>NC_136609.1:7539994-10347494 GCF_910589615.1 Taurulus bubalis
AAAAATACGCTAGAAGTCGGGGCGATTGACGCGGACGAACACAGTAATCGTCTCCTTGTTTTGTATTTCTCACTTAGGACAAAGTGAGGGAAGGAGATGAAGAGGAAGAGAGGGGAGGGGGTGTTTGGGGGCAGCCGTAACCTCAGTAGTGTCACAACTGCCAATTTGCGGCCAGTTGGAGATGTTGACATCTGCATTCTTCCACGTTCCCGACAACTCTCGGCGCTGAGACCGGCTTTAGATTGCTTTATTTATCCGACGCTCCTGCGGTCAAAGAGGATGCGCGTGTGAGTGAATATATATATATGTGTGTGTGTGTGTGTGTGTGTGTGGACAAGCGACACAAGAATGTCCCAAAGATCATCCTATACAAATCTTTCTAGGAGAGAGGAGATGGAAAAGGCACGACCCGCGTACAGTATATGCTTTCATTAACTCCATAAAGGCCATAAAGGCCGACATCAGCATCGCTCAAGGAGTTCAGTTTCCCGAAATCCCCCCTTTCTCAGATTCCTGTCCTCTTCCTGCTACTGTCTGGTTCCCCGTGAGCTGTGAAACAGGATCATGGTCCCACTGCAGATGTAACAAGGCTTTAGAGATAGATGACGTTGTCTGTTCTGGTGGTTATTCATTCTGGCCACATGACATCTATTGCTTCTGTCCATCCGGGGAGAGGGATCCTCCTCTGTTGCTCTCCTTCAGGTTTCTTCCCCTTTTTCCCTGTGAAAGGGTTTTTACTATCTTTATTGGGGGAGTTTTTCCTGATCCAATGTGAGGTCCCGGGACAGGGATGTCATGTGTACAGACTGTAAAGCCCTCCGAGGCAAACTTGCATTTGTGATGTTGGCCTATATAAAATAAACTGAATTGAATTGAATTGAATTGGTCATATGAGGGCAATTTTGACCTCAATTATGACCTTTAATTTAAATTATTTTTTTTAAGTCTCTGGATGTCTTCCATTCTTCTTTTCACTCTTAAGATTTCGTCCCAAAGGAACATCTCCAAAGCTATACATAGTTGACAGTGTTATTGTTTTTCATCACAGTGTCTTTTGGCTACTGAAGCATGTGGTTGTCGTAGTGACTGCTCGCTGGGCCTGCAGGTGCACCGGTGCAGCTGGCGACCAAAACAATGGTGGAATGAGCAGAAAGTCTCTACATCTTCCGTCGCAAACTACAAACACATCTTTTTTGACTACACCTTGAATAGGGAAAGTAGCACTTTAGTAGCACTTTAATGCCACTTATTGATAGCACTTTGTAGTTTGACTTTATTGAAGAAATTGTACTTTCTTGATTCTTGTTGTCCTGAGTTTGTACTCATGGTTGAATGCACTTATTGTAAGTCGCTTTGGATAACAAACCATGGCCACAAGAGCGCGGTTTCCGCTAAATGCCCGAGAAATCCTCTGCGCTCCGGTTTCAGTGCGTTGCTCAAGGGCTCCTCAACGCGGGGTTCAAGCTCGCAGGCGGTAAATGGGACTTGAACCCACATCCCCCGGTTGAACGTCAGCTCTCCTTTGACCACAGAGTCACCCTGCCGTCTTTTGCTCTCTATTTTGGGGGATGGTCTGCCAGTGATTGCAGGCTGCCGCATCTGATGACCCGAGGAATGTAAAGCGGTACGTATCTTCATATCACAACCAGATTTTTTGGGGTGGGGGGGATTTAAAAAGGGGACACTTGCGTTCAATACGCGTCTTGTCTTTTGCCATTTGTCTGCGTGCCAGTCATTCAGTCAGTCGGTCTCCGCACTTCTTTAGCTGAGTATGAGAGTGATTACAAGAAGCTGACAATCAGGTCCAGGCCTGGATCTGCGTCCTTTATCTCCTCAGAGCTACAGTCTCCTCGCGTGCATCTCTGCCATGTCAACTCTGATTACCCTGATCTCCTTTCATTTGTCCACCGTGCACACACACACACACACACACACACACACACACACACACACACAGAGATGCACACTTAACCACCCACACCATTCCAGACGCTTCCAAATGAGAGGGACAGTAGTGATGCCGCAGGCCGCAGGCCACCCAGCGCTCTGCCGTGCATCGCACTTCATCCGTCTGTCCTCTCTGGGAACCAACAAGCCGCATACTTATTTATTTTTTTCAACAGTAATCCTCGTTGGTGGATAATTCTTGTTTGAACAAGCTCCGAGCACCAAATGGATGGAGTTTACCGCGCCGGAGCATGTGCAAATAGTGACAGATGATGTGTTAATAGCAAACAATAATATTCAAATGTTCAGCTGAAGTCAAAGTTATGTTTCGCTGTAGGTTCACTCCATCCATCCTCATACGGCACATTACTTGCAAATATGTCGTGTAGATAATGTCTTTTTAAAGATACTCTTAATTCATGTTTTTGTTTGTATCAATGGGCCAGTTGGCCATGCATTGGTTTGCCAGCAACCTGTTTTTAATGGCAGAAAAAAATATATATTATATACAGTATACATATAAAAAAATGTCAGCAAAAAAGTTCTGCTAAACCAACTAGCTAGGGAACATAGGCTTTGGTTTTTAGCCAACCGTTGCTGTTTTTTTGTTTTTTGGGTTAGAGTTCTAACTTCTGGTAGCGACCTGTCAATCATCTTGTAGCCCCGCCCTAAAGTGTCCCCTGCTTTATGGTCTGTTTGACTCTAAATGCACTATAATTTACAAAATGAACATCATGCTGTATTGAAGAAGACTTAAAACCAGAGATGGAGACAAAAAACTTATCTTTGCAATGTTTACTGAAGGAATAAATCAAGAGAGAAGTAGAGTCACTTTCTCACAGACTTCTATACAACCAGACTTTTTTGCAACCGGGGGAATATGGTGACTTTCTTGCGGTATGGTGAGCAGCCGTAGTTGGCAGCGCTGCTCAGCGTAATCCCCGTACACAAACGGGTCCATGTGTTGTGGCAACTGGTAGCTCTTATCTCGTACCAGTGTTGCTGTTAGTGGTAACGTTCCTCAAAATTAAAACCACATTTTCATAATCATAAGTAATTTGTTCCCACCGGCCCGTTCCCATCTTGACATCTTGGAAGTGGGTTCTCATGGTGGTTGTCTAAGATGCCTGAGTCCTTGACTCGGGTTTACCTGCATCATTTTTTGAGTCATTTCATCATCTCTTTCTCTAGCTTCCATCCTCCTTGACATGTAAAAATATAATAAAAGATGAATACAAAAGGAGCAGAAAACAGCCCAGGAATGCCATGCAGCCAGCCGGTGAGGCCCGGCCAGGCGGAGTGCACAAGGGCCACAAGTCTTTGAAGCCGGCCCCGGCATGTTGTGGACCCGGGACGCTCCCTTGGCACAGCGCAGCGAGACCGGATCACCTTTCATTATTGTGATGGGAAAATCAGACAAAACGGTTCACTTGAGGTTTACTTTAGCGCTGCGAACCTCTTGTCAAAGCACAGGGATCTCCACTGAAGTGCGCGGACGGACCCGCGCGCACAGAAACACACACTCATACACATACAAACACACACACACACACACACACACACACACACACTGCTGAATAGCAGGAGTTCACTTTAGATTAAGCAACAAAGAACACAGTCATCGTTTTTCGGGCCGGCCAGTAGTTTGATGTGTTCCGGTCTGTTTTGTGTTTTGTTTTATTGTGCTGTTCCTTATATAGTACACACACACACACACACACACACACACACACACACACACACACACACACACACACACACACACACACACACTCACAGTTTGACTTAAATCAGAAACTTGTGCACTTGAAGGTTGGCATGCTTTACGGTGAAGTCCCTATACTCGCTATATTAACTCTCTTGATCTCTATCTGCACTCGAAAATTGCATTTTATGTCTCGTGGAGAAAACCTTTGATTTCTGCTGTTTTTGTTCTATGAGGGAACAAATGTCAAATAGGAGTCACTAAATCTAGAGACTGTCTGGGAGTTTGGTGAAGTTCCTTTGGCACCAGGTTTTGACCATCGTGAGTCCAACAATATAATATAACTTTACTCGACTTCTGTTACTAAAAACACAGTCTGGCCATTAATACCTTTTACAATCCCCTTGCTGTTATTAGTCTCATTGGTTATAGTCTGGGTTTCTTTTTGTAAACAATGTTTATTAGTTATCAAGTGCAAATGACAAGGCCCCTCCTTACCAATAACAAAACATTACACTTACAATAATGTATGACCTACAAGAGACCTATGGGTGACATAAAAACTCAAACAGAAAAAGATAGAAGAAGATTAAATACATAAATAAAATAAATGAGTACATAAATAAAATGAAATAAATAAATAAAATAAATATACAAGCAAATAAAATGCATTTTTGTATTCAATATTTCTCACAACAAACAACTTTCAATGCACATTGCATTAAAGCAATCTGATATCCAACCAAATATATCTGCATACAGGAGTCCCTGCAGCAACAGCCTGTGCAATGTGCCGCAGTCCCACACTGAACCGCCGATATGTGACGAGGCGTTTCGGAGGCTCTGCTCCTGTGACTGACAGGATACAAGGCCCTGTTAGATGTTACGTTCAAAGCGCCTTGTCCAATCAAAGCGTCACTCACAGTGCGAGGGGAGGGGTCAGAGAGGGACGCGGTGTCATTTTCTCTCCCCCCCCCCCCCCCGTCCACGTTGATTGACAGGTAACAAGCTCCTATTAGCTTTTCTGTCACTCACACCGCCGCTGTTTGTTGGTCGTATTTTGTCGTCTGTCTGCCGCCAACATGCACGTCGGCTGTTCTTTATTTCATGCTCCACGAGGGGAAAAAAGGAAAAAGAAAGATTTGTGCGACTGTTTCTTGTATTCTGTGAAAGGGGAAAACAGCTGTTAAAGCCCACTTGAATGGCTTCCTTTAGGATGTAATGAGATGCTGAGAGTGCAGCTAATCTCCATTCTTGTGCCTAAGTCGACTGTTTAACCGGGGACATGAATATATGGTGGGTAAATGGCTTTTCCCTCTGCCCTGGAAGCAATCTGTTCACTTCAAAGGTTAGGGGGGTGCAGCGTTTAACTTTCCTCCTCCCTCCCTCCCTCCTCAGCTAAATCCCTGTCTTCATTTCATTTTCTCTTTCTGCCTCCTTTCTCCTCTCGTTTGGGCCTCTCTCAGAGCTTAACCTCTGTTATCCCCCTCTCCCCCCTCTTCTGTTTTTCATTTGCTTTTTTTTGTGGAAAATCTTGAAACACACACAATATTTTGACAGGCAGAATGAGATCTTCAGAATGCTCGTGGTTTTTCACGCACTTGTTAACTGAGGCGAAACAACATGTCAAAATGGATGCTCTGTCTGTCTTCCTCTTCTTTTAATGTCTCCACACCTCCTTCAGCCCACTTGTCCTTCTTCTCCTCCTCCCGTGTGCCTCCTCAATCCGTCTTTTCCAGCCTCCTTTGTATTTATGCAATTTTCAAAAACAGTGTGGCAGCGGTCGCAAATCCTGGGAATTCAGGTAACGCATGCAGAGGCTTTAGCAACTCAAGCAAAACAAAAAGGAGAGGAGAAGAGAAGAGAAGAGAGGAGAAGAGAAGAGAGGCGAGGAGAAGAGAAGAGAGGAGAGGAGAAGGAGGGAGTGAGCCTTTTTTTTTTAACATGAAGGCAAAGTGGTGGATCAGGAAGGCATCGCTCGGACAAAAAAGGGATAATCCGTGAAATCTGTCCCGGGTCAAAGGTCAACTTCCAGCCAGCCATGTGCGTCTAGGCATGTGTGTGTGGAGATTAATTTAAGGAGGCCGTGGAGGAAATGAGGGGAGAGTTAAAGGGGGTGTTTATCCTCTTTAAACTCACTTCACTGCCAACACACCGGGGAGGACAGAGGGGGGGTCCTGACTCACCATAACAAACACACACACACACACACACACACACACACACACACACACACACACACACACACACAATGCGTATGCAAATCACTGTGCGTTTTAATTAAGTTTCACCCCAAAAACAGAGAACACGTACAGCGATGGTCCCTCTTTGCACCCAGCTGCTCGCTCTCATTTGATTGTGGGGTGTGGGTTTTTCTTTCTTATTTCTTTTTTTTGCGCAGCTGTACGGACTGTACGCATGTTAATGTCTGATGGCTTGATAAAGACCTCGCCGAGCGATACATAAACACATCAACAGTTATGGGTTTGCCCTCATGCCTTTGGGTTCGGAGGGATTCTCTCTCACCGCAAAGCGGTTTCTATGTCATGCAGATCTGTTTTTATACTTTAAAAGTTCTTCAAGGCAATAAAGTTTTAAGATTTATAACTGTCCAAATCATTGCCTTTTTAATCGGATAAAATATAAAAATGTGTAAGACCAAAGTGGTAAAATTGAATTAAATATATAAGATCTAAAATAAATATTTATAGACTAAGGACTAGTCTCATGTTCAGTCTAAAATCCAGATTTTAAAGTGTAAAAAAAAAAAGTATTGCGTTATCTCTCTTTTATGTTTTATTATGAATAATACAGAAGAACAGTTTCCAAATCGCCTGCAAGATATACAAATATTACTATCGAGAGCCCAAGTGGTCAAAATTAAATAAATACACAGAATGATGTGATATAATTATTCAAACGAATTAACATTATTACTGTTTTACTGTTTATTTATACCACTTGTTTTTTTTATTTTATTTTTCTGTGTCCACTGCACTTTACCTGTCTGCTGTTGTAATCCTGCAATGTCCCCACTGCAGGACTAATAAAGGAATATCTTATCTTATCTTACATATTTACATGTTACAGGAAATTGTGAGATCTCAAACTAAAAACGGCTTTGTCTCACAACAATATTTCAGGTCAGTTTTTTATTTAATTCCACCGGTTTTTATGTCAAAATGTGCACCAAATGTTTCTGTCACTCAAGGCAAACAGGGCGGATTCCGCCATGTGATTGGCTGTTTGCTCCTTCAGACCAAAGCAGCAGCCATACCTGTCAGTTACTGGTAGATCCACTATTTTTCAGTGTCTGTATACATTTTTTTAAGAGTTTGGATTTCACAAACATTTAACCCTTGTCCTTTGTCACTGTACTTATTTTTAACGATTTTTTTTTTATTTGCTGAGCGTGTCCCTTTCCGATTAAAAACGTTAAAGCTCAATCCTGGAACTTCCCCAGTGGACGTCAGCGGCACATAAACATGTTTCTCTACTGCGGTCTTCCTCCGTGCGTCACAGTTACATATCAACACGACAGAGAAGAGTTTCTCTGGGCCACTGCAGGTGCCTCGGGCAGGGGGGGCAGTAGAGGAGGTCAAGGGTCAAATGTCAAGGGTTTAAGGGCTGTAAATGCTCCCACTGGGCCTGACACCTGTCACACATGTGGGAGGTAGGATAAGCTGTCAGCCTGCATGTGTGTGTGAAGATGGACACCAGCAGCACTTCAGTGGGAAAAAAAAAAAATGAAGGAAGCCATGTGTAGAATGTAAGGGGTTTAAAATCACTTTAGACCGTGTCAAGTGTGTGTGTGTGTGTGTGTGTGTGTGTGTGTGTGTGTGTGTGTGTGTGTGTGTGTGTGTGTGTCCAGGGAGAGAGAGGCTAAACACCTTGCACGTTGCACCTGCGGGGCTTCATTGACCTCTCATGGACATGTGGGGAGAGATAATCGGCGTGTCCCTCCCTTATTAAATAAATGGTGGATTAATAGTTTCATTGTTTGCTAATTAGGCCGGTAATTGATACGCTGACTTCCAATTACAACAGCAGTGATGTTCAAAGCCTTAATTCCTCTATTACACCCTATTGCACATTGTCCCCACTGTAACGAGTGACTTTAATATCCTTTAATAATACAAGAATGTATATATTCACAATGTACATACACTAATAATATATATGTATATATATATATATATATATATATATATATATATATATATATATATAATGACCCCTCACATTTACCAATAGTATCAACAAGGTAATAATATAATTAAAATATTATTATGATTAAATAATATATATATATCATACTATTTAAATATATTATATTTATTATTATATTATATTATTTAAAATATATTATTATATAAAAATAATACTATGTTTAAATAAAATATATATATATATATATATTTAAGATACTTTTACTTTCAGTATCTTGAGTATATTTAGCCGATGCTCCCGCTATTCTTTCACTTGAATAAGATTTTGCTTGCAGAACTATATACAGTATGTTTGGCTCAAGTTTGAACACATGGCGTTTGGTAGATATAAGAAGAATCTAAAGAACGCTGCACATGTAAAAATAGCTTATTTCCGTCTCTTCCCCCACAGTTTGGTTCACAGCAAATTGGACTCGACAAGACATGAAATTGGTGTTTTCTTCTCTCTTTTTTCACTGGGGAGTCCCACATGTTTGTCTCGCCACTCGTTTCTATGACAGTAAAGCCGCGAGCCTCCCTTCAGTCAGCTTGCTTCTGCTCTTCTGCTTTATAGATTTGTTTACTGAGCGAGGCAGTTCCAAAATGACTCTGAGTGCCAAGTCCTCTGCACATTACATGTCGATGTGCTTGGAGGGACTGGTTCAGACCTGATACAGTAGAGAGCGTTCGGCTCCTCTTGGTTCCCAATGAGAAGAATGAGAATGATAATGATGACCTTTGTACCTTAAGTCTTTTTAAAGAGACACGCCGCTGATTTACACCAAAAGTCTCAAAGTAGCAACAGCTGCAGTAACCGTTGTGTAGCGTGCTCGAGAAGATTCATCTTTTTTTTATCTAAAAAACACCAGGCAAGGAGGGTCAAACAGAAGAAGCTCTTTCGTTGCATCATGGGAAATGTAGGATCTAGTGCTTTTGGATCTGAACCCGGACTAAATCTCAGTACATCGGTGCTGTATCCATTTTGACCATTTGCTCTTTTTTTTCTAATCCCCCAAATGTTGTGTTTATTATGTAATGAATAAAATATAATGTTTTTACATGTTTAGATCCTCCCCAGCATTTTGTTATTATGCTGACAGTACACGAAGCCCTTGTTTTTATTCCATGATTGGAAAAACTTCAATTTGCTTTATTGGCGGGACATTTCATTTGTGTTGCCAAAGGATATGAGGACAATAACACATTCCTTGTACGTGTATATATGTGATAAAAGATCGTATGGCTTGACAGGCTTTCTTTTTTGACTCTGACAGAAGAAGACTTTCTTTTTTATCAGGCTCGTAAGAGCTTCTTCAAAAGTCCCATTTATGGCTTCATATGCTGGAAACCCACCAGGTTATATTTCCAATGCCAGTGCATGTGTGCTGTTGCTTCCCTGAGTGTGTATATTCACTCAAACCGCCCAAAGCCTTGTAATACAATGTTACTGGTAATTAATAAATCAGTAAACTGGCAGAAAACATCACTCAGGGTTTGGAATAATGCCATTATTTTCTCTCTGTGTGTGTGTGTGTGTGTGTGTGTGTGTGTGTGTGTGTGTGTGTGTGTACAACCCACGCACTAAGTGGGATAATAATACAGTGACCCCGGGAGGCAAAGTGATTAAATTATAATCAGCGCGGATTAATTAATCTATAATATTTATTCCTATTATGGCGAGGGGAGAGGCGGCGCGGTGCTTTAGAAAAGGTTATGTGCGCACGCTCTCCGCTCTTTGTCTGCGGTGAAAGGCGACGCTCGCGGGGCGGGAGAGGCGACAAGGCCCCCTTGACAACGCAGGCAGAAGGTTATTGCTGATATCAAACGCCCCGCATGCAATTATCCGTCACAACAAATAATTAAGAGGGCCGATAATGAGGAAATTAACATTTCCATTGAGGAGAGGCTTTATTGTCTGCTTGGGTCACTGCAGAGGAGGCTCCGAGAGCGACTGAATGAATTATCTCTGCTGCGTACGTCTGTGTGTGTGTGTGTGTGTGTGTGAGAGAGAGGGTGTGTGTTGCAGTCTTTGAGGATGATAAGAGAGTGTGTGTCTTTGTGTGCAGGCATTTTAGTGCGAGCTTGGAGACCTCTTGGTTCGAGGAAAGGAGTCGGTTGTTGCCAGGTTTGAGTGACACCAAAAATAGGCCAATCAGAGCCCACAATTAAACAAATTGTGCTTAGTCTTAAATGGCACATTTTGTCAAAAAGAACACAAACTCAACACTTCATTAACCGACACGACTGAGGATTTGCTCGAGATGAATTCTTCCAGATTTTTCTTCTGGTTTCAGTCGGCGAGGACATTTTCCACCGGTTGTCAAGTTTGAAAATGAATCCCGAGTTCTGATAAACCCCCTTCCCGCTCACGCCACATTTCATATTACAGTTCAGTTTGTACTCATGATTGAATGCACTTGTTGTAAGTCGCTTTGGATAAAAGCGTCAACTTAATGTAATGTAATGTAATATTTAAACTTGTAGTCTCTCAGCAGCTAACGACACTGACTTAAGTGACATCATGTGAGGCAATTTATCTTTGCGTATAGCTCCCTTTTTTTGTAATACTCCTGTAAAATCCCCTTTAAGTTCCCCTTTAATGTAGAAAATAGTTGGCATAATCATTGCACAAATACTTATGAATAATGCCCATAAAACATAAGCGTCCTAAGACTTGCATCCAGCATTCACCTTTATTGATGTAAGTTACAAAACATATATATATTTTGACATGCAAAATGTATATAATAGACAAATAAGTAACAACATCATGAAAACAAATAATAAAATAATGATAGTAAATTGTACACCCAGAGCACAAAAAGCAGACGAAGCAATTCCCACTGCAAAAGCAACACAATTAGAGTATTTATTTATTAAGGGTTCACATTACAATGCGACTGGATAATGACATTCAGCCTGCGGTGGTTGCATGTCAAGCCTAACTCGTTGTCAGTCTGCATCATATCTAAAACGGGCAAAAGGTATCCAAAAAATCCAGGCTCCGCCCCCAAATCATCTCCACCCGCCCAATCAAATAAAACAGAAAATAAAACGGAACAAAAATAAAACGGAACAAAAAAAAAA
This sequence comes from Taurulus bubalis, assembly GCF_910589615.1. NCBI lineage: Eukaryota > Metazoa > Chordata > Actinopteri > Perciformes > Cottidae > Taurulus > Taurulus bubalis. Next base: position 7,550,942 of record NC_136609.1, read on the forward strand.
ACGTTCTGGCTCCAAAGATGCGGGCGGGAAACGCCCCTCGAACGGGCAAAAGAGGGTGGAGGAGTTTGACAATGAACCCCGATCACAATATGGAGCTGGGGTCTCCACGGCAACAACGTGTTTAGTCACATGGCAGGATCGAAGTGAGTGTGTGAGTGAGAGAGAAAGAGAGAGAGAGACCTGCCTCCATCGGTGGATGAGCTGGGGTGGGCGGGCATGTTGGGGGATCTCTGGGTGGGATCGGTGTTTTCACAGGAACTTGACCCCCAGACACACACACACACACACACACACACACACACACACACACACACACACACACACACACACACACACACACACACACCCTGAAAGGCCCCTGGTTGCCATGTGTTTTGACTGACACATCTTCTCTGTGTGTGCAGCCAAGTTTAGGCCTCTGTGTGTGTTTGTGTGTGTGTGTGTGTGTGTGTGTGTGTGTGTGTGTGTGTGTGTGTGTGTGTGTGTGTGTGTGTGTGACGGAATATTTCCTGGCTTTTGAACTCCTCCTGATTGACACAAATGGGTCCGGGATGCCCCCCCTCCCCCACTCTCTCCCCTATAGGTCAAAGTGTGTGTGTGTGTGTGTGTGTGTGTGTGTGTGTGTGTGTGTGTGTGTGTTGGCATGACAGCTCTCGCTCTGCCCCCTCCCCACCCCTGCGGCTCGTATTGAGGGAGATTTTAATACCCCAACATGTTTAGGAAGAGGCACTGACACCGTATTGTTTCCCCACAATGGAGGGCAGACGGAGGGAGCTGGAGGTCGAGGAGGGTGGGGGCGGACAAAAGGGAGAGCGAGCGCTAGCGGCTCGTCTCCTTTCACCCCGCCGCGTCTAGACGGCGATGTTCCACGTCGGGTCTCGCAAGAAAAAGAGAAAGACGGACAGAGAGGGGAGAGGAAGAAAGGCAGGATGCGGGTGGAGGGGTGGAGGGGTGGAGGTCTGAAGACGGTCTTGACAGAACAGGGAGGGCAAAAAGGTCACAACCTGCTTTATCTGTGATGCGAAGGCAAGAGGATGATTAAGGGACATGCGAAAAAACTACGCCAATACTGCCTTCAAGGATCGGACGGCCAAAGGGGGAAAGATGATTTGACTGGTATGTCTGATTCTGTGATCTATGGAAGGAGCAGTGGAGTATTTATGAATAAATATGTGTTTAACTAATGAGCTGTAGAGGTGCGGTACGTCTTTACACGAGGACAGAGATAGGCTAGCTGTTTCCCTCTGCTTCCAGTCTTTGTGCTAAGCTAAGCTAACCCCCCTGGCCCGGAGCTTGGTATTTAGTGTACGGACGTGAGAGCGGTATCAATCTCCTCGTCTAGCACGTCGAGCTGTGCCTTTAAATCAGTGGTTCCTAAATAAATGTTGATATGGAGTTAATAATATTGTGGGACAGATGAGGGGTTCACTGTCACGCGCCGCTGCTCCTTTACCGAAGATCACAGAAAGCACAATAGAAAAGCCCACATCCAGGTCGCATCTCTTTTTTTTCGGGAGGGAGGGGTTGCTGAATTCTACAAGAATAAAGTAAAAAAGCCTATTCCCACAAAATGTTAAACTATCCGCTTAAAAAAAATGTAAATACACATAAATGCAATCCAGTCAGTTCCCGACCAGAATCCTGTGAATACAAAACAACAAGATATATTTATAACCACTGAAGTGAAAACTACAAGGAGCGCTTGAAGCCAACACAAGCATCATCGTTATTTACGTCCGAGTCCTCAACGCCGTTAACGTAAATGCTGCACAGTAAATTTTGTATTATCGTGGCACATTTGTACTTTTTATTTCCGGCGTGTTCGACCGCAAACCTTGATGTTGTGAAAGTCTGCACTTAAGCTGAACCAGAGGGAGGAAGTGAGAGAGACAACGCAGAGTCTGCGGACAGACACGGACAGATAGGCGTGAATGCACATACCAGTGATGAGGGCCTGTACATGTAGAGTGTGTGTGTGTGTGTGTGTTTCGGCGGGAGCTTGCGGCAGGTGGCATCAGTTCCACAGGGGGTGTTCGGACCCCCCAGCCTTCACCAAATCCCTATTTTAGCCCTGCACCAACTAGTCCTGGTCCAATAAACCTTTCACCCCGAGGGCAGTAAATCGCCCGACAACTGGTGTGGTTGGACCTGCCACCCACTGTGACGCGGCGGCGGGCCGGGCGTGAAGCGGGCACGTCACATGACGTCACATAACGTCACATGACGTCACATGACCCCCTCATGAGGTAGAGATGAGGAAACAAGCAGGAGCTCACGCAGAGGCCTCCTGGGAGAGGAGGAGGGCAGATTCAGCCGTTTACATGAGTTGTTATTGTAATAATACATTTGTTGATTTAGTATTCAACCAAATATGGCGATTAACTGTGTGAAATGATGAGGGGGGAATATTATAAAGAATAAATACATAGAGTGACACAGAATAGAGTTAAGAGCAAAATATAAAAGCATTCCAGATCTGAGATAAAATTGAATAGAAATCCTACAATATCCTTAGAAAACTGGAACTTATTGTACAGCAATTTAAAAAAATTTAATTTAATTAGCTGCGAACTGATATATGTAAATATGTTTAGTTTTTATTCAAGCAGTTAAGTGTGAGATGATTTCAACTTTGGTTGAAAGCTTCAAAGAAAGTCGGTCAGATCACCAGCGAGAGGCCTTTGAGTTCGGATCATTTTGTCAACAAACATATATACATATGTATTTAAAGTCTGTAATTTTTACCACGATTCTCCGAAACCTATTTTGAAAAGTACATTTCTCCTTGTTAAAACACGTTTATGTCGAACTGTAATTTTAGGATGCAGTGTTGTTGTTTCTTCATTCTCAGGAGGTCAGCAGTCAAAATTCATAATCTTGCTCAATAATATTTATCTTGATGTTAAAAAATCAAAATAAAAAATAACTAAAGTTAGATAAGATCACGTACATAAAAGAATAAAAAAGAATAAAATACAAATCAATAAGATAAGATATAAAAGTGAAATAAACAATCTTTGAACGACACAAATGAAGGATTACGTTAATCAAAGTCAAGTCAACAACAAGATTCAGAGTTCTACATAAGACACACAAATTATGATTTCAAAGAGTCAAATAAAGTATGATAAGTTAAATAAATATAAGTTAAATAAAAAAGGTTAAGAACTATAAGGCGCGATTCTGCAGGCCTCAGGCAGGACCTGATGGACAGGAGAGAACGCCATCAGAGGATGTTGAACACATTCAAGACTTCAGGTGTTTTCAAATTTCCCACCACATCCCTCGCTCCTCCTGTCTGTTTGTCCTGCTGGTGAGCTGACCCTCTCTCTCTCTCTCTCTCTCTCTCTCTCTCTCTCTCTCTGTGTCGCTCGGCCGCTCATTTCCATATGAAAGTGCACATGGGCCCCGGTGGTCTCCAGAGTGCGCCGGCCCCCATTCAGCTCTCATTTCCTCTCCGACAGCGAGCCCTCGCCGAATCAATCACGTTTTTTTTGTTTGTTGCTTTGCTGCCGTCCAATGGCGTCGCCCCCCGCGCCACCCAGGGACCCGCCTTCATCTGTGTGTGTAATAATGCACACCTAAACTCACCTACGAGCATCTATCTGCCTGTATTCTCCACACACAAACACACACACAAACACACACCGTCCCCATCTGTCAATAAACGGGGCAGCACTTAGAGAACTGATTCACCTAATTAGCAATCAATTAGCTTGTTACCACCAGCAGTAATTACCTTTTATAGAGCCAGAGAGGAGTGCAGCTGCTGCCACTAATAAAACCTGGACCCTCCTCCCCGGCCCTCAGCACCTAACAAGCCCTGTCTGAGGGAGAGTTATAGGCCAAGGGGAGCCGACAGTGTGTGTGTGTGTGTGTGAGGGAGAAAGTGTGTGTGGGGGGACAAGTAGAGCAAACTCGGTCCCCAAGGGGCCTCTCCCTTTCTAACGGGCTTAAATCCTCTTTTAATGAATATAGGGTCAAGCTAAATGGGAAATCCATCATGGCAATAAAAGCGGGCGGCTTCAGCCGGGGAGCTTTTGAAATGTGAATATGCTGACTTGTGACGACGTGGGACAATGAATCGTTTGGACCCGCCTTTTTATTATTTATTTTTTTGTTACTTAGCCGTGCTGGCGGTGTCAGTCCACATTTAAATATCTCATCAGCGACTGGATGGGGTTGTCGTGAAATTTGTGTTTGTGCGTGCGTGGTCCCCAGAGGATTAATCCTACTGACTTAAAATATCCCTTTACTTCTTTATTTATTTATTTTCGCCAACAGCAGTCCGAAATGTTCACTTATCATTTGACATATCTCTAAATCTCTGCAGAAATTGTTGTGCAGACATTCGTGGTCCCCAGAGGATGAATCCTACCGACTTCAACGAGCTCCTTTATGTTCTTCTAGCGCCACCAGCAAGCTATTATCAGGTTGCTATATGTGACAATTATATTCACTAATAGTCTGTCGATTAATCCGTCTGTTAAATGCCTGGAAATTGGTTTATTTGGAGTCCTCAAATATTTCGTCAGCCCAAAAGTCAAAAAGCCAAACATATCTCCTCTCCTCATCGTGTGACCTGGAGCGTCCAGCACACCTCCTTTTTTCAAATTCCTCGCTCATAATCCACGAGCTTTGCTTTCTCCTCCCTGCGTCTATTCAAGCTTTGACTATTTATTAAACGCAAACTTTGAATCCTTTAATCCTAAATGCAGCGCTTTATCCCCTGAAGCAGTGAGGGAATAAATCACCATGTTTCCTTTTTTTCCTCCTTCTTTTCTTCCACCAGCATGGGCGCTCACAAATACCTATTGAGAACCCCCCCCCCCCCCTGTTTACTTGTAGCAGCATGCGGGCTAACAATGGCCCCGAGTGACAACCAAGGTTAATCCTATATGTCGCCATTATCCGGGGTCAAGCTTCCTCGCCATATATTTAGTGTGTCATTAATTTCCAACCTGCTACTGCAAGAGCAAGCTGCTCAGGTCCCCTGGTGCACACACACACACACACACACACACACACATGAAAGCATGTATGCAGATGGACGCACACACACACACACACACACACAATGACTCGCTACATTAGCTAAATGGCCGGAGCGCCGTCTCTCTCTGTTCCTCTCTCTAATGAGACGGGTCTCTGGATCATGTCGTCTATTCATCATCCTGCTTGTTCCAATCTGGCTCTTCTTTTATCAGGGTTCCGTTCGAGGGCCGGTCGTCGTCAGCCACGACATAAATCACCTGTCATCATTGGTCCCCGGGCTCCCATAATGCTCTATTAGCGCTATTATTGACAAAGCAGGGGCCGGGTATTAGGGCCCCGATTCGTCTGTTTTCCAGAACGTACCTATTTTTCATTTACCGACAACGAGAAGGAATCAGAGAAATAATAGATTTAGTTAAAGCATTTTTTCATGCAAAAATGCTGTTTTCAGCCTCTCGCAACAAACCGATTTTTATTTTGTTTTGGTTCTGACAAAGCGAGACATTTTAAAGACATCACCTTGGACTTTGAGAAAACTGGGATTGACATTCCTCACTATTTTATTTTATAGACTGAGCGAAATCGTCGGATTAATAGATAGCGAAAATAATCGTTAGTGAGCGGCCCGACATTTACATATTGGAGTTTTGATTCCCGTTTGATTCGGCGCTGCATTACAAAGGTTCACACTTGAACTGTTCAATTAAGAACTCAACTGAGAGTAAAAACCAGAACCAATAATGTAAAAAAAAGAAAGAAAAAGAAGCACCTGAAAGGTTTTTGCCAGCTGAGCTGTTGATCTACGTGCACTTCATTCCATGGTTCAGACATAAACGGCCTCTCACTGTATTTGTGGTCAATCGTGAGAGAGAACAACCCGAAAGAAGAATTGAACCTCCTCCAAAAACCCTGAGAAGCTTCAGCAAGTCAAAGGAAAGCAAAGATAGCCTTTGCTATCTCTTTTGATGAGAAAAGACACACACACACACTCTCTCACACACACACACACGCACACACACACACTGTAGCCAGTCCCCTCAGGCCTGATCAGAGAAGACAGGATATGACCTCATCTGTGACCCCGCAACCCGCGGAAGTGCTTCAAAAGACAAACGAGAGTTCATCTCCCGAAGACTCGCACGAGAGATGAGGTTCACTGGAACTGATTTCGGTTTCACGGCGAACGCGCGTTCGCGCAGCAATTTGCCGGAATAGAATCCAGTGAAGCGTTTCCTCACATTTTTATTCGGGGGTTTGAAAAATAAGTGATGTATTTCCTCGCTTAGGAGGATAAAAGGAAGTATCAAGATCCCCCCCGTCTGTTGGTAGGGAGCTTTCCTTCATGCGTAGTTACTCCCCCATCAGCCTCCTGAACACTGTTCGCCTGGTCACGCACGGCCGGGCGCACGTGCACGTTTGTGTTTGTGCGCGCGCCACCTAGCCAACGCGAAGGGTGGGGCCAAAAGACAAAAAAAACGAGGAGAGGAGGGGGAGACGGTTTCTGGTCTGCAGCCAAGTGCACGGATCCGTCCGATGGGAACGCTCGGTCTGCGCACCTGTTCCAACCAGCTGGCCGGCTACCTGTCTCACACACAGACACTTGGCGAGGAGGGGAGTGTGTGAGTGTGTGTGTGTGTGTGTCTTAACAACGTCCCCCTAACTTGGGTGTAGAAAAAGAATGAGGGAAAAATCTATAAAAGAAAAACAGTAAAAGGAGGAAATTTCCAAATGAATGAATGAATGAGCCGACCCCCCCTCCCACTCCCCCTCCTCTGGGAGCCACAGATGTGTATGTGTGCTGCCGGTGATAAACGGCAAGCCAATTGAAGCGGCGCAGTGACGTGAATGGCATTTGCATGGTGTAATTACCGCCGGGCCGGCCTGCTCTTTGTGTCGGCGGCCACCAGAGTCCTGTTGAGAAATCCCACCCCCACCCCTGAATGGCGAGGTCAGAGAAAAGCCAGCGCCCAACGTCACACTCGTGTGTTTGTGTGTTTATTCTTAAAGGTGCATTCTGACCATTTTGATCTGAAAGGATGGCCTCTGTGTTAAACCCCTCTGGGGGGGGGGGGGGTAATAATGTTCTCGACATGGAAGATCACACCCAGCATTTACATCTGCCTGCCGAGGCCTGAATGTAAATCTCAGCAGATGAGAGCGGCAGAGATCAGTAGAGGTGTTTAAACGTGCGCGTCTCGTTCTCTGGAATAAACTCGACGGGAGTATTCAGTTGTAAATGCGAAACTCCACCGAAGAAAGCTTTTATGGCCTCTTTGTGGAACCGATCGCGGTCGCTGTGTGACTTGGGCTGAAGAGTCCCAGTAATGTTGGGTTGTAATTGGGCGAAAAAACTTTTAATTTCGATGTGTTTGAGTTTGCTCTGAAGATGGATTACAGGATGAGAGACACACTGAGCAGTGATTTTATATTTTTAGTTGTAGACCATGTAGTTGGTCATTCATTCCTTCATAGAAGCATTTCCTCAAAACTTCAACAATTCCTATTTTAAAGAGAAACATTTATAATGTCCCAACACATAGTATGTCAAATGCCGTATGCCAAAGAATACTGCGCTGCATTTGGCAAGTTAACTGCTCCGATTGGCAAAGAACGTCAAACTAAAATAAACTGAAAAGACAGTTCTACTGTATTTCTCTCTGTTTTTTTATAATTTTTTTTAGCAACAATCTGATGTGTCAATCTGAAACCTGTCGAGTAAAAAAATGACTTAATGACAAATTGCAACTGAATGTAGTTTTTAATGCCCAGTGCGAACACAGACCCTCCCCCTGATATGAGCCAGGCAGCACGTTCTGCCTAAATGTTTAGAGGATTAGGGTGAGCAGGTGACAGTAGTGATCAGTGATGCATGATATCTTATTTTCTCTGCTGCTCGCTATCTATCCACACGCGTCTCAGTATCCATCACGCTGTGCTTCGAGATGTTTTTACTGTCCTCCTCACGACTGGATTTAGGTTAAAAAAAGTGCTGTTCGTGTCTCATTTGTGATCATAAACATGTTGCTCAAGTGTGTGTGGCTGGAAATGTGTGTATTAGATTAATTATACTGTCATAGGGATGCTAATAATTTAGTTGAATCAATTTATTTTTGGCAGCTTTGCTCCTGGAAACATCCAGGCTTCAAGAAATATATATACAATATATTTATATTTTGATTACAAGCCCGTATTGATATCTAAACTTCAGCTCAGATACGGGAGCGTGTTTGGAAGTCAATACCGTGTGACTGACACGTGATTCTCCGGCTGTTAACTCCACCCACCTGGCACTCCAAGCTGGGTTAAACAAACACAACAATTTGCAAACAGCATTTCTGCTCGAAATCTTGTTTCTTTCTTTTTTTTCTCCATCTACTGAGGCTGAAAAACACTTTGTGTGTGTGTGTGTGTGTGTGTGTGTGTGTGTGTGTGTGTGTGTGTGTGTGTGTGTGTGTGTGTACGTGTGTGTGCAAGCTAATGTTTATATGCACTGTTGATTGTGTGCGTAGCAGAATGGCTCTGCATGCGCATATATGCACGCTTCCTAGAGTGTGTGTAGAGTATGTGTGGCGTGTGTGTGGAGCGTGTGTGTGGGGCGCGTGTGCAGCTACAGTATGTGCGTGTGTCAGCATCATCGCTCCATCTCCCACGGCGTCTCCTGGAAGCTGACAACTGGATAATAGCTTTTTACTTTTCCAGAGCAGGGCTCCGGAGAGAACTAATATGATTATAAATCATTATTCAAATAGAAAGGTGAGGCGGGCGCTCAGGATAGTAAGAGAGCATGATAATAGCGTCATTACCTTTTATTTATAATTCCGTTTTTTTTTTGCAAACGTGGCAACTCAACCTAATGCAAGACTACAGGGGATTTTCTCCCTGTGATGTGGGGAGGTGTACATGCATCACACCATCTTGGAGGAGAGGAGCGGGAGGGGAAGAGAGGGAACATTTATAACAGGGTGTTTGAAGGGATTTAGTTTGTTACTTCGATGGCATTTTACGTGGGATTTTGTATTTGTCGTCTTAGGTAACTTCCCATCAGATACAGGAAACGTTTTTTTATTTTTGATTAATTCCATAACTAGCAGATCTGTGCCTCCAGCCCTCAATGGTGACGGATCCCAACCTCAGTGACACATCAAACCCACTCAGCTCACACAGCACTTCCATGGACATCTAAAACCAAATTATAAAGACTAACATTTAAAAAAAAGAGCAAAAAACAACAACACTGCATTCACTTCCCATAATGCAACCTGAATGTGTCTTTTATGAAGAGTCCCCTCACCTACTCAACCACAACCTTCCTTTGAAACGGAGACGGAATTTATTTTTGGCACGACAAATGTTCTCAAAAGAAGAAAGAAAAAAAGGTTTTTCAAAACATCTCACAATAAATGTTATCTCTTTATTATTCTTGTTATTATCATCATCATTATTATTTTTATTTTCTACCTTTTTAATCTGCAGTGGGTGAGGGTTGAGTGATAGGGGCCTGGGGGGGAATTCAATAATAAGATAATAATATTATTGAAAAATAATCTTAAATTTCAAATGACAAAGATCTTAAATAGTTTTTATAGAGCCAGTTATAAAATGTTTTTGTGTGTGATCCCCCCTCTGTGCTTCTGTTCCACACCTTTGACATTATGTAAAATTCATATACAGACCTGAAATTAATTCGTTATTTTTTAATTGGCTAATCCCTCCATGCGTTCAGCCATCCATTATCTGCTGCTTATCCAGGTCCACGTAGTGTTAAATGATTATTTAATTATATTATTAGGAAATATTGTGATATGCTGCTGAGAAGTCCTGATAGACATGTGACATAAATGTATAATTCTGAGCAACTGACTTCCATTGATGTCTTTTATAGGTATTTAATTGCCACATCTGTGATATAAGAAAAGCCTTGAAAAGTCTAAATGTACCTGTGTTGCGTTCAAGCTACTGCACAGTGTTGGACAAAGGTAAATTATAACGTTATCACAATGTGTTCAAATGTAAAATGTTGTCTTTGGGGAGAAACATGACAGATCATGATACATTTTCGGTAATAAAGTGCACAGTACAGAGTGTGTGTTGAAGTACATGGGATTTTGTTAAAAAAAAATTACCGTGGAATCCAATCGGGCCTCGTGGACTGATGTTGGTAATAAATTCCCGTTATCGCGACAGACCTCGTAAAAAACTGTAAGCCGATTAGTTTTTTGTTGACTTGTGGCCGTACAGAGAGTTCCCCTCGTTCATCCCTCGTAATGCAGTGCTTTGAGAAAGGAAGAATCAGAGGAGGGGAGACAGTTGTTGGTAATGAAAGAATCCTGTTAGCTGTCAGCGGTTAGCGTGCAAGGTAGGATGCTCTTTGTTCCCTCAAAGCAGAACCTCTCGGTTCCTCCTCGGATCCATCTGTGACTGCTTGAACTCGCACGACCTGGACCGCTAAATTGCGTTGCATATTGAACTCAGACTTTGTTTCCACATCAGAGTCACGTTTGGAGCTCTGACTGTAGTTTTAAGGGATTTATCTGATGCTCTCATCCGGCATGGTTTTCGACGCGGGGTGGGGGGAGCCACTCTGCGGCTTAACTAACCGCTTTGTTATTCTGCATGCCGTTCAGGTACGGGCTCCTCCTGATGAGCAGGCAGCGCATCAGATGTCACTAAAATTTCGGGTGATTTAGCAGCCGATTAGTCACGACGCCGGGGCTTTGTGTGGAGCGCGACAGGGGAGGGAGAATAGAGCAGATCTATCTTTGTCAGAGCGCAGAGACGCCGCTCGCCGCGGACTTAGCGGCTCCCTCCGCTGACAATTCAAAGATGCAAATCGGAGAAGATGTGAAAAGACTGAAAACAATGTCATCCACTGTTGAAGATAAGGTCGCCATTAAGAGCAAAGAGGCTCGAGAGCTGATTGAGGATCAGCGGTTCTCCCCCCCTGAGGTTATGTCAGCTCGAGATAGAAATCGGCGCCTTGATGTTCGCTCCAGCAGAAATAAATGTTTCCGTTTAATCCAACCATGTAATGAGGCTCTCTGCTTCCATTGTGTTCATCTGTGTGCGGTTTGGTTGCACATACAGTAGAGGTGTGTGTGTGTGTGTGTGTGTGTGTGTGTGTATGAATGCGTGCGTTTTCTCTCATGGCGCCCCACCGAGTAGGAATCTCACATTTGTCCTCCAGCTGATCTCTGCGAATGCAACAAAGGCGGCCCAACCCAGCAACTTTATTTCTGGCCCTTTCCAGCTCTAAGGCTTAACAGATGTCACTCTCGACTCCTCCGCCGCCCTTTGCTGCCGCGGAGGAACATATAGCCAGAAAATCTCGGTCGAAAATTGATTTCAGTAATTACAGGCATGAGGGTAAGTTCAAACCCGATCAGCCGCTAAGAACCAAACACACACAGGCACCTGCATCTGCTCATACCTAGCCACTTCAGACAAAAAAAGGAGACCAAATCGGAAAATCCATTTGTCCCAAAAGCATCTTGAACGTTGGTTTTGGGATGCATTTGATCCAGATGTCGGGAAAGTTTTTTAATGCATCTGCTTCTCTGAACACATGCATAATGTTTACTCCTCTAACTACTTCAGCAAGCTTTTCCCTGTCTCTTTTTAAACAGCTGGAAGAAAGCGACTCCAGCATGCTCTGATGCAGAAAGACACCGACGGATGGAGAAACTGCACCATCACCGTCTGCAGGAGATCAAAGTCAAACATCTGCAGCCTCTTCTTCACAGTCTCGCCGGCAGCCCCCTGGCAGATAACGGCGGTCGCCGCGGTAAACTCGTCTCTCCGACGTCCTCTGCTAAAAAAAAAGTGCCGTTTCACCTTTTTTCCTCGCAATTATTTTCTGAGGTGCCCTTAAGCAAGGCCTCTCCGAACCTTTAATTACCTCAGTGGAGAACAAAAGGAACAACTCGCATAGAACATGCAGCTTCAGCAGAAGTTCCCACAGCTAAAGGTGTTTTTTTTTCTCGGGGTAGTGAGACAGCTGAAGAATGCAAATTGGACAATCGCCAGTGCAATAAAATGCTTTTTACAAACCCATGGTGAGGATTCTCAGAGCTGTGGTGGGTTGATAAAGCATTGGGGACTCGACCCTGCGGCCATGTGGACTATCATTACTGTGGCACCAGGAAGGTTGTACACTTGACCCGAACAGCCCTCCAGTCCAGATAAGAGTGAGGGATGAGCTTCAGATCCTCCTTCCTTTCCCCCCTCCTCCTAACATTTCCGACAGTGCCAAAAAAAAAGAAACACAACTTTGCCACCGGACATAAAAAGAAACAAAAAGAAGAAAATACTGCAATGTACCACCGGCTCTGCGATACTTCTCCATCCTCCTCCTCCTCCTCTTCTTTTTTGCCCTCCCTCCACATCCCCGGCGACAGCACAGAGACTTGTTAGAAGACGGATGTCTGCCCCAGTTTCACTAATTAATCTTCATCAACTCGAGAGCTTTTCCTGAAGCCCGGCAGAGCCCATCAGGCCACCGCGTGAGTGATCACACCTGGGTTTCAGTTTCATGGAGGCGACGCATCGCTTTGCGTCAGGTGACCATTAACGCCTGTGTGGGATTTTGTATCTTTCTTTCTCTGAATATCCCTGACGTTCTACAGGGCCGCACTTTGCTAGAGATTGCCGTTGTGTTTGCTTTTGTCTTCGTAAGACGTGTTAGTACACTGATAACTTACATGACGAACTACACATTTACATCGTCTGTTATGGCTAAGCCTAATTCACATGATGTTGTGAGACTAAATTCCTTTGGGGCATCTGGTGGCCTTGTGGTGAGCGTGCATTCCATATGGGGACCTTTGTTTCACCAGTTGTTTTCTGACACTTCTCTGTTCTCCACTGTTGAAGAAATGTACGAGGACTTCAGCCAGTTTCTACAAGCTGGTATAGTATTTCTCTATCAAGTCGCGCACATCCGTCAAGCCACGTTTTAAGCTGCAACCAGGCGACAGCCTCCGGGTTTGGAAAGTGAAGCCAATCAGGAATGTGTTCTTTCTAATGGCCAACAAGGGGTGACTCTTCCGGTTGTATAGAAGTCTATGAGAACATTGTAAACATTAGTTTATGGTCTTCTTCAGTACAGCATGATGTTAATGTAGTGCATGATGGTTCATTTAGTGACTCTAAATAGACCATAAAGCAAGAAATTATGTTATTTCTGACCTTTTTGGTCTCCTAAAATGATCTTATTCAGCGTTTTGTTGTACTTTGTTTCACTCCTTTGTGTCAGTTCAGGATCAAAAGGCCAAGATGGCAACGGCCCAGAACCAAGATTGTGCCAGACAAAATGCCAGATTTAAGGCTTCAAAACCGTAGTCCACAAACCATCGGGTGACTGCGTCCGCTTCTCATGCACGTTCTTTGGTTGCAACAGCAACTCAAAGCGTGAGGAGAGTAACCCAAACACTTTTTTTCTCAGCAACAGATCCCTAAAGCACACCCGGATCAGCTTACATAAATAATACCTCCAGTGAGTTCTGGATTGGCCGCTGGGTTTCCTCCTGAAAACCAAGAGGCGTCCCAAATAAGTGCCCAAACCACCTCAACTGGTTCTTTAAAAAATCACTGTGGTCCTCATGTGAGGCCAGTCACCCGAGTCACACCGCAGCGTAAAACTCGTCCTGACGGCTTTCATCTTCAGTCTCATTGTAAAAAGGCAGGAAGTAGTGCCCTATATTTGCGGGTAGTAAGGGCGTGGAGGTCAGGGCGGTGGATGGGGCTGTAGCACGTCTGACTTTCATGCATGAGACTGGAGTTTGTGTCCTATAGACCTGCAATTAGCCAGGATCTTTCCCCAGCCGTAACCGTATGTCTCATTTCCACTGCATGGCACGGGTCTGCTCAATTCCACTCATCTCACTTTATGGTATCAGCTCCTTTTCTCTCTTTTGTTTTTCAACTGTGGACAGTACCTTCTCAGCTGATCGTCAAAGCAGAGTTTTGCAGATTTGTACAATATAGGTTCGGACCACATGTTTTTATAAAGACTGAGATTTACTGTCTATTACCGTAATATCCCCCGTAGTCTGATACCCGCATTACTGTAACCAATGTACTTACCCAGCCATTAATCTGTCTTGGATGGGTTTCCTGTTGTAAATTGCTATATTCTTCATGGTTTTAATAAGAAAAAGTCAAAATATTAGCTTTAAACCCAAAAACTACTCTTTTGTGTCTCGTAATGTGACAATCTTATATTGTGTGCTGTTTCTTTTTCTTTCTTTTTTTGTAAGAAATCTGCTCGATCGATTTAGAAAAAGGATGCTTTTAGTGCCTAAGGCAGAAGAAAACACGCACGACCGACCAGCTGCGACATCCCATCCCACCAAAAAGTAGACGAATCTCCAACCCTCGTAGATCAACTCCAGCATGATCTCATTTGTTTGTCACCATATCCAGATGTTACAGGTAATTTGACAATGATATATCGACGTTAATAATTACAAGCTTTAAAATCTGACCTTTTGAACACGCAGACAGTAACAAATTACGTCTTGTTCATCATAAATCCAGAATAGATAATGTTGCTTCTCTGTCTGGGCCAGGTAGGATTGTCTGTCTGAGGGTATGAGCTCAAAGCTTCATTAAGTCCTGGTCCATGCTGATTGTTACCAGCTGCACTCCACATCATCTGTGTGTGTGTGTGTGTGTGTGTGTGTGTGTGTGTGTGTGTGTGTGTGTGTGTGTGTGTGTGTGTGTGTGTGTGTGTGTACGAGGGTTCATCGGATTGTGGAGTCAGTGGTTGGCTGGTGAGTGAGTTATAACCTGCACTGATCTAATGAAGGTCCTGCGAGGAGGAGGACAAGATACTCTCGATACGTCCTACACACCATGGGAACGCAATGCCAAATAGCATCCCTGATGTTTTTATTCTCTGCTTCAGAGTAGAATGACATGATATAGAGAGTAACGTTAGTGTGGGAGCGGCCGAACAGTAGGAACCCAGACTTTCCCAGAGAGTTTTCAGATTCAGTCCACCAATCGTTCAGGTCACCGCAAGGCTACTACTGAAAGTTGTGTGAAGGAAAAGTAATCAGGGGAAGAACTCCAAATACAAAAAAAACATTACACTTGTGTTCTTATTTAATTGGAAAGTTATCTTCTGAAATTCTCCAAAACATATATTATCTTCTTTAAGAGAACTCGGATAACGAACAGAACTAGAAGACGATATTTCACTTTAACATTGAAGATACCTTCAGCCTCAGCTATTGTATAGCTATTGCATATTTCTGTGCAATACTGTCACTATATTTTGTGCCTTATTTTTATTTATAATGTTTTGCCTTAAGTTTATTTTAATTTTTTTCCCTTTAAAGTTTATTGTAATTCTGTTTTAGGAGGACCCATCAAAATAAGCTTTTCATTGTACAGAATAACTGCCTGTTATCTGTGCATATGACAATAACAAATATCTTGAATCTTGAATCTATTGAATGCAACATGCATTTAGAAGCATGCTGAAAAAAGCCTGTAGTCTGTGGTCTGGGAACTCGGAGCGGGAGAGTGGTTGTGTGGCACGACCGTCGGGCCACAGGTTCAACCCATCGGCAGCTCTCTCCCATGATGCACTCTGACATATAACCCTTTGCGGCCAGTTGGGATAAGATGCACACATGCACATGTTTGCACGTTAAAATGAAAGGATTGAGAAAGAAGATATTGGTTTTGCAAGTCACAGTCGGGGAGTGCGGACTGAGAACTAACGTGGCCCCAGAATAGATCCCTGGGGAACTCCGTTATTTTAATCAGGGAGGGAGCAATCTCCAGTGCGTTCACATTCACAATTAACACCACAGTTAAGGAATTGAAACGTGACAGAGAGAAGAAGATGCTAATAATTTCCCCGTTACTATCCTGGGATCACTGAGGAGTTGTTTGCTTGGCAGCGCGGTGCATTTCACTCTCTCCGGCTGCTTTTTCTTTCCGTCTTATTTGAGTGGGTTTAGGGGCCGCAAAATCTGTGCGATCCTTTTTTGCCAAATGTTTTTTGAAATAGAATCTGTGTCGATGGATGATTTGATAGGCGTCGAATGGCACCACGCAGAACTCGGTTTCATGTTGGTTTAATAAAAATCACACCTCGTCCTCAGTGGGACTCCCGCTCTCTCAGGGTGGATTGATTCTGACCCTCGGTTGACTTCCAAAGCCAATAAACAGCACGCACATGCTGATGAAGGAGAAGGGAAACTGTTACTTTTGGCTCCCTGTTCGCTGCTTTGATGTGAAATCGCGAGAGGACTTTTGTCTGATAGACTCAATATATACAGACATCTGCACCTCACTTCATTTGTGTTTTTATGTTCTTTGCAAACATGTTATTTCTATTTTCTCCCTCTTTTTCTTTTACCCACAACTGTGGAGAGAGTCATGGTGGCTAATGAAAATCGGCTGCCGCTCCGTGATTGATAGCCCGCACAGCCAATTGAAACCCTGCTACACACAGAATCGACTTCATGTAAACCAACAGAGGCACGGCTGCCTCGTCATTTCATTAAATGTACCAGGGCGTCAATCTTTTTTTTAAATCCGTGACTTGTATTGAATGAAAGCGAGCCAGACGGGATTGTTATAGATCCAAAAGCATGTGTGCAACAGTGCAAATAATTCCACTTTTCATCAAGACGCCGAGGGGAGGAAGGGAGCTGAAAAACAGAGCATGTGCCAGATGAATTAGTGAAGTATATATCATGGAAAATGACTTCTTTACAAAGCGAGGGTCATGTACCTGTGCTGGATTTAAGAAGCTTCTATGAGTTATCATGCCATCATTCCACGCTGTCAGTGCCTTTATTATTTGGAGGCTCAGTGGCGCTCGTATTATATTTCACTCCTTGCTCCTTTCGGGGGAACCTTCCACTGCAGCCCTGCTGAGCCCGCTCATAACTGGGGGAGTTTTAAGACTTCATAAGTTACTTTTTTTCTCCCAGAGCCAAGCCACGAGACTGATTTAGCTGTAATCTTATCCTACGTCTTTATAGGAGCCAGATCTGGTGCATCGCGAGCTGCGCAGTCGGGCTCGGAGACGTATAATATGAGCTGTGGAAATGACAGAGTCGCCTCCTAAGTTACAGGGGTACGGACTGAAGAGATGAGCTATTGTAGGCTCGGTGCGACGAGGAGGAAAAAGAAGAGAAAAAAGACACTGGTTTCTGTGAAGGCAAAAATGTATTTTGCGTGTGCTATACCCAGTTCATTCTTTTATAAAGTTAAAGGGTTAAGGTCGGGTTCTGATCCAGCATATGAGCGACATCTTGTTATCCTCTGCTTATGCATTATAGAATATACAGCACAATTCTCTCTCAAATGATTATGGAAACTGCTGAGAAAATGCGCCGTGAGAAGAATGGAGGAAGGAATGAGCTTCCCTCCACTTGTGATGGTCCTCACTTCACTGGTCCAACATCTTCCTACCTTCGCATCATCACATAACACCTCGGCCTTGTTCTAACCTTCTGGCACGACATGCGCCAAATATTGCCTCCAAATTGTGTTGCATATTGTTATCGATGAGCTATTATTCCTTGCTGTTATTGTAGAGTTTCAGCATCAAACTGGATAGGAGTTGTTGATGGATTTCATCTGTTCTCTCCTTCTTTACCAGGGAAGACTTTGCTTGTTGGTGCCGTGGGCGGGTCAAGTCATGCGACCGTGTGCCAACCAGCCCTTCATGTTTCATATCTGTGCTATTAAGGTTAGAAAAAGAGGAATCCAAGAGTCTGCAATAACAATCTTCTTCTGAGACATTTTTTACCGCACGCAAGACAAAACATTAATTTGCATTTTGGGGATCCTCCCTTTCCTGGTGTCACCAGTCAGTCCCGTGTTGACTGCTATCCCACGATGCCTTTGAACTTCCTGCGGCTCTTTAACAAAACAAATGCTGCATTGGCCAAAAGAAAGAAACTTGAAGGATATTTGGTCGGAGAAGAGACAGCCTGTTGGTGATCACGGCCCGGTGTTGTTTCATAAGAAGGGAACGAACGAAAGAGAAACGCATGCAGACAGGGAGGGAGCATGCTTGTTTACCGCCGATGAGAGACAGTTCCATAGTCATAGCGGCGTGTGAAATATTGGGGCCACAGCGATCACAGCGGGACTCTAATGACATATCAGTCTGTGGCAGGGCCACTTGTATACCTTGCGGCTGGATGGGTCAATTTAGATCACGTTCAGAGTATAAATTAATCAGGGAGCTGGGGGACGGAGTTTCAATTAAGGAAACCTGGATTGAATTGTGCTTGTCTCGTCATGAACTGTCATATCTATCTTTAAATGGATTTTAAAAAAAAGAATGACCTTAAATCATTTTTCCAAGAACCAAAATTCCCTTTGTGAATGCATGCGTCTGGTTGCATCTTAAGCTAGAACACGATGGAAATCCTCACGCACGCTGGGTTTTTATCGTTGTGCGTCGACTTATCCCAAATGCAGATGTCAGAGCAGGCCTCCTGCTCATCTGATCCGACGCGTAACATGGCAGATAAATCTGAGCTGTGAATGGCACCAGACAGGGAAATTAAAATGACTTTCTTTCCCTTAAATTGCATTGGTTAGAGTCGGTAATGCCTGTTTTGTGGATCTAAGAGAAAGAGGCAGCGGAGGCAGTGTTTTAAGACGTGATGAAGCTAGTTGGAGATTTGCAACATGCAAAAAGGTCGGGATCGACATGGGCCATATGTGTTTTTGGTCAACACAGCTATTCGAATAACTTTTTTATAAGCGAAGAGCTGCTCTGGTGACATATTGAAGGATTTATTCAAGTCTTGTGGTTGAATTTGAACTCCAAAGCGAGAAAAAACAGTTCAGTCCACCAGTTTCGCATTTGAGGAGCGGACACGTGAGCTCCGCAGGCGTCCGGTTACAGCGTGGGCGCCGGGGAGAGATGTGTCAGAGCAGAGAGGACGATGAAGAAATCAAGGAGGGCTGCAACATGGCTGCTGTGACTAAAAATGTCTTTATACATATTTATATTTGAAAGGATGGAGGAGCATGTCAGAGCTCCAGGAATATAATCTTGATGGGAGATTCTGAGTGGTAATCATGTAAAAAAAACAACGTTTTCCTTCTTCTATTTGGCATAACGTCAAGGTTTGGTACTTCAGTTCCCATAATGCTTCATGGGATGCAAGCAGCCCACACAATGTGATGAAGAAGTTGGTCAAAAGGTCAACCAGTCAACGTAGCAGAGGCCGAATTGTCCTGAAATGTGTATCAGGCCTCAAAAACACTACACTTCCCACAATGCATCATTCCTAGTCGTGCTCCTGACTAGTTTTTGATGTGTCAAATCGAAGGAGCCCCTCAAACTCAACCACAGGACATGCAGAAGCTCCACATGCAGAGGCTCCATCTCTGGAAAGTATAACTCCTGCATAGCGTTCATCCCACCACCTCCTCTGATTGCTCTTGACCGCCAGAAGGCGGGCGCGCAACACATGTTCCAGATCGAGATGACGAAGACACAAACAAAGTGTCCGGCCGAATGCGCGAGCAACCGGGACGAGGGCGTCCCCGCGGGATCGCCTCGGCTCTGCTGAGCGGCGTCCGCCAAAGGAGACGTCGGCAAGAAAATTAAGACGTAAATAGAGAGACGGCGCTGGCGAGACAGGGAGGGAATGGGAGCTGGTTGGCGGCTGTAGCCGTGAACTCTGGCTGAACCCCTCACTTTGGTTGCGGCCTCAACGGAGACGGGGCATTCGTGTACGAATCCGAGAGCCTGACATCCAACCGCCAGCAAGACGTGATATCTTATTTTCCTGAGCCGCGCTGACACAAATTCAGCTTATTATTTTCTCATGCCTGTAGTGAGAGGAGAAGAAGAAGAAGAAGTAGAAGAAGAAGAAGAAGAAGAAGAAGTAGAAAAAGCCTCCCAGATGTTCATGCAGCTCCTTCACGTTTAATTCAAATAATTTGCAGGTTGTTTTCATGACGGGGGGATGAAGACGTCCCCTCTTGTCAGAACTCCTCGCTTTTGATTGAAGGAAATCCTTGACCCCACGGGTGCCTTCAAATTACGCTGGAGGAACACGATTGCATGTGCATGCAATTGTGTCTGTCAATCTCCGCGTGAATATAAGACATGTGGACAGGCCTTCGCCGTGCCTGTGATCCAGTGTGTGATCCAGTGTGTGTGTGTGTGCGATAGTGTTGCAGCCCCACGTCGTCTGCAGTCCGAGTCCGAGATAAAATTCACGTTTCGAAACGCACATCACGCTCGGCGTGAGGCGCCGACTGTCTTTATCGCGCGAGCATCTTGACAGCGACGCGCGTCGGCGGAGGAATTATGTTTCTTTTCTTTTTTTTTCTCTCCCCCGATTTGGCTCATGCTAATTCCTGGAGAGAAAAAAAGCGGGCTTGTCGAACGGTATCGAATCGCACCGGTCCCCATTTCGCCAGCGTGTCACCTCGCCGCAGCTGTGCTCGCTCGCCTCTCGCTGACAGGAGCTTCGCCAATTAAAGCTGAGCAAATAAACGGCTATCGCGCCGCGCGGGGAGGTGAAATTGGCCCCCCACTTCAAGCATATCAATCAGAGCAGATGTGTGTTTGAACAACGGAAAAGCGCACCGCTTCTGTCAAGTGTCCACGAGAGTGCGTCTTCTTAGAGCAGCTGCTTCACCGCAGAGGAGCGAGCGTCACGGCAGAAAGCGGCTTCACCGCAGAGGGCTTCAAACTGGTCGGTCGGTCGCATTCGAACTTTCCAGAGGCTTTTCTGAAATCCCCAAAATCTTCCACAAGCTGCTAGCGACAGCCATGTTTTTTGTTGATGTTCATAGTGAGAAATTTGGGGGTGGGCCTTTGGAGCGAGGTGAGTGTTCGAGCTCGTCCTGCGATCTGCTTCTCATTGGACGTGAGATGGCATCAGTGGGCGGGTCCTTCTGTCGGATAAATAGTTCGCTGGTCTTTTCTCAGGCCTTTCTGGGCAATGTCGTGAGTTTTGCATTTAGTTGCCTGTCTGTAGCGGGCATTCCTAACATTTTTCATAGTATATTTTGGTGTTTGTGATATGAAATGACTACACTGTGATGTGTATTTATCCATGTTTCCCAATACTTCTCAGGACTTAAACCAGCACTTATTGATGATTTTCGGTCACTTTCTGGGCACGCAACAAACCGTACCACCAACTGGTCGGCAACTCTGTCCGACCGCTGTTTAGTGCTGTTTTTTTTTTTTTAAATAGCTGCTGATATTTCAACCAACAAAGAAAAGCTGTGGCCCGTAAAACCAAAACAACGAGTTGAAAGACGCTAAAATAAAAAAGAACCGCAGACTTACCGCCTTCGTGCTGTATAAGATGCTCTCCACCGTGGCCACAAAGTCTGCTTCCCATCCTGCTAAGATAGCGAGAAGCACCAGTTTTTGACCTCGAGCAGCAGTGTCTTCGAGCGCCTCGCTTTTCTTGCCACAACTGCACATTCCCAATGTCGCCTCGGCCGGTTAAGGCCGGCTTACCGGCCAAAAAACGAGGCCGAATTAGCATAAGTGCCATGTTCGATCCATCAGAGGGGGACTCAAATGGCTGCTCCCATCCCGCTTTTCCTTTTTTTTTTTTGGCCCCCGTCTGCGGAGGAAGTCGTGAACTCTGAGACAGAGAGAAGGGAGAGGCGGCCTGTTTAAGTTGATATTTGCTCTCGGAGTAATTTGGAGCAGATTTCTTTTTGGAATCAGTGAAAGGGCCTCGTTGTAATTCCCTTTCATGCTCATCTTCTATCTCTGAAGTCCCCACGGGGCCTAAACAGCAGCATAAGGATGCCAGATGGATTAGAGAGATTCTCTCTCTCTCTCTCTCTCTCTCTCTATCGCTCTTTCTATGTTTTGCGTACGGGGATCCAGAAGGTAGATGACAATAGACCAAATCACACTGGCTCTCTCTCATCACTTGTTTCTTCCCTCAAAGTAACTCACTCTGACATTGCGGGGGTTGCGGGGGTTTCGCTCCTGGAGCTTGCTGGACTGACTTCCTCCTCCTCCACATAGTGACTTAAACATTACAAAAAGTGACAAAAAACATTTGCTTGGTTGTAATTCGATTTTTTTTCTTCAATTTCTGGATTTCTTAGAATCCAGTGCCACTTCCTGGTTGACCTCCTCTGCGGAGCTCCTAGCGTGCGAAGGTTCCACCGCTCATTTCAGATCTGAGTCACGTCTAAATATTAACTTTTCAATCACAGAGGGCCCGCACGCACCAGCAGGAGTCGACACTGCCGTCTCAGACGTGACGCACGCGCTGCCACCAGCCGCAGAGAGGGACCGGGCACCGGGGTTTGCTCCTCTTCCTCGCCCACAAGCTCCGTCAGAGACAATGGATGCCAGGCACCGCGATGGGGGGAATGAAATGACACACGCTGCTGCGGAGAACTGAAGAAAACTAAAGCGAGTGAAGTGTTTCATTTTAATCCTTTTTTTTTAGCTCAACGTCCTCTTTCTGCAACAGCGCTGCCTCGTTACTGATGAGCTGCGCGGTGCTCTCGATTGCTCCACGCGGTGCAACATCCTCCCTTGATGACAGCTGGAGGTGACACGTTGAGTGCTACCGCGGGGGGAGGGGGAGCGGAGGGGGAGCGGAGAGGGCCCCCGCGGTCGAGAGTCGTCTCTGCCTGGGATCTGTTTCGGCGGGGCCGCGAGGATCCTCATAAATATCTCTCGCCAGCTCATCAGCCGCATCCCGGCACCATTTTCCGACCCCCGGGCCCGAGCTGGCGGAGACGAGTTGTGATGGATGCAGTGTGCGGGCAACGGCCATCGCAGCGCCGATGGACGCGCTGATAACACCGCCGCCGTGTGTGTGTGTGTTTGAGTGTGTGCAGGTCATGGACAATTCTCCTGAAGATTTGTTTTTTTCTTTAAAGGAATGATTACACATTGTTGGTTCAACGCCTTTTGCCAAAAATAGTGACGTCACAGTGTAGTCGTGATACTAATACCAGTGAAGTTCCACAGTTTTTGAGACCCAATTAAATATTGCGGTAAAAAAGAAATGTATATTATTAACCCCTGATGATCCGTCTCAGATTTCTAACCATAAAATACATTTGATACAGATTACATTTGAACACATTACGATAACGTTGTAATACCTTTGCTTAAATGCTCATGTTGTACTAAATAGTGTTAGAACGCATCACAATGTAACTCAATGCAACCTCTGTGTGTTAGCTGTTTCCTCTCTGCAGGACTGTGCTGCTAACGGCTAACCTTAACTAGCTTACATGCTAGCTGTTTCCCCCTGCTTCCAGTATTTAAGCTAAGCTAAGCTAAACAGGTTGCTGGCTCTAGCTTCCTAGTGAACACACATGACGTGAGAACGATATGAGTCTTCCTCAAGAAAGCATGTAACTGTTTTGTCAAACAGATTAAAACATAACCTTGCTTTACCAAGTATTTAATAAAATCATATGGAACTCATCCAGGAAAGAAGAAAAAAAGATCCATGAACCCAGCTCATCAAATCATTGTTTGGCAGCAGTAACATAATGGACTGGAGGGTTGCCAGGTTGAATCTGTGCTTGGGATTTCAGAACCGGGGTGTTGAATCGCTCGTCCCTCCCTGTCAGAACAAATATAAATAAATAAAGTACAGACACGAAGCCCTTGAGCAAGACACAGATTTAGAAGAAGTCCTGAGTGTGAGTGCAAGGCAGGTATTTCCTCAGGGCTCTGAGCGTCCTGTCTTAACTGCGCGTTCCCGTTCGAATGCTGGCACGAAGCGCGGCGAACGTTAACGTGACAACCGCTCCATGCTTGTGCCAAGATGTGTTTGCCGCGGAGGCGTCACCGCGCGGACACACGTGAAATCCCGGAGGGCGGTTGCCATCCCGCCCGTCACGCCGCTTGTAAGAGAATTACCCGCTCTTGTAGCGACGAGGCGGCAGCATCGGGCCGACGGCGCTACAGCTGTCGGCGGGGGGGCCGCAACGGTCACGCGCGCTGAGAGAGGATCCTGTTGCTTTACGTCAGGCTTTGTGTTGGCAAGGTCAAATGGCGGAGCGTTGACAATGTAGCAGATTACAGCGCTTGTAAGCCCAAATTGTTCGCGTGAACCGGCTGACAGGTTGTGCCAGAAACAGCACCTGCAGGCCGGCTAAGCTGCACGGACACCGGCTGCTTTTTTTCCGGAGGGGGGGACTTGAAGCGATGAAGTGGCAAAACAATAGATTCCGATGAAAAATGAAGCAGATTAAGAAAAGTTGTGCGTCTGCCTCCTCCGAGATCTTTGGCGACGGCTTCTGCCCCCCGTCCGCCGCCACCTCGCGGCTCCCCACGGCCGCCCCGGCCCTCACCAGGTGGTTTGACTTTGCAGCCACTTTTCCACTTGAGGACTTAATGCAGACACACGGGCCCAGCTGGAACCCGTTAGGCCCACGGCTCAGCCACCTAGGCCAGAAAAACACAACACCAGCTCAATCAGCTGGTGCGGGAGGCCTCCAGCGGACAGGAAGCTAACCGGAGCGTCTGGAACGTTGCTCCTGGAAAGACGTCCGCTGTTTTAATCAGCAAAAATGGGCCTCAGTGGAATTCACGAATGCTATGTGTTATTATTATGAGGTGTTTGCAGTTTGCCATACAGCACAAGATGAGTATAAGTCATTGGGTCCCAGTGAAGCGGAAGTTAGAGCATCTTTAGCTTGGGTGCTGTGACGTATTTGGATTTGATTGGGCTGCCAAAAAGTGGGCGGACTTGGAATGTGGCGCCATACACACACACATCGCTCGGCGCTAGAAGTTGCCGATTGATTGATGGATGGTACGAGTTTACATGTGAACACATATCTTGTGTCTCAGGAATCATTTTCATATGAAATCATGAGGAAATTGATTGTCATGTGATGCCATGTGTGTGCGCATTCAGGTCATCCATGCCAACGCGTCACGTGACACCGAGCCCAGGTCCATGGCGGCGGGCCACTCATCTGCTGATGTGTGAAAGATGAAGGTTCGTGCAGATGGTCCTCGGGTCAGAGAGGGCAGGTGTCTCCCTCACTGCCTCTCTGCGTGTCACACCCTCCAACACGGGCGGGTTTAGCCTCTGGCTGACCTGGCCTCGGCATGTCGGCGCTTCATATCGCACGCGGCCATGGTAGCATGTTTATGTATCATGAAGATGCTTTTTTAATTTTGTATTTTCTAGTTTGGGAAATCTTGGCAAATGATTCTCTGTGTTCTTTTCGGTGTGGAATCACCGCTGTCTGGTCTGCGTTTTCCTGCAGCCAGAGTCTGCTCCGAAAGGGTCTTTTCAAGGGTCTGCGAGGTCGCCGGAGGCCGGGCCGGGCTGAACAGAGAGACATCTGTCCAGGCCTGGAAGGATTTCACGCTTCTGGCCGTCCAGATGATTTAGGCCCTCCTGGACTACCTGCTGGGAGAGGCTCCCAGCGGGTTAACCTGACACAGATGGATCCCCACGCCCGCTGAACACACACATGGAGAGAAGCACACACACACACGTGTGTGAGGGGAAAGATAGATGTGTGGACGTATAGGAGCAGGAACACACACACACACACGTGCGCTGTAGACCAGGGGGGTTGACACATACACCTTTTTTCTACAGGCATCAAGCACAGAGTGGACAGAGAAGACTAAAAGTTTAAATGATCTGGACATCGTACCAGTCGAACCTGCATACAGTATTTTTAATTGGTTTTGAATGCAATTTAAACGTCTGATTTGTTTTATTTGTCAGATCGTCGATTGCAGTTAAAGAATCGACTGACTACGCGTGAGTGGCCGATTATATCAATCAGCATTTCCATCATTGTCAATCAATTTCAATACAATTGTAGTTAGCTAGATTTTGGCTGCCCCTTCTTTTAATTCCTCCTAATAGGAATAATAAGCAGTGCAGTCGATGAATTTTTTCTTCTTTTATTTTTTTTTCTATGTTTTTTAAGGACTGAATGTGTTTTTTCACGTGTACATCTGTACCCCTAGAGCAGGTTGATAGTTTAGTTAGCTTTGCATAAAGACAGGAAGCAGAGGCAAACGCCTGGCGTCTGTCCAGCGCCTCTAAAGCTCGCTAATTAACACCTTCTATCTTGTTTCCAGTCCTTATGCTAAGCTAACCGGCTGCTGGCTGTAGCTTCATACTCAGCATGAAGACATAATAGTGGTATCAATCCTCTCGGACGAGGGTTTCCCAAATTGTCAAACTATTCCTTGAAAGTCTGTGTAGAAGAGTTAAGATCTTTTTTTAAAGGTTTATGAAAAATTAAAAGTTACCTGTGAACAATATCTATTCCAATCAACTCATCAAAAACTGCCTAGTGACTAATTAACTCTAATTTATTGTTGCACTTTCGTCAAGTTGTCAAAATCAAAGGAGCAGAGGCCGCTGCATCCTGACTTTTGTCCTCTAGTTTGGGTCAAGCTCCAAAAACACTGGATCCTACATTTCCCATAATGCAATTTATAGGCATAATTCATCCGACCCTCCCTGCTTGATCGATGCCCATAACTTTCTTTGTCCCTATTCGGCCGTCATAAGTTTGTAGTTTTCAGTCTGAGATAACCCTGATGACATCACTATGACATCACTGGGGTTGTTTTTTTCCCCAACTTCAGTAAATCAGAACGACAGATGATATTTTACAAGGCTGAGTAGTTTTCTTAAAGGGTAAATTTGCAGATTTTTAACTGTTTAAAAAATTGGCAACGTTCCCCTTTAATGACCAGTAAACGTATCTTTATATATAAAGTCAGTGGAGTTCCCCTTCAATAAAAGTAAAATAAATGTTTAAAAAACATTCAACGACCAAAACATGAACATTAGAAATTACTTTAATTCAATACTCAGTTTTACAGAGCTTCAAATTGATTTCTATCAATGTGTCACGAAGAGCAAAACCTCCTATCTGAAAAATTCACTTTTTTTAGAATAAAAAAAAAATATGTTTTCTTATTATGCTCCACTTCGTCAACAGTTCTGCAGTAAAGGATCAAAACCCGGAGCGGGGCTGTTGTGCAGGCCAGCTGGTTCCCGAGCCAACAGGAGTTTGATTTATCTTTATATATCACAGACTAGCCTTTAGCATTTCGTGATGTTTTTTAAGTTGAGAAGTCACATTATGTTCTGTCAAAATAAAATACCACCCGTTTAAAAAAATTAAAAGAAGAAGAAAAAAACATATTTTTTCTTTTAACGACTAACCGAATTTGTCCGGTGAGATCGCCTCTCTCGTCCCAGCGGTCTCTCTTAATTCTGTAAAGCTGGGTATAAACTTCCCTCTGTGGAGTGGCAAGGATCAGCAACATCTGGCCAGGACATCAGGAAACGTCTCTCGAACACACACACACACACACACACACACACACACACACACACACACACACACACACACACACACACACACACCGAGGCAACTGGCACTCAGACGTGCACTGCAGCGAGCATGAGCCTCGTGAACATCTGGCTTCCCAGACTTCTCCTACAGGGAATCAACTTCGTGGTGTTTTTGACCAACTGCCTCTCATTTCTCGGGTCTCTGGTTCTTCGCTACTTAGAGTCCATACAAATTATGGACTAACTTGCTGTCGTCTCATTCAACATTCCTTTCTGCTGCGCTGCAAACAAGATCGGACATCATCATTTCAGAGGCCTGTGCATCTACGAGTCTTTCTCTTTCCCCTCATAGCATGACCAAAGTTAATTTATTAAAAACTGATTAACATTTAGAATACTCTTTTCCAGACACTTTATTGATAACTTACTAATATCACTTCATACATTTTGATAACAGCTTATTAGAGGAGGAGATAATGCTGGCAGAATCAATAACTTATTTTAAATCACTTCTTAAAACCCATTTTTAAAGAATTGCTTTTAAATGATGTCGTCCTTTTATGTCCTTTTATGATCTATTATGCTGTTCTTTTGTTCCCCTGGTTTTGTTTATATATTTTATTATTTGTTTGTTTTGGTTATTGTAGTATTCATTGCCTATATGGTCCTTTTTGTTTACCGATATTTAAGTTATGTCTTCTTTGCTTTTCTGTAGAGCACCATTGTGAACTTTGTTTTTAAAGGTGCTATATAAATAAAGTTATTACTATTATTAGAAAGTTGGAAAACGCTTTTAAAAGTATTTTTAAATCCCTGATTGGTTACTAACATCTGTACATTTATGATTCCAGACTTAATGTTCTATTAGAAAAGACGGAACTCTAAGCCGTGACCTTTTATTCGTGACCTTATGAGCAAATAAAAATGCAGACTTGAGGTTTGTTTCCAGTTTATTAATGACATATTAATATTGATCAATGTGGACTTGACTGTCAATAGCAGCAGCTTTTTTGTAACCTGACAGCTAGAACTTGTATATTTGCATTAAAGCTATGATAAAGTTATTATTAACCATTAATAAAGACATTGATTGCAACTAACAAAAGGCTTTATAAAAGGATCCTTATTAAAATTACAGTTTACAGGGGTTTTGTTGCTCAAATAACTTCCAACCGTCTTGGGGACTTCTTTTTCCCCACTAATCACCAAGCTCCTGTTGTATTTTCAGTCCACTTGTATATGGGACAAGTACCACCAACGCATTCCCCCACAATCCCCCCAGCCTAATCAATCTGCTTCATCTCGCCTGTGGGGCCCGTTCGGGTTTCTTTGTGCAGCGAGTGGAGAGGCGAGCTGCCGCTGTGCCGGTCTCCTCGGGGGAGCGCCCTCGCCTTCCCATCAGCCCATCGGGGGCCTGTTTCTACACACATTAGTGGTTAATTATTATCAGCCCGCAGCCATAATGAGCGCCGCATCGACCTGTGGCTATATGCGCGGCGGTAATATTACTTAATGGAAAAACAATCAGCCGGCTCTTCCCATTGAGCAGCTTAAGGAGTTTGCATAGATAACAAGTCCATCGATTGTGTTTGTGTGGGTGTTTGTGTAGCAGGGCATTAGTGGGGCTTTTGTTCTGTGTTTCCTTTTTTTATTTTGCTGAGAAATTTTTCAAAAAAGAATCCACCCATTAAATTAGACCTTTTTTGTTTTTACTCTGAGAATATAATCAGAAATAATACTCTTTTCTAAACATAGATACGCATAAATATACAGAGATAATATTCTTGGCTGGCAGTGTTCGTTCGTTCGTACTCGGATCACAATCATTGCTGGAGGAACTAGTGTGGATGAGAAAATATAATAAAATATGAGGAGAAAAAGGAAAAACTCACTTAAAAAAGTGTCCTCCGAAAACCCTACTTCTTCGATAACAAACCTTCCGGCCCACGTTAGTTGTGACTCGGCTCGGTCACAAGAATTTTTTTTTTTAAACATCTGTCTTCAAATAAAGCTTTCACCAAGAGAAGAGCTCTGCAGAAAGAAAAAAAGAAAACAAATGCAGTCGTGTTTTCCATTTCTTTCCCACCACGTTGGTGAAGCGACGTGATGCTCGTCAGCCATCGACACCCACAGAAACACATCATATTGTGAGTGATATCATAACGCACATTATTGTTATTATGATGGAAAGAATCTCACTTTGTATTTCCCACTGTTCACACCAGCTGACTGAAACACTTAGTAATGTTATTTTCACACTAATTTGATTATTGTGTTTATAGCTGCTTGTTTTGCAAGTTTATATTTTAGTTTTTTTCTTCATATTTAATATTAAGTTGGTAGTGCTGTCGCTCATTGCAGGTGTTTTGTTACAGTTCAATGTGCTGCATTTTGTTGAGGCCCAATTAGTTGAAACTCGCTCTCGCTTTGTTTTGTTAGTCTCAATTTTGGGTCATAATCTTCTTTTAAATAACACTCTTATTTTGAAATGTAAAACCTACATCCTGTGTTTTCCTGCTCAGACGCTAAGTCCAAATAAAAACATCAAGAAAAAAAGATTTCATTCAACTTTGTTAAATTTGACCAAAACATGTATTCAAGTACTGTACGTAAATACTTTACTTTAAAATACTTTAATTGTATATCCATTTGACGCTATACTTTATACTTCAACTCATTTCAGAGAAAACTAATATATACATTTTACATTTATCAAACAGCTGTGTTGACTTTTAATTTCACAGAGCAAATATGAGAGAAAGGTATTTCTCTAGCAGAACTTGTAAAAGATTGTATTAACAATCTAGTAGTCCCATATATTATGTACTTTAAGGGCATTTCACTGATGATTCTCTCAGAACTTTTTCTAATAATGGAATGTTTTTAAAATACTTAGAGTACTTCGAGGATGTAATTAAAGGCATCACGCATCCTTCTTTGGCCGACTCAAACAAACTAAGGCTGTTGTCACGCAAATACACACACACACACACACACACACAGACACAAAGACACACACACACACATACACACACACACACACACACACTCCATGCACAACCTCTGAATTACCATCCGCGGACCAAAAATGTCCTCCTTTTTATTTTTTATTTAGAAACGCTGACATTTAAATTAGTCTTTGGTGGGCCTCGACCACACACTTGTCATAACAGCCGGGTAAAGTTCCTCGCTAGGCCAGCTAACGCTAACGCTCACTTTGTGGGTGGCGGCGAGCAGCTCGACAATCAATTCCTAACATAAACTATGACCAAGACTTCTCTTTCTTGTGACATTCGGTGGGATTTTCAGAACAAAAAGAGAACGATTCTTTATTGATCTGTCTTTGTTGCTTCAGCAAATGTTTTCGGTTACGATTTCGACTTAAAGTCTCTTTGTGAAATCTTTTTGTCCCCCACCACACTGCTGCTTCTGACGTGTACGTTTTGTCCCCGGCGCGTCTGGTTTCGAGCATGTTGAAGCGCCGCAGGAGGTCATCCACGCACTGACACGGATCTGATCCCAGACCAGCTGTTGGAGACGGCTCCTCTTCTGTCGACAAACATCTGCGGTTCGGTCTCCGCAGTTTGACGGGGGGAAAAAAACAAAACGCAGGACTTCAGCTCCCTTATGCTCCTCTCTATATTCTCCCTTTTCCACCGTCTCTCTCTTTCTCTGATGTTTGTGTTTTCGCCTCCCTGCCATCTGCCTTCTATGGTTTCTGGGAACCCCGAGATCAGCGCTTCAGAAGCAGGCGGAGGCAAGAAGAAAACTAATTTAGTTGATGTTTAAATGCAAAATCACCTTCTTCTACTTCTTTGGTGAATGTTTAGAAGATTTATTTTCTATTTTTTGTCTCGGACATCGGGTTCGTAGGGACATCTTTCACATAAACGTCTGAACTTTCAGCCCTTTTGATTCGTCACAGAGTCGACGCGCAGGTGTTCAGCCTCACACCTGTTCACGAGGAGGTGGTAAAGAGAAAGATTTTTTTTTGATAAATATTCCTTCAAATTCAATATGTGATTTGAATATTGTTTTTCATATCCTGTGAGCGGCTTAACTTAAACATGCACATATGAGGAGTGTAAACGAGTAAAGAGTAAGTCAACACCGGAAATGACAATATTTAAGTACTTCCTGCGTAGGCCCCGCCCACACCTGGCATGAATCCAAATTCAGTTTTTTTTCGTACATAAACGGACACATGACCAAACGCCGCAGCAAAAAACTCGACAAAATCATAACTGCAAAAGGGGCTTCGTCTAGCACACACATGTACATGACAGCAAAAGAGGATGATGAAGATGAAACACATGCACCCTGAGAGACTGACGACACACACACACACACACACACACACATCCACAGAGTTATGCTTTAGATGGTATGTAGCAGACCACACATTGTGCCGGCTGTGTGTTAAAACAGTTATTCACGGTCTCGCATTCTGCTGCCCAGATTCAGAGATGAGTTGCCCTGGTAATCTGAACTTCTGGCCATCTTGTGTGTGTGTCTGTGTGTGTATGATAATGTGTGCATATGTGCATGTAAATATATCTTTGAGAGCACATGTTTGAAAGAACTTATATCACGTTATGCTTACTGTATATGAACTTAATTGATTGAGCTTAACTGCAGCAAATTGGATTCAGCGTCACGGCGGAGCGGCCAGACTCCCTGAGTACGAGGAGCGTTACTGTCTTTTGTCAAGCGAGGCTTCATAAATAACTTCCACTTCCTCCTCTGGATGGCAGCCAGTGGCTCTTTCCCTATAAACCTCACAAGCTCCCCGGCTTCCTCCGAGCAGCCGACTGCAAAATGGACTGGCGGCCCTTTGGCCCCCGGGGGAGTTCAGAGCTGAGGAGGAACGGACGCGTTCCCACTGAGAAGTGTGTCAGGTGTGCGGGTATCTGTACAGAACCCGACATGCTGCTAGCTTTGTATTCCTGTTAGCTTTGTGTTTCTGTTAGATTTGTATTCCTGCTATAGTTTTGTGTTCCTGTTAGCTTTGTATTCCTGTTAGCTTTGTGTTCCTGTTAGCTTTGTGTTTCTGTTAGCCTTGTATTCCTGTTAGCTTTGTGTTTCTGTTAGCTTTGTATTCCTGCTATAGCTTTGTGTTCCTGTTAGCTTTTCATTCCTGTTAGCTTTGTATTCCTGTTTGCTTTGTATTCCTGTTAGCTTTGTGTTTCTGTTAGTGTTGTATTCCTGTTAGCTTTGTGTTTCTGTTAGCGTTTTGTTAGCTTGTATTCCTGTTAGCTTTGTGTTCCTGTTAGCTTTGTATTCCTGTTAGCTTTGTATTCCTGTTAGCTTTGTGTTTCTGTTAGTGTTGTATTCCTGTTAGCTTTGTGTTTCTGTTAGCGTTGCATTCCTGTTAGCTTTGTGTTTCTGTTAGTGTTGTATTACTTTTAGCTTTGTGTTTCTGTTAGTGTTCTATTCCTGTTAGCTTTGTGTTTCTGTTAGCGTCCTGTTAGCTTTGTATTCCTGTTAGCTTTGTGTTCATGTTAGCTTTGTGTTCCTGTTAACTTTGTATTCTAAGCTGGCACCAAAAACACAAAACAACCCAAAGGAATGTAGCGATTCCGATTTTTTTTTTTTTACGGACTTTGTGTACTTTTATTTGGAGCGCTAGCATCACAGAAGGGGCCGATGCTGCGTTCCAGACCACTCAGAGGTCGGCAGTTCAAATTTCCAACTTCTGACCTGCAGGCGTAAAAGAAAAACATGGCCGACCGAGACAAGCTGATGTTTTTCTTTGGCAAATGAGCACACAAGGGAATTTTTTTCTGTAAATCTTTTCTTTCTTTCAGAGATGGCAACATATTTGGACATCAATTTACATGCAACAACAGGTTTTACTGTATGACAGCATGTTTTATTTTAATTAAATACATTGCCTTTTAGTTGATGTGTTGCCATTTACAACGTGCACAAGGTTGGACAATTCCGGGTTGTCTTTAAACGCAGTAAAAAAAAAAAAGTCAAATATACTGACTTGTGGGTTTAATGTAGGGGGCTCTACTCCTGCAGAAAGAGAAATACAACTTCCATTTTGACTTTTTAATAATAACATTTTGACACTGAGGATCAATATACTGACAAAAAGTCAGCAAAAGTGCTTTTATTTCAAGCGTCGTTTTCAGTTGAAATTTAAAGAACACTGCTCGCCTGCTGTCTCCTACGGCTCACACGAATGCACACATGCACACGAAAGTGCCGCCCCACATTCATCATGCCACTTGAGCAGTGATAGTGCTCCAGGGGGGGGCCAACAGCGAGAAGTCTTCCCATACGCCGGGTGGCCCGCGGAGAGGCCCCACGCACGGGGATGACATCAGCGCTCAGCCTGGAGGAGGCTGTGACAGCCGTATGTAAATTGAATATGACTAATCGCTTACCCGCATCACCTCCAGGCCGGCCGCGATGAAAGATGGAGGGAGAGCTCTCCACAGTGTTTGAAGTGTGAGAAAGAGGGTAAGAAGGTAGGATTTCTTCTTTTTTTTAAGTCCGCAAATAATAGTAATATGAATATAGGTCAATACCCTCGGCCCTGCTGTCACTCACCACAGTGCTGATCTATAGGATCTACACTGGGCACACATGGATGGTTGTGGTGTCTGTGTTCTCATCACTTTACGGGCTGACTGGACCAACAGACCCCCCCCCAAACAATGTGGTGCACTGCTTTAACAGCCAATCCCTTTCTCTAAGCGTTAAAGGGGGGAGCAGATGGGGAGATTGTCATCGGTGACCATCTTCTTCTTACAGCTTTGGTTTCCTCGAGTGAAGTGGATCACACACACACAGAGGAGAAGAGAGGCAGAGTGAGACAGGCAGTGGGAAGATAAAGTGCTTCCACATGTGCGAGGCATGGAGGAGGAGGAGGAGGAGGAGGAGGAGGAGGAGGAGGAGGAGGAGGAGGAGGAGGAGAGGTACGTGTGACCACCCATACAACGGGGGAATCCCAGGTGTCCTCTCCTTTTGTTCTCGCCGTGGTTTCTGTGTGCATCAGGCTCTCGCCGTGAGAATGAGTGTGAGATAGCGTGTTGCATACGTCGTCGTGTGTCATCCACCCGGCCCTTTTGTTTTTCCCTCTTTTCTCGTGGAATACAGATGTTTCCTTCACGTTTCCGCACCTCGCCGCTGTTTTGCAGTCAAACTCCTCGCACGGATTAATGCGCTGCATGTGATGACTTATTTTGATGTCGATGAAGCAGATAAAACTTTTTTTTTAAGTATCGCACGCCG
Source organism: Taurulus bubalis (assembly GCF_910589615.1). Lineage (NCBI taxonomy): Eukaryota > Metazoa > Chordata > Actinopteri > Perciformes > Cottidae > Taurulus > Taurulus bubalis. The sequence goes on from NC_136609.1 coordinate 7,585,483, forward strand.
CATAGCTGTGATGGAATTTCAGCAACGCCTGCTTTTTTATTAGGGCTAGAGAACTGCGCCGCCTCCCCAGTAGCATGTTATTTATTGGAAGATTACATCGCATCTTTAAAAAAACTAAAACAAAAACAGAGTTGGTTGAGGATGACTGGATTCTCGGGGACCAAAGAAAGTCACATCTTCGCCCCTATATGACATAGATTTCGAACATTTGATTCATGTAATTCCAGTGCTGTTTTATTAAAAACATGCAAGACCCCATGGAAAAAAGCAGTTTTTACAGAGAAGGAAGCCGTCCTTTGAACGTGAAAAGGGAGTCTCTTGACTCTCTCTTTAGGCCTGAACCAGTCTGCATTACATCCAGTGTTTTCGTGATACCCCTCCACCACCACCACCCTCTCCACACCCCCTTCCTTCAAATCACCCCCTGTTGGGCAGAGTAAACAAGAGGCGCTGTGTATATCCTCCATGTAATCTGGATTTAGCTCGGTGAGATGGCGGCTGTTGGAGCAGAGGGCCCCCCTGGACGCTCAGCTGCATTGTGGGAGGTTCCCTCTCAATGCCACCTTTGTCTGTCAGAGTCTGTGTTTGTGTGTGCGTGTGTGCATGTGTGTGTGTGTGAGTTGGAGATAGTCCAGTTGACAGCCCACAATAAGTCATGAGTAAACTTCCCCCGCGGTGAGAACCGATCTTGGTATACGTGAACGCTTGAAAACACCCTGGACTCAGACACACACACACACACACACACACACACACACACACACACACACACACACACACTGCAAATGTTCTTCCAAGTCAAGTGCAAAGAGGACTTGACCCCTCTATGGTTCACAGACAAACCAATAACATTAGTGAGGACTAAGTTCCAGCTGTAATTCATACTAATCTTTCACACATTTAACCGACTGAAACTCAAATCCAACTTGATTTAAGACTGGAATCTGAGTTGTTTTGCATTTATTTTACCATATAAGAAATTATTATTATTATTAGTTTGATGATCTACAGCTAAAGCAAGAGAGCAGCTACATTGTCTATAGCTAGCCGGTGAGTTAGTATGTGTCACCTAAAAATGTTCAGTATTACATATACTTAAAAAAAGTAATTAGTTTGGCCTTGGCATTCGAGCTAGCAAGTGCTAACTGGCTAAACTCTGTGGTAGTTGCTCATTTGAGCAGCAGGAGGCTCGTAATTGGCTGAAAGATGAGAGGTGGGCGGGCGACACTAACAGACATGAAGAAGTAAAGTGTGCCATTATGAAAATAAAAAATAAGGAAAGTGGCAAGAAATAAAAGCTGAACTCTGACGGGACTGAGCAGTTTGATCCAACAGACAAACTCCATTAAAACCAATGAAAACAATAGATCCTGTGTTCCCATCATGCACCTGGATGAGGTGTTAATCCTTTATACATGTTAGTCCATTATGGAGGCAGCAGCCAGGAAGGAATCCCTCTAAACTTGTGTGTGTGTGTGTGTGTGTGTGTGTGTGTGTGTGTGTGTGTAAGCGGTCTCTCGCCTTTTTGTTATTTTATTTTTTTAAATAATGTGCACATGCTCGTGCGTCTCTGCGTGGCCGCGTTTCATTGCGCGTGCACGTATATTCGTCTTCCACTTCCGTGTTGACGTGCATTTTCCAGCAGCAGCTTGCAAAACAAACACTCAGTTCGCGCGGACTGGTGAGGTCACCGCCCCTCTTGGTTTGAGTGACAGGTGGTTGGCCCGCATGCTTCTGCAGGAGGGGAGTTATGTATGTGTTTTACTTAACTTTTGTAGTTAAATAAAAGTAGAAATAAAAGTAGTGCGTTCGGAATTTTCTAAGTAAAAGTACATTATTGTTGTCAGATAAGAACTTCGTGTCTCGTTATGCAGACACTCTTTATAAAATGTAGATTATTATATTGTGTTTCGTCCGAGGTGGAGCCAATAACTACTTTATGTAGTGTACTTAACTATTAGAATGCGTCATATTGTATCAGCTTCATTGCAGTGTAATTCTTTGTTGCATCCGGTGCCTCGTGGAATGTAACATTCCTCATTATATATATATTTTTTAAATAAAACCTATTTAATTAGCTAATTTCAGACGCGTGAATTACGCACCAACGCCACCTCTGCTGTACTTTGTGCGGATATTATTATATAACATGTTCTCGGGTTGAGGCCCCGAATACAAAACTCCCTCCCTTTTTTTTTTAAAGCACCAGAGATTTCCAGAGTGTATTCTCCTTTTTATTGCTTTCATTTGCATATAAATTAAATCCATATTGTGCCTGCGAGGCAGACTATGCTAACTATGCAAACGATCCCCGGCTTTTCTTTGTTTTACAGATAAACCCTCCGCTCCCTAAACGACGAGGTGGCAGAGGAGGGGGGGAGTCATCTCGCTGTTTCATAATTGTATGAATTTTAAATACATTGTCAGCGGATCCTCTTCCGCGTGCACAGCGGGGAATGAGCCTATGATATTAGGAGCTGTGCATGGGGTTATAATGGCAGCCTCTTCACCTCTGTGCACACAGACACACACAGACACACAGAACCCCCCCCCCCCCCCCCCCCACACACACACACACACACACACACACACACACACACACACACACACACAGACACACACACAGACACACACACGTGCGGGCCAGATGGCCACCAAGCCCGCGTGTGTAACTTTTCCTCAGCACAAAAACAAACCCTTCATTCAACTCCTATTCACAACAAAGTGCGTTACGCAGTCCCCTGGAAGTGTCTTAAAATGTGCGTTAGACCCACAGAGGCCCATCTGAAGAGACGTGCATGATACACCGATGTGTGTCATTGCACATGAAATCGAGCCCTATGAATATTCATTCACAAATTTCAGTGACATTAAATTATTCCTAATATTGCTGTTGCCCTCGAGGTTTCACTGCTGCTGCACAGATATATGCTGCACTTTTTTTGTTTGTTTAAAGCAGGTTAACCTGCACAAGAGCTCTGCTGCCGACTGCGACATCAAGATGAAAAGCAAGAATCCCTGCATGAAATATGGAGTTTTAAAAATAATCATAAATAAATATGAGCAAAATCTTGTTTAAAAAAATCCAATACAATCAAATGTTGCACATTAACAGGCGCATGTGACGGTCAAGTAAATAAATAAGGTCTTTATAATTTAATTTAAAAAGATGAGGTGTTAATTAAACGTGAAATAACCTGCCTATATAAACCATAGCGAGTCCCTGCTCGTCATTATTAAAATCAATTATTAACACGCTATGCTGTGTTCTTATTAAATCCCCCGCTCTATAGGCTGAGCACCAACACGCAGCACTTGGAATAATTAAAAAGCCCAAAACGCGGAGGCCGTGAACTCCTCCGCCGCAGACCTCTGCAGGCTCGTTAGCTCTTAATTAAATAATCCGGTTGTTGGTGAGCAGACTCTTTTCATAGAGATGTTCAGATTTAAAGCCTTCGCTTTCTCATCAATTACACAATGCGATCAGAGGGAGACTTCTCCTCTGGCGTATTTATGTGTGTTAGGGAAAATATATCTGCTTTCACTGTCATGGCAAATAACTCGGCACACATATTAGAAGCTTTTTTTTCAAGTTTTCAGAGGAGGTTTACGCCTCATTTGATGCAAAATGTCTTACAAGGAAGCGTTTTTTTTCTTCTTTTATAATTGGAGACAATAGGATTAAAAAATATAAGTAGCTAAACAGGATAATGTAAGTGGAAATGACTGCGAATTATAAAAGAGGCCGAACTGGTTTACATGATGATATGAATCTCACTTTCCCTGAGAGTATAGACGAAGTGAAATTAAAAACGAAGTGCGTTTTTGTGCCTTTGTAATGTGTTTTCCTTCAACAGCCCCATGAAAATGTAAATGAAATTTCTAAAAATAATATATTTTTTTTAAACTCCCATGCGTTGAGAAACAATCAACAAGAGCTAGAAACCACTTCCCCGTCATCATACAATCACATGCAGGGACCTCAACTTTGTCTGCTCACGCTGACCTTGAGCACACACACACACACACACACACACACACACACACACACACACACACACACACACACACACACACACACACCCGCCATGTCACAGGGTTCACAGCCAGGCTCCATCAAACCTGAACCTGAGGTCACGTGAGGTCAAACAGGCCACATGTACCCCATGTTCCTCCCTCACAGCAGAGAAGAAGCTCCCTGACCCTGACAGGGTTTTTCAGTGAATGTATTCATTCCATTTACGCTCCAGGAATCCAAGCGAGTGAAACCTCACCAGAGATGTTAAACCTTGTAAATGCAGGAATAGATTAATAGGTGAAACGCTATCCATTATGGGGAAACAAGCGGTGTCTGATTAGTGAAACAGGAACTGCAGAGTCCTTGTGTGTGCGTGCCATCATCTCACATAGAAAATAATACTTTAAAAAAAATAAGAAGGTTAAATCATCCATATGATAGTGAGAAATAATTTTAAAGCCTTATTAAATAGGGGTTACTCCTGTATATTTGCTGCATGAACTATGTTTTATGTTTATAGGCATTTTGGGAAGTCCAGTTCAAGCCGTGCTGGTTGTGAGGTTGGAGTGACAACGTTATAATAATAATAATAATAATAATAATAATAATTATAATAAAATTGCCCTTCACTATTTTCTTCTTAAAATTCCAACTACTAAATGAAATTAAATAAATAATTTCCGCTGATAAAAAATATGCTTTTTTTCCTGTGGGAACGGATGAAAGAAGGAAAAGTTTAGGTCCATATCGACCGCTCTCTCTTTATTTCAGACTACACGTGAACATATTAAAAATCTTTGGCTTGTTTTGAGTCTGCGGGCTGGTGTGTGGAGGGGAGAACGTGGCGCTATGTGAAGACATGGGGACCACAAAAACACTACAAACCTAAAGAACCAGTTCGACATCCTATAACAGTGAGGACAGACAGGAAGGATCCGGGTGAGCGGTGAAATTAAATATACTGTATACAACATGATAACAGTTTTTGGCTATATAAACTTTAATAACGATCGTTCATTTATATAATTATGTCCATATACTGTCACCATAAACAGAAATCTGTGTTTTTAAATAGCGTCTCCACTTCCAGTTTATTTTTTTCTCCTTTCTTTTTTCCATTTCGATCGTCATTATCTCCAAAAGCCCCAAAAAGTCAGGTGGCGGCCCTCGGCGGGGCCGCGCCTGGGCGGGAGCGCGCCCGGGCCTCTACTCGCTGTCCTCCTTGTCCTCCTGCACGGTGGTGGTGGAGTGGTTGTACAGTCCTTGGGCCATGAGCTGCAGGGCCAGCCCGTTCTTGTAGCCGGTGGCCTTTTTGATCTTGGCCCGCTTGTTCTGGAACCAGATCTTGATCTGGGACTCGTTGAGGTTGAGTTCCTGCGCCAGCGCCTGTCTGCGCTGCTCCGTGATGTACCGGTTGGCCTGGAACTCGGTTTTCAGTCTCTGCAGCTGCTCGGCGGTGAACGCCGTCCGGGGCCGCTTGTCCTCTTTGGGGCTGCTCTTCTTCTTTTTCAGTTTGCGTGTCCTCGGGCCTGGCGTGGAAACAACAATGGGAATAAAATATTTATTCTACTGCCTCAGCAAGAGCACAGCGTGGGCATCAAATGTAGGTCACCTCCTAAAACACGCTCGATCAATTCGTCTGCTTGAGTCTTCACAATAAAAATATATAATACTTTATAATAACACGCTATGAAGCATTAGTTAATACTTCATTTGCATGGTGAATTCATCATATATAAAGTGTGCAACAATGCTTTATTAATAATGAATTAAGTGTTTCTCATACTTAACTAATGCTTTGTAGCGTGCAGTTACACACAGCTCGGATCCACGGCGGCCTCGTCCCAACACCAGGATGTACTCATAACCATATTCACCATAAAGCTATTCCATGCGGATTCTTCCACACATTTAAAAACAAAAGAGCAATAACACACTGACCGAGTTCCAGTCATTTTAACTTATTTTAAATCATTTATAGAGAATTGTAGCGAAGCGCTTGTGACTAATTCCTCCGCCGCGCAATATAGGGCCATACAGCGGGTCTGACATCACGTGATTATGAATTCATATCCAACTAATATTAACTGGTATTGAATCCGAGAGAGCCTCCTCGGGTCACGTGTGTGTGTGTGTGTGTGTGTCTAGAGTAGAGTTATGACGCATTCATAAAGTTGTATTGCATTCATAAAGTTGTATTGCATTGCCGTAACGTGGCGAAATGAACGCAGAGCTCACGTAGCATGGATTAGCACGAGACCACAAACTGTCACAACATCCCGCAGCTCCACCCCGCCGCGTGGGGCGAGGAGCCGGGACGTTAACACGAGCTGCACACACTTTAAGAAAGAAAGAAAGAAAAGGCACGCGATAAACGGAAATAAAATGAAACAAAAAGTAACGGCAGGGCCTTTGACCTTCGTCCCTCGTTTCTCTAGAACTGAGCAGGAGAGCACGAGCCGCTAAACACAACAACACGTGAGTGTTAATTCTCCACGAGGAGGTTAAAATTAGGTATTGTGTCCAATTATACGACACATTTTTGACTTGTTGTTGCTGCTGTTGCTGTTATTATAATTGATATTTAAGAGCACTTATTTTCACTGTAAATTACAAGCTTATAAATACTTGAATGCATCCCCTGGACAAACCATAGCTGACAGTCACCCGTTCAGGTTAAAAGGAAATAATTGCAGTGAATTAAAATGTAATTCTCTGTTTTGTTACACATATTATTATATATTTGTAAAATAAAGCACAATGACTGCAGATATTCTGGCCCCATGTGTTTCATTTCGTTACATTTATTTGATATATAATAAAAACGTGCACTGCATTTTGAAAAATACGCCTCGTCTATGGGATCATTTATTGAGGTAAAACATATATATGGTAACAAAAACGGGTGAAAGGGACGCGGTGAAGTTGTTTTGTGGCTTTAAAAAAAAAAGTATCAGTATAATATCTGCGTAATGTTAACGTAAATGATACCTCGGGCTGCTATCTGCCACAATACAGCTGCGGTGTCGGAGCCGTGTATCTATACTGATATAGTTCAGCTATGAAATATAATCCATAATCAATCATACATTTCTGAGAACATGCGCTGTCTTTTGCTTACGCAGAGGAAAACATCTCAACGAATACAGACTTGCACCACAACGGAGGCCTTATAATACATGTATTACTACTTTCATCCATAAAGGGAATTAGACATTGCATTGGAAATTATTCCCACGTTTGAGCTGACTAAATTGCACATTAATAAATATCCTGCAACACAGATGAGACACTTTATCCCATAATGCGATTGTATTTCTGTGTGTGTGTGGGTGTGTGTGGGTGTGGGTGTGTGTGTGTGTGTGTGTGTGTGTGTGTGTGTGTGTGTGTGAGTGTGAGTGTGAGACAGAGAGAAGAGTAATATAAATGACCTGTTTGGTTTATGACCTTATACTTACACTATTCATTTTTATTTTGGTAATGTCTGTCCCTATTTAATTTAAATAAATAATTGTTTTTTTAAAATGTAGTTAAATTCACACTGGAAAGCATTAAGCTACATATACAAAATAAAATACTATGTCATGGATAACTCTGAAGGAGTTTAATAATACTGGAGGAAGACGCGGCTGTCAACCCGACCGAGCTCCCCGGCAATCAAACCCCGCAGGCGGACGAATTCGGGGACTATTAGCGCCTTACCAGATGAGGGCCGGTCCGAGTAGCGCGTGCAGTAAACCCACGCGGGCCACAGCATCGGCTGGCTCTCCTTCGTGGGCGTGGAGCCTCCATTGCTACCGCTCACGACCATTATCGACGAGGGGCTGTCCGCATATCTGCCGCTGCCGGCGCCCGCCGCCTCGCCCGGTTTCGACGACTTCTGCTTGGACGAGGGCGAGGAGGACGTGGACGAGGACGACGAGGAAGAGGAGGAGGAGGAGGGCGACGAAGAGGGGCTGTCGCTGCTGCAGTTGGAGTCCAGGCAGAGGCTGCCGGCGTGCGGCGGCCTCGCGCCCAGCGGGTTGACGTTCTCCCGGCCCGGCGTCTGGCTACGCTCGCGGTGGCCGGGCTCCTTCCGGCAGCCGAAGTCCGGCCGCAGGATGTTGTCGATGAAAAAGTTCGTGGTTCGGTGGGCCTGCTGGGCCGCCTGGTGGGGTAAAATCACGGGAGGGGATGGGAGGTTTGGCGACAGGGACATGCTCTCCTCCTCGGTCGAGTCCCGGCTGCCGTGGGGCTCCTTCCGCTCCTCCATACAGAAATGTTCGGCCTCTCCGCGCCAAACTTCCACTTGTTGCTCGCGCTCCAGTCCGCCCTCTCGGTATCCAGTTCAGTCGGACGGCATGTAAAATGCACAAAACGAGCCTCTGTCGCTGGAGAAGAACGACCAAACACCTGCGCTAATGTTGATATCACCTACAGCGGCGACATGTCTCCTAAAACCCGTCCGAGACCTCCACGCGCACAACTCCACGCTCTGCCCGCTGTCCCTGCCGCTCTCCGCTGCTGCAGCGTAATATCTGTGTATTCGCTCTTCCTAAACTCCCCTAAAACCTTCACCCCCTCTCCTCCTCCTCCGTGTGTTTCTTTCTCCCAGCCGGAAGCACGTGTGCGCGTTCACGTGCAAGCGGACCAATCGGGCGCGGAGATCGTCCCTGTCACAATTGACGACGTCCAATGAGGTGGTTCAGGGAGCGCTTTGAGCGCGAGCACGCGCTACAACATAGAGGTCCCCTCCCCTGTGCGCGCGTAGTTCGATCGATTTCGGGGAAGCGCACGTGCGCACACACGCACGCAGCAGCAAAACAAAAACAACAGCGGGACGGCCACCATTATACATGTTACAGTGCCTGAAGTACTCTTTCTTCAATCACATATTGTTTACTTATATCCTAAACGTACATGCATTTATGAGAAATGTATATTAATAATGTGACTAAAACAATATATTTTGAATTTAGTTGAAGCTCGGCTAGGCAGGTGTTTATGGTCAGCGTTGACTCCAAAATGCCCAAAATGGAGGTGATATTTTCACAAAATGTTGCTATTATAGAATGAAATCTAAGTAAGCTAAACGTCTCTAAAAAGGTCTATACTTTTGTCATTGTCATTTCCTTTTTTTTTTACATTTTATATTATTTTTATTAGACTTTCTTCTCTTTCTTTCTCCTCCCGCGTGACGCATTTATCCTATTCGTGATTTAAACACCCTGATTTTGTACACACACTATTTGTATTTTTTTGTAAAAGAGTATATAAAGTTTTAAAAGCACAATGACGACTTACAGCGCCGGAATGTGTCTCGATAGTGGCTTTGTAAAAAAATAAAAAATAAAGATCTCTAATAAGAATAAAATCGCCACCATGCAGGCTCTAATTGGCGATTTGAAATAATAACATGAATAATCATAAAAGCAACAGCATGAAAGCGGGGACGTGTTGATGGTGAAATCTTTATCCCACAGGCCGGAGTAAGGAGCCGTGGCTACTTAATTAAATTCCAATTAGGGACAGTATCAATATGCTGTTTAGCCGCAGCCCTTTGTGGGCAAACGAGCACTCAGCGCGCTCTTATCTGCGCGCAAAGCGAGCGCTCCTCGAGAGCGGCTGCAGAAGATAATTTATAGCTTTTAATTAGTCTTCATTCCGCCCGATCGGCCCGGCGTTCATCACGGGGAGCGGGGGAGTGAGGACAAAATAAATAAAAAAAACGAGTGAAAAGCGCTGTCACCGGTCCCTGGCAGGGCCCTTAATCACCGCGAGGCAGGGGCCGCGCTACAAGCCGCGTAATTTCCAAGGTGCTGATAAAGCGTGTTGAATAATAGCGGGGGCCCCTCGGAGACACCATTTACAGGAATGGCTTTATTGACGGCTTAACGTTGGTAATTCATTTTACCTTTCATGTATCGGGAGCCGGATTTGTCGCCGTAATAGGATGATAAATGCACTGACGGATCGCAGCCCCGCTTTTTATTGAGTAGCCCATATAGTCAGTGCGCTGCTTCGCGCGCGCGCGCTCGTGCGCACGCATGCACGCACGATGGCGTATGATGAGGCTCTTGTTAAAAAGCTGTCTGGAGTAAAGGCGTGACAGTGAGGGCAGACTGCACTCTTCTGCTTCTGTAACGCACACGCACGCAGACACACACACACACACACACACACACACACACACACACACACACACACACACACACAGCAATGTGATTATTTTACTTCCTGCGTGGAGGATTAGATGAGACAAACGAAGGAAAGCTGTCTTTATGAACATACATTTGATCTTGTGATCTGTTTGTGATTCTGCCTTCATTCTGGCTCGCCATATAGGCATTATTTTAAATAATAGTATTATTTATAAATATTGGCCTTTATGGAACACTGAGATAAGTGTTCCATAAAGGCCAATATTTAGTTTTAATAACGACCTCTCTTTGTTTCCCTCCAGCTACCTGAAGACTGAGCATTTTTAAATAGGTCACATGTTATAAAGTAAATTGTTTCCCCCATAAAGATAAACATGTAAAACAAAACACATTGTAAGACTATTCTTCTTATAAAAAAAACAACCCTGTTAAACGTATTAAAACCCAAACAGCAGCTCCATCATCCTACATATGTAACAATTTGACGTTGATAAAATCTTTCACCTTCCAAAGTATATTATATAATAATGTGGTCATCTGAATTAAACACATTAAACAGTGAAAGTGGAACCTTTTGTTGTGCCCACAAAAGAAAACGCTTCACTATTTTACTTTCTTCCTTTTTTTCATGAGATAAATGTGCTTTGTTTGTGCTGAAACAACAACAACAACTCCTCTTCACTATGTCAGATGAAGTAAAAAATAAAAAAGTGTTCATATGACAAGATAAGGTGCGATAGTTCGCTCTTTGAGTGGATTCTGTCTCAAAGCCTGCAGCTGCGGGACTGTGCTGCCACCTAGTGGAGGACAACGGGAGGTTACTGTACAGAGAGAGAGAGAGAGAGAGAGAGAGAGAGAGAGAGAGAGAGAGAGAGAGAGAGAGAGAGAGAGAGACAGTACTGTCTTTCTAAGAGGCTGCAAGGTTCTGCGCATGCGTCCTCTTTATTCTGATTATTTTTACCTATGTCAATTTGAATTTTCAGTAAAAGTTGACAAAAAAAGAGATCATAAGGGCTTTATTTGTCATCCTCAATAAAAAGACAACAAGGACCCTTTATTTGTGGATACAAGTGCATTAAATCAGGTGATAAATGCAGATAAAGCACATTTATGGGATTCCATCTGGCCTCAATGACGACCGACCGGTTGCCCTCAGCTCATGTGATGAAGGTGCTGGAGAGGCTGGGCTTGGCCCACCTCCGACCGCAGGTCACATCATCACTGGACCCTCTGCAATTTGCTTACCAGCCTCATGTGGGAGTGGGCGACGCCATCATCTACCTGCTGCAACGAGCTCAGTCGCACCTGGATGGAACCGGTGTCTCTGTCAGAGTCCCTTTCTTTGACTTCTCCAGTGCATTTAACACCATCCAACCACTGCTGCTGAGTGAGAAGCTGCGGGTGGTGGGGCTCAACGCGTCCACCGTCTCCTGGATCACTGACTACCTCACAGGCAGACCACAGTTTGTCAGACTGGGCCGTGTGCTGTCTGAAACGGTGGTCGTGATGTTGGAGCCGTTGACACCAACAGACTTAACAAACTGGTTAAGAAGGCCGGCTCCATCATCGGCTGCAAACATGACTACCGGTGGTAGAGAGGAGGACACTGAAGAAAGTATTGTCCATATTGGAGAACGGAACCCGGACCGCCCTCTCCACCTACTGCAGGGACAGCGGAGCACTTTCTCCTGAAGATTCCTCACGCGCCGCTGTCACAAGGACCGAGGAGAACATTCCTGCTCACGGCAATAAGACTTTACAATAAATCGCCTCTGGCCAGATCCTCCGTCAAGTGACCATCAACAACAGCCCTTCCACCGCTTTTGTTGTCTAGTTAGTCGCTGTACATTTTTTATACACTTCATATACTTTGCATTTTTGCACTTTCTTTATTGTTTAATTTCCTAAATTATTACGCTCTACTGTTTTGTTTTGTTGTATGTATTGAGTATTTTGCATTTCTGCTATTTTTTTGTGATATTTTGTGATATCTTTTATATTTATTTTAAATGTTCTGCTATTTTGTTATCTTTCCCATCCATCTATCTATCTATCTATCTATCTATCTATCTATCTATCTATCTATCTATCTATCTATCTATCTATCTATCTATCTATCCATCCATCTATGTTTTTGCTAGGAAACAGTGTGAACCTCTGGGCTCAAAGTATCCACATCTGGAAAGAGACATTCAATAGAAAGTATGGAACTTTGTCGACATCTAGTGACTTTGATGTGTAAGTGCATGATCTTTTAATTTGTATTTTATTTTATTTTTTAAGGTATTTCACTTTGGACATGACATGTTACATATTGTAAAGAGTAATACACCTACCAATCTGCACTCTAGATTGATGTTAGGCCTCATTCAACTTTATTTATCTGTTTTTGTTCAAGGACCGAGTAAATAGGAAGAGCATAATAAATAAATTAATACATAAGTTAAATACATTTAACATACGTACATTTCTTTAAGTTTATTTGTAAAACACCCTTCAAGCTTACAGGCTATTCAAAAGTGTTTTACGCGAGCTGGAGAAATACATGAGAACGACATAAAATAAAATAAATGCTTGACTAAAATGAAAGAGTACAATTTATTTTACTTTTAAATGTCAGTCAAACTAAATGTATTCACAAGTATCCTGGTATTTAATGCACACTCTGTTGGATTAGATGTATTCACACACGACAGATACATACCAACTTGTAAATACATTACATCACATTTATTTTGTGAAAATGGCACAAACACTTTTTAATAAATGATTAAGTTGTCTGTGAACTACATCAAAAACAAAATGATTAAGTTGCAATACTGTGCTTGTCCGCCAGGTGTCAGAGTGAAGCAGCTGGAGAGAAAAGAAGAGGAAGGGGGAAAAAGGACACCAAGCTTTTGTAACATTTCCCTTTGGCACACACACACACACACACACACACACACACACACACACACACACACACACACACACACACACACACACACACACACACAAACATAAAGATTAGGAAGCACAATGGAAACATTAATCAGAATAAAATGCAAAACAGGATAAGAGCGAAATATGCCTCTCTTCCACCATAAAAAGCCAATAAAACCAACAACAAAAGCGTTGTTGAGACTGAAATGTAATTTGTGTTTTAAAAATGTCACCTCAACTTGTAAAAAACACAGCTGATGAATGAATAGTGGCCATCACAGGGGTTGACTTTTCCACTATTTGACGTTTCACAACTTTGTGTCACATTTTAGCAGAGATTTCGCAAACAGGGATGGATTTCCAACGGCGGGGCCCTCAACCATCGCTCTGCCATTAGTATTGAAATTGGGGACACGTTTGCATGCTAAACGGAGATTATCATTCACTTAGCTTCTCCTCTCTCTCTCTCTGTCTCTCTCTCCAAGGTCCAGGATCTCTGCAGTAATAATACATGAAGGGCTCCTCTCCCTCATCCATTAATCAGGAGGGAGGCTGAGGTAAAGGAGGGCTGATCTTTGGCCCTCACACACACACTTGCACCTACCATTAATTATAGAAGGGGATATTAATGCAGATAAATAATTAAGCTTCAGGGGGCTCTCTTTAGAGTCCTAATGAGAAGTGTGGGCGTGGGGGCAGATTGCTCTTCGGTCTTATTACACCTCGCGGAGAAGTTTGTGAAAGCTTCAGCTGATGATAAACGAGGTCCGTTTGGTAATTGGCAAATCAAATCGATGGGCTCACTTCGCCGGGCTGGTGTTAACACGGTGGCCCCCGTCCTGGGCTGGATGGGTGGGGCTCACAAACTTCTAGATCGTTATACATCAAACCATTTGGTTCAGACATGCGTGGTCCCCCAGAGGCGAAGAAGCTGCGAGGTCAGTCACGGCACATGCATGAAAGCCGTCATGCGGCCCACGTCTCGCGAATTCACGATTGGTATATGTTGTCGTCCACCCCATCATGCACGAGAGCTTTTCTGGCCTATTTAATGGGACACGCGTAAGCGGATGCAGCAGCGTCTCAACATGTGTGTGCGCGCGCACTCTCATCGTCCATGCGGCCCGGGGCCACTCTAACCTTTCAGCCCGACTCTCTGAGGATCGTCTCTCTCGTCAGGCGTCCTCGGCCTGTCAGTGCCGTCAACCAGAGGAGAGAGATGAAAGATATAGTCCTCATTGGCTTTGTTACAATAAAACGCCGCCTGCTCCAAATGACTTATTTCCTCAACCTTTACTCCCCTATATTTTACGAATGACAGATTGCGTGACACGGGGGATTGTTGGGAAGAAAAATAACCTCCTCAGAGTTCTCCTCATAAATTAATGACATCTCGGATAAGTCGCTGTCAGATTTGAAAGCAGACAGGTGACAGGTGATTTTTGCGTGGGAAATAAAGCAATCTGAAGTGTAATCTCAAATTAATGCCCAAAAACCACGGGCTTCGATTCTGTTTCCTAATAGTAAGCAAAGGGTCTAACAGAAAGACCAAGAAGAAGAGCTTTAATAATAAGTTGAAATGAGGTGGAACTTACTTTAAAGGCTCTAAAACTCTCATGACAAGCCGGGGGAGGAGGCAGGACATAAATAATGACGATTTAAATGTGTGAGAGGGGATGAGGAGACGGCAGCCGGCAGGGAGAGGTGGTTGATGGGATGAGAGGAGTGTGTGTGTGTGTGTGTGTGTGTGTGTGTGTGTGTGTGTGTGATTGATCTCCGCCTAGGCTCCTTTAGCCTTTCATTATGGTCCCGGCTCCGAGAACAAGACAGGTGTTTCTGACAGTTCTGCCATTTTCCTGCCCGGCTGCAAATCATCTGCGTGAATGTATGCAAGCTCGTGTATTTCTGGCTATTATAAGATCAAATGTCCTCTCGGAAAGATATACTGTAAATGTAATTGCCTGGGTGAAAAGCATTCAAGATGACATTTTGTGTAAGGTAGAAAATATAGTCAAAGTTTAGAGCAGCCTAAAGGTCAAAGGTGTTGCGATGGAAAGGAAAAGTTTGATATTTTCTGAAATGTGCTTATTGGTTTCTTGAGAGTGAGACGAGAAGATTGATATCACACTCAATAGCTGTATGCTTATTGTGAAGCTAGCGCCATTCGCTTAGCTCAGCATAAGGACTGGAAGGCAGCTAGCCGGGTCGTTTTTATATTTCTGTTCATGTACGGATTAATCAAACCAGATGTCACATGTTAAGTCGTGAGCTTTAGAGAGGCTGGACAGAAGCTAAGCTAGCCATCTCCTGGCTTTAGCTTCAAAGTTAGATACAGATACAAGAGTGCAAATAAGAGTATTTCCCAATGTCACACTATTTCTTTACAATTAGAGAGCAATGTATTTCCATGAGCACATTTAGCTGCAGAGTAATGAAATGAAAATAAAAATAAAATAATAAAAATAATTCAGCAACGATTGAACATAGAGCAGTAACACTGATACCAATACAAGTTTGAAATATGACATTGTGCACCTGTGACATCACATTACAGTGGCGTTATCTTCAGGAATTACAATCACAAATAATGAGTGCAAATTTTGGGTCCTTAAAATGATTTTTTTGCCTTGCATCAGGATGAAACATGACATAACCAAATCATTTTTGCCTTGTGGTTATGGGATGATCCTCTCTGTCTTGTTTTGGCCATGCTAGCCATTATAGGGCTGCAGCTAATGATTATATTCCTCATTATTGTATTAGTTGTTCTCTCTAAAGAAATGTCAGGAAATGGTAAACAAATAAATAAAGGGCCATAAAAACTTCTCAAAGCTCGAGTTAACTTATTCAAATGTCTTGTTTTGTCTAACCAACAGTAAAACATCTGAATATATTTAGTTTATCGTCATAGAGGGGGGAAAACAAGCCAAAACAAGATCTTTTCTTTTGTATGGAAATGGGCTTCAATGACTTGATTGATTATAGCAGTTGTTGCAGTCTCATAGCTCTGCACAGTGATGTTAGAATCACTCGAAGAGCCGCTTTAAATCAATGAAAACCACCGTTTACTAGCTGCCACTGCAGCCTTTTACGGGTTATGTCCTTTCAGCAGCAACAATAATCTGTGGGACCATATATATGACGATTCGGGGACCCATAATGACTGGGAGGTGTGCAGTATTCGACAGGAGATATATTCATGAGCCTGGTAGCGCATCGTCTTTGAAAAAGCACCCACAACATTATATTATTCTGCAAATAAGCTTAACCCCGAGTTTAAACCCTCAGGGAGTTATTTGTCTTTTTTGTGTTCTACTTCTATGAGAGGATTTTATTTATTTTTTATCCCCTTCACTGTTTACTGTGTCTTTCTCTTTTGCTCTCTTCTCTTCGTTTCTCAAGTCTTTCCCCTCGTTTGGCCGATTAAACCACAAAAGAGATGTAATTTTCGAAGTGCAGACTGGCAGATGCAGTGAGTCAGCATTTGGCTGAGTCATTATCCGGCACATGAATCCTGGGTAATACTGGGAATTTATTCCGCTGGAGCAAAATATGAATGAGTGTCTCCGTCTCTCCGTTTTGTGTGTGTGTTGTTTATGTTCAGGACAACTCATTTTATTTCTCATGTTGTTTGGACATCTGTTCTTAGTGTGCATAGCAATATTTGAGCAATTTTATTTTAGAAAGTATTGAATAATAATTGTGTAATATATTACAAAACATATTGTCATCATCTACTATACGATTAAGTATATGAGTTAGTCTAAATGTACTTAAAGTATCGAAATTGAACATATTCATCATGGCCACCTGTCAACATCGGCCATTTTAAATTTAGTGCGTTTTTCGTGTATTTTATCCAAACTTCATCGGATCCCTTAAACATTTGGTTGGTATGACCTTCCAGCTAATGTGGCGCTTAACTGCGAAGGAATAGTCGATACGTCCAATAATGACATCATAGGTCATGTGACAACGCGCCATTTTCAGCACTTTACAGGTATACAGGTATGGAACTTTCCAGAACTCTTCCTCGAGGAGTCAACAGATCCATCTCAAATTTGGTCAGCAGAATCTCAAAACATTCAGTGTCTTAACCTGTGAAGCTTTCGGGTTTTCTTGGAACGGCGTCCCTTTGGCGAGGCGGGAAGTTTGCATGTTTTGCCGTAACTCAGGGTGCTGCTGTTTGACTTGACTTTACGCGCTCCAATCCGTCCCAAATTGCACATAATGGACAATCTACTAACTCTGCCTTCAGCAAAAAGAAAAACACACTTATTCATTTCTCAATAGTCCCTAAAACCCCTAAACATTCAGTGTATTCCTCATACAAATGATCAAATACAGTTTCATCTACCAGGCCGTCAGAAAGTCATTGTGCCGCCGTACACAGCCACGTCTTTACTCGAAACCGGAGCGGCTCTCCGGTTTCCCCTCCTTTCTTTTATTTCCCAGTGAGGATCCCGGCCGCGAGCGCAGCACCTTGGATAAGACTCGACAAACAAACAAAAGAGGAAGATAAGCAGAAGGTTTGTAGGTGTCAGATTCCGGCTCTCCCCCTCTGCTGGGTCCCTTCAGACGTCCTTCTTGTATAGTTCTTACATTTTTTATTTTTGTTAGGCTCATGCACACTTTTGGCATTTGCATCTCAAGCACGCGCGTCACACCTGGATCAATCATGGCGGGGAGCAAATCAGTGCGACGAAAGACTGAGGAGAGGTTTTCAAAATGTCCCCCCGATGATTGGCGGCCTGTGCGGGGAGCTCGTCGACTGCAATCTTTCACGCCGATTGGCAATCAGGCGCTTGCTGAAATCAACAGAGGCCGGCTGCTCCTAACCGCTGGTGTGTTTGGGCTTCAATAGATGAGACTCTTTACTCACAGGGTTTCAATTAAAAAAAATCATAGTTTACTGTAACGAGGGCGACATGTTCAACACCAAAAGACTGCAGAGACACATACTTTCATTACGCCGGTATGATGCCTGTTGCTCAGCTGCCTGTCAAGCTGCATTCTCCTGAACACAATGTGTATGTGTGTGTGTGTGTGTGTCCTACTTATCTCATCCATCAGAGAATTTCACTACTCCGTCTGTCAGTCAGCGATCCCTCACTGTCACCCAGACATGGGGGGGATGGATGATCATCTATAGTGTTTTATATATGTGTGTGTGCGAGTGTGTGTGTGTGTGTGTGTTCATCCGTCTGGCAGCCGGGTGACACGCACTGCTGTTGATGTCTCAGTTGGTGTCAGCAGCTCCACTTTTCATCTTAAGTGTGTCTGCAGTGGAGGCTGAGAGCCTGTACAAGACCATCATGCTTTGATCTTTAAACGCTTTGAGAGGAGGGGCCCTGTGGGGCCACACAGAGCCCCAAAACAACAACAACCACAAAAACACTTGGTCATCATTAAACCGTGAGCATCTTTTTGTCTCGCAAACGCTGCTGTCTGTTTACATGACTAAAATTTTTTTAAAGGCCCTCTTAATTGTGTGAAATGAACAAAAATCAATCGATCAAATGCTAATAGGTTAAAACTACTCAAAACTAAGTTACACATATTAATAGCTAACGCAGCTCTGTCTGTCTCCGTACTGCAGCTAGGGTCGGCTTTAACCTTCTAAAAACCAATCCCCCCTAGGGGGAAAGACTGAGCGATTGTTATATAAAACTGTAAATCATTGCTTGTTTTATGAGAAAATGCCCCAAACTGCTGTATTTGGATGTATTGAACACCATAAGTAGTATACAAGTGAAATATATGGTTTGGTACAAAATTCAAATGTCACAGATGCGCGCAAATGTGCCCCAATGAAAATGTTTAAGTCCTCGTCTGGATTTTCTCTGTACTAAACCCTCTCTAACTTTGTTCTGCTTCAATTTATCAAAGTCAACCTTTGCAGAGAGAATGTTCACATATTGTGCTATGATTTGGGTTCGAGTTGGACCTTACAGCTGCATCATTTCAAAGAAATAATCATCCTGAAAGTGATTTTTTTCTCAGCGGACCTGGAACCTTTTAAAAAAAAATTCTGTGTCATCTTCATTTACTCCTAACCAGTAACATATAGACAGATATTTACACATCTGAACAAAATATCACATGTGTACCAAATTATTCAAATAGCCCTAGTGGATGCAGAGATACACCCTTTTTTGTTTGTGTCTGCAATTTTCGAGGAAAGGGCCTAAAAGTAGGTTGGTGTTCTATTGTTTAAGGTATACTGCGCTGGATACTTCTCTCTGGATTTATTACCTCGGTAGACATTTTAAACACGAGTTTATGGTCTCAATCTCTTGTTTCAAGTCTTCTTCAACTCTTTAGTAAATTATGGTCCCATTTAGAGTAAAAATAGAGCATAAAGCGGAATATGCTTTAGGGCGGCACTACGTTGTGATTGACAGGTCGCTACCACGGCGTTGCCAGGTCTGGGAGTTGTACATGCGTTTGTGTCAAAACTTAACCTTATGAAAGTTACTTGTAAAATGTTTGATCACCGGAAATTGTTTTACTCAGCGTTTGGTTGCATTTAGCTCCGCCCTCTCGTGTCACTTTGGTTGCACAACAAGGTGACAACGACCCAAAACCAAGATGGCGACGGCCAAAATGTCGAACTCAAGGCTTTCCAAACCAATGGGTGCTGACGTCACGCTGGATTCTTCCCCTTCTTATGAAACAGGCTATGTTCCCCCAGCGGCTCAATGACAAGAGCACATCCCCTGACCGCGGACTGACAGAACACGGCCCGGTGGACCACCTGCAGCATCCCACGAGGCAGCGAGAGTGAAAGCCAACCCAGATGATCCCTTGGTGTGGAGCGAGCTTCGTCCGCTGGGGTTTTGCCTCGGCTAACCCTCCACAGTGTACCTTTAATTCATCCTGCTGTATTCCCCATAAATGCGTCTCACGCTGAGCTTTTTCCCATATCTGCACATAAACTGTACAATCTTTGTAAAAAAAAACCTTGTGGGGACGTCTATCCATCTCTTTTTGTTTTTCAACAGCTCGAGAAGAACACAGTCCCCTCTGAGGAGGACAGAGCTCATTTGTAGAGCAAATCAAAATAAGCTGCCACCTTAATAGAGGTTTATCTAACCAGGCATGCTAATATTTGTTTTCCATGATTTCCATTTAAATTGACAGCGCTGGTGTGTAAACAGCTGTTTAGTGTGTGTTCCTGAGGGGGAATGGGGTAAAAAGATATTATAATAAAAAAAAACACAAACACAAAACCGCCATCATCTTAATGAAAGCTTACAGCCATGTTTGAGTCTGGTAAAGCATTTTGCAAATCTTAATACAAGTTAATCAGAAGTGAAACAAAGGAGCCGGCAGCCACCGCTTTTATTTATTTTTTATATCTGAGACGATCTGAAGAGACGCATGTTATTTATGTTTCCTCATGCTGAGGACTCGCACAGACAGCCTGTTGCTAACAGTCTGCTCTCTGTGGCCACTCAGCCGTCCTTCAAATTAAGAGCGTTGAAGTTTCAGAAGTACTGTTTACAGTATGCTAAACATGTTAATGTTAAAACGCTTCTCCTGTCTTCGTAATCAAAACATAATGATATTCTGTTTACTTTGTAATATGACAAATCCTTTGTTTTACAGATCACATATTTTTTTTAAATTTAATGATTTGGTATATTATAAAATAATGCAGACAATGTACAGAGCTAAAGCAAAGTCACTGCCAGACTGTGTACAAAGGTTGTTTTCAATACATATGAGTGTAAATATGATTTGAGAGATGTTTGTAAGTTTATTGTACAAAAAGCTAAAAAAGGGATTAAAAGAAGTATTTCTATTGTAGGAGTTCAATTATGGAACAACGCTAACATGAATGTTAGAACGGTCAACTCATCTTTGGGTTTCAAAAGGATTATCTATAAAACAATTGTTGAGGGTTACAAGTGTGAATGAAATGCATGTATATGGAAGATGTATGTATATGTATGTATATATATATATATATATATATATATATTCTTTATTTCGAATTAATTATCTGATTTAATTGATGATAATAATTTAGGATAGGAATATATAAGCATGTTTTGCTTCTACCTATACCTTTTCAGTCATTTTGTTTTGTATATTATATAGAATATTGTATTGTATTGAAATGATTGACTGAATAAAACACACAAACAAAAACAAAGAGAAGCGGTATAACAATCGATTATCAAAATAGTTGCAGATTCAATTATCCGTCGATCAATGAATAAACTACGAATTTCTTGACTTTGTCCATTTGCATTAAGCGAGGCTCACTGACCACAAATGTCTGCAAGCTACAGCCGAGCAAAGGACATTCAGGAGGCACCTGGACCCCGCACTGTAGGCGACAATGCAATGCAACATATTTGGACAGGCAGCCTGCGGAGCAATATTTATATATATGTATTTATATATATGGCTATGACATTAAATCAAACACGAAACACTTGGATTCACTTAGTCAGGGATGTTCACACAAAGGCAACTTTTTGTCAAACAATATTTATTTGCATATATATATGACAACAAAATGTAACCGATTCGGTATCAATGCAAGACATCCGAATTTGCGTCCTTCAGGTGTGGTTACTGGGTTATTTAGTGAAACACGACTCGAAGCGCCACGGTTTACTTTCGCGGCGGCGATCGAGTTGGCCTAGATTTATTGCAGCTCATCGAAACGCGTTTAGAACACGTTCCGCTGACCTCATCGGACGCCGACTGTGTCTTCTAAAACCCGTCCAGCTCATCCAGTTGTTGCTCCCATTTTGCCATGTATGCTGATGATGCTCTTACTTGTGGGCAGATATCAAATAAATAAATAAATATCACGGGAAAATGGCGGTAATTCACGTGACCGTATATTTTAGGAACCATTCGAAGGCCCTGTCGCAACAGAAAGTGGCACGAAAATATTTGGTTGCAGAAGCTTGATGACGTCGGGAACTACTGCAGCTGGCGAGCTAACGGCTAACATGCTAGCTAGCTGGGAACATGCTATCCAGCTGGGAACATGCTAGCCAGCTGGTCCGCCACCGTAATAGTCTTGGTTTTAAGCTAGCAAGCTTAACAACTGTCAGCGACAAGCTTGCTAGCAAAGTCGCTCACAGGACGATAAGTTTGTTGTTTATTTAAATGACTCATGTCTCACAGCTATCCGCAAAACACGTCTCTTTAGCGAAACAGTTGACACTCCAACGTGGGGACGTTAAACTAAAGTGAACGCTACTAACCCTTCACATTTTGGGCTCTCCGGCTGCTCTCTGTTTGTAAATCTGTTAGACCAAGTTCACCAACTAGTTGAAAAACTAGCGTGTTTTATTACCGCAAAAGAAGGGGCTAAGTCGGCGTGGAACACCCTGGTGTTAAATACCAGTGTGACTGGGCCTTGAGTCCAAACACTGGACTCTCAAAACAGCTGATCTGATGTTTCATCTCTTGTTTTCTTTGATTTCCCTCTTCTTTCTGTTTCCATTGGAGCCTGACATATTAGGTGCCATTAATACACACAGCTCTGGGGCGACGCTCCCCCCTAGAGAATTTTAGAAATGGTGTCAAAGGAATTTAAGAATGATGCCTCCTCGGCTCAGAGCGCGTTCCGGGGTGTTACTGCGGGTCTGCGCGAGGAGGATCCGTACTCTGGTGACAGCAGAGCAGTTGAACTCGAGTCAAACACACACACACACACACACACACACACACACACACACACACACACACACACACACACACACACACACACACACACACACACACACGCACACGCACACACGCACACGCACACGCAACATACAAAAGGTCTCTCGCTAAATGAACAAGAACATATACACGGTTGCAGATAATACGCCTGTGTGCTGCGCCACGCGCCTTCAAACGAGGACAAAACACAATTTGGACTTGTGATGGGAACAGTTCTCGGCGCCGGGTTGCCCGTCTAGTCGGGGTACAGGATGAAGCCGGAGAAGGTGCTGTACTTGTTGTTGTTGCCCCCGTGCGCCTTGCCGCCGTCCAGTTTCACGTAGATCTCGTCTCCGGAGTCCAGGTGCAGCACGGCGCTGTTGCTGGCGTAGTCGTAGTTCTGGTCGGCGTCCTGGGCGATGGCGCTGGCCCGAACCTGAGGGGACGAGACTTCATTAGTAGATCAGAGACGAGAAAGTTCACTTATGGCTGAGAGGCAAACAAAACCCAGCTGTGATGCAGCTTTAAAAATAGACACTCAAAGGGAATGCTGGGTAAACTAGAGGTTAACACCACTATAGCTATAGGATAGTCGTAAATAAAATTATGAAATCCCCCTAAACCCCCCACCCTTGCAGGGTCTTTAACGACCACAGCTGATGTGAGTATCTGACCCCTCATCCAGCTGCAGCTGTAAACATCTGACTCATCAAAAAAAAAAGGGGGGGGGGGGGGGCACATACACAATCAGCTCGTGTTTGGCCAGAAATATCCCCGATGTTACCATGAAATCATCCCTGATGAATAGTAAGAGTAGGCAGGTATATAGATGATGTTAATGGAAAGAAGGGATCGAGCCTAGTGCGTAAAATGAGGATGACTCTGGAATGTTATAATCTTTATTTAGAACAAAATAAATGGACTATATTCTGCTAGTTTCTATACGCCATCTACACTCTCACCTGTCCGTTTTTGCACAGGTCGGCCCACATGCTGGTCCCGTCCCCTCCCCGCATCAACACATGGTAGGTGAAGAAGTAGATCCCGGACACATGGCAGGTGAACTTCCCGGTGCTCGCGTCGTAGTGGTTCCCCAAGTTTGTAATCACGTCGTCAAACTTCAGCACCTCGTATCCCTCGTGCGGGTTCTTCAGGCCGACGTAGAACGCGATCCTGAAACTGTTGGCGGTGGAGTTCGCACCGTCCGTCTCGCCGTTGTCGGGGCCAGCGGGTCCGGACACCGCGAGCCTGCCGTCGCCGCGCTGCCCCGGTGGCCCCCTCGGTCCCGGGGCTCCCGGCTCTCCCGGCGGGCCCCTGGACCCGGGTTTACCGGGTCGCCCCGGCTCTCCGCGGCTTCCTTGCGCCATCGGCGGCAGCGGCGGCGCGGCGACGCCGTTCACGTTCTGGATCACCTCCATGGCGGTGGCGCCGCCAGGTTTCGGGGTGTACGGGTCGCAAACCATCCGACAGGTGCCCATCATCTCGTAGTAGTGCGCGGAGGTCTCCGGGGTGCGGAGCAGCAGCAGCGGGACGGCGACGGCCAGAGCCAGCAGAACCATCGCGACGACGCTCACCAGGAAGACCGACCACTTCCTCCGCGCAGCTCGCGGACGGAGGGACGACAGGAAACCCGCGGAGCCGCTCTGGGGGGGAATTGTGACGGAGGGCAGGGGGGGGCTTTTTAGGACGACGGAAAAGAAACAGAGACCAAGTTGATTAAGTGTGCATCCCTCGGCCCGGCTCTTCTAATTGGCGGCTTCGAGCCCTTTGGGCAGCGGCTGTGAGCGGGCAGCGGGGAGCGCGTCCTGGATGGATGGATGGGTGCGCGCGTAGAGCGGCGGTCCAGCTGCGGCCAGCTGTCAAAGTTAGCGAGGGGAAGACCGGAAAACAAGGGGGAGGTGGCCTTCACATTAAAACAGCGGGACGGGGGGCGCCTCTGAATAGAAAATAGAAAGACATCAGCTGAGTAATTTAAAACAGACACACAGGTGTAATGGCATGAGGTGGGTCAGAACCAAAACGGAAGCTCCTTTTTAATAAGCATTCATTAGGATGGGAGGCTGCACATTCTCTTGGTCATAATTATAATTTGCAGTCATATGTCAGAAGGCCACTTCTGTACTTTTTTTTAGAGGTACTTATTACTTGCTTTATATTTCTCCTCCGCTGCAATACAGAGGGAGGTGTTGTACTTTAGTCCACTGCGTGTATTTGACAGCAATAATTAGCCGATTAGCAGATCTGTTTAGGAATAAAAAATGTACACTTTAAAAAAAAATCAGTTTATGAACTGATACATTGTGACACCGAACAGTATGAAGCGGTTTAATGAGCTGCTCCTCAACCGTGCGTCATTAATAATGACACACCGACAGTGACCGTGCTGCATAATTCACCATCAGTAATATTTCTGCATTTGGAATTTGAATTGAGTATATTTCCAATATGGTATATTGCAGCTTTACTTAAGTAGACAGGCTAACTTCCGAATATTGATATATTATATACGTGATTAAACTTATAGCAGATTCTCGACAGGGGTTTTATTTTCTAATGCGCAACAGGAAGTGCTCTGTTTCCTTTCGACTGACTTGACGAGAGGTACAGCCGGTGCGTAAAGTTTAAGTCCGCGCAATTGTCACTCAATATTGCACACAATGGATTCAGCAAAGAACACATGTTTATTTACATGTGGGGAAAACATCTCGATAATGTTATACTGTATTGTGTCACTCTGTGCATATATACATGTCAAATGCCAAATGATTGCATATTTATTGTTCATAAATCTCGACGGTGTGGAGCTGGTTTGTGTTTTCTTATAGGTGGAATACATTAGAGGTCAAATATTACCATACCATTTATTCACCCATTCCCTTTTTGTAAACAGATCCATAAATTCTTCAGTTGCAAGATTGGGGATTTGGATTTATGTCGAGACCATCCACATATTATCATATATCAGTCAGTGCTCAAAATGTATTTATATTTTGTAATCTTTTTGGGCAATCCATTAATCCATTATTGCCATCTACAGTAAGCTCCCAAAATCAACACTTAAATGAATGAAAAATAGATAGATTTTTACTTTTAACATAAATTAATATAATAATAAAAAATAAATAAGAATAAAGGTTAAAGACACGTTTAAACTTGTGATGATAACAGTAAGTAAATATGTCAGAATATTTGACTCGAAGGGTCTTTTCAAAGTCAGAGCTAATGGCTGAGGGCATGTCCACTGCGGTGACGACGCCAAATGACCAATCGCATTGGTCGTTCAAACGCTCACACATGCACACATTTAGACAGAAGGAGGTGGGTGGCGGGGGGGAGAAGATAATATATACAGGAAATGGAGCGGAGATGTCTGACGGCTGTCCACACCTTCGGCTCCGAGCTCCCCAGCTGCAGGGACGCTCTTTTTGATGTCTTGTTTCGCGAAGGTGGAGAGCCACGGGCCTTGAATTCTGATTCTCCAGCAAATTAAAATTCCCCCCTGTGCACAGGCAATCATTACTCTGTTGCATACAGATGTGCCTAAACACCTCGTTAGCCGTGCACTTGTTCATGAGCACGTCAGCCGAAGTGGGAGAGCGCCACCAAGGCCGCTTCCACCAGTGGAAAACAATGTGTGTGGCGGCCTCGTGGTTCAGATTTGCTCCGAAACTAAACAGCCTCTTCTTTCACCCCATGCTATACCCTTCCACCGAGTTTCATGACAACTGGACCAGTAGTTCTTCCGTAATCTTGCTGACAAACAAAAACAACCTTTATGGCGGCGTTAATAAGACCAGCGATGCCGTTTATTGGTTATTTCCAAAGAGTACAAGTTTCTGAGACACTCAGTATGAGCGTTTGCTCATTGAAAATAAAAACATCTATAGATTTTGTCCCTGGAGTTCAATCACCCCCCACACCCTGAAAGACCTGTAATTCTTCAAAAGTGCGGGTTGGGAACTAAGCACCTGGAATTGGAGCACAGGCCCCACATCCACAGCAGAGGCTTTAGAGCTCAAGGCGATGTTGGGAAATCTTCAGAGGCCGGAGACAAGGCTTATCCGAAGCCCACAGTCACACTGCAGAAAACCAACCCCTCCCTACCCCCTAAGCAATTTTCAACTCGTGCTCAGCTCAGCTTTTGACTCCACTGAACATGGCTTCAGCCGGGCCTGCTCATGTCTGAAGGTGAGAAAGAGTCACGTGGAAAATGAAAATTGTGTGTGGGGGGAGGGGGGTTCAAATCTGAGGGCAGTCCTGACGAAACTGAAAATCCATCTTTGAATTTTCATCCACAGCGAATGACAATAATCATCTGCGGGAAAACAAGCGAGCGCAGAGAGGCACGCGGAGAACTCGGTCACGCGAGTGCAGGAGTGACCTTTACCCAGGGTTAGTACAGTGAGCAGCATCTTGAGGCTGTGGTGAGCCACGCACGGCACACTGTCCACAGTGTGCGCCGCAGCTGCTGCTGAGATTACCCTGGTCTATCCCAGCTGCATGTAAGTGTCTCTGTCACATTGACCACACTGTGAGACACATGAGTCATCAGTCCATCGTTATAGCTGCATTTGGACTTTAAACTGTATGCATTCAGGTAAACACTGAAACACAAAGACTGCTTCCTGAGCACTTTTATATTGTAGAGAGAGTGCATTCAGACCCTTTACTGGAGTGAAAGTAGTGACACCACTAAATTACACAAAGTCCAGCATTCAGAATGCAACAAAACCCTGTTTTTATACTATTTGGAGCATTTGCGTGACGAATTACTGCACTGAATTGACTTTGCTGTGGGAAACTTTCACAGTGCAACAACAATGCATTGGTGAGAACCTGCAACATCAGCTCCTGTCTCAACATGTGTCCCTAATCCCCGATGAAGGGAACTGAAGACGCCTCCGCACTCGAAAGCACAGAAACAAATGTCCTCCTCCATGTGACGCTTTGACAGTGAAGTCCCGTCAGATGTTAACATGGCTCTACCTGTCCACCTTCGGGCTAACAGCCTACGACCGAGCCGCACACTTCTCTGACACAATATTTCCCATCCTAGTCTGAGATTGCCGGGGTAATAATAATAGGATATGAACCTGAAAACAGCATCAAGGAAAGGTTAAGAGACCCTGCTGTGTGCCACTGCTGCCATTCGTTAGCTTAACATTTTCAGCCGAGATCACCAGGCTTGTTTCAGGGCGAGTAGTAAATCTGTCCCCAGCGAATCAGAATAACTTCCATTGATTTGGCTTGTGAGATTAATGGGTTACCACTCTGGGAAACGCCAGTAATCGATGCCTATGAATGAAAAATCTCCAAATTAGTATATGTATCTCAAGGATAGTGACCTTAAAAGTGCAAGATCCCAGATTGGGAGCATTTCTGTTGCCTCTTGACGGCTCTCCACATGGTGGCGGCTATAAGATAACAGCTTAACAGCGAACAGTGCAAACAAACTACGGCAAAATATACAAATTAAACAAGAGTAAAACAGATATTTAACTGTGAACAGTACGGAAGAATGTTCCAATTGTTGTAAGTCATCATGGTGACAACCACGCCAGTGTGGTAAAGTGTTGCTGTTTGCCGGGAAGAGAGCGGACGCAGCTCTGGAGACGTACCTGGCTAGTTAGCTAGGTGCTAGCTTGTCCTCATTTTTATGTAACCCGTGAAGCACGATTAGCAATGCTAACTAACTAGCCAGCTGTCCACTAGTTAGCTAGCTATCTTGCTAATGCCTAAATGCTATACAGGTTACCGATAACGAGCCGAACAAAGATGTCACTCAGCTTGCTACAGCAATGCGCTTTAACGCTGCGCGGATAAAGCATTAAGTTGTTAAATTGTACTCATTTAACGCTACTCTGTCTCCCTAACGCTTCGTAGTGGTGCTCACAAAAATGGCCGCCCCTCTGGAAGGAACTAGATGGTGTGGTTGTGCGATGGCGCTGTCTGTCAGACAAGCTGCTGTCGGCTCTAAACAGAGCAGCTCAAAGCTGCGGCCATGAGTTCGACAATGGCCGCGCTCACATGCACTAAAAAGCACGAGCAACCATCCAGGTTATTTCAACAGATCAGGGAGAAGCACACTCACACACACACAGAGGGAAAGCGGCTTCATGCTCTGTTTAGGCTTGATGTTACTCCGCTCTATCTGTATATAGCAAATATTTGTTTACTGCTATATTAATGTTCAGAATGTAAAGTACAGCTCCTCTAAGCGGTGTAAACAAACACAAGGCCATGGCCCAGAGAGAGTGAAAGAGAGGGTGGCATGCAGGCGCTGTGTGTGTGCGCGTGTGTGTGTGTGTGTGTGTGTGTGTGTGTGTGTGTGTGTGTGTGTGTGTGGTGACACTGATGCAGTGCTGGGAGCCAGAGGGGTTCAACCTTTTGCAAGTGGCAAAGGCAGACTTGATGAAGTCATGTTGACAGCGCGTAGCCCGCGGCCGGACATCTTTTTAACGCGCTTTTTTTGCTCTAATCCTAAAGCCTGTTTTATCAAATACACTGACAGCAGCAGATGGAGTCCAGGGAGAAACTGCTATTAACAGTCTGCGTCTAATGAGACAATAAAAAAATTATTAATTTTTTTCTCAACAGAATACAATTTGTGAAAAAAGACAACCAAACCATCGACACAGCAAAAAGAAGACAACCTCTACACGCTAATATGATCTCAATCACAATGTGTTCATGTTAATTCAGCAAGTTATTCTAGGATGTTTGCTTGTGGATTATCAATAAACACGGCCGACGTGGTGGAAATACCATTCATGTAGGATGTTTGCTTATAAACAAAAGTATTGGACACATTTTTATTTATGTATACCTTTTATTTGTAAGGTGTTTTGATTGTTTTGATGTGTTGCAAATCTGCAATATAATATATAATACACTCCTGGATCATATTCATTGTATTTCTACATTGGTGGAGCCCACTCTCTCTCTCTCTCTCTGTGTCTTTTTGTTTTATCTTCTGCACACACGCGGAGGCGTGGCTGGGGAGGGGCGGGGCTTTGGCAGGAGCGTCACGTGACTCACGTTATCAGGAAGAACCGTCCACAGAGCGGAGAAGCGGGCTGAGTAAGTACCTGAAAGTAGATAAAAATATCGCCTGGTGAGTACTAACAGAAGCTAAGTATACCTAGTTGTGTTAGGTAAGATATCGTTTTTATTCAAATGCACGTTTATATTTATCGACGTCGTCGTGGTCGCTCAGGAGAGGAACTTTATTCCGGGGGAAAGTTTCCACGAGTTGAGTCAAGGACATCGAGGTGGCGTCAACTCGCGTTTCTGTTTTGAGGAGAATACCAGCGTGGATTCGTTGCTTTTAATTAAGCGTGTTTTCGCTCGTCGCTCGGCTGTAATGAGCCATGAGTTGAAAGTGTTTCTGAAGAGTCGCGTGTTTTTGGTGAATTCGGCTCACGACTGGAGGATTTTCAACAGGAGCTGATGTAAAATGTACGTTTGCACTTACTCCAGCGCTAATGTGGGCCAAGTGTCGCACGTGGAGTGGTTCTCATGGTAATGTTGTGGCATCCAGTTTTCTGTGCCAGCTGGATGACTTACTTTCTTATGGCTGTGTAAACAATGTCTAGTCTAGGACATGTCAGCTGAGAGAGAAAGATAATGGGAATCCCAGAGCAGATGAAACTGCATGTTTTAATTATTTATTTAAAAGGTTTAAACTTAACAGAGTCTGTAAGTAAATACAAAAGTTAATATCTTAAAGTCTAATTAAAAATGCTCTCCTTTCTGTTTCATGACTGCATTTTAGGAACCAGTTGAGGTATAATGAGGTCATATAAACCAACCACAATGTTTATGTCCTCCTGTCCCAGTGTATTATGTCTGATGAGATGGCGCGACCTTTAATCCGAGGCCGGGGTGAAGGAGGATGCTCCCGGCGCCTCGAGGCCTCCGCGTCCGAACCCGACGGCCCGGTTGTTGGCATTCTGGGCACGGGCGACTTCTCCCGCTCGCTGGCTAGAAGGCTGGTGGCCTCCGGCTACCAAGTGGTGGTGGGCAGTCGAAACCCCAAGCGCTCTGCGGCTCTGTTCCCCGAGGAGGCCGAGGTGACAACACTGACACTCTCATTCACACTCGCCACATAATTGGTGTTTTGCTCTCTCTCCCTGTAGGGATAATGATATACTTACACTGTATTTACCCATGAGGCATGATAACTGTTATTATCCTGAATAGATGCATATCTATTGTAGTAGACAATAGAGCAGCTAATCTGGCTTTTTTTTTGTTTAAGTTTCCTCTTTGTATCATCACACTGTCAGTTGGGACAGCTCTCATGTTTGTGTGCTATTATGAATCTAGAGCCAAGAGACGCTTAGCGTTAAGCCTGAAGCAGAAGGAAACAGATGCACTGTACTATACTCCACTGTACTCGGTCTACTAAGTGTTCCAATGAGGATGAATGTTAGATTGGACATAATTTAACCAATGATGTCTTCTTTTGCTAGTTATTTAGTTGACCACATGACACTACGATGTTCCCGTGATTATGTACTTTGAGTCCAACCACGTCTGCCTCTGTCTTCCAGGTGACCTCCCAGGTGGAGGCCGCCAACCAGGCCGACCTGGTCTTTGTCGCGGTGTTCCCCGAGCACCACTCCACGCTGGTGGAGCTGAAGCCCGCGCTCGCCGGGAAGACGCTGGTGGATGTCAGCAACGGCTTGAGCATCAACCGAAGCGGGCCTTCGAATGCCGAGCAGCTGGCGGAGCTGTTCCCGGAGAGTTCTGTGGTCAAAGGGTTCAACACCATATCGGCCTGGACGCTCCAGGTGGGACCTCGGGATGGAAGCAGGCAGGTAGGATACATGCGCTGTGGTGCAGATAAAAAAAAAAAAAGAGGATGTCCAGATTTAGGGAATTTCTGAACCCAACATCACCGTCTCTCTCCAGATTTTGCTGTGCAGCAACAACAGCGGGGCCAAGAGCTCGGTGATGCAGCTCTGTCGCAGCATGGGCTTCATCCCCGTCGACATGGGCCTCCTCTCCTCCTCCCTGGAGATCGAAAACATCCCCCTCCGTCTCTTCCCCTCCTGGCGCGGCCCCGTCCTCTGCACGCTGTCCCTGTTCGCCTTCTTCTACGTGTACAACTTCCTCCGCGACGTCCTGCAGCCCTTCGTCGTGTTGGGGAAGAACGTCTTCTACAAAATGCCCATCGAGACCGTCAACACCACCCTCCCCATCGTGGCCCTGGTGACGCTGTCGCTGGTCTACCTGCCCGGCTTGTGCGGCGCTCTCCTCCAGCTGTGGTGGGGCACCAAGTACAACCGCTTCCCCTGTTGGCTGGACCGCTGGCTGACGAGCAGGAAGCAGCTGGGCCTGTGCAGCTTCTTTTGCGCGGCGCTGCACACCGTCTACAGCCTGTGTCTCCCCCTGAGGAAGTCCGCCCGCTTCAAACTGCTCATCGAATCAAAGCGGGTGAGGGGTTAGACGCAAACAGAGTGCACGCTAAATACCCCCACCACTGGACACGGTGAGGATTGATTTGTTTTGCTGTGTGACGTCCAGGTGACGGAGGAGGCCGTGTGGGTGGACGTGGAGGTGTGGAGGATGGAGCTTTACCTCTCGGCGGGCATCATGGCCCTCGGACTGCTCTCCCTGCTGGCTGTCACCTCGCTGCCCTCGGTGGCCAACACCGTCAACTGGAGGGAGTTCAGCTTCATCCAGGTACCCACAAACACACACATTGTTCTAGTTACATAAAGAAGTGTAGAATCAAATACCCCCCTCCTCTCATAGTGCCCCGTTTCCTATAAATACATACCGCTACAAGGCTGGGTTTCTATTCTTCTTGGTCGCAGCGGGGTCAAAGTCAGATAGCATTAATACAGACTGATGGCCAAAGACTGACAGCCTGACACTTGACACATACAACATACAGGCTCGGGCATCACACACACCACGTCTCCCACATGCAAACACTGTCTGCACTCCCACAGCTGTCCCAGATTTGCGGTTAAACTCGGACTGTGACAAAGCCATCAGGAGAGTCGTGAGTCACGCGCTTCCTCCTTCTCCGCCGCCTTAACCCCCCTCCCTCGTCGCGGCCTCCATTTCTCCAGCGCTCGCGGCCCGTCGGTGGTCGCCTTTTCATCTTTCAGTTCGGCTAATCCGCCGGCCGTCAGATTAGCTGCGTGCCGACAGCCGGCGCGTTAAAAAAGCAAACCTCTCTGCAGCGAGACTCGCCGCCCGCAGCTGCAGGACAGCGTGTGTGTTATCTGTTGTGTGTGTGTGTGTGTGTGTGAGTGTCAGTCTCATACATGATTTACCAACTACACACTAAGAATCTGCCTCATCCCCTCAAGGCAGAACATTGTCCACTTGACCTGTGCGTTTTGAATAAAAAAAAACTGTTAAGCTAATTGAAACTGCTGTAAATCCCAAAAAAACTGTGTGCGTCTGTGTGTTTCAGCAGTTCCTCACTGTCCATTGAGTGAGCTACCTGTCAGTCCACATTACTTCATGTTTACAGCTCTTGGATTGTATGTAAAAAGACAAGAACTAAAATGCAACAGTGTATGATGTAATTTAAAACGTGACCGAATGTTCTTGCGGCAATTTCATTTGGAGCGATGTGAGAGATTTTGAGGTCAAAATGATTAGCGTAGTATTTTTTGTAAAGAGTAATTGTGTACTAACAGTGATCATTGCATAAAATACCACATATTGACACCCGGTGACAAGTTTTAGTTAACAGAAATGTCAAAAATGTCCCTTTTGATTAGTTTTAAGTAATGCCCTAATCTCAGTAACCTACTGTCACAAAAAGACCTGTGCGTGTGCGTGTGCACGTGGTTTTTAAAAGGAGAAATAGTTTCCTGAAATAGCTGGGCACTGTCGGTTAAGACAACCTTACTCCAGCAGGAGGATGTAGTCCTATTTTCAGCTGACATGGATGTCACCTTTTTCATGGCAGATGTTTTGTCATGTCGGAGCAGGGGAAGCATAACTACCATCATGGTTTTGTATGTGCTCTCTGAAGAGGCTCCACTTGTTTGAAACGTTATTGTGATGCTCTGAGGATAAAAAAAACAAAAACACTCCTCCTCTTGCAGTTCTCAAGAAATATCACTAGCAATGCGTTTTTTTTCCTTCTTTTGCCCTCAATCTACGACGGCTATTTTAGCTGCTTCTTTCTTTCTAAATTGCTGCTATTCCCCGTCACGTATTTGAAAGCACCACAAAAAAAAAAAAATGTCATCACTCCTGTCAAGCGGAAAACAATTATGATCTGCTCTGCCCAGTTATTGTGTGAACCAGGGGAAATGAGGCCATTTTAACCCCTTGGCCTCAACCTTGGGATTTTTTTTAATTGGCGTGCCCTGTAGGTACATTATATAGCACGCACACACACACACATGCACGCTGGTGTGGTTCATGCGGGTCATGAGTGGTAGGTCAGTGTGTTTCCTCGGGTTCTGTAACACAGTGAGCTAATGTAGTGAACTGGCTGGACTGTGAGCTGAAGAGGAGTCACCTCAATTATTATTTTTAAACCATGTGTGTCATATAATTAGAGGACAGGACGATTATTACGCTGACGCCCCTGTTTCTCCTCCTGCAGTCCACAGTAGGTTACTGCGCCTTGTTCACGGCCACCGTCCACACCCTCCTCTTCGGCTGGGACCGCGCCTTCGATCTGGCCCGGTACCACTTCTACATGCCTCCCACCTTCGCGCTGGCCCTGGTTCTTCCCATCGTGGCCCTGCTGGGTCGCCTGGCCCTGCTCGCGCCCTGCCTGGCCCGGCGGCTCGGGCAGATCCGCCGCGGCTGGGAGAAGAGCCGAAACATCCGCTTCGCCCTGCCGGAAGACGGCTGCCGCAACGGGCTGGAAGACACCAGCTATGTGTGAGGGTCCAGACTAGTGTGTGTGTGTGTCTCTGTGTGTCTCACAGGAGATGAATAATGTACACACAGTTGGAATGTATTGAAGGCTCCTCTCGAAGGCTTTTTGAGAGAGTTCGGAGACGTGTGAGCGTCTTAAAAGATTAGCTGGTAGTTCCTTCGAGGTGGTTGACCAGTAGAGCTGTGGCCGTCACCCGTATTGCACTATGCATCCTCACTAACGAGTACTTAGTTAGTTATGCTTAACTTATTGTTACGTGAACTGGTCAGAACAATGTTAGCTTCTGGTTTCATTTATGCAACTTCAGAAGAACCTGAAGACTTTACAACCGAAACAGCACATCAGAATTTTGCCTAAGTTCATATTTGAGTCTCTGAAATGTGATATTTTTCTTCTTTCTTTTCACTCTGATCATCAGAAGCAGACATGGCCTTGTGGATTCCTGTCAGTAAATTGTTTTATTTATTTTTTGCACTTCAAGACTGCTGCAGACTTTTTGTTTTTACATAATTTTTTTTTCTTTTTTTTTGCGATACATCAAACTGTTGGACTTTATGGGAATTATCGGGCTGCGGGACGGAGGAGAACACTGTTGTGTTTTGGTTCCAGTTTGTTAACTTTTGAAGAACAAGATGAATCTGTGTTACCCGAAAGTCCCAACTAGTCCCTCCCCCCCAATGGTTTGTGTACAGGCCGGAGAGCCGACGTCTCGCTAAGTGTTGCTTTGCATCGTCTAGTTTAGACAAGTTGTTACACTTGTTAGTTCCTTTTTTATTTAAAATATGGTTACCACTTAGGTGTTGTACTGAACTGACCTGCTGATCAGAACACATTTGACTTACAAAAATATCAAAAAGGATGTTGTGTGATTTCAGCCCTTTTTGTGTCATGAGTTTGTATTCTCTGTTTTGTGTTCTTGCCAAAGATCATGCTGTTACGTGATAAGTAGATGTTCTCTGAATCAAAATGCCACACTAGTGTACTTTTAACCTCGAACGCATGAATGTGAAGAATTCAAATGGAAATTTCTCGAACATATATAATAAATCCTTTTTTCTATATCATTGTTCCATCTTAGTATTTTATTCATGTCTTTAAAATAATGTGAAATATATTTATTTGTGAGAAGTTCTCAATTGTGTCCCAGGCTGAATAAATCTTAATTATTTAAAGATTAGTGATAAAAGCTAATTCTCATCTCAGGCCAAGCCAAAGTGTGCAACATCAGATCCTTAAACGTGTGGATGCTGCCATCTTGTGGCGGAGAATCAGATCTTTTTAAACTAAACTTTTAAATTATATATATATATATATATATATATATATATATATATATATATATATATTATAATTGAATTGCAGTGCTGCAAGTGTAACTAGAAACTCAGTGTTCTATGTCCATGGCTGCATCTTGGTTCCATCTGAGGTATGTCATTTAAATCTGGTTATTGTGGAATACAATTCATGGCTTCTATCAAGCATTTAGTTTTGTTTTTTTCTTCACATTTTGTTCTGCATTGCATCTTAAGTCATCACATACCGCTCCCTCATTATTTAATTAGAGAACTGAAAAGCAGGTGGCTGCATGCTATCTGATGACGTCGTGGCTTTAAACCGCCTCCCACTTTATTATGACAAAGAACGGCACCCAGGACGAGTTGGACGAGCACCAGCAGCAGCAGGGCGTGCCAGTTTCTCCTAGCAGTCATGAATGTAAGTACTGTGTCTTCTAGTTCTGAGCCTTTCCTACCATGTTTCATTGATGATTTACGGTACCATTAAGTTGTCTTTTAGTTTGTTTTGCTGATCCACAGGTAGCTTGTTACAGAGCCGGAGTCTCTCCACTTAGCTACATGTGTTAAGTCTTGTGTAGATGTAATGTGAGGCCATAAGCCACATGGAACTAGAACAAAAGTCAAAAGTAAGTCTGCTTTCAGAATACCAACATTTTTTACCAGTTTTTAGATTGTTTTGCATCTGCCCCCCAGGAATCCTTTGAAAGGGCAGTAGAGGACGTGAAGGTGCTGAAGCAGAGGCCCGGGTACGGAGTCCTGGGAGACGTATATGGCCTCTATAAGCAGGCCACGGTCGGTGACGTTAACATCGGTGAGTCTCTCTTCGTTGAGGTTTCTGCCGCTGTAGAATCCACATGGAAAGTGATCCAGTTTCTATGCACAGGAGGACTCCCAGGCAGGGTGGGGTGAGGAAGAATGAGGTCTAACGAGTTTCTGTGTCTTTCTGTCAACACGATCCCAGACCTGATACCTTTTTCCATAAAACTATTTATTTGAAAGAAAAAAGAAGAATTTGTATTGAAATGGAAAAAAAAAAACACTTTAACTGCACAAAAAAAAGGAAGGAACATTAACATGAATATTCAAAATGAGGGTTTTAAAGCAACTGGCAACTTAGTTTATTCCATTATAACATTAAATGAGCAAACGGCTACATTAAAGTTGCTGAAGTCCATATACAATGTGGTGTGTGTGTTCACTCTGCTCATGCCTTTTAGTGCACGTGAACGGAGTATTTCCACTTTGTGCAACTTCTATTGCATTCCTCTTCAGTGACAAAACTTGAACTATTTACTCCACTACCTTTTGTTTGGCAGCTTTAGTTACTTGACAGATTGAAATTAGAGATCCAACTACAACAGTAAAATGCTGCAGTTATACATCTCAATGATATAATATATAATAGCGAGGATTTTAGAAATACTGATGTCAGGAGTCCAAACCCCCATCTGTGAATGTTTTAATTATTTGTATTTGATCTATTAAGAACATTTTCCCCTTTTTTGTTTAACATTTATCTCTCAATATTAACATTTAAATACTATTCCAAAGCCTATAATTGGTGAAGAAATGCACTTCTTTATTTAATTATTAATTTGTTTAAAACTAGTCAAATTAAAAAATAGTAAGTCGTGGAATCAGACTGTAAAATACCCCTCATTTACGTTTTCTGATGCTAAAATGTGACGATAATAGTCTGTACTTTTACCTATGATAATTAAAATACATTTTGTTTCAGTTATTGATGGTTTATTTGCTTTTACGTCCACAGACCGTCCGGCGTTTTTTGACCTCGCTGGACGAGGAAAATGGGATGCATGGTCGAAAAAGAAAGGTCAGAACTTTATGTAGAACTTTAAGAAAAAAAAAAAAAGAGTGGAAGCAAAACATGAAACTGATAATAATAAATATTCTGCCTTTTTACATGGATAAACAGATTTATTTTCTTGCAAAAAAAACAACTGGTTTGCTTTTTAACCGACAGGTCTGTCCAAAGAAGAAGCAATGATCGCCTATATTGACCTGGTGGAGGATCTGAAAGAAAGATATGGGTTCCCTGAAATTATGTAGCCTTTTCAATGTCTTATCTCTCCTCTTGTTGTCAGTAGAACCTTAATATTTACACCATTCCGAACAGACTGGACACGCTGCTGTACTCTCTGGTTCTTTATTACTGTGTAAGTCATGA
Organism: Taurulus bubalis; assembly: GCF_910589615.1. NCBI lineage: Eukaryota > Metazoa > Chordata > Actinopteri > Perciformes > Cottidae > Taurulus > Taurulus bubalis. The sequence goes on from NC_136609.1 coordinate 7,623,593, forward strand.
TGGGTCCAGATGCTTGAGGGCACAGAGAGTACTTACTGGTGCTCTAATTTATAAAGGCGTGTCAAGGAAGAGCAACACTTTGGGAAGTAACACTGATTTGCTTTCTTGCTGAGAAAAAACAACAACCGGCTAGCCTTTATGCTAAGCTAAGCTACTCGTCTGCTGGCTCTAGCTTCATATTTAGCTTTCAGACATTAAAGAGTGGTATCAATCTTTTCGTCTAACTCTCAGCAAGAACGTGAAAAGATGCGTTTCCTAAAATGTCTAACTAATGTTTTTAAGTGCGAACACAATGTACGTTCACCCATGAAATCAGTTTAAATAAAGAGCATCTGTTTACAGGACTGGCTATCAATAATCAGACTGAACTTGTGCCTGATGTCCTCGAAGAAACAACTTTGAAAGGCCAAATATCCTACATGTTACAAATATAAATAATAGAAACACTGTGTGTATATAACGCAATACAATTCGACAGCATTATAAACTACAGCCCCCAAAACAATTATTAATGCGCTGCATATACTTTGCTCAGTAGTCTGGAAAGCAACTCTGGTGATGTCATAGTGATGTCATCAGGGTTTTCAGACTGGGCTTGAGAGAGCGATATAATATATATATATATATATATATATATATATATATATATATATATATATATATATATATATATATTATTTTATTTTAACAGGAAGCCTGCATTACAAATAGGGGGCATTGAGTTCGACAGACATCCATGAAAAGACGCTGTTGAGTTGCATTATGGGAAATGTAGGTTCAAGTGGGTTTTTGGAGCTTTAACTGTACCAGGGACAAAAGGGTGGGATATATCGCTCTCTGCTTAATCAATTTGGATACTTTTTTTTTATAATCTGTGTCATCCAAGACCCCAGAACTTAATGGCGTGATACTAAATGAATGCAGTACCCCTTTAAGTTGTTTTTCCAATTTTCTATCTGTTACTCCTGGACTTTAAATCATCGAATAATTTCCACTGTAATCTTGCAACAGTATTTAGGTTAATCACTACAAAAGAGAAGTGTAAGGCCTCCAGCCAACTAACTGGGCCTCAGCAGTGTATTTCACATCCTTACATCACCAAATAACACTCCAGAGATTAGAAGAATACGCATTCGACAGTATTAAACACTCGAGCTGCAGGTGTGCACTATATGACCGTCGGCACTAAGCCGGGATCCATTAAAGTATCGACGAGGAGAGCGAGGACATGAGCCCGTCCTAACTCGATTCACATCTCCACCGTATCCACGGGCAGTCCGCTGGCTGTCGGGCTGCCTGGAGAGCAGGGCAGCAGGGACACCTGTGTGTGGGGAGACCCACTGTGGCTGATGGAGCCGTGCTGCTGCCGGCGCCGGCTGGGGAGGTGCCGAGTCAGCCGCCACCGCCGCCACCTCCTCTGGATCTCATGCTGCACCTGGAAATGTTTGCATCACATTCAACGCCACATCTGCTTCACGCTTTTAAACTCGGGAGCCTTTACGAACTTTTGCTCCGACCGGTTCTTACCTCTCCGTTCATGAAGCAGTAGAGCACGGCGACCACGAAACCCTTCGGTGATGGAAAGAGAGAGACAGAGGTCAGTGATTGTGATGTTGTTTGTCATTGATCGGTCGCTCTATCTTTCTCAGACATGCGGCGCGTTTACCTGTGTGGATGACAGAGCGAGCTCGGCAAACGTCCATATCTTAAACACTGAGCTGCTGACTTCAACGGGCAAGAAAACAAACAGGATGTAATGCAGACCAAACAGAGTCACCAGAAAAAACGTGGATTTGATCAGCCTCCTGGTGAAAGAAAAAAACAAAGGGCCTTATACCTATTGTACGGTGTCTTTGTATTTGCATCTGTGTGTACTTTTACTGGGATTAGCAAAAGGGAACGGTCTCTCGCTCATCCTTTTATGTAAAATACATTCCCATCCCTGTCCCTCAAAGACACTACCTTTTCATCTGTAAACCACTACCTACTGCTTCAAATCAACAAAACGTAGTAGTAGTAGAGGTAGTAGTGATCTCTACTCACTTATACTGGTAGAATTCATTCCTCTGTGCATCTGGCATGCGGAGTTTGTTCACCAGTATCCTCAAAAGGCCAAAGAAAAAGATGAGATTTATCTGAAATGATTAAAACACTGTTGTTATGCCGTTTTGTCATGCAAATAGTTTGACATTTTGGGATATTGGCTTTCTTGCCAAGAGTTAGATGAGCAGACTGATACCACTCATGTATGCTGAATATGGAGCTAGCATCTGCAGCCAGTTAGCTTAGCATAAAGACTGGAACAAAGCACTGTACAGACTTATTAGAAAGCTGATTTGGTTTTAATTTTTGTGGACAGAACCAAGCTAGCTCTTCCCCCATGTTTCCAGTCTGTATGCTAAGCTAGGCTAACCAGCTGCTGGCTGTTAATTCAAATTTAGCATGTGTGTGGTATCAATTATCTCGTGTAACTCTTGGCGAGAAGGTGTATCTCTCAGTACGTCAAAACATCTTTAGATAATGTTTAAAAGAAAAAGGTTTTTTACCGATATCGTCAGAAGGACCGGCACTCGAAGTATCCACCAAATCCATTCATGCCGCCTGGTTTCCCAGCAGCTACGGCAATAAAAATAAGAAATCCTAATAACATCATATGCTTAATAAATAACATAGATAACTGCAAATCAACGAGTGAAACACACGTTTGACCCTCTTACCCCTCGTCTTCATAGAAATACTTGGCACATCCCCAGGACACAATAACGATCAACGGTAAGCCTGTGGGATGGAAATAAATCTTGGGTAAACCTAAAAAGACAGAGTGGGTGTTTGTAAAGGGAGAGGGAGGCGCACTTGCTTTCTGTGACCATGTGTCCCTACCCCAGCTTAGGACGATGTACCACGCGAGGTGTTTCCTCAGGGAGAAGAAGGAGCGGCTCACCAGGGTAAACAGGAAGTGTCCCTCCGCCAGCAGCCAGCTGTAGTTTGCCAGGATGGAGTAGTTGGACAACGTCAGCGCCACCTTACATGCCACCTGAGGAGAGAAGGTGTGTTAATCATGGATTAAAGGGGATGACAAGACGGAGGGTGTCCATCCATCCATACCGGGTAGTAGTCACAGTGGTAGAGCGCCTCATCGGTGAACAGCAGAGAGTCTCTGACGAAGATGAAGATGGCTCTCAGGATGAAGGACATAAACAGCTGGATGTGGATGTGGTTCCTGGTGCAGTGCAGCTTTCTGGAGGGATAATAACACCCTCAGTTTCCAGGGAAGGGCCCTTCAATGCAATTCACCTACGACGGCGAAGGGAAAGATTCTCACCTAAACAGGCAGAATATGGTGACGGCGATGGAGAGGGAGATGAGCGAGAGCGTGTATCCGGCCGTGTACATGGTCTTCACGTAGGAGAAATACATGTGGGTGTCTGAGGACTGAAAAAGGGGAGGAGAGCATCACTTTATCACCCGCTTCTCAGACAGAAGGACCGGTCTCAATTTATTTGTGTTTTGGGTAATTATAGGGGGCAAGTCTAGAATTAAGTATGTTTTAAAAAAAAAATATATATATATTTCTTGTTTATTGTAAAAGTGTGACAGAAATACACTTGCTAATGTTTTACTACAAAAGACACACATAACTGCCCTATAATGCTTAAACACCCTTCCAGTTAGAGCAGATTTTTTGACACACTTTAAACCTTCTCATTTTGACCGAAACAAATTGAATTAACTTTTTAAAAAAAGAAGAAGTTTGCTTTTATACATTTGTGGCAGAAAAGTAAGTGATGCTTCTAAGATACTCGCTTCCCATTGGCTCACAGACACAAGTGTGCATATAAATCATAGTTATAGTCATTTAAACATTATTCCAGCTTCTCCATCACCTCAAACGATACAAAGTGTGCGAGTATAGTATTTTTGATGATGCAAAAACATTGGGTGCTTCATAGGTTTATTTTGGATCTACTACAGGTACTGTGTGCATATTAGATACCACCAACCTCTCCAAGAAAGTGGAGTGTCTCATTGAAAGTGTATCCGCATGAGTCCTCGTGTGGGACGAGCGGGTCCGTCCACCCGCTGGCAGTGCAGTTGCGGTGCACTTTATCTGCAAAATAGCAAAACAATCTTGCGTGTGTGTATGTATGTGTGTGTATATATATATATATATATATATATATTATTTTTTTTGTGTGTGGCATGTAGATGTAAATGTGGACTAATTGCACAGTAAAAAGCTGCACAACCATTACTTTCCCTCTTCAGGTGCTTCAATAAACATCTGCTTCTTCAGATAACTCATCACACAAATCCATCATTCTCATCTCGCGACATAAACACAGTTTTATGGCTGAATGTTTGGATAGAGACCCATAAGAAAACAAATCAGCTTCCTGGCAAATGATTGACTAGTTCAATGTGGACTAGATAATGGCTGTCTGTTTGTACGTTGGTGTGTGTATGTGTGGAAGCTCACCATCCGAGTTGAAGAACTCCGGACACGGCTGAGAGACGGTTTCCCCAAGAGAAGCAGGTGGCCAGCAGTTCAGGTCATCCCACATTCCCTTACAGTGTACACTGATATTGTTTTCTTCATGCGTGGGACATAAATCATACATACACCTTTTTTTTCATTTGCTGGGATTCTATACAAATAATAATAAAGAAATATGTTCATGCCACAAGATCAGATCTGGATTAATCCTGATCCTTTAGTTTAAAATGCAGTCTGCCTCCTGTAAATTTCGTATTTCAGGGTGCATTGTGTTATGTGACCACTAGGTGTCACTAAAACATTGCATCACATTTCTGTGAGGTTCAACGATTTTATTAATCAGAGATAAACATTTTTTATAATCGAAAGCAGCAATCCGGATTCCAGTCCATATATATATATATATATATATATATATATATATATATATATATATATATATATATATATATATATATATATATATATATATATATATATTTGTTTTAACACAATTGGTGAATAAAATACACAACTTGTACCGTATCAATACACTATTAACTCACCTGTTGCTTTGTGTGAATTATAAAGCAGCAGATCTGCCATGCACTTTTCCTCCTCTTTCACAAGGTTAACATGAGGCTGACACCCTGATGACGATTTTGCCTGTTAAATAAACAATAATTTACTTGATCTAAAGATACGTAGATTAAAATAAACATGCATATATTTGCTCACCTGGGGTAACAGTAGCACTCCAATAAGTCCAACTTTTTTCATTGTGTCTGACGGGTTCTGGTTAGAAAAGCAAGCATCCTGCCATGCAGCAGATATATGAGGTCTGAAAATCAAAAATAGGCATACTCAGTGTCGATAATTATGCACGGTATTCCTTGGGATAACCTGGTAAGCGCCTACCTATCAAGGCAGTTATAATAAAATGGAAACTTCCAGTCAGAACTTTCAAAATAACGTCTGAGTTATATGTGGTCACATATATCTAGTGTTTTCTAGGCAGCAGAGCTTTAGTGAATAAGACATTTGAATTCATACGATCTGTCTTTACTGTCTATAATCAAGCAAATTATAACAAGCAATACGTACAGAGTGAGGTTTGTAGTTTATGCTTTTATTTTGAAAGTTACATGACTGGCTTTCGGTATGATTCTGGGTAATTGACGTAGTTTAATGGGACTTGCAGACAACATGATCGCTCGTGCCCGGATGTTGGTTCCGCCCATTCAGAGCACGAGCGCCTCTATGGCAACGCTAGTGTTTGAGATCGGGTCCTCCCCTCTTCATCAGCGCGAGCTGCAGGTGTGCGGCGTTAAACACAAACGCTTCTGGCGCGAGACCAGACGGAACGCGGCTGCTTTATCTGAACAACTAAATACAACCCGTTTTCTAAAGCTTAGCTAAGTAAGTTCAGAAGGGCCGTCGTTAAAACATTTTTTTCTTCATGAAAGCTGATAAAACTCTTAATAAAGTGCGAGTTAAGTTAACGCTAACAACTTGTAGCTTCGGAACATTAAGCTAGCAGCACCGGAGTTATTTGGTATTGTTCGCTTATTTGCTAAGGTTGCACTTCGGTTTGCTACACCTACACAATATAGCTAACTGTCAATATTATACATTTTGAGACCGCTAGCCTATCTTTCTATTTCCGACGGTAAAGTAAGCTGCTGTATCCGAAATATGACGTTAATTAATTCATGTTAACGCGACATAAAGCTTTTGTTAAATATGAGCAGCGCCAATACGGTGTATTCAAATTGTATTTAGACGCCTTCACTTTTTTCTCTTTTAGTTCTTTAGCGTCATGATAAAATGTGTTCTCATATTTATTAGCCTAATCAGTCTACACTCAATACCCCATAATGACTTGCGTTAGCTCAGGTGCTTCCCATTTCTCTTGCTCACCATAGACTACTAGTCTACTTCCGGGTTGGAGTCTAACTGTGGTCAATTTAATTGATTGAAACTATAAAAATACATATACACACGTATATGTATTTATAAATAGATGTACATATTGTGTGTGCCTTTTTAACTACTTGATTGCATTTACTGACGTATCTACAAATTACACACATAATAACCTGCTGTCCTTCCGTGTCTTTCCTCTTGTATTCTGATTATAAATTCATAGGCTTTCCAACACAATATTTCCCAACACGCCGCTGTCTCCTTCTCTGCCCTCCAGCCTTCTGTCATTTCCCTCATGAGGAGCGAGAGCTGACCTCTTGGCTAGGATGGAGGTGGCCCAGCAGACACACAGGGAGCCCCTCAGGAGTGGAACCCCTCGGCCTCTGAGCCGGCTGGTGGAGGCGAGCAGGAGCACAGCCAACATTCCCAATCATCTACTGGAATCAAGTACATATTAAGCCTGACCCCTGAAACCCTCTGATATTCATACTGTATTCAGCCTCACACTTTAAGTTTATATATATATATATATATATATATATATATATATATATATATATATATTTATGTCAAACCTCTTCGCTTATTACATTTCACTAATTGCTTTCCCCCCCCTTATAGAAATCTATGCCAAACTGCAAAGCAACAGCCTGATCCATGTAGAGCCTCCAGAGCTTCACTTCAGTGGGTTTGAGCTGGGGAAGGATTACACAAAGATCCTGGTGAGAAAATTACTGTTAATATTTTTTTGTAACTGTCCCTATCACAGGTAGTTTACTGAGTCATTTATGAAAATATAATCTTGCATGATGGAAAGTGGTCACGAGTCACTTTCTGTGTCACCAGACTTGAATGCAGCATCCAGGGCTTTAAGCAGGAAGTGGACCTTGGTATTAGGCCATGGCGTTTGTTTGGGTTGTGTCGTAGCAATATTCCTAACGTAAATTCATCTCATTTGGATTCCATCCAGGCTAAATTTGATTTAATTGAATAGGCAGTAATTTTACCCCATATATACAAGATGAAGCACTGGATGTAAACACTAAGAATGTGGAACATTTTTTTCAAGTGCACATGATTGGATGGAACATTTCTTCTCTCCTCTTCCCCTCTCTCAGAAACTAATCAACATCTCATCTGAAGTCATGAATATTCACATCATCCCCACCCAAACCAAGCACTTCCAAACAACTTACACCAAAAAGGTCTCTTTTTTTATTTTTTATTACAAATTGCTGACCTAAAACTAACATCATGACTCCGCTTGTCAATTAGTGTTGTTTCCGATGATTCAACCTCATTCCTATCTGTCTACCTTCCAAGTATCGACTCATCCCAGGCCTCGCCTACACACTGAAGGTCAGGCTCTGTCCCGACGAGTGGCGTTACTTCTACGACTGCATTCGGGTTCACTGCAAGGTCAGGATCCGTTTGCGCGCCACTGTGGCCGCTGCGCTGCGGTTTGTTTTACACTTACATCTTTAGATCTTTAGCGGAAGCTGGAAATCACAGATGAGTCTGAAAGGACTTCACATTGATATTTGTCGAGAAAGCAAACAGTCAAATAACCAAGAGAAACAGTTCCAAGCTTCCTTCACTCCGCTGCTTTGATTATACGTTCCCATGTTTACTTTGAGAGAGATCTCTTATCTGTCTTACCTCCAGATCTACTCACGTTTCCTCTCTTGTCTCGTTCTTTCAACTCACCCACACTCTTTCCAAGGGGGAAGAGAACCTGTTAATTCCAGTTCATGCTTACCCTGTCATCGATGACCTGCGCATCCCTCCTCATATCGACCTACCAGCCGTACCACTTGGGCAAAGGTGTGTGCGCGCGCGTGTGTGTGTGTGTCCGTGTGCATGACGTACAGTATGTGTTGTGGTCTTCAGTGGACTGTTTTTGACCCCCCTCCCCCATCTGCCCAAGGGCTTGGCTGTCTCTTTGTATTCTTCCATACAACCAAGCATGATTCCATTCACCCGTTGGTGTCACATCATAGAACATTTTATTTTTTTCCACCTGTCTCTAGTGTTCACCATGCTATTCCTCTGAGATGCAGCTGCCCCATTGCCTTTGAGTTCCAGGTGTATGTTATTCAGCCCCATGAGGCCTTCTCCATCCATCCCCTTACAGGTATGGACTAGTGAAATCATTTCATTTCACGTCAAGGATTTCTACGCGTTTGCGTTTTGTCTTGCGCTCTATTTAACTGTGATACATTTTAGAATTTGCCTTTAAGGTAGAATGGATGAATGAAGTCGTTTTTCCATCGATGGTTCTCATTTTGCTCACCAAATTAAGGACATAAGCCATCAGGAGAGCAGGTGTGCTGCGTTTTCTCAAAAGCTTTGACTGGTTGTGTATTAAACAAGTCGCCACAGAACTTGAAGGATGCTTCCACTAAGCAGTATTCATGGTCTGGGAAGCATCATAACACATGGCGGAAACCAGCACTTAGACTTACAGCTGCAGGTTTAACTTGCGTACAAACCTGGAATGAGAAGAAGAGATACAGATGAGTATTTTTATTTTGGAAGTGCTTTTGTTTTTTCCTCTCCAAGCACACACACACACACACCATGGCTACGTTACACTAGACCTTACAATATAAAGAAAATGTACTTCTACCTCTTTAATTGTTTGCAACTGACTTCGTTTGGGGGAATTGTGTGCTGTCCGTTTAGCCAGTTGTTGCTGGTATCTTAATGCAGATGAAGCTGTGGTGCTCCCCAGGTTGGAGCGGTGTCGTCCTTCGATCAAAGGATCGGCGCCTGTCTCCGCTAGTCCATGTCGATGTGTCCCTTGCAAGACACTTAACCCAGATTTCCCCTCGTAGGCTGTTCCTGCGGTGTATGAATGTTAGTTAGTCCTGATGGGCAGGTGGCACCTTGCATGGTCCCATCAGTGTATGAATGGGTGAATGATGATTAGTGTTAAACGCTTTGAGTGGTCAAAAGACTAGATGAAGTTATCTTGGTACAGTCCATTTACCATTTATATACAGACAGAAACACCTGCTCATCCCTGTGGTCTTGCTCTTTCAGGTGTGATACCAGCCAGCGGCGAAGAGACGATCACAGTGACCTTCAGTCCTTTCCAATATGAGACTTGTCAGGTCACCATCCAGCTGATCATCTCGCAGTTCAACACCAGACCGTACCTCTGTACTATCACTGGGAGCTCCGCCCCTCACCTAGCCCTCAGGTAATTACAGCGATTGTTGTTTAGTAGAAGGATCCTCAATTAGCAAAAACACAATGTATGCATTCTCTCTAATAACCAGCAGGGGGCGACACCTCTGGTTGCAAAAAAAAGTCTGATTATATAGAAGTCTATGAGAAAATGACTCTACTTCACACTTGATTTATTACCTCAGTAAATATTGTAAACATGACTTTATGGTTTCAAGCTCCAGTTTAAAGACTTACATCGGCAAGTTGTTAATTTAGTACGTTATGGTCTCATTTAGCATATAGACCATAATGCAGGGTATGCTGTAGTGCGTGGCTACTTTGGGATTGACAGGTCATTAACACGGCGTTGTCTACCTTCATGAAGCTTCATCGTAGCCATTTCGGTCGCTTACAAATGTCTTATTGAGCATTCGTTTTTTTTGCTCCACCCTCTTCTGTCACTTTTTGTGTCATCAAAACAAGATGGCATATATTCTATGAGTGTTAGGCATCTTGTTGTTTTTTTCTCTCTGTTATCTTATGATACTATGCCATCTCATACATCTCTTTGCTCCCTCCACAAGTTCACGCCAACTCTCCAGGTTCTATTGACATTTTTAGCGAAAGTAGAATCAGACGGTACATCCTAGTAGATTAGTTGACTAATTTTTGGTTTTAGTGGACTAAGATTTCTTTGGTCGATAAGTAATTTTTTTTTATGCATTTTCACGCTGAATGAGTAATTTTCAAGAAACCTATGAGCGCATCTCTGGTAAACACACGATTTAAAGCTGTGCTTTTGTGTGATTCTTTGTAGAGAAACTCAAAATCATCTCATCAATTAGTTGACAAAATCGTGTGAGTGTTAGTCGACTAAGAATGTATTAAGTTGAGGACATCCCTCATGTTAATACTTAAGTTGCAGCACATGTTGCTGTTATATAACAGCGTGAAAATACTTCAGGTTGAACCTCACTTGGTTCTTCCCCATGGTGCTTAATTTGGCCGTCATGAGAAATATATGATACGATCAAATGGTCTCTCCTCACTGTCCAGTAATGATAACAGCTTGTGTGTGCAAACTAATTAGCAAACTAGCTGGTCCGTGTTGGGGAAAGAGCAAGCGCCCAACTGGATTCAACTGGAAAATGGGCTTGTGTGATGATCTGAAGTTCCCATTAGTTTTTGTTTTTTTTCTCAGCCAGTGTGAAACCTAATGTTTAACTCCGTTTCCATGAGAAAGATGGTGCCATCCATCACACCGCAGTAGCTCCATCCACCACACTGTCTTGGTGTTATCTCGGCTGAAAGTTAATAATTCATGAAAATAGCTCGGTAGCTGGTACAGTGATATCGAGATGGATATGCCTCCCAATGGATGTTTAGCATATTATAAAACATTCCCCCTCTGTTTGTCGTTCCCCGCAGTAGAACCAAATAAAAGATGAGATGTGTGCTATTGAAAGATTAAGAATTGAATGCAAGAGCCAATGTTTTTCCAGCTGGAACCGTGGCCTGATACTCGCCTGTTGCTTGTCGTCCCCTGCCTGACTTATCTGACTTTTATTGAGGCTGTTCTTAAAATACACAGATCATTTTGATATCTCGGACTGACTTTGCTACTATTTTGCATTTTCCATCCCTTGAAATAAATCCCTAAATAATGTAATAAAATAAATATATAAAATAAATTTATGATGTTTAGCTGTTATTGTGTGAGAAGTGTTGACTCAACTCTGCGGTCAATAAAGACAGCGGTTAGTGATGCTGTTGCGTCTATATTGAGAAATCTTTTTTCATTATCGTTCCCCCTCCATTTACATGAAGTGGACACTGACACAATCTGACAGCTGAAGAAATGCAAACATAATGAAAATTAATTACCTGGCTTCTGACCTCGTTGCTCAGCCTCCCTGCCACCCTCACAGCCTCCCCACTGTCCATATATCATCATATAAACACCCAATTTCGAGCCGGTCTCACTCCGCCACGTCCTGGACCTCAAAACAAAAACGAGCCAATTACTGTGCTCTCCACGACCTCCCCACTGTTTCATTTCCCCCCATCCACTGCGTGCTTCTTCCAGATTCTTCCACTAGCGGCCTCAAATGAGTTGCAGAAACTGTCACTTGCAGTCAAATGAGCGTTCTATACTGATGAATCTATTTTCGCCCCTTACTAATGTGTGCAATCCTGCCTTAATTAAAAAAAAAGTTTTTCACCATAACATGTACTTTGGCGCTTACTTTTCTGCATCACAGTGAGCTGGAGAGAAAGTCAGGTCATGCGGTGTCTGCAGAATATAAAGGACCTTCTGCTGCCAGCCAAATGGCCCCTCGAAGGAAAACCAAATGCAGGTCAACCAACAGATCAAAGGTAGTGGATGTGGGTCAGTGACAGTCTGATACTGTGAAAAATGAGATTAAGAGGTTGATGAATGAATTCTTATGCTGTCAATAGTTATGAGAGGCTCTCCTGCGCCTTCAGGAAAAAGAACAATGTAAGATGTGCTTATTTGTTTCTCACCTCAATTAGTTTGACACTTCATTTTCGATTAAGAGAAGAAAGAACCTAATTTTCTATTACCTTTTTTTTGTATTCGAACAGAGTAGTATCCTTGCAAAGTGAAGCAATGGGGTTCCTTTGCAAAAGAAAACAAAATAGTTCTGAGTTTTCTTCTCGTAAATCTTTCACTTTAATCTCAGAGAACATTCAAGTTTCTGTCTCGTACATACGTTGTCGTAGTTATCCTTTGGTTCATGCTGTTATTTATTTCCCTGTCCTCTAGACATTGACAGATCAGGCTGGTGTTAAGGCCGAACCAAAGCCTCCAGTAGATGTCTGCAGTCCTGCGGGGGTGGCAAAGATGCTGATCAAAGACAGCGATAAGCTCAGCTGTAAAGACCTGAGGGAAGGTAGATGCCACCCAATGGTTTTACTCTTTTCACGTTTTTATGACATGCATGTCACCTCTGCAAGCCTGTAGGGTCCTGTTATATTCTTCTTTGGCGCAGTATCCTTTCTATAAAGTAAATGGCATTTCAGATTATTCATATGAAATGTGTCTCTTATTTTGCCGCTGCCCCCTTTACTTCAGCCATATCCTGCGGCAGCATAGTTGGTCTGCAGAACAGGCAGATGAAGGAAGCCCTCTTCATGAAAAAGGTTCAACAAAATGTGAAGGATGAGCAAGCCAACCAGCTCGGATGGTAGGCCAATACCATCATTAGATGTGAAATGCATGTTTTATTTTAAAAGCATACACTGCATCACATTTACCACAAGCTAAATATAATCATGATGTCAAAATCATAAAATATGTGATTTTTGTTTTTACCAAATGTTGAAGACGTTCTGGGGGGAAATAATTGGCGAAATGTTGAGGAAAGCTTCTTGTTTTAGATCAAGAATTTGTGATATTTTTGTACTGAAACAGAAATCATGTCCATGCAAATTACATTTAAGTTAAGAAGGAACTTACAGATACATGAAATAAGATTATTATGAAATGTGTCTTGCTTGTATTGTCACTTTTTTTTCCATATTCTTTTTTTTTTCAAATAAAAAAAACATTTTTATTATATATGTATATTTGATTCAGGAAAGTCCATCTTGGTAAGGACCCCGTGTCGGAGCACACCAGGTGGCAGATAGCAGAGGAGAGAGAGATCGCGCTGCATGAATACATGGTAAGAATTTCACTTAATGTGGACATAAAGAAACAGTCTGCCCTTTGTTATTCTTACAGCTAGTGTTACAGAACAGTCCAATATCGAGCAGGGCGGTTTCAAAATCCCCCAGAATTGGCAATCAGCACTTCCTGTTTGCAGTAAACCCACAGGGTTAGTTTGATACTGAGGTCATCTTTAAAAGTGATGATTCTCAGCCAAGTTCTGTCCTTACATGTTTGTCTGTGACTGAGGGTCTGAATTCATTAAAGATACAGATCTAGTAGTCCTGTTCATGTAAGGCCTATTTCAGTCAACATGACATTTACTGGATGTGGCCGTAGCAAGACACCGTACACATACCAGTGTCACAACCCGATTCAGCAGTGGTATTATTAGATCCACACTGTGATTTTCACCCTGTCATGCTGTCCCTGATTGCTTTGCTTCACGGAGGAAATATGCAGACTAAGATGAAAAAAACTTTTGAAATACGTGTGTGTGTTTCCTCAGAAGAAAGTTATTTGAATAGTTGACAGAACTCTCACCGACACTTAACAGCACTTCCTCCCCCGACTCCTCTCCACCTGCACTGTTTATAACACGCACACTGCCATAAAGTCTGCGTTTACGGCCTTATTTCACCACACTCTGTTTTTTTATGTGCTGTTTTTATGATAGGATGATCTAGTATATGCTGTCACTGGAGTCTTGACTGCAGGCCAAAACATAAAAAAGTCAACAGAGAAGCCGTCCTCCTCCGTTTGTATCACAGTTTACAGCGTTGTTGCTTAACCAATGGTTTTGTTTCCAGGACAAGAATTGGGAGAAGGACTTTTTGTCAAAACCATAAGTTCATTGTCAAATGATTGAGCGATACCTTGACATATCATTCCTACAAACAGACGAGACCATACTCCACGGGATTAGTTGTCACGGTTGCTATAGTTCGGTAGAATTACGACATACCTCATCAAGCTTATTTCTTCCTGTAACAAAGAGACTGTTGCCTCTTCAGCCAAAGGATTTCAAGGCGTCCTTACGCTAGAGAATAAACATGTTGGAAGATTTATTTTCTCCATTGGCCATGCACCATCTGTCACTGCCAGAACTCTGAAGGGTTTAGCAAAAATAGAAAGAGCAGCACCTACTTTTTGCTTTCTGCCATATACCAATCTCCCTTTGTACTCTTTTGTCGTAGGTCAAACGGGGAGATAGGCGGCACGAGGAAGACTTTGCTGCTGGGAAGCCTACACTTTCCTCCAGACGAGTGGTGTGTGAAGCAGGACAGGTAATCGTCCGCTGTGGTGTTTTACACACCTGGGGGAGTGATGAAGATCATCGCTGTCTTCAGGATTTGAGCAGATTTGCCCTCATACTCTCCATATCAAAATTCAGAACCTCCTCTATCTCATCTGCAACACTACAGTACTCACAAACTTCAGTTAATGCTGAGTAGATCAATATTTTGTTCTGCTAAATGTGTGGATACCAAGTCATTACACATCGAGATAATACATGGTGCTTTATTCTTTGGTCGTGAATTAAATTAATCTGCAATTTGATTCAATTTAACAGTCAGTTCAACACTGTAATTTCTCCTTTTTAAATACGCATAGCTTGAGACTCCATGAAATTTCACTGTATGTTCCTTTTCATTTGCACATGGCAAACGAGCACACCAAAGTCAGCAATAAGTGTGTGTTGTGACGTCTTCCAGGCCTGCGAGGGAGCCCCGTCCTTCCAGGTTTACCCCAGCTTTCAGTGGGAGCTGAGACAAAGAGCGCTCAGACTGTTCCAGCAGGCCGCACGCAAGGTAACCACATCCGCGGGCTGTACAGTCACCGAGGTACATGTCCGGATGCACACATCCAAACGCATTTACACAGATGCAAAGATGCAGCACATGCATGCACATGCTTTCCTCTTCCCTCAGGAGTGGACTAGTGTCTCTGTCCCTTTAGTTCAGCCTTGTGTAAACTCCTCACACTAAATGTATAATATTCTTTACAGCACAGTTGATTTCCCTCTTAAAGCCACAGGAAGAGCACGCTTCTCTTTTCCTAGTGGCAGGTAAAACAGGTTTTTTCTCCATGTGTTTTGTTTTTCATGTGTAACTACGTCCATGTCCTTCCTTTTGGATGTGACTGGCCAGGAACTAACGTCCCGGCACTCCTCTCTCCCTCGCAGATAGTGATCCGATGTCGCATGAACCGGAGACTGACCTGTTTGAAGAAACTGTCAGACAGCAGGAGGAACTTGCCCTTGGCAAAGAAAGGTTTTGATTATCCCATAATCTCCTCATTCAGAAGTAATCTCATTATGCCATGTCAGTAAAGCATGCTTAATTGAGTTCATTCCCCAGAGGTAAAATTGAATCCCCCTCTGGTTATTATAAGCGTCCTAGAACATACATGCACGCCTCAGGGACAGGGCTATTTATGGTGTTTTTAATCATACATTAAATGTTGCAACATTTCTCACTGACCCTGACAAATAAAGATCTGTAGAAATTAACTTTTTTTTGTTGTAAGTATTAATTTTCTCACCTTTTTCTGTAGAAGAGGAGACGACCTGTGATATGAAGATCTCACCAGACAAAGTCTTTCCATTTGCTTTCCCTGTTTTCTCTAATGAAGATGATCCACTGGTGAGTACATTACATCACTGACAACTGTATAAAATAAATACAGTTGTTAGTGTGAAATATAATTACCCATCAATGTCAGAAAATGTAATCAGCAGGAACAGGATAGCTGAACCCCTTTTCTTTGGTTTGTCTTGTTAACTGAAATCCTAAACTACCTAAATGGGTTCTGACATGAAAAAAAGAGCGCACATTAAACAATTTTCAGTCATTATTTTTCCCTTGAAAGATGTCTTTGATCTAGCCGTGGAATCAAAGGGGAAGCTCACGTTTCACCACTTGGATTAAATCTCTCATTATTCCCGAAAGCCCCGCAGGGAAAAGGCCTCTGTGTTCAATTGAACAAATAATGCCACTTGTCGTCTTGATATTTCCAGGCTCCCGGTAATTTGGTCCCGTTGCCTGTGGATCCTATTGACGTGACTGTGACGACACGTATTCCTTTCTTCAAGCTTCAAGTAGGCATTTATCGCAGCACCTGGTCGTCCTAACATCATGCTGGCAAATCTTTTTGCTTCTGTTTACTTCTCAGCAGCAGCGGTGGTGGAGAGTACTTGAGTGCGTTTACTCAAGTACTATTTGACAATAATATCCTTTTAATGCCACCTAATACTTCTACTCCACTGGAAATATTGTACCGCTGGTATTGTCTCTAAGAAGGCTTTTGAGGACTTTTACTTGTAACTGAGTACTTTTAAAGTATTTTTTTGTCGTGGTACTTTTACTTAACCCTCCCTTTAAAAAAAGTTTCCCTGGTGTCTGAATGTCTGCGTCCAAAAACCATCAAATGATACATTGATATTATTTTCTACATTTGCGAAGTTAAATTTTCTCACCAACTTTAGTCCTTCTCAAATATTAATTCATTATCAGAATTCTAGCCCATTAAAAAACGGTGTGTTTAATAATGCCACTGTTTTTTAATAGAAAAAAATAATTATTTTCTGCAATATCCACAGTCTGGGATATGTCAACAATTAGCAACATTGATTTTGATGCATTTGATTTTTTTGTGTGCAGCAAACCAGGAACAAATAATTTGTTAACATGAGAAAATGGCTCAATGTGGTGGGATGTAATTTTGAAGCATGGTTCTATTTTGTAATGGACATTTTTTGTTTATTTAATTTGTTTCAATGGGGACATTTTTGTCCTCAAGGGACTCACTGTCTGTAAATATTTTGGCTTATCATAGATTTATTAGAGGGGCTGAGGGGGAACTTCCAAAAATCTCTCACCCTTTGCAAATAATGTTCTATCTGAGTACTTCCCCCACAACTGCCCAACATGCATAATTAATAGGACACGTAACAATGTAAAAACATGCGTTTGACATTCTGCTTACTTGATTTGTTCTGTCACTAGGTTCCCCAGCACTATAAGCTCATGGGCTACCGGACTCTGTCCGCCTGGGATGCTTTTAACTCTTATATTCCCACCACTCTGGCCAGACCACTCCGCACTGGAGCTCCGGTAACCCTGCAGTTCCTGGATTACAACATACACATTTCAATATTAGAGAAATAGATTTATTCATTTATTTCTTCGCTCAACCACTCCGATCCACCTACCTTTTTTTTTTTTTAAATGTCTCTCTGCATTGTTGTCCCTTTTTTAGGACGAGCCGGTGCCCAATGAGGTCGGAGCGCAATCTCCCACGGCAGTGGACTCTCAAGCACGGCAGGGACAGCAGCATGAAAATGAGAAGGAGGAAGTGAAGGCTACCCGTCTCTCCTTCAGCGCTCCCGAAGCTCTGCTCAGACCTTTTCCTGCAAACCCACTCCGAATTTTCGTATGGCTGTCATTCACCATCATTGATTCAAAGTCGAAAATAGAACGTTAAGTGTGTTTCTGTACGTGATACATGATGCAGATCAGTGTGATGGAACTGTTGTTTCTGTGTTTATTTCATGCGTTTAGGACCCAGATCCAGGCCTGCAGACTTACAAACCGACCCCTAAGTACCTGGAGAGTGACTTGGAGTTCTACCTCTGCCCGCTGCCCAGGTAATAACAACACATTACTAAATAAATATGTATATTATTATAAATATGTAGTTATACCGTAAGTCTTTGCTTTAGGAAAGATAAGTATTCTCTGTGCTTATATTAGATACTGCCCAGCTATAGGCCTGATTGTTCTGCTTTCTGTATGCAGGCATCCAATCCCTGAGAGCAACATGTGTGGCAGAGAGACACGGACCACACACACTCCGAAGTCTCTGCACCACAAGGTATTTTCTTTTCAGAGACTTTGCACTTTGTTTCTCCAAACTGGGTTCAAAGAAACTGACAGGTGCAGCCAGCACAGGAGCGAAGCGATGCTGTGGACGAGAGCAGCAGCAAAACATGTTTTAGACCCCTGAAATAAACAATATCAATGTGCTTTAATTAAAACATTTTCACCCCTGTACCGGTCTGTCTGACTGGAACTGAAGCAGCTGTCTGTGCTCTCTTCAAACCACAGGAGGTGATCCCAGGGATCATGACATGGAAGGATTTTGATACATTCAACTCAAGGTTACTGTCCAACCAACCTGCTTTCACCAGTGACTATCCCCCACGCAGGTAGGCCAGAACCCAACTTTATCACGGTGTAAAATGTCAAGTTGTACCAGAGTTCCCTCACACCGCAGTTACAAGACATATAGTATACATTACATATGGTATATTCCACCAGAGGTTACCATGTAAAACTGCAGAGAACCTCCAACTGGAATGTACGAGTACATGTTTACACTACTTGTTTACAGAAGGGGAAAAGGCTGTTGTTCACTTCCGCTGTCCATATCTTTCCAGCCCGTGGAAGAATTTGAACGTATGACCTCGTGGTAGTAAGTCATTCTAGCTACTCCAGCTTTTGACAGTCAGAAGTAGCATTTTCATTCATATGATTTAACGGTACATAGAGTAGGGTGCATCTCGTTGTCCCCGTTTGTAATACACAGGCTTATATTACTGGGTTAACAAGTGGTCCCTTGGAGTAGACCTTAATCTTCCTGGAGTAAATATTGATCCTGTCAAATTGCCAAGACAAAGCTTGAATATTTAATAGCTGGAGATTCCATTCATCATCATGTCAGGCAGCGTTACAGAAACATGACCCTTGTACGGTCTCGCCAGTGTTAACGCTCACACTTATGTTCTGTTGATGATTCAGGGCTGATTGCTCACCGCAGGAGGACTCTTGGTCCGGCTGCTCTTTGGGGCGTAGTCGGTCGACAGACTTGTTTGCTTTTGTAGTCTTGACTTGTTTATTTGCACAGCTTACAAATCACGTTGTTCCCTTTCTCTGGCTCTCCTTATTGTTGTTTGGTTTGAAACCCCCCCAAAAAATCACCCAATAGGTGCATTTGCATTATTTTTACCAAGGAGAGCAGACATCTTTCCCACATGTTGGGGCGACATGGGTAATTACTAAAGCTGTACAGAATAGTTTGAAGCTTCATTCGTAACGTTGGCATTCAAATTATTATTATTAATAATTTACGTGCAGTAGTCCTCAAGCTTCCACCTTCTCTTCCTGTCTCTCTCTCTCTCTCTCTCTCTCTCTCTCTCTCTCTATCTCTCTCTCTCTCTCTCTCTCTCTCTCTCTCTCACACACACACACACACAGGATTTCTCTTGATTGCAATGCACTTTGGATTGAAGTGATGCGCGTTGATACGACGGCAGGGATCTGACTTAGTTTCACCTTGTTTGACTTATTTTTTTAAGGAAAATGTGAATTTAAAACCTGATGTACTAAGTATATCACCTGGGTAGGAACGTATCGTCATATGATAATTCTTGCCTGGAGTACTATTGTATACCTCGAGGGAAATACTTTCTGCAGAATCAAAGTCATACGGCGGCAAAGAGCCCAGTCTGTCTTCACTTACAGTGTGAAATAATGATTTATTCAGCCATGATCCTAAATGGACAGTGACGACATTACCATATTTTTCCGTAGTGTATTAGTGAACACAGCAGGGGGTCGTCCCATGTGGTGCACTGTGTGCTTCTCTATGCAGCCTGTAACAAGGATTACCCCTCATGTATGCTCAACATTCTGGTTCTGACCCTTTCAACGGAATTAATCTCCTGTACATTGTAATTTCTCTCGCGTGAAACAATTTCCAGACTTCATTGGACACGATCCCCAAGTTATTAGGGCGGCCACTGTTCGCATGGTGTCCCCGTGAATGCGTGGGTTTGAATCCGACTCCGCCACAGCCCTGTCTCCTCACCTTTCTGTCTACTTCCCATTTCTCCTCACCTTCCCCGCGTTACATAATCAGATGCCTGGCAAGGCGAGGTCTCCCCTCTATGCCTGTCAGCACGGATCTGCGCGATAACCGCAGATATATTCTTCTTTTGTCGTGCAAGAGATGACTCTCCCCGGCCTCCCTGCTCAGTCGTATCCGTTTTCCACCTATGCATCGGCGGTTACACCCACAGGCTCTCCGGTTATCTTACCAACAAGAACAATAGCATTTATGTCAGCTGGCAATGTTGGAAGATGAGAGTGAACTTGACAGACTTTAAAACTGTGACTCTGGGTTCAACTGAAACCCATAATACACGAGTTTGATTAAAACTCCTGCTTTTGATTTAGTAATTTAGTATCGAGTTATCTAACAAGCCACTGTTCACACCAAATGTCAGACTGTTAAGAGACCAGCTGGTCAACATAGTGGAGCGTTTAGCGGCTAAAGAGCCAGATATTTCCCTCAAGAGTTGGTGGAGACTTCAAACAGAGCTGAGAGCGAGTGAATACTGGACTCGCATTCATAAACGGCTGGCTGGAAACGAGCAACTGTTGTCGTAACCAGCAGACTGTTCACACTGAACTAACATGTCTGCTCTGCATCACATGACTGTATTGATCGAGCGTTGAATTAATGACCTCTTCTACTCAATGTTATATTTTCCAGTATTATTTGACTGTTAGATATTCTACAGTACATATTGTTTGCCATCGTCTCCTGCTTTTCCTCTTAACTGTACTTTGATGTCTCTTGCCATCGTTGCCAATTATTGTATCTATCTGCCTTGCAGTGCACCATTACATGTATGTTCATTAAGCTCCTGTGTCATTTTCCGTGTACACAAAACCCAAACCTGTGGCTTGTCTGTGTTATAATTCTATTTTGTGCTCGTAAATGGGAGATCTCTTATCATTCCCGATCAAACTGCGATTTCAAACAACCCAAAGCGGTCCTTTCATCTGAGTGAGATGGAGGAGATATCTGACCATTATCTCGTTCCGGTAATGTGTGGTCTGGCTCTTCAGGGGAAAAAGCAGTGTGTGTGTCCTCTATAGGTGTGTCGACTACAGCACAGATACACTTCCCCTCACGGCACCTCCTCCTCTCACCGGCCCTCCTGGTGATCTGCCGCCACTAATGGACAAACCGTAAGCATCGACATCCAGTGATCTTCTTGTCAGAAGCTCTTCCCCGCTCAGATTATGTGTTGGTCTTTGTTCAGATACGAAGGCTCAGGAGTGCAACTCAGGCCAGAGATTATCCGAGCAGAGTTCTTGTCTGCAGAAGCTCTGGTCTCCAATAGCAACCTCACCAGCGGAACAACAGTCAGGTAAGTCTGGCACGATGTGTGTGTGTTGCAGAGACAAAGATCACTCAAGAGACATTTTAGGCAGAGTGATTGCTTAGGAAGGAAGCGCCTTCTATGCAATGAATAAGATGAATGTTTGCGCATCGCCACATACAGACACAAATAGTTTTAAGAAGGATAAACCAAACATGAAGTGAATCAATGTTGCAAATCTTGCACCTGGAGTTCCGTCCAACAAAAGCTTCCTGGACGCAGGAACACTCGGATGCTACTTTTTCATAACAAGGAAACAGAAGGAAATTCAATCTTGTTAGTCATTATCTTTCATCATTAATCAAGATTGCGTTGTTGGTTTCATAATGGACTTCCATAATTGTAGCAAAGCCTCATCATCGAGGATGAACTGTGAATGAACTGTGTTCACTCACCTTCCCTACAGTCAGGAGCTAACATGCATTCTAATCAGGCAAATTCATCATGCACGTCATTTTCAGGTCTAGATGCTTGCGATAATATAGTGATTCTGGGCTAAAATCACTATATTATTGCGTATTATTAAGGTCGATCCAACCTTGCAAAGTTTTAGTTGTAATTTTATCTTCTGCATTTAGGCCATGACTTTAATCTCTAAATATTCATATTTTAATATACTTTTGTCTAGGAATGTATTAGATCTTAATTTTTCAGATGGCATTTTTACAATTTTTCAACATTACTGTAATTTGAATCAATACGAACCTCAGTACTGCTTATTAGAGCTTGAATTGATTTTCAGTATAGATGCTTGATTATGAATGCTGAATCAGGCTCTAGTTTAGCAACCAGTCCTCTTGACCAGTTTAAATTCCTCTGTCTCTTCCATCGCTCCGTCACAGGCACCAGAGGGAGCTTCAGATAGAGGCGACCTACAGGTCTGAGTGCAACCAGTTGGGGAAAAGAGTGATGGCCAGACTGAAGCACTTTGGAGTCACTGACAGAACTTCACCGGGAGAGGACTGTGAATAGGCAAACACCCCCCACCCCCACACACACTACCAGAAACACCTTCAAATACGCTCTGTGCAAACAGACACTCACACATGAATAAACACAATAACACAATCGCAACACCACAAATACCATCCTACTCACCGATACCAGACTCTGCATTGTTTGCCTGGCCACTTCCGTAAAATAAAACCCGGGTACTTTATCGCCCACGTATAAGCCTCTCTCCCACCTCCTCCAAATTACAGGAAGCTATTCCTACAAAGCCGGGAAATACGTTATCCCTCCACCCACACAGATCCATATATAAGCACAGTTACAGTATATTCCAACGAGCAACCTAACACTACTGACAACTACATTCGGTTAAAAATGATAATTCTGCATCTCTATGCTGTAGTTAATGGTGTTGTAGAAGCGAGTGAGCAACATGGAGCTTATTTCTTTTAACCTGTGTCGCATTACAACAGTGTCATACTTGGTTTTGGTGACGGTTAAACATGATTGACCTTTTAAATCTAAATGCATTCGCATTAAAAAGCCCTTTCATTGTTGCTTCTGGTTTTGTGTTTCGTGATGAGATCTTTGTTGTTTGGAATGCTAAATGGGTTCTTAATATTGATTTGTGCTGATTCATTGCCAGCCAAGGGTATTATTTGTAAATGAATTTGAAACCTTAATAGTTCACTGTAATACAAGTTTGTATTGATATGGTTGTAAAAAGAAAGCTGCTTAGGTCAGAATTAAATTCTCAAAAGGGCTGACATCCTGTGAACTCACTGGGACGGAGTCCAGCACAGTCATGTGACCGCGCTCACCCCTAGAGGGAGCTCCAACTCTGAGTTTCACAGTTGGAGGAAGACGTCCACATTTATTTTTGTCCTTCACTGAGTGTGCGTGGGTCTCTCTACTCGCTTAATGGCAGTGTGCTTGAGAAAAATAGAGTGGAAGGACACTGCTTATTTAAACTCCCCTCTACAGATACAAACACTCACATTTCCCATACTTAATCAAAACAAAAGCACTTTGGATGGACTGCAAAGTAAAAAAAAGAAAAAAGAATCCATTGTAAATTCATTGTAGTATAACATGTCATTGTATTTTTGCGCACCAGTACAGGTTGAGACCTGGCAAATATTCATGGGAATCAATACCATAGCTACATATTTAATTAAAGCCCCAGCAATGGTGCACATTGAATAAGTTATAGATGGTGTAATAATAGTAACAGGAATCTGGGGGTGTGTGTGAGAGAGGAAGCTGTATGTTTGATGTGCGCCAAGAGACGGGGAGAGAATGAGGAGATACAGTACTACAGCCTATTACAGTCTGTTTGTATAATTCATTCACCCAGCAGCTACCGTTTCCAGTAAGAAATGTGGTTCCTGTTACGGATGACTTTACCTTGAAGCTTCCACCCCATAAATGTACATTTCTTTTCCTCCGACCTGATTGAAACATTATGGCGACCTACTGACAGGGAAAATGGGAAGTGTTGCTTCAGCCAGCCCATTTGTCGGTCCCCGCATTTCAAGAAAATAGCCTTGCCCAGTTGACACACTCACCACAATGACCCCGCCATCCGGTAAAGCTTTAAAATAAAAAATGAAAGCAGGAGGGTCGTTTGTGAGAGAGTCTGGCTCTGTTGCTGTCGCTGAACTCCATCTATTTACAACTCAAACCAACAACAACCTACAGCAACAGATGCGATGGCAACTTTTAACAGCATCATTTTTTCCCCCCCCGGACCATCTCTCTTTCTCTCCCTTGAACGCACTCCATCCCCGATTCGCACTTTTCCTCGCGGCGGCTTCTCACGTCACACATTTCAGTGAATTATTCCCTCAAACTTCCTGGGAGAGAAGTCGTGTGGCGGTTTTGGTGGGCTCTGCCTCACAGTAATGGCCCCTCAGAGATACCACGTTCTCCCTGAAATTCTTTGACTGGCAACCCGGAAACTTCTGTCACAAGCTGAAACACGTTTGGTCCGACTTTGAACAAAGTCTTTGGCGCAGTCCGTGTTTGGAATGGCTTCAAGTAGAGCTTTGATTGTCTTCAAGACCAGATTTGTTTAGCCTTGAATACAAAGCGCTGCTCTTGAAGCTTTTTTTTTTTTTCATCATTTTGAATTGATGTCCGTGTTTTCTGAGAAAATAAGGAAGCAGTGAGTGTTTATTGAGATGTGTCAGGACACTGTGTGTCTGTCGGTACCCGGTGATAAAGAACATCTCAGCCGTGGCGCCATGTCAGCAGTTTATCCACCATGAACAACTCTACTCTCAATAACCGCCCTAACATTTTCACCGACTCTCAGCTGAGGCTCGGGCTAAATGTGGAGCCGGCTACACGTCCTGTCCTCGATGATTGAGCGCCATAATGGCTGTGGCAGTGGCAAGGCGCCCTGGACCTTTGGCAGAGCGGAAATCACTGAAAAGGCCTGTCTGAATTAGGCGAATGGCGCGCTTCTACCTCTGTCAGAACTGGGTGCATTTAAGTGGACGGAACAACCGAGACGGCACAACACGGACGTGTCTGCGACGGCTGACCTGAATGTTTGGTCACGCAGTTGCCGGCTCGCTGTTAGGAGACTCAAACACAGAGCTCCATTCACAGATGATAGATGGCGTTATGTGTGAGAGTTTGGAGTATATTTATACATGAAGGGCTGGACACCATCAACAAATATTATACCAGATTACCAAGTATGCTAACGCTACAGTGACTCCAATAGCTGTGGAGTTAGCCACAGTTAGCTTTAGCTAAAACTACGCTGCTACTAACTTCTCTCTAGCTGTTGTATGTAATGGAAAAAATATTTATTTAAAAAAACACATTGTGATTCAATTTTGTAGTTACACATAACTAAAGGCAGTATCTCTATCTTTTTAGAAAGGAGGAAAAATAAACGCTATACCCCTGCTAATGCTAACTAGCTTACCAGTGCAGGAGCGCTACAGTCTCAGCTTTGAGTCGAGTGGAATTCTTGTTTACGTTGAGCTCAAATATTTAAAAATGTTGAATTAGAAATACATTTGACATGATGGTTTCCAACAGTAGATGGACAGACCGTCATCTAGCAAAATAGATGCATTTCATTCTTATAAACTGTGTTCTGTAAATAATCCTTTTTTTTTTTTTTTAACAAAATGGACAAGTAAGCTACATGATGACAGCTTTGTAGATATAGAAATATTGTCCTTGCATTCTGTGAAGGCGAACCAAAGTCAAGTATCTGCATTATAAAACCTATTTTTTTGGTTGCGTACATCTGGTAAGAAGATATTGTAAAATCAGGAGCAGGTGTACTAAACGTGATTGTTTCGAAGGGTTAAGCGCAATTGAATGATTGATTTATTCTTTCATCAACTCTTACGGTGCTCAAGCGAGTGAACGATTTTGCAGTCCTGGAGAAAAAGAAGCCCGACTCTCAGCATCATAATTTGGACCCAGAGTGCTGTGTAATTTTAAAAGGTGAAGATGAAGTCTTTCTCACTCGCGCACTCTTTCATTGTGGTGCGAAAAGCTTTTTTTTTCTTTGGCAAAGACAGAGTCCTGTCTCACCCATAGGCTGCAAAATTATTTCACAAATTTTCTAAAATGATAAGTCACCTTTTGAGTGAGCTGTACGAGGCAGTCTTTCTTTGTTTGACGCACTTAGCCGAGTTATGTGTTGAATGACGTCCTATTGTCT
Organism: Taurulus bubalis; assembly: GCF_910589615.1. Lineage (NCBI taxonomy): Eukaryota > Metazoa > Chordata > Actinopteri > Perciformes > Cottidae > Taurulus > Taurulus bubalis. The sequence continues at coordinate 7,649,718 of NC_136609.1, forward strand.
TGTCCAAACATACTTACCTGACTTTTAAATGTCCTTTTTCTCCTTTTAATCATACTAAACCTTCATGTTCCTCATAGCTACAACTTATGAAAAGAAAATCTAAACTTCTACTTTGATTTACTCTTTTGTTCTGTAGTGACTCAGTCTTGATTAGTGTACTTTCAAACCTAAATTGCACGTAATTGGTTTCGCTGACGCATTTGTGTTTTCATTGTTAATGTTGTATTTTGAAATGCCAGTGCCTTGACGTAGCTCGAGGCGGTGCAAAACTTTCTGTATTCTGAGTGGCGTGGTTACCGTGCTTGTGTTATCAGTCTCAGCTGAACCCACTCAAGATGAATATGGAACATTGACAATTCTCCACCTCTCACTGAGGAAATATTCCCCCATTGCATTAAAATAATAAGTCAAACAAGCAGAGATGAGATGGAATAGATTCTTCACTCTGCCTTGGCACTGGGTGACTTTAATTCAATTTCCCAAAAGATTGGTTTAAACGTAGCCTGACCACAGTAGCGGCGGACAGCGCCAAGGAAGGTGGACCATGACCTGTAGGTTCTGGCTCAATCAAATCCCTCAGACAGCGTTGCATGAGTTCACCTTCAGTCGAAGCACGATTTAGATGGTTTCTTTCAAGCCCTACTTTTAATCTGACAGCATCTGCTCCAAAGAACCCCAAACTCTGAATCTCAGAGATTACTGTGCCGGGTGTTTCTTAGACGTCACACCACATCTGAAAGTGGAGACGACTGAATAACCGAAAGATCCAAATAGAAAAAACCCAACTGGCAGATGTCACAACGCCCAACCGCAGACGGACTAATACTCTGGATTCTGAGAAGAAAGGCTAAATGGAGTCTGGGTACTCTTTAAGTCCAATTTTGTAACGAGGCTAAAGGTTTGTGTGCCTGTCTATCTCTGAGTATAATGCCCTTGATCTAGAACTCACTGTTTTCGTTTCTGAAGGGCATCAGATGGAGTACTCATGCTATGTGTAGAGGACTATCTTGATTCTTTAGAAGATGACAACCTGTCCACCAAGTGGCACTGCAGTACCCAGAACTACTTTTGCCACACAGGTGAGGCCCGAATCCCATTTCTTCACTTTTTCTCTTGTTGTTCTTTAGTGGGTCTAACTCGGCCGACGAAATACCAGAAATAGGATTCCTATTAATACCTGGAAAATGCATTTCCAAGAACACACTATCCAGGAATCTGAATTCTGAATGATTGTCAGTTTGATTGGCAGGGAACATGACCGGCAACAAACAGAGCAATGCTTTCATTTCAGGTTGTGAGGAGTGTGCACTGTAGCGTTAAATAGGCCACCGACACAAAGCAGGGACCACATTAATCCCCCTGACGTTTCTGCGGACGGAAATACAAATGTTATTTGTGACCATGGGAGAAAATAACAAACAAATTGCAAATGAAATCTTTTTTTTTTGTCAAGGAGAGTGGGCAGGAATTACCTTGGAATGGGTTATGCTGGAGCTTGGATAAAAATAAGTGACTTGAGTCGAGGATGGCTGCAGATCCAGCAACTTTCAAGGTTGCATCCCTGGATTTCAGGGTTTAAAAATGTTTCTCTCGGTTCATTCGTTACATCTAAACATTCAGATTTCTGCCCGTTTCAGCCATCTGTATGTCTTGATCTCAGTTTTGCATTAGTGTCAAGAAATATTTCCCAGAAAAGGAACAAGGAGCTATTTCAGGCTGTTTTTCTGTGAACATATTTTCTATTTAAGGTAGAGCTTTACAAGATCTCGGGTTAAAGAACCAAATCACTGCTGCTTGCGAGCATGTGCAGTAGTTCCCACTACTATTATTAAAGATGTTCCTGTTATCCTCGCATCATATGTGTCTGTGCTCTCGTGAAATCGTAGGGTTCTCAAATTATCTGCACCGTACTCCCCTTAGACAATTTACTATCTATTCCTATACTTGATAAATGAAGGTATTGTGAGTCACGGAAGGCCTCGTGCTATCCTTTAAGGGTTTTATTGAGACAGTGAGGAGGGTGACAGGGAAGCAGTGAGAGGAATACAGACGAGGTTTGGAAACGAAGCAGAAACTGAGATCTGGGGTGCACTTCTCCTTGTCGAAGACGTCAATATAAAAGCCTGCGGGGTATTTATTTCTAAATAAGATCCAGTTGCCTGATGGCTGAACCTGTGTATGTATTACCTAATGGTTGAGCCCCACCATGTAGACATGGTAGGCACAGATAAGGAAATGTAATGACAATAATAACCCGAAGAAGAATTTATTCGCAGTTTTACATTTTTAAGTCATTAAACAGTTGAGGTTGTAGTTTAAGTGGCAGTTAAAATACAAATATTGTTCGAAGTTGAACAAGTAGTTAAAATGGAAGTTTTAGTTTATTGTTTAAGTGTCAATTTAAGTGCAAGCACGAAGTGACGTGTCAGCACTGAAATATGTGCAAATAATATAATTAAACAGGCTACAACTGAAAGCAGTTTAAAAGCCATTTGAAGAGTAAAGGCCCAAACTCACTCAAAGTGTATGACGCGCTTAATGAAGTTTAGCTCTATATTTAATTGCCAAACATGCACCAAAAGCGGCTTGCGCTTTGACACCTCTGCTCCGTTTTTGTTTTGTAACCGATGCTGTTTTTTTTTCAAACCAGTTTGGTGAGAGCTAAAAAAAAAAGTAAGAAGCTTTGTGTTTCCCCCTCACACAACAATTTTGTATTAAAGAAATGCACACTGTGCTTTCACTGGGGAAAATGACAAATGTTTGCCGGTCACATCGGCTGCCACTACTTAGCGTAAGTTCTGCTTGTGACTTGAGGCGTCTGCACTGACCCACAGATTGTTTATGAGTGAAGAGCTTCTCTGTCACACCACTGTACGACAGCGACTGGACTGAGTGGTTTCTGTAGTCCCAATAAATCCAACAGTGTTAAATCTTCCATCTAGCGGATTGTCTGACGTCAATTTCACATTATCTAGTTAAACTTTTATCTATATCATATCAATAATTTACTCTTATACGCTTTATAGTTTTTAACCAGGAACTTCATTATTTAGACTAAGTTAAAAGAGTAAGGGGTGTCTGTCATATTGAAAATACTGGCGGTTCTGTGGCGTTGGCATTTAAACTGAGGCCTGCAGAGCGCCATAAGAGCACCAACGAGGCGGGTCGATTATCGCTTTCAGTGCGTTCGGGCCTTAAGAGATGGAAGCGGTTGAATGTCAGTTTAGGAGTAAGTAATGAATGCAATCGAAATGTCAGTGGACGAGTAAGGGATGGAGACACTTGAAATGACAGTTTAGGAGTAATATATGAATGCAATTTAAATGTCAGTTGACGTGTAAGTTGTAAAAGTAGCTGATGTGCAAGCAGTCAAGTGGCGTGTGAACGAGCTGAGCTTTTTAAAAGTTGAGTAAAGTTTCGAGGAAGAAGGAAGGTGGAGCCTCCCCACGGACATAATAATGATCATTCTTTTAAGAGCGTGCTTTGCTGAAAGCGACGACACTAATTACACTCGTCTCCAATGGCACAGTATCGTTGTCATGTTTCTATAATCCTTGACGGCCCCTTTTTTCATATTTTTTTTTAATTAGGGTCATTAACGACACGTGAACCTGCAGTTCTTGGCACAAATCCTGCGACTCTGCCGGGGTTAATCCTGTCAAAAGGCCGGGAGGCTCGGAGGAAGACGTTCTCCTCTCATATCACACTCGGCGTGAAAGCGCTGCATTCAATGCCCATTGTACATCGGATAATTGGAAACCCTAAGTGGTCTTAACATTGGTGCCGTACTTTCAATCAAAGCCAACCCTCTGTTGACCCTGGGCATACTCGGGCCATATGAAGTGAACACTCACACATGTTCGCTATGATACCCGAGAGAGTCGCCAACACTTAAGGACTTAAATCGCTCCAGTGGAGCGCCTGGAGGGCTGGACGGCGTTCAGCAGCGGTTACCGATGCATGAGTGCAGGAGGTGAGGCCGTGTTGTGCGAGACACAAGATCGCATAAGACAATCTGAAGGGTGGTTACTCGCGACTCGTTTACCGCTAATTAGCTTAGTAACCGCAGTGCAAACACAGAAGTAAGCTTTACTCACTCCCGGCTATCTATCCAATTACTGAGCAACAGAAAGCCCATTGTGTCCAACAGTATTCCCATTGAGCGCCTCCAGAACTGCAACACTGGAACGCTCTCTATTCTCATTTGTTTTCTTTGAATGCAGGTTAGTTCCTTTGAGGTTTGGCTTTCAAGGGAGAGCTGGTCAACACGAGAACAATACACATAATTAGCCCGTGGAGATAGATATCGCTGCCTAAAATAGAACGCCGTGGGATTTGAGGAATCCTCTCAACCGCCCTTCAGTTCAGACTTGTAGTTTGTAGCATTTACTAGCCCGAGCTACTTGTGTAAAACAGTTCTATTCCCACAGTGAATTTAATGCACTACCCGATCTGCTGATCATCAACGGGAGTGCACAAGGTCAGATCCCTTGCAGTGATGATTGTCATTGCAATCACTGAACCTCTAGAATTATGTGAGAAAAGCCCTCTTGTCAGCTCAGGCACATCTCTGGTTTGCGTGCCTGGCACTGAAATGACTCCTTGCTGTCTGTTTTTATGTCTGGCCCCGTTCCTCTCTTCTCCATCTGACATGTTTTCAGAAAGAGAGCTCCATTTTAACCACCAACAGATTCGCGGATCCTGACTGGGCATTCGGCCCGGATCGCAGACCAGGGTGCGTTTGTTGAACCCCGGAGCCTTTTTGTAACTTCGTCCGATGTGACAACGGGTCTCACAAAGACACACGTTAGAAAATCATTGAAGAGCGACGCTCTCCCTGCTGTCCACAAGTATTTTTCCATTTTCTGGGCTCATGTTTCTATTATTGATTTTACAGTAACTAAAGCCATTTGATGCATAGACCCGTTTCCTCATTTTGAGTAGTCGCAAAATCAGAGTTAATTAGAGCACAAAGTGTTGATAACTCCCTTCTGTGTGATTGTTCAGGCGTCTATTTTCACAAAATGAAAGGAGTTTGAGCACACTGTGGTTTCAGAGTAAAGCATAGTGAGGAATCAAAGCTACATTTCAATGTTTTTAACATCACAGCAGTGGCATGCTGTCAAACTGTGTTCCCACACAGCTTCAGTAAACACACCACTACTTTAGTTTTTTGCAGGAAACCTTAATTGAAAGCGGCAAATGACACTGTTTAACTGTAGGAGAAAAAATAAAAATGAATGGATGTGGATGCATTTGTGACAGTAGCCCTCCTTGGCTTTTATTCAGACCAACATAGAAGAGCCCGATCGATTTTGCAGCACTTAAACTACTGTACAGACATCCCCCGTGGTACAAGGACATGCTGGTGGAGAATGCCCTGCCTTAGAGACTCCAATATTCGTGCAAATGGAGCAACAGCATGCATTATTTCCCCTAATTTGATTATTCTGAACCAGTGCAGCTCGGCGCCCTTCCAAAAACTCCAAACTTGCTTGGAACGGGCCGATCGCTTGGCAGCCGAGGAGGGGGAGGGGGGTTCCTGCTCGCAGCTTTCCCGAGAACCGCTCATCCAAAAAATCTCACACTCGTCACTGTGCTTCCTTGTTTCCTCGGCAATGCAGCCGCCAAGTCTGAAGACGATCGCATGAACGGCTGTCGAGGAAATCGAAAAGGACGTACATACAGACTTCTATTTTAGCTCACTGGATGTTGTTTATACTTTACTGAGATAAGAAATAAAAATATAAATAAAAAGAATCCGAGCCCCTGAGGTTTTGTGCGTTGGAGGGACAGGCCGTCCGTCAGATAGCCCAGGGCTGACAGTCCCTCAGCTGATTCCATCACGAAAGGCAATTATACCTGTGCATTATCATCTTGAGATATCAACAGGCTGCCAGGTCTCGACTCCCTTCATTTAAATTGTGCCTGCTCTTCACTGTGCTGTGGCATGCTGTCACAGCAGGCAAACACCACCAGCTATATCACACAAATCCCTGTTCTGCCTCCATCATAATATATCAATAATATTATAACAATTGAGAGGGATAAAGAATTTATGTGATGATGAAACCTTTAAGCAATAAGGGAACAGACAAAGGCCGGTAGAATAAAAAAAAGCACAAATTCAATAATATTGAAGGTGGATATCAATATAAAAAGGGGCTTTACAGGAATATGAAAGTAATAAGAAGAGATTTGAGACTATTTCAACCCGGAGTTGACAAGCAAGTTGGTCTTACAAATAATATGGGAAAGCTTGAAATCCGATATCCTTCCTGCAGCATTCTGCATGGGCATAATTGTAATGATTTTAAAAGTTTTGTCGTCTAGTTGGGTAAACCGATGATTCGGACGAAGTGATTTTTGTCACTGACATTTTTACAGGCTCACCGTGACATTTTGAGCCGTCATTACTGTCACACCCGGTCGCTGCTAATTGGCATCCAGCGTAATCCGACACACCTCGCTTTTGTTGACATGCCGTTATCCAGAGTTGACGCCCGGGTTGAATCCTGGCGTTTCAGGTCATGTTCCTGTTTTGTTCCCTTATAGCCGCTCGGTATTAAAACCCATTCTGCTCTCGGCGACCCCCGACCTCCCACCCACGATTTATTTAAAGATACAGCGCGTGTTACTCGCCTCGTGGCCCCAGGCGGACGTCGCCCGGCTGCAAACAAGCCGAGCGGGCCTACGACTCGATTTAACCCTGGCACTCAATTTCACTATTGTCTAATCTGTGGTGTCAGGTGGTGATGGGAGGCTCAGTCTTGTGAAGCGACACACTTAGTGGTACATTTTGGTGTCACGGTACAGCGGAGGAGGGACAGGCGGTGACCTCGGGCGAGAAAGAAAGTGGTTCGAGAGGTCAAAAATGACAACACAGGCCGGTATGGCACAAAGAGCAGAGACAAACGGGCTGTCAAGGCTTTCGTGTGTGAAATTTCTCGACCGTGCGTGTTGCGGCTTAAGCACCGGAATTGAAGAGACAAATGCACGCGACACAGCTGTGCACGCATGTCATGTACGAGTTGTCGCCACAGCGCAGTAGCTGTTGTTTCCCAGTGTGGCATCCCGTTACTCTCGTCTCATCCTGATCCCAGATGAATTTCCATTGCAAGCACACCAGCGTGCGTTACCAATTGATGGAGGCTGCATTGCGACAGCCACCTTTTTAAATATGCGGAATGCTTTCAATTAAAGCATGCTTTAGAGCTGCCTAAGTGGGATTTATGCTGCCGGGCTTCATCAGTGTGTGTATGCGCTCCGGGGAAGGATTAAGGCCCATAGCACAGTTTTAATCTCTGATACAGATTATGACTCTGGGTTTCTACGAAAGGCTTCACCACTCTCAGATACAGTGTCAGCGCCAGTGGATGTCTGTTGCGTTCAGGATCCTCCCTGGCTACCTTTCTTATTTGCGGCCGCGTATAAATGGGGGACTCTTTCTTTCCCACCTTTCCCTTAAAGTCTCTCGCACTTCTTCGCGACGTGCCGAAGACAGAAGGAGATGAGACATCGTCACCTGTAACTCCTATTTAAACCCTTTTTAACACGTTCTTGGTGACGAGCTCTTGCGAGATTTTCACGCTTTCACACACAGCTGGGAGTGTGTTGGCATTTGATTATGAACTTTTGATCACTTTACTGTTTAATTTATATAATGTTGGTTTGTTTGCTCCCGTCTTGCTTTTATTATTGAATTATATTTTATTGCTCAGTCTCCTACTATCTCTTTTCTCCTCTCTGGTGCTAGGGAAGCTTGCTCTGTGTGTTTTGCCAAGGTTCAAAGACGTTAACGGTGGTCACTTCAGCGGCAGAGAGCTTTCCATTTCTTTCCACCTGCCCAGGTTTCTTCTGCCACTCCAGGGCTTCAGCCCAGCAATCGTTCTGTCACCGGCCCACTTCTTTTTTAACCCCTGGGCTCCCAAGTCACGGTCTATTTCCTGACCGCTTATAGAGATTTGCTGGTTTGGTGGATGCGTATTCAACAGGCTTTCAGTGCAGGCTGGCCCACTGGCTTCCACAGCAGGGGCAGAAGGCTTAGCTAATGGTCTGTTTGCTAAGCCAAAGCTTGGATAACATATTCAGCGATTGCCTTACAGTACCTACTGTGAATGTTATTAGTTTTCATGCCATTGTGTTTTATTTAGTTTCTTCCATGTGGATTATTTTTTTTTCTCCTTTTTTAGCCACGCTAGTGCTGCAGCAATAGGGGAATGTCTGTCGGTGTCGGTCCACCAATTAAGTTCAGACGGAAATACTTCAGTTATTGGCGGTTTTACCAAGAGGTTTGTAGTGACATTCATGGTCCCAAGAGGTTGAGGCCTACTGACTTACCCTCAAGGTCACCATCAGGTTTACATTCGTGGTTGTGAGTGAATGTCTCTTTTTCAATGAACTGACACCATGACATTCACTTTGCTCTCTCGTGTCTGAGACCTTGACCTGTTAGTGTAATGAAGCATTCTCTCACCCATCGCTAACCCTCCATCATTGTTATAAATGTGAAATAACTCTGGTGATCCCTTGACTGTCCCTCTGGCACCCCCATCCTCTCAACATTTCATTCGATGCCGATGTTCAGTAGCTATTGAGCTAATGCTAGCATGCTAAGAGGCTGAACTAAAATGGTAAACACTGCCGTAAGCATTAGGCCCGCTAAACATCAGCACCGTGGCATTGTCATCATGTTAGCATGTTGACGTTAGCATTTAGCTCAAATCAGAGCTTCTAGCATGACTGCAGACTCTACTTTTCCGTCGACTGACAAATTCTAAGCCCATAAATCACCCTCAAAACGCCTATTCGTGCTGAAACTAAAAACATATATATATTTTTCTAGTTAGTTTAACATGTACCCATGATAGTTTCTTTTGCAGTTTAAATTTTATTCTAAAGTAAAATTTTCAATATCCAGTGCAGGCTCTAATGCTAACGCTGCCATCAACAGGTTTTGGTCACATGACAGCATGTAAAGTGTGTCCACGTAGAACCTCATCATACATAACATTAACATGAGAGGCTCTTCTGCACCGTACATTCCCTCTGCACTTGTCAAAACAACTGTATCGCCTGGCGTTTTTGAGGTATTCCCCACACACACACACACACACACACACACACACACACACACACACACACACACACACACAGGTTGTTTATCGAAGCACGGTTGGAGTCAGTTTCATTTAAATCCATCAGCTGTTCAAAAGCATGTCACCATCCAAAATATACAAATCTTCCAGCAAATCACTGAAAATTCTTTTATACCTCTCCGAGGTAGTCTGAGGCAGCCCTCCATTGCTGGAGTGTAAATGCACACAGTGGATTAGCCTATATATGTGTACATGGGGGCACGCGGCGAGCAGTAATCTGTCGGCTATCATCACTGTCGGCTGTGCTGCTGTCCAATCCCTCTGGGATCACACACATGTGCACGCACACTCGCAGGCACGAGGGATGAGCGACACAGCTGCTTGGGAGAGACAGAGGAGGCTGGGGATTACTAAGGGTTACCCACTGCTATTACAGTGTGTGTGTGTGTGTGTGTGTGTTCTTGTGGCGGTATCTTTGTGAGGACCAAATGTCCTCACAAAATGGCAAAGATTGAGAGTTGCTATTCTTTGCCTTTTCTTTCTCTCGCTCTCTCTTGCATGTGTGTGTGTGTGTGTGTGTGTGTGTGTGTGTGTGTGTGTGTGTGTGTGTGTGTGTGTGTGTGTGTGTGTGTGTGTGTGTGTGTGTGTGTGTGTGCGCGCGCGCCTGAGATCTTGACCTGTTAGTGTAATGTGCATTCTCTCACCCATCGCATCAGTGTTATTTACTGCACGGCGCTTCAGCTATAAACACCTGATGAGATGAAATATTGATTTCCCTTCCAGACACACACACACACGAACACACACACGAACACACTGCGCCTCCCACCCAATAAAGCTAACCCCCTATTTCACAGCGCCTGTGTACTTTTGAGTCAGAGTACGCAGTCAAAATGATTTGTGTGACGACTGCACTACTTAATCATTGTTTTATTTATGTTTTACATATTTCTCATAGAGCAGATGGTTAGAGATGCATGGGAAGATGTATTTAACCTGAAGAATGCTTAGATCGTTGTACTTTATTAGGGAACTATAGAGAAACAGGTGGATGTTATTGGTGAATCAAAGGCTGACATCATTTTTTTGGGGGGGGCTTTGGAAAAGGCACATGATATGTTGGCTGTTTTGCCTGACATATCCTACAGGAGAACAGACTGCCAGGGTCACTGCTGCAAGCCCTCTGAGCAAGAGTTGTGTCTCCCTGGCACGAAGGCACCGCACATTCAAGGTGAACTCACCTTAAGCTCATTGTTCCCTTTTCTCTTTGTCACATTCAAAAGGGTATAAAGGTGCAGCTGATGTCTGGAGAGAGTCCAGCTCACTGACATCAGGGTGTTGTGTGCTTGCTTTGCCGACGACACTGTCCTTCTGGCTGCAACCAACTGTGATCACTGATGTGCACTGGAGCAGTCTGTTTGGCTGGATGTGATGTGGATCAGCACTTCCAGGTCTGGGGTCGCATTCAACCCCAGCTGCAGTGATGTGGATGTTGTGCTGGAGTCCGATGAGATTATTTTTAGTGCTTGAGAAGGAAGCTCCCTGTGCACCTTCCCCTTGTAAATATCCTGCGCAGACTGATCCAGGACATGCTGGTGGATCACCCAGCTGGCCTGGGGCCACCTGGGACTCCATGGGAAGACCGTAAGAGGCTGCTGGGGAGAATCTGCCTGCTCAGCTAATTCTGTATTGACTGGATAAATAAATAGCGGCTGTAAATTGGATTAAAAGGATGCATCACATTTATATGGTACATTAACAAGACGGCCCCGCAAGACTGTACTTAGGAACAGTGCTGGTTTGAGCTCACATCAGGTAAACACTGTTCGTACTGTTTGCACGTTTGTTATAAATGAGCTGCCGGATCAAGCGTCGCCATGTTGAGAGCCGTAGAGAGGCAATGGAAACCACACCCGATCTCATATCTTGCACCTTTTAATAGTTTTACCAAAGTTCACCTCTTAGTTTAATGTGTTAGCATGCGGACATTTGGTATTTTGAACTGCACTAGAAAGGACCGTGGAGGCTGGTGGGAGTGTGGTTAGATTTGCAGTAATATGGCTATCAACCAACGTGCTGATGGCGCCACATAGCTGCTTTTCACACACATTCTGCACGATCGATGTTTGCCAAGTCCAGTGAGCATCACATAATGTCGGTGCTGGAGGCCTCTATTGAATCTGAAGGCCACTATTTATCAAAACTGGGCTTGTGCTGGACATTCAGCCTCAAATTGAAGTCTCTCTGTCCTTGAAGGTCAAAAGCTGGGCAGAGAGTCAGTTGGCTGCTGGATTGTGGTGGAAAATTATGTCATTGTGGGTGCAAGCTCGCCAGCATGCTGGTATCTGACACCAAAGCTAGGGTGATAAGTCCATCTAGATTCCCATAGGAGCAGTTCGCTCAAGCCTGCTGAAAAAGACCCAAACGATCCGTACAACCGTTTGCTTTTAGCAAGTATATACTGTATATCTTAAAGGGACAGAATGCAATTATATGTATCCATATGGATATATTTGAAATGGAGATATTCACATATTGATTTAATGCTAAACTGACAGCATTGTACTTTTTGAATACAAGGCTTTTGATGCAGGATCAATATTGCCAGTAGATGTGTAAATACTCGTAGCTTACTGCATGCTGCTTACATGCCACGTCTGAATGCTGTGTCCTCAGATCTCATGAAAGTGACTCATTACGCTGCATTCTAGCCACTGTACTTCCCCCTTTGTTCAGTGCACAACACGCTGTACAAACATAGACCTGTTTACCGTCATTGTTACTATTCTTTGCCGCTAGTACTATTCAGAGCACTGCAAATTGTCTAATGCTGCGCTCACACCAAACGGGGTGTGTGTGTGTGTGTGTCAAAATGAATTGCTGCAAACTAGATTTGTTTTTGCAAAAAAAAAGTAAAACGAAGCTACTTTTGAAGGGGGGAAAAAAAATAATACTCTTGTGGATTCATCTCCACAAATATTACACTAATGGGCGAGCTCACTTCTATTGGAGCACTTCAAAGACAAAATAACCTTATGCAACAGGACAAGCAATCAAGAATAAATAAATAATTAGCCATCCGCTATCTTAACCGTAATGGCACAAAGTTTGATCATATAGTGTTTTTGACCACTTGTGATGTCATGTTTTGATGAGAGATTCCCCGTGTTGTACGTCTACTAGCAGAAGGACATGCTTGTGACGGAGTATGCATTTACTGTTCTGTATAGCTGTCCTGTAGCATTAGCTTCATTCATGGTTCAAACCTGTGATGTCTTTTAGCCCAGTTGTTGGTCCCTTAACAATGCTGGATGTTCACCAGCGTAGCACTAACATTTAAACAGCACTACCTCGTGCCCCGCAGCCTGCAGATGCTACGCTCTGATTGGCCAGTGTTGCGTTTGAGGGGGCGAAGGCTCAATGGCAGAGTTGGGTGATGATTCATGTGGGTTTGTCGCGATTCGCGAAACACCGTTTTAGCTGAGCTAAATTGGCCAACTGGGGCTATTAGCAGCTAATTAGCTTAGCTGCTAATAGCCCCAATTGTTTTTAGCGAGAAAGCCTGAATGTACACAAAGGTGTTTTCTCTCACCACCTCTTACCTTCTCCTCATGACTTTGCAATCAGAATGGTAGGTTTATTAATTCCTTGTGTGTGTGTATTCTATCTGGCAAGGACACTGAATCAAATGAGTAACCACCCCCTTACCTCAAATACCATTATTAGGAAGCCCTTGATCAGAGCACATGGACCCTGCTCAATCACCAGTGGTTGAAGACTTCTGTTTTCCTAGAAAACCCTTGAATCCCAGAATAAATACTGAGTTTAAATTCATCCCCGCTCTGCCCACTTCAAGAGGCAGATGCCTTTTGGGGGGTGTGAGCTCTCCCAGGCGTTGCATTGTGACACCAATAAGGCAGACTGTTGCTCTGTAATGAGCTGAGAAACGGCATCCCACTTTCTGGTTCTCTGGTGGCTGGAGTGCAACGGGCCTCGTGCTATTTCTGACGAGCCCTGACATGATGTCCATGCTCCGGCAGGAAGGGAGAGGACAGCGGAGTAGCCGAGTGCCGCGCACTCTGGCTGCGGGTCAGCTGACAAGCTCACGGCTCGGGATGGTGTTTTCTCAGAAAACATCCCCTGCAAACAATTAATTTATTTCCATGCAGATGTTCCAAGCATAACAAGCACAGACGCCCACTGTTTCCTGTCTTGTATTTTCAATAACTCATTATTGTTTGGAGGGTTCTGCCGCACCAGTCCATTATCTTCAAGTGGACTTGACAGTGTGTCTGTTAATATTTATAGTACACGGAGTACTTTGTATGTACTTTAATACCATATTGTGTATGAAGGAGGGTATGTCATTATTCCAGCATCTGCCAATATCCATTTAAAACGTTTATAGTATGTACAGTGGGATTCATTTCGTACACTGGTCACATTCTGTGTAACTTGGCATCTGTACAAAAGTTATTGTTTCCTGAATGTCAACATCCCGCCTCCCTTCATCCACTCGTTTTCATTTTGGACATTTCACCACATGTTATTTATAGCTTGGCTTGCGTTCAGGGCCAAACAGGAGTTTGCACAGCGCTCAGTTTTGAGAGAATTGTCTCTACATGTAGCCTAAGTGACTTTGCAGAAGCGAGTCTCTGCATGTAGCCTAAGTGATGACTGCAATCTGTCTTTTCAGCCTCCTTCACTCGCCACAGATCAGCAACTCGTGGCGGCTGGTGGGATCTGGGGGGCGAATGAAACGCAACAGCTGATGTTTCTTCATGATGCAATCCCAGCATAAAGTGGGTAAGCACATGAGCAGCAGCAGCACAACAGTACTCTTTTATTTCGTTATTTACTCAGCGGTTCAGCCTGTGGGCGCATGTGCGTGACTCCACAGCACAGACGAGGAACGGCGTACCAATGTGATCTGCACGGGCGCGGCCCGCCGTCTCCAGTAGAGGAATGGGGTTTCTAAACAGCTGAAAGCAAATGAGTGAATTTTTTCTTTAAAAAAATAATTGCTGAAATGAATGAAAACCTAAAACACATAAGGACATTTTTCGTAGTCTGTTTACTTGTATTCAGTGGCAGCTGTTGCTGTTCATATTCATCCGGTGTGACAAATGTAAAATGCACCGCTTAGCTCGAGGATTCTGCTCAGGAAAAAGAACCAACAGTCCAGATGCTCAGAAGATTTGATTGTCAAATACTACAGAAGATTTAATGATTAACAACTTCTCAAATGACTATTAGTAATGAAAGCCGCTGCTCGTAGTAACAAACCCTCAGGAAATTGTCACTCCATGCTGCAGTTCCCTCAAGCTTTTTCAGAGCGTTTTAGCGTCTTTCAGCCCGTGACCTTTCTGTTTTGGTTCAGTCACACGGCTCTCATAAGGAATCTGTTTTCAGCAAAACATTTCTAATGAACCCCCTCAATAATACCTGACCAGCAAACAGACAGACAGGGCCAGTGACTAGCTGGTTATAGAGTCTACAATTTAGCTGCTGAAGAACCGTATATTTCCCTCTGGAGTTGGTGGCAATCAAAACCGAATTAAAAGAAGGCCATCATGTGGCCAGAAACCCCATAAAACATCTTTGTAGGATGATTATATGTCAATGTTGTGATTACAGCTCGACAAGATTATCATCTCAACTATGTTTTTACCTTAGAATGGATAGAAAAGTGTTTTCAAATCAGACCCCAGAGTGTGACACTTCCAAAGTGGCGGCGTTCTTCTAAAATATTCCGTGTCAGTCCTGCAAAAATACGAAAGCAAGCTTCAGCAAAGCAACCTGACTCTCATTGGAAACTAGATTAATTGGCATTTACTTCTCCCCAAGCACCAAAGCAGCATATGACAGAAACATGGAGCGCGCCCAGTCATGGCGCCGCATTGCAAAGGTTTCCAAATGCCATTTTGATTTGCAGTGTTTCCTCCTGCCAAGGAGAATGAGCAATTAAGGCATGTTGCACTCAAGGAAGACGGGCAGCGCTCGGCAAAAATCACACACTGCGACTCGACCCTCAAAAATAAGCAATTAACACCTGTCCTCTTGGCCTCGGTCGCCACTCCTGGCTCCCAATAATTATTTCCAAAGCCCTCACTCCTCCATTACATCCCAAAATACAAGCATGTGAATGTATGTGGCTTTTCTTCCCGTCTCTTTGACTCACTCATCTTTTTAGACACAAAATAAACCGGATTCACAAACTTATTCCAGTTTATGTTATGACAGTTTAACAGGACACAGCCAACAACATAGAATACGCTGTTATTTATACAATCTTCCAGCTCTCCTCCACACACACACACACACACACACACACACACACACACACACACACACACACATAGTGTAGGAAGGCCTCTTAGCTATTCCTGCTCCTTCCATTACAGAGCAGCAGCATGGTGCATTTGCTGATGCACTACACTTAGAGGCAGAAAGGTATACGCTCGCTCTCTTATGAGTAGAAGTTTGGCAAAGAGGTAGAACCAGAGTTCACAGAATGGACCACATGGAGTGTCTGGGCTGTCGGTGTGAGTTACTCATATTTGATGTTGCTGTTGTGGGATGGAAAGTGAATTATAAGCTGATTTTTAGCTGGAATCAAGGGGGGGCAATCTTTCTGACTATTATGTACTCTACTGGACTCGCCGTCTAAACCTAGCCCCCATTATGCCTTTTTTCCTGATGTGTTTTTGTCGGAACACGTGTATTGTAATTGCTTTCCGGTTTTTGAACTTCTACATTAAATGCAAAACTTCAGTCGACTCCGGACTGCAGCGAGTGAATCAAAGCTTTAAGCGCACAGCTGTCAAGGAAGCGTTTCCTTGACAGATGGCAAAATAAATCTGCTCATATTTTGATTGCGATAAGTGGGCCCTTTACCAATAGCAAGCGGTCTTGACGTCCTGTTTGGGCAGGAGTGTTCATAACGAAGGAAGATTTCATAGCTCACGAGCAGCGTTCTTTCTGTCTTTTTCAATAGAGGAATGTTTTACAGACCTCAGAGTTTGGCACAAACAGACCTTTCGAACAAACTGTAAGACATTCTTTGCTGTTAGCGACAGTTAGCGAGCTCATTAGCTTTATTAAAACTGTTTATCAAATTTAATTTAATGAACAAAATGCCAGGGGGGAGTAAACAACACAGCACACGAAGAAGAGTGACTGACTAGCACTTGCATGTCACGACCGGCTAGCGTGTTAGCGGTTAGCTCTACAGCAACAGTAGTTCACTGACATGTGTGTTCGTGTGACAAGGCAGATTAGTTGGCTTTGCACAGAGCCTGACTGTTTTTCTGTGCTTCATGTCTTTATGCTAAGCTAGGCTAACCGGCTGCTGGCAGAGTGGTATCGATCTATTCATCTAAAAAAATAATAATAGAGAAACGTATAGCCCAAAATGACAAACTATTCCTTTACGTGGTCCTTTAACTTTTGGACAACCTCCAGTTCTACAGACCTGCAGCGTCAGCAGATTCACACGAACCCGAACAAGCCTTTTGTGGATTACTGGCCTGAAAGCTGCTGTGTTGCAGTCGGTTTAACGACATTCTTTCAACACAGCAGACTTTAAGTGACGGGTATGAAACTTTCAAAAGGAACATGAAAACTGCCTTCCAGCCGGCCTCAGCTATTAGGTTGCCTTTGACTTCAGTAAGCTGCCCACTCTATTCGATTCTGTTTCTGTGATGGTTTGAGCTGCTTGTTTGCTCATGCTCCATTGAAAGATTCCCCCCTTTTTTTTTTTTTTTCCTCCGCTGGGGGAGTAAACTAAGATGGCAATAAGAGAGGAGGCGATGGATGGAAAAGTATGGAGGGGGACAAATCCCACACGTTTATCTGTTAGGCATTGAACAGCAATGATGAATCGATGTGGATACAGAAACAGTTTAGAGATACATGGATATAAATAGACAAACAGAGAGAATAAGAAAGGGACTCTCCTTTCTCTGCCCAGTTGAAGCTTGGGAAATGGCGCCTGAATAGCCTTTCAGAGGAGACATGATTTATTTAAACCAGTTTACATGAGGGAGCAACATCACGCAGTTCGCCACTCTTCTAATTCTTCCTTTTTTTTAAAGTAGGGATTTCTTCGACAAAAACCAAGCTCTAAATAAAGACGTGCAAGCCCTACTTTATATATCTACCCTGTGCTGCTGCTGCTGCTGCGGCGTCACTCTGCTCCCCAGAAAATGAGTTCTGTTTCAGCTGTCATGCATGATTGAATGAAACTCGCCTACCAGGGAGAAGACGGTCAAAACAAAAAAGGCAAGAAAAAAAAAAAAACATGCAGAATAAAAAGAGGAACCACTGCAGGAACACCGAGAGATGTAAAAAGCAAATTAAACGAATATGTATTGTCTAAGCAAGTTGCAGACAGATGCAGGTCAGTTGTAGGAGACTCTCGGTGTAATGTTCAAATGGCTCATCGTGTAGATTTTGCTTTTTTCCAGCAAATTATAAAACTGTCATGCTCGGCAGCAGATGCCATGGCAAACGCACATCCATCTGCTCATGGAGTTTGCTTTTCACATCATAATTCCAGTGCGCTCCAGTGTCCATTTTTGTGGAGATGAAAACAAAAAACACCCCACAGTTTACTCGTGGATGGAACTCTGCCTGTGAAAACAGCTGTATTGTGTCCTCGGTGCTGTGGAGGGAGCCTGCTAACCCCAAATAATAACCCAGATGGCTTCATCCTTGACTTGGGCTTCATAGTTCAGGTATTTGACAGAAAACCCTCATTACGAACTGGGGCCGTGGAGTTTGAAAGATGAGCGTGTCGAAGGTCAAATGAAAGATGCTACTCAGTTGCGTGATGGGAATTATAGGACCCAAGTTTGGCTCATATCAGGGACTAAACACAAGGATTTATTTTTCACCATAGATACCGCAATAACAATTGTTTACTCGGGCTCACGCGGTCGCAGTGTAGTTCGTTTCTGCCGTGTAACGTCAGCCTTTTACTCCTGGCGATTACAATCACGGCATAAATGAAGATTATCTGTTTGACCAAAAACATGTCCATATCGTAATTGTTCGTCTGACACGGAGCTTTGTTTTCTGCAATATACAAATTGAAAAATCACATCGCTACACATCGCTAACAACGCTAACCTCCGGGGGTCGGCCTACAAACGTCCTTGCAGTAGTCCGTCTTACCGGTAGAAAACCAGCGCGCACTTCTACCTTTCTGTCTGTTTGACATATTCATTATGTATTCATTGATCAGGCTAATCAGTGCAGACTCGTGCCACAGCAACACCAAACAGCCGAGCTCTGTGTGAAGTCATAATGGAATTGAAGCAGTCATCTATATTTATAAGTAACTTTTCCCAGTAACAATTTGGTGAAGTAATTAAATTACCTTTGAGAGAAGTGACTAACTAATTTTAGTTACTTAACACGGTTTGTAAGTCCCTTGACGTTATCAAAGTGTTAAGTTCTAATTCGCTGCAGTATCTTAATGGATTTTGTAAAATAATTTGGCTGCTGCTGTTTTACCTCGTTCTCCTCCTCCATTTTGTGCGGCGAGTTATTTGCAACACAGCTAAAAAATGTCTGCTGGGAAAGTGTCAGCTTTAGGTGTCAGTCCTCGGGGCAAGAAGAAGTACCAATTTCTCTGCTGTCAGCTTCAATTGACCAGAATGCACTGCATTGAACTGCACACAGCCACGAGACGCTCACACAGCCGTGAGTCGCACCATACCAACGGCTCTCTTCTCCTGGAGCTACTAATGCAGTTGCTATGCAATCCCTCATCTCCTTTCCTTTATGTAAAATCCGGCAAATTCAGCCTCCATATAAGAAATAAATTAGTGAAGACAACACTTGTGCTTTGTGTTGTTGCGACGCCCTGTCCTCCCCTCTGAAATGCCTACAAACAGCAGACACACAAACACAACAGGCTTTCCAAGTAATTATCCTCTTTCTTCGTAGCACTGCCACTGAGAAGCTAAGCCTGATTGCACCTCTGCATGATAGATGCTCCTGTCTTAGCTTCTGCTGCCGCCTTTACTGTGCTTCTACGAACGGGCCTGAATTGGGTTATTTATCCGCACATGGCAGAGTGGTTAGTGGCTTAGTTTTGAAACCGCTACAATCGATATATTTATATTAGAAAGAGATCAGAAGACTTTGTGTAACGTGGAAGGTGTTGCACTTTAGCATCTTTTAGCTTTTTCTGTGAAAACATCTCCTTCAAACATCTGTATTTATTCAAGGCATTTTACAAGATTACATTTGAACACATCGGGATAACACTTGAATTTACTTTTGCCCGGTACTCATCTTTACTGAGTGATGATTGAACGCATCATAATCATCATCTCACTGCTAGCTCCGCATGTTAGCTGTTAGCAGGACTGCGCTGCTAGCATGTTCAGGTTTCTCATGAACGGGATACGGGTTTATCCGGGAGCTCCTGGAAACAAGATATGGGGTTAACATGCGCAAACACATCAACGGGATAATAAATGGGTTATTCATGACTCACTGTTTCAAGAACACTTATGAATTCAGTTCTTTATTTTGGCCGTAACATCTAAAAAAGAGCTCCTAGCAATAAGCCTCTCAACACTAAACAGCAGAAAGCCCCAGGAACAGTAACGGCCCACCTTAGCGTGTCCCACAGGCAATGAGTGAAATTAAATTTAAAAAGCAATTATAAAACAACTACGAGGAAAGCACCTCTTTACCTTCTGAGTGATTTAGCCGTCTGATGTTATTTATTCCCTATTGTTTTTCCGCTAACTTATTTTTCCTAACTTTTCCACAGCGTGAAAATCATTTATTTTCATGAATTAAGTTATTTTTTGGGATTTTTTTAAATTGACTGTCTTGTATATTATGTCTAGTTTTTTTGTCATTTCAAATTCAAGCGTATTCATTTACAAATTCACAACATGCATGACAACTGTTTGATTGAAACCATTTGGGTGTCAAGGCTTCACAAACTGGCCCATTCTGGGTAAACACGGTAATTTAGATGGCTGAAGCTCTTTAATCTGTCAACTTCTATGAGCAACAGCTGAGAGGGACAACATCTTTTATCTTTAAGTGACTATAAATCGCTAATGATCTGTCTCTGAAAGGCTTTTGTAGCTCGATAAAGAACGCAATTTTAGGCTAGAATCTGCTTTGAAAAGAAAAACACATTTATTTTTCCTACTTTTTTTTCATTTTTTTTGCTGTGGCTACCTTTGTAGGGTAGATGAGTTTTTTTCCCGGGTATAATTCCCCAGAGCTGCTGTGTTTAGACATGTTTTCCCTAAGCTGTCCACATCAGCAGGCTACCCCTGTTAACTGCCAGCCCTTATCTCTCTCTCTCTCTCTCTCTCTCTCTCTCTCTCTCTCTCTCTCTCTCTCCCCCCTTATCTCCCGCTAGGGAGGAAGATTCTTCCTTCGCTGCCCTCACTACTCTCTTCCGCTCTATTTCGGGTTTATTCTCTCTTCTAGCTTCCTCCAGTTTACCCCTTCTCATGTTCACCCCAATCTCCTCATTTACTCTTATTTAACCCCCCCCCCCCCCCCCCCCCCCCCCCCACACACACACACACACACATTTCCATTGTGTCGCCTGTTAATCATTTCTCTCGCAGCAGGATGCATTTGATCTCTACTATTCACGCCCAAACTTTCTGACATCCAACTTTCAATGGTCGGTTCAGAATCCTCCAACTCGTGATGAATACAATAATTTTTCATGCAAATGACTCGGTACTGTAAGTCATTAATTACAAAAGCATCATGCGGTTTCCATCAATCAAAGGGGAAAACGACTTTAATTGTGTTTTCAGAGTCTGAAATAGGCCAGAAATCTCCTACTCAAAAATGTATAGATTTAAGAGTTGCTGATTGCATGAAAAAGAAAGCATTTATCAAAAATGAACAAGGCGTAAACACAAGCTTAATAAACGGGCTTGTGTGGATCCTGCAAATTGTTTATCAAGCCAATGTGACCTTGTGATGTTCACGTCACACCAAGGCACACTTTACCACAAATAGACCTCTGTTCTAGAGACATGGCCGCTTGTCCTAAAGCCCACACAATAACACGTGAACTCATTTATTCTGTGGTTTAAACCAACAAGATATGACAAATCAATGAAAGCGCAATGAAGTGCTGAACAAAATGTCAAACTATTCCTTCACAGAAAAGATTTTATGATTCATCCTCCCTGCGTGAAGCTCCCTGGAAACTAGTCCATCGAGCACTTTGTCGGTACGGACAAGTGCACCTGTTCTGAACAGTGTGAGGCAATAGAAAGGGTCTAGATGTGATTATTGTATTTCCTGGAGGACACTCATCGAGTTGGCCATGAAAAGTGAACAGAAAATAATTGAGAGAGACATTTAGAGTCTTCTTACTTGTGTTTCCTGCACTCCTCTGCCCAATCCCTGCATGAAGTGTGTGGGAATGGTACAATTGTTGGTTTGTTCGAAAGTTGCATCAATTGTTTGACGCAACGCCCCCCAATCCCGGCATCAGAAAGCTGGTGGAGGAGGAGGGTTTGAAACCATCCAGCGAGCTCTTCTAATGTGTTCTCATGTGCACTGGCCACCTTTTATTGTCGAGCAGCTCCACTGCCTCGCTCGCAAAGTATAATTGCCGAAGGACAAAGGAGCGTTACTCATTCATCTTCCATTCTCTGTTTTCAAGGGGATTTGAAAAGTGGCCTTCCAGGCACAAGCCTGCTTCTGTAACCTGTAGGCTACCATTGCCCTATTTTACACCGGCGGTTAACGGAGAAACACTCGAAACAAATTGATAAAAACTCCTAAATAAATTAGAGTTGTCTGTATTGAGCTTCCTCCACCAGTTTAACCAGTAACACCTCGCTGATGAATACTGGTTCACTTTATTGAGCGCAGGACAGCCTGCAGGTTGCTGAGGATTCACCGTTTCACAGTTTGTGTTACATTTTGAATTTAATGCCACACTCTCGACTGGTAAAACGGCATTCTCCTCTCTGAGCTTTTGCATCCTGGGAAATCACAAGATAATGTGAAAGAGAAAACATCAGAAATTGATCTGGAGGAACTGAGTGTGGATTTTCTATTCAGCTACTTTGGGGACAGAAGCTCACGCCTGTTATGTTTGCTACATTTTGACGTTGAAAACTTAAGGCCCGTATCCCCTCCAGGATCACAGCTAACTGTGAAGAAATATACTTTCTGTTTATTTATTTATTTATTGTTCCGTCACCTCATTCACGAGCAGCGGCCAATTCTACTGTCGATCAAGACCAAACGAGAAGCTATTTAAGAGGCGGAGTAGCATCGGAGATTAAACTGAAAGTCATGTGAGAGTGATCGGCCCCGCTCAATCTTCAGAGCGCTCCCCTTCAAAGGGAAAGCTGTCGAGGCCTTGACGCAAAAGAAAATGGGGCGATGCAACCTAGATTCAGCCTGAATATTATGATCACTCAATCAATACACATGAAATATGGCAACGGTTGGTCGAGCATTGCCATAGGATATTGCAAGGTGTGTTTGAACCGTTAGGTCTTTTGAGAGGATGGTTTTAATATAACACACACTCGACACTGAAAAAAGACGTTTGTGCTAACAAGCGATCTGAGTAATTCAAACATGCTGCTAACTAGCATTTAGCCAGAACTGGCAGCATGCGGCCTCATTAAATCCCTGAATCGATTTGACAACAAAACACTACACGTGCAATTAATTCATATAAATAACGTTAGTTTGTCAACGATCAACGACAAAGAGGTCTTTGAAACATCTCTACCAGTGTAACTCGGCCACTACACATCTCCTGTTATGTTATTCATTTAAAAGATGTGAATGTCATTCAGCGTCTCCTGTTGGTGAGACTTTTTAGACCCCAAACCTGCAACACACACACACACACACACACACACACACCTGGCATTACACAGCCCCTCGGATGGTCCACATACCGTCTCAGCGTATTGTCAAAGCATGCGGGCAGCCACTGGAAGATCATATGAATTATGGATTGTGATGGAAACCAGGAAGCATGTTGTTCTTTGTTTGCTCTCCAGAGGGGATCTCCTCGTAGTCGGAGTCCTACATGTACGACCGAGGCCCTGTAGAACAGGGTCGCTCTTGAGTTGTCTGCACATTTAGTTTTGTGTCTTTCTTGTTTTATGAAAGCAGAGCTTTCATAAAAGTTTCCGCGCCGCCATAGTAGGATTATTTTTGCACTGTAGAAAGAAAACAAAAAAGAATCCTTCTGTTGAATAATCTTCTCGAGCAACTCGGATGCAATCATTTTTCACCTTTGCAATTGTGAGGGTTGTTTGAATGCTAAAATCTGGAGCATTTAGCTAAACTACTGTAATAAAACTGAATATCCGTGTTGTGTTCAGTGACCTGAGCTAACGTTAGCCACCCGCTAGCTACTGGTCATACCAGACCAAGCACTGTAAGGCCCTGGCACCAAAACCTCTTACTCTGTTTAAGTTGTATTACTTATGAATCCCACTCTTCATTTGTAGGATGAAGAATGTCATCTCTTCTTTTAAATGTTACATATTGCTGCTTTACGGTAATTAAGGGAAAAATATGAATCAATTCTGCATCAAGAGCTTTACTGAAACTAATTAAAACTGTAAAATGTGTTAAAGACTGAATACAGTCTAACTCCAAAGGATGTGAATAAGTAATATGAAGCATCATATTAATTAAACATTAATATTTAGCAGTCGCTCATGGAGCTCCTTCCAAACTGCAGCCGTCCGTTAGCAGCTTTAGCGATGATAATTGAATCAGGAAGTGTTGACCTTTGCCACGTGTCATCTGTTTGCTTCCTCCTCTTGTGTTACGCCATCAGAAATGCAACGAGTATTAAAATATTCAACATTCAAACAAGCAATATTCCTCCTGCAAGAAATCGTTAAATCGATTTTGAATATCAAGTAGGCGAACCGCCTACTTGATATTCGCCCCGCTCTGAATTTGTAATGTTCATAATTCATTTTTGGACACTCACCACTGCACATTTTAATAGATTGCTGTTTGTCAAGTACAGTAAAAGCCATTCCAGAGGGTGCTCTGTGTTCCTGCATGTCCCTCCTCTCTCAATATTCCTGTCTCATTCAATTTTAATTACCACTCACAGGATTTATCCTCGACTTCTGTGCCTCCGATCAGCCGTACCCACCTTGTTTTACGACCGTGTTTTGAAATTACGACGCATTTCGCAAACAACACACCGCCGTGTCATCGGAGTGATGCGAGGGCAGAAAACGACAACTCTCAAAACAACAAGGTGTGTCTGTACTCGGTCCCGGGGATTACGTGAGCACGCCGTGCCCGTTCTCCATGCGGTGTGTTCCGGCTCCCCGCGGGTGTGTATCCGCGCCGCGTGAAACTCCCCAAATCAGTGTGTGATTGATGTGCGGTCTGGCGGAAGTGAAGCGCCTGATTGATGCGGCGTGCCAAAGAGGAGATAGCGGGGCGTTGATGAGGTGTGTCTACAACATTGAATTTTGTTGTCAGAAAATAAAAAGGATGGTTCTGCATCTCAGGCACGAGGGAGACACCATCTTTTCTTCCCTCAGTGGTGGGACCCTGGCTCTTGGAAAATTTGCATCTCTTTGAGAATTACATGCTATTTATTTTTGTCCCGGTAATTTCCCCGCCTCTGACGGCCATATTAACATGTAATAATAGAGTCATTAGCCGCTGCTGATGACAATGGTCATCCTTGATGCATGGCTTGCACAATGGAAAACCCACTTTAACACTCTCTCTCTCTCTCTCTTTCTCTCTCTCTCTCTCTCTCTCTCTCTCTCTTTCTCTCTCCTGCCATTGAATCGATGTAGCGCAGCAGCTCCTGAGCGGAGACTACATTACAGATGATCCGAGCTGAGTAACTCCAGTGGAGAGGGATGTTTCTCATGACGCAGGTGCACACTTGGGCAAGAGCCGGCTCTTTTGATCCTGAAGCCCATTTTACAGATGCACATGAAAGCACTTTTTGCATTAGTGTGAACTCAATCCCGATAAGAGCGCTCTTGTTTTCCCTCCTCATAATCACATACAAACCAAAACATTTTTTCTCCGTTCCCTTACTGAAAACGCGCTGTGTTTTTCGCACACTTAGCACGCTCGCAGCATTTAAATCGTTATGATGCTTTTTCAGGCTTTTGCCAGCAGCCCGAGGCATCGGACACAGCAAACAAATCTATCCGCTACCGCTGTGTGTGTTAATAGGTTATTGAAAAAATCAAATGCGTGCCCACTTCACATAGAGGCTACTTTTACACAGCGTTGTAATGACCTTATATTTTTGTACACACAAAAAAAAACGCTTTTTGTGGCCACTCGTTTCTTTTCGCTTTAATTTTCGCCTTCTTTCCATCCGGTTAGCGTTGTTTAGTTTTGCCGATTTAAAATCCAAAACACCGCTATACTGTATATACACATATCCCTGGGATACAGCCGCCCACCTCTTCAGATGAAAGCAAGGGAGACACGACTGTCACCAGCCAATTACCATGAACACACGAACACAAACACGATCTAAGAATATTCATACCCTGCCGCTCTCGTGTATTTTCTTGCCACTACTAAGACACCGCGGCAGCTCAGGGATACGACTTGTCATTTCTGGCAAGATTTCACTAAAGGTGTAATTTTAACATCCCTGATCTCTCACACACACACACACACACACACACACACACACACACCCCGAGCTCTGACAAAATAAATAGCAACAAGATAGTGCAGCTGCCTGGGAAATGACATGCAACGAACAAGATGTTCCCTCAAAGTCTGCCATTTGGAGTTTGAACATCTTAAGTCGACAACTGTGATTATTGGCTGAAAGAGAGGTGTGTGTGTGTGTGTGTGTGTGTGTGTGTGTGTGTGTGTGTGTGTGTGTGTGCAGCGTTTTCACCTTTCCTGCACGCACATTTGTGTTTGCGTTTAACCAAACGACGCGTTTTTCTTTTTTTAGATCGAGAATGATTTTTGTATTAACTGTAAATGTTGTGGATACCCACCTGCTCACACACACACGCAGGATGCGCACACATGCTAGGCTAACGTGGAGCTCACGTTGATATGTTTATTTAGCAGCGTTAACATTCACACGGGAGCAAGAGCAGAAACAGTGGAAAGAGAAGAAAAGGCTGAATACTCGTCTGATTGGGTTATAAATACTCTCAATGGGGTCTCTGCTTCATGAAGATTATCTGTAGCACACAGAGGCAAAGTGTGTGTGTGTGTGACAGAGATATAGCGAGAAAGAGAAAAGCAGAGTGTGCATTCAGAAAAATTCCATCCGGAGTGTCTTCAGCTTGCAGGGATGAAGCCTGAATATTTTATTTGACTGGAGCGCAAAAGGAAAAAAAAAAAGAAGAGAAGATGCTCCATCTTCTAAATGAGTAGGTGTAAGGTTCTCCACTTCACATGAATGCACCCTGCACACTGCTTATATATGGCTTTGGTGCCGTCGGCCCCTATATGCAATCATGTGCCTGGAGTGGAGGCTTTAAGAGAGCACCTCAATGAATGCGGTGTGGATCCCCATGCAGGAGGAGCGCAGATACACGCACGTACACGCTTTGTGCATTTAACCCATTTTACAGGTGTTAGCCCGGTTCACTCCCAGGGTCCAGTCCCCTCTGAGTTCACGATCTGTAACGAACTCTGAGTCAAGTGCGTCTGTCACTGACTTTTCACCAACTCCCTCCCTGACCCCGGTGTAGTTTGTTCATAGCCGAACATTACTGTTGAACTTCTGCCGATTGCGTTCACGCTTCAGAAATCATAAAAGGGGCGTTCATTTGTGAAGGTTATCTTGCTGTGTGTGTGTGTGTGTGTGGCATGGCAATGTTATGTGATTGAAAGCAATTCTGCCATTTCAGAGTACAAGCGCCAAAAAACTGCGAAACTATTTGAAAATACCACACAATGAATACAATTTTAAAAACACAAAATGTAGAATAAATATTAAAGGCAGACGAATGTTATGGTTTTCATTCCACTAGACGCCAGTAGATTGACTGCATGACTACCCGATGTTTTGTGAGCATAGCGTTAGCTCGTGGTTGTGCAGTTGGCTTGTAGAACTGAAGGTTCTGTACTCCCCGTACTTTGGGCCTCTAAAGACTCACATTTTGTGAATCGCTGATAGGTGTCGGTGCTGATATTTTTTGGCACCAATCATTACTGCATTTCCAGTGCGTGTCCAACACTATTTCAAGTCTCAAATCTCAAGGCCCTTTAAGTCAAATCAAAAGCTGCGATCATCGCCTTCCAAGGCTCAGAAATCAATTTCTCTGAAATTCCTTGAAAATATAAATAAAAAAATCGCTATTAGATGAAAACCTTTTCATGCCAGATTAAATACAGTGTGCACCGAATTTAAAAAGCAGCCTGATATCAAGTGAAAAGGGGAAGAATCCAGCTGCATCTCTGAGTTGCTGCTCCTCTGAACATCGCACCGCTGTACTCTGACAGTGTTTCTGTCTCCGGCTTCTCCGCTGGCATCTGTCCTCACCCTCTCTGACTCCAGAGAGCCCTCTGTGAGGTAGCAGCTGCCAGGAGATTGCCTTTGTTTTTGTTGTTTTTTCAGCAGTTTGCTATTTCAAAGGTAACTGAAAACCTCCCACACTAGAGTGGCATCTCACCTGAAGAACGCTGAAAATGTCTAAAGGCTATTAATGTGAACGTATGGCAGAGAACGATGACGGCATGTAAAGAAAACACGTAGTTCTTCTCACTGCTCGTCCATTAAGACACCCACTGGACTAGCTTGTACCGTCTGTTGTACGTTTTAGATAAAAGCAAAGCAACATGTGCACTTAAGTTCCTTTCATTCCAGCGGCTTGAGGAACAAGTGAATCGATAGCGGGTCAATACAATGCAGGACCCTAATCGCACTTCGGTTTTTGGCTCGACTGATTCTTAATCCGCCTTTTGAAGCCGAATGGGACGTCTTGTTTTAAATCCTGACTTTGTAAAAAAAAACCTTTGAGGATGTGTTATTGCTCTACAAGATGGCTGCCAGTCCAGGATTACACTTGAAGCCAAAAGCTTGAGTGCTTTAAAAGTGAGAGGAATACCACGAACTTGAGGCGCAGACGCTAGAGGCCACATCAAAGATACCACAATAGCCGACCTCAGGAGCCGCCCGGCGGTGACAGCTGGTGGACGTGATGACTTTGACTCCGGTTCCCCCTCACAGGAGCCAAAGAGGCTAGCAGAGCTGTCACAGAGGTCTGGATAACAGCTGCTCATTTCTCTTAATGAAAGTCAAAGGATTTCCCCCGGGCCACGGGTTTGTGCGTGTCGCGAAACAGAAAATGACCTTTGTGATCAATGCCTTTAAAATTTCTATATGTGTTTTTTTTTTCATTCCTTAAATGATAAAAGCCTGTCATAAATGCACAGATCAATAATCTTTGAATTGCATAAATTAAAGTGGATATTCCGCAGATTCCACAGATTGAATAAACTCAAATTGATTTGTATTTGATTTCCATATACATTTTTTTTTTTACCAGAACATTTGAATGGAGTGAACCGTAAATAAAACATAAAAATTGGGTGAGCAATATGATCCCGTCAGATTTTCCCTGGGAAACATGCAGATATCGCATGCAGGATTTCCCCTGAGCTCCTATTTGCTACTTTAGGCACCCAGACAGAAACGGGATGCATCTTTAATGAAGTCGTCAGTGGCGGGCAGCGCGTCTCTCTCTGTTTCTGCCGCCGCCGCCGCGCCGGACAAACCTCGCCAACGAGCAGATTTCCCCCGAGTTCCCGTTAATGAAAGCCCTCGGATGAGCCACGAGCGTTTTAGCCGGAGATACGATTGTGCATGCGGCACATGCCTTCATTCCACTATCCAATTTTCAGCCGTAATGAAGTCGACATGCTCAGTTTTCATTCCTAAACTCTGAATATCAGATTGCTTCATTTAGACAGGCAGGTGTTGATCCCTGAATCAACAAACCCTGATTCTGTGATATAATTATACCGCCGCAGAGCAGCGAGGTTAACGGCCTTGATCACATTAAAGGCAACGTTTTAATGTGACTTTTATCACGCTGACCCTCTATTGACAATGAATATCCTCTGCAGCAACAGGTCAGTGTCGGTAGCCCTCAGGCGGCGGTTGTGTTGTTTCCTCTGACGGAGACGTCGGCTTAATGAATGACGTCTGCTTCAAGTTGTTCTTCAAAACACTGACATTCATGTTTGAAAAGCTATTTGGTGAATGTCAGACCTCAGATTGTTATAAAATTGCTGTGAAGTGTCCATTAACAGTGACAGACATAAAGGAGTGCAACAACAAGCGTTCATGCAGCCACACACACACACACACACACACACACACACACACACACACACACGCACGCACGCGCATCAATTATGGCTACAGAGGAGTTTATTGAAGAGCAGATGTCTCTCAGTAACATAAAAAGCTAATTTGTTTGAGTTGCTGTGCTTTCTTCTCCTTTTGGCTTTGTGTGGTGAAGCACATTGCCGCTGCCTCCCGGCAACACGGCCCTGTTCTGCCACAGAGTGACATCACTCGGCAGCCGTTTGTGTTGGTCCAATAAAGCAACTTGTAACTAATACATAATTAACGTTGGGGGTGAATGAGCCGTCAGTTAAATTAAAGCAATAACTCCAGTGACTGAGGTCATGAGTCCAAGCCCGCTGGAAAAATACATGATCCGACTACTATCTATAACATATTCTCCTTATTTCAGCTTGTCATATTGTATTTACTCAGTTATATGTTCTATTACATTTGATTTACACAAGTCAAATGTATTTGCTTTCTTGCCGAGAGTTAGGTGATTATACACTCATATTCCTCCTTTAGAACTCAGCAGGATAGCTTAGCATTACATAAATACTCTAGTATTATGTAATGCTAAGCTAACAACTGTAGCCATAGTAGCTATAGTAACAGTCACCTACTAGCATCCGAAGCACAGTAATAAACATGTTATATATTGTTTGTTTAATCTGTACAAAAACAAAGTGTTTTATCAGTAACTCGGAGGCTGTTGACGGCAACACACAGGACTTGTTCAGAGGAAACAAACATAACATGCTAATCAGTGAGCTTTAGATGTGTCGCTATATTGTGCATGGGAGCATGCTAACTTTAGCATGTAGTGCAAAGCGCTGCCCCCCAAAGCTGCTAGCATGTCTGTATATCAAGTTATTGTAATGTTGAAATAGTATCAGGTATCTGTTGCTCGCTGCTTTTAGCCTTTGTACTATGCTAAGCTAAGCTAATCGTCGCCTAGCTCCAACTCCATTCCTAATTTACAGACACTTTTATCAAGAAAGTCAAAAAGCATATGAACGTCAAACTATTGCTTTACAATCTGAAAGGTGCCGGATGTAAATGTCAAATGTAGTTTACAATAACGACGTATTGCAAACTAGAAATGACTTCTGCCTCTGGAATGCCGATTACAGATTGTATTTTTTATGCACCGTACGATTGAAGTCTCATCTCATTCATCTTCCTTGTTGCTGATGAATGAAGATCTTGTCACTGATCAGGACTCCATCACAACTCTGTGTTGCATGACTGTAATGATTTAATCCCTCTGACAGCCGAGGTTTGTTGTTCACCTCCTTTGATCACGAATCCTCTGGATCTTGAAACCGATTCCGACTATTTATCGAATTGCAAAATGAGACGCAGCAACATATTACTGACAGCGAGGCTGCACCTGTTCCCCAAAATCAGCTTGTGGCAACTTCACGTTCAGAAATGCATGATTAGTTTCCCCCTCTGTGTTATCCTGCTGTTCCTGCTGCAGGGGAGTAAAATCAGATGGTTAAGAGAGAGTGAGAGCGGATAATGACCCGCTGCCCAATTTTTCTCGATTATCATGCAGAGGCATCACACCCCCCATCATGGGTTTGGGCAGCCAGCAGGGATTTGTTAGTGACACTGCAGAAGTCCTATCTCACCCAATTTTCTCTTCTCCTAATCTGTGTGCTTCCTTATCAGAATATAATGAATTATTTACCATTAAAGACAGAAACACACTTCTTCCATTTTGCACCAATACGAAAAGGTAATTAAAATAATGCTTTATGTGCACATTCTGCGCAGTTTCCAATTTACATTTCAGGAAAGATTGAGATTTTTGCAAATGAACATCACTTCAACCTCCGACAGGAAAATGTGCAGAGCAATCACTTCATTTAATGATGAAAAGTTATTCTGGCTTTGTGGATCCGGTGGAACTCTCTGTCTGTGGAAGTGAGGAATCAA
Source organism: Taurulus bubalis (assembly GCF_910589615.1). NCBI lineage: Eukaryota > Metazoa > Chordata > Actinopteri > Perciformes > Cottidae > Taurulus > Taurulus bubalis. The sequence goes on from NC_136609.1 coordinate 7,681,086, forward strand.
AAGAGAAAAGTCAACATCAGACGCGGATAAATAACACTTTAGTCATCTGAAATGAAATCTCAGATCTCCAAGCCTGAGAATCATGAAAGTCAGATCTTTTTGGAATTGAGTGCATGTTATCTCCAACATGCCGTTTCAGAAGTCATGATACCAGTGCAGTTGTTACATTTTTACACTGAAGACCAGCTGCCCGCCTTTGTTTACATACTTTACTGTGTTGGATTGACTTCGTTGCTCCTGATTGGATCCCTGTTTCAGCAGCTGACTGGCTGAGAGCTCGCTTATCTCATCCCGGTCTCTTAGAAATTACCAACTATGCTAGTTGAGTGTTTAAGTAATACGTTTTAATCCATCAAGCAAAGTACAATATAAATATGTTGCATCAACTGGACTGAAAATCAATTTTAGTTTCCTTTACAAAGCTGATAGCTTATGTGTAGTTCCATCCTTCCTACAAAGAGCACTCTGCTTTACCATCTTATCTTTAACTAGTTTTAACTGGATTTAACTGTTTTTTTTAACCCCATAAATAAAAAAAAGTCTGTACAGGATCTGCCCAGCAGCAAACAGACAAAGTGCTGGTGAACACAGAGCAGCGTCCAGCAGCTAAATACCAGATGTGCCCCCTATGAGTTGTTGGCGACCAAAACAAAGCTCGCAACAGAGCAAATATTGGACTAACATTCGTCCGGTGGCCAGAAACATGACGCTGCTGGATGTGACGCCGAACGTTGTGGCACCATAAAAATTCAGTGTCCATCACATTGTTGCGAAATGGTGAAGCTCTGTTCCAAAAGCAGAAATCCATTTGGCAGGCGGGCAGCTATTATCCACCGACGCCATTTCCCCAAGTCGTTGAATCACCTGAACGCCGCCCATTATCTCAGAGACTGGAACACCCTCAGCTGAAGCAGGGGACTTAAACGCCACCCAAACGGTTGACGGGCGGTTAGAGGAGGCAATAAAACGCTTATTCTTAACCTCAGACAAGCGGCTGTGCTCCTGGTGGACGTCGCTGGAGACAGAACTCAGAGCTCCTCTACAGTTTCATGTGAAAAAAACAATACAATCTATTTGTATTTCCAGAAAACTCTCCCAAAAAGATGCTGCTCATCAATCAAATACAAGACATCTCGCTGCGATACAGATGGAAATGTATTATTCATTGCATTCAAAGGTGCATTGTTGACCTTAGACATTGTAGTGTGAGTAGACATTACACCTGTTGTTTATTTTCTCTGACTGACACACACACAGTAGCCATACATACCTGTGCACACTACTAACACATAATGTATCAATTACACGCAGCAGCTCACTGGTCTGACACAAGTGCATCTCCCCGTCCTGCTCTTTGCCTCGCGTGGGCGGCAGCAGAGCCTCTACGAGACGCCGTCGCGTCCGCCGCTTTGACTCCACTTATTTGTCTGCCCCCCCCAATTTGTTCTCGGTCCACGGCGCTCGCTTCAAACTAGGTCAGCAAACTCTGCGGGAGGGGGGTGAAGCGATGACGTGCCCATGCATCCGTCGCTGGATGTTAGTCGTGTCATTGTTACCAGGCCGGCGGACGGCCCGAGGACGGTTACAACGCACTCTGTTGTTTACGAGGAGCTTCATTTGTCAACTTGCCCGTCAGAACATTGGATTAGACTAATGAAGCCGATGAATGTGCAATGGAGAAATTGTGAGCTCCGAGTCGCGAGGTTCCAGATGGCGCCGCCCGGGGTTGCATCAAGTGAACAAGTATTTCAATGATGGAGTCCATGTTGATCTTTGAGGTGTTTGCACATTGCATGTCATGTTGCATTTTAGGGACTATTCATTGGGTTTCAAAGTAAAACTTTGAATGCAGAACTTTTAACAGAGTATTTTTTACACAATGGGATCTTTGGTTTGGTTGATTTTTGTTGTGTTTAACCAAGGGAGAAGAATCTTAATAGCACATATTTTGTTCTGGAAATGTTGCCAAAGACACCCAGTTTGTAAAACTACTGTTATCTAAATATTGCAATTCTTCCATCGGCGGGCTCGATAACCGCTGCGATACCTTCTTTGGCGATGGTGACTAAACGGATTTATTGAAATAAATGAATGTCTTTGAGATCTTTACGTAAAAGATCTGAGGACTTCTTGCACCGCTGGTCCCAGAACAGGGATCCCTCCTCTGTTGCGCTTTTTCTGAAGTTATTTTTGGGTGTTTTTCTGTATGCAAATCAGGAGTCTGAGGATAGACGGTGTTGCATGTTGCAGAGACTGTAGAGCTTGGCAAAGAGTCTTGGATGGATTAAGTGTATGTGTATATATATATATATATATATATATATATATATATATATATATATATATATATATATGTATATGTGTGTAGAGAGAACATTGTGTGTTGAAAAGCTCTTTGAGGTGATTTTTGGGCTCCAAAAAATGTAGTTGGACTTGACCGTGAGATGGCACCTGCCTGCGCTTTTCTGAAGTTATTTTTGGGATAACATTTGTTGGGTCATTTTTGTCGGGACTCAGCTATTGAATATAGTGATGATCCACAGGATGGCGACAAGTATTGTTGTCTATAACACATTGTAGAGACTCACAGTATTTGCATGTAAACGAGGGCTTTAGGAGAGAGACGTTTGTCGGGTCATTTGTGTCAGGACTTCACAGGGATCAATGTTATGAAGGATGTTGAGCTACACTTGTGGATGGAAGTTGATGGAAGTTGAATAATGGTGTCTCTCAGAAAAAGACTTCACAGTAGCACTTGACCAAAACGTCATTTATTAATATAAGCAATGTACCACGCACTAGAAAAAAGATACCTATTTTCACTCTAGATCCTGTTTTCATAAAATATTTCCCCCAAGAGTGCTGATCCAGAGTCAGAATGCACCCGCCCCCCCAGAGACCTCACCGACAAATCAAAACAAGATCGGTCCGCATGATAAAGCAGGAGCGATGCATGTTTTTGTGACACCTCGGTGCGACTGATGCGCCGCTTTTTCAGAGGAGCCGGGAAAGCTTTAATTGGGGTGACGAGGTCTCCGGAAGAGGCTCTTGAGCGAGTTCATTATGCTCGCCAGCGCTGATCCCGGGTTAGTACTCGGATGCTTTATAAATACAGGTCCCAGTCAGCTGAAAACGCACAGGTGATTTTCATTAAGACGTAGAAAATAGTGACTTTGTTTTATTGAAGTATCTCAACGGACCAAGACACTTATAAAGTGTAGTAGAAATATCAGCGGTGAGGAGTTTACTGCGGTGTGGGCCAAGCGCTGGTCAATTCAGTCAGTTCCTGGAGAGATGTAGGTAGATCTCAACGACTAATGCGATGTCACTGAGCTATTGTGATACACCGGCAGAGTAAGTAACTGCCCTCAGGCTAACGGCCCCTCAGCTGTTTCTCCAGCATCACTGGAGGCGGTTTGCATCGTAATCACAAACCTCTGGACAGGCCACACGTGTGTCTGGAGGCCTCGTGAATATGGAGGTCTTCCGAGGAGCAAAACTCATTTAGGCGGCTTGAACTGACTGAACTGGAACCAGGTTGACTCCGGCCTCGCTACTGGCCTAACTTACATTCCATATATAACTGTATGAAAATAGAAACATTAATTAGATACATCTTACATAAAAGCTTTTCTCTGAACATACAAATACCGGGTGGGGAGGGGAGGGGAAAGTGTGTGTGTGTGTGTGTTGAGGGGGAAGAAGAAAATGAGGAGGAGGAGAGGGGTTGATTGTTCTACGAAGCCAAACGACTGCAAAAAACACCAGAGAACAGGAAAGAAAACCGTAATGTGTCGAACGCTGCCGTCCGTCCCCGCGTTGTTGTCGTGTCCTCGGGACGGCGCTGTGTGTGTAGTGTATGAGTATCACCTATTCAATCTATTAAAGATAGACCCTATCTTACAGCACCTGTGACCACGGCCAGCAGCGCACAAGAAGATGCACCTTCAGGTCCTCGTGTTTCAGGACATGAAGATTCCTCGAGACAATTTGATGCACTCAAGCTCTACTTTTGAAACTGAAGGGAACGACTCACCCAAAATAAATAGGCCATGTACAGTATATGTTTGTATGTGCGTTCTGCACTCATTCTGTGCTAATATACTGTGTATGTATATATATATATATATATATATATACTTTATATAGTGAATCATTCTTATGGCCACACAATGGTTTTGTGGTCAGAATTGCATCGTCCACCGCTGAAACTCTTCTTGGATCTTCATACTGACTTTAATAAGACAAATTGTCAACATGAGGGGTTGTTGAGCGTTTGCACGGGAAACTAGAAATGTGTGAAAAAAAGGCCCTGGTCACTATTTGAGAATTTAAAATAGGTATATTTACCAAAATATTGAACTTTTTTTGTATCTCCATACCAAGGCAATACACAGGTCCTATTAATAATACAACATTACTCTGTATGAATAAGGATGAAAGTGTGTAAAATGTAAACGTTTTCTAATCTGTGTATTCAGTTACTGTACGATACAGAATATGATGGGATTAGCATGTATATATTTGATCGGTATGTCTTAAACATTTTGCGTGTAACCGCATAATTTATTATAAAACACCCAAATCTTCTTGGCATTTACTGTAAACTGCATCGCTTGGTAAAGATCACTGACTTATGAACCAGATTTGACTGACAGCCACAGACTCATGTTCAACAGTTAACACCTGCTGGGTGAGCTATGACCTGCTGTTGAAATACAACCACTAGTAATCATAATAAGAAAAGGAAAATGTTGCTATTATTATAAAGTAGAGCTAGTTCCAGAGTACAACTAAAACTAGGGTGCTACAGAATGAATGATGGGTGTTCGTTGTTAACCTCTCCGGTGGTGTTCTGGGTTTGATTGATCAAAGAATAGACGGCTCGGCGTGTGGCGTTGTGACGGATGATGTAATAAAGATAATGGAGGGAACTCTGGAGCCGGGTCTCTCGGTGCCGCACCCTGTCTGAAGAAGGCACTATGGGTGCTTCGCCATCTCGATGACCAAGATTCAGCAATGCAACCCCGTCCCCAAACGTCTCTGAAGTCCCATCCGTCCGTCGTTTGGTTTCTGAGAGTCATAAACGGGACCTATCCATTCGAGTTAATGCTGGCGGCTTGTTGTTCTACTGCGGAGCGTTTTTTGGTTCCACTGCTCAAAGTACCACGGCCTCTACAGCGTGCGCCGTGGTCTTTCACGCTTCCCACAGAGCAGATCCACCTTATTTCCTCCCCCACGCTTAGTTTTGACCTTTAGATCACGAGCCGCGGCGCAAAGTGGCGGGGACTGTGGCCCACGCATCCCAGACTAGAGGTAGAGGTAGCTGACCCAGTAGACGATGTTGAAGAGCAGGAAGGAGGTGGGGAAGAAAACCCGCGAGTAGGCGTCCAGCTCGCAGATGTTGACGTGGATGCGTCCTTTCCTCCAGCCGCCCTCCTTGCACTCCTCGTAGCAGCAGAAGAAGCTCTTGCAGTCTTTCCCGTCCAGGCACTCGTACAGGCAGTTGTCGTCGTAGTCCTGCCAGAACAGGGAGTTGCCCACGGGCATCATGGACCGGGGGGCGTGGCCCATGTTGAAAGACGAGTAAGCCTGTACGGGACGACACAGAGTTGCGGTGGAGAGATTGACCGGTGACTAGTAACTAGTACACTGCAATACAAGAACAAGATTAGGGTCTGTTTGTCATTGTGGTTCATTCACGCGGCAGTCGAGAAACCGTGCCACCTCTAGTGGACTCCTCTGTGATGGTATAGTGCAAAATGGCCGGTCGATAAAGACTCAAAGCCCCGACATGGACCATCGTTCTGCTTTGCTGAAAGCCAACATTGACGTGTTGAACACAAATGTGGAGTCTCAACATGTGTCCAGATGTCACTTAGAATAGAACGACACTATTTTTTGTACTGCTGGATCGATGTTTTTCTAACAGAATAGTGATAATATACAATACTGTTAAAGATATCACAAGAATCGTTGTTATTGTTATGCTTTTTATAGACCCCGATAGTCTGAATGCTGAATAAGTCCCTCCTGAGAAAATTCATTATGTGACTTCCTCCCTGATGTTTTTAAAATCAGATTGGACGACCTAATTGGGTCAAAAAAAAAAATCGGAGCACTTTTTTTTCCCCAGTCCTCCACTCTTACAGGAAGAGTGGAAGGCGAGAGAAACAGTCTTGCGGAGTAACAGAATTGACTGAGTGGGAGGCACACGCGGGTGGCGGGAAATATGCGGCTTCCCCGCAGACCGGCTCGGCCCAAACAGCACCGAGCCAGAGAGGCAGAGGAGGGGACCGAGTGTAACGGAGCTTAATTGTTCGGGCCGAGCCGACAGTCTTTTTTAGCCGCGAGACACATTCAGCAAAAGTCCCCGACACTGGGAGGAAATAATGAAGAGGGAGGGAATCTGGAGAGGGGGAAGTGACAGCAGCAGCGGCTGACTGGGTCTTTGTAGATGTGTGCCGCCGCCATTAAAGCGTTCGCAGCAGGTGCAGCCTCCGGCACGCCTACACGGAGCGCTCGGCTCTCGCACCGGAGCGTCGCTCGAGAAGAAATGTTTTCAACTGATGGCTGCCGACACCCTATGGATTCAATGAGTCTGAGCTTCTGAAGGCACCGGTAGTCGACATCCAAATGCTCATTGTGGTTGAATTCTGGCTGGAGCTCTTTTTAATTGACGCCTTTGTGACTGTACTCAGGTGTTGAAGGCATTGTGTTGTTTTCCTTCGTCCAGACAGCCACCTCACACCCGGGGGATCAGTCCCACGGGGGACCGGGGGTCTTGACGGCCAAGGTTGCTATGACACCCGCAAACCTGCTGTCCTTAAACTAACGAGATCATTATTAATACAGCCGTGATACACATGGGCGAACATAAAACACCCAGAAAGACTACGAGTCCTTTAGCTTTGTGCTGGTTTTCTGTCTTTTTGTCTGCAGGGGTCTGTACCAACAGACATGTTCTTAAGCCTGTGGAATAAGAAGTGTAGAATAGTTCATTAAAGAGTATTTTGACGCACATGTACGCCATTTTGCAATCTTTATTAATTATGCAGATTTAAGTCGTCGTTGTTGATTTGTAGTCCTTTGATTGACTTTCAACTAGCGGTGTGAACAATCACTTCAAACAGAAGCTCATTCATCAATGCGTCCATGTTGCGACGTCACAGAGTGTTAGATAAGCGATGCTGATGAAAGATGCATGATTCTTATACAGCTGTGCTCAAAGAAGAAAATGAGCGGTGGTGGATTCTAACAAATATACAGTCGGAGCCCAGCACTCCAACATTCACCAGAGGCTTACCATTCTCTGCATCTTGGCGGGCGGTCGGCGCACGCTGTAGGAGTAGTAGTTGAGCATGGCGTACTCGATCATGGCGGCGAAGACGAACAGGAAGCAGACGGTGACAAACAAGTCCATCGCCGTCACGTAGGACACTCTGGGTAGCGAGTTCCTGGCCACTGTGCTCAGCGTGGTCATGGTCAGGACCGTGGTGATACCTAGGAGGCAACGCATGATGTATGAATATCACGGAGTGCAGAGCACTGGGGTGACCCAATCACGGCCAAGTCATGTGGGCAGAGGCCTATGAACACCATCAATAATGCACACGGGGTATTCTGGGTAGATGTTGTTGCATCGATCCTGTGCCTATTAAACCGCTGCAGCCTTTGAGTGGTGAAGTAGAATTAATCTCAGAAGTTATCTCTAAGAAGCTCCTTGTAGAGACACATCAGAATTGTGGTTTCTTTCAACATACTATGCTGTGATTGTTTGACTTCCTTGACATACATGAAATATTTCGACAGACTATACTATTCAGAGTTTTTTTTATACACAATACGCTAACTTTTCTCAACATATTATAATATGACTTTTATCCGACTTTTAGTTTAGTTTTATGGAGGTTTCATTTAAGGAGTGCGAAGGCTCATGTGACTATTTAACGGACTCTTTCTGTTCTAGTTTAAGTATTTTAAGTATCTTCTTGGCATGTTTTTGGTTTGCATTTATATTGTGTGGGATTTAGGCTTTTTGTGGTTAGTTTACTGTTAAGGAAAGAAGGCTGTAAAACTAAAGAACTCTTACTACACAAAAACTATTTAATATACGATACTCTAACTTTGTATGACTTTTAGGACTCTTCGCCACCATACTATGTATTTACTTTTTATGAATGTACTATGACTTTTATGACTTGACTTGGCAAACTATACTAGCACTGTTTTATGACCTTTATACACACCCTATTGTGGACTTAAAATAACAAACTTTTCTGATATGTCACAGATTTTTATAATACTACACTGACTCTTGACATACTGAGGCATACACATCAACTTAAATATTTATATTATTATTATTATATGAACATAAGTAAAATCATAATGTGCCATAAATACATTTCCATCTCCATGCCTCGGCACTAGTTTTGGAGACAAAGTCAAGAATGATCCTCTCTTCCATCCTGTGTCGTTCTACGGATGAGATCATCGCACGCCGACATTTGTTGCGTGTGCACAGATGTCTGCGGAGACGCCACCATTGAGAAATGCCTTTTTCAAAACTGCACGCCGACTGACATTATTACTATGTATGACATCCAATTAGAAATAATAGTCCAATTGCTTGTGTGGGTCCAGTTAGTTTTCGCAGCAGAAGTGAACCGTATCTGAACACGTGGCCTGTACTCCAGAGCAGCTCTTCAAGTGGAGGCACGTTTCACGGTGTTCACACTAATCAAACTAACTCTCTTCGGGGGTCAAGTGAGGTCCATCGGATCGTCAGTGACTCACTTTCCTACAGCAGGTGTAACGTTGTGATAGTCGCTGCTTCGATACATAACCGTCACGCTGGTAAATAACACCTTTAATTGGAGATAATTTCCGTGGTTTGTGCCGCTCATTGTGTCATCAGTGCCATTGTTTCGGATATTACTCCCCATGGAGTCTTGAAAGGAGAATATTGTGTTCGCTTGGTGGAATGAAATCAATTCTTTCAAAGAGAGATGAACCCGGTGACATTAATGCCCACTGGGGGCATCGATATCTCCTCCTGTGACACACACATCATTCTCTTCTTTCCCTCTCTCCCCTCTCTCTTCTGTTTCCCTTTCATCCTCGTCTCCCGCATGTCTTTCATGGCAGAGTATGCCACTGTTTTCGCCTGTGGTTTCCATAGAGACGAGTTGCTCCCGTCTATTTCAAGCTACCTCCTTTGGTCTAGTGCTCGTCTAGACTTTCTCTTTTTCGCCAGCTCATTAGATTTAAACGCTAAACTAGGTAAATGAAACAATCTCTGCTTCTAATCTCACCCAAAATCTTACTATCTATTCTAATCTGTACTAATTATCCTGTAAACAATGTGATCTGAAGAAAACAGCAAGTGCATTGACATTTCTTTTGTAGTACCACAAGCTAACCACCGGCTGCTCACAGTTTGCTGCTAAATCAAATCAAGGTCACGAGTTTTCTTTGTACAGTTTAATTCATTCTGAATCGTGGTGACATGATGCCATAGCAACTGTGATTTCTGTCTGAGCGGGCGATCTCAACAACACTCCCAAGTCTCACATCTACAGACGGAAAACAAGGGCCGCCACAAAGGAGTGAGAAAAGCTCCAGCGCATATGGCCCGTGCAAAGCAAATATGCTACCGAGTGCAGAATAATATCGACGGTGTGATCACAGCAATAAGAAAGCACAGATTGGTGTTTTTTGTGGGGTTTTTTAAACATGCATTTACCAAATTAGATCTCAAAGACGTGGCATTGGTCATAACACAGTGATGGGATGTTGCAACAATATGCTAACAAATATCAGATGTGGGGATATGTCCCAGTGAACCAGGTGGGGAGACTTGTAACTTTCCTGCATGATTTTTACAACAATAACCTCAGACTCAGCGTTCAGTGTTGCGTTTACAAACCTGTTTTGGCCAGTTTCAGTCCTCTGAGGCCGTCACTACTGTTTCCATCAGTATGCTCGTTTTAAGTAGCAAGAAAAAAAGATAAGAGATCACTGCAGCCCCAAAAAACAGTGAATATATATATGTTCTGACAAAGTAGGCTAATGTGAAGTTGAAATTATGCAGTGAGAGCAGTTGAAGTGGAATAAAAGTGTGTATTATTTGCAAAAGTGAGCTCCGAAAGCACATTTTCCACCACATCAACACAAAGTGAAATGCAGTGCACATCGGAGCCGACAGTCTCCTCCGCAAGAGCTTGTTTGTTTGTGGTAATTATGCTGATGTTTTCAAATTAATGTGCTCGTGATTGAGGTTAAAATGCTACACATGGCAACTGCAGTCTAATCGGATTAAAGGTGTTTCACGCACACTGCAGAGGCCGCATCTCCCAGGCATGTAATCAGTGAAACGGCCCTCGAGTCCCTTCTGACCGAGGAGACGCCACTATTCACCCAGTTATCTGATATCTAGACAAAGATAAAACACATGGCCAGAGTTTGTCTGTGGTGAAGATGCCTCATCTCTTCACAGCACAGTTTGAGGCGCTGCACTCGTCTTTAACTCACTGCCTTCTTGGTAGAACTCCCATGAGGAACATTGTCAGCTCTTACGCCCGAGCTCACCAATGACAGGCCATGTGTGTGAATGACAGCTCTCACAGGGAAACATTTTAAATGTTTTGTTCTCCCATGACATAAAATAACCTTCCTGCAAGCCAGGGACCCAATATTTGAGATGAATACATAGGAAACAAACGGGGAGTTGTTTGGGTATTGAAGCAGTTCCTTTGGTGGAAAAGAGTTCCAGTGAAAAAGGTGGATAACAGAGACTCTCCTCCCAAGAACAACTACAATCAATCAATTTAATGAGTTCTCCGTCACCCTCTTAAGCTCTACATTCTCCACTTGTTCTGGGAGGTGGTTTTATTTCCACCCCCCACATCGCTGTCAAGTTCCATCTGAGCTCCAGATATTGAGGTCTAATGGGAATCCAGCGGAGCTCTCTTACTTCCACCTCGCTGCTATCCACACGTCCTGTTGCTGAAGGCAGAGCAGGAGAGTGACAGCTCTTTGGAAATACCACCTGGAACATGTTAACAGCTTGTCATGGCACAGCGCCTTGAGGGGTTGGGTGGGGGTTGCGGCACCACCTGCCTTTTCCCTTGGACTTCAACCTCTCCGCGTTCCGACCGATCCTCCTCCCTCCTGCTGACGTTTTTTCGCCTGCCGCTCCATGCCAGAGCTTTTCACTTAACGCTCTTGTTTTGTTCCCCTCTTTTCTTCCTCTTATCTCCCCTCTCTGCCTTTCAGCCTTGGAATCGGGTCTCAGGCCGACCTGAAAACGGGGGCGATGTGCTCGAGAAGAAAGGCTAAATGACTTTCTGTTGTTGAGCTGAATGTGGATGTTTATCAGGACTGGGACAGCCTGCTTCTCTGCGCTAACTGTTTGAGGGAGATCACAAGCTTTTCACTGCCTTTGGTCATGTATCACACCGCCACCCACGTACTGTAAGCCCTGACTGTTTTTTTTATTTATTTTTTTTATTCGGTAAGCAGCCAGACAGAGACGGGCACACATTGTGAGCAGAGTGATATTATATCAAACAGCATCTGCAGCAGCTAACAGCTATAACCTCTTTTCCTATGCAGCCTGGACTAATAACAGGAAGTCAAATGTCTTCATTAATCTATTGCTCGATAAAGACTGTAGATATGTGCTGAAATACTTCAATGACATGCAATTGAAGTATTTCAGCACATATCTACAGCTGCTACAGACATAACATGCTCTGAAACGTTCATGTGAGCAGAACGAACAACACAATCTCTCATCAGCTTCATTAAAGCACGAGACCAAAAGGCTCCATCTCAGCGCATGCCAGAGTAATAACGTTAGCTTATTATTGAATTCGATATAACATGAGGCGACTCCAGTGAAGTTTTCTCTTTGGGCCTGATAACAGATCAGGACGGACTGAACTCCAATATAACTTCTTTATTACCACGGAGGCGTTCCAAATGACCTTCTGTGAAATTGTCTGACTGGCAGGCTGATGAAGAGCAGCAGGGACGGAGTGGAATTAAAGTACGTCAGTCGTGTGATGGTGACATCGGGGGTGAAGGAGGTTGAGAGGTCGTGTCGGGTTAAGTTCTTGGGTCAAGTGAGTTAATTAAGAGTCTAACCTTTAACAAGCATTGCCAAAGTGCCCGAGAGCAAGGCACTGGTCCGTTTGTGAAACCTAGGGGATGTTTTAACTTCTAATTTGTATTCCAGTTTACGCCGTTACATTGCAACCAAGCAGCCCCGTCTCCAATGTATAGTCCTACGTTGACTCGGACGGTTAAACTGCTGTATTTTAAGAGCAAAAAGAAGATAATGTGAGCAGGATTCTGTCAGATATACTATCATAACAAATATATTAAACGTGTGGGTGCAACTAATATCACGACTGGTTTGCTATATTTTAGACATCAGCTGCTCATCTTAGCCATTACACTTTAAATAAGAACCACTTAAGTGAAGTAGATTTAATTAAGGTATGGAATAATCAGCCAGTAAATTATATTATGATTATGATTATAGCCTGTGATTAAATGTCATCGAGGGCCTGAGTCATGCAACACTGTTGCGGTGGTTATCAGAAAATATAATTTGCAATCTGGCTGAATTCCAGAAGCTTTTGTGACAAATTGTGTGCGTCTACAGTCTACAAGCTTTTGTTTTTTTGCTAACGGTCTGGCTTTAGAGAGTCTGCTGGATGGTCAGATTAAAATGCCTCGACTACTACTGGATGCGTAACCATTAAACTTGGTGTAGTTATTACTGTAACTTTTTATCTGGTGTCATTATCGGGTCCAACTTTAATTTAGTCCAAAACTAATGACATTCACCTTCACTGTGTGTTTCGTGCAAATACTAAAGTTAGCACGGTGATAATGAACCACGGTAAGAGCCTACAGAGATGAATGTATTTTGTTAAAGATTTTCTTTGGGTAAGAGTCAGTGTGATTTGAGCTCGTGGGTCCTTAAACGTGCGTGCTGGCAGCTTGCAGAAACACATTAACCTTTCCTTCAGGCTGAGGAAGGTGCCCTATCTATGGAAGACCTCCTGCAGTCGTTACAGTGCCAAAGAAAGGACGTCCCAGCATCACCCGAGGACCCTGCTGACTGCTTTCCTGGACCGGCTGCAGTTGGAAGACCAAACAAACATCAGATGCCATCATCACACCCGGAGAAGCAGGGCAGCACGGTGGGATGCAATGCAAATACAGACTCTCCATTCTGGACCACGGACTACCTCACTAGGCGGCCACAGTATGTCAGAGTGGATGCACCTCAGTGAAGAGGAAATTGTGCCGGTACAGTTCCTTATTTACACCTCTGCTTCCTGCCACCTTTGTTGATTGTTCTTGCACCATGTGGCGAACAATCAATAAAGTCTCTAACAAGAGGGAGCAGGTGGTGGACTATCCCACACCCAAGGAGAGGAGGGACTCGCATTGGGGTCCCAATCAACAACAAATCGACTGGTCTCAAAACACCGATGTCCTCTTCAGGAAAGGACAGCAGACTATATACTGTATTATATTATAATCTATATTAACTAATACTATACATACTTCATCATAGTATACTATGTCATGTCACTGATTGTTGCATCATGTTTTATATTAATATTACATCTCTATGTTAATAAAGGCAAGCACTTAATACTATTATTTATTTGATAGTACACTGTTAACATACACTGCTGCTATTAATCACACTAGGTATTATTTTACCTTGCGATCTTTTGTCTTCACATTTCCCCTCACTTTAAACTAATTTGGTGTATTTTTTTTATTTTTTATCCTGTGTTAAATATTAATTATTTTGTATTTACAAATTGGATATACAGTCTATATGTTGTATATATTCTGTATAGCATACTGTCATGGACATGAACTCCAGACACTTACCTTGAGTTCCACCTTAACTAGAAGACCTCTAGCCAGCACAACATCATCATCATCCACAGGAAAGCAAATAAGATAATGGTAGACATGCAGCGGGGGAGGAAAATAATTCAAAATAAATGTCAACTCATGCAAAGAAAATAAGATTAAAACTACAACAAAGGATGAAACGATAATAAAAAACACTGATGGGACACACATCATGAACAGCTAAAAGTGACACATGCATATTCATTTCTGAATGGCTGATAAACAGAATAACACACACAGAATTATAGGTTATAGTTTTTGTTCTCTCACTCCACAACCACGTTGAGTGATGTGCAAGTATTCCAGTAATATGATTGCTTTTGTCGGTAATAACTGCGGCGACAAAGGCTGAGTTATAATATTGCAGTTACCAATCAAAAAGAGATTATTGCTTTTGCTATCAAGCGATCCAAATCTCAGATTGAATGTGAATTATCAAAAAAAGCTTTAAATCCTGCCACCAACTTCCAATTCATTTTCCACATATTAGACTCAGCCACAGCTTGAATGAGTATTATCTGGTCATGTTCCCAACACTTAAATTAAAGCAAAGTATTGGACGTCAACACTATTCCCTACCACCAATAGGTGGAAAGAAATGAGTCACTTGCTAATTTGGTGGGTGTTAAGAGGAAACACATAAATAGAAATGACAAATTCTATGAGCCCTTTCACGTTATGTTTGTACCTAAGGCCGTCCTGGCAGGCGTGGCGTCGCTCTTGATCCAGAAGGAGACCCAGGAGAGGACCACAGTCAGGATGCAGGGGATGTAGGTCTGGATGGTGAAATAGCCCATTCTTCTGCTGAGGTCAAAGTACACGCTCATCACCACATATTCACCTGCCAGGAGAGAGGAGACGGGGTACAAGAACATGTCAGACTCGTGTGTTTAACCACGCTACCGCCGTGGCTCAAGGGAGGGCAGTGTTGGCCGGCCCACCACTAAAACAGTCAAACATCTCGACAAGTATCGGATGTATTGCCATGAAAACGTGTTTCCCCTCGTGATGAATCGGCGTGATTCATTCAGCCGGCGGATCGTCCCACCCAGGAGCTTGAGGCGCCCGTGCGTGCCCAGTGCCATCAGACGCTACGACAGCATTAGAAGCAACAGACTGTCCCGTTCGCTGTGACCAGCCAGCCAAAATCACAGATGCACAATATCACACGCACACACAGCGTCTGGCACACACACGCAGGACACTCATTACTCACCCTCTCTGTTTGTTGGTTTTGATTTGCAATTATTGCACACCAAATACATATAGAATGATCTTATATTATTCTATATCTAGTATTATTATTATGATTTATCACTATATACTATGCTCATACTATACATTAGTATATTTTATATTCTGCTCTATATTATACATCTATATCATTACATTTCACCTTATATTACACTTTATAAGCCAGGCTATACTATAGTATGTTATACTATTCTGGTGTACAGTGTTTAGGTTGGTGGGATCATATTACATGTACATACATATACTATATTTTACTGCTACCACAAAGTCACTTTGCTTGAGGCGGTAGTGCACTATTATATCGTGGAGACTATGTGTACTGTTTGTATTGACGCTATGAAATTATGATTCCTAAACACGGCCCCACAGAGCTCTGAGTGAGAAGTCTGCTGTAATTTGTAAACATTTTAAGTTGCGTCTATTGCAAGGTCACCCTGCTATTTTTTAGTTACACTTTTCTTTAATCCCCCCATGAACAACACATCCTTCCCGAGGATCACTGAAGCGGCACATTGAGTAATTAAAAGGTCTGATACGTAGCTGGAGGCTCCATCACGTTGTGCTCTTAACTTGCTCATCAAAGCAGAGGCCAGAACCACATTTTACTGCACAAATGTGTTCATTTTACAGCAGATTTTGTAAGAAGACATGTCTGTGTATTGTGTAACAGAATGTAGGTGTAGCGCTTACAAAACAGCCAGGGGCCAGGGAATGACCCGAGGAACACACAAAAAAATATAAAAAAAGAGACATTTAGTGTCAGTAGAGTTTATGTGAAACCCTTTCAGAAACTTTTCTATCAAAATCATTAGAAGTGTCCAAAGTTGTACTAAGATCTAAGGTCTTGAGTAACTTTAATCAAGACTGTTTCTGTGCAGTGAAGAGCCGATAAACTTCACTGAGATGTGTCGAAGTCGTTATTTTTGGTCGTAAAAAAGACAGAAAATCATATCAGAAAAGTGTTTGACAGCTTGGAATTAGATCTATAATTGCTTAAAGTTAAATAATCTACATCAAATGGGTAAGCAGACAGACACAGACTGAAGGAGACGGGAAAGCTGGGAAAAAAACGAAATACAATGAATGTGATATAAAAGGAGCAGAGGGCAAAAAGAGAGGAAGAGGAGTGGAGAAAACAAGCAACTATACAATCCATGTGAAGGAAAAACTGGGATGGGGACGGACTTTATTCTGCTGCCTCTTTACAGGTCCGACTAATAGTAGGATGCTTTTTTCTTCCCGAGCGTGTTAATAGACAGCAGCGGGGAGACATTGAGCTCC
This sequence comes from Taurulus bubalis, assembly GCF_910589615.1. NCBI lineage: Eukaryota > Metazoa > Chordata > Actinopteri > Perciformes > Cottidae > Taurulus > Taurulus bubalis. The sequence goes on from NC_136609.1 coordinate 7,697,577, forward strand.
AACACGTGGCAAACGGAAGCCATTGTTCCGTAACCTTGACAAAGTTCGACGCATCAGACGAGCGTCACTTTAAATGTTACTGAAGAATGTCGTTTGATAATCTGCCGCCACTTCCATGAAAAGGTTGTCGGATTGAATAAAACATCTGTAGAAGACCTTTTGTCCTCGGCTCGCAGCCGAGTCTCACCGCATACATCCTACATAGAACTGAAATAATCATTTTAATCACCGGCTGCAACGAAAGGAGCGCCGTTTTTAATGGCGACACTGTTGCAGAGGAGCGATGTAGCCGCTATCTGCACACTGCACATTTTCATGTTTGCCATTTATTATATTTACGTTTTTTGTAAGACCCCTTTTTTTGACGTCAAGTCACTAAACAGATAGCAGCGACTATTCAGAATGTCCCATTAAAGATTACAATATATATGATGATACATATCCACTACAAACAATGGGCTGGAAGGAGAAGGAGAGGAGCGGTTTTGATCATGGCGAGGCAGCTCTATCTAGATGACAGACTCTACTTGTTTTGAGCTTTGTGAGATATGTGCTCCAGAGTTCTGTGCCTCAAATGCATAATACAACTCACCAGGGCGTGCCGCTGTCTGGTTGGGATCGTAAATAAAGGATCTGGCCCCAGAGTGCACTGTGGGCAGTGATGGAGAGGCCACGCCCCCCTGGCCATAGCTTGTGTACATTTGAGGAATCAGCCAATCTGAGTCATCAGTCAGCTCACGAGTCTCCAGTTGTCATGTGACTGCGTGAACTGGGCCCAACAACAATCAGTCACGCTCACAGACGAGTTCATCCTACGTCAAATATCCAAACATCCCTAATGGATTGTGAGTAGTGTATGTTGTATGAAATTATACCACTGGATTGTAAATATTGATGCATTCACTAATGTTGCAGCAAGTAAAAGTGGTGTCATTTAAACGACTTTATAACAAAGCCAGGTAGCTTAATCCTTAATCCTTAATAATACAACGGCAATTATTAGTCGATTTATATTTTGTATTAATAATCTAAATCTGAAAATAAACCAGTAACTAATGTTGGCTTTCAAAATGTAGTGGAGTGGAACTTTAAAGTAGAATAAACTTAATTAAGAGCACTAGAAGCATGTCAATACATGGGTCCATTTTCTGTTATACAACTGAGAACGTGTGTGTGTGTGTGTGTGTGTGTGTGTGTACTACTTGACGATATCCCATATCTTCTACTAAAAACCACATTCCTATATTTTGTTTCATGTTGTTTGCTCAAGGGCAACTTGTTTAACAACCCTCATGCAGATAGGTCTTGAGAAAATTATTACCGTTATAGCAACGGGTAATAAAAACGTGTGGAAGGGGAAAATAGAGATAATATGTAAGGTGCATTTAATCACCTTAATCATATCGAATCTTTTCTCTAAATCCCATGGTTGCTAATACGAAAATTCTATTAAAAAAAGACCAAAGAGAGCTTTTTGTAGCCAGTTAAGGAGGAATGCTTGTAATCTGATCTTGTACTAAAAGAGCATTAATTAACTGTATATCACAAAGAGTACCACAAATTATCTGGTTAATGTCAAAGGAAATCTTAATCAGCGCACAGTATGCGCAGCATAAAATAATCACCAAAATAAAATTGTCTAGTTTTATGTTATGTACCCGTTTATGTCCAAGATGGAGTGCATGTTCTTCTAAAGCAATCCAAAGTGGGTTAAGACTGAACATAATGCAGGTTGGATTGGAAAAAACAATGTACAGATACCGAGAGGGGTTGGTTTCTCCTCTCAGGACCAAACTGCACGGTAGCAGAAGAAGTCTGCACGCTGCACAGGTTGTCTAATTTGACAGTTTAATGCGCAGAAGAAGATAAAGGTCCTTTTGCATTTGTCATTCTTGCAAATTGTGCAGGATAATAATGTTAAGCTTGCGTCAAAGACTGTATGGGGGCTATTAAAAAAAAAGTTCACTGCCAGATGGACTATCTCTAACTGTGTGCATTCGCTCTGTGCATCGGAGCAAACAAGCCCTCTGTTTACATTCTGCTAGGACAGCAACAACCCCTCTGTTTACCTCTGTCCACGCCTGCAGAATACTTATCAGAGATGCCCGCTCTACACTCTGTCAAGCCATACGGTCACGTCTACTTCCTGTTCGGAAGCAGCGAGGAATCTCTTTTTGGGGGGGAAACTGTTCCATTAATGAGCTCAAGACAACTCCGTTGAAATGTTGTCCCTGAGGCTGCTGACTTCCTCACTACACTGACACACAATGGCAGGAATGTCAAGAAGACAGCATGACGGCGTGTCTTTTTCCTGCACCAAGTTTGGAAATCTTTCCACACTTTTGTATTTGTGTAAAGTAAACTAAAGCATCACTGTGGGATGGTTATTAATGTTATGTAAAAGGTTAAGCAATGTTAGTGAGGCTTCAGGTTGAACTCATACTTTGCTTTTACGCATGTTTTTGTCTGCATGTACATGTGTAGTGATGTACTGTTTATTGTGAATGTATGTACTATATTCTGGAGGAATGCATTAGGGGCCAATTAAGTCTATTCATCCACTACTACTCATCGTCATTTTCGTTCTTACAACGTGTGCAGTTTATTACGGTGACACATTTGAAAGGATGGTTACTTGATTTCAGACAGCGCTCGGCGAAAGCAGGTCTCTCTTTTTTTGCTGACGATTGATTTTGTCGGCTGAAATGACAAGATGGACTTTTATCAGCTGTAGCGAGCCAATTAGGCAAACGCTATCTCCTTGGGTTTGTTCAAAAAGGCTTTAAAAAATAGAAAAGGAAACCGTTTTAAAAAGGGTCCTAAATATGCCCTTGGTGGCTACACTACATACACAATATTATTATTTAAACCAGAACAAGTATGGCAAGTAAAAATGTAATGTCATACTATCTCGAATAACATTGGTTGGTTGCTGGAGAGTGAACTTCCCCAACTCTTGAGCTATGACGGAGCATCTCTCGTGAACATCTTCAACTAGACAGGGTCTAGTTACAGTCGCTGAGCTACGATTGGAAAATTGATGCTCTTCTTAGTTGTTTATGTCTGCATGCCTGGACCCGTCACTTCTACCTCTGATTTGAAAGTGGTCAGCTGCAGAGGATAAAGGATGTGTGAGGAGCAGAAGGTGGAACACCAAATTGAATGTCTGTATTCGGACGAAGGTGAAGGATCGTCAGCAATTTCACGACAGATTCTCCACAACAGCATTTGGAGAATTTCCAGGCTAAAGAAAGAAAGACAGAACATCAGCATTTCTGCAATGTAACTGCAGAAAAGGGCAGAATGGGAGCTTTCGGGGAATTCGAGAAGGGGATAGTCGAACAAAGCACTGAAGTGTTTGGGATTCCGCATCGGGGCCTTTTGAAGAGGACGCCGCTGAATTGATAACGACGGAGGATTTGTGGCGGAGGTCCCCGGTGGCGCCGTGGCCGGGGATCTGTCCACTCTGTCCTCATTAAAACAGCCCCGGCTCTCGTGTGTTTATGAGGGACGGAGGGTGAAGCTGGAGAGTGAGGAGACGGAGAGAGAAGGAAATAAAGAGGAAGAGAAACGCAGCACTTTCACAGTTTGTCATGATGTAAATTAATGATAGGTATTTTTAGCCGGGGATCTAATCATCATGCGTGTGGAGCTGGAGCCGGCAAGTGAAACAGGAAAGAGAAACTAGGTAATAAATTAGAAAACTGCTAATTTCTGGAACAGCGTGAGGTAAATGTGTAGGTTTGCCGTTACTTTTGAGCATCTCAGCAGAAAATGAGCGCGGCTGTGTTTTGACGATGGAGCGGGAGTCCAGGAAAACACGTCATTGAAAAGACCATCGACGCGTCTCGGGATGCTCATCAGTCACCTTTTCTCTTTTCTAGTGTGATCAGACACAAAGATACCATTTCTCATTAGATTAAACAGGAGGCTTGATGAGTTTTCCCAATGGGTGGAACAGTTTAACCAATTTGTCGGCTTAAAAAAAAAACTAAAATATATATATATATATTTGATTTGAACACGTCGTGCATGAGTACCCAAACACTACCACGCTTTAACATTTTCAAAATGAAGCTGTACAACTAATTTCCACTGAGCTCCTTAATAATTTGATGCCACTCCTTGTTATCTCTTCCCCAACCATGCCGAGTACTCCTGTTCCTCGAATATTCATGAACGGAGGTTGGGCTCTTAGAAAGCTGAATTAGGTCACATTATGCAGACCCGAGCACCGAAGACAAAAGACCGTATGGCACAAACTAGAAGGATTATGCAACTCATATAAACAAGGTTAAGAGGGGTTAACAATCGCTGCGTCATGCTCTTTCTGCATCGCCCTCATTCACAATGCTCTGCTTATTAAGCCGTTAGAATCTGCCACGTGAAAGCATTAAAAATGGATTATAAACTTGTCCGTCCCCGTGCCAGTCGTGGGTTTAATTACGGGCACCTGTTGGAGCAACAATATTTCTCTGTGCCTCCCATACACACTTAAATTAAGTCATCAAAAAGAACACAAGGCCTAATAACCACACTGAAAGCATGGGAAAAGAGAAGGGAAGGAGTGAATAATTAAACTTCCTTTTTAATCTTGGTGATTAATGTCAGCGGAGAAACCTATTTGCCCTTGCACCCGGAGGGAATACTTATGAGCTCTGAGCTTGTAGTTTTATGATTACATTTATGGGCATTGGTGCTAATGTTAACCTGCGCAAAGCTCGGGGCCCAGAGGTAGTGGAGCAGCTCGGGAGTTGTATCTTGAAGGCTGCTAAACAGCAAGCCGGTTCCAGAAAGCTCGTCTGCGGCTGAAACGTGGGCCTTTGACCTCCGCTACGCAAAAAGACCTTAATAAAGTTTTATATTATTATCAGTCGCTGTGGACCTTTCTCCTACCTGCTGTGGTCGTGAGCACGTCTGTGGTGTTCCTGAGCCCCATGAAGTCAAACTGGTAAAGCCTCCAGTATTTCTGGTCCGAAGTCTCCACCGAGTTCCGGCTCCACTTGTATATGATCTCGTCTCGCGGGTAGCCGTCTGGAAAACGACACAGAGGGCGAGTCAAACGTGTGTAAGGAAAAGACAGACTTAGAGCGAGAGAGAGAAAGAATACAGGGACGATTAATGCAGCAATGCAGCATTCATTGTATGCATGATTTAAACCTGATTTACACAAATTCATACAGGACGTTTTCATTGGCAATTCAGTGGACTGCAGACCAACTGAGCAATTACTGAGGACTTGTTTGCTTGGAATCTGCTGTAGTGCACCCCGGGTGAACAGATATCCCGTCTCCCATGTAATTCAATATATTACTCAGTTTAAAATCTTCATTTCAGTGGAATGATTTCACCTATTTCAAGTCAATTGGTCTCAAGGCTGCTTTTGAATGAAATTATATTTTAATGGTAACCAAACTGAGCGGCCTTTACTGTGAGATACGGTCATCTTGGGTGTGAAAAAGGAAGGCTGCTTTAAGGGCAAACAAAATTAAGTTGCTTAACTTTTATTCAGAGAACTGGATACATGTTTCTAGTCTTAGATTAGAGGCGATGCATCTCTCATAGACTTCTGTGACAAAGGAGGAGCCAAGTGGCGCTCACGAGTACAATGACCCTGCTCGACCGCGTTAAAGCCAGAGCCGCTGATCCTGGACCAGCTAAACGCTATAAACGGGCAGGATTTCACATGCTGATCCTTGCTGGAGGAGGAAGCACAAGACAGCAGGCTAACCACAGTGTTCAAAAAAAGAAAGAAAAGAAGAAGCTTGGCTCATTTGACAAGTTGATGCAATTTTACAGAGAAAGAAAACAGAGTGACAGCGATAATTAGCAGGCGCAGTTGAGCCCTGTAGTGGCAACCAGACTTAATTATGTAAAACAGTCTCATTTAGCCATCGATAACCAAGAGGAGCAATCACAAACATGACTTATTTTTTTCATTCAAACACTAATATACAGTAGATGGCAAACATTATTGCAATCATATTTCTCTTGTGTGTTTGTACCATTATCTTCACTGCAAACAGCATTATCATTATGTTCCAGTGTTTCTTCATAGCTGCACAATGTTACTCATATGTCATGCCTTTAAAAGCCCCCCGAAGCAACATGCTCTTCCACAAGGACACAAACTACCCTCTTCTGGTGCTTTGCCTCCGATTCTGCCATATTACTGTGACGTGTGCGGCTCAAAACAATATCGTGTGAGCAGAGAGTGGAGGTCAAATTGAAAATTCTCCTCGTTTCTTGCGTTGGGAAATGTATGCCATAGTGATACTGCAGCTATTATGGACAATAATTTGTTTCCCAGCTTTTTCAACAAGCCTACAAAGCTATGATTATTTACCTTTTTGCTATTTAAATATTATCTGTATATCTGTTCCGTGACAATATTTGGGGAACAACTTTTTTTAAAAGGTGCATTTCTGGACTGCCCAGACTAGAATTTACCTCATGAGGATAATTCTGATATCGAGCTCATCTCATTGCCTCAAATGTGGAAACCATGCTTATCTACCTATAGTACGCATGCATATGGGTGTGCAGGCTTTGTCTGGAATTACACTACAGTGTGTTTGGTGAAGATAACTTATTGTAAAGAGAAGGGAAAGAAAACAGCTGCCTCTAAGCACAATGTTCCCCTATTTTTGCAGAGCAAGTCTTTTCTAACAACCACACCTGTACCGAAGGTCAGGAACAGTTTATTTCCAACGTCAGCTGCTTTGGGACTTTGTTTAAACCGTGAGCCTTCAGGATTCTTTCCCTTGTTCTTTACACAGACACCAAACACTTTAACGGTGGGCCATTTTTCGATGAGGTTTTTGCAAAATGAAAAGTTGTGTGGAACATTAAAATCAGACTGAAAGCTCCCCATGATTGACCATTCAAGACCTCCTGTGTGGGCTTCAAATAACACAACGAGCCCCGTGGCAGCTAGGATGGAGGTCCTCAGCTTTTTGGACTGACAGAACTGCTGATTACATCTTTAAATGCATGACCCGCCCGCTTCAACAGCACCGAGCGGTGGTTATTTCTGCAATTTGTGTTGGGAAGTGATCACTTTGCAACTGCTGCAACAGCCATTTTGTGTTTATAAAATGTATGTTTTAAGAGACATGAGACCTTTCCTCTGAAGCGTCACGTGAAGCGACGTCGGTTTCTGATGACTGCGGCCGACTGCCAGCTGATCACAGCTGATCAGCTGGCAGTCGCTTTAACAGCTGACAGAGTTTTGTCTGGAGAGTTTTTAGCGAACATTCCAATAAAAATGCACTTAAAATATTGATAACAATTATCGTATGTTTTCAGTTGATTTAATGGTGTTAAACTACAATTTATATTAATAAAGAAAAAGTTATCATGTCAGAGTGGAGATGTTTTATCTGTCGTCTGTTACCGTTTAATAAACTGCATTGAGTATTTATATACTGTGATGTGTCCTGCTTATACGCGCAGGATCCATTTCTACCGGCGGAATGCGTCTTATTTTTATTTATTTATTATTTACGTCGGTATGTTTTGACATTCTGATTGTGACATCATTATAAAATAACCCACAATATAAATATGTTTTCTCTTCATTACGTGTTGTAAACAAGTGTTTCCTCTCTCTGATTTTAATGACCTACATAATAAAAGTTATTGAGGGAAACAACAGTTCAAATCTTTGAAGACAGTTGTTTGAGGTCCTTTTATTGTTCAGACCTACAATGAACATATTTTAACCAGATGGTGAATAAGAAAACAGATCTAATATATAACGAGTTACATATTAGCTGCAGCGTTCAATCACATAACAGATGAACAGTGAGGGGGCGTGTTCAGAGTTAAAACACTTCCTGGAAAACTGCTCTCAGGGCTCCTCGATCATGGCTCCTCCGATTTCCCTCCTCGCTCCTCGCTCCTCGATCCTCGCTCCTCGATCCTCCGAGCAGAATAAGAGCTTTGGGACGGCTGTCAAGATGGCGGCGCAGAACCACTTCCGGTTCAATCGAGGATCGAGGAAACGACAATTTAGGGACTTGGGATGTACCCTATGTCAGCCCACCTGGGCTGTTGCTAGCTACAGGGCTAACCCCATTACCCTTTATTAGCACGGCACGAACTTAGCTTGGGTCTCGGGAAATTGTAGCATTTATTCACCGACAAGCTGAACACACACACACACACACACACACACACACACACACACACACACACAACACGAAAGCTAAGCAAATGTTAGCATGCTGACATGCTACGCAACAAAGTGTTATCATTGAGCTCAAAGTGCCGCTATCCATGGCTGTAGCCTCTGAGTTTTTAAATGACGTATAGATCTTGCCATCCACACACACACACACACACACACACACATATATATATACACATATATATATACATATATATACATATATATATACATATACATATACATATATACATATATATATACACATATACATATATATATATATATATATATATATATATATATATATATATATATATATATATATATATATATATATATATATATATATATATATATATATAGGGTGAGCAATCATGCTAAACATTTCCTTTTCTAACTACAGTTCTTCCTATAGCCGTCAGCTGATTGACAGGGAGCAAAGAAATATACTGAAAAGGATATTTTTCCATTACACAGCTAGACATCAATCATGAAGATTTTTTTGTGACTGATTTGCCATTACTTATATATAATGGTAGGTGCTGCAAGAATGTAAATATGGTTCTAATATTACACCACAGAGGGTGTTCTTTAGGTGCGATGTGATTGCGGCTGTGCCTGTGGTGTGGATACCGGCATGGGTCCGTGTAATCATAGTTTTGAAGGCTTTTATACGGAGCTCACCTGCCATCAGAAGAGAGTTTCCTTCTGTATTGTACAGGGAATAAATTAAAAAAAAGAGAGCTTAAAAGCCATGAATTCAAAACATGTTTGCAAGGTGTCTGGGAAAAAGCATCTGCTATCAAAACATTAAGAATTAATAAGATAGATTAGTGAGGTCATCGAGGCCTTCGTCATGTTTATTAATGGAATTGATTGCAGTCCTAACAGGAAGGCTTTTAATTTGCTTCACGATGAAGAGACGGAACATTTGTGTGCATTAGGGCCTGGACAGTATCATAACACATTAACAGCCACGCACGCCGAGTGCTGGTCTCCTCTGTCGATAGCGGTGCATGTTCCAGCATGTCAGAGAGGTCAGAGAGGTTTGGCCGGTGGAGAACCGGGAGGGCTTCATTATCACCCTCATGTACAAAGCTCTGGCATCGAAAAGCATTCTTTCAGATGAGATTTCTTTAGATGCTTGAATATTGTGTGTAGCCAAGTGTTGCTTAACAAGAAGTCTTGTTCTGAATTAAAAGCACGTTTTTTACTAGAGTGATTTAATATTATTGCAAAGTCTCATCAGCCAAAAATAAATTGCATTTATTTTCATGACTAATATCATTACTTGTGCTTGAGAGGTCAAATCTAAAATGTACAGGACGCCATGAAATCATGCAGGGATTAAAAAAAATAATTAAAAAAAAAAGATGTTTGTTTGTTTGTTTACTTAGTTATCAACATGGCAGTATTCAGCACAATACAAAACGTCAAGGCTTTAAATCCATGAAGCTGAAGATCTTAGCCGCTCCGTTGCTGCCACAGACAGAAGAAATGTCCATCCACATGGATTGGCAAAAAAAGGGTTATTACTGCCAATCCTTTCATGGAGAGCAGACACATAATGGAAGCCCATTTGCGGTCAATAGCTCTTTCACTACCAACCGTGTGACAGTGACATCCAGTCGAGTAATTAGCCGAACTCAATGCAGAGACAGGGAGGTTATACAATGTTCTGTGATGATAAATACTGCCATCTGTAGGCGCATCAGGTCATGATAATAACCTTAATTAAATCACATCGAGCCCTGGAAGATGTCTGGTCCAATAGAATGACATCGTACAAAATCCAATGTGATTTTGGTGCTTTTTAGGTGGCAAGTAACCTAATAAGGGACTGGTTAATGGGACGACAAACGCTTTGGGGACTCCAATTTAACGCCAGCATAAAGCCATTGGTTGATCTAATGCAGTCATCACGCCATAGTTTCTGGCTCTAAACCACATAAATGTGCAAGAACATAGACGGTAATACAATTAAGTTGTTTTCCCCAACACATTAGGTCTTAGCTAATCCATGTTTATTTTTTTACATTTCAGTTTGTATCTCCTCTGATATGTTGCCGATTTTGGATAACATTTTTTGTAAGTGTTATAATAGAAATATGTTCCATGATCGACCGAAATAATATTACAAACTAGATGGATACTCCTTTTCATTATCTAACGCCACTACTGGTCTGGTCCTTAGTTCATTCTCTTCATCTGTTAAATCTGTCAGAAACCTCGGTGCCACTTTTGACTCACTGACTCTGGACCGGCGTAGGAAGTGTTTGATTCCTTTCTGTTTTCCCAGCAGAGAAATATTGCTAAGTGTGAGCCCATTGTGTCTAAAGCTGAGAAGGAGGTGATTATTCACGCTTTTTATTTCATGCCGCCTTTATAAAAGTGTCCAAAATGCAGCTGCTATGATTTTGACCTAAAGCTTCAAAGAGATTCCTGGTCTATTTACCCTGGCGTCCTGTTGAATTCAGACTCTTTCTACATTTATTTCAAAATATGTCACTATTTTACGTCTTTTGTCTTTATTCTGAAACATTTTGTGACGTCTTTTGCTAAACACAACTAAACAGTGTGTGTGGCTGTAAATCACAGAAGCACTCGAAGCTAAGCCTCCTCATTAGAGTCAGTAGTGGCTCTACTGTTGCTGATGCTCTATGATTAAGTTCATCCTCTCCATTCTCCTCATCTGAATCTCATGAGCCGTTGGAAGGCAGAACTATAATCAGGGTGCAAAATGTGGGAGGAAGAAACGGAAATTAATGGAAAAAAGCTGGGTCAGAAATTGAATGCGTGGGTTGGTAGGAGCAAATGTGCGACATTGTTAAACCTACGGTGCGTCACAGGAGCTCTCAGTCCAGCACCACGGACAGCGCCATGGATTTATCAATACCGGGAACAGTTAGGCCGCTGAGATTTCAGAGCCGTGGGACCACGAACTTTGCACAAACCTCAATCAGACGAGGGATCGATGCGTCGGGCAGATTAGACTAACATATTCAACTAAACAACCCCTCTGCTCCTGCACTCTCTCTGCTACTCTCTGCATCATGATGGAAGAAGCCCGGTTGACAGAAAAAATATAGTCTAGTCTATAGTCTATACCAAAACTCTCTCTCCTTCAAACCACAGCAGCTTTCTCCACGTAGTCTGAGTGAATATCTCGATAAGTTAAAGTCTGTGACCCTGACAGTAATTGACCTTTCACAAAAAAGAAGAAAAGAGGTTCGTGGCACAGTTCAGTTTCGCTTCTCGTTCTTTGTGTCCTCATTTCCACCCGCTCCGACCACCTCTTAATGCCAACGCAAAGGGCAATCATCTTTGGAACTTTAATTGTCAATAGCGACCTTTTTGACGTTGCTATTTGGATTTTTTTTTCGTGAGCAAACAAAGCCCCATCTCTGAGTTGAACGTTTTACTTCAGCAGGTGTTCCATGTATAGATAGGCACAGCTACGCATGAATATGTGCATATTTGTGTGTGCATGCGCTATGAGTTATGCCAATACTCACAGCTGGAGAAGACGAGGGGACAGGAGTGTTCGTCCATTGGGAAATTATGGAGTTGCAGCTGGCATTCTGCGTTGATGGTCATCCTGAAGAGAGAGAGAGAGAGAGAGAGAGAGAGAGAGAGAGAGAGAGAGAGAGAGAGAGAGAGAGAGAGAGAGAGAGAGAACCATTTTGAGAAAAGGCTTCACTGTCTGGTTTCTTGAAGCACATGGTGTGATGCACAGTATTCATCACGGCTTATATCACAGAATGCACTTTTTACACGGCACTATATGGAGCGCTGGCTTCGCACCAGATGGTGCAGGACCACACTTGGTTGCCTTGTTGATGTGCAAAATCCCTCAAAATGACAGAACTGCTTAATCATCAGTGTCGGACATGTTTTTTTGAGAGAATGCATTAACTTACGGGTCAGGGCCCAGAGGCATGTTAAGCGTCTGAAAACAGTAGTACTTAGCTACGATCACTGGACGAGTCAATACACCAGATGTTTTGGCAAAGCAACGGTGGGCACAAAGACACGCATGCAAAATATAAATCAGACTAAATGTATATTCTCCGCTCGTTACTTGCTATATATATCATCCTAAAATTGTATTTCACTGGATACGATAATGTAAAAATGAGACCATCATGAAAATTGTTACGGGTTCTCATTAATTCGCCGACTCCGCTGACACAAAACAGGCCTAATTCAAAGCAGGAAGCTGGCTGTGTCGCTCGTCTTGTTTGTAGGTGAACAAAGTGCAGATGATGTACTGTACAGTCCCAATTTGCATAATCTTCCATCCTTGTCGGGAGCCAGGAAGTCCAAATTTGGGCACGAGTGCCGAGCCGAGGTGAGCAAGAGGAAAGCAAACACGGCTGAGATGCGAGTGTGAGAGATGCATCACTCAATGCAAATACGCCTCCGAACATACGCCTCTTTCAGACTTAATATCCTTTTAATGAAACAATAATTTTCAAATTCATCACCGGGGCACGCATTAACGAAAGAGAAATTAGCTATTAAAAGACAAACATTTTGTGGGAAGCTGTGGTGGTGAGGAGGAATTTCTTCAGAGAATATGTTTTTCCATTCGAGTATTTGTAGGCGTGTACATGTCGACGTCTCTAGAAAGCTCCATTAGCACCAAAAGGAAACTGCTGATTGGCTGAAACAAAAGGAAACTGCTGAAAAACAAATGGTGTGTGTGTGTGTGTGTGTGTGTGTGTGTGTGTGTGTGTGTGTGTGTGTGTGTGTACCTGGTATAGGCCAATGCTTTAAAAGATACATTAAATACATGTATTTATTGCTACACATCTTTGTCTGAGTATAAGCACCAAGTGAATTGTCAGCGTATCTAAATAATTGTATTTATATGTGATCATCAATGCCAACAATCAAGAAACCAGACAGTTTGATGTCAAAATAATACTAATCCTGTAGAAAGTGACCCCATTGTTGAATCTGCATTAGAAAAACAGAACACTATCAACAGAGAATTTGTGTGGCGAACATGTTTGGTTACAGCTGCCTGTTAAACATCAGCATGTCCTAAAGTGAAAAAATGATTGGGAAAAAAAGAGCGACACATTTTTATCTAACGTAATATTCTGCTTCAATCTACATTTGTTGGATTTTAGGCTTTGCGGGACACAAAGGATGACACCTCTGTATTAACGGGGCGGTTTAGCACCATACATTACATCTGTATAACAACAACATGAAATAGGACGACAGCTTCATTCAAAAACCTAAAAAAGCTTTTAATGTTAAAAATAAACATAACATATAAAAAGACATTCGGTACAAGCCCTACTCTAACTGCTAAATGCTCCACTGTGTTGATGTTAGGTCATGATTAGAACTGTTCTCTTCCATTCTGGTTCACCTTTATTGGATTGATCAGACGGATCTGAGTGATCTCCCTCAGCTGTGCGTCGGTTCCTCCAAGGGCTTGAAAGCAAACCACAACTATGATTGCATGATATCCCAGGTACGCAGGTGAAATTGGATCCTCAAGACAGAAAAGGCTCATGTCAGAGCTCGAGGGTTCATAAACCCAGATGCCACTCAAATATAAAAAGAACCTGTCCACTCTAATCCAGAGTGGTTATTTTTGAAGACACTGACACAGTGAGGGTTATTTTGTCATCAGGTCATGCACACTCACTCACAACCCTCCCTTGTGTGTCTTTTCTCTCCCACTGAGAAGCTGTCACAGAGAGCAGGCCTAAACAAGCAGTAACACATGACACGGCTTTGGAGCAAAAGATAAGATATTCGGATTTCAATATAGAGAAAAGCACACAGGGAAGGAATATATACCTTATTGTACAGAAGTAGGAGCCAGAACGAGCACACAGAGTAGTTATAATGCTATTGAAGTAAGTGTGTGTGTGTGTGTGTGTGTGTGTGTGTGTGTGTGTGTGTGTGTGTGTGTGTGTGTGTGTGTGTGTGTGTGTGTGTGTGTGTGTGTGTGTTTTTGCAAACTCTAATTCTACCGTTTCTTTCAAAATAAAAGCAATATTCCTGAAAAAAATTATATTAATAAAAAGTAGCTTTCTAAAATGATACTTATCTTCTTCTAATCTCATATGGTGTAAGGTAACATGAACTTCATAGTCAGTTAACCTGCCAACAGGCTTGATGGGAACATACAGAACCACGTGTTTTGATCACGATTGAAAACTACTGCGAGGGACATGCATTTTAGATGACTGCAGCTTGAATTAATCGGCAAAATGCACCATTAATTGCCTCTTAATGAGTACGACAAGTACACCCAGGCTTCCTTCCTGTTTCCCAAATTTGGACTTCATGCTTTCAGTGACTCCTAAGCTATAAAGTGAAATCCATACTCAAATTATTTAAAGCCTGGGGTGATGTAACAGATCCCAATGTCAATGATTTGCAGTTAAGGCTGAATTCTGAACAGTAAAAAGGCTTTTCAGTTTCCCTACTGTGTTTAGTTGACATTAGCGCTGCGTGCCACTGACTCCCTGTGTACTTCTCTCACAGTCTTTTGTTTCCTCTATTACACTGAACTGTGTGTTTTCATGTCTTTTACCTCAGCGTGTACAGCACTTTTCCATTGTTCCAGATCCGGAGCAGCTGGTTGGGCGTCGTGATCCAGTGGGAGTCGGCATTCTTGGAATTCCTAAAGATGGTGTCGGGCAGCCAGATCAAGCCGACCATATTGCTGGTTGAATAAGAGGCAGACAAGGAGACACGGAGACACAGAGAGAGAGACAGAGACAGAGAGAGAGAGAGAGAGAAGGGTGGGGAGAAGGTGAGAAACGATTTCTGTTGAATTACTTCACGTTCCTCTGAAATGTATGAAGCAGATTCACTTCCCAAGAGGAGGATAATAAAAAACCATCGGTAACACAGGGACAACAAAGCACATCAATCAATTGGTTCCATTAATTACAGGCCACTTCCCGAGGGAGAGGCGGATATTGTTCTCAAATGAGATATTCACAGTATGAAAATGTTGAAATACGATAGTTGTTACAGTGGAAAGAAAGTGTCACAGCAGTGTCTCCGAGTTCAATGAAAATAACGTTAAACACAAAATGCTCTACGCACAGCGGACACATATGGGAATTTGAAATCCAGCTGTATATCCGCAGTAATTCCAGCGTACCTGTTGAGGGTTAGCCGCCTGCTGCTGCTGCTGGTGCTGTTGAACCGCAGACGGGTGTCCACCCAGGTCTGGGCGAAGATAATATCGATCTGGTACTCCTGTGGAGAGAAAAGCAGACTCAATATAGTGATCAGACGAGCCTTTCTACTGCAGCGTGGAGACGGAAGGAGGTCCCGTCCTTCGTGTGGAGCCGATAGCGCCTCCGTTTGAACGCGAATGTGTCCAGATCAAAAAGGAAACACTAAAGCAGCGCGGCACTCACTGGAAACACTCAAATACACACGACGCTTTTGATATGGAAATGAAATTACACCATCTCACAAATTGTTTACTCCAGCACTTTTCACCCCAGCAATCTTCCAATTGAGAGAAACTTTGACAACAAATCGTTACTTATAAAAGGTATGACAAGGTAAAGTATGTGTCTAGCTGGTATTGTATATTATATTTTCATTACAAAACATGTTAAATGCTTGAACAAGTGGATTTTTAACACAATATACACAAAGATATATAGTTTGGTTTGCTCGGAGCTTTATCTGTAGCCACATCTCATCCCTTGAGAAACCTTGCATCCAAGTAATGGCTAAATATAACCTGGCAAGATATAGCCGACAGAGTGTGTCACTCATTTATCTCCACCGTCTTTATCTTTAAATTTGGAAAGATGTGGGTTCAGCTGACAGCCAGCAACACAGCTGTCTTCACTCACCCAAATCCTAGAATATGCTCCAAATAGCAGCCGGCCGCTTCTGTACTAGTACATGAAATGTTGCGTTTGCAGTAGTTTACTGCTACTGAGAATATTTAGAAAACCAGGTTAGAAATATCTTCTTTAAATACTGTTTCTACAGAACTACAATTTCATTAGTGATGTCTGAACAAATGATTGCGACACCGATTCCATCCTATGTGCGACGTGGTCTCCACAATGTCGTTTGGTTCACTTTGTCTCCAATATTTTTTTTTTATAGTAACCACAGTAATAAGCACACTCATTTGCTGAGACAGTATAAGATTCATTTAGTAAACACCACTGAGATTATAATCAAATTTTTGTACACACAAAAGTGGCTTACTTTCTCAGAATATTACAGAATACCATTTATTAATTGAAAAAAAGATCATATTTAAAAAGGTACATTGATTGTATAATTAATAGCCGAGATGTTAAAACACATTTTAATACCCATAAGCTGTCACAGCTTCCCAGAGCTCGTCGAGTGAGGACCTCCAACACGGCAGGCAGAAGGTCAGCACATCAGCTGGAAGTCCTCTATAGAAGACTGATACTTCAATGATAAGGTCAGACAGGGAGAACTCTTTGGAAGCCAATCACAAGCCTTAGCCGATATGAAATGTAGCACAAAAAAAAATGGCATTTCAGAACCTATTATGCAAGACCGTT
This sequence comes from Taurulus bubalis, assembly GCF_910589615.1. Lineage (NCBI taxonomy): Eukaryota > Metazoa > Chordata > Actinopteri > Perciformes > Cottidae > Taurulus > Taurulus bubalis. The sequence goes on from NC_136609.1 coordinate 7,714,302, forward strand.
TTGGCGAAAAAAGCCGATCTGGGTTCAATTACAGGAGGATTTACTCCAGGGGGCCGAGTCTGATTTGTCATTTTTATCCTCAGCAAAAATGTGAAGAGTAACCCAAACATAAGAGACATCATTTAAAGTAGAGCAAGTAAAACCCTGCCCCAAACATCACAATCGCATGCACAGTGTCGCTCGCTTCCTGACTTTTCTTTGACCTTTTCCAAAAACAGACAGACGGGCCCTGACCTTCCTAATACATCTGTTGTCACAATCCCCATTGTTACTGTCGGCACGCTCGACCTTTGGAGGATAATGATAGGGAGACACAGGCCCCAATAATTCAGGCGGCAGATCACAGCGTGTTACACGTTACGCAGAGCGCGGATGAACTCGCACAATGGGATTCTCTGCTTCCGCTGGGTCCTTTTGGGGACGACTCCGACGAGCCGAGGCGCCGACGCAGGTCCATTATTCATGGCCATTATGCAAAACAATGAAGCCGAGTGTTGGGAGATACCCGACTAAAATTAACTACGGAAGGCTGGCATTATTCCCCAGGGGATCCATTTCAAAGTCAGAAAACAAAGGTGTTAAGGGAGTCCATTACTCAATCGCTATTGACAAAGAAAAACCCAACGAAGCACCAATATGTGGGCGAGATAATCAATGGTGACTTGTGCCGTGTATGCTCGGCCGGGGAAATCCAACATTTAAAGACACAGACAGCGAGATGAGAGTTCATTATTTAGGGGATGAATATTTTATCTGTCTTAAAATATTCAGAGTGTGATAAACTGTTTCCCTCCTGTCCCTAACTACGTTTTACACAGCGGGCCACGCCACACCATCGAAGACGAGCGCTTTCTCGTGGGCATCGCGAGTCCGATTCACGGCCGTGGAAAAAGGTGAAGGCGCTGGTGTCGATCTCTCAGGTGCACACGATGGTAGGCTTTTGCAGATTATTATTATTATTTGAGAGTAAAATCCTCTCGCCATATTAAAAAAGGAGAGAAACACCTTCAGCACACACTGGTAACCAGCAAATTAACTTTGGTGGGAAAATCAACAGATTTGCCCCTACTCTCTTGGGGACTGCAAATACTACTCAGAATCTGATAATACGAAATCCATTATTAAAAGCCAAGGACGTTGACAGCAAAGCACGTCTGGCTGAAATTAATTAGCTTGACTTGAACGGTGTCTAAACAAATAGCTTCCTCCTTATCCAGCCTCATCATTTTTGCACGGCGGCCGATCGCTCCTCACCAATTACAGACGTCACTCAGCCACGTTTCCCACGTCCGTGTACCAAGCGTGTTCCCGAGAGGCCGCATAGACTTACGACGTTGGATCTTTATAACTTTGTGTTTAGTGGGAGCTTGATTGAAATCTTCACACTCACTGAGCCAGAAATGTTCTTCTCGCCTGACTGTTTCAGGATTGCAAACTTTCAATAAATAAAAAGTGTCTAGGTTGGTAGTGAAAGGCTTTCAAATCAATAATTCAATTGAGTCGTCCGTTGTTTACAGCTGATCCCTCCATTCATGACCTGATGTGGAGTCTGGGTGTCAGCACGTTTTACATACAAAACATAGGGTTTTCTTGGAGAATATGATGCATTGCAACATCTCTGCTGAATTAAAATTCTTTGCGAGCCTATTGCCTCCTCCTTCATTATAGGTCTGAGACTCGCTGCATCCTTAAAGCTTTCCAGTTCAAAGAGTTGCTCCTAGTGACGAAATTATACGAAAATTCTTAGAATTAAGACATTTTCTAACAATTCCCCCTTACAGTTAAGACAAGATGCTGGTGAAGAAAAAAAAAGTTATTCACAAAACATCTTAGTAGTAGGACTTTTAAGAGGATCGATAGTTTCTTTAACAGTCGTTAAAACACCAGAAAGGAAAGTGACCACAACTCAACAATAAAAAGGATAAAGTGTTCCACTGTTCATAGGTTTACCTGCCGACCATCGCTGCTACTTATATATTTGGATAGAAATTACAGAAATGGAGGAAAGCCGAGCCATTTTCCCCATTAATATCACTAAAATTAACAGCATGGAAAATAAATGTAAGCAAATAAATATATATATATATATAATAAAGTTGACTCGTTACTTTGTCCCTTTGTAAACGAATCCAATAGTTGCAGGAATTCTAATGGAATCAGCGTCGGAAATACACGAGGTCAAAGGGCAAAACTGCCCCTGAGAAATATAATTTTGCCCTTGATATCACTAGGAGAGGGGCAAACAATTCCCCCATAATGTCCTCTAATAATTATGATAGTTTAATGAACTTGTCAAAAACATCGTAGCCAATATGACCCGGTCCAGTTGCCATAGAATGTTTTGGATTTCCGCCTTGACTGATGTTGCGTGTTCGTGAAGAAAAAACTAAGAAAAAAATGGAGCGCACCTGTGAGTGCGAGTGTGAGGAGAAATGAGGAGAAATGAGGATCAGCCAGCACAGTCTCCAGCATGGAGTAAGCATGTTTTTACAGAAGCATGGAGTAAAGCATGGAGTAAGCATGTTTTTACAGAAGCATGGAGTAAAGCATGGAGTAAGCATGTTTTTACAGAAGCATGGAGTAAAGCATTGAGTAAGCATGTTTTTACAGGAGCAAGCATGTTTGTTTTTTTTTACAGTTTTTACCAGCAACTTCTCCAATGCCTGACAGTGACACAGATGAGGACGATGATGAACTGGTGCCATTTGACAAATAAGACACTCGTTATGTATATGTACATATTTATAATTTTTCTACACTGTACATATAATTTAATATGTACTTTTAAATTCTCTGAAATTACATTTTCCCCTCAGCTCTGCTGAGCTTTTTGTTTGTAAATTGAATTTAATGAATCTATGTATAGCACTTATATTGCGTTTTGTTTTTGTTCTTTGTTTTGTCTGTCCTATCTGTATTTCCTGTACTACGTAGGTACAATGTGATTAAGGTAACAACAAAAATCAATAAATTGAATTTAGAATTATAAAAAAAGAAAGAAAAAAGTTATAATTGTTTAAAAAATGTAATAACAATAAATAACCACAAAGAAATAAGACTGTAATACAAAGAGTTCAGTTTGTCAGGAGCAACATTTATGACGGTGTTGGTTTGTCTGCTTGACAATCACATTTTGCTGAAATAAAAATGATTCAAGTGAGATGAACAGACTGAAAACATATGATGATCAAATATAGTGACAAAGTTTTCCTTTGGGGATAATTTGCGGCTGAAAAAAAATAAATCGCAATATATCGCAATACTCAATATATCGCAGCATCGTGATAATATCGCATTGGTACTCAAGTATCGTGATAAAATCGTATTGGGGGAACTCTGGTGATTCCCAACCCTACGGGGGCGACTGTGGCTCAGTGGTGAGCAGGGTCGTCCTTCAATCAGAGGATCGGCGGTTCGATCCCTGGCTCCACTAGCCCATGTCGATGTGTCCTTGAGCAAGACACTTAACCCTAAATTGCTCCTGTAGCTGTGCCTACGGTGTATGAATGGCTGATAATCCTGATGTACCTTGCATGGTAGCTTCTCTCATCAGTGTGTGAATGGGTGAATGATGCTTTGAGTGGTCGGAAGACTAGAAAAGCGCTATACAAGTACGGGTCCATTACTGCCTAATAGTCCTATCATTGCCATTTGATGACAATTGCTCATATACTGTAAGCCTAAACAAGTATATTTATTATTTTGAACAAAGGTTAAATGTTATTTCGAAAGTTTCAAAAAGTGCCCCCAATTTTCTTTTCGGAATGCCCCTGGATTTCAGTCAGTGGGGGCAAATGTTGCCCCCTAAAAAATATGTACGTTTCCTACGCTGATTGGAATAACATGATTTTGCTGCAAAGTTTAGTCATGTAAATGTCGGTTGACCGGGCCTCTGAGCTGAAAAAAAAGTAACCCAAGAAGACAAGAGCATTATCCAGTAATACATTATGAGGAGTACTTTAATTGTTTTTTACACTGTTACTTAAGTAAAGCATCTGAGTTATTCTTCTTTCCTTAATTAACTTACCAAAAAGTCAGTCTACTATAAATATTTCACCCTTACATCCCTCATAAAGAACTCTACTGCTTCATTGCTGATCAAGGAGAATCCAGTGAGCCCTAAAACAGCGTCTTGCACTTTATTATATTATGCTTTGTAGTGAAAGAAATCTCAAACTTAAAGCACAGATCACTGACTAATGTATTTCTTCAGGCAAAACCGATGCCGCATAGTTGGTATAAATATTTATAAGGGAAATATTTATATCTCCCAGACCTTGGAAAATTGGTCGCTGGACTACATTTTCAATCCCTCAAGAAGAAGAAGAAAGATAAACAAGAGGAGAGTTTGATTTCGGCGAGTCATACGTCAACTTTTCTGTGGTTCTCGTCATACTGCGGCGTCAGAAACAATATTCTAAGATGCGGTTGTATTCTCAGAGCGCTCATAGCCACTACCTAAATTCACCCATGATGCATCGCTGTGCCCCGCAGGCAGCCTCCCGGTGATGCCCCTCGCGTGTGACGACGGGCAGGGGTACCGGTAAACACGACCATTCAACCGCCGCTTAGGGCTGCTGATGAACTTCTGTCGTGTGTAATAAACAAAACTGTGCGTTACCTGCGGACACGAGTGGCATTTTAAAGATCACTTTCGTGTGTGTGTGTGTGTGTGTGTGTGTGTGTGTGGCGCTTATCTCATAAACATGCCTTTGTCTTGTTCTTCCCTGAGAACCAAATAAAGAAAATAGACCTTTGAGAGAAACAAAAAAGGAAGTGATTTGCATACCTGGCTGTTTACTTGAAGTCGGTTTGTGACGGTGGAAGAAACACGAGATAAGAAATGGCGCAAACCGTCGGCTGAGCTTCACTGAGCATCAAGCCCGAGGTACAATCGACACCTGTGTGTCTTTGTCCAACTGTAAGACAAATGAGTTGCCTTTGTTTGTGCTGGTAGGTATAGCGGAACTAGACGTGGAAGAGGCAGCAGGACTGTGTGCATTCATCCGCAGCAGGAGAAGCAAGGGAGGGAGCACAGGTAGTAACAGCAACAGAAGCAGACACACAAAGTTGAGTGAGCTCAGGCTGTTTGGATGGCGAGTTAAGGTCAACATGTTAAACACTTTGCCTGCTTGACATCAGCATGTCGGCATCGACACTGCGAGCATGCCGACGTTGGCGTTCAGGTCAAAGCACAGACGTGACAGAGCTTTATTTTGAAAAGCTGTCCCATTTAGAGTTTAGTCTCAGATTTACTCAATGAAATGCATTATTATAACCCGCACCCATACTAGAATCGGCAGCTGGATTCATGCACTTTTTTGTTCTGTTTATCTCTTTAAACATATTTTGATACGAAAGCTTTCCTCCTGTGTCTTTGAACAGGTGATCATTTTTTTCCTGGGCAAACACAAAGTGCTCATAACTAATTAATATGCCGAGTTTTACTTCAAACACCGCTTTTCTGTATACATTTGGTTCTGAGGGAGAAAAGGAGGGGAAGGCAAAAGAAGAGGAACTGGATAAGAGGGTGGAACAGTGGAAGGAAACGGGATCGAATGTGGACGAGGGAAGAGGGGACGAGGGGTAACGTTAGGCTCGTTTGAGATGAGCCAGTTCTGGGCAGAATCGATCGGCGGTTAGATTTGTGTCCGACTTGCTTCCGACTTGCTCTGACGTCATGCACACGTGGTCAAAGATAATCTCACGAGAGCGAGGAGGCCGTCGATTTTAGAGCCAGGCGCCGCAGTAGCTCTCCACCGACTGCGTGGCCCAGTGCATAATGGGAAACGCCTGGCTGTCGCCACACCAGAAAGCTGATTGGCTCTTAGATCTGACAGCAAACGCCACGTGTTGTAGAAAATCCTTATTTTATGTGTAGCTCAATTGTTGACTATTAGTCTCATGTTTAATCTAAAAACATATCTTGTGTAGTTGTTAATACAAAATCTTATTTATACAACACACATGAAAACCAGTAGGAATGTATTTCACAGGCAGACAAAAAAAGAACAAAGGATGCAGCTACACACACATTTCTACATAAATATATATTTATAAACACATACGACTAAATACAAACGTGATCTGTAAACTACAAGTAGCCTAAAGATCGGAACTAACAGGAAGTCACTTTTTCCGTGACTTCCTGTGTATACTTTGAAGTCAGCTGAAAACTGTCCGACTTGAGCCTAATGACAACGGAAAGATTTAGGAGGAGCAAGGCTATCAAACATAAGGCCCGCGAGGGGGTCTAGCTCGGCCTGCCAGATTTTAATTCTTTTATAAAAAGGCTTTTGCCTAACGAGGAATACTGTGACGGATAGGATCTCTGATCTTTCAGCATTTGGATAGCCAAAAGAAGCGTAAAGTAAAGTCATTCGTAGCATTTTATGTTGCAATCGATGAGAGCACTGACATCACTGCTCAACTGGCCATATCCATTCAGATTTTGGCAGTCACCGAGGAGTTCCTCGAAAGACCTTAAAATAGGGTTTATCATCCAAAAACCTTCACCAATGATTTAAACATAGAGACATATTGTCGTTATGTATGCGTTATTATTCTGTGATCTTACTGGTCTGGCCCACTTCAGATCTGAGAACTGAGTTTGACGCCCCTGGAATAGAGGGAAACAAACAAAACAAAACAATTTGTGATCCTGTAGCTAATCAATATCAACCGACTCTCAAAGTCATATTCAAACAAGTCTCATTGAACGCGGACAGCGAGGCGGCGTCACGCTCACAGAACGCTGCAGCTGCTCGCGCCTCGTTCCACCTGCTCCACGCCGTTTACTCACACCGATGATTGATATCTACCTCAAACACCCATATGGGGATTAAATAAATAATTATTTATTTTCGCACTTTGAGCACCACAAGCCGAGCACCATATAGTCTTGATATATTTGATGGAAGACATCTCTACGGCCTCACAAATAAGGGGGAAAGGAAAATATGTGTTTTGTTGATTTGATTTGTTTTTTTTAACTATCCCTTTAACTTAAAAAAAGCATATAAAGCAGGCCTATAATAGTCTGGAGTGTTTATTTTTAGATTATATATTAGAAAGTTCCCACTATAAAATAGCAATTATGTTTTTCGGAAAACCATGAAACAAGCAGAGATTAGATTTAAAATTCAAAGAGTATGTTAGCACAGAGTGGGGCTCTGTCTCAGTGCCCTCTATGGAGAACAATGTGACCCCTTTCAAAAAGATCCTACATGACAGTTATGTTCTGTGAGAAAAAACATCTTGAATTGCATTACTCTCGTTCCCACGTTTCTCATCAACCTTAGAGGATGCAACTGAACAGACTAAATGCCATTTCATCTCTCGGAGTTTACTTGTGTCTGCCGTCTTGGCGCGAGAGGCGAAGAACAGCGACCTTCTTGCGCTGCAATCAGATAACCTTTTCTTAGGAATTTTCACTTTCCCGGCACCTAAATGAGTCACATCACTGAAGGTCAAGCATGGCAAAAAAGGTAAAAAACACACAAGCCGGCCCACACACGCACATACACAGTGGCAACACAAGGAAATGTTGCCGGATTTAAGCCCCAATTTGAGTGAAGCCTTGAATATCATTTTAAAATGTTCCCCTGTTAAATGTGCCATCGAGTGTACAGGTCCAGGTGAAAAAAAAAACACAACAATGTTTTTTATTTTTCCAAAGAGAAGGACAAAGACATGACTTTACGTTACGTGAACGAGGACAGTTAACAACTCAAGGCACGATTGGTGAAAACTCAGTGTTCTTTGGCAAAAATGGAATATGATAATAATCACCTTACAAAAGCAATTTATATCTTTTTTTTGTTTCTATGGCAGCCCAGAACGGACAAACCAAACATTGGCTCTAGCGACGGCCTTTTGCATTTTTTTTACGTTATGCTAAATTATTAAAGATCGGCGTATTGATAAGCCCCGACGTTCCTGGTATTTTTCACGAGTACTCTTTGATGTTTCGGTGTAATTTATTATCACACTGCAGCGCACACCTACTATGCACGCCGTCTGGCTGAGCTCCACACACACACACACACACACACACACACACACCCACACCCACACCCCCACACAGCGTCAGCTAGCAAAATGCAGTGAAGTGAACCAGATGAAGTGAAGAATACTTGAGATGACAGCTAAAAACAGAAGCATCAAAATAGAACATGTTTATTAAAAAAAAAACTAAAAACTGGAGATTTGAATGAAATGTCAAAATCATCTGAGCTCTTTATTTTCTTCTGTCAGATCCTGAAATACTATAGAACAAAGTGAGATCTAAGTGCATCTCATTTTAATTTAAGTGTGTGGAGAACCATCAAAATGATGATCCTACTCAAGCTGTATAGTGTGTCCTGAATTGATTCGGACCATCAGTGATGTTTGAGACTGATTAAGGAGCTCTCTTGTTTTCCGAGCTCACCCTACTTGTAGTGGCGTCTCACTTGCCAATGCGCCTTTCATTAAATCACAATTTTAAAAAGGTAAATGCCGCAATGAGATAATCAATTTCAGCGAGGGAGGTTAATGAACAACTGTTTAGCCGTTAACAAGAATTTGACCGATCGTCACAATATTAGAACACATGCTCTCATTCCCGACAGGAAGCTCGCCGACATTACCCCGGGCTTGCGATACGCCGACGGTCCCGCTGACATAGTACTAACGGCACCCAGCTGAGAACCTCACAGCCAAACTAATTAAAGCGGTGGGAAGCGGCTGCATGCACCGTGTTCCCTTGCTAGCTGTTTATGTCCGTCTGCGTTGGGGAAGATGGTGTGAAATGCGTTTTTTCCAGAGCTTTTACTTTTGTCGAAAAGAGTTGCTCCCTAGAGGGAGAACCTGAACTGAAAATTGCCAAAATGCGGCGTGGAACTAATGGAAACGGCTGAGTTTGATATTAATAATATGAAGGGGTTTTCTGTAGAAGAAGACTCCTCAAACTCAAAGATTTCCGCGGGATAGTTCGTTTTGAAGCCACATATTTCAGAATCCAGTCCACTTGCTGGGTCACCGCTAATAACCTCATCAATCAACTGAGCCATGAGACGGTTCCTTTCCTCTTTCAGTTTCAATGAGTATTATTTTCTGGATAAATGAAGGTTGAATCTAATAAAAAATAAAAAATAGCTGTACCCTGGAATCAAACGGACTCTTTTAACACTAGGATACTGCCAAGTGATCCACAACAGATAAACAAACCCTCAGCCTTGAATAAAGCGAGCGGTAGATATTGAACAGAAATGGAAGGAGAGGTAGAGGGAGGAAAACCCAATGTTGCTATTCAAGACTAAGACTCTCTCTGAGGAGGGTCAGCCTTTGATGTGTGTTGCCCACATGAGTGTGTGCAAACAAATCATAGATAGATAGCCATATACTGGATGAAAACAAACAAACTTCGCTGGAGCGTACCACTGGAGGGGAGGAGGACATATCTCCATATCTCCATGTATGTCAGTGGTTCTCAAACTGTGGGGCGCGACCCTCTAGTGGGACGCGGATGTATTACAGGTGGGGCGCGGGGGGGTGGGGCGCAGGGGGATGGGGGAGATGCAGATTCCTTTCTCTTTTTTTATCCATTCATTTTGTTTTGCACAGATAGAACTTAATTTGCATTGTTCTAACAAAGTGATTGCACATGTTATTCGTTTTTGTCTGATGGAGCAATCTAGTTTACTTGAAAGGGATTTCAATTTTCTTTATTCTATTATTTGAAAAAGCACGGATGGAGTAGTCACAAAAAGATGGATCATTTTGTTACAATTTTGTTGGGGCCCGAACATTTTTCCTCCTCCAAAGTGGGGCCTGACAGAAAAGGTTTGAGAACCATTGATGTATGTGAATAACAGCTGGATAGCGGCGACACTACACGGCCAAACCACCCCTTTTAAAAAAGAAGAAAAAACATCACTCATTGGTTGGTCGATCTGTCTCCATTGGTGACCCCAGGCCCATTATAATACATACTTATCCAGATAGACAGAGTCAAGAAATAGCATGTCTCAGTTCTGGTGAATCTTGTTTGTGTACCTTGTAAGTAAGTGTCCCATTTCACAAAAATAGCTTCATCTGTCTTTTCAGAGTGGAAGTTCAAAATGTCCTTCAATCTCTGTGGACTCAATTATTCAGTGAGTCCATCCCCTGTTGCTGTCGAGGTTTAAGTGCATGTACAGGTTGAGTCTACTTGATGGGGAACTAAACTTGCAGGGATGAACAAAGCAAGAATACACATGAGAATCCCTGAGTCAAGGGTTCTTAGACACACGGTTTAAAAGGTATGCATTTGCATGCATTGAAAGTTGATGAAATGTACTTTAAAGCAGCGTTATGCAAGCTTTTATGCTAAAAACACACCTGTTTTATCAACCGTAATCACTTGAGTGAAGCTGCAGGATATAGAGCATCCCATCACCACTGATTGAGACGCCAGCAATTCAACCTGTCTGCCAAAATTAGATTCAAGAAGCGTCTCCCGTTAGAGGAGGTGAAGAGTTGAAGCCGGAGAGCGGAGCACGATAAAATAAATGAACAAACTGCTGCTTTGGTCGCGTGCCAAGAAAGAAAAGGAGAAAGGTTTTTTTATAATCACATTACTTTGCACTGTGATGCATTTTTGCTTCATTGGGCAGGTGGCACTTCTTTTTATTTTTTATAATTTAACTCGAGAGTCCTGTTTTCCATGCCAACCAAAACAGAGAGCCAACCTTTGTAGGTTCTAATATACACTTCACTGTAGTGTTTTCAATTATTTAACACAAATTAAAAAAATAAAACAAAAACAAATTATAACATTCTAGCAACTTCGTGAGCCTGTACTTAGATATGCCAGAGCTCTTAGCTAAAGGCTAACATCAACATGCTAACAACACTATTTAATGATCTTCTAGCATGTTCATTTTGACTGAATGCTAATTTATGCCGTTTCAATCCACTATTATGCAAATACAGCACGTAATTACATGGCTAACATGCATTGAGGAGAAATGTTTTTCTTTTTTACCGCGTTAGTATGCTAATGTGTACACAAGGTACAGCTGGTATTTGAGAAGCCAAAGAATAGTTTAATCCGAGTTTCATCCAAAGAGGGACATGAAGGTCCCTTGACCTTCTTCAATTTAAAACTGCAAATGTCGACCGCATAGTGGCAATTAAGGAAAAGTCAGGTGCTAATCAAATATTGATCACCAGGGGAACATGGATATCTTTAAACCAGATTTGGCAATCCTGACTAGTTGTTAAAATATTTCCAACTGGACCAAAGTGATACTGACAACAAATAAGCTTAATTTTAGATTTGTTTTGTTAAGAAAAAGTGAAATAAAAACAAAAGAATTAATTAAAAAATAAACCAGCACCCATGCTGCCATTGTCCAAAAGCACAATAGCAACTAAAGAGATGAATAAAGCGTTGATTACTTGCTCACAGGAAGCCGTGAAAGTAATTTTTTTTAAGTGCTGTGAATTGACGGCACTCGATCGCAAATTAAAAGTTGGGCATTGCTGTATTGCCGTGACCCGCTTCGTGTTTTGGGTCACTAATAACATCTTTGAAAAGCGTGTGCGCCAAGAAGACAAAAGGACTGAGCTAAATTGACAATAATAATCGGTCCCCTCCATCTGACTCCCTCTTTTTGTCTCTTCTCGTTTCTAGCAATTATCGAAACGGTGAACGCATTCATTGTCGATACGTCCGCTAATGTGGTTAGCTTTGTCTTCGCAAAGGACGACCTTGATCTCGAACGCGGATGAGCGTAAGGATTTGTGAAAAGAATAAATGAAAAGGGAGGTTTTTTTGTCTTCATCATCAGAGCCTCCGGCTGCGGCGCGAAAGAGAAGAAGAACTAAAAAAATAAATAAATAAAGGATCTCAATAAGCTGAAGTGATCAAAGACGAGGGAAAAGAAGCAGGGACGAGTGTCTGGAATCGCTCACACAGAACTTGTACTTCAGTGGGTTCATCAGTCTTGACAACAAGAGCGCTGTTCTCTCACACACACACACACGTGTACTGACTGCTTCCTCATCTCAGACTTGGGGTACAGAAGACAAAAACAAAGCGTAAAATCACACTCGCAGTTTCTTTGAAATATTGTGCCGTGGCTGGAGTCGACATCTCTCTAAAGATTATTCATGTCAACACAGTTGTCTGTGCTGGAGGTATCAATCCCTTTACACTCACCAGAGACGAGTTCAGGCTGACATGTTAGGGGGAAAAGTGCTTTTGATAGATTCAAAAGGCTTTCTGAGTTATGGCTCTGATAAAATCTTGCATTCGGGCGAATCATAATCCTCGCGTTATCCTTGTGAAACAAGCTGATTATTCAAAAGTGATATCATTTATAAAACACATACATTATATAGTTGGATGAAAGTTGCATTTCAATTCATATTCATAAATCAAGTTTCAGGCCAACAAAGTAAGAATCTGCCAGCTGAGTGATCTTTTGCTTTGCAGCTCCATTTCTCCCCATTAACAGAGACAGCGTTCATGCATGAGGAACCGCAGCGGCACCACATCGATTATTTCAGAATGTAAAACTTTAGTTCTGTTTTCCCTATCAAGCTTTTAAACTACGGGTTTTTGTTTGTTTTGCTGCTTGAATAGAAACTTTTTACAATTATTGAAAGCAGCCTCCATTAACATTTAAGTAAATCGTTAAGAAAGCACTCATACAATACTTCATTTAAAAAAAGCAACATAGCCTACAGGGACTGGGGTGGACGATTTATTATGTACACACGGATTTGGGCGACCTAAAGTGACAGGTTCATAAATTATCTCACATTTATTTGCTTTTGTCATACTTTGCAATGATATTAAAGTGAACCTTCCTCACACTACAAATACAGGAATTATCTTTCCGTATTTAATTATTGTGTGTCTGTTTTTCTTTCTTTTTCCTTCTTTGAGTCTTTTCCATTCCTTTCTTTTATATTCAAAGTATTAATCTAATTGTTTGTATTCAAGAAGAAATAAATGGTTTTCGCCACACAAATCCACACAAATAGTATTAGCATCAAAACATACTATATGATAATCAATTTCAGAATAACATACATTATTGAATGGTATATTGTAAAGCACATTGTATACTAGCGGCCAAACACTATCGGGTGTGTTGAAAACAATCTCAGCTAACCAGTGAGTCGATCGCTCCACATGACACCACATCCTGCTCGCTTAGTTTGGTTGTCTCCCTGCATTAAGATGAGCTTTTTGTCATGTGTGTCAGCGCATACATGCTCTTCATGGTCTTCATTGACCAGCGGCAGCCATTTCCCTTCAGAGAAGAGGATCACCTTTCCACCCCGACACCCTTCATTTGCTACAGCTGCTGGGGTGAGGTACTAAAGAAAAGACATGGGATCTAACCGGCGAGGTAGCGACGAATCAAGACAACATAGTAAAAAATAAAATGCATAAATAGATGGAGACCGTTTTCCCTGTGACGCAACTTTCACACAGCCACAAATAGCAGCTTACACATGCTGGAGGTGAAAATGATCTGCTTTGACACTTCGGTCAGATGTGAGCAGTGAAGAGACACGTCATGTCATCCAGCGGCTGCAGTGCAATTATAGACCAAACGATTGACTGACTAATGAGATAAGTAATTGATTCTGGATTCTGTAAAATGAGTCACAACACAGTTTATCAACACATCACAGTGGGCATCGAGCTTCGGGGACTACTTCATTTCTGGTATTGTGACATCCATAATGGGGAATCATGGCTTCCACTTGGTTTCACATAATCAGTCTACTTTCATGTGACAGAGCAGGTGGTCCTAATAATGTCGATGCTTGGTTGATGCGCACTGGCATCCTCAATAGTCGAGCGGTAAAATCAAGATGCCACCCACTCACTGGCTCCAGCGCGGGCGACAACAACACAGTGTCGATGTCAAAGTGCGTCCGTCTTTGTCTGGTAATTTACCGGCTGCGTTATCGGACTCTCCCAGCAGCAGCTATAAAAGGCCGGCGCTTTCGTCTGAATTTAATGCCGCTAATGCCGTTTAATCACTCAACCATTCATCACAGTGTGTCTTAAATTACTATCAGCTTCATTTGGCATTGCATCATCCCAGCCTGTGGCCATTACCGTCGGAGCAAATGAGGAAAGATAATGTGTTTTGTTCAAAGGCGGATGAGAAGCTCCCTGGAGTTTGGCCGACATCATAGCGCTGGAGTAAGTACGCATGTGTGTATGTGTGTGTGATCAATATGGATGATGCATCCGATGCACCCTCGGGATTTGACCTGGTTTTTCATGGGGAAGTCTTTCATATACACACACACACACACACACACACACACACACACACACACAAAGTTCAGAGGGAGTGTACGCGCTACATGGGTACGACTCAAGCAAGGGGACGAGTGTGAAAGCGGAGCTCTGAAAAATAAAAACACAAAATAACAAGGCCGAGCCAGACCAGGTCACGCTGAGGAAATTGTTTTTCTTTCTACGTTGGAACATTTCCGGACAGAAATGGATAAAAGGGAAAGACACAGCGAGATAAAGGAGTGTGTGACTGCACTAATTCCAGTCCAGTCACCCCCGGGGGCTAGGCCGAGGACTCACATTCCACTGACCAGCGTCCACCGACCCTGACAGGGTGAAGCCAATCAGCGCTGACACGGAGGAAATCACTGGAATGTCACAGCGGGCTCCGGCTCTGCGCTGAAACAAAGTTTGGGCGAGCCGAGCCATAGCTCACTGACCCACTACAGGCAGGAGTTTTTAATACACAACAACTCCATCACTCCTGGTTGTGTGTGTGTGTGTGTGTTTCCTATTTTGTAGAAGCCGAGCTCGCAACAATTATAACAGAGTTTTAAGAGTCTACATGATTTAAAAAGACAAAGTACAAAGTGTAAAATGATGAGATTTTCTTACTTGAAATGAATGCTAAAATAAACATGATGATTTGCATAGCTGGTTCCATTTATAAATAGGAAACAAGGACATCCTGAAATAGACCAAATCTTTAAAAAAAAAAAACTTCTTTGAAATTAAGGATGCTTTTCATCAAAATGTATGCGATTCAAAGAGTTATGAAAAAAAAGGATGAGTACTTATGGAAATAAGTACTCATACTTTTATCTCCGAGGAACTGATGCATTGTCTGTTGGATACACACATTCCTGCTGCAACACTGAACTAAAACAAGGAAAACAAGTAGGGTTCTACTATCAAAACCCCTGGAAGTTTTTCTTGATAACGAGTCGGGTGGTCGGGAGTACACTGAAATGGAAAATGTCCCTTTTAAAGCTAGTTAGCCTGTTACTCCCATAATTCCCTTCTTCCCCAACAGTGGTGAAGAACATGTGGAGCAAATGCCAGGAGTTGCGTTTTGATTGAAACAAATCTGACTGGTGTGTTAGCTAAATGCTAAAATAATGAGCGCATGGAGCGACATTAAATACCTTTCAGCCTACTTCATGGAGAACAATGAGGACAGTTCAGCATCACTGATCTATTTCAACCGAATGTACTCTGGTCGAGCTCAGCTAAAAACACCAAATCAGTCAGCATGTGGTTCACTACTTTAAGCAGTGAACTAAATGCAACCCCGCTCGTGTCAACAAAGGGGTACCCCATGGCTCAGTACTGGGTTCCCTACTTTTGGCTTCCTTTGGGCCCTTTAATCAATCAAGAGTGAATGGATCCATTCTTTGCCAATGTTTAAGGTACATGGCGGTAACTTCACAGGAACCCTCTGACAAGCAGCAACTGTCAGTGCTCAGCGTAACGCCAACACAGCTCTTGGGTGGTGGCAGCACGATCTTCGAAGACATCTGTTTGTGGAACGCCGACCGCTCCATCTGCTTCACTTCAGAAGTCTGCCAACTGGGCGTTTCAAGTCAGCAATTATTATTTTTTCAAACTTTTTTTTTTGAGTTAAAGTGCAAATTATAAATTGGTTTATAATGTGATGCTGCTGAGATTCATCTTTGAGGATTATCTTCTATCCGTGTTCGCGTTGCACCTCTGCCAGCTGCAATATAGAGTGGCAGTATGCCACTTTGCTTAATATTAGACAGCTTTGTTGAACACTCAATTCTGATTGGCCATTGAAAGGTAATCTGAGGTCTGCCCAGACGTCCCTTTCATCCCATTTAGCCATGGGCGTCTGGTCCATTTTGTTGATTTCTCTTCATATCAGCTCACTTTTACCACAAAGCTGTTTACTGATGCAGGCAGACCTGCTTTTCAAGCTCCTTGGTGGCTTTAGTTTGAAATAAAAGCATCAGATTTATCTGGAGTGTCAATTGATTGATGTCTTTTGTAAGAAACCATGTAATAGGTGGGATTCTGGGGGAAGAAAGTCCTCATGGTGAAATAAGCCCCTTCAGTGTTATGAAGAGCCTCCTATCTACTCGCTAAATCATCTTACAGGGGCTTCAGCTGGAGCAGTGGCCAGTTGGCTGTGTATTATCCCTTTGTTGTGAAAATCACAACCTACAAGTGGGTGATAAAGCAACACCTCTTCAATGTAATGCAATTCAAAAGAATAGTACGACCGCATTAAAAGATGGTCTCTTGTTGATTCTTTTTATGGTATGTACTTTTTTCAGCAATATTCCACCATTCCAACGCTAGATCCAAGTTGCTTTCCCGTGTACAAAAGGAGATACAGGAAATTATTTCGTATGTGATTCTGCAGAGATTTTCCTCATTGATATCAGACTCAATGTTTACCATTCATTCATTTTTTAAGATCATGTTTTGGGCTGTTGCCTTTTTATAGGATAGAACAGCCAAAGAGTGACAGGATTTAATCACATGTTACAAATTTGACTCAAGGGAATTCTATCCTGAGACCCTTGGTTCAGATAAAGAAAAACTCCACTAATAACATCGATCATCTCTTTCTTTCTGTCCCTCATGTGAATGGATTATTAATTAATAACTACAGGAAACTACAACTGCAAAGCAGCGACTACAAAGTTGAGAGTATTTTCCAAAGTGACTGTGCATCTTTTGTTGGCTCCTCTGAGTCCAGATAACAAAAACAACTTCTACAGTTTAACTACACCATTTTGTATCCCAAATTGAATTTACCCAATTGCACTTTGGAAGGAATTCTAAGTGTACTATGCTAAACGGCTGAATCGTAATGATCTGGCAACCAATTTTGGAACAACTCATTTAAAATAAATTCTATTGTGGCAAAGCTCTTCATGAAATACGTGGTAAACATGCACACGAGTAGACATTAACTTTTAACATCTTTTTATTTTCATTTTATTTATTTATTTCTGGAAAATAACAATAATAACAATAAAGACATGCACAACATTGCACTTAAATGACATTGAGTGCAGCATATTGGTTCATGGACTAATTCATTTTTTTATTTCGCGTAATTTCATTCTGAGTGAGCAGATGTAGTCTGAAGTAATACAAGTCACAGGCCAGAGCTGACAGTAAAAAAAGGCTAAATTGCTTTTATATCTGGGAATATTTAACGTTGCCAGGCAACTGTCACAACTCAACATCTGGTGATATGGTGAGTTCAGAGATACAACACTTTCATTAT
Source organism: Taurulus bubalis (assembly GCF_910589615.1). Classification (NCBI taxonomy): domain Eukaryota; kingdom Metazoa; phylum Chordata; class Actinopteri; order Perciformes; family Cottidae; genus Taurulus; species Taurulus bubalis. Next base: position 7,731,860 of record NC_136609.1, read on the forward strand.
CATGTCTAACTCCGTTAGTATTTTCAAAGCAACACATTAATGAGGTTTTGAGAGAATTTCCGAGCAGAAGAAATATATTATGTGAGTGTATTGACAGCGGTTGCATTTAGTCCAAACAACAGACTACGTATGCCTTAATTAAGTAGCTGTTTTCTCATTACCGCACATAAGGCTTTTAGTTTCAGCATTTCATGAGTTTTATGGCATCTGATCAGGCCTTCGATATTAAAATATGCGACGATCCATATAGACTTATGCTGTCTAACCAACGCTTTAGTTTACTCGTGCGAGTGAAAAGAGGGTGTTCACCCCAAACGCGAAAAATCACAACACAGGGGGCGTGGCTTATCTCCATTGCTTCTCTCCATGAAAAGAGCTTTCATTTCCGCTATCGACCATGGAATAACTACTAGTTCTGCTTCCGCCGGGTTTGGTGTGAACACAGCATTAGAAGGATCCATACTAAATGTGTATATGCGCAAATTAGCCAAGATACGGCGTGCACACGCACACCTGCATGCAATGTTGCCTTTAAAAGAAAATCACCGTCTGGAGGCTTTGCGGCTTCGTTTCCCTCGTCAAACACAAACCGTCTAGCTGCCTCGCGGAAAGGTTAACCGGCGGATATAATCTAAACATAGCGCACACTTAAAGTGGTATGGATTGTTTTTAAGTCTGCCTTTGTTTAAGGAGGATAAAATACGCAGTGCTTTGCTGGTGTGCCAAAACTTGTGTCTCCTTCTCCCAACTGGGGTCGTGCTGACATCGACTATGGATAAGTGCCTTGTGCAGCCCAACTCCAAAAGAGACCTAAACTATCCCTGGAAGGGAAATTAAATGTGTGAGAGGCTTCATTATACAATCTGACTTCAATTCACCACCTCACCATCTGCATGGCCAATTAAATAAATTAAAAACACAGTTTTTACGCCCCGGCTGGGCCTCAGAGAAGGTCAGCTCTGCTCGTCTTTGTTTTCCACTCGAGTTGCTCTAATTCGAGCCGCGAACAAAGCGTCCACACCTGTCTTCTTTTAGCACAGAACCAGCTGAGGTGGCCACGACCTCCACATGCAGACCAAGTGATTGCAGCATTCACGTAGGATGACGCTAACGCGGAGCAATGGATAAATATGTGTGTGTGAGACTGGAATACAGAGAGAAAGCATTAACTCACCATATCGATGGATGACACAGGCCCGATGCTGTTGACATATATGCCCACATCGATGACTGTAGGTTTCACTGGAAGAGGCAGAAGGGAGAAGAATGAGTGACGGTAGCTGCACATATTGTAAGTGGGACATGTGACATTTATACATGCGATCATTCTATGTGTCATTTGTCTGTTTTCATGCTGTTATGTGTGTCCAGAACAAACGATCAAATCAATAATAGAGTTTTAAAACAATGGTTTTTAATCGCTCAATGTTGCCTGAACCAATACAATCAGAGAGGCAAGATTTACTCCTGAAATCAGAAAAGGCTGCACCGTGCTTCCTGGAGCTGTTACTGTGTTACCATGGCAATTAATAGCATTTCCAGGGAGTATGTAGGATATTGGATAATTTTGCTTGGCAACAACATTCGGTTCCAGGAAGAAAAAATAAATGTTTAACAGACCTAAATGCTGCATCTCTGTTTTGCTTCATTACAGTAAAAGAGACATGGGTTGTGTGTTCCATCGTTTGTGGTTCAAGGCAATCAACACAAAACGTTGTATTCTTGGACGTTCATGTCACATAACATGTTTTCTCAGAATACACATGATGTATCTGGTAAACATCCTACATCATAGGGTCAATTTAAATTATTGTATTGCCACACAGCAAGAAAGAGTTTTCTTTTTCACACTGCCTCTTCTCAATTTAATGACTCACCCCAACACAAACACAAACACACACACACACACACACACACATATCTGTTAGGGGTGTTTAACATGACGAGGTGACCTCCATGGCCACATAATTTTGGGATAATTTGTTGCTAAATATACAGACCTGTCCCCAAGAAGATGCATTTTAATCCTTCACGTTTCATCAGGTGACATTCTTGTCCAATAAACCAAACAAGGATGGATCCGTTTCATGACATCATTGGATCCATTAAAGCCTCAGAATAGTTCTCTCTCAACAAGACGCTGTGGCCTTACTGCAGCCATTCACTTTGATCACGGCTGAGAGACCGGACGCACAAACACTTCTCGAACAACTGCACAGCCTCGTTCAGACAATAGTGCAAATGAAGGTCGATCTGCTTAATTTACAGCCTATAGAATGAGGTCAAGTGTGTGAGCATGTGGGAGCGCCCGTGTCACAGTTTGATATTGTTATTGCATGTTTGTGACCTTCGGATTGGACGTGCCTGGAATCTGCGGCCTGGCGGGGAAAGTGGGTGACGTGAGGAGGGCGAGACGCCTTTTAATGTCATTTTTTTTGCGCCCAGAAGGTGAGACGTTCCGCTATAAAGGTGCTGCGTTGTCAAAAAAATATGTAAAAAAATCTCTGTGGGAAGTCCTTTCGGAGCAAGTTGTCATCATGCACACACGAGATATTTTACAGATCCAGTTGCAGCTAAAAAGAGTGGCCTCTTTTATCTGCACTGCATAATTACATTATTACAATTTCAAGAGTTGTGGCTGCGTTATCCTTCTACAAACATCCTTCTACATGTTTATACTCCTTCCCTGCAGAGAAGGTGTCTGCGAGCGGTGAGCTTAACCCCTGACCTCGATCAGTAAAGCCGCTCGCAATCCAACGAGACGAAGTCTGCCGTTTCACAGAGCGGCTTCCAGGTGTGAATACGAAGCAGGGAACAAATATCCTCAAGTAAATCTTCTCGGCACAAAAACAAGTCGACAGGAAGGTGAGGAGAGAAAAAGAAAAAAAAAATGAACAGCGACTTTAATTGGAATCTATTTGGTTATCTACAGACAGCGCTGGATTAATTACCAGCACTAAACGATGTTGACTAATAATGTTAGTCGACACATGTCGCTCCTTAGTGAATCCATGACTCATTTAAAGGTTCTTTATGGTTCGCTGATATTGAAGACTTTTTACGACATCGTTAAATCGTCTCCCCAGTCATGCCATCCTGTGATGTCGATGTGAAAAGCTGAATTGACGTGCACACGCGTGTGTGTTCATGTGTGCACGCCTGCGTGTCATGTCTCCAGGGACCCGCTGTGCTGGACCACTGATGCAAACAGTTTTGGTTCGCGAAGGCCTGCTGGGAGGCTTTGATTTGACTCTAGCAGCATGTTCTGCTCCACCAACTGGACAATGAGGGACAACAATGCAGATGCGCTTCTGACATTATTATTATTATTATTATTATTATTATTATTATGATTATTATTATTTGTCTATGACTCAGATTGCCTCGTAGTACAGATACAGTCTCTGTGGTCTTTAGGTAGAAATCTGTATTCCAAAAAACACAGCATCCATTTCCAAGAGTGGCAATGCTGATAATATGAGGGGGAGCTACTTTTAAATGTTGCACTCAGCAATAGCGTAAATTAGGACTGTGCGGTATACCGGTTTCAGTTTTCCATACAGTATGAATTTTTCCATATACCGTCATACCAGTCGCCGCTGTTTGGCAGGCAACAACATTTAATGTTCACAGCTTGAAGTTGAAGGAGCAGCGGACCGAGCTACTTACGTCTCATGTTATCTCACTTGACTCAGGGTGTGCAAGAAATGACATCACCAAAATGCATTCTGGGTAAATGACACCGCCCACACAGGAAGACTTTTCTTGTGCAGGAAGAAGTCTTTTCCTGTGCAGCAAAGTGGGCGGGCTTTACCCATCATGCATTTTGGCGATGTCATTTCTTGCACACCATGAGTCAACTTCTATCCGTGAGACGTAAGTAGCTCAGACCGCTGTATGTATCTTTGACAGTAAACATTAAATGTTGCTGCCTGTCGAAGAATGACAATAGTTGTTATGGCCGCACATGCGCCACTAGTATCAAGGGATTCCCCTGGGTCCTAAATCCCTCCAGTTTAGCTCCCTACGTACCAATCAAAACAGCTGCTGGCCAGTTGCGAGTAAGTGGTGAATAACGATGGCGTTCCTTTTCGGCGTCAATAAATTAATGTGTTTATTTGGAAAAAAAATACCGTGATATACCGTGAAACCGCCAGAATCTTACAAAATACTGTGATGTGAATTTTTGGCCATACCGCCCAGCCCTAGCGGAAATGAACCACTATGATAGGATTGTCATGATATTTGGTACGGACAATCGTGGTCCCAAGAGGATGAATCTGAATAACGCTTGTTTTCAACATTTTCACTGATCCAGTAAAACGTCTCAACATCGACTGGATGGATTGGCCTTAACTACAGATTCCTAATGACTTGGCCCACAGTCATTTCCTCCAGAGCCACCATGACGTTGACGCCAATAATCACGATGAAGTTTGGTCACATGTTGAACCGACAGCGCCCTTGGACCCAGAAGAGGAGTACTTCTGGTGATTGGTTCATTTCTGCTTTAAAATAATGTTCAAGTCACAGCAGGGTTTCCTCCTGGCATCCTCCTGGTCCCTGGCTAACATCTCTAACCCTCTTAGGGAGTACTGTCTGGCACCACTACTGCATGGGCATCGAGCCCAAGTTCAAGCTGAGAATCCAATCTTTGTGGTCCATTTGGGGAAATCTGGCATTGAAGGCGTGCACGACACAATACACAAGCAAAGAAAAATACAGATGCCTCCATTGTTCATGAAGGGGAACCGGGGGATGGTATTCGAGCATGCAGTGGGAAAACCCCTCTCAGACGGAGATAAACAAGATGCACACCTTTAGGCAATGCCGACTAGTCCAACTCATCTGCAGGTTTTTGGATTATGGGGCGGAAAAACACCTAAAGAGATCCGAGGTGACAGCGTCCCTCCTTTGGGACCCATTTGCAGAGGAAACTGAGACAATTTAAAAGACCACGGGAGTGGAAGCATGGGCTGGAAAGCTGATCTGTTACAGCTTAGCAGCAGCATTTGAGAACTGGGACAACCTGAGGGAAAACGTCCTCAATTTACACCACGGTGGATAATCAAGGTAGAAGATGACAGTCGGAATAAAGTCGTGTTTTAGACAGTCAGCTCTACTGAGTTACAGTAATCACTCCGTCTTCTCTTGGATTCATTTCCCGGTGCAATACACGAGGAAATAACTACAGTCCATTGATTCCAGCCTCCCTGGAAGTGTGTGTCTGTGAGTGTGTGTGCGTGTCTTTGAGCAAACACAACCATCACAAAAGCTGAGTCGACCTGACATATGTCCAAATAGCGCATGGCAGATTCATGTGGGATGGTGCATAGGTAATGATGACGCTGCTGTAAAAAGAGATCATTTGAGACAGATATGCCCTTCTTCTGTGTAGTTTTTCTTCTCTTTTTTCCCCTCCACACTTCTGTGTGGGAGCTTGTTTTGCTCGCTTTCATCTCTCAAAGAGAAAAATAAAGTTAAAAAGCACGTCTAATCAATACGGGAAGAAACTTAAAAACATCTTCCTACCTATCAACCTATCCATCCATCAACCTAATTTTCCATTTCTAATGGAGGAACCACGATCCAGTCTAGAGACCAGATGAATCCTTCCTCCTCCTCCTCTTCATGTTGCTCATCTTCCTCCTCCTCGTCTTGCTTTTCAGAAAAGCATGACAGGCCCCATCTGTATTACCACATTACCCTGTGGGCCTCGATTAAGAAGAAAGGGCTTTAATGCCTGCTTGGCCTTGCTGGCATGACAAATGCATTACGCATTGTCAGCCCACACACACACACACACACACACACACACACACACACACACACACACACACACACACACACACACACACACACACACACACACACACACACACACACACACACACACACACACACACACACACACACACACACACACACACACCCCAGCTGACCGTTTAACTCCCATATGTTCAGAGTCCGAGGAGCACTGTACTGGGAGTGCCGCCTCAGTGGGCTGTCAGATGCTATCCCGAGGGTTCGCCTCACATCTTCAGTCTCACTTTCAAAATAAATGTGCTGTAAAATAATTCATCATGTCCTGTTTACCAAAAGTCGTCTACAGTACTGAAATCCCTCTAGCTGTTTGCCTCAGGTGGCTGCAATAGAAGAACACTGTGAGACAAAAGGCTCACAATTACAAGTACTACTCTGTCCTAATATGGGTGACTGTTTGGCATCAGCTTCACCAGATAAAATTGCCGTAGAAACATTAAATTTCTCTGAACCATAAAACCAACTGTGCTTAGGCTAGAGCTGTAAAGTAATTTTACTTCCAACGATATCTCTCTATAGAAATGAGGCACTCTACCGAAATATTTAAGAGTCCTATATGTGGTTTTTACGCTCAGCTTTGTGTCTTTAAATCTTTTGTACATCAGTTAGCCATGGTGTACGCCTCGAAATACAATACTTATGAGCCTCGGCTGCTGTTGCTATGGAGACGAAGCCGGCCTAAATCGTGAATCAGAGCGCTAGTGGATCCAAAATGCTTCATCCTTGAATTTTGTGAACCAAACATGCTGCAAAAGTTGCTGAATTCATTCAAAGTTGACCCAAAATGTCAAAGAGAATTGAACCCAGAAACCTCGTCAGATCACTTTCCTAGAAACAGTTCGTTAGGATTATTCCAGTTCAACAAGTGCAGTCTGCTCGTAACTACAGCTGCTTTTCCCGTATACTTCCAAGTCACAGTTACGGGTCAATAAGTTCAAGTCGGTTATGGATCCACAAAGAATTTAGTCCGCAGACATTATCCATCACTCCACACTCTGCTGCGCTGGTACGGTCCATCCAGAGAAATCACACATGATGTCATGCGTGACCTCTCCGCTCCAGCGTTGGTTTGTGTAAACGCCCTGCAGCCCACAATGCCTTTGGTTTGGGTTTGCAGTGGAAAAGCTGTTGCTGCTCTCGTCCTCCGGTGGTGAACATACGCTCTCTGCTGCTGTAGGTAATGAAGCTGAACGACGTCGACGAGAGGAAGTTATACTATATACACTCAGTATAAACTTAGTCTACCGAGTATAGGTTCCTTATAGAACTAACATGCAAGACTTAGTTTAGTACAAACTGACACTGAACATTAAAGATAAAACAACACATGGAGCCATTGTTACAAACAAGGCTTTTATGGACACTTTCAGAGGAAATAAATAAATAAATAAAAGAATGCAGAATTGTACCTTTTGAAATAAGAAATGCTTGTTGCTAAAGTTGTAAAGGTGTTTGTACCACAACTGTTAGTCTCTTTGACAAAACAATTATGTAGCTCCAAGTTTGGGTCCAGAAACGGTCAGAAATACGTTTTATAGTTCGACATTTTGTGAAACAAGCTCATTTGCTTTCATGCTAAGCGTTTGAGAGGAGGATGGATACCTCCCTCATGTCTGCCCATTAAATAAGAACTTACAGCCAGTGAATAGTTAGCCTAGCACAAAGACTGGGAGCAGAGGGAAAGAGCTATCTTAGCTCTGTCTAAAGATAATCTAACAGTCTGTCTAAAGCACAATAATCATATATTTTTTGTTATATTCTTTTTCTTGTCTGGGTGCAATGCCCTCCTGGAGTATGTGTTTGACGGGGCGCGACCAAGAGCTTTTCGATCAGTAACTGCACCTCCAGCTCAGACTGAATGGTACAAATTCTGGGCTTAAACTATTGTCAACAACTTAATAGGAGGCCATCGTGTGCCGGTCCTTTTCAGAGCACCAAAGCACCGCTCCCGCACTTTTGTTTCAGAGCCTGCAGGCCTGTTCTCATAGGTTAGTGTTGTATTTCACAGCCACAATCATGTAAATATGGGCTGACGACAGGAATATCTGTGTCAGCTCTCTGGTGTCAGCCCCCTAGCGGTGATCACAAGTAGGCCGTGCAGCAGTATTTTTTTTTCGTCATATGTACTCCCCAAACTCCCTTTTGGCGTGGCAGACACAAATGCCCTGATGTTGGTCTAAAAATCACGACGGCCCTCTCTCGGGTCCCTGGCAGTACACACACCCGCCAAGTGTAAAGTAGATCGGATGAATTTGAGATATGTGAAGGACAGAGACGCCTCGCTGTATAGTTATATGTAATGGTCTGGATGTGGTGATGGGGCACAGTGGCCCCTAATATTTATGCATGTGACTGCACCAGCTCCAATAGGGGAGAAACCACTCTCTGCTGTCTTTTCCAGCACTTCATAGACAGCATGGCGCTGCACCAACATTGGCAAAGTAGTAGATTGTCGAGGCGCACACGCACACGCACACGCACACACACACACACACACACACACACACACACACACACACACACAAATGGTTGATTGCTGAAAAATGTCAAACTGTTCAAGCGCCAGAAAAAAAAAGACAAAAGGACTTGGCTGATATACAAATAAAGCTCTCAGAACTAGCTTTTAATGAAATTGATCAAATGGATTTGTTTGATAATGGATCAATTTACATAACATTTGAGCGAAATGTCAGAGCACACCTCAGCTCACACTGGTTGAAAACCGAGGCAATTAGATGGAGAGGTGGTAAAAAGATCAGACAAATACTTTTTTCCTCCCCATTCAGACACCTCTCTATACAATATTTGTTGTCCAATGGAAACATCCCACTCTATTCAGAGATGTCACTAATAGTCTTCTCCCTTCATGAATGTAAATGGAAAGTACAAAAAAATATGTAAATGCCTCTCAATATCAGGTAGCCCAGTTATTATCAATCCCTTAACTATGACCTCAGATATAAATATATAACTGAATGTCCACAATTTCAGACGACAATCTTCTTCTTCTTCTTCTTCTTCATAATAATAATAATAATAATAATAATAATAATAATAATAATGAGGAAAGGGGGAGGTTGCGCATGAAATTATGTTGATGAAAGAAAAATTCTGAAAAGCTCTCTCACTTTTGAGACGGGCCCCAAACTTCATCTTGTCAGTTTCCAGTCTCTTCAAGTCACGCAAGCCAGGTGCCGGGCTTAAATATCAGATGACGTGGTAAAAATAACACCCGTAGTGTTATCCTGAACTGCACTGCAGCTAATGCTGGAAACTGGGGTTCAACTCCACTAACGACACTATTTCTGTCTCAAAGAAATGTTTAAATAACTCAAACGGCATGCAGGCCGCGGACGACAGAAGCCATCTGGTTTCTGCAAGCAGGGAGACGCGAAGGCTAAAAATTATTTTGCAAATGCTATTTGACCCACATGTGTACATTTCGGCATCCCCCTACGCCAACGGGACAAGCTGGGGCGAGCCATCGGCCCCGCAGAGAGCGGCATCAGCTGCAGTCACCCAACTACTGGGAAGCTGGAGTCCCTCACACGCAGGTGATGCTTCCTGCTGAACTCCTCCACATCATCTGACCGCCTTTCCTCTGGCAAACACTACAAGTCCAGCAGTGAAGTGAAAGCAGCTGATTACAATTAATAACATAATAATAATAAAAAAGTACGGACTAATTTGACAACTGTGATGCTACACAGCAAAGAGAACCCAGCAGTTTTAATAGAGAGGCTCTATTGTGTGAACCTGTACAGCAAGTTATTAATACCAGCGCCATAACAGTCAGAACTGCAGTGTGAAAAGAAAATAGTTGTGAAATGGTGGAGAAAATAAATAAATAATCACCTTGGTGTTGGAAAAATAATACTTAAAGGAATAATTTGAAGGATGTGTATATTTGTTTTCTTAACTTAGATGCAAAGATCGACACAACACGTCTTGCTAGCCAAATATGATGCAAAAGCCTGCAATTTAGCTTAGCATGAAGACCTGAACAAAAACTTAAATTAACAATTGTACACTGGGTTTGTACGAATAAAACAAACAAGACAGAGGACAGGATTAGTAGCTTCTTGTTTAGCGAGCGTACAAGAGAGTGGTTTTGATCGTCTCCTCTAACTCTCGGCAAGAAAGCAAATAAGAACCGTTTTTAATATAAACCTGAAATAACTTCTTTGCTGACAAGCAGGGAATAAAACACATATTTCACAATTAAAATTAAAATGTTACACATCAAGCAGTTACTGAGCAACATTATCGTTCATGGGGAGCCATGTTTGTTTTCACCTGTTGAATGAAAGTCCTTTATTCACTAGTTATGCTCGGTTTTTGGTCTCTGCCAGCTACTGAGGGACATATCTGGGCTTTAGCTGCTAAACGCTCCAATGTGTTCACTCGCGAGTTTGAAGCTGGGCAGGTATAGGGCACAGTGGGCTTTTGTTTTTTAACATAAAGACCGAACACCTGAACATTAAGCTGAAACTCGCTATGCAGTACCATAAAGCTGGTGCCTTTGAGCAAGGGTACTGCATAGCCAGCAGAACTGTGGCTTAAATTAGCAGCCAGCTGTGTACATCTACCTGGATACATTTGGTATTGCTGACACACGTTTGCTCAGCAAATCTTCCTTGGATAAACAAACATTATGTAAATTGAGGAGTGCAGGTTCACCGGGTGACCCTGCAGAGTGTGTTTTACTACGCCGAGTGAGCCAACGCGCTGTGGAAACACTAGTCTGGCTCATTTCCTTGAACGGAGCTCAAAAGATGATGTGAGTCAGGTGTGCCGAGGATTCGGTAACAACTCATATATTCTCTTCATGAACGCATAAAAGAGTATTGCAAGTCTAAATGAAAAGACGTTCCCTCGGACAGATATTGACCGTCTGCGTGGGTGTGTATACCCTACAAGTACAGGACTAGCTGTACAGTATTCAGCTCCCTGAATCAAATATAATAGATCTGGGAAGAGAAGGTATTTCTGTTCCCGCAGAGGTTTAATGAGAGCCAAGCAAAGGGAAAGGTCTCAGTGCTTATGAATCGCCACCAGGCAATCACACAGCTAACACCAAGTAATAATGCTGCAATATAAGATGGGGGTGTGCTTGTTTGCTTGTTTCACACAAACAGTTATCAATGCAATGAGGAGGGCATTCAAAATGAATTATCTCACAATTCAATTTCTGTTAATAAAGTAAACAGCTCTTATGCCTGCTCACACACTGGCGAATGAGTAGCATACAACCCATTTATTGCATTAGTTACTTCGTGGACTGACTGAATTGAAAGAGCGCGAGTCATTTCCGTGAGTCGTGAGAAGATTTTGGTGCTCAAAAACTAAAAAAAACTTTTTGATGGAATATATTTTTTTGATAATAATGCAAGCAGGCCTCGGACGTCTGCCACGACGAAAGGGAACGCTTTAATCTCTTTGATGGGGGAAGAAACTGAATGCTAGACGCCTCGTTCGCGCACACAGCCATGTTGCTGCACAGACATGAGATTGACAGGAGAGTTCAGTGCATTGCAACTTTCTCCGCGAGCAACTTTGCAACTTTAACACACACAAATCCGAGACAGACGTCACAACGAGAGACACTTTGGATTTAATTAGACTTTGTGTCCGTCAGGTAAACAATGAATTATGCATTATTTGGCTCCCCTGGTGTCTAGTTGAACTGTCCGGGTTTCAAAAAGCTGACTCACACCTTCCAACCATTCCCAATCTAGATTTTTCAGTGACCACGGTTAATGAAAAACCACTAATTCAGTTATCATAGAAACAAAGCTGAATCCTTTTCCTTCCAATATCTTTTTTTATTCAATGGTGACACATTAAGTGCATTTGTAAAAATAGAAATCATTGTCCCAATGGGTATGTTTTTCACTGTATTTCTTTGTTGATATTTACGCATTTTTAATCTGCCATCAAATCTGGCACAATCATAAAGACATATCCTCGCCAAAGCAGTATGAGACAGGTCCAAAAAAATACTCGCTGTGCTTTGTTCTCCGTAGCAGCTCCACTAAATGACTAAGCTTAATTAGAAACACAAACAGCACAGGTGCAAGCCGCCCTTTCTCTTTCTCTTTCAAAGCCTGTCCCCACCTCCCAAATCCCCGGCTAACCACCGGTGCTTTGGCGGGAGTGGAGTGGACATGGGAGACACAGATGGAAATCGATTAAATGGTTAGAGCTCACAGGGATGAGAGATGTGTCAGCCATGATCTGGACCCAGCTTGGTCTTATAACCACCTAATGCACTTCACTTTGGTATCAGCCCCTCCACTTTAAGGCGCCACGCGATTGCTTGGCCATTCCTTTGTGGTTTCTCATTAACTCTGCGATGCTGGAGGAATGAAAGGCGAGGGGGTTTACAACCTCTCTTTGGAGAGGAATTAAACATTTTTAGAGAAGCTAAAAATCTGGTCATGGCCCGTGATTCGACTCTTCAGATGCGTGTTTCTTTTCTTTCTTCTTTTTTAATAATGGCAGAGGAGACTGTATTAATTTTCAGAAAAAGATTTCAAAAACATAATGAGATCGTCTTATCTGTAAGTGATTATGATCACAATGCCTGCCAACACACAGACAGACATCACCATGGCGACGTAACATCCCACACACAGTCTACTATTGTGGCAGATGACAATACATGACGAGGCAATACATGACATTATATGGCTATCAACGTGAAAAGAAACACATCCACCATTTAACTTGCAGCTGGCTTTGAAAAATGAAGCTCAGCCATTGGCTGAAGTCAGAGTCACGTGGCATCTGATTGGCTGCAAAGCGGATTCGATTGATCTCACATTTTCCATCATGATTCCGAAAGTGTTATAGGGGGGGATATCCTAAATCTTATGTGTAAAACTCAAGGAAAACATTGCTAATCCTGAGACATTAAGCCCCTCCAACACACACGCACAAGCTCCTAAAAGGTTACCCCATCCGGCAGCTTGTGTGTGTGCGTCTGCGAGTGTGTATCCATTCCCGTCTGCTTGTGTGCCCGGAGCGCCCGCACCTCCCTCCCGCAGGCCATTGTCGGCTCGGCTAACCTGGCTACCGAGGATGCGAGGCGGAGCGTTCGCCAGGATCTAAACTCCTCTTCATCTAATGAAATGTCACTGGACTTGAAATACTGAGGAGGCTCGACGGAGAATCGTCCTTTCAGCTGGCGAGGCGTCGCTGCTGTGCCAAATGTCATCTCTGTGAGGATCAAGGGGAGGAGGCCCACCAGGACCGAGTCAGCCTCAAAAGGCGCCCAGATCTGAGCCAAAAGGTGGAGAGAACAACTATTTTAATCTGGCGGAAATGCTTCAAATTTGGGGGGAATGGGGGTTATTCCTTTAAATGACCCAAGCAAGGAACCCACACCAGTGTTCACAACTCTTTTCCAAGCAAAGTAGCGAGCAGCACAAGCTCAAAAAGTCACTAGAACTTGCAATTAAGTCGCCAAGTCAGCAACACTGGCAGCCTGTCCATTCCTTCCAAAGCCACTCCCTCAAATTCTTGTTATAAACACAAACAACGGACACTGGATTTGCATTCGATTCATTAATCGCTGTCCATGAGAATTTCGAACATATTTTTAAAACCCTCCCTTTAAGGTCACATTAATGGGAGCTACCATAAAGTAATACTCTACTACGGATCAGTACCTCAAACAACCCCACTTCATGATAATTATGTCCCGTTAAAAAAAAAAAAACATGAAACCAATTAATTAATCGTATCTGATGATTTGAATGTAATGCAGTTAAAATGAAATATTAACTGCATTAGCTTTTCAGAATTAGCCTGCATGTTTTGGTTATTTGAATGCATATTTTCCGAGGTTATCTAAAAATAAAAAATGCAAGTGCAAATCAGAAAACTAAATGGAAGCAAATAAACAGAGAGGCTGCCATCACTTCAAGGCAATTTAAATCATCCACCTTCGTTTATGATAGTTTACCATCTTTTCAGGCAAATGTACATCTTTGAAAACAAAGACCAAAGAGCCTCATCAACTGATAGAAGTTACAAGAGGATATGAGAAAATATAAATTACTTTAGTCACACACAAAGTAAACAAAACACGGAGGAGTTTGAGTGATGAATGGGATACTGAACCAAATTGTGGAGAAACAACATCAACAAAAGGCTGAAAGTCCCTGAAATGTGCTTCATATCACATGTTTCAATTAGGCCTTACACTGAGAGGCATACAGGGAAAATCTGCATATAATTCCACTGCATGACTCATCAGTGTGTTTTCTAAAAAGGGCAGATTAAACCGGTTAGCAATCATCCCATCAGGAGTCAGGATGCCAAACCTCTTCTAAAAGAAGTTAACAACAAATACATCAAACTTAATTCACCCAGTCATGGCTAGAGTATATAGTATATAGTAGGGCTGCACGATTATGGCCAAAATCATAATCACGATTATTTATCACGATTATTCATTCATTTTAGGGACAACATCTTTTTATTGTGCTTTCACGTTTAAATGAACAAGAACACTGCTTCCACTTCCATTGTTGTGCTACATTCTAGCTAATGTACACATCTCTGCATCAAAATAAAACTTATACGGTTCGTATTCACCTGAAGCAAAATATAAATAAAATGTTTACCCAAAATAAAGGGCTAACTAAAAAGAAATATGCCATCAGGTCAGTCTTGGTTGCAAAATACTCGACAGCTGTGTCATCCCTTTGTATTTCCCCCAGACGATGTCTCATACAGTGCAGGTAATGCGTGTTCGGAGAAATAATTGCGCGAGGGGATCACATATCTCTTGTCTAGTGTCTGAACCTTCATTGCTCACAGTATTTATTGGACACATATCTTTGGCCAGATGAAATGTGATTGCAAAAAAAACTGTTACTATGAGGAACTTTGACCATGTTATGAAACAGTCTCACTATAATATTGATGCCTCTATATGACCTACATAAAGTAAAGAAGACTATCAGCCAAAAGATTGGCTATATCTACATAGTTATTATTAACGTTGGTCATCGGTACCACCGAGTTGGATCGGTACCACTCCTTGAGCTCAGAATCCAGCGGGGCCTCCGGCAGCAACCAGCCCACCGGTGGACCGATCCAGATCCAGTGGCAGTAAAATTACAGGGTTTCTAAAGAGTCTCTGGTGCCTGAAAACACCACCGTATTGGTCCAAAATCAGCACAAAATTAAACTTCCCCGTAGTAGCTTTAGAAGGAAAATACACCACCTTTTAGTCGGATGTCCAATCGGTGCTGAAGGTAAATGTAGTCCACTGAAGAAGTTAATTCCCCAGTGGGTGCTATATTGACTGAGAACACCGATTTCTACATGTACCAGGATGCATTGAGAAGAGCAGAGAGTTCTTTTTGATACTTCTGATAAAGGAACTAAATAAACTCACACAATGTCCTTCTATTCTGACACCTAAAACAGGAAAATGCAATCGCACACCTTCGGACTTTAGGTTTCTCTCTTTCACTGAACTAAGACGGCTCGATTGCTTTATAAACTCATTGTAAAACACACTGCATTCAAACTGAACAGACACAAAACTCCCTAAAGCCATTAGTACGACAGTCAGAAGTACGTCAACATCCTGTCACTGGTGTACAGTGAACAGATTTTGCAGCTGCACCCAGAGACACAGAGAACATCTGCAACTGCAGCCGATTTTCACACGATATACATAACAAGGCTAGAGATGAGGTTGAAAAGCTGCTCATTTTCCTTTTAATTAAAAAAAATTGTATGCAGGATTTAAACTTTACAATGGTTATTTAATTTCACCCAAGTAAAAGGACCAGTATACTTCCTCCATTTTCCATCCACTCCCTTTGCGTTTCAATACCAGCTACTCGTTAGAGTAAATCACAGCATTTGAGCGCAAGACAAACACCTCCTTGATATTTCTGGCAGTGGCATACAGAAAAGAATACAAACCCAGATGGAACTTTCTAAGTAAAGACTGTTAGATCTGATTTCCACTGGTTTCTTTAATAAAACAAAGGATACATCTAAATCCTTCATCAAGCAAGGAGACAATGTAGGGCTGCTGGCATATAATGAACAAAGACACAAGTAGAATTCATGGAGACCAAATATTGCACTGCCTGAAACACCCCTCCCCCTCCTCTTCCTCTTCCTCTTCCTCCTCGCGTGCTTCGCCCTGGAGTGATTGAATCTGACATGACTTCTGAATCAGATCTATGAGGTTTTAATATAGGACGCAAAGTGGGTCAAACTTTTACTTGGGTTCCAAAAAAAAAAACTGATGTAAATTATGTAACAACATAGTGATGGATAGTAAGTAGGGGGGACAACAAAAGAGAGGTGATTGAGTGAGGGAGACAGAGAAACCGACGGAAAAAGAATGAGAGAGCAGCAGGAAACAGCTACAAACCAATCATCACACACACAGTTTACTAGTATGCAAAGAAACCACTGACCAACCACACATCTTATAAATAAAGAGGCAAAGGAATACATAGAGATGGATAAAAGTACAGTACAACTACAAACAGCAGCTGCTTGTTGGATACAGTTACACGCACACGCACACACACACACACGTCTCCCATGGAAAAACGCACACACATATGCACAAACACAGCCTCTCCCTTTTCACTCCAAACATAAATAATTGCAAGCGGCAGACATATTCAGGGAGGCAATAATGGTGGATATGATTGCAACGACCTGGTCAGTCAGTGTAGATCAAAGGCTTGTTAGTTATGGACGATTACAGCCTTCAGTCCCAGCCACCGGCTGCGAACGCACACACACACAGTCTCTGGATTGTGTACCTGGCTGTATTGAAAAGCTGTCAGCTTGATTGCATTTGCATGCCGGCTGACGATGAACCGAGCACCTGACAGAGTGAGAAACCGCATGTCGGTTGGATCAACTCAAAAATCAGGAGTTTAAATCTGATATGGTCCAGTTGTTTCACTGGTATATTTCTAATAAAGTAGGGATGTTGAATAAGGGCGGGTTCTTAAAAGTGATAATGGCTTAATTAATCAGATGTTCTGTCTCCAACTTCTGAGCAGCTATACTAATTTCTCTTGGATCAGTACCGTGACTTTCTTGGATTCTCTGTTGCGTCTACGTCCATGAGGGTAATTTCCTTGTCTTTTCAGCCACAACGTCTATTGCTGCTTAGCTCCAACGGTTCTTCCTTCTTTTTTTTTTATAGCAAAACAAACAGCTGCTGCTGTTAAATGCACCATTTGCTGCGCAGCAACTGCTTTTTTTTTCCTGCAAAGAACCACTGGTATGTGTCGGAACATCTACAAGGGTTTTCATTCATCAAGCAAGCTAACTATAAGCAGGAGAAGTCTGGGGAGGTGAGGGGCAACACACCGATGAGGAGAAGGGACAGGTGCTTGTTGGTGTTCAAGAAGTTGGTTATTGTGGCAAATGTTACTCAAACAGCATTATACAGCTTTTGTTGAGGGACTATTTTCAGCAGCAGATTAAGTGCAGTGATGTACCCTCTAACCAGCGTAAAGCATTTCTGGTTTGAAAAAAGATGTAATACAAAGCGCTGTGCCATCAGTGTCTGATTTAATATAGAACATATACAATTCTGTTTATGAACGTACACTTATATTTTATTCAATATTCATTCAATAACTATTTTGAAAAGGATTTTTGAATGGATGCTAATTTTAAATATATATAATCTCATGTACCGCCTAAAGTTTCTTCACGTACCCCCAGGGGTTGAGAGTCAAAACTACAGTCAGTTTGTGTGTGTGTGTGTGTGTGTGTGTGTGTGTGTGTGTGTGTGTGTGTGTGTGTGTGTGGATAGTTACGTGACCTGCTTTTAATAGTCTTTGGACAAAGATGGTTGCCTGTGGGCTCAAGACTCTAACCTTGCCTGTAGGGCTGTGCGGCAACACACACAAGGTACAGGAAGACTCTTCTTATGCAGGAAGAAGTCTCTTCCTGTGCGACTGAGTGGGCGGGCTTTACCCAGCATACATTTTGGCGATGTCATTTCTTTCAAACCATGAGTCAAGCTCTATCCCTGAGACGTAAGTAGCGCAGCTGTGACTGTAAACATTAAATGTTGCTGCCTGCCGAAAAATGACAGTAGTCGTTACGGCTATGTATGTGCCACTAGTATGAAGGGATATGAAATAACAACATTCCCCTGGGTCCTAAATCCCTCCATGTTTAGCTTCCTAACACAACCCATGTACCAATGTACAAACAGCTGCTGGCCAGCGAGCAGGTCAACAACTATGGCGCCAGTCCTTTTTGCAGTCAATAAATCAATGTGTTTATTCGGAAAAGAATACCATGAAACCGCCAGAATCTTACAAAATACCGTGGTATTAATTTTTGGCCATACCGCCCAGCCCTTCTTGCCTACCTTATTTTTATGTATTTTTTTAGAGCGAGGCCCAGACCTTAATGGAACACCTTGAATCATCCCTGGCTCTCAAACTCAAACCGTACATGTGCGTGGCTGCAGAGCCCCACTACTCCAACCCCCTTTGTCCTTGAATCCCTGGTGAGCACACACGCAAACGCCGACACACTCGCCAACGCTCCGACGTACTCGTGCGCACACACGCACGCACGTGTCCGCGCAGTGCACGGGGATCGCACACAAGCACACGCAGTGATCACACTCTGAATCCAAAAGGAAAGTGACACAATAGGGACACAAAAGCATCTCATCTTCATCCAAGGCGGACTGCTTCTTATCGGTTAAGGTGAGGCTCAACACGTCTTGCCCTGCTCTGCTCGGGGAGGCCTTCTCACGAGCGGACCAGTCACCCACTTTATATGAAGATTAGGCTCGCTGCTGACTTCACAAGACTGGAAGAGACGGGGGGAAACAAACACGGGAACTAAGATAATAACCCTGTTATACGTTGCATCTTGGGCTTCTTCTGCTGTTTCCTGTAAGCTTTGCTTCACTACAGCGGGACTAAAAATGTACTGTTGACAGTTTGAAAGATTCCTAAGAAAGATAAATTAACTAAGACTCAAATATTAATAATAGTGAAAGTAGCTAAAGTGAAAGTGCTGACATTGTATTCATATTCAATTCAGTTTATTTTATATAGCCCAACATTGCCTCGCAGGGCTTTACAATCTATACACATAACGTCCCTGTCCCGGGACCTCACATCGGATCAGGAAAATCTCCCCTGTAGAAACCCTTTCACAGGGAAAAAAAGGAAGAAACCTGAGGGAGAGCAACAGAGGAGGATCTCTCTCCCCAGATGGACAGAAGCAATAGATGTCATGTGGCCAGAATGAATAGTTCTCATATCAGCAAGTTACAAAGGTAAATAAAAATAGCATGACATTTTGAAATTACAAAAAATTGTTTAGCTACTAGTTTTAAAAGATGATTCTGACAAACAACATTTTTATACCAGAATACATCAGAAATGATCTATTTCACGGACAAAGAATATACCATTTGCATTTAGAAGTGTAGTCACCTAAAGTGCACTAAAATAAATACTTAGAAGGCACAATGTTTTCGAAAAACATGATTAGAAGGTAGATACCAACCTCATATTCATACAACAAATATGAGGCTACAGAGAGCAGTAGATTAGCTTAGCATAGCATACAGAATGGACGGAAGGGGAAAACGGCTAATCTTCAGCATCCCTAAAACCAAACGTATACGTTCGGCATCCACAAGGATCCGTGTGGCCTAAATGTCATCATAACGAGGCGTAACCTGCTCTGTGCAGACGTACCAGCAATGTGTTACAAGTGGTCGTGTAAATGGCGCAGCAAATGAAGATTTAGAAAAGGTCTAACACAACAAAGGAAATGTAAAGGTCTAACCAGCTCCAGTCTACCCCTACTTTGTTTCAGCTTAGAGAGGCTGTTTTCCACCAAAGAAGTGAGCGGGTACTGTGAGATACAAACACACTTCTCATATTGAATTAATGGCCAATTAATACAGAACATCTCGAAATATGCTTAAAACAACAGTTTGTGCTCTGGTCCAACAGCCAGCAGCATGTTAACAAGCAGAAACGCAGAGAAGTTTCTCACATTTAAAAATGAGGCAAACGGCGGAGAAAAATCATTGTTTGATACCGTGTGTGTGTGTGTGTGTGTGTGTGTGTGTGTGTGTGTGTGTGTGTGTGTGTGTGTGTGTGTGTGGAAGATGACTTTGATTTAGACAAAATCCAGGTGTATCTCGGAAATGAACCACACTGCTCTGACTTCTGACAGTAGCTGGCTGTCTATGTGAGTGTACTTGTCTTTGTGCGTGTGTTTCACAGAGGTTCATTGCAGCACTTCTCAACTGAACCCACTTTTTTTTTTTACAATGACTTAAATGTCCCAGATCTGTCTTTGACTCAGCGTCATCTTCGAGAGTGTGGATCTCTACGTGTGTGTTGTTGTTTTTTTGCCTGCGTGTTTCCGCTGCCTCACATTATCCTGCTACGACATTAACATTTCATGGACGACACTGGAGGTTTGTCAACTGGATCTCATCAAAATTTCATCCTTAATTATGGGAGCGGAGCTGGAGGGAGATTCCCTCCACCGCTACCCCGACTGAACTGAGCCGAGCAAGCCGGCGGCCCGGAAGTGAAAACAAAAAACAAACAAATAAATCAATTCCCACCAGCAGGTACTGCCAGTGAAAGCCGATTGCTTGCCTCGGTCATTCGAAGATAACCTAAGAACACAAATAAAGACTTGCAGTGATCTGGCGATAAGCATTCCCGCTAGAGTCTTTCCACAAAGCCTTCCGAAACTTCATCTCCAAACTCCCCAGCTGGAGCTGTTACAAGTGAAAGTTTTTCAGGCTTGAAGGCGGCAACTTCAAGAGGCTGTGTCATCACGGATTAAACCTTAATATGACTTCAAACCCACGAGTCCTGCAGCTGAGGGACAGATGTTCCTCCTAGGTGGTGTTTGACAGCGTCAGTTTGTGAATGAAAGGTGTGCGTTTGAGGCACAAAGAGGGACAAGAATCCAATGTATTTAAATCCATGAATCATCTTACGACTTCCTAGATGTATCTGGGAACCACTTGACTAGACTACCTCATTGTATAAACAAGTAGTTCAAACCAGCTACAACATAAAATGCCATTAACACATTGCTGCAACCACATTAACAATGTAATGCTGCAATGTCATATAGAATAGATTAATCAGTCACAAAACAAGCACTTTTCACTTTGATACTTCCAGTACATTCAGCTTGTTCTGATGTTTAGTTTGCATTCTCTGCGTTAAAAGCAATGCACGTACTTCATGAACATTAAATACTTCAACAGATGCTTTTCACATCTCTCTTTAACTAATGCAACAACAGCACATACTGCATTAAAATCGTCTCCATAACTGTAGGGGAAATCTCTCAGTAAGTGGAAGCTATACTTTTTTGAAGAATGATGCTAAATGCAATGCATGATGGGTAATCGTAATCCCAGCGCTGTGAGGCACTTCGCCTCCGCTAAAAGGTACTCCGAGGCTCTCTGCACCAACCGCCTACACAATGGTCAACATATAGAAACGAGACGTAGAAAGAGACGTGACCCGGCACATGATATCCATTACACGACACAGAGTGTGCAAGCAGTGGTCCTCCACTTAATATAGTCAGTTCAACGAAACGTGTACTCACCGGTGGCCACAGTGTCCCGTTTCTCTCAGGTTGTGCTTTTAGCCGACTTAAAAGCACGAAACGGTCGCGTGACGCTTACACAAAAATGTTAATACAAAAAGAAAAGGTATCGTTGCCCAACAGTTTGAATAAGTCCATGAAAGCACCCCAGGGCCCGGTATCGTTGCTGTATACTTCTTCCAACCGTCACGTCGCGCGACTCCGTAATGTTGTGAAGTTGCGTCGCTGTCAACTTCCGCCTTGTGCGTTTTACCGGAACAACTAAACCGGACAACAACTTACCCACAGCGCAAAAAATAAACACACAAAATGCCCTCACTTGCGGCTAACGTGTAGTTTAGCTAAATGCTAGCTAATTCAGCCCAACTTTGCAGACTAGAGCGTAAACACGTTCGTCTGTGACGCACGAGCTCTGAGCGACCAATCAAAAGACGGGAGTCAACCGGGGTCGATTTTTAAGTTACTAATTTAATTTTAACATAATTAATATTTACGTTATAATATGCATTGATTGTGTTGGGTTCACTATTATATAAGAATTTGATGTAAAAAATAAAATAAATAGATGTTCAATGCCGCTGGCCTTGGCCCCGCTGACATGAATACCAGCAGGTTAGCAAGGACTTAAGCTAACGAGAGGTGAAGAAGATGGCACACTGAGCCGCGGGAAACAAGATAACAACTATGGCATCTAAAAAGTTAGGAAACCCAAACAGTGTTTATTCCAGAATGTGGAGTAGAGCAATACCCAAATGGTTTCCACATATCAACTATTCCTCTGATTTTTGCAGCACACTGCTGATTGTAAATACAAAATCCCAAAAGCAGGGGAAATAAATGCAGCAGAAGTAAATTAGCAAAATTGTAGGAGAATAAAATTAAAGCTACTTATGGTATTTTGAAACTCGATAAATGGGACTTTGGTAACATTCCTTCTATTCTTTTAAGGCTGGGAACTTTTTCAGTCAAGGCCACCAGTGGAAACACTGCAGGGAATCTCACCAGTAACCATTTGATTAGCGTCTCTGAAGAGGAACACTCCCCCTGCAGGAAGCTCTGCGTTTTGATTGCTCCAGAAGCATATGGGTGCAGGAATAATATGGGCGCAATCAGAGAATGATTTGGACTCAGGCCACCACCCTCAAACTCTCACACACACAGACCTTTCTTGTATGTGACAGGCCTACAGGGAACGATAACCATGCAGCCTTACATTTTTCTATTTCACCTTATTTTTCATGACCACGATCTCATGGAGTCATGTTTCCCCGAAAGGACAGGAAGTGTCGTCGTACACTGATCACAATTCGTAAAATTTTCAATGCAGAACTTGTATTTGTAATGGAGTTTTTCTTCACTGTAATAATACTGAATTACTGGTAGTTCTGCTTTGAAACACACGTTTATTGTAGTTCTGTTTTGGTAAAGCAGTTGCTCCTGGGGAGATATCTGACATCACAAATACTCTGGCAAGTATGACAGCTATTCGACTCATAAATCTGTCCATTTAACAAAAAAAAATGGTCAGAAGAAGGTCAGGGCCTTTCTGAAGTTAAATCAAAACAAGGCTCCATTTTTTAGTCCCATGTTGAACGTTGAGACACATCTCAAGTCATTCAGCCCTGTTATTTTCATTCAAGATAGTTGCGTCGCCTATTGTCTTTCCACCATCTTGTCTCTGAGACCACTGGGATGCACTTTATTAATGTTTAGGCCAAGATGCCACAGCACTTCTACAATGAATTCAAAAATCCTGCTGCTGGCTTCTTGTCAAATTGACAACCATTGTAATGGCGCTGCACAATCAGCACTCATACAATTTCTGTATGAGTGAGCTGCGTATCCCTTACAGGTCAAGTACAGTAGGTTGCTCAAAGTTCAAGACTCAGGGTGATCGAGCTTTTCCGGTCCTGGCTGAATCAGTCCGTTGAGTGTTTTACAGCTCATCTCAAAACCTAGTTATTCTCGAAGGAATGGCATTGGTTGATTTGTTTGTTGTCAATTTTTGCCTGGATTTGTTGTTTTTTCCTTATCCCAATGCTTTTTTTTAAATCCTGAAGATTCTTAAATGTGAAGATTTGCTGCTATTCTTTGTCATTTTATGACACAAAAGCAATTATCTTGAGGTTGGGGGACTCTCATACTGTTGGTTAAAACAAGACATCTGAAGATGGCACTTCAGGCGACAGACAATTATAAATTACGATACTCTGACATGTTGTCCACAAAATCGGGGAAATAATCAGCAGATGATGTCAACAACTGTCTGCAGCCCTAGTTCATGCATGACCATACTGCAGATACTGAAACCACATTCAAACACCTTATATATATTTCTAATCTTTCAGTAAACAGACAACGTTGTTAACAAGCTGCAGGCCCGGGGTCGTAATTATTACACTCATGCTGTCCACTCATGCTGTCCAGCCCAACAGCGTCTAAACACACAGAACTTTATTCCGAATAGTGGACCTCCAGTTACACCAAATATGGCCGCCTGCACTTTGAGGACAAGTATAAAACGCTGGACAACATATGTAGAACATCTCCACTTGAAAATGGGCCCAGCCTTCAACTAACTAAGATCTGGAAAAAAATAAGCTGATAAAAAGACTGGGGGTAAAACAACCCCCACCAAGCGTCCCCTTGTTTCAGCACCACGGACAGCTCCGCTCCCAACCAATGACAATCAGAACCATGGACAGCACCCAGAATTTGATTTTCTTTCTTGTTTCCCCCCCACGAGCTCTAAAACTCGTCAATGCGATGCGACCTCACCTCCGATATCCGGCCGCAGCGTCTTGTCGTATTCCTTGAGCAAATTGTTGAGGATGCGCGTGGCGTCCTCCTGGTGCGACCTGGGGACCAGCATTTGGTTGACACTGGTGTCGTTGGGATCCTCGTCGTCGGCGCCATATTCCAGTAGATCAGAACTGGGGGTGTGAATAACAAAAGGTGTGTGGGGAGGGGGGGTCGTTAATCCTGTTGATGCGCTGCTCCCCTCCTTAATGAACACCATTATCATAATAACTAATAAAAACACACACACACAACTTTGTCGCAGCAGCAGTTGCGTATGCTGCTTATATTTGAAGGCATATTGAGTATACATGGATTATTATCTATCTCTCTGTGTGTGTGTGTGTGTGTGTGTGTGTGTGTGTGTGTGTGTGTGTGTGTGTGTGTGTGTGTGTGTGTGTGTGTAGGGAAAGCCCTGAGAAAAAAATTAATAAAAAAAAACACCACATGCATTATCAGCCTCGTTCACATGCAATGCGTATTCCCTCGTCCTCCAACAGCAGAGTAAACATGTGAACTTTTACAGCTTCAAATAAACATCTCTCAGCTGTTGATCGTGCCAATAAAAATACATTTTAAAAAAAGGGCACAAACCCGACTCACCGAGCACCTTGCGCAAGAAGTATGAAGAGGATGACCCCAAACTTGATTGTCATTTTCCCATGCGCGGATCTCCCCCCTCCGGATCACAGAAAAAAAAAATCGGTGGAACGGAGATCCCGGCGATGTTGCTGCTGCTGCCGCCGCTGCGATGAAGTGACAGTACAGTATAGGTGTGTGACCATCAATCCGTGCTCTGAACTTCCTCATCCGCCCACACACTTTCTTCTGCGTGTCATCTGCGACCCACACGGCGGTCTCTCTCTCTCTCTCTCTCTCTCTCTCTCTCTCTCTCTCTCTCTCTCTCTTTCTCCCTCCCTCTCTCTCCCCCCTTCCTCCCTTCCCCTCTCCCTCCGCGCTCCGCGCAGGGGTTCCTCCGGGACGAACCCGCGAGCGATCAATCAATGTGATCAGTCCAGCGGAGTCGAATCAGACGGGATCCAGCAGCGCCCTCCTCTTCTTCAGGCGCCTGTGTGGGCAACAGTAGTTGGGTGACGCTGTCTGCTGCTGGTGCTGCTGCTGGTGGTGGTGCTGCTAGTGGTGCTGCTGGTGGTGGTGCTGGTGGTGCTGCTGGTGGTGCTGCTGCTGGTGGTGCTGCTGGTGGTGGTGCTGCTGGTGGTGAACTTTAGACGAGCATCTTGCATGACTCACACCGTGCACAGTCTACATGCTGCACCTGGATCACAATTGATCCAGATGTAGAATTTTTTTCCCAGGCTGCGTCATGATGGAAATGTGATTATTTCATGAAGCTTTCAGCATGAATATACTGGAAATATACCAATTAATTATGCAGTCAGTTAAGGGGATGAAACAAGGGGTAGATTATTATTATTTTACTGTTCCCAACGCTTTATCCAGCATTTGAAAGTACGCTTCACCATGCAGATCATAAACGAAATAAAATGAGCATATCAAAAAGAAAAAACAACAATCAATAGGGCATCAGAATCACTGATTGTTGATGATGATGGCTTCATGCTCTTTACACACACACTCTACGTGCCGCAGTCACAGCGAGCTCTGCTCCACTCTCCAAAACAAGTCTGCTCCGAAGAGGCGCGCAACTCAGTGTATGAGGAAGAGGAGGAGGAGGAGGAGGAGGAGAAGGAGGAGGAGGAGGAGGAGGAAGAAGGGGCAGCCCAGTGTTCAGGCCCCACACTCTTGTGAGGCTGGTGACGCACACACACACACACACACACACACACACACACACACACACACACACACACACACACACACACACACACACACACACACACACAGAGAGAGGCTTCGCTGCCCCCTGGTGGCTGAAAGTGAGACGGCACTATATGCAGGAGGATCCTCACTGCGGCGCCGCGACCGCCATCAATAACAGCAACAGCTGACACGTGACCAAGAGCTCTTACTTCAGTATCAGTGGGCAGCACTTTCCTGTGAGTGATCTATTATTATATATGACTTTTTGTAAAGTGCTGTCACATAGTATGAATTAGTACATACAAATACAGGACTCGAAGGAGTCTTAAAGATAATTATAAGTACACATGAAATGATGCATGTGGCATGAAAGAAGAAGAAGAAAAAAGTTATTTCATGAATATATTAATATTTTAGAGGGGAAATCTTTGGGGGAACAGAAAACAACTTAGAAAGTACAATCACCTACACATTGTAAATTAGTCTTTTATTACCCCATAAAAAACCTTCAAAAGTGAGTATATTAATAATGATTTCCCTCCATTGTGGCTGACAAGATGTCTAATGTTCTTGTATCCGCTCGCTCAATATAATTTGAGAAGTGAAAGTACTTTCATCTGTAATAATCTGGTCACTCGTACATCAGACGCAGCACTGCAAAAAGCTCCAGATAATGATTTGAGAAATAGTGGACGGGCGGCACTACAACTCTGATTCATCTTAAACGTTCCTGCGTAAAGTAACGACACAAAAGCGGAGATAGATTGGGAAACAGATTTGTCCCAAATGTGCGATACATTCAGTGGTCCATGCATCATATTTTCATAACTCTCAATGGGGAATGGGCTCAGATGGATGAACTGAAGAACTGCAGTCCCGCTTCCCCGCATGTCAGCAGCTATAATCAGGATTCAGTGAGGCCACATAAGCTGTAAAATGGATTCTATAACATACAGCAGCTTTGCCCCGACGCTTAATAATGAATGCCATCTTTGTTTATCCTTTTTATTCGGTAATTTTAAGTATAACACATAAAACAAATACAGTACATGAAACAAAGAGTGAATAACACAAATACTTTAAGCCCAGCTATAGCTACAATGGCTTCGCTGCATTTTTTGCAAAAGTTAAGCAAATATCTCAGTTTCCTCCCAAAAAAATAAATATAAAATGATAATAATCATTTCTTCATAGATGTCAAAAAAAAAGCAAGAGTAACTTCATGCATGTGTAACGGCGGTGTGGAGCCCTCCGGTAGCGTTCAGGCTCTTTTAAAGGCGGCCGCTACGCGTGCGTCACGTCCCCCGGGTCCAGAGGCCCGAGTTCAAAACGTCAGCCGGCCTTCGCTGCCCGTGAGCGAGCTCTGGGTAGAGCACATCTAATCAATCCCAAATTTGTCCCGAACACGCACCAGCCACAGCTGTCCAGACACTACCGGGAGGAAAAAAACAAGCGTTTGTCATCGGCTGGGCCGCAAGGGGCTTAAATTGGAGTGAAGCGCTTTGCTGCGAGGGCCCCCCCCCCTGAATGGGTGAAAGTAACTTAAGCGGAGCTAAATCCCCTTTCTAACAGATGTATGGCAGATGAGTCTGTCACAGTGAGTGAAGGAAGGAGGGAGGGCTGGGCAATCGTTTCTTGGCTGGCGATAGAGAAGAGGGGGGGCTGGTTAAATGGACCGGCGGAGCGGGAGGGAGGGGACACTCATTCCTTGAACAGCCAGAAAGATCAACGGACAGAATAGTAGTCCATTCATGCCAATGACGCCAAAGTTGTGTCAACTATAACAAAAAAGGGTGAAGCGTCAGATACACACAGATTTGGGGATTTGGGCCCGGGGGCCGCTATTTGCCGACCGCTGGTCATGCTTTTGTGCTCTGGCGGCTCTGTGAGGCTGTTCTGAGGCACGGCTAACGTGACAATGCTAACAGCAACAATGCTAACATGCTGAGCAGGCGTAACGTTTAGGTTCGCCGTGTGAGCATGCTAACCATGGCTACATTAGCATATGATAGTACAGCTAAGGGAGAGGGTCCTTATCCCCTCAATCCTTCCTGCCACTGTGGAAACACAAATGTCTAACACCTGAAAATTTGAAGGTGTGGGTTTCGAGGCGGTTTTCAGCTGTCGGTGATTTCAACATAGTGAACCAGGGAAACTTACACTAATCATCTAACTAAAAAACATTGCTTAGACCATTGAGGGATCTCCTCGATGAGCCATATTAAGAGGATATTGAGCCGGGGAACATAGCGGCCTGGCAGCACAGATGCGCTCCCCAGCTAAGGCTGATGGGAATGTTTTCGCGGAGGACAGACGGCCGACATCGGCATCCATAGAAAAAAGAATGGAGGCTAAATACACTCGCATGATTGGGGCCCAAAATGCTCATTACAGTTTCATTTCCTTTGGTAATGCAACTCAAAATAAGGCTTAGTCAGCTGGAATCCGGCCGCACTGGCGCGTCACAGCTCTGACGAAACAAACAAATGAGCCCCAAACTACTGCAGAAATCATGAACTAAAGGTTTGTGTATCACGTGTCTGAGCAGCAGAGTCAGCGGAGGAACAGATACAGAGGTTGGATGTCTTTACGGGGGGGAGGGGGAGAAAGGATGTCCGGTCTGTTCATCTGGACTTGTTGCCATGGATCGCCTTGTCAACTGCATTTCATCGGATTCAACATCAACCCAAACTGGCACTTAAAAAAAAACGCTACAGGAAATTATGGCACAAATTTTGCAGCTGATATTATGACGACATTCACCGTAGGTCCCAGTTTCACGAAGCAAAGCAGGTACAGTAGCAGCGGGCGACGCTCCCAAAACACAACACCCGAGAGCTCAAAGGAACAGTGACTCTGAGGCGACTCCTCTGCTGGGAGCGTAAGGTCCTTTTTTTGGTTCCTGAGTATGTCTCACCATAGTCCAACGAGTCCCAACATGCGTGTGGGCTATGGTGGGCTTCAGCCCAAAAATGCCACAGCGTGTGCTCATTGCTTCCAGTTTCATTAAGTCGCTGTAGAAAGAGACGAGCGGATAGATTCAAAGATCCAAAAGCCGGACGTGAGCTCCTCTAAAAGCGACGAGAAGTGAAAAAAAGAGTCTCACGCGTGTGCACGCAAACATTGAGAAAAAAGAAATCAGATGGAAATACCTTCACACAACGAAAGTCAACATTAGATACGTCTTTCTTTCTTTTCCATCCAAGTGGGCGTAAAACTCAAACAATGGGAGTCTCAACGCCTCAAGTCTCTTTTTTTTGTGTGTGTCAAAGCAAAAGTGGGAAATTAAAAGTTTATTTACATGATTCCCTTATGAGACCCAAATCTTTGTCGCTCAAAGTTCACACCAATCTTTTAAAACTAAAGCAGGCTGGCTAGCGTGTGGAGCGGTTAGCGCTCCAGCTAGACTGCTTCCCTGACGAGCCCTGTGAGTCACCAGGCTCCACAGATACAGGCTACAGGCCTTTTCAGTCAGTTTCTTGGGGATTAGTTTTGTCTATTTTTGCTGGTGTACAAATGAGCATGTCATCTTTTTGAAATGTCTATACTTCCACAAGGCAAAAATGTATTTTTCTGCTGTCGTGGATGGAGATTGGTGGGTTTTTTTTTCATTTGAAAAGACTACAAATTTGCCCAGCATTCACGGAGAATCTATCTTTGTGACCACCGGCGCCTGGAGCTGCTGGTGTTGCAGTGTTGATGGGGCTTGATCTAAATCGGGGGTTTGCAGCCTGAAGGAGAGTCTCCAAACTCTCACTCTGCTGGTTTGTATGTGACACACTCTGCGTTTCCAGCACTGGTCTCTCGACTGTGAATATTAGTTTCCTAGCCGAGTGACCCGGGCTCAACATTCAGTCAGAGCACATATATCCAATCCTAAATTTGTCCTGAACACACCGCCCACAGCTGACTAGTTACCCAGTGTAAGTGGGCCAAATAAGTGTATTTTCCTGATTGCTGGCAAGCTGCCGCTAAATGACGACTTTGACTTCTTTTTTTTATAAATGAAGAATGAAGAATTATATCTTCCTTTAAAGAATTAAAAAAAACCTGCGATGATAATCTTATGAATACATTTTTTTTTCACCTCCAGGTAGCACTCGATCTTTTTTCGTCATGTTCCACCGAGACGCTGGCTACCAATGCTTTTGGGTGAGCGGGCCTGCAGCAGAAGGCTCTGCATCTTCAAGTAAAGATGTACAAAGAGACACATAAACACCCGCTGCAAAAGGAGGGAAAAAATGGCAAAGTTTTTTTTTTGTGTGTGTTTGTTTTTTTAAGAGACATAAAACATAATAATTAATGCACTTGCAGCATTAATCTCAAGAGAGGTTTCTTCCACAGTGTGGAATTAAGTACATTTTCTAAATCAACTCAAATGCATTATATATTGCAAGGTTTCTCAATAGCATAAGCTCAGTGCAGTTCAAGCCTCCAAGAGTAAGAATACGTTAAAATTTAGGCAAAATTGCTAAAAAAATAACTGCGTTTGTTTCGTTTAAAACCTCAAGTAGTAGCAATGAAGCGCGCTCCCACACTTTGAGCAGATTGACATATACATGGGTCGGTATTCAAGACAAAGAGGAGTCCGCTGTTTCCTTTTTTTTAGGAGAGCGTCATGCAAACTGCAGTGGGATAGATGAGAAAGAAGCAAAAACCGCCGCTCTCTCATCGACGTAGTTTCTTCGTGATCAAAGCAGTTTTTTAGGCCATGGAAAACAGGAAAGGGATCGGTTGCAGCCTTGCATCCATTCAAAGTACTTGAATTAGATAGTGTAGTATAGTTTGTTTTTGTTCTTCAAGCGCAGATATTTGTGTTTTATTAATTATTTTTTTGTTACAACAACTCTTTTTCCTGTTTGTCCGCACACTCGCAAATTAGGCTCAAACTTAATCCCCGACACAAACTTTCTGTCTCAGAAAAAAGAAAGAAAAAAAAGAGCAGAGGGATTACGTTGAGGTCACTCCTTTCAGCACCGGTTCTCTGTTAAGGTACGTGGCCCAGTAGACGAGGTTGAAGGTTCCAAACAGGACGGGGAACACTATCCGCGACATCTTGTCGATCTTGCTGACGCTGTTGTAGGTCTTTTTGGGGTCCACCAGCTTGGTCTCGGAGGCCCGGAGCTGCACCGACGTCGTGTTGGAGATGGTGGAGATGGACACGTCCTTGGTAAGGTTGGGCGTGTAGTTGACGCCCGCCGAGCAAACGTTGTTGGGCTTTTTGGACAGCACCATGGGGTCTCGCTTCTGCAAGTGGGACAGATCACATTGAGAGGGGGAGTCGCTTACAGCACCGTGCTCTGCTAATTATCAGTGTTTTTCCAGTCTGTTTGGAACGATTAGTGAGTTTACAGAAGGGAAACATTTCTGGCAAAACATTCTGGTAAAATGCTGTTTCATTGGATTTCACTCAGGTCTGGTGTTTATTTACAATGACTAAAATATGCAGGGATATGTTTTAACGCAGCTCCCCTGGTTATCTCTGATGATATTCAAGCAAGGAACTTGTTTAATAATCATGATAATTGCTAGCAACAGTCTGATGACTCATGATGCATCGTGTTCATTGTGATTGACACGTCTAAAACAGGCTCTAACTTACTTGTCATTTGGGAATACCACCTTAATGTTTTACACGGAAAAGTGGCTCAAACTGGTGTATTTGCTCTCTTGTTAGGAAGAGAAGCGTGATACCACTTTCATGTCCGTGCACTAACTACGTAGCAAACGGCCAGGACATATAGAGAGACAGTTAGCTTAGCATAAAGACTGAGGACAGGGGTCAATAGCTAGCCTAGCTCTGTTCAAAGGTAACAACATGTGCCTTCCTACTGTGAGCTTTAGAAGAGTGGACATTTTTGAAGTCTTTGGACAGAGCTCGGCTAGCTGTTTTTCTCTGTATTTATGCTAAGCTAGGCTAACCATCTCCTGGTTCTTGCTACACATTTAGCATACAGACATGATAGGGTTATTGATCTTCTAATCTAATACCAAAATATTCCTTTAATGTGTTGCAAAGGACCGCACAAGTAAAGGACGGGATATTCCAATTCAATTCCAAATCTCTGCGAGTTTTCGTGTGTTTTAGGTCGTCTAAAAATCAGAAAACAAGTCTGCCAAAGTGCCCACAAGCTGTACCTTCGGGTGCTGCGCCTCCAGAGCCTTCTTGCCGTCCCAGGCCCAGCTCCTCTTGGTGAAGTAGTTCACCGTGGCGAACTCGATGAGGGCGGAGAAGACGAAGGCGTAGCAGACGGCGATGAACCAGTCCATGGCCGTGGCGTAGGCCACTTTAGGGAGCGAGTTCCTGGCACTGATGCTGAGGGTGGTCATCGTCAGCACAGTGGTCACCCCTGGGTGCAAACAAAGGCCGTGACAAGTTTAAATTGAGTTTTCACAGGCCGCCCGGAAGCGAGGACCAGTCTCCCCTTGCACAACAAAGGTGGGCGCTTTAATAACTCTTAACTGCCAGCCGCTGCGGCGCTGCTGCTCTTCTGTTATTACTCTCCCGCGCGTGACACGCGCACGGCAGGAATAGTGTTGCCCAGACAAATAAAACATTGAGAAGTAAACGAGTAAATCAGTAAATGAGCGGCCTCACTCACCGAACACGGTCCTCGCGGGAACCGATTCTCTGTTTAGCCAAAATGACACCTGGGACAGGATTACAGTCATGAAGCAAGGCATATATGTCTGGATGACAAAATATCCAATCTTCCTCTTCAGGTAGAAGTGGGCCATCATCACTGTGTACTGCCCTGAGGGGGAGGCAGAGATTTAAAAAGGATATCAAAGTTAGAAACGAACAATAAACACAATGTCTGCTTTAAACCCAACCACAGCCAATATTGTTCGCACATAGTGGATTTATGAATATGTGACGCGACCTGCTTACAGCACCACAGGTGTCGGGTTACCACACAGGACGACATAATCATTACTGGCAAAATGACTTTTTATGACCATAAACCTGGCAGCCTGAAAAGTGGTCATAAACGCTTCTCTTCTTCTCCGCCAACTAATGCGTCTCTCCTCCTCTCTGCTATTTCATTATGAAGCAATTAGAGGTGGCTCCCCGCAAACTGCAGCACGGAGAAGCGGTAGGGATAGATCCGTTGGAAAATGGAGATAAAGAGATACCATTTTCATATTCAGTTGAACGTAACGGCGAAATGAACCTGAATTCAGCCCCATTAGCAAACTGAAAAAGCCCGCTTTGATTATCGCCAGGACATGACAATAGAGTATTATGTGGTTAACGTCTGGGATGAGACAGTTGGAGGTGAATACAGAGAAAGTGTCGTCAATGAGAAAGAGAGAGAGAGAGAGAGAGAGAGAGCGAGAGAGAGAGAGAGAGAGAGAGAGAGAGAGAGAGTTAAACAACTGAAGATTGCATTTGAGGCTTTAAAAAATCCTCTCGCCAGCAGCAGTTTGTGACTGCAGGCGCTGGTGAACTATGAAAAAACCCGATGACTATATTCCACACACTAGGGCGCATGCACACACACCCACACACACACACACACACACACACACACACACACGCAGAGTAATACATGAGGCTTTCTCCGGGCAAAATCGGATTTTTGAACCTCCCTAATCCCCGGTTACAATCTGCATCCTGCCATCAGTGAGAGAAAGAGAGGGAGTGTGGAGGAGAAGAGAAGGGGGAGGGTTGGGGTGAGGCTTCCTGTCCTGGGATCCTCACAGAGCCCTAAGCTCCGCCCACTCCGCCCTGCCAATCCAGGCGCCGACATGCACACATACACACCCTGAAACACACATGAAGCATGATTTTCTAACTGCTGACACACACTCTAAGCCGCGGAGAGGGACTCTGCTGTCTGCTAATCACTGGTGGGATGGAGGGGGACTAACCGTGTGGACATTTTCTATCTTTTATGGCTTTTTTTATTTTATTTTATTTTTGGGGGGTGTTATCCGACAGCTGTTTGTGGAATAAGGATCAAGCGCTCTCGACGGGACTAGCTGCCGTACGAAAGGGGAGGAGAAGCAATTCAGGAAAATGCGCCGCGGCCCCGATAAAGTGAGGTAGAATTTTGTTTGCTCCGCAGGTCGCTCCGTGCCGAGGGCAGACAGCTAAATACGACACTTGTGGCCACGGCCATGCCTCGACCAGGAGATCCCCAACACCGCTAGTTCTTACCGCGACCCCATCACCTGGGCCCTCTGACGCCCTCATGACTCCAGGCCGCCTGGCTCACAGCAACCCCGTGAACCTCTACTTCTGTCGGAAACACCCGGACACCGCCCGGCGCTGCCGACCTGGGACGCCCCGGGGCCACCTTTGCCCTTGATGCATGGATCCCGACAGGACTGGGGGCAGAGGAATGAGGAGGAACATGTTCCTCTGGTGGATCTTACTGCTTTTCTCCCAAGGATTTGTATTTCGCAACGTCCGAGGGGAACTTCCTTTTATCGCGGGGAACAATGCTGCCATGCTGGTCAACTGGTGAGTGGGATATTAATGCTTTTTTTTTTAGCCTGAGGTCCACACTAGCAATTATCCTTAGCACGCCAAACTGCAGCTGTAGGGCGCCTATTCTACTTTTAGAGTCGGGAGTTATTTTTAGGAAAGGTACTGCTTTCTGAGACGGCAGAAGTCACATCCTCTAAAGATGTCTTTAAAGAGAAACCTGTGGGCTAATCTCCTCCTTCGTGTCCTCAGATGGGAGTGTTTTCTAAGATTAGATGCACTAATTAAAGGCTCACAACATCTGAGCAATATTCTGAGCTATGGATTTCTTATACTGGAGGGTTTTTCGAAGATCTCTGCTCATCATCAACGAATCAAAAACAGACGAAACCGCTGGTGCTCAACACGAGGAAGGCCGGGCGAGCGTTAATTGACTGCTGTGTTTGAATTTCAGGTTTACAAGTGCTTCATTACTTTGTCTAGACCCCGTGAAACAGCAGGTGGCTGTCAGACTGGCTTTAATCAAGCGAGGGGAAGAATAGTTAACGCCGGGTGACTTTTATCGGAGCAGAGAGGACGCTGCAGGCGCTCACAAGCAAACGCACGTCGTTCTGGGGACAGTCGCTGCACTCTGACTTCCAGAGGACACGTCAGTACTAGTTCGTACCAAGATGCAATGCAAAAAACTGATCGGGGGCCGATTGTTTGTTTTTCCAAGGTGGTAATAGTCCCTTTATAGCATGTTTAGCTAAAGTTGATAGTCATATTTGGTCCGTGGAAGTTATTAGCAAAAGGGTCAAACACATACAGAGTGAATTAACCTACTGGACTGAATGTGACCCCCAGAGCCCCAAACTCATCAGCGCTGATTTGGACAGTTTCCAGACGGACGCTTTGGGCTGCATGAATGATGATTTACTGCCTTCAGTCCTTCGGCTAAATGGACTCCACAGATAATGTTGAGCATTTTTATTGTAGTATTCAGAACACCAGATGGCAGACGGCGATTTAAAGGGGAACGAATAAATCTCCGTCCCGACGTATCAAATGACTTCGGTTATCGATTTAAATGTTGAGGTCAGGTTATTGACTTCTAAACAGACGAAATGGAGTTCCTGCTTGGTCTTGACCACAGATATGAGAAGGAAGGAGCAGTTTGACAATGTCACTGGAGTGCCAGAACCGGTGGATTGATGCTGACAATGTGTCAGAAGCTGATGGTTTGATTGAATAGAAACGTGGCCCGCTAGTGAGCAGGATAAAACAAATACTGCAAGAATCTTTTTTGCAAGTGCTTCACAAGGCCTCAAGGATACACGCACTGCGTTTACCATATTTAACTTTTATACAGGCATCCCTGGTATTGTCCATTTTAATTGTAGTCACCAGACAGGTATTCAGTTTCAGACAAGGTTTTTATCAACATGTTAACCGACCAACCATACAGCAAATGAACCAGCAATACTAACAATAACTAATACAACCCGTTAACCCTTTGCTTGAAAGCGGAAGTAAGGTTTAGGTTGTGGCGTGCAAAAAAAAACAAAAAAGCACCAAAAAAACAAACAAACAGGGGAAATCCACACTTTTAATAATGATTCTACTAGAAACTGGGGGGAGGAAGTGTATTACAGTTCCGTTTTACATAAGAGTATTAAGCAGATGCCTTTCAACGCACCCCACCCCCATGCAACCCCCACGCGTCAGAGCGAGGCTGTCCAATCCCAACATACAAGCAGACACACACAGATTTCCTTTGCTATCTTTGCGAGGACCTAGCTGACATTCTGAGTCAAACTGTTTCCATCATGCTACATTTCTAATTTGAAAGCCTCCGATCGTACTTCATGAAATCCATGTAAAAATGTCCCTCAGCCTGACCCGTAGCTCAGATGCAACCCGCAGCTGAATGAACCGGCGACCGCCAAAATGTCCCGGTCTTTCACCGTTATTATGAGGACATTTGGTGCTCACGTACACACAGATACACTCAGCGACAGCCAACCAACCAATCCCTCACTGATCTGTGATGTCATCTTCTTATGCAAAAGCTGATGGGTGGTTGGATGGAGGGATTAACCCTAGGTCTCAGGTCTCTCTCTAACTCTGAGTGTGTGTGTGGCCGCGTGAGTGTGTGTGTGCGCGCGCATGGGCTCATGCGGGGATAAGTGTTGTTTGACAGGGCTGTCCGGGCCTGTAGACAGCTGGTTGTGTGAGGGATAGGCTACTCTCCTCCACTCGCCTCCACTCATTGACTCTGATCTCCTGATAATGTTTCCCACATTTACTCTCGGCCCCGCACGGCCATCTCTCCTCGCGGCGTTTATCTTCTTCTAATCTAGAATTAGTTACATCACGTTGTTTGGTATTACACTTATCGTGCGCCACATACAGTATGAATTCACTCGTGGAGGAAAAAGGTTCACAAGAACGGCGGGGGGAGGGATTGTATGAGTAGTTAAAGGGACTATTGCACTGTGGAGGTGGCCGACAAAGCTAACGGTAGAGTGGTTTGAAATGTGGGCGAGCAGTTTGAGTTACGGCAAAAGGTCAAATAAAATCCCCACTCATTCTAAACTGCATCTGCATGAAACACAAACAGTTCTCCACGTATGCAGACATGAATAAGACTGTACAACGCTTCTCAAACTGTTGCATGACGTCACAGCTGCAGTGACTGTACAGAACACACATATTGAATGGCAACAAACAATACAGGCCTGCTCCCTCCAACCCTCTTCGTCAAAAGGACCCTGTATATGTATGTGTGTTGATGGGTCATTTTGACCCAAAGGCAACACGGGGGGGTCTAAATTATATGAATATTATTCAGAATCCATGCAGCGACGCCTTCCTTCACAGAGTGACATTCATGTTTCTTTTCTTAGCTTGTATTTATTATTTGTGTTGTTCTTTATCCACGGTCACACAATCACAAACCGCCACACACACACCCACCTCGGCTCGTGTATATGTTCTCGGTGCCGGCGTTTTGCCCAATGAGATGGTACTGGTTGAGTCTGGAGCCGCCCTCTGCCACCACCACAGACGTACCAGCTCCCGTAGTCCAAGTGTAGACCACCTCTGACACCGGATATGCATCTGAGAGACAGAGAAGTAAGCCTGTGAACAGAGAACTTGTTCATTTTTAATATACAAACATCCCAAATGTATGTTAATCTACTTACGAAGAAAGATCTTTCTAGCACTTTTTGATTAGACTGCAGGCTTAAAAAACAAAAACAGAATTTCGCTTGCATGCCTGTGTGTGTGTGGGCGGATATTTGAGTGTGTTTTTGTTTAAACCACACTTCTGGGTCAGAGGTGAGCTCCCGCGTCGGCAGGAACCAGACCGAGTCAGATTAACCATAATGTGTTGCATCACCCTTGTGATGAAAAACAGAGCTCAAACTCTGAAGCCTCCCGTACTATTTCATTTATTCCTGATGAATCCTGTACAAACACTGGACATCGATCTATCAGCCGCTGAGGACGGGAACATGGAAAGATGAAAACTGTGAGAGGGATTTATCTCGGATTTGTTCTGAAAATGGCATGTTTGCAGTTGTTATCTGTCATAGTGCAGCCTGAGTTTCAATCCAAGTGTTCTATTTATCAAAAAAGAAAATAATAAAGGAAACAATCTATGTTGTGTGTTCCCTATTGTCAAGGTGTTGACGTACAGTATTTTTGACCAAAAAAAAAGAAGCTATTTGTGATCATGTCACCTTATATTCGATACATTAAATAAAGAGAGAGAGGGGCTGCGTCAGCAGAATCAATTTCATTCAATATTTTGTATTTTTGTTGTATTTTGATGTTCTCTAAATGCTGCAATTAAATACTGGTAGACAGGAAGTGCCGATAATTTGCTGCTATACTGACGAGCACTGCTTTTAGTGTGCACGGTTCCCTTTAGACATCCATGCAATCCGGAGGAATCTGCAATTCAACACTCGAATGTGTTTAGCGCATTGTATCAAACAGCCTTTAAACCCTCGGCCTGACCTTGGGTAGCGTGGTGGTTTATCTGTCCAGCGGATGACATCTTAAATTGAGTATTTCCATTCTGGGTGCTCCCTTGGCAGCGGCATGCTGTTGTACAATATAGTGTTTAAATTTGGCCACTGTCAGGCCAAATGCCAGGACCTTGATTGTAGGGTAGTTAGATTGCAATAAGGGATTATTGGGGAATTTTAGTACGTAGGGTAAGAGCTAAAGACCTTGGCAGGCGAGAAGGTGCACCTGTGCCAACTTTTCAACAGGTCACGCTTTAATGCTTTGCTGCTCCCGTCTTGTGTGCTCGGCAAAGGGAGCGACAACTCAGCCAAACTCATCACTGACTACACAGTAGCTCTGAAATACTGATGGAAGAGAATACAGAGTGCATGTGTTTTTCTTTTTCATGGAGTCACATATGTCAACATCAGCAAAGTACTGCCACAGGGTCGCTTTTAACTCCTTTTAACCCCTTTTAACCCCTTTTAACCCCGTGTTACGAGAGCCTGGACCATTAAATGCGAAGGTGACCTATGTGCGGAAATCCTCATATCTAAACAAAAACTCTGAGTGCTCACCCAGGCAATTAAAAACAACTTACTTTGTGAAAGTTTTGACAGTTAAAACAACTGTGGAATATACCTTAAGTAGCATAAGTTTGCAGTAACCAACAAGAACTTGGGCCATGATTGGGCTTCAGCTTCGGGCCTAAACCTTTGACCTATAACTTTCGTTAAAGTGGAAATCCTCATCCTCATTTTCTCTGAGAATGCTCTGATGCTGGGATGGCAGGCTTCTCTCTGCTGTTCATGAAAGCTCAAGTTCATTGATACGAATGAGTCAGGCAGCTGTATCTTTGGACTCTATGAAGGGCTCCGAGAAGGAGAGCAATCATGAAGTGATTGACTACTACATATGTTCAGCGGGAACCACTGTGGGCTGAGGGCAAGACAAGCTGAGAGATGACTCATTAGAGTGGATTTTTATTGTTTCCCCCTCCCTCTCCGCTTGGTTTTGTGCACCTAGCGTTGTCGTCTGCATCTTTATGCACTTATTCGGGGAACAAGCGGCTCCTAAACACCCGCCGCGCTGTAAACAACAGCTCTGCAAAGTCATTTTCTTTTCTCTCTCCGTCTGAGAGCCGCCGATTATGGTACTCGTGTGGTTATTCCGGAGAGGTTTTCAACGCTAGCCGTTAAAGCTAGTGCCGTTTATAATGTGTCTCACGGCCAAATGTGTAAATATGGTGAAGGGAGAAAGTGCAGCATTTCAGTTAAGGATGTGTGTATGTGAGAGCTGATGGCTGAAGGCCATGGCAGCAGCTAAATTAGGACACAGGTACTGTACGCCAGAAAAAAGGGGATTAGTTGCCACTTCACCTGAACCAACTTTAGAGCAGGCCCTTGTGCTTTATATTACACAACAAATCACCACTCTGTCACCAATGATTGGATACAAGGAGCGATGCAGCACGGCTGTACGAATGTGCACGTCAAGGCTATGATGACCTTCGTAAATGTGGCCCAAGACTGGGCTTTAACCCTGGTACCTTTTTGACAATATACACTTTATCACCAAACTACACTCAGTCAACCTCAACTAAAGCTTTTGATTTGCTACCTGTAACTAAAAACATTTTATATTTTGATAAACTGACATTTTTGGGAATTATCATCTGCGAATGGGGGAAAAAAAATGCCAGCTGAACTCCTCTTAATTAAAGGGAAGTGATGAGAGCTTAGCACAGT
Source organism: Taurulus bubalis (assembly GCF_910589615.1). Taxonomy (NCBI): domain Eukaryota; kingdom Metazoa; phylum Chordata; class Actinopteri; order Perciformes; family Cottidae; genus Taurulus; species Taurulus bubalis. The sequence goes on from NC_136609.1 coordinate 7,772,087, forward strand.
GACTGCTCGACTGGCATTCATGCAGTTTGGTGAGGATTAATTTCCTAATATCACATGTTTAAGTAAATGGAATTGAAAATGTAATATTCATTTCAACATGAATGTTAATAGTGAAGTCAAGTAGCAAAATAGATCATTAAAAGTAGTTAATCTTCAGAAATTAGCAAGAGTTCACTCGACTCAAAGTAGCGAGCAGCACGAGCTCCAAAAGCAAAATATAGCGAGAAAGTCACAATATCGTATCTGAGTTATTGATTGGTCCTTGAGGGAATTCAAAAATATATATAACAAAAATGTTTTACCAACCCTTTATTTATCTGTTTAAACTATTTAGAATTGGTGAGAAAACTGAAGAAAAAAATTAAATGTTGTTATTTTGGTAGATATGTCTGTATAAAAAGACTGTCCAGCCTGAAATGAAATGGCTTCTGTGGTCACCGAATGACCAAATCATGATATTCTGAACTAGAAAGACCTCCGTCAAAGACAATCCGCTCCACCGAGTTTCAGGAGAAATCCTGTTGACAAACAAACAAACAAACAAACAAACAGAACTAAAACCATGCCCGTCTGCGTAGAAACAAAAAGGAGGAGGACATGGAGAGATTTGGCTGCTTGAGGGATTAATTTTGCCCATTTTTCATCACACCGGATGCTTTCCCCTTTCATCCCCCACTGATGTACAATAGTAAACAGTGGATGCCGTGTCAGGCACTTCAGCCATTTTGTTTACTTCAGGAAAAGGTATTGTCGCCCTTTGTGCCATGGCGTCGTAGTAATGGTTGTGCGGGTCCTGCTGCAGTGTGTTGAGGAGGTTTAGTGTGTGTGGCGTAAAGCCACCTGAGGACAGAGATAAACCAGGTGGTGGTCAGGTCAGACAGACACACAAAGTCTCAGCGCTCAGAACACCGAAAGTAAAGATCTTCTCTCCTCTGGGAAACTTGTAAAACAGCAGTGTCACCATCAACACATTATTCCCATTATACACTTACACCTCTCACCTGCGGGGCTTCTCAGCGGGGGTGATTATGTTTGCGTTTGCCATGGGAAGGCCCAACAGCTCCTTACGCTGTAATCGGATTGCAGTCGAATGTGCTTCCTCTACATAGTGGGTGTGGGTGGACGGCGTTACACAGGAATCTGGGGATAAGAGCCTCATCCTTTTAGCCCAAGAGGCTCCCGAGGTGTGGCGTTCTGCCAGATCTGTCTTTAAATACCCTCAGGGCCACTCAAGCCATGTCCTCGCCGGTAGGCCGCACAGACAAGCCGTCCTGTTAGAGGACATTTGGGAGAACCCTTCGGATCGTGGCCAAATGGAGCGTTGGAGAACATGCGCTAATCTTCTCCTCTATAAGCGACTTTTACCGTTATCTTGAATAGTAGCTGCAGTGGCGGGGCGACGAATACCTGTCAAAGAACCAGAGGCCATGCTGCTTGGGCAAAATCCCTTTACGGTGCATGCTGGTTGACTCAAATTGACTGTGACTGATACCGTAAAACACACAAGTGATTTGAACCCTGTTCATAATCCTCTCTGGTCGGACTAACCTGAGGAGGATCCTGTCGCTGCCTTTGCTTACTATTGTGTGTTAATCTGAGTCAGTGCATGTGCATGTATACCTCCTTAAACTCTGACTTTTGTGCCTTTGATTTATCAAAACATTAAAAAAAAACAGTTGTGGTCTGAACACTGAAATAATATACATACATGTGCCTTGTTAGACATACATGAGAAACAGAAACTCACTTTGCACTCCTCGGCCTTTACTTCTTTTGTGCTACTGCTACAATAGCGTAGCACTTTAGCTAAGCGCTTTAACTTGACAATTTAATGTGAGGAAACTTTGCAATCTCCAGCAGATAATGACTTGTGGACTGAATCCCTGCAGCAGCATTCCATCAATTAGCCAAAATGATTCCTAATTGTTCTAAATGAATTGCTCTAAATTTAGATTAAACTCTGGTGAAACTTATTGCATTGGACTCGCAGAAACTGGGATTAGCATATAGCGACGAGCGAGATGAACATAAAAAGTAGACATTCAGAGATGGGATTATACTCACAGCTGCCAAACTTGAGCGGGCAGGCGTGTGCGTCCATTGGGAAATCCTCCAGCTGCATGGGGCATTCTGCCGATATGGTCAGTCTGAGGCAAAACACATACAATATACAAATTAAACACGTAGCAAGGTCTTACTTCAGCCGTCACCACCTTTTGACTATTTAACCGAGCATGTAGATCTCTTCGACAGAGCACCGTGTAATTACAGGAAGAACCACAATTGCTAAAATTACAGGGTACCAAAAACAATTGAGAGGAAGGTCGCAGCTCTGCCGTCTCTTTTAAATAATAACTATTAACCAATCTGAGCTCAGAACAGAGGTGAAATTAACTTTACAGTTTCATGCAAGGCATGAAGTGCAGTATTCCCCTCTCTCACCAGCAAAACCAGTATTACAGTGGCAATGCTACCACCTGGTGGCCACATAGTCTCTGTGTTATTTGTCTCTCCAGGAAGTATACTGGAGGGAAACTCTTCGAAAATGACCTCTGTGACAACCGCTCATGCAGGTCATTTTACATTTTCTTCAAATATGAATATTACACATAGCTCTATCTCCTAATAGGAACCATTTGAATTGCTAAGAACCTGAGTTTTATGTCTTGCTTCGTTTTGGTGATGTCAATCATTCACATATACAGGCTTCTCAAATCGTATTCTTTACCAGTCATTCACAACATGTTGTTATCATTTTAGCTTCTACGATGGTACCTCACTCTCTCCCTGTCCTAAAAGAACCACAGAATCATAATTATTCCTGCTTCAGATATCTGCCCCAGATTGAATCAAGTTCCTCTGTGCATTTCTTGCTCATTGCATGATGTCGACCAGTAATACAGTGATGTGATGATGTGGGTTCACTGAACTTAACGGGGCGGAATAAAGTGGAATTAAGTGGTGTGGAAACCAGTGCACAAAAACACCCGTTTATAATGTTTAAAGGAGTAGCTCCGACTCGTCTCTCAGTGGCTCATTAAAGGTTCAAAGAATATGGACATAAATGTATACTTTATAATTTATACAATATATATTGTATTGAAGAGTGGGTCAATTTTTGTGAGTGATAAATGTGTGTGTCAGTCAGTGCAACGCCGGGCGCCACTTCACAACTTTTTATGGGGCTTTCCGGCTGGTGGCGGCCTACAAACAGAGAAGGTAATGGAGCCGAAAGCGACGCTTGAAAGACAACAGTGACGAAGAAGGCCAAGGCAGAGACCTCGTTTAGTGGCCCACATCCTAATGGAACACAAAAAGCCCTTCGCCTATGGCGGGATTGTAATAGAGGCGACGACTGCTGTGGCTGGAATGTTATTAAAGGGCCATAAAAGTAAGACAGAAATTACGTCTGCTATTGGCGATGTACAACTTGAGTAGCTCCCGGCCACTTTCATTTCCTCAAATTAGCTCTCAGAGGAGAAAAGAAAAGCGTTAATATCCCTGCCTGAAAGGTTTCTACAGCAGTTTGTTTTTCTGCTTTACCCAGTCAGGCATATGAGCAACCTCAGCGTTAGCTACAGTGTAACGTTAATCGTTTTTTCCTTCACTGATCTGTATCATAATCTTGATGACAACTGTGTCACCGAGATGTGGCCGAATCCTCCTGGGTCATGTTTTTTTTTGAACGCTCCAAAAAACCTCCAGCATGTACGTAGCCACCGCAGGAGGTTTCCCAATTATATTCTCAAAGTGAACGAAGCATAGCAAAGTGGGATAAGAGGCCACCTCTGGTCCCCAAAGAGCCGACATCAGCGCAGGATTTTCCAACTGCATTGTTGCGTCTAAAACAGCTGAAGGCTTGGGATTGGAGGAGAGGAAAGGGTGTCTTTGGGAGAAATAAATGAGAACATGGCTGTTGGCTATTATACCATGTTCTAAATATTCATGTGGCCTTGCCCCATTAGCAGGGATGCCTGTAAAGATACTTGCTTTTAATTTGGAGCGTGATTAGTGCCAGAAAATCCGTCCCTTTAAAAGAAGACTGTTTATCCCATTGCAGTTATAACTTAAATATCAGGGGTAAAATAGGAGCTTAGAATAAGTGGAAAGCGGTGCATCACAGCGGTAACGCCCCAGAAACAGACCCACGTATGCACCTTTCGCGCCTGTGGGAAATCTAAAAGTTTCCAATACTGGACTTTGCAGAAAAGTCGAGAACTTGGACGACAGGACAGAGTTCTGAATTCAGGGGCTTTATTCCGTGTACCACTGAGCCGCCATGCGTCCATCTGTCTTTACACATTAACAAGCACATCGTTTTTCTGGTTTAGTAAAGCTGCGTTTTATGAATTACCCGCGAAGACAAATCGAAACTTGCCCCTGCAACTTCTCAGAGTGATGCTTTTCAAATGACATGAGCGAGAAGCTTTCAGTGACACCCGAACGGGACGTGGAAGTTGCGTGAGAGAGGATGTGGTGTTCGTAATGTGACATGACAGAGGAACATGCACCCGTGTCGGATATATTGTTGTTGTGTGTGTGTGTGTGTGTGTGTGTGTGTGTGTGTGTGTACAAAAGTCTGAGTGGATCCTCTGGGGATGAACACATATGGTGCACCTACTCTACATAAAGGATGCTGTATGCTATGAAAAAATGCAGAAAAGGCACAAAAAAAAGAAGCTGTTGTTGAGTTAGCTGATAACCTGCAAGTACCCAGATGGTCCACGTGTGTGTGCGTGTGTTTGTGTGTGTCGGTGTGTGTTTATGCAGGAAACAAAATCAGTGCTGCCTGTGGTTAAGCTCTGCTGGTAATGACGAGCACAGTACTGTAACAATTAGACGATTAAAAGCAACCTACTGCTGCTTCGTTTCAACTGTGGCAGCGAATCCGATGCCATTTTTAGATGACGGAAGTGCAAGCCCCCCCTCTCTCCCTCTCTCTCTCTCATGTGTGTGTTCTTTGCATTTAGACATAAATACGTGTAATGCATAGATTTCCATAAAATGACGCATATGGAAATGAACGTGCACACATTTGCGCAACCCCTCACTTGCTAAGCCTCGGGGTCAAAGTTGAGCGTCACTATAACTGATTAGTGCAGAAGACATCAGTGTGTGTGTGTATGTGTGTGTTGGCTGCATGTGACAAATAGGTGACTGTAAGTACGCACTTCTTTAGATATGTATATATGTCAGCGTGGCTGCATATGGATAATCTGTCATCCATCCAGCATTATTCTCCCTGTGGGTGGCCCTGGTATCAGATAGAGTGCTCTCATCCGTGATACAGTCACTCTTAAGTCCTGCAGCTGCAGTAACTCCTTAGGATAAGCACAAAATTACTCTATGGTGCAAAGGTCACAGGGAACCCCGATGGTTACGCTGGCGGAACAACAACAGCTATTTATGCGAGAGAAGTGTCTCAAGTTAACATCACTTTGTCCTCACTTGGTCAGCGTTTTAAGTTGCAAATATCTCTAGTTTAATTCAGAGTGATCACCATCTGGTTGATGGCCTGTTTCTTTCTTCTTCTAATTCACCGCTACGTTACTGCCAACTATAGTTCACTGCAGCACTGCCAAAAACTACAGTTCACAATGAGGCTGCTTTTCATAATGGATGATCTCCCTCTGCAGTTTCTTCTCAAACCCTTCATTTAAAGAGACACTTCCTTCTGGCATTCGTATGTATCATGAATAACTTAATATGAATTGAAAAAAACTTAAAGAAAAAGAATACTTTAAAGAAATACTTGCATTATTTCCCATTCACTTTGCTCTACAAATCAAATGCCAGTGATTGGCCACTGGGTGACACTATTTCCCTACAGTCTCTCCCTATGACACACACTGAGGGTTTTTATCACTGTATCACTGTTTTCTCTCTGAGTGCAGGCCTGTATTGTGTATTATGTTGGCCTTGGTAGCTAGTTTTTTTACTTTTATGAACTTATAAAAACCTTCCCTTTACTAACCTGTAATAAAAGCTGTATGGCACAAAAGGTTTAATAATTCCGAGACTGAATACGGGCAAATAAACACCGCACCTTGAACCTCAGCACTGTGCTGACAAATGTACTTCTGTGTGGTTCGCGGCATATTTCAAGTGCCATAAACCTTGGGCACCAAGTGGGTTTGTAATTATTCATAGCTCATTATTCTGCGTTTTTTTTAAAACGTCAAAGAACCGACCTCATCGTGTAGAGCAAAGTGCCGTCGTCCTGCAGCCTCAGCAGCTTGTTGGGCGTGGTCATGTTATGGGCGATAGACTTCTTGCCGTTGAGGAAGAAGGTATCGGGGGTCCAGATGTTGCTGGCCAGCAGGTTGTTCAACGGCAGCATCTCCATCGGCCCTTTGAAGCACAGACGCTCGTCCTTCCAGCTCTGACGGAAGAAGACGTCGATGGTATATTCCTGAGACAGGGGTAAAACGGAGGTTTCAGAGAGCTCTGCTGGAAAAGGCGAGCAATGTGAGGGAGTAACTGTTTGGACCCAGAAGCCATGTAATGTGATGTCAGTAAAACTTGTGTTTACCGATCTGTCTGCACTCTGATCATTTCATCCCAAAACAGACTGAAGGGATGCCAGAGGCAAAAGATCTTCTCTGGGAAGGAGCGCCCACTGTTCAGAGCATCGTCTTCATCTGCGGTGTATTTACCCGAAACAAGAATTTAAAGTTTTATAGAGTCTCAGTTTCTGTTGCAGCATCATTATGTTGGGGTTTTGGGGCATTTTTTTGACCCAGTTCAGAGTTACAAATAAGTAAATTAAGACAGGAAAACGTGCCGTGAAATGCCCATCAGCATAAAATACTGCGGCACGTTGCGTCCTATGACAGCGGCTCCTCCTTTATGCCTACATAAATCCACCAACAATTTGCAGTTGATCAAACACAGCGGTGTAGAAATCCGTCATAAATCTGCTCGTGTGCGAAATATCGACCCGCTGCGAGCTTGGAAACAAACAAACGAATGGTCGGGAAACTGCTGTTAGCAGGCCGACATGGAAGCTTTTATGGACCGCAGAACCATTCAGGTCTCTTGCCATATTTCATTAATCAATCGTGCGCCCTTGTCAATACCTTCTTCAAGTCAATTATGGGAAAGTGGCAGCTGCTGTGTCAGAGTGTGCCAGAGAGATTCCGGGGTGTAATAGAGGATTTAATGAAAGAGGAGATTTAATGCATTCCGCTATCCAAGTGGAACCTTATAGTTTATAAGAGAATGGATTAATAAAGGGAAGATTCATTTGGAACAAGTTGGAATAGGCCAGCCACATTGCATTAAATCTTAAATGTTTAAGTTATCCACATTCCTTTGGTCTCATTTTCAAGGAACCAGTCTTCAAAGACACAACGAGGGTACTTCCAGGGAACAGCCTGAGCATTGGTAACAGTCTCGTGAAATGTAAATATATGTTTCAATCTAAAAATACCCACAGTAGCCTTTGTTTGTGTGTGGCCAGCCCAGCCATTCTCTCTCTCTCTCTCTCTCTCTCTCTCTCTCTCTCTCTCTCTCTCTCTCTCTCTCTCTCTCTGTGTATCTACGGTGTTTGCTGCAGATGAACTCACCATCTCCGTGTCCGACACTGGGCCGAAGCTGGTGACAAAAATATTCGTCTGGATCTCTGTGACGTTCTCTGTTGAGAGAGCAGAGGTGGGAATGTTTTACGGTGTGGTCATTAAAAAGACAGTGAAAAATAATAATTTTACTGAATTTTAATTGTAGCAATATAGGATTGATAATCTGGTTTATTAGGCGACATCTTCCCCTGATGTGTGGGACGTTCTTCCCTGAGCCACGTAAAAGTCTGCATTTTAACGGATCAGTGGGTCGCAACTAACAACCGGCTTCATTGTCGATTAAAACAATTATTTTTGTCTGACCAACAGTCCGAAACCTAAAGATATTAAATTGACTATGATATAAAAAAGAAAAACACCCTCATTTTATATGAGAGAAGCTGGAATCATAGGAGTTTTTTTTTTAATAAAATGAAGAGTTCATTTTCTGTCAATACACTAATTGACTATCGTTGCAGCTTTAGCTTCAAAGGCGTTGACATCTTGATAAGTATGACGTTTTGAAGGAAAACTGGTTGATAATAACTGAGGGGTGAATGCAAATGGTCCAAATCTAAAAACATGAATTAGATATTTAGGCAATACAACCAATATTGGCATTAAAAACCTGCATCGGTTGAATGGCAGCTACAGAATAAACCCAGTCTCATTATTCATATGAATCCACACATTTCCGTGATGTTCTCACGCCATGCATTCCTTCTGGAGACGATGTGAAAAAGGCAGCACATTATATCCGTCATTTGTACCAGCAAAGTCAACTAAGTCTCTGCTACGCATATACATTTGGTTCTAGCGAGCCGGGATTGGCCGTGCTGTGGAGAGCAGCTTGTTGAATGCTGAATGAAGGGCTGAATTTTTTTCTTCCCCTAGAATGTATTTATAGGCCCTCTTGTCAAGAGTAGCAACCGTTACCAGGATGTGAGAGCAGGCTTTTTGCTATGACACATCAGGCATTCGGCTTGAAAAAAGCCTTGTTTCTTCCTACTTGGAGAAATGAATTATGGGGACAGGTACCGGTATGTACGTGGGAAACAAATTGAACATGAGGAACAACGGTGTGAGGGTGCATGCAGTAAGTGCAGCGCTAATGGAGAACATGGAGGTAGTGGTGGCGAAAATAAAAATACAAATAATGAAACACTTTTATTTCAGTGGCCCTTTAGAAAAAAAGAACTCTCCATCTTTGAATGGCAATTTGTCAGCTCTCAAGGTTACCTCCGGTTGCCAGGGTGAAGAGTGTGAATAAAACACCCCAGTGCGCTGAACGCAGGCTGTGTTGAGGAGGGCCGGATTGATTTATTCTCCCGACCATGGCGGCGTACAGGAAAAATACTGCGTGCACTCCTGATCCTGGCCACGGTTGAGACAGAAACACTGCATCTGAGAAACGTGCGTGTGCGTTCACCTGAGCTGACATGGGTGTGAAAATTTCACACCTGCTCTCACAGTTTCGACCCTGGTATCTGCCAGTGTCACAGCCATTTCCCGTGAAACGGTGCATGAAATCGCAGCGCGATACGGGGCCTCTAACAATGGAGTTCAGGTTAGCGGGTTAAGTTAGCATGCTGGGAGGCTCGACTGTAACATTATGATATTTTAATTTAAGATCACTTGCTTTCAAATAAAATAAAAAAGGGCCCAGAATGGTGCCAACATGATAAATAAATAAATAAGATCCCCAGCAAACCTCCAAGCCCCGGCCGGAGCCTGTTGTCATAACCGTCAAGGAGCCCGTCCAGGATCCTGGTGAAAACGGTGCTGTTGTCGTTGGCCGCCGCCTCCTTCTGGGCCTCCGTGGGGGTCTGGCAGCGACTAGGATAGGAAACAAGGGAGCAAGCGTAAAAAAAAGAGGCTCCTGGCATTGGGTACACGGCAGGACGTCGAACATGACACGGTTATTGTGATTAATTAGCTTACTGCATTAAGGACAGGCTTGTTGTGATTAATTATTGAACATAAGTACTGCTCACAACTACCAGTAGAGATAATTAAGGCTTTGACATGTGATCCAAATATAAACAAATGAGTTCCCCCGCTAAATATGGCAAGAAGCGATGCATTATGTCTCGGGGATGAGCACATCCTCTGTTGCTAGAAAACGAGGGAAATTACAACCTTCTTTTTCTTACAAAGAACATTGTGTCCATGCACAGGGACGAGCAGGGAGTGACACAGGAGGAAGGTTACAAGGCGGATTTGAACATGTGATCTAAAAGCCATTGATCTGGGAGAGTGGACTATTCCAGTGATTTACTGACAGCATCGCCCAAAGATCTGTTTCGCTTTTACTTGAGTGCAGGACAGCCACTTAAGCAGCGATGTAGCAGAGTGCAGAGCGGATATGCGATCAAGAGAGGAGGGCAGAGCCGGCAGGCAATATATAAATATGTAAGGGAGTCATTTACAGAACTACAGATGGAGCTATCAGGATTTGTGGTTGCAACAGAACGTAAACTGATGACTGAACATTCTCGAGTAAATGGCAACTTTAACACATTTTGCTCTTATAATAACATCACCGAAGCTGTATTCTTTAAGAAGCTTTATTTAGGGGATAAATAGCATTCTACTTTAAAGCTGGTAACAACCACATCTCTTTTGTTTAGCTCCTAGCTTACCTATTGTGGCATCCACACAGGAGCAGGAGGGAAAGGACGAGCCTCGCCATGACTGAGATTCTGCTCACTTTGTTGTTTAGAGCTGTAACACATCCACATACAGAGAGAGAGAGAGAGACACACACACAAACACAAACAAAGAACAAGATAGCATCAGAAAAGCACCACATTCCAGAGCCGCAACCAAAATAACTGTTTCGTCAGCCTCTTAATATGATAAACCCAGAGGTCTAGCAATCTCAATAAGGCGACCCAACTCACACAAAGAAACTCCGCTGCACACAGAGGCGGACCATTACAGAAATCACTAAATCAAGCGGCGGGACGATCTCTGCTCAATGAGGCTGTAACTCTTTAACATCCGAAACGTCTACCTTTACAGCCGTAACAGCCGCCGGACAGAATGGGATATCACAGAGAAAAGACATCGAAAGAGGGGTACTATTTTCTGCAGCGTGATCCCCATTGTGTGAGATCCAACTGCGTTTGAAACCAGCGCACTACAATTCATGTAATGAATTCTCCCCCGACCACCACCACCACCTTTCCCCAATCCTCTCCTCCACCCTTCTCCTCCATCACCATCACCATCACCAAAAACATGAATCACATTCCTATTCCTATTTGCCACGCTGTGTCTAATTAGAAAAAGCCAGAGGGTGAAAAACAGAAGAAAAAAGAAAGGGGGGTACCTGAATGTAGATCCATCACCACCGTATTATTATTTTTTTGTGGCGACGGGAGGCTGGGGGTCTCTGTCTGTCTTGGAACAGTGCGATCACGGGTTCAATCACCTAATCCCCTGCTTGTAGGCTGTCTCCCCTCTTTCTTCTCCTCCACCATGGGCTGTTTCTGCTCTCTCTCTCTCTCCCCCTCTCTCTCTCTCTCTCTTTCTCTCTCTCCCTCTCTCTCAGTCAGCGTTCCCCATCTGGCGTTGTTGTAGTAGTCTGTCTGGTCTTCTCCTCCTATAGGCTACTCCTCCCCTCCTCTAGCGCCTGCTGCACCGCGTCTCCTGCATCGCCTCCAGAGGTGTTGCAGCAGCGGCAGCATCACGCGCGCTGCCTCCTCGGTCCTGTCCGCGAGCCGCCTCGGAGGAGACCGGGTTCACTCCGCATCTTTCTCCCGTCTTCTTTAGCTACACCGCCGGTGCGAGAGAGCGGGGTGCCGCAACAGAGGCTAATAATGTGATAAAAAAGGTGCTGCCCATTGGTTGGGGTTGGGAGGAGGAGGCGCACTGGGAGAGAAGGGAGGAGAAGTCAGACGTTAACAAAATCAGGTGCGGGTTTTTGAAGCCTGTCGCTGAATGCAACGGAGAGAAATGACGCTCTTTCTATAAGTGAGGCGATTAAAGGATGTTTCAACCCCCTTTCACGACACCTGCCGTGTGCCAGATGTGTTCAGTTTAAGTCGTTTTAATTGTTATGTGACACCATCAATTATACAGAGATATAAATCCGTTCAAACTATTTAGCTAACGTTCAGGTCCGTTTGGTCAATTGCATTGGCAGAAGCAGGACATTGCATTTATCCACATAGTTTAATTAGGTTACATTGTAACGTTTATCCACATGGTTTAGTTACATTTTAACATTTATCTACACGGTTTAGTTACATTTTAACGTATATCCACATGGTTTAGTTACATTGTAATCTGTATCCCCACTGGTTAGTTACATTTTAACCGTTTTGCATGACTTTTAGCGAAGTTTTCCAACCGTTTGATAGTTAGCCTACCTTTAGCCATGCTAACTAGGTCAATTCAACCGTTTACTTTAGCTAACGCTAACCATTTTAATTGTTTGTCCATTAGCCTATTTTTAGCTCACTATTTTAACTGTTTATTCTTTACTTTTAGCTCAATATTACAGCCATGTACCTGTTCATTTTGCTTTACGTTAACTAGTTAAACCATGTAGCTAATTTTATCCAACATGTTTTAAACTTCCTAGCTAGCAAGCCTTAGTTGTCACGTGCTCTTTTTTCCATTTCTGCTGATAAGCCGAGCTGACAGTAACTCTACACATTTACACATATCCACCTGTTCAGCTGCAGAAATGTGTTACACTCTGAGGGGAGAACGCACCCCTGGGTGAGAATCACCGGCATATACAATATACAAAAATAAAGATAAGGCTACCACAAAAGCAACACAAAAAAAAACGATGGTGTCCACGAGGAAGCGAAACGAGGAGGGAAAGGGAGTGAGTTAAATAACACCAAACCAAGAAGGAACTGTTTATTTTGTTTAGTCCTACTCACTATTCCTTTCCTCCTCCATGAAGTCTCAACCCAAAGTCGTTATCATCCTGACAGTTGCCATAAGAGGGTAGCCGAGCTCCACGCTCCGTAGACGGATCATTAGTTTCGGATGTGTGATCTTCTCCCCTCCGCTCCTCTAATCAGTCCGTCAGTGGGTGCGCTCTGTGGACGGGACACGCGAGAACTTGACTTCAGCACCACGGACAGCTCGTGGTCGGTCGCACGTGGAGGAGAGGTTTGCCTTCAGGGCCCCCAACAAACCTACCGGGTTGGGTTCATGAAAACATGGTGGTTTCTGGCAGAAAGCCTCGAGCAAATTTCTCTCACGTGCCGGCCGGCTGGAGGAGTGTGTGAGAGAAGGGGGCATACAGAGGTGTGTGTGTGTGTTTGTGTGTGTGTGTGTGTGTGTGTGTGTGTGTGTGTGTGTGTGTGTGTGTGTGTGTGTGTGTGTGTGTGTGTGTGTGTGTGTGCAGATAAGAATTTGAAGGGGAGGCAGTAAATACAGTAAATAGACTTTCAATATTGGCCCTGCGTGGAACCTGAATAATACACATCGGTTCAACCGATTACCGAACACACATTTTAGGGTTAATAGACGACTGAATGTAAATTAAAAGCCATGATAACATGACATAAAACAGGCATTTTATCGGACCATTAAATATTCCTTTATTATAGATGTTCTTTTATGTTATTAATGGCTCCTTTAATGTGTTTCATTGGCTAAACGCTCTTCTATCATTAATGATGTCACCACCCTTTTCTTCCAGGAATGCTGTTGACGGAAACAAGAAGTTGTTCGCCATCTATGACACGAGGTAGGACATGTCACCACCACAGCACACACACACACACACATACACACGCGCACGCACACACATTATGCATGAAGGAGGTTTTCCGACTGTGAGCGACGCGCGCACACGCACGCAGTCCTAATTATCCACGGAATGTCACAATGTGACAATCTATGGCAGAGCCCTACACCTTTTAGAGAAGGACTAAAGGCTATTATAGTCGATTAACAGGTTAATCAATCACAATAATCGATTAATTGGTTGATAAATGCCACCTGTCCCTCTTCGATATTGTTCGGGTCCCGCCATTTTTATAGGAAACACACGGGAAGGGGATTGGCGCAAATGGTGTGAAGAGCACTGTAAAAAACAGTCCATCTTAACAAGGCAATTTGATGCATTTATCTGAGGAAAAATGAATTGATTCAACTCTATTCTTATTTTTTTCCTATTTAAAAAAAAGATATAAATTAAAGTCGAACAGGTTACATTATTAAAATAATATTCATAATACAAATAGAATACATGAAATAAAATGTGTTCTATATGAAAGTGAAACTATCTCACCAAATAAAAGAAAACTGAGATATTGAAAAAGGGCATGTTTTTTTGGAGATGTTCTTTGTCATGAGGAGTCGGCCAACCAATTATTCCATGAAAATGGTTGTATACCGTTAATAATCTCTTCGGCTTCTAAAGTCTCAGAGAATAACCCTGATGATGTCACCAGAAATAACCCATGACTCATGCAATTATATTGAATTGGTAGACTGCGTTACAAATTTGAGTTCATAAGAGGATGGCATTCACCATTTGGAGAGAGTTGACTGAAAAGATGCTGCCAAGTTGCATTGTGGGAATTGTAGGATCCAGTATATTTGGATCTCGTCGCTTAGGGAATAAAAGTTAGGATATCTCTTCCTCTGCTGCTTTGATTTCAAAACTTTTTAAAATGTTTCTATCTATCCAATACGAGTTCCACAACTTAATGAGAGTGCTTCACTAAATAGCTGGAGCGATCCTTTAAACACATCCCACCAATTTACACACAGTTTTTTTTACAGGCAGTTTAATAAAAAAAAATTAATAAAAAAAAAGATAATTTAGGAGCAGGTCATTTGCATTAGAAAAACAGACAAAAGAGCTTAACCGGAAAAAAAAAAAGAAAAGAAAGAAGAACCACCCAGATAAACAGACTATATCCGGCAGCTACTGGTGGAGTGGTGTTATTTTTACAGTGTAAGAGCTGGGCTTCGTCTCTTCGTTTGAACAAGCAGTGCCTTCCCCGCCACCAGCAGCAGCAGCGCCTCATCAATATGCGCTCCGGCTCCCCAACCTAACAGCCTCTTCATCTCGCGCGGCCACACACGGCAAAGAAAAAACGCGCAGCCAGGCTTTCATGCCGTGGAGGCGATGTCTGCCCATATTTCACATCTGACTCCGTCCGCGGCGGGCTGCTGACTTTTAACCTCCACCTCCACCTCTTCTCAGTCGACTTTCTTCCTCTCCGGGCAATCAATGGATTTACTCTGATTTTGAAGCGCGCCCGGAACCGTCTCCACTCTTGATGCTTTTGTAAACAACGGGGAAGAGAGAGCGAGATAGAGAGACATACACAAACACACACACAGGAAAAAAGGGGTGATGTTGGCTCTGCACAGGGTCCGTCAATTCCGCGTCTTGTCCGCGCTGGTTGTCGGTTCGATTGTGTGCTGCGCGAAGAGGTGAGTGCTTTTGTCTTTCTGCGAAGTCAAGGTTATTGCCCGGGCTGATTGGCACGGGGAGTCAAGGTGATGTCTGCCTTTCACACACACCCCTCTGTTCCCCTCTTGTGTCTGCTGTCATTCCAGCGTCAACGAACCGGGCAACATGTCTTTCGTGAAGGAGACGGTGGACAAACTACTGAAGGGATACGACATCCGACTGAGGCCGGACTTTGGAGGTATTTGCCCGTTGGTGCCTCCATCAAAATGTCCCTCCATGCCTATAGGCAGCTTTATTTTTGGCGCCATTCACAGTGTTGTGGTCAGGTGCAGAGATAGGCCTTTGTACAGTATATATATATAAATATATATATATATACACATGTTCTGCTGTTTAACCTCTTCCAGGCGCCCCTGTTGCAGTCGGGATGAGCATAGACGTGGCCAGCATAGACATGGTTTCAGAAGTCAACATGGTGAGTGAATCTGCACATTAAACACTGCTTCTTATGTGTTTACTCAGCTGCATAACACACACATGCACGCGGAAAAACACACACATACACACCCACACACACACACACACAAAGTCCCGCTGCTTCTGTACATTGGCACTCACACAACGTGATTTTCAGGCTGCCTCGCTGTCGTAGAGAAGTGCTGATGTAAATCCCGTTATTTTTTTCTTCCCCCCTCTCGCAGGCCATTATGTGATGCCCGAGATGGATGGGCTGGGTTTCCTGTAAGCAATAAAAACGTCTTTATCTCGCGCACACTGCCGGCGCAGTGTTGCCTTACATGCAACGGAACCGCTCAGCGTAAAGGAGAACAAAATTAAAATAACACAATGCAGCTTCCAACAATGCCGAACCTCAGACAGCAGCTCCCTTACAGAGGAGAGATTAGAGCTGCGACCGTGGGTTTCCTTTCGCAATCAGTGCAGTCCACATGCAATGCATGTACGGGACATGGAGCGAGGACAACGTACGACTCCTCACTCCCAGTTTAAATGTTTTTAAACCAGTGACGCTGCGTCCGCCCCCCCCCATTGGCTGTATTTTCTTCTTCCTGAAAGAGCTGACGTTAAGGCCGCTGAGTCGCTGCCGCTTCTGGACCCGGGTTCTCTGAAAAGCCCACGAGCCACAATGGCCGATTCCAGATCAACACCTCCGCCCCCACGCGCTTCACGGGGCCGCTGGCCGTTGACGCTGAGACTTTTATTAGAGACTGTCACAGCGACACGGCCGTTGCATCGAGGGGTTGAACTCGGGTCGGCTGGTTGCACCTCGACCTCTTTACGTCACAGTGCAGGGAGCATCACTTCACACGCCACAGTTCCTCATTGACCGCATCTACTGAGGAGGGAAGAAAGGGCTAGATTTTTACTGCACCATATTAGAAAAGGATCGCTATCTATCTGGTGGGAGGTGTGTGTGTATCTGTGTGTGTGGGCCGGTGTTGATCAATAATAATGACTCAATAGTTTCTTCACCCGGTGATTCCTGGCTTTGACTTTGCAGCCTCTTTCCAGTGCTCAGGGCTTTAAACAAGAACTCACAGTTCTGATGTATTTCAACCCCCTGTGAGAGGATTTGCTGTTTTATTTGTCTTATATGAGAGTAAATTGAGCAAGTTGAAGACATCAACCTGGCAATTTGACTCTTTTCTGACTTGTATTATGCTGTATTTATTGGTGTATTCATTCTTATCATTTTAGTTTGAGCGTTTCTTTACACTTTTCTTCTTGTGACCCTTGATCTTTAAGTTTCATCTCATTCATTATACGTCTGTGCCTTACGTTTTGTTATATACATGCCAGTTGCAAATTAGTAGTAAATAAACATTCATCATTTTGTAGAGTTTTCCGAAGTTATTATGGGACGAGAAATTTCAGCCGTAAACATCTTTGTCATTCAGATAAAACCCATGAAATATCACGCAGAGAGGGACTGCAAAGCAAAATCCCAAATGTTTCAAACAACATCGCGTATAACTTCTTCGCCGAGCTTCTATAGGAATCGCGCGATGAGCTTAGCTCGCCACCGGCGCGGTTGCTAACGTCGGCCTGCAAGCCAAGACTGCTGTTCTCCGCAGAGCGCGTGAAGGCCGGGGAATCAGACAGCTGAGATCACACTCCAATAGATAATTAATGAGGTCTGTTTCCCATCGCCAACAGTGCACTGGGGGGGCCGTGCACGTGCGTCTGCGCCTGTTAGATGAACAATCCCCGGCTGGGATCCGGCACGCAAGCCAAAACAAGACCGGTCAAGCTGTTTGTTGTTTTGTTTTTTTCTTTCCGCACCAGCGTTTTGTGACATTTGGTGGATGCTTTTCATCCAACGCCGTCTGCGGCTTTATAACAGGAGGGATTTCTCCAGCGGGAAAATGGATAATGAGCGCTTTTGTCCAGACTGTGACAGTGCCATGGTTTATCCATTGAGCAACACTAAACAGCACGGCCCGACAAATGCTGCTGCTCTCTCTCTCTGTGTCTCTCTCTTCTCTCTTTTCTATTCTCTCTGCTTCTTTATTTTGGGAGGCTCCATCTTGCTTTAATCTCTACAAAACTTCCGACACTGAATCCACTTCACCCACAGGCATAACTGGGAAACGTGTTTGAAAAGTTGACAAGCACTGCTCGCTTTGCTGAAAGGGAGGGGGTCTGGATCCAATGGAGCCTGTTCTAAAAGCAGCGCAGATCTTGCAGAACAATACTGCCAAATTTCAGCCCTGATGTGAGTCTCTCTCTCTCTTTCTCTCTCTCTCTCTCTCTCTCTCTCTTTCACACAAAGAGAAAAACAGAACAGCTCAACACTGTGTGGTAAATCACGAGTGTGTAGAGAGTGATGAAGTTGCCGATAAGTTGAGGCATCGGCTGCGGGGGCTAAGGTGGAGGTGATTGGGTGACTGGGTAGAAAAATGAGTGGGAGTCAATAACAGATTTCCCCCACGGGTATTACAAGTTAATGTATGCGTGTATTCATGCATGTGAATGTGAAAGTGTGTAGCAGGGAGAAGGGTGATGGATCCTTGTAATGGGTTGGAATCAAACATACAAACAGATGCTTAGTCTATGCGGGTCATCAAAAGTACTATATTAGAGACTGCATACAAATCTTTAGGGGGAGGGGAGCTCCACAGCTAGGGAAGGATTTATGGTATGTATGTGTGTTATGTATGGACCATGTGTCAGGTTTGGGAAGGACAGAATTCCCATTGATCTATCTGGATATTTGCAATTTAATTATATCTCTGCCTTCTTCACTTTAATCTGCATCGTAACAGAAGGTACAAAAATAAATAATAATACAAGTTTTGGGAATTAATGAAGCAACAGAGCGTCAGAGAGAGAGAGAGAGAGAGAGAAAGAGAGAGAGAGAGAGAGAGAGAGAGAGAGAGAGAGAGATTGTCTTTTTGTGTTGCACGCATTCCTCTCTCTGGTCAAAACCCACAATGCAACTCCACTGCTTACATACGTTTTATTTTATTTTTTGACCCTCCCCAGCACCTGTAACCGGATGTCTATGTAGAACCCGTTAAATATATTGAGGCTTAAAATAGATTGCATCCTAATTTCTTCGTGCTTTGCCTCCTTTAGTTATTAATAATGGTTGCGCCAACTCAGTACTATATTTTGTGATGTTAGGCGGAGGGTCAAAAGGAAAATACTGATAACACCGGGGTGCGCCATGCTTTCTAAAATGTGAAATATTAGACTCAACCCCCCCATCACCCCAATCATTTGTGTACAGCCCTTTAACTCTCATACTGCTGATTATATGCAAAGTTTGCTGCTGCACACGGTTATATTTGGTGTGCAGTGGGAGTTCATTCCCCTCGAACCACGCGAAGCGTCCAAGATGATCTGAATGTGGCATCTGGCTCGTCCGCCGATACCCACCTGGAGGGGCAGGTCGACCCGAGTCCTCTTCTCCAGGAGCCTTCATGGGCTCCGGCGCTGACAGATGCTGAAGCGGGCTGAGAAAGGCGCACTAATTACCTCTGAGGTTAGCTTGTGGTGGGCCGGGAGGCCTCGGCTGATGAGATGACGCACACCAGGACGAGATCAGAGCGAGGCCAAATAGATTGTGTGTGTGTGTGTGTGTGTGTGTGTGTGTGTGTGTGTGTGTGTGTGTGTGTGTGTGTGTGTGTCTGTGTGTGTGTGTGTGCTAAAGCACTTTGCAATGGATCACTGTGAAAAACGTTCTAACTTTTCAGTGCAGTGATGGGAGTTTTTTTAAATAGCTGTTTAGATGTCGTACAATTGGTTTAAGGTGTGGAGGTGGAAATGAAAGTGACAGCCGCCTGGTGTTTGCCTGCCTTTAAAAGGATTTGAAATTCTCCTATTGAGAAAGTTGAAGTGCAAAATAAGGGCGCCGTGTGTAGGTGTGTTTTCATTTCCATGACCTCATACCAACGCGATGCACCGAGAGCCATCAAGTCCTTTATCCCAGCCCATTATGCACCAAATGAAAAGGCATCGTTAAAAATCACAATGGCGGTAGCGCTCTCCACGTAATGGTCAGAGTCGGTCGCTGTGAATGTAGTTGCAGTAACAGGCTGAACAAGCTAGTCATCCAGACACCCACACGCAGCCGTGTGGGTGTCAAAAAGAAGAAGAAGAAGAAGAAGAAGAAAAATCTGTCATTATGGAGAGGTGAAAAGATCTCTCTCCATCTCTCTTTCTCCAAATGTTCCCGCTGCCTGTTATTTTTTGTTGTGCACCAGTGAGAAAACAAGCCCATAAAGTACAACGCCACAGTCACTAAGGTATCCACAGACTGCATTAAATACATCTTGGAATCAGATGTTGCCTATATGCACAAACTATGTTACCCTAATTATTTTATATAGGTCTTCCAGCCATGCAAAAGAGCATATCTTTTTTTTCTGCGGGCTCTGAGTGTGGCTTAATATACCCCCATGTCTTTTATCCTGCATCCGGCTTCCTGCCTGATGGAACGTAATTGGCCTCTGGGGAGCGCACGCTGCAGGGTGAAGTGATGATCACGGAGGTTTCGAGCAAGCGGAGCGGGCACTTCCTGGTTTGCGCTGCCAACCTGCCGAGTAAATAAAGGCCGTGCGATTCGCCCCCCCACGGTCTGCTGGCCCCTCTTGCTTTCCAGGCTTTCCATCGCGGCCGACGGCCTCGCTTTCGGAGCCGCGTTCACCTTGAAGCGGCGGCGCGTCTCGGTCCGGGGGAATTGTAAAGTTGACGGGGCGCCGGCCTCATTTCCTCTCTCAGTAGCACTCAAGCAGCTGTTGCGTTGGAGCAAATACAAAAGGGGGCCGGTAAGCTATGAACTGGATTTATGATGGTTGTAGAAAAGGTCATCAGTCAACGGCCTGAATCGGCTAACTGTAATGGATAGGGCGGCTCTATGGAGAGTAAAGACCTGCGCAGCAAGAATATGGAACACGACACTGGAGGTTTTTCACACAGCAAGGCTGCCACAGTATCATATGCTCATGACTAGGGATGGGTATATTGGCACCGGTTTTCGGTACCCGACCCTATTCATGACACAGTTACCGTTGACATAAAACTAGTTCCCTATAGAAAATCTTCCTTCTAACATTTCTGACCGAGAGAACAGCTGTCATGTATTTCAAACCGAGGGGCAAATGCAACAATTGCATTAAATTAGTCCTCAGCCTTCTGGGTCCAGGTTGATCATTGTATTATTGGTTAGTCAAAAAGCATCCGCATGCTCATTGAGCTACCAGATCTGTTCACAGGAGTGATTCTCACGCCGCTTGGACCAGCGCATACTTTATCTATATACCATTCCTTTTTTCTTTTGAGGCCTGTGTTGCATGATATCGAATCTTTGGCAACTTCCTAAACAAAAGACCTCTGGAACCTGTTCCGCCCCTCGAGCTGCTCCTTCACGAACTGCATCAGTTATTTAAGCATATGACACACTTTTGGGACCATAAAAAAAGAAAAGCATCCTGTACTCACACTTTGCATTATCCTAAAACCCAGTGATACAGGCAAACAAATAATGTCATGTCACATAAAAAAAGAAAATTCTTAAAACTATATTTTAGTGTAAATGAAAGAACATCTTCAAGGGACTGTATGTGATACACACCAATAAAAGAGGATTGTGTAAAGTTATGTGTACCGCATTGTCACAGTGGCTCTCTTCATAAAAGAGAAAAATGTTTTTACTAATGTTTGCCCGCCTGTCGTATCCTCCCCTCTTACCCTGTTATAAGGCAATACATCATAAAGTATTAGACAGTGAGGGAATTATCTCGTACATTGAAGGCCAAACGCTGTCATTTGGAGGAAAGAGCCAAGCTCAATAAGGGACAGCGCTATTTTTACCAGTCTATAGCAGCAGAAGGAGGGGTAAAAGGGAGCCGCTGAGGGATTCCCCCGCACTGCGGTGATACACCGCCTCGGGGGCCATCCCGAGGGAGGGCTCCGACATTAC
The DNA here is from genome assembly GCF_910589615.1 of Taurulus bubalis. Taxonomy (NCBI): domain Eukaryota; kingdom Metazoa; phylum Chordata; class Actinopteri; order Perciformes; family Cottidae; genus Taurulus; species Taurulus bubalis. The sequence goes on from NC_136609.1 coordinate 7,793,493, forward strand.
ACTGAAGTGACTCAAATTGCTTTACATGAAACGTGGGTTCATGCGGAGTACACGGTGATTACATATATTGTTTTTCTTCTCTCCCCGCCAATGTTTTCTCAAATTTTTTTCAGCACTGAGCAAAAACAATTTTTTTCTGACCGCACATTTCAGCACTGTGAGCAATTCGCAACCACGCGACCTGCCGAAAATGACCACAAGCCTGCGTTAGCCATAGGGGATTCAATGAGATGACAGCAAATGCATCAATATGTATACAAGGTATTCATTCAATATCCTTTATAATGGCTGGACTTTGGGAACATTTTAATGATGGTGTTTTACCAGTCAGTTTAGTTGAACTTAAAGGATCTTTGTTTCAATAAGGGGAGGTTATGACTGGTTCACTGGTTATGACTGATAATGATATATATAAAAAAATAAAAGTATCAAAGGTGTTTAGTCATTTCTCAGCAGGTACAACATTTAAGTGGAACTTCATTGAAAGAAAAATGCTAATGCAGTGCTAAACAATAATTATAGGCCTATTAAATTGACATGGTGTCATTTTTCCTAAAGGTAGCCTATATAAACAATTTAATAACTTCATATTCTTCATATTTAAATATGTCTGAAAGTTTCATCCTACCTGTGTCAGTTTGGACTATTTCATCTAGCCACTCATGTTTGAACGTTAGGCAGACCTTTTTCTGGGGCGCCTGCTCTGCCTTTCTTTTCGCCATGGTAGCCTATAGCTGCTGGAGCAGGGCCCGCCAAGAGGAGCCTAAACAGCGCCGGCCCGAGCTCATGTGGCGCTCTGGGCGAGCTTCACTCCTGGCGCCCGGAGGAGGACAGCGGGGGTGGGGGGTGCTAACGGAGGCAGAGCGCTAGCAGAGGTACAGAGAGCGCATGTCGAGAAACGGGACGCTGATTGGCCAAGAAGACTCGGCACGGCACATCAAAGATCTTGTTATTGTGAAGATGGCTCACTCCTATCTCAGAAACACTGGCGCAAAAAAGATTTTCAACCCCTGAAAAAAAATTGTTTGTGCGGTCTGAAAAATGTGCGCGGTCGAGATGCGTGAAGTTTTGGGGTCGTAGAGACTCGTGGAGCTGCGGGGCCGTTTCATTGTTTCTCACGGAAAGCGACTAGTGATTTCTTTTTCGGGTTCGTCAGCGCATTGGTTTTTTCCGCATCCGCTCCCATTGTGCCGCGGCCCACGAGGATGAGCCGGTCGGGACGGAGAGCATAATGCCATGTGACAAAACAATGTTCGCGGGATGTTTCCTAGATACCGGCGGTATCACGACCGAGCAGTCGGTGCGCTGGCGCTGCAGAGAGGGGGAGAGATTAAATTGAATATGGGTCAGTTCTCAGCCAAAACCCTGCTTATCTGAATTCTCACACACCCCGAATGAGAGCGATTATCCCAGTCGAGTTAATTGAATAATTGAGGCTTGCTGGAAATCATTTCCACTGGTCACTCTCATTATCTCGGCTGAAAACATATGCTAATAACCCCACGGCAGTGGTAAAGCTGTGGGAATTCATGTGTTTTGCGGGAGCGCTGTCAATAATTCATAATCTACAGGCCTAGTTCATAGAAAATCCGAGCCCCCCAAGTCGCAGGGCAGGTACGGCAGCTGCACCCCGTCCTCATCTGAAATTCGATTTGATTGTCTCCATGCAACATTGATGAGGGCTCCTTGGCCGCGTGTTTGTACAGGCTACACGGTTAATTTGCATCATTTATGCCTGGCTGTTGCCCGCCCGCTGCGCTGCCCACCTGCTGACACTCAGGCGGGAGATGGAAATGCATACCGAAAGTGAGATTCCGCTCCGGGGAGGTTGGGGGGTGAGTGGGAAGAGTGATGTGATAAGGGTCAAAACGAGGCGGTGTGAAAGTGACATTAGTCATTTGTAAGGATTGATGTGGGGGAGGGGGGTAAAGTTGGGGGAGATGCAAGTCGTAACAGGAGATTTCATTTTTGCCGCATGCTGTGATCAATCCACATTGCCCCCCTAATGAGACTATGAATGATAACACTTATTGCCCTTTATGTCATAAAATCCTGGAAATTGACAAAGATTTATTCTCATCACTTACAGGCACCGAGGGACGGTTTGACTTGATGTATTCATCCGCCAGAGCGGTGCAGTGTATCTTTTATTGCTATACTGCAGCGACTGCCGATGATCGTCCGGTCCAAATTGGGGGACATGCGGATCCTTATTTCCAGCGTCACACGTGATAAAGCAGGCGCTGGCACTTGTTCGAGAAAGCCGTCATTGTAAAACCGTTTGGAAAAGGGCAGGCACTTTCAAAAATGACGTGGCGGATGACTGGTTTCACCATATGTCAATCAAACTCCTGCCGAAGCGAGTTGGGAGAAGAGCGAAAGCGTCTTTCCTTTGAGGAAAGCCCTCAGTACCGTTTGCTCCTCTTTCGGTGGATGAAATCTTTCAGGTTCTGGTATAACTGAACTAACTTGTGCTTGTTCCTCTACTACTATGGAGTCAAGAGAAAGACAAACAGTAGTCTGTTATGGCTGAATCAACCTGCTAGGAGCCTCTGTGGCCACAGAAAGAGCTGTCGGGCCCCTGTTGATCCGGCTTCCTCCCACTCCAATAGACCCCAGCAGCTTCTATATATTTCACTCAGCCTCAACCAGTACAGTATGGCAATCAGAGACCTTTATTAAACACTAATGCATTAAAAACAAATCTTTAAAGGTTATTTTGTGACACAGGACTCAGTTGAAGGTGGGTACTTAAACCTCTTTGATTTATTATGTAATATTGCACAACCATAAAGTGCAAGAGGGACCGATTTTAAAAAGAATTTGGAGTCATAATTGAAGCAGAGACGTCCTGACCTTTAGTTCCCAGAATTGGTCCAGCCTCCGACATTTCCAATAATGCAACTCAATAGCATCCTTCATTAGGCCCCCAGCCTCCTTAACCCCACGCCCAAGCTTCTGGGAAGATATGTTTTAGTGTCAAACCTAATCTGAGAGGAGGTTTTTAAGACATGGAAAACCCATCCAAAAACCCATCGACTCTAAGACGAAAGGAACAGGAAGAGCAAACACGTTGGCTAGTTTCCGGGTATCAGGACTCCTTTCTGCAGCGCTCCATTACACAGCTGTTCACAAGCTGAGGGGTACTCCTTATGACAAGTAAACATAACTCCATATGCTAGATTGGTGGCGGACCCCGTTAAGAATCCGATGATTTCAGGAGGTATGAGTTTAACGTGCACAACCCAAACAAATTTGCAGTTGATCTTCTTACTGGAAACCAGTCGCTTACATTTGAGCGGCTGGAAACGGAGTGTTTGGTATTTTCACTAGCTATCAGCATATTTGCAGCTTTGTGCTGATAGATGATAGCAGCGTCACAAAAAATATTTCTATCGCAGTACCGCATATTTGGAATATTAGTCTATTTCTTCCCACATGTTTGGTACAGTAATAACTAGCCACAACCAGAATGGCTCCATCACCACGGAGGCTGCGGACACCAAACAGGCTATGGTGCCACCGCCATACATTTATGGCTCGGTGCCAAGAAGCTTTCCTCCTCATGCTGGGGGACCAATCTGTATCCTGTGCTGACTAAGAGCTTCCCTGTTCACATCTCTGTGCGCGAACCAATCCTGGAAAACATGCTCATTGAGTATTGAAGCATTAGTAAAAAAATAAAGGAATGAATAATTAACATGCAGTCATAATCGTATTTCAATCCCTTCTCTCATGCAAATGCGAAACCTCAAGTGTTTTCTCGGCTCCAGTAATAACACAGTGTTGAGACAAATAACTATCACGCTTACGTAACACACATTCTTTTTTTTTTTGGGAAGCCGTGCTCATTTCAGTGGCCGTTTTAATCCTCGTTTAATTTTTTTTAAATTTTATTATAATTTTGTATTTACGTTTCGGGCGAACCTGAAATCTGCAGCACCGACGGACATGTGTGCCTTTGCCGGTGCCAGCTCGGTGCGGGCTGGTTTCATTTCCACGCCACAGCGGGCAGAGGGGAGATCATGGCACGGCCCCGAGAGGAAGAGAGAGAGAGAGAGAGAGAGAGAGAGAGGTACAGACAGAATGAGAGAAATACAGAAATAGAGAAGAGAGACCGTTAGCTTGGGTAAGTGGATTATGTGATGTGGAAGGAAGAAGGGAGAGGCTCTGCCCTCTATCTTCGCTGCTGCTTCCGTTCTGCTCAAATACTACTTGAATCAAGGCAAAACACAAACATTTATTTTCTTACCGCCCTATTTATGAAAATCAAAAAAATCTTTTACTTACACAACCGTCCTAAAAATGCTGAATATCCCAGAACTAATAGTATCCTCATGGCTGGATTTAAGTGCGTCTTGCCAATGCTTATTTGGCTTAGGTGCCAGATGGCGAGGGTTTGTGTAACAGAGACAGATAAAGAGACTCTCCAAATCGTACATGTTTGCAAACACTTGAGTGATTTTAGAGAAATCCAATAATTACCTCTGTTTGTAAAGTGTAGTTTGAGCTCAGCAGATTGAGGTGATTTATGTGAGAATAGCCATTGACTGATGACCATTTTGACCAGCTAATGCAGCCACAAATGCATTTACAGGAAGTGGTAAAAGAACTCCAAAGCTCTTACAGTACGTTTCGCGTAATTTAGCCTTTGAGATTCAGTATTTCTTTCAAAATTGCATTGGGGGTGTTGCGGAAATCCCTATTAGCTTTCGAAATTAATGATGATCTCAGAGGATAGAACAATAAAGTGTCACTTAAGGTAAGCATTTGCATTTGGGTCCCTTAAGGAGGGAAAATAACAGTAGCTACGCATTTAACAAAACTGCATTTAAAAAAAGCATCAAAGTAAAAGAAGCCATTGGATATTAATAGTTGACAATATGTTTTATGCATTTGCGAGGAAAAAAAATCCTGTACATCTCTGGAGTCAGCAGGCAGAAGGAAATGAAAGGCAACATATGTTTGAAAAGCTGTTGGGCTCCATTACAGTTCAACTCTTTGGCTTTGTGAATCACTGCTGACACTGGGAGTACGCTACAGATATCACAGGTGAACATTTTCCACTCAGGCTGCAGCTACATGAGTCACTCAGCATGTCCACGCTTGTTGTACAACAGCACATAACAGTATGGGTAACCGTATTCCAGAGGGGAGGGCAGCGGCAGAGACCACTTGGCCCAACACTCGGTCCACCTTGTAGGAGGATGTGTCATGTCAGATAAATATTAGGAGCTCTAACAGCTGGGGAATGGGCAGAGTAAATATTGAGTGGTTAATATTTGCTTGTGAGCTCCGCAGCAGCTTGTTCCATGCAGGAAGATGTAATGTATAATTCATGTATGATACATGTCTGTATCAGCTGGGACTTATTCCAATTGTCTCTTTCCCCTGCGTTTGTGTCCACAGGACTACACGTTGACCATGTATTTCCAGCAGTACTGGAGGGACAAGCGTCTCGCCTACACAGGAATCCCCCTCAATTTGACCCTGGATAACAGGGTTGCCGACCAGCTCTGGGTCCCCGACACCTACTTCCTCAACGACAAGAAGTCTTTCGTCCACGGAGTCACCGTCAAAAACCGAATGATCCGCCTGCATCCAGATGGAACCGTTCTCTACGGCCTGAGGTGGGTTCCGCTTCGCGATCCACACAAAAACGTTAAAAAAAATGAAGCAAAATGGTAGTGAACAAATCTTGAGACGGTGCAAAGATCAAAACCAACGATGAACTGATCCTACCATGAAGTATCGTTGTGTAGCCTTGTTCCTCTGTATTATAGAGCTGCTTTGTTGCTCCAAAACTACTAAAAATACACCTTTGAAGACGTGTATTAATCCACAACTGTCAGTAGTCCCCAACAAATACACTATTTCCTCCAGTTTGAGTATCTGCAAAAAGATACACTGTTTTAGGAAATTGCTGAGTCCTTTTTACAAATAAAACATCATACTGTAAACTGTACACTTGTGTACAATAAGAAAAACAGAAAGAACCTAACTGACTCGACATTTCCGGGAGGGATCTTTTGTAATCTTTAATCTACAATGTGAAACTTCTGAGCCACGCAATCGGGCAACACTCCCCACAGCAGGCAGCGAAGTGAAGCTCAGGCTCAAAAAAACGTTCCCCGATGTTTTCCAGTGTCAAGTTCATTCTATGTGTTTAAAGCCCTGTTACGGCACCACAGTTGCCCGTGTTGAGAACTTGGCAGTTTTCTGCTGCTGGCCGCTGAGCAGCCAGAGGATTATGTGTCGTGCTCAAGGGCACCCCGGCATTGGATGTTTAAGGGAGGGAGGGAGGGCGCAGCCAGAGATCACCCATGAAATGAAGTCTGAACAGGTTAGACAGTGCGCTATGCAATGTGAAGCTTGCAGCTGTTGTTTGATATTTGTTTCATAAAGCCCTTGTTTTGAATTTCCATTGATCTTTTCGACAGGCAGGTTCAGACGAGTTGGTGTGACCTATGAATATGGATGCATGCTTTGTATTATTAGAGTGCAGAGAGAAAAACGTGTGCGCTTGTGTGTGTGTATGTGTGTTTGTATGTATGTTTTTGCGCATACTTGCGTTTGCATCCGTCAGTGTTCATACTTTACAGTCAAACAGCCATGCTTGATTATGCAAGAGGAGTTCATAGCACTTAGCCTCGTGGGCTAGAGAGATCAAAGCCCATGTGTGACGTGGTGTTTGTGATATGAGCTGCTCAATAAATGTATGCCAGGTGAGGCTGAGTAATGAGCCAAATACAGATTCACATCATGGTATCGGAGATTTTTTAGGGCTTCAGCTACTGATTATTATCAATCAGTAAATCAGAAAATAATGAATAAATACCAGAGCCAAGGTTTACAACAGTGCATTGCTTTTAAGATGAGATAACTCTAAATTAACCGACTAATGTTAGCTGCTACCGTTAAAACTGGCCCTTTGCTTTGATGCTAATCCAAGCTTACAACCCCGTGTGACTAGTTAGCAGGCTGAGTAGGTAGTGTGTTCAAACTTGTTAAGCTAAATAAAAGGAGAGGTTAGTTTGCACTGTGTTTGCAGTAACAGTACTACTGGGTTAATTCAGAATTGTTTTGACAACTACAGGAACTAACTGGGTACATGTTGTAGCATTTGTTGAGCTTGCTAGCTCAGGAGCGGCAGAGGTGGTGACTGCTGACAAAACCACTGTCATGCAAAGTGACATTGTGAAATAAAAGGTCACTGAAAATTAAATAAAGAAGAATTGTTTTTGTTTGTTGAGAAAACAGGCAGTTTGAAACAAGATTTTTTAAAAGCTCTGTTTTTTTGAAAATAATAGAACTGTATTAAATTAGTCCTGATTCATCTGTTCATTTATATGTTATACAATTTATTTATTTAACTGTTTTATTTGATTATTTTCAATTTGCAGCTTTGCCTTGTAGTTACTTGAAGTCTGCAGTGCAGTTTTAGGGGGATTTGCTAAAAAGGTGACACAACAGACAGGCTTCAAAGAGCATAGATATTATAATGGTATAAAGTCACATATTGGAAATCCAAGTAAGAAAATACCCTGTCACATTAATAACACTGCATCTATATCTTGTAGACACCATGTTATGTTGCTAATTTTAGCGGTATAAGAACAACACCTGATGTGTTTTTTCACAGCCTCATGAGTCTTGACCGAATGAAGACATCGAGTGGCTAACTGCCAAGCAGTCAATCAGGGCAGCCGAAATCATTCGGAGTTTGCATTTCACTTTGCTGCTTATTTTAACTGTGTGAGCTCATACATCTGATAAACAAAGGGATACCTCTTCATGACCCAGTTCAGATGAGCAGGCACTAAACCCTGCCAAAATGCATTGCATTAATATGATCTTTACTTGCACACATTTTCACTTAATCACTAGCCAGTTTGTTCGGGGGCGGATTTAAAATACAAGGATGAGGACTGCTTTTCTGTCTGCGATCTATAGCATTATCATGTGTACAGTTACACAGTCAGCATTTTACCTCGGAGGCGGTGCCATAATCTTATTTTAAGACGACAATGCCAATACTTGCCAGTAATATGACGCCTACCCAGGAACTTAGTGTCAAAACAAATGGACATTTGGTTTCCTTTAAAGATGAAAGGACAACGTCAAGTGCTATCACCTTAATGCTTTAATCTATTTATATTCCCACAGTGCCGCATGCTTCCTTGTTAAGTTACTACTTGCCTGCTTTGCTATTTTTATAACAACATTTCAAATGGGAAATAAAATGCGAGTCACCCCTTCCTTCTTTATTCCTTCCCATCCGTCTTCCTTTCAATACAATTTGTGTGGATCGCATACAGTATCTAACATATTCTCTCCTGCGTCCTCTCCTATGTCTCTTTGTTCAGGATCACTACAACAGCAGCATGTATGATGGATCTCAGGAGGTATCCACTGGACGAACAGAACTGCACTCTGGAGATAGAGAGCTGTGAGTACAAAGACTGTCAGCACAATATGCAGGCTGAGGAGAAAACCAACACAGTGTTTGTATTAGCTGTAAATCCACCTCAGGTACTGCAGCAGAAGGATGGGGTTTACCTGATATGGCAAGTTTATACAGATGCAGATGCATTATTGCAAGTTTGGAGACTTTTGAGAGACAGTTTAGAAGAAAGAACGGTCAAATTGAAGCAGCACATCCTGTCACGCTCCATTAACGCTGGAAGCTACGTTCGTCCGATCTATACTTCACACTAGGTGGAATGCATTGCTGGAGATGTTATGTTATTGGGCCAAATGGTGGCGCTATAACAACAAACCTTATGCTTTGACCAGTTTTTTGGAACCGTATGTCTCAAAAACATCATTCTTTTTTCTTAGAATCTGTGGACCCAGACTAATCTATCCATATAAGCCCAATTATCATTGAGACTTTTGTTTTGTTTCATTGTCTGTACAGAGTACAGGGTACAGAACATCTCTTGGCCAAGCCGGTAAACGTCCCTGTTGGTGTCCTTGCAGGTTAAATTCAACTAAAGCCAGTTTCTCAAATCCAGTTTTAAGATTGGAGCACATTGGAGTTTTTTTCTTCAGATTTGTTGCTAATAGAATAATTAGCAACAAATAATAATAAAAAAGAAAAGACAAGAAATGTCAGCTATTTTTGTCAGTCTTTTGAACTCAAATGAACATATTAACTCACTTGCTTTCAAAGCAACGTCTGATTCTTGGAAACAACTTCAAACATGCTTCTTCCCAACTGACAGCCCAGTTGGAGGATCAGCAACACTGCATATCTTGGTCTCCTGTGATGGTTAGACAGATGGTTACACCTTGGTGCATGTGTGTGTGCGTTTCTACTTGTGCAGATGGCTACACCACAGACGACATCGAGTTCTACTGGAAAGGAGGCGAGTCGGCTGTTACCGGGGTGACGCGGATCGAGTTGCCTCAGTTCTCCATTGTCGCTTACAAGTTGGTGTCCAGAAACGTAGTCTTTTCCACAGGTAAATATGCTCTACTGCAATGTGTTGCGCACACACTGAATTTCCGTCGGGAATAACGCATGACAAGTGGATGATATGTTTTCCATTATATTGTTCATATCGAGTACTGGCCTGTTTTCAAGCTGATTATTTAATCAATTTCGGTAGCAAAGAAATCTGTGCCAAAGCTTGATCTGTTGATCTAAAATCCTCAGAGCCAAAGTTGTGTTCGTCAGTGCTTCTAATTGGGTTGAAGTGAAGAAAACGCGCCGCCTTTGAAGTATCCCTTAAGTAACAGTGGGCTGATGCAAGGATGCTGGGACGGTACTTAACCAAAACATGATGTAAACGTCAAGTTTTACAGCACAAATTGTGTCCACGTCGGGTGGCCCTTAACCCTGAGAGGTGACGCCGGAGTTAAAGGTTTGGTCATCACGCTGATGCTAACAAAATGCAGCTGAGGAATCCAATCAATCCAATCAGTCAATACAATGCTTTCACACCCTCAACATGAAGGTATATCTTGTGTTTAGCCCTCTTCATGGTGAAATAAGCAAGTCCAATGCCATAAACCTCTAAACAAAGTAGTGTGTCAATGGACTGCAGAAAACACAAGGGATCCTCCAAAACCCCAAATTAATATTTACGGAACCAAAAACGAAACATGGATGCTCAGGAAAAATAAATGGCAACGCATGAGAGAGGTTTACACAGCGTATAAATCCTTCGCTGTCATCATCAACTGGTGTTATTTATAGGTCCACAATGGCCATTTTCTTCAGAGATTTTCGTCTCCCAGAGCAATTAATTGGAAGACGGTTTGACACGTTGAAGCAATTTGTCAAGTTAGAAAATCATTTGCAATATCGTAGTTCATGGGATTCATTTGAGTTGCTAACTTGGATGCTTGAACTATTCTGCTATGGCACATAGTGAACTTTGGATTTCATTTGTCGCACGCCGAGGTCCTAAATTAATCTGTTTTTTATGTGTACATCAAGTCCCAGACACAGAACTTTAGTGACGCTCCCTAACCAACTGCCATATAATCTGGTCATTGGAGACTCATTCAGTGAGGCAGCTTCTCCACAGTAGCTGGGAAATAAAAGCTGTTTGATGTTTATTAATAACAGAATTTCTCACAGAAGTTATGCTTATGAGGAGGAGCCACACCCAGTCTGGAAAAGGGACACAAAGAGTAGATCATCCTTTTGTTTGCTTTTTTTGTGGGTATTTTTAACATCTCTTTTGAGGCTACACTTTTTCCTTTTTTTCCCTCTCAGTCTTCCCACAAGTGCCTCACTTTGAGTTGCCCTCGTTCTCACTGCGCCTTTGTCCTCATCTGGCAATGTGGCGAGCGTGCCGCATTGCGTTGCGCCATCAACCCTGGCTGTGTGCACGCCGTGTGTGGATGTGCCCGAGTGCACTTGTTTCAGAGAAGTGGCACGTCCCCTGCGGGTGGCGACAATTAAAGTTTAGTGTCTAGTGGTCCTGCTCCCGTGCTCTTGGCAGGATGTGTGAAGCACATCAAAGGCTCCCCCTGCAAGACTGGCTAATGACCAGGTTTCCTCCGTTACATGTGCCACTGGCCAGCCTTTAATTCCCTCCCACCTTTTCCCTCTTCTATCCCCGGGTTTCTGCCCTGTCTTGGCATCTCTCTCACCCTGTGTCGCTTCCTTTACTTTCCCCAGCCGTCTTCAGTGTATATTTTCCTCTTTCTTGTAAGAGGTGTGGTTGGATGCCAATTACTCTGCTCTCTGACGGAAAAGCAGCCCGGGATTCAGGGCATCACATTCATGCGGAATACGACCCACAACATCAATTATTTTCCTCTAAGCACACATACAGTATACTGCTTGTTTGTGTGTGTACATACAGTGAGCAAGTCCATATGCAAATGCACGCGTGACTGCTCACGTTGCTGTGTAAGGGTGACATTTAAGTGTGTTGTTTTGCGAGTTGTGCGCATCCATCACTGTCAGTCGCCACCTTTATTGTTTTCATCCTCCCTGACATCGTCGTTAGATAGCGGCAATAATAACATCTTTAAATATTCAAAAGCATGTATGTTTAATGTTTTTGCTGTAAATTGACATTAAAGCCCTTGAATATTCCTTCACATATGAATATTTTAGAAAATATGAAATGCTTCCATAACAGCTTTTGAAAAACAGCCCTTTAATTAATATAGCATTGATGTTCATTTGTGGGCCTATATCTTAGCACTTTCCTCTCTGCGTACATGGATGACTCCAGCTCTACCCCTTGTCAAGCTTTCCATTCTCAAATGGCATATATGCAGTTTACAATAAGTGGCTGATTGATCACTCAAAATTCATTCGGCATTTGCTTTTAGCTTAAAAAAGAAAGGAAACATTGCCGTAGCTAGCAAAGCTAACATTGTCGCCATGAGTTAATTTAAAAAACACCGTTGCCTGCTGACTTTCTAGTGTTTCAGACTCATTTTAAAACATTTTTAATCTTGTAAAAGAGGTCTTAGATCCTCGCTGGTGGCGACATCATCAGAGGCTAAAGCTACACGTTGCAGACAAAAAGTCATGCATTCCAAAAAAGCTATCTTGGATAGGGAGTTTAGGGTTGCTGGAGTGTAGACTTGACTAAATCCAATAGAAAGTAGACAGGGGGGAAATAAATTGGAGGATGCTAACTTTTGAACCCCACGAAGTGTAATTAGCTCCTTAGCTGGCCCTGGAGCTTGGCTAGGTTGCATGTAGGTCGTAGGTCGTAAGCTAGTTAGCCGGAATTGCTAACATGTGCGGCTTACATTGGAGCAAACAAAGATGCTGTTTGACACGATGGTGACAGAAGAGACAGACAGCAGGCCTCCTACCCCTCAGCACCACCGTCTATCCAGCCGCCCTCCCAGACTCTATTGCCGTTCTGTCACCAGCCACTCAACTTCCATATTCATCCCTGCATCCCATCTCCTCTCATCTCCTCTCCTTCCTCGCGCTCCGCCTCGGCCTCACACATGGTGTCCCTCCTACTCGCGGATGTTGTTTGGTGTAGCAGTTACAGCCAGTACAGTTCCACACCCACGCGCCAGTGAACCTCAGCCCACTCCTTTTGCTGGAAAACCACTTCTGCGTCCGCTACTGCGAAGATACCCAGCTCCTGTTTGAGACCGCAGGAGCTGCCATTAAGTACGCATCAAAAGAAGTGAATGGGATATTTTAGGACCTGGGACAGTCTGTTCCCACATTCACACTATAATGAAGTGTATGTTTAGCGTGTGTTGTTTAGCGTGTGCTGCCAGACGTTAACCATGAGCCAAATACAGGAGGATCATCTGATGTGATAATAATGGAAAAGTGTGTGCATTAATACATGCTTCATGTTCAGCAGCTTTATAATATGCTCGACAATGTGCTGATCTTTAGTTTTACACAAAGTTTGCAGTCCTTTGGTGAATTAGTCGATCAACATAAAATATATTTTTTGTAACCGCATAATTGTTGAAGTTGCATATCAAGCAAAAAAATACAAGGATTTGAGTGTGAGGATTTACTGCTTTACTTTGATCTATGTGGGTCATGGACTGTTGGTCAAACAAAACGAGACATTTAAAGACGTGGGCTTAGACAATATCGACTAAGTCTTGCAAAAAACTCCAAGCCGTGTGCCCGTTTAGTGGCGGCTCAGCAGTGTGTGTGCTGGTTGTTCCGTTAGCTGTTAGCCAAACACATCAGTACGCAGCTAATGGGCTGTTAAGCGACGCAAAAAACACACTCAATTCAAACTCAGAAACAGTCAATGGCACGAAAACAGAGGCAATATAAGTGTGTTTTGAGAAAGTGTGAGTCACAGCAACCAAGAGAGATCCTTGAGCACGCAGCCATAACTGGGCACCCACAATATTAATGCAGTTTGGTGCAGCAGCATGCGAGGGCTCTCACTCAGAAACCCACTGACACACGCGACCGATCGCATTGATCCTCCTCGCGGAGGCAACTTACACGGTTCCCATATAGACCCACATATTTGTCCGGGCTACAAAATGGGTCTTCTGTTTGCTGACTGCCTTCAAATGTCAATTATGCCAGTCAGCAGCTTTGGATAACAACAATTTGATGAACGGTCCGGACCTTTAAAATAACATGTCGGGATTTTATTGCAATCTAACTCACAGTCTGCACAGAATCTTAATGAGATTGTGTGCCTCTTTAGAGTGACTCTCTATCCAACTCTGCACACGAGGGTGCAGTTGATTGGACACACAAGTAGCTTTGGCTGAAACCCACGGACTGGAAATTACATTATAATGGCCCCCCAGTTCTCTTCCAATATAAAGAGAAAATAGAAAAGAATAGTGGGAGTAACAAGCTATAGATTCAATCCATAAAGAGATATGCTGGGAGGAAAAAATAATCAAGCATCGCATTGTATTCAAGCACACGCACACACGTATGCTGTTTATACTCCAGGTCATGGAAAAGTAATGACACAAATGCTCCGTCATAGCGGATCGTGGAGAGAAATATTATTTCCCAGACTTATGAAGCATCAGGCGCACTGCTTCGTGCATTCAGAAAGCTATTATTCCTGCAGTGATGCTGAATCTCTCAGAATCACCACATGAATTATGTAAATGGTTGAGAATTGATGAGGGAAAATGCGGTGAAATCTTTATCGCCATCTTAAATATTGTGTCGCATCATCACGAAACAGAGTTACAGTCCTTGTGCGTGTGAGAGAGTTGTTGTGTGTTTGAGCCAGTGACGAGGATACTTGTTACCATGGCAATAAATCCAACCCATGCTGTCAGGTTGTCATGGAAACTGAAACAAAAACACATGGTATCTCTGTGTGGTGCTCCTATGAATAACATACGTTAGATGGTTTTACATTGACATGTTTTTAAATCTATGGAACCAAATGTGTTTATGGAGTTAACATGTATGTACTGTGATTATTAATACTACTGGAACATTTTTTGTTTCTGAACCCAAAGATTTAAACACACTGCTTCGGCCTTTGTCTCGCCCGTCCTCAGGTGCCTACCCTCGACTGTCTCTGAGCTTCAAGCTAAAGAGGAACATCGGCTACTTCATCCTGCAGACGTACATGCCATCGATCCTGATTACCATCCTCTCCTGGGTCTCCTTCTGGATAAACTATGACGCGTCAGCAGCCAGAGTGGCTCTAGGTAAGAGGCAGTGGCTGTTAAGGAGCAGGTATTTGGATTTCTAAGATGAGATCAGGGACCAGAATGAGCCAAAACCTCCCTGGCTTAACTCCTCACACTGTGGCGGTATTAGTGGGAGCTTAAGGGAATGGCTTGGAAATTGGTGGACTAAATGCAAATGGTTTGGAAAAACAAGTCTATTATGTAGGGGGAAAAACAGAAATTAGGTTTCCTGTCTTCTATGGACATAGGCAAATTGGTTCTACTTGAAAGTATAGTGCAGATGAAATGCTGGAACAAGCTGTTTGGTCCACTGCCTTTCCGTAGGGCAAAAGCAGAAATACACAACCTTGACTCGGACCAAACTGGGTCATACCTTTTGTCTGCTGTTGCTGTGGTCACTGAGAGGCCTCCAGGAGCTATAACTACATCATGTCTCTAATGAGCATAATTTCACTTGTTATTGAAGAGTGCTTGTGTGGGTGCAAAGGCTCAAGACACTGTGGGGCTCCTGTGAGCAGTAAACAAGACAGAGAAGGAAGCAGCGGGTCGCTGGTTTGTAATCATCGTGATCCTTCACAGGAGGCCGCGGCACAGTTGGGTCTTTGTAGTTCTAGATGGCATATGAGGAACCACGAAATGTAATAAGGTTGTCAAGACAATAGATAAAAAAGTAATTTTAACAAACAGACTCTCCACAGCTGCATAATTAGTACCGCAGTAAATTGGTAATTGACCATTCGTTAAATGCCTCCCCTGATCAGCAATGGTCCAATCATAGCTTAGCAACAGCAATGAGGATTTCACCACCTATTGCTGCTTGGAGAGTTGCATCTTTTATAAGGCTTTCTAAAACCAAAAAATGCAATAAGAAAAGTCGAAAGGATGGATTAAACAGTGTGTTTATCTGATCTAATATAAGCTTAATAAGAAGACATAATAACAACGTATGTAATAAACGTATTAGATGTGGATGTAGTCGCCGTGACATCATCCATTGGTTTGTGGACTCCAATGTTAGCTTTCATGAACTGAGAAACCAGCTGCGAAAGGGTTAAAGTTTTAATGCGAAAGTATGGGCAACTCCCTGACCATTCAACGCCATGGAGCTGTCAATCACAAAGTAGCCACGCCTTATTTTCTATTTTACGGGACCATCAATCAAGTCAATTTCTCATAGACATTGATTGCCATCTGACTCTTTTTTGCAACAAGAAGAGGCGCCCCCTGATGGAGATTAGTAAGAATGCACTTTTCATTGATTACACGTTTCAGAAGCAGATATTGCTGCCTGGTAGTAACCAATTTTTACTTCCAAAGAATGATCAGCGCATCCAGTTTGTGCATTCAGTCCTCATCCATCCGTTTTTAACCTACTCATGGAGCTAACATTAGCATAATACACTAGGCTGCTATAGTTGATGAAATCTGCCAGCAACAGTTGTCGTTTCAGCTGGTCACCAGCTAGAAAGGAGAAGTCTGCGTTTGTCTACCCGCCGTTTTAACATGCTGAGTGGTAGCTAAATGCTTACAGCAGATATGACCAAGAACCTTTGTTGCAAACCATACCTCTCTCTCTCCCTTTTTCTCTCCAATAAATGCAAAAAAAATTAGATTATGTTATGAATCTGCAACCGTGTAGATGTTGCTCCTCCATTCTCTCCATTCATGCAGTTTCAGAAGTACATCTCTGTCAAAGGCAAAAGTGGCTCACCAACTGACAGGAATACAAACCAGACAAATTAGGTAACCGCCCAGAGGGATTTAAAAGCCCCAGATTCACTGTGTGTCAGTTAGTTAGTGGTAATTTGAATGAGGCTGTATAATGAAGCTTCCATAGATTCTGTGAGGAAATGCTTAAGCTTGGGGGCCAATAGGGGCCCAGCATTAAACCTCTGCCCGGGGCCTCCTTACAGCTCAATCCGGCCATACTAATTGATTTCTGCATTGGCTCTTAAATCATCTTCATATGGATGGATGATGGGGCAGTAATGACCTTAACACATCATAATGCTTTTTGGAAAACATGCTTTGATCCATAACCTGTTATCCACGGGCACAAGCAGCTCATTAGAGACTGGAATCTGAGCATCTGTGTGTGTGTGTGTGTGTGTGTGTGTGTTTGTTTATCTGCTTTATATCCACGGTTATCTGCCAGCTTGAACTAGTTATTTGTGTGATGGCACGCATGCAATATCCGGTCTTTACCATCGGAGTGTATGTGTGCTTTTAATGTGTGCATATGTGTGTTTGTGGGAGTGGGGGGGGGGGGGGGGGGGGGGGGTGAGGGGGGCAGTGTATGTGTGAAGTCCTGCTAGCTGCAATATCCGGTGTGTGTGTGTGTGTGTGTGTGTGTGTGTGTGTGTGTGTGTGTGTGTGTGTGTGTGTGTCTCCGCAGCTGAGCGGGGACCGGAGGTCCATCCACTTCTCCTGATGGATCATTACAAGCTTTCAGCAGGTGCATTGTGCAAGTGGGCGTGTGCAGGCATGCGTGTGTGTGTGTGTGTGTGTGTGTGTGTGTGTGTGTGTGTGTGTGTGTGTGTGTGTGCGCGTCTGCTCCTTTTCTGTGTGCAAACCTGCCAGTAAGAGCAGTGTAATGTTCAGGGAGAAATCAATTCAAGGAGGCACCAGGCAAACAATTGAATTGTTTGAAGGAGAATCTCATTTTCCTGAGCAATTCCGAAAGGATGGCAAAGTTGCAGATGACCCGCTCGCTTCGCTAATGTGGTTGCAAGCCATTTCCCGCAGTCGTCCCGCTCACTCACAATCATATTACTGCGAACAGTCAAGGTGTGGTCAATAGCTGTAATTGGTGATGGAGCACTTCAAGTGTAATGGTAGACACAAGTTTGACTTCACAGTGTGCGAACACCCCTCTTTGACTGCAGGCTGAAGCAGCGCACGTGCTAACTGGATAGCTATCAATTTGGGCCGTCTGCACGTGACGATTGGACGTGTTCAATTAACGCTTTAACGCTGCTTTGATTAACCCCGTGCCTCCATTCTCGCAGTCGACACACTGTCGCGCCACACGCTTTACTGCACCCTACATGATACCTTTTCCTTTTTACAACGTTAGGCCATGTTGCTAATCGCCTATTGGCTTGTGATTCAATTGCGGTGTGCCTTTGTTCCAACTGTGCAGGTGAGAAAGAGACGGTGGGACATATGCCAAGAGAAAAGGGGGGTGACGGAAAGAGGGAAAGCACCACAAAATGATGGTGAGATCACGGGGAAAAGATGCAGTACACATGAAGTGGGAGTAGAGGTGGAAGCCGAGGCAGGGATAGCCGACAACAATGGGACGGAGGGAGACAGAGAGTGAGTGAGAGAGACCCCATAAAAAAAGAAATCTCTCCCCGGAGAGTGGAGCGGCGTGATGAAAAAGGAGGGAGGCCCATGGGCGCACGGCCCCTTGATTAAATTGTCCGAACAGGGAGCGAGGGAGCAGAGGAGCGGGAGGGAGAGAGTTGGATGGAGGGCAGGGAGGGAGGGAGTGAAGGACGGAGAGTAATGGCACAGCTGAGAGAACACCTATAAAGAACAAGGCTGTCGTTAAGCAAAAAAAAAAGAGGAGAAAAAAAACTCGCACCATCCAATAGGGTGCAGAGACACGAAGCATGTGCACGTGCGAGCTCGTTCGCACACACGCGCCTCTCACACCCCCTCTGACGAAACAGAAACACACACACACACACAAATACGCATGAGTTGTGTTTGCCATGTAATGTGCCAATAAATCACACTAAGGGCTAGATTGACCTCTATCTCGCTCCGACTGGTCCTGGGCTCTTCACTGTACTTTATGACACACATATGCGTCCACACAAACACTCCAAAAAGCCTTGTCCGCGACTGTTAAACGAGCGGCCCGGCCACTGATGGGCTCAATTTATTTCCAGCATGAGTAGATAAAGTAGTAGAGATATATCTGCCACATATATATTATGAGATAAGGCACAGCGTTATTATTGCATTGCCAGGAGGTCAGGGTTTGCGTGATCATGAGTAAGGCGTGTGTTGATTTGCTGCGACTTCTGAAATGTACGGTGGCGATGGAGGACACGAGTGCATTGGCGAGAGAGCCGCACGGCACGAGTAAAAGGAGGAAAACACACTGCACAGAACACAATAGATATGAATTACGAAACATTGTAAATCGTTTTCTGTATTTGGTTGTGTTTTTTGTAATTGCAGCTTCTTATATGGTGGTTTTCAGTTTTTTTCAGTACGTTTCTTCATTTGGTTGTTTCCTGTAGTTAAAGTATATTTCTCTGTTTGGTAGTTTTTTGTAGTTACAGTACGTTTCTGTATTTGGTTGTTTCCTGTAGTTACAGTACGTTTCTGTATTTGGTTGTTTCCTGTAGTTACAGTAGGTTTCTGTATTTGGTTGTTTCCTGTAGTTACAGTAGGTTTCTGTATTTGGTTGTTTCCTGTAGTTACAGTAGGTTTCTGTATTTGGTTGTTTCCTGTAGTTACAGTAGGTTTCTGTATTTGGTTGTGCTCTCTGTCTCAGTCTTGTTTTGCCTGTCTGCGTGTGTCTTCTTAACTTACAGTACATTGAGCTTTCAGGGCCACTTTAGAAACGTATCATACCTCAGCCGATTCGATTTCCGCTCATCTATTTGTCTGTAGTTTCATGTGAATCTCACTTAGTATCTATCTCCTTCTGTCATGCACCCTCACAGGTGCGAGGGTGCCTTTACTAAGAGACATCAAATACCTCTACCCTGTATCCCTTGTGGTTAAGGTTACTAAGAGCTGGAGGCTAGATGCATGCAGCACTATTCTCATGAGTTATTTCTGCTCGCTGACCAAGGGCCTGTTGGGTTTTAAAGGCAGACCTTTTTTGAATTTCAATGAGGCAGATGTTATGCCCTCACTTAACAGTTTGTTTATGCAAATAAAATCACATGAAAGTGATCAGGAAACTGCTTCATACGAGTGGTCAAGAAAATCACTGTGCATGTGATACACTGTTTCTTTGACACTTCAAGCAAGGCAATTTCATAGCTTTCTTCTTTTCCAGTGGGTCCTAACTAGCAGAGAAAAGCATGTTTTCTATCAGAATATCCTTGTTTCTATAGTAACACCGAAGATATCTGTTGGAGTTTTTTCTCCAGCCTGACCTTAAGGTTACTGACGAGATTGAAGCATCTGCTTAGAATGACGCGGTGCTCTTTGAGCTTATGCTCTGACAGATTTGGACCAATTAGGCATCAAATGTGCCGTCCCGGGTTTATTTGCGGCATTATATATAGAATACACTTTCATAAAAGTTCTTTATAAGGAGTAAAAACCCGGTCTTTTTTCCTTTTTCGTCACCTAAGGGATCACCACGGTGCTGACAATGACCACGATCAACACCCACTTGAGGGAGACGCTGCCCAAGATCCCGTACGTCAAGGCCATCGACATGTACCTGATGGGCTGTTTCGTCATGGTCTTCCTGGCCCTGCTGGAGTACGCCTTCGTCAACTACATCTTCTTCGGGAGGGGCCCCCAGATGCAAAAGAAGCTGGCGGAGAAGGCGGAGAAGGCCAACAACGAGAGGGCTGCCAAATACGACGCCGCGAGGGTGAGCTGAGATTTGGTGACTGGACGCGTGTAGCGTGATTTCTCGACTCGAACTATCAGAGGATGAATGGAATGAATTAAAGTATAAGTAAATCAATCAATTATGTTATTTCCACAGAAAATGCCATGGGAAAACACTGTAGAAAGGACAGTCTGAGTAGACTCTCAATTTCCCTAATTTTTCTTCTTCCTAACAGGACTTAAACAGGATGTGTTGTCGGCTCTCGGTAGCAGAAGCAGCAAAGGGAAAATGTTCTGCGTAAATTAACTGTATGACTTTATCAGAGGCATCTGTATACCACACAGAGGCTTCAGTAGGCAAAATACGTTGGGTTTAAAGGTATTTTCAGGTATTTGTTCCCCACATGTGGCTGAATATTTTCATCTCCTCAGGAGGCAGGTAGTAGGACCGCGTCCCTAAAGCGGTCCAATCAGGTTAAAGGTCTTCGCCACTCACGCTCGGTGAGTTGTTCGTTCAGTGAGACTCTTCAATATCCTTGAGTCAACTCCGCCATTGCCATCAAGCTGACATGGATGTTTTTATTACATTTTTTTGCCTCGATGCAAAAATATCTCCCCATCCATGGAATGAGTCAAGCAGCAACAGACATCTTCATGACATTGCCATTATTATCCGGAGTATTCATTTTGACTTTGACTTCTTCATTGCAGTTCTTTCTCCGTCGAAATGATGCTCATTGCTCGATCGCATTGTAAAAGTGGTGTTTCCAGATATGAAGCCGTTTTCCCCTTTCAGCGTTCACCCTGAATGCATGCTGTCCGTGCATATTTTATTTGTTTCCCCACTGAAATCATCATTAACAATGTCCCACGTGGGTAGTTACTGCAGAGGTCCCACAATCATGCATCTTTGCCGCATTAATGCCAGGATTCTTTTGGAAATGAAATAGACATTGTAAGCCCATTGCTTTTTCAAATATAAGACCGAAGTACAACCAAGTTCATTTGAAGTCAGGGGACGTCTGAATGGGCCTTAGTGCAAAACCTTTTTGAAATATGCAAACGCTAAAATGTACATAAACAAAAAAGGGAAAGGTGGGACTTCCACAGTTGCTACATTTGCATGAACGATCGCCATTGTCCATTATTGTTGGTCTGTTTTGTGGTGCACATATCATAGGCATGGAGTATGATGTGTGTTTTAAATGTTGAACGTAATAATGTGGGCTTAAAAAAAAAATCTAAGGAGGAGGGGGGCAAAGATTGTATCATCAATGGAAGCTTTCCTCTTGTCCGTGAGTCATGCAGAGAAGCTGCATTAGTGGCTGCCATTAATTGCCACAAAAATGCCATGGAAGTGAGTGGTGGGCACTTGAGAAACTGAAACTGACCCCTCCTTTACTCGATCACTTTTCCAGACACGAAAAACACTCAGAAAGGTTTCTCATTGTGATGCACAAAATGATATGATGATAAGTGTACTAAATGTCTCACTATCACAATAAACACCGGTCAAGTCGGGAGCGAAGGCAAAGCGTGGCAATGAAAATGTCCCAATGTTCCAAAGGGCAACGGGATTATGAGAAATTGGGCCCCCCACCCCTCCTACACAGGGGCAAAACATCAACACGCAGAATGATCGTTTTGCATCCCTTTAAAGTCATTTTGCCAGTTTTTGTAGTCATTTTGCATCTCCTTGTAGCTGTTTTGCGTCTCTTTGTCGATGTTTTGCATCTCTTTGTAGCTGTTGTGTGTCTCTTTGTAGCTCTTGTGTGTCTCTTTGTAACCGGTCACCAGTTTCTGTGGTGGTTTGGAGTCTCTGGGCCCCTGTGCCCGGCCGGCCCGTTGAGTAATCCTTCCATGATGACATCTACATTTCATGGTCTTGAATGCGCTGTGTACCGAGGGCGAGCGCTTTCAGGTGGAGTCCGCTCTAGCTGCTCCGTTTATTGCACGCAACGTTGTTAATTCTTTTTTCTCATTTGGTTATCCATCCAGGCGGAACCGCAGGGCCACGGGAACATCCTGCTGACCACCCTGGAGATCCACAACGAGGTGGGCGGAGGCGAGATCACCACCAGCTTGGCGGACATTAGGAACTCTCAGTCCATGGTGCAGCTGGACAGCACGGCCTCGTCGCACATCCAGTACCGCAAGCAGAGCGGCGGGATCGGGCCGCGCTCCACCAGCCGGCACTCCCTGGACCGGGCCGCCCAGCTGAAGCGCAGCCGCCTGCGGAGGCGGTCCTCGCAGCTCAAAATCAAAATCCCTGACCTGACGGATGTGAACGCCATCGACCGCTGGTCACGGATCATCTTCCCTTCCGTGTTCTCACTGTTCAACCTCATCTACTGGCTCTACTATGTCTGATTGGACTGTTTATTTGAGATGTACGTTGTTGTTTTTCTTTTTTTTCTTGTTTTTCTTTCTTTTTTTCTTCCTTTTTTTTCCGTTGCTTTTATATATAGAATGTGTCGAGTTAAAGACTGCAACACTTTGAGACGGAAACAGACAGAAAAACAGACTAAGAAAAGACTACTGAGTTTTGGACCAAGTTCTTGTCAAAATTGTTTTTATATTTGCAGTCTTTGAATCCTTCGTACCGAGGTCTTTTTATTTTCTAAAGTATGTACTGTAATTGGGACTTGTGACAGTCATTTCCCAACATTTGCTCTCTCAGTAGTGTGTAAATAGAGAGACACAAAGCCAGCAATTGAATAAATAAATAAGTATTTGCAACAACAAAAAAACATTACACAAAATAACAGCTAAAGCAATGATTTTTCTAATCAAAAAAAAGAATTAAGAAACCTTTATACAACACAGGTGGTCAGATAAATGCAGGCAATTCCTAAAAGTCCATTAAACAAACTAATGTATGTTTGACTGGTATCCTATGCACTATTAATGCATGTAATGATCAACCATAATGGAACAAATAATGACTTGCCTTGGATTATGTCACAAGTCCACAGAAGACTCTGTTGATGTGTATTTGTTTATAGCATTGTTAATATACAGAATACTTGCTATAAACTATGTCATGCATTGATCTGGTTAACTTTTACCCAAACACAATAATTTAAAGGAGAGGATTTTCTCCTCTGTTCAGGATGAATGTGACTCAGGTTCTGAATCTTTTTGCTATCTGACATCTTGTTCTTGACAAAGAAAAGTGTCACTGAAATATTCCCTTTTTGGTAATTTGATAAGGGAAAAAAAGAAAGCACAAATACAAATAAAACTGCCATTTTTTCAGCAACAGCGCTTTAAGTAATAGCATGACAGAATTGCACTCAAATTTATCAAACTCCCTCTAAAAAAAAAAACTGTCTTATTTAATTTAAAACAACTGCCAAGGGCCTTTTTGGGCGACACGGTTACTCAACCCATGAAATATTATGATATTTTTGTACTCTGTGTGTCTTCAGGTATTCATTTGATTTTCCTAACCTGTGTTTTTATTTTTATTTTCTTTGCTCAACACTATCTCTGTTGTGGTAATAGAGTGAAAGAATGAAACCCATTTTTTGTACATACGTACATAGGTGTGTAAATACACAAATGTGCATATATATATACATGCAAGTGCTGTGTGTACAACCCCAAATGAAAATGATCTGAGCATTTTGTGATTGTCATACTGGCTATTAATTGTCAGAAAAAAAGAAAAAAAAACAGTTAACAAATTAACAGGTCATCTACAAGCATCGGTTTAGTTGTTGAGCATTTGTGGGGCACTCTGAATATCTTCTCAATCATCACGACCATGTTGGAATCCACTCTAGACACTGTGCGTATGTTCACCCTGCGTTCCAGAGTTACCGTATGACTCGCCATGCAGCAGATGCAAATAGATTTCATCGATCCCGCAGGCGGGCCGCGGTAACCGCTCCGTCGACTAATAAGCACACACTAGCGCTGAATGTACCAGATCCATTCTTCAGGGAGAGGATAATGAGCCATGGTCATCATTTCTCCATCAGAATGTAACGTGCCCCATTCTCATGAGCGGCGAAGAAAGGGAGGAGAGGCGACGGCGTTTTTAAGAGTGTGCGCATGTGCATGTGTGTGTGTGTGTGTGTGTGTGTGTGTGTGTGTGTGAGAGAGAGAGAGAGAGATGGGAAGTGGATAAGGAGAGCTCGAGATAGGGAGGGCGTGGGCAGACCATTTATTTTCTGCGCCGCTTGCTGGACTGTGGACAAATGTCAACGTATAATAGTTTTGTGGATAAAAATAGCTCTCCTTGTCCCACTCTTGATAAACTGTGTGCCGTTCCACCGAAGGTCGCAGGGCAATCAAGCAGTTACACTTCATGGATGACGATGTTAATTTGTCATGGAATATACACACTGTGCATGTTGGGGGAGGGAATATGGGTTGGGATATAAGTTGGGATCAATTTAACAAAAAAAAAGTTCCGCTTTATGTGTACAGACTGATTGATATGTGACTAAGAACTGAATGTATTGTACTTGGATTGTTGCTGCACAAATGCAATTTTTGTTCTGGAAACAGGATTGACCTCAACCCCCGTTTAATTAGGGCTCTAGTTGATTCCACATTCAAGGGGCCGCACGTCTCCTGGTGGTTCCTTGTCCTGTTTTCTACTGTGTAGACGGGGCGCAGTGCACATGATGACCCGGGTCCAAAGCTCCAGATGTAGATGAAATATTATCCTATATTATAAGCCAAAACCTCTTGCAAAATGGTGTGTTCGGCGGAAACCTCTTTTCGTCTCGCGCCACTCGTATTAATTTGTGTCGTTTTTTTCTTCGCCCCAAACAGCCAACGTACCAACGGTATGTTAGCGGTATGCTAGCTAGCAACAGACGCACTTGTTATTTCTGTTACTTCCCCCCTCTGTACGCTTCCGAAGCAAATTTAATGAAAACGTGGGAATGCGCGTAATTTCTTCTCTTTTCTCGGAAGTTGAGACGTTTACAACTCTGACGGATGTGTTTTTCGTGTCAGGTGCATTTTGGATGCAACCGCGCCAGTGAGAGTCGTTTGGCGTTCCGCCTGAGCCCACGGTGCTCCACGGAGGCCCGGACTTAAAGCACAAAGCGTTGTTTCGTGATCTCATGCATTCAAGGTTGTTAAGGCATTTAAACCAGTTTGTCCAAAGACGTTTCCAGCTGCTTCGTGGAGCTCGAAGGAGGAAATTCGTATGAAATAAATCTCAAAAGCAGTTTGCGAGGCTTCAGTTGTGTGTAAATAAGATATCACAAGGCCAATTTCTGGAACACTGATGCTAGAAGAAAAGAACTTTTTTTACTTCCAGGCTGACTTTGATTTAAACGATTACTTTCGGGTACGTTTTTTCAGTTGGTCGTATGAGTCAGTATTTTAATTACCGAACTACATAGTGCAGTTGGAAAGTGAATGAGACGAAAACGCGATACTTGTTTATCATGCATGCGACTACAATTCGTAACTTGGGTAGATTTTAAAAGAAGAAAAAAATATGATATTTTGCAAAAACTCACTCACGGGAGCTGCCAACTGCTCATTTTAGAGATGACAATATGCCATGTGAGCCTAAAAGAAAAAGAAAAAAAAGTTTCAAAAAGAAAAAAAAGAAAAAAAAATAGTCATCAAAGACTTCAGGTGTTGTATGGCCTTGGTCCCATAATGGAATGTGAAATGTTCTGTGCTGCCACAAAATGTATTTAGGCTTAGATTTATACTGTATATCTCTGTATGTTTCTCTTCCTTTTTCAATAGATTATCATGTTAAACCATCGAATAAATTATAAACATTGTACCTGTGTATTTGGTATTGCGAGCATGCATGACACTCCGTGAAGAATCTGCATATCCTGTACATGTAGAGCGAGCTAATGCAATGCACCGCCATTTCGCACATACAATAGAATTTTGATAAAAATGTCGCCTGTGCATATCCTAACACTTGTTGGGAGTACCTCCTCTAAAACTATCCAGGTGCCCTTGAGCAAGGCACTTAATCCCTACCTGTTCCAGTGCAACTACACAGTGACAGTTGAAGACTTTTCATTGCAACTCCCAGTTGGACATATTTTGTGTATGAAGTGAACTTTATGAATGTGTGCCAGAGTGTTGGTGAGTAAGAGTACAGTGGTTCCCTGCATAAATAAAGATTGAAAAAACAACAACTGTGTGAGGTTGGAGATTATTATTCGGCAATTGTTGTCCATTTTATCCCCTTACTCAAGAGCCACAAAGTTCATGATTCATTCAGTGACTTGTCGATGCGAGTGATTATAAATTAGTAGGAAACTGAGAAAGTTTTAGTTTTTGCTCAAGGGTTTTTTCTCAGTTAACTTTAAAAATGCATGTCTCAACAATATCGACTTGTACTTGTGGTGACCATATTGGAAGAATAGCAATGCTGTCTTATACATGTATGCAAACAATCCCAAAGGAAGAAGGAACACCTGTATAGTCATTACATTTTTATCCAAAGCGACTTACATTTTTGCTCTATACACCGTAGACACAGCAACGGGGAGCAATTCGGGGTTAAGTGTCTTGCTCAAGGACATGGACATGGACTAGCGGAGCCGGGGCTCGAACCACCGATTCTCTGACAACCACTAAGCCACAGTCCCGATCCTACGTATCGGATCTCTGGACACTCCTACTGGAAGAAACCCCTTCCTTCAAGCAGTATCAATGACAGGAACGCTGCACCAGAACCCCACAACTATGGAGCGTAATGTGTATTTACAAAGAGGGTTTCCTGCTATGAAGCTAATGATGATAATTAGGCCATTAGAAAGAGGCCAGAGTCCCCCAAAGGGGACCCACGCAGAACTATTTTAGATTTCATCAACACACAACAGCAGATTTACACAGAATGTGGCAAAAGAAACAAGGTGTTCTGATGTAGTTTTTAAGCTTGACTACTCAACCTTGCCGACACAGTGCACCAAACCTGGCTTGACAAGCCGCCACTGTAAATGATACATTGCGTTTCATTAACTGAAAGGACCAGCTGGGTCTACGCAGCGAAACCAGGCAAAGCAATACATTAAGGATGGGTCCGTCTCAAAGTAACGCGTTCTCCGTGGGCCCACGCGTAAAAACAGACAACTGGGAGCGACCGCTGTGGGGTTTACTCAGACTATGGGTGACAGCAGTAAAACATGTTTGAGACGTCTTAACAAACTCAACACCTACAGAAGCGCGAGTTCAAAGCAGAGGCGATGAATCAAACAGGCGAAGTCCCCCTGACGAGAAGCCTGTAGTTGTACTGGTTGACTTAACAGCGAGCAGCTTGATGGTGTGCTAGCGAAACGACTGTCATGTAATCAAGGAACAGAAAAGTGTTTGTGTCTAATGTCAAAACCGCTCATGAATCATAATTTGGGAACGTGTACGCGTTTTGGTGTTACGTGTTTGTAGCAGTGGATATATGTCCATTTGACTTTGCAGCCATTTTGCCAGTGGTTTGTGGCTGTTGGAGCTTGAGCAACGAAAAGAAGAGGCTATCTCGGCCTCCGGAAAAAATAAAGTATTTGCAAATGCCTGCTGTCTTTGTTTGTTTTTAAGTCCAAAAGCCCCATTCCATAATAGATGCATTACCTTTCAAACTCCGTTTGACTTATGTTACGGCATTCTAAAACAGTTTGTCCGTTTCTGGAAGAAGGACGTTGCCTCAATGTTGGAATCTCCTCCCCTTCATCTCAGGTAGAGGAAATTTATAAATCGGCCGTATCACACACTATTTATGCATAATGACTTTAAAAAATGCTGAGCTTCGCTTTCCAGTCCCCTCCCTGCCTCTGCACAGTAGGCTATATGAGCCCCTTGGGGTGCCTGTGATAGATTTTTAATCTCTTCCCTTTATAATGTATATGAGGGTTCTAACCCCAAGATATATTGCGCAGTTTATCATTAAGCTAATCATTAAAGAATATGATAGTTCAGCAGTTTAAAGGGGGGCATGTGAGTGGAGCTGTTGTTGATAACTTGCTTAGTCTCTAGGACAGACTCAAGCCCACATAGACGAGCAACTCATACTGTTTTGGCCGTTTGAATATGCTAAAATGAGGCCTGGCCAATCACGAGTGCTAAAAGGCAACACGCGGCCAATTATTTGATAATCAGGCTGGAGGGTTAGATCACAACGATGACGTTGTCGGTAGCTCGGGTTTGAAATATAATAGCCAGTCAATATGTTTGTTTTTCCAGCTGTAACTACCTGCATAACTTCTTACTCACAGCACAGATAGCTCTTTCCTCTGTACCAAATTCAAAGACACCAAAGTACAGATTTGCTGTCAAACTGTTCAGGTCTCCAGATCATCTCTGCACTCAGTTTTGAGAACGGAAAAAATAAAATACAGACTCCTACTCTTCAACTTTGTCAGGTTATTTTGCTGTGTTGGAAACAACCTCTACCAGACCTTATTTTAGAACATCCAAACAGGTAAATAATGAATAACCCAATGAAAGTTTACAGTTAATACAGTTTCTCGGAGGTCGTCAAGAGGCTGACAGAGATATTGATAGATGACCTCGGGCAAAGAAGATGCCAAGTCACCAATAAAAAGCACTCGGGAGGGCCGTAAAGCAAAAGGCAACCAAAGGTTATCAGAACAAAGAGACAACAGTATTTTTTACAAGCAGCATCCTCTCTCTCTGCCGTGCTATCACTCATTTCTCATCTCATCGACTCGGTCTGCATCCTGATGCGAAAGCTTTAAAAAGGAACGAGCTGTTCACACATGGGAAAGTGAAATCACGGCAAGTGATAACTAGATGGATAAAGTGCCTCGCCTCTGGGCTTGACATCATTATCTGGCAGTGCAAAGGATCTGGAGCTGTATAACTGCTCAAAGAGTTATGATGAAGCGCACATATTAAGGGTGATGAATATTGTCAAAACAGTACACAAATCATAGTTCTTCACTTACAGGAAATGAGCCTCATAAGGCTTAATGGGGGTGTTGGTGGGAAGATGCATTGTGAGGCATGACCTGGAGCTCTGTGAGCTGAGCCGAAGCACTGTGGTAAATGACTTATTGCTTTCATAAAAGAGCAGTGGAAAGAATATGAATATTTAATTTGTCTTATTATTTTTGTTTCTTGTCCAGAATTAGAGATTAGATACAACTTGTATCGCTCCGATGGGGAAATGGGGTCGCAACAGCAGCAAATAATCAAACACAACAAAGACAAATGCACAAAAAGGAACATGCAAGATATACAAATGCTTACATTATGAAATATTCTCAGAACAAGCAATACAAAGCGTGGTTACACAAGATCACAACACACATGTGGTGCTTTGAGTTAGATGCTATCAGCACCATGTTGCCTATGGTAAACAAAGGTAGTTTATCGCGTTAGCATGCTAACGTTCATTGATAGCATTAAATTCGAAGTATGGCTGATGGGCATATCAGTACTTTTGCGAGGACAAACCAAAGTGTTAAATGAATTGATATGTCGATCTGATGTTGGCTAAAAAGTCACGGGGGTAAGCAAAAATATTATAATTCATCCTCAGAAACTCACTCTGAACAAAGAATGCTAACCTGCTGGTGGCGCTGGATAAACCAGTTGAAATCGACCAAATAGAAGTTAATTAATTGAACGCAGGGCTGGAGCGCCTCTTTTTGTTGGACTGAAGCTGGGCAGTTATTGTATGGACCGAGGTGCCTGGGGAGGTTTCCCCACTGTAACTTTGGTTTAGCACACATTGAAAAGGCCCAGAATCCGGACAAAACAAGGTCGGTGTGAAAGGGCCCTAAAACTACGTCCTTTATTTGCCTCGTCTATTGAGCAGAGACAATTAGCCTACAATAGTCACAAGCTTATAAAAGTGGTATTAAAGGGCCGCTAAAAACAAACTCTTCATGACCAATAGCTTAGGTGTCTAACATGAGCTAACATGAGCTAACGTTAGCTTACACTGCTGTGTAGCTAAAGCTTGTATCGCCTTTACTCATGCTACTACTACATTGATGTGTTCGCATTCCTCATTGTCCTGCAGTTAAGCCTTTGTTTTGCTGTTCATCAAAAGTTTAGCGAGTGTTTCATAGAAACTCTGAACTTTTGGGACCAGAATCTGTTTTCATAAATCCAAAGACATTCACGCTGGGAACCTTAACCTACTTCCCACTTCCTCCCTCCGTCTTTTTGCATGGAGCTTGCCATGCTGTAGCATTCAGAACATCAACTGCTGTGAGATAAATAAATAAAAAAACATTTAAACTTTAAGCATAGCGGTGCTACGCGGCACTCCAAACAAGACCTCAGCCGTCGCATAGCAACAGCAGCATCCAAACGGCCGGGGCTCCTCGCATACAGTCGAAGTGTTTTGTGCTGCTTGTTAATAACGAGGCACCCCGTGGACACTGGGGCCAAGTCGTTCTGATGGGAATCAATGCGTCGGTCCATGGTTTTTGTTGCACTTTTGTCCGAAGCGCCACGTGGACGGATCAAGGTGGATCCCCTACCCTGATGGATGACCCAAATAGACCGCCATCCCAAACTCACGAGGCGGCGAAGGGTTCAGCCCGTGTTTTCTTGTTGAGAAACTCACTGAATGAATTCTTTCTGATGTCTTCTTTCTTTCTCTTCTCCGCTCCCCGCCTGCCAACTGACATACTTTCTTTTAATTCATCAGCAGCATGGCGAGCGATGGTGGGAGCGTGGGAGAGAGTGGGAGGGAGAATGGGAGGATGGAGAGAGAAAGAAAGTGTGTTTCGGCATCAAAAGACTGTCTCGGAGACTGGGGGGAATACATTGACTCCTCCATGTGCTTTTTGATGATGCCTCTTTGCTTTATGAACTCAGTGATACACAACAGCCGCATCAGTGTATTAGCCTACTTCTCACTTTACTGTTCTGCACACTTGCTCCCTTTCCGTCATCAACGCTCATCACTCGTCTCTCATTGTAACCTTGTGTCTTTTATTTTGTAAGACACACTTCCTGGCATCAGCTGGTGAGCAAGGGCGTACTGTACAAGACAATATTGTGATGGCTCATCCTTCCTACAGAGAAACCTTTGAGTCCCTTGACGATGAAGTTTTCTTGAAGAGGGAACTGCATATCCCTGAATCATTAAACATTTAAAGGACTATTCCCCAAGTGTTGGATACCAGAGAGAATACCATGTCCTATTATGTATGACCCAGAAACAACTCATTCATATCTTGAGTCACATCTGCTCACTGAATAATCATTAAGAACCCCCCCCCCCCCAACCCCTCTTTGGAGATGGATAAAAGAGAATACTGACCACTGTTTTGCTTTGTCAACCCGGAGAGGAAGGATTTTTGTACAGTGGAGCTTCACGTTTGCTGCAGTAACATAAAACTCATATTGAATGTTTAATTGAATGTGATTGCGTCTCTGCAGCCGCAGTTGTTCAGCTGGCTTCCGCTCTTTGGAGAGTACAGCAGTATCAGGCTATTTGATTTACTCGACGACATCATCCGACGGAAGGGAAATGTGTTAATTGGTTGTTATTGACAGGAGGCCAGACACTTATCCACTTATCCCGCAGGAGCCATCTGAAAAACTGTTTTCAAATGTCAGTGGGGCCCAGTCAGATCACACCACATTTCTATTTTGGTTTGCGTAATCAACTTTCAATACAGGCCAAGAATCTCACTATTGTATTTACAAAACACAGCTGATAGCATAGTGGTACTTGATAAATTGCTAATGCTAATACTGCTCCACGTCTACTTCGAGGTGGGGATATGCTGCTGTTTGCTAACAAGTCAGCCACACAAGCTTTTATGTTGACATATGATCCGGTAAATGGGTGATTTTTGGTTTGGAGATCAGTATATATGGGCTGATGAGCAATGAGGACAAGGTGTATCGACATGTGATTGGTCAGGTGATGTTCGGGCGGGAAATACACTGAGGACCCCTGGTGGGCAGGTGTGGAGTGACAGGCTCCTCTGCGGGCTTTTAAAATTTGACCAAATTAAACCCTGATTTTAATCAGAGCATCCTTTGTCTACTCATGCATTTAGTTACTGGACAAGAGGTATAGCTGTAGGTTCTTTGGTACAGACATTCTCATTTATTCCAAAGTCAAACTGAACTTCCCCAACATTAAATGTGATTATTGCACTTCAGCAGAATTTCTTGCACACAGTCATTAGGCCTTTAAAACCTTCTACGAAAATGACCATCTTTAAAAAAAGATGCCAGATGTGGTGGAATAATCTAAATCCCTCCACTCCACACATCCTCTTGACTCATCAGCATCTCAAATAATGTTACATTTTTCATGAATTATTTTGCATGGAGGACATTAACAGACTTTTTTTTCCTCCTTCTTTCTCGATTCTTTTAGACAGAATACAAGATGGTATCACTTGTTACACAGCTCGCTTTCGGAGTGCACATTTCCATTTCCTGTGTTCAGACATTATCAGCCATTTGTTCTCCCCACCCCACCACCACCCCACAGGAGCTCCTCTATTCCCTGGGCTCATTATGATCAGAACAAAGTGAGCGCTGGCTGCCAGGGAGAGACACAACAGTATCTTTGTTTTAAATGTCGCCAAATAAATCCAAAAAAGTCAACAGGTCTGTTATATCATTCTGTTTGCAGGATTCTAATCAAATGTATTGAAGTCGTGCAGTCGGTGTCCGCGTGCTTTTTAAAAACACAATTTATTTATAATGTGGGTGAAAATATAAAACCCATTTAAACTAAGAAGCAGTAAATGTGTTATTTTTTTTGACAGAGGTTTTGGTTTGTCTGACAAATGTAAGGCACATGTTTGACTCTGTGACAAACCGATCTGATCACATCAAAACCAACAGCATTTACCATCACACCAAAATGCATGAGAATACTTGGGTTTCGATAAGAGTGAGTGAAATATACTGTATATATATATTTATTTTTTTACATAATTTTAGATGTGGCATGTCAAAGCATGGTGAGAAAGAATAACCTTGTGTTTTCTGCCCTCTGCTGGCCACTTTGAGTACATACAGCTTCATGCACTGAACGCTGCACCCCCCATCACAGATTCACACGCCCACACTCTCGTCTGCAGACACAGAGAGGCGTGTACGTGTGATTAATGTTCTCCCTTTTCACATTCCTTGCTAATTAGCAGCTGCTTGCATCTCCATTCCGACGGTTATTTAACAGACATTTTATTTAGCCTGTGTCGATAGAGCCATTGACGCCCGTAATTACACGTTTAAATACTCCATGTTTGTAGTTTGCACTGTGCAGGGGCCAATTTCATGGACAGAGTTCCTGCTTATTAACACTTTTCAATTACGGCCCTGTATCTCACGTAGCCAGATATAAATTCTATATATCTTGTGAAACGGTTGCTTGCTTGTGCATATTTAATGATGTTATGATGATGAAAAAATAGTGCAAGCTTGTATTGAATAATGCATCCAAAGTCATAAAGTATTGTCCGAGGCATTTTAAATGATTTAATTTAATACATTTTAAAGTCAGAAAACTATTATGGAGTTATTAGTTGCACCACTCCTGCTTATTTGGCGCTAACAAATTGACGCACCTGCACTTATATGCGGATGTTTAGTTCCCACTGGGCCCACCATGTCCATGTGACCTTTCTCTTGTCATGGAGGGAGGATTTGAAAACGCTTGCGTAGCAGTCGCACGTCACAGAACTGGACGCACACTGATTGGATGTTTCTTGCTGGAATACTTTGTGCTGGTGTTTGACTAGACGTCAAGGTGAGTTATACCTATTGTTAAAGGAAAGAAAATGTTTTTTCAATTTTTAAACCCTCCCCTCTCCACCCTTACTAACTACCATGCAGTCCCTGACAGACAATACTCCAGTGTGTATGCTGTGGGGACTGATTTATGATCCTTTTTTAATAACGATGTACATTTGAGAAATACACTGAAGTCCTCTCCAGAAGCCATTCGTCTAATGCAATTTCCCACACAACAAAATGTAAATCGACTTAAAATACGCCTCAGCAAGGCAATTCAATTTGCTGCCGGTGTCCTTTTGCGAAAACTGCCTCCTCCTGTAATGCACCATCCTCTAACAAAACCCTCACCTCCAGTCAAATAGCAAAGCTTTCAGGGCCCTAAGAAAAGGAGTCTGCCTCACTGAAGAGCTGCAGCATCTGATGGAGACACCCACTGTTTCTTTATATAACACCTTCTCTTTTTTTTTTGCAGCACCTATTTTACCTTGAAATGATGTTGCCAAGTAACAACATCCTGACTGTGTGTGTGTGTGTGTGTGTGTGTGTGTGTGTGTGTGTGTGTGTGTGTGTGTGTGTGTCTCTTTGCAGGTGTGTGTCAGCGATGGATGTGTTTAAGTGCCATTATGGGCTCTCAAAGCGAGGCACTAACCGCAACTGGGCAAATGACTTCCAGTCCTTTCTCCTCTCTGGCAAGTCTGCTGCTTTAGAAGAAAAGAAAAAAAAGGTGTAGGCAGGAACTCATCAATCATCACAGCGCTACATATTAAACCTTAATGCTGTTAATGCCCGCTGCCCTGAAAAAAGGGGAACGCTGCACCTGCTTCATTTCACGTCACGCCCTCACACCTTTTTGTTCTAACCTCTCTGCTTCCCTCTCTGTCTCAGCATGAGCTGCCTAACTGATACGTGTACGACAGTAATCCCCTTCTTAGCCAGCGGGATTAATATTTAATTCAAGAAGAGCCTTTTATCAATGCCTCGCCGTTTCCCCCCCCTGGTTTTGGGGGGTGGTTTTACCCGGCTTTGGCCCAATCGAAGGAATGGTTAAGTGCGTTAATGCGATGGATTGGGCATGATAGGACTGTAGGAGCATCGTCCGGTCGCTTCGGATAAAGTATCCGCATTTCTTTGGTTTCAGAGGCATTCATCGGCATCTTGCTATAAAATACATGACGCCAGAGGATTGAAAATAATATGTGTAAGAAAAATGGCCTATGAGCAAAGCATTGAGGCAACGTTGGCCTTCAGGTTGTCCGATGTACACGACCTTCCTGCGTTATTCCAAAAGCGGAAACCAAGCTGCGGCGACTTGCGACAGGTCACGTCCCCATAACCCCGACGGTCCCTTTAAAGTCGGTCCGTGTCGGGACCTCTTTGTGCTCCACCCTTGAAACCTCCAGCGCTCGCATTCATGCACGTACCAAGAGCCCATTGTGCACTGATCCACTGCAACTCTGATCCAGGATTAGCCTAGAGGCGAGAACACATGACGGAGTAAACTTCAACATGAGATAAAGATGCCAACCCGCCTCAAATATATATATTATAAACAAGCAGACACAAACCAGTTGCAATATGTTGCCTGAGTTGTTTCTTTTTGATAGAGAGTTGTTAATGTTGGCAACATATGCAGAGAGCAGTCCCCCTCCAGTACACTCACAACCATGAAGTGATTCTCTGCAGGAGAGAGCTGTTACAAACAGCCAGGGGCTGTCAGGGCCTCATTGTTTCAGCACCTCTAACGCTGCAATGCTAAAGGTCAAAAAAAGTTTGTCCGAAGAAATCTGTGTGTAATAATGTGCAACATAGGTTTGACTTCTGAAGGTTGTTGCAGAAGAAGTGCGTGCTTCTCTCAAAACCAAACAGGAGCTGTTGACCGTCTGTGTTGGCTGAGAAAAAGAATGCAAAAGTTCAACTTGATGAAGAACTCGTGATGTGGTTGAAAGCTCCAGAAAACGCCTTTTAGTTCCATTTAAATATTTTATTATTATCATTTGTCTTTCATTCGAGGCCAGATTTATATGTATCTGTGTTACAGCATGAGTTATAGCTGTGACGTCTCTTTGGCCTATTTCTACTGCCACCTTTAATGTGGAATATATATATATATATATATATATATATATATATATATATATATATATATATATATATATATATATATATATATATATATGAAAAACGGAAGACTTACCTGTTGTAAAATCTAACTCAATTTCAATAACTTCGTGGTCATTATTGTGTCTTTGAAAAAAAAAGGATGCATGTCAAATTATCTTCATGATTTATATTGCGATGGCAGCAGCTCGCGGCGGTTCAGTTACGTAAGTGTGTTTTGGCTCCACCCAGTGGACCTTTATTCATAATTCTCAAAGGCATTTGCGTCATCACGTTTTCTCAATCCGTGGAATTCCGTAAACAATTCTCGCCATCAAGTTAGCTAGAATTAGACTACAATACGGAAATAAGGGGATTCGGCCTTCAAAATAAAACAGCTTAAAAATATTTATTCACCGAACTATTACACCTAAGAATTCTGCAGAGAAAATCCAACACGCTAAGTACTACACAATAAGCAGTGGTAGAACTTGAGTGCATACATTATAAGAGGTACTTCAGTATTTTCATTGTAGGCTACTTTACTGCATTTTAGGGAGATATATGGTATGTATGGTAAAGTGTGGTTTACGATATATATATATATATATATATATATATATATATATATATATATATATATATATATAACTACATAACTACATATTATAACAAAACATTTAATGGCAGCAGTAATTACCTACTCATTTCGCAAATTAAAAGTTTTACATTATGCAATATTATGCATTACATTTACCGAGAGTAATGCACATACATTAGTTAAAACTGGCACTATATTGACCATATGAGGTGTCAAACAAATCAGTAATCATATATAGCATATATCATAATAACACAACACTGTTAAAGCAGCCATTCTGCAGAATGAGTACTTTTAGTTATAATGCTGAAAATATCTCTGTACTATACTAAACTTTTGAAGGCAGAGCTATATTTTATTTTGAAATATCTTAAAGGAAGTGGGAGATTACACGAGCAGCTCGACTGTTGATCAACGGTTATTCCCCAACAGTGGTGTTTTTCCCGAAGCGAGTGCGCTGTAGATTGCAGCCATTTCTGTCATCGGTCCGCGTCCTGTTAGTCTACGTTGTTGAAGTGTCAACAACAACAACAACAACAACAACAACAACAACAGCAGCAGCTCGGCTGGCTCGCTCGCCAGCTGAATCTCTCCAGGATGGACCCAGCGAGCCGCTACCAAGTGGTGAGTGACGGGGATCAAAACACCGTTTCACAGCCTGTCACTGGAAACGGGGCCTCGCGAGGACTACGGCGTTGTTGTCATCATTATTATTAAACCTAAAACGCGCTATATTACGTCGACACAAACGCGGCTAATATTGTTCGTCCCTGACCGCTTGTGTGTCGGTTTAATTTAATCCCATTAATGTGTTTTTGTTGTGACAGTCGGCATCTCGAGCGCTTCCGCATCGGCTAACATCAAGCTAGCAGTCAGGAGAGAATTCTCCTAGAGGCCGCGGAAGTTTACCCCGTGGTAAACCGCCTCACACCCCGCAGAGAACCGCCTCTCCGGCGCATTTAACAGTTACCTGCTAAACACAACCGCCGGTTAAGCTACGTGTCCGTTAACAGGAGCGTAAACTAGCTTAGCTGTGAGTTAACATGGTGGCCTAAAGGGACTTTATGAGCCAAAGGGCGCGACACCAACTAATTAGGTCACCAATAACCACGGTATGACTGTGTTATACATCTCCCCAGCAGACACATTGCTTATGAAGCATTCCAAGGAGTTATTAATGGAAATACATACTGACATGGAGTTGTATCGCCGCTTTGAAGCTGCAAAAAAACAGTAGCTGGAACATTTTGGAAGTTAGGCCACTTTTTGGGGTAAAAGTCTGCTTTGTGCGCCTGATGCCTGTGGTCGTGGTAATCCCCTTCAGTGCGAGTCCAGAGCAAAGCTTTTCAATCCTGAACAAAGTGCAGATCTCGACCACAATCTACTTTAAGTCAATGTTTTTTTTAATGGACAGATACTATGCACATTTGCACACATTTGGGTCAAACTGTTTCAAAGATTACCCGATGTTGTGGTTTGTGGAAAGCCAGGTTTCCACATCACACGTGCGCAATTTCCATTCCTGCCTCACATTTTGCCCCTGAAACTCAAACAAACTCAAACTTCAAACAAAAAAACCCGCAGATTTCTCCAAGTACAGGACCTTCCTGCTCCGAGCACACCCGCGTGAGTTTTTGGGTATATTTGGACACAAGAGGAGTTTCATGGCTATGTTGTTAAGATCTTATGTAATTCCCTGTGTGTGTGTTTAAGGGGGGTTCTGCTTTGCCCTTGATTCTGAGCCAGACGGCAGCCATCCCCATCCACTCACTCAATGGTTGAGTTCAATTCAAGGATTGTTTCTGAGAAGTTTATCTGCATGCTGATGAAGACGTTCCCATTTTAATTACGTCCATTTCTCTCTCTCTCTCTTTTTAGCAGTAGTTACTCTGCTGGTATTAGTCACCCGAGACTTTTCTTTAGTTATCGGAATGATGTAAGCTTTTATTACAAAGGGTGTTTCCTAGCTTGCGGTGGTGTTTTACCACAACAAAGAGTATATGGCCATTACTTCGTGGAAAAATGTTGCTTCGAAAAAATTATTCGCTGATCTTCTCCTCTCTAACACATTTATGAACTCGGAAATTCTACCTCATGAATATAATGGAAATAAATAGGACCGAAACTGCAAACTCCATGGAGGTATTTGGCCTAAACGTTTTGGGTTGTGCTGTTGGGTATATCAGTGTCCTGTTTCGTCCCCACTCGGACATTGTGTTCTAGAAATCAACCCGTAACAGCCGACACTTATCCGTTTCACTTTTGTTGTTCGAAAATTAGTTTCACGCCTCTGAGCGAGTGGAACTCAAGTTCCTGAAGGGCCCATCCGGATCCCCCACCACCCGTCCTGTGACCCTCCCCGCTCCCATTGCCCCTCTGTAATTTCAGACGTCTGGTGAAGAAATTAATTCACCCAGGACCGTTGCTGACTCTCGGCTGTCGCGGGGACGCTCATTAACTGATTACATGTGTATCACTTCCCCGGGGACCTTCCCTCTGTTGACATGCCGATGGAGTCTCGCGTCTCTGTGCTTACAGCGTCAAACATTCAGCTGAGGGCAAGCGGCAGGCGTTTTGTTCCAGCTCATACTTCCAAATGGCAGTTGAAGTCGTTATCTCACGTTGTAAATTCGATGGCGGCTTCACAATAAAAAAACATAGCCCCACATTTTTTTGGGGATTTTGAAATTGTTTCTTCGTTTTAAGACTATGAAATGGACCATATATACTGAGACTGTAGTGTGTTGCCCATGTCACTCATTCAGCTTGGAAATAAAAAAACATTGTTGACCCACATTTTGTGCTGACAAACAAAAACAGATTGTGCAATCTCCTCTCGTTACATAATAACTACTTGATGTTGTTGCTGCTATCAGAAGACTGATGTCAGACTATAAAATACTACAATGGCTGTGTTGTATGCTCTTCTTGACACAGTTGTACTCTGCACAGCGATGAACATGCCCTCCGGCAGCTACTTTTTTGGCTGACTGATCAGCTGATCTGCTTGTGCCGATTCCTCTGACCCCCTCCCCTCTTTCCACACCGTCTCGTCCTCTCCTCCAGCTGCACAATGAGGATGACTCTTCAGAGGCCTCCACCAGCGAGCAGCAGCCGTGCACTTCTGCACAGGCGGCCGGCACGTCCAGCCAGGACCAGAGCCAGGCCGAGTACGGCCAGGCGCCCGCCGCCGTACAGGGGGAAGCGTCGGGGTCGACCCAGGAAGAGGCAGACGCACCCCCGCCTCCTTACGCCTCCATCGACCTGGGGGCAACCGCTGCACCTGGTATGTACACTTTCTTCTTGAGCTTTACAAAGTGTGGTTGCGAGCGTCCTGAAATAGCCACAGCTGCAGTTTTGTGGCAACCTGTGGTCGGCCCGAAACTCGCGAGTCAGCGGTGATTTCCATGACGCCGTGACCACAATCATTAGCAGCTGCTCAGCTTGTAACCGAGTCTCCTCCTCTGTTTCCCCTCACAGAGGCGAGCTACCGTGGCGACTTCCCGGTCCCTCCGCCCTACAGCGTCGCCACCTCGCTGCCCACGTACGACGAGGCGGAGAAGGCCAAGGCGGCCGCCATGGCGACCTCCACCGTGGATGTGATGCCACGGGTGAGGACGAAACGCTCACACGTTGTTTCTCTTCCGTCTCATCGGCTCCTTTTTTTTCTTTCTTTTCTCCCTTGAAGCATTCCAGGTCCAGACCTGGGTTACGTCACAATAGAGGAGATTGAGCGTTTATTTGGTTTGTGTGGTGGGTGTGTCCTTTGCTGTTTGACTGACGTAGGTTTGTTTGTGTACGAGTCCAGGCTGATGAGTTCCCTCCAAGAGATGATTTCAGCGACGCCGATCAGCTTCGAGTTGGGAACGACGGAATCTTCATGTTGGCCTTTTTCAGTAAGTCCTTCAGGAGAGAGGAGCGCAGCCAGGGTTGTTATGTTGTGTCTGTTTTACATACAACATGTGTTGCGTATCAACACGGTATCAAACTCACAAAGTGTCTCCGTGCTTCCTCGCCCCCTCTTAGTGGCCTTCCTGTTCAACTGGATCGGGTTCTGCCTCTCCTTCTGTCTGACCAATACCATCGCGGGACGCTACGGCGCCATCTGCGGCTTCGGCCTTTCCCTCGTCAAGTGGATTCTTATCGTCAGGGTAAGTTCGCGGCAGCTTTTATATCTTCTAATATCAAATCATGGAGACAAATATATAAAATGCTGACAGACCTTGCTCCTCGTCTCCAGTTCTCCGACTACTTCACCGGTTACTTCAACGGCCAGTACTGGCTCTGGTGGATCTTCCTGTTGCTCGGTGAGTCTCCGTCGCAGCGTTAAACGTCTCCTCTTTTTGGCCGCCTCTCAGCTGGAGATGTGTTGTTGAAGCGAGCTGTGCTTTCCCTCCACAGGTATCCTGCTGTTCTTCAGGGGCTTCGTGAACTATCTTAAAGTCCGTAACATGTCCGAGAACATGGCAACGTCTCACAGAACACGCCTCTTCTTCCTCTATTGAAAGGTACCGCAAACTCTCCCTCTGAAAGAAATACAAATAAACCACCATATCGCCGCTCGGCCTGATGATTGTTTCCCACAGGTTTCTGCAGCATCGCCATTCCTTACCGACGCAACGTCCCCACCCTTCCCCCCCTCGAATGACCTGAGCGACCAGCTTTGCAGCGAAGAGAGGAGACGGGGAAGGAATGAAGGAAAGGCGTCGGGAGAAAGTGTTACCAGTCTCATTAAAAGCAGAACACGGCTCACTCTCAACTTCTGAACGGTGGTGTGAACCCCCCAAAAAAAAGAAAATAAGTCTTTGTTGATCAGATCTCTTTCCCGGCTTTGTTTTTTTAAATCTGTTTTTCATTTTCCTTTTGATTCAAAGCTCTAAACACAGTTTGAAGAAGCGGTCCCACGTGAGTCGCCACCAAAAATGAAGCGATCTCAACGGAGCGTCTTAATTGAAGGAAACACAAACGCCACTGTTGCTCATTTGTTGAAGGTCTCGCTCTGTCTGAGTGAACTAACAAGGCTCATCAGTGTGATGGTCTCTGTCTCTAAATGTTTGGAGTTTTTAGAAATTGCAAAAAGTTGGCGGAAAGCTATTCTTAAGCGTCTGATATTCAAATTATACTCAAATCCCCCCTCAAGCTTTGCGTCCTGTCTGACCTGTTGCACTTTACGAAGCGCCTCTGAGCTGTTTTTTTTTTCTCGCATTAACCCCGCCCCCCTTTTCTCCACGTCCTCCAAGTCGAAGGGTGTTTTGAACAACAAGTCTTAACTTTAACCGTGA
Source organism: Taurulus bubalis (assembly GCF_910589615.1). Lineage (NCBI taxonomy): Eukaryota > Metazoa > Chordata > Actinopteri > Perciformes > Cottidae > Taurulus > Taurulus bubalis. Next base: position 7,835,286 of record NC_136609.1, read on the forward strand.
TGTAGCATTTTTTGCACCCTTCACTTCTACTTGGTCTCACACCACAGCCTCTCTCACCCCGTTTTAGAATAGTCTGGAGGCCGAGGCCAGATGGCAGACGTGTTTTGATCAGTTTACATATCAAGGCCCCGACGCTTTTAGTGCTTCAAAACCAAACGCACCTTCGGACTCGGACCCGCGCTCCGTTCCTCGACCGCGTCCAAACAAAATATGTCGACGGACAGAAAACAGCCGTTCACGGAGAATCTTTTCTTAATGTTCAATAATTTTTTTTTGAGTCAACCAATCCGTTAAATGGAGCTTTGTATGACCTTTGGGGACTTTTGAACTCCCCTTAAACAACACATCAGAAAAGAAAGAAAACAAAGTGTCTACCAAAACCAAAATGTAATCAACTGTTCCTCGCCATAAGAACCAGTGTGTCACACATGTGTCACCTTCCCGGGGTTCAGTTTATCACAACAGATCTGTGAAACATGATATACACCAACATTTTTTGCCAAAATACGTCCGGGGAAAATACCGCGTCTGTGGGCAGTTGCCCAGCGCAGCCAATCGGCGGCGGCTCCTGAGAAGAATTGGCGCTTGTAGAACCCACGACGACTCCGGCCCCGAGGCTCGGACCAGCGTGGGGGGAGAGTGAAACTCTTTGGAGCAAAAGAGTTGTATGCAATGTAGTTCTTTGTGATAAACCTACAACCGTTGTGAAGTCCTGTGATCGTGGATTAGGTGTAATGCAGATGGAGATCAGGTTCATCCCAGAGGGCTCATTAGACAAGCTGCACCGTGTGTGTGTGCCAACAAAATCATTTTAAATCAGAGGAAAATGCAATAAAAAGCTCCTGAAATGGGACGGGTTCTGCATGTCGTGCATGATTTGGAGAACGTGTGGATCCTGGCGGGGCTCATAGCAGCAGCAGCCTGTGAGCGGCTGGACAAAGAAAACATGCTTAGATTGATTTCTTTTCTTCTTTTTTTTATCATCCATGAAATGAAATGTACATACCAGCTTATGCCAATTCATAATATTTGCACTTGAAGAACTTCTGTATAGTATGATTTGTTAATCTGCTTAACTTAATATGGTGGACAGACACAGAAGAAGAAATCAAAATGTTATCTTAGCCATACAAGTTCTACAACTGGAATTCCTAATCATCCCAAATTTGCCTTTTTGCACTTTTTTTTTATTTAAAAAAAATGAAAATGTTGTTCCTGTGTGTGTCTTGTTTTATTGCTTTTTAGCATAAACTGTGGCAACTTAAGTATTGCTCAGCTATTTTCTTCTTGTTTTGCCTCTGCTCATATCCAACTAAAGCCTCTTTCAGCAATATCATGGTATGTCAATGAATTATATTGAATTGTCAATTAATTATATCCAATAATAATAGGATTAATCTACTACAATGACATTTCTTTGTTTGTAAATAAATGAAGAAAAAAACGAGACGGCATCCAAACATTTATTTTTTTTGGTCCAAGAAGATCAATCAAGTTTTATGTTGGATTCTTCTTGGTTTCAGGTGATTATAAACTCTAGAAAACACACTCTAGTTCTGGATATCATATTCCTAGACTGTAACTGCAGCTAAAGTGCTTCTGGTGGATCCTCCTGTGTTCAGGCGTTGAAGTCTGAGGAACACTTACTGGCCTCACGCCACAGTTCAATGAAGATAGAAACCGATAGCTCAAGTGCCAGTGAGGTTTGGCTGCATTGATTGATTCCGTTCACTAGATGGAGCCAAGCGCTGCTTGTTGCGTTCCAGTGTGTTACATAAGTTTTCTACATGGAGGAGTTTGATTCCACACTTTCTTTATGTGGGTCAAGGCCTTTGAGGAAAAACCTCAGTCCAACTCCGGCGTGTCCTTCTTTACGTCTCTGGGTTCCCGTTCATGATAATTGATGACGACACGGCTCATCTTCCACCAAAAAGATCCTTTATTTTGTATTATTCTTTTTTTTTTTTTTGACTTTTGTCATCTGAAAAATAAAGTCCTTTATATTCTATTTAAGTTTCATGAGTTTTGAGGCAAAGCGCCTCCTCAGCTGTATGCATGAGGCTTCATTAATATTGTGTGCAGGGCCAGTGTGGGATCATTCAAGTTGAATGGCTCATATGTCTTTGATGACATCTTCATTATTATTGTTATTATTATATGTGTAAAATGTCAAAGTCAAAGTATAATAAAATATTGATTTAACGCCTCTTCTCTCATTGCATTATATAGCTCCTGTTTCATTGTGGATTGGACTTTTATTAGTATTTTTATGATCTAGTCTCTCCAGAAGCCAGTTATGATTTGTGGTGATTTGTGGCCCATTTCACTCGTGGAGCTTTATTGAAGTTTAAATGGTGGCGTGGCCTAACCACTGATCCGAAATCAGCGGCCCCGCTCGGAAGGGGCTTGACAAATATAAGCCAGAGGCTCTTAAGCGCTGCTCGGGGAGTGTTTTTTCCTCCCTGCTAGATCAATGTGTCCACTCACACGAGTGCCTCCGGCTATCAACTTAGACCCTCTCCGCTTCCACAGCTTGCACGTGTTAACGTCCAAAAGCTTTTGGTTTTATGCGAGAAGGGAAGAAAAATGCACATAGTCATCCAGTGGCTCTCCGTCACCTCGAGACTGCACCAAACATTTAGGTTGCAGATGATCTGATATGGAAGAAGAAAAAAGAAAATGCCGAGGTGGAAACTGGAAGCATGTCATTTGGGTGTTTTACCACAGGAAGGCACCAGTCGCCCACGTTCCCCTCCTCTATAGGAGCTGCTGAGTGAAAACCACAGGCTTTATGTTGAGGTTTGGCTCCAGTGGAGATGCGACGGGTTAAGGGCCTCGCATTAAGAGTGCACAAGGCTCCTGTGATCTTCATGCTCCTGCGGCCACCAATCTTTATTATAGGAAAAAACAATAATAATTCAGGGATCTAGATCCAATTCCCGTCCTCGCCCTCCGCACCCCAGAGTGATAGACGACATTGACATCTCCTGGCTGTTTCATTAGAGCGGAGAGCAATATAATTTTTTTTAAAGGGGGACACAATACCAGGAATCCAGCTCAGAAATCTGGACCGATGACCTCACTCGAGACCAGACTTGAGCGCAACCCGGCCGAGAGAGGAGCCTCATGTGCTCGCTGTGAAACCCCCTCTCGGAGAGACAAGCTGTCTCCTGCCTCCTTCCCTTACCTGCCTAAATTATACTCCAGGTTTTCGATAGGTGTCACATCAGACACAGGATGTTCCCCCCCTTCCTCTGTCTCTCCCTTCCTCTTCTCTTCCTCACGGCAGCTTGCGGCCAAATATGTGCTGTATTATATATCGTGGGGCGCTGCAGATTTCACAGGCGCAGACAGAAGATGTTCGATGTTGTTGCTGCACGTGTGTGTGCTTCATCTTAGATGCAATCGTTAAAATAGATTCTCCTGCGTATAGGTGATGTCGCCGAAAAAGCAGAGTAACACAGAGGACCTGACAGGATGAGACAAGTGACAGCCTCATTGCTGCCTCAACTACCAACTGTAAACGTTGGGAAGTGGACATCTACTGTTGGTTTTAGCCTTTAATTAATAAAGATTGTCAAATAAAAAAGAGGAAAACAGAACGAGGAGCCTACGTTGAACAGAGAAGCCCATTCACATAATGGGTTTATGTTCCCTACCCGCCTGCCCCTGGCCCCAATCTGGCCTCCTCTCTCTTTTAGAAGGCTTTAATGACTGACCCATTTACATAACTCCCTTCCGGTCCGCTAAAAACAGTTCCCCCCCTTTTATGAGGCCCTCTCCCGTCTCCGAACTCATTCTCCTCATCCTCTCCCGCTTCCCGTCTCCGTGTCGGACCAGGTGGAGCCTGGTCGGCGTCTAGTCCGAACCCAGAGCAAACTCTGTCACATGCGAGCGAGAGAAAGGCAGCCGGGGGGGAACTGTGCTGATAATCTCTGTCAACAGCATGTCTGAGGGCCTCGGCTGCCTAGCTACTGCCCAGTGTGTGTGTATGTGTGTGTGTGTGTGTGTCTGCTTCACCGTGCTCATCCAGCAGCTTTCCGGTGTGGGTGTATTACTATTGATAGCCGACGGCTCGCCTTGGCCTTAGCTTAGCATTGATTGGAAACAGGAGGAAGACTTAGCGCCTCTAAATTTGACTCATTAGCACGTAATATCTAGCATGTTTAATCCGTGCACATATCAAAATGCACAAAAGGACAAGTTTTTTTACGGGGAGCTGCATGCTGGAAACATTGCTTGGCGACCGGCGACCAGGTTCGACGACTTCCTGGAAAATAATATGTTTGTGGTCTGATAGCCACCCACTCACACTTGAGATAAGATCAGGATGGAAATGAATCACATTTAAAAATAGCCGATCAGCGATCAAATGTAATGACTCTTTCCATGTACAGATGCTCGCGTGTTTGAGCTTCGACGAGCTGCCGATGCAATAAAAGTTATTATGTGGCTCCGGCTCGGTATACTTTGATCTCCTCGTTTAGATCTCGGCAAGAAAGCCCCCAAAATGTTAAACTGTTCCTTTTAAAGTTTCTGCTGATTGCATGGAAATTGATTTTTGACTCGTCTCCGCCATTGAACCCTCCGTTGACTCACGACGGCAATCACCCACCAGAACCACGTTCTGAAACCCCCCATGGGCTCTAGGTGAGGAAGTATGTAATCTCTCTGGCACGAGGCACCGCCGCTTCTCAAGTGGGCACGAAGAAGAACAGAATGGCTGGTGTGTGTTCCGCTTTTGTGTGTGTGTGTGTGTGTGTGCGTGGCTTTGGCATGTACACACACGCCTCCTTCATTCAGGAGCCACTCCAAACTGCAGGGCCTCGGGGCGTCTTTCGTACGGACAGGAAGAATGGACTTGGAGTGGCTTCCAGGACACATACCTGTCTGTTGTCGGACATTTCACCAGACTGCACGCACACGCATGCACGCGCACACGGGTTGTATTCAGAGGGGGCATTTCCCACAAATGTGAAACCTCCAACATGGCCTGAAGGTTATCTCTTTAGAAGAATGAGGAATTTCTCAATGGGATGTGAAGACCTCTCCACATATTGTATAATGAATGTGTGCGGTAATTCCTCGTGGGTTTGTCTTGCATTGGCAAGTTTACTTCACTTCTTTCCGAGAATTGTCTAAACTTTTTATTATAACCCTGAGACAAACCCCACCCATCAGTACTAAAATAGACTCAGAAAGTGAAGAAAAAAAACCTGGATCCATGTCTCTAAAGACACATTGAAACAAGTTCCAAGTTTGTGCGTCACTGTCAATTGTTTAGCTCTTGTTATTTGCTATTTATATGTCCAAATATCCCTCTCTTTCTCCTCCCGCAAAATATAAAATATTGTTGATGACTTAAACTTCAGGGGCATTTCCATGAATTTGTCCAATCAAATATGATTTGAGTCCATAACAACCTCTGTACCTCGCCAAGGATTCAACCTCGACTTAACCGGGTCGTAGAAGCGAGTAGCTAGTAGCTAGTAGAGTGATGTCACATGAGGAAGTGGTCTTAAAATATCTTGAGGTGCTAATAAATACACCAGATAGATAGATAAAAATGCTATGTAAAGACATAGTTATGTATGGAGTAATGTCTCTGAGCAGAGAATGCAATTTGCACTGTTAGCACCGTTAGCACTGTTTGCGCCGTTAGTATCGTTAGCTGCGAGACGCGGGCTCAGCTGCCACCATGTTGAGAGGCAAATTGGATGCAGCGCTTTTGTTCACGCTTTCAGAAAGAGTGTGATTGAGGTCTGTTGAGCGGTGTGTGCACATTTTTGTAGGGAGGAATTGTGAACGCACATGCGCAACAGATCCACCCAGAACAACTTTTTAACAGCTAATATTGCTAACGAAGGACAAACACAGCAGCCAACATCCGGTCTCAACAGCAGTTAGACGTAACAAATTTGCCGTGTTGTTTGACTTCTGCACCATTTATCCCTTGTTCCCACGTGGCGCTGCGTTTCTCTAACAACACTTATACACACGAGCTCAACGCCAGCAACTATTGACATTCTCCTGCAGATGCCACCTGGGCTATCAGTTGAGGAATAATATCCTGACGACGCAATTGTTCGCGCAAGTGAATGTCCAGGTTGTTATGTGTTTAAGACAGAAACTAACATGGGTATTTAGAAGAGCTCCACCAATTGTGCGGAAAGTCACATCCGACCACGAATTTGATTGGCAAATGACTTTGCTAAAAAGAATAATATCTTAAAAGTAAAAAAAAAAGTCCTCTTTTTCCCCTCGGCAAATACAAAAAAAAAGAAGCAATTTTCTGCCCTCTGTATTCACTGAACCTTCGTTTTATGCCTGAGGAGTTGACAATAAGGATAATGACGTTCAGCATCACATATAAGTTAATCTCGCTTCTTATTTTCAGTGTGCAGTCATTTCCCTCATTGAGTGCTTTGCTCTCATTTTGTTTCTCCATGAAAGCAGAACTGTGCTCAAGCATGTAATTAGTTTCCATGCTGACAATAGAGAGTGATATGAAATTGACTATAGAGTACATTCAAAGCCAAACTGCAGCAGGCGGTACTGTGAGTCGTTCAGTTACATTTACACGAGCGTAATCAACTCTACTCAGAAGAGGCGAGCAGTATGCTGACTGCGGCAGTTCCTTTCATTTCCGTGTTTGAAATAAAAACAAATGTTGTAAACGAAAAATTCCTGGATACAACTTACACGATTGCTGCACGCGTGGCACATTTGAGCGACTGATAGGTGTAAAATAAGAGTGAAACCCTCTTGCACGCATAGCGATGCAAGAGTGCGTGGATGGTGTGAGGTGGCCAGTTGGTGAAAACAATGGTTTGTTGTGTTCACCAGGAGCAGGGGGTGGGTGGGGGTGGCGGGGCCGCGAGGGTAAAGAGTGCGGCCTATGTGCTGGAAAACAGAGATGTTAAGAAACCTCCTGTACGTCCGAGCATGAGCGCCTCCGATCGGCGATAGGCTGCTCGGTGCGCTGACAAAAACCTTCCATTTAGTCTCAAACACAGAGCGGCTCACTTTATACCCGATGACATTTTCGAGTCTCGAGTCTGAGCTCTCTGGTTTCCGGAGAGACCCACATTCCCTTTAACTCCGTCATGTGTGGAGAGCCTTGACACGTGGAGGCGCAGAACTCCTGAAGAGCGACCTCCTCGTATTTTCACAGTAAACAGCCCCTCCGAAAAGGCTCCGGCTCCCTCTCCCCCGCCCCCCGAACAGTGGCCTCCTTTCAGGGCCATCACTTAAGGGCCCTATTAATAATTTGACAAGTTTTCTCAAAGATTAATTACGGGCCAGTTTTTGAGGCTGCAATTATGCAGGGTGGAGAGACCGCGTAAACCTTCTCCGGCTCCATTTCCAGGCCCAATTTTCCACTTATCAAGATGTCAATGGGGAGGAGAGGCGGCCTGACGGTGGCTCTGATGCACGGATCCCCGTTAGCGGGCAGGAATAAATAAACAGCTCTCCAGTTCGCTTGCAGACGGCCAGAGACTGAACGCGAGACCGGAGTCAACAGGACCAATCTTTTAAGGCCGGGGAGAAATAAATCTGGACATGGTTGCATGAGTCAGGAAAGTGGTAAATCTCTCCAAATGCCGAGATTAGTGTTTCCTCTCGACGTGGCAGCTGTGCAGGAAGTGTAACAAGGGTCTATGTTTAGCAGGTATAATGTTTACCCTGTTCATCATCATAGTCATCATCATGTCAACGTTTGCTCAGCAGCAAAAAGCCAAAGCACAGCTGCGGCTGATGGGAATATCATTAGCTTTGCGGCGGTCGGTCATAAAATTTGACCTGATGATGACATTAGAGAAAACATTAAGGGATCATCCAATTCATTATGACTCGTCCTCTGGGGAGAATAAATAAAAATCCATCCAGCAAACTCAAAACCGCAAAATCAGGGCATCACCAAAGTCTGTATTGTTCCTGCTAATTAATCCTCTAAAAATAAATATCTACATATCCAAAGATGTGGACCAACATTACATTGAACTGCTCTCAGAAAACCAGCAATCAGAAAAAAAGACAAGATGATAATATTAATTTGCAAGGTCATTTCCACCATGAAAGGCAGAGTCTCGATGTTCTTATTGGGCAGACAAAGTCATGCCCTGGAACACTCAAAGCAATCGGTGCTGGGTTTGACCCACTTCTGGCCGTATATGATGAAGTGTTGAACTTGTGACTGCTGGGTGAGGTGGCAAGTAGCAGCCAGACACCATACATCACCGCTGAAGAGTGGAAGGCTCCTGTCCTCCGCAGCAGATGGTTGGTACCGAGCCAGCCGGCCTGCGCTCGAGTGTGTGTGAGTGTGTGTGTGTGTGTGTGTGTGTGTGTGTGTGAGAGGGAGAATACAATGCAGCGAGTGTCCCCATGCTGTGGTCTGCCAGAGATAAGAGCCACCTGCCTGTCCCATTCTCCCCTCTGCTGAGTTCAAACAGAGCCCTCAGTCTCACGACAACTCATATTACTGGACAAATAAACGCGTGCACACATGAGTTATCAATGCACGTCCTTTTGGGGGTGTAAATGTCAATGAAGTGTTGAAGTACATGTGTTTTTTTGTAGATAATGCTATGCTTGCTCATCTTAAGTTTTAAATATATATTTTTTTTATTCTCATGCAGGGTTAGAATAAACAAAGTTGACTATTTACTGCTACTTTCTAAGATTGGTATCATTTCCTGTATGTGTCGCATGCTAAAGCGTTATCATCTATGCACACACTCGGTGAGAAGGAGGGCGACAGAGAGGTGGATGCAGAGCACAAAGCCCGGATTGTTCCTCCTCTGTCTGTCCGTGGTAACAATGAGCCATTCATTTGCTCCGCGATGGGCCCTAATTCCAACTTTACATTCTGACCTAGCATCTCCTCCCTGCTCATCCCCCCGGATCCAACAATTAATGCATCCAGCCCGATGACTTCACCCTCTGTCTGCATCTCCTTCACTTCCACATTTTTTCTTTTTGTAAAAAAAATGCTACTTTACTTCTACGCATAGCCAAATGTCATTACAGGCGGTCGTGGATTACAAGCCATTATTCAATGTGTTTCTTTAAGAAAGATCTCTTCTGCACATTCGTACACAGCTATTCATGACCACCTAAATGCTATAAGTCCCATATCTGCTCTCCTTTTACCTCTGGTTTGGTCTCCACCTAGTATCCACAGAAGTATGTGGCTCTTTTGATGCTAAACCCGCTAACTTTGTCTGCATAACGTTTGCTATGTCGTCAAAGGATATTTTGCTGGAAAATAACTGCGTGCTGTGGCTGGAAACAAAAAGGTGTGAAGTGCTGAAACAAAGTGCTGAAACTGAGGCAGGAAATCATTTCCTGTAGGTTTGTTTTGATCAGCGGCATATTTCACATTTCAGCCCTTTGAGGAATTGTGAATATAAACATATTGTGCAGCTTTAAGTTTGAAAAAAAAGTACTTTTTCTGGAGCTTTCTTCTGACCCTCTGCAACACCTGAACACCAGCAGATCCTCCACAGCTCTGTCTATGTGAGGCAAAATCCAATCCTCCTCTCCATCTTTGCTCACACACACACACACACACACACACACACACACACACACACACACACACACACACACACACACACACGCATCAAAATGGTCCCTTTGCCGCAGTCTCAGCCCCCTGCTCTCCCCCTGACAAACAGAGATTGGCGCTGTTTCCTTTTTCCTGCCCGACATCCGAAATGCGAGGAGCGAGAGGAGAGGAAAGGAGAGGAGGAGAAGCGAGCTGAATGAAGAGAGCGGAGGGAGAAAGGGAGGAAGCTGACAGAAGAGAGAGAGAGAGAGAGAACCAGAGAGAACAAGAGAGAGAGAGGATGGAGCATGGCAGAGGAGAGGGGGGGCGGTAAACAGAGAGACAGAAAAAAGAGGCGAGTGAGGGGATGCAGGAGGGAGAAGGCATGAAATGGGTAAGAGGAGGAGGGGGAGGGGGAGGAAGAAGGGGAGGAGGGGGGAAGGCGTCTGTGGTGGTGGGGGGGCACAAAATGAAGAACAGAGGCTGCTTTGTCGATAGCAACAGCAAACTTTACGGCGATCATTTGCTGCTCTTGCTCCCCGGCCTCAAGATGCAGTCTGTTTGTGATGGGAGTGTGTGTGTGTGTGTGTGTGTGTGTGTGTGTGTGTGTGTGTGTGTGTGTGTGTGTGTGTGTGTGGATGTGTGAATATGTGCCGCAGTGTGTCTGCGACGGCGTGTGTGTCTGTTTGAGGCTAAACATGAAGGAGCTGCAGTCCGCCTCTTTCCAAGAAACACATGGAAAACACACACACACACACACGCACACGCACACACGCACACACACACGCACACACGCACACACACACAGGATATTGGGTTGGTTAAAGAGGCAGTAACATGAAGCTTAGCTTGGCACAGGTAGACCAGATTCTTGATAAGTAGCTTCCTCTTTTGCACAGAGGGGATTCTGGGGGATTGTGGAGAGGCCAACACAAATATTATAGACCGAGTTTCTCTGGCTGTAAAGAATAGGCGATGAATTGATTCTTTGGGCTGAAGGCCATTATACACATAATATTTCATTTGGATCATGCCAAAATGTGTTTGTCGCTGGTCATGGCAATAATCACAAATCTTTATTTGCAGATCTCGTTCTCTCACCGGCACATAAGCGCGGAATAAATGGCGGTTGATTGTGTGGCGAGCAAAGGGCGCGAAAGGGGAAGCTGAAACCAAACCAAAGCTACACACTGTGTTTTTCTACACGTGTCCATTTTGAACATGACACCTTGCTGACTTGCTGTCAGCCGACACGGACTGTAGCTTCACTGCAGAGCGGCTCACTGCCGTAGTAAAGCGCTTCATGGAAAGATGTGTTTCTGAGATTATTACAGCAAAATCTATACACATATTGGTGCGAAGGAGGAGCATTTCAAATGTGTGTAATGCTAACATCACATCGAGTACGCTGGAACAGCTGCCACCGTTGTTGCCATAGAGAGTGCCTGAAACATAATTAGCATGTAAACAGAACAGTTAGCTAAAAGCAATGGATAAATGGATGAAATAGTTAGCTAAAAGTACTGCACAAACAGTAGAATGGTTAAACAATAGATACATGATTCAATTATAAGTCCAAGTCATAGCAGAAACTTGACCAAACGGAACTTTCAAATACAAAAAGAAACACAAAAAGAAACAATATCCATCCTAATGTAAGCAACCGTGTTAAATAAAACCATCAAAGTATAGAGGACAACTGATATAACATATAATAAATGTGCAAGCTGGCCAAGTCCAGTTCCAGTTTGAGCTGATTAAAGCAAACCAAAAAAAAGCCCGACAAACTCACAGGGGCGCATTATTTTCTCTCGGAGTGTGAAAACGTCTCGACTCCTGCTCCTCCTATAAAATGCAGAATTCATCACACAACTCGCTTTGGCTCTCTGTCTTGAATGCAAAGCCACTGAACCTGCCCACAGGCGTGGACACCTAACAGTCCACCCAACGGCGCTAAAGAAGCAAAACTCAAGTAGGCATGATGATTTCATTGGCTGTGCCCTGTGCCGAAACGGGAAACATATGCAATCTGACTCGGTGATCGGCTGCTCGCAGTCGTTTCATGAATTACAGCTATATATATATATATATATATATATATATTTATTTTGCAGAAGAAGTAAGTGAAAAATAAATGCTTGTTTGAAGATGTCAACGAGATTTACAGGATTGCTGGGTTGAATTATTTTTTCGCAGCACTCCCTCCCTCCCTCTTCTCGCCCCGACACACTGAAGGCTTCTCTGAGGGCCCCATTCATCCTCCTTACCCTGTGTGTCACAGCCAAGCCCTGGCTACAACCATGGCTAGGTAGTACAGTGTGTGTGTATGAGGGAGAGAGAGAGAGAGAGAGAGAGAGAGAGAGAGAGAGAGAGAGAGAGAGAGAGAGAGACAGTGAGTTTGGGTTTGTAAGGGTCTCTTTCTTCAGGGTCATTGAGCACAGGTGACCACAGGAAGTTGCTTTCCAGAGCTTTTCCAGTGGTGTGTGTGTGTGTGTGTGTGTGTGTGTGTGTGTGTGTGTGTGTGTGTGTGTGTGTGTGTGTGTGTTCAGCTTAGGGCCGTCTCACCACAGGAACTTCCTCTTTGGGCAAACACACACACACACACACACACACACACACACACACACACACACACACACACACACACACACACACACACACACAGTCACCTGCGCACACAAAATTCCTAAGGGGCAAGCCCTCCCATGTATGTTATTCATCCAGTGTTGGTGTGAGAGTGCACGGAGGAAAAGAAAATCAATGTTAATGGCGGTGTGTTCATGAGACCTTGGAGACTCCAGCATTGATTCTGACTTTTGCTTTGACACAACGTCAATTGAGCACGAGTGGTGGAGACATCACAGGGAGACCGACTCCTGGACTTATCCGAAGCCACCTCTGATACATTCCTCTTTTGCCGAAAGCACTCCAATTTTGGCAAATCTATCTAAAAGCTGATTATAGTGAGCCGCGAGTTTGAGCGCTTTGGCCTTTAATGGTCAAGTCCTGGCAGAGGTGCCTCGTTCTTTTGATAGGCAACTTAACTAGCAGGAAAGTGCCACACTTCTACACCAAATGAGCTCAAGCGAGACTCTGTTTTCTATATTAATTAAGAAGGCATTCCAAGCTGAAGGAATTCTGTTGTTTCTGGCTCCGGGCCAGCTGCAGCGCTACTTCTTAAGACGCCTCACAGTGAAATGACATGTTAAGTGTGTTTTCTCCAACTTTGGGGTCCCTGCAATGAGGCAATCTCTGTCTGTAGTGGCCTACAGCGGATTGGAGATGGAACGCACGGCAAGTTCTGTAAACACGCACTTACACAGACTTTATCAGGACAAAATGCTCTTCATTATGAGGAGATTCACTACGGAACATTTGGTCCACATTTCAAATGGCTATTACACATTAAAGTCAAACTAAAATGTAAATTCTCCTCACTTTTTTTGGAAGGAAATACAAACTGCAATTAAAACAGTTAAAACTATACTGCAGCTATTTTTCCATTTCTCAAAAGAGGTTAAAACCCTTTATGCGGACATATTAGTGTGAACAGCATCTACGCCTAAAGCCACTGGGTGGATGTTTCCCATGACTCAGGTTGAGTGACATCCGAGGACCGGCGCTGACATGAGGCGCCCTGTCAACTTCTGCTGACAAGGTTCTGAACAGTGAAGCCAATGTGATTGTAGAAAATGACCTTACTTCTCACTTGATTTATTACCTCAGTAAACATTGTCACAGAGTAACGTAAGGAGTCACAGAGTAATGTAAGGAGTCACAGAGTAATGTAAGGAGTCACAGAGTAATGTAAGGAGTCACTGAGTAACGTAAGGAGTCACTGAGTAACGTACAGAGTCACAGAGTAATGTAAGGAGTCACAGAGTAATGTAAGGAGTCACTGAGTAACATACAGAGTCACAGAGTAATGTAAGGAGTCACTGAGTAACATACAGAGTCACAGAGTAACGTAAGGAGTCACAGAGTAATGTAAGGAGTCACTGAGTAATGTAAGGAGTCACAGAGTAATGTATGGAGTCACTGAGTAACATACAGAGTCACAGAGTAATGTAAGGAGTCACTGAGTAACGTAAGGAGTCACAGAGTAACGTACAGAGTCACAGAGTAATGTAAGGAGTCACAGAGTAATGTAAGGAGTCACAGAGTAACGTACAGAGTCACAGAGTAATGTAAGGAGTCACAGAGTAATGTAAGGAGTCACAGAGTAACGTACAGAGTCACAGAGTAGTGTAAGGAGTCACAGAGTAATGTAAGGAGTCACTGAGTAACGTACAGAGTCACAGAGTAATGTAAGGAGTCACAGAGTAATGTAAGGAGTCACTGAGTAACATACAGAGTCACAGAGTAATGTAAGGAGTCACTGAGTAACATACAGAGTCACAGAGTAACGTAAGGAGTCACAGAGTAATGTAAGGAGTCACTGAGTAATGTAAGGAGTCACAGAGTAATGTATGGAGTCACTGAGTAACATACAGAGTCACAGAGTAATGTAAGGAGTCACTGAGTAACGTACAGAGTCACAGAGTAATGTAAGGAGTCACAGAGTAATGTAAGGAGTCACAGAGTAACGTACAGAGTCACAGAGTAATGTAAGGAGTCACAGAGTAATGTAAGGAGTCACTGAGTAACATACAGAGTCACAGAGTAATGCAAGGGAGTCACTGAGTAATGTAAGGAGTCACAGAGTAACGTAAGGAGTCACTGAGTAACATACAGAGTCACAGAGTAATGTAAGGAGTCACAGAGTAATGTAAGGAGTCACTGAGTAACGTAAGGAGTCACTGAGTAACGTAAGGAGTCACTGAGTAACATACAGAGTCACAGAGTAATGTAAGGAGTCACAGAGTAATGTAAGGAGTCACTGAGTAATGTAAGGAGTCACAGAGTAATGTAAGGAGTCACTGAGTAACGTAAGGAGTCACTGAGTAATGTAAGGAGTCACAGAGTAACGTACAGAGTCACAGACTAATGTAAGGAGTCACAGAGTAATGTAAGGAGTCACAGAGTAATGTAGGGAGTCACTGAGTAACGTAAGGAGTCACTGAGTAACGTAAGGAGTCACTGAGTAACATACAGAGTCACAGAGTAATGTAAGGAGTCACAGAGTAATGTAAGGAGTCACTGAGTAACGTAAGGAGTCACTGAGTAATGTAAGGAGTCACAGAGTAACGTAAGGAGTCACTGAGTAATGTAAGGAGTCACTGAGTAACATACAGAGTCACAGAGTAATGTAAGGAGTCACAGAGTAATGTAAGGAGTCACTGAGTAACGTAAGGAGTCACTGAGTAACGTAAGGAGTCACAGAGTAACGTAAGGAGTCACTGAGTAATGTAAGGAGTCACTGAGTAACATACAGAGTCACAGAGTAATGTAAGGAGTCACAGAGTAATGTAAGGAGTCACAGAGTAATGTATGGAGTCACAGAGTAATGTAAGGAGTCACTGAGTAACGTAAGGAGTCACTGAGTAATGTAAGGAGTCACTGAGTAACATACAGAGTCACAGAGTAATGTAAGGAGTCACAGAGTAATGTAAGGAGTCACTGAGTAACATACAGAGTCACAGAGTAATGTAAGGAGTCACAGAGTAATGTAAGGAGTCACTGAGTAATGTAAGGAGTCACAGAGTAACATACAGAGTCACAGAGTAATGTAAGGAGTCACAGAGTAATGTAAGGAGTCACTGAGTAACGCAAGGAGTCACTGAGTAACGTAAGGAGTCACTGAGTAACGTAAGGAGTCACAGAGTAATGTAAGGAGTCACAGAGTAACGTAAGGAGTCATCCATGCTTTATAAATAATAGACTAAAGAACATTGCAATCACTTTCAAGTAAACCAGATTGCTCATCAGGCAAAAACAAATAAAATGTGCAGTCACTTTGTTAAAACAATGCAAATAAAGTTATATCTGTGCAAAAACAAACTAGTATTTGGCAAAAACTAATTGCTTATTGTAGCCGCAATTAACCTGTTTTGCACTGAATATCTTTTCAAGATAATAACAATAATGTGCAACCTGTGAAAAACTAAAGTCAATTAGTGCAGCTATGGGGCCATCTCATGTTATCAGTATTAGTGGCTGCAATGAGCTGCTTTCCTCTACAAATATTTTTAAAACGGGGTTGGAAGCCGCTCTCAATTCATGCTCAATGTTGAGCTTAGATCTGTATTCTGTTTTGAGAGACAGCAGAAAAGACGACCTCACGGAGATCAGCTTTTGGCAAAACGTGCAAGCATAAAGTTATTTTGCCGTGTATCTATTCATGACGTTTTATGCCTGTGTACTTTTGTTATATGTGAAGTTCTCAATAAAGGTCTTGAAATAAAGAAATTCTGCATTTCCCCCCCACGCCCCACAGTTTGAGAACCACTGGAGTAACGTAAGGATTCACAGAGTAAAGTAAAGAGTCACTGAGAAACGAACAGTCACAGAGTAATGAGTAATAGAGTATTGTATATAGAACTGCAGCCTAACTCAATTATTTTGAGACTTTCATGGAAACAATCTCCAAATGTCTTTAATTAGTAGGCTACCTCCTGAATAAGCCACGACATTCTCCCTGTGAAGGTGAATTGATATATTTCTGTCATGCAGGGATTTAGGTTTTTTCCCCTTCTTTACAGCTTTGCAGCCTTCAGTGTTATACATCCCAATTTTGTTCTTTTTGCACATCAGCATCCCAAAGCTGCCGGCCCCTGCCTCCTCTAAATATGCCTCATGTATCATGGCCGTAAAGCAGCGTGCTCCTCCAAACAGAGGAGCCTTTATCTTGTGAAATATTGCACCTGTGCCCGTCGCAGAGGGGACAGCTTTGGCTACTCTCGCAAATGCCTCTCCGTCATGTCACTGAATGTTTGGAATCTAGAGGAATCCCAGGCATGCCACAATCTCTGCAGCCATTGACAAATTTCTGTCTTCAGGCCCGGGGGAAACACACATACAAGCGCGCTCATGTGCACATTATAGACACACAGACACACACACTCACCTTGGCTCGGCTGGGCTGTCATCATGGGCTTGTCAGCGTGCCGCACCTGTGAACGGTAACAGGACCCTGGGGCCCGCGGTCCTCTCATAGCTGCCTGACAGACTCAAGAGATCAACTTCCTGCAAGAGGGAGAGCATTGGGAATGCACCAGGTTGGCCTTGGATTTTGAGCAAGAAGCACACTATTACGTACTTTCCCGGAATCGGCTTTGATATAATAATAAAAAAAATACAAAATACACATCAGTGCAAATACTCAATACACAACAACAATAGGTTTCAAACGGGGCAGGGGTGTTGAGGTTGTCTCTCAGTAAAGCGTTTCCTGCAACGTGTGCATGCACGCATTTTGTGGTTATCAAAAGTTATCAAAAGCAACAGCAGGAAGCCACAGTTCACCTTCACTGATTGTAACACTGATCTAACGCTGGATAAGCTCAGATTCAAACAGAAGGCTGCCAACCTATCTTTTTGTGGGGGGAAACGCAACTCAGCGTAAATTAACAGCGGATAATTAATCATAAAATGGAGTTATTCTTTCATGTTTGTTGAATGTATAACTTTATGTAAGCAGAAACGTAAACTCACTGAGACAACCACAATGCTCCCCATGCAGAATCATTCGGCCTGCTCTTTATGTTAGCTACCAGTATTTACCATGGTGACCTGTTATGCAAATTACCACTTTTATGACACTGAAAATATTGGGACGGCAGCCTCCAATAACTGTGTTTAACATGACCAGCAGGCAACATCCAGGCCCAAACACTAGCAGCATATAATTGTGTACTAAACCGACTTTCCCACAGACTTTGCTGTCAAAACAAAACCATGAAAATAAAAAAATAATTACGCTCGAGAGAAATGCTCGTGCCTTCTTACAATTAAATATAAACACATGCCTGGAGGTCTCGAGTGCATTTCAGTATTTCACCCTTAATGGCACGTCGCAGATGAGTGCAGCCCGTTTTAGTTACAGTCTTCGAACTTCCACGACGCGCCCAACGCATCATTAGGTTGGAGCCCTAGAAAAGGGGCGAATCTGTTTTTAATGGAGCTGAATGGCACACAAGTTGATCATATCTTTTATTTTCTGCCACAGCTTTGTTCCAGGCGATCACACTCCCCTCGCCCTCGCACAGCGGAGACATATATAGTGATATCAGTCCTGTGGTTCCTTCTGAACTCTTCACCGGCCCATAGTCCTGTCTTTCTCTCTCCGTGAACACACTCTGACACCCACCATGGTCATTTACAAGAGTTCTACATCTTCCTTTTCCTTCAGAGCTGAGCGGATTTCAAGAGTGTGTGTGTGTGTGTGTGTGTGTGTAGCCTGCAGCCCGTAGACTTTTATCACGGCTCCAGATATGCCAGCAGAGATTTGACTTTGAAATGTCCTGACGCTCCTTTCCTTGTGCTATGATTTGAATAACTGCATCAAGGTCTCAATGACAGCATTCAGGTCGAGGTTTACGGGACGTCAATGAGGTGAATGGGGCACCTGGAAAAAGGAGAAGTCGGCTTGCAAATGTGGGCGGAATAAAAGACATTTGCCTGTTCCTGTTGTATCAACAGAAGAGTGTAGCAAGCATGGAAATGGTTTGCTAAAGCTATCAAATATATTATTTAACCGCGAGCTCTCAACCCTTTCACAGTCAATTGATTCGTTTTTAGAGTCTTATGTGGGATAAAAACCAATGCGGAAAATGCAAAAGAATAAAATAAAATGTTCATGCACCCTCCCAAAACACACACACACACACACTAAATGCGATGTGGTATAGTGAGCTGTCAGACCGCACTAATTCCTCTTTTTATGTGCGTCTGTCCCACTGTGTAGCAGAGGGATCAGGGTTGCCTTTCAGGATAACAACTGAAGCTCTGAGCTCTTAGTGTGTGTGTGTGTGTATCTGGGGGAACAACAATTGGCCGCTAAGCTGCAAAGAGCCTCGCAGCCACGGCGTCGCCAACAAATATCCACTGGCTGTCAGCGGCGGACCGACTCCGTGTGTGTGTGTGTGTGTGTGTGTGTGTGTGTGTGTGTGCGTGTGCAGATGAGCCAACTTCCTGTGGTGGATTGGAGTTAAGTGCTGCTATTAGACTTAGGCCTCCAGTCGGGCTTCATTGTCTGGGGGGGAGAGAGACTTGATTATGCCGACAGAAACACACACACACACACACACACACACACACGTGCAGGAACACACATGCATATATGAACATTAGAGCACACGCACGCCCACAGGTCCACTTTCTAAAAGTTTTCAACATGTGCAAAGGCTTATCTGAGGCCTTTGTGGCGCGCACACACACACACACACACACACACACACACACACACACACACACACACACACACACACACACACACACACACTTTATGATAGACACACTCTCTGGTGTCTCAGCCTTCCTGGAAGCCGTAATCTTCCTCCTTTAAGGCATAACAGTAGTTCAGCTGTCACTGAGACTGAACCGGGGTTGCGTATGATTTTAGTATTTTTTTTAAGCTGCATGCCGTGCCCCGTAATTCACCTTGCGAAACCGTGCGCTCTCCCAAAGCTGCAGAGGTGACCATGTTTCCTCCCCTGCTCTATAAAAATTAGATGAAACTGCAACAAAAAAAAGTGTCGGTTGTCACTTTTACCATATTCTGTAATAAAACTGCTGTGTAAAAAAAACTAAAAACAATACATAGTAAGAGTAGCAGAGGACAAAGTGAATGGAAAGTAAAACCACAGTCAGGTGGTGGTGGAGCTCTAGATGTGTGCATCTCTCACCGCCCACGTCGGAAAAAACAAAAAGAAAAGTTCAGCTTCTGAGAAAACGTTTTTCACTGGTAGAGACGAGTAAAGTGTGTGTGTGTGTGTGTGTGTGTGTGTTTTTTCTTCTTTCTTTTCTTTTACACCTACGTTCTGTGGCCGCCATGTTGACGTGTTCAACTGACTCGGCAACCAATATGAGCGATTGGTAAAGCCTGAGCTGAATGAAATCTGTGAAATCACACACTGGACACGGTTCTAGAAACACAGAACGCATCTTCTCGGGTTGCCGATGGAAGTCGTGTGAGTCGTCACCGTCGAACACAAGGAACCACAGGGGCAACTGAACTTTTCCGGAAAATGACTTCCCGGCAATGAAAGAAGATTACTCGCTTTGATGATTGTTCTCTAAAAACTGTGGTGAACCATGAATCCTCTCAGCTACTTCTGCATCTCTGTCTTTGACATCAGAGTGGACTATTTTCTTTTGGGTGAAGTTAAATGAGTGTAACACACTTCAGTAGTTTAGTGTAGGTTACAATAATGTATGTTATAGAAGGAGTCAATTGCATATCAGTGGATAAAGTGATTTCTATATAAACTATAATGCAGCTGGTGTGCAGATTTCAATGATTTTTTTCTTCAAAACAGCATCACTAGAAACTTTGTGCGCCTGCACTAAAAGTTGACGCTCCCCATGAGAACACTAAAGGAAATAGCACCATCACTGCAGGGAAAACATAATAAAACTTCAGTTATTTCTTCTAACCAAATAATATACAAACTGCATTAATACTGATTTATTTTGCGTGACCTTAAAGTCCCCACATGCACACCGCACTCATTCACAGCACTTTTCAAGTACGAGTATATTCAAAGACTTTTATTATATTTTGGGAGTTAAGAAGTTTTGCGTGTATAATGATGCAACAGGGTACCAGCGCTAAGTACTTGGTCCTACGAGTGTGTCTAATTACGTGCTACATATTTCATCCCTTTCTAATCTTTACATTCTAACAGTTGTCATGCTTTCACAGGGTGCCCCCCCTCTCAGTGCTGTTTGATTGCTTAAGCCTGGCCGTCAACACACAGACAATGCGTCCATGAAGAATAGCCCTGCTTCCTTCCTGTCTTCCTGTGCTGCGTTCTGCCTTGCTGAGCAGGGTGAATAGGCCGCTCTGCCCCACAGCCGCCATGAGCCGCGGGGGCCACGGCGGCTAAAACCAACAAAGAGAGACGTTCTGGGCCCCCCCCACCCCCCCCTAATTCACATCCCCTCCTCCTCCTCCTCCTCCTGCTGCTCCTCTCTGCTGCCAAATCACTGGGACAGCCGGGGCCGGTAAACAATCTCTCTCCATGTATCTTGTTTTTTCTTTTCCTGCACCGATTCTCACCCATTTCTTTTTTTGTCAGTTTATTGGTTGAATAAGTCCGGGCACGCAACATTTCTAGTACATGACACAAGTTAATTCTAAAGAAATATATGCCTGATGTAAGATCAGCCCAACAAGTTGCACTTCTTCCCGGAGGAGATGCCCAGCATGTTGCCAATGAACTCTCTCGGATCCAAAGCGAGCGCAAGGGGAACTGAAAAGAGCCGAGGAAGTCCTCCGAGAGCCCTTATGTTCCACGAGCGTTTCAATCAATGTGCAGAGACACGATGAGCTCGGAGGTGAAGGAAATGTCCTATTTTATTTCTCTTTGTAAATACACCTCTTTTTTTTTACCAACATGTCCAACGGATCGCCCTCCCCACCTCCCACCCCCAACAAAACAACCATGTCCCTATGGGAATACCAAGTAGGAGCAGGTAGCCGAGAGCAGCGCTGGGGAGCCAAAATGACCCCCCCGACTATTGAAAACAGGATGAATGCATGCCGGGCTGAATACGGGGGTAAACTGTTAGGTCTTTGTCATTCAAAGTGATGCTTTTAACCCTTTGCGGTCCCTCTTCCTAACAACCCACCTCCTCCACACCCACCCCTTCCCTCTTCATTCACCGCTGAGACAATAGAGGGAGAGAGGAGGCCTGCGACTGGAGCGATAAAAAAAACTAGAACTAAAACACAAGATCAACTCTCCCCTTTCTGTCCTTAATGGGATTCCGCCCGATATGTTTCCACGTCCTCCTTCGCAACGCTGCAAAAATATATGAAATTTGATAATTATGTAAAGCACACTCCCCCCCACCAACCCGTCAGTCAAAGGCTGGGGATGAATAACAAACAAGTGAGCGCAGGTTGGGCCTCGGCGCGTCAATCACGGCTCTGAATGCATACCGTGCCGCAAACACGTCCGTATGCTGTCAACAAGTGTCAGGGGCTTATGTTCCAGGCTTATGTTTCGCCTGTAGGGACATTCAAGACCAAGGAATTTCTGAACAAACCTTTGATACAAAAAAAGAAGAAGAAAAAAGGGCCTAGTATCTGCAGGATACCGAGGAACGTGTGTGAAATGAACTTGAAGCAGAGCCAGAGTGTAAAAATAAAATAGGTGGGGATCTGGATTTAGAAGACGAAATAAGACGCTCGTTTTAAATTATTGACAGGAGGGATTTTCTGGATGTCGACACGAGCACAGTCTGTACATGTGGCTTTACCAGAGCCAGATGTTTTGCCTGAGGTGACCGGTAACGCGTCCCCGTTTGATCTCTGCAGGACAACGTGGAGCGATTGTCCTGCAGAGCGGGCTTGATGATGGCTCTACATCTGGGGAAGTGTTGACACACAACTGGCACGGACACACATTCTGATTGTGGTGTAAAGAAAACACATTATGGATTTGTCATATCTATCATTTTCACCCCCCCCATCGCCTGAATATGAAGACACAAGACAATGCAGAAATAAAAACAGGAACAAATACTTTGTCAGACTTCAAGGTTGTTTAATTTCAAACGTTAATATAGTTGTTTTCTAATTCATAGTGAACTATTCATCCAGCTTTGACACGCCTACAGGTGGCCTACAGAGCAGCACCCGTAGGAGGTGACGCATGAACAATGCTTTCTCAAAATAAATATTTTTCATTATAAAATAATAAACCTTCAAATAAATATATATATTTTTTAACTTTACACTAAGCAATGTTGGAATTAGAAAATAAATTTTTCATATATGGTCACTGTACAATTTACAAGCAAAAGGGATAAGATTTTTCCTTTGTAAATGACATGAAATGATTGACATACATTCCAGTGAATGTACAAAAAACATTGTATGAATGAAGTCGACTGATTCATATGAATGTGGATTCATCCAGGTGCCTCTGGTATGGCAGAACATTTTTTCACAGTTGAAGTATTATATGTACAAAAATAAAACATCTGTCAAACTCATTTTCTAATGTACATACCCTTTGCGTTTACTACTTTACATACAGTTAGTAATAGGAGTCTGTGTTCTTAGCATATAAGTTGTATTAAAGGTTAAAAAAAAAAAAAAAGGCCACCCATTTGGACTCTCAAAGCAAAAGCACAATATCTGGGCACTTGAGTGAAGGAAATTATTTGTGTCTTCATACCTTTCATCACGTGAAGCGCTTATTTTGGTTTACCTTCCAACTGAAACTCGTAATGCTAGGGTGAGTGCGCCTCCTTTTGTGGTCATATTTTCTGTCAGCCGGCCTTGAAAGTTGACAACTGAAGGCAAACCGTGAACCATGTTGTGGAAGGGCACGAAGACACGGAAAACACAAAAGCTCAAGCATCATTAGCTCTCAAATCAAACCCTTCAACTACAGAACTACAGGGCCGTCTATCAGTCCAGTCACCGGGAAGGCTTCCCCATCCCCCGGCGCTTCAACGTCCACCGCCTCGTCTACGTTGGCTTGCGAGCCTCCTCACAGTGGACCGGGCTTGTGTTCTTGCACCGACAGCCGGGTCGCGCGACTCTGTCATAGCAGCACTGGCACGCGGCGACGCACCCTTGAGCCGGGAGGTAGCACAGGAGACAGGGGAAGAGCAGGGAGAGCAGCGACACGGTGGTCCAGCGGACGCAGCAGTGCGACTGCGCGCAGGAGAAGGGCTTGTCGGTGCACGTGTCCTCGTCGTCGCTGGAGCAGTGGTAGAAGAGCCCCTTGACGCAGCAGACGCACGTGCCGTACTCCACCGCGTTCTGCACCGAGCACACGCACCGCCGGCCGCACGTCCAGCAGGAAGGGAGCACCCGCGGGCGACTGCACTCCGGGCAGCGGCATCGGCCGCAGTCCTCGCACTTGTTGGTGTGCACGCCGGGGTTTTTATGGCTTCCGCTGCCGGGCACGGCCAACACGGCCCGGGACTCGTGGTTCAGGGGCTTCAGCTCTTCCGAATTTAGCTCCGCCCGTTTCGGCTGGGTTCTGATTATCTGGTTGATGCCGGCCGGGCTGCCAAGGAGCCTCTGGCCCGAGGAGGTGCTCCCCGCGCTGGTCCTGATGCTGCTCTGGGAGTCCTCGGCGCTGGATGACCTCGTCGCGCCCTCTCTGGAGGAGATGGAAGTATTTGTGTTCCCATATGGAGTCAATGAATTCAGGTTACGGAGGTTATTAGGCCCCTCTTCCGGAGTCTCCTGCTGCCCACTGGTCCTTGAACCTGATGACGAAACCAAGTCACTCTTCTGTTGCCTATGCGGAGCGGCTGGAGACCGTTGGGCAACGGTGGGCCCCTCCGTGTACTCATTACTGCTCCCACTTATCCTGATCTGGTCCAGAGATAGCACTGCTGGAGTATGGGCCAGCTGCCTGTTGGTCGACCCAGGATCTGGTGGACCATCTAAGTGCAGCGTGGGCCGGGGTTGCGGTCTCCCTTCGTCATGCGGCATGGCCGGTGGCGTCAACCGCCCGTGGCGTCCTCCTCCCCCGTCGCTGTCGTTCTGACTTGTGGAATCCATCTCGGGCCTGAAGGGTCACTCTGGCTGGCATGGGACACATCTGAAGTCCTGTAACAGAAAAACAGACCGTTTATATCAGTCCGTGGCGAACCATGCAAATGATGGCATGCAAATCATAACCGATATCTGCGCTAACGCCACTATGGAAATAAGGCCTTACAACACAGGACAGTGTCGGGGGTGTTTGGTTACATAGCTGATGCAAGAGTGGGTCCATGGAACTACAGTTATTTCTGCGGCGTCTATCAAAAAAAGCACAGATGCTGACAGACGTTTGTTCACTAAAAGCTGATTCAAGCTGCAGAACCAGGCCTCATGATCACAAACTGATATCTACACTGAATTTAGACGCTTCCCTGCCGGTGCTTTGCGCAAACTTCCTGTTTCCTCCACGCCCTGTGACACAACAATAACTGACCTCACCATGAAAAATACAAAAATCAGCCTGGGAAATGAGGCAGAGAACTGACTGATGATGATGACCGTTCAGACTAAATGATCGACGAGTCAATTGAGTGAGGGTTGGTGAGCGGAATAAGACATCAACAACCGAGAACTGCAACGTTCCCCGGTTTGAGTCCGGCCCGGGACCTTTGACGCATCTCTGTCCCTCATTTCCTGTCGTCTATTTAAAAATACTTTTTAAATAAGAAAAAGAAAATTGACCTGTTAACTATTTAGATCATTGAATAACTACCAAACATGTACTTGTTCAACTATTATAAAATTAAATATCTTTAGGTTTGGCATGGAACATCAAACAACTCGACAGAAGGTTTATCTGAAACTTTTAATAATCAAATAATCGTTTGGGTATCTTTTAAAGAAACAGTGTCACACACTTGCTGGTTCCTCAAATAGGAGACTTTGATGCGTTTCAACCTCATACGTGATGAGGAATTGAACCAACAGTCCAAAAGCTAATAATATATTCAGACAAAACATGACATTTGAATTGTCACTGGGGAAAATGTACACTTACACAAATGTAATTACAAAGTGTCAAACTGTAATAATGTCTACTGTCATTTTCTCCATTATTATATCTACATTTTGTTCAATTTTGGAGAGCTCTCCGTACGTTTTCTTGTGTTCCTAAGCTTAAACAAAAATGCCAACCTCTAGTGTTTTGGCGCTCGGGCCCCAGATCAGATTAGACTCTCACCCCTTCATTGTATGGAGAGAGTATGTATTAGACAAATGCAGAGTGACAGGGCAATATGCAAACATATTCAAATGCGCAGTCTTGTTTTCGCCAGCATATCACACCAAAGTAAAGAAACTGACAGCACTGGCCTTAATTCTCCTTCCTTGTGCTAATTAGCTTTCAAATGGCATCTTTTGGGTTGTGAGGGCCCCCAACCCTTTCAATGACAATACAGGAAGGGCTTTTGTTTGTTGCATGACAAATGGCCTGCAGCAACCTTCCCCATTCGAAGGCATTTTACATTGTGACACTCTTCAAAAGAAGATGAGTGACAAGATTACAAAAGTTAGGGGGTGGGATGAAAGAGTCCATGTAAAGTGTGAGTGGTGCGTTCAAGGGCGGTGGGGAGTGAAGCAGCAGGCGTGAGGGTTCTTTAGGATTTGGGAGCTTTTTTTTTTTTTTAAGGGCTTGCAGGCGCACTCAAATTTTAACCTGTTAGTGGGTAGGACATTGGGGGGGCCCCTCATCCACTCACAGGGGCCTGCGCGTAAGAGCCATTTTGGCCACAGTAGGAGGGTGATGCGCGGAGGGAGGGCGGCGGAAGTAGACCAGAGCGAACTGGTCTTAACATATGACAGGTTAGGAATATTAAATATTAAGCTTTAAAAAAAAAAAAAAGACAAACAAAATGAGTGTTCAGAAACCACAGGAGTCACATTGTGTCTGATGCACATCTGACAAGGCCGTGTGGTTTCCACTGTGCTGCAGATTCACATTGCACGTGAATGCACGTATGAGCAAACACATGTGCCCACTTGGACACGACTGTGTCCTCGTGAAGCTAACACGAGTAATACAGACATTAAAACTCAGCCTCGGCAAAAGTCATAAACTAATTTAAAAAAACGTTTCTGTTGAAACCATAACATGACGCTGTACGTTAACGCAACTTAAAAACTACGTGAAAAACTTTTTTGCATATTTATGACAACTTCCACCCAAGACGTGCGTAATGTTTTACAGTTTACGTCTTGAAAAAAAGCATTAACTTACCGTGCTTTCGACACTTTAGCCCCCGTTTAGGTGAAATAAATCCAGTTAGCGGTAGAGTTTATTCCACACGCGAACACTTCTCAGTCCGCAGAGCCGTCGGTAAAATCCATTGAGAGAGTTTCCAACCGGGGCGCGTTTTCATTGAAAGGCAGCGCTAAGACGTAAATCCCATGTTGTTAGCGCAAGAGCACGAGGCAGTAAAAAAAACTGGAGAAAACTTCAAACAGTCACCGCCGGAGTGTAAACTTCGCTTCACTCCGCGTTTCCTGCAGAAGAAGAAGAAGCGCAAGAAGGAGGAGAAAGGAGCGACAACATTCGGTGTTTTATCCGCAAGGCTCTGAGGGGTTTGCGAGTACTTTTTTTTTTTTTCTCGTGTGTGAATGTTTTTTTTTTTTTTTTTTGCTCTTTCCGGAGAGGAGGTCGGGATTTGGGCTGTAAATGGCGTCAAGCTGAAGGGGGAACAGAGCGCTTGTTGTTGCAGCGGATATCTCGCATCCGGTGCTCAGCCATTGGCTGCCAGAGAGCAGCCATTCACTCCCAGTCTTATCAATTATACTGCGGGGGCCCAAACGCTGCCGCTGCGCTGCAGCCAGGGGGCTGCACTCACTGGGTTCATATTCTGCTCTCACTGGGTTCATGTTCTGCTCTCACTGGGTTCATGTTCTGCTCTCACTGGGTCCAGGTTCTGCACTCACTGGGTCCAGGTTCTGCACTCACTGGGTTCATGTTTTGCTCTCACTGGGTTCATGTTCTGCTCTCACTGGGTCCAGGTTCTGCTCTCACTGGGTTCATGTTCTGCTCTCACTGGGTCCAGGTTCTCCCTTCACTGGGTGCATGTTCTGTTCTCACTGGGTACAGGTTCTGCCCTCCCTGGAGCCATGTTCTTCCCTCACTGTGTCCAGGTTCTTATCACCGAGGACCCTTTGTTGCAGCAGCTTTAGGAAAGTTTCACATCGGCTGCAAATTATAACAATGCAAAATATAACATTTGAAATGCCACTAGATAGGTCTATAGTATTACGTACTATACAATAACTCAAGTATGAATACAATAATCCTGAGATAACTTAATTAAAAGAAGAAAATCAGAGTACAAAGTCAAGGTACTTTTACTTTACTTTAGTATTTCCATTTTATGTAAAGTTATACTTATATTTCACTAGATTTCAGAGGAGATATTTGTACTGTATAGATATCCGATACATGTTGTGGAGTAATAGATTATTACTTCATATACTTATATATACATTTTTTTTATAGATCCAACTACCTAACAGTATAAAGTATTTACAAGTGCTTCTCTAATAAAATGCTGCACACATGTTAATTAATGTTGATTTGTAACAATAATGATACAATAATATATTAAGATAAGATAATCCTTTATTTTGTCCCTCAGTGGGGAAATTACAGATATTATATTGCAGACTACCTTTAAGAGGTCATATTGCATGATGAGTGTAATTTTTGATACTTTGTTCACATTTTGCTGATGATACTTTTGTACTTTTAAGAAGCAGTGCACCCTTGCCCAAAAGAGTACAAAGTAACATACAATATAAATACCTAAGTCCTTAAAATTGTACTCAAGTACAGTAGTTACATAAATGTACTTTAAATATATATATATTTTTAAACTTTCAAGTACTATAATCACAACGTTTAGTTGGAATTAGAGAATTACAATTGTATTATGCCCGTATATGACAGAGGAAAATTATTTCAAAAGTACTTTACACCAGTTTGATAGAGTGATAAAAATAAGTACTTTCAGAGCTGTCGCCTCAAAGGGCCCTGGAGTACTTTCCATATGCACCGACTTTCCTTTGATTTAGAGGGCAGGATGTTAATCCCCCCGGACATCCCTGGACACTTTTCCCATTTCATCCATTTGAGGCTCTTTACCAGGCTGCTATGGATCCAAGGTTAAAAGCAATCCATGGCAAATGATACAACTAATTAGCAAGCCATTATATTAGGTTTACTCTCTGGGAATCATAGTGTAGCAGCACCCCCTTGTGGATTCCCTCTGGTACTGCAGACTGCAATGCATAGAAGCTGGATTTCAAACATCACAATCAAGCCAAAATAAACCATCAGAGCTGTTTAAATGTCCTTGACAATCACGTGAGACGTTTTCTAATAAGGCTTAACAAAGAGTGTCTGTTCTTGGGACACAGATTCACTCCCACACACACTTTGTTCTGTTCAGAAGCAGCGACGTACATGTATGTGCATGCATTAAAAACAGAGGGAACGTGAAACCATAACATGTTGAAAGGCGAAGAACGAACAAGAGAAAAATGAGAAAGGGAATCAGTGAGTTTTATATTAAGATCAATGCAGGAAAAGTCAGTGTACTCTGGTAGTGTGCTCTGTTGAAAAGTCAAGTCACACACACACACACACACACACACACACACACACACACACACACACACACACACACACACACACACACACACCTTAAAAGTCAGGCTCTAAGTCCCCCAGCTGTGAAGTAAAGCTATGAAGAAACCTTTTCTAGCGAAATGATGAAAAGACCAATTAGCCCATGTTCAGTCAGACTGAGGCAGGGACAGAAAGAGCAGCCCTTCAATGAAAACAATGGGAGCGGAGACATCTCTCTCCAGCCGTCCCACTGTTTTAGTAATATAGTGTCTGACCAAATCCAGACAGAGTAATTATGAAGTTGTGAGTCAATTTAATAAACTCAAGAGTATGACTTGGCAAATTAACTTGGATCCTGGTCAGGAAGCTTTCAAGATTTCCCTCCTTCTTGAAACAATTTATCTTCCTTTGTTCCCTCCCTCTCTCGCCGGCTGCTGTTGGTTTGACTCTAAAGTATATTGTTTCTGTTCGTGGTCTGAAAATAAAACATAATGGAAATGTTACACGGTTGCAGACTTGGTAAAGCTCTTCCCTCTTACTTTAGAAACATCTAGTTCAAGCGTAATTTACAATACATCACATATTTTCTGAATAAAGTTGCCCACATCTGTGACATCTTTCAACTTATTGTGAGCCAAATGGAATTTATGCTGAATTTCCGCACACAAGGATCCATTTTCAGCATAAAGAAGTTGAGGGCCGACGCGCTCTCTGGGGGCCAACTGGTTCAGCTTGTACAATTTCCGTCTTTTGCTAAATTATGATATTTGCTGCATCTTCATATAAAGCATTCAACGGCAGCACACATAACATATACTAATAACGTTTTTGCGCGAGTACTCTCCGAACAAAAAGACGAGTCTTCTTTCTCTTTCACATCTGTGGTGCTGATACAACGGCAACAACATCTGGATAGAACCCTCAGCAGGCCGCACTTCTGCTGATGAGGTATGAAGCCGTGCCTAAGCGCGAGTGAAGGGTAAAGATGTGAGCCGATGACTCATTTTCCTCTTATTTCACACCAACACCTTGCTGATTATGCAAAACCGGGCTGGTTTCTTCACAGAGAGACATACGTCAGCCTCCGTTCTTCTCAGGGCCCACTGTGCATTTATAATGAGGATGTGCTTCCTTCAGGTGGATGTCTGACACTATAAGACTCTATTTGCTCTACTCCAGCCCTGCCTAAGTTAAAAATACTTCATGACCGTTAAATTAAGACACCTTGAGCATTTTCCCCGCGTGTTTGCTGTACTCCAGCAAAAGAGAAGTGAAGATTAACGTATTTGCAGCACTTGTTAAATGAATAGCTTGGTAGCAGAGACATTATTTCACCTATCTTGTCCCCAGAAGATGTGTTGTGCCACTATGACAATAAAAGGCCACCTAATTGAATTTAGCTCGCATTGCTGAGTTCATCCGTCACCTAGACTCTCAGTCTGCTGAATCAACCTTATAAATGTCTGTTTACTGCGGCGCCGGCAAGGTCTGAAAATTGAGTATTTAATGGCGGCTGCGTTACAGCAATTCCAAAAGTTTTTTTCCTTTTTCCCCACAAGCAATGCCCTTTTCTTTTTCTTCTTCTCCCAGAACACCTGAACAGTGAACCTTACTCCCGCTGAGCCGCCATGAACAAAAAGAAGAAAGGAAAATTGAAATGAAACCTTAAACCCCTGCTGCTGCGGGAGATGAACTGTGTCAAGCAGACACAGTCGGAAAAAAGCTTTGTAAAAGGACAGAGTCTCAAAGTCCATCACCTACTCTCCCGGGATGGCACACGCACACACACACACACGCGCACACACACACACACAGGCTGTGATATGATCCTGTAGCCTGATGAGTGGGCCATTACAGCTGTTCTCAGCTATTCAGAACTGTGTCCAATGCAGCACAGCATAGTCTGTTTTTAAAACAATAACGCTGTGAAATGGCTATTGTATATGCACTTAAAGGGGACGGATCGTGCTAATTCTCAGAATCATATGTAGTTTTGGTCTTCTACAAGAACGTGTTTCCATGTTTTATTGCTAAAAAAACAATCTGTATTCACCGTCTTGTCTGAAACGCTCCGTTTTAGGGACTGTCTCTTTAAGGGTAGAAACGCCCCCAGTCTGTTCTGATAGGCTTCTGGCTTGTGGAATCACACCTTTCTTGATCCAGGCATCCCACAAAAATAATACCTGGCTTGTCTTATATCACAGTTTGTGTGTTGGTAAACACTTTCGATACCTGCATGTATGTATACAAGCACTGAAAAACAGTTTTTTTGCGATACTGTATGTCTCCTTTAATGTTTACATACTTGTTGTCATGGTGAAAGACTGAGGCTGAAGCCAACATGCCCCCAAGTACAACTGCCGCATCCTCCCCAGTTAATTGACATGGGAATAAAGAAACAGCATTGCAGTGTGGAGCTACTTTGTACTATAAGTATGCTAAGGAAATATCAAAGACTTGTTTCACTCTGACATAACCCTGTTTGGCTGCTTAGCTACTTGTGTTTTTTTCGAAAAAAGTATGCTTTCATGTTTAATGTAGGAGGAGTAGAAGCTTTCAGGAGTGTTTGGCAAACGCGACCCTCTTGGGTAACATCAGTCGGGGTTGTGGAGTGTAAACTTCCCTCAAAGGAAAGAGCTTTTTAAAGGCTTTTAAAAAACGTAACCGGTACCTTTGTGACACTTGAACAATCCTAGACTTGAGATTATTAACAGGATATAGGGAAACCGAGAAAAACTTTTCTTTTTGCTTTAAGTACAAGTTTTCTGGTTAGTAGCAGATTTCTTAGGCTACTGATTATTAAGACTATTGCCTGCAGACACAGAACGATCGAGAGCAGATTCGGTCTCTGGGGCAATGACGGAAATAACAACCTCCTGGATTGTGTTATTACTTCACATGTCAGATCTGAAATCAGCAGAAATGGATCTCTCGCGTCTCAGGACTACGCGCTGTTACACTTATCGACGGAACAGCTCTCGTAACCCCGAGCACATCATCGATAAACTTCCCACTTCTGCACACAGACATCGCTCTCCGTGTCCAATATTCCACCACTCTGTATTTCACTCTGTATTTCACTCTGTGCGCTAATATGAATAGCATGACCCTATGGAGTCCACGGCTTTGAATACCAACTCCGCTGTTGACTCCTCTGCTCCCTCTCCTTTTCATTACAATGCAGAGAATACATGTGGCACACAAAGGCGATGCCGAGGCGTCTCACTGGAGGCTCATAGCGTGCTTGGTCGGGGCAGAATTGGAGAGGAGGAAAAGGGAATCACAGAATAGTTGCTGTTGGTGCTCCGAGTCGTGATGTGGGTACTGAGTGAGGCTCGGCTAGCCACACTTTTGTCTGGGCGGGTGAGAACCTGGGTATTGACTTGGCTGTGCAGCACACAGATGTCCACCGTGACAAGTGATTTAATATGGTGCATTTTGTCGTTTTTTTTTTAATTATCTCCCAATATGTGCAAAGGATTTAATTTGGCTTCAGTACGTTTCAATTATATCTCAGTATTGATTTCAAACAAACCAACTTCCCTCGTCTGATGGAAAATCTAAATCCAAGTCTATTAACTATATTAAATGACTTCTCCCCAACAATACCCCTGTGACTGTCCTGTCAGTTAGTGATCGTATGGAAATGATTGGGGTTAGGAGGGGGAAAGTTAAGACTCAACTTTCTTTAAAAAAAGAAATAAAAGAATGAAGAATCTCACTCTGTGGTACCAGTAAGCTCTTCTACACATCTGAATAGGCTTTAATACGCAACATGACACGGGCAGTCCTTTCAGTTACACTCTTACTAGTTTCTAAATAATAATAAGAAAAATTGAAGCTATTTACTGTCTGACATGCAGTAACTGAGGCCTAATCCACAATCACCCGTTGACTCATCGGGGAACCTTTCCACCAACTCTCTGTGACGCATTTAACTTCACCGCAGTTCAGTTATTTGAGTTGAATATAGAATACAGTGATGTTGGACTTGACATTTTGGTCCTATACTAAAAAGTGAAAGAAGAAAATCCTTGATACAGAAAGAGGATTGTAGTCCCCAGTGTGGAGTCATAGGGTTAAGAATATTATTATTATGATGCATGGCTAACACAAAAGCCATCTTACTGATGTAACTATTTGCATCCTTTAAAGAAGTCGCTCTGATAAAACAAAAATAAATGTTATATTAACTGAGTTAAATATTTTATCCAACATCTGTCCTGATCATAACTAGCAAATATTCATTTATTTTCTAAACGTAACCCTTTAAAATGTGTTTACATAATGCCAATGGGTTTTTTTTCTTCATGGAAAAACGCAAATGTTCAGTTATTTTCTGTATCCTAAATGCCAGGGCGAATTACCACAGTCTGGGATAAATCAATGATGAACAATACCATTGGTGTCGTTGCTGAAGTGGTCATGGGATACAATATTCTGGTTTTAATGGGTTTCAATGGGGACATTTTAGTCCTTAAGAGTTTGAGTGTCTGTACGGTCTTTTGGCTCCACAATGTATTATAGTCTAGCTGTAGGAGCCGAGGATCAACTTCCAAAATTAGAAACAAACCCGTATGCATTAACCCAGCCAAAATTATTTAAAAATGGAAAAAACAAAAGCCAAAAATGTCTTTCTATACACAGGGGTTGGAGGGCAATGCAACATAATATCAATATGGAGATAAAGCTAAGAGACACTGACCAGCTCTCCCAAAAGACAGCAAAAAGAAAGAAAAACACAGCCCCATACAACTTAATTTTTATAAAAGAGTATTCTCCCCCATGGACTGTGTGGTCACTGTGAGCTCTGCACTGCTCGGCGCTCACTTCTTGTCCTCTTGACACTCAAGTGGATCAAGGCTCCTCTTGAGCATATGAGCAGCGAGAGGTTAGCTAAAGTTGTTTTATTGGCCCCCGTCATGCAAAAGAAATGTTCATCCTTTTGGAAAATCTTGAGCACATAAATATGTATTCCAAATTGAAAAGAGGCTTCTACGCTCTCAGAAATGTTACAGATTAGTATTAGCAGAGGGGCCACAAGGACGCAGCTGCCTTCAGCCTGTGTGTGCCAGCGACCCGAGAGACGTTTATTTCCTGCTAGCATGTGGTTATCAGCTTTTCACAAATATGAAATATGTACATCGGTGCTTGACTGTCAGGGATTTATGTTGCCAAGACTATTGTGTTCAACAGCAAGAAACAGAGGCTTTGGTCTTAAAATTGCACAAAAGGCGTATTGTGTTCAACGCGCCACATTATTCCTGCGTGGGGCTCAAGTGGGGAATGGACTCGACTGCAGAAGAGAGGGAAATCGCTGCCAGAGGAAGAATGAAAGCAGTCAGCTATATAACCCGTCACCCTGTGATTCTGTGGGAGAGCAAACATGTTGATGTTGAGCAGCACCATCTTAGTATGGCATTTTATCACGCTAACATTAGCCAATTGGGGCTAAACACCGAGCTGCTAGCATGGCTAAAACAAACCAGTGGGTAGCACCAATCAGCAGCAGCCAGATGTTTTTGGGACAGTGAACTTCACCCCTTTGAAAAAATGGACGTGATGATATCACCGTATCATTGTGTGAAATGTAGGATGCAGTCAGGGCGTCTCCGCCTCTGCTGCGTTGACTTTGTCATCCCCTCTTTGTGACCTGAATGGGTTGGAGACAGTGGAACCACTTTTGTCCTACTTCCCCGGTACATGATTTCCTCACAGCGCTTCGGGCCGCGCCAGTTCACGGTGATATCATAAAATGTTCCCCAGCTTTGCTAAAAATATATTTCCATCCCCTAACAGTAAGACGACCACCATCACATAACCAATTTGCTGTGGGACACCGCACTTGCAGTGTCTACCTCAGAGGTGCAAAGGGTTTCACTCTCTCTCTGTAATTTAGTTTTATAAACTGGAAAAACAGTTCCATGTAATACATAGCGGCAGCTGAGCTTCTATCCTCAGGCGAACTGCTACAATGGTGATACTGTAATAATAGCACACGATGAATAAGTAGAGTTGAATAAACTGAAACTAAAGGGAGAAAAAAAGAGTGAAATCTCATTGTCATGGCAACCTTTTTTTTGGCAGGATGAGCCTTGCAACGGCATATTTTCTTCGCTCTCCGGGGAGTTGGGTAAACTGTGAATATAATAATGTGATAATGCATCTGACAAATACAGGAGGTGTGATATGATGGTGTGCTTTGTGGGTTCCCACGGATGCCCCTGATAGTAACGCGTTTCTCTAATTTCTTTTGCACGGGGAGGAAGGAGGAAGGAGGAAGGAGGAAGGAGGAAGGAGCTGTCACTCTGCACACTGAGATCAGCTTTACGGTGTGAGTGCTATCGGTGCCGGCTGCCGTTACCGGAACACACCCGACTTCCACAGGCAAAGCCAATACTTTATTCAAATGGAGATTAGTGGTTGAGTAAATGGATGTTGCTCTCTGGATCCATTAGGGCAGAGTTTTTTCTCTGACCCCCGCCCCAAACACTTAAAATATCTGCATATGAATAAATACTGGAGAGTGTTCATTTCTGGAATATGAGAATCATGTTAATGGGGCCTCGGTACTGTCAAAACATATTGATTGTGCAGCATAAAAAAATTTAATATTAATGGATTTTGTAATTATCATTATTTACCTTGATTAGTGAGATAAATATGGATCTACATTTCTCATCTTTGTGAGGGCTTTGGGAACGTAAACAGGATGTGTAGCGCTGCCATGCAGTCAGTTGAAGCTTCAACTCGAGCCCTGTTATCTTATATTCTATATCTGGCGTTTTGGGACCATTCAAAATATGCCGAGTTAGTCATTAGCACTTCCTGTTTATCTTCTGCCCGAGGAAGTTTACTTTGATACTGAAGAAAAATGAATTTCTGGAGTTGTACGGAGTGCGTTTGTTTCTATGAGTTCCAAGTGGATCTATGGATGTTTCTTCACTGTGGATATTGGAGATATTAATTAGAACTGATTCTGAATCGAATAATGTGCATTTAGATTGAGCTAAGTACTGAGAATGAGTGCGATATTTAATGCAAACTGCAGCTGACGCTCTCTTCCTAAAAAAATCCTCACATGTGGGTTTATGCATCTTATGCATACATAACTCAGGAACAACGAAACTACCTCACTAACTATCTCTGTGGCTGCCACAACACTTGGCATATATCAACTTAGCAGGACTCAAAATGTCCATCTAGCGGCTTGGCTGAAGCTACCCATTGGCCACTTTCATGTATTATATGAACCTGGATGAAGCAATTTTGTAAAAAGCCTTTTCCGCTATAGTGAAATTGCCGCTTTAATATTCCTGGGAGACTGTATAGTAGACAGTAAACATGCAAACGGACGCACCCGCCGCCAAACACATGTGCACTCTCACACATCCTGGTGTGAGCAAACGCATAGCAATTTCCACCACATCATTACTGTGCAGTCCCACACACCTTTTATCCTCCCTCTCCTCTGAGCCACTGGGAGCAAAATTTGATTTCCACCTCATAACTCTCTCCATAATGCGATATCGCCGGCACTAAATTGCCAAGATAACCTTTATCAGAGTAGAGGTGAAAGCCCTGAATCGCTGAGTGGTTATTCCTCTGCCAGGCAAGAAAAACAAGTAGGGGGGATAATAGATATTTCCCCTCGAGCAGAGCCACGGACACCTCGGCGGCGGCGCTGAGCCATTTGGATCAACGCTAGGGGGGTAAAGAAATGTTTGGGGGAAATGGAGACGAACGGACGCAGAATCTGAATAATCTTTCCACCAGGTGCTGCTCTCAGGGCTGTATCCTTCTGCTGTCATTTGCCAAGTGTGAGTGTGTGTGTGTGTGTATAATGCATGGGCTGAGAATTATGCTCTTCAAATAAATCTTTGTTTACTCAACCTTAGACAAAGTATCAAAGAGCCGGGCCTCTTGTGGCTCGCTGTCTTGGATGCATCTCTGAATATACCCAAAGCAAAGAGCTGGTTTTCTCTTTGTTTATAATTCATTTCCCTTTTTTCTTTTCTTTGCCATTATATAAAATGTAAGAACTCACAATATGTTATTAAAATGGGATTTCAGTGAGTTGCAAATGTATTTATTCTGTATGTTGGGAACCAACAGTGTATCAAGCAGTTCAAAACAAATAAAGTAAACTCTATTGCATTAATGCAACATTGCTGTGTTGTGTGATTGAATGGATCCGACCCACAATTGCCGAACCCCCTCACACGCTCAAACTCACACAAGTGACACAATCTTGCCGAAAACAGAATCAAACTCACCGAGCTGTCGGCCCGCGAGTTATTGGGAGCCGAATATATTACTGATGCACATTCTGCCACCTATGGAGAATAAATGCACACCCGACATGGAAGAACTTTCTTTGGTATTAAAGCAAAAAAACATCAAGACAAAGCAGCCAACAAACTCTGGTTTGAAATCAGTAAAGGAAAATAAATAAATAAAACTGTTCATGGGAACACATGCAGAGCGCCTCAATTGTAATTGTAACCAGGCAACATGAACAGATTTGTATTTTGGGGAACAGCCCGGGGAGCCGAGCGCCACTGAGTCACGGCTTTGTAAATAATCACCTGCGATGAGTTGCTGTTCCCGTGCCACCTCCTCGTTGTCGTCTCTTTCTCGGCTGGTCGCTAACACTACAGCGGTTACACAACGATCGCACGAGTACACTATGTACTCTATGTTTTCCACACCTTGAAGCTATACTTCGCCGAGTGCGTCTCAAATCAGGCAAGAGGTGGGAAATATTATTCTTTGTTTGAATCAAAGGGCACTGTAATCTGTCCACTTCTGAGCTAACTATGGGGTGGATTGCCATGAAATCATTTGTTGAATACTTCAGCTTTGTTAGCATGTGGTAATAAACCACTGGCAGTCTCAAGTCTGCTTCGTGTTCAATGCTAATGACCAAATGTTAGCAAAGTAAAATCTTTAAACATCATCTTTAAAAAGAGAGAAAAGCAGATGGCTTTCTAGTTGCCGCTCACGACCTCCAGTAGATGATGCTTAAAAGAGAAAAAAATGAAACGTGTTGAGCCAAAGTGAGACAGGACTTCTTAATAGTCGCTGCTTCATTGCTGAGCCACAGTCACACTTTCAGTTTCATTAACACTGCTCATATTGCAAATGGGGTTGAAACAAGGGCCGAATTTAAAACTCTTACTGTACATTTGTGTGCGAGGGAGAGAGAGAGAGAGAGAGAGAGAGAGAGAGAGAGAGAGAGAGAGAGGGGTTGGAGGCAAAGTCCCTCTTCCAAGTCCCCAACCAGCTTATGCTGCCAATTCACTCGGGCAAATTATCAATAATGTCTCTATGTGCTGTGATTTAGAATTGCATAATTATTTTTGAGCAACACTTTCAACATTGGCTCCAGCAGCTAATTATGAAATAGGGATAATTGAAAAAAAAGGGCTATTAAATGAGCATTATTGCATAAGAATAGGAAATTAGGATGAAGACGTACTTTGTTTAGGCTGAGAAATGGACTCAGTACCTGAGGTAATAAGCATTTTGATTCTACGCAGACAATTAGAAACACAGAGGGTTCCACATCGAGCTCAGCATGAAGTTAATGGGCTGATAGCGGAAAGAGAAACGGGGAAATGGATTATCTTCCGTTGGGTGTCGGTGTAGAATCCGGTGAACCGTGTTTCAGCCACACGGGTGATGGATGAGGTGGAGGGGACGACCCGGCAGCTCGGAGCCAACCCCGTCCGGACTTTGGCAGGACGGGGTTGCATTGCTCCCACTCTGCCAAGCAACCCACAACTCTTCCAGTTAACTCGGAGCCATCAGCATTAACAGGGAAGACTATGTCACGGCCTCATCGATTTAAATGCAGAAGTTTACAACCATAAATATCAACGTTCACTTTCAAACAAGGAGTGCATCGGCAGCAAAGCGCTGCTTTGAGAGTGGTCACGATTCAATTTAAATCGGCAGCCCGCCGGCCCTGGAGCGCTGCGTCTTCATTGAGTCCAAATACGTCTGCGTTCAGAAAAAGACTAAGTTGTTGCCAAAGCTGTGTGCACTGAAAATAGGATTTTAGGTCACAGCGGGAGCAAGAGCTTATTCTGAGGACGTGTGCAGGAAAAGACAAGTAGATTTTTAGCCTAATGCATCCAAGATCGCATCTATTCTCCGTCTCAA
Source organism: Taurulus bubalis (assembly GCF_910589615.1). NCBI lineage: Eukaryota > Metazoa > Chordata > Actinopteri > Perciformes > Cottidae > Taurulus > Taurulus bubalis. The sequence continues at coordinate 7,874,229 of NC_136609.1, forward strand.
AAATCTATTAGTTCTGGGTTGTACGAGGGTAAAGATGTGATTTTCTGTTCCCGGTGTGAATAAAGCCTGAGACACCCAGCGCATATGAATCCCAAAGCCCCCCCTTCCTCAAAGAAAAGCTCTTTGGCTCAGACTATATGTCCATCAATGAGAATTATGCGAGCACCAGTTGGCTTCTTCCTCCGTCAATGTGTCACTCTTTCCCTCCTCTTCCTCCCTGCTTTTCAATCCATCCCCGTTCTCTTTCTTCGCGGCACAAAAGCGTCTATAGCGGGCCGTCTGAGCGGCAGAAAAGGCCTTAATGTTTTCAGGAAGCCGACGATGCCTCGGACATACCCAATGTGCCACGAGCCAATGGCGGCGCTGCATTCGAGCAGGCAGGGTGATCTGCTGTTGGGCCCGACGTGAGCGGACTCGAGAGCAGCCGCCTCCAATGGCGTTTAATGGCCGGAGTCCGGAGTCAGCCGGGGACCGAGACCAGTCCCCCTGGCTGTGGATGCACAATGCAACAGAAACACACTGGGCTGTTATTGTGTAATGCACACATTGATTTTGATTACGTATGCCGGCTTTAACCACTTGAATACAGAGCAAAAACAGCCTGGGGTGGGGAATATATATACATTTATATATACACAGTATATAGACCCCAGGAGCTCTGTGTCGTTTTAATGGACAGGAAAAACATTTTCCGTATTTGCTGTATTTCTTGCCGCCATGTCAACACACAGACACAGACAGAGGACAGTGTCAGAACTTCGTTGGTTGGAACACTTATTTCGGTCCGAGGATGATTATGTCACTATTTCTTCGTGTTCTGTTTCTAATGCGGTGGATGTATTTTGAGATTCTGCCAACAGCGTTCCCAACATGCTTTGGGTGACGTGAACACAAACTATTGTGTTGCCATGCAGTAGGTCAGTTCGCCATGGGCCTGAGCCTGTTTTTTGATTTGTTTTTGGTTGAGCACCTTTCAAGCACAAAGGCCTTTCAAAGCGCTTTGAAGCAAATAAAGACACCCAAACAGCATTTAAAAAGCATAACAATGAAAATAGAATACAATTTGATACTGATAATATAAAAAGATTGAAATAAATGGTATAGTTGCCCGGAATTAGAAATAAAAGAGCAGCCATGAAATGAATCCAAAGGACAGCCAAAGCCTATATTACCCCTCCTATTTATCATTCATAAGCAGTATATAAACATTTAATAAATGGTGTATAGCACAACCATTATGCATTTGCTACAATACAGCATCACATTTGTCCCTGCTGACAAATACTGAACATCAATTAACACTTCAAAATGTCTTTGAACACTACACTGTGGTTTCTGAAATGATATTGTACAGTGCTCATAAATGCTGAATAGTGGGACTTAAAGTAAAGTGTCACCTTTATATTTGTTTACATTCTGGCAGCTTGTCACAGCAATCATGAATGTACAGACAGCAATCACCTGGATAACTTTAAATGCTTTAAAAGTCTGACCTTGGCGATTATGATGCAGAATTTAAGGCTTTCATATGGTTTTCTAGCAGATTCATGGCCATTTATCAAAGTGAGTTTTCAGCACCGCACAGGGAACATTCAGAGATTAACAGTTAAAAGTTGGTGAAAAACAAAAATCCTCTTGTAGGAAATAATAAATAACATCGTGAAACATTTCCAATCAGTGAGTTTTTTGGCAAAACGAGGGAGCCAAAATCACTTGGCAGGATGCAAAATAACACCTCGCATGAACAGTTGCACAGCAGCACCGAGAGGAAACCTCCGTGTTGTGACAGCTCGTCACACACGAGGTGACATCCCGCGTGCTACCTGTTGCTTTGTGACTTCTGATTTCTGCCGGCAGCTAGTGCAGTGAAGTGACTTGAAATCCATTTGCGGTTAAAATGTCATAAACAAGATTCTGTTGCTTTTGAATCCAGAACAAAAGCGAAGACGGAGAAGTTCTGCGGACGTCATCGCGGCACGAGCGCCACGGGCTAATTGGAGCCAGAAGTCGTGGGATTCTGGTCCCCCGGTTGAACTCGAGGCTTTTGTTGATGCTCGACCTTGCTGCCAGCGCTTTATGAAAGGAGATGAAAAACATCACTTTATCTCTAATCTCCCACCAAGTTCAAGTTCCTTCCATGAAAAGAATAGCTGTGTCGGTCCGATTCTCTCTATAATATAAAGCTGTGCTTTGAAAGCAGCAACAATCCTGGCAGTGAGTCACCGGAGCGGGGCTTTAAAGTTAAAAGCTGCGATAGTTGAGCACTGAGAGCCCGGGCAGACAACAGTAAACATCAACAGACTCCCACGCGGCCTCTTCACTTGCACAATTAAAACTACAGCTTTTGTTTGGCGGCAATTTGGCTCGGCAAGTTCATTAAACTGCGTGGGCGTTTTTTCATTTGTTGCATTTATTAGAACCACATTATCCCTTGTTCTCATGCAGGTTTTTTACCTTTTTTTGTTTTCATTTTTAAATCACAGAGGGACGTGCAGGTGCACCAAAACTCATTCAACTGTTATAAGGCTCTCAGCATTGCAGCTGCAGGTAGTGCATGAACGCAGCACTGGATTCTGGCTTTGAAACAGAGAAGGGCAGAACCCAGTCTTTGAACATGTAGCCGGGTAAAAGACGAATATTGCTGATATTGCACATTTTAAGATCGAGAGAAAGGTGTCACAGGACATGCAGCAGCAGATAGAGGCCAGAGAATAACTTATGTTAAGGCAAACTATAAAATGGAACCAAGATCAATAGATATTGTCATAAAGTGGCGGCACGCAGGATTTATTCACTCACAAACAGTGACTCTTTATCAAGCAGCAGCGAGTGCTTTGTGTGCTTTTCGCCCCGGGTTTTGCCTGGCAACATATGTGCTGCTCTAACTTCTTGGTGGGCGTGTGTGCAGCCTGGAAGGAGGCCTGCAGGCGCCACTCGGGGGGCTCAAAACATCCTCCCACTGGGGCACCCGGGTACAGCTCACCTGTTCGAGTCCTGGATGCTGCAGCCCGGGCCCCTTTGCTGCATGCCATCAAAACTGTCTCCATCAAAAAAGTACAAAGGACAAAAATCAATCAAAAACAAAGCAGTGGAGCCGTGGTTCTCTGCCTTTGTTGTGCCCTGTAGACCTTTCCAACGAACTCACTCGGTTCATCGCACTTCAATCGTTTTTATTGCAGCAAAATGGGTTTGTCAGTCAAGCAGACGGTCTTAACCAAACACTCACATTATATTTGTTTTGACTAACTTCCTGCCAGTCCCGCTGACTTGAACCAGAGAGAATTCAGCATTTAGTGGATGGAAAGAGCCAAGGTATGTATGTTTTAATCCAAAAGCTTCTCCAAGAACGATGCAAAGACCATTTCCCACACAGAGACTGATATTAATGAAAGGAGAACGCCTGCATGTCACGTACACGTCAGACCAGCGTACACAAAGTTTAGCTATGCTGGTGATTAGATAAGGAAGTGATTAAATATGAGGGGGGAGATGTAACCTTTGTAAAACATTGTTTTTTCGCTCCTTTTGTTTATATTTGTTAATGATCTTTTCATTTGGTCCTAAATTGGCTTCACGAAGCCATTTGCGAGGCCCGTTTCAATACGAGTTCTGCAAATGAATCATAAATCACCCGTCTGACCTTTAGTAATGATGACTGAGATATCGCCGCAGTGGCGGATTACAAATACGTGTGATGAATTAGCGACGTGGGCGCTCGGAACGGACGCGGCCTCGGCGCTATGGTCGGGTGGAGAACGTTGGCGAGGTTGCGCTCCTCCTCATCCACAGGTCTAATGAGATATGGATAGATGTGCAAATGGATGTCGAAGGGCGGTCCTACACCCATCTATAATCCCACCTTTGGGTGCAGAAAGGATGGCTCGTACACGCATTGAGATTCATAAAGCACAATCTGCTTTAGAAATCTGATGAAAAGAACGTTTCTGGTTTCACAGTCCGCCCCAGGTTGGGAGCCGCTGCTCTAAAGTAGTACAGCAATGGACAGAGCCTTCAGTTTCTTTCCCCATCTGGTTGAAGAACCCCTCCACTGTGCCCAACCTGCACCTTCTTGGTGCCCATTAACGCCACTGCGATGGCCCTCGAAGGAGGGCACTGGACGTCACGATTCTGAGAACAACATCCCAAAAACCTATTGTCTCATCTCTTTGCCTCAACTGACGGCAGGGGGAGCCTGTTACGTCTTGGAAACTAGAGCAACGGCGAGACTCGCTCCCCTCTCTGTCTCTCTCGCTCTCCTCCCAGTTTGTTATTGACCCACTTTGCAAGCGGGCCGTGTGAAGTTTTGCATTGCCTGTCATCGGCAGACGAGGAAGGGAAGGGGAGCGAGGTGGTGGTGGTGGTGGTGGTGGTGGTTGGGGGGCGGCAAATGATGTGGCGGAGAGAAAAGTTGTGTTCTATAAGGAGCGCGGGGCGGAGATCTCAGTGACAGCGCCGTGCTCCTTCAGCAGCATCTTTTGATTCCAGCGGTAATGAGTTCAGAGCCAAAAGCTGCGATCCTGCTCCAGAAGTGGTTTCCAACCCCCGTCCACCCACATCTCTCTCTCTCTCTCTCTCTCTCTCTCTGTCTCTTTCTCTCTCTCTCTCTCTCTCTCCATGCCCTATGTTGTTGTTCCTCATAAACTGCCATTTACAGAAATGATATGCCAGCATCTGCTCACTTCGGAAACCATCCTCCACACTTATCTTGTCGTTCTCTATCTGTAAACAAGTGGGGGTTGAATATTTTGGAACCCAGGCTGTAACCTATCTATAGAGAGCAAGAAAGCAAGGAGGAAGAGGGAGATCCGCAGTGAAGGAAGGAAGGAAGGAAGAGGGATGTGTATCATAGCAACTGGTGTCGACACCCTGCTTACAGCTATATGTGATGCTGATGTTGATTATTTTCCCTTTAAGATACAGGATCACAGACCTCATTACAATGTGTTGCTTACAAGTATGGCACACAGCAGTGTTTCTTTCTCCCTTTTTGTTTAAGAGGTCAATTAAAGAATTATATGGCACCACACAAGGTCCATATGAACAACATGTTTAATTGCTTGCTTGAATTAAAGCTGATCTTTATCACTTCTTTCTTTTTTGTAGTCAACAATGGAGGATTTTTTTCTTCTTCAAATCCAAAATTCTGCAGTACACACGGCTCTACAGAGGTTTTTTTTTACATATACTATAATGTTTGCTTTACTGGTCTTGTTTCCACCTAGTCCCATCCAAACTGAAACCAAACTGTGTCACAAGCTGGACCCCAGGGGAAGAAGGAAAGAGTTGGGTCTGACCAGCCCAGTATTCCTGAACAGATTCTATTGAAGGATACTGCACCTCATGATTTATGTCCAATCAGTGTGAAGGAGGAAGCAGTGTCCCCTTCGCAGAATGGTCCAATATTAACGGCCTTGTCTGCTGATAGGTTGGGGTCTTGAAGGCCTGGGAACAGGCCAGGTTCTGGTTTCTCTTCTGGACCCAGGCAGAGTGCAATAAATATAGCTGAAGAAGTTGTGAAGAACACAATCTTAGAAGGGAAAAGGACAAAATGTCCCGAGCCAATGCATCACTTGGCATATGGCACTTCATGCTTAATGTGCAACTGAAGGACAGCCAGCCTGTTGGATACTGATAACGGTATTCATCATGCTGAGAGGGGACTGAAACACACAACATGAGTAACCTCCGGAATAAATAGAAATTAAGACATTACCCTACTTTACAAAAATGCTATTCAATCTTTGCTAGAATAACAGAGTAGATAAGATGTTGGATGAGGACGATTTACATTCATGAACTGAACTTATTGCAGTGTTCAGGCACAAAATGTGTGTTCTCCAGTCCATGAAAGCACTATAACCTTCGATAATTACAGAAACACAATGGTGCATTTGGGCTCCAGATATTTTCTTGGATTCCTCTGCCGTCTACTCAGTGGTCTTTGTCTCTTTCTGCTCTTTCGATTGTCAGTCTGGTTGATTGACTGTGCGGTATTTTGTTCTCAATGTAAAAAAGAAAGAAAAATAACCTCCAAACCAAATATTTCTAAGGAGGACTCTCGAAAACTCTCGGCAATCTTTGTAAAGAGGACTCTCGACAACCTAAAGAGGACTCTCGACAACCTAATCCTCTCAGACACAGATTAATTTGATTACTTTGGTTCCTTTCCTTCCCTTGTCTCCTCGTCTCCTCGCGAGGAGTCGAGGCAACAGGCGTCTAACCAATAACACCTCCTCGTCTGAGAGCCGCCATTTTAAAGCAACGTCCATTAAACATGATGCGTGACACAGCTGTTCGTTAGTTTTGTTCCATCGCTGTCAGATGAGCAAAACAGTGTTCATGACAACTAGTATTCTTCATTTAAAGTCAATTCAATCAAATGTTTGTTTGAAAAGTATTATGCAAATAAAGAGTGACATAGAAACACAAACACAGCTGTTTATCTATACGACAACATGAAATACAGTAATTGAGTGCTGAATGCAGGAGCATGTCGCTATTGATAAATTGATGCGGCAGCTGTTTGCACATCGTGTTACTTTATAATATAGCAGATGAATTAGGCGTGCAATATAAGTAATATAAGTGAAGGGCAGAAAGTTTGATCAATTTAAGTAACTTCAACTTATGAAAACAAAAAGGAACAGTTCTATTTGTAAAGTGAGATTATTCCATCTGTGTGTCACGCCTCTTTCATCCATCGCGGCGAGAGCCACACACACTCCGGTGTGTAATCGGCCTCCTCCATCCTCGCTCCTTCAAGATGGAGCGCAGAGATCAATTTCCGAGTCGCGAGCCGGAGGACAGAGAGGCAAGGAGACGAGGAGGCAGAAAATCGGGAAATGAGGAAGTCCCATGTTTGTCACAGCGACCCTTTCCCTGAACTGAAGAATCCGTATTTCTTAGCGGCGAGGCCCGTTATGCAAATCGACGTATTTCTGTAATCATCGAAGCATCGCCCCGGCCGTAATTTTTATTCATTACAGTGATGGAAAAGGTGGAATTTGGGACACGGACTGGCCATGGAACTAAACCAGCCCATGACTAATTCTTGTGGAAATAGCACCCGTCCACATCTGAAACCCCGGCGCAGTTTTGTGGCAATTATTATCTGCTTATTATTCCCCCGGAGAAGAGTACCAATTTCACAGCGGTGTTTTTCAAAGAGTAAAGCGGCGCAGCCCAACATTATTTATTTAATGACAATCCTCGGCTTTCAACAGATGCCAAAGTGGCCCCCTGCTGTTGTTTTGACGTCACGGTTTGTTGTCGGCCATTTCCCTCTCGGTCTCGCAGGGGGCTTATTCACTTTTAATTCATTAATTCAGCCGACGATTTCCGTCACTCGGTTATATAGGCCCCCTTTTTTTTTCTAATCTGGTGATGAAGACGCGGCTCTTCAGCGAAGGCATCGGCACTCCGAAAGCACCATCCTCTGTAATTTCATTTCAAAGACTCATCCTATTCTTGAAATTAGTTTTCTGGAAGATATTCCGTGCTGCCGTTCAAATAAATACAATTAACTGTCATTTTTACTTCTTTGAGAAACCGGCAATCGCCGTGATCCACGATGGGAGGGAAAGTCATGTAAAGTTCAGCCACGACTTCCGCGCACGCGTGTGTGTGTGTGTGTGGATGTGCTTTGAGAGTGTGTGTGGGTTGCGTTCCGATGCATCCGACTCTGAACTGTCATTTGCCATGTTGCTGCTCTCACTGCAGGCGCCGATCAGCGGCGGCGAATTAGCTATCATAGTCTGCAGCAAACATGACTTTCTGTCATACCCGTCCTCTCTAAACTTTATCTCCACTGTCAAGGCGTTCGCTTGTTTAATCACAACTGTCTCTCCGTCCGCAGTAATTGTTTCCACCCTGGAGGGGGCTTCAGAGGTTTAGGAAATTGACTTTTTTTTATGTTGCATTAGTTCTCTTGCCATTTATTTGTGTCTCTCCGTTTCTGTTTCTTCCCCTCGCTCCGTTATGATATGGTTATCTCTCTCTACTTCACCATCTACCCCTCCCTCGTCCCCCGTCCTCTCATTTTTCTCTGCGGTCTAATCAGCTGCATTTATTTTCACAAACAGCCCATTTCCCCGTTTGTGCTAACGAACATGATTCCTCAGTTAAATTCCCCTTCCCAGAAGCAATAGAAGTTGTATTAGCAGGGCAACGACCCAACAACAGTCTCGTCCCGGAAAAAAAAAGCGAGGAGACTGTCTTCGGTTGGGGAGGAGCGAGGCGGGACCGAGACTGTGCTTGCTCGACCGTGTGCACACAAAGAGAGGGAGGTTTGACTGTTGAGTTTGAGCTGTCGGCCTTCCCACAAAATGTACAACAAAAACAGTCGTTTTGTCGTGAAAATCTTCAATCTCACGCTCCCTTCAACAATGCTCATTAAATATGAATAATTTATGCAAGCAAAAGCAAAATGAGAATCTTAGAAGTGAAACAGGACGATACATACAGGGCTAAAATATGAGCTTACATGTAAAATAGTACGCATTTGTGGTGGACAATATTTCAAGCGGATGAACTCAACGTAAACAGGAAGCCATCTTTTCTGTCTTCTGAACAAAAAGAAAAAAGGAACCAATTGACTGTTTCTTTCCATAAACCTTTTCCATTTGCATGAGCACAGTACCACCCCTGCTCTCTATCTGGTTTGTTAAATCCTATTTGACATTGTCGAAGTTAAACGAGGAGAACATTTCTCTTCAAGTCAACTTGACTTTACCATCTTTTCTGCTGTGTTTTTTGTATCTAAATCCTGGCTCACTGACAGATTCTAAAAGCTGGAAAACCTTTGACTGTGTCATGTCTCTCTGAGTTAATCATACAACCCCGCCCCTACCCAGGTCTCACGCCGCTGGCGGTTTTTAAATCACGTATTAAGACTCAAGCGACCCTTTTAAAGCCGGCTCAAGATTACCTCAGATGATTGACAGATGCCAGGCTCTATTTATTTAGACGTTTAATTCCCTGAGGAAAACAGAACCGGTGGCACAGTCCTCCCAAAACATATGCACGCGATTAGCAGAGCTATGTCGTTCTAATAAAGGGGTTTTGTTTCTATGGTGATTGCGACTGTCGAGGTTAGCCAATCAACAGAGTGCGCTTCTTTGCTTCTCGAACATTTTGTGCGTCTGCCTACACAAACATTCATGGAAAAGGAAGCCTGGACAAAAGTTGTTCGAGGGGAACTCGTTTAATCAGCGAGATGAGTCGGCTTCTAAACCTTTTAATCGTGTCGCTATGAACTGAAGCCAGCCTCTTCATCTTCTTGTTTTTTGGCCCAGCGCTCCCTCTCCTTATTTTTTTTTTCCTTCTCTCTTTCTGATATTGTTGCATTGCTTTATGCCATTTCCAATTATTTAACACATTTCCTGAATAGAATTCCTTTGCATGCACAAGTATGGGGCAAGTCAAGGACACGTAAAATCTCATCAACTTGAATGGCCTTGGATAAATGCCAGGGGAAGAACAACGTTGAAGGATTGTAAATCATTGCAGGGTTCTTCTGCACCCTGAACTGGGGAGACCAGTGGACCCCTGTGACCCTGCAATAATGTCTCTGCTGCAGCCGGGAGCAAATGAACCCTCTAGAGGTCAGAGCAAAAAAAACACGATGTTTTGTTCTTATCCACATTTCTGCGGCTGCTTATTAATTCTGCTTGTCACAACCGGTGCCCTCCTTTGGGGCTATTAGCGATAATTAAGATTTCCATTAGGCCAAGGGCTTAACATCTTAACCATCTAATGAGATCCATTCATTTGTACACCTGGTCCGGGATCCATGCAAATGAGAGATTCTTTCATTTGTTCTTCCCCCTTCAGCGTGGACCCAAAGTGAACCACCGTTTCTGTGGGAATCAGGCTCATTACAATAGCAGCCGACCGTAGCTGTGTGAGAAAACTTATTTTGGGTATTGACCCGGGGTTAGATTGGGATTAAGGAGGAGGGGAAACCATACGGTTGGTTGGTGTCTAATGCAGTTCTGATTTAATTCAAATGTTCTCACAGAACATTTCCTTTCAGAACAAATGCATATTGGATTTATGCCTGTTAACATTTTAATTTCCTTTAAAAATATAAAAAAAAGAAGCTCTATTCAATTCAGTAACACACGAGAGTTGCCCAGACAATTTTTGGTTCAAGTGACACTATACAACTATTTCTCTATTCAAACCACTCAAAAATTTTTCTGTTACAGCCAACTTTAGATGAATATTGCTGCATAGCTGACAGTACAGAATTGGTTTACTTCCATCACTTGTCTGTAAAAAAAATGTCAGTTAATAGCTTAGCATTGTAGCTAAATGCAGTAGTTTAACATTTAGCAATTTTTACCTTCTGTGCACAGAAGACGCTGTTGAGGAAAAGTTACTCGCTTTAAACCTGAAATAATTGATCGAATATGAGTCCACAGTTCTGGGAAGCAGGTCGGATTTGTGATTTTGTACTATGTGATGAAGGCCTGGTTGAGATACCAAATGCATTTGTGCCAACGTGCAAAGCTCCCACTCACCACCACTTCCACACAAGGTCCGGTCACTGACCACTCTGGCCAACTTGTTTCCCATTATCAGTCTTTTAAAAACACATTTTGTCATGATAACCAAAAGAAAGGGTCGATGAGTTGGAGACTGCACCTCTTTCTGTCCCTGACTGTCTATTCACCTCACACTGCGATAATGCGGAGTAGATTAGTTTGCAGAAAATCATGTCTCGGTGATGCTATTGACAGGCTGCTGCATTCACTCGGCTGATGTTCTTGCTTGTGGGAGAGCAGAGGTAAAATACTTCCCGTATGAATGGAGAACCTTGAAAATAAGGCGCATGTTATTCAGAATGCAATTTCAATAGTTCAGCTTGGTAAGAGAGCCATTAGAGAGTCTCACTCCTTATTTCAGTTAAAAGCAGAAATGAAGGCGCGCCACAGGAGTCGTGCACGCATGTGCGGCCAACCACCCCTCACCTCCGCCGTCTGCTTCTGCCTCGTGCCCCTGACGTCTATTACGTTTGAGAAAAGAAAAAACAGGGTGAGGGAGACAAATGGAGGCTGATGACATGAAATATTAATGCTCAGTATGCTCAGGCGTGGTTTCTCGTCCGCTCGTTCCCAATGAGCTCTCTCTTTTCCGTCTCATTGTAAAGACATTCAGTGCCTATATGATGGAGAAATTAGTCACCACAGTACATCAAACTCCCATAATTGCCTTTTTAAGGGCAAAATGTGGTTCATTCATTGGCAAGTCTCTAGCTGGCATCCAAGCTTTCTTGACAATATTTTTTCCCTATTGTCCCACCCGCTAAGTCGATTGTGCTGGAATCAAACAGCAGCCCGTCCACTGAGACTGGGCGCTTTCTCTCTTCACAGGAGTCCACCTCCAGAGCCCTTCCTACGTGGGTCGGTTTCTGTTTACATTGCAGAAAGCAAGCGGCCGCACAATGCGTTTCTGTGGCGAGGGGTTTCATTGCAGTGGTGATGAGGCCACCCTTTGCTGCGTCCGCAATTCAAGCTAAACGCTAACACGAGCATGCTAGCATGTTCACGGTGGCACGTATGCTGTTCCATGCTTGTTTAGCGTGTTAGCATGCTGCCATGTGCTAATTAGCCGTAAAACACAAAATACAGCGGAGGATTATCAATTTATGAACAAATATGAACGAAAATCTAGCCACTGTTATAAAACTCGATATTCACAAGATTAGCGCCTCTCAACTGTACATCTATACAAGTGCAGAGCCCATCCCTCTTTTCCTTGCAGTGGCTATACTTTGCCAGAGCATTGGTATGAATATTAATCATTTCACTTAATATTCCTGCTTCAGTAGCAGCTAAAAATATTCACTCATGCATCCACCATCCCAAAAAAGAAATGTTCTAATTGTGTGCTTAATTCAAGCTCACGCCCATCTCTCCATCTGTCCCTTCCCTCCATCCCGCCATCCACATTGTGGTCTTTGATCGTGGGAAGCTGCAGTAACTATGAGCCAGGGGGCACGGGAGGCATGTGTTCATCTTCAGATGCAATGCTGTGCCTGTTAACGCTCCACATTTGGGTTATGTTACAGTGGCTGATCCTTGAAACAACCATAAAAATGAAACCATCAAAAATAATGATCAGAATAGAAATAATTCTTAATAATTATAATTCTTTGCAAGAAAAAAAAGTATTGTATGATTTTGAGCAACTATGAATCTTGAACTCAATGATGGAGATATTTGACTAACTCCACAATTCATGTTTGGCTGCACCATTCCATCAAATAGACATATTCTTCATGTCTTTTCCAATTCGGACGATTTTTACAGTACTGTACAGCTGACATTCTGTTCCATGTATTGGAAATATTTCACAACACTTCCCTTTAATGAATGAGTCTAAACATGTCAACAATGCATGTAATAATATATGAAGCACTTTATTTTCCTCCAAATCCTAAAAAAACTGCATGGCCTCTGCAATGTGAAACCTTCGGCTCAGAGCTTGTCACGGCCCACTAAATGAGAGTAAAATTGTGTTTGTGTGGGATTTCTTTAAACGGCGGCTCCTTCATTTTCAAAACCAGACAGCGATGAAATTATAACATCTGCTGAACAGGCGTTTGATTTTCTGCTCGGGCGGATGCAAGAGAGGCGAGGTTCGGGTGACACAACGGACGTGGGTGAGTGAGACCAGATCGCTGACCTCTGCACAGCCGTTGGCCTATAAGCGCTTTCATTTGGAAGATATGAGGAGAGGTGGAGGACGGCGGCCCAGGTGTGCGTCACGCCGATAAGCTTCCCCCAATTCAGCCGCCCAGCCGCCCTCCCTCCCGCCTCACCTCCATCTGATCCCATCCTTATCCTCGCCCTTTGTCTGCCTCCTCTCACTCACTTCTCTTTCTTTCTGAAGCCCAGGTATAAGCCCAGATAGGACGGAGTGATAGGCGCTGAATAAACCCCAGGAATTAATTTTTTTAACATCTCCCCCCTCTCGCCCTCCCGTCTTCTGGCTTCCTTGCTATCTTCCCATACTCTCTCTTTCTCCTTGAGCAACTCGATCAGGATGGCTTAAAAAAACCTCTATAATAGAATATTTAATCCACCAATCAAAACATAGTGAAATTAGAAGCCTGGTCTCAGACAACAATCACGTCTCTGCCTCTTGTTTTAAAATCTTCTACCACTGTCTTTCTGGAAAAAGCAAGGCCTACCTATATTGATTGCCTTGTAAAACCAGATATTCCCAAGCGGTTCACTTTAGCCTCCGCAATTGCGAACGTGTGAGGGAACTTGAATCATTCCGGTATCCGTCAGTTTGAAGTGGCATGCGAAAAGAGAAGAAGTCACACTTGAACTAATATTAGACTTCCCTCCACTCCGTCTTTACCAGGTGGATCCTGAGGGACGCGGCACAGACGGGACCTGACGAGCGGGAAGCGTCATCCGCCGCAAAAGTTACAAAAGGCCATAAGTATCACTGTGGTGTGTTGGAGTGTTATTGTTGTTGCTGTCTGGGAAAACCACTAAAACATGAAGGTACTGTGGGAAAACGTTCTCCTTCTGTAAACTGGAGTCATGCTCAGACACATTGCATGGCATTGCATAACGCCTACCCTGTAGGATGTTTTCAATTCATGCATCTGTGTGACCATCATCTGCACATATCATTTTATTGTATCTTAATCTAGTTCTAATATGTGTATATATGGTCTACCTATGTGTGTGTAGTGCGAAGGGGCTTATATTATCATTGTGCATTCCTTTGTTGTAAAATGAGTTGGCCATAAACCAACATATTTAAAAGAAAATTACAGTTTGACCTGATGGAGCTACATGGAAAGTTAAAGGATCTCAATAGTAATTATAATTCCCCGTGCGGGAATCATAAAAGTCAAAACCACAAATGTGAAACTCATGGGTTGACAGAAGGGGATCACCAAAGTCAACAGGATTCATCATCTGGGAACCACGATATTCTGTATACAATTCTGTGCCTATCCATAGTGTAGATTTAGAGCTATTTCACTGGACCAATTACAGTTGGCACGAGATTAGAAGTTAAGAGATCCCCCAAAAAGTCTTTAAGATCCATCTTCTGGGTACCACGAATGGCTGTACCAAATGTAATAGCAATCTATGCAATAGTTGCTGAGACACATTGACTAAAATCAAAATAACGTCAAACTCATGAAAAGTCAAGGAAATCACCAAAGTCAGTATGATTCAGCATCTGGGGACAATGAATGTCTGAACAGAATTCCATGAAATTCAACCGTTATTAAAAACTGAGCTGAGGATTCAACAAATCTTATCGGCGGGGGTGGGGAGAAATCACAGTTAGGAATTTTTTTAATGTCAGCTGTGATTTTTTGATAAAGCACCCGAGAACACAGACAGGATGGAGATATGCAGGCAGAATATGTGGCAATGTCAAATGCAAATGCGAGGTTATGTAACACCGAAAACCATAGGAACAGAGAGAAGGAGCACATATTGAGTGGGGAACACTGATAAAAAAAACATGAATTTCAAATCTCAATCCACATGCCTCATACATAACTCATTGGTATGACACAACACATACACCCAACCCTTCTCCCCCGACACACACACACACACAAAACCTGGAAGGGTTCCAGCTGTTCGAGGCAGAGAGGGACTTAGTGGTGGCATTGTCAAAATTCAGCTTGGAAAACAGCATCAAGCATTGAGCAGAGTTCAGCTGTTCAGTTATCTTTGTTGGTGAGACGCTGAAGAAAAAAAGCGAGGAAAAAAAAGCGCAGCAGTATATTTTTGAGCTTATACTTTTTTTGCAAGCGAGCGAAGAAAGGTTCCTTTTGTTCGCTGCCTTGCTTAAGGACACCTCTGTGTAGGCGTAGAGGACACACACACACACGCACACACACTGACGGTGCACAGACGACGGCAGAAATAAATCCGTTTCCACAATGCAACACGACCACTGATAGTTTTGATCCGCGAGCTGGGTTATCTTGGTTTGTTTCCAAGGCACAAACTCAAACAATCCCTTCATATTGGAGGCAAACTGCTGAGCTCACTCATCAGTGACGGGAGGTACACAACTCCCCTCTTGCCCTGTATGTAATGTCGAAGTCCTCTCATCATCAGGTCTGCGGAAATGCACTTCACACTTGTTGACCTCTGCAAGATTTTTTATGGCAATGCATAGGTTAAGTGCTGCCACAGAGGGGATGACATCAGTGACCTCCCACTTAGAATGGAGGCCATTCGGATTTATTCACTGGACATACTGGCTCCAAAGGGACTTAATGAGGGCTTTGACATTTGCTCCCCTCTCTAATAATTGTGCCGTTAAGAGAATCTTCGGCTTGGCTATAACCTTCTTCTAATGGAAGCGGAGGCTCGTCTGTCAATGGGGTTTGTACTGTATAATGTGTCTGACCTCATGGGCAATCATTTACAGACAAAGACAAAAGTGGACGCGGACGTTCAAGGGTGTCGTGCACTTTGGTATGCAGCACAGGTTTGCTCTTCATACGTGGATTTCAGCAATGAGAAGAAATTGAAGGACTGGTGAGCCCCGAATATAACCTCCACTTATCCCACACTACACATATTGCTAGCTTAGCTTAGCACAAAGGCTGTAAACAAGGAGAAAAGCTAGCCAGGCCCCCAAAGGAAAGAAAATCCGCCTTTGAGCACCTATACAGCTCACTTATTGACACACTAAATCTATAGGCAGGCTGTTTCCCCCGGCTTTCGGCCTTTGCCTCAGGCTCAGCTAACGCGCTGCATATTTATATTTGCTGTACAGACAGGAGTATTATCCATCTTTTTCATCTAATGCTCGCCAAGAAAGTGAATATTCTATTTCTAAAAACTGAAAATAGACATTTTTAAGAGAGACAGTGTAGATCTGTCTCTTAACATCAGAGATATGTGAGGTCTTTTGAATACTTGAAAAAATTGGGGACACAAAGAAAAGTGGACCACATGGAGACAAACAACTCTTAGAAATTGCAAGATAGACAGGGAAAAGTTCCAAAAGGACTTGAGATCAAGACAAACCAGAGTTTAAATAAACACAAACTCTCCTAAGCTGTCATAAAAAGTGGTCTCAAGACCATGTTTAGGACAGCCTGCTACCATGTGTAGCAACACAAAGTGTCTTATCTGTCGAAATGTTGCTGCATCAGTGTCCCCAAGACAAACCCCGGCCCATTTATTTCTTCTTTTTTGAATGAAGTTATTCCAGATCTGAAAGGAAAGACAAACTCCCATGTGTTCCAGATAACGGCGATTGACTCGTCTCCCACTTCGAGCGAGAAGAAAAAAAACCACGACGGAGCCCGGGAACGGGCAGCGACACACATACATCACCCGGCGACGCCACTTAGAGCAAAACACACCTTTAAACCGGTATCCTTTGGACGGGCCTTCTGTACGCGTGTGTGTTTCGATGGCTGTCCTGCTGTGACAGATGAAGCTGGGGATGATGTCCGTGTCTTGATCACACACATAGGCAGCCACCTACGTGTTACAGAAGCTGCATGTACAACACCTGCACAAAAGGTACACAACCAATCGTGCAGACATTCATCAATATGGTGTTTTTAAACCTGCTGGCTTGCTTGCAGCTATCCTGCACACACACACACACACACACACACACACACACACACACACAGCTGGAGACCAGATTTAAGGTGGGAAACGGCAACATGTACCATAAAAACTGCTTGTGCGTTACACTCCGTCACAGAATCTGTGTGCAGGAGGGACAATGTTGAATTTATTCATGAGGAGCATTCTGCGGAACATAAAGTGCTCAACGGGGAAGCCGAGGACACCGCGGACGTAATTAACAAGCAGTAGAAGCGGCGAGAAAAGAAACCACAACAACAACACACAAATCGGAAAATCGAAAAAATGTGTGTCTGTGTGCTGCTATGTGGGCGGCTGCATGCATTGCGGCAGAGCTGTGTTTGTGTCTTTACCATTGTGCCCGTCCCATTCCCATTGTAAATCCATTCTCTTATGCCCTCCTCCCGCCTCTCTTTTCTCTCTGAATAATGTACATAAACTAAATACAAGACAAATCACCGGAGAGGCTGAAAGAAAGTGGAAGCAGTGGTTCTTGCACTAATGTTGCTTGGCAACCGGACCAAGGTGATTTAGTAATTGAATGCATTCTGTGAATATTTGTTTTGGAAGTGCCGTGACCAGCGTTGAATCCAGTAAATGGTTGAGAAAAATGCATCAGGCAAACCTGTTTTCTCCCAATTATTTTAGGTACAAACTCGAAGATGCAGGTTTGTTGGTCGTCGACTGCAACTTTAAATCCTTTGACTATTTGGGCAAATTCCGGGGAGGGAGGTTAATGAGTAATGCACCTCTCTTTAATGCCCTTTAACTTGAACCCCCAACACCTCCAGGGGAACCGAATGGAAGACCAAGAGCACGAAAAAGCGCTTGTAATAGGCCGGACTTTGGTTTAAATGGACTATAAGTCTGCATCAACTTGAAGGTTCATTAATGATTGAAAACATTTCCAAGTATGTTTAAGGTCTGAGAGCCGCACAGATAGAACCTACAGGAAAGGAGTCGGCAGCATCATTTATGCACCGCAGACGATTCATCTTGTATTCTGTCTCACCATCTTAAAGCCGTAGTCTGTCTTCGGGGGGATGATTTATTTAACATAACAAATGTTTGGGAGCCACGGCCAACCTTCACTTCCATTTCACCAGACAAGACATATATAAAGGAAGTAATGCGGTTTACAACCAGAGCTTAGAAACCACATTTAACACGGGTGAGTATGAACTATAACCTATATGAGCCAATAGTGAGGGGACAGCGTTTCAACGCATTGCACCATCCTTCAATCACGAAGACGCATTTAATTCACTTTCTGTCTTTTGTGATAGTTGCCCTCTGAGGTTTGGTGGAAAATAACAAGTTATGGCGATTTCTCCTCATGTATTTTTTAGTTTATTGAAACTTAGCAAGATGGTGGCAACGCGCTCTTGTGCTTCATGGCCAGCAGAATCTGCTGCACAGCCGTAAGACACAAAGAAGGACATTTTCCCACAAACTGTTGCAAAGCACTTACTCGGCTACAATAAACATTTATTTTTGTTTGCTTTCATCATATAGCAGTGTAGAGATACAGCCCTCACAAGTCTCACAGTAATTGGTAAGATGTAATTAACTTGACTGCTGGAGAGACGATGCACGCAGCACCTTTGAGGTTACGGGGTTAGAGGTTAGAAATCAATATAATCAATGGAAAGTCCTCAAGGGTACGGATATATACATGTGTGGGTGTTTGCGGAACATGTGGTGTCATAACTTTAACTCTATTAACCGGTACTGGGACGCAGAATAATATGTAGAACAAGTGACTACAGTAAGCCAGACTGACAGCAGGCGAAAAATATAAACATAATCTTCCATTTCCCTTTAGTGAATATGATTCTGGCGCTGTCGTTTACCACCAGGTGTCACTATGAACTCACAGCAGCCCTTCCCCCAAATCTCTCTCTCCCGTCTCTCTCTCCATCACTCCCTCTCTCCCTCCCTCCCTGCCTCTAAAACAAAGTAATTGCCTGCAGCATAGTTCAGAGTCTCCTACTCTGTCTGACGCAGATCAGGCTCCAGCCAGTCAATCATTATTCTCCACCACAACACTGAATACCCTGTGCGGTTCAAGGAGTCACTGAGACCTGCTGTTGCCCCTGCGTGTGTGTGTGTGTGTGTGTGTGTGTGTGTACATTCACGGACATGACGTAGTCAGCGGTATTAGTGTGTGTGTTTAACCTGCACTTTTAGTAATCACAGAAAGCGCCGTTGGGATCATACATGTGTCAGGCGCACAGGGGAGTGTGACAGACATCAATCTCCCACGATCCATCTGTCACTCAGGCATGTATAATTCAAAAGCATCCAGTCAGGGGTCTTCGCGGGGTCTACTTACAGAAAGAGCCGAATTCTTTACTAATATTGATCCGTTTATTCATGTGATTTGTTTTGTCTCTCTCGCGTGCGCATGTGCGAGCGCAGCCTCCGTCAGTGTGCATTGAGGACCACTGTACACGTGCGTGACCACAATATGGCTTTTAGAGGTCTATGGAGATCGTGCAGCCTCCACGAGAGAGAGAGGGTCCTCCTTTCCTGGTATTCTAATATCGGCCGGTCTGACCAAAGTGCCGTAAGAATATTATTGCTCTGCAATTTGATACTCGCGTCACTTTCTGCTGACGAGAGAGAGAAAGCTCGCTAGGCAGAGAAAGATAGAGACAGAAAAATGAAAGGGTGTGAACGTGACAGAGTTAGATGTCAGTTAAGCCATTTATTCAACCCTTGGCGGGGAAGACTATCTCTTTTTCAAGGTAAGAAGCAGCCAAGGAGGCAGCAAATGAAAACCGCGGTGCTAAATCCTCTGAGCATCCTAAAGGGAGCCTTTACGCTCCGGGTGAAAGAGACTGGCAAACGTAAATCCAAGTGAAACCCATGATCTCTTATGGATTTCCTCAATTTAATCTGGCTTCAATCACAATCCGGAGGGGCGGATGTAAAGAAAAGATGGAGGAGAGCTCCCAAGTTAACAATAATGCCTGTGAGGGAACATGTGATGAGACAGAGATGGTGTAATAATAATCTAAAATGTCACGAGTGTTGGGCTGCAGGTCACACCAGTGAGTCTGCTACTTGCCCGCTACAATGGTCGCAGTGCGTTGCAATGGCAATGGTACACATAAAAATGTCCGCTGCCTTCTTGTGTTGATTTAAGGTGAAATGCACTGCTACGTTCACAGCTATAGCGTTACTGCTAACGTCCTACTCAGCGCCACACAGACGGTGGGCCAAACCGTGATGCACACTCCGGTTATCGTTGGCTGCATGCAAGCCACTAACCTTGTGGGTTAACGGTTAATAAAAAGACGCCGGCATGTTATTTCCACCATTTGCAATACTTTCAGCTAACTGTTAGCTGAACTAAGCTAAATGTTTGTTTTTTCTTACATTTGCTTTCCCCAAATTAGCTGAGGAACAATTTGTCCAGGTCCCTCGCTGGAAACTGCAGAGGTATACCTTCCTGGAGTAAAAGTACCCCGGGTTTGAGAATAACTGAATAGAAGCAACATGATCTATTGTAGAGGAGAAAACAGTGAGGAAGAGAGTGACGTGTGGGAATGACAGGGGGAGTCAGAGTTGTTTTCAGATTTACAGACCTCGCTGCTGTATGCTGCTGTCAGAGAGAGAGAGAGAGAGCGGCAGCAGAGGGAGGCCTAATTAACACAGAGAGCACCAGCATCCTCCAACAGAGGGAGAGATTCTGATCCAGCAGCATCATCGCCCTGCCATAACACTGCCGGTTCAACCTGAAACGGCACCGCTGAGCTGATACGCCTTCCTCCCCTCCCCAAATCATCTGAGGTCATGACTTACTGCTCGCGCCTGAATGTACACGCAACATTTTCTGTATAGCGAGGGCCCCACATGGCACATCATCATCACCAGAGTTATTTCTGCTAAATGCATTATATCCACAGGGGTTGCACTTTGCAGATGCAACATCATCATCATCATCATCATCATCATCTCAACCATGCAGTAGTGATTCAGTATCATCTCAAGGAGCGCACTCATTTGTATTAATTCGGTGCTTCAAAGTGGTTTCTCAGGTGCTGCTTTTTAATAATAATAATATCTTTCCAAAATGACAAGGTTAATGATAGCATGAAGCGGTTGGAAATACTAGTAAGTTTTGAAGGTGAAGCCAGAATCAGGGCATGATGGTGGAAGCATAACTGAAACAAAATTGTTGGGCTTTTCACACGCACACAAACACACACACACACACACACACACACACACACACACACACACACACACACACACACACACACACACACACACACTTTAATTTCCATCTGGCAAGTGTTTTTGTGCATTTAAAAGGTCAGCCCCCCTAAAAAAAAAAAAAACACTTTTAGAGAAGCAAAATGTGTATACTGTACGTCAATTCCATTCCAATAATGCAAGAAGGAAAAGGGCTCCTATACAGAGGTGACCACAGGGAGGGAGAGAGGGCTGCAAATGAAAAGCGACTGTGACTAAAAAATGTCACAGCGAATGGAGGCTTTTAAATATGCCATTTTTTCTCCGAAAGCAACTGTGGGCAACATGCTGAGTGCATATTTCTCTTTTGGGACTTTCAGAGGCCTGAGAAAGTACCTCCACACTTCTGCCTCCCGTCCTGGCTGTTAGAAAGGTTATTTCACTCCTCTGTTGGACCAGAATGGTGCAACCTCACCATTCGGTCCCCAAAAATTCTAAATGCTGAATGACGTTCTGCAAAATTGGTGTTACGTTATTTGCATGAAATGTCATTGGTCTCAACTCCCCTACTCGTCCGGTTCACCGTGTCCCTGCTTTACTCTCATCAACAAAAAAAAAGGAGTCGCAGTGAACTGAGCCGTGGACATTTTCACCAGATTGCAAGTCTGGGTTTAAGATCATGTTGTGGCATTTGGTTGTGTAACTGGCCCTCAAAAGGAAAAGGCCACAAAGTGGACATTTTCAACATTTGCACATGTTCGCCAGGAGTTTGGGTGATGGCGGAGGAGAGCGGCGCTTCAGCCAGCAGCTGGCCGGCAAGCGAGACTCAAACATTGCCGCGTCCCGCTTACTGCCGGCCCGCTTCTGGGCATCGCCGTCACCTTGGACCACTCTCCGGCCAACAATACGAGTCCATCCCCCTGTTTTTCTGTGATTGTGCCCTGCACTGAACGCTCATTAGCATTTCTGCTCTTCCCCATAACTGGCTTGCAGTGTACCCATCTGTTGACTGGATTTGTGGAGCCAGGTGTACATGTAGGCATTTGTTTGCTCCTTTTATTTGGAATCAAATTGTATTATTAATGCTAATTTGCACTGTGATGTTGGCCACAGTCAGAGCTTGTAATCGCTCATCCTCACATGCACACAAACACACACACACACATGCACACTCAATGGCACTACAACCGGCTCATATTGTAAGGAGTGTGGCAGTATTTTTTTTAGTGGTGGGTATCTCATTTTGAATGGCAACTCTTTACAGCCTCTCTCCTATAAAGCTCACTACATAGGGGCCTCTGGCGGAGCCGGGTTAAGACTCAGGTGCACCTGGTTTTATGGAACCCGTGCCCGTAAACGTTAACAGCTATTGTCATGGCTGTCGTGTGAGAGGAAGAGGGCAGCTTTTTGCATTTTAGGAATCAAAATAACCTGGGATGAACGTTGAGCTACATCTTCCTTAATGCAATCAACACCGCCACAATATTGTTTCACCTGCATGTGAGATTTAACCCATATCTCACTTATTGTATCACAACGGCGACTGCTGAGGTTATAAGAGCAGCCCACCGGAGATGAATGCGACAAATTGCACAATGCTTTGCCAATTACTGCTGTTCAATAATGTAAACCCATGGAGACTCTGCCTTTTCACCCAACCCTCTTCCTCCCACAGCAAACGGGACCGCGCACCAGAACAATGACTGTAAATCAATGCTCTGTTTGTTCTGGATGGCAGTCGCCACCTGCCCGCATAGCGTCGTTTATTTGCCTATTAGAAAAGAGGCAGCATGTTGTGTCACTTGTACTTACGCTGTAAGAGGGAGGCGTATTGATTATGTGTGTGGAGATGTTCAGAACCTTCCAGCAAGAAAGAGGAAGAAAAAAAACAGGTTAAATGCTTGTAAATGCTGTGAGGGATTTGCCTGGATGTATACATTTAATACAATACATTTAAAACTTTAGAAGTGATATTATTAGTGACACCAGTGTGTTTACAGTAGTAAACGTAGAAGTTATTGTTCCGCAGAAAAAAACATCCCCTGTGACTAATATATTATTATATATCACATTATTGGATTGTAAATATGGATGCAACAATGTGTGAGTATATTTCGTAGAGCTTTCAATACTGTATGCAGTTCAGTAGCTGATGGTAGCTAGGGCTCCTGAGATTATTAATTGGAAATGAGAGAAGAAAAAGCATATTTCTGCTGCACAAATGTATAATGCATGTATTTGCATGCTTCTCTCATATTTGTGTCTTTGCATAATATTGGATCATTAATAGAGTAATGTAATAAACTCTGCCGGACGAGATTATGTCTTGTTTGGCGGAGATCCGCGTTCCTCAAATTCCCTTCGTGTTAATAATGTTATGTCAATAGTAATTCATCTTTGACAAGGACATTTCTAAATGTATGGTATATGTAAAACCCTAATCTGTAAAACAAATTATAACTATAGCTGTAAACGGTGAAATATTCAAATATAAATATATGCTCAAGTACAGTACTTGGGTAATGTACTTTCCATCACATATTTTTGGGGGAATAAACACTTTTGCCCTAATCATACATCAATCATACAGCACAGATAAAGCATGTGCTCCTTGGGCAGAGTACACTGAATTTAAAACAAGTTTGCGGTTATTGACTAACTACAGATAAGTCTGAAATATATTTCTTTTAAAGGAAACATGGCTAAAGAAGGAATTGGCAATATGAATATCACAGAAGTGGAGCCTGGATTCAAAACCCGTAACGTGTGAAATCTATTTAATGAGCAAATCAATCACACCCATCAGATGCTGTCAAACACAAACAAGACACAGCTGAGGTATTTTTTTTCTTTGGGGAGATTTACTCTCACCTTATGCACACACACACACACACACACACACACACACACACACACACACACACACACACACACACACACACACACACACACACACACACACACACACACAGGCATGTCCTCTCCTGCATCACTCAAGTTCATAACCCCGCTCGTAAGCACAGCAGCCACTTCCCCAACCAAACACATGCAAATACAAGTGCATCCTGTCACTTGAGAGCCCACTCATCTACATATCTGCACACACACACACACACACACACACACACACGCGCACACGGTCGTCATCCCACTGCTCATCTCTATTCCCCTGGCTGTCCAGTCTCGTCCAGGTTGGTCGTCTGGAGAGTGGAGGCAGGCTGAACCTGTCCGCTCTGCTTACTATCATCGCCTGGCAGCAAACCTACAGGGTCAAACACAACTTCACTTCCTCTCAGATGCCTCAGCGGGGCTTGATTGATCCCGCTTGGCACCGTGGAGGCCGGTGGAATGGAGAAGGGAAAACTGCAATCCTCTGCAGATCTGGCACCAGATTGGGGTCAGATTGCTATCGGGAATGGATCGAGTTAGAGCGACTGATTGATGGATGGGTTAGGATTTGGGGGATGTAACAATTATGATGTGCTTCATAGCTCTCCAAGTGCAGGCGCATGTTAAACACGAGGCATGGGTGTGCTGCCTCAAGCGGGCGCCGGGGTCAGTGATCCCGGAAGATGTAAGAAACCACCGGTTTAACTCTACCTTTTTATGTAGCAGAACCATTTCAGCCTGTGCACATTCATTAATTTGTCTTTTTATAATCTTAATAGCTGCCAAAAGAATTTAAGAGACATGGTGGGACGTTTCTTCGTAGGTTGAAATTGTAAGATAGAGAATATTGTCCAACCGTTTGGAACTTGAGTGAGAGAAAATATTGTTGGCTGTTGGCATTAAAATTCAGCCAACAATGGCATTTAAATTCCCGAACCTCCTCCTTCATGCCTCTGATTAGCCCTGGCAGCAGCCACGGCAGTCCATTGCTGCATGTCTCAGTGAAATGCCTAATGAGTGGGATCACTCAATGGTGACTGGCACCCGGTCACCAGTTGGGTACAATGGCAGTTATTGGGAAGTGTTCACGCTCCAAACTAGAGAAGTATCTCTGGAACAAAATGTGTGTGGTCGCTGTGCACATTGATTTATTTTTGTGTGACTTCATGTTAGAATATTGGTATATTTAATGGAGGGTAATGGGGCAATAAAGCAGTTATAAACGCTGATATAAATGCAATGGTCACCCATAGACGTACATGCATTATGGAGCTCAATGCATAAACTTAGATTTGATCATAAAGAGCTCCTGTACTGTTAATCAGCGTACTACAATGATCATGATGAAATATCAAAGGAGTTTGTACTGTATATAAGTCAAGATATAAATACAATGGACGTCTATGGGGAGTTCCTTTAAAACAAAAACAAAAATGGCATTCAATGCTAATGAGAAAAAGCAACCATGTAAGAATTTAATATATTCATCGTCATTATGGAGCTTTAAAACTGTAGGCGGAGATACAAAACAAGGATGTTTATAAAATGTGTTTTTCCATACATAGCTCATTAAATACGCATTTCATGCACATTTTATGAAATGATTAGAAGATGTTATCACTCAATTGGGACCGGACTTACTGCACACGCCCCCGTCGTTCATATGCATTTACACATTACCAACTGAAGGCGGGATGATAGAGAACATAGAAACATTCTGGTGCTGCATGTTGACGTGCAACACATACATCGCTTTGTCAGTGCGGCACACAACATTTGTGACATTTGCTCACGCTTTGCTCACAAGGGACAATCCATTTTCCAATCTCACACCTCCATTTTTGGGTTCTCCGTTCGGTCAACGTATCTGCCATCAGCGCTCCAGAATTCAGCCAGTCGCTGTCAGATCAGCGTA
Organism: Taurulus bubalis; assembly: GCF_910589615.1. Classification (NCBI taxonomy): domain Eukaryota; kingdom Metazoa; phylum Chordata; class Actinopteri; order Perciformes; family Cottidae; genus Taurulus; species Taurulus bubalis. Next base: position 7,899,849 of record NC_136609.1, read on the forward strand.
GGAGTTGGAACGAATCAAAGTAAAGATGGCAGGGGATGAGGGGGGAGAAAAGGTGGACTCATTAGATGTGAGAAACTTGTGACCCCGCTCGCTGACACACAGCTGCATCGAGGCGCCGCCAAGACTATATCAGTACTTCTAAACACTGTGGAATGTTTTGTGGGGATGTTGCTGGAGTCGCCCTTGTGGACAGGTCAACTGCAAATCCAGATGGCCGGTCCACCTCTGACACCGGACTGGCTGCAGCCTCAGAGAGAGGCTTAAGGGCCTTGTGTCATGGAGAGGGAGCTCGGCTGTCTTCGGGATGAAAGCTGAGAGGTTCCAGTCATTACGTGGTCTCTTCCTCCACAGAAAGAAAAATATGTGATGTCCTCGATACACTCGAGGAAGTACTGTGAGCTCAAGATAAGGCTGAGGAACACCAAATTGCACATGTGCCCTACATTGTTAAAGCTTATATTGTGATATAAAAAGAAAAAAAAAGACCCAGATTGGAACTTTGTAGCTCGGTGATTGTGTTTTCTAAATGGCCGCCGAGTGCCTCATCATTCCTCACACTCTCCCAGGCTGAAAGAGAGTCTCCAGTGACAACCCAAACACTGTGAATCTTGGGATGGAGCAACAGTGCATCATTAGTACACTGTTGCCATGGAGCCTGTGTTGTAAAAAGTAGTATCTACAGTTGTTACATACGTAGGAGCTGGTGGAATAACTAAGTATAACTTGTTTTTGGCCCCCGATGTGGCAAAGTGGGCATATTGAAGCAAGCAGACCAAGAGCGGAAGGCAAAACTTTGCTCAGGAAGAAAATAGCTATTCCTTTTAAGAGGCACACGTGCTGCATTGTTGCAAAAAGCCTGGATCCCGCCCTGCGTTGACTCATTCTCTATTTGCACATTCACCACATTGGGGCTGCCTCCCCAAATCCATTGTCACCAGCGCTGGTGGCGGGATGGTTTGCGAGCCGTTGAGCTTCAAGAGCCGCTTCGCTCATGGCTGAAGGCAGGCAACCTGTGTCCAGGCCACAAATTAGCAAGTCTTTTCACAACATTTGATGTCTGTGCACTGACACACTCCACAGACGCCCCTGCCAGATCTCATCATAAAACCAGAGTCATCATGTGGCTATTGAGGGAGTGTGAAAGGGGAGAAGAATTGATGGGGATGGATGCAGACAAAGTGTTGAACTCCAACTCCAAGTGTGTCTAGTTTTGAACAACCGGATGCACAAACAGGCCGAATCAATAATTTATCGCCGGCTGTGGAGCATGCGCACCAACAGGAAGTCTCGGCTGCAGCCATGAGTTTAGCTGCGAGGTCAGCTGCGTGTCTGCCATTGTAAAATGTTGATGACTTACTTAAGCTCCGTGTATGTATATTTCCCATATGGATTGTTGACAGTAAGTTCAAACGTGTAGTGGGGCCTGAAACACGTTTTCTTCTACATTTCATCCTGCTTTAAAAAATCAAAAACACCGCAATTTAGCTGACAGACGGTGAAAACGATGAAAGCTGAGAACACAGAGCCGTATTGACATGGCCTACATGTCGGAAATGTCTAATGCCAACCGACTCACTTTGACGGTGCTATTTAAAGTATCACAGCAATGGCTCCTCTCCCGCTTGCGATTGCTGCTATTGTCCTCCGTGATGATGATAATGCCAGCTTGAGAGGAGAATGTCGTAAAAAAGAGAAGGAAAAAAAAGATGAGTACAGTTACGCACGCTGCATTTGCTTTTATTGCTCACATGCTTGCATCTTGCCCATTCTCCCCGCTGTATTAACTCTCAGTCAAAGACACCAGCTAATAAGGTTGCAGGAGACACTTTAATGACAACTGGCGGCGGACGTGGGTCTGTGAGTCGGTTGGTTTGTCCACTCATCCGGTCCAGACTGGATCTCAACAGTCATCAGATGGATTGCTGTGAAATTTAGGACAGACCTTCATGGTCCCCAGAGGACCAATTGTATTGTCCTTCTGTTGACTTTTCATGCAGCACAATCTTTAAGGAAATACTTTTTTTACTTTTGCTTGCGACCGAAGATGCAAAAACGAATGAGCTAATTAGCAAACGTTAGCATGCTAGCACGTGGAAGTGACACGATGACCACGGTGAACGTCTTTGGCTTTTACATTGTGAATAAGTTAGCACGCTGATGTCAGCGTTTAGCTAAGAAAGTCACTGCCATGCCTCACTTTGGCCGCGTTACTGACCGAGGACCAGTTCACTGCTGGATTGAAATCATACGGAATCACACATTCAAACTTTGAATGTGTGATTCCTTCACAGCTGAAGGAGGTAGTGATTTTTTTTGTTCACGAAAACCTGGGACATTTTGAATATTTATGACTCAAAACCCCAAAGTATTTAGAAGCCAATAAAATTCGGCAAGACAACGCCTCATTCTGCCTCTGCAGGTACATCTACATAAACACAATTCAAATACGTCTTTAAGGCACACAGAGCTGCGTAGCATGAGTGCGGCTAGCTGGCTGTGAATCACTGTGCCTTGTTGCCTTATGAAAACAGCACTAGATAAACTCTGACATGGTTACACACATCACGGTGCGACTCTTTTACAGAACACAGGAGGGTTTGTCAGCTTTCGAGGCACCGTGATCACAATAACGTCAGGATTGTGTGTGTGTTGTGAGATTTATGCATAAGAATGGAAGTAAAGGAGTGTGTGTGTGTGTCATCCCTTTGTGAATACGTGTGCATGCATATGTCATTATGTGTGTACATTTATCTACCTTTATCGTCCAAAGTGTGCAAGAGCATGAATGCACCTTCATCTGTGTGTGTGTGTGTGTGTTTGTGCAAATGAGGGCTCCAGCGTGAATGTGTGTTGATGCATGGATGTGTGTATAGGTGTGTGTGTGTGTGTGAGGCCTGTTGCTGGCCATCCAAGCAGACAGGTGTCAGGTCGTATCAGCGCGTCGCTCCAGTGACCAGGTGGAAACCTGGAGGAGAAAAGGTGAATCACCGGGCCACACTGGGGCAACAAAACTGCTCAGCTAAGTCCAGCATTACACACACACACGCACACACACTATGATGGAGACACACTCACAACCCCCACCCCCACCACACACACCAAAAACTAGGAAAGGACATAAGTAACATGCAGAGAGAGAGAGAGAGAGAGAGAGAGAGAGAGAGACACACACACACACACACGGTCAGCTTAAGTCACATCCAAAGTTAGAAACGCACCTATTCACACATGATTGTGTGACTCCAGCATAAGTCATGGAGACAGACAGACACACACACACACACACACACACACACACACACACACACACACACACACACACACACACACACACACACACACACACTTGGAAATATGCAGTAAACGGACAAATCAAAGAATTAGCAGCTTGATTGAATTGAAAAAATAAATAAAACACACACAGACACAAACACGTGCACACACACACACACACACACACACGCACAATCTCCAGAGGGGCTGTGAGTGTGTGTGCTCTGTATTTTGTCAGTGCTTGATGAGGAGAATGATCACTCTTCCCCTCTCTTCATCCCTCCATCCCTCATTTTCTCACTCCTAATTAATTTACACACACACACACACACACACACACACACACGTTGTGAGGATAATTGCCGCAGCAGTGGGGCACCAGCGCTGATGTTCCTTTCAACATATCTCCGCTCCATCAAACACACCCCATCTCTCTCTCTCTCTCTCTCTCTCTCTCTCTCTCTCACACACTCCTCCGCCACTCTTTTCACCTTCCCTCTTTCTTTACTCCTACCCACACACACACACACACACACTTTCCCGTCTCCTGTTCACACGCTGCCTTCTTATCGCCTCTCCTCCTCTCCTCCTCTCCTCCTCCACCCACCTCTTGCTTTCCACCCCTCCTTCGCCTTCGGGTGCCGAAGCAACAGAGGAGTGTCGGGTAGCCTCTGATCACGGCGGCCTTAACCACAATTGAGGGTGACGTGTGGCGGGATGAGACCCGTGTACCGGAAAACCTTGGCTGGCTTGCCCGCATTCTGCCTGGCGCTTGCCTCGCCTTCCCTATTCTTCTCTGCCTTGAGCGTGTGTGTGTGTCTGCCTGTGTGTGTGTGTGTGTGTGTGTGTGTGTGTGTGCATAGTAGCCATCCTAATGGGTAGGTAATGTTAGCAGCCCACTGGGCTGTGAAGGGCTGAACTCACCTTGAGCGTTGTGAGCGAGAGGAAAAGACTGAGAGAGATAGACTGGCACACGAACAGATAACAAGGTGCAGATAATTATATATATATATATATATATATATATATATATATATATATATATATATATATATATATATACATTTAGATCATTTGGTTTCATCTTACACAGACGTCCTATATTTCACACAATGTATGTTTCAATGAAAATGGAAAGAAATGTGTGTTGTGACGTAATCAAACGAGTGTACAACTGTAACTCTTCTTTAAATCCAACATAATATGGTATGTAATTCTTATTTCCCCACATAGTCTTTACTTAACTTTCATGAATAACTGGTTAACTACATCCAAGTCTAGTTTCTAGACTGCAAAAGCTGAGCGGAAGCGCTACACGGCGGCGCGTAGTGTGACAGCAGATTCAGAATTCCCCCGTTTAGGGTTGCGTGCGTCGTCCACACAAGACGTAAAACCAGCACTCGTTGACTCATCATAACACAATCTTATGAGAAAACACCAGGGGTGTGAGTGCCATCTTTCCTTTTTTCTTGCGCTTTTTCAGCACTTGAAAAGCTCGTTGATGTCACAGGCCCAGGCAGGCTATCAAATAGATTTGTCTCACTTCGGATCAGGAGCACACGAAGCCCTGATTCGCACAAAAGGCCAGTTTCGCCCGACCTGCTTTGCCAAGGCGTTTGTGGGGGGATCCACATATCAAAAGTTTCTGTTTCCTTGTTGGCTATCGTGCTGCAGCCTATATAGATGCTGGAGGGCAGGCAATAACATTTGGTGGGGGCAGCAAATGTAAGAGACAATGGCACCCCTGGCTGTGGTTCGACAGAGCTAATGTACTCACACAAATATGCACCAATGCACACACAAACACTCTCACCAGGTCCCACATCGACTTAACGCCTTTTTGCTAATTACCTTTACATTTTTACACTTCTGCTTACTCAAGCTTTGTTTCAGGCAACAGCAGGTAATTGATTTCTGTGTGTGTGTGTGTGTGTGTGTGTGTGCGAGCTAATAGTCGGTCTGTCTGCTGGTCTCTTTGTTGCCTGACTGCTATTGAATCCCCAGCATTTGATTGAAGCACACATGCCACCGCTCAGTTCCAGCACAGCGGACGGGAAATATGTTCAAATTAGCAGCGTTGTCGAATTTGTAGTTTTGGGCGAGTCGGGAGAAACGCTTCAGAAACAGGACCGAGTCTCGAGGAGAGTTCTCCACTGCGTCGTGCCAGTGGAGAACAAGTCTCCATCATCGCCTGAAACCTGCCTTAAAGTCACAGCCAATGAGCAAAGTACCCACAGGCCTTTCTGACCGGCAACTGGAGGTGTTGCTTCGGAATAAGATACACAGCAATTTATTGAGCTGTCTTTTGGTCAGGACTCAATGGGTTTCATCCTCAAGAGACTGGTTAAATAAAGATACTGAATGAGCATACAAAATGCACTGTTGAAATGAGTTAGCAAGCTTTACTTGTTGATCAACTTGTACGACATCAAACGACACTTAAAGATTGGTGAATGGATGCTAAATGTCACTTCCGGTGATGATGGCTGGCAGGGCCAGTTGGTGAGCAGCTGTAGCTTGTAAGCTAACAGCTAACGCACTAGCAAGACGGGAACATGACAGCATATCTATTGAAATTAATTTATAGCAAAGTGAAATTTTGCCACTTTAAATGCTCTGTCAAACCACCGATTCAAAAAAGAGACATTTTGGCGCCTACATGACCCACAATGTGACCCAACTGTGGCCAGTTTGGGAGGAGATTCGGGTTGGCAGCTAGTGTAGTAGTTGGCAGCCATTGGGACGCACACAGCTTCCATTCACATGATGGGTATTGATGAAGAACTATATTGGTATCGGTCTCACTTTAAGAGTGTTGGTATTGGTATTGGCATCAACGCACTGTATTGGCCAATCAAATACAAGCAAGCGCAACATTCTGGTGGAGGATTTTTTTTATGAATTAAGTTTTGAAAAGTAATTCACAACAAACAAAGCTGATTATCAAAATAAAATACGTATTTCTGTCCTTGATTGACAACACATACTCTCCATCATATCCCCCTAATACACGATTCATCGCAGTTCAAACATTCTGTGACACTAACTTAATACACCTTACCTCACTTATCTGTGAGCATCCATTCATAGAAAGTTTGAGCGTTTAACTTGCAGCCATCGTTTCGTTGTTGAGAATGATTTTGCTCTGTCACAAAGCGGGCCGACACATTGAGGCTTTAATGACTACGTTTTGTGCAACGCACGCCTTTTGTTCTGTCATTTAGTGAGAGCTTTTATTGCCGATTATCGGAACAAGATTCAATTCCAGTTTAATTACATGTTCTGCCGCATTTCAACCTCGATCAATAGACACAAAAATAACATTTTCATTATTGATTGGGGGCTGAAATGCTGCAAACGTGTGTGCTCTTCTCTCTAAGTGCACAGGCAAAGCGGTTTGATTGCAATTTGAAGCGCTGGAAGAAAACATCTTGATTTTTTAAAATCCTGCTCTTTATTTAAGGTCGACCTCGGATCAATAGCACATTTGATTAAAAGTTTTCTTGTCAAATGAGCACATAATTGCTGTCAAGTTTGGTCAACCATTTCACTCAGACAGAGACAACAGACGCAGTTAACTTAGCGGTCGGTGGCAGATTGGAGAGTGATGACATTTAAATGCAAGTAATTGAATCTAAATCGTGCCACAGATAAGTCATTGCTTGTTAAACCTTTCAATAGTATTTTAGACAAATGAGTCTGATGCAGTGGACTCACAAACAAAACCAGAGCACATTTCCAGCATGCAGTATCGTGTGTTCCCCCTCGTGCCGGTCTCACCCTGTCGGACAGGCTTCCTGTTTGCTCCTCAGTGACAGCAGTCAAGGAAATGAGAGCGGGCCTGACTTTGTAACTACACTCTTTGTAGTACATGACAAGGACACTAAAGACACTGTCAGATTGGTAAAAAGCAGGAGACTTTTTGCCTCTCGTCCTGATAACAGAGCATCATCATTTACCTGTCATAGCAACAACACTGTGTCTGAGATTAACTTTTTTTTTTCCCTTGCGCAAATGTATCTTTAGACAAACAGTCTGGCCCTCTGTGGGTTGCTGTGCATTCTAAGTCCTATACCTTTTCTTTTTTCAGAGGCAATGTCAGGTCCTGACACTCTGCGGAGTTAACACGCAGTGGTGCTTCAAAGACTCGTCTTTCCCGAGCTGGAAGATGTAAACTGCAATGGTGTCTCTCCCGTTTGGTGTCAAGGAGGGGATGTATTTATGCAGCAGCAGCACAGTGGGTCATGTTGTGTAAAGAACCAGTATGTGGCCCTGACAGGGTATCTGGCACAACCTTGAGGAGGTTTGAAGATAACACTGGGTGCTGAAATCCTTTTAAAGTGGGTGTTCAACGGTGAGCTGTGCCTCTTTGCACATTTAGCCGCTATACTACTGAAACACTTCACAGCCACAGGGGACACTACAAGTAAAAAAACTTCTTATATAATGCCGAAAATGATGTTAACAGCTTTCAAACAGGAATACATTTTCATTTAATGTCTATATCAGGAGCCAACCTGTTCGGAGAAGTGAAGCCAATGCCTTAGTGCCTGGAACTTGCCTTCTTTCTAATGGCCAGCAGAGGGGTTGCAAAAATAAGTCTGATCGTAAAGAAGGCTATGAGAAAACAACCTTACGTCTCACTAGATTTGCTGTGTATTCTCTGAGACATGAGGTAATAACAGAGGAAAGTTCTCTCTGTGATATTTTCGTCTGAAAAGACAAAACCCAAAGCATCAAGTTTGACAAGGTGAAAGATCACATTGCAAGTGCCTGGCCTTTGCATGGAGTATAGGTCAGGTAGCTGTCATGTCCAGTGCAAAAGCTTGGCTGTAGCCGATGAACCATGTTTGTGTGGATTTGGAGGTTATCGTCCTCCAGGAGGTTCCAACTATTCAAGCCCGAGTCGGCCTCCTGTCAGAGGCAACAACAGCAACAGCATGGTACCTGGAGTCCTCGGCGAAAAAGTCTCATAATAACACAAATCCACCATTATGACTCACAGTGGGGATGAGGCCCCTTTCTTCATCACCAAACCAAACTCCTGATATCCCCGACTGTGCCTTTTCCAGTCAGGTTCATTGCATGGCTTTAAATTCAAGGTCTGCCACCGCATGTCAACTCATGCAGTATTTATACCTCAGATGTAATGAAAGATCATATACAGGTGAAGGAAAACGTAGGCTAACTTTGAAAAAGTAAAGAGAGAAAAGGTCTTTTGACGCACATATGAAAGATTAAAGTTGAGTTGTTTTTTATATTTAATGAGTAGGATCAAACATGGACTGGCATTTTCACGCAGACCTTTTTTGAACCGCCTGCAGAGTAGATGACCTGACATCACAAAGGTGCAGACTGCCAACCGCCAATGCTATTTGAGTTTACAGTGATATAAAGTTAGAGTTTTATATCACTGTAAACTAGGCCCTACTAAATGTCCAAGTGAAACAAGGAGGTAATTCATTTGTATTTAGGGGGATTTAGAACTTAATTGTATTAACCTTTACATTATAAACTATTTTCGATTCTCGTCGTGTTCTCGCCAGAATGTAGAGTGAGAGAAATAACCTGGTGGTAGCAGTTGCGTGGGCAGGGAGTGTTACAACTACACAGACTTGAAGCTACCTCCCTACTGCCACAGTCTTGTACTGTTGGCCAGACCTCGACAGTAACTGTTGAGCGAGAGCACAGTGTGTCTCCTTCGCCAACCCTCAGCTGGATTTTCCAAACCAGGTTTGACCGGGTGACATTTTAATCACAAACCTACTATTTGAAATGTTAACAGCCTCTGCTGCAACTGCTCCTGAAGCAGCAACCACTACGAAGGGATAGCAAAAAATAGATAAATAGATAAAATAAGCGACTGAGTCAAACGGTGCATCCGGGTTTTTCGCAGGAGCAAGCACCATCGTCATGCTTCTCTCACGGCAACCTCAACAAGGACCACTTGGATTATAATATCAGCCATTGTGATTATAATTCTAACCATCTGCGGTTTCCATGGTGAAAACGGCGAGAAGCAGAGCCCACACACGGGGACTCGTCAGCAGCCATGAATATTTCTCATTGAACTCAGCCTGAGAGAGAACAAAACATGTAGTGTCCAGCGTGCAGGCAATGAGCGGACATGAAAAGACACTTTTACTGCTGCTGATTTGAATATATATTTATTAGTATGTGTCAAAAACATGTTATCTTTCAGGGCGAATGCTCCACAATCCCCCACGCCCCAAAAAGTGGTTTCAGGGACTGTTTCCTGCTTAAATCCCCAAAGGTTTTGCCCTAATGTGACAACACTGTCGCCGCGGACCGAAAACAAACAGTACAAACAGTACCAAGCAGTAAGATTCGTCTGTGTGCGGCGAGAGTTTCCAACAGGCCGGAAAATCCGATCAGTCGTGCAAAGTGGTCGACCCTTGCCACGCCGAATGAGATCTGTGTTCGCTCTAATTAGTTTCTACAAGCAGTCTTCAACAGGCGGGACTGCAGCCGTGTCGGTCCCCAAAGAGACGGGGAGACAACTGTTCACAGTCTGATGTCGTTAGATCACCCGGGGTCTCGTGCAGGGGTTGCTCTCATGTCAGGGATAGCTCACATTTTAGACTGCGTCAACAGCATTTCATAAAAATACTCTTATTACTAATTTGATGAATACAGTGTCTGTCTGTCTGTCTATATCATGTGAGTTGTTGTTGGTAATGTATGGTTTTAGATGATGAAAAATGCACTTTTGTTGAAAACATGACAATAACAGACTGATCATTGAGTAAGAAACTATTTTTCCCAGCTGCATACCAGCCAAGAATTTAAACAACTGAGGATATAGGTTCCTCCAAATATTCCCAAATATACAAATATTTGGGAATAGAATCCTTTATGGCCATTTATTTAAATTACATTTTAGTAATACAAATTATTAGTGTACTGGTATCTTGCCTGGGAAATGGAGCTCTATACAGGAGGATCGACCTTTTCCAGTATTGGTCCAGCACTTGGTTTGGTGCCAGTCAGAGACATTTTGGCCAATGAGACAAGGAGACACCGTTATGAGCAAATAATTCACTGTACCTTCCATGGTGTTTGTCTGCACACACAGAGACCAACATATTTTCCTCAACACAACTAAGTTAGGGGGAATGACATGATATAGCAAGAAAAGGGCACTGACAAATTAGAATATGATTTCACCACAGCCGTAGACAGCTAAAATCTCATTTAAATGCAATCCAAAACCTAATAAATCTGTAAATAACCATGCAGACAAAACTGAAATTAACATCCCTGCCAAAATTAGCGCTGCCCTGAAAGCTCAGAGCTCCCTGGAGGTTCTTATCCTTCTGCATACTCACTGCAAACCCAGACTAAGCACTAATGCATTACAAGGCTTTTACATGCAAAGCAGATGTATACGGCTGCATTCATTTACAACTTAATCTACAAATTGCTTACATTGCTTGAGCACGAGGAGGCTGTGGACTAATTGCCGGACGGCGGCAACACAAGGCGGGCATGAGGGTTGTGAGAGATCCTCAGTGCGACAGCAGGCGAGCCGGAGCCCGTTCAATGTGAACCGTACGGATGCACAGACGCAGCGCGGCCTCCAGGCACGGCTCATGCTACCTCGGCCTCTGATTGACTGGAGAGCCAGTGAAGTGAAAGCAAACTTGACATTATGTCTGAGAGCAAGGCAGAGATTGATAACAAGCCTCTTTGATATTGCATCCTTGAAGCAATGTGGACACTTGAATTGAAAGTGCTGTATGTTTATTCTGCAAACCCTACTCTGTGGTTTGACAGGTTATTTTATTGGATGCAGGAACGCCCTGATGCCTTCTAATACAGGATGCTAAGTTAGGGACCTAATTTACAGCAGAAAGTACCCGTAAGTACCCGTCCTCTCGAGCTTACCTTCAAGGCAAGCATACCCACTTAAGTTTGTTGCCATAGTTGCAAATATATATACAGATGTAGTATGTATGCTAATGACATCAGCTGAGAGGAAGTAAATATAGACCCAAGCTGTTGCCTAGCAATGCAATTTCGTGGACACAGTCTATACGAAAGTCTGGGGAATACTTTATATGTTGCGTCAAACAGCGTAATGAGATCCTCTTGGTTTTGGACAAGGCAGGCAAAGTCACTTCACCATTTTTTGAAGCCGCAAACGAGGCACAAATACAAATGTGTCAGCAGCGGTTGAATGTGCAACATTTATTTCACGGCCTCCGATATCAATGGAGGCCTGAGAAAGAGGAGGCAGCGCCTCCAATAATTCGCTGGGACAAGTGTACCAAGTGAAGACAGCCCCAGGGAGAAAACAGGGGATTACTGGTTAATTCAGCTTTGTGTGAGTTAAATTGGCTGGAAGAGAGCGGCCGTGAGTGTGTGTCACTGAGTGTGGATATAGTGCAGACAGGTTGGCTATGCGTGTGCATACATGTGCAGAAAAGGTGCCACTGTGGTCAGCGTGAAGCCGAGCCGAGGTCAAGAGCTCTGAAATGTTCTTTTCCGTGCCGCTAAGTGCTCCTTCACAGTCGAAGTCTTATTCATTCATCCTACAAGCTGGGGCTTTGCCACCACTATATGTCTGGTGGGGGGGGTCCAGCTGAACGCTGATGCTGGACTAGGGGGACTCGGAGGATAACCAGGTCTTGGGTTGATTATTATGGCTTTAGACGGAACTTCAACAACAATTGCTCAGGGATCGTTTTTGATTACTTTTACATGGTTTGTGAAAGCCTCTGAATGAAGAAACAAGGAGGCACTCAGACTGCTATAGAGTTCAAGCAACATCAACAGGGAGATCCGCATGCAGAAAAATTACTGAGAGCTCATGAGTCTGCCAACATGAAAATATGTTTATATGCCTCACACTGCGAAAAGAAAGAAAGAATAAAAAGCAATGAGTGGAAAATGTTCATTAACTCAAGAATGATACCACCCATTAGCAAGGAGTGCAGGATCATCTATTAGCTTTAGCAATCTCTTCCAGCTCTGTTCTCTTTACTTACTTTTAACTTCCTTTTTTCTGTAATGTTAACATTACTGTGTAAGTGTGGGGGCTTCTGTGCGTTCACCAACCTGTGTTGCCGGTTGATGCTTTGGGACTTGATATATATTTAGCATCATCATTGCTACCGACTGCTCTTTCTCACTGGAACTCCATGTGTAAAAACCTCTTGGTTAAATGCATTGTTATTCCTCCGGCCGACACACATGGCAAACTATTTCCAGCTATCCTTTTTGTTGGTGAGAATCATGCAGCATCCTTACATTAGCTACTTCAATGGAGCTCCTGATTTAGTCCACCAAGGAGAATTGTTTTGGCACGCTGCCTGCAATGCTCTCTTCTGGCTTTGTGGCGAAAACAGAGTCCTTTTTTTTTATAAAATAATGAGTCAGGCAGCAGTTGGTAGGATCCTGGGGACAAACATTAGGAGGGAGAGACAGCTTGGGTTACTCAAATCAATGTGTTTATCCACAGCGCTAACCCAGTAACACTAAGTTATTCTTTCCCCGAGTCAGATACTGATTCTCACCAGAGAATTGAACAAAATGACAGGGATACCAGTGGATAAAGTCCTCAGATAACACTTCTCTAGCTGCACCAGCAGAGCTAGCTTCAGCTTGTAAACACATTTCCTGTGCACCGTCATACCACTACTAATAAAAGAAAGGCAGAGAGTAGTGTGACCAGCCAGGATAATTTCAAGTTGATTAATAGGAGTGGGAAACACTTAACGAAAAACGGCCAAATTTGTTGTTGGACAGTGACATCATCATTCCAGTTAGAGATAGAGCAGACACCTTCTGCCTTCAGACGGCTGTAAAGAGTGTCACTGGTGTGAAGGGAAGGCCGTCAGTACTGTCATGACAGGCTGAGCTATATTCTGTCTCGCTGGCTTCAATGCGATACCTTGTTTAAAAAATAGAAAATTATACTGTTGCTGTCACAACAAATAACTTAATAACACATACTGCCAAACCACTGCGGTGTGTATTATCACAGAAGGCCATTATAAAGATACCTGACTCACTTCGAACTAAAGTGGAACGTGGTCACACTAGGCAGTGTATACCTCACAATATTTGGGTTAACTGACGCATACAAGTTAGTTTGAGATTAATTTGTTGATCGTTAATTTATTCATACTTATTCAATAGGTTTTTACTTTTACATGAAGGAAGTTAACTAAACAAGGCTATAGTAGTAGACCCGTGTTAACCTTAAATTCAAACCCCATCTAGCCTTCTGACATTCATAGTGATTTATGTATTGTAATTTATGTTTCAATCAGAGATACTTATTTCAATCTCAGGTCTCCATGTTTGTTTTCTCATCAATTAATAAAAAAAAAAAGTTTTAGATTGGATCTAATTTCTACATGCAATATAGACGCATCCTGCTCAATTAAGACCTCCACTTCTGAGATTGTCAGTTCTCTCTCAAAACTTTATATATACACATGCAGTCTCAGTCACGGAAATAGAGCATTTATTATCTTGAGATGTCAAGGAAATTGAATCTGGAGCCGGAGATAATGCAATGAATTACATGCACAGCTGCTCCCACCGTCATCACAGCAGCGTGCCATGTTGTTTTCATTGTATATACGACACCTGCCTGGTGTCTGGTAAATGGCACAAAGCTGAAACTAATCAAAGATGTTAACATGCTTTCCTTAATTGACAGACTGCAGAGCTATTTAAGCGTGCTCAACGTGTCATGGTCGTATGATCGTCTAATCATTGCCGCCTTCACAACAAATCACCAAGAAACACAATGTGTGCATATCTAGAGGCTGTGAGCATGACGTGTTCCCAACTTTGAGAAGCAGCGAGCTGATGACTCACATGGATCCATTTCGATGCGCCAGTCAGAATCGCCATCACAATGTGAGGACTAAACCAACTGTTCTCAACGACACAGATACTTCCCAAACTCAAACAAGCAGACATCGCTTTGCCACCAACAGATCCGCGCCCGGCAACGTGGATCGTATCAATGGCCAGACTAAACTCGAGCTCGACCCTCTGTGTGGGGTCCGCCGAGAGGACAGCTAGCCGGAAAAGTGGCCGCAGCTCTGGTGAGGCTGGACCATCTGTTTTCGTCTATCTCCACTCCGCCCCACCCACCCCCTCTGAGAAGGAGGAAAGAGGGGATGAGGAGACGGATGAGAAAGGTAATGGGATCTTGTCTACAGCTGACAGGGGTAATATCTCAGCTGCTGGAGAGAAGCTTCCACGGTCGCTGTGAGCAGACTGCCCGATCGTTGTCAGAGTTGCTGCAGAGGCGTTCAGCATTATCGTGCCGGCTGCTTCAAGGGGTTTACAAGCTTGGGACGACAGCAAAACCAGTGTTCGTTGATCCCATCGTAGTCCGGGAGTTTGTTGACTAGCTAAGGAGATGCTAGAAAGTCTGAAGATATATCTTCTAGCAAGTTAGAGGGAGGTTGATAAGTGTGAAAGGAACTCAAAAGTACCTTGATGACCTCTCAAATCCATCTACCGAGTCCCTCTCGAGGTGCTGCTATTGGTAACTGCAGCGGTGCTACATAGAGGTATTATTTCTAATGGCCAACAGGGGGTGAATCCTCCGGTTACAAAAAGAAGTCTGATCGTCAGTACACATTGTAGACCTGAGTTGATGGTCTCAATTGCTAGTTTCAAGTCTTCTTCAACACAACATGATGCGCTTTTAGTAAACTCTGATCCCATTTAGAATAAAATAGACCATAAAGGACGGGGAGGCTTTAGGGCGGGGCTACCTTGGGATTGACAGGTCGCTACTGGGAGTTGTCCGTGCTTTCCTTTACGAACAGTTCACAGTGCGTTTTCAGTTCATGAAAGTTATTTGTAACATTTTTTGTAGCTTATTGAGTTTGGTTGTACTTAGCTCACTTTTGGTTCCAAATAAACCAAGACGGCGAAATCCAACAAATACATGGTGGTGACGGCCAAATTGCCAAACCCAGGGCTTCAAAACAGAAGTCCACAACCCAATGGGTGACATCATGGGGACTATGTCCACTTCTTATACAGTCTATGGCAGGAATGAGAATAATAAGAATCACTATGGTTGCACTCTTTTTAAGGCAACACAAAGCTTAAAAAGTATATATTATTCTTGTAGCGACTCATTCATTCATCCCATACACATAGCACTTTGTATCATATGCCATTTTAACATAGCGTATTACATCTGCTGTGTTATAGGGTTGGCTTTTCTTTTATTGCATCAACCTGAAGCCAAAGTGCTATATTGTAATCAACATTTCACTCTTTTGTAGTCACTCCATTATCCAATATATTCAATGCCCAACTCATGCATATATTCTACAAAGTAGAAATGTGGTTACAATAAAGTCAGAAATACACTTGCTTGTTATATATATATATATATATATATATATGTGAGAGATGGGATGAGTAGTGAGACAGCAGCAAAGTCCCAAAAGTCAAAGGAGCTTAGGGTGCAAATAAAGCTCAGCATGACAGCAGACAAAACATTGCCTATGGAGTTTCATCTCTGCTCTAAGATGCACACATAACCCCGAGGACACAGCTTCTTCTCTGTCACCCAGGGACCAACAAGACAGTGGCAGTCACACGGGTGAAACTTGAGAGTTTATCTGTGAACTTGTCAAGAGGTTGACTGCTCTTGTCTGCTTTTCTCTCTCTCCTGATGGTAGCAACAACATTTTGGTAGGTTTAGAAATTTACCCCCCGCAATTATGTGAGAAAAAACGTCTTTGAGAGTCTCATCGGCACGGAAACTTCGTATTTATTGTCTTGGCGGAAAGGAACAGACAAATGGAAGCTTGAGAGCAAAATAGCATATGAGTGCTCCTCCACCGGAAGATGGAAACATACATTTTCTCTTCCATTTGGTATGACATAATCACAAACTGTCTGAGGTGTTAAACATGCACTCAAACGCAAGACTATTATGTATTCAGCGAAAGGAGTAACTGACTCTCAGTGACATGCTAATTTTCTGATTTATTTCAATAAATGACTCGACACTTGGTACACTAATTAACCAACAATCCTATTATTGCAACCTGAGAGGCGCAGGGTGCAAAGTTAATGTTTTTACCCAGTTGGGCAAGTGGCTAAGATATTGAAGTGTTACTTTCCCCGATCCAGTTTGTGCTTATTAGCAGTTTATTAGCAGTTGTCCAATATTAACGGCGTCCATGTGAGCGGGATGCCGTGGGCTCTTGCTGTGGCACTCCGGTGAAGTTACTCGGAAACGTTGCGTGACTACGTTTTATTTGCCTCGCTTGCACGCTAACAGCAAAGTTCTGCCCGCATCATCTAACATCACCCGACTAAACTGTTTCCAGGATAATTGAAACGCTTGCTTGTGCTGCAGCTCATAAACTTTGTCTTTTACCTGCCACCATTTTCTCCTGAGTGTGAATTAGTTGCTTAATTTACCAGCCTGACGTGGTATTTTACTTGCCCCGGGCAATACTTATTGTCTAGACTTACAACTTTTGACCCTAAGACATGCTTGAGGGGTTGACTATTGAGTATCTGAAAAGAGAACAATAACTCTCTCATCCTTAATGCATATCAATCCTCTCATGCAAACCAGGGATGCTTTTAGGGCGTTTGCACAATTTTTGTAATTTTTTTCTTTTCGAAACTCCTAAATACCCCTGAGCAGATGTGCCCATCTGTGTTTTGTTTCCTAGTGGGGGGAACAGCTTGCTGAGGCTCAAGACGTATTCACAGTACACACAGCATGATAACACTGTTACATTGAAAGGCTGTGTAAGCCATGAGAATGTTACACTGTCAAGTTTCTTTAAGAAGAAACTTAAGATGTGGCATCCCTTGATGAGAGGCTTGAACCAAAATATACAAAACAATGGATCTACAGTTTTAGCATCCATCAGACTATGCATGTGTTAAGATGTTAGATACCCAATGTTGCAGAAACGCGTACATCCGATTGAGCTCTATAAATGCTATATAGCTCACACATGTAGATGCACCTTTAAGAGCCACATCATCTTCCTTTGGCCCCAAGGACAAGTGTCTCATACCAGATAAAATACAGTTTAGCAGCGAGTTTAATGACTCTGCATTAACTAACTCAAACATGGATGAATCATGTTTATAGACTACGCCCGAAACAAAGTTTATGGTCTTCAGAAGCTCAACCTCTTGAGTTCTTCATGCTCTACACCAGGGGTCACTTATAGGCGGACCACGGTCCGGGTCCGGATGTTGTATCTGGAAAAAACGATAGATAACTGAGAATTATTTAATTTTAACTAGAGCTTTTAATCAATAATGGACAGACTATTAAATGTTCATTCTTCTCTAAACCGGTAGGTATGTCTCATATGTTCAGAGACCGTGGCGATTATTAAAAGCAGCAATGTGAAGCTCCACTACGAGACAAAGCACAACTCTTTTGAGCAAACGTACCGACACACATCCAAAATGAAGGCACAGAAAAATAAACACATTAATTTACAGCTCATGATGTAAACAGAGAGGAATGGAGCTGAAACAAGTGGTTTTAATAACCACAGATATTGTCCCTGCACACACATTCCTCCTTTTAGAAGATGAAAAAAATATAATATCATGGCTTATCTTGGTTGACTTGACTTCACCCTGAAAGAACTGAACTTGAAGCTGCAGGGCATGTGCAATTCAGTTCATCTTTTCTTTTTTTAAATGAAGTACTTTATTTGAACATTTTTCAAAAGCTTTCTGTTATGGAACCTAATCTTAAATGCAGCCCTTATTTTACTTGAAATAAGAGGAGAACAATTTATTTATTATTTTTAATTCATCCAGTTGAAATTGAAAACTGAGGGTAAATATTGTTGCGATATTATTAAATCAAACTTACTTTATTTGATTTTATTATCAGTTGTTGGCTACGTACAAACGTTGATACAACTGCGAGGCAACTTCAATGAAATTGGGTAAGTTTGCATAAATTTAACATTATTGAGATGTTCTGGACCTTTGTATGATGAACTGGACCTCGCTGAATTTTAATTGAATAGCTCTGCTCTACACTTATATTCCTATAACGACTGGGATGTGGACTTTCTGCATCTGTCTTTTTTTTAATAGCTATTCTCCTCATGAGCCCCGTAATTGCAAATTGGTTTAAAATATATGAATGAGAGCACTACTACCAGTACTGGCACTGTTCTGACAGAGCATCTTTTTTATTAGTTTGCCTTTTGACTGATATCAACACGAAAGAGAGGAGAAACAAAGTGCCACAGGAAGGGAACTGGCAGGAAGGGATCTGGGGACGGATTTTTTTAGGACATGGTGTCAAGGCCGGGAAGCCGAACGTGGACCCAAATGCAGCACACGGGAGTCACGGGTGAAGTTGGTAAAACAAAAGGATTTATTTACAATAATCAAAAATGAAGAGAACAGGGCAGGGTTGAACCCGGCGGCGGTGGAAGCTGGGGTCTTCGGGGAAACGAGGAGTGAACGTAGTGACGTCGGCGAGTGAGCAGGCAGGTACAGGTAGGGATTCTGGAGCAGTAGGGAAAAAGGAACAAGGTGAGCAGGGACAGAGAAGAGAAGCTTACGGGTCAAAAAAAGCGGCCTGAAGAAACACACAGGAGACAAGAGGACAGGGAAACAGAGGAAACACTGGGGAGCTGCTGGACTGGCTAGATGAAAACATGACACATGGTGACTAACGACTAATACACCAATCATCTTAAAATGCATATGTATCTGCCCCATATGATCAGTTTTTTATTATTTGGAGGGGAACGTCTTCCTTTCTTGTATTCCCTGTTATTTTCTAGAAAAATAGCAGACATTGCACTGTGCAAAATACAAATAAAAACTCTGAGCTCTCGATGGGGGTGATTCATTGGATTTGAGAGTTTTTTTTCCCACGGCACATGTTCATGCCTGCTCCAAGACCCCCTGAACTAATTAATTAGAAAAGCAAACTTGAAATCCTCCCCATGTTGCAAAGCTCAAGAAAAACTTGTGGAGATTTTCCTCCTCAATCTCCCCACGTGATTGTGCTAACGTTTATTTATTGAGCTGTTCAGTGGCAAAAGTTGGTCTAAGTCATCATTTATTTTCTATGCAAGACAAGGGTGCGGCAACAAAGTCCCTTTAAACACTTTATGGATTCCAGGTCTGGGGGAAGCGTTTTTGAAGGCCCTGCAGCCCTGCAGATTTACACCGCGCAGGAGAATAACAAGCCTCGGCGAATGCTCGGCTGAGTTGGCAGGAGCAAGAGACAGGGGAATCATCTAAGAGGAAGAGAGCCCCCGGGGTATTGAGGAGAAAGAGGCGAGCGAATACGTTTCCTCTGCAAAACCAATTAGCAAATGACTCCCCGCACCCTGCTCGTGGAAGCTGAAAGGAGAGAACAGAGCTATATAAAGGGAATGAGAAATGGCAACACAGCAACACTGCGTGTACGTGTAGGTGGGCGGTGATAGACAGACTTTAAGTGTACTTCCCATGCTGTCTGGCATGTGAATGCCCCGTCCTCTCCCAAGCCTCCATTACCCATGAAACACGTCCAACCTGCTCAAGATGCTCTTGCTGTGACAGTTGCACAGGTTATTGGCCGGTACTTAAAACGTTGGCAAAGCATGAATTAGTTCTTTTGTGAAATACGTGGACACAACCACCGGCTGGATGTTTAGAATATTAATGGAATCGTGGGTAAATTAAAGAAAAATCAATACAGCGTGTGCTTTGCTTCTCATTGGCTGCCAGGGATCAAAACAGTTTAATTTTACAAAAGGGTGTATATGATGAAATTTCCATCAGACAGTGTAACTCTCCCAGTCTTTACCCGACATACCCCGATGACTCCGCCGCTTGGCTGAGCTGAGCTGCTCCTGCAGGCTTTCGGAGCGAGTCTGTCAAGTCAAACTGTCTCCGGGACGGATAACATGGCTGTGGCGGGTTCCCGCTAAATCAGATGACTGACAGGCTGAAGGGGGCTTCAGAGTCTGTACCTCGACGAAGAACAGACGCCGTATCCTGCGAGGTGGTCGGGGGTTTTCGATGTGAGGCGCATATCCAGCATATGGTGCCGCACTCGGCTGTCTCTGGGCCTTTCGATAATTTAGGCAACAGGTGCTGACATCCGAGCCATCCGATTGGTCAAAAAATGAATTCCAGCGCCGCAGATAACTCCCAGAGCAGAGCCGTCCATGCGTTATTGATTGCTACACCAACTGTTGCAGCAACGAGGGAGCTAGTTAGCGAGCGTCTCCGCTCCCTCCTTTTCCTGTCTATTACTTTGAAGGGAACACTTTCCAGGCGGCGTAAGTGATATACAAAGCAGAGACTTATTGGTCTCATCAGCAAAGGACTGCATCAACCTTTAGCTCGTACATCTGATACACAGCGTGCTCACCGTGTTCTCACCCTGACCTTTCTGCTTATTTAGCTGAACAACAAGAACAAATAAGAAGCCTCATACTCTGAGAATTTCTTAATATCACCAATGCTTCCTCATCAAAATAACGGTACAACCGCAACGATAACGCCACTCAAGACCATCTCGTACATGAAAGGTGCAGTTGATGTTTCGCAGTGCCTTTCATGCAATGTGCACTTGCAATCTGTGTGAAATTAATGTGTGATTTACCAAGGCAGCAGCTACTGTAATTACGCAGTCAGCGACTGAGACTGCCTACTAATGGTGTTTTGTGAGTGAAGGAGAGCCTAATGCACGGCGTGGTCGAAATCTCTCAAGGGTGGAGCTATTAACACGCTCAGGAAAGAAAGGAAAACTCAGCGATGCTGAAAAATAGGAAGTAAGTAGATAGTGAAACAATTTACATGGCCGCAACTTAACTCGGCATGAAGGAAAAAAACGCCGAAACACCTGATAACGAAAAAAGGGATATCGGGATGTAGCGAAAGAAAACGCTTGAAGTGAAGAACAAGCAACAAGTTCCAGACCAACGCGGGAGAAGAGAGATATGAGTCATACAAAGGAAACTATGTCCCCACATGGCGGATGTTTCCCAACATCGACGTCAGTATCATGTTGTGTTCTTTTTTGCAGTTATTTTTAGTCTTCGCTCTTATACTGGTTCCCCGGAACAATTTGCTTTCTGTCACTGACACTTCTGTTGTTCATTGCATTTTAGATGAGGCTCTCCGAAACACACTTCCTCCGGCTCTGAGAATTGTATTTTTCCGCAGAACTGACCCTGGCATATGTGTGAATATCAATGAATCCAATTCAGAATCTGCCTCATTTACTGCATCTCCCCATATTATCTACTCAATTGCGCATGTGAAGAAGAAAATTAAATGTAATAGTAACTAGTTTTGTTATGTACTTTGTCACTTTATCTATTGATCCTCGTCTCAGTTTCCAGTGTTTACTGCAAGAGATGTTATCCTTTTACAGAGAGAATAGTTATTGTAGTTATAAAATAAAAAATGTACCCTGGGAAATGGTGACTACAATCTGCTTCAGATGGCATGTTCTTTTACCCAGCAGAGCTGGCGGGTTTGATATGAGGGTGCAGCTTCTGAGTTACCACACGAGCAGCACAGGTGCCAGCATTGAGTCATATGTAGATATGTTATTAGCAGCTAAAGCTGTCAACAGGAACACCACTAGTATCAAACCCATTAAAGTAAACAAGGTTCAACGCATAACATTCCCACTCGCTGTTCGTGCCAAGCAACACTTGATGGAGTTTTTTGAGAGTGATAGTACTTGGATACACGCATGGAAGTCTATTAGGACTGAGCTGTTTTACTAATGAACAAATGTTCCTCGCCAGGAGTTGAGAGGAATGGAGGAAAGGCTGAACATTATACAGCAGTGGTGTTGGTAAAGGATGGGATACATGGCAGAACCAAACCACCTGCAGGCAATACAGGTGCAACGTGCACAGTACAACGTGTACAGTTAAACAGGTACAGTACGTGTACAGTACAACGTGTACAGTATGTGTACAGTACAACGTGTACAGTTAAACAGGTACAGTACAACGTGTACAGTACACATGCACAGTTCAACATGCACAGTACAGTGCTGTGCAGGCAAAGTAACAGGCAATATTAAAAAAGGTAACACAGCCTGAGATTTACAGCGTCATTTAGATATTAAATAAGATTCCCCTGTAATGGCACTGTTGTACTAAATGTAGGTAGAGGGGGAAATAATGCGACCACTAGGGACAAGGCCAGGGATTAACAATTAGGCATTGAGGAAAACAAACACACAGCAACATATTCTACAGTCACATAATGATCCACTATACTTCATTTAGCTGACTGAAATGGCCTAATGACCAAATCTGCAGATTTTCTATTGAGGCCTTTCCACGATCTCTTTTAACTGTCGTTTTGTCTGAATAGAATCACACAGAACCTGAAAATGATGCAGCTCCTTTCATTCTTGACAAAGGCAGAGCATTGCATTGAATTGAATTGATATAATAATCATATATTGAACCCCTCATGATGACCTCCTACCCTTTGTCTAATTTGCCAACACGGCACCACCGCTATCTTCCACACACACACCAACCAGGGCGATATCAAAATAAACCCTGGGATGCCATAAGAAAATATAATTGCCGGTTTCACATTCTATTTGAGTTTCGCCCAGAGACACAGCGATGGCGTCTGATAATTCTCAACACAAGGCTCATACCAGCCTGGAGTATTGAGGAACAATCTGCCCTCCATCAGCAACTACAGTCAAGGTGCTTTGGAAGAGGGCACTCGCCTCTCCACCGGCTGCAGTGGAACAGCTCAGTGATCCTCAGTACAAGCCTGTGGTTGTTCTCTGCAGCTCCCAGGTGAGAATCTGTGAAAGTGAAGCAAGCGGGGCGGCTGAGTGAAAACAGCCAAGAGGAGAGTCTACTTATGCAGTATGGAATGCAATTTTGCAAAACAATTTTTGTTTGGATTAAATCAACATTGTTTTTTTTAAATAACTGCATTATGTCGTGGCACAGGCAGGTAGGGCAAAGCAGGTAGCATTGGCATGAAAGTAAATATGGAATTATTATTTCCCTTTGTCTGATTTAAGCTTTGATAGCATCATCTCGCTATGACCTATATTCCGAGTTCATCACGTCCCAGCTGTGCTACATCATCTTTTCTTTTCCTTTTTTCTTTCTCCTCCCTGTGTTTTTGTTTCCCCGCATTTCCAGAGGACACTGATGATTCAGACTCTAATTCACCAGTTTGGTGTATTTGTGTGGAAAATGCAGAGCGAGTGAAAAACAAACGAAGAGAGAGAGGGGAGAGAGATACAGACACAGGAGCAGAGAGGGGGGTAAACAGATAAGAGGGAGAGATTGTGAGCCAAGGAGGGAGAATTACGAGCTATTTTTAGTCTCCAGCTGTGTGAGTCACTCTGAAACAGTGCTGAGAGGACCCACTGGCAGAAGTTAGTGGAGAGGGAGATTGCAACACGTCGCTTTGAAGATCGTCCCTGCTATAGACGAACATGTATTAAATATGTACAGCAGTCTAGCTGGTAATGGAGCAATGGCACTGGATTAACATAAAGCTCCATGGAAAATGATTCCTAATTGAGCGAGCCTTGATCTCGTGTTGCAAAGTGTGTCGAGTGGGACACGGTTTGCAGCATCCCCGTCCCTGCTGTTCATGTATTATGCTCTCAGCCTACAAAAGCATCTTATACATGTGAGGGCTGGAAAGAAAATCCATATGTCTGTTTCAGTCCACTTAGCGCTCTTTAGGATGCAAACATTGGTGTTTTCAAGTGTGCCGTTCTGAGGCACCGAGCTGCAATTTATATATATAAATACTTCAGGTTGTGTGAGTTCAGGACAGCCAGGAGAACATGTCTAAGGTTCTGCAGGAGCATGGTTCAGTCCTGAATTCTCTCTGGCACATGGGTGAAGGTCTCTTGGCAGAAAAGAACACGGAGAGTAAACTCAGAGGAGCAAAGTTTCTGCAGCTCGGGAGAATTCAAGATGCCGCCGAAAGGCTGAACACGGAGCAGAGACTTCTTCCACCGCCTAACCTTCGGCTTCTTATATATATATGTGCTTCGTTTTTCGTTTGCAGGTCAGATTTTAAGTTATTTATTTTAACTTTCCACCACTCCAGGGCGGAGTTACTGTTCAAATCGCTTTCTTTCTCTTCTGCTCTCGTCTCTGTAAACACCATTTCTCACAAGAACACCGGCGTAGAGTTCTGATTGATTAATACTGAAAACATATGCTTCAAAATGCCTGACTTGCTGCTCTCTATAGGAAAGGAGAAAAGTACATTCCCTTGTTAAAAGTTGCTGGACACATTTGGGAGTGGGCAGGCAGGAGAAAACCTGGAACATGAGTAATGCATTTAACTTTCATGGAAAGAGCAGCAGTGGTTTGTTGGAAGCAGTGGCTGCTAATATTTATAATCCAAATATGGATACGAGAGCTCCAAGAAAACTTGAAAAGTGTAGTGACTGGGAATCTCCTGTCATGACGTATAGTTGCGTCACACACCCAAGTCGTGGCTGTGCACGGTCAGAAATAGGCCTCTAATCTGGTTCATGGGAAAAAGTACACGTGAGGCAAGTCTGGCAACTATAAGGGCCCAAACATCTATAGATTTATTATAATGTTTAGATATGAAAATGATTAAATTATGATACTATTCACAGTCATTGTACCCCGAAATAAATCACAAAAGCCCCCCAAAGCACAGATATGCACTTCAATTGCATACTACTTACTGTGAACTTCTACTTTAGAATTTTAAGCTCAACCCTGACCAGACTTATGTGCATTAAAAAGATAAAAAGCCTCTTTTTTCACAAAGTAAAAACTTGAATGCAGCACTTTTTCTGCCACATATTAATTGTTTTAATAGTAATAGTTTTGCTATTTAGTACGCTGTAAAGGCAATTAGGAACGTGAGGACTGTGATTCAATCAGTGTTGGTCGAGAATGCGGGACGTTTACTGTGGGGCATTAATCTGTTGATCAATATTTAATAATTACTTTAGACTGCCTTATTGATGTCAGCTCAAAGCACACACCAGCTGCCAGCTCTAATATTTGTCATGAAAATTACTTTAAGACTGAAAGCAAAAAAAACAATGGTTTCAACAAACTTGACATTTAGTTTCCCCCAAAAACACGAGGCAATTACAAATGCTGCTCCCCATCCCTGGTTCTGCTTCCTCCATTTAGAGAAAGGAGAGGAGCGACAGCTGGTAACAGCCTTGATGAGAAGCCAAATTGGACTCAAACAGGTGAGCTAATGTGAGCTGAAGCGGTGTATCAAATGGAAATGAATGACTTCGTCGCAGGTAGGCAGCCAGCCGGTAATAGGAGTGAAGCACGGATGTAAAAATGAGCATGAGACACACTGAAATAACCGGCTTAACTATTCAACACTGGATACCTGTCACTTTGGCGTATGTGGGTTTGATCGGTTGTGTGAGTCACCCTTCACAGTGAATGCAGTGCGCTCTTGGTAATGTTTTTTATTTTATTTTTACGAATATTAACAGATTTTCCAAACCTTTTATCGCATTATCTCCTGCAATTAAAGCTTTAAAAGCTCTGCCGTTGTGAACACTATCTCATTTGATATAAAAGCCTTGGGAGGACAGCCTCGTGGTTATAGACAGGTTTTTATTAATTCTTCCTCGTCGCTGACATTGTGGGTTTATTCAGGCTTGACTTTGCTCATTCAATGACACATTATTTTACAAGACAATATGCCCAGGCTGCACAGACAGACACTGTGTGAGGCATTTGTATCAGCGGTTAAATGTTCCCACATGTTGTATAGCCGTGTCTGCATGATGTCTTCCTGCAGAGACATCGCTCTATTCTGATCTCTGTTCCCCAGTTTTATATGCAGGAATCATCCTGTCCTCCTGCAGAGGTTTTGGCAAACCATAAGAGGCTATACACGGTGGGAATGATTAAGGCGCTGTTTGAAAGCTCAGCCCATTTGAACTCTGTTCCCCACCGTTCCTTTTCTGAATCATCATCTTATGAGCACAGCTAACGCTCCTTATCTCCCCTACACCTGCCCTCATTTCTGCCTGCTACCCTCCTCCACCACCGGCATCACCACCACCATCTCTCTCTCTCTCTCTCTCTCTCTCTCTCTCTCTCTGTCTCTCTCTCTTTACAGTCACAGATTATATATCAAGGGAAGATGAGGTAATTGTGTTTCTAACCCCATTGAAGTTAAAACTGCACTAGAGAGGAGGCAATCTCTTACGGGAAAGGTGATTTGTGCCAGAGCGGATGATAAAGTGTGTGTGTTTTGGCATGTATCTGTGTGTGTGTGTGTGTGTGTGTGTGTGTGTGTGTGTGTGTGTGTGTGTGTGTGAGTGTGTGAGAGGAGTGGGTGGGTTTGCACTCAACAATGATGCAAGCGCCTCCTGTTGAGGTAAATCCATAAATAAAAGGGGTTATATGTTTGATCTGTGGAAGGTTAAAAAGGGAAATAAATTCATTAGGTGATGCAACGTACATGCCATACTACTCGCTGCCTGTTTTACGTTTGCATGAAACTCAGTATTTGAACAAACTGAAACTTTTGTTTTTCTTTCTTTGGGCGTTTTATATCTGTTTTTCATAGTGGAGGTGGAGAGAGACAGGAAGTAGTAGGAGAGTGACATGCAGCAAATGGTCCATGTGCCCGGGGAGTGGAACCGGGGACTCGCTGTTTATTCATATTGAACGTGTCGTGCAACACGTTTGTGTTCTTGTGGGTCTCCTGCAGTACACCCGGCAAGTGTGAAGAAGATCCGGTGACTGGTCCCTCAAAGAGATGCGACGCACAGATGGACAGAGATCCCTCGCTTTTTACTTCAATGACTCACCAAATGAGGTGTAAAAAGAGGGACTCCACTGAAAATGAAACATTAAAAGCCCCTTTAGTCGGATGAAGCTATAAATACCAGGAGGAACAATATTCTTCTGGCTCTAGTGGTTCCCAAACTTTTCGTCTGATGTACCTGAACGGGCCTGTCAGATGAGCTCAAGTGCCCGTTCTTCTTCATTTTATGAATGGATTATAAACTGGATGTTATTTAACACCATAAATAAAGTTAAAGTGGATTCTATTTTAAACTGTTTTCATATAACTGATAGGGTACATTATGTTTAGCTATTTCCAAATTTGATAAATGCGAGTCAGCTTAAATGTATTACAACTGACTCACTCCTATTTGGCTGTTTATTTTCCTGCCTAACACACATGTGTGGATGTATTATAAGGGCTGATTATTATTTTATTTTCTATTCACAGGTTCCCAGGTTAAAACTGTTAGCACTGTTGCTGTTGTTAGCGTTGTTAGCTTCTAGCTGGCGGCTCAGCCATCTTCATGTTGAGAGCCAGAGTGTGCATCCCAAAAAATGTCAATCAAAGGTCAATCCCCTTCTCACTAATATACTCAGGGTATTTATACTATAATCAATGGAAACACCTTAACTACACAGAGCTGATCTTCAGTTAACTAATAATAATAATTTAAAACCGATCGGCCGCACCAAGGATGCTATAGGTGACTCATATTAAAAGAAAATGTTCTGACATTATACAAACATATTTGGCTCTTTCTCTGTCGACCACCATCAGAAAAGCCACACTAAACCCCCTTTTAATCAATATTGTAAAACAGTAAAACTTCAAAATGGGGAACAGAGTATTATGTTGAAGACGGGTTCCCGGTTCCACATCAGGTAGCACATTTTTTGTTGCGAGTGAAAAACATCTACCATGACTACCACTGTCGGCCAGATTACTCAGATTCCCCCACTTCACTTCGACCTGAACATGAATAATTCACAAAGTCATTAACCTAAGCAATTTGCCCACAGCACCCTCCTCCAGCCTATGTAAAAAAAAGCTCTATTTGTGGAGCCCCAACCCAGAATATGTCTGATTAAATTTCAGGGGTTTCAAAGTTTTCTCTGGGGCAGCGGCGGCCTGCCATGATGATGATGATGATGACAACAAAGATGTGTTATATAATTCAGTGACGGGCTTGGTCCTTTTGGGGGATGTTACAAACAGGATACGCCTGCGGGCCTGCTACGTCATAATAGCTGTGGGTTTAATAAAACCAAATAAACCAAAAATATTAATCTTGCCTTTAAAGTTTCCTTTCAGTGCTGATGAGGATTGTCAGGATTGTCTAAAAATACCATTATGAAGCCGTGTCTTTCACATTGGTCTATCCTCCAAAATCAAACCCTTCCTCAGTATTCATGTACATTGACACGTGTACAACGTGACACCATTTAAATTGCATGTCATCACTCGTACATGAGCTACGAGGCATTTGCCAATATACAAATTATACATGACATTTGCTGTCAAAGCTTTTCTTTCAAAACAAAGTCAAGAAGCTCATGAACAAATTTGTACTCTACACAGTAATGAAGTTTATAAAAAAATGATGATATGAATGTTTCATGATTGAATAATGTAGTCCTGCCCTGCCCTTGGTGAGGGAGGGGGGGGATGCACGCGCAAAATATTGATGGATGTTTCTCCTCCACTGACAGAAATGACACATTATGAATCAGGGAATGTTGGAAACTGATACGAATCGATATGCCGAGTCTGAAATGATACTTTACCCGGCCTTGACATATGCCTAATGTGCAGATTCAAGATAATATCCGAGCATGCCCGTGAGCTTGAGTGAACTAATGAATACATATGAGAAGGGGTTCACATTAAACTGGCTAATGAAGCAATGCGTGTACATAAAGTAGACATTGACATGTTGGTTAGTTTGTGTGATGTTCTAATTGAGAGGAACCTTGAAATGATCTTGGGCCCAATCTGGGTAATATTATATACACTCGGCCTGAGTGCAAGATATTTTTACAGGCCCTCCTCACCTCAGAGGAAAACTAGACCATCATATTTTGGGGTTTTATATGATCACTTCTTATGCACAAAGATGAAATGAACTAAGCATCTGCATTGCTAATGTAAGGCTACTGTTTTTTTAGGACTGCATATTTGTGAGTGCAGTTAAAACCAAACAACCACAGGCAGTACATTCAATTATAAAAACAGCTATTGACCCAAATTAACTGGTCCAGAGAGATTGGGAGTCTATGAGACAGGCACAGACCACAATGGGAATACTGGTCTGTAGGCTGTGCTGCAAGGATGGCGTATTTTTTTACGCCAACCTGGAAGTTAGTTTTTGAAGTGTGAATGTAACTGGCGGTAGTAATAAAAAAAACTAACTCTAGGCTGTAAACGAACTACAACCCTGTAACACTGGCACAATTATACACAACGAGGCTGTAAAGTGGTCTCATTTATCCACTTGTTCACAATCTCTTAAGCTTGTGTTTTAAACACAGACCTAGTTGCAGGCATCGATCAAAATGCTATAATATTGTCTTTAACTATCTAATAATACATGCGAGGCAAGCAGACTTAAGCCACGCATCAAAGAACCATCACATCAAAGGCCCCAGTGCAACTCCACAGCTTATATTTCTGTAACTTTTGCCAAATGTGCTCATCCGTTTTATCCAAATGAGAGGATCGCTTCATAGCCACATAAGTCAGTGACATGTTTAGCAGAGCTTAGCACAAATACTGAAAGCAGAAGGGAACGGTGAGGGAAACTGCTAGCCTAGCTCTTTCAAGTTAGCTTTTTGTATTTCATACATTTATATACATTTTTTGATACATTTTGAGCGAACTGACCCTTTAATTTAATCATGTTTCTTTATTTCAAGATGTCTGCGTCTTCACCAATGATTTTGGGTAGATTGATAGATAGGTATTTACTAAAAAGATCAACAATGTTACATAGATCTTGTTTTTTTGCTTCTGATAAATTAATGTTTGGCCCTGTTTCCTATGTTTGTGCTGTAGTTACTGCAGGGCTGAACAATGACTTCATCTTTCATCCTCTCACCCAGACACTGCAATGTGTAATTCACATTCTATCGACCCTCTTCCCACAGACGCAGCAACCGATAAGTGACCAAGCCGATCTGCACACACCGACATGTCACCCTGGTGTATTCTGTGATGCACCCGAGGGGCATTGCAAAGCTCCCACCTGCACGGCCGGGTCTCTGGAGTAACCTCTACCTACTGTTCTGTGCAGTGTAATCCTCTGTAGGCAGCGCACATGAAGGGATAGGGATAGTGAGAATTATGTAAAAGTCATTTAAACTGCCTGATCAAAGGCCAGTCAGGGCTAATCTCAAAACATTCAGGGTTTACGCCCTGACAGAAAGCACTTAGTGAGACCACTGGGGAGGTGAGAATTACTCGCTCACTCACTTTCTCTCCCCAGATTTTTTACAACTGCTCAGGGGGTTTGAACTGCTGACTTTGTGGGCACAACCCTGCTTATGCAACTTTTAGGGGAAGTAAACTGCAACTGTGTACAAATTGAACTTGCCAGTTTTTTTGGCGGTGACTCCAAATGTGCAGGACTTCTCAGTCCTCCGT
The DNA here is from genome assembly GCF_910589615.1 of Taurulus bubalis. Lineage (NCBI taxonomy): Eukaryota > Metazoa > Chordata > Actinopteri > Perciformes > Cottidae > Taurulus > Taurulus bubalis. The sequence continues at coordinate 7,930,569 of NC_136609.1, forward strand.
CAAGATCTTCTAAAGACAGATATAAAAAAAAGGTGCAAATGTAGCTGTGAAAAGTGAGAAATGAAATTTAAACAGCAATTTGACATGTTATGGGATTTTATCCAAAGTTGTTGCCATTGCAAGTCACTGAAATATTAATAATTCAGACAGATATGAATGTGAAAAATGTTTCTCAGCTTGCTCCATGATACATAAATAAATATGTTAAAGTTACTAAAAAGAATAACGCACCATGTATGAATTGCAGGCATTGTTTGGAAAGCACACATTGCGTGCACGCACAGAATACCTCTTTGCATCTAAAGAATGTATAAAAATATAGCCAGAATGATTTCTATGTGAGAGGCACGTAAATACAACTAATGAGCAGAGGTCTGACATCTCTGTCAACGGGGCCTCAGCTGCTGCTATCAAGGAATGTGCTGTGTCATCCAGAAAAGTAAATAAACATGGACGCTCGGATCACGGAAATTACAAGCCGTTGTTTAAGTCATGTTCTCATAGTTATTCCCGCAAATATCTCGGCTTGGTTGAGTCAAAGGACACTTCAACGAGATTAAGCCAAAGCTGTGTTGAGCCTCAAAATGCGACACGCGCCGCATGAATATCAATCTGTGTACAAACACAGCAGCAAAGCACATACACGGCTCCTCGGGAGGATGTGGGAAAATGTAGACATTAATATACCGTGCATGTCATGGTAGCAGGGAAAACACACAATCAAACCAAAAGCAGGAATAGAAATTAATGAGTGTTTGTTTCGCTTGCCCGGTCACAGGCTTTTTATTGTCAGTAGACACCGGTGTGTTCTGAAAAGCCGTGGATAACTACGTTCAAGCCCATAACTCCATTTTAATAATGTTGATTCAAAACCACATGGCCTTTAGCTTGCTGAGAGCCTCCATATAAACAAATGACATGGCTGCGGCGATGCTGCAGCCCGTTCTTTGCTTCGCGGGAGGCCGCGCACCGCTGATGTTTCAATTTGTGCTGTCCCAGAAATGCCAAGGTGACTTTTTTTCCGGATTGATGGAATTGTTGAAATGCTGGTACGGTTATAAAAACATCCCCTATCTCTAACTGTGCCTCGCTCGCTTTCCAGCCCACATGGGTCACTCTCCATGCTTTTACCCGTATTACCGAAACACTGCCATGGCTGTTGATTCTGACTAAGGAAACAAATTTCTTTAGCAAACAATGGAACTATCCAAAGTTGTGACAGCAAAGCAATATAGAGGGTAAAATACATTTTTATAAAGGAAGAATAGATGCCTCTTAGATGGCTTGATGTTTTATAGGTTTGTTGTTATGGTGCCAGTTACTTAAGGGGATTTGATTTCTGAACGCTGACTAGAGGATTTCCTATAAAGAAGAGAGGAGTAGACCCTAAAAAAAGAGCATCTCCATCCTATTAATTCAGCAAAAAATGTACATTATAATCCGTAGTTCATGAAGGGACAATGACCGATATGGACTGGAATTTATATTTTGAAAACCTCCTTTGATGAGGCACTTAATATTAGTATAAAAAGAAGATCTATATATTGATGATTGCATTCATACCGTATAAAAGATATAATAAAATAATCTGCTGCCGTCCCTCGCGACAAACACATGCATCACTCTACACGGTGAAGGTCGGGCATCCAACTGAAGAATTAATAAGCAAAGCATACATTTTGAGTGGAGGCGGAGTGTTTGAGAGTCACTGCAGATCAAAGATGGAAATGTTGTGTAGGCTGAGAATGAGCTCTGTTATCAAGCGGCATTGGTCCCCATTACGAAGGCAGGCATGTTCACCTGCCATGTTCAGACCAGTTTAGTCATCCCAGATGAAACAAATGAGTTTTGCGGCCATTAGCCGACGCAAATGGAAGTCCCTGAAAGGCTTGAGTCAGGGTACATATGAGCGAGAAAATATAAAATCCTTTAGGAAGAAGAAGAATGTCTGATTTATTCCAGCCTGAAATGATGACAAACATGAGAGAAACATCTTAAATCTCTGTAAACCGGGATGAGGTTAGGCATTACTGTCTGCTTTTTATTCTACCTGCAAAGCCTCAGCAGGAAATACAACTTTTTTTTTTATTATTATTATCAGTGCTGGCAGCAAGTAAGAAAACATAATCATGAATGTGGGTGGTGACATTGAATTCAAACACTAGACCATGTTACTGGAGCTGCTGAGAACATGATGTACCTTCTGAAAGTGAAAGTGAACCTCACTTTAAACACCATCAGGTGGGTGCTCCAGTGGGGTGGATGCATGTCCGCCTCTCTCGCACCACTCCCTGGGACCCTATTGTAAGTAATGAATTGTAATGAAGTCAATTCTTTAAAGTCTATTATGTCGATTTCTCAAAATTACAAATCTTCCACTGTATAAAACAGCAGCAGCAGCAGTTTGTATCTGTATGCGGATGGGCTCCATCTACAGAAAAGAAAAGCAATCACTTCTGCAATTTTGACCCTTTGTGGTACATCTGGATCCCCCCCTCCCCTTTTAAGTCTAAATTGCTGCCGTTATAGAGAGCCAAAGTTATAATTTCCCATCGTGCTTATTCTGTACCGTTTGCTTCTGCAACTCAAGCCCATGAAAGAAGTGCTGAGCGAGAGATAAAAATAGAAAAACAATAATGCATATTCCGAAGGTTCATTGTCCATATTCTAAGACAAAAAAATGTGAGATTGCAAAAACCTACAGCTCCCATAAAAGTGCTACAGTGGAGCAGTGCAGGCTTGGTTTCATCCATATCCTAAATATTCACCAACATCTCATCTTAAATTATTTCCCCTGCTTTTTACTATCCCGCTTGCCCATGAACTCTCGTTATGGTAAATGGTGTTTGTGAAAGACCGCCAACAACCAGAAATATTGAATAAACAGACTAGTTAAAAATGTACCACCTATTTCAAGACACATGGAGTGTACGTGTACATTATGTTTCAAGGCGTGAGTGTTTCATTATTTACATTAATACAAACGTCGGAGGGATTGAAAGAGGTTTTCTCACTCTTGGAACACTATCCATTAGTTATGATTTCACCTCTGCTATCTTTATAGCAGGCGGTGCAGGTTGAGCACGGAACAGCCGCTCCCTTGTTGATGGACTGCGGCCTCTGACACGTCAGTGCATGACTTGTTTGCTTGACCTATAAGCGAGCTACATGAGCTTGTTCATCATTAGATAGAATCAGCTCATGTTCATGTGACTGCAGTCCCTTCAGCCCACAGACAAATGCTACGAGCATCTTATTAACATGCTAAATGTGTCTGTTTTCTGTATAACGTATTAATATGCCAAATATATCTACATGCCGTGACAGAGAGACAAAGCTCTGCGGGCAGTGTAGCTCATTATATCTGACTGCGACGTGGTGCACTCTTGAATACCTCACTGATGTTTGCTCATCAAGCTGACCTGCAGGGCACGCTGCTGTTAAAAAGCTCCGAGATCCACAGTGGTAGGCTGGGTGGTAAAAAAACGTTGTTTCCATCGGGTCTATCGAGTCCTTTTTTGAAAGGCTACACATGCCGTACGCATCACTGAACACACACAAATGCACGGTGTTTGAACTTACATGTTACTTCTCATGAGTGCACATATGCATCTATTTGTGACCACCGGGGAAAGAAAGAAGCCCTAACATAAGCTGGAACTATTGAACCTTGGCGTTCCCGTATTGGCGTACCAAGAGGTGAAGGCTAATGGCGAAGCAAAGAGTTGCAGACTTGCACATTGGACATACCGTTGAAGGCCTTTGTCTCAAAATGTTTTCCAATATTTAGACATCTCAGCCGCCGCCAGTTCCTGAGAAAACGGCTCAATGTAAGACGGGTCTTTTGTGCTTCAGTGTGCAATTAGCTTGCGTGAGGTTGCTGTTCTTTGTCTTTATAAAGGCGGATCGTTGAGGTGTAGACAATCAGCTAAAAGTGTCTGAAAGCTGCGTTAGAAAAGTTCTCTTAAAGGCCCCGTAATTGTCCCTTCAACTTTCTGAAAAACTTGCACTTCCTGTGAACAGTGACACTTTCATGGTGAACTCGTAAAGTAAGTGTAAGCTTCAGACTATAAGACAATCATGTGCATTTTAGAAAAAAGGGGTCTTACAGCTTACCTTGGTTACTGAACCAACACAACAAAAGTGTCTGCAACCAATCTAAGCCTTTATTCTTTGGTAAAAATACAAGTCTAGAAGGTACACAAGAAGGAGAGTGAAGACATGGTGCTGTGTGTCACGTGTCTGAGGAAAGGGATGCAGTTGATGGCTCAAAAATTAACTTTTAATTTGCTCCCTATTATTAGTTTGCTAGCATCGAAGCTCTAGGGACGATACTATTGGTTTGTTGGTCACACTGAAATATCTCAGTGAATGAACTAGTGAATGGATTGCTATGAAATTTTGCATCCACATCCATAAACCCCAGAGGATGAATCCCAATGACATTGGCGACATTGGCACTGACTTCTTCTCCAGCACCACCAGCAGGTCGAAGTTGTTGATTGCCTTGACACCTATTGTATTGTACAAACAGCCATCCATGTCCCCCACAGGGTGAATTGCAACAACTGTTTGTACTGTTACCACAGTTAGCTTCTAGCAGCCGGTTCAGCCACGCCCACGTTGAGATCTGTGTGCAGGCCGGCGATCCCAGCTGTTTGGGTTGTAGCTGCTTTGGTCCTGGGCCAATCACACGAGGAATTAAACCGACAAACGCTTGTGGTAATTGGCTGCGAGCAAAAAAGTACAATTAGTCATTTTCTTCTTGATCTGGGCCGGCTCAAACGCAGGTATTGTTTGACTATAGAAGTTTGGATACTACTTGGTACTGGGTTGGACCAAGTGCAACCTCACGGAGCCGCTTGCATGCAGTAAAAGGATCCTCAAATTATTTTATAGTGCTCCTGTCTTCGACCTCAGCCAAAGAAAAGTATTTTTTTATGTTCTCTTGAGGATGTTGCAATATATTAGCAAGCAAATGCAAAGGGAGAAGGCTCTCTAGTTGTGCTTACTATGTGGAGTGCGTTTTACAGGCGATGAAATCTAATGCATTTTAGTCATTATGTCTAATTTTCTGCTTCAGTAATCAGGTCTGTGAAGAAAAGAAAGCTGATCTTGTACTATAACAATTGATAGATGTAGTTTCTAGCAATTCTAGGTAGATTGAACAAGCAACGTACGGCTCATTTCTTCTTTCTGTTATCACACCCTTTTAATTTTTCACAATTGAGCAGTTCGAAAAGAAAACTGCATGCGTACACAGGCTGCACACAGACTTATAAGCATGATCCATTTATTGTTCAGCAAAAGAAGAAAAATACCATAAATAAAAAAATGCAATTATAAAAGGTTTAGCAAAGCAAAGGCACATCTGCGGTGCAGCCGAGCGTGACAGCTTACATTGGTAATCCTTAGGCAAACTGACTTGCTTGTAGCCATGTTGAGTTGTGATACAGAATCAGAGCAGAAACAAAGAGAAAGAAAGAAGGCACATGGTGAAAGTACAGCGACTGTCTAGACCTGACAAAGGTTTGCCGTGTTCTGAGATCATAATTCAATTAAAAATGAACGATTGCATCTTCATAGCCTGATCCCGTCTGCAAGGTGAGGGACATCAAGTCCATTACAAACCAGTGGAGCTGACAGGATTTGCATGAGATCACAATAGATAATCAAGAATCAATGCCCATTATTTGTCTTCTTCCATCTCTCACCGACTCTCCTGAGATATTGTATGCCTTCCCCCCCAAAAAAACACGTTTGAAGTCAAATGAATTACAAAAATAAAGTAAACATGTCAATTTTAGATGTTTTTTTCTAATCTAAAAGATCTAATCACGTCTCACATGTTCTGTGCGGGAAAGCCTGAACAATCTACGTATCCCTGTCGACTAAACGACAGATCTCCTGTTCAGACAAACGCGCCGACAAAAGGTGCCACGGTGGCATCGTGTTGATAAAGGTGTCTTCTCTCCCAGCCTCCCCTGATGCAGCGATGCTATGGGACACCTGGGAGCTGCCCACCACTGCAGGCTTCTCCTCTCCGTCACTGAGCAGCCCTGTTGAAGCACTGGTTGGGTTGAATGCTTCACTAACGGCATTTAAAAACAGCCATTTTAACTTAAAAATAGGTTTCACTTTGCTCAACTAAAAAGGAGGATCAAACATGACTTATTCCCTTTTGATATCTCTCCATACGGCCCGTGGCAGATACACTAATTCAATCCGATGGAAGCAAACGGAGACGCTGTGACGTCACGACACATCCACTCCCGCAAATATAGGTGTCCCAATTTGTGAGGATACAGACAGCGTCTCTTCTTACATCAAAGGGCTAGCACAGCTAGTGTCGAATCAAACGCAGGCGCTGTAACACAAAGCTCCATATACTGCTCTATTTATAGTCCGCTGCCACTGTCCTGTTTTCTAATGTAGTTGGATTCCTGCAGAGATATTTCTGGCGTAAAAGGGCATTAATGTACTAGTTTGTAGTCGGTTTTGACAACAACACAGTTGAAGGGGAGTATTGTTGTAATATATATTTGAATAAAAAAAAAAGCTATCTGTCTAAAGTGTTCATGCATTGCCAATGCAAGATTGAAGCTTTGTAAAGATATCAACATTCCATAGACGTGTGCATCAGTGCAGTGGTTTGAGCAGACCCCCATGACGCCACTCAGTCACTGTTATAATTAAATTGGTCCAAGTTCAATGGTGCTTCCAGAGATCATCTTCTTATCTTCTTCTAGAAAAAAAGGGCTTTTAAGGAACATTTAAACCTCGAGCGCACAAGGATGAGACCAGAAAGGTGAGAAGGAATCTCCCCTTCGCTTTAAAGTGGAATGGCTTTTGCGGCACAGATTCCTGTTGGCTTGTGTTCAAAGAGACGCGGCTGCTTCAGACTCCAAACGGTCCCCAGAGTGGCACTGCACTTCTTCTTGCCACTCTCTGCCATCTCTTTTCCCTTTTCCACGTTATCTGTGACTCTCTCTATTTCTCTACCCTTCCTCCCTTTTCCCCCTCTCTTCATTGTGCTGCACTGTTGAGACTGAGTTGTCATGTTAACACGATTTCAGAAAGCCAGAGAACGAAATGATGCTGCAGAGAATTCCCACTCCGCATTTCATTTGCGTTTCCAATATTCTGTTGTTTTGAGAGGCATGCAATGAGTCTTCAGAGAAACAATTATCTTTTTATTTATTTATGGAGCATTGAAATTGAAAAAATGAGATCCTCAAAGACAAGATTGCTGAGAGGACTGGCCATCTGGAAAAGCCTCAACTCTACACTTGACTTCAAGAGACCTGCTGCTTTACGGTGCACTTGGAGATGGATTTATGACCCAAGACAGGAAGGGGGTGCTTCTTTCTTTCTTCCCCCCTTTCAATTGAGAACAGAATGACAGAATGAAAATTCATCATCTTTTGCAGTACACACTGTTAGCACAGTTAGCTGCCGGCTGAGACATCTTGGGTTTCTGCATATTCTTAAATCAATTTGTGTGTTCATCAAATGACCTGAAAGTAAGTATGACATATTAAATAATACACATTAGACAGATAGCATGTGTGCCCCTAAGCTCCACACATGGTTAATAGTAGGATAATTTGGCCCTGGTTCCATGTAAACTGCTTGTTTTCCCCCTAAGAGAGCAAGAACATATATATATATATATATATATATATATATATATATATATATATATATATTCATTTGATCTTTTCTTGTTTTTCTCGTTTTTCAAAATAAGGGAATATATTTCTTGCTTCCAGTACAAAGAGCACTCAACGCTGCAAGGTTGTGCATGTCAGATGCTGAAGGAGGCGCGATGGCCGGGACACCTTGCTTCCAATTTAAGTTGACATTTAGATATAAAGGTAGCCTGTAGAGTTTTTAACTACGACACTATGGGGCAATATTTTCTATAAGTGGGCCCCTGCTTTGTTTGTATCAGGCTTGTGAGCATGCGGACGCCCCGGTACACATTCCTGCTGGGGTTTAAAGCTATTCCACTGAGTGACAGTTGCCGCTGGTAACTTGCAGATAAATGAAATGAAATGGGCACGAGGCAGAGGCAGTGAAGAAGGCGAGTAAACTAGTAAACATGGACATTTACGATGCACAAATTGCAAATGTTTTACGGAGGGGAAAAAAAGCATTCAACATGTTTGTTATGCCTTAAGGATACACAATATCCACTTTGGGAAGTAGCACTTTACAAGAAAACTCCACAGGGCACCTTTTAAACCTGAAGTTAAAGTTTCATTTACACTGTGAACCGGTTTCAGTCCAAGACGGAGCGGCCTGTAAAACATTCATTATTCTGATTGAGTAAAGGTCACACTCCCTTTTCGCGAGGGTCATTCGGAGCGAACCCTCGCTGAGGAAAAGAAAGAGTCGAGTCTTCAACGTAAAAAACCCTATCACTGGGGGGCTCTCTGGTGGGAAGACATCAAAGGAGGACAGTGTGGAACCGAATGCCACCCCTGACGGCATGGTATGAGAGTCAAGATAAAGGAGTGGGAGTGAATGCAGGCGAGCAGAAAGAAGAACTGTACACAAGAACCTTGGAATCAAGGGCACTTGTGAATGGTACGCTGCACCAGCAGAAAGAAACAGGAGTGCAGTGACTGTTTCATTAAAGTTCGGTAAAAGTTGCACCGAGTGCTTGTAATGAGTGGATGGGAGGATTTTAATGCAGTGACCTTCAATTTGATCTTCAGGAGCCAGTTAACTATACTTAATTATAGTTAATTGCATGAACCTTGATTCTCTGATGTATACCAGTCACCAGTCCCTGTATGATGAGAATTAATTCCAACTGAGCTCAGGATGGCAAGGAAAAAAAAAGAGGGGGTAAAAAACTGCAGTAACTGTAGGGTCAACAACATCCAGAGGGTGTTCTGAAACACAGCGCGATTTGGCAACAGCTGCCGTCTTAAATTAACAAAAATAGACAGTAAAGGAGAAATCCAGGGGATGTAATCCAAAAAAAACATAAATGTTTTCCTTCTCAAAGTTTTGCCTAAGTGCAATTTCGTTCACCACAGAGGCCATTACCCGTTCTCAGGCATGACAGCAGCTTTCACGAGCACAACATTTCCACAGTCAAACGACCCTCTGGTGATGTTTCTTTTGTGGGGTCTTTCAGTGCTGTTGCTTCATCTGTGTGGTGCCGTCGCCCCGTGAATTGCAGATGACACTTCTTGGCTTTGCAATTTCAAATGAAGGACTCACTGATGTCGCCATTTGCCTCAACAGATTGATCAATGGTACAGGAATCAAACTCAAAATCTAAACAAATAAAAAGGCAAACTATTTTAGAAATTTCAGAAAAACGTACTGTACTGGAATTCAAACTGCTAGCCGTGAGTAGTAACTCACAGTGGTAGTAGATTCCGTTGCTGGTTAAAGGTTGGTAATGGTAGTGGTGGCTTGCAGATCAGAGCCTCGGAGGGAACGCTGTGAAATCGATCAGCGAGGATCAATGAAAAACCCTGCCGTGGCACAGCAGTCGAGCCGATGCTCATCTCACCCCCGGATCAGGACGAAATCAAGACTTGAATGGGGATTACACAGACCAACACAAATGAGCGCCCATTGCTAATTGCTTTCAACAAGTTCAGAGATGGGAGATTTGGTACGATAAGGCTTAGTTTTGAGGGTTTTGGCGGTGTACTGTACGGGGTCGGTCGTTGAGTCTTCACCAAATCCAATTAGTTGTCTAATGTAAACCTTATCTTGGTTCGGTTGTTCAATAATCATTTGAATGCAGCTGTGCACTTATTAAAGCCCTGCTAGCAGCTAGCGCCTCCTGACATTAGTGCCCCACTTACTTTTGTCCTCGCCCCTGCTTGAGGTGCACGTTTTGGATTTTCTCAGTAAAATGTCTCAAAACCTATCGGACGGATTGTCATGAAATTTGGAGCGCACATTCATGTCCTCCCCCTGGGTGAACCTCGGAACTTTGGTGAACGTGTGATGTTTCCTCTTGCACCAGCAGATGAAACTTTCCTTGGGCTGTACTTTGTGTTTGTAGCATTCTTGTTTTCTGTCTTGAAACAGACAGATTCTGCTGTCTATTAACCACATCATTTCACTTCATCTGTCTTCACAGCGAACGGGACAAAACATGCGGCGAGACAATTATACTCCGTATTGGTCCAACTCTCCCATGATTGTTTTGTTTCTTCCCATTGTCTTTTGTTGTGCTGCATGAACAAAAAGCTAGAAAGCTAGAAACTGATTTTCAAAATGCTATGCACTATAATAATTCTGGGACTGACAATCATTTTTCAATATCTCCAGAATACGGAGGAATGTGTTATTATTGTCAGCCAGGAGCTACGTTATATCACTCAAAACTAATATCAACGGTTTCTTTCTCTCTCATTTTATAAGGGGATATTTTGTTCAAAGGGATATTTGACCCTGGAAGTAAAATGGGAATTCATTACGGAGGTAATATTCCCCAACTGGAAGCTGTGCGACGAATGCAGAAGGTAGATGCATTACATCGCATGTTTTGTAAGCTAATTGAGATGCAGAGTCTTGCAGTTTGAAATCGTGTGATTGCTCTGAACACAAAACACAGCTGACAGCTACTGGGATAATTGCACCAATGATCCAATTGTACTGCTGCATATTAGCATTGAGTGCTGATAGACTTACATATAAAGCTAATTTGCTTCAACAGGCTCCCCGTGGGCTTCTCTCCCGTTTAAGAGCCCTATGAAGACCTGTGTGTATGTGTGTGTGTGTGTGTTAGGGCATGCATACATTATGTCTCCTTATCTTGGTGTCTGCGTGATTGCAGTTGCAGGTTAATTTTAATTTCTTGCCGAGCAAGCAGTTACTACAGTGGTATATCACACATTAAAGGCTCAGTAGGTAACTTGTATGAAATAATATGCTTCGTCTTATTAGGTCAAACTCTCACTGTGTCCTGAGAGTAGTGCATGAGACAGATAATCTGTGGAAAACAAAATCATGTTCCTCTGCCTCCTTTTAGTGCTTCTATTGACTTTTCAAAGATTTGACTGCTCCTGAAGGCAAACAACCAATCAGGGGGTGTGTCTAATGCACTGAAGCTTTGTGAACTCCGATCAAACTTCCACACTGCAATATGAATCAAGATTCTGTGACAGCCTTGCCTATTTCTTTAGATGCCTATTTTAGTGTCACGTTTAGATGTAAAATAAGAGAGTATGTGTCTGCAGGATCTGTTGCAGGTTCATTTATATTTCCTTGAGCAGTCATTACATTTGCATATCACACATTTCAGGACAAAGATCACTGACTAAATCCCTTCCAGGTATGGCTGATAACTGCACAATCCTGAGGGCAGTTGCTCCGGAACAGCGGAGAGAATCATGGTGAGATGGAGGGGGCGGGGTGGGGCGGAGTAAACAAGCACTGCTTAAGAACGATGCACAACCCCTGGGCGACACCAGTGGGGCCGCTCAGTGCAACACTGTGGTTGTACTGGGCAGCTCCCAGAGGGGAGCCCATGTTTGTCCTTCCCTCCTCTCTGCAACTGCACGCCAAAGCTGTCGCAGCAAATACATGTTTTCCCAGTCATGTGTCCTGGTTAAATAAAGATTACATTCATCTAATAAGGATTATGCAGTAATGGTCTGAATAGACAGCTCATCCTAGATTATGGGGCATATGGTACATATTTGTATTCAGCGGGTCGCTGTATTGACTGTTGGGGTCTGAAAAGGGTAATCTTTGCTTAACTAAGAGAACTGCGAGCAATCTCCTGAGGGTTTCTTTTTTTTACCTGGGATTCAGCGATATTATCAAAAGAAATTCACACTCGTGTGCAGAAATGTAAATCTGCTCAATATATTCATGTCCACATGGACGTCTCAGGGCAGGGTCAGCTCTGGCATGGCACCCGCCGGTTAAATGCTTCACTTCAAGTGCACATCAGCAGCCTGCACTCCAAACCTCCAGGCTCTCCAGCTCCAGCTGAGAGCCTCCCATTGGGATTCATGTATCAAACCATTGACCTTTTGCAGCATGATTCAGATGGCTGGGCCCAGAGTTCAGCTGGTCCGCTCATGTCAATAACCGTTAGACTTCTATACAAGGAAGGACTGTTGGCCTGGAATATCATCTGAATGTGTGCACACTTGGATTAATAAGCATGAGACCCCCGTCCCCTCAGACAGAACTGTGAGGAATAAAAGCATAATATTGCCAAATTCTAATTTGTTCAAACTAATTTCCATCATTGTCGAGAGCCTAAATGTCATGATAATTAATGTGTTTGTGACTGATGGAATCTACAGTAAGAAACACACCACACACTCGGGAGTTTGGATTAAAAATAGCACTGCTTGAAAACACAAGGGTCTGCGTTGGTGTGTGTTGCTTTAAGTACAGAGGATGAAGTACAATCCAGGAAGGTTGGGTTTAAGGAGGGGATCTATGAGTTTGAAGGCTGATCAGGAGCCAGAACGCACAATACTACGGAACAGGATTGTATTACTCTAGAAAAAGATACATGTATCATCCGTATCAGCCATTGTGAGGTAAACAGAAGAACTACAGTGCTTGCATGAAGTAATCTAGCAGGAATGTTTGCATGAATGAATGTGATTGCCCAAGGTAGTGCATTGTCAAATAACATCAAATTGTTTTTTTTTTGCAGAAGATTCTGTGTTTTCCTGGTGACCTCTGCACAGATATAAAATAGGGGTCTGATTGGAATTAATAGTGTTTTTTTAATTTTCTGCATTGATAATGTCTGTCTGAATATAGCCTTAGAAAGAAATAATGTGAAGAAACGCTGAACTATAGACTTCAAATAAAGTTTTCTATTCTTTTCTCACTTCAATCGATTGCCTCTAAAGGTCATGTGTGAATCATGGTCTCTGGTGCGTTTGCTTTTCCATGATTTTGCGCCCATAATAATAATGGCTGCCATTATGATGGACAAGTGCTTTGTTTTGTAATGCATAGGTTTATTTAATGCTGTTCTATGCATCCACCCACGTTTATAGCAGTTTTTTATACACATTGGTTTGTTAATATGGGCATGAATACAATGAACGTTGGGGGTTGACATTGGTTAAACTATGGAAAACGTTTCTTCAGCTTATTGAGCTGAGGAAGTAAGGTAGACTTACTTTAACTGCTAATTGCGTCTTTTGAAATAAGAAAACCTTGGCGAAGAAAGTGTCCAGTACACATTTGTCTCTTGTATGCCTTCTATGCAGTGCAATGCCATTATATGACGGAGGCTTGCAGCTTCCCAGCACTGAAGTTGTTCCACAACTGAAGCTTCATCATTAGTTTTGCCAGCTGAACTACAACACTGTTGCCCTGTTTGTGCTCATAATATAAAATGTCTTCCTCTGTGAGTGTGAAGGACACAGCGTATTCTTTTGAAGTATTTCTGCCTGCCATTGATGATTGAGACTTTGCATTCATCCACCTAGTTTGCTCTCAGATCACAGAAGTAAACACATCATCATAAGCCTGTAATTACTAATCCTAACAGGAGGATAACACATTCACTTGTTGTACTAATTGCTAAATGAGGTGACTCAAACGTTTACGTTGAACAGCTGTGCATGCAATGTCTAATTCCACCTGCCTTTGCTTTGTCTTTATAAAATCAATATTATTACACAGCATGAAAGCTAAGCATATTCCTCTCTCACAGTTTGAGGGGGACCGAAATAAAAAAGGACACCAAAAGTGAATACTACCGCTCACACAAGCCTCTTACTTTGTTTTTCGCGAGAACCGAGTCGTGTGTGGGAGTTTTTATTCTCTCCTTGCTCTTTGAAGCTTGAACTAAAGGAGCTGCTTGCCGCACTGGCAGCAATATTGTTTGCATGATGTACGAGTGTGAGAGAAAGACCAAGCGCTACTCCCTGCAGGTGTGTGCCACGACACTGATAAGTCGCAGCCGTCTCTAGTCTGGTCCGCAACTTCACACTTCTCAAGGAGGTGGTGGGAAATATTTTATTTATTTAGTTTAAAGGACTTCATTACTCTGAAGTTATAATAATAATATTCATAACCTGATCTTGTCTGATTGATTACGAATGCCAGAGCTTTTCAAAGTCTGACACTGCGGGCAACCCCAATTATAATTTTGGGGTGACAAATTGGCACCGTTAACAGTATGCTAAATTAGCTGTTACCTATGCGTGTACAGACAACTATATTTGGATTACTGATACTGAAGAAAAATTAAAAAAACATGATGATTTTCAGGCTCTCGGTTTGGAAGTTACAAATCTTTGGGGATTTTTCGCAGTGGTCAAGGGAGCTCTCATCTCCTCGAAAAGTGTATCTGCAAATATGTGTTGCAATTTGACTGGGTTATGATTCAAAGAGGGAGCAAGAATTGTGACACAAAATGCAATGTTGAGGGTTCCAAAGTACCCCGACTGCCACCATGAGCAGCACATGTGACACACTACAAGTACTTCCTGTTCTTTTTTTAAACCTGGCACGCACCTGGTCTCTTTCTCCAGGTTTGAAAACCTCTGATATATATAATATATATTATTAATATATAATAATAATATATACAAAGGCGTAGCAGATTTTAAATCATTATTAAACATACCCCTGTGGTCCAAAACAGGCAAGCTAGAATAAGCAGGCATCTCCGGTGTCAGACATATTGTTATAAATCTGAGGCTATGGACGGCACTCTGAGTGAGGTAAGTATAATTGCACACAACTTGGTCCTAAATTCCTCCCTTAAGTGGCATGTGTGGGTGGAAGAAGTAAAAAGGAAAGACTTCATGGCAATTTGAGTCATCCTTGGTGAATCTCAAGTGCTCTCACAGCTTGTTAGGAGACAGGTTTCTGTCTTGCTTCTTCTGAATTTGTGACTTCCCCTGCATTGCATTTTTTTTTTACTTTAAAATCTTTCGTATCACTCCCTCTCATTTCTCATCCAGCATCACTCAGGCACTCTGCAACAGGCCCTGACACCATGAGACGTTGCAACATGTGACCTGCTTACCTTCGCTGTGCTGACACAGCACTGACTCCTCCCAGCGCTGGCTGGAGGAGGAGAGGGCAGCTGCTCAAGGTCTTGTTGACCAGTGTGCTGTGATCACTCAAAGCCAGCTGGCCGTGTGCATTTGCATCCTTAATTTATAACCAGCGAAAGCTTCTTCTTTTTTCAGAGCATAATTGACCCTGCTTTGACTCTCAGATAGCAACATGGCAATGGCCTCCTTTAAGATACAGTTATCATCAATAAATGTGGCTTTGACGTTTTATGTGTAGCGATTAAAGACTACTACCGCGTTGTTGATGAGAAAACTGGTTTCCTGGGCCTCTTTGTTCCCTGACATCACACACCTCTACGCGACAGGTCCATATGTCGCTGTGTGTGGGTGTGTAAACTGCTGGGTTTGTGATTATTATTGTTTGTGTTTATTGTCCATTTTTACGTCCTCTGGAACCATTCTTTAGGATTTACTCAGTATTTGAGTTGCAGAGCATAAACAACCTAAAGCACTGGAGAGTGTATGCAATTCTTTGAAGCAAATAAACATCCTGTGCCGCCAACTAAACCGCAGAAACGCTGCATGGCAGATGGGTTCAACGTCTACTTGCCTTGCCCATATGTAAGTGACATAAAGTCTTAAGTACACTATATACTCATAGTACCTTTATTGGCCTCGCAAATTGAAATTCACAACACCATCTGCCTATCTTTGTCAGTCATTAACTTTAATTAAAAATTTAAATCACCACATAAAATGAATAAAATATTAGCTTTTTTTAAACCTCATGAATTCATAATCCAGATTTACAGGTTAGCAGTCTTGGCTCTGGCACCATTCTAACCCATCATGTTCCTTGTCATAGGAGAACAGCCATATTGGTTCATCCCAATTCCATTAAAATGCCTTTCATTAACACTGAATCACTTCAGACTTGTTAGAGAGTGGAGGGAATGGCAATGAAGCGAAATGCAAATTCCCTCCGTTCTCTTCTTCAAATAAATGTCATCTTCCCTAATTTAACTTTGAATGTGCCTGCCTCACGAGATAAACGCCGTTTGTAGATGCCCTGCATTCTGATGGGACTTGAACAGGTTTATTCGATTTCATTTAACCACCTCTCAAAGAAAAAGTCGTCTCCCTCAAGTCTTATTATAGAAATAAGTAAACCAAAGACGTGTCGCTCGGACTGAGTTCTCCGAGAATGAGGGCTCTGATCAAACACGGCTGTTCTCTTATCTGTCTTGGAATATGTTAGAATTTTAGAGGCGCCTGGGACTCTACAGTCGGTTATTTATTGTTTCTTTAGGGGAAAAGTACAGAAAAACCTGAGGGTGTGGGGCGAAGGGCAACTTGATTAGACATTGAGAGGAATACACACACCGCCGATTCAACCTGTCAGCATCCGTTCAGTATAAAAATACCACAATGGGGCAATTATAAATTAGCGGGCTCAGGTATTAATCCAGCAGACAGCACTTTGGGATTGGCCATTTGGCAGGAAACATTTTGGCCCAAATCAGAGGTTGAGTTGAAATAGCTGACACTGTGGGAGTCGGATGTAAAAAGCGAGAGACATAAAGCAAGAGCGCAAAAGAGGAAGCAATGTAATTGTCCCAGGCATCGGATCAGAGGGTGTGCAAAGGGCTGACTGCTGGTATTTCCAGCTAATGAGACGCTTAGCTGTTGGTGGTAGCGGTTTGGTCAGATATGTGTGCTCATAATAGCCATATAAACACACACACACGTACATAAAAGATCAAAATGATAAAAATAGCATTGAAGTAGTACTTGCGATGAAACGCTGGTTTATTAGTTTGTTTGCACAGAGCTGTCAAATAAAGCCAAGGCCAGGAGCCGTCTCAACCTACATCGCCTTAGGTACCAAACATTGAACGCTGTTTGAAAAGTCTCTGACAAATGATGTCATCATAAAATGCTGAATCTATCTTTGGAGGAGGCTTTGAAGCACATATCACATAGTGGCCAAACCGTGGAAATACAATTTCCAGATGGGCCGTGTGTTGCCATGGGGAAAAAAGAACAGATCGATAGATTCAACCGTGTTTCTGCTGTTTGTTGACAGTCAAGACACCATGGAGCAGGTTGAAGGAAGCAACTCTCTTCTGTAGCCTTGAACACGCTGCGACTGCTTCTCCATATCACAAAGCTAACGTAAACGTGATTATGCATGTGGATGAAGCACATCGCCTGATAATACACTACATACAGTGCGGCAGGCACAGGCAGCAGCTCACCAGTGCTCGGCTTTAATCCTTCTCTTAACTATAAATTAATCCATTCTACTGCAACTCACACCTCACTGGAAGGGGATACTTCCATTTTAATATAACGCAACTCGACTGGAAAAAAAACGTTCCCTTTCATATTGCTGTTCAGCAACGATCCTGTGCAAATTCTGTCCTGTTCTGTTGGGTTTGTCGGAGTTTTTCTCTGTACTTAAACCGGGGACCGGTTTGTCACCAGTCAGCTATAATTAAGAAGATCCAGACCGCCTAACAGGTGGCACTGCGCTCATGTTGCTGGCAGGTTAATTCTGAAATCCAAAAGCGAAGAACACGAGACATGTTGAGGTTAAATGGAAACATCGCTGCGCCATCTGTATTCCACCGCAATGTGTACCGAACAGAACAGATTGGTGATTCATAGCAGCTAAAACAGCTGCTTGTTAGGGATCTTCCTGATGGGGATGTATTCTGCATTCTTATAAGGCAACTAAAACACACAATTCATCACAAGGGCTGCGTCGCGTCCACAGATTGTAGTGGCCACATTCATTGTGTGACGATATACAGTCTCTTTTGCGGCTCTGGTGCAACAACAAGTCTCTCATCTCAAGGTGCAGAAAGGGACACAGCCTCAGAGAAAAGATGTTCCTGAAAGAACTTTCATGAGTGCATGGAGTCCCTCGCCAGATGGCCTTAACAGATAACAATCCCTTCTCTCTTTTTTCTCGAAAAACATTTTGAGTGTCGCCCAGCTTTCTAGTAGCCGATGACATCAAATAGCACACCCATGCATTCATGACCTTATTTCGCAAACACAGAATGACAGTTTACCTGAGCACAGCTGTGCACCGCCATCAGGTATAAGCCATTTGGGCTTATCCAGGTTTCCAAGGATTTTCGTTCAGGGCGCATTGCCCACATGAAAGGAATTTTCTTTTTTTGTCAGAGGGGCTCCATGAATTATGCAATGGCAGAGTGGATTTGCAGGTCTTGCTGAAATTAATATGATGCCGAATAAAGAAACGAGATGGAGCTGGCGGTTTTTCCCCAGCAGAGAGGGAGGGAAAAAAAAAAAGTGGATTTAGAGACTAGGTTTTAAAGGCAATGATGCACAAAGGACATATGTGTCTGGATGAAAATGTTCATGCAGTCTGTGTCATTCTATATTTATCCATGCTTCTACGTAACGCAGTATTTCTGAACAGATAATTAATGTGTACAAGGCTTATCATCAATATGCTGTCATGACCACCCAGAGGTAATCTCATCACCTGTATACGGAAGGATTGTTTGCCTACTGTGTGACACATGCTATAAGAGCTACAGGATGCTGCAGAGCATCAACAGACTAAACATGTACAGGCCAAAACACCTGCCACAGAAGCAACATTGCCAAATTGAAGTCATTAATTTTAATAGATCAGCGCCTTATTGATAGATGGCTGCGTTCAAGAGTCAGGGCCAGTGTTGTTTGAGAAAGTTGCTGCTGACTCAGATTCAACCAACCCTAAAAATAACGGACAGGAGGTGAAAAGAAGCCATTACATGGAGAAAAAAAAAAGAAAAGAAAGTAGCTTTGTGTTTGTTGGATAATGGCCCGTGAATCTATTTTTCCCTCCCACTATTTTTGCTAATCCAAGAGGGCAGCTGTTGCCAAATCTCTGGTATAATCTGTGTCCTTGTCTTCCTCGGGATACTGTTGACCCTCCAGTTTTAAGCACAGCAGTGTTTTGTAACTAGAGCGGCAGCCAGACAGGCACGAGGACAGACAGATGGACTGAGAGCTGTGTCAAAAGTGCCAGTGAGCACTGCGTCTCCTATGGAGGGCCTGTCAGTGATTACCCACAGACTGTAGGTGTTAATATGTGCAAGTCTTATACCAGGGTGGCAGAGTGCTGCATGAATGTTAATTCTAGTTATCTTAATTATCTGTTCTGTCAAGATGATTTGTGTGGAAACTGACACTACGCCAACCTGAGGTGATTTGATAATAAGTGTGGACGCAGAACCCACGGAGCAAATGCTTTGACAATTTATCTAATTGACAGTCTATGACTCACTCTGTCTGGCACTTTGTTTCGATCGCTAAGTTGTAGCCCCAAGCAGTGTGCTGTGGCGGCTAAAGGCTAAGTTCAAGATTGGACTTTTTTTCAAATCCTATTTTAATAATAATATTCAAGGAATATGAACAATGAACAAATGTCCTGACTTGCTAGTGCAGAGGCTTTGCAGCCCGCTCTCATGGCCTGCTTACATTCTTGTATTTTGTTCTGCTCAGAATTGTGGACAGTGGCCACTGGATACTTTTAAATCACGAGGACTTTAATTCATAAAAGACACGAGAGCTGTCGCCATTTTACTGCACTTTTACATCTTGTTTTGCCTGAACCACTGTCACTGTGACTGTACACCTGGGACGCAGCTGATGCTAGTTAGCTGCAACACGTGACACCCACTTACCCGAATAGTGGACGACGAGAGGATGCTAACGCGCGGCTAATAAGCACCAATGCGACCACTAAGAAAGTGGAGGGCTGCCCGTCAGGCGATTAATCTGCAAGTAGTCTGGGGCCTGAGAATAAACAATTTCCCAGGGAAATGGGAAGACAAGGGATAAACAGATTTGCAAACGCTACTGGCTGCTGCAGGACTCTGACTCTCCGTCAGATGACCTGGATATCCTCTCATCCTCACGCAGCAATGGGAAAGGCATTCAGAGAGCAAACGGCTGCGGGAAAAGCTGACGACGAGGCCTCACACTGCACGTGAATTTGCAGTTATGGGGATGTAAAAAGAGAAAAAAATGCATTAAAGCTGTAACCTTTAAAAAAAAATGCTTTGTCATATTTGCTCAAACTGCAACCGCATCCCGACAGTCAGGCATGAGACGGATATTGTGTGACGATCTGTCTGCGTTGAGTGTCATTTCACTGTGCTTTTTAGCTGTAAAAATGAGACTGTGCTCCGACTGGTGGGCGGTGCTTGCTTTCTGGCTCCACATGTTTTCAACATGGCAGCCAGGGTGACAAACATTCACTTTTTTTTTCATTTTAACACTTGAAATATGTTTCTGAAAACATTTGAGGCGAGAAATAGGTAATGCAGGAACATAATCTTGATTCATTTTTGATCAGCGCTGCGTAGTTTGACAGTTTGATTGGAATTCCATCGGAAGCAGTGAAGGAGGAAGAGGAAGCTGAAATCTTTTTCTTCCTTTTTTCTGTCTCGTGCATTACTGTCAAGTTACCAAATGCAGCTTTGAGCACAATAATAAGTAGAATACTGCTTTCCCCATGATACGTGACATGACAGAAAGAAACCTCTATATTCAGGCTGAACACCTATCATTGTGCGCATTGGGACCACACCTGGTTTTCAACCGTATGTCACTGCCATTCAGAGCGTTTCATTGACAACATTACTTTTCTCCGAGACTGCAAGCCTTCTTTTTCATAAGCCGTGAGTGAAATTGTCCACCTCTAACCTTTCTTCCTGCGTCACCCACCTGCTCCCTCCGCCAAGGAATAGATACATGAGGAGCCCGAACAACAACAAGACAAAACGCGATAGAAACCTTGACAAAGAATCACCGCCGGCTCCCGCCTGAAGAGAGTTTAATACATGAGGGACATCAGAGGCAAGATAGTTTCACCGCCCCTCATGGCAACGACCATCTGTGAGGATTCACCCTCTTCCCCCTATCTAACACCATCCAGGTCGGCCTCCTCTCCACTCACCCCCTGGACATCAGTGATCAGAGAAAAGACTGCTGGGACCAAAATGATCCCTCGTCCCATTTTCTCTCCACTCCACCGCTGGCTTTAAGTCAGCTTTATGAAACGTCAGGTCTTTGGCAGGCAACTCACTTAAGTTAACGATTTAATTATCAAGTTGTTGAAAGGTGCTATACAAATAAACTCGCCTTGCCTTTTTGGAAATTCGGCAAGTTTCTAAACCACAGTTTCTGTTTCTTTTTTGCAAGCGGCCTGATAGCTGTCATTAGCTACCGCTGTGGAAGCCAGAAAGGCAAAAAAAACATTGCTCTCAAACTCGAATACAGGCCCCGTTTCACCCACTTCCATTCTTATTTCTAAAGTAACTACAGCTGTGGAGGCACACTGATTGATTTTCAGCACAAAGAGAGACTCAGACACAACAAACTCATCCCTTTACGTTTTGCACCAAAAGGAAGCCTTGAAATGCAAATGTAAGCTCTAAAAAAGTGGGAAGAAATGTTTCCCTGACACCAAAGGATTATGGGAAGAGACAGTACCCAAACAGGCAGCAGCTTGACATTGGAAGGTTGAGGTGGGGAGAATGTTGTGGTCATGGCTATGGATGGGCATAACCTTTTGATTCTTGACTCGTTTGATAAACTTTTCTCTTGTTTTATATATATATATATATATATATATATATATTTATATATATTTATATATATGTATATATGTATATTAGTGTTCACATAATTTGTATATATATATATATATATATATATATATATATATATATATATATATATATATATATATATATATATATATATAGAGAGAGAGGCCGGATTCAATTTCAGGGCATCAACAATTTTACCATCTCTATTTTCTATAACGCTTGAAGTGACCTTATTGGATATTATGTTTCGTGTTTCCCTTTTATCAAATCACTCTCTCCATTCACGACACAAAAATAAATCAGTGGAAATGAAATCTGTATTCCCAACGAATGTCTGGGAAATGATGTAGCTGTGTCCTTACATTGCGCTCCAACACAGTGACCATAGAGAGTACTTATTTCTCTGGGAAGCCTTGTTGGACGCGCGCCCAGACAACGGTCATCGGCCCACTGCTTTGGCACAGAGCTCCCGTGGGCAGCGGCATAGCTCAAAATGTGAGTCTATGGATCACAGTCCTCCCCCAAAAAAACAACGAACAAGGCCGCCACACATTGCAGCATGGAATACAAGAAAAACCACAGATGATCTGTGTGGAATACAATGCTACTGCGTGGTTATTTTTCATCACTGACCTACTCATTTTTTTGTATGTACATTCATTTTACCAGCACAGAACAGCCTCCTAGATAAACTCTCCTATCCAGACTTTATTTGGCTTCAAGAAAAAGAACTTCGGAGAACGCTCTGCCGTAATCTTACGCCGCCTCCAGGCAACAGACATTCTCATTGCTTCCTGCTTTCCTCCACCAGCAGGGCAACTTTGAACTCCTCGGGTCTGGAAATATGGAGTGATGGCCGAGGTGAGTCTGAACCGCACCATGTGGATATTTTTCTAACCTCCTGGTAGAGAGGGAAGCCAGCCACCGCCACAGGTAAGACCGCTCTGCCCACGGAGGTCTGGCAGCTCATTAGGTTCTATTCTCGACCATGTGGGAGAAATTGCCTGCAGGTGACCGAATCTTTCCACTTTTTATTTCTGCTCGCCCATTGTACAAACTGGTAAAACCTCGGTGAGTCGGATGTAGGCATGTGTGACATTTTTTTTTGCGTGAAAGTGCTCCCCATTACGCTCAGCTCAGCTCCCGTCATTCACCAGCAACCCCGCTTCCACAGACCTCCCAGCTGCTTTTTTTTTCTTTTTTCTGACTCTCGAGTTCACTTATTTGTGATGTCCAGCGATTATCCTGCTTCAGGTTCACTGTGACATGATTGGATTCTGAGGTGACACACATTCTTCCCTCAAGTTCACAATATTGCAGCTATTGACAGTTGGTGGCGATAATAGCGTAGCAAAGTATGAAGCAAACAGGTTTCTTTATCTGTGTTTTGGGGGCTTTCAGCAATCTGGTTTCCACCAATCAGCTGCTAAATCTATAAATATAAATATTCAGCAGCTTATTGCAAACTAAATCTGACTTCTGCTGTTTGGTGCTGAGCTGCTAGCAAACAGAGGGTTTATTCGAGCTGTAAACTGCTGCGCTAATGAGAGCGGTGACCCAAAAATAGTAAGTTGTAAGCTGTTTAACCAAAACAATGAGCTGAAAGACGCTAAAATGCTCAATTGAGTTAAAGGTAAATGTGCAAGGTGATAATAATCAGTGCAAGCAACTCCTTTCACATTACACCTGCTCCTCTGATCTATTGTGAATATCAAAATATTGATTATAGCGGCTTAAAGAGCAAGATTTCAGCTGGTACGATTGCTTTAATATCTGTAGCCAGTTTGAGTTAGTTTCATCTGCCCTTTCCAGTCTGTCTTGTTTTTGTGTTTTGCTTCTTCTGAGTAAATATTACGTTTTTGTTTTCAGAAATACTTTTTCCTATTCATTAGGGGCATATCATTTGTCACTTGATTTTATTCATAGAGGTTATGGCTTCACCATCATTAAAAGGGCAACATATTTGCTATATTTATTTTACTCAGTGATGTTTTTTTGTGAATTAATTCCCCATTTAAAGGCCTAATGTGCGCCAGATTTCCACTTATTTTTGAATAGGTGTTGTTGGTCACCTTGCCCTAAAGCTGCTGACCCTAAAAACTTTCATTAATATGGTGTTTTAATGGAGAGTTCGGTTGTCACGTAATATTCAAAAGGCTTTTTCACTGCCAAAAATAGATTCTCCGGGGAAATACTGAATCCATGTCGTTATTAATGTATTAATAGGAATAGAAAAGTGGACTACAAAAGGAGGCTCAGCAGGCCGCTAATCAACAAAGTCAAGTGTCCTTGAGTATGATGCGGAAAAATCGTGTTGTATATCTCATATTAAGTCGAAAGTACAGCAAAAACTTTCTCGGGCTAAACATAGACGTAAAAAACCTTTTGACAGTGGTCGGCCTCATCCTCGGCTGCTTTGAGATGTACTACATTTGGCAAAACACAGTTTATTTTTGTATATTCCCATTCGTTTCCTCTGTAGCGTATTCAGAGATGTTCTTTTTTGGCAATAATCCCGAGATTTAATGATACAGAGCATCATCTACTGGCATCTCCAGTCTAAATATATCAATATCCACCGTGAAAACCCCATATCAGCCGCACCCGAATGTGTATGGGGATGGAAAAGTCCACAACAGATTTGTTGTTGTTCCATTCGGGTGCACTGGCAGCCAGTGTTTCAGTTTACTGATTGAGCTGGCTGCTGCCAGACATCAACTTGTCTGTCACAACAGAATCAACTGGCTCCCCTCGAAACCGCTCTGCCTTTGTCGGCCTCCAGACAATCTAAACACAGCATTCAGCATGATTGACCATCATCCAATCGAATTTTAGCTATTGACCTGCGTTCCAAAATCAGTGCAAGCACCCAAAAAGCGAGTGGGGGAGGCGGCGGGAGCAGCGCGATGGACTGAGGCGCACTTTAATAATGCACAAAAATTTACTGTTTTATCACCGGTTTCTTCTAGACGAGCGTGTTTTCCTTGAGTGTAGCGGGAAAGCCGAGGGGGACATGAAAGTAGAATAGACAAACAATGGAAGATTGGTTTTGATGCGAGGGGCCAGCCAGCAGGGACGCATGCGGTTTTGAGGAGTTGGGAGATTTAACCACTACTTTACCTTTATCTTCCCGCACAGTTATCTCTTTGAGAGCTGTCCAAGCCGTATGCATCATCCATCGGCGCGGCGAAGAGGAATGCATCACGCAATCATTGAGTGATTGCATCCTGTGTAGTGGAGCGAAGGGGCCCGATTCCACCGGCAGGCAGACACACACACACACACACATACACATATGTACGGGGATGAAAAAAACATATATGGAATTGGAAATTCAATCACTTCCAATCCTTCAGTTGTGCGTTATTACGATGGCAGATCTGTGTGGGCCCAGTTCACAGGGAGCATCGAGAGAATTATCCCGCTCAGCTGGAGCCTCATACATACAGCTTTTGGATGCGGCCCCGGCAAACAGATAGAAAACCTCGCCAAGACTTACGCCGGCTCTCCCGCGCGGCGAGATAAATGCGAGCCGTTTGAGAAAGCTTGCTATTATCTTTAATTATTCATCTCAATCCTCTCGCTGTGACGCGCAGAATGAACACAAAGCCGTCAGACAAAAACAACGGCTCACTACGCCTCTTGTCTCGCGCACACGTGTGCAATCATGCATAGACATGGTAAACATAAATGCACTTGCTTTCTTATGCAGCACAACAAGGGTCGCGCCGCGTATAGGTGGGAAACTCGAAGCCCTCATAGACCTCTCTGAAAATGGTTTATGAGATTTGGTGTGACGATTGACCTTTGCATCGGCGGAACTCTACGTCAGACACAAACAAATGCTCACGCCAATTCCATGCTGCAGAGGATATGACCTTCCTCTGCACCGTGGTACTCCTCAAAACACTACCTCGCTCAGCAATATGATAATATGCTGAATAATAACACTTAACAACCCACACTGTTCTCTGTAGCTCATGCTAGCAGCGGAGTGGTTGGTCTGAGGTTAGGTAACGTGGCCTCGTTGCGCCACCGATCAGCCGGGGTAGAGCCAGAAGCGGCGGCGTGAGGCTCACGGTCCCGCCGTCCCGACTGGAGCCGGCGCCACATCGGCTTGACGCGCGGAGGCCTGCAAAAAAAACAAAAAAACAAGACACATGAAGTGTTTAGGGTTGAACAAAAGGAGGGGGAGGAGGGCGAGAGGGAAGAACTCTGTGTGTGTTTGAGTTCACACGCGTGGTCAGCAGAGAGCTTCAGCCGCGATGTTCCTCTTAAAGCTTCTGGCAGATGTTCGCAAACAAACACAAACAGTCTAAATATAGCAGCTTGAACACACGCACACATACATGAAATATATATGCGCAAACGCTATGGGTGAACACAGTGTGAAGTCCACCCACGCGTCCATACAGCACGCTTGTGTGGTCAGATTCACACACGGTACAGCGGTTACCATGATTTATCCACAGCGACAGGACTTGGACGTGGCAGCGGCGGGATCAGATGTTCTCCGTCTCCAGCGACGTGTCTTCAGTGGGTTTCTTTTGGGAACCAGAGTTAAATGAACGCTTGTCCTCGTGACAACATACTGACCTTCTGCATGACGATGCATTTCAGTGTTGTATGCGCCACTTCTTCAGCACAGATACAGTAGAAACGCCTAATGTGATGGGAATTCAGTTTGATCGCACATCACTGTTTTTCAAAGAGCCAAGAAGAAATGAATTGTAAAACAAATTCAAACGAATAAAAAGGAAGATACAGTGTTCCCGTAGGGTTCTTTGAGCTTTTTAAGGCTTAATTACAACTTGTAATGCATTATGGTAATAATATGTGGCCTGTGTGCGCGTTCCCTGATTAAAAATCCGCCCACACTGCCTTTTGAACTGAGATTTGAAAAAAGCCACTCTTAAAAAAACGTTCTTCACGTCGACACTGCTATGGAATATTTGCCCCCGTGGTCTGATCAAACAGCTCGTGGTGAATGATCAGAGAAAGACCCCCACCTCCCCCCTTCACTCAAGCACTGCTTCTCCCAGGGAGAGGGGGCCCTCTTCAAACGAAGAAAGCTTTCTAAAGATACAGCAAGAATGGCATGAGAGGGCTGGAAATTAGTGGGGAGGAAATTGCAAAGGCTCGTCAGGTGTGTGTCTGTATGTGTGTGTGTGTGTGTGTGTGTGTGTGTGTGTGTGTGTGTGTGTGTGTGTGTGTACGCTGAAACGGATGAACTCGGTTCAGATCTGAAGAGGGATTCAAGCTAGATGTCCTCCAGATGTGCTTGCTTGTACTCACTGCAGTGTTATGGAGGTACTTGTAGGTTTAGAAAGACAGACCTATTGTCCTTTGTATGAGTCTCTCTGGACTTTATCTATGGCATAAAACATTTGAAGCAGGACACAGCTTTTTTACGGACATTCAGGCCAAATGCCCTTGTTATTCTAGCTCTTTTCCCCCCCCCTCATCGATTATGAATGCTATGTAAAACTGTTTTGCGGCTGACTTACTCGCCCTGGTCACACTTGAGTACTTCACCCCTCCCTGAACTCAGATTGTTTCCAGGCGTTACAGGAGCTAACGCTGGAAGCTTCCACCTGTTCCTGCTCATTCTCCAATGCGTCTCTCCACCGACAGAGAACGGCAGCACGGACATTGTACGTGAGCTCAGAGTTGGAGTGCATTGTTAGGGCCCAGACATGTGGGGGTTTTAACCTCCTGCTATTCTGATTTGAATAATGGACCTGCCAAATGGTTTAGCTTGGAGCCCTTCCTCTATTCCACTTTTCTGTTACGCGGAGGTCTATTCCCCACCGCTCTGCCGTCTAACCACCAGACACGCCGAAGAGATGATACACACAACAACGGATATTTCTCAACAAGAAGGCTTCAAAGAAATATGAGCTGACGAAATATGAATAAATGAACTCTGAATATTTACCCTACTCCGGTCTTCCCATGCGTGTAGTGTGAAATATTGATGATTCCACCTTCACCGAGGGGCGGGGCTTTTTGATTGACATCTCTAACAAGACTAGTGCAGCACTCAATTCCTCAGTATCGTGTCCGTTTCCCCGCAAATTAGTTTACAAGAATTTTCAAAATACCACATGGGATTATGTGTGGATGTACAGTACAAACAGTGTTTACTGCAATCCTTTTTTTTTTTTGCAGCAATGCTAAATTTCTCTCCAAAGCTACAAGGTGCCCTGATGATTTAAAGACTTTACGACGATATTTGAACAGCCGCCATCACCCTTTTTATTCAGTTACTTGGTGATTTAAAACTCTACCCACAGGGAACCAGGGACAAAAGGAGCATTGTGCTTCAGCTCTGGTTGCAGTGCTACAGCTGGATGAAAAGACCATGTTTACTTTGTAAGCAAGGACAAATGGTGCTTATCATGTTTATTCTCTTCCTACTGACTCCCTGATTGACAAGAAGATGAAGATACCTGCCGTTTAAGGATGCGGTCACACCTGACCCGTTTGGTTCAGTTAAAGCTAAGAGGTGCGTTCGGGTGCTTCAAGCAGGCTGGGGTAAAAGGACGCCACGAGGGTCTCCGTCCGCTTTCAAGTTCACTTTTGTGTTCTGAAAGCAAACGAATCAACAGCGCAGTATTTTTTATGTTAATGGTGGACGTGTGATTTTACCATTCGGGATTAAATCCATCTTCTTAATCGTTCAGGAAGCAATGAAGAAAGTCGTGTGATAAGCCTTGTAACCATGGTAACATGTGTCAGTGGCCCACTAATAATGCTCATGAATACACACGTGTATATATATATATATAACGTGCATGTGAATATATCAGAGACAAGCTCTTATCAGCCCTGTTCTGGCTTCTTTTCATTGGTTTTACTGGGCATGATGATGATGACGATGATGATGATGATGATGATGATGATGATGATGATGATTATTATTGTTTTTGTTTACGACCTTTCTTGTCCTGGGAATGAAAAATAAAGTAAAATCTATGGCTTGTTCATTATGGTAAAAAAAAGTCAGTAAGTAGGACTAATTTGAAAATAAAATAAATGAATGAAAGGTGTGAGCTGAATACTGTCAATCTGTTTGGCCTTTCAAACTTAATATCAGGGAGAATTAAAGGATTTTCTGGAACCATGCTTGGTCCCTCTTTTCGGTTTCCGGCCTCGTTTCCTCGAAGCCCGTCCTGCTCGTGTTCCAAGAAAAGCCGCGAAACAAAATCCTCGATCTGATTGAAGTGATTCTGCGCTTTTTAAACCAGTCGGTCGTTCTTTATAGAATCAACTTTCTTTAACGGATTTAACTATTTTTTCGTCAACATGACGACGTCTTGGCTCGGGATGGGATGACATACGGTTTTATTGTCGCCGATCGCGATAAAAAAATCCCGCAAAGGAAAAATCTGCTCATTCAGACACCTAGTTTTTAGGAAAATTGTATGAAGTACAGGAATTATCATGTGACAAAGAACCGAACCACACCGTCTGTATTATCATCCTTTATTTATGCATTGACACTTGTAACTTACGAGTCTTTATTTGTTTTTCATTACATTACATTTAATTTAGCTGACGCTTTTATCCAAAGCGACTTACACTTTTGTTTTGCCCTATACACCGTAGACACAGCAACTTGGGGTTAAGTGTCTTGCTCAAGGACACATTGACATGAACTAGCAGAGCCGGGGCTCGAACCACCTGAGTCACAGCCACAGTTTTAAAAAGGATAACAGCAATAAAAGGATGTACTCTGCAAAAAGGTTTTGCATCCCATGCAGCACAAATGATTGTTTCTGAACAAAATGATGATCGTTTTAGTGTCATTTTATGAGCATGATTATTTTGATAATTATCGGAATGCAGTCGTTAATCCCAATCACACATACCAGGGTAATATATGTGCAGTCGCTTTCCCGTAGACTTCTATGCAATCATACTTCCTTTTCCTCCCATCATCCATCCAACCTCCCCTCCCCCTTTCCCCAAAGACAGAGGGCGACACAGCGGCTGCAGTGGTTAAGTGACTTCTCACAGAGACTCCACCCTTCTCTCTGTGTGGAGTTTGAATATTCTCCCTGTGTTCGCGTGTGTTTACTCCTGGTACTCAGGTTTCCTCCCACAAAGAACAAAAAAATCAATGTTCTATGTTCCCGCCTCTCTGATTAAATATATAGAGTAATAATACAATTGTATGCCCTGATGGTGACTTTAAAGAAGGAGTACTGGGAGCTGTTTAAGTTGTGATTTTAATAAACGGATCAATAAAATGATCAATGTTATAAAATACGTATTTTAGGTTAACAACAGGAGCTGGTTCTGTAATAAACAATGCTATTCGACAGTAAGAAACATGTGACTTTCATCCCTGAAGAATTTATGAATTTTTTTTATATTCACATTATTTGCCAGTTTTATAATTGAATCATTAACAGAGTTGTGAACTAGTTGAACATGTTTTGTTTGTGAATGTGAACCACTGGTTTCTGTGTTGGATACATGAAGCTGGAACAGCAGAGACTTTCTGTTGTTTTATTGCCTTGCTTTGGCTGCTTTGTCTGTCAAAGCACTTTGTAAACTCAGTGCTACATAAATAAAGTTATTATTATTATAGAGACCTGTCAATCACCTTGTAGCCCCGCCCTAAAGCGTCCCCTGCTTTATGGTCTGTTTGACTCTAAATGACCATAATTTACTAAATGAACATACTGTTCATACTGATCATACTGTATTGAAGAAGACTTGAAACTAGAGATTGAGACATAAACTCATGTTTACAATGTTTACTGAGGGAATAAATCAAGAGAGAAGTAGAGTCATTTGTTTCAAGTCGTGTTGCTGGACTTCGTTGTAAAAACATCTCATGGTGAGATCTCATATGAACGTCGTATGAGGACGCGCAGCAGAGAGTTTTTTTGTCCAAACTAAACTTTCACATTTTTTTTTGTTAAAGAACCTTTCAGGACAAGCTCCCCATGGTTTTGACTCTTCTTTTCCGGATGGAGCGACCTCGTCTGAGGCTGAAATATCTGTCCGACACGCTTTATCTCCTCTATCCTCTCTAACCTCCTCTAACATGTGAGAATAAAGATCCCATCTGTATTTCCTCTCAGCTGTTCCTGCTCCTGTTCCTCATTGATCCGCTTGAAATCTAGTAATAGAAGCAGATTCTACTGTCGCACTCCAGAACAATGTTATTGGTTACAAGCACAAGTTATAAATATATATATGTGTATGTTACTTTAGTTGAGGATCTCTGTATTTCAGACACAAGCTGGGACACCTTAATGTAATTACCAGACTAATGAAAAGAAATCATGAGTGAGAATAAAAACCGAGCGAGACGCATTTGAACAAGTTTTGTTGCCTTCGTGCCTCTGGGATCTCAACAGTCGCCCCTCAGAGTCGTCCTTCTCAGGGGGAAGCGTCAGTCCAAACATGCTACAAAAAAGAGTTTGGTTGTGACATTTCGTCTCCTCAGCCTCCTGACAAAAAGATTCCTGCTGTGTGTGTTTGTGTGTGTGCGTGTGTGTATGTTAAATGTATAGGCGTGTGTGTGTGTGTGCGTGTGTGTGCCTGTGTGTGTATGTTAAATGTATAGGCGTGTGTGTGTGTGTGCGTGTGTGTGCCTGTGTGTGTATGTTAAATGCATAGGCGTGTGTGTGTGTGTGTGCGTGTGTGTGTATGTTAAATGCATGGGTGTTTGTGTGTGTGCCTGTGTGTGTATGTATGTTAAATGCATAGGTGTGTGTGTTTGTTTGTGTGTGCATGTTAAATGTATAGGCGTGTGTGTGTGTGTGCCTGTGTGTGTATGTTAAATGCATAGGTGTGTGTGTGCCTGTGTGTGTATGTTAAATGCATAGGTGTGTGTGTGCCTGTGTGTGTATGTTAAATGCACAGGTGTGTGTGTGTGTGCCTGTGTGTGTATGTTAAATGCATAGGTGTGTGTGTGCGTGTGTGTGTGCCTATGTGTGTATGTTAAATACATATGTGTGTGCGCGTGTGTTTGTGTGTGTGCCTGTGTGTGTATGTTAAATGCATGGGTGTGTGTGTGTGCGTGTTTGTGCGTGCGTGTGTATATGTTAAATGTGTAGGTGTGTGTGTGTGTGTGTGTGTCTGTGCATGTGTGTATATTAAATACATAGTTGTGTGTGCTTGTGTGTGTGTGTGTGTCTGTGCGTGTGTGTGTGTATGTTAAATGCATAGGTGTGTGTGCCTGTGTGTGTGTATGTTAAATGCATCGGTGTGTGTGTGTGTGTGTGTGTGTGTTTGTGTATGTTAAATGCATGGGTGGGTGTGAGTGTGTTTGTTAAATGCATAGGTGTGTGTGTGCGTGTGTGTGCCTGTGTGTGTATGTTAAATGCATTGGTGTGTGTGTGTGTGTGCGTGTGTTTGTGCGTGCGTGTGTATATGTTAAATGTGTAGGTGTGTGTGTGTGTGTCTGTGCATGTGTGTATATTAAATACATAGTTGTGTGTGTGTGTGCTTGTGTGTGTGTGTGTGTCTGTGCGTGTGTGTGTATGTTAAATGCTTAGGTGTGTGTGTGTGTGTGTGTGCCTGTGTGTGTGTGTATGTTAAATGCATCGGTGTGTGTGTGTGTTTGTGTATGTTAAATGCATAGGTGTGTGAGTTAAATCTATAGGTGTGTGTGTGTGTGCCTGTGTGTGTATGTTAAATGCATCGGTGCGTGTGTGTGTGTACGTTAAATGTATGGGTGTCTGTGTGCGTGTGTGTGTGTGCATAAGTGTGTGTGTGTGTGTGTTTGTGCCTGTGTGTGTGCCTGTGTGTGTATGTTAAATGCATCGGTGCGTGTGTGTACGTTAAATGTATGGGTGTCTGTGTGCGTGTGTGTGTGCATAAGTGTATGTGTGTGCGTGTGTGTGTGTGTGTGTGTGTGCATAAGTGTATGTGTGCGTGTGTGTGTGTGTGTGTGTGTGTGTGTGTGTGTGTAAGAGACTTCCCCTGGAACCCCTCACTGTCTGGTGACACAGGGAGTCACACATTGTAATGAGTGTCACTAAGGTTAATGAGGTGCCTCCTTCGGCAACCCGCTTCTTAGAAGACCTCTAACAGAGACGGGAAATGAAGACAAAAAATAACTCTGAGACACACATTTAGATCTGGATTACAGTGAGAAATTGGCGAACCCCACGCTCCCCACCTCCCCACACACACAAAGGATGTCCAACAGGCCAATTCTTGAGGATCTTGAGGGATTGACAGAGCATATTGGTTGAATATGCTCCCTGCTTATTATATTCATGAATTGGCTCTGTCTAGTTGCGAACAGTCTGGAATCTGAAGAGAATTGAATATTATCATTTGTAAGGGTTTTCAATTACACTGAAAGCTGCACAAGAAAAGATTTTTTTTTTTTTTGAGGGGGGAAGAAAAAAATCCTGTCTAGTCAGCTCAAATCTTAAGTAACCCCAGCTATGATTCACCCTGTTTGACACAATTAAAAGAGTCAGCTGTGTTCCCAGGCAGGAAGTTTCCACTGCATAGACAAAAGAAAAGGATCAGAATTCAAGACAGCACTATAGATCAAAAAGATACTTTACATCTTTTGCCTCATTTCAACTGGTTTTATGCAAGCCTTTGGACCCATAAGGATCTGTATGGTCGTTTTCTGTTAGGCCAACTCATTGGTTAAGCTTTTCCGAAGAATACCATCTGCCCTTAAGTTATGAACAGCAAGAGGAAAAGTTGTGTTCCTCTGTATATTGCTAGGATGGAGTATGGGGTGTGACATGGTTCGCTGCAGCATCCGCAGCGCTGTACTGGACCGCTGTGGTGAGGTTACGAAGCTCACCTCGTTTTTGGGCAGTGACCCGAAATAATGAGATTGCAGATACGAGCGGCCGAAATGAGCTCCCTCCGTTGGGCGGCTGAGCTCGTCCTCAGAGATAGGGCGAGGAGCTCAGACATCCAGAGGGAGCTCGGAGTAGAGGCCAGCCGAGGAGGTTCGGGCTTCTTGATCAGGATGCCCTCTGGGCGCCCCGAGGCAGACCCAGATCACGCTGGACAGATTATATATATAAATCTCATCTGACCTGGGAACGCCTCAGGGTCCCTCGAGAAGAGGGACGTCTGAAACATCCTTCTAAGCCGGCTGCCGCTGCAACCCGGCCCCAGACAAGCAGAAGAGAAAGGATAATGGCTGGAAGAAGAATATAGAAACGCACTGCGTGTGGCTATTTCCACAGACTGCCGACTGAGAGTCACACACACCTGGTGTAAATTTTTTTTTTCTCGTATTTTCAGGTACATTTTTCACGCCGTTACCTCTCACGGCAGCTGCCAGTGCGCAATGCACAGGAGCGCAGCTCAGGATGAAATGAAAATAGCATGAAGAAGAGGAAATGTTCCAGACACCCAAAGATATGTGACTGTATGTCACCCTATGTACAATATGAAAATTGAATTCTTCATGGCACAGGTGAGTCTTCTCTTCACCTCTTTCAGAGGTACAGGCCCCACCCCCTTTTATATTTAGCTATGTCTACAAACCTGTATTTACAATCTGTATAGGGTGTCCAATCTCCAAAGGATCTCAAAGCAAACAGCAATTGCACTGCGAGAAAGTTTCTTCCGAAATACATTTTGCTCATCGTCAGAGGAGCTCCACAGTAACTCTATCTCACAGGAGCAGGTGTGTGAGGCAACTGTTGTGATTGTCATCTATTATAGAGAAGCCAAAAAGCCCAAAGTTTGTAAGCACTCCTTCAGAATAGAGAAAACTGGAAACAGGACACACACACACACACACACACACACACACACACACACACACACACACACACACACACACACACACACACACACACACACACACACACACACACACAGGGACCCACGCACATTCATTCGTTTGGTTTTGCATTCATTTTTTACGCCACAATCTGTTGAGCTATGTCTACAGGGTCCTATCTTTAAATAATAGATGTATTAGAAAATGGAGCATTTCTACCACTGTACAAGTCTATGAATAAATCACGATTATGAACATACACCCGTGTGTGTGCGTGTGTGTGTGTGTGTGTGTGTGTGTTCCCTCGGACCGTTCGTGGCAGCACGCCCCTCCCCATGAACAGGCCCTCTCACGAGCTCCTCTTGTTGTCAACGCACTCTGCTCCTCGGCGCCGCAATTGATTTCTCCCCCATCCATCATCCGTTATGCTTAAAGTCTGGCGCGCTTACTTTCCAAAATGAAATCTTTTACAAATGAATAATTAGTGCGGCCGGAGTGAAAGACGAATAGAAGAATGGTTGCACCGAAATCAATGTAATTGGATTACTCCAACTGAGCCCCATGTGTCATTACTTCACATTATAGATTCGTACAGCATGAGTGACATGGGCAAATTATTGCAATATACTGAGGCAAATTTTTTTGGAATTCTAGCGTCATCTTTATTTAAAGATTTCACATTCACTCTAATTGCCATATTCTCGAGAAACATTATTCTGTTTAATCCAAACTGTGATCACACATTATAGCTCTATGGGTGCCTATTAAACTTATTATGTTATGCATGCAGATGTCTCACCAAATGGATAACACTTCAGACTGTTTTTAATATTCCACAATAAAAACACTCCTGTTACCAGCTTCTATTGTTGCTTTGGTGCGTCTTTCTCCATCTAAATGAATCCGCTGCTGTACCCGGCAATTATAGCGTCAACGCCATTGGTTCCAGTGCGCCATCCATCTTCATTCCCGTGCCCATATGTGTGTCCTACCGACAAGAGGTCAAGGGTGAAATGCCTTTCAGGTTGACATTTCGCCCGACCGCTGTGATGATTTATGTCTTCGGCGGTGTACAGGTCTTTATTGGGAGACAGTGAAGACAGATGAGTGGGTGGAATAGTGATCTATGACTGTAGAGCGCTGGCTAAACATGTTCAATTCACACGTTTGGCTGTCTGCCGTGCGGCGTCTGTGCAGCGCTGTTCCTCTCTAAACAACAGTCGCAATTTAATTCCATTTTGTGTGGTCGTGGCATTGCGTGCGGCGGCAAAAATCCCACAATAATGTTTCTTATTGATGACGGTAGCACAGGGGGAAAAGCCGAACATCATTCATTTGCACATACAGGCCACACTGCAACGGCACCAAGACGGGTGTCTTGCGTTTGGCAGGCCTCAAACTCTATGGAAGTACCATACAGCATTAATGGGGTACCACTTTAAAAGGTCATGGATTTGTTTTATTGTGTGTGTAGGTTTTGTATACATACAAGGGGCATCTAGAAACACGGATGTAAAAGATAGAGACGCTCATCTGAAATGAACCAATCAAGAGTTAATTAGATGCGTGCCTTTGCTTTTTTAGCTTCGCTTCTCTTCTGATGGGATTTTATTTATTAATTTATTCTCTCATGCAAAACAGAAAGTGTGGCAGGGAATTGATTAGAGACAAATTCTAGACAGATTTAGAAAAAGAAAAAAGAAAAAAAAAATATATACAGAAACACACTTTGGTCTGAATATTCCTAAAATTGCTTCGTGGTGAATGCTGCTTATATAATAAGGCTTCATGATGCTCACCTAAAGTGATATCAGAGCAACAACACTATGGGTTCAGAGTTCTGTAGTTTGCGGACTGCACTTTACAGACTCGACTGGACGCTCTCCCGCTGCCCACATTAGGTCATCGCGGGGTGACGCGCCGACAAAGACGCCCGCAGTGCGACCGTCTCTCCCAGAGCACAACAACACAAGGCCACGCCGGGTGAATCACAACAGCAAAGACACAAAATGGACCACGACCCGAAAAGGAGATGTGAGAAAAAAATGTAAAAAAACGACATTTGAGTGCAGCGTGTGAAGTGTCCCGTTATCTGATCATGTTTTAAAATGTCCATGTGACACCTGCTGGTGCTTCCCGCTGATTGACACCTCGCCAGGAACATTACATTCCCTCCGCGGCTCTCTATTGATCAAACACAAAGTCAATACATTGGCAGGTGTCAAACCAGGATTTAGTCTCCCCCCATCCGCCCTCTACATTTGCCCTCATCCTTTTTTCTTTTTATTTCAGCATTCCTTCAGCACCAGAAAGCCAATGCCCCCCCGAGTATTAATTATTTGTATTGCCTGCGCTCTGATCTCGGGTCTCCTGTTAGGATTTGCATGGATGGAGCGAGGCAGGCATGTCTAATCCTTCACCACAGAGAATTCAGCATCGTTAGATAATAAGGAACATGAAGAAAAGTTACGGGGGAAAAAAACAAGTTCAGTGGCGTATTAAGTCGTTTAGATTTTCTTGGAATGGTTAAAGATGAAGAACTCTGCAGAAGTAAAAAAGAAAGAAAAAGAAAGACGATGATTCAGATCACATTTTTTTGGGCTTTTTACACTATATCAAACTTTAGGCCTTGGCGGTGGATCACTCAGAGAGAACAAAAAGATTTACTGATGAACTTATATTATTCACACACTCAGGGACACTCTGAGGCCTTAAAGGAAGGCAAGAACACCCGCCTAGACTGACGCCTCAATCAGACCCTGATTTTAAATGAAATTACCATTACTGGAATCCCAGGGTCACTGTGACATTTTGGCCAAGGGATTTTCAGACCCGCTTCATCTGCGAATCTTTGAGATCTGTCGTCTGAAGCTTAGTAGATGGCGCTGAGGCTTCGGAGGGGTAGTTGTAATGAAATGGTCCCAGACTGGTGATAACTGTTAGCAAGAGTAAATGTGTTGAGGCAAAGTGAACTGAATTGGAATACAGAGGAATTAAAGGGTTGATTCTCAGACTGACCATTTTGCCCTTTTTAGCAAAAGGCAACTAGAATGTCAACCAGTGGCGTATAATAAATTCATGAATCAATAATTGTCTGGATGTTTTGCCTCCGTGTCTGAGCCATCCGGTCGTGCTGTGCTATCTGTAG
This sequence comes from Taurulus bubalis, assembly GCF_910589615.1. Classification (NCBI taxonomy): domain Eukaryota; kingdom Metazoa; phylum Chordata; class Actinopteri; order Perciformes; family Cottidae; genus Taurulus; species Taurulus bubalis. The sequence continues at coordinate 7,968,087 of NC_136609.1, forward strand.
CTGGGGGACATGCTTTGTACAGCATGGGGGCAAGCCGAGTGGATGCACAACACGATGCGAGTCTGTGTTCATGAGTTGTAAATCCCAGATTGTGATCCAAGGTCACTGTAGGGCTCGAGAGTGAGACTCCACGTTTACTCCCACTGCTCTATCGTGGAGTTCACTTTGGATGCCTGACCGCGTCAACATGTTTTAGACTCAGTAAGTTGACTTCGATGTTTATATCGTTAAACTTGCTCAGAATCTCTCCAGACTGTGCTGTCTCTCTCCAAAGAGGATCCTCACCGATGTACAGGACCCTCTGGCACTGTGACGTCATCATAAGCAAACTCGCCCCCTCCCCAGATGAGCCTTTGCTTGCCTGGAATCAAACCCCAGCAGGGCCCACTCAATACATTCTCCCCCACTCTTAGACTGCCTCAATTAGGAAGCACTACAGCTACTCCCCAGGCATCGCATTTAATGAGAGTTCACTTCATCTTAGCTTTAGTCTTACTTGCCTGCTTAAATAGGGGGTAGAAACAACAAAGAAAGTAACATTTTCAATTACATTGCTTCAATAATTCAAAGGGGGCTTTGTCTCAGGAGTTGAACCTGTCTGGCTGTGGATCAAATCCCATCTGAATGTCCTCAGTCCTCAGTCTTCCCTGCACAGTCCTTCTGATTCTCTCCGTTCTCACCGAGGACATGTGGGTGTTTGTGAATACAGCGAACTGAAGCGTATCTCTCATCAGCAGCGCCAGTCTCTTGGTGCCTCTCGTTCTTCCACCACAGGGGCTTTAATTGAATTACCAGGAGAGATGCAAAATGAATGCAAGCGGTGGCCCAAAAAAAACTAATGCGAGATTTGTTGTCACTGTCCATGGTCCTGTATCATGGATTGTGTGTTACTGTCCATGGTGCTGTATCATGGATTGTGTGTCACTGTCCATGGTGCTGTATCATGGATTGTGTGTCACTGTCCATGGTCCTGTATCATGGATTGTGTGTCACTGTCCATGGTCCTGTATCATGGATTGTGTGTCACTGTCCATGGTGCTGTATCATGGATTGTGTGTCACTGTCCATGGTGCTGTATCATGGATTGTGTGTCACTGTCCATGGTGCTGTATCATGGATTGTGTGTCACTGTCAATGGGTTTGATTAAAGGATCGATGAATTCTTTTTAAGTTTCTCAGAATGGCAGAGACACTATATTTGTCAAACTTCTTTCCACCTGTGTCAACATTATTCAAATTTGATTATTTTGGAGTACGAAGTTACATTCAGTATCTCTGTATTTATGGTGGTAATCTAGTATTCATGTGGCAGAGTATATTTTGAGAATAACCTTTCCACTCGATTATTCAGACATATTCATGTATTCTGTCAATTATTGTGATGTAGCCACGGGTGCCGTCTGGAATGTCAATATTTCACTCTCACCGTATAACTTCCCCTTAAACTCATTCATTAAATATCTATATGACGGAGGACACTGCAGCCTTCCAAGGGCAGGATTACATGGAATATTGTAATATTGTGCTCAAACCTTGTACCACCCGGACTCATGCAAGACTTCTTTCAAGAAAGAAATCTGTTTTGTTCTGGGTTTGTTTTGTTCACTCGGTTGTCCCAGTAGTGTTCCTCCTGTGTTTCTAAGACTGCAATTTGCTGTAGTATTGACCTCCTCTTTTTTTGCTGGTGGTTTCTTTTTATTTGATAATTTTGACTTTCTTTGTGAGAACCAACTCTGGAAGCCCTTTGTTATCTGTGTCTTTTCTCTTCTTAGGGGTGCTTTATTCCAGCATTCTTTTTTATGTATTATTCGCTGTTGCATTCATTGCTCAGTCATGTGAAATTAAACCAAGAGTAAAACATTGTTTCTCAGAGTGCTTCTGTCTCATCGCTGCAGCCGCTTCGATAAAGAGAAGAAAAAGAATCAGTTGGATATGAAGATCATAATAGTCATATACAGGCAGTAAAACATAAATCTATTTGAATCGGAATCAATGATACAAGAAACAGCATCCAAGCATGAATATTTAGCTCTGGAGTTGTTCTATTTTTTCTACCACTGTAAGAGGATCCAAATAATCTACAGTTTAAATACATCACATAGCAGGTAAATGGTGTATAGAGCCGCCCCTCGGCTGCCTAACTAGCTGTACCACACAGTTCACATGCAAACTGAAACACTGGCCAGAACCCAGCATGCCTACATTAGTTTTGGTAGACTGAGTGCACAATGAAATGAGGATTAAAAACCTTGGAAATAAGCCCAGAAACCATTCAAACGAAGACCAACCTGCTTTTCTACTGTCATACGAGATGACCGAGAGGAAATGCCTTCCGAGGAAAGTAGCTAATTTCATTAGATTGTTTAAAACCTAAAAGAGATTCAACATTTGATATTGGACACCTGGAGGCCAAGAAAACACAATGAGCTCTGATTGAGGTTCACCACGTATAATTAATGGATCAGGATATAATACTCTAAATGAAAATCTCTGCATGCTACAATGATGTACTTTTTTGCAATCACAGTGCAAAAATCAAAGTTACATTATATACAAATAGGTCAGTGAGTTCCTTTGTGCTCTGTGCAGGAACAAAGCACATGCAAACATCTAAACAAATCCTCTAAAAATATATATTTTTTGAAAGCAACAGGTCGTCTAGTAACCTTCCCTCATCGAATAGTGACAAGATGAAAGAATTCAATCTTCCAAAAACAGCAACAGCGCCACATTAATTCACTCTCGCACAAAGAAAAAAGGAGGAAAAGAAAAGAAGTGACGCTACTTATGACAGATACACATGTAGCTGTCATTTCTCAGACCCAGTGATTACCACTCCATTACAGGCTTTTGGCTCCAAACTGGTCACATAAATGCCACCAGGAGAGAGAAAGGGGTTGCAGAAAAATGTCACGTTCTGAAGAGACCATTAAACTGTCCCAGTGATCCACGGTGTGTGCATACACAGGTCGGTATTATACATATCATAAAACAATAAAATCCAGGGTGACATGTACATGAGGGCCGAACAGCATTCAGGCCTTTTATTGCTATTTACGTTCAACGCGGCTTATTTAGAGCTTATTGATTTTGCAGCATGATGATGCTGTTTGACGAAAACAGAGATTTAATTAAATATTCATATACCAAAGATCCACTTAGGCCTGCTGCATATGTTCCTAATAGTTAAACATGAGAGCAGATGAAGAAAGAATCACCATTATAGATCAAATAAATCTTCCTATTATTTTAGAAGTAACCTTTTCCTGGTTTCTCTTCAAACCTGTGGGTGATTCAGTGCACATACAATACCCGACAGGTTCATATTATTTTGATCTAAAAAAGGGCTTGCGGCCGATAAAGCAGGTGCATTTCGAGTACTGCAGCTTTTAAGCTTCCCTTACCATCGTCCAAACCTCGACATAACCACAAAGCAGCGCCTCACATTTCAAAGACGTAATTATCCTTCCTTTCCAGTGTGGCCAGAGAAATGAAAGCTACCGCCATCTATCAGAAATCATCTATGAAATACACGAGAGTGGACTGTACATCGTTATCATCAGAAAGAAGAAATGGAAAAAAAGATACTGAGAGAGTATAACAAAGTATATTTATCCCTCAAAAGCCTGATTGAAGAGCTCTGATCACCAACCAGGGGCACAGCTCTGCCAACCCTCTCAAAACAAGGGCTCTCATCTTTGAGGGAAGAAGCAGCATGGTGTGGACGCGTTTGTCAGGAAATGTCAAAGGACCCCCCCCCCCAAAAGAAAACAGGACGTGTGACACATAAGTGGAGCTGCCGCTGAAGTACTTTATTCGCACAGCGTGTCATTGACTCAGATCCCATCACTGTAATTGTATGAGTAAGCATCACACCCGGGGTACATGCAGGGGTTGTCAAGGCAACGTGCTGAGTCCAAGGCGAGCACGAGACCAAATACTATAAGTTAATTAAGTCCCGTCCAGATCGAGATCGCTCCGAAGGAGGTAACTACGAAATAGAATAAAGAGCGAGGTAAATTGAAAGTAATAAATAGAAGAAACGCAACTCTGAGTGCAGCTATTCAAAAACGCTAACGACTACTTCATTAAAAGCACCTCACACAGAACATATTTCGGAGGATTTCAGCGCACTAAAGCGCCTGCTCTTGTTCACTTTCAATAGAAAAGTAAATACAGTCGCGCGACAACACCCCCCCGAGCGGATGCTTTCATAATTCATACATCAAAGTCAGACATGCATGTCAGACGCATTTCTTGGGAGGACACCCGACTCGGACACGGGGGCTGTCAGCGCGATCAGACCCTCAGAAGGGAAACAAATATGATGTTGGACAGGGATCACACAGGTCGCCCCTCCGAAGCTGAGAGCGCTACAGTGAAGAAGAAGAAGTGCTTATAACACAGCTTTCAGGTCACAGGGGAGAGATATTGGAGGGGACCTGATTACATATGATTAAGTCTCAAACCATGTGAGCTTTAATAAAGAGAGGAGTACATATCAAAGCATTTACGTGTCTCCGATCTGAACACTTCACATTAGCATTTTTAGGGAAGAAGTGACCCGAACATGGATCTATCCAACCAATCTAGACAAACACCTACTTAGCACTCGTCCTATCCACTTGTCTCTGGTTTTTAGACTCCCATTCATTATGAATGGCTTATAAAAACTCCTGCCTGTTGTCATAACTGACTATTTGTGAATGTTTATTCCAAGTGGGGGAGAGGTAAAAAGACGAACATTGTAAAAATGAATTGTGGCAGTTGTTTCACCTTCTCACTTAATCAAATGCTTACATGTGGATTTTTTGGGGCTGACTTCCACCTGTTCAGGGAATGTGTTACAAGCTTAATTGGCAAAACATGCATTGCAAAACAACACGGGGAGAGAGAGAGAAATAGAGACACGAGAGAGGGAGGGAGGACATGGGTAAAAACACTGACTCTGCGTCATTGCCAGACCCTTAAGAAGCTTCAAAAGCAAACACATCACTTGTTGGATAAAAGGAAGCAAGGTCCATCAAACAGGATTTAGGCCGGGCTTTTTATATGTAAATGTTTACGTAGGCAGATATATAAAAGAAGCAGACACACAAATGTTTAAGGAGCAGACAATGTGCTGTTGGCTGATTAACTAACGATCAAAACTTTTCCCTTCACGGCGTATTGTTTCGTGTTTTTTTACAGATTATTGCTGGCCACTCGCAACCGAACTACATGCTAAGGGACGGCCATTGTTTCACACACTCATTAGAGGTTTCTTGCAACACACTGGATGATGTCCCATAAGGAAATATTGATACTAATGCAGAACAGGCGATCACTTCTCATCATTCGATTATCAACTTCCTGCCACTTTCATAATGCAGAGTTGAGTTCAAATGAGTCCTGATTTATAGGCGAGCGTGTGAGGAGTATAAAACTCTTCCTGTAATTACGGAAAAGATTTGAACGTATCATGAACTTGTGTAATGTCAGCCTTCCAGTTCCTAAAGCCCACATCTGTACAAGAGTATTTCAAAGTTAGGATTAGTTGCTCAGAGTGCATAGTGGCTGATTGATGCATATGTCTTGAACTGCTAAATCGTCTTTCGTCGAGTCAAAAAATGCATTATTAAGATAAAGCGTGGAATCCTTTTCCTTAACCATATTAAAGAGAAAATCCAATTACCTGCTGCTCCGTAAAAAAGACAGAGTTAGCTCGTTTAACACAGCTCTCTCTGTCCTGCACGTTTTCTTCTTTATACTTTATAAATACTAAAAACATGTACTTTTTTATTATTGAAATTGTATTGTATTATCCCTATGCATTTTTGTGGACATAAAATGTCACTGTATATACAGCACTGTATTACTTGTTAAAAATCCCAACAAACAAACATTATTAAGTCCAATATTACAAGAGAAAAACATTTTTAAATTGCTTTCCGGCGAAACATAGCGGCGATGTCATCGGTAGCGCGTTTCACATCAATAGTTAAATTGAGTAGCACCAGTTTCAGACTTTTGTCATATTGTGAGACCTGGATGCCCGCATGAATCTCATTAAAGAAAATGACTCTGCTTTCCTTGGCTGATTCAGACCACCACCTCAGGCCCGCTTCACTCGATTCTCAGCTGGCTTTCAGCGGGTCAGCTGTGAGTTTTGTTGACGGTAAAGACAGGGAAGGGGGGTGAACTGGGTTTGCAGATGGATGCGTATAGATTTGAAGTCAAACATTCTGCTGATTCCCCGCACAGCATCGCCGGGTCGATACATCGGGACCAGTACTGCTGCCTCCGCCAATAGCTGTATTGACTTCCAGTCTGCACTTGACCCATCTTTTTCTGTACATGACACATCTGCAAGACCTTTGATGCGTAATTAAAAAGGAATAAAAGGTGCTACAAAGGGATTCAACAACGAGGGCCATTTGAGTGTCAGTCTTTAGAAATAGGGGTTTGGTTTTTATAACGACTTTCCTTTCAGCACCACAGAAAAACGACCCCTCTCAGTGGTGATATATGGTCTGTTTTTTTAAATCATACCTTATCTTTTAACCACTAACCTGCTTCTCATTTGGCTTTTAATGATGATTTGGTACCCTGCTCCTGTCAGTAATGGAAAAAAGTTTGGCAGGATGTCAGATAACACTTACATTTTTTGTAATAACCCTGCCCTCTTCCAGTTCACCTAATCTACTTGCTGATACAAACATGATTTACTTCCAATGCCTGAATCGCCACAAATGCCCAGGCCTTATTTGGAAGGCTGTCTGCGCACACTGAGCGGAACATGCTGATATGAAAACAAGCTTCAGATTGCTCCTGACCTTTCCGTAATTACCCGTAGAGTATTTCAGTCTCTCAAAACCTCCTGCCTTTGAAGCCCTGGGAGAGAGCACTTCTCTTGAAAAATGAGCGTGCACATCTGGAGCTGATGTGGCATATGTTTGCTCCCCACCACTCCCAAAATAAAACAATATAAACCTCAGTGGGGGAGTGCAGATGCCAAGGGAGAAAAAAAGAAGAAGATCTTATTTGCTGTTTGATGAGACGGTTTGCTGGAACACAGCTAAATGGAGAGGTTTGGATTTAGCAGCGAGGTTTTGTTGTTTCTATCCTGGTTGCATAGCCAGGTCATGTGCTCAGCGGACGTCTTAATCGTTTGGAGAAGGAAGGAACATAAGCCTTTAAATACATACAGACCCCTGGGAAGGTCTGACAGATTTTCAGACAAAAAAAAAAAAAAAACACGTTAGCTGCGCCTGATAAATCCAAGGTTTATTTAAATACGTCTCTCTCAGGGATGGATCAAAACAGGTAGATGCAAAGTGTCCTCAGTCCTGTCACCTGGTGCCACATGCAAGTGCTGATTGCCAGTGATGGCGGTTTACAAATATCCGGCAGATTGCCAGAATGGGGAGTGGGAAATTACAAGTAATCTTGTAGAACAACATGGCCGCTTGATTGAATGCCATTGATTGGCTTTAGCGTTGGTTTGCCTCTGCGGCGTCAGCGCCATGCAAACAATAACAAGAAGCGTTCGAAAAGCAATCACCGCTTAACTATTCGAATTGTTGCGTTCCACGAGGCCATATAGTTATCTCACAGACGGAGGGCGACAGTCAGTCCCGTCTGTCAATAACAACATCAGCGTCATCTTATTGAGCCGACAAGGGAACAGACAGGAGATGGTTACGGGACATTAAATATACACCTTAAACAAGAGCAACATTTTGTTTTTACCTGGAGTTCATTGCACACATTTCAGGAATTGTTTAACTTCTTGACCACAAGCAGCTTCTACAACAAAGGCGCCCCTCATACAATAAAATAAATGTGTTCCCCACTGATTTAGCATTGCACTTCTTTGAAAACCTCAAGCTTCACGATGGACGGTTTTTAAAATAGAGAGGGAAATCAATACAGCAGGCCTCTTCCTTGTGCAGTTGTTTATATCCTCTACCTTTACTTGTCCAGATGGGTTGTCCTTGTCCCTGTTATTTATATTTCTGTGTAAATTCACCGAGAGATTCACAAAAATTCCTTTAATGTGGAACTCAGAATGGATCGTGGCTGAGATCATCTAAAACTCAAGTCAACATTGTTTTATAGTAATATATTTGTATCCTTGTTTATGAAGTAAACAGGAAAATGCAAAGAAAACATAAAAAAAATAATGTTTATATACTTTGTGCCTTTAAAATAATACCACACAAACACACACCTACACTGCACTCAAGCCCAAGTTGCGTTGTTTGCCCAGCGGCCGTCTACACAGGGGACACACTGCCTGAGCCGCTCTGGAGCTGCATCACAGTAGAGCAACACACCTGCATCCCAGTAGAGCAACACACATTAAACACAGTAGAGTAACACACCTGCATCACAGCAGAGCAACACACATGCAACACAGTAGAGCAACACACATGCTGCATCACAGTAGAGCAACACAGTAGAGCGACACACATGCTGCATCACAGTAGAGCAACACAGTAGAGCGACACACATGCTGCATCACAGCAGAGCAACACACCTGGATGACATCATGATGCTGAGCCACATGACATTTTCCCTTTGGATACATTAAGATAAAATATTCTGAGTGGTGGGAGACATATTTAGATTCTTTACTTCGGTTAAGTAACAATACTACGATGTAGAACTACTTTTGATCATTGCGTAATTATACTTGAATAAAAATACACAATTAGCAGCAAAGTGTACTTAGAGTACAAACATAATCACTCATTATACAGAATAACCATTGCAGGATAATGTATCATATAACTGGATGATATTTATTCATGCATTAATATGTAAGCATCACTTTGATTTTGCAAATGGAATAAGGGGAGCTCATTTTTATTTTAAATAATGAATTCTAATTATTTTATAAACTAATGGGTATCTTAATTCTTCTGATTATTTTTGTTGATTATATTGTGCATTAATTTGAATCACAGGTAACTAAAATGTAAAATAAATAAAGTGGAGTAAAAAGTAAAAAAAATCCCTCTGAACTACTTCTCCACAATATTTCAAAGCAGCATGAAATATAAATACGTAAGGAGAGCATATACATACCTCAAAACTGTACCTCTGTATAGCACTTGAGGAAAAGTACTCACATAAGTATCTTGTGCCTTTAGCCCATTAGTCATGTGACATGTCACATGCCATGGACACCATGTAAGTATCCAGTGTGTGCTCTGTTTAACACTTTGGAATTACACTCCTCGAAATATATATAGACGAAGTGATCTGACAAAAAAGACGGACGCAGACAAAAAAAAAGACAGAACAGCAGAGACAGACGAGCCAACAGGTAGGCAGGCTGGCTGACAAGCAACAGCAAAAACAGCAAAAACAGCAGACGAGCAGACAGATAGACAGACTGGCAGGCGGGCGGGTAGGGAGGAATCATAACCCGTCAATGGACCATCATGGGAATGCTTTACAGCCATATGTAGGTGGTCCTAATGATGTTTTGCTTATTGCAAGAGCTGCTGATGCTTTGCTGGAATCTCCTGACTCCCCTAGATTGGTTTCTTATTGCACTTGTGTGTTTTGTTTCCTCTGCAAAAAAAACAACAACCCGATGTCAAAGAGAGAGCATATTTAACTTAGCATCCCATTTTTTGCCCTGCTTTTAATTCTAACTGAGCACTGCAGAAGGAGGAGGAGGAGGAAGAAGAGGAGGAGGAAGAAGAAGAGGAGGGTATAACTCCCTCAACTCTCCTGTGCTTCAGCTGATGTAATGCTCTTCAACAATAGCATAATACAAATCAATAGGAGATGAGATTGTGTTCAAACCACTTCTCTTGTCATTGTTTTCTTACAGTTGTAGATCTCTTTTTTGCGAAGGATTTTATATTGGTAAAAAAAAAAAAAATCAGAAGAAAAAAAAAGAAAAACGTCACGCACACATGCGCATATAGGGTGCCACACTGACGCATCGTTTGTTGTATAGTCAACTGTTTTTTTTTTTTGGTGCTGGAGTGAGGCATGCCTGTAGCGGATTATTGTTTTTACCGCATTCAACAGTGTTTCCAAAGCAAAGTCAGGGCTGGAACAGTGGAGGCTCACATACGGAGGCAGATCCGCTAAAGTAATGCCGTTTATCCTTTAAGAACGGGCAAGGGGGGTGGGGGGTGGGGGAGAGAGGGAGATTCAAGGCGCTGGACTGGACTGGGATATCACGACCCTAATGGGAAATCTCACCAGTGTTTGCGACGATGCCGACTTGGACACTTTCACTGTGGACGCGTTGAGAGTAAAAACACAGATTTCACAGTAGAAGTCTGGTGTTTGCTGAGAGCTCTTTTTGCGCCTCTGGAAGGGAAATAACCTCAACATCGAACGCTATAAAGTGTGATTGAAACAAGCAAACAAACAACAAAATCTCGCCCCTATATGCGGATTGATTTTGCAATTTTTTTTTTGCTGCTCTCTCTTCTCAGCATTCCCTCAGTCAGTCGACGGATTTTTTTTTGTTGCCATTACAGCTCAGTAGAGGGTGTCAGATTATTCTTAGAGCACTCGCACTAGGATGAACACCGTCTCCGCGTTCCTCCTTTTGTGATTCCCAGATCGACACACACAAAAAAAGGGGCTGGGTGGGCGGGTGGTGGGGGGAAACGAGCCAGGCAAGACGCCGAAGGATGTGAGGGGGGATGCGGGTGTTTTGCAGCGGAGGAATCGCCTCTTCAGCTCCAGCGCAGGGTGTGAATTCAGCACCAGGGGAGAGGGAACAGCTCCCGACGTCGCAGCACGCAGCAGCACGACCGGAGGAGAAGAAGGCACGGATTTGTTCATTTTTCCAGAGCCAAGGTCAGTCTTAAACCAACCGAAAACTGCCACGGAAAAAAAAGAAAAGAAAAGAAGATGTGCTGGACTCTAACGTGGCTCGCTGTTTTAGATTTTCATCATAAACACGCGGAGGCTCCGAGGATTCAGTCGATGTGAAAGAGACGTTTATGTGCTCGTTTTCGAACTGGAAGTCTGGACACAAGTGCAGGTTAGATGCAGCATGGATCGGTTATAAAAGACTGCCTTATCTTCCCCCCTAAATGTCTATATCGCCCCCCGTTTTTTTCTTTCTCCTTCTTCTTCTTATTGATGTAGACTGAATTCACAGCTCGTATGTCTTGAAACCGGGGAATGAATCGTCCACGTTGAAAAATGCTGCTTTGGATTGTTCTGCTGAATGCGGCTCTTTGTGTTGCTGGTGGAAATGTTACAAAGGACGTTTGTAAGGAGCAGATTTGCTCCTGCAACGAGGTGGAGGGAGATCTGCACATAGACTGCGAAAAAAAAAGCTTGGCCACTCTGCAGCATTTGACTGGCCCGAGCTCGCAGTTCTATCACCTGCTGTTGCACGGGAATTCTCTATCCAGGCTATTCCCCAACGAGTTCGCCAACTTTTACAATGCCGTGAGCCTGCATCTGGAAAACAATGGGCTGCACGACATTGTGCCAGGCGCCTTCCTGGGACTGCAGCTGGTGAAGAGGCTGCACATCAATAACAATAAGATACGATCATTCAGGAAGAGTACATTTCTGGGGTTAGACGACTTGGAATACCTCCAGGCTGATTTTAATCTATTGAGGGATATTGACCCCGCCGTTTTCAGGGACTTAAATAAACTTGAAGTGTTAATACTTAACGACAACCTCATCAGCGCGCTACCTATAAACGTGTTTCAACATGTGCCCATTACGCATCTCGACCTGCGGGGGAACCGAATCAAAACGGTGCCTTATGAGGGGGTCCTGGAGCAAATACCGGGCATTGCGGAGGTTTTGCTGGAGGACAACCCGTGGGACTGTAACTGCGAGCTGGTTTCTCTGAAGGAATGGCTGGAGAACATTCCGCATAACGCGCTCATCGGGAGGGTGATCTGCGAGGCTCCCACCCGGCTGCAAGGGAGCGACCTGAATGAGACGTCAGAGGCGGACATGTGCCCTTCACAGAGCGGCGGCGTGGACACCAGCCTGGTGGCCCCTCCCACCCAGGAGGAGGCCTCCGAGACCGCGGCCCGCGACCCGCGTCCCACGCCCTACAAGCCCAGCCGAGACACCAGCGGGCCCCCGACGCCGGGCGGCCGCGGGCCCAAGGGCCGCTCCAAGTCTCGTGAGAACTGGCAGCTGAAGACGAGGCCCACTCCGCTGGTGACAGGTGTGAACGGGGACAGAGAGCAGCTGCACAACGTCACGTGCCCCCAGCCGTGCAACTGCAAGCTGGTCGGCTCCAGACAGGGGCTGGGGGTCAACTGCGAGGGCAAAAAGATCGAGAGCTTAGCCAACCTCAAGCCGAAGCCCTTGGCCGCTCACGAACTGAACATGCGGGACAACAACATCCACGCAGTGAAAAAGAACCAGCTGCTCGGCTACTCCAGCCTCAACCTGCTGGATCTGGGCGGGAACAACATCAAGATGATTGACAACAGCACTTTCCAAAACCAGAGCGAGCTGCGGTGGCTGTACATGGATAAGAACTATCTGGATACGCTGGTGGCGGAGATGTTTGTGGGCCTTGTGAATCTGGAATATCTCAGTTTGGAATATAACGACATCCAGCTGATCGTGGCAGGCGCGTTCAGCCCCATGCCAAACCTGAGGGTTCTGTTCCTCAACAACAACCTGCTGAAAGCTTTACCCGTGGATGCTTTCCTTGGGATTTCTCTCTCCAAAATCAGCCTGCATAATAATTATTTCCCCTATCTCCCCGTGGCTGGAGTGTTAGACCAGCTCAGTTCAATCATACAGGTCGATTTGCACGGGAACCCGTGGGATTGCTCGTGCAACATCGTGCCCTTCAAGCAGTGGACGGAGAAGCTCGGCACCGACGTGATCGTGAGCGATCTCAAGTGCGAGTCGCCCGAAGAGTTCTGGAAACGAGACTTCCGCTACGTCCGGAACGACCTCATGTGCCCCAAACTCTACGACAAGGTGTCCCCGACCCCGCTGTCCAAAAACAGCACTTTCACCCTGGACTCGGGGACGCGCTCGAACTCGTACTTGGAGCCGAACCGGGTCTCCATTTCGGTGCTCGTCCCCGGGTTGCTGCTGGTGTTCGTCACGTCCGCGTTCACCGTCGTGGGGATGCTGGTGTTTATCTTGCGGAACCGGAAGAGGTCAAAGCGGAGGGAGGGGAACTCGTCCGCCTCGGAGATCAACTCCTTGCAGACAGTGTGCGACTCGTCCTACTGGCACAGCGGGCCTTATCACGCGGACGGGGGCGCGCACCGGGTCTTCGACTGCAGCACGCACCTCTCCACGACGAACGACGCGTAATGGGGACTGTGGTCTCGTACAATAAAGCCCACACCAGACTGGATTACAAAACAGTCACACCGGACAGGCTGACGCACATTACATGACTGAAACGGCCAGAAATCATCCGCTTTCGTTCGTCAGAGGCGAACACAGACTTGTTTATGTCTTGTTTTCTCCAGTTGAACCAAGTAAGTCAGTCTGCTGCTGCACAGGCCCCACTCTGTAATATATGTATATGCCGAGCCCCCCTGGCTGAAAACCTCTCCCTCCCTCCTCCTCCCACTTCTGCTATTTGCCGCAATCGGACTACGGATCTGTATGAGACAGAAAAGAGGGAGAAAAAGGAGCGAGGGAGAGGGCGTGTGTGTGTGTGTGTGTGTGTGTGTGTGTGTGAGAGAGAAAGAGAGAGAGAGAGAGAGAAAGAAAGAGACAGAGGACCCAGGGAATGGTGCACGAACGCATGAATGTAAATGTAAATACTCGGACCGATGTATCATAATCTGCATGATGATATTTCGCATGGTTTCAACACACACACGACGGCGAGGAACCATAACCACCATAACCAACAAAGAAGCAAAACTCGACCCTTTCATGTTATATCAATATGACGACAATATATAGATATTAAGAATTATATATGACTATTACAAAGTGCCATTTCTCTATTTTTTGTGAACCTGCAGTTAGGATTTGTATTTGTTGTTTTAAACCTGTTTGGAGAAAAGAGAAGAAGAAGACGAAGAACAAAAAAAAATCACTAAGGGACAACGATGACTATGGGAAAGGAGTGATGGAAGTAAAGCTGTCAGTGCATGTTATTTTATGTTTGTTATCATTTGATTGTCGATAAATATTGGGGTTATTTATACCGTACTAGATGGTGCAGATTAAATCCATGTCTGCGCAGTCATCATCTCCTTTATGAATGTAAACTGTGTTATTTTATGGTGTGCCAATTGTTGACTTTCAGATATTCAGACATGCAGATGAGCATGACCAATTAACGTCACTCAGATGCTTATGCTGCAAAGTTAATGTAGCTAAAATAACAGTTATGTGGTTTTGTGTGTCAATGAATATAGCCTGCTTTGGGTGAGAGGAAGACAAAAAAAAGCAAAACAACAAAGTCATTTAAATGGGGGGTTTCTACCATCATATTTTTTCAACAACTGAGCAAAGAAGTGTTTTCAATTGAGCTATATAGGTATAATTCAATCTATGTAAACAGCGCAGGTAGACTGATATAGAATAGAATGCTTTTTTTAATGTCAGAAAAAGAAGTATTCCTCCACATGAAAAGCTTATGGCTATGATTCACCTTCATCCTATTGTGAGCTTTTGTAAAGCCATCTAATCTTGTCCAAATAAGAGAACTGAAACTCACTGTATTTACTACAACATGTGCTTGAAATCGGCTGTTTTGGGACGGGATGGGGGGACGGAGGTCCTTGCTTTCTAACAAACTGGAGCCCTGCTATGGGGAGAGCTCAGCATGAGGGTCTTCTTCACTCAGGGGAGAGGGGGGGAAAGGCACACACACACATACACACAAACGTTGAGGGTATTTGATAATGCAAGATGCCTTTTTCAATTCAGCATTTTGAACTTGAGATAGTCTTCTAAGAGGGGGTCGCATGGTTTTTGTGGGCTCATGAAAACAATGCCATGACTGAATACCTGTTTTGCAGAGCTCAGCTGCTTAGCCTATACTGCTTAAACTGAGCGAGGATTTGGAGGAGAACAAAGAACAAAAACAATGAAACCATTGGGGTACCAGTATTCAGCAAATTCTCAATTCTTTAACTTCTCTGCAGTGTCTCTAAAAACAAATGCAAAGAATGTGCAATTTTCCCTTTTTTTCTTCTTCATTTATTTGTAATTATAATGTACTAGTGCAGTACTGGTGACAGCTTATTACTTTTGCCAATTGATTTTCTCTAAAATGCTTAATTCAGACAAGATTTCAGCAGAATTTGGCATCAACCCTAAAATGTCAATGGCCATGCTGAGAGTGTACAGAGTTGACGTGAGATGGGCTTACACCCCCCTAACCCCCCTCCCCTCCTCCACCAGCTAGTAGGCCTGCAGTATCTCCCCCAGTATACAGACTAGCGCTGTCCATGGTGCTGAATCACTTCCCCTGCTTTCTTTGTCTGCCTGCCCCGCACGTGTGTGTTTGTGTGAGGACAAACGGGAGAGAGAGAGAGAGAGAGAGAGAGAGAGAGAGCAGTGGCGTGACAATTTGCATGTATGTGTATTCACCCTTACTTCCCCCGCTGTCACCCCTCCCTCTTCCTACTACCGCCATGTAACCATGCGCAGCTTGACCTTGGGGACTAACATCTCAGCAGATCTTTGACAAATACTCATCATCATCATCATCATCACCATCCCCTCCCTGAATTTCTGTCCTGTCACCTTGCTCCCCCCTCAACTCCCGTTCCCCCGCTTCTCTGTCCAATCACAACGGGTGGCGGCGGCAGCGGGGGTTTGGGGTAACTATACGTGTCTCTTCTGTGGAGTATTAATGTGCCACAGCCCACTGATGATTTGTCATAATTTTCAAACGCTGTGTTTCAAAGTTACATTTATATGCTTTGCGATATTTGACCTGCTTCTATTTTGTTAAATAAAGTGTGGTTGAGGTTGAGTAAAACAACGATGTTTGCCTTTAGGAATTTTCATTGGATTTGACTGAGTTGGCGTCAAGAGACATGTGACAGGTTTGATTTGTCATCTGCTCATATCGCTTTGCACACTGAAGGGTTTATACTTATAATTAGTTCAAGTGCACTGCCTGATGTCGTCCTTCAATGTGGAAAACATTTCATAATAAGGTCAAAGTCATGCTATCTTGTTACTGTGCTCTATATGGGCGGCTTTTACATTGAATTGCATTATCATATTGTCATATCCTAGTATTTTTAGACTTTTCTGTCATGATTCTTGGATGCTATACCCTGGAGAGAAAATGACACATTTAGACTGCAGTGCTGGCTGTATGATCATCATCAAAGGCCCGACACTACAACATGAATGTGGAGTTATTTCCTTTTCGGGGTATGTAAACCCTAAAATCCAAGATGGCTGGCGTCTGAGAATCCAAAATAATTCACAACCGGTGTATAAGAAGTCAAAATCTTATGAATGTTGGAATGAGCAGAACATTAACGCATTGTCATACTGCTGTGGGTTTAATACTCCTGCTGTCATCGAACAATTCTACATTTAATGGAAAAACAACACATGCCATAAGTTGTGCAGCAGTGGTATACTTTTCAATTATATGAGATATTATATCTTCAAAACATTATACTTCCTGTGTTTGAATCCATTAGAGACTCCTTTCTGTCAGGCGCTCCTGTGCTGTAGTTCCGCGTGACTCTGTGTCTAACAGTAGGACCCATTCATTAATGCGATGGATAATAGCTGTTAGGATCGGTAGCCTCTTTTGCACGCTGGGCACACAGCATTCCAACACTGCTGTGGCCCAGCAGGCCTGCCGTAGTTTGTGTGATAGTGGCCCCGAGGAGCTGGCAGTTGATGCAACACTTCCAGCAGGGATAACATCATCTGCACACCTCGTACTCCCAGCTTTGGTGTAAGTCTCAATGGTCCTGCTTTGTTTTAATCCAGAGCAGGTGGGAACTAGTTTGTGGTCTGTGTTTGGATGCTGGGCTTTCTCTGCTTCAGGGTTACTTTTCTGCAAAAACAACAACAAAAAAAGTGTTCCTGTGGCTGGTTTGGATGTTTAGTCATCAGTTGGAATTGCCATTACAACTTGAACACCCACAACTAACCTTATGTCTTGTTTTTGTGCTATCGCAGGCATATCTGCATTGTTTTAATGTATTCCATTTGATTTTTTGTTTTTAATGTTGTTCCTTTGAGGTTCTACCTTTGAGAACTAGCCACACAGCCCTGTCCCCTCAAAAAGTACCTTCCCGTAACACTAAAGCTGTGAAGTACATTTCAAGGGAAAGACTTTTTTTGTGTTTAACGTTTGCTTTTGAAGTATCATAAACAAGCTTTATATAAGTCTGCAGAAGTTCACGTCGATAATAGGTCGGGGTGGTGTCTGGGTAAAATAACCCGCAGGCTTCACCCAGGAGACTGCTGTTCATGTCCCGTGTGAACCAAACAGAACCAAGTACATCATTTTAAGCAAAACCATCTTTTTCTTTTTACTAAACCTAACCAAGCAGTCTCGATGCCTAAAGCCAACAGTAGTTGTGTTGCGTTTTTGTTTGGTTTTGTTAAAATTTACAATGTTGACCGTGTGTTTCAAAGCGCTTAAAAACTGCAACCGTAGTCTGGGAGAAAATATTTTTCCCCTAAACGTCCTTTTATGGAGCAAGTTTGGCCCGCAATATCCCAAGTTGAGCTAGGTATCATTGGAAACAAATCACAGTGAAAATGGCAGAATCTGTCATGCAGCATCATGATATCCTGCTTGTGATGTCTCAGCTTCAGTACAGTTAGGAGCCACACATGGATGGTGCATGATGATGGGGAAATCAATGCAAAACACCAGTCTTTTCCTTTAATTAGCACTAAAGCGTCAGTTGCTAGCTTTTATCGGGCTCCCTAGGCTCAGATCCAGTGTGTCTGCTCATGTTTAGGTTTTGTAAAAATCCCTAAAAGCTTTTCAGCAAGGGCATTAGCGTTTGATGTTAGCTTTGATGAAAGTCCCATGTGTTGCACTGAAGAGCTGCCAGTAGTCCTGCACTCCCAAACTCTGCAGTCACTGAAACCCCTGCTGCTGGATCCAGCCAACGGGTGTGTGCAGTAGTGATTATCTGGCTTTATCCCTGTAGATTTATTGGTGTTACTTCTAGATGTTATTATTAGCCCATCCTATGGAAAGCACTTTGCCTATAAGTCTCAGTGGTCGGGTTTTATTAGTGGTTCTGTTCTCTGCGATCCACAATAGTTACTGTATGGAATAATCTCCATTCTTTAATGTTGGTGTTGGAATCAGCGTACACAGACCGCATTTGGTAGAGGCTTGAATGCACTGGAGTGTTTTACATGACAGGAAACACAGCCGGCATTAGCTTTGTGTAACCACTGAGCTTGTTAATATACCTTTCAATATGCAAACATATCTTAAAACTGTTCTCCAGTGTAATTACATCCACAAAGGAAAATCTTTAGGGGGTCAAAATGCGTTTGTGCTGGCTGGAGTTTTGCCTGTTGTACTTTTTCAATGCAATCACTGTACGTCATTGTTAGAGTGGCTAATCTGTCTAATTGTTGTATATTTGGCTTCATGACAACTAAACAAGAGCTAGAGTAGGATGGAGATTTAGTGCACAGCCAGGCTTGCAACAAAGCAGCAACATATGAAATAAGTCGAATAAGTAGCATTTCCTTCCAGCTCTAGGAGTTAAAACGTTGACGTAAGTCAATCAAAGCACCAGGAAATCAAATATGTCAAACCTTACTCATATTCTCATGTCTGCCAGACAGACCATGAAACAAACATCCAGAGTAATTAAAAGTTTATCAGCTCATAATTGACCCGGATCGGGTGTCAATCCACTGCACACTGGCTCACGTCAAACCACCAAGCGGCGCCTTTAATCAAGATGAGTAAGTGGCCTCCCGAGTGTTTCCTCCTGCTCTTGGTAATCCTCTTCTCCCAGCCCCCACTTATCGATTATCTCATTGATTTCATTTAGCGGCCAGGCGGGTTCCCCGTCCCTCACTGGCATTTCAGGCTTCATGTGGCTCCACCTGATCTGATTACACCGCTTGAGTGGGATCGACAGCCACTGAGATACAAAATGGAGTTTGTTGGAAGTCAAAGTGAGGAGATCTGTTCAGGGCAAGGAAGCCGCACCGGACTATCTGACTGACTCGGAACTTTAATAATAAACGGCACACTGTTCGTGTAAGTGGGTGGATGTACGGTCAAGCATATATTCTACGGCGGGACACTAAGGCTGGACCCGAGGAAACCTGGCCTCATCTGTCTGGTGAGAGAACAGCAAGGGCAGTTTGGCGTACCGAGCCCTCAGTAGGAGTACCTCCAGCTGTATATACAGTAGCTGCCCTTTTTACATTCGTATATTTAGTCATCCAGGGCTATCATCTTGAAGGAGAAGTGGCATTAAGGTGCTTGATGGTAGACAACGACGCTCTGAAGTATCAATTTGTGGATCGGACAGCTTGAGCGTGTGCTGATGCTTCCTCCAGGCACTCGCGTTCCTCTTGGACGTCATTTCTACGCCCCGGGATATGCCGACTCTGGGAAGCAGGACACTCAAGGAAGTTCTGTCTGGCTCGCTGCTCTTCTAATCCTCACATGAGAACACGTGTTGAAAGAAAGCCCAGTACACACAGAAACTGTTGTTTTAGGTCATGGCGGTTTGTTCAGATTGGGATTTTGTGCGCTTTCAAGCCAGAATTCTTTCCACAGTATTATTAATTCAAAAGATGATAGCTTGGGAAAGAAACATTGGAAAGTGGATTCAGTGTTTTGTGGCCTTTCCACCACATATTCCCAGCAAAACCATCCCAGGATGCAATGCAGTAGGTGTCTAATTCAGAAGAGATCATTCTTTGTTGTCATACTAAGCAAATGACATGATGAAGGCAGTGGTTTATCCTTCTATACAGTGTCTCAGAGGTGTCAAGATTCAATACATTTTGCCATTTCAACGTAGCAGACAGGAGTTTGGTTTGGTGCCACATTGTGTTCTGATCAAACTGAAAACAATGCAAACCCTGATGATACGCTAATAGAGCCAGCACATATCTGAATTGATTAGAAACATTTGCCAATGACGGCTTGAACTAGATATGAAAGATGAAAAAAAGGAAACCAAGCACAAATTTAAACTGAAATCAAACTAAATGTGTCTTTTCATTTTTTTACAGAGCAATGTTCTCATATCCTATGCAAAACTAATTGTCAGTTTTATTGGGATGAGTCTCATTCTTTGCAATGGGTAGGTGCACATAACTGTTTCCTGTCGGAACTAATTCCAAGTTTCACGAATTGCAAAGTAGCGCAATTACACTTGAAAGACATGGCGGATCCTTTGGTACCAAAGCGGTGTCATTTCAAGGATACTACTTGTTCCTTTGTTTCAATGAGTCATTTGTTTTCCAAAATGAACATAATGAAGTGTCTTGTAATAACCTTTCAGACATGGTAATTACAGTGAGCCTGATTAATCTTACCAGATACCTAAATGCATCATTTCCAAAACAAGATCCCACACACTTCACTTTTTCTTTCCTTGAGATTTGCATGCTCGGTGGCTTCAGCTCCTTGGAGCTATGAACTCCACTTTAAAAGAGATATCAACCCGAAGCAGAGCGAAAACATGAAAGATGAGGCGCATTTGCATTGCCACATACTGAGCTGAGATGATTGAATTCTGATATAACATGTATTTTTTCTTTTTTTGCACCTCTCGGTAAATAGGTGCACTACATGACCAGAGATGCGATCTAAAAGAGTTTAAATCATTTAATCTCGACTATACGTCGGACATTCAATTAAATATTCAGTGCAAACAATTTTCAGCCATGACATGAGACAGCTATGTGTTTATGAGCAGGGAAAGAGAGCCATGACTAGCGTCACATGAGTGACGTCTGAACAGGGCTTTAGAAACAGAATAGTGAACGACAGCCTCTATTCAAGGTGGGTTCTTCTGCATGAAATGCTGTACGTGCAAAGTTGCTCAGAAAAAAGAAGTCATCCTTCTTTTATTTATACCTTTTCCCCTCTTACTACATTGTTTGCCCTCCCTCGAAATCACAGCGCGCCATTCAAACGGGTATGTTTAGATTTTTCACGACAAATTGATAGGCTCTTCAAGACAGGGTTGGGGGAGGAAATGACTTCTTCAACACCTACTCTATTTAGCCTGACAGTTTGTGGCAGCCTGCAACAAACACATCATCATCCCCATCCCCATCATCATCATCATCATCATCATCATCATCATCAATAACAAAAGTCCATCAAAAGAGAGAGAGGGAAAAAAACAACATTCACTGACATTGCAAAGCTGTCCACGAATGTCGTTATTCCTTTTTGTTAAAGGTAGCTATTTTTTTTCTGTGTGTGTGAAAGAAACATGTGTGACAAGTCTTTGCTTCCTCTGGTTCCTCCGCTTTCCAAGAAAAGTTCTGCTTTCCCATCTTCTTATTGCCTGAAGGATCTTTTTTTATTTTTTTCAAAACAAGAGCATCTTCTTTCTCTCTCGCTGTCTTTTTTTTATATTTAGCTATTGAGATAATGTTGAGTTGTTGCTTGGAACCTCGGGCTATGAAGCGCCGGTATTCTGCTCATGTATAGGAGATAACGTGACGAGAAAATGGATTAATTTTTCCGGAAAAATGCTTCTGCCAATTAATCTATTGTTTGGTGTGGTGGGATTTATTTCATGGCTATTTCTGGCTGCCGGCTGCCTTTTTTTCGACCCTTTTGGCTGTTGAATAACCTTTCACAGATAATTTTTTTATGTTCCTCACCAGAATTAACAGACATGGCAGAACTGTTACCCTTGACATTAAACCCCCCGGTGCACAAACCCACACACAAAATACAAACATATAAAACCTCTCTCTCTCACACACACACACACCAATGCACAATACCCTAATACAAATGCATGCTGGATAAATGTTGTCCTTAACCTGGCGTACTACAACCGCTCAGCAAATGCCAGCTGGGTCAACAGATGCCTTTGGCATTCTAGCGCGCTCTCGCACAAAGAACACTGGAGCTGCCGACTCATCTATGAGCACAACAAAACATGCACACGGGCACACACGCGTGACCACATGCCTGCACGTTGGCGAGCGCTATAGTGCAGCAGACTACAAGCAGATTATGAGGTTTATTTTTGTATTATCTTGCTTTGTGTTTTGTGCACTGGAATTGCAGTAAACCAAGAGGTGGCAGGTCAAAATTAGTGGGCTTTGGGACGTGGCTCTGCTGCGGATAAATCTCCTGGTTTAAAAGAGAGATAAAAAAAAGGCATTACGCTGTATGAAACCAATGTTGTAATTGCAAAATCAAACATGAGCCCAGTGGAGGGATATTACTGTTAACATGCAAAGTCACTAAGCTATCAAAAGGTACACTTTACAGAATCAAATATTATAATAACATTTTTCTTTTTCGACAGACAAATGCACCATTTATGAAACTATAAAATTGAGGTTTGACAGGATTTGAAAGACACAAGGCCACACAGCTCAGTTGAAAAATGTTTGTGCCTACTTCAAACCTCATCTTTTATGTTTTTTATATTTGTTATTGCTGATGGAGATTGGTTTCTCCATCTGTAACACAAAACACCTTGTCCCTGTTCTCCCTATCAACCATGTTTTAAGTCATTCTTAGTTCTGGAAGCCCTCCAAAAAGACAGCTCTAAGGCAGTAGTGGTAAAACAACTCCACTATGGCATGAGCCGCCACTTGTGACTCATATCATCAGAAGCCAGCAGTGGGAAGGAAACCGCCTATAACGGCTGGTGACTATGAAAGAGCCAATTTTTTTTATGTTTGATGTTGAATTCCACCCTCTGGTCAACTTCCTCTTCTTTTTTTTGAAGGTATTTTCAAGGTGGTGTGGGGTGGCGCTATGTGCCAAATGTGATGCTCAAAAGCCCTGTTTGGAGGGAGGGTAAGAGGTACATTTGAAGCTGAGCATGGCTCTATTTTGGACGAACCTGCAATTAAAAAGGGCATGGTAAAGAGAAGAAATCATACCCAGCAATTAAAAAAAACTAAAACCTCATGAGACTCTTCTCCTATAAAACCCATTTTATCTTGGCTTATTACGCTCTTAAAGAGTAGATTTCCGCTCTCATAACATGCTTCCGATAACAAACTGCGGTATCTAAAACCCACGTTTCTCCATTTACATTGTTGATAAAGTGCTGTCGTGTCTGACAGGAGCTGTGGTTAGCGGTCTGGTAAGCGGTGCCAGCCAGTGATTGTGTTTAACAAATACGAGCAATAGGAGAAGGCTTGTGGGAATAGCTGTCGCCAGTTGTGAGTGAGACACAGGAAGGCCTGGAGGGGTGGCGGTGAGTGCGGCGGGGGAGGGGAGTTGATTGCATCCATTAATGGAGGACGGGGAATGGGGAAAATGATCGGGAGAGAGAGCAAGGTTAAAATAAACCAATCTGGAGTTGAATTTCAAAGCACTTCATACTGTATATCATTCCGACGTTGACCCCATATTTTTTATTCCAGCACTGCGGTGGCAGGAAGTGGGAAGCAATATCCTATAGGAGGCACAGGGAGCGCCTGCTCGTCGGGCGGAATACATCGAAAACTGAATTAAGTGTATCTCTCCGCGAGAAACGTATAGAATAAAAGCACAAACTTGATAGCTAAAAGAAATAATTTGTTTTGCTCCCAGACAATTCCTTTCTACACCATTTACATCAAAGAGTGATCTGCATCTGGAAGTGTTGTCTCCGTATGGAAAAAGTCTGGTTAATACACAGTGAAAAGCTTTCAACCGCATCTCAAGGTATTTATCATGGTAATGTTTGTAAGTTCTTTCTTTTCTTTAAATGGTGACAGTTATTGATTTTACAGTGGTAGAACACCAGAGTGAACTACATTTTGGAAAGAAGTCTTGAAAGATAAATCTGTGAGGGGCGCCACCTCACTGACTCACTGTGGATGCTCTTCACAACATTCCCCGAGATGGACAGCAGGTTGGGTGCTGATTAACGTGGAGCAAATCTTCTGTCCCATGTCCTCTCCCAAGGGAGAAAAAAGAAGAAAAAAAAGGGAGAGAGAGCGAGAGAGTAAGCCAATCTATAACCTGTCACTGTCTCTCCCTTGATGGCTGGATGATGGATGACTGCATCTCCTCTAACAATACCAAAACACTCCCTGTGTGGGAGGCCTTTTGCACCGGGGAACTTTGTGTGTCTGTGTTTGTGTGAGCAATAACCGTCTCAATCTATACCACTTTAACTGACAGCTGACATTGTGCCCTTACGTGTATGATGTGACCCATCCTATTTAAAAATGCATTGGAAAGGGACGACACAAATCCGATGGAACCGATGTTCTTGCAGTGATTTTGTTTGTCTTTCTTTCTCGACAGTGCCCCCTCGTTTAACCCAGAACGTTGCAGCTGCTCATGTACAACCCCGAACTATTGCGGAACTCACGAGCCTTACAAATGATCCGTCTCGGTCTGTGTGATCTCCGCAATATGCGCACTCGCTGATGCGATGCATCTTGAAAATCTGAAAATCAACCCCACAAAAAATCAGAGATGATGAAAGCCTTCGGCGCTGCACGGTTGGCAGGGGGGTGGTGGGATAGGGGGCGGATGGCGCTGCTGCCTCCCACTCCCTCTCTTGTTCAGTCTGCGGGACCTCCGCTGGGTCTCCAGCCTTCGCCTTTTTCTCTTTCCCTTCCTGTCATCATTCCTGACTCTCTTACTCGCTCTGTTGCTTTCCCTCCCTCAACCTTTTCTCTCTTACTCCCTCAGCAAGTCTTTATACCTCCCCTATCCACTTCTCGGTCTCTCCCAGGGGTTTAATTTATGGTTGTGGAGCTACAGAAACATCGGGATGCCCACGCTCTCCTCTGCTTTGTTAGCTTGCTAGCTTGCTGGCTGACTGGCTGGGTGTGCAGAGCGGTTGTTCATGTGTATGTGCGCTGGCTCCAAAGTCTTTCTCTTCCTTCTTTTTTCCCAGCCTCAGTACATTCCTCCATCAGACATATGCGGGTGCTTGTATGCCTCTTATTATAGTCATATTTAATGTGGGTCCATTTGATGTTGGGCTCCTCTCCATACAGATGCATTCAAAGATAGATAGTGCTCACTGTGGTGTATTAGTGCTCTTCAGTGAGCACAAATGTCCATATTAACCGTAGCAAATTGAATAATGTAAAGGTTTGTAGTCAAAGCTGTTTATTGGGAATTATAAAGATAAGCAGAGAAAAAGATAATAGACAAGAAGTACTTAAAAAAGCATCCATATGGCGCAACCCCAAAATAAAAATAGGTAAATAGACAATGTATTGGGCTCAGTGGATAAGGAAAGGTATCAGAGCACCTAATGACCGATCCTGAAAGAGAGTGCATAGTAAATAAGACACTATATTAAAGAGAACGCTCGCTCCCATCAAGAAACAAACCCACGAGAGTACTACTTAGAACTACCAATGATGATTCATAAAGCATCAAAGCAGTATGAGATGAGTCGCTGAGATAACAGTCGTTGTTAAAGCCTAACGAAAGAGAAGAGAAAACGACCTGGGTTTCTACCTGTAATGAATAAACATGGGATAGGATTCTTTCTGATAATGGGGTATATATAAGAAAAGCCAGAGGCAAATTTACTCAGCAACGTGGGTCTAATTACAGCAAAGGCATCGCATGTTGGAGATGTAGAACAGAACACGGTACATACATGCACACATCATGGGAACGTCCCACAGTCTCTCCCTCGTGGAGAAATGTTCTGGAATCGCTGTACGGGTGAACGGGTAGAACGTGAACGGCCCACATTCACATTTAGAGTATTAGCAATTGGCTTAATAATAACCTTTGTCCAGTTGCTTCTAAGAAGTGGAGAGAACACACGATGGACCTTGTGGCATGAGAAAAGACGACATAACAATGTGTAACATCAACTAAAGCCCCATTGTTATGTCGTCTTTTCTGGAGCGAGCAACCTCACCTTGACAAATCTGACAAATAACTGCCTTTCTTCATTCAATGTCTGGTTGGTGAGCAATGAGAAATAGGTCCGAACATACAATGATATAATATTGCAAACATTTGTAGATGGCAGATTGGCTGATTGCCAAATCCACATCCAGCAAATCTGGCTCATAATCTTGATATTTTTCTTGGCTGGAGCCTCATAGGGAGCTTGTGAGCGTGGAGGCCGTGGGTGGGCGTGTCCTCTGCCCTTCTTTCCTTTTTCTCCCGCTTGATGGAAACAACCTCGGCAAGGGCACCCTAATGACAATGAATTGAAACTAGTGCAGGTCTCAGCAAACGCCTACGTTGGCTGGAACCGTTGTGATTTCATAGTCAGTCGGTCACACATCCCACCGCCAGATGTATTATATAAACGGCGGTGGGTGTATACCATATGAGCCTCATTCATGAATGAGCACTTATTATGCATGACTTGGGAGGAACGGAGTAATCCGTCAAACACTGAGGGGAGGTCAACAGAACCCTGGTGGAAATAAAAACGGGCACATGTGAAGTGTGTTGTGACTTTATCAGCTCGCTTGATGGAGAATTCACTGTCATAAGTGTTTTTTTCCCCTTCCCGTTCACCCAGTTTCAGCCTGGCATCTCTCTTTTGCTTTTTTCTTCTTTTACCATTTGATTTATTTTTGATTCAAAGCAACAACCCTCGCCGCATTCGACAGAATGCGTGAGAGGAACCTTCCACGGTGGCCTTTTCGCTGCCTCGTTCTGAAAAACCCACACGTCTCTGAAAAGCCTCGTACTTAAAGATTAAGATGAACTAGACAAGACGGGGGTTTCAACAATGCCCTCTGCTCCGGTTTGTTTGAGAGCCAGCGCGAGGATGTGCAGTTTGAGACTGAATGATGGCGAGGAGGGGAAATCTGAATTCAGGATGAGTGTCAGGTTAATATTCTCCTGCTCTCTGCCGCAGCTATAATTCATTCTCCAATCGCGGCACGAAAAGAGACATGAAAGCCTTTTCCTTTCCTCTTCTCTGTTCTCATCAGTCGAGGCTTCGCACGCATCCTCTCGATTACCATCGCTCATCTTTTCCCTTTTGTTTCTCCCCTCGTGTCCCCATTCAATCCATTTTCATTTCCCCCGTCAGTTCCCTTTACAGCTGCTTTCATTTCAACCCGATCTCTCAATCTTCCACAACCCCTCTTCTGCACCCCGTCTCCGTCTTTTCACCAGCTCCCTGACAAGCCCTGTCTCACTTCCTCCACCCGTCTGCCATCTTCCTCCCTTCTTCTTTCAACCTCCCGTTCTTTATTTTCCCTGTGACTGCTCCCCTCCCAGACTTTTTCCTCTTTCATTGGCATATTCCGTCTGTTTCTGTGCCTTTCTTTCGTTCTGTCAAATGCGCTCTCCCTCTTTCTCCCTCCATTCTCTCCACGGACCAATTAACTTCTCCAGCTTGACGTCTTTTCCAGGCCTCTACGCACTCAGGGCCGACTGGACAGTTCAAGTGGTTCAAGGGCGGACGCAGACACACAGGATAGATTTAACAATGTGGACTCGAAACCTATTGAAGATTTTTAAAGTGTGTTTGCAAATCCCCATCTCCGTCTGAGAGCTTCACTGACCCGCCAAAGAACCTCGAGCACGCTCTCTGGCGAGGGACCTCATTTACAACAACGCGTTGGACTCATCACAGGGTTCCTTCCACAAAAACTGCTTGCTCCTTCAATTCAAAACAATGTAAACACGCTGTGAGTGCTCTTTATTAGTGTACTGTGCAATGGAATACTTGCCAAATGAAAAGGTCTGAGTTGAGAAGGGGGCCCCAACACAGCAGAAATCATTGTTGGTGGGAGGGGAACAAAATAACAGAATACAATTCTCAGGGCGCATTACACAACATAGCAGGGCACTGTCACATTTGCGTGCAGCTCATTTCTTTTGCAATACTGGCACTGACACTAAAAAACATCTGTGTGGCAGCTTCGCACACACTGCCAGGCTGCCAATTTCCAAGAGACATTCAAGGCTTTAAAATAACAACCTTGAAAGGATAAATCCCTGCGCATGCACACAAGGGCGGTAATGTGATCTTCAGAAAGAAAGAAAAGACAAATGGGTCTTACTTGTAATAATAACACATAAAGCACCTCAAGTGGAGATTTTGTGGCAGGTAATGAAACAGTGCTTTTTGTTACAGCTTTTTACTCACACAAAAAGGCACAAAACAACAACAGTATTTGTCTTTCTTATAAACTCGTTAAGTCGCAGAGAAAACTGTCGTATAAGCTCCACCAAAAGCAAAAAAAGCACCTGATTGACAGTTCAAGCACTGAAGATCTGTCTGTTCCTGAGCTCGCTCTCCACAGTCAGACTGTCACCTGCTGAACATAGATGACAGAATATCTACCATCCAAAATGTCAAAATCAGCTCACGTTAGCGAGGAGAAGGCTGCGTGTCAATTAGCATTACCATATAAAACGAGGCGATTCAGAGATGCTCAAAGGATCTTGATTGAGGGTGAAAAATCAAAGCGGGAGGTGTATTGAAGATGTCACAATGTCAAACAAAAGAAGGGTTCGTCAAATTTGAACTGACATTCTGAATTAAAAAGGGCCATCGGTGAAATTCATTGGAGAAGCCGGCGGTTACGATGGCGCCATTAGCACATTGAGGGCGACGTGTTCGCCCTGTACTCTGCCACATTTGATTCAAAATGGAGGTTAACCCTTTTACATCCGTAATCATGACACAGTTCGCCCAGTCCTTTTTGTCTTTTTTAGACAGAAAATAAATGTGGCTAAATTATTTTGCACCTTTTTTTTCAGGAGAAATGTAACTTTCAAAATCTGGTAAGTACTTGTCATTATTATATATTATAAAGGCTTAAAGTGTCACGGTTGACATCCAGTTGAGGGCGTTCACAACTCAGAAGAGCTGTTGGATTGGGATCAGGTGAAAACATTCCTCCTGGTTGCAGTGATGTCTTAATTCATCCTTCTTCTTCGTTGTCCTAAAACCAAGGCGATCATCTTTTAAAAGGCCACGAGTCCTTCACTCTTCACCCAACATGGATGTGAATACCATTACTTCATTACTTCAGCCTCGAGCCCATTGGTTCATATGAAAGAGGAAAATCTTTTAAAACGGGTCACTGATATAACATTTGATAACATTATAATCATTGACTAAAAGAGCTGGGCACTGTAGAATTCAACAAACACTCTTCAAAACAAGGGCATAGTTCAGATTAATACACATTTGGTGAACAATTGAGTATTTTTCATCAGCAGGAGCTTAAATGCGTAACAACGGTGTTTAACATGATAAAGGAAGGAAGAGGCTCAATGACGTGTTTCTGGACAACAATGACACTCTATGGCGCAGAGGAATAAGATAGATCCGGCTTTGGCTACACACACACACACACACACACACACACACACACACACACACACACACACACACAAACACTTGTTAGAAGGGTCAGTATATTGTTGGTCTTGCTCTTTGAATAGGATTTGTTGACAATAAGAAAATTATAGAACACTGCCAGCCTAATCCTTTAAGGATCATAACTTTAACCTTGAAGTCAGTTTCATTCAGACTGGAGTTGAGCCAAAAAACAAAAAAAAGACCCAAATATTGCTCGATACTAACACTTCCTGACTAACAATGGCCCAAAATGAGTCCAGAGCCCTGTGGAAATGTGATGCTGCCGGCCCAAAACAAAGAAACATCAGCAATGGTATTTGTCCAATTCCTAATTCCAGTCACATCCAAGCCTCACACCCAACACCAGAAACATACTGTACAATATCATCGCATTTCATGCAGAGGCAGACGTCGGAAACAATAACAAACGGCTACTAGAGATCTGGTAAAATAGCATCCAGAGGCTGGCAAACTTGTAATTCGAAAAGTCAGACTGTGAAGGAAACACCAAAGCTAATCTCTTCCAAATGCCTTGAGTCACGAAGGAGACAAATCTATATTTAGTTTGAGAGTTTTAATTCCAGGCGCTGGTGTGATGTCACATCATCGATTTCCTCTTCGTGACTCTCAAAGCAGACAAAGCTCCCAGAGCTATTGTTTGTTTGTTTATTTACTTTGGGCTTTCCCCCCCCCCCCCCCCCCCCTTTTTTTTTTTTGCCCAGTCATGATTGAAAAAACAAAAAAAAACAACACAAAAAAGATACATGGGGAGGGTGAAGGAGACTTGGAGGAAAACAGAGAAGTGTATGATATGGGCTCATACACACACACACACACACACACACACGCACACACACACACACACACACACACGCACACACACGCACACACACCATCAGCCTAATTACTAGCGACAGGGAGGGCGCTCAGGGAAACAGCTCCAGCCATGGCCACTTCCACTGTGGTGCACCGTTGGCAAAATGCCCTATTTACGCGTTTGAAACACACAAGCGCACACGTGTGTATGTGTATACACACCCGCACACATTAGCACACATTCTCACACACATGCTGCGCAGAAAAAGAAAATACACACAGATAGATGCAAACATGTGCAGACTGACACAGAACGGGAGAAGGAAATGACACGGTTGGTAGTGCTATCATTTACGGTGATTCAGATCCATGGACAGAACCACATGTGCGGTAATAGAGATAAAACATTTGCGGTCTCTTTCTCTTTTCCATGAACACTCGCACACGCATACACACACACTGGAGAGATGCCAAGTCCCGGGGCACAAGCCTCCTGAATCCTTTAATTGGATGTGTGTTTTGACAGGATAATCTCGAGGACAAGACACTGTCTGCCCACCAGAGTCTTTCTATATTCGCTGGAATACCACTGAAATGCATCTTGAGTGACCAAAGTGACATATTTCTTCAGTTTGATAATCTCCTGTCATATCTGTGTGTCTCTCTTCGTCACATATACATACAGGACTTCCTACACATATCATCAAGAGGTCATCCGCAGTGTCGCATCTCCGGAGCCGTTAGGTTGTCAGCTGCTGTTACGGTCCCCGTTGGAACGAGCTACTTTATCTATTTAACCCTGGATTTGGACCGGGATTTTTTCAACTTTATTTATGTTTATTTATGGAATTTATAATATACATACTGTATAGGTGGTTATACAAAACCATGTGGTTATTTCATATAAATAATGTATTTATTGAATTACCAGAACACATTTATATTGTGTTATAAATATCGAGACATTAAATTACTTACAGTGGTTCTCAAATGGGGCTATGTGTACTGGGGATAGGTGAAGGCACTCCAGGGGGTACGGGAGATTTGTAATACATATATTTAGAATTAGCATCCATTAAAAAATCCTTTAAACATTTGTATTTGATAAATATTCAATCAAATATAAGTGTAAGTTCATAAACAGAATTGTATATATTCTATATTAAATACACTTAAGACATATTAAGACACTGATGGCAGAGCGCTGTGCATTACATCTTTTTTTTTCACCCCAAAACACTTTACTCTGGTTAGGGGGCGCTAGGCTGAAAACATATTTCACAGGGGGTACATCACTGAAAAAAGGTTGAGCACTACTGATCTACAGTATATATTATAGATGTTGGCCATATTGCTCAGATCTATTGTATTCCCTATTGAGGAGGTTCATTAATTATATATTTAAGACTCAAGAGGTGGGTAAACTGTACAAAATACAATACAAGTTGTAATTCAGTGAAGGGATGCAGCAGTAAAGACAAGCAAGGCAAACCTTCTGGTCCTCAGCGCTGTGATGCTCAAACACACACAATGTATTTCCTGGCAATAGCTTCACAGACCTCCAACTAGAGCACATCTGAGAAAAGTGACGTCTTTCCACTGCATTCAGCCGGTGACACAAAAAAAGGTTTTACAGACAGACTGTGCTGGCACTGCGCAGATGTACCAAACATCAAAGCTGCACCCAACATGCCTGTACACCCAGCATGCACAATAAAGCTAAGCACACTAAAATGAACATGTTATCTGCCCAATTATGCGTCAGTGTGAAAGATCCCTGTTTCGTTGGCTTAGTCTTCATGTTGTATCTACACAAACCCTCGTAGATATAAGGGGACAAACCGTATGTTTGTTGGGAGATTTCTCGCACATTCTGCATGTTCTCTTCTCTTTGTTATACCTGCATGTAGCTCATGCTAATGAGCTGTTCCTCTTTATTTTCTTCTGTTTTCAAAGTCAATTCCCACAACAGTATGGGTCAAATCCTTCATGTACTGGCTCAAATAAACATGACTGAAAGAGCAACAATAAATGGCTTTAATTGATAAAGAAAACAGAGCAAATCTGCACTTTAACGTGCTTGTTTTAGGGTGTAGTTCCTCCTTAAGAAGGCATGCTGCTGCTGCACAGCTTAACACACTTTCATTTGGCGTCATTATGGAATAACAATGAAGAGAGAAAGGAAGGGGGCCAGAGAAAAAGATGCTTTTTCTCACAAATTGCCGATCCTGCTTTCATGACACCAGAGGGGTTTTTGATTTATTTCACTTCCATTGTCAGAGGCGGAGAAGAAAGAAGAGAGAGCGAGAGCGGGAGATATGGCCGCCAACTGCGGAGAGAAGATGCACTCTGTACAGGGACTGAATAAAAAGTGTGGCGATTTGGACGAGGATTTCTGCGTCCCGCTCCTTGCTGCATTCGATCAAAAGCTTTTTGCTCCGTTTACCGTGAATGCACCCGACACTTTATTCTGTGCAGCCTTTTGTTGTGCTGTCTCGCAATCACAGCCGCGGGTGTCACACGGTAATTATCAAACGTCAATATTGAAAAGATCATCATACAAATGGGTGTGCGCATTGGGGGTGATGATGCTACACAAATTCAATTAACAGATTATTTTTTTAGAAAAATCATTTGTTTTTTGAGAAACTGTTGAAACCTTTAGCGGCCTTACCAATCCATCTCATGCCACAGGCAAGGTGGCAGACTTTCCATTTGCAGTGGCATGCAGCGGCCAAGCTGGCCGTATAAGGTTGATGACCATGTTAAAATGTTTGGACATTTTTAAACGGGTGTTTGTGGATTTGTGTCGAACCGAAATGCAATTGTGCTCCCGGCAAATTGTCTCAGTTCCCCGAGCCTTTTATCGCATACTCCCACAGTCCTCTCTGGCGCTATTGGAAAGATGGCAGCTAATGTCCCACCCAGAGGAAAATACTTGGGAGGACAACTCCAATCTCACAGCTGGTGGGAAAACAACGCTTTCATCTGACTGAAATTGGTCAATTAGCTCCAAATAAAGTCAAACATTTCTCTGCTTCCTCCAGGGTTTATGGATAAAGGAGTGAAAATAGAAGAAGAGACCTTGATTTTGCTCATTTAGGACATGCGATGATTTTTAATTACCCAATGGAAGGAGTCTTTTATTGAGCTACACGGCACCACACTGTCACCTGTCCTCTCTAATTGCCCGTCTTCACTCCTGAGGGGAGTTGGAGGGGAATGCAATTACGTTGAGATCAATAGTCAAGAGTCGACAATGACACAGTAACGATTCATATTATATGCAGATTGATTCATTTCCAGGACATTGTTTGGTTTAATTTAATAGAAGTCTACAAGCTCGGGAGTTTTTTTTCTTCCTCACATTCAGGGAGAAAGGCTATAAAGACAATTATATGGGCAGGTTTAATTGCCTGGGAACTATATGGACTGATTAAAACCACAGTAAGAGCAACACACTGTGGATTTTGTGTAATGTTGGAGCCTCGATGGATACTTACAAAGACAGTTAATTTGATCATTTTGAAGGCTTTACAAACAGGTCCTTACTTATGCTTGGAAAAAGCATTTTAGGTTGAAGAATACTGAAAGTAAAAGAGGCAGGGGAGGAGCCAAAAGCCATGCAAGCAGCTCTGAGTCTGTAATGCCTAATGATTTAACTAATAGTTTGGTCTTCTTTATTCCGTATTGGTCTGATTTTAATTTTGACCTGATGATGATGCTACATGAAAACAAAAGCATGAATGTTTGCACTAAATTCCATGGTTATCGATCCAAATGTTGGTCAGACTTTTCACATGGAACCACACAAGTGTCTGACAGAGGAGTCAAGGGCTCCTCTCCTCAAATTTCTTACTATTCATCCTCTGGAGAGCATGAATCACTGCACCAACATGTCGACCTCCTGGAGATATTCCGCTAACCTGCCTGACCTTAATCTCCGTGTGTGTTCGGTACACGTGAATCTACGGCTGAGGGAAAAGGCAACACACCTTCAGCATTCCTCGCTGTCGGAGTCGGGCCTTCCCCTTAAAAGGCCACTGAGGATATTATATAAGAGTGTCTACCGGTGACTTTACGTGCAAATAATCTGCAGATACACGTTCTGTGCGGCAGACAGTTGTGTCCCAGACGTAACATAGCTACCGCTGAATGCTTTACTGACATCGCCAGTGCGCATTCAGAGCAAGCAGCTGTAGTAAAATGCCACACTCGCAAACAATGAAAATGGATGGGTCCTCCGAGTGGCTGAGCCATTTCACGATGGCACAGGGATAGAAGGGAGGGAGTGAGGGAGGGAAGGGTGGAAATAAACAGCAAGTGACAGAAACAGAAAGGGAACAGTAGACATGTCGAAGTGAAACAATATGACTTGTCAGAGGTAGATGGAAGTTGCCTTGCGTGGCTTCAGGTTTTTATGAAGTGCGTGCCCCAGAGACAGTGTCACTATTCCCCCCATGCCCAAAAGGAGTTGGAACTTTAAGAAAAGGCCACGAACTCACCGCAGAGAGCGGACCTCTGAGTCCCAGCAGATGACTGGAAAGGGTCTGTTTGTCAGAATGGGTTTTTATGTCCAGGACCATTTCAGCCAAGCATCCATTACTGAATTCATGCAACATTAAACTGGCAGTAACCCAGCTGGTCATTTCCTCCATCTGAATGAAGCATCAGAGAGAAAACCCCTTGAGGAAACGTACTCTGGAAAAGGTGCAGCATGATGAATGGAGCAATAATATTTGGCGTGGACCAACGTTTGGCCAAAACAGGGAGCTTGATTTCAATAGAATTGTTCAACAGCACTAAACTGCCTCTGGTGGACTATTCTCTTTGTAAGATCCACTTAAAGAGCATTTTAAATGGAACGGGGAAACATTTAACAATAGTGTCCTCTGTTAACCATTAAAGATTTATTTCGAAACAAGACCTGCTTATGAAAGCGCGATGGAATTTTGTGGAGCAAAAATATCTGTGGTTCTCTGCAACAACAAAAAAGCAGAGAATATTTAGAAGAGTCGAGACAATTATTTTGCTTAAAGTTCCCCTCCGGACACATTTGGCTGCCTCCACTGTCAGTGCAAGGTTAAGCAGTGCGCACCAGGAGGGAGGCGTGGATCCCCAAGAGTGCAGATACAGATTTTATGCCAATACTAAAGGTGAACCACTTAGCCAAGTGGTTTGTGAGGACCCGGGTGCTTCTGGGGCTGGTTGGCACATCTTTGACACATCCTTGTTTTGCTGTCTCCGTCTTCTGCCAGGGCTAAATCACAGTGATCTCTCCACTCTGAGTGGAGAGCAAAACCACTAGCTATCGACAGATGCGCAGAGGATAGAGGCGGGAGCCAGGAGCTCCAGACTCTTTATCCCTTCCCGCACCTCTTGAATGGAGGGCATTCGGCAGAGTGGAGTGTTTGGGACTCCCGCCGCATTTACATCAGGCCTTTTTATTCCACCAACAATCAGAACAAGAGCTCGGGGAGAAAAGAGATGCCCACGAACACCTCAAATTGTCTCGTTCCGAATCAAATTTGACTGACTCTGTTAACGCAGGAGAAATACAATTACTTCTCAGGTCAAATTAAAGATCCCCTCTTCAATTTCCACCCACATTATACAACAGAAATGGAAGCTTTCAAATGCTACACTGCTCAGAGTAAAGAGATGTTTTCCCAGCCAAAGTACAAAGACTCCACAATGCCAATGTAGGACACTGACTGTCTTTCATTCTCAATGTTTCTGTAGCTCTGATCTCTGTTTCTCTGTGGCTGTCATCACACTGTTTGTTTACTTCATTTTTATTTAATTCATGTTGTATCTGCTGCCTCTACTCGTGCTCATTTTAAACTGTAACACACAAATTGGGGAGAATGTTATCAAGAAATCTTGACTAAAGCATTGACGTTTTGTTGAGTTATGGACTCGTCCTCAAAAATGTACCTGTACGGGTCCATTTAATATATACATAGTAATTGTGACAGCGGTGTGAGGCAAGGACTCTGTAAAGGTCCCTGGTGGGAAGCTGCTGTGTTTGTACGGGGGCTACCACTTGCAGGTGGGAAGCTCGATGGTGGTTACAATCCAAGCTGTCAGTCTCAGTTACCTGAGATCTCACTGTTTTCTGGCTGAAGTCAGAGTGGTTCTGTCCATCTGAACTTTGCTCCACCGCCTTAAAAATGCACACAAGTAACATTCATTCTGCAGTTCAGATTAACAGGCTCTGACAGCTCTTCTTGCAAATGTTTGCACGGCTGCTTGAGAAAGTGACACTTCAATTTTTGTAGCTTACTCTGAAAAAAGGCCATTTTGATACAGACAGCTAATAAGTCAGAGCCGAGCACTCTAGTAGAATGAATATACTTTTATTTTTATTTATTATTTAACAATAAACTGGTGACATGAAACTCAGGGAGCTCACTTTCCAACAGAGAGGCGCACACCTAATCTTCTCTCAGCTTCTGGTCCGTGTCATATCATCCACAACCCACAGTCTCTCAATCAGTACCTTTACATGCACACTAGTCCTGGAAATAATCATATTTGACACAACCTTTGTTATATCATATTATTATAAGAACATATATAGAATAAATAACTATTTGACCAGTCGCCCTGACTATTATAACAGTAAGTATAATAATGAGCGTGACTCAGTAGAGCAGTTGTGAGTCTTGTGAGTCGTGTTGGAACATTAGTGACCATCTGCTTATTCATGTCCATATGATTTCTACCCAGCGCTGTGACCAAAAAAACTGCATGGGCCAAAGAATAAGTGGTATCCACACATTTCCTTAACAGATTGTCCCCATACGTCTGCATTAAACACCTGATCCTGAGAGGTCTTTTGCAGGCAGATTGAACAGTGGGTTTGTTTAACAATGATATTAGAAAGTAAATTAGATGTCTGGCATTAATTACAAAAAATTTACTCATCCTCAACCGCTGCTGGTTGCACTCTAGGCGACCGCCTAGCTGGCATCGGCTTAATCAAGGCCCCACATGGTAATCTCGGTAATTAATCACCACACCACCACTGCCCAATTACGCTTATTTCAGTAGATTGCCAAATTGGTAGTCATGCCTCTCTCACGGTACATATATTCCCACAATGCATTAAGCCTCACTTATACTGCCTGCAAGGACGTGGACATGAGCCAATGAGGAAACGTTTGGATTTTTTATACTCGTGGGTTTCTCTCCCGACAAACCATCATGCTCAAATCTCCTCAACTTTCTTTGCCCATCTCTGTCTGCATAGCTAGAACGTGTTGGGTGTGCACAGACAGGGGAAACAACCTAAGGGCCGCATCTGATGGTGTGATGTCACTTATGACCAGCAGACATGTGACAAAGACCTTGTGTCTCACTTTTCATTGCTGCCAGATTCTATAGAATACCAACGTATGTGTAGAGAACGCCAAAAGATGGATTGAAAGAGAGAGAGACTGCTTAGGGCTGTCAAGAGCAAGCAACTACAGCATCTTGGTCTGGGTGGTGACTATGGAGGAAAGGGGCTCCTAGAATAGTGCCAGACCAGGCTTGCAT
The DNA here is from genome assembly GCF_910589615.1 of Taurulus bubalis. Lineage (NCBI taxonomy): Eukaryota > Metazoa > Chordata > Actinopteri > Perciformes > Cottidae > Taurulus > Taurulus bubalis. The sequence continues at coordinate 8,005,832 of NC_136609.1, forward strand.
CCATGTCTTCCAGGAAGTCACTTCCCTCTTCCCTGAAAATCCTGGCATAAAGCTCGTCATATCCCTGAAGTATGGTCGATGAGTCCGACACACAGCCTTATGGCGTTCCACAGTGGGTACTGGCAAGTTCCGGTGCCGGCCTTACAAGCACAGCACACAAGCTGGACTCTTCCAGTTTCCAGAGATGCACTGGGAAGCAGAGAGGTAAAGCTACATGTGTGGATAAGAGTGAGATGTGTCAAGAACTGTGCTCAGAAGCAAAGCTAAAAGTGTGTGTGTGTGTGTGGGGGGGGGCGGGGGGGGGGACTTTATCCTCAAAGACTGGCTGGCTCATACTGGCAGTGTGTTTGCCCCACTTTGTGAACATCACTGCTCCTTTACCAGAGAAACAGAAAAATCCCGTCTCCTGGACTCAAATCAAAAACGCTGACGCCGTTACTGTTGTCCTCCCCAATCCACAGCAGCACATGTGTGGCTATCTTGGTCGTCCCAGGGATCACCTCTTTACTACACCACTTGTCGATGCCTTGTTGTACCCAGCACAAGCACAGCCGAGAGAAAACACAGTCGAGTGTTAGTACCTATAATCAATAGGTTCTGGGTTGTGGAATGCAGTTGCGACCCTGTGTTTGTGTATCTGCCGGCAAACATTGACGTTTGAACCTTTGACGAAGAAATTCTGTCTGTGTTGTTTGTTTGGATCGAGTGAGGGGGCAGCCAGGATGCCCTCTGAATGAGAAAACACAGCTCTTATGGTGCTTCAAAAAGCTCTTTTTGTTCCCCCTTCAAGAGAACCGAAATGCGGGAACATATGAATTGTGGGATTAGGTCAATGCCTGCCACCCATCAAGCCAGTATATCCAATGTTTCTCACAATGTCACAGTCTCTGTGTGTCTGTGTGTGTCTGTGCGTGTGTGTGTGCATGGCTCTGGTTGCTATGGTTATGCCTTCCTCCGAATCAGTCTGCAGGCGGATAAATAATGCACACTAATGCTGGCTGGGTGACAGCACTGCAGCAAGCTGTTGCTCACCTCAGCTTCGCTCTGGAAACACTCACAAAAACAGACATAAATATGCTAATGTGCAGAAACATGGATGCATGTTGCATGACAACATGCATCCACTATATGAGCGCAACCACAAGCACGTGCAAGGCTTTTTTTTTGGTTTATGTTTTATAACATCGCTGGAATTGACTGAGCAAAAGCTGTCAGGCTGTCATGACTGTTCCAATAGAGTGAGATATCAAAGCTTGTTTTGACATAACCCTGTTTAATGAAGCAGGTGAATACACTTTGATGGACTGATGTCAATACCTTCCCCACGGTGGGGTGATCCTAAAAGGTTTCAATCAGCCTCTTCAGAGACTGCTGCCAACGCTAAACCTGTGATTTGAAGCCAAACGTTGAAGAAACAGCATCAATGCAGCAGACTCATATCTTTATGTGTGTGGTCCGGGGTGAATATAGGTACAGTCTGCCATTTCTTTGAGCTGTCACTCATAAAGAGTCCACCGGACGGGATGTTCATTGGCCCGTTTTTCGCTTTGGTCGACATTATTTGTCAATATTTCACAGTCCCAAGGGAGACATCTTTTTGGTGAAGAGGCGAAATGTCCTTCTGGGTAATGTGCGTATGAAATCACTGACAACTAACAAAAGGGGTAGATGAGGCAAGTTGATGAAAAGTGCGCGCACACAGGAACATGGTGTTCCTCTCACGCTGGAGGAAGCAAATCGCCGCATGGAAATATCTAAATATGTAACGTTACTTGTCAAAGTCCATATATGCATTTTACATCCTGTATTGATACGCATTTCACATTATATTTTTCTCACCTTTTGGTTTTCGGTTAACACACAAGACCGAGCTGTTGTGAAGGCAGGTGACAAGAGAAGGATGCAGCACACTCGCAGTTTGGGAATTAATGTATACCTTTCCTTTACTATCAAAGAGGCAATTTATTTTTCTATCTCCACCTGAAAACTGGTGGAGAGTGAACAACAAAGAAAGGGTACCGTATGTGGAATGATCATTGATTTTTTAATGTATTACTCACTCAATATCTGGCTAGAAGAGCTCTTTTAGAGACGTGATAACAAAGAGCAGATAGATTTGATATGGAGAATAAAGTACAAGGAACACAGGACAACGGGAGACAAAGGAGAAACAGGGAGATGGAGAGTTCTTTATGCTTTTTACTGAATGCATGGATGAGCCATTGTTCATAAATCTGTCTTGATATATGGAGAAAGAAACATTTCTACTGCAATAAGATAAGGAGTGCTATTTTTACCGTGTATTTGTTCACGTCAGAGTCTCGGCTCATGTGGTATAGCTGGCACTGATAGGAAATCAAAGCTTTCCAAACCAAAAGGAAATGGAAAAATGAATAAATAATGTGCTCTGATATTTCAATGTTGAACACTTTTATGGTCATGGAATTTAAATCCTCTTTCACTCAAATCTTAAAACTTGTTATAAATGACCTTTTGCACTGTATAGACAAGGAATGAATGCAAAACATCAATGCGATTCCACGGTTGTATTGGAACTAGCTGCAGAGAAGCCTCACACGGACATTTTATAGGAACTTCTTTTATGAACTTCTATAACCTTCAAAGGAAAAAAGAATGAAAATAAAGAAATAGCCTCCAGATGACAATAACAGCGGGAGAGCAGGTGGTCCCTGAGAAGAAAAAAAACTGAATATAAAAGTTCAATAAGGCCACAATTATCAGAGTCCTCTGTTGCCAGTCAAAGTAAATCTAATTTATTTGGCCTGCCTGCAACACTATTTGATCTGAGGGGAGAATATTGCCTCATGATCCAGACTGTAGAATGACCAACACACCAAATTACTGGTTCAGGATCAGTCATATTCTATATTTCTCTAATAGTCAACAAAACCCAATGAAAATCAATCACCAATGAACTGATCCCACTAAAAGTATTATCTCCATAGTCTAGTAAGTATTCTTCCTCTGTCATATAGAGCTACATTTTTCTCAAAAAAATATTCAAAACCAAATCAATGAGCCCAACAACATGTTCCTTCAACACGATAAACATAGGCAGACTATTTTACATCAATTCATCACACACTGCCACTGCTGAAAATATGTACCACATTCGCTATTTATGACATTATGGTTCATCTGCTTGATTCATCTTTGGACACTTAAGACATATAATTATAATAATGGAATAGCTTGGTATGACCCTCCATGAACAATAAAGAGAGGGCCACTAGCAACAGTATTTAACATGCTGAGAGCCTGTTGTTCCTTTTGTACTCTGATTGCAATCATGTCAAAGGCTGAGGGTCTCTCACCCAAACTTAAAGAGCATAAAGAAAGGGGAAGAGGGTTATTGAATAGTGCAATAGATTAGCAAGTTTCCAGAGTCCCATCACGGTCAATGATATTCATATTTTGCAGTGCAGTGACGCTACAAAGAAAAAGACACATTTGACACTTCAAATGACTCGAGTCCCAAGCTTGAAGAACCACATTAACCAGTTCACTCCCAGAATGACTCACCATCTATTTCCCTCCCATCAAATCAATCTCCCAGCCTGTAACATCTTTTGTCTTACGTTATGAACACTAAGTTCCCATTTCATTGTCATCCACCTCAATTAAATCCAGGATCTGAAGGCCCTCAAAGATCCATAATGCTGTGCCTTTTCATTAGTATTCATGATTGCTAATTTTAGATGAATTGCCGTATTGATTTCCCTATTGGTTCTGCTGGCTGGTCACTGAGTCACGCGCTGAGTAAATGATTCACTGCCACCCTATTTATTTAATAATCTGAATTTAATCTCAAATGATGTGCTCGTCACGTTGTGATCTTGCGTTGATGAATGTGATGAGATAAAGGAGAAGGTCATAAATAGTATGGGATCTGTGTTTGCTAATTAATACAGATTTATTTCTGGAATGGTGCAGCAAGAAGTGGCACCTGCCATCCCCTGTCTTAAATAAGTCCAAACTTAGTAGTTTTAATCAGTCTCTAAGGAGAAGGACACACAAAAGAAGATAAAAAACAATCAACCAAAATCACTTCAGGCTTTGACAAACAAGAACCCACAGAAGCTTTAAACTTGGGTGCAGTTGAGTGCACTCAGAGAGGATAATTATCTTCATCTGGGCCTTTTCTCTCCTTGCTTTCATCACCACAGTGATTGTTTGTGCTCCCAATTTCATCACTCCACTGCTGAACTTCCATAGAAAAGTGCACTAGCTCACATTTTAAGGCTAAAGCAAAGTACATATACACATCTTGCGAAAATAACAGCCAAATAGTAACTCTTTTTAAAGCCTTTTCCACACACTTCATTGTGCAGGGCTTGACGGGTTGGCAGCGCTGCATTGTGTTCGTGTCATCATATCAGAAGAATAGATTGATGGGATTCCTTTGCTCCGTCTTGAAAGCAGTGTTGACATGCTTTCCTTGTTAAAATGCTCAAGTGATTTCTATTTATGAATGTGAAATTAACCATGAGGAAATGGCAGCAGATATTCTGATGTGTGGAAACACAGTGGATTACTATGTTAATGTGGATTTAATTGACTCCCACTATCAGTAGATGCACAGCTATGTATTCTGCCTGCACTGACACTGCTCCACAGTTTGCAATGCTTGCTGGGAAATATTCACTCCACAACAATATTCCGTATATTAGATCTATAATAAGAATATTAACATTTTGGAGGTTTTTACTTACTATTGGTTCATTTAGAAGACCATAGTGGCCAATATAACAATAATAGCAAATTAATTTAGTTATCACAGCATTGCGTTTGGCGATGGGACCAATATATCAGCTACCGGCCATTGAGTACAACAGCAGTTGTTTTTTTGGGGCAGATTTTCTGTGATTTTTCTCATTTAATGTTGTCTGCCTTTGAAGAACAAGGGAGACGAGCTCCTCAGCGGGCATAGCGAGAGACAGCAGGGAAAAACAGCATGTAGAGCACATCTAACTCGGTAAATTAGGGGTTTACTGCGACCAAACCATAGTCGGGGATGGTTGAGACAGTGGGAAGATGAATCCAAAATGCTTTTTGGTGAGTTTCATTTTGTGAGTTTGAATGAAGGGGGTTTACGATGAGTTAACAAGGCAATTACACACCAGAGTGAATATATCGACAATCACCGGTTGGGCATCCACCGTCAGCCCAACCCTATTGCAAATAGGGATGCATACTAAAAATAATTGCCAAGTTCACAATACTTAATAGAAGAAATAATGCTGCTCAACCTCCAGGCTTCATTGTAGGATACAAATTAGAGACGAAGACTAAAAACTATGCTGCGCAAATGGACACTTTGAGTGATTTAACTATATATTTACCGACACACTGGTTACACAATCGGCACACACACACACACACACACACACACACACCTTTAATTCTGCCTTCTTTAACAATTAGACGCCCCACTTAGTGACTCTGTACTACACCATGTCCCCGGGCGTTTACATTGCTAATTGTTGAAATTATTAATGTCCAATCATTGACAATCACCATCATCTCTTGTAGCATAGAAGCCTATAGTTCAGGTACTGCATTAATCCTCCACACTAATCCCACTTTGTGTGGATACAGTGCTCAGTTCCTTATCTAAACATTCTTGTCAAACAGGAATTGGTTATGCTACAATGTGTTGACGATCTCCATGTTGTTTGATTGGTTGTGAGGGTACAAGCACATCTGATCAATTTTTTCCTGAAATCAGAAAACAATGGAGCTAAGAGCCAAGAAGTCAGTCGATGTGGCAGTTGGAGAGCAAGATCTGGGTAGACGAAAACGTTCACTTTAGGGACCACTAATGAAGAAAAAGCGTTTCCTTAGCTTTATATGCATAATTTCTGTGCTTCGGCTGGAGACTTGCTTTCTGCCCACAGAGCTGCTCCGCCATTACAGCACTGAGTGCATCTCAGACGTAGACATAGATCCACGCTGGCAGCATTTTTAACAGATGTCCCGCTGCCTAATGTGAAGTAACTTCACTCGAGGCTTTTGTACCCAAATTGCAAAACTGATGTGATGCACTGCATTTCACTTGAACCAGTAGTGTCTCTCAGGTGAACTGTTGTGCTGTGGAAATAGGCCACACAATAAAGCTCAAAGTAAAATAGCACGCAGCTTAAAATATGACTGCAAAACATATTTTTCTTGCCTTGGTTGATGCGCTGCAGTGTCTCATGGGCCTCTCCGAAAAAGATTTCTCCTTGGCTGTTTTAAGCCCCATGTAAATTCAACAGAAAATATCAACATATGTAATGGTATTCTTTCAAAACAGCAGAATAATACCATCTTAGAGTCACTGATCAGAGAGCAGAAGATGAAGACAAAAGGCATCTGACCTAATGCATGCATGTTTTTGTTGTTTGACTCAAAATGATATACTTCAAGAATATTTTTGATGCAGAATGTTTTATATACAGTATATATTAATATATATAATTTATAGTAGGGAGCACTTTAATGAAACTGCAAGGCTCTATACCGAATGGCAATTCACAACCACAGCACTCATTTGACTCTCTCCTACACTCCCATCTTCAGGCTGTGGTAGTATATTTTCATACCTTTTGAAGTCTTCAGTCTGGAAATATTTATGAATTATGCTGACACTTTTAAGACTCAAAGTTCTAATGCACTATGCTGAAATTAGGAGCGATACATCCGCAGCTTCAAGAATTTCACAGAATCTGGCCTCTTGAGATTCATTCTTTAACTTATGATGCTTTATGCATCCGGACAGCCCGCATCGTTATTCTGTAAGACATGCATCCGTTTGATAATTCTTTTTGAGCCGAGGCTCCTGTTTTGACGTGAGGACCACAGAGACGAGCAGAGCAGGCCTGGTGAGGTCTCCCCAAGGCTGGAATTCAGCAGATTTCAGCTCAAACTGCCTCCCCCGAATGCCCCAAAAAATGAAAAATACTGGCAAGAACAAGTCCTTGAGAAGTGTAAAATGACATCAAAAGTATCACAAATTCATCCTGAAAACTTTATAAATGCTTAGCTTGTAGGCGTCTGTGGTATAAGTGCTTAGCTTTGAGCTGGGACGGAGGACATTTTGAAGCTTTTTGGAAATTGCTGCTTACTTTAACAAGTTTACAAATGTTCCCAATGGAGAGCATTTATTTTGAAACAGCCAGCTCAGACTGAATGCAGTCAATCAATTGCAAACCCGAAAGTCACAGAATGACAGCCCATAATCATATTACGCTCCGGCCTATCAGGAGCATGTGTTTGTGTTATTATTCAGCAGTGTGTGGCACCTGCTTGCAGCGTACTGCTAATGAGAAGCTGTTGAAAGAAGAAGATCCTCCATTGTTCTCTGAGGAATCAATGGGGTACCTATCAAAAGGTGCGCTATCTGTAATATGAGGCAGATTAGTTCAAATCAGATAACAGGAATTAAAATGGATGAAATGGAACAAAAGGATGGGAAGGAGGCGAGGAGACATCTGCTGATGCGCAATCAAGCTGATCTCTAGCCGCGCGCGAAATATACATTGCGTTTTTCTTGCTTTTATTCAGCTAGAAAAGGGCTTTGCTGAGCATCAACTCTATTTTTTTCTTTTCTTTTCTCATACCCTGGCATCACATTCATACAGCTGCACCCTTCTGCTAGACACTGAGCAGCTCCAATGGACCACTTAAAGGGTATAAGTGCAAACTCAAGGGCACCTTGACTGTGGTTTAAGAGTGAGTAGTATTCCTCATTCTCTCCCAGATTGTCCTCAGTTGCTTCTTCCAGTCACAAGCAAGCATTTAAAACCTTCAGGCTACTGCAGCCATCTGCACACGACTTACAAAATGAAAATAAAGAATACAAAATAGGTTATTTCCATGACCTGGTGTCTGGAAAAAAACTAACAGATTCCTATATTCCTATAAGCGTGGACTAAAATGTCTCGATGCACAGCTGACCCTGCATGCAAAAGGTCAAACGGTCAGGCACATCACCGGGGGCCCGGATTCCCAAAATGGCTCAGCGTGGGCGCACTGGCAAAAGGGGTCACTCACTCGGATGACCGGACCACTTACAGAGACAGTCTGTGAAGGGAAGCATCAGTAGGCAGGAGGATTCAACACCTCCTCAGGCCAAAGGAGGAGGAGAAACTGTAAACTGTGAAATCTCCTCTTTGCCCTTACATCCTGCACGGGCCCGCATGCACCACGCTAAACTGTTGCTGTTGCTCTTTGTACTTAGCCAAGTGGGTGAGCAGGATCAGGTGAACTGGAGTTGAACTGAATGATGTGTGGGCCTCCGTTTTGGCTCGAGGTTGGGAACAGTTTGCTTTGTTTTGAATCACACGATTAAAAAGACATTGAATTATAAGCCTTTTTAATTAGCTAACACGACCAAAAAAAATCAGTTTCTGCAGGTTCCAATACAGAGTGTTTCAGAGTAATACATATGCGTAGACAAGCTACATTATAACAACCTACATGAGGAAATATAGCCATCTAAATTGGGGTTTTATTGAGATCAGATTCACCTATTTTCTACATGTTACAGATATTTTCTGTGGTTGTTCCACAGCCTGCTCAGCCAGTATTACTCCATAATGTGCTGCTGGGGAGATGGTGATGCAACTGAATCACTCACTCATGAAACAGCATTTTGAGAGTAATCTTGTGTAGTCACATCTCTGTCTCACACCCATGCAGCTGTGAAAAAATTTGACAGAGAATGTTGAATAAAAAAAGAGCGCCTGCGGCAGTGATTTGATTGGTTCTCAGCTTGAAATCATGTCCTGGTTACACACCTCTGCTTTGTTTGGGAATTGTTATTTAAGCTATGTTAATGATAAATTAGATGGAAATGTAATGGCGTGTTTACCCCACAGGCAATGGGCAAAGTATTAAACCTGTTCAACAGCCTGCGGTCTGTTACATGAATGTCTTTTTCCTCCTGCTCAGGTTGATGAGTTTGTGATTTTCAAACACAGTTGGACACATGAGATTAGCTCAGAACTAGCAGGAAATTGTTTAAAAAAAGGATAATACACCGGTGAACACCATGTTATGTTCTGCCCTGCAATTTCACAGGAGATCACCCCATCTTGATAAATGTTGAGGCTCCAAAATATTACACCTATACACGACTGATTTACATTCACAAACTAATGCTATCCATTCATATGTGAACAAATCCTCCAAATGTTCACTAGCAACATATTGTAATTGTATTCTCCTACTATATCTTCTCCTGACAACTAAACCATGTTTAGTAATGCTTTTATGGTTATGTATCTTAGAGATATTTTATACAAAATTCAGAGCATATAAGTGCTTCTGCACAGCCGGCCGGTTGCAGCTCACAGTGGAAACAGAGGCAACAGTGCTGACATAACCTGAGGTTAATTTTACCTTCAATTTACTGCCGTAGTCTTTACTTGGGGAAAATACATTAAATTGATATTCTTGATCTATTCTATTGCATCTTAGTTGAGCTTTGGTTACCAGCTGTTAATAAACAGGTAAGAATTATTTGGAATCAAAATGAGATGTTAATGCGTTTCTATCTGTTTGTGGAAGTGTTTACATTCATTTTTGCAGTCAGTGTGGCTATTGTATGTTTTACATGCTTCTTTGAATAATTATACAAATATATTTGAATACGTTTGCCCTTGTGAGCTCTTGTACACGTGTGTGGCTTTGCTCGGTGTGGACCGTGCAGGTCAGCGGAGAATCTGCTGGAGGCAGCAGCATATTTTCCCCCGCTACATCACCTTAGGGACATCATGTTCTCCAGCACAACCACTGCGACACATACTTTATTAGCCCGTAAAATTCACGATACACTCCCCCCCCCCTCCTTTTGTTTCTATCACATGGCTTTCAAATGCAAGTACTTGCAGATTAAGTCAGTAAAATTGGAACGGTTCAGCTATAAACACCTGGGATTCTATACCAGAGTGTATGGCTTCACACTTCATATGGTTTTGATCATATTTGCACATATTTTGCAAACAATAATTATGTATATATTCATGTTTGCATTTCCATGCTGTATATGTCCTCATTAATATTTGTCACAAGACCTTAAAGAAGAAAAACATCATTTTGTGCTCCAGTCATACCAGAACCACAACAAGATACAAGCCAATAATGATGCTTTATGGAGTTTTTGGTATGTTTTTGCAAAAACACATAATATATGCTACATTGCCCTTGATCAAGAAAAAAAATAAACACAACATATTTTTGAGTGCTTTCATTTCATAATATTTTTACTATAAAATGTCTAAATGAATGTGCAGCAACTGTACTTCCGTCCTAGAAACAACCTGTAAATCCTCACCATGTCCCCATATGTTCACAGCTCCATTCTGGCGCTTAAAAATGACACTTGGCAGGTTCAGGCGGCAACAAGATGTGGAGGGCATGTGGGCGACAACCCCTCATTCTGGGATGTGCAGCCCATGACTTGGCGTTACGGGGGGAAAAAAAGAAATGTGTGTAAGTATGTTCTGTGTGTGTGTGTGTGTGTCTGGGTTTCAGAGAACTTCTCTTGCCAGGTTTCCACTGTGCCAATCTGTAGCAGCCATGGAGCATCCTGGATTTGCTCAGCCATCAATCAGTCGCCTGCCATGGCTGAGTGCTTACAGACACACACAGACAGACACACACACACACACACACACACAAAAACCTCTGACAACCCTCATTTCAGAGAAAACCAAGGCCGCCCGCTACTTTATTAAAAGGCTACAGCTGCTGTTTACGTGGGCACGGAGCAAAAAAGATTTTCTCTCCTAAGACTCAACACAGACAACAGGTCGTGCTGCTTCGTCATTTTCTCAGTTTGTCATACTTTGCTGAGAGCAATCTGGAGGACATAAATTCTTGCTTTCATAAGTTCAAATGACATACATTTAACATTTGTGTGATGCTAGAGACTTTCCAGTGGTATACAAATCTAACAAAAACCGTGAGCATGATCCTGTGGCCTACTGTTGCGTACCGAGATGCATATCACCAAAAGAATACATATAGTGAAAAATAAAGATGATCGTCAGGGGAAAATAAAGGTTATTTTCAAATTTCCCATGTGTAGAAAATTGTCTGCATATAAAACTTTTCTAAATACATGAAATGCCAGATGCATAAAACGTAAGGTTAAAATTCCAGCGCATACATCCCTAAACTTGGTATGCCCTTTACCGAGTCAACTTCCTGGGTACAAGCTAACACGCACACAGTAACCATGCTTTAGCCGAGCCCCCAGGAAGAGTGACTGGCTTTGAGGCCACGCTTTGGAGTAGCCTTTACAACTTTCGGATCCATCACTCGATGCCATTGGGCTCGAAAACACTTACATTGGAAAAGACTGAAAAAAAACTGCAGGAGGGAGCGGCGGAATTAAAGGAAATGCTAGTGCGCTTAGCTCCATCGGCTCAGAGATGCAAAAGTTCACAAGAAGATCAGGGTCATTTTATACTCGCCAGTCGAGCCATTTTGACTTCATGTGCAACTTTCTCTTTATACATCCAAGGTATTGTGTTTTTATGTGCACCATTTGCTAATGAGCATTTAGCACACATTGTACAGCTGAGGCTTATTGGAAGGAAAATAGATTCACAAGTGTTTTGTTTTGAATCTAGACGACATTAGCTTTTAAGTACCAGCATAAACATCCAAATCTGTCCAATTCTGACAAAATTGGAAGCAGTATTGTGGGTAATGTAGGCGTCAGGTTTGGTTTAAGAAGAGGAACGCTTGAGATTAACAAAAAGACATCTATGGCTCTGCTGCATTGATTTTGATCCTTTAAGAAAACAAGTGAGACCAACAATGCTATCGGGAGGAAAAGGTAAATTGTTAGAATGGTATTTTAACTAAACTTAAAAACTCAAAGGGTTGAAAGTGGGCATTGACTGATCTTTGCGCTTGGCTCGTTCTGGCTGCAGATTCAAATGGTGAGGTTGTGTTTAACCTGGTAGGTCGTACAGCTTCAGGGGGAGTTGGAGTTTGGAGATCAAAGATGGCTAAGTGTGTCAAGTAGGAAATGTATTATCTTGCTGCTGGGTATTTCCAGAATGCTGGTGGAAAGGGTTGGAGCGGTTATCGGCCTGCACCTCTGGGGGTCTTTGAACATAGCGCTCATACCGAGGAGGTGCATAAACAGTCTGCTCTTAACACAGTAGGTTGTCCCCCCCTACATATGCGGCACACAGTTCCTTTTGCATGACTTTCTTTCAGCGTGAATTCATGCTCAGATCAGGAATGAAGCTATTAAATAAAACTTGAGAGAACTGATGCATTTCCTATAATCTTTTGCCATATACTGCACAGTATGCAACACAGACGCCTATATTCTGCACGGAGTGTATAGCTCGAACCAGAAGGTTATGTACTCTCAAGGGTATTGCTCGTCATTCATTCCAAATGATTTACTTAAGCACATACACTGGCTGCTTACACGCTTTCAAAATGGACTTACAGTCTATGGTTAATCATAGCAATGCTTAAAATATCAAACACACGGCAGGGGACGGGATTCATAAATAATGTGACGCCATCAAGGAGATTGCTTATCTATAATGCATGGTTTTGTTTGCTTCACATCTTGTTGGGCCCTGCACTTGCCATATATGAGACAGATCAATGGACACGTGGAAATTCATTACTGCATACAGCATGCATTAAATATTGAAGCTGTTGTGTTTTTGTTTGCGGTTAACATCCCCGTAGGTGAGAATGCTTTCAAATCGTAGTCCTCGTTGGGAATAACAACAAAGGTCCAGTCAACGCTTCAAAAGGAGAAAGATGAAATGTTTGGTGTATCCAGATATATTCTGATTGACATAACGAATGTCTATTTCACACACAGTATTACTGGCGTGCATTCATACTCGCTCTCTCTTATCTTGGTTTTTGCTATAGTACGATGTATATCCGCTTGAAGATCGCTTCATTCTTCGTATGCAGCGGAAAGATGAGTTGAGAATTTTTTTTGGGATAATGAAGGTCAGTCTTGGAACATTAATCCTGTTTGCACAACACTAATTATCAGTAAAAAGGTGTAAAACTAACACAATTGCTTGATCACTCACTTTTTACTACATAGACTATTGTTGGCTCTATTGCCAGCTAAGTGTTGATATTTCTGCAGAAACTCTGGACTGTTTGGGTGTTTTCTTATGTTCAATTCCAACTTCTTTCTACAGAATCTGCACATTGCAACAGGTTAGGGATAGGTTATGATTTATGGCAAATAACGCTATAGTAATAGTACGGTTGAGACCTTTAGAGAAAATGTGCTACGGTTACGACTACCCCATCCCAGCTTTGTTGTCCATTCAGCCTCTCCATGAAGAATTCACAATTTATTATATTGACACTTCATACTGGCACTGGGTGTAAATCGACATCTCAAGAATCGTCCCATGTCGACATCTTTTCTTGGGTTGTGGACTCAAGACCTCATAAATTATGTCATCTATATTCCTTTATGGCTTACCTGGAGGATGGCCGAGTATTCATAAACACGAATCTTTAACACTGTGGGATTTACAAGGCTTCCTATGATATCATATCTACCCATGTCAACTACAGCATGGTGAAGGCAACGGCAACAGCAACCCAACTCCGGCAAATGTACAGTGAAAAAAACACTTTCAAAAAGACGGGGAAGATTTTGGTTCCAATCAATATAAAGATTGAGGATATTTGCTGGTCTGCACATGGCAATCCCCACTCGTACTCTCCCCCATGTTACTGCTTCCTGTGATGGATTCCTGTATTCCTTGGGTTGTGGGCTCCAATAACCACAATGTCAACCATGTATTCACTAAAGTGACAGACTCACATCTGGCTCCAATGAGATTATGTTGGCATAAATGCATGTGTATGTTCATCGAGTCTGGCATATATGGATGCCAATTAAATATTTCAGGAGCTTTATACCGCCACTCAGATTCTCAAAGTACAGCTGCAATGCATTTCAAGCAGCAAGAAGCAAACTAAAAACAGATGCTTCGCTGGACTTTAAAAGATAACATAATTCAGATTTGGACAAATTTACAAGACTTCACCTTCGAGCCTATAAATCAATGCACAAACAAAGGCAATCATGATTTGTCAGTGAGTCCACAGAGCACATCAGATCGGGGGAGCTTTAAACACAGTATCAAGGCTGAATAGAGTTGCAGAGCGGATGTTTACCAGCAAGCGTGCTGTAAATTCAGGTCAGATCCCTCAGATTTATGCTCAGTGTTTTCCTCTCCCCCCTCACTCACACAGCAGTCACCCCCTCCCCTGTGAGCCACAGGTGCTGGCAGTGATGGCTGTGAAATGAGTCCTTGCTGGATGAGGGTTTCAGCCTCAATTTGAACCCCTCATGTTGGCAGACAACCACGGCGCTCGCAGCATTCCTCGCTCTGTATCTCTTCACACCATCTCCATATTCTCTGCCGCTATTGTTCCCGGCCCTTTATCTCAGTCATGTGTGTCCCTCGTCCTCTCTTTTCTGTTTCTCCGAGCCTCGTCTTTGTTTCAGAGCGCATGACGACGGAAAAGGCTTTGAGGTGTGATGACGCATTTTTCTTCTTTAAAGAAATAAATAAAAATCAAGATACTTGCTTTGTGAGCTGTTTTGTCTGAATGAAAAATGAGGAACGCTGACAGATTTTCACTTAATCCTCTGTTCGGAACATAATGTGCACATGAAATGCATTAAGGAAACTGTGTTTTGCATTTTCTGTGCCATCCTTGCAGTGCAGTGTCGGTCCATGTCTTCTTTTTAAGAACAGAATATATATATATATATATATATATATATATATATATATATATATATATATATATATATATATATATATATTATAATAATTCCACCAATAATGACAATGTAAGACAGAATGGCACAAATTTGGGGAAACTAATGCACGGTTTAACCTGCATGGTCAGCCACATCATTATTCAATTGAGTCTTTAATCTGGGAGATTAAAAGCGGCGCTGCAGCAGCACAAGAGTCGCGAGCACAAAAGTGGGTCAGCTTTGCCGAGCGGCAAGGGCACATTACCTTTCATCTCATTTATATCATTTTAATTTTCGCTACATAACAATGATGGCCGCTTTTGACATTTGAAATAATCAAAAGGAGTTACACGCTTACACTTTATTCACTACCAGTGTAATTGATTTCACGTATCTGGGAACATCAAAAGGGGGTACGTTTTCGAGTCGAGGACCTTCTCCATGCCTTTTGATCTTCCTTCACTGTTTTCGTTATTGTCAAATCAACACTAACCCATATTTATGGATGAGTGTATTCAGCAAACCCAACCTCTTCTAATTACAGGGAATAAAAGGCAGTTCTATTTTGGATGAAAGCCTCCTGACAGAGTTGGCATTGTCGTAACGAGGACTGCTTCGCCTCTTTTATCACTAATAGCTGCCGAAGACAGCTGAAATCCAAGCTGTACCATTTTATTACAGAAATACTGTATGCACACACACACACGCAGATCCTCATGTGTGTGCCGATACATATGACGCACGTTAATACACAGAAAGACATTTTGTGCTTATGGCTTAATAGGAAACGGAACGCCAAAAGGAGAGACAAAACACTAGTTTGATGTTCCTGTGCTGATAGTCGGTGAGAAGCTCTCCCACTCGCACACAAACACACACCGACTGGCTTCATGCCAACATATTGCAGGTCTGGGCGAGCAGACAGACGCAAGGGTCGCCGCCTCACAGCTTGAAGTGGAACTAATTGAAGCCCACTAGCTTGTCTTTATTTTGTCCTTTGCTTTCATATGTTTTGCACGGCTTCACACTAGCGCATGTCAAATTGTCTGTTGTGGAATACAGTTTCGTTGTGTAATCCAAACCATTTATTTCTACACTATCTCGGCAAACATGGTGGTTATGGCAACTAATCTGTGATGAAGGTTTGGTCACGGTTAAAGGGATGGTTCAGATTATTGAAATGTGGTTGTATGAGGGACTTATCCATAGTCCATAGACAGAAGACGACGGTTGGCACGACCACAGCTTGGAGATACAGACAGAAGTACCATCACGGGAATAAAGCAATCTCCTTTTTCGACAGGGAACTAATATACATCCATTTGTGCTCTCTTGCATGCACACTCCCCATCGGAAAGGCAAGGTCAAGGAAGGAAAATATATCTTATATAGTGTAAATAAAAAAATATATATTTTCTTTGTAGATCGGCCTTTTTAAGGTGACTTGCTTTGCTTCTGTGTCCACATATCTGCCTGTTTCTCCAAACTGGGGTTGTGCTGATAGCCATAGTCAGTCCTTTACCTACAGTAAATGGCGAAGTACCTCATGCAATTGAAAACCTCCCAAACTATCCCTTTAAACGATAAACACACTTTCACAATCTCACACAACCTTGCACCGAACTACCCCTCCACACCATTACTTTCCGCCTCACTGCATAGAAAGGTCTCGCTCCCTGCATCGGCACTGATGCAAACTGGTGCAAAATTAGCCAATAGCAAAGTTCCCAAGGATACAGGGCTGACATTAGGTTGTTGGAGAAGGCCTGTGTGTTCATTTTGTCGGGTGTTAGATACTGCTGTCTAAGCATCAGTTTGGTTAAATATGCATTACCTGAACAGGCGATGGTAGGGCCATGAGACCCACAGCGTTTATTGTGTTGCATTTTGGCACAGAGTTGGACTGACTGCATGACTGAGGCGGATGGCTGAGGCAGATTGCTCTGCAGGGAGGCGTCTGAGCCCACCCCACTGAGGAGCTACGAGTCCAGCCAGCAAGCCTAGAAAGACAAGCCAAATTTAGTGCATTCTTTTTATTAATTTCCAGAAAAAAATCCAAAAAATGCCAATGAATGCACAATTCCATCCACTACTGTTATGCAAATATCGAGAGTTGGGCGCATCGAGATAAATAGCTGATGGTGCTAATTCTCCAATCATGATTAATTCACCATGTCTGTTTCTAGTACACTTTTCCACCTCAGCCAAGCATAAAAACGTTTTTTTCCCCCCCAAACATTTTGTAGCATTTCAAAGCACTTACGGAGAATAGGAGAAGGGCTAGTTCATGAATTTACATGTGCAATAAACGGCCCCAACATGCAGTGATTGGATGGATGAGATGAAGTGGGAGGTAGGAAGAGATGGGAGAGGCTGGACCAGAGTAAATGGGGCCGAGCTCAAATAATGAGGCGACAAACTGACACCACAGAAATATTTCTTGGTTTATGTTGTGGGCAGACAGCACTTGACATGACTCACAAAATGTGAAGATAAATCTAATTAGTCACTGCACCGCATTTACATAAAACCTGTCAATACTTTTCATGGACATGGTTTGCTTGAGATTGAATTAATGTGCGAGTACGCAACAGGGTTATTTAAATAACTCTTTTAGTCATCGTGTAAAAACCTCTCACCTCAATGGGTGAATAACATACAGATTCAACAGTTTTTCTATACATCTTAAACATGTAATTACTTGACTCAGATGAGAAATCGAGATCATAGAGACAGAATGAAAAGGTCTGCAGCACAGACACATTCGCATCATAAACGGACATGTCATGCCGGAGCGCGACAAAACATCCCAGACACTCTGCTGCCCCTCTCTCCTTCTTCACCCCCCGCTGCTTAACTCTCATGTCCAGTTCAATGTCAATCTATTGTCACGAGAGCAGCGCTGCGTGTGGGGTCATAAATCTGCTGAATGACCGCTGACTGGTGTCTTTGATGAGGTCAGACTGACAGAAGGAAAAAAAACGGAGGAAATGCATCCAGACACAGCTGGAGCATCGGTGTTGGACAACACCCTGTGGAGGGGGAGAAGGAGAGAAATACATTAGCACTTTTCACAGGACATTTCGAGGCAACTGCTCATGATACATTTCCATTATTCATGTGTAGGTCATAGGCAATTAGAACCAATGCTGGTGTGAGGAGTTTGGAGAACATTATAAGTAGTAGCTTATCTATAATGCAGACTATTTTAAAATAGTTTATTCTCCACGAGAGATTTATGATATTCACATTCATATTTAGTGTACCGTTACGGCAAGAATGCATTGGTGTAATCAACTTGAGGAAAGCAGTCCAATCTTAATGCCTTATCAACGCCTATTTAGCCTACCACTTAGCTTGATGAAGCCCAGCCATCAGACCGTGATTAAACATGAGCTCAGCTGTTTACATTCTTAATTTATTGATTTACATTGAGCACTAATGTGATTTCCACGCACCCAGCAGCTTTGTAATATGGTTGGCGGTAACCTTTTTCTGCAGCAGTAGCACCAAAGTGTCATGTCGCTGACAAGCAGATGAGCAGACCAAACCAAACCAAAGCAAAGCATCATGACGAACTATAAGTTCAGTTCCAGGAGCGCCAGATTAAAGTTGGAGCCAAGATATAACCACACACACACACACACACACACACAGACACACACACGCGTCCCCTGACAGCTCATTGATTGCTAAAATGACAAGCTTTGCACATGGTGAGAGCAAAGCTATTCTATGCTGGTTAAAGTGACACAGTGGGGACTTCATGATCCAGTATTCTCTGTGATATAGATAAATCATACATGTGATGAAACCCCACTGGGGTGGATGGAACATGCAAATGAGCGTTTACGCGGGGAAGAGAGCTGCAGCATTAGAGCCATGCACACTCTCTGACCAAAAGCTACGATAACACTCGAGTTAGCGAAGAAGTGGCCAACAAATAGAGGAGATATATTGAGAGGGCAATTTGATCAAATACTCTCCTCTCCATCACATGATAATCAGGCTTTTCCCCGGATGACTTCATGTGTCGGAACCAACGTTGCAAGCTTTATTGCAGGTTTCGGGAAGCATATAATAACTGAGCATGGTTGTTGACTGTGGGGCTGAAATGTGCTGCAAATTACATGTTGTGAACTGCTTCCCTGAAATAGTTCCAAACATAATTGACCTTTTTTTCTGTTTGGATGAGAGTTGGATTTCCAACTCTCATGCTTTGGGCTTTCATATGCCCTTAAACATGTAGCTCATTTAGCGATTAAATCAGTAACATGAGCATTAATATCACAATGAAATATCTCCAATGAAACAGATAAAATGCTAGATGTGTCCAGGATTCCAGCGCTATGAATCGGAAAGCTTAACAGGGTTTTCTCCAGCCAGGTCAGCAAGTATTAACAATACCAATGAAAAACAATATACTTTGTGACTGGAAATAGCTGAAACACACAAAACATACATAATTGTGTTGCCTGTTTGCTCAAGCAGGCTGCATTTAGTAACGAATCCTCCCATGAAGCCAGTTACCAAATGCAGAGACACACAAGCGCTCCTTCCATTATTTTATCTTTTTTGTCTCTTGGAAGTCTTAAGTAGAATCTGTGAGCTGGAGGAAATGTCTGCAGAGTGTTTACTGTGACCCTGAAAGGGAAAGAAAACAAAAGCAGTAATTGGTTTCACTCCATCCATCTTACTGGGTGATGGACTCCGCAGGATTGCAATGGAGCTCAGAGACATGAAACAGACGAGACGTTGTTATAGACTCGAGAGCCGCTCCATCATGGAACTCTTTTTTTAAACATAAATGGGTGAGAACATGGAAAAGTGACACACTGCGTTGGGAGTGAGGCTTTGTCTTTCAAGAGGAATTTGGCTTCAAAGTGTTCTCGCGTGTGCACTGAGGACACAGGGTGTCTGTCTGAACATCTACTGTGTGGTGACATGCAGCTTCAAAGTGCAACTCAAAAATGCATTGAGAACATTGGACATTCCTGCAAACTTCTCTCTGTTCTAACATATATCAAAGAGTTGCACCACAGGGCAATGCCTTCGTTCCAGCTAATGGGATTTAAATGAAGGGATGTGGGGAAGTTGTTTTCTGCCAAATATACCTTAGAAATTGTACTCTTTTAACACATTGGAGATAGATTTTCTCTGGCGGTGCTCTTTAGATGTATTCGCAATCTTGTTCTCTGCTGCCACCCATAGAGATACCAGTTTTGTTTGTATAACCATGAAAGAGATTCAAATGATGAGATATCCTCGTAATTTATTCTTCGCCCGACCCTTTCTCACCTAAATAGGTACAAACTGAAAGAGCGGTTGCTTTTGGTGCGCAGACATTTAAAAAAGGCCACGATTTAAGATTGCTTGTCTTTCGCGATGATCTGACGGTGTTCTGACAGGCCTCCGTTTGAAGGGTGGCGTCTTCAAAACCTTTGATAACGCATCAGGAAAACTAAACAGCTAATTTGATACGTGGGCCTCTGCAATTGATTTTTATTTGAAACTGTTTTTCTTACACGTACGCAACATCTCCTCATGAATAAATGTTAAAAATAGGTAAGTGCCGTCTGAAAACGTGACCATTCCAAAAAGATACACATAAGTCTGATATGCAACTCGTGTGGTTAAAGGCTCTGGATGCCAACACAGCAGTTTTCAATTTGAAGCTATATGCCATCATTTGCTAAATTCGACCAAACAGCTGAACGCTGGTAAAACAACACTGCTGCCTTCTAATCTTCATGTCGGGTCGGCCTGCTTACGTGCTTACAGTGTGCTTAGAAGAAAAACAGCCACATTTAAACCATATATCGATGCTATTAAGAATGATTTTTGGTACCGTTTGTGTCATTAGCCTTTAAGCGGGGCCTGCCCAGTCCGTAGGGGTTTTGATCGTCTGTTTATTGGATAAAATGCAAGAGGAAAGTGTCAGGAGCAAAAAAAAAAAGGGAGTCTGGACCGTCCGGGAACCGACAGCACCTCGCAAGCGTTTGTGCCGGCTGAATTCAGGTTGCGACAGTCACTAAGTGAAAGTCCACTTCCCGGAGCCGCCACATTCACAAGGACGGACATCTTTTGACTGCATGCATACTGCTGTAGTAGCCAGAACATACACAGGTAACAGCTGATGAAAAAGCATCTTGAGTAGAAGTGGAGGTTGATTTAGACTTAAATGGCCCGCCCCTTTGCCGGCTGTAAAATGCAGTGGGGAGGTTTTACTGGGACAAGAGCGATTTAACCTCCACCTTAACATCGGCTGCCACCTGTTTAAAAGAGCCCCTCTGACCTCACCAATTGAGTTATCCCCTGGCATTTGGGAGAGATACACTGTCGCGCTCGACCATGCAAACAAGGTACACAAGCAGATATAAAACAGTAAACTGCCACAGTGATGTACACCACTACGTGGGGGCACAGTGAGGAAAACTCTTCTTCTTCTTTTACTTTTGATACAGATCTATCTCATCAGTGTGAAGCCTCACCTTGATGCACACACACACACACACACACACACACACACAAGTAATATTTTGTTTTTCAGTACTTAATCCTCCTCCTGTCTTGCTATCTCTGGGATCTGCAGTATCCATTACCTTGGCCCTCGCAATCCCCCCGAGATTACTTTGTTATCATCCATCTGTATCCGTCTCTCAATTCATTTCCCAACCTACTGTATCCCTCCATTCCTCACTATGTTTCCTCTCACACAGCCCCTCCCTCCGTCTCCTCCTCTATGGCTCAGCTAATTTTATTAATAGAACCCAACCGCTCAGACATCAGTGGGTTGTAAATGACCACGGACTTTTTTCACCCCTCTTCAAAACAATAGAGAGCGAGACGAAAAACAACAGACTTGGAGATCAGAGGAGGGTGAGGAGAGAATCCAAAACAAAAGAGAGAAATCGAGAAGAGGGAGCGCGAGGAAAAGTAATTAAGGCGAGGGGAGAAGGGGAGAGACTACAGACCCCACTCAATAAATCAGAGCTGCCGAGCAACCTGTCAGTCTCCAGGCTCTTTTTATTGGTCACCGAGGATCAGCTAGTATTAGTCACCGGGGTCTCGCTGTGTGTGATTGGGTGGTTGAGTGGGCAGTGTATGTGTGTTTGCGTCTGGAAGCATTCCATCAATAACAAATGGATTGAGGCCACAGGCAGAGACAAGTAGTCATGTTGGAGATGGTGGGAGATGTGCAGAAGAGCAGCTTCCACGCGTGTGTGTGTGTCTGCATATGGGTGCATCAGTATGAAAGGGTGAGAGAGAGAGAGAGAGAGAGAGAGAGGGAGGGGGAGATAACAAGTGAGGTATTCATGTTGGGTAATGAAAGAGAGTACAGCGGGAGAGAGAGCGCAGGGATAGCCGTCATTAGACGAGCCGGTCCTCACTAACGATCATCAGGAGCAGCAGAAGCCTGTGTGTATATGTGTGTGTGTGTGTGTGTGTGTGTGTGTGTGCGTGTGCATATCTGACTGTGAGTGCATGTGCATACCTCACACAGAGCATGCATTGAGTGGGATGAATTTACACTCGAGGCACCCTTACCATCTCTAACAGCCACAAGCATTAGGTTTATTATTGATGACAGCACTCCTTGAGATTCTGGGTTGTGTGTGTGTGTGTGTGTGTGTGTGTGTGTGTGTGTGTGTGCGTGGGAGGACAGACCCCTGGCTCCTATTACAGCTGTGTATGGCAGCAGCAGGGTCAAGTCAAAAAGAAAAACCAGAGAAAGGTTGATAGAATCAGAGGGAGGCAGAAAGCGGTGAGTTTGCTCTAACAAGACACGCACACACACACACACACACACACTCTGGCCAATCAGTAGTCAGGCTGCTGCAGTGACACTAGCGATCCCCCGGGAATCCCCCGATCTTCAGGCTCTGAAGATGCTGACGATTTGAGGATCACTTGGCGTTTAGCTTTAAGGCACTGCTGACTGCCCGATATGTCACCTGATCGTCTCTGCTGTGTGGGTCAATTTCATTTTATTTTGAAAACAAACTTAGTTATCATCACCAGTGAATTCCCCCCCCCCAAAAACGCATGTCCTTTAACCATGAGGCACAACAAAGGCACTGCCCAACAATTGCCAAAGTCAGTGGAGAAACAGGTGGACATCATACGTCTTCCTTTTGCGCCCTGGGGAAGAAAAAGTCAAAACATAAAGATTATACTCCAAATCTGCACATGTACAACAACAACAACAACAGCTGTGCAAGCATCTCCAAACAATCCTTATGCAGGTGGGTAAATGTGAAGCACGGAGAAGCAGCTTTACCAGCATGCTCATGTACAGGCCAATAAGCAAACAAAACCGGGGCCCGCTCATCACGGCGTCGGTCCACAGCACCCCCGGTGGTCACAAACTCCACAAGGTGCCTTTCACAACAAGAGAGTGTATAGTTCTTTTTCCTGAATAATTTTTTTAGAACCTCATATCGCTGCGCTTACTAATATGATCTGGCGTGATAAAGAGATTTTACACTTTCAGTGATGCACAAAATGTACTCGTCCACCAAACTTCTCCACGGTAACATGATTGCCGTTATAACTTCCACCCCTGGTCGATGCCGGACTCTCACTGGACGCACGTTGAGGGGGTCAGTGCACAGCACATTGCCGTAAATGAGTGTAATGCACAACACTATGGCCCACACAGCCACTCTGTCCATTGAAAAGAATGGCCTTGCTATGGGCAATGTCAAACAAGGGCTTCTGATGGGAAAGCCCTGTCAATTTGACCATAGAGCGATATTGACCGATATTGTTTCTTTTTATTTGAACATTTTCCGTCTGCTTTGATATCAGGGCCCATTGGACGATGTTGTATGATGTGCTTGTCATTCACGGGCAGTCGCTACTAGTTTGCGGTTTTTGTTCATTTTGTTAAGCAGAGCTATAATTCAACCTCTGGAAAGGCATATTTTCAGAAGATCAATATTTTAAACGTATGACAGCAATTAAATACACTTCCAAAATAAAGACTAGGGATCTTTTATTTAATTGTTTTATTTCAAATATATATTTGACATCCACAATCATTGAGCTGACTCGCATCAATCCATTCTGTGATTAAATGAAGAAAGTTTTATCCCCGTGTTTGTGTTTCTACACACAGGGTTTAAGTTTGGATTAGAGATGGATCCTTCAGGTGCAATTCAACATTTACAGCGTACAATGGGGTAGAACTTAAGATGCGTGAAACTATTGTTAACTTATATAATGTCCACAGCTTGATTTTAGAAAGTAAGAACACAGCTAAATGAGAGCCCCTCTACTCAGAGACAGACTGCTGAAAGCATCCTTTTCTTGGCGAGGCCTTTTGACATGACACAGTGCCAGCGCCTCATCCCTGCCGCATGTGCAGCTCGGCAGCAGTGCAAAGCCATTATCACCTTCAGGCGGGGAATAGGAGGACAGGATTACCGCTGCAACAGTCAAATGTTGCTCGAGTCTGAGCCATTATCCCAAAGCCCCCTTATTCACTTCACAGCCTTGCATTCATCACCTTCAGATCCTTGAGCAGCTCCGCCGCCTTTCACTCCACACACACACACACACAGTGTGCGTTGAGGGCGGCCACTTCTCCCTGTGGTGTGTTTGTATATCGGCCCGTTTGGAAAAGAGCGGCAGCGTCGGTGACGACCGGTGCAAATCTACATAGTGAGGGGGATTTTCTTTTTTATATTCTAATTTAATTTGTAATGTAATCCTCTGCTGGATGTTCAGAAACAATGTTGTGACACTGACATTTTAACACTCGGCAGCAAAATGCACCAGCCTGGGGCGCTTTCACATGAACATACAACAAAGGGGCGTTTTTAAACTCTGTTGCAATGCAAATACACTGTATCTTACATTCAATATCCCCAATATTACATTTCATCCCTCAAAGCATTAAAAGTACTAATTGAGACAAAAGTAAGATGAAGAATACCAGCAGTGTCACGATCCATTAAAAATAACAGATTCATGCTGTTCTATCCATATGCTTTTTTATCGTAATAATTCTTAATGCTCAGGATGTCACATGATTTAATATATCCAAACTTAATCAGAAATAACAAGATATAGCATGCGATGGCAAACTGAATGAACAATATATGTTCAAACAAAACTTCTCAGATATCTAAAGGAACAAATGTCATCACATTGAAATCATTAAGACAAATCGTGGAAAGGTCAATATTATTTGCATTGAAACTGGTTCAACAGCTCCAGAAAAGAGGGCGGCGATCTGACTGATGAAGTCTTCAGTATCCAACTGACTAACTAGCTGGCAGGCTAGAGGCATAAGAGACATTTTGTTTACAGTGATCCAACAGTATATTGACTCAGGCAAAGACACCACGCTCTGCCAGATGAAATGCCTTTGAGAAGCCAGTTTGCATTCTGGGAACAACAACACGATTAGTCCGAGCTCGACGGCCTTGACTGACTGGTTCCCAGCACACAGCGCGCTCATTTTACAGGTTTTGTTTCAGGGACATTTGGTCATCATTATAACAGAGAATAATAATACAAAGAGACATACATATACATACATACACACACACACACACACACACACACACACACACATTCATTCGATATTCTGTCACTGTCGGGACAGTATATTCAAATCTCAAATGCATTTTCACATTTTATTGTTATAAAAGGTCAGTGGCATCATCTCTCTGTTTTCATTGTGTTAATTTACACAACGACAAAATAAACATGTTCCGCGTCGTGATTACTCAAACAGCTCTTTGATGTTCATTTAGGAAATAACTTAACAAAGAAAAAGAAGTGAAAGAAACGTCCACGGCATCCCTACTGGTCTCCCTGGCCAGCATTTGCATGTTTATTCACTCGTCTCGAAGACGGACAGCGTTTTTTTTCTTCATTTTCTCACCGTAATGGAAAATGGAGTGCGCAGTAATGAATACACATTATTAAATGCAATGCTCAAGAGAGATGCTGCATGCTATCTGGATACACAGCTCCCACACATTTTTAATGGGTCCTTGTCAAGAGTCTGAGTGGAGGAGAACGCTGCCGCCTGTACGTTTGTAAATGGAGTAAACAAGGGAAGATGCAGGGTTGGAGGGGCATCCAATTGTAGGGAGAACGTGCACTTTATTTTATATATATATATAAATATACCTGAAAACAACACCCTCACTTATTGACTCACTCACACATTCTCTTCTCTATTCTTTCTCTCGTGAGCTCACCAGAGAGCTCCTCCTGGGCAGCGCTATAGTCCAAGATGGCTGAAGGGGAGGAAGTCCATCGAGTCTCAACACTTGTCAAACCCTAATGGACAGATGTCCTCCTGATGGCCTGGAGGCGGTGCCGGAGGTCAGGTCTATGACCCGAGACAGAGCTTGCTCTATATGTGATAATAACATAAATATCAAGCTGATCCTTGTTGTTTGGTGGTGACCTGCTGATAGCAGCATATTACTGTGTACACACACATCTGTGACAATGTAAGAAGTCCACTGACTTATCTTGCCATCATATTTGTATTAAATTAAAATCAATAACGGGTTATATAAATTCATTAATAAAAACATTGGGCCTATTTTTTAGCAGTAAGAGTGCCAGACAATTATCCTGGACGTCTCCTTTAAAGGAACAAGATATCTTGTTAAAAGGAAACAAAAATCCACTCTCCGAACTATTAGATATCATCTCTCCAAGATATTAAGTGCATTTTTGGAGTATGCCCTGCAGTGGTTCTGATGTTACAATTCATTTTTATGGCTACTTTCAGGGCAACACAGAATATATGAAAAAATAATGAAAGGATTCAGTATTTCACCACCATGATTGTATTCCTGGCAGTGTTTAAAAGACATTTTAACAGCATTCAGGCCGTCAAGTTGGGAAATAATGATGAAGCCATTTTGGAGGATGTATTATTTGGCCACAGTCCCATCCTGGGCCGTGAACGCTCAAACCACAACCCTTAGTTTATAAGCTACGTAAGAACGCGTCACTGCAACACGGTTGCTCAAGGTGAGTTAATTCTCAAAACACATCGGTCACATAACGCACAGCTGTGTATGCAACGTGTGAACCTCTGTGCATGGGGTTTCAATGCAGTTACCATGTGACCAGCAGCCTGGAATGAACGGTCACATGTAGGTGGTTTAATATCCTGCACCATTCACTTGGTTTTATGTTTTCTACTGTTCACAGTAGAATTGTGAACGTTATACAGATGAAAATGCTCGCCTGCATTTCTGCTTCTCACATTTAGCTCCATGTTGGTTTTGCTTTTTTGGTGGGAGCAAAAAAAAAAAAGGATATTTGAGTGGGCCGCCCAGATACATTCCATGCACCACATTGCTGCGGCTGTGATTTATATGTATTGGTGAAGATTGCAATGGAAACAGTGATGGTGGAGAAATTGCCTCGCTTTTTCTTCTATGCATTCACTTTGCTGAATGTCAGTGCAAGCCACTGAATATGGAGATGTAGACGCCAATATTTGACATTCAGAAATGATGTTGGAAACTTTTTCCCCCACCCTGTAACTACATATCTATTCCATAACCTCCCTTATGATTACTAGCCTCCAATAAGTGTGAAAAAAGAAAACAGTAGGGGAGAGAGAGAGAGAGAGAGAGATCCAGCTTGACAGAGATGGATAAAAACAAAGAGAGAGGTTGATGAAGTGAGAGGAGAGGAGGAGAGTGGCGAGGAGAGTGAGCGCTATCAGTCAGTGAGATATACCCCATGCCATCGGCACCAAAGGAAAACATCACTGTTCTGGGGGTGTCAAGTCGAGATGGACGATCTGGACACTTGCGCTGCGTGAGATCCTCCGTGTGTGTGTGTGTGTGAAAAAAGAAAAGAAAAGGAGAATGAACTCCTGTTTGATACATCACAGGCACAAGAGTGATGTCTCACTGTGAAGTCATTGCAAGCTGCCCACTGTGTGCACTGCTTGTCCCATGTACACACCAACGTACAGAGAGTCAAGCAATCAACACCATCGGGACGGTGGACTGCTGTGGCAGGTGGAAAATAAGTTGAATCCATGGGTGGTCTGAGTTTTATTTGCTTGCCTGGTGTCGACCCTTGCAGTTGAAACACTGCAAACAAAGCAGTGTATCGTGGGTATGTCTAGCATCCTTTCTGTTTGATTGTTCTTGTTCTGATGTGGAAGGGAAGCTTTCTCGGTATAATCCCAAGAAGGCCCGGGTGGATTTTTGGATGTTGACAAGAACATAACTTTTTTCTTCTCAAAAGAAAGGACGTACTAAAATTAGATAAAGTGCTGTAAATCCCGTCCTGGCATATCCAGATTGATTTTTAGAAAGTCTGGACAACAAAAATAAAGCACATGAAATGCAATTTTGCACAGAAGTGGTTTGAAATGCGATTCCAATCCAAACCAACGCTCTGGCTGCACAAATCTGCCTCCATCTCCAGAATAAACAGCGCTATCATGGATGGTTTACTACCAGAGTGCTTTGGAGGAAGAACAACAGCGCCGCACGTGACCGCTCCGACTGCAGAACCGAGCATCCCGATGTACACCCTCCTTTCTTTGTCTGGTTTCGACGGAGGACATCTGCAACGTGACTCGACAGTGATTGCTTGGAGGGCGAAGCGATGGACGTCCAATCCTCATGCTTCTTGCATTGGAAAGCGGCTTCACCAGCGTATAGCTACGTTGTTATTGGCGCCTCAGTCATTGCCAAAAGCAACCTGTGCAGAGAAGTTGGGGATATCTGGACACACAAATCTGATTCGATCACATGCAAATAACAGTGTCTGTCTTAAAGATCTGATTAAAGAAACTAATCAGATTAAGTCTGCAGACTGAATAGCCGATGATCTTTCTCCTTAATGTGGTACAAGACTATCAAATGTAGCAAACTGCATTACCAAGTGATTTAATGCCTATTTCTAGACAGTGACCAGAGCCACTGTTCTTATACACCATCTACTCTCGGTTACTCTTGGGTGTCTGGTGAGCTCCCTTTGATTGGAAGGACGGTAGTTAAAAAGGGATAGCTCGGGCTCTGCGGGGAAGGACTCACTCCTCAAATACCACTGATCATGTGGCTGTGATTGGCACGGAAGGTGGCGTCACTGCCGCCGGGATACCCAAAGCGACGGTTGGACCAGACAGCGATGATGGCCGAGTGATAAGATATCACAGAGAGAATGAGACGGATCAGAGTGATGGCGCACTAATTGGATTAACACCTCGACAGGAAGCCACTGTCCGCGGAGAGGAGGCGAACAGCTAAAAAGAGCAAGTCATAACAGTTGGAAAATGTAGAAATATAATGAGAGGAAAGCAGGGCTCAGACGCATGGAAGTCTTTCAACGAACAAAGACAAACATATCCATCAAACTCTTGAAGCCATGTGTACATGTGGCCCTGCTTAATGAATCTCAATTAAGTGAAAGTTTGTGCCCGTGGACCACTGCTTTCCCACATCATTAACACCTCGCTCGGCTGTCAGTTAAGATAATAAGAACCAATTATGTCGCAGTGGGGAGGATTCCCCACAAAGCCAAACCGCTACATTTGACAACAAGTCTTATCACCAACTCATCTCCATGTAGTTCTCATTTCCAAACACATTGGAAAAGTGCAAACAATAAAGGATAAGATAAGTCATAAACACATTGGAACACATAGACGGAATAATAAAGGAGAACTCAACAGCTTTTTTGCAAGGGGCCCAAAAAAACAAAGAAGCTTTTGGCCACTAGTTTGATCTTCAAAGATTTGTTGTATTGTATAAGATCATCATTAAAAAATCTGAATCTGCGAAATAACTAGTAATTATAGTTACAATTAAATGGAATAGAATGCCTCAAGTATCTAAAAATTGCACTTAAGTGCTATATTTAAGTCCTGGAAATGGGCTAACAATCTGAAAGAATAAGGTTTTATCATTCAATTCTCCACAATAACACATCACTCTCAGCTCACTCTCAAGCAAACGTGTTTGCCCGCCCTGAAGTATGCTTGAGGTACACATATCTCTTCTCATGAGTAGTAGTTTAAGCGTGGGAACCGGTGTCTGGCTCAGGAGCAGGGAAAGGCATGTCTGTATTTGTGTGAGGATGGTGGGGAGACAACAGAGATCAAAGTGTGGGAATCAAGGAGAGGCAGAGGGAGTGGGAAAGGGCACGGAGGGTATATAAAGGGAGGGGAGGCCAAGGGTTGGGGCGAGCGGGAGGAGGAAACCAGGCGGAGCAGAGGCGCAGCGGAGGGGAAGGGCGAGCCAAGTAAGCACTTTCCTGTCCATTTTTCATCAGGCGGGCTAAATTAGGCCAGGCTCGTCTCTCTCTCTCTCACTCCCTCTCTCTCTCTGTCTCTGTGTGCGAGCATCTGTTCCCGCATTCCCGACACGTCTCTTCTCTCTCTCTGCAACCCGGAGCGCGGGGCAGCGTCGTTTCGAATACCCTTCTCAGCATCCTGCCTTTTCGCCGCCTCTGATTTATTAGTCGGCGGACGCCGTCCATCAGACGGTGACGCAGGGAAACGTCGTGTTTTCTCTCCTTCGCCACACTGTTCCACCCCTGTCGTCACCGCTTTCCTTCCATCCCTCTCTTTCTCCCCTTGTCCTCTTGGTGGGAGTGCATCGCTGTCATCGTTTCATTTGGTGACCCGCTGACTCCTGGTTGACTTCCCGCCTCTGAAGCGTGTCATTTGACACTTGTTCTCCCATACATGAACTGACTAGAAGCTGACATTTGGATCAAGGAGAATACACCATAGGGTGCAACCTGTTGAGGCCAAAAAGAGGCCAATCGCAGTCTTTAAACAGTCTTTAAAATATTAAAATACTGACACCCAGGGCAGCTATTTGGGAAGCAGAACAAAGATTTGCTGCTCAAAAATCTTCTGCAATATTTGATCACTGCTCGGTTTGAACATTCCTCTGCTGATCAAATCAGAGACTTCACAGATTCTTTTGAATACAATTCCTGGGAAACCTTTAACACAAACTCTCCGAAGGATTACAGGGAAACTTTCGTGCAATACTACAACTTTCTAAACTAACGCACACAGAATGTCTCTACCATGCATTACATTGATTTTCTGGTTCAACTGCACACATTCCACTCTTATCTGTGGCTTTGAGGGTGTATACTTTGACTTTAAGAACCTTACATTCTGTAAAAGAAATGCAAGTTAAGTATTCTACGAGTATAATACTCAGTTTGGCTGGATCTGATGGTTTATGGGTGCAGCCAACAGAGGCAGTAAGATAAGGCCTTATACACATGCGAGGTTAAGGCCAGACATTCCCAAAGGCTGGGTCGGGACCCAATGTTGGATCGCAGGCCAGATATATTTGAAGAATTCTTTCCACAGTCTTTTATTTAACATTTACATCTGCAGTACTTTTAAACCACATGAGAAAGACTGAATGACCTTTGTTCTGAGGATTTAAGACCACTTATAACGTTGAATCCAATAAGAAAAGCTGGCGTGCATTCGTTTGTTTAACTGATGATGGAAAATTAAAAGAACAAGTCCGCTACCTCCGTCTAACAGCATTCATTTGGTCTAAGTTACAAAGTATTTGAGATGTGTATATGTTTTCAAAAACACATGCATAAAACAAAGTTGTATCATATAACCACTTTCTGATTTGACACCTCTGTGGTTAAGAGTTGGTTAGGATGATGGGGAAAAAAACAACAATTTAGTTGTTGTTTTAGAGGGCATGGACAAACAATTCAACTCAGGAGGAAGCCTAAAGCAAAAGACTTGCTCAAAGTAGTATTATGGTGAAACACACAGAAGACACTGGTGAAGCCTCCCTTAAAGAAGAAGACAGACGTAGACAAAAAACATGTTTTCTGACCTTTCATCATCTCAGTGGCTGCACATTGAAAGGTCAAGATCTTAAATCCGAGGGCTGCACAATGCCGAAGGTACAGCAGAGGAGCCACAAGGTTCAACATCTTTATCCCCTCCCTGGAACACAGCGGCTTCAGCTGATGCTGATCATGCATGTTGGCTTCTCCACCCACAACAAAGCTTGCATTCCAAACTCCTGCAACACTCACGTATAAATTACCTACCATTCTGCTGCGTCACTGCTTACCGATTTGACCTGACTTTGCAAAAACACTGACTCGCATGATTCAAAAAGGTAGTATCATACCAATAATCTTGATTAAAACATTTTTCTTCTTCTATGGGTTTAAATGGCAGATGAGACACTTGGTGATGAAGGTAAAACCTTACAAGGAAGGGAAACAAAAGTGCTTTCTTCACGGAAGGCAAAGAGGAACTGACAAAATGACAGTTTCAGTCTAATTGTTCCTACTAATTAATCCCTTAATATGACAATTTGTTGAATTTATAATCACACTCTTATCAGAGCTGCATGTATTGTATCCTGTATTGAGTTCTGATTACAGTCCTGTCATGTTCTCTTGTTCATAGGGAGAACAATGCAATTAACTAAATGAATGAGGAACACCTCAACTGGCAGGTTCCTCCTCTCAATTACCAACATGCTTTTCAGCTGACACCTGGGTAATAAGATAAGCAGGTAAAATGTGCTTAGACTAAGTGCTAACAACAAGGCACTCTTGGTGATGACTAAATGCCACTGTAGGCTGGGGGGGGAAAGGGAAGGATTGGCAGCGACCGCAGAGGTCTTCTCCCAATGTCGCCTGTACGCAGCCAACATAGGTTCTTAGTTTGAAACAAATGCAATTTGGAAGAGAAAATAATGGCGCTCTCGCCAATGTGAGGGAGATTGCTTTTGAGCAGGGGTGCAATCCATCAGGAGAGCGCTGCAAAAATATTTTTAATAATACATGTGAGGGACCGAAGTGTTGCTATTGATAAAATTCCAAAGTGCATGATTACATAAATGTACACAGAGGTGCGGGGAGTGATGAGGGAGACCCATGTAGAGATGCTACGAGCGCTTTCTTCCCATAAAATGATGAAAATGGCATTTAGCAGCATCACACAGAGAATTCTGGGTGCATGGGAAACGTAAAAAAATCAATAAAAGACCCGGGGATAGTTAGACCAGATCCAAAATGCAGTTACTAGTTACAGCCCAAAACAGACAAAAAACCCTGCAACACTACCATCTCGGCTATGTAAACAAAACGGGAGCCTACAAGACCCGGGGCTTGAGTCCGGACTTGGTTACAAGGTGAAGTCCCTTAAATCAAATCCCCCAGCTCGGCCCATCCTGAATGAAAACTAAACATGTAAAACCCACCGTTTATGGAAATCTGCCTGTACTGAACTTGAAAATGAACACAGTTTTTAACAGCAGAACATGGCAACGCTGCTTCATGTATTTATTTACTTTAGAAAAAAAACTAAACAAACACACAGAAAGGGACAAACTAGATTCATATTTGGAGCGAACAAACTAAATAAAAGCTTTCCATTAGCAGAGTATCACAGCTGTTCACAGACCTTTGACCTGCCACGCTTGCCGTAGTTGAATCAGACAGTTTCCTTGTGCAATGAGGGATTCTTAATGTAGGTGCTTTTACATGCAGTGCTAGCTCCACATAAGGTGGTTTATATTATCTGACTGAACTGTTTACAACCTGTCTGCTTGCGTTTGGTGCCCCATCTGATTTCACAGAAGCATTGTGTTTCTATCTACAGCCGTTTGATTTGTGAGTATAATGTTATAGTAGAGATGACAGACAAAGCGAAAGCAGGGTTGTCACATTTTCTTTTCAACAAGGTTCTTCTCTTGTGTTAATAAAAGACTGAGAGGACAAGGAGGTGCTATTCATTTATACCTGCAGCAGCTTAAGTGCCTTTTGGAACAAGAACATTCAGCAAGGAGGGCCACCATCTCCATTGATTTGATTCCCCTTGTTATGAAGTCGCATTGAAAACCCATTTTGTCAAGCAAATCCATTCGTGCAGATGGATTCAGATGAAGTGTTTTATTATTACTTTTTTCTTTTACCTTTGCAAATTGTTTTACTACCACTGTTATTGCTGGAGTATATTAGTATATACTATACCTCTTAATACGGTATACTCAGAGCATCCAGGTACTTTCGTTGCCATAAAGTGGACAACAAATTGAAAGCTTGCGCATCATGAGAGGTGGTTTCCCACGTGGTTAGGTCAAAGCAACAGAAGCCCTTTGGTGAAGGTTAACCCTGCATCGGTTACGCCCACGTTTAATGAGCAGCAGTTTCCTTCCCTGCTTATATGCACATGCACATGCACGCTCAGCGAGTGGTCAAGACAATTGACAATGTGTCTTTAATGTCTTGGCCAACATATTATGGTTTTGTTAAAATATTATTATGTAAAACAAGTCCTGTCTCGTGCTCCAGGTAGCTTCTGGTTTTTCAATATTTAACCGAGACCACGGTCTCATAAAATGACTGCTTTGGTTGAAAACTACTGTGAAGAACTGTTTTCTGATACCGGTTGGCTGATACCGGGGCAGGACCGGCAAAGAAAAGAACAAAAGGATCGATCGGTGAACAAGAACATCTCAAAGTGTTAGTGGCGGAGCGCCGGCGAAGAACAAGAGAGAAACTCAGTCGGCCATTCAACAGATGGAGAGCATGGCAGGATTTAAACGGATTAAAAACCCGATCCTGGATTGGCTCTCTTCCTCCTAGACTGGTGTGTAAAATGTCCATTTTATTTACATTGCCAGTGTTTCCTCCCGGATTACATTTTTGCAGCGCGGGGAACAGAAAGTCTGCTCTGACCAGGAGGCGGGGCGGTCCGGGCTCAGCAAACGTTGCAGGTGACGCACTCGCTAGATCAAGAGCTTTATAACGCGAGAGGGTGGTGCCAATATAAAACACTACCGCTCCTGTCCACAGGGGCCGCAAACACCAACACAAAAAAGGAAAGTTCCTTCTGGTGTCGTTCATCAGTGATGTGATTAAAATAGCAAATGAACGTAGTCCCTCTCATGCAGAAATACTGGCCTGAAAACCCAGTCAATTAAGCTGCCCCTCGATCCAACTGACACTCAGTGAACCGGGCCATCATCATTATTGCATCAGCTGCAGCCGCGCACGGCGGTGTCACATGATTCACAGGGGGCACGGAGTTCACCGGTGAGAGCAAATAATGATGAGCAGGAAACGTGTAACGCGACTTGAACGCGCGGCTTCCTGAAACATCACACTTTCTCCCGCTGACCCCAACACCTTGTCTCCCCCCATCTGAGCTCAAACAATCGAAATCATGTTGCGCCAAAGGGGGGGGGGGGGGGGGGGTTCAATGTGATCTCCGTTGACACGGCTTCCTGCGTTGTGCTGAGGAGGCGAGGGCTCCACGAAGGAGCAGAACACATATAGTGTATTGGCAATTAGCGTCTTTTTGCACTTCGAGTCACTTCCTGAAGCGGGTCACAGGATAAATATGTTGTGTGTTATACATCTTGGAGATGATTGACAGGTGTTAATGCCTCAGCTTTTACCTGTGAAAGCCAACGGTACACCACATACACACACACTGAGCTGGCTTGAGAAGAGGCTCCCAGAGGAGGCCGTCTTAATCACCGGAGCAGAGGGCACGCAGTGAATCACCACATCAAAGATCTTCGCTTCCAGATAATTATTTTCTCAAGGAACATTCGAGGCCGATACAGTCGTCTGTCTGTCTCTCCCCTCCCCCCTTTGACTTTGGGAAGCGTTTCAGATTGGTGGATCGATAAAGGGTATGGCCTTTTGCAAATATTCCGATATTGATTTTGCACGAAACTTTTTGGCGGAGGCGTTGAACCCGTTACGTCCTTGGAAAAATGTTACAATACAGATTAATGACAAAAGCCAGAATGAGTTTGACGACAACGGTTTCACAAAATATCACACCCCTGTTTCCTGCAGCGCTCTCGCTTTATTTTGATAAGAAACACAATCAAGGCTTTTTTTTTAACGTCGAGTGAAGAAACGAGGGACAAAAAGAGAGCTTCACTAAGATGGAAGATGGAAGGCACCTATGATATTTCAAATTCTAATTAAAAATCAATCATGGCTGGCCACTTTCATAGTTGATTGCACTGCAGCTGTAAAATGTACAGTTGTACTGTTAAGAGAACACACAAGGAACATTTATTTTAGCACATCGTTATCCATGGAGGTTTTTCCTCACAACATAATCAGGCAAATGATTTAATACTACATAAACACAATTTCTACGAGACAGGGTTGCATGGCTGAGGGGGGAAAACAAAAACTACAAATTGGCCCGGTGTGACACATAGAATCCAAAATCATAGCATTCTGTTCCCATTTAGTTAAATCCCGAACATTGAATTAGAAAGAGGCAACTAAGGAATAGGTTTTTAACAACTATTTGTGCAATATTGCACTCGGATGTAACAGTTATCTCGCCGTCTACAGCCGTTTCCGTGTCGCCGAGCTTCCTGCCCCACATACTTCACGTGGACGAGCGACCGCCACTTTCAGGTGTGACTCAACTCGGAGCTTGTGTTGCTGTCGCCCATAAACTACAGAGAAAGGTAGCAGAGCATCAAGTGTCAGGCGCGTTACCTTGTCTCACCTTGTTGTTTGATGTATCCAGCTGTACATCAGAATGTCACGATCCCATCTATACATATATGGGGTCTACAAAAACAGCGTGTCACTTTTAGAAGTCAGGACAAGCAAAACGTCCTCACGGAGAGACTGAAAGTGTTTCTGAGCCAAGGACAGAAGAACAGAAATATATAATTAGAGATACAGAACGCGTCGTTTGCATACAAAGCAGGATCTGTTCCACACCTTGAGCACTTTATCACTTCCAGGTGTACTCCTGACACCGCCAGATGGACGTGCCTGAATCTTCTCACTAAGATACACACAGTACAAGGAATCAGCTACAGCTAAATCTGCACTCTGAAGACAAAAAAAGGCTCCAACTACACTACATATGTCAACGTGGGGTGACAGGAACGTCGGGGAAAAGTGTGTTCAAAGGCACTAGCATGCAGCTTAAACGGCAAAAAGTAAACTAGCTCTAAGCACACTCAGTGAATCTTCATTATCTAGCGCCTGAGCTGCCGGGCTTTTAGGCTTATTATTGTCGGCAAATGGGGACAAAGACTCTCTGTAATTACTCTGCTTCCCCAGTGGGTGATGGCGGCATTCTCAGGGAGCTTAGCGCCGGCTTCCGTGTAGCGCTCACCACATATTGGACGGGGAGATACAACACATGCTGTTCTTAGCTTTCTCTTACTCCCCCTCCCCATCCCATGCCTCCTCTTCCTCTCAATTATTTGCGTGTTCCCCACTCTTTCTTCCTCAAAGTCCCTTTGCAGTTTGCATTATTGGAATGCTGACAACTCAGAGACAATAAAATGTAATGTCTTTATTTTGTACAATCTTTGCCATTGTATTTGAACAATTAAATTCATAAAAGGATTTTTTTTTTTTACAATAAGTTACAAACAAAGTCCTTTACAGTTACAGGATGTTAACATGATGTAGCGAATGTCATGAAGACACGTTGGCATCAAGACACCATGATCCATGATGAAATGTACATATTTAGCTGTAATGCAATGTGATATTGCAAATCCTTTAATTTATGTAAACAGCACATTACTTCATTGATTCTGTAACGTAACACTCGCTAGATGATATATTATTTTACCGTATTCTTTTTTTTTTTGGTGTGACAAACTATGTACAGTACTAAAATATAAATGTAAAATACTTTCTTTCATCAGTATATGCAAGAAACTGAGTTTAGGAATGATAACAGTATCACGGCAGTGATCAATATTTGGTCAATATTTGTGATTAAAGACACATTGAGGAATATTTAGATACAAAGCTGAGCTTTGAATATCACAGCTGATGTTCCTTCCACCTTTATTATATATATATAATATGCTCAGTGGTGCTCAGTTATGTAAACCCACAGCATCAGTGCTCAGACTGACACACAAGACCAAAAAACAAAACAAGTGAAAATGAAGTTGAAGGAATTGTATCTGCACACTAGGAAGTTGAACCGCAGATTCAAGACTTCCGGCATGAATGTCCTTTTATTACAGTAAGTAAAAGTACCAATATAAAAGTGATAAAAGTACAGATGTATTATCAGCAAGAGGTACTTACGTATCAAAAGCACTAAAAATACTACTAATTGTCTCATGTCTCCGAGGTACAAAAAGGTAAAAGTATCCAATATTTTACAATAAAGCGAACGGTTATTGAAATAAATCGGTGAAGTTTAGAGTGGAAAATGTCTCTTCTAACTTTAAACTACTCATAGACTTACCGGGACCCAACAAAACACTGCTTCTGTTACGAGCTCACAAGCCAACTGGTTCAGTCTTCAACAATGCATTGTATTCTTATAGGCTCTTCATGTGTTTTTTAAGTAAAAACTGGAAAATAATTAGTAAGCAATAACTCAAGCAAACGTAGTTGGGTGCGATATTTCCCTCTGAAGTATAAAGTAGCATGTAGAAATACTCAAGGTAATTACAAGTAGCTCAAAGGAGCACATATATCATCCTTAAAACTACCATGTAAAAATTCTTGAATTTCAAGGCCAATATTCCTCCTGCTGACTTGAATAAATGTAATATTTAAGTGTAAACACATTCAATTAGTGTTGTATATAATGCAAAACCAAATATATTACATTGTATTGTTCATGAGGTTAATGAGGTTCTTTTCTTTATTTTCCCTCTGAAGCTACTAATCAGACATAAACGCAGCCCCACACGCTGGTGCTGCTGTGGATTTAAACGCCATCCACACAAGAGTCAAAAAATGTTTCCCTTTTCTTGACTGAGAAAGTTATTTTATCGCATTGTGCCCGCACTAAGCCCATCGCAGCCGGAGAACATTCTTGTGTCATTGTCGGTGGGGTGTAAAGTGATTTACCTGTGCACCTGGATTTCCAAAGTAGTCATCATGACTTGTGGGATTTGTGTGTATGCAAGCGGTGGATACAAATAACCCAGCCTGGGTAGGTAATAAGAAGGACTTACTGTACGAGGAGCAAAGCCACCGTGACGACTCTCCAGTCTAGAGGAACCTCCAAAGCCTCCACCGTCTGTGTCTATTCTCTTCATGAGCTGTAGTTTCATCTGTAAAATGAGAATGCAAATCATATTTAGTAGTGTGTGCGTGAGAACTGGCAAGGCAGAACATTCAATTCAGTCTGATATTACCAAGGAACGGCAGCAGGAAAAGTAAAGCTCTGCGCTGTTTGCTTGTCACGATTCCACTAGTACAATGCCTGTAATGCAGGATGTGGGAAAAGGTTTATTCTGCAGATTACCATGCCCCCCCCCTCCTGAAATCATGTCGAACAAAGTAATGGACAACTCTATTTGGAACAACTTGGAACAACTTTCAGAATGGGACCATTTTAGAAGCATTTATTCTGACCCCAAAGACTACGAAGCTGCTATTGGACAACAAAACTGAAAACCAAACTTTCTCATTTTCCCTTTTCACCGAATTCAATCCAGAGGCAGAGCAGACAACGGATACTTGACAGATTCTTGACAGGGAGCCTTCCCAGAGAAATGCCTTTTTCAAGACCCGACTGAGCTCATTCGATGCATGATGTACATTTTTCATATTCGGTGGAAATGTGCCATTGGCTAGAGGCGAGCAACAACTGGAATCCTTCTATGCAAGACAGCCATTAGCAGGCCGAACGCTGCCAGTGCTTTTTCTTTATGCGTGTTCAGATTGAACGTGAAGCGTGGCCCTATTGCATCCAAAGTCATTGAGAAGGTGGGATTAGATTGAATTCGCCCAAGGTGTGTGGGGTAGTGAATTGACATGGATATGCGTCTGTGCGAATGTTCCAACTCGAGCTAAGAATTTACATTTATCCCAGAGATTATGAATCGGCTTGATGGACGTACAGGGGGAAGGGGATTTGTATTTGGAGATTTGATGCATCTGACCCTTTAAAAAGCATTTAGGTGGTGTATTTAGGACTCTATGACACAGAGCATTAGAAAACATGGATTTCCTGTAATCTTGCAGATAAAGTGGACTTTCAGTTATTGACCAAATCTCATCCCAGATTTTCCTGTCATGTACAGTTTTCCAATTTGGAATGCATTTGTGCCTGCCTGAGCAGATTTCCAGCTGGTAACAATCTGCCACTTGATATTGCGATTGGCTTGTACACTCCAAAGGCTATTGAATGTTGGGGTCTATGAAACGACCAGTGTGTGATTTCTGTCTGAATTACTACTGATTGGGACCATACGAAAGCCAATCCAGTTTCACATACACAGCATGTGCCTTAATGTACCTCTGTGGTATTGGTCAGCAGTAGAATGGGAAACACTTGCAGTT
The DNA here is from genome assembly GCF_910589615.1 of Taurulus bubalis. Taxonomy (NCBI): domain Eukaryota; kingdom Metazoa; phylum Chordata; class Actinopteri; order Perciformes; family Cottidae; genus Taurulus; species Taurulus bubalis. The sequence goes on from NC_136609.1 coordinate 8,045,925, forward strand.
TTTGAAAAGCTCTCACCTTTATGCTGCGTTCACACCAAACGCTGAACTCGCGTGAGTTTACTCCCTCGACTTTATGTGGTTAATTTGTGTAGTTTGCACCGGAAAGAGGGTGTGGCTTATCTCTGTGGCTTATCTCCGTAAAAACAGTTTCCATTTCCGCCATCCACCATGGCCACGAGGTCTGCTTTATACTTGTGGAAATTCCACAAACGTCGGAACATCAAACGCCATCGTGTCTGGGTTCATAATATTATCCGTAGTCCCACAACAGCGTCTGAATGACGGCCGCTACCAGCGCTACTTCAGGCGGACCAGCAGCAGTTTGATTCAGCAACGACAGGACGGCTGTGATGACGGTACAAAAGAGCGAATAGGTCGTAAAGTGTAAACTTAAAGAATTAAAGTACCTCATCCATCTGCTAATATTACTAATAATGGTTGTAGTCCTGATATTGTTCATATCCTGTGGTCTTCTTGCTATGTTTGTGAGCTTTTCTTAACCACCAGAGACGTCAAATAAAGCCCTCTAACTAAAAACTTGCTGAACTACACTTAGAAGGGTTGGAGTATTTCTCCCCTTAACGATATGAAGGGCTTTTTTTAAAATCCCAATATGTGTGTCCCGAAAAAGGTAAGATCCACGACTACGACCTCTCCAGATTCATTGTCTCCGTCTATGTGTGTTAACGCTTGTACGATTCTTCCTTTCTGGGCAGCCGACATCCATCAGTGTGTCTTGACCTGCTGGCTTTAACCTTACACTGAGACCTACTTAAACATCTTTATAGCCAAAATAAACCTGTGGCCTCAGCCTGTTGTAGCTGCCTTTACACAGGACTGTGGGGACTGACATGCATTTAGTAACCTTTTAAAAAGCCACTTAAACATTGCAATACGCTCTTCAGATGAACCACCACACGCTTGGGCGAAGAAATCCTTCCCATTTGCAATCAGAGTGCCGTAAGAATAATAACATCCAACTAAGTGAGTCATAAGATCAGATGGGGCCAACGTTGAAAGGAAGTATTTTGCATAATAAGACAAAATATTAAGTAATATTCCTGCAGGACGTAAGATTTTACAGACATGATTTACTTGTTTGTTTATGAGTATTCCCCTTTGTTGGCCAGACACCATTTCTTTGCAATCTCAAAGAGTCAGACCAATCAAGTTTATGACTAAAAACGAACAACAAGCATGGTAACGCAACGGTCACAAGGGGCGGAGCTTAATCACGCTCCTTGTGGGCGGAGCAGAGAGACGACACTTGGCCATCAGCAATGTTGGTACTGAGTAAAAACGTGTGTGCATGCTCAAATTCCACTGCGGTGTAAGTGAGAGTAGAAGAGCTATGAGAAGGCAAATATAGAAAAAGTGAGGATGCCATTCAGCGAGATGCATCAAGATGCACCGAGAATCGTTGTGCGTTCAAATCGTTGGCAGGTAATCCATCCAAGTTGTGCGTTAAGTGAAGATTGACACCTCTACTCAATGAGCCGCTTTCTTCTTTCCTTTGCAAGCTAAAATCCTATTGACACGTTTATGAAGGCCGTTACACGCCGGGGGCATGACGAATAGACGACATGAAAATGCCAAATACTCGCTTGCATCATCATCATCCAACCGGCAGCAATGTGAATTTGCAACACTTGTTCGGGAAAAGGTTTGAATAGATTTCCGCATGCAGAGGACCACCTACCGGCATCCTATTGACCCAGAGCAGCTTCTGGAAGTCAGTCGCAGGTAAACGTCATTGTATTCCCTAAACTGCTGTGAGATATTTTATTGAGCTTCATTTTGTTTGTCAATGTTGTAACACAATGTTGAGTAACACACTTTGCGGCCTTGGGTTCAGACTATGGTGTATACGTCTTGTACACCACAATATACATTTTGAATGCCCATTCCGCACGATGTGATAGCTCAGGAAAATCCAACTTGTTGTGAAAAACAAATGGCGTCGCTTTTTTCCCAGCATAATATTCGCGCTCTTTGTATGACTCATGACAAAAACAATTTTTGAAAAAATGCATTCACATGGGAATTGATCGCAGGAAAAACAAAGAAACGCACAGGTATGTAGAGGCTTTGAGGGTATGAAATGAATGTATTGAGATGCAAATATCTACCACACTCTATACACGAGTTTGCTTGTACCTGTCAAGTTTGATCTCTTGTCTGTTCACGAAACATGTGAGCAACCATCTCTGCTGTCGGCCCCAGTCTGGTTTAACAAGGTAATGGGACCAGATGTGTTGGGGAGGATTTCAGAGGCTATGCAGAGTTCTTCCTTTAATTTGCCAATCACGTCTCCAGTAGCCACAACGTCTTCACCAATGTGTTACGGCATCCGTCCCCACTCATCGAGATTCGAGGTGCTCCAAGACTGGAATTAAGAAATCGTTTGTGACACTTCATTAATTAATACTATTTGTGCAAATTCCATTCAAGCCTGTTTGATCGTTGCCAGACCTCTGGAGAATGCATTAGCAATCACAATCACAGACCAGAAAAGCTGATAAACCGGCGCCTGGAGCTGGCGATTTCTCCATGCCCCGTTTTGCACAAATGGGAGCACACATTAGAGCGGCGAGAGACAGAAAGCGCGTCGCGACAGCATCACATTAGCCAAGTGAACTGAGATTCACCTCGTTGCCATTGTGACTCGGCGACAATAACTGCACCAGCTGCCTGAGTCATATGAATTCCACCTCATATTTCAAGCCGAACATAAAACACAAGCTCCACCAAAGATATGGGGGATGAGTGAGCACAGAACTCAGCAGAAGACAAAAGGATGAGAGGGGGACTACGTCATGCGGACGGCCTGTGGCTCGCTTTTGAAACTGTGCCACTGGCAGAAAGCTCCTTGCAAATTCATGCGCATATGGTCGGGGGGAAACTGGGGTATCGCTTTGTGTGTGACTGCGAGTGCACATGCTGAGGGGGTCCGATAGACGCTGTGTAATATTAGCATGACTCAGTTTAACCTGTCGCCGGGGTTCCAACGCGTCGGCCCGGGAGAGAAATCTTAAAGCAGGTTCCATGTGCCGTGTGAAAATATGACTGTTCCAGCACATTGATTTGATGCTAAAAATGGCAATGTGCACATCAATCTGGTAATAGGATGCTGCCAATCCTGTTTTTTTGTTTTTTGTTTTTTCAGACCAGCTCATATGTTTGTTAATTTGTTTGTATGTCTTAGTCAAAAAGTGTGTATATATCTCTTCTGTATGAGTGCTGGTGTTCCAGGTTTATGTAAATGTACATTAAAAGGCAAACTCCAAGGATTTTATACCGATTTTAACCAGGGTCTAACAAATAGATGGCAACAAGTTGCATTGTGGGAAGTGTAGGATCCTGTATTCAGTTGTTTGACCCTTATTTGAAAATGCAACCAGGCTATCTCAGGCCTTGCTGCACCAAATTAGCTCTGTTGTTTTGTCTGAAGGAATAAACATTGCTTAATAAGATTTTCTTTTTTTCCAGTGCTTCATTTGGGTTGCTGAATTTGTCTTTCTGAATACAACCCTGACAACCACAGCAAAAAAACAACAAATACAATAAGCCAGCGGCTCTCCAAATTGTTTGAATGCATTCATTAGATTATAATTGCAATACCAGCATGCGGCAGCTACATAATAGTTGAGATAATAAAGGTAAATTGGGGCTGCTCTGCAGCAGAATCCAGGGTCGGAGATGTGGGGAAAGTCTTTGAACACACCAACCAAGGAGCTTCCAAAAGCAAGTCTAAGCAAAAATGTGCAACCAAAATGAAATCTTGTCAAAAACATACAGTAAATTACTATGATGAGCATATGCTAACCTATGTTAAGCTAGTTTCTAGGCTGTGCAGAATTATTGTCTCATCATAAACTATAACCAGTGACTGTGAGTATTAAAGGGACTATAGCGCAAAGGGAAATACAGTCGTCCTTTAACATGTGTGTGTGTGTGTGATTGAGTGCGTTATATGAGCTTGCAGCTGCAGCTCCCTCCGCCTGCCTCGGCTCTCTCTGTATTAAACCGTAAAGGCACTGCAGGGTGCTGACGGAGCTGAAACCTTTTAGCTGACTCCATGTTTCACATTCGGACCCACATTGCCAAGCGGCAGACAGATGTATCCTCTCAACTGCCCGCTTTGTTATCGGCTGACCAAGGCAAAGCTGCACTTGGACCCATAAAAACCAAAAGAACGATAACAGAGAGAGCGACGGCCGGGGCTCGTTTTACGACTGATGTTTCTTCTGTGGGGCTGTTCAAACATCACAGAAGAGAAACGCAGGGCAGGAATCTCCCAGAAGTTACACATATTTAAACCTGTCTGTTTTCGTTTTGTCTGTCGGAGACTTGGTTCCATCTGTTTGATAGCGCAGCCCTTTTTTCAACTGACAGACACAAATCATCACAGTGCCCTTCTCTTGTGCACAGAGTTAAAAGAAAAGACTCTGAAATACTTATTAATCTAGTCGTTTGAGTAGTAGTTTGAGTCATTGATGTTGTATTTTGGACAAAAAGAATAAATTCGGTTTCATGCGCGTTTTCAAAGTTTTCAGATATGTTGCAAAATCTTATTCCGTCTTTGTAGTAGATGTGTAAGTAATGCATCACAAGCAGTAGAAGTTAAAATGATAAATTATGCATGTGGATAGAGGCACACGAGGGACACAAAAAGTCTGTCCCGGTGGTTGTTTCCACTCTAATTTACGATGATCTACTGGGAGAAAACAGACAAGTGAGGTTGTTTCTTCGATTGACTTAATTTTCTCATCTTTATCATCAACTAATAGGTTCATAACATTATTCCACAGCTATTCTCTCTCTTCAAAACAGGATAGGAAAGCAAAAAGGCGGTGGAACACAGTGCCTTACAGGACACGTTGGCAGGAAAAATCAGCAGCAAATCGCCGACAAGTTGACTCAAGACCTACATGTGAGTATGAATAATAAGAATGATTCAATTAAATTAAGTCTGGCCACCGAGGAGCGAGCGCTCTCCACGCTCAGCTGCTGTCTGTGGTTTCTGTGTGGTCGATGGCCGGCGATCGATAAGAAGCTGTCATTTCTCTCTGCACGCTCCCTTCCCTTTGCTGGCCTGTTTGTGAACTTGATGGGAATAAATTCTGCCTTTTGAGTGATGACATTGAATGGAGGCCAGATGAGCGCAAAAGGCCAGCAGCCGTGTGGGATTTTAAACCTCCAAACTAAATGCAGTGTCTTCATCTTCAATCTGCCTTTTGATTGCAATTTAAAATTGATATTATACCCAAACAATAGATGTGAAAATGTTGGTAATTGTCCTCACAAGCAATATTGTGATTAGCTTTGCGGCAAGTAGCCAAAGGGGAAATTATGAATATTCAGTTCCACTAATACAAGGACTGTCACATCTATTAGTCAGTTATCAAAACTTACAATCAAATGTGTTTTCATGTTTTCAAACGCACTGTATTATTGCTTGCAGGCCTCAGAGGATGTGTGTGATGAGGATGGCGGTAGGATGAATTAAAGGCAGGTGGTACATCCTGAAACATCAGCTGAACGTTGTCATGGAGACAGCGGCACTGTTTGTTGCTCTAATGCAAAACAAATACCAGAATACATGTGTTGCTTGAAGGAGGCCGGAAACATACGATACAGTCACCCTCACAAGTGGCCTCGAATGCCGGTTCGTTAATTGCTTAATTCTGATTGGTTCCCCGGAGTACATGACTTCAAGTGAACCGCACTCAGTTGAAATAAGTGAGTGGAGCGGAGAAGCACAACTGTTTTGTATTCAATGCGAGACCCCCATCGCTCACGGGGAGAACCTGATTGAGGAAATAGCTTTTCAGGGCTTTTACTTGAAAACAATCAAATGTTCGGGAACGGAGGTGGGGAGGTTTTGGCTGATTTTGTGGCTGCCCAATCAGAAGGAAAATAATGAAAAACAAAAAATGAAAAGTCCTGCTTGAAAGATAATCCAGAACAATGGACATTGCTGCGAGTCTATAAAGACCTTGTTAATATGGCAGCGTGCTCATCAGAATTCAAAGCATACAAGAAGCTTCATGAATCATCATTTTCCACATTAACTTGCCGGTTTCTCTGCTTCGCCCGTCGGCTGCTAGAACCAGAACGTTTCACAATGCATGTCGCTCGGTGAGGCTGCTGTGTGGGTTGTACGGTATGCAGTGGCGGGCCCGTAGCCCTCTCTGCGAAAGTATGTCTGTTTCATCTAGCTTCGAGCTTCTTCTTCTTTTTTAATGCGGATGGCATCCAACAGTAGGTGCATTACTAGAAGGCCTCTCCATGTAGTTTAAGCTGCTAATCTACCAGAGTTGCAGAGGTGAAATGTGATTGGATGAGCGCTCAGATCATTTAACAGCGGCCACGTATCAGGCTGGAAGCTGCAGGCTGAAGGCAGAGCAACAGAGGAAGCTGTGCAATGAGAAAATAAGTTAATAGGGAAAAGTAATTATAATACATGTAGTGTATTTTTGAAAAACAATTAAATTATAAAATAACTATAACTTTGTGATTCTGTTTAGGCCAGCAGAGAAGGCTTAGCAGGCCCTGACGGCATGGTGTGTCAGGCCTTCTTTACCAGCGGAAAAGATATATACTTAAAAAGCATTCTATCAACTTGATGTCAGTGAAGACAGCAGCTGTAAAACACGGTAATGGTGCCCGATTGAATCTGCTTCCCATCTGGGATGGCGTTGACTGGACTTGACAGAGGTCAAACAGGGAGTTAGACCTCTTTAGGGTCTAACTGACCCTAGACATAAGTGATGTCACTACGTAGCATAGCATATAACATACAGTGTGGGAAAGTGAAGCTCTCAGCTATGTGTTAAGCCTTCACTGATACACAACGCAGGGGGGAAACTCATGCCTGTGGGGGTCAAAAATCAAGGGTTTAAAAAAGCTAATAATACAAAGTAAATATGGAGGAAAGGACTATGTAATTTTCCACGTTCCATCCACATTTTACTTGGTGAAACCCCTCCACTGCTATGCAAGCTGTCAGAGCTATCATAGAGCCACACTGTCACTAACTGCTACTGAATGCTATCTAATACTGGAAAAAGATCCAACCTAATTTGCTCTTATCTTTAACCAGCCCCCTGTGTCAACCATTCAACCACTCAGAGCTAGTTCCTGGAGAGGGCACTTATTACCCACATGACCACAAGAGCGTCTCACCCTGTTAAGATGGGGGTTTCCCGCACACTTAGTCAAGATGCCAGAGACTGGTGGCGTCTTAACATGTGGGATGAAGTGAGAGACGATAATTATATTAACCAGAGGGTGTCATTAGCCATTCCAAAACCTTGAAACCTCAACATCTGCGGCAGACTATTAGAAAACTGTAACAGTGGCTGTACTTTACACGGCTGCATTAGATGGGAGGAGCAAATTATTCACAGCGAGCCCGAGGGCAGCATGTTCATGCAGAGCGCTGTAATGCTTAACTCAAGTGGAGGAGCTGCCCCTTCAGGTAAATGGTATACATAAAGAAGAAGAAGAGCACTAAACAACGGTTTAATAAGCTGCGCTTTCTTCACAAATTATCTGCATCTTGCTTTCAGAAAGAGCTCCCTTGCTGCTTTCGAAGACATTGTTTTTGTTTGCTTTCTTAGCCCAGTCAACTTATATCCTAGTCAACTTATATCCAAGATAAGATACCCACCCCCCCATTCCTTTCATGCAAATACAAGTCAAATATGCGGTCCATGCATACTACTGTTAAGTATCTGAAAAATTGACTGAGCATAAAATAGATTATTTCAAAGTACACCAGGGGGTCAGAAGGATGTGAGTGTGTGTGTGTGTGTGTGCAAGGAAGAATTTTGAATTAATTTGCCGCCACATTCACCACCAACATACACACACTGTCGACACGTATCAGTAATTACCGAATATATTAGAAAGATCAGAAGACTCTCCGTGATCCTCTGTGAGACCAGGCCAGCTGTTTGCGCTCCGAGCATTCTTTGGTCTCTGCATAATCATCAGAGCGAGTTTGCATCGGCGGCTGCTGAGGCTGCACTTCCTGTGATCAACGAACGGGAGGAATCTTTTTTTTTGTTGTGATTGTTTATTTTTTTGCCCTTCCTCTTTTAAGCTTGCCTGAAACCCCGCACCCTGGAGGTGAAGTGCTTCTTAGTTGGGATGTACCAGGAGTTTAGAACTGCTGCCAGCAAGAGTGCACAGAAGAGGAGCTTGGGCTACATTTCATGATCCAAAAAAGCATCACCTGGGCGCTCCATCTAGAAGTAGATAAGGATACAGTGACAATCTCCAGTAGGCTAAGATGTAAGATAGGAATGAAGGCCCTTTGGGTTCATTTATGTTTAGTTTTTTTGACTCATGTACAGCACTTTGTAACCGTTGTCTGTGATAAGTGCAATATAACTACACTTTACCTACTTAACTGATAGAATATCATTTATTACAAAGTGATTAGAAGATATTGGTTGGCTTTTATTTTTGGAACAAATGGAGGCTGCCTCAGAGTTCAGTGTGTTTACCGCAGATTGAAAAAGGCACAGATGACTTTGAAAGTATAACTCCCTGTGTGACTCAAATGCTAAATAAATTGATAGAAGAATCTGTTTTTGGGGAGAGTGGAAGTGAGTGATAGCACCATTTAATCTGGAATTGAAAGCGGGTAATTGAAATGCTGTGGGTTGAACAGCTTGGAGAGAAGGCTGTGTGGCAGAATTATGGTCGCTATCATAGAACTCATAGCCGGTAATGGCTGTCCTGACTGTAATGGCTCAGATGGTTGATAGGGTGGGGGGTAAAAAAAGGCCGGCGTTTGATATTGTGCATCACAGATTGTCATCATCATTGGCTTTTCATAGCAACTGCATGTCAGAATAACTGTGATGTCCGCTAGACTTTCAGCTCTTCGTAGATTATTTTCCTTCACTGCATAATTCCAAATATTTCGAGCATTGGCCCAACAGTACGAGTCAGTTCTTCATTTGACACAACGGTTTTAGAGCTGTGCTGCTTCATCACGATGGCCATTGTTTTCATTGCATGACACACAGCAGGTTTCCGTCACACCTTTTTACTTCAAACTACAAAAAAAGACGGGGTCTCTAGAGAGGTGTGACTCTCACACAAATGCATGCTGGGACATCAAAATAACCAATGTTGTGTGCAATTTTAAATTGGATTGATAAAGCATAGATATTTACAGGAAATCATTGCCAAAAGATACATTGTGTGATGTAGAAAACATGTTTATACAAGACTAATTTGCAAGAGCAAATATGTTTGGAAGGAAACATCATACCATCCTTTTATAATTGTTTCTACACAATAAGGAATGTTAATTAAATGGTATGGAAATGCTTGTTTTCCTTAAATGTGTCCCCCTGCAACATAATATGTGCTCGTAGCAACCAGACTAGACGACTTAAGCATTATATAAATGTAATTTATTGCTTGCTACAAGGGCAATATTTAGAGAGATTTTAATGGGTAAAAGAAACAAATTGGAACAGTGTGGAGGCATTAATAATACATTCCCACACCATGCCCATTAGAAATGACGCCCCTACAATATTTACTCCTGTATTATTCTTTCTTATAATTGCTTTAACTGTCTGTTCCTCTTGTTGGGCTCTTGCATGTAATGTTAGTACCTTAAATAATCCAGCAGTGGCGGAGGGGGTTTCACTCCTTATACTTTGAGGCACCTGAGCCGCAGTAAAACTGCACCCTGGGATACTGTGACCTTCAAGCGAAGTGATGCAGAAGGTGATGGCAGCTCCTTGACGCCGGTGCGAGAGGCATTTCTCCACCGACTCCTCGACTAAGCCCCATTAAGCACACTCACACATATAAGCAAGTGCATATGCAGTCTTATCACTTTGCTTCAGTTTGAGCATTTAGAGTACCTTTCCCTCTTTGACTCGCCCACTTTTTTTCACAGCTAGCAGACATTCTTTTACCCTTGTGCCCTCTCACAGCTTGAGTTCAGCTCATTTATGTCCCCTGTGATGAATGTGTCAGACCAGCAACACTTAAGCGGAAACACACGCGCACGCACACACACACAAAGCATGAACACATCCACCTACAGGCATCAGGCATGCACTCCATTCCCCCATGACAGCTAGCCACAGTGTGATCTGATAAATGTTTTTTGGTGTAGGTGTTTTTTTTCATTAATACACCCTACAGCCATCCAGCATATTGTGGAGAAAATAGACATAAAAGAAGGAGTGAATTAAAATGAAAGAGGGGAATGTAATCGAAAAAGAAGTCTGTTTCCCTTCAAGAACCTCTGGTGTTTCTGTATACAGGGACATTATTTTGGATAAATTCTTCCTTTTGCCCCAAAGTAAACGGTTTAATATATATTTATTTCTCCAATGGGTGTATTGATTCCCCGATAGGGAATACCTGTATTGAACAACGTGTCACTTAAAATGATGCATGAACAGAGCATAGGTCCCCCGTTTGCCATATCGCACCGCTATCTATTTGTATTGCTCCTCTTGCAAATATAGGTATTGACATTTAGAATGAAACAGGGTCAATAGTTTGTCAGCTGCTCTTCAGTGTTTATCACTTTGTTGTTCATCACCACACTTCAGAGAAGGAGTTGCACCTGCAGAGAGCAGGGATTAGGAGATTTGTGTTTCATTATCATCTTTCAAGAGGTGGGAAGAAACAGGATAAATATTGCATAAGTGGAGCTGAATGGTTACTAATATAACGTCACACTAAAAGCCCCACATACGAGCAAGAATTCTGTTAATTCATTCCTTTCAATTCATTTTCAAACCTCAGTTAAGGTCAAGGAGGAATGGCGGCAAGAAAGCAGGAAGTCGGTGCAGTTGGTGAAGTGGTTCCACCATCATCGGCGTCATTGCACGCTTTGGCGTCCACGTATTCCTCACTGGTAATCGTACCACATGATAATCATCATTTTGGCAAATCTACAGCATCTCCTGGAAAGCTAACACGAGACCTGAAGCCTGCTTAGAACATCCAAGGGCGTTGTTGGATATAAGTCAGTGCTGCTTTGGATCAGGAGCAGCCAGCCTTTATAGCCTACAGGGAGTTTGAAGTCGACACATCCCAGAGGACGCAGAAACCGGAGCCAACCCAGGACTTTTCAGGGATTACAACGTCTCTCAGCTGGCACTGAGGACAGGTAAACTCCCCCCGGGAGGAGCCGGGAGAGAGGACGCGTGGCACAGCGACCCTCCCAAAAGGAGTTTGAATCTTTGGGGATTCTTGTTGTTCTGAGTGTGTACTCTTCATGGTTGAATGCACTTATTGTAAGTCGCTTTGGATAACAGCGTCAGCTAAATGAAATGTAGTGTAATGGTGAGCGCTGCTCATGAAATATTTGAACCCAAACCAGGATCCTTTACTAAGCAGAGAAGGGTTGAGGGAAGTAGGGACCCAGGTACCCTTTGTGTTGAATTTATCTGGGGATCTTCAGATTCAAGCTTTTAAAAGCCGGCCCAAATCGGCGAGCACTTTCGCCTTCATCTCAATTGTGTGTGACGCCTTCCCACCTGAAGTGCGGCTGCTGCAATTGCCCAGTCTTTTGCTTTTTAATAGTGCTGCTTCACTGTGTTTTCGTAAGATGTGCTATACAGCGAGATGTTGGGCCCTCTAAGGCTTTTAAGCTGTCGTCCATCCATCCTCAAGTGCTTTTTGGATGATTGATGCCGTGTATAGAGTGTACGCCTTTTTATCTACAATAAGAGACAATGTGAGTAAGGATGACTGATTACGAGTCTCGTTCCCGCAAAGAAGCTTTCTCCTTACTTCATACATTAGTAGGTCTTTATTATTCTTTTGTCTTGCTACAATTTCAACAAGCTATCTGGTTTTAACACATTGTGTTAAGGTTACAGGAAGTAGGCAATTTGAGGGAGGCGGGTGCCATCCCCCTGTTAGTAAAACGATCAGAAGGCACCCCCCTTGTTAACCCGCCAGACATGCCAACCCTCCCTCTCCATCCCAGAGTAGCAGAGCGAGAGAGAGCAGGAGCAGAGGTGTTGTTTAGTGTGATATGTTAGCAGTTCAAATAACGTGAACAAAAAAAAAAACAATCACAACCCTGTTTCCACTTCCCAGAAGCTTGTCAGTTTTGCTTGCTAGCTTCCACTTTCCAAATGGCTTGATCCGAACATTGAAAATGGAAAGCCGGCGACCAACAACGAGGGCTTGTTGCATTACACCAACTCCACCGTATCCATGTCTCTAGCTATGCCGGCCCTCAGTCATCTGCTGCCATAAGGGAACGCCCAGCCAGAAGCCTCAAGGGGCGACGCCGTTCATACAAATATGGTCCGAAATAGTTTCATTCTCTTTAAAAAGAAGACGAAGATAAAGCACAATAGCTGCAGTATCATTAAAGTTTATGTTTACTCGCACAAAATGTGAGCAAGTTTGACTTTGCGAGGGTAAATGACTCACCCAGTTACCAAAGGTTGTATTATTTAATTTTTTGGAATCTGACTTTAAGGCATACAATTGATCCTCTTTAGCATTTTTACATTCAGTGTCTGAAATAAACAACAGAGTTTAAGATCAACAATAGCCCTGAGCCAGCATTAAACCTTGTGTTAACACTTTTGATTGACAGAGCTCTTGGCTGGATGCTGCTGTTATACAACCTCTGATTGGCAGAACTCAATACCACGCCTTCATGCACATGTAGTACCTAGAATGTGACCAGTGAGCGACAGGAGAATGGCTGCAAAGACAATGAATCGGCGATGAAAACGAGCTGCGGGCTCGTGTTGGGTGGAAAAAAAAGGTTCCCTTCCTGTCGATGCTGCTAATCGAATCCTACATTCATTCTCGCGTCTATTTGTTCTTCTTCATCTGGTTCTTATTTAAGGCAACATCAAATGGGAGACGTTGCTGGAGTGAGATTCATTAGAGGAGCTTAGTTCTGCCACAATACTTGCAGTGCTGTCCAATATGACGCTCTGATGGAACAGCAGGAGGCCGGTGACGCTCAAGGACATTCGGCTTGTACAGAGGACGGAGTGCTATATATTAATTATTTCTTTTTTTCATTACAGATTTCCTGAAACTGACGTGCATATTCAAAGCACCCACCTTCCAGCTCCCTTATCAGCAAAGCAGAGAATGGAACCATTGTACACCAACCATGACAAATGAACTACACACTAAAACATTATCGGCACTCTGTCGTCCCACTGAATGACTATAGTCTATCAACATTCTGTTCACTGGAAGATTTTTTATTTTTTTTCACATTTAATAAAGGCAGCTGATGAAAATATTATAATGGCTACAAGGCAATGGCATACAATTTTTCTTTTCTTGGAAGAGCAATTACTTATATGGCAATTGTGTTCAGCCTGCATAAATAAAATCAGACACACACTATCTATGGCTGTCACTTTTTGTGAAAAAAATTAAATATTCAAGTGCATATTAATGAGAACTCACAATTGAATCCCTCGTATTCATTTGAAAGCAACCCACGCGGCCTGGTCCTCGTCTATGATGACATTGTTCCATGAATGACTCTCAAGAGACCGCCACGACCTTTAAAGGGTCACATGACAGTTGGAGACAGCTGAAGCCGTCAGCGGGCCACTTTCATCTTGACAGAGCAGTGCCATCTCCTTAAATTTAATGTCATCAACGCAAACAGTTCAGTATGGAAACGATGATGAGAGGAACAAAATAGCCAAACCTAAAACGTTAATAAACGGAACAAATGAAGGACCCATTCAATACTTTCAGGAATCAATTCATCTAAAAAAGGAAACCTGTCTACAAACGACCGCCAGTCTGCTCCATAAGATGTACGGCAACAACAGCTCACACAGTCGGCAGTAAACATGCTCGAAGCTCAGCGCTGGCTCAGCTATACCGACATTTATTTGCGTAACCTCCGCTGCCTCATTTGAGCGAGAGGCTAGCTTGAACAACTATTGGCTGGCCAGTTGTTGTGTCAGCAAGGAGAACAACAATCCACTTTTTTTTTTTTTAAATCGATAGTCTGCAGTGGTTTACTGAGGGCAACAGGGCTTGCAATAGATCAGTGTGATGAAAGCCCCCCCGCTGGAGCACTGGACATGGCCTGTTGCTCTTGTACACTGTGAATTCTGAGCGTGGATGCTCATCTGTGACCGTGAGATAGTCGAGAGAAGAGGTGTTGATTGAGATGTCATATTTCAATTGAAACAGATTTTAACTATACATGCTTTAAATCTATGTAATGCTTTACACAGTACAATGTCTGTAATGCATACAGGCCGATATGTCCGGTATAATGTGAAGAGTAGGGCATCAATTGGTTGGTGTTACTATATTGAGAGGAGTATATGAATGTTCATTTGGGAATAAAATGACTGCATCTTATTTACATCTGACACTGGCCTCCATACCGATGAATAAACGAGTGCATATAATGGTTGAGTGCCACAAGTTGGCTTACCGTGTTCCCAACCTGGGAAAAACCGGGAAACTAGGCTCTGTTTTACAAGAGAATGTAAATGTGATAACATTGCCCGTGAATCCCGCTTTGTTTCCCCTCACAACCCAATAAATGCCACATATTCTGCCGCGGAACCACCTGAGGGAGGAATGAACCAGCAGGATGCCTACTTAAGCTGTTTAAAACAAGAGACACACACAAAACATCAGTCTGAAGTGATTGTGTTACGTGACTGTAGAGAGCTGCCGGCGACTGCTCAATAAAACATTCCTCGATTCCCCTTGTGAAATCCTAAATACAGCCGACACCATGGGCCGAAGACGGTGGATTAAGAAGCCGAAATGTAATCTCCCTCTGAAACAAGCTTAAAAAATAAATAAAAATAACTCCCCGCGTCAGCTTCCAATGCGGGAGCAGACAACAATATACTGGGTAAGACACCTGCTCAAAGCACAAGACAGCTGTGCTTGTATTCCTCGTTTTTTAATACACTGCATACCTAACATGATCGGCGGCACCACAGTACATCACATTTACTAGCAGTGAATACAGCTGTTGCACTATTTTTGTCTCGAGAAAACTCTCAGATATCCAATTAAATCAACAGTTTATCTAAGTTGATGTGTGAAAACAATATATAAAGCATGCACGAAGGAAATATCAGCCCTCGCGTGATCATTTTGTTTGGCCAATTTTAATCACATCACGAGGAGCCGTTATTGCACCTCCTGGCGTCAATGCTGCTTGCGGTGCAATGATCGATAAATTATTGCACGGGAGAATGTTAAATATTCATATGAAGTTCTTTATTACAACTTAACTGAGCATATTTAAAACGTCCATGCTATTGTTTTGAGACATATACGCCTAAATACTCTGCAACAATGCACCTGTTGATACATGTATAACGCTGAAATGGCATAAAAGGTGTGAATGGTGAATTAATATGCCAACGCATTGCTTAACATCATCCGCCTCACATTTGAATACATTTTTTGCTTTGTGAATGTGCTGCATTAGTATGAAGAGCGCATCCATTTCCAAAGGGCAAGGATTAGCATGATAACCCAGCACTTATCTGCACACGGGCTGGGTGGGAAAGGATTGCCTGCAGCTGCTTTTTCCTTTTTTCATGAACAAGCCAGTAGCCAGGTGGGAGGAGGAGCTTAACGTTGCTGAATGGGATATGCCCCGGCTCAGACCGGATTTGTCTGCCTCATTCACAGACTTGACCTTATTTATTTATTATTTTTGGTCTACATCCCACCTGTCTCTCCGATGATGGCAGTCTTGCCCACATGTTTCTCACTGTGGCCGTTTCCATGCAAAGAGAACACGCGAGGCGTTGAAAGAAACAGCACATGTCCAGGCTCTCTGTAGTTTGGGTCACTTGGAGCAAATAAAAAGTTTCTACTGTCTATTCGAACTGCTCAAAGCTGCACAGATTCATTTTTTTCATAACAGGGATCGTCAATCCAAATTCACTTTGGTGAATATCACCACTAAATGTAGGCCTGTGTCTGGATGGAAAAAAATAAAAAATAAATCAAGGCCCGAGATTGTCTGGGCAGCCGGGACACGCTCTTCTCTGAGCTGACATTTATAATCAAAGGCTGACATCTGTCATCCCTCCCTGAGGGGCCTTGTCTGTTGTGATTACAGTTCGGATGAAGCATATTAGCATATTAACTGCAGCTGATTCAATGGAAAATACTTTTTTTTTGTTTAGTTGAGAACTGGCACCCAAAACTCTGCGTGCACCTTGTAATGAGATGCTTCTCCCCTTATGATAATCAAGAGAGCAGAACGTTTCCCTTTTCTCCGCACGTCTGATGACAGTGATTTTCGTGGCTTATTGACATGTTGATGGTGCCTGGAAAATTAGAGAAAATCACAGAGAGAACGACCGGGGCCTCGTCCTCTTGGTATTTAGAAAATACCAAGAGGTCGCCCCAATTTCACACCGCCGCCTTCGGCAAATGAGGTGTGAGCGAGAAGAGCAGTACCTGCGAAGCACGCAGTCAGATATGCATCGCTTCTATTGTTGGTGGACATACGCATGTGAACTGGAAGTAGAGTTTCTCCTTATAGCGTGGCCAGAAAAATTACCTAGGGGTTAGAATGTCAAGGATTT
This sequence comes from Taurulus bubalis, assembly GCF_910589615.1. Taxonomy (NCBI): domain Eukaryota; kingdom Metazoa; phylum Chordata; class Actinopteri; order Perciformes; family Cottidae; genus Taurulus; species Taurulus bubalis. Next base: position 8,062,508 of record NC_136609.1, read on the forward strand.
TGGTAAAGATATTGACACATTGTTTCGACAATCCGTAAGAAAATAATGCAAATAATGCAAATAATCTTTAGTCCCAGCCCGATGAGGTCGCTCCTGCTGTGTTAGCATACTGATGTTAGCATGTATGTTGTTGTTGCTGTATGGACACTGGGACATAAAAAGCCTTCCACATCCGGTGTATCACATGTTGCATTTCAACACAAATAATACTCCTCGTTGCTATTCACTATGTTGCAGATTTCCAGGAATGTTGCCTTTATGTCAAGCCAAACAAAACCTTTCCCCCCTAAAAAAAAATAAAATATGGATGCATCTGATTTCATGCCGTTGCACACTGCTGCATTACAGGAGCATTCCGAAGCCTTGGCCAGGTAACAAATAGCAGCGATGCTCCCAGAGCTTTGTGAATGCACAGCAACATTTCCATGCTGCGCACCAGTGGGTCCCCCCCCCCCCCCCCTCATCAAATATATTACCCCTGCATCCCTCCTCCTTAGCACCACACTGCGCTACCAGCTATTTATAGCACAAACATATTGATCACTCTCTGCACCACCGTCTATCACTCTGTCCAGACTGAGAGCACAGACGGGAGTGAGAGCGCTTTATGACCCTCTGTGTGCGTCCATGCGAGTGTGTCTGTGTGTGCATTTGTGGGCTATGGAGGTGGGGGAATTGTCAGTGTTTGTGTGTGTGTGTGTGTGTGTGTGCGGACTTGCAGAGAAGGGCTGCCCTGTAATTCAGTAACAGACAGAGTTAACTCTGATTAAACAGCCTCATGGGGCTATAAAGCCCCGTGAGGATACAAAAATAGGAAAGCACTTCACCAGCGCGACCGCTTTTAAGCTGCGATATGGAAATCAGCCCTCCAACATCCGGCGTGTCTATTGCTTGCTTTTAATGACACATATAGAAGAAGAAGAAAAACAGGTCGAACGGGTCTTCTTAATGTATCATATAGGCTTCAGTTCCACTGCGGCCACATAAATAAGAAAAGAGTCATCAATAAAAGTCATAATGCATAAAAAGCCTTGAGAGAAAGTGCGTCACCCCATGTTGCCGTGGGGAAATACTATTACAACAACAATGCATGTAATATCATGCAGCATAGGGTTGTTTCATATCAGTATGCATACATTCAGCTTTACAGGCCCCGGTTATTTTTAGCCACAGCATCACAAGACAAACATGATCATGATTGACACTTCCCTCCCGCAGCAACCATGTAAATCCTTTTTCATTTCTTTTTATGCCAGGTTTGAAGCATTTGACTTGAAATGTTTCTTCTTTTTTTTTTTTTTTTTGCCTCCATTCGCAGGTTTGCATCATACGAGTCAGAGAAGCTGTCAGCGCCTGCCAATATAGTACAGTATAGCTCTCCAGTATGTTTTAGTGTCAAGTTCCGTGAGGATCGGAAGACCGCCAGGGTTCTGTCTGCTCCACTTTGACGATGTTTCAATCTTTTGACTGAGTGAACCCTTTATTTGGTGGGATACAGCATGTTTATGGTAGTGCTACACATAAAGCTGCACCACAGGGGTTCAAATCCAGCCTGGGATGCTTTATTGGATGCCATCCCTATCTCTTTTTCCCACAATCTGTCCTGTCAAAGATAAAGATAAATAACCTATACATCAGATATCAATAGCATGATTGGTTGTTCCTATCTCCAAAATGGCGAAGATTAAACGACAGCAAGTGCCTGAATAGAGCAGAATCCGGCAGCATACAGTAATCTCCGCTGTTTGCTCCCACATCAGTAGCCGTCTCATCAGATTTGATAATCAAAAAATGACAGCAGTGCTCACACTCCAATCTTTTTGGCAAACATGTTTCCCGGAGGCCGTGTGGAGATTGTGATTGTGGAAAAGCTGGAAAATCTGCTATGGGTTTCGGGGGCCACGACAAAAGGGTATGTGGGTGTTTATCGAGCTGTCCAAGAGCCGCAGTGGGCTCAGAAAGCCGGAGTCGGTCCTTATGTCTGGCTTGAGTGTGTCCAACATGGCAGCCGTCTGGCAGCGGGGATTTCCATTATCGTGTGCTTGTGGGGGAATATATTGCGAGGAAAAGCTGTGAAAACAAGCAAACAATAGATTTGTTTTTTTGCACACTGAGGCATATTTGCTAACTTCACTTGGCTGTGCGTAATATTAGATTTCTTTTTTTTTTTGAAAGGTCAGCTTCATTTATTTAAACACATGCATCTTTTCATATTACTGCTGTCCATCATTTGTTATTTGGCAGATTATGCTTCCAATGATTGAGCACTGCTATGTCCTTTATTTAGGATTTTGACAAATTAATGACTGTAATAATTAAGCCCTGGAACCAGTATCATCTGGGGAAATAAGTAATTTAATTTAAGTGAGCGTCTTTGACAAACAAAACACAGCATTTATTATGTAAAGGGATTCATCATTTCGTTTTTTCGATGCTGCCAATACTTCCCCTCTCATTATGCCAAAAAACTATTGTATCTTATCCCCCCCCCCTCCCCTCCCCCCGTTTTTTTCCTCCGTAGGGTCACTTACCCATGTCCCCTCACATAATAATAATAATAATAATAATAATAATAATAATAATAATAATAATAATGTGGTAAACGGTGCACTTACTTGCACATTACAATGACGCTAACATTCAGCGTCAGAGGAAGGAGTTTTTTTCTGTACAGAAGTCGCGATATCGGCCCAAAAGTTTTTTTTCCTGCTTTAGTCCTGCAGGAGGAGCCTGTTGCCGGGAAAGACTTTGAAGGAGTCCTGACCACGTTTGCTGCCTGCTGATTGGGAGCTCTGCCAATCGAACGTTACCCAAAAATTAGAAGAGCAAGATACTCTTGGGTTTTTATCCGTGTGTGCATGCAGGCGGCTGCCTGGCCAGGAGCCAGAGCCTCAGGACAAATGCGTAGGTTAGGGAATCGATCTGCTGGAGTGTTGCTAGAGCTGAGGTGAGCACCTGTGCACCAGGGGGAGAAGAAATGCAATTCTTGAATTGTTCGCAAACATCTCGCAGTATTAAGTAGTTTTTTATAAATACTATTGTTCACCTGAGTAGCAGAATGTGTGTCTGTTTTCCCTTTCATGTGTAGTTTTAGTCTGCTCTGCTAAGCTGCTTGTTGTTGCTATCGTTTTTGGAAGCGTTATCTCTTTCCGGCCTTATCTGCTGTTTGTTTCTGGGCTTCCGTTGCCCCTTTGTCATGTCGGCCTGCCTCTTTATGTTAATCCCCAACTGCTGTTTTTCATTGGAGTGTCCGTTCATAATGCGAGCTCCGTGGTTTAACCCCTCGGCAGACGAGCGCTTGAGCTTTAGCGCCGCTGAAACGTGGAGCTCTGAAGGGGAATGCGTTCACGACGCACAGTCATGGATGCAATGTGTGGCAACACGTGGCTCTAGTTGAGGTTTATCTCCAAGCTGCGCTATCACTTCTTTGATACAAACAATGGCTCTTATCAACTTCATCTTGAGCATCAGCAGGAATCTAGTTTCAGTGAAAACAAGCTGATAAACCCAGAGCAGACTGCCTTCCCGGCCTGATTTATACATTGATAAATTAAAGACTGTTTCCAGTGTACTTTGTAGTATTTTGTTTTTATCAATTCATCTACTTTTCCACCTCAGGCAAAGCTTAAAAATGTTGTTTTTTTATACGCAAATTAAAAATGCACATAAAAACAGATTAATTGTATTTGTACAGCTAAATGTGCTGCCCCCATGTGGCCGGCATGTGCTTTCTGTCACGAACCAAAATATAGTTTAGTTTTTTGTTGTCTTTGTGAGGCATTTGAAGAACAAATGGGTGTAATGGACACAACCAGACAGCCGAGTGACCACATGCATCTCACACTTGTTAACTAGTAGAGAGAGTAAATGCAAAGTGTTCAACGGTTTTGCTTAAAGGCAAGCAGCCAGAACTGGTTACCATGTCCAAAGAGGCCGAAAAAAGAAGAAGCCATGAGTCAAAACTAAAGCAGACAAAATATGAAACACAGGCTGGAAGAAACAATGGCGAGGAACTGTAGCTAGAAGGAAGGGAGGTGTGTGTGTGGTCAGGTGGTCAGTGGGAGGGAACACACTGGGGACAAAAAGCTGGACAGGGAGGGAATTGCAGGGTCTGCTATGAGAGATTTAGCTGCTGGCAGACTAAGAAAAATTCAATAAAAAAAGTGCAGGAAAGCATGACACAACACCACAATTACTACACACAAATTATTTAAAATGTGTGTTTTGATTGTTTAGTTGCAGCACTGCAGCCATATTTCTTTTTGAAACGCCACCTCTTTCAAGCCCGAGGATGATAACAAGCTCACAAGTGTGTCTGCGCGTGTTTGTGTGCGCAGTGTGTCTGATCTGCCATGCAACATAGCGATCTACCTCCTACACACTCCATTCTGTTTTCTCACAATACCGTCAACATCTCACGCAGCCCTCCTCGCTCTGACTCCCCTTTGAAAGCGGAAATAAAAGGGGAAAACATTGCATTAATTAGTGTCAGAGTTGCATAAGTGGATTCGAGAGCTTCTCCTATCGCTGACATCACTGGCAAAAACACACACACACACACACACGCATGCACGCACACACACACACACACACACACACACAACCTCAGTCTAGACATTAACTAAATGCTTGTCTCATCTTAGTGTTGTCGCTGTTGAGACGTCCATTACGTTTTCCCCTAATCACAGTACGGCATGCTAATGCCTCCCACACACACACACACCAATACCCACACACACACACCCATACCCACACCCACACACACAGCCTTGCTCCCAAGCTGTCACTTGAACCACGACAAAGCTACGTGAGAGTGTTAACTAAAGAGCTTGGCTGAGATAGGTGGTCACGTAATTGATCAAGGTTGGCAAACCGGCTTGCGGAGCTAATGAATCAAGACAATGGGCAACGGGTTTAATTATGGCTGCAAGGAGGGAATCGTTAGAGGAGTTCATCTGAGGGAGGCGAACTCTCTCCCCATAGTTCCCAGCTGGGTCATGTGATAAGCACCTTTATCGCGCAGGTCTAATCTCGTGGCATTACTTATGCGCCGGAGCTCTTCGGCTAGCTCTCTCTCTCTCTTTCTCTCTCTCTCTCTCTCTCGATCCCTGTGCGGCCCGAACTTCCTCGTAGGATAGCCGCTATCAGGCAGATTAGCGCCTCAGTGGGGCTGTGTCTTGTTTGACTGATGAGAAGTAAGTCTTTACACATGGGCAGAAGAGTTCTCCAGGGGCGGCCCCCTTTGAAGCTCCTCCACCCCAAGTTTCCTCGCTGCTATTAGGTCGTATTATCGCCCTGTTAGCCCGAGCTGCTGGGAGATTAGGTTGAGTTTACCGCAACCTAATCATCCAGCAATTGATGTCACCGGGAGGCTCAGCTTGGATTGCTACGGTGAGGCTGTTTACATCACGGTTGATTTATTATGTCCATTCTTAAGCCATTAGGCAAGAGCCAAGACTCCTACAGAGTGGCTTCAATTTTAAACAACTCCTTTTTGGTTTAAAGTGCTCGGAGTTGAACACAGGTGGGAATTACTTTGTCTCGACAATGGAGATAAATACTCTTTAAGTATCTGGCACTCGGCTAACTACTATAGTACCTTTGGCCAACTGGTCATGCAACCCATGCAGCAAACCGGGGACTTTCTGGTCCGGTTATGAGCACATTGACATTAAAACGGTTGTCGACACATGGTTCTTTTGCTCAAATAGAGCGCGGTCCCAAACTTGTCTCCGAAGACTCTACGAAGGCAAACACACACAAAAAGAATCGCTGGCTGGGGCTGTGTAACATTTTTGACTTGAATTCCCACAAGTCTTTTCTGTTCTTAGGATACTGGCGACCGCTAATGTATTTGCACCACCATATTTTTTTAAAAGCCCAATATTAACACACATACAACATTAATGCCTCTATTGGAAAATAAGTACCGTATGCAATGTCATTACTCATAGTTACAAATACAGGCAATACAAACTCCAACAGTGACAAGTAACAACGTGGCCTGAGAGCAACACTGGAGGAAACGTACACATTAGGCTTATTTTGGGTCTAAATAAATAAATTTTGTTATCTAACGCAAGTTAACCAAAGTCACATCTGTGACGTCAGTCAAGTATATAATCTATGTGATAAAAGTAAAGTAGGTAAGTTAACTTAAAAGTTTACATAAGTCAACCCTGTGGTTTCACATGGGACATGTAGAGCGGTCTCCTAAGTCAAAGTCCTGAGTATGTTTGACCCATCCATCGACCGCAACCACCTCCATAAACAGACCCCGAGACCGTCTCATTACATCACACTTGGGCATGCAATGGAAAAAAAGCAAGTCTACGGCAACACATTAAATTCATAGTAAATACTAGATAACAATTTCATGGCAGAGTGGGCACGCAGCATGAAAATGCTAAACATTATCATTATCTATACGATAAATCACTGAGTAAAGAAAAGTGGCCCTTCTGCTTTCTAAAGGCCATGATTTAGTTCCTCTCATATTTTCACTCTGACGTGTAGCTGTCAGTCACACATTCATCAAATCCCTTCATGGAAGTTTAATTTAACATTAATTTCATGCCTGAAGTACTTGTACTCTTTTTGTGGTTTGAGCACAGAGTAGATCTGTGGGGGTTCATTAAACAGCCACAATGAACTACTGCACTCACACACCGGAGGCATTATTCACAACTAATCTCACTGCTGTAGCTGGTGGGAACTCAGCAGGAAGTGTATTTACAACCGCCACATCTGGTTAAACATTGTGAATGCTGGTACCCGTGCTGTTCCAGGATGTAACCCTCCTTGTTTGTGTGCGTAGGTGAGATGGTGAGTTTGTCAAGCTAAAGGTATGAGTTTGAAGGTGACTGCTGTTTCTGATTCAGAGCCTGCATGTCTCCTCTTTTGATTCCTCTGTACGTGCTCTTTTGCTGTCTGCCCCTGGGGGCAGACATGTGAAATGTGTCTATGCATAACAAAGCGCGCCGCTCTACTTTTGAAGCAAAGTGCAAAGCAGAGGGAGGACGGCTGGGATTCATGATCCGGTGACATGGAGTTAGAAGTTTTCACGAAACCGAAGTGACACACACACAAAAAAACAACGCTTCGTTTCGCAGTCATTTTGGCAGACAATTATGTGCAGTATCGCCTCGTCTCAGTAAGAAATGAAGTTATTCGATTACATCGGTGTGTGGGACTGTAACGTATGCTGCAATGAAGACAATGAAAACCCCACAGAATGACACAGGGGTCATTTTGCTACATTTTAAACCTGCGATAATGACTAGCTAATGAGCCATTTCTTTGAATCTCTTCACCGAACTGGTCCCTCTCTCTGAGAGACACGAACACACACACACACACACACACACACACACACACACACACACACACACACACACACACACACACACACACACACACACACACACCTTCAACAGCTCCTGTCATCCCTTTGGCGTCTTGCAACCGGGTATTTCAGACAGATCGGGGAGACAACAATGGCTGAATGTGGCTCATTCCCAGACGTATTAGACATGTGTTCATGCCAAATGCAATTTAAAGCAAAGTCCAGTTTTCAAATATAATTGGCAAGATCGACTAAACTCGCACCATCAAGTCTAAGTGCCTCAAGAATGGATGGATTTGTTTGCCGCTAGCCACAGAGCTTTTGATTCAATCAATATGCTCAAACAAATGGAGCCAAGAGATGTCATTCATTCTCTCTGGAAGCAACACAGCTGCAGGGACTCAAATCTACTTCTACATGCAACAAATGCGAACAAATCAACCAGAATGTGGGCAACGGTGTCACACTCTGCATCGGTTACAATGACAGCAGTTTGGCGCAGCATCTCTAGAAGTAGCGGTCGAGTGCAACGAGTGCAATGCTTGAAAATTAAAATAATACACGAGTATATTTCCGGAGATTTTTTTCTAATGTGCACAGCTCTGAATGAAAAGAGTTTAAAAGCAGCGGCAACTTTCCATCAGCACGAGTATGTTTCATCTTCTCTTTAAGATATTCAAAAGGGTCCAAGGTGAGCCGGTTCTTTGTGAACATTACAGACTGTAATAAAAGAGTTACTTAAAGGAGTGAAAGGGAAATAATTTCAATTTGTAATGCAGCGCTATTAATAAGGGCTTTTAGGATTTTCAGAAGTTTCGGGAGCGGTTGCATGCATTTTGGTTATATTCAAGTGTCCTTGACTGCTGACTTTCTTTCTGTAGAAATCCCTCCTCTGCCTGTGAGGTACACACTCAGACACACATTCCTTTGTAAGAATTAAGATGCAAACACATTTTCTAAAGGTGAACGGTGGACTTTGCCGTATGCTCTCGGTCAGCGCTAATCTCTTTATTTGATCTGTGCTTTGTCATTCAGCTCTTGTCCTCTGCAGATAAGGAACAGATTTCTTGTTTCCTGAAAGAAATGGCAGCTTATGCATATTTTGTACAAGTAACCGTCTCCTTATTTGACACTGAAAATAGTAAAAAAACAGAGCTCTGCACTCATATGAATGCGCTTTTTCTGCCTCTAGCGCACAGTGTGATGCGGATATAATTGGGTCTTAAATCTACATCAACATTTTCTATCAGCATGTTTATGGAATTACTGCCTTTATCGCAGAATCACACTGAACAAAGGTGGTGGATTACTTATCCTCATAATTAAAACCAATGCGAGCCAGTGACTTGACATCCCACTCGTTCCTTAAAGTTTCTCAGTATGAAGTATTTTTGTCAACAAAATAACTTTCTTACTACATAAAGAATATTATGAAAGAAAATATGTTTTTCACAGACATTCATGGTGCCCAGAGGGTGAATCCTAATGGCCCCTGACTTTAACTTCAGTGCCACAGTGAGGCTGACATCTTTGATTTTTAGTGAAATGTCAAGAACAATACAGGGATTTGGTATTTACATTCCAGTTCCCCTCAGGAGGAATTGTAACAATTTTGGTGCTCACTAAACTTGTTTCCAGCACAACCAACTACTTCAATTTGGCCAATACTTTGGTAAACACCTTCCACCTGCAAAACTACATTCCCATCAGTGTCAGTTATACGTTCTGTTTAGTTTTATTTGACACTTCGCTAAGCCCGGCCTCCACTCTGTCAAGTTGTCAGAAACTAAAAAAAAGCTATTTCAGAGAGAAGCAGACAGCAGGGCCTACAATATGCGTTTGAAGGATGAATCCAGGAAATATGAGTCAGCAGCAAAAACAGGTTGAAAAGATGGAGACAGAAGCTGAAGAGTAAAAGTGATCCACCACATCAGCTGGCTGTCGAGGCAGATGACAAAGATGGTAAATGATGCGCTAATGTACTCTGCTAAGGTCAGCTCCGCAGATATTTACGTAGAAATGTGACATTTTGGATACGTATATTTCCTAAAGGTTAGCATGCCAACGTGCTTAGCAGATATAGTGATCGCCTGCTCCCGTGCAGCCTCTCCCCACCCTAGCGGCCTCTGCGCGGACAGTTGAGGTGGGGGTGGATGAGGCTGAAGGTTTCTGTCGCTCGCGGTGACGCCACGTCTCTCGCACACAGTTAGACAGTGAAGAGGCGATCCAGATGAAAAGGGGGAGGTCACCAGAGTCACACACTCAGTGGACGCCATTTGAGGGGAGGGTCAAGTCTGTGGATTTACACGGAAGTAGGAAGTAAAGCCCTAAATAACAGCTATTTAGGATTGTTTCTAGTTGTTATTTGCCTTCAGCGCGGCCATTCTGCATGTTGTGATGATAATTATGTGTTCATCAAATGCCACAATCATCGCAAGTACAATGGTGACAGTCGCACAGAGAATTATTACAAAATTGTATGTAAATTGACTTTATACTCATGTAAAAAAGAAGAATTTTCCATTCCTATCCATCAAGCAAACAACGTCATCAATTTAATTTCTCTATTATAACATTGCATTTGGATGCAGAGTTCAGATTTAGATATAGATTATATTTACCCAGAAAATCCTTCCCTTAGAGATTCTATTTGTGCTTTTCCCAAATTAATGCAGGATTTAGAAAATGCAGGATTTAAGCTGTTTACACAGATGCACTGAGGGCAACAAAGGGGCTGAAATAGTATCACAGGACTGGCTTGTGCACAGCTATATAGTGAGGGTGCTATTTGGAACAATGTGTGCCTTTCATGCTAACGCCAGGCCTGATTACTTGTCATAGGTTTGGATTGTTGATATTTCAAAGACACAGGCTGAGGAATTGTGCTTTGAGAGCAAAGGCTGGCGGTGCCCTCGGTCAGGTAGGTGTCTGTTTCTAGTGTGTGTCCTTCACACCATAAGAACACATTGTTCCACATTCTTTTCAGGTCCTTCTCTCATGTGTTGTACAACAGAACACAGGGTTTAAGGCGTGACCAGCCCTTTACTCTGTCATCCAGCAACTTCATGTATTGGTTAGTTGGAGTCCACCTAGTTACGACGTGAAAGTCAACATTAAACAATCCATTTCCTTTGACTGAGACCAAAATTAGATTTCCCTTTCAATAGAGTCCAAAAGGTTTAAGTATTCAAACATGGAGTATAGTTGATAGCAACATAAATCACACTGAATTGTCAGATTAAATGGCAGATTATGTCAATGAAACTCAACACATTACATGAAACAATGGACTGTTACTTTTCTGCCGAATTGTCTTATTTACTTTGTTATCCAAATGAATGGACAGTCAATGTCTTTCTTGGTCTTGCAACTCAGCCAGTTTTACACAGTTCCACTTCTGGCATCTTTTCAGTTATTCATATAATCATCTTTTAGTGGGTGACTTTTTGGAGAAAAGAATTCCCCAACATCTGTTTGACTAATGATGTGATGAGCCGATGAGATTGAAAGAGAGGGAGCAAGATGGACGGATGCACAGAGGCTGGGTATGATCTACACGGCACTCGGTCCCACATTTGTTCTCTCAGCCTCAGGGAGAACCTTAATGCACTGAAAGATAGAGGAGAGGGAGAGAGATAGAGAAGTTTTAATAAATACACAAAGAGAGGTGGAACTAAATGGGGAAATGCCATTGGGCTTCACACCTATTCCCTAACTGTGTATTATGTTCTCCAGCTTTACAAACATCTATAGAATATATGACACTTATAGTTTAATACAAATACAGTAATGCAAAAATACCTAAAAGAATAGAACAAAATTAAATAATATTAAAAAAAAAGATTAGAAGCCATTATAGAGTGCCAATACCATTTAGGCCGACTCAAAAGTAAAACAGATAGCACTTTAAAACAGATGGTATTTAAAAACATCAATGGTGCTGGATACAAAAAATGTAACACTTACCAGGTTCCTAAATAAGAAAGATTATTTTCTGGAGTGATTTTATGGCAGAAAAAGCTACAATTTATAGCAGAATTGACTTGCCAAACATTAGCAGAGTAAAATGGCATCAACATATATGGGATGTCTACATATTTGAGAACAAATGTCAGGAGATTAGGATCTTGTTTAACTGGAGCAGTCCTTTAGCCATTTGAAATTCTCAAGATAAACCATAAGAGAGTTGAGACGGCACGCATAACAGTTGTGTTGTCTAAAAAAGAGCACCAGAGAAGCTTTTATAGTTTAAATCAAACTGGGCCTAACATCAAACCCTGTGGTACACCACTGATGGTGCAACAGAAGGAAGACAAGTCATCAATCTTCACTGAAATTGATCCATGTAGTAGTTAAGAGGCAAGCCACTACAACATCTGACCCTCAATATTGACCATATGTTTGAGGCAGTCCAGGTGATCGGGTCAAAGGCAGCTGAGCGGTCGAACAGAATTCAAATTGCATGATTTTCAGAGTCTAAAGACACCAATAAATCATTTGCGGTCTTACGGAGAGCTGAGTCAGTGCTGTATTGCATGCCGAGACCTAACTGGAATAGTTAGTCTAAGAAGCTGTGAAAATACAGATCATCATTTCCACCTTACATAAAAACAACACATTTAAGATTGGCCAGTGGGGTTATTATTATTATTATTATTATTATTATTGTCCACATTAGGTGTTGTGACAATGGATTACCGCTACCATGCGGTAAGCACACTTTCTATTCACTGGCAATTACCACACTTGAGAAAAGTATTGTGTGTAAATGTTGTGGCTTCTTTGATATAAAGTTCTTGTTGGAGAGTTGAGTCCACATTTATTGCAGCACATTGGGTTAACTCGGGGTGATAGGGTGGATGTACAGGGTGGCATGAGAGGCAGCCCTGTGTGAATACAAATAAATCTCCTTGAAGTTCCCTATGGACAGGCAGTGACCCTCGGGCTCAATGCACCATTTATTGCATTGAATAAAACTTTGGGCCTATGGGAGTTTCTTCATGTGAAATAAACTAAAATAGAATTATCTCAGAAGATTTAAGGACATCCTATTTTTTCTTGAGAATTTAGGACTAACATCCATTCTCAGGGCTCGGGACAGAGCTTTCTTTGGGGGCAAATCCCTGACTTTACCTGCACTTCCATGTTCCTATATGTTTTTGAAGCACAACACAAAATATAAATAATGAAAAAACACGTATGTGCACTTCTGAATACAGAATAAAATACATTTTGAGTGATCGAAAGTGCCAGTTTCCTTTTTTTTTCGAAAAAAAGAAAGAAAAAAGAGGCTTCATGTCTTTCTCTGGATATCAAAGGAACCTGCTGCTGGGATCTTAAAAGCTGGATAGAGGAACACAGAGAGTTTAAGGTTAGCTAAGTATGCCGTTGATGTATATTACCCCACTGTTTCATAATTAATCACTGCACAGTCATTTTATCTGGAGGGCCAGAGAGAAAACACAGCAAATACAGCAAGTGATAGTACATTTTTGGTTCATAAAGCTTTAATTGCATCAGTAACAGAACAGGCATGTCCTTTATGCTAAATTAAACTGAGCAGTTTAACAGACGCAAACAAGCAGACAGTACAAATACAGTTTCAACCTGAACATGGAGAATTAACTCGAAAAAAAAAGGGAAATAAAGGTTTGTGAAGAATCCTGGGGATCTTGGGAGATTGCTGGAATCTCGTCTTCCAATAAGACACTAATGATAGTTTCAATGATGGGGCCATTTGTTGTGGTGCTGGAGTCGACAAGTGCAGGGGACTCATTTGGATGAATATTCCTTTTTCGGATGAGGAGGCATGGCATTAACTGGACATACAGAACAAGGCTATTTATAATCGTTACAACTTCTCTGTTTTTGCACTTCGTATACTGGGATTTAGTTATTTTATCAATGCATTGCAATATAATCGCCTTCTAGCATAGTATTGAACATGTGCAAGTATTGATACGGCATTCTGACATGAAGGTATCGAGTCATGTGAACATTTTGTCAATTTGATGAGATCCTTTCCTGCTTCCAGTGCTCTTTACTTTTGGATTCAAACACACTTCTCGGCTTCTGCCCTTTTCAAGTTGATCATCGTCATAGTCAGCCCTCCATTTAAAGTTATGCTCATCATTATTTCGTGCAGGTGCAAGACATTTTGGGCCAGGCGAGTGAGAACCTGTGGTTGAACTTGGGCCTAATGTCAGATTGTTTTTCCGGTGATGGATGGGAGCTGACACAGCCTGGAACTGACATTCATAGTCCGATGCAGTCCATAGAGAGATGGCTTCCACCGGGGCGTAAATCACAACGGTTGCAGAGAGGCTCAGCTCAGGCCCTTCTGAGGGCCATTTCAGGAGCCAGCGAGCATGTGTGCTTGCAAGGTGAGGAAAGAGAAAGAGAGAGGGAGAGTCGTGGACTGACAGTTTGCACAAAAGAAATTGTGCACGGTCAATAACAGAAGGCTCGCCTAAACTGTTCGACATGCCCAACAAATTCCCATTTAACATTCAGAGTTGCAGAGAAGGGCAGCCTACCATTCAATATTATGATTTAGTTTATGGGGCTATAGCGAGTGATCTCATCCTTAGAATGTGAACAATACAAGCATAAGAGACTGTTAACCTGAGCACTCTGTTACACCCCAAAGTGCAAGAAACTATTCACAAAGGACATTACAGTGTGTTTAGAAAGTAATTCAGACACTTTTAGCCGAGGAAAATGGATACAAATGCAATCATGACACTGCAAGGACAGATAAAAACCTCATTGATTATACATACACCTGCATTCTATTTCCACGTGCGCTGCCAAGAATACAAGAGGTGAAGCTTTCCCCCAGTATCCCTCATCTGTTTAGTGCAAAACTATTCGATGATCACGCCCACTCTACGCCGTGACTGGCCAGGTATTCGGAGGTGTGACAGCTACTTTTGTCACGTGTGTGAAGTATCCACTTGTTACGTTCACAGGGCCTTCGGAACTTGACTGACTAATGGCTCACGCGACAATTGAGCAATGTGGCAAATGTTTTTTTGGGGTTTCGCACAGGACACGAACGGCGGCTTACTGGACAAAAGTCCTGTGTTTGTTAGTCCTGGCTCACAATGATCCTCCATCCAGCTGAGGGGAGCTGGAGTCAGGTGATGATTCTCTGCAGGTTAATCCGTACGAGCGACTACTTTAACACCATCACGTTGCCATTTAACATCGTCATGACAAAATATATCAATTATAGCCGCTTTAAATCCAATTAAGATACAATCTAGAGGCATTTTTCTCAAGATATGTACAAAAGGGTTATTATACAAATTGGGTCATCCAGATATAATAAGTTGCTATGCAATTACAGAAAAGGAATTAATAGCTTTAATTTGTAGATATGATGGAGCATCTGGTACTGCAAACCGTTATCTGCAGTGGCCCAGGTAATACAAAAAAAAAGATCTTTTCAAAGAAAGGGAGAAAAATCCATTATTGGTCCAAAAAACAGCGAGTAAGCACTTGCGAGGTCTGAAGCCACTTTGCAACAGTTGCTATGGCAGTGGTGACTCGGTGCACAATGGGACATTATAATAGGGTGAGAGGTCATTATTTGGCAGTGAGAGCTCATCGAGAGCTGCCAGGTTACAATGTGGGAGCCGGTTCCCTGCAGGATATGTTGCACTCCGAGTTGAGCAAACCCTCTAGCTCTTCTCTACCCCTACCCCACCCCCCCTTCTGCCTCCTCAATATGACACACTTTCTCATCGCAAAATGTCAGCAGAGTCTCAAGAGGAGAAGAAGAGGAGGAGGAAGGCAGTTGTTCCTCTTCTAAAGATTAGTTTGGTTAAGTTCAGCCTGTCTCAAAGGCTGGCTGCTCAGACTCAAGGTCTACAGGGAGTAGGAGGGCGAAGAAACAAAGCGGAAAGACAGAGAAGAGAAGAAAAGATGGAGTGGGGGGGGAAGCAGAAACACAGAGAACGAGCAAATAGCCCAAGCAAAGCTGGCCTAGGGAGTACAATGTGTGCTTGAGAGGTTTGCTAATAGGTCATTGTTCTTCATTGCAAAGATGAAAGCAGCTTGAGCAAGCAGAGCCCACATGTTCATTTGCATAGTCGACTATGCATTGTGTGTGTCTGTGTGTGCCCAAGAATTAAGATGTTAACATTAGGCCACGATGCTAACAGACTCACACTCAATTAAACTATTTATATGCCTCTGGACTTCCGTGCATGGATCAAACACACACACACACGACACACACAATCATTCAGACATTCGATGCACACAATGTATGGAGCCACGCACACATTCATGCCTGCACACATACACAGAGACATTTAGGGTGCTAATGTAAGCTTGAGTGTTCTCTCAGCTTAAATGGTGTCAGCGATGGCTCCCACCGCAAGACACAAATCTGGTAGCGCTCATCATCTGGTGCTCCCATCTGTCTGCCTGAGCGTGCCTGTGTGAGATAACGTAGAGTGTGTGTGTGTGTGTGTGTGCATCGAGGTTTTACGTTAGATCCTATAGGTGTTTTATATTTGTGTGGAATAGATACAAAGAGGTAGAGATTGAGAGCGTGTGTGTGTGTGTGTGTATTCAGGGGAGATAAATGAGCGCCCGTGTGAGAGGGAGTGAGTTTTTGTGTCTTCCTTTCGCCACTCTCCCTTTGGCCAAACCAACATGCAGGCAGATCTGATACATAATTCAGCACTTTACATAATGCGGCCTGCCCCAGTTTAGAGAAATAAAGACTGGCGATAACCCTTTAATTCTCTACCGCGCAGAAACACAGAAACGACATGCGGTGGCCCACAAAAGCGCACGCGTTCGCACACGCGATGCAGCAGGTGGGTGAAAAACCTCGTGCCGGTCGACTCCAACTGCTGTTCCCATGACAAATAGTGCGGCGGTCAGAGGCGAGTGCGACAGGTGATGTGTGGCGTTTTGACATCAAAACAACTTGTATTTTTAGACACACTCTTATTAGACATTATATAATTACAGAGCACACATGAGAATATTGCTGGGAAGATTGTCCGCCTGCATTTACCTCCAAGTACCATGCATTATAAAAAAAGACCTGCTGTACTTAAGGAATCTGGCTGAAACTGCTTTACATTGTTCTGAAATTGACAATAAGAACAAGCCTGCTGCATTGTATTCCTCTCCCCGAGCTGAGCTCATATCTTGTCCAGAAATAGCCTATTTTCACTCACTTCCATATTCACTCTACTGGTGCTGTAAATACACTGGCACAACAACAAAAAAGAGCTGAAAATAGCTCCCAAAAATGCACAATTTGCTCATGATATAGCTACATTTGCTCAACATTACTGTGTCCAACTGTTACTTTGCATCTTTAGAACTAAATATTTGAGACATGTTTTGTCTCAGTAGGAATGAGCGGGATTGGAGCTGAGTGCCTTTAGAAGTATATTGTGCAACGGCTACTTAAGTAAAGGATCAAAATACTTCCTTCACTGCTGTAGGGAGTAAAACATTATTGAAAATGATCCTTTTTGAATGCGAATGGATTCGTGCTATTTTGAGAAACACAAGCTTTCAGTGTCCCTGGTGTATGACACATCCTATCAGATGTCTCAACCACGGTCAGCTTTAATTACAGTGATTGTCTCAAGGTATCAATTAATTGAAAATGATACCTTTTTTTCACATTGAAAAATTACTACTACTAGCAACCTTAATCTACATTGTATAAGATGGAGAATAATGCATTTACTCAGTCAGCTAAGAACGGCACTTTTCAACTGTGACTTTTCTTTTTTTAAATTGGTTGCTTCTTAAAGCAGCACTTCAGCCACAAAAGGACCACTTATGTGTATATATTTTACTCAGCCAGCGTTCCCTTGAATAATCTGGAAGTGTTTGAAATAGTCAAGTTTGAGCTAAAATGCACATGTTTGGCTGGAGAAATGAGACTAGGATCATACTGCACCAGTTGTGTGAGAATTTAACAGATGTTTTACACGTGTTATGCACACGTCTACCCATTATTAGTCAAAAGTCTAAGTCAGTTTTATTTGTCAATTCTTCCATTGTGCAAGCATACAGAAGATTTTAAATTCTGTCCGACATAAAGTGAATGTACTGTAATAAAGTGCAAAAACAGTTAAAGTTAAAAAAAGTGAATGTACTGTAATAAAGTGCAAAAACTGTTAAAGTTCAAAAAAACTTTAACTGATTTGAATTGAATACTTAACCCTAGAACACTAACGTTAAAAATAGTCACACTATCACTAACCTGTTATTTGCCTGATAACCTGATACCTGATAAAATATACTTCTCATCGAAATATATTCAAATACAACAATACAAGGCAAGTTGAAGTACTCTTCTATTATTTTACCCTATAGAGCTTCTCATAAAACGATAAACAGGTGTCACGGTGAGACCCTGAAAAAAGGCTCAAAATCCGGTGAAAAATTAGGGAATCGTCAATAAAACATGATTAAAAATATAAATAAAGGAGCTATGAACTTGTTATCTGGTCCACATGTTCCTGGGACATGTGAAGTTAATTAATTAAAAAGTTAATTAATGTTAAAACGCATCCGGAAAAAATAGTCACACTATCACTAACGTCGGGTGAAAACTACCCGAACAGGTGCCTTGCTAAACAAAGGATTCCTTCAAGAATTGGTCAAAAGTACATAAGTAATTGATATAGAAAGGGTGATTTTGTTCATTAAGTATTTCATGAACTCACAGCAGTGCAACTCAAGGACAACTTGAATGCATGTGGGTCTGTATGTGTGAGCATGTGATAGCATTGCAATGAATTGATTGTTCTATTTTGTAAGAATAAGTGGAGCATTCTGGACCGCTCTCAGCGGCCCATTCTCCCTTTAAATACAGCAAGGTTAGTATAATTAAACTGAACTTGGGGGTGTACAATTGTGATTGACACATCTTTTGAAGCTTAGACACTGCACATGGGGCTTGTTTCCAAGGTAACCTGTACACCAGTTTCCGTTACGTCCTCTTTACCATACATGAACAGGCACAGAGTCTAAAAACACACAAATCACAGTAGATTACATCAAATACCCTGATGAAATCATTTGTTCAAAAAAACACTTCTTTTTCGGTCCTGCTGTGGAATCATTTGAACCCTGCTCTGCATGGGGTGCATAGAGACTAGTTATTGAGCTGTGTGTGAGTGTGTGTGTGTGTGTGTAAAGACAAGAAACAGCAGTGGGCAGACAAGTGATGCCTCACTTATGTTGTTATGAACTGAGCCAATATTACTTTTAATAATGTAGTAGTCTTGATTTATCATGAATAATGTCACTCTTGCCTTTATTTAACCTTGTCACTTTCTGATCTTTTAATAATGTGTCATTTTCATCAGCGTGTTACCTCTCTCTCTCTTTTACGCAGACGATAAAGTCCTCTGTTCCTGCTACGATTTGCTGCTACTTTTGAATAACATGAATGCAGGAGTTTTTTTACAGGGACAAATCCTCCTCTCCTCTCCTTTCCTCTCCTCAACAAACGCAACCAGTGATTAAAAATGGTAAAAAATGCAAATCAGTGTTTCTCTGACGCAGATAGATACAAGAAACAGAAAGCTCTGGATGTGTTGGGATAAAACACACACACACACACACACACACACACACACACACACACAATCAATGATGTTCACATGTCAGGTGTCAAAAATATCTGTTTGCATAATCAATTTAGTGTCACATTTATAGCAGATTAATCCAGCATGTGCCCCCTGTTAATGTACTCACATGCCTCCCCCGCTAATCCACATGCATGCTGTCTAATACTGCAAACATGCCACACATGCGCTCACAGCTACACAGGCACATACTGTACACATTGGACTGGCTACCTTTGGCCAAATCCACACATGGGCCTGTAATCTGGTCTCTCAAGGTGTTTGGATTTATCTTTAATTCAGTAGGGGACCAGGTCTGCCAGCTCCTTGATTGCTTAAACCATATTATCCCTGCACTCTGCATCCTAATGAGTGTCCACCAGGCAAAAAGATGCGCTTGTGTGTGTGTGTGTGTGTGTGTGTGTGGGTGTGTGCGCGCACGGCGGAGGTATGTGAGCATTTGTTCAGGAGTGTGTACGTGCATGCCTGGTATCTGGGAGTGCACGTGTTCCTTTGCTTGTGCGAGTGTTTGGACACACATCACTGCGTTCCCTGGCACGCCTTGAATCTTCATTATGTTTAGCTGCGGGGCACAAAAACAATTTGTAACTTCACAAGGTGATGTAGCCACTAAATGGAATCTTTTGGGGGCAACGGCTTGTCTGCGATACCCGCTACCATCTACCTCAACATGCTAAATGGTTTACCACCAGGACAGGATGTTAAAGTGCCCTCTGTGCGCTTATCCGGACGCCGCCATGATTCTCTATAGTCAAAACAAGCTCATCAGGATAAAGCAGGCTGGGATTTTGCAGCTTGCGGCTAGTTATTTGCTTGAGCTCATAAAAAAATATAGAAACGCTGATGGGAGCTTCGTGTGTGATGTCGCTTGGCTAAATATTGAAGTCAGAGGCAATGCATTGAGTTCAACAGCAGGGATGGTCGTGCAATTTTGGGGCCATTAAAGGTAAACTATAATAACGCTGGGCTGCTTTGACATCGTTTCACAGTTTGGATGTGACTTTGCAGCACATTTTCTTTCACACTGCAGCCTGGTGAGGAGTTCTGTCAGAATATTTATAACTCAGTCAAGACCAGTAGAATCTAGGGCTGAGCGATGGGTGCATGTTATTAGAAGTCATTCGACTTCAGACCGCTCACGCCAGGAAGGATTCACCGGGTCGCTCCTTCATTTTAACGCTATTAAAACTCTGAAGTCGCCTTCCCGAAAACCAGTGCATCAGGACGCGTGAGCCATGCTGAGTTTCAAGTCTCTGAGTTGAGTTTGATGGTGCACTAAAATGAACTGAAACCAATAAGCCCCTGGAAGGAAGGAAACGCTTTTACGATGCAACTTGCATGAATTGGAAAAAGGATGTCGGTAATGTAAGTTGTAAACACATTGGATTTACCGAGTGAGCCGACATTGACGAGGCGCCCATTTGGAAAGCTGCAGCCTCTGTGTTATGGAGATATTAAGCACAGAGCTCCAGGTAATGATCTGTTTTCATGCACAAACATCCAGCATTTTTGGAAAGGAATTCTTCATCCATTACTACGTAGTTAGTGATCATTAGCTGAACCCTCTTGCATTCCAACATTTACTGAATTATAATTTCATGCTTTCAAGAACAAGCTTTAATTTCCCCCAAGTCGTCAACCACAGCCACCCCCCGGAGAGACATGTTCAACATTAATGCAATTATTACGCAGACATATGCTGCAGTTGTTATTTTAGCACTGCAAGGCCCTGTGGGCTAATAGGCCTGTCTGTTGCCCAGATGCTCATAGGAAAGGTTTTGCCTTTGTGTGTGTGTCTGTGTCTGTGTGTGTGTGTGTGAGGGACAAGACAGAAGCAGAACGCTAAACAGAATACTCTGGCCGTACCTGTGAGATTGTGTCGTGCATTTAAGGGTGCCAGCTCACGTTAAACCCTTCTGAATTAATCCCCCCTCCTCCCTGTGGGCATGGGTTTAAATCTCTTTTTTATTTTGACATTTTTTTTCTTGTAATTAATTGTTGTTTGCGACCCAGCTCTGCCTCTATGCCTCTATGCAACCCACAAGTACATGAGTGTGTTTCTGCGCTGCGAGTGTGTAGGAGGAGGGTATGCTCTGAAAACCAGGACTTTCTCTCACACACACACACAAGCATGCACACACGCGTATTAGTCATGTTCTCTCTGTCTCCGCGATGATGATCAAATCAAGTCCTGTGCCTTTGCCCGTACACCCCAGCTTGTGCATGTTGTCAGTAACCTCCCACAGTACACTCCCTGCCCAAGGTGACGCTCACACGCCACACGGAAAACACACGCACGCATACGCACACAGGCCCGAGGTGACACAGATGACAGCTCAATTCTGGGTGAGTCAGCTCCACTGTGTCCTTGCCCAGACATGAGAAGGAGGCGGTGTGTCTGTTGCGCATCACATGTGTGTGTGTGTGTGTGTGTGTGAGAGTTGGTAGGAGGTGCTGGAGGAGAGAGGCGCAAAGGTGAAGAAGAAGAAAGCACAAGGGAGAGAAACAGAGAGCGACAGAGGAAAGGGGAGGGGAGAAGCAGCAGGTGACTGTAGAACAATCACTCAACTGTGTGTGTGTGTGTGTGTGTGTGTGTGGTGCTCAGAAGTAGCCAGCGGGTGACAATTAATACACTCTCATCTAACGGTGGCATGGGGCCAAGAAAACAACAGGCTCTGTCTGTGTGGCTCCCCCGTATCTTGATCTCCTCGAATCCTCCTCAGTTTTCGGCCACCCTCCACATTTCACTGGTACAGGGAGTTTAGAGGCCGCTTGTCACACCCATGTTGGAATTTCCGCGGACACGGAACGCCAGCTGGGCCCAAAAAACAAACAATGCAGCCATTACTGTAATGGTGTGGCTTCTGTACCTAATTGCAATGTGTCAGATCATGGGGACAACAGAAAGTCGACCCACGACGTAAAACTATTTTCAGCTGAAATTAATGCAATCTGGTCACAAATTAACTCGACAGAGCACAACGCTATTTTGAATTTGAAGCTATCACTAATGTCTTTATTTTATGAACAATATCAAGGCTATTGTTGTCTATATGCTCAGTTGATAAGGTCTTTGGAGAGTTCATTCTGCTGACTTCTTGAAAAAAAGTTGTTGGAACCTAGATCATGGCATTTGTGTTTATTGCTGTTCGGCTATGATATCGCTATTTAAAAAAAACGGGTAGTCGCTCTATATGGCTTTGATGTTTGACCACACAGACTGAGGTTTACCACCCGTTATCCTCACTGTTCTACTCGCTTAAGGAAACCATGAAATATGGGAAGACATGGTTGTCACAATAAGACATTAAGATGTATGTAGGGCCCACATTAACATTGCACCTGTAATAAGAAATGGACATGGACCCCCCCCCCCCCCCCCCCATATTCTCATTTGTTTATTATTTTTATTGATTGTTAATTGTTTTGTTTGTTCGCCTGGCATCTGTTTGCTTATCTGTTTATCGGAGGTTCGAATGATGTGAGGTTAATGTTGGTTACATGGATTTAAGTTCAGGCAGAGACTTGGGTCAGCTCAGGGGTCCTTTGGGGAAAAGCGAGGGAAAAAGCTGCGCTCGCGCTATTCAGATTGGTCTAGAATAGCATGAAGTACGCAGTGTGGAGCTGATCAGTGTGTTTCTGTACTTTTCAGGTGGGTGAAAGTGATTAAATAGTATAAAAGTAGCGACACATGGGCATAACTGTTTGGAAGGCAAATATGAATGTATGTCTGTTTGGAAGTTGAATGTCATGACGTGTCTGGAATATAATGAATCACTTAGCTTAGCTAGCTAGTAACCGTAGTAACCATCTGTAGCCTGTGAGTGACAGTTGCGTGAATGTGTAGAATGTCGCCAGTGTGAATGAAGTTGTTAGTGATAATATAAGTTGATATGTGTATACAGGTATAATAAACTGTTTGATTCAGATTGGTCTAGAATAGCATGAAGTTAGTAGTGTGAAGCTGATCAGTGTGTTTCTGTACTTTTCAGTGTGTTCGTGTACTGTTGATCCTGTTAGTAAAGAAATTCTTAAAAAAACATGCACGCCTGGATCTGCTGTGTCCAAGTGCGCAACATGTAGAATAATTTAGAATACTTATTAAATTGTTATAATTTATTGAACTGACAGTCACATATATGTTGGATATCGACGTGGAGTAGCTTTAAGGGCATATTATGGGGTTGTTGCCACAAGGTCAATAGCCACCCTTGGTGCCCACACAGAACCGCCAGTTGCTGCCCAAATGTAATCACTGAATGAGAAGCAACAACAATAGAGCAAAACCAGCGAAAACCAGTTGTACCAACTGCTTGACCTTTACATAGTTTCATCATCAGCCTACTTCTCAAGGATGCATGGATGACTGGCTTCGTCACATCCTGGTGAAATCTAGCACTTCAATACTTTGGTCCGCTAGATGTCTGACATTTAGGACGACTTATTTTTTTCCTAATCTCCAAAGCCATGTACATCACGGAATAGCTTATAATAATATGAGCGCAATGTGACTCACCGTCCCAAAAGAGGGTCACACAGGAGGCCCATTTAGTTTTGAGCCAGCAGTGCTTTGTTGCCTTCAAGATGACAGCATCTGTTATGCCTTACATGCTCTGCAGATTTTGTATTTTATTGAATATGGAGCAAAGGGAAATTATTTAATGTGACAGCACCATTTGCCAAATCTGCGAACAATGTGTGCTCCACACTGATTTAGGACCTTCTATTTTGTGTATTTTTTTTGTCTTTGTGAAATTTTCAGCGTCATCACCCAAGCACTTTGAGCCCCCCTAAAAATAATCCACAGCTCATTTTTAGGCTTTTGATTAACAGCACAGCACTATGAAATCTAAAGGACACTTCAAACTCTATGCCAGTCAAAGTCAAAAGCACATTCAAAGCACGGAGCGCGGGGGCAATCATTAAAAAAATATTTTTACACTCAGAGTATAATAATGGATGTGTGTCTGGCAAGCTTTTTCAAAGGATGGTTGCACTTGAATTGTTGAATGCATTGTTTCAAATGATAATTTTGTACACTTCATTAGGGTCTGTGCGGACATAGTGTAAATCTCTCCTAAATAGCACTTCATACTTAACTGTCAACCATGACAGAATGTGGTGATGATGTCATCTAGAGGCAAACCCTGGAGCTGCTCCACAGACAGGGCCACAGTGACAGCAGGCCTGGTGACTTCACTGGGATATGTGCACGGTTTCTGCTACTCAGCAAGGGGGGGACCTTCGGCAAAACCTCCTTTGCACGTGGATCAGGGGTGACATCATCAAGTTCAAATGTGAATTCACTGCCCAAAAAATAAAAAGACAGAAACAAACGATGCCGTGTAGAATGCCGAGTGGTGTGAAGAACAACAGGGCTTTAGATGCAAAGCCTCATTTCCGCCGCTCCTTTAAGGGATTTATCTTGACAAGATGTTTTCTTTAAGCATCTATACTTCTCATCTATCCAGCAGGGTTGTATCAGAGGCGAATCAAAAAAGAAGAAGCAGATTTGACATGTGTGATGTTCGTGAGAGCTTTGACTGTTTCTCTCTCTGTCAGCACTAAAGCTCTGCGTCGCTGTCAGGGCTTTGTAAGCAATTCTGTCTAAACTATTAACAGTTGAGGATTTGGTTAGAGCAAAAAAAAAAAAAAAAGCTGTAAAAAGAAAAGAAGTGCAGTGTGACGTGAGTGAGTTACTTTTGTGCCTTTTTGCCCGTGGCTGCAACCTCTTGCTTTTAACAACATGGCAGGGACATTGATATCCCCGGCTGAGTCGTCTTTGCAGGAGAATGGATGCCCTTGGATGGACCGGCCTCGGCAGTCTCTAACTACATTCATCACAAAGAGCAATGTGGACTACTTCCTTTTGTATTAAGGTGCCTGGCTATCAATCAATCTCCTGTTAGGTTCATAGTTGCCTCACATGTTATGGGGTAATATGCAAAAACTACATTGCATTAGGGATTTTATGCTCAACATACACAAGTCATTTTTATTCATTCATTTCTAAAACCGTCAACCAAATGGTACTCTCACTCCTCACAAAATGCCCAGCACTTCAGAGTCTCTGCTCAGTGCAGTACTAAAAGCAAAATGTGAAACATGTTTTTTCACTGGGAAAAAATACATTTGATTTAGTTGGCACTCAAACCATCATCCTTTTCCAACACAGCTTTGTTTTTGAGAGACAAATGGTTGCAAACAAATGATGTCTTTATTTCTGTGTTTGTTTGTTTCATCGAAGAGACAGAGTGAACATGTTGTGAAGAATATGAAGCGGTGACTTCGAAGCCGTTTCCTGCAGTGAGGCGTGTTTCCAATGGCCTATAGTGTGTTTTAATGCATTGGAGATGTATGGGAAGTTACACTCACATCAGCATTAAAATACATTTTGGGATCAACAAATCCCTTCGTCTTTATTCAATCCAGGAGAGTGGGACATTGGTGGACTCAATGCACATGCCCTCCTAATCCCAGTGGCTAAAAAAAAGGTTGTTTGCCAGAGCCTTCAAAACCGACAGTGATAACCCATCCATGTGTTCCCACTAATCAGCATTGAGAGTTGCAGTGGTAGCAGGTTAAACAAAGGAGCCCTTAAGTCCTTCTCGGTGGCTCCCTCCTCATTCCAAGGCGTCACAAGGCCTGATGGGATATGTAATCCCTGTAGTGTGTCCTCGGGTCTGCTCTGGGTCTCCTCCCAGTCGGACGTGTCCGGAATACCTCCGCAGGAATACCACTGGAAGGCATCCTAATCAAATGCAATGTACAAAGCTGGCTCCTTTAAATGCAGAAGGGGAGCTGCTCCACACCGAGAGAGTCCAGGGTCCTCACCTTGCACCCGAGGGTGAGCCCAGACATTAGCGATGCACCTTAAAGAAAACGTCAAGGAATCTCACTGCTAGTCATAGTTCTTTCATCACTACCCAAAAAGCTCTTGGCCAGGCAAGGAATAGAACTCAGATCGACCGCTGAATCAAGATTTTCTTTTTCTAAACCCTCTTCATCCTGACAGACGATGCCTTTCTGATCCACCTGTCAAGCTCCTTCACTTGAGGTAGCAGCTGCTTCCCGCTCTGTAGGGTGCAATCAGCTGTTTCCTGACTGCATGATGCCAGAAGTGGAGGTACCATTTTTGTTGTCTTCTTCCGAAGAAGAAGAACGGTAACCTTTAAGTGCACAATTAACCAAAATTTGTTATAATTTTGACGATGAGGATCTGTGTCCACAGCCTGACGTCCAATGTTTCATCCGCGGAAAATTACCCCCAATAATAGATGTGTGGACATCACCGTGACTCAACTTCCACTCGGAAATGGCCTCACCTCACCTCTACCCCTGAAATGATGTCGCCTCACAAACACACTCGGGTAATGAATGCACGCACAGACAGACTGCTTGTTAGGGCATATCATTTATTCATAACACCGTCATTATCTCTTTGATGTCACGGCACGGAGTCATCCCAAGTCCCATTTGCAGAGCGTGGAGCCTCCCAAAGGTTAAAGCCCCTTTCAAACGTTCACCGAAAAAAAGGCAGTTATGTATACACTTGACTCGACGTCACACTCGGATTCAGACCCTCGGAGGCTGGCTGAGTCTGCGGATGACACCGTTTTCTCAGAGTGCAAAGGACGTCTCTTAAGGGCGCTCTCTCTCTCTGTCTCTCTCTCTCTGTCTTTCTCTCTCTCTCTCTCTCCATGTCTCTCTGCAATGCTCTCCTTTGCATTATCCCGCACAAATGTGTACAAATGTCAGTCCAAATATCATCCACAAAAGGAACATCAGTGTGTGACCACATGATCACAGCGTGGGACTTAGTCAGAAATACCATTATCTGGCTTGATTGAATGGATCCTGCAACTAATGGAAAGGCTAATTGTTTAAATTGCATTCAAACACTTCCCACCTGAAATCAACACGCATAATGGGTCGAACTCGATTTGCAAGTGTAACATTCCTGTGACAATGCAGCTACAAGAACAACAACACGTTGACGGGACCGAATTGTGGCAAAAGCGGGCGATTGGGCGTGACTAATCTGCCGCGTGGTGGAGGACGAAGCATGTGCCGTGTAAAAGTAATTAATTGAAATGTATTTAATCAAGCAGAGTGTTGTTTTTCAGGAGCTTACGCCGAGTACCATGTGTGGAAGCAGTATGTGGACTTACACTTACACCCCCAGGCACAATAGATGATCTGGCGAATGGCAGCGGGATGGACGAGAAGACGCTGGGGCTGCAGTCGAATAGTCAAATAATGACCTCCTAACGTCTAACCCTAAGCACTTTTCCTTAACCTCTGTGGAAAACGTCACGGGTCAAGGAAAGATGGGAAGGAGAATTCATGAGGAGTTAGGAAAAGACAATCGAGTACAAAGCTACTAAACTGTCTTTGTTCTGTTTCAAACATGCTGAATTATCACACTAACGCAGATCATATGATCATAATAGCAGATCATAATATGATCAGAAGAATATGCAGACAACAGTTTATGAAACACCACATAACTCGTGTTGACTTGAAAGTGTTTTATTGTAATGTAACAAAATAGTTGATTAAAAAGATGATAATCAGAAACATGACTCAGACTGAAGAGCTCGTCCAGTTTAACTCTTTCATTAAAGCTTCTATAACTGAAGTCAAATAAAAGAGTGAGGGCTGAAGCTGCAGTTCAACACCAGCGAGAATATCAATACAGCAGTTTGATCACTTTACAGCAGTTTGATCACTTTACAGCAGTTTGATCACTTTACAGCAGTTTTCAGCGACGTAACTTTCGTAGTTTTCCAGCAGGTTTAACAGATTATTGAAAGTATTTCCAAGTTATGTTAATGATTATTTACATGATCTGTGTTTCTCGGTCATGATCGCTTGTTCTCGTGAACGGCCGAATGATAAGTCACTTTAAAAGTTGCCGCCGCAAGGAATTGTGGGTCAGCATTCTCTCCTTTCCTTTCGTAAAGGCAAGTCCAGTGGTTCCTATGCTAAAGGAGCTAAGTTAGGAAGCATGAAGCTCCTTTCCTTTGTGTTTAGAGAATTCAACGGGCACTTATCATGGCGGCCACTTAGGTACTTCTGGGTCATTTCACTCAGTTAGGAAGGTTCCTCACCAAAAAGGACTATTCGGTTTGATGAGGGAGGGGCGTGTTAAGGGAACCTGCAGGTGAGCAGGTGTGAAGGGAACAGAGACATAGAATGTGTCCCTGTGACAGTTATAGGAAAACAACACAAATAGACAGAAAAATTACTTAATAAGAAAAGGATGCTTTCTTTTTTTGCAGCATTGACATTGGAGCTAACAGCCGCAAGCAATTCGTTTAATCTCTTTTTTATTACTTTGTTGTTTTTTTCCTGCAGAAAACTGCCATTGAATCCCATAAAACAGTGCTGGCTCTATCACGAAGCCAATAAGCCAGAGAGAGAGGTTGTTATTTTCATGTGAATGGCCCTCAACCTAAAATAACGCAGTCCGGAGAGGCAGAGTCTGCATCCTCATAAACAGTCTGAGAGTCAGCCGCTCCGCTCTGATATCCTGTCAGAGAGGCAACCAGACACCAAATGAGAACACATTACCGCACACATTCGTGTCTCATGGCCGGCGATGACTGAAACTAGTGTGAGGTGAATATTTGGTTTCAAATGTGTGAGTGGAATTCACACATGTTTTTTTCCGCCAAAGAGGGAAGGATGAGACCCAGCCGCGGGGATGAGATATGAATTTCAAATCCAAATAGAATATTTCATCACCACTGAGCATGTGAATTAGGGGGGAAGCGTGTCCACAATGCATCGCTGCAAGAATACTTCCCGCTCCTT
Organism: Taurulus bubalis; assembly: GCF_910589615.1. NCBI lineage: Eukaryota > Metazoa > Chordata > Actinopteri > Perciformes > Cottidae > Taurulus > Taurulus bubalis. The sequence continues at coordinate 8,091,314 of NC_136609.1, forward strand.
TTGATAGAGACAAAATCTGCAGTTAGAAAAGGACTCTGTTCACTCGGCGTATCGGGGAAAACATCTCCTTGAAAAAGATGGATCACAGGTGTTTCCCAGCGGTTATAAATATACATGAATTATTAAACCCAAAACAACTTTTATTATTTGGGGATTTTGATCATCCGGAGACAAAGTTGACACAGGAATTGGAAGGGAACACCAGGTGGTCGTTTTCCAGGACTTCAGCAGTGAATGCAGTGTGAAAACTTGCTGGCTAATGTGTGATAAGCAGATGTCTCCAAATATTATTCAGCGCTGTTTGGGATTTTCTGTCAGGGAATATAATCCTCCTCACCTCACAGAGCCGCCGCTGGCCTGAACTGCAGCCAAAGGCCTTATTTGCATGCTCGGATCATAAAAAAAAAATACTCCGATGATACAACAATTTATGAAAGATAATCAACGCAAGACTCAACCTGGTGAAAGCGGCTATTAAACGCCCGTCATGTGAACTGCTTGATTTATGTTCGCTTTCAAGCTACGCGAGCACTGTTAAGCCGCTTAAGTGTCTGATAAAATAAATCAAACTCTAAAAGCCGTTTTTAAATGCATGAATATATATTCAGCTCCATTTTTTATGTACGGGTCTGCAGTTCAGAGGTGTCCTTGTCATCCGTAATAGACGCTGATGGGAAACAAAAGACCCTTAACTTTTTTTTATCTTAATACAGTCGCCCATAAATTCACCGTGCTTAGTTTAAAGCCCGGGACGTAGTAGCAGTCGAAGTCCGTTACTGACCATGGCGGAGCCGTTGAAGAGCGCCTGAGTAAACTCATAATGCACGGCAGCACCTTACGCACAGGAGGAGACGGACACTAATGCGGCCTAATTATGCCTCTGTACAGGTAACCAAGCTGCAAGGCGAGAATGTTTCTCCTCAGAGTGCTATGAGTGTGTGTGTGTGTGTGTGTGCCGTAATCTGCCTGACGAGTGAGTGTGTGTACGCGTGTGACACAAGAGTTTCTCAAGATTTAACCACAGGGGGTTCTTCAGCCCTGCTGCTAATCTCAGATACTGAAAGAAAACCAGGGCCGGTCCAAACTTTTTTTTTTATGTTGTGGAAAGAACACAATGAGAAAGCAGTGCTCTGTTAATTTGAAATTTGTTGTTAAACATTTTGGTGCAGTTTGATTCATATTATTGCTTAATTATTTCGTGTTTTATGTGTTTTTATACATAATTGATGTCTTTGTTTTGATCCATTTATTCTTCTATTTTAGCACCCTGTTTGTTCACGTAAATAAAACACAATTAATTGAAAGTTCCCATTGGTGTTCTTCTCTCTATACAACGTGTGTTTGAGTTTACCCGATGAACAGCCTCTCCCTTAATAACTCAATCAATACTTTATTTTGTCTCTGGGAAAGCGCCCACTCCCTTTGACCTCACATTGCCTCCAGTCGTCTTATCGGCAGGCCTTATCTCTCCCTTGAAGTCTCCGGCTTCAGCCAGTTGCCCCTGGTTTAAGTCCGGTGGGACTCCTGCTGCTGACAGGCCCACATTTCAAAGTTAGGTGTGAATAGAGCATTTTCAATGGGTCACGATGAGGTTGGAGTCCTAGAAGGCTGCATAGTTTTGCGGTGACAATGATTTAAGTTTTGGCAGTCTTACCGAATGGATTATGAAGAAATAGAAGAAAATAAATCAGCTGGCAGTATTCAGTTATTCTATTGTATGACGGTGCTTGAGTACTAATGAGAAAATGTGCTGATCAGAGATACCTGATGAAAATACAAGGACACAGCCTTGTCCCTCCATCAGGCGCGCTTTGTTTTCAAGTCACTCATCAAAGACCTTTTTAAAATGAGGCAGATTAACCTCAGATAACCACTGACACCTCATTCATCCTGCCCGCATCCAGCATGAATGTGTGTCCTCTCCAGAGAAAGCGGAGGCGCTTACGAATTCCCGTCACTCCGGCCCTCCCTTGGAAAGAAGGAAGGGGGGGAGGGGCTGATACATTTGGAACTAAATATTTCCTCCACACTGACTGTAGTCACATCAGACCATGAGACATGAAGATGTGCTGTAATGTGTTTTCATCCGCTGTCTGGCTGCCTCCCCTCGACAGGATATCAGAGGACAGCAGCGGACTCCCAGACTGCTTATGAAGTCCAGCGGCCGCCTCTCAGGACCGCGGACCAGATGAGAGGCGGCTTGGCTCGCTGAGTGCGAGACCTTCATTTGAACTCCGGGCCTTGGAGGGAGGGCTTTCTTTTGATTCCAAGAGGAACGCAATTTATATAAAGGCTCTTGTGCATAAATTTCCGGCTAACGACCGGAAGCGAGCCAAAGTAGCCATTTGTTTGAGAGAAAAAATGCAGAGCTTCGTGAACGTAATGTCAAGTCATTTCGTTACGAGGATGGAGAAAGTAAATAATCTGCCCATTACATCATCCATTTACTTAAATTATCGATGCATTTAATCAATTCTTTACATGTGACACACCTCTACAGTGCTTTAGTGGAGCGCATTGCACAATGTTGAGGGAGGAAAAGGACTGGGAATTCAATGCATTTTGGGAGATATTCAAAGTAATAACTGTGTTTTTGGTTTGCTGCAGGAACACTGACATATTACCACCTTTTAAGTTGGGCGGGCAAATAATTACACCTGTTTTTAGGCCGAGGGGATAGAAATTAAGCTCCTTAGTTTACGGTGATGAGACTGAACCAACACAGTAAACCGAAACAATGAGCCAAAAGACATCATAAATCTCAGTTATTGATTATACACCCTTTAAAGTTCATCAATGTAACAGTGGCCATTTTGAGCACACGTTAAAATAACAATAGGTCATCATTTATCAGCCACACTCACGCCGGTATCTCGGCCACACAGTAATATGTGTGAAGCTTGCTGACGTTAGCCATCATAAGACCCTGACGGCACTTTTATTCTCAAGGAATAGAACTTTTACTTTGAAAGGCAAAGACTCTGTTCTTTCTCCTTTCCAAAATGACATTGTCTCACTGGAAGCCAGAGCGCAGAGGCAAAACACAAATAACGCTTAGCCGTGTTTTGGCAGCTTGAAGTGGCGCGCGAGCACACAGCAGCAAACTCAGATTCAATTCCCAGAAATCCGGCAACATGATGAGAGTAAACTTCACACAGCATGCTCATGTTTACCGACCCAACCTTCACTGCTGCTGGGAAGGCAGTCTAAACTATAAACCAGCACCAAAGAAAAAACCACAATTACCAATATAAGCCACCGTGTTCGGAACTGACACAAAAATAACACGAACCCGGGACTCGGCAGGCATGATGGGAAATGTAGGCCGTCCCCTACACTACAATACTGTGTTGTGTGATCAACGGTGAGTGTTGACTGTACGCTGATTGCTGCTGGAAAGGAGAAAACGTCCCCATATACCCTATACTCCCCTGTGACAACTGTCATGTCACTCATGCTTAACTTTTATAATTTGAATCTTTTTTTCCTGTGTGCTATTCTTGGTGTTATCATTGCTATTACCTGCACCTGGACCCGAGTTTCATTCCCCTGTCGGTCTATAACATGTTCTGGAGTGAAAGAGTAAAAAAAAAAAATCCTCGTCTATACACACACACACACACACACACACACACATACATATTGGTGTATCGGGATTGGTACCTCCAGAGCACCATGAAAAACAAGTGGACGATTCATGAGTTTGTATTGAAGCACCGCATTTGAAGCGGCTGCATTGATTCAAAAAGCAAATTGGGAAATTTAGGAGGGAATGACAGCCAATTTCATACAGGTCGCCCTCCAATCGATGCCCAAAATGAAGCACCTGCTTTATTTTAGTGCCGCAAAAATGACACTCACGCGAATACCCCATTTGTCCCGTCTGCCGGCGAGCGACATCCCTACGTTTCATCTCTACGTACAGCACACACTGCAACTCCAGGAACACTGCGGGGCATCGATGACATGAAGCACGGATACATTTTTTGAGAGCTTTATGGCAACATGGTAAAGTGTTGCGCCTGCGAAGCAGTGGTGAAAAATGCAGGTAATTTTAATAACATGCTACTCAGAGATGCTTCAAACTGAGTGAGTCCCTCCTCGCCACACTCCACCTGCGGCCCACCGCACTGCCAAGCACAAAAAGAGCAGAATAACATCCGAGGCAGAACTGAATCGATATAATGTATGCCTGAATGTGTTTTTTTTTCTTCCTTTCTTCAAACCAGTGGCCAAGTAGAAGCAAAATGAAACTATTTGCACTCTATATTTGCCTTTACCTCACATACTGGGTCAAATGAAATGTGCACAAAACGGATCCAACTGAAGCGTATGCCGGAAACGCTAAACCGCGAGGGAGATGACGCAGACAGGAGGCGGTGACAGAGGCTGCCCTTGAGATGTTGGCTGGGCCAAAAAATACAAAATGTCTCAAAACGCAGCCTCCCTGGCATGATTTCCTTTTCGACGATCCACACTTTGAAAGGGGGTCTTAGGCTTAAGGGTTCGGTTCTCAGCACAAGGGACTTGAGACGGCTGTTTGCATAATGAAAACAAAAAGACAATGACAGCAATATAAATAATAGAAATGCGTGTGTGTGTGTGTGTCTGGGTGAGTTAGTCTTGGATCGTCTATACTCCAGTATGGAGTTCAAAAGGTTTTCGAGCCGAGTGCTTAAAAGAAACAAAAAAACTACAACTTTTCCTTCGTTCTTCCCGACAACGCTCACAGAAGAGCGGATGACTCAACGTGCACCGAGGCTGCACATTTTCATTGACATTTCGGTCACGCGGCGGCACGTGAACTTGTTGTCAAGGATGACCTTTTACGACGGGGTTTGACCAGTGTCTTTATTATGCCGGACACGGCACGTACAGCGCTGGCCTCATTCCGTTCGGACTGCAGCAGATGAGTACGACCTGATTAATTGCCTCCGTTTAGGGACATGATACTAAGGCCCCTGGGCTGAAGGACGGCCGACCCATATTTGCATGTCGCCCAGGAAAACCGGGATTGCGATCGGATTCGTGATCTGTATAGATGTGGAAGCACCCAGCGTCTTAAATCTCATCTGGAAACAATTGAAAGTCCATTCATGATAGTGAGCATCCCCCTCATAGTCCCACCCGCCTCTTCCTGTATCAGCCACGCTTTCTCCTATTGTTTCAAAGAAATTAGCATTTCATTAACTGAGCTGGGATACAATTTGGTGACAAACACTGAGAAAAAAAACAATTAAAGATAAATATTCATATCTGACTTATAATTGAGCCGATGGGGTGAACCTGCCGTCACGCCAGCATGCGACAACATATAATGCAACTGTAGCGGGTGTGACAAAGATGCTAAGTGCCCTTAAGCGCGCTCGCGCACTTTAATTGATTTGTTTGCCAGTCTATACCTGGAGAGTAAGCAAAATGGATTTCCCATCACATTCTAGCAAGCTGGCTACCCGTCATGCAAATTAGGGGCATGTTCCTCTCTGCACCGAGCCACGACAATGAGGCCTGCGTCCTCACGTGGCGATGCTGAACGAACATTCATCTTAATGGAATCTATGTTGCTAAAAAAAAAATGACTGTAGCAACGCAGGAGTGGGAACATTCAACGCCATGGCGTCCACAGCAACCTGTGTGTCGTTAGAATGGTGCGATAATGAATGCATGCATCATCTGCAGGGGCTTCTCAAATTATTCAACATTAAGTTTCACATAATGAGGTTGGTTCTTTAGGAAGATTCCCAAAAGGAAACAAAAACAGCAACATTTGCTTGACTGCGAGGCAGTAATCAAACAATATGCATTGTGTTGCGTATGAGTGTGTAACTTTTAAATTAGCGATAATCCAAGGGGAGCAATTATCAAATCTGTATTATGTTATCCGTTGCTGCAGCAACCTTGAGAAATTATTTTCTGCTGCATAATAGAAAAATAAAAAAAGATACAACGCTGTACTTTAACCTGATTGGATGACCCGCGCAGAGCAGAGATAACAAATAAAAAATAAACAGTGGCAAAAAAAAAAAAGCTATTAAAAGTGACTACACAAACATAACAAATGAGCGAGCACACACCCCGAGTGAGACATCGCCGGCATTGCTTTAGATTAATGGCGTCGACAAACACTTCTCATTTAATTTAACATATCACTTCACTCCCACTCCACAGTGTGGCTGAGTGGAAAACCAAAGAAATGAGGGTGACCCTAAGTGTGAAATTAGCAACAAGACATCTCCCGTTTCGGCTCACATGAGAACCGATGGTGTCAGTGATGGATGATGGGATGTACATTATTCTGATGATCCGGCGTGAGTGTGATGAGATTGATACGGTAATCTGTGGGTGGAATGAGCCCTGGTTTTTGTTACCCGGAGCGTTTGCAGAGTTTACATTCAAATGCCTGCTCAAGGTTGCAACACCCTCCTCCCTCCTCCGCTCTCTGCATTGGTCATCTTTCTTGAATTATGAAGAAACAACTCGCCGTCTCTTGCATAAGCTGACATTTTGCAGCTCGGAAAAACATGCTCCGCAGCGTTTCTTGCGATAATCAGTATTTCAGTCTTTGGAAAAGCGCGTCGAGCAGAATGATCGATGAGCTGGAATACTCCGAAGGTGTTCACCGGAATGCTGATCCTCGAGGTATTTTATTATGAGAGCTTCAACACCGTATTCTCCGTGCATTCCTCCCCCAAGTCAGCATGAAGTCGGCGACCTCCATAACTCATCACGGAGACTATCTCGATTCAAAGAACTGCGACCCTCGAAGCATGCCTTTCTTAAATGTAAGCGCTCATGCCTGCCACCATTTCCCATGAAATTAGCAGGTTTCTAGAATGCCCTCCGTGACTTGCGACCTTCCTGTTCCACTGAAATAAGATCAGCTTGTACCTTATCTGTCCTGCAAAGGTGTTTTTCAAAGATATTGTTATTTATTTAAAGAGCACGAGCTGAGAACTGCTTGTCCCTTTGGTTTTCACCGGGCTCTTATCACATCCTTTGGAATCATTTTCTCTTTTTGTGCCCATTCAGATGATGAGCAGCTGCGACTGTGGGATTAGAAACCTCTGCACACATCAGCTATGTTTGGCCCCTTGGGTTTGAAGGAGTCCTGTTGAATTCCAATGGAAATCCAGTCGAGCGGAACAAAAAACGTGCTTCCATTTAAAGTTTGTTTCCTTATATTATATACTGTATCTTATATGCTTTTAAATGTTCATGGTAGACATCTCTGCAGCGAAGAGTTCCCACCCAGTGACCCAGCTGACTTCCAGGAACGCTGCAGGAGTCTGTGTCCCCGTAAAGTCCATTCATAAACTCTGACATTTTAATGAACAGGTTACATTTATTAATGTATTATTATTTAGCAGGCTAGCTTAAACTTCACTGACACCATACCGTGGCTGTCATGTGTGGTTATTGTAGACATAAATAATAATAATACAAAATAAAAAGTCTGATGAATGTTTTAGTACACATTCACTTTTTGATGTGTTCCAGTTAACTAAAAAATAAAAGGCAGACTCTAAAAGTCTGATGCTGCTCTTGAGGCGCGTTCCATTTAGCAGAGGCAGCTCTCAGAGTACCAAATGGTGTGTGGGCAATATGAAAGCATGTGCTCTGTATTTTATTAAAAGTGCAATTAAACTAGAAGTTGTGTGAAGCATTTGTGTGCGAGGTCAATCAATCTTCTGGTGGTATTTTCATGGTTTACTCTAGCTAGGTTTCATTCCCGTCAAAGAAGATCCAGGTAAAAACGCTTCCGCACCGTATCAACGCTTCAAAAAGTACCACTCCAAATGGATTGGACTTCAATGGCGGTTCCTCAGCCCGGTCTACAAAATATGTGCATGTGCTGCATTCTCCATGCTTTGTTTTACTTATAATGACACTGAAGTGAATTCATTCTCCTTCAGTGCGTTTGGCCCGTGAGCAGCACCATATGGGCCGACGGTGGCGGGAGAAGTTTGGGAACAGTGCCGTTTTCTACAGTGAGCCATGAGAGATGAATCGATACAGGAGAAGAAAAAAACAAAAAAAACATTTCAGTTCAATTCAAAACGGCTATTTCCATAGTTTTGCCTGCTTTTGTCATTATCCCAGCTACTTTTCTCCCCGTTATTTTTTTTTTTTTTGCCGTCTTCCTGTTGTGTTTCTTACTCAGTGTTTTTTCTCCCCGCCGGAACGACAGTGCAGCAGATTACCAAACACAGATTGCATTGATTGCCGGGACTAATTGAAAGGAAAGCATCCCCGGTGCGGAGTGCATCTGCTTGCCGGTGCAGGAATGGGCATCTGTGCCCTAGCTCACCTCATCAGGCAAAGGAGCCAAGAAAGCTCTCTGCCGTCGACCACTTAACTCGGCGCTCAATCACACTTTGGGAAGACTCCTTTCTGTTGAGGCGACAGAGCAGACAGACGATGTCGACGGGAAGAAAGAAGAAGAAAAAAAAAACACCCACCCGCCCCGCCCTCCCCGGTTTCGACGCTAGATACCACGGGGGAAATCATCCACGAAGACGGATGGAAATTCGGCAGAGCAATTGATGCACTGCTCCGTTTGTCTGGGACAAGATCTGAGGGACTATGAAACACTTGTCGAGGAGGAAGCGGGAGGAGAACGAGGCCTCCGCCGTCGCTGCCTCCACCACTTTGCACAATTACTCAGTGTGCTGAGTTTTCGCGGAGTTGGCACTGATTGAGGAGCAGCATTTAGCATATTGGGCATTTTTGCAGACATCCGTTACGAGCCACTCGATCTCCAGGCGAAGGTCGGAAACTGTTTCAAATCACAAACAAAAACCCAAAGTGCCATTTGCTGAATCCATAACACTCGGTGGGAAAATAGAAGGCCACGCGGGCCTCTTTTTGGTCTGATTGAGCCGTTTTCCAAGACGCTGGAGAATCCTCTAAGTCTAATGAGGTTAAGGATTTGCTGCCTGTCCCTTATTCTCCACCAGGGACAGCTGGAGAATATTTTAAGAGCCAGTGATCAGATAATCTTTGGCTTGACATGTTTCGAGTCATCCACAGTTTAAAGAACGAAGACTTCCTCAGCCTGACGAGGGCATTATCTTTGGTCTGTACTGTAACTACTGAGCCACTGCAGGGATCCATATGGCTTTATTTTCATGCCTCACACCATCTTAAGGAGGGAACAATTGGGCGTGGGATTTCCACTGTGCAGTGTCATTTTTTTTCTTCCATACTTGAGATAAACGTGTTGGCGTTTCAAGACGTCCTGCTTCAGTGTAACTGCCGCTGAGGACAGTCGTGCGCTGCGGCTCACGGCGCTCATTTGCATGCAAATCCTATAAAATGCAAAACGGCTGAATGAATGAATTACAGGCATTCAAACGTACATTACTGCCGAATTTGAGAGTATCCCCACTGATGCCCCGGGTTTATTAGTCATATATGTCTTTAGTTATGGCTTCTGACAGATGGTTTCGGTGTTGAGGTGCAAGATATTGCGGAAAGGTGATGGCCTATTTTTTTAAGGGGACTTAAAACTCACTTTAACACGATGGCCAACACAATCAAGTCACAATCCGGAAAATGTCACCGGGAGAATGTCAGCCTGCCGCCAGTCCCAGTAGCAGGAACAGAAAGCGTCTGTGGATGCTGAAGGCAGTCTATACGGAAAATCCTTGTCCAGAAGATGATGGGATGAAACTTGAATCAATACTTTTGGAGAAGTCCCTTGAATTAATCTGTATTTGTATCTGTATTCATTTTATGATGTACCGTAACATTATAGATACAAAAAAAGCTATTTTTACTTTTTATATGTATGTGTATTTTAATCATGTACCTCAATTGATCAAACAATGAAACATGATTTGTGTTTGAACCCCATCTTCAAAAGGGAAAACTGAGTCACAATATATGCTGTTTGACTGTTAACAGTCCAGTAGTGCAAATAGAGGGTTTAACAGTGAGTGAGAAAATCTATATTGGAAGCTGCATGAATAATAGCAGATGAATGTTAAAAATGTAGTTAAAATAAAAATGCAGGGGGTCCAGATAAAAATACATAACATGTTGGATGTCGCACAAACCATCCTGCCTATAGCCTGCAAGTATTACTAACATGTATGGATACTGTTGGAATCCTGGAGTTCTTACCCATTTCCATCCATATTGCAGCAGCCATTTAAGTGTCAGCACCACAGTGTGTTTGACGTAAATTGAGTATTGACCTTAACTGATCATTTACACCTTTTGTGGGTGTACCAGCAAAAGAACAGTGCGCAGCAGCAAGTTGTGGGCGGCTCAGCAAGATTTAATGACACCAGGGGAAAGGTGACAATTGGTGCGAAGGTGTCTCCAACCCGGACAGCTATGGACCCCCTGAGACAGCCTAGATGAGTCAATCCTTCATTTCAACAGCCAGGAGAAAGGAGAGGATAATTGCTCTGTTCTCATGGCTGCTTCAAATTACTTTGAGAGATCCAGGACAGTCATAAAACCAGGAGTAACTAACCACCTTGGCTCTGACAAAAGCCTGGAGTCAGGCGCCGAACATGTTGTTTTTCTATTGTTTATTCTGTCCTAGCTCTTAACTGAACCTGTATGCACTTTATGTGCAGTATATACCATCTGCTAACTGAGGGAAGGTGTTTTTTTTTTCTCCTCGCTTATAGTATGTCATTAATAGGTTATTTTTACATGCAGAATGCATGGTGTAACACGTCATTGTGTCTCTCCTGGCAAACGCATGCTAAGTGTTTCTCAATTGGGCACTTCACACCTCGCATTTGCAAAAAACAATGTGTGTCTTTTTTTAATAGTCATGTCTGCCTTCAGTGAAACATGCATTTTGCCGAAAGTTGAGACTTGTTTATACTTGTTTACACCTCGATTAAACAGCTGCCTCGTGTGATCATGTGCACCTGTATCAACACATTGTTATGGTTGTGAGTGGAGGAGTCGCAATGCAGGACATAAAGCCACACTAAAGCACTAAAAAAACACTAAATTTAAAGTCACCCTGGAAAAAATACAGACGATATGTACTGCAATGCACCAGCTGTGCAGGTCGAAACAGATTTTCCTCAATCTGTGAATTTGACGGAAACAAGGAAACAACAATATAATGTCATCTGCATATCATAATGAAGAAGAATATGCAGCCACATCTGCCTGCAGTATGCTGAACGGCCGGGCAAAAACAAGCAGATATTGCATGCATTATTCGGTTTGAATGGATCTACGCGCGCCCACACACACACACACACACACAATGCTTCCGATCCTTCAGCTGCTGCCATATATCGGAGCTAAGCTAGTAGTTGCTCAGTGTGCCGTCTGTGGCTGGTTTAGTGGACAGAAAGATGATGCCGAAGAAGAGCACACATGCTCAGCAAATAGTAGAAGGTCAAAAAAAAAAAAAGCGGCGGGGAGGTCTCATTAGTACGTTTGCAACAGCGCTGTGCTTTTTGAATAGAAAACGCAAAGAATAGCTAACCAGAGTGTGTGAGGGTGGTGGTTTACTGGATGATGTAAAAAAGGGGAGTGCCATAAGTAAACAGAAATGAGAATCGGAGTATTCTTTGCCTGAGACACCTCAACTCCTAACTCTGAGATGTGTGATGTTTAGGTCCTGGGTACAATACAATACATTTCATCTTCATGCCAGAGTCAATGGGTAATTGCTACTATTGCTCAAAACTGGTGCAAAACAAATGAATGCATGCCTTTTTCATGATATCTAATACATTATTGCTTTGAAATCAGTCAGACTTGGATTCTGCAACAGCATCAGTTATATCAGAACTGGAGAGAATGTCTTCAGCGAATGGCTTCCCTCCCTGTGGAAAAGATATAATAATACTTTAATTTTATATAGTGCTTTTAATATGTGCTTGCTCTTATCCTGTCATATGGATCACTGATCTGATTGGTTGAAGTTAGCTGGCTATAGATGCTGAAGGACAGATGGTTCATCCAATCAATTGCCAAGTAGTTTTTGAAAGTGCCTGCCTTTTCCAAACCGTTTCAGATGACTGCTTCTCAGACGGCTCCATGTAAGAAACCATCTGTCGCGTCAGGTTAACATGTGCGGTAAATACTGCAGACGTAGATACTCACTACTTTGTGTTAATCCACGGTTAAAAATAGTCCCAAGCAGATGCACTATTTACTCCTGTGTGAGGAGCAAAAGTTTATAACTACAGTTCCCAGCTGTTTAAGGAAATGGATAAAAAAAATAATGATCATCGTACACTACTATGTATACTGTTTGTTGGAGCTGTGTTGTAAATATTCTAGTAACCAAAGCGCAAAACTTTCCTGCAAGCTAACTCTCTCATCCATCAATAATGTATTCCATCCAGAAAATGAAGCCCACTAGAGTTCCTCTGATGGTTTTTAAGCTCCGGGTTGAGAAGACAAACCCACATCTTCATGTGAAATTGTGAAAACACACTGCAAAATGGATTCTCCTTGTTGTTGTTGTTGTTGTTGTTGCGTCACGGTTCACAGTCACGCTTCCAGTAAAGTAATCGCCATCTTAAAGATCTAGGCTGCCAAAAATAAATTTCTTTTGTTTGTTTTGTTGTTTATTTGTCCTTTTCTACTTAGTAAGTTCATAAAGTCAGATGCGGATGTGTTGCACAGCTTTTATGAACGCTGGCATCCAGATGAGTGCTTCCGAGGCTCCGCTTGGGTAGCTGCACGCAAACAAACACACTTTTAATGTGAAACAGACACACACAAATGGCCACAAATAATCAATGGAGCGCACACAATTTTTAACACACACACACACACACTTTGTGTCTTGTTGGATGTGGCACAGAGCCCTTAGCGAGCGACAGCAGTAAGTGATGGATGCTGCGATGTTGACAGGAGGAGTAATTATGCTTTGTACCATGGTTCCCGGTATGGGGGCCACCCATCACTCTCCATTACGCCCCTGTGTTGTGGCAGCCTTCCACTTTGTTTAGCAAATGAAATGCTTTTCCACCTGAGTGCTCCGGAGGAATAAGGAGAGGCGTGACGGGGGTGCATGTCACGGGATACAGGGGAACGGGGGCGAGACAAACACCCGTGGTATATTTTGGTTGCGGCCTGTGTGTGACTGCGGAGGGAATGTAGGGACACACACACACACACACACACACACGTGTGGCCAAACAAACAAGCCTTAAATTGTGTGTTTTTGGAAGGACAATACAATATATAACTGATGCATCTGCGTCTGATTACGGATGGATCTGGTAAGAGCTGCAGAGCAATCCTTTCAAACGCGTATACGATTGTCTTTGACCGTGATTTTGAGTCTCTTTCATCTATGTTTTCATCTTTTTAATATCCAGGTTGCTTTTATTCCAAAAACATCAAACAACAACAAAAAAAGGAGGAAAAATGTAATGAAACAATGGCATTGCCGCAATTGATGCAACACATTATTACTGAGTGAAAATGTTTGCCTCCACCCCCCCTTTCCGTGGAGAATAGAGATGGTTCTGTTTTCTTTCAATTTCTGTCACACTGCAAACGAAGAGGCAGCAATTATTGACATTGCCTCTGGAATTAACTACAAACGGAGGAAAAGAGAAACAGTTTAGCTCTGGGACAAAGCCAGTGGAAGAATATTGCGGCTTCTAGAAGAATATATTATGAATATCAGTGCAAAGGTTTGTGTTTTACTTCATCCGGCGCTTTCTCGGCTTAATAAGATTCCCACCACCTGGACCCTGAAGGTATTATGAGCAATGATTGGCAGCAGTCATTATTGATATCAATCATCATTTGCCTCGGCACATTAGAACCATGTGTATAATCAAGCCTACGGCCAAGGTCAAAATTATGAAATCATTACGATCTTTTCCATCTAAATGACAAGACTAATCACTGCACTCCGCAACTATTGCGCCGTGCGCGCCCTCACCGGCGTGCCGGTGCACTTGTGTATGTGTGTGGGCATGCACATGAGCAAAGTTCCCCTTGTACAATGATTAATCCTTGCTGTTGGGGGTTAATAAGAGTAATTTGGCCGTGCGTAATGGCTCCAACTTCCCCAAGTTTAATGGCGCTATGATTTTATTAGGCAGCTTGTTTCTCTAAAGCTTGTTAGGGGATGAAGGAGCTGTGTAGGTCGAAGAGAGAACACACAAGACCGTGTGGCTATATTTAGCCGGAGGAGTCTTTTTATTTATTTATTTATTCCGGCCCTGTCATTGAGAGAGAAAAAGTGTGCGATGTTCTTGATGCAAATAGCCTCATTTCCTCACTCTGTGCTCCACTAACCGACTAAATCCACACGGCGCAGGGAAACCTCAAGACCTAGTTAGAGTCGGTGAACGCCGGAATAAATTTCAATACGAGTGGTCCCATTAAGTCCATTTTCGACAGGCTGAGCATAATATTATTTAGAAGCGTGGCTGCGAGATGATAGCGGGAAAAAGGCACCTGGGCGTCCAAATATAGAAAGCGACTGATATTTGCTCCAACTTAATAGGGTTTCCTCTTCGGAAGAGGGGACTAGAAGAATCGTTTGACGAGATTGTTTCCTGACTTGTATCAGCTTTCCAGACTCATAACAGATACTCATGTTTCTCCGAACCATTAACCGTTACATGCACTCCAACTATCAAATGCACTTGTCATTGTAGCGCTGCACTTTATTCAAACTATACGCTGGGGCCCACACTACAGTATGTCTGAGTAATGTCAGGGTGACTTGGGAGGGATTTGGGAGAGCTTACCAGATCCCGTGAGACATTTGGAATGTGTTACAGCTTCTAAACTCTGTTGTCAAAAATGTTTTATGAAAAGGAAAGTACATTATATTTTAGTAAACAAAAAAATCTGACGATGAGTAAAACCTACAATACATCTGCTTGTTTGAGCTATCTCGCGGCACGGCAGTATCGGTTGTTATCATTATTTGGGGAAGCCAGGTTCACTATGGAAACGAGCTTATAACTTTTAGTGGGTTCATTCGGTGTCACGCTTCAATTTTATGCAGAAAACCTTGTTAGAGCCCATGCTATTTATGGTATTTTATTATTATTTTTATTCTCATTTTTCACAATCTCAAAAAGCGAAAAGTATTTTCCAAAACACCCAACCACTCCCTTAAAGATTTTTGTTCAAGCTCCTCCATCAGTTTGTGTTGTGAAATGAACAATGAATATAATCCAAAGGCTTTCACATCCAACAGGCACAAGATCCAATCACATAGGCCTGGACATGACTGCCAGTGGTTGTTATCCTTGATGATTGGTAATTTCATGAAATCTCCTCTTATTGAGTATGAGTGCTTCTTAATTCACACAGTAGTTACAGGCAGTGTTACCTTCAACCAGCTTCAGAGTATTTTATACTCATGGTCATGTCTTTTTTTCCTAAATGCAAGAGAGGGAGAAAAGAAAGAAAAAGAAAGCCGATTAAACAGCCGGGGCTCAACGTGGCAGTTTAACCAGGCAGATAAAAAGGAAACCGTAACCTCTTAGTTGCTACCAAAACACCTGCGGTGCCATTACCGCAAACAAAGTGAACGGCTTTTCAGTCGGTCAGCATCAGTCACACGGCGTAAGCAGCAGGTGAGGCATTGGAGTGAGTCTGGACTCTCCAGAACAGCGGACAGGTCAATGACAACAGTAAAACTGTGTGTTTAAAGAAAACATCTCCCATCCCCCACAGCTCGGGAAGCTCTGCTGAACTGTTTCCTGTCCATCCCGACGATGGGTTGATCTTTATGTCCACACCATTGAGTCATTGACGGGTCAAACCACCAGGTAAACACCTGTACATACACCCCCTTAAGGATGTCTCCTTCCTCATCCCGGGTGAAAGGCCGACAGTCGGTGCCGGGTGAGCAGCATGTAGACATGTTGGACAGTTCAAGAAGAACAACGGGGGAAAAAATAATAAAATAAAATCCAAACAAACAGGAAAACCTCCCCCGGTTTCCTCAGCTCTGGTTGTGGTCTCTAGGCTACTGTGTGTGTGTGTGTGTGAGTGAGCGAATGTCTACCTGTCAGACGCCCGTGTAAGGGAATTGTGACACCTGGGATTTCAATGCGTGTCCTGTCGAAATCCGCCAAGCCGTTGGCGTTTTAACAGGCCTGTAAGTTAGGTAGTAAGAGTGAGAGAGAGAGGAAAATACATTTAATGGTATTGCAACACCGGTAAAACAAACAAAAGCTTATAAACCTGTCAGAGTTGTCAATGTGTGGTGAGCTTGTTCCTGAGGGTCCATCTGATAAAGTCATAATGAAACGTCTGTGAGCTACATATTGCACAAATATATATATATATATATATATATATATATATCAGATATACTCATCTGCAATACAGCGCTTGTGCTAGTATTTCATGCTTCTTCCTCGTAGTAATTATGATGGAGGTTCAGTAGGCGAGATGATGCTAATACTACAACATAAGCAATGCAGTTATCCCATAATGTTGACACAGGGCCCTTCTTTGGCAGCTCATATTTTTAGAAATGATCATTATTTTTGTGCCAACAAGAAACAAAAAACAAAACAAACGAGGACTTAATTGATGGCTTACACAGCAAATAAGCTCGACTGTAAATAACACAGACGATAAATGTCTTTTTCCACCAAGGCCGGATGCAAATGGGAAAAAAGGTACATTACTGTCACACGTAAAAGCTGTTAAAGGATACAACTGAAGTTTACCACGGCATCTTCACTACCGACTAATCGCCAGCTAATAGAGAGTCAGTGGGGTAAAAACAAGCGACACATTAACATTTGTTTTATGCAGTGCATTGTGGAGCAGCTTGAGTGTATTAATATATTATTTCTAGCATGAGTGCTGTTGTTTCTCAGTGTTGTTTATGTTGCTTGTTCTACGTGACTCCACCAGTTGCAATAACACGCCGTTAGAAGCCCGGTATGGCTAGCTTAGTAGTCGGGTCTGCTAATTACTTAATTTACAGAACTTAAAATGTCTGATGTTGCTCAGTCCGGAAAGAAAGCAGCGGGTTGACCCACTAAAAAGTCTAACTCAACCAATCAGATAATTTATGCCTCCAGAGAAGCTCAGGCTCTAATCATTTGTCTAGCTGAACTCCTTTTGACATATTTTGGATCTATAGCTACTTGAAAGGCCAGAGTATGAATTAAGATTTGCTTTAAACTCAAGTTAGAATGGCCAAATAAACTAAGCTCAAAGCAATTTCTTCGCTGGGACTGGAAGCTTTTTAAGCTGATTTTGAAAAGCTGGACGTCTCACGGCCTGCTTGGCCATTCATTACACATGTCTCAACTGCCGGGCCAAGTCTTTTTGATATGGAGTGCTGGGCAGAGCACCTGCTTCCAGTGCAGGCAGGCAGCACGGCCTTGCTTCATGCCCGGGTCGGTGATTATGCAGGCATGCTCTGGCTTGTGTCCGATAGCTTTAGCCTACATTCGAGCCTCTGTCCTGCTGTATAAACAGACAGACAGACAGACAGACAGACAGACAGACAGACACAGCAACGGCTGCAATGAGAGACAGGTAGCTCTCGGGATCGGTTCTGTGCACCCAAAGGATTTGCCTCATCCAGCGCACCGTGGCGGATGTAACGTGTGTGTGTCTGTGTGTGCGTCTGTGTGTGCGTCTGCGTGCATACACGTGCAGAGACAATCCCCTCTCGGCTCCGGATGGCTCAGCGCTCTGATAACGCTGGAGACAGACCAAGGGCACCTCTCCCTCACTGTTCTCATCGGCCGGGTATGTTAAGTCCACAGGAGCAAAACAAAAAAAATCCCACTGTTATCATTTCTGTTATCATAGAAATATGCGCTCCAAAAGCATTGCCCCCGAAAAAGGCCTGCAGTCGGAGCTGAGAGCGTCTCCTGGTCCCTCATGGGCATCTTTCAAAGTGAAATCCATTTTACATTGATGCAGGTCACAGCCCTGACGAGCGGCTGCAGGTCACTGCGTCAATGTTCGCCTTTAACTACAGTTTGAAGCTCTTACAGTTGCCATGTGTCATTGTAAAAATATTGATATATATCCCCCTAATTGCGGTTTAGCGACTTTTTACCGAGCCAAAGCAATTGTATTGCACTTAATAAGCAGTTAAATGAGCGCTGAGGCGTGGATCTGGTTACATAAATGATATGTTGTTATGTAAAAACAAATCAATACAGAGAGAGGAAAAAAAGAAGAAAAAACACATGCTATGGACTGATCAAGCTGTTCATAAAACATGATATCAATACAAATGACTAGTTAAAATCCACTGCCTGCAGTTATTCTACATAAACCATGTGTACAGCAATCACATAAACATGCATTTCATTTCCTTATAGTCAATGGGACTAATTATCATGGCAGTCTCTAGTCCACAGACAGACAGACAGACACACACACACACACACACACACACACACACACACACACACACACACACACAGACAGACACACTTGAAGGTAATATTGACTGAAAGTGATGCCCATAGGCTGGATAAAATTGAGTGCAGATTCTCACAATTCATCACATGTCAGATCAGCTCCCTTGGCCTGACAGTCAGAGCATGATATCAATAACATACACGGATGGCCAGGTCCCCCCCACACACACACACACACAGATTACATGTCCGGGGGAGACTGATTTGTTTGTATAAAACACAATAGATGCAGGAAGAGAGAAACAGACAAAGATTAAAGCTACTCTACGGGCTGTGTGCATCGTGTGGGCAACATGTTTGCAATGCTGCGTCCGTCTCGTGGCTGGTGGGCCTGATGGTAGTAGCACCAGAGGAGCGACTGCATGCCACAGGTGCTTCCCCCGCCCTCTTTTAAAGGGATCGTTTTTAAATGGGGGTTGTGTATATTACTTACAGTATAGCGGCGGTCAGCGCACTCACAGTTTTGGAGTTAAGACCCGTGTTCAGAGCACTCGAGCCATCCTCTTTAATGCTATACACTTTCTCATTGTGTGCTACTTTCCCTTGTTCCAGCTCCGAGTTGAAAATCACATTAATGCTGCCTTTTCCAGCTTTCCACCTCCGGCTATCGGTCAGATGACTGGTATTAACTCGACCTTGTGGTACGCAGCCTCAGATGTAGTGCAGGGACTGATGCCAACTTCTCCTTATTGATCTCATTCATTTACTTTAACAGTATTTGCTAAATTAATGGGATTAATTTATTGAGGTCACTTGTAGCCCCTGCAGAAAGTCCTCGTCCTCACCAGAAATACACAATACTAGAAAAGTATAGTCAATAAATAAGCCTTTGAGAGATGTACGTACATGAAGTGCACATTGATTGTTTGGGCTTTTCATATTGTATAGTGAACGAGAGGAGTACAGCTACACATATTAAATCTTCAAGGTAGCTTCCCCGACTCGGGTCTGCTCAACCATCTGTTCCCCGAAGTTAAATTCATAACAACCAGGACTCACGGGATCAAAAACTCTCTCTCCCATTTTGATCTCCAATTTTGATGATATACTTTTTATTTTGTATGGCCATCTGCCACACTAGAGCCCATGTCAGCATTTACTTACCATCACTGCGGTCTCAGAGAGTTGGCTTTTTTCTCCCTTTTTCCCGCAGAATGCACGTTCTCCTTCACACAGAGGGTGAGGTGAGGCTTGGCTCTGATCCTCCTGATTTAGAAGGTAATGAGGGCTATGTTTCACTGTGATGTCAGTCAGCGGGTGGTCCCGCTAATGAGTCGGACCGCCGCATTAGTCTCCGTCCATGTGAACTTCAAGCTGAACGTATGCCTTGAAACAGCATGAGGAAAACACACACTGGCCTTTGATTGGGCGGTTACCCGATAATATTTAATATAAGTGCGGGCGAGCACATGGTGCTGTACATGTGAAAATATACAAAGTCATTAGTTGCCACGAGTTTATATTTTGTGCCTGGAAGGCTCCTTGTTGCTGTGACCCACAGTTGGACCGCAATTAAGATGCTAAGAACACACCGGTTGTGGGTTTTAAAAGGAAATGTCCGTGTTTTATTCATTTTTTGTCATGCAAGCAGCGGGGCTCTTTGGTTCTGACTGAAATATCAGATGGATTGCCGTGACATTCAGTCCAGGCATCCATTGACCCCCGGAGGGCAACGCTGACTGACTTCTCTGACCCCTCGACCTTTCCTCTATCGCCACCAGCAGGCCAACGTCGTCTCTATGGTGGCACGACGGGATGCCGTTCATTGTCGACCGAACCTCCAAAACACGTGCCCGCCACAAAATACTTTCATTATTTTTACATAATCTTTGCTAAAAAAAAAAAATATATATATATACACAGCTTGCAGTGAACGGATATCAAGATGTTTCATAACATCTTTTTCTTGGTGGAGGGTTTTGCTCTCACCATGTGTCGTAAATGATACAACAGATTGTTTTCCCCACTTTGTAAAATATTTAATATTCCCACTTCAGAAGACAGTGTTGGACTAAAATATTCATCACAAACTAAATCTGACTGATTGAAAAAGTGACAACGGAAGGGCCAGACGAAGCTGCTCGACGTCGCAGAACTGCGAGCGCGAACACACTCGGTGTTTCCGACTCGTTCACAGCTGGAAAAAAGGAGCTTATTAAACGGAACGGTTTTAAGTTATGGAAGTGCACATTTTCTTGCACGTACGATGTCACAGACCACATCAGTGTACAAGCACAAACAGAGCTAATAATAGAGAAGTGATCCTGTCATTAATGTCACTCCGCCGCTCCCTCTCTTTTCTCTTTCTCATCGTGGAGGTGAGCCAGACTGCAGCCAGAGGTTTTTTCGGCAGCGCCTCGCCTCCTCCCATAGATCTCCCCGAGATCAGTCATAATTACAGCGACTCCTGCCGCTTACTGACGTCTCTCGCCGCGTTACCATGGAAACGGCTGCCATCACGACAAAAGGCGGGAGGATTGGCGTGAAAGGGGATCTATTTCCCATCGGCCATATCTGATTAAAAAGCCCAGCACAGCTAATAAAGGAGGGAGGAGGAAAAGAAAAGGGGAGGGCTTTTTATTTTACTTTCCACACGCTACTGGCTCCTGAAGGTCTCGCTCATCCCGAGGAAAGACACAGGGTCGTCGCTCGGGTAAATCGTACCTGCATTCTCGATAAGACTGAGAAGGGTGATGATAGATCACGCAGGTTCACCTAATAGGTCTCCCCTTGTATGATTCAAGTCCATTACCGGTGTGTGTATGTGACAGCAATTGTCTGCATGATTGACTGGGTGAAGGAGAATGCGGTGGGCAACGTAGACAGACACACACACACACACACACACACACACACACACACACATCCTCCCGTCTATCATCAAGGCGAAGGTGTGAATTAATCTTTTGCCGCAAACTTGCCGCCAAAGTGCGCGCCTTCGAGACGTGTCGCGGTGGTGCCATGAATAATATAAAGCTTCATTACTTGGGAGGGAGGCATGCGCAACTTGAGGGGGCTGAATTATGAATGTTACACAAAACACGCCTCGTTATGAAGTCGGGTGAGGTCAGGTTTGGAATGGGAAGCTTCCCCTCAGCGTGGGCCGTGAGGTCCCCTCGGGCCCGGCTCGAGTTGGCCAACAGAGGGATGGTCAGTTAATTAAACAAGCTGGAAATGGACTTCATGAAAAGTTAATTAGGGTGTTAATGAAAGAGAAGTGGGCTGGACCTGTGCTGCACTGATAAAGCATGTGTGTGTGTGTCTGCATGTATGTACAGACTCCACACAGACAGACACACACCAGGGACTACGTTCCCCCTCACCTGTTCACTGGGTGTAAAAGTGTTATTTGGATTTGTA
Source organism: Taurulus bubalis (assembly GCF_910589615.1). Lineage (NCBI taxonomy): Eukaryota > Metazoa > Chordata > Actinopteri > Perciformes > Cottidae > Taurulus > Taurulus bubalis. The sequence goes on from NC_136609.1 coordinate 8,113,057, forward strand.
AACCAGGATTAATCTTGTCCTGCTACTTTTGTTACAATGTACTAACACTTCACGTTATCAGTTGCCATCTTAGTTTTCAGCTAATTTGTTTAATAGAAACATGCCAACTCATTTTATTATGACAATTTATGTTTCCATCTGTGATGGATAAAAAGGCAAGAAGCTAAGAGACATGTTTCTCCCATAATTATTGTATTTATACAAGAGAGCACTTCTTCCGCATGAAAGTAATTGAGTGACAGTAGTCATGAAGCACATGAAGCTAATGGCTATTCAGCGTACTTTTAACAGTGGCAGTTTGACACCAAACTATGAAAATCTGATATATGTATCATACTAAATGCAGCACCACATTCGTGCTTTTGTTTACATTATTTGAATAATTTGTAATAATTTGTGTCAATACATTGCAAAGCAGCCACCAGCACATGTGAAAGGACAGTGAGAGGAAGAAGAAGTGAGACAACCATGTTTAAAAAGACATCCCGCTTGGTTAAAAGTAAATAAAAAAATGCAACTACAGTTGAAGTCTTTTTCAACTAAATGAATACACTTAACAAGAACACACCCAATGAGTCACCACTTCTGAGAAAAAAAACTGTCAAGTTGAGCACACAATGTGCTCTTTGAGGACAATAAAAAATAAAGCTGGTTAAATGAATGGTGAAATGTTGATTCAAGAGGAGAACATTTTGTATTAACAAAACGTTGTTGAAAACACTTGTGCCATTATGAAGGGAAAGGTCACTCTTGAAGTGCAGAAATGCAAATTAAACTTGCATCCTGCTTCATCGTACACAGCGAGTTTTGTACATTTGTGGAGAAACAAGAGATGGCTCAAAGTGCAACTTCCAAATTAGGGCTGCAACAACGAATCGATAAAAATTGACTATCAAAAGTGTTGGCAACGAATTTCATTATCGATTCGTTGTGTCGCGCGATTATTACGCCAGTCAATAAGTCGCAGAGAAGAAAAGAAAGAGCGGCGCAGAGCAACTGGCCTGACAACGTGTCTGAGATTGGAATGAGACACGGAAAAAAGCTGAGGTTGTGATCTTTGCAAAAATAAAACATCGTGGATGTGACGTGTTGAGTCTTGGCCAATCAGCGTAAAGATGTCGACAGCGTCTTCATTTCCCTCAAACCTGTTTTTAATGGAAGCTAGTCAGCTTGCTATCACGTTAGCTCACGTGTTTGGGTTGTGTATTGTCGGCGACAATTTGTCGCTACAGCTCAGTCTTGCTTGGAGAAAAACGTAACGTGATGAAACATGCCGTAACCCCCCGGTCTGGTTCAGTTCACCAGTCACTCGTTAACGTTAAACCGGCACACCGGCGGATCTGGCTGCAGGTTTTTATTATACTCAAAGTAGAATGAATCAAATCACATAGTTGGGCTTAGCCAACAACGTTTAAATTAACAGCTCAGGGATGTTTAAGGAGCAACCTGTTGTGCACTTTCTGAAGATGTTTTGCACTGTGAATTTGCATTGTCACTTCTGTTTTTGAATAAAGGGTTGGAAATGAATGCTTTTTTGAGCCGATTCATCGATAAATCGAAAAACTAATCAACCGATTAATCGATTATTAAAATAATCGGTAGTTGCAGCCCTATTCCAAATGTCCCGATCAACGATTGCCACGCTTAGAACGCTTCTCGCCCTGACCTCGTTGCCTGAGCGCTTTTCGGCATTCTGTGCATATATTTTGGGACGTGGCATTCTACATCGTGACGCACGTTTTCCATTCTCCTCATGTCCCTCCCGGTGACCGGAGGCCCTTGTTGTGAGCGTTGGAACACAATGCTCCTGGAGTTGGACCCACGGGTGGATTATCTGAAAGATGGATGAACGAGGCTTCCTCCCCCTCAGCGCTTGGAGTTCTATCCAAGCTGCTTTGTGAAGTGTGTGTGAAGTGTGTGTGTGCACATGTGGTGCAATAACGGTGAAAAAGCAGAAATAAATAAAATATCAGTCTGCCCCTCATCCGCTGACATACTCCAGTCAATGGCGTTACTATGGATACATATATTAGAGAGGGCTCAACTCACCATCCAAACAGACCACCAAGCATGTAAACAACAACCTTTAGTACTGCAATGTAAACCTACACATTCACACCCACTAAACTAGATTGTCTACCTTGTCTCTGATTCTTTACCTTCCTTTGTCCCTGACTCTGGTGGATTAGGTATCCAGGTATCTCAAGGAACTGTTGCTCCAACTTCAAACTAACGGCTGCACGGAAATCTACCGAAAAGTCTGAGGTTGAACACATTTCACTGGGGGAAAAAAGTGTCAGCAATGTGGACTAAAAGCCACCGCACAGCTGCTGCAGAGCGTGGACATTCTCGTAATGGAATCGTGAGGATATGCCAGGGTGTTTTGCATCAGCACGTCGCATTTCCGCCTCTGCAAAAGAACGGGAGTCCGACCTCTCGCTCCTCCCGTGGCCCAGTTTCACACGTTAAGCAGAGAAAAGGTGAGCGATAAATTGGCAGGGGAGGCCTTTCGAGGACGCTCGAGTCAGACTCGAGTCAAACCTATTACGAGGGGCAAATAAGTTGCATGAAATATTCACCCAAACCCATGTCCAGGGAAGTGCAACCGTAAATTATTCACCATGGGAAGTTGGAGGCATGTCTGTGTTCTGCTGGGAAAAAAAACACACTTATCCTCAGGCCTGGACTGACAGCAGGAATGCTGGGGTTGTAGTTATCCCTCATAATTATAGCATTGGTTCTTAATTTCTGATTAACCAACGCCGTCTCCGTGCCTTCTTGACATATCTGAACCGAAGCCAAACGGGAAAGTGGTTCATGAAGAAAAAGAAGAAAAAAAGAAGCTATTTAAATAAGTAATTATTTTTAAAGAGGAAAACCCAACATTATTGCAAACACTGAGCGATTATGATTTCATTAAAACAGATTAATAATTACAAATATAAAAATATGTTTACAGTTTAAAAACAACGAGAAAAACAAAACCAAATGCAATTGGAAAAAGGTATTTTTTTTAAATTTTGTATTCTAGAGCAAAGCAAATCACACGGACCGCAGTGTTTTTGGTCTGAGCCAGCGCTGCAGTTGTGTAAGCTCGGCTGAATCCAAATCCAAATCCTTCATAACAATTTGTTGTCATGGAGCTTAGCATTCTGGACAGAGCTCTCTCTCTTTCTCCCCCCCTCTTTTGTGTGTGTGTGTGTGTCTGTGTGTGTATTTGTGTGCGAACGTCGACACAACTTTGACGACAGCAAACCGCGACAAGCGCGACGCTCCACCTGAATGAATCAAGAAAATAACTCTTGAATCAATAATGCGAGAACGGCACATTAATGTAGCTGCGGCGGTGGTTCGTGTAAAAGATGAGTGTGCGAGAGGGAATATAGAAAAAAAAGCCTGCGAAAAAAAAGAGAGCGAGAGAGAGAAAAGGAAGAAGAAGAAACAGGCGGGTGTGATTTGGAGGGCTGCATTCTTGGAAGAAATAGAGATACAGAAAGAGAGGGAGATTCATATCAGAGCTTTCTTTCCAGCCATTAGTGGCCCTGCTATGTGCTCCAGGCTACACCTCTGTGGTGAACCAGATGCTTTTTTCACTTACAAAGTTGTCTCATTGCCTTTCAGGGAAGTGACACATGGAGCTGCCGCTACATAAATAGAGAAGGTGTGAACTTGAGGAAGACCTTTTCAATCTTTCTCTCTATTCCAGCTCATTCACATGCAGCTGCTTCGGGAAGACTCGACCGCTCCAAAAGATTACCATTCATTTTTAGCTTTGCACAGAAAAAGGTGAAACACACTGACACATCATTAAAAAGCTCCTGTTGAAGGCAGGGATGAGTCGGAATCTGTGATGGGTATCCGTGTGCAATCCATTTTAGAGAGTTGAAAATGAGGCTGATGGCGCGAGGACCAGCGTATGAGGGCTTACGGTCTCTGATGTTAAAATGGAGGTCAATATTGCTGTGAATCTGGCATTACTCAGTGTGCTATCATTATCACTCATAAAAGTAGAAAGGTCAGATGTGTGGTACAACCTGATGAGTCTACAATAATCATTTAAATAATGGAAGCTCCTCTTTCCAAACTAAACTTGAAGTAAAACTAAATTAAAACAATTATTTGCCGTGGGCCTTTGTTGCTGTATAAAGCAACACGATTCAAACCGGTGTGTGATGTAACTAACCAGTGATTACATGTCTTCGGGTCTTTTGAACTGCAGCTCTGATTGGTGAGGTCTCTGAGCTGGCCTTCACACTGCAGGGACCCGTAACTAACACATGCTCGCTCCGTCTACGTTTTGTTGCATCTGCTTGATTTATCTGGTTGTGTGGGCGAAGTTGTCGACTCGTAAATATATATCTGTACAGCTGTCCATATCCAGAACAGCGGCATTTAAGTTAGTATTTAACTAATTGCTGAACTGATTAATAGAAGCAGTTATTGTTGATGGAGCTCTCCCTGTAGAGACGCATTTCCTGCATCGATCGGTCAAACAGCTTCTCTCCTGTCGCTGACGGAGCCGTGCAATTTGTGTTAACATTCCACATTTGTCCCCCTGATATTCATGACGGCAGCCGTCATTTGCATCGCTCGCAATGTCAATAATGAGGTCCACCCACCAGCTATGAATAATTTGGAGAGCTGTCTCATTATAAAATCAAGGACACCTAGCAGACGCAGTGTGGTACATATAGCCACCGTGTGCCTGTTAGCCAACCCGCTGCCTTTGAGCTGACTGACTTTGCTCCTCTTCCACAGGCTCTCTCTCTTTGATCATGTGATCTGGTCTGTGGAATATTAGCCGACTCACCCCGAGGCATGCGGTTGTATACATGTAAGACTGCACTGGATGAACAGATTGTCACACACACACACACACACACACACACACGGACAGGTACTGTGATTAGCAGGAAATATCACATTTTGCGTATTGCACTGCAATTCAGAGCTAAAAAAAAAAAACGAGAAGCCGTTTCCCTGGCAGTTAAACTGGTTCCTCTTTCTCTCTTTCTCTCTCTCTCTCCCTCTTTGTCAGCGCCAGCGTATAGTTTGTGAGCAGATGTTCCTGCACACAGGTGTTACAATATGGATGGATGGGACCACAGAGCTCTCTACTTGAAGTGAAAATCTGTTGAAATTGCAGCGAAGATGCGAATGTCTGCCGGGTGCGACGCAGCTGGCGTAAGACTAAACGCTTGATGAATACGATCGTCTGAAAGCTAATCAGTCTAAAGTGCCGTGTGGCGTTGGATCGTAAAGTTCAACAACGCATCTTCAGATGCAGCCCAGGTGGCCTCAGCCTGTTGTTTTACCAGCACCTCTGGCCTCCAGAGAGAATTCGCCCCAGCGTTCGACTGGCTGACTCGCTTGAGACACTATTCGTTGTCTGCGGTTTTCTCCATCCAGTAAATAACGGCCGATGACAATCTTGGAACAAATTCAGCCGACACCATCAGCCACGATAGTGTCGTTTGCTCCGTTCAGATATTAAGCTGCAGTTGTAAACACTTTTTTTTTTTTTCTCAAGAGATTAGCTGACTTGCTGGTCGTTTTGGTCTTGGATTTATGACCTTAAACCGTCTTTTTCCTTTCTTCTTCTCTTCATTCAAATATGGACAACCAACGTGTAGACGCGTACATATTTACAATAAATCATGAATCATTTTGGTCACTATGTTGAATTGAACAGTTAGTTTGCAGTAATACATTTGCAAATGTAAAACATGCTCCCTGAGAAGTGACAGTTCAATGTGAAAACGCTTTTCTCATCTATACTTTGTCTCGTTGAAGAGTCGTCAGGATGAGAGAATGACAGTTTGACAGTTTAGTCAATAAGTGAAACTTTTGAAGAAAGTTCAGACTTTTTTTCAGCGTTGGATATGAAAGTTTCTCCCAATATATTTTAGTTAAAGTTAACTCGGGGAGGTGTGAGATTATTTTATCCTTCAGACCATCAATGATGTCTGAACATCTAAATGTCTAGAACGTTTTGAACCAGATGGAAAGAAAAAAGAATAAAGGTTAAAAACTCAACTTTTTTAAGAGAGGGGAGTTCCAACGCAGACCACTGAGTTGTTTACTTGTCATAAATGTAGCCAAACCTCGCAGTCCCAAACCAGAATTAGCACGTTAGTACACTGAGGGAACGAATCTGACATTGTGTTTTCCACATGGAGATACTGAGGTTTCCTATTCAGGAAATTAGCCATCCAGCTTGTCAGCTCCCCCTTGAGATTACATCTGAGGACGCCAGATAAGGACAAGAAGCGGTCTGTTAACCGCTGCCTTCTCACTCCGTTCATTTGGTTCATACAGTGTTTCATACTTACAAACTTTCTTTTACAGTCCCGTTTCGTGATGTCAAATGATGCTGGTGCTGTAGGTCACTGGGTCAGTGTGCGATTCTTATGGGCGAAGGCGGGAGGAGCGGCGCCCGCAGTGCTGCACGAGGACCACCGGGAGCGCCGAGCGATTAACTGATCTCATGCTAATGTGGAACCAGCAGCTGTGAAAACTCCACAACTTGATGAACTGTCAACGATCAGTTACTTTGCCAATTTGGGACTTCGCCAATAACCTCTGAAGGATTAATTGCCTGTGATTAGATTAAATGCAGTCAAGTTCATTTAAGGGGAGGCAGTAATCTTAATAATCCAACTCCCTTTCCTTTTCTTACTTCTGTCCTGTCACTCCTTCCTTATGTCTTTCACTGACAAACATGTTGCCTGGAAGGCTCCTATTTCTGTTAAACATGTAAATAAAATAAAAGGACATCTTGCTGTTATCAAGATTTGGCAACATATGAATGCAAATTATGTCAGTTGCTTGTCAAATATGTTTAGTAGATAGATATATTTATTGTCATATGCACAGTTAACAGAGTTACACCGTACAATGACAATCTTATTTTGCTAGGTACAAAGAATTACAATAACTTAAAAATGAAGGTAAATATTAGCATTAAAATTAAGAATACAAAATAAGTGCTATAATGCTAATAGTATAAGAAAATATATAAAAAAAATAATAGATAGAGAATAGAAGATGAGGTGGTGATCTTGCACTTCCTGTCTTGGCTTGTAGGGGATGAAATGCGACCTTGCCACACCTAAGCTTTTGCTGAATAGACACGCTAATTAAAACTTAAAAAGAAGGAAAAAAAAACTGGTTTCACTCATCAGTTATCAATGCTAATCCAAAGGCCACGTGGAGGAGCCGATAAGGAATATCTGGTCCCCCCAGCCTTCATCAGAGGAACAGATGTCTTTCATCTTTGACCAGCATGGCAGAGGGAGCGAGAGGCCACTGCAGGATGAAGAGTTCAGCAACCAAAGCATGTGAGCGGATCCATAGCACACACACACACACACACACACACACACACACACACACACACGCACACGCACACGTGGGCGGATGCATCCACCCGTACAGATTGCCATGCAGCTACACATGCAGTGCAGAGTCCACCCCTCCATTCCCCCAGTCCCCTGCAGGAGCAGTGGTCTTCCAGGCTAAGCCCGCTGAATCTCCTTTTAATGAAGTCTGAGGTAAGGCGTGCACGCTCTCCCTCGGCGACGATTCAGCGCCGGCGTTGCCTTTCATCATTACAGTAATGGCTCCGTCTCCCGCAGAGCAGTTTACTTTTAATCCGTGTCGATGACGCATTTTTAGCCGGAGTGGCTTGTCTGTCACCACCACCCATTTGCTTTCTCCGTTTCAGAGAGACTTGTACGTCTGACCAGAGCGGCGCTACATAATATAAAAAAAATGCAAAATACTTGAGTGTATTCGTGGAATACGTCCTCCACTGTTGTGCTGTTGGCGGTTTGGAACTGTGACTCTGAGGACTCAACAAAAACACATGCAAATAGACCAAAACACAAGCCGATGAAGAGCACGTCTACATGCTAAAAAAAGTTCTGTTGCAACCCCCCGCTCCACCAAAAAAGCCCCCAAGACAATGAGGAGTGGACTGATCCTTTCATAAATGCGTAGTTGACCGAGATCGTGGCATTTGAAAAGTTTTTGGTCTTCAAGATGACACTCAGTATAGCCACCATTTGGAAAAGACACCCACTTTAACCAAATGAATGCCAGAATTAATTAAAATTCAAAGTACGCCCACGCAACATTCGTGCTCTGCAGTTTCATACCGTGACATTTGGATCCTCATTTAATGTGGTTGACACCGGACCCTCTGCGTACTGTGTCATAATAATCCAGGACACTCTCCTCTGCCACCATTTGGTTTTACAGAATAGGGAATAGTTCTTTTTTATGGTTGCATTAAATAAAATCCTTATTGTGTTTCTAGTCATAAGGTGTGTAAAAAATGATATTAGGAGCACATGCTACTAAAAAGGTCATGTGACTTTCTTAAGAAATCCTGATAAATGAAACTGTCTTTGGGGATGAAACACATGCAAAGGGCAGTGAACTCGTAGGGTTGCACAGTAATTGTCACTCTTCCTCACCTTTAAAAAAAATGTCTGTGCATTCGTCTTGGGAAAAAAAAAGTCAAAGAAAACGGCACCACCTACAAAAATGTCAAATCAAGATAAGCATGATGGAAAGGGGCTTTGGTAAGTGCTCACACTTATGATGCTGTGTACTATATGCACACAATGAAGCAGCATTTAAATATAAGCACTTTGACGTCGTGGTTTCCTCTAAAATGGCCTACCAATCCATTTGAATGCTTTTAACAGCTTTGAAATTCAGTTGGATGCCAGCGTTGTTGTGTCATGCTCGTTACAAAGAAGCACTCAGAAAAAAATTACAAAAAGTAATATACCCCCCCTGCCTTTCACTCGACTCGCCTCTGCTCAGCTGCCCTGCAATTAGACATCAAATATGTTATTGTGTAGTGCTGCCATGACGTTAGCATGGAAGTGTGACATCTCACAGCCAAATACTAATTGACACTGAGGTTGAGTGACGCCCAGTGGTGGCCCTGCGGCTCTTTGCTCCAGGAGAGCGATTTTTTTTTCCCGTGCAGACTATATGCGCTGTCGTGAATTAACAATGCGATGTATTTAATGATGGTTCAGCCCCTTTGATGGGAAGGATAGAGATCGTCTCTTAGTCGGAGGAAGTAAAAAGCTGCCACCTTCAAATGGGTGCTGTGGCTCTGAAGGGCCCCATGCTAGCCCGTGCCTCGCGGTAATGTGTCACCAGGATCATGTTACGCCGTCCTGGCTCTGCGCCGTACCACCGCACCCACCGAGCTTCCATCAAGCATCACGGGTCTACAGTCGGTCACGACCCTCGGACAGTTTCACAGAGCGAGTTTGGTTAAGTCGTGAAAACTGTTGCATTGTGGTCGCGAGTCATAAAAAATGTCACCAGTCCAAACTATCCACAGATAGCAGTCATGACATTTTGTCAAGGCAAAATCAATCTCACTCCAAACAGCACAAACGGGTAAAACTCTAGAGGAGTGCATTTTGTTTATTCAGAGGGCTCTATGTGTTGGCCTCTGTTTACTTCAAACTGTGTATTATTTCATTTGAGTCTGCAGGGCAATCTAAGGCCAATCCAATCGCTGCGTACAGGCCCAACGCAATCAAACATCCTCTCTGACCTCGTCCGTGTTTTTATCAGCCCAAACCTTTTTTCTCCCACATTTAAAAACACCCACAGCCCCACATCAATTTGTATTGATGCATAGCAATGTATTCACTTCTAATTCAGCTTTTCCAATTTGTTTTTCCGCTTCATTGCGCCTCCCCAGTGATATCGTGCTATGCAGACCGAAAATCCTCAGCAGAGTCCAAACATTATTAACCCTATTCATCAAACAATGTGTTCAATACGTATTTATGGTTCACATATCATTGGTCAAAACATTTCGCTCAATAAAACATTTGGGTGATCATTGAACCAGTCCACAAAGAGACGATTCATCTCCTGGGCTGCTTGCACGTCTTATGCGTGGCACTTTGAGCCACATTATTCTGAATATCCACCACATCCAGCTGCTATTAGACGAGCCAGCACTAGTGAAAGGCACAGCAGGCCCTTTGCCATGTTGGAGCCGGAAATATGAAGCGGAATCCCTTTATTGTCAAAGTGAATAGAACAATAGCTTTGCTGAAAGAGCAATCCTACTTTAAAGGATTGGAGGTCTTTGTTATAAAAAATATATCATTGACGCAGAGCAATTATGTGGCCAGCTTTTGTTGAGATTTGCAGAAGTGATGATTCAACTTCATATTTTTTATTTAAGTTCCTCCTTGTGGAAAACAATGGCTCTTTAACAATCATATATGTTGTTTTGGGAATTATTGGCATTGACAAAAAATACCCTATGCTGTCGCTGAGGCGTGAGGACGTGTCGGAAAAACCCCCCTTTGCGTTCTCCTCAAGCTTACGGTGATTAAAAAATAAATAGATTGTGTTGTTGAACCAACCTCCAAGACCTAATGGTCTTCTGTTTATTGTGACATGAGACAAAGAAATGCAGTGAAGCCTGACAATCAATTGGTGGATTGACAAATTATTTCCTCAGTTGACTAATTATTTCAGCTCTTAATCCATATGACAAATATTACCTTTAAGTAAGCTTACATAGTGATAGTATCTATTAGTAATTTACTACCATGGCATAAATTAAAGTATGGTTAGTCGGTAATCCAATGCAGCAGCTGACCTAAAAGCTGTACAGTTGCAGTTTGAATTTGAGCTGAGGGAAACTAGACTGCATCATTTAATGTGGATCTTATTTGAGCATGCCTCCAGAGCAGCTTTGCCGTAGTCAAATATCTGTCTAACTAAAACACAGACCTGCTGAGATTTCACATTAACAAGCGATCCAACAATCTGTCCTCGCATTCTTTCACCAGACAGTTCCTTTGGAAAATCCTCCATCACGACACGCTGAGGTCTCGAAATAGTAATTAAGGCCTCTCGCCTCCCCGGCAGATTGTTTGTGATATATTCTGCTCCGCTAAAAGAAAAAAAAAAACCTTTCAGAACTCTGCATGAGTCCAAAAGCTGCCATCGCCTAATATTAGCTGCCCCGTGAAAAACCAGCAGAGCTACCTGCAAGCCGTCTCTTTACAAAACCAGCGTGTGTGCTGTAGTACAATCACCTCCCATCCCATTAGCAGTTGGATTATTTCACAGGTTTGTTTGTTATCTGATGCTTTGAATCACTTTAGTGCATCAGGGGAAAAATATTTATTGATGACACCTGAGTCAATATTATACAAACTACCTCCTAAGCTCAATGCCACGGGAATTTAACAGGAGTGTGTTTACTGTTTGGGTGAATGTGGAATGTGTGTTTATTGATCTCACATGTCTTGCCAAATTACATTTTTTTTTTTGTTGCAGTTTTTCCAGTGTTTTGACAAATAAGCCCAGCAGCTTCTCTCTTCTTCTTATTCCGGTGTAAATAGCCATAACAAGCCCTAATTACGCTGCCACTCCAAACATCCATCTACGCTTTCCCCGAATCCTTGTATTTATGCGACCCCTTTAATATAACGCTCTCCGTTGCTAGGGAGTTATCCTAACTCCTATTAACTCCTCAAAACTCACCTCTTCACCAAAGCCTATGTCCTCTAGCTACTGTTGCATTTGTTATGTTTATTTATGTCTTTGTTAAGCGTCCTTGGGTTTCATGAAAAGTGCTATATAAATCCTAGCTATTATTATTATTATTATTATTATTATTATCCAGTGACCTCCGTTGTGATTAAATGGCACCATTATGTAATCTCATACTGTACAGCCACACACACACACACACGCACACACACGCACACCAGCACTTATTGTTTTTGACCCCTGGGGAATTGATAGTGTCTTCACTCGGAATCTGTCTTTCGTAGAGCTCACCATTAGCTGCTAATAGCGGTGTTATTTCATAGATGGTGACAACTTGGCAGCGTCAGATATAATAAGTGACGGCCACCGCCGGCTATTTACCATAGATGCTAGCAGGGAGACTTAAAACGCATTACTGGACAACAGTGAGTATAAGAGGAGACGGTTTTCTAGAGAAAAAGAATTATCTGTACTTGGCAGATATTGTATTTGATTGTTGGATTTTACAGTACAGCGCTGAACGAGTAAAGCGACTATTGCAATCTGGGTAGATATGTGGCTGATTATTTGGAGGAATCAATACTCTATCCAAGCATGTGGTCACAAATCGGTTAAAAGTGAATTTGAGTGAAAACAAAGCATGGAAGCATGAAATGAAAGCTTCCATGCTTCCCGAAATGTTAGAATTCACTTCACCTTGCTGTTGGGTATGTTGTTTTTAAGCCCTTTTGATTTTGTTTCCTCTTTCAGTTTCTTTTCCAAAATCTGACTATTTCATTGCCGCAGAATTGTAAATATCCACCGGTCTTCTCTTTATGTTGGTAACAGAAAAGTTCTCTCATGCTTCAAAGTGTCTCTGATGCGTGAGAGTTGACATAGCAAACTAATTAAAGTTCTCTAGCATTGAACAATGTGCCAATTTGGAACACATCTCTGTCGCTCTGAAGTGAGACTACGTGTGCAACTTTTGCTGAACAACAACAAATATTAGCAATTACAGGATAATGCTCAAATGTAGCCTGATAGTAGCACAAGTAGCAACTGGTCACACCAGCACTGGTGCGGCTGTATAGCTGCAAAACCATTGAGTGTTATGAATTGTGTTTTAATGCTAATGAATTCAACCTTTAATACGTACGAGGAAGCATGTGCAATTTCTCCTTTGAAAAGTGACACAGTCGTACTTTGAGGCAGGTTGAAGCGTGATTCATTACAGGATTAGAGACAGTCACCTCTGCAGCGGTGGAGAAATACCTTCCCCCCCCCCCACCCCCCCCTCCCCCGTCTCGCTGGAATTGCTTTCAGTGGACAGTGATGCATTCGCAAGCTGTGATCACGGAAGAACCTTCATCACATTGGTGGCGAGCGACACTGACCCGCCCGTATCGGATTTTTAATAAAAACGCCAAATTAGCCTGATGTATTAGCGGATTAAATGGGACATACAGTAAAGTCAAACCCAATACAGTATGTGCATGGTTGTCACAGGGGATAAGAAAACACGAAAAAACGCTGTCTGCAGATGATAGCCGCCGCTCGGTTGTTCTAATTTCAAGGTGCTGGAGGTGCTGGAGATGCTTGGCTAGCGGACGGTGATATTGCTCCGGGGTTGCCGGGGATGTAACCCACCCCCTACCGCCACCACCCAGACGGGATGTCATTGGCTTTATGGTTATGGATTACTTGCAGATTGTGTCACAGTGGCTACAGATGTTGAGTGTCACTGTGGGAGGAGGAGGGAGGGCGGGGCCGGAGACAGAGTGGGAGCTGTTACTCAGGGTATACTTGAAGAGATTCACTCCATTTGCACATACTTGTCAGGCTGAATCCCACAGAGCCGGATGCTCATTTTCACTTCATAGGCCGGCTAACAGGGCATGCAATATACAGTAGCTCGATGTGTCTGCTCTCAGTGGTCTCCTTTATATGAAGGGCACCCATAAACTGCAGTCGATTGTCTTTTTTTCCATATTCCTTGGCAATTATCATTGTTTTAATAATTGACTGTGAATGCTTTCTTTGGATTTCCATGAAGCCTCGCTGACTCCTCCAAATGCAAAATTAAACCTAATTATGTGGAAACAATATTCCTATTCCAACAACATGCCTGACTGAGGCTTGGGGAGCCGGCTCCTTCGTCATCTGCTTCATTTGGCAAAGCTTTAATTAAACACAACAAAAAGGTGCATTGTCCTCCAGATGCCATCACGCAGTGGCGAGCCTCACATGTGCAAACTGTCAGGAAGTCTCAAATCCAAAAGTTTGAAAGCCCAACGACGCGGTGACAAACTGTTTACTGCCGTGTAGTATTCGTCAAAGGATGTGAAGAATATGTCAGCCATGCTTTTGATTAATCAACCCTGTAATGAACAAAAGGGTGCACTTTAAAAGCAATAACAAGCTGTCTCATTTCCTTGAGTGCCTCTTAAAAAAAAAAAAAAAAGGTCCCGCTGACAAGACAGTAAGAAACAGATTATTGAAGGCTATAAGAAAATGAAAATGTATCAGCGACTGCAACTGGTGAAGTCATACTTATTGTATATGTGCGGTATTAGAAGCAAAGGTAGTACGGATCTGAAAGAAATTGATATGACAGTGTAAGGACCAATCTGGATGACTTGAAACGTTTTGGACGTGCACCCAGTTTGTATTCTTTCTCCGCCGCATTCTTTCTTCTTCTTTCTCGGACATACTGAAGCCAGCACAGACCAGAGGGTCAATCCCATATTCCTGTCACTGACGCTAAAGAGAACCAACCCCGAGAACAGCTGGTCGGGCTGAGTGGAAATTGACATAACAGATGAACTAACATTTGGCTTTTTGGAATGGTAAGCCTGGCCTGGCATTTAATGACATTTTGCTTTGCCACAGAGATGCATTTGGAGGCTCAGAAGATGAAAAGAAAGAACAGAAAAAGGCTGGAGGAGTATAATCGTGGGATGACCATTCATTGTGGACATATTAGCGGATCTCTAGACTGCTAAATGAAGTTGTGACATGTCGCTTATTTCTAAATTTCTTTTCACACTGGCTGCCCCCTTTAATGGAGCTCTAATGGAACAAAAAATGTAATGTGCATTATGTGCTTTACCAATCAGGTTCTCGTTCAAGTCGGTGATGGATGAAATCATAAAGAGGCAACATTCATGCCGCCTCATAATCACGTTCTTGAGGGGCGTCGTGTGACAACATGTTCAGACAGACAGTGTGTAGGTGTACAAACTGAACAGATATTTGACAGGGTTGAAAGGAAGAAGAAGAAGAAGAAACGATGCTTTCCGAGACAAACAACACGCTTAGCTGACGGCAATCGGACAGGAAATATGATGAAGCATTCGTTGCTCTCGGGCTTCACAGTGAATGCAGTGGTTAGATGGGCATAGACCAGTGTGTGTGTATGTTTTATGTCTGAAAGGTCTGGCAGCTGACAGAATGAGACCCAACAATTTAAGGAGAGAAATTTTCAATTTTTCTTCCTCCAAGGGCGGAATGACAGATGGCAGAGAGGAAAGAAATGAAAGAAGAAAAAAAAGGTTGAGAAGCGCTGCTTCAAAGTGCATGAAAACAGGGCCTGAAAGCAACGTTTTGATGAGCTGACTTTTGAAGACTGAAGGTTTTTCCTGAGAGCAAGGTGGGTTCTCTCCGACCTTGGTTCTTTTCCCCTCTCAAAATCAGAGTGCATACTTCAGGAAAATCGGTGCGAAGAAACATTAAATAAGTATTGAAGATGACTAGTTGACACTAAAATGAGAGGGCCGCCCGTCTCAATGTCTAGATGTCGCAAAATCTTATCCAGATTGCGATCCTGGCAAGTGTGCACTTCAGCTCCTGATGCCTCGAATCAATAATATTCTGTCTCGCTTTGAGATGGGGGAGATGGTCCAGGTTGCACTTTCATCTTTTTCTCATCTGACCTTTAGGCCAGGAGACATCATGCTTGAGAAAATATTCAGCAAATTTACAAAGACAGCTCTTTTTTATTAACCCTTTGTCCAGTATAAGACCCTATTTTTCTCCCGTTGCTCCTCTTTGCTACTCCCAGTGTCATATATCCTTGAGGCAAAAAAAGGCCTGTTTTCGAAAAAAAGGCTATGATCTCAATAAACTAGAGTCATCACTTTTCCATGTTGCAAAAATTAAATAAAAAAAGCTCTGGCGTGTCCTTGAGTCTCTGTAATCAGCTTAATAATCATTGCAATTTCATCTAAGATTTCATCTCAGAGATATAGTCGATCATCCATTGTGTTCATAATGTCAACAGGTGAAATTAATCACACAGTAAAACATGTGATGAAAAATAACGCATCAGAATTCAGACGAACGCCTTTTTAGTTTTTTAATTAGCCGGTGAAAGACAATTCTGTGAAACAAGACAGCCCTTTCATATCTTCTATGAAAAAGAGGATGGCACGAATGCATACAGCGACCGGCGCTAGGGACACGCGCGCATCACACGCTGGTGCGTAGGGCACCGAGTGCCGGAGGGGCATCGAAGCAGCCTGGTCCTGGTGCACAGCCGTGACACGGAGAGAATGCTCCCCACCCCCCCCAAAAAAAGGCCACATGAGTCAGGGGCAGGACAAGAGAAAGAGAGGAAGCTGCTTCGTCCAGCGGTCCGTATTCATTCTTACCGCCGGCGATCGGGCTCCGTGAATCTTACGGAGACTGAGAGAGTGGCAATGTCATCGCCAATGTCGTGGTGATGCCAGCTGACGCGGTACGCCAGAATAAAGTCATTCCTGCAGATGTGGAAAAAAATGAACCCTCATATCGGAAGCTTCGGGGAGTGGTAAATGTGATGCTTTATTCATTATAGTAGTACTTAGAGGCAATTGAAAGGTTGTCTTTTCATAACTCATTTTAATATAGTAGTTTTATATGCATTTTTAAGTGATCTATGATGAATTATTTAAAGGTATTGGTTGAGTTGTAGCACTTAAATCATGTTTGTTTATGTCCTGCATGGATGTACAACCTAAAGTTCTGCTAATCATAATCAGGTTTGAATGATCATTTAATTATTTTGTTCGGAAACCTATATCTCTTAAATCTCAGGTAATTAATGAAGTTTAAGAACACATTTAACTCTGCTAATTCATTTCCCCTTTAATGTGAGGTCGATGCTGTCATCCGTGCCCGGAGGAGCCCAGGACCGAGAGGACGATACTGTCCCATGGCCGTCAACCAGTTGGGTTAAACTGGAAGGACCAGCAGTTCAGAAGAGAACAGTCTCAACCATTCGTGTGTGTACATTTTTCATTTATTTTATGTGTATTTCAAGCAACAAGGCTTAGGGCACTCAAATGTCCAGCGGCGGCCCCGAACACACACTAAAAGAAATAAGTCATGTTTGCATTTAAAAAAAACAACAACATAAACAGCATTGTTCATTCAAGACCTCTTTAGAAAGAAGTACAAAAGGAACACTGCCGTAGTATATCACAGTAAGTCAGGTAATTACTCCCACCTGCTCACTCAGGCACTCATTTCACATCTCCATTATTCGTTTATCTATGGCTGGCAGAGGTTGTCGTATCACTCTGGTATGCACAGATCCATTGCAGGGGAACAAATTAAGCTTGACAAGAACACGAGACCTCTGAATAGAGCATCTTTATTCGAAGACTGGGGTGTAGAACCAGCAGGGATAAAACAGGAAATACTGCCACGTGTCACTCTGTGCTCTCTTTAAATGATGAATACAGTTTTGAGATCCATAACAGGTACAATTTCAAGTAAATGATCCCAGGCTACGTTGTCCCGTGCCACCAGGAAATGTAAGGGATCGACTTTTGAGTCATAATAATCCAAAGTGGAGCATCAATCCAACATGAGCACTTCTGCAGTGGTCATCCATCTCCACCCTCTTTCAATCGAATATTAAAACAAACTTCATCACGGCAAATTTAATCTGGTTTAGTAGAATGCAGGGCACTCGTTTCTTTCATGCGCTCGACACAAAACAATCATTGTTGAAAGACACCAGACGTTTGAACTCGTTATCGTTCGTGTCAGATCCTGGTGGACGAGGACGAATGTGTTTTTGTGCGTAGGTCTCCGGCGGCAATTTTGTAAATGAACATGGGGGAAAAATATTTCTGACAACATCGTTTTTCAGGATTCAAAAACGAAACCAATATGACAAATTGTATTACGATGTCCGCTGACATTGACAACGAAACATTAATGTGCGAGACGGATGAAAAGGCTAATAAACTATAGTGCAGTCTTATCGATGACCTGCGTGCATGTGCAGAATCAAACGCCATGCTCCTGAACGATGACACAGTACAAACCATCTGTTTCAAGCTGAATTAGCTTGACCTTTCAGTAAAGTTATGTCTGCAAGTAATGTTAGCTAACAATACAACATGTTTAATGGATAAAGGTGAAGGCTTTATGGCCTAAACATATCCAGAATGTAACAGCTGAAATAAACTTAATGATGACATTTAAAGAAAATGTAGGCTAACAATACATGTTTACTTAAAAAACAAAAACGGAAATATACCATCCATCTGTATCCCCATCGACCCACAACACAAGTGCTTTGTGGGAGTTGGAGGAAATGGAGACAAAAGGTTTCCTTGTCACAGGCCATTAGATGTGATGGTATCGGCTTCCACTACTGCTTTAGTTTTTCAACACAGCAGCAGAGTAGAGAGGATGGATCATTTTTCAATAAACATTAACTGACAAAACAAATAATACTAATCTGATATGGTATATTTATAGCCCTGACCACGAAAAGCCAGAATACATTTGCTAAAAATGTCATTCAACATATAATAATCTGGTAGCGCCACCATACATTCAAAGTACTGCAGTGATCAATACATTAAAAAAGGTCCGCCGACTCTTTGAAGCGACTCGACCCGACCTCTCACCTTTGTGGCTATTCAGATTGGTCGAGTGTTGGAAACGTGGGTTCAGGACGAGTCTGCATTTGTGTGCGCCACAGTGGGGACAAATTACGGCCCCTCATTATAAAAATGCTCCCCTCCCCCGCAAATACGGCCGAATAGAGATTACAAACGTTTAACTATTAGTCAATAACGCATTCCTACGGGACAAACATTTGATTTAGTGTTTTTAACTGCGATGACTGAGCCGGTTTACCGACAGTGCATCGCCATTTAAGTTCAGTGCCTTAATCAGGGTTTGTCAGCTCCCACTTTGATGGTGGGCAACACAGAGGAAATGCCATCCGCTGTGTAACATCTCACAGCTGGATAACACCCTGCGGTCAGCGCTGTGGATTGGAACTGCTATTTCATGTTTAATTTGTCAGATTCGCTACCTGTGTGCCAGCTTGCTACAGTTTTCTATTTCGGGTGGAAGATGTCAACACAAATATATTTGCAGGAGTTTCATTTTCAAGTAGAGTTTTTTTTTCTTTTCTTCTTCTTCTAAATGTAGATCTTAAGAAAGCAAATACATGCAACACTATGCTCCCTACATTACATTTATTTATTATTATTAGCCTTTATTTTACCAGGTCGGTCCCGTTGAGATACAATGATCTCTTTTCCAAGGGAAGCCTGGCCAAGATAGCAGCATAGACAAAGTTTCAATATACACAAGACACACAGAAATCACATGAAACAGATAAAAGACATTAAAAGATAAAGCAACAGGACTAAAACTCCGGATTTATACCAAAACAAGAACAAGTGCGGTATGAAGCCGCTCCAATTTCCCTCACACGAGTCTTAAAAGTTTCAAGGTTGATAAGCTCCTTCAACTTTAAAGTTTTTTGCAATGCGTTAGAAGCAGCAGGTGCAGCAAACTAAAAACAGTGCTTACCGAATTCAGAATGAACTTTGGGTAGAATTAATAAATAAAACTCATTGGAACGTAAGCAGTAATTGCTCTGGGATTTAGAGATGTAGTTGCATAAATAGTGGGGGAGCAGACCCAAGATAGCTTTATAAATAAAAATATGCCAGTGTATAAGGCGGCGTGCTGCCAGAGATGGCCACTCAACTCGAGCATATAAGATGCAGTGGTGAGTGAGGGCTTTACAATCAGTGGCAAACCTTAAGGCTCCATGATATACAGTGTCTAAAGAACGCAGACAGTTTGCTGGGGCATTCAAATATAAGAGAGCACTGTAATCAAGTACAGGGAGGAAAGTGGTAGCAACCAACTTTTTTCTGGTAAAAAAAGAAAAACAAGATTTGTGACGGAAAAAGAATCCCAGTTTCACTCTTAATTTTTTTACCAGATTTTTTACATGTGGTTTAAAAGAAAGTCGATCATCAATTAAAATGCCGAGATACTTGTAACAATTCACAAGTTCAATTTCATACCCTTGCAATGACAAAATGCTGGGTGGAGATACAGGCACTTTCCTGCCATTGGAAAATATCAACAGTTTGGTTTTGGGAGCATTCAAGACAAGTCTTAGTTCAATGAGCTGATTTTCCACAAGGTTAAAAGCAATTTGTAAGTTGCCGAGAGCCTCGGCAAGAGTGGTGCCACAACAGTATATAACTGTGTCATCAGCATAAAAATGAAATTTGGCATTTGGGACGTTACTGCCCAATGTATTTACATAAATAACAAACAGAATCGGGCCCAGAACTGAGCCCTGTGGCACACCAGTAGAGACATTTAGCAGTGTGGATGAGGTGCCTTCAAAACAAACACATTGTTTTCTGTTAGACAGATAATTATTAAACCAGCCAACGGCCTGCTCGGATAAACCTATATCAAGCAGGCGTTGCTTCAGAATGGAATGATCCACTGTGTCAAAGGCCTTTGAAAGGTCAACAAAGAGAGCTGTGCAAACTTTCTTTTTATCCAGCCAGTCTATTATATCATTGGTGAGTTTGAGTGAGGCTGTAGTTGTGCTGTGTTGTTTCCTAAAGCCGGATTGATATGGGGAGAGAATGTTGTAAGTATGAAGAAAATCTTTCAACTGATCGTTTACTAGACCTTCAAGGACCTTTGACAGGATGGACAACTTGGAGATAGGTCGATAATTATTCAAGCAAGTAGGGTCCCCCCCTTTCAGAAGGGGATTAACAATACAGGGTGGGAGTTCGTTATGATTATCAGTGGCTGAGATAGATTTGATCACTTTCAAAACTTTTTTAGGGTCGTTTAAGTTTTTCGTTATTGCAGAGAGATAAAAGCTGGACTTAGCTTTGATGTTTGATTGACATTAAAGCAGATCCTCTGTCAAAGGAGATGTTTTGTGCAAAAGAACACCGAAGAGATGAGAGGGCGAAGATGTTGTGGTGGTGGTCTGAGTGCAGCCGCTGATGAAAAGAGCCATTTGTAAAGTGTTTTCTACATGATTCTAATAGTCCATGAACCACATTAACTGCATACACTGCACCAAACTGGCAGTTCCTTCTGCCAAATATTCACTTCAGCGAGTGTTCGCGGTCCTCATTTTTCATGCACAATGATAAAATGATTGAAAATGTGAATTACTTTGAGTGTTTCAGCCTTTTAGAATGACATTAAAGCTGCATTAGAAAAAGCTCATGTTGTAACATATAAAACAAAACGTTGTGCAACAGAGTAGCAACAGATTAGCCAAAAGGCAGCTTCTCTGGTGCCTTACACTGAGCTGCAGGAAAGGAAAGGAGATTTTGCAACCCACCAGCTGCAGTGAGGATATTTAGATCCGTGTCTTTCCGACCCTTGATCAATGATATCTGCCGAGGGACGTCTACCCACATTCGGTTCAAATGTTGGAGCGTGTCACGAAACCAGGGGTTTATTTGGCCTGCCGGGAGCAGAGCGACATCGTGTCCGCCGGGTAACTGCTAGAGATTGTTAGAGATTGATGGAGAAATTTAGTATTACTTTCCTCCCATGTGTCTGTCAATTATGGTCACTCAAGTGAATGTGGGCAATACACTATAAAGTTCTTAAAGGGGGAACTCTGATTTATTGGCTCAACTGAAGCCACAGTGATGGTTGAGGCTGAAGACTACACATTTTAACTTAAAAAAATCCATCAGCATCTGTCAAATCTGTCAGCTACATTTTTTATAGACTGTTTGGTTTTGGAAGTGCATTGTGGGTAATGTAGGCACCAGTAATGTAGGCACCAGGAAGAATGCGTGTGTCTGATTTATTTTTTTATGTTTTCTCGTCATTCGTGAGTGCACTTCATAATTAATATCCAATTTGTGAAAAAAATATTAAGATAACAAATAGTGAAGATGTCTAAAGTGCATGTTTTTCTTGTTCAAAATAACATACTAATATATAAAAAGAAGTCTCAATGAGACTGATGACAGCAAACATTGCCTAAAAAACAAATTCTGTCCCAGGAGTAAACCGTGACTCAGCTCAATCTTTGTCATCAAATGATGATAACCGAGTAGGGAAGAGAAATGGAATAAAGCACCCGGCTGCAGAGCCGAGGCCAGGGAATGCCAGTTGCCATCATCAATTCATTACCATCCGTGTGCCGAGAAAAACAAAACAACCCACGCCGTTGAAACATTTCCGACTTGAGACAGCATTAAAGCATATTAGCTTGAATCCCAGCATTATGCAACACGTCTCAGTGGAAAATTTCAAATGAGGAGAAGTGGAAAGGAAGTCCGAGTCCAAGTTGAGTCTCCTCGAAGGACCCTGAAGAGGAATTGTAAGAGTTTGGGAGGACGAGTGTGGCTTTTGGACACAAATCATTTGTGAAGAGGGGCATTCGGTTTTAGATGCAAGGTCGTCGCCTGATGCTTCCAACCCTGGTTACTCATGCCTTAAGAATGTTTGTGTGTGACCATGGTAGGAAGGGGAGGGGGATGATGAGTGTGTGTGTGTGTGTGTGTGTGTGTGTGTGTGTGTGTGTGTGTGTGTGTGTGTGTGTGTGTGTGTGTGTGTGTGTGTCAGTTTGGTTACTCATGGGACCAGAGGTTCTTCCAAAGACAGACAGTGTTAACTTCAGCAGACACACTTGGACACACACACACTTAGACAGACACACACACACACACACACACAGATTAATCTCTGTCAGGACTCGCAGGGCTCTGGGACTCTCTGAAAGTTAGTTTGTGTGTGGAAGGACAGAGGAGGACACGTAAACAGAACCCACCGACATCAGACGTTCCTCTGTCATTAGCTTGAGCCATGGTGACATCGGTAATGATTGAGTGACATATAGATAGTGTCAATCTTTATGTGCAGCATTCATGCCTGTCAAATAATCTCGATAAACATCTCGTTAAACATACGCACACATTATAATCCTATAACACACACTCAAAAAAGATCAAAAATCTCCATATATTCTGATGCCTGCATTACCCACAATTCAATTTACTCACCCACAGTATTGGAAAGGTTTAAGGCGAGGACACCTCTGGTATCTCCTGACTGCTGGCTGAGACAGGAGTCTTTTCCTCGGTAGAGAAAGTTGATGAAGTGCTTTCACCCCTTGTTCAGAGACGGTAGGACATGAAATGTGCTCATGTGAGAACTTTTTGATCGACTTCCTATTATGAGATTCTTGATAAATACGAGCCCTGGGCTAACCGCAAATTCTGCAATAAAAACATACAAATGGCGAGGATTTTAGATGGATTTAGATTATTGCCATTTTTAGCACAGATGTGTATACAATTGACAAACAAACTAATACATAAATAAAGGAAGGGGCGTCTTGCTGGCAGCCTTTTTTTTTTAAATATATAGTTCATCCAATCACCGTCAATGAGCATTCTATTCTATATTCGACATGAATACAAAAATCATTCCCTATCAAAGAAAAACAGCACAGAGAGACTTTGAGTCCTTCTTCTCAACCCCTGGATATTCAAATATATTTACACTGCATAATGCTCTGGTGAATTTACATATAGACCAGACGGCAGCTTTCCATATGGAGGAGTCCCAGCCAACCAGTTCGTGAACCACAGGAGTAGGAACTGGAACAACACAAGCTGCAGATGACGGGTGGGGCTCGGTGCACCACCGCGAGGGTTTAATAACGTGTCATCTCGCTCTCGCTCTTACAGTTAGTTAGTGCGAGGCGACCGGGGATTCTCTCTCCATTTTTCTTCTTACGCTTCCTGCAGCAAACACTTCAACACATCCAAGTGACAGAACTCACAGAAGGAATGAAGGCTCACAGTGTGTTGTGTGCAACCTGCATGTGTGCGCGGGCGCGTCTATAACCAAGTGTTCGCTTGGGCCCGGAGTTATGACAGAGCTGGCGCTCTGAAAGGTGCTTTTGGTTCTGCCCTTGACCCGAGTCAATCTGCCACGTCTAGTCCTCAAATAGAGCTCACGAGGGCTCTGTAGACCAAGCCCACCCACCGGCTGGCACACGAGCCTCTGAACGTCCTCTCCTACCAATAGCGGCCGCTAATTGGGCCTGAGCAAAGTGATTGGCAGCGTCAAAGTAATCATGTTGCATAAAGTAATCATTTGGCCGATGTGATTTAATGTCCTGTAGTTATGTGATGTTCGTGTCTAACGTGAGCTCACAGCTGTTCAATGCAGGTAATCTAAATCAGCTGATTAATGACTCCAGGAGGAGTAAAAAGAAAAAAGGCCTTTTATAGAGTTTTTAAAAGAGTGAAATCTGGACCTCGAGGAAAGACACTTTTGCCCTAATGCACGATACTTTTTTTGTTCTTTTTGATGAAAATATATGTCCGTGTTGAACAAGTTTGGAAGAAAACACTTGTTTTTTTTCTAGCCACCATTGCCTGGCATCAACACACTGTAGCATCCAGATCTCATAGGAATATTCAGAAATTCTTCTGAAAGTGTTCCTCATTTAAAACATGAAATTAACACCTACTTGCGTGGCAGCTTGCATGCTTTCAGCCAGCACTATGCACTAGTTTCCCTGAACATGTGAAGAGGCTATTTTAAAAGCCGATGGACGCATTTTGAACTCTCCGTTACAAGCGGAGCTTGGCTGAAAAAATAGCCGAAATAAATATGTTGACATGTCTGTCGGAAAAACCGGGGGAAAGTAATGTACTATTAGCCCATCTGATCCAATTTGTACTGTAGGTGATAGTTGCTTTACAATCCAGAAGAGCACTTTTTTTACACTGTCAAATAAGTGCTAATTTGTTCTGGTCTGTTTCAGTGGAAGAATACGCAGTTAGACTTGACATGCAATGGAACAGTAAATACCTACATGTGCCTTGTTCTTCGTCATGCCTTTCCTTCACCAGGTCAACAGGAGCAGTGAGTACGGAGGCTGTCCATGAACCAGAGCGGCGGCGTTCAAAGGCTCGCTAGAACAAGCATCCGCCCCGTGAAGCAACCTTGGGCAAGAGTCCTTCCAGAACGATCCGTCCAAAGTGGCCCAATATTCTCAGAGCGCAGGACTAAAGGCAGGTAATAACATGAAGAACGGGCCCAGAAGCTTGTGTGTTTAAAATAATCTTCTCAAAAGGATGTGTAGATTAAAACAAAATTCTGTGTGGGGAGCGGCGGGTGTAATTACTCCATCAACAAAACATCAGCAGAGTCTACAGAAACCGAGCTCTTGCAATTCACACCCAGTTGGCACAATTGCAACTGGCGCTTGAGGTGTCATAAACAAATTCAAAAAGGTGTGAGGGGCCCACACATATTCATTTCCCCACCAACAAACTGAATTACTAGATTAGCTTGCGGGTCTTTTGAACGTGTTGGATCAACAGCCAAACTACTGAGAGAAAGTGGGAGATGTTACCAATATGTTCCCTCTACAAGCGCTGCTACAAGGTGATGTCATTTTTTTTCTCAAAGGAGAAGACTCTATTCCTCAGAATCGGAGGGTTTATGTTTAATTCATACATTTAGGAATATGAATGATTGAAACCCATCATTTTTTCATCATCTTATTAGTCATTCCCCTGCAAATGTAAATAAGTTCTATGAGTCCTTTTTTTTGGGTCGCGGCTGTGTGATGTGGGTTGCGTTATCTCACAGAAAATAGAAAAAGTGACATTGGGCCGTTACAAAACAAAAGCCCAGAGGCCTCAATGACTTGCTATGCCCTTTCATTTTGTCCCGTGTTGGAGTTCTCGTCAATGGGTCCTGGGAAGAACAAAGAAAACCCTCAAGGTGGCTGGCAAGATGTCCATGAATCAGAGAATTGAGAGTGTGTTAAAACTAATGGATACATTAGCACAACACCAGAGGATAATTGGTCGACACAGGTAGCTTAAAAAGTAACGGATAAATGGAGGAGATAGATTCAGTAACATGAGAACCAAATGTTCTCTTTAAAACCCTTTAAACAAATACACTGCCAGAGTGTCTACCAGAAGCAAATGAAAAAATAACACATGATATGAGTTTTTTTTCCTTTCTCTCTTTCTTTTTTCTTGCAAATAATGGTGGCATCAAACCTTTCTCAATTAGCCATCTGGGGGTCGATGGAAAAATAGCACTCAGACTGTAATCATGGTTCCCTTACCTTGCTTGCCAAATACTCACTAACCGGCTGGGCTCTCCAGATCCCTACTCTCAAATGTCCTTATGCGCTATAATCACTCTGTGGAAATGTTCACAAATCTGTCCATGCGCGTGTGTTTGTGTGTGTGTGTGTGTGTGTGTGTGTGTTATTGTGTGCGCGCATATCGCAGTTAATCTTCTAGTATGAATGACTGTCTGTGCAAATAGGCGTTTGTGTGTGTGTGTTTTTTGTTTTGTGTGGCCTGAACCAGCCCTCTGTGCGATTGATGATCACCAAGTGAAAACATTTAGATTGCCCGCTTCTTGGTGCCAGTCTGGATTAGGCGGGCGATGAGACCGTTTTCTACTTTGATTACCGCTTTGGCGTTTAACCTGCTCCCATAGCAGGGGCCATCAGCAGGAGAAGGCTCGGCTACCAGACACCCGGCACACACACACACACACACACACACACACGCCTATTTGCACAGACAGTCATTCATACTAGAAGATAAACTGCGAAATGCGCACACACACACGCACACACACACACACTAGATTAAAAGCATCCGCCACGTGTGACGTGTGACACGCTCTCTCTCGGTCTCCCACCCTATTTATGCTCAAAGGCACCTCTGCATCTTGCTCACAAGCAGCATGTGCTGCCTGAATCAGCCACTCTATGCAAACAAGACGCTGATCTCACCTCGAATAAAAACAGCTGTTATTTCTGTGTGTTTCATAGTGCATTTCATAACGTGCTTCTACATGTGCAGTAGGCTAGGCTTACTAGCAGGAAGTAAACAAACACTGAGGAATAAGATTGTGATTCCTAATAGGGTGCCGATTACTCCTGCTGAAGCTCAGAACTAAAATAATACTAATATATGCATATGGAGCCATAAATTACAGTATATAGTGGCAGATGTATATCAAACTCTGACAAGCTTGTTCTTGCGGTTGTTCATGTGTTCTGCAAACTGAACCACTTGGCCCCCCGGATAATACTGTCTCTCTGTTGTCATCATTTAAAGGTCAATGTCAACGGGCCGATCTCTGCAAGAACTTGCCGTGTTCTTCTACGAGGGGGAATAGCATAAATGAATGCTTTCCTACGTCTCTAACTGACACTTGTTTATAGTTGTGGTCTTGGTGCCTGATGCTGATCACCGTCTGGAGCTTGTACTTTGCCCGGCATTTTTATTTACTGCTACATTACCGGTCGTGAGCGTGCATTCGCTTTAGAAAATAGCCAACGGCTTGGCTTAACATCGCCGAGAGTGTGTGTGCCTGTGTGTGTGTGTGTGTGTGTGTGCTCACGTGTGTCTTTTTTTTCCTGTGTACGTGCCCCTATAGTTCATGAATAACTCTTGCTTTAAGATACTGAGAGTGGATTCGGGCAAGGGGGGGAACATAAATCTGAGGCTGACACCCTCAGTGAAAGTCATTAGTCAGCCGTCACAGAGCCTGGCCCTCTGCCATTTCACGAGAACCACCTTGCTCTCCGCCTCTTCCTCCCTCTCTCTCTGCCGCCCTAACGAGGGCTATCTTGCTCGCCCCAATCCCTTTAATGGAGCCAATGAAATCAAGAGGATTCTGCTGGACGCAGCCTGTTTTGAGACTTATTAAGACACACACACACACACACACACACACACACACACACAGACCATGTTGAAATAAATGGCAGTGCCCATGTTGTAGGTGCATGCAAGGCTCTACTCGTCAGCTAACGAGGGTCTGCTATCGGTGGCGAAAAAAAATGTAATCTAGAATCCTTACCTCCTAGTATGTGAGACTTTTTCTTCCCTCCCACTTCAACACATGCACACGCTCGCATACGCACACGGAGGAAGAGGAAGAGGAAGTAGCAGTAAGGACTATGTTTAGTATAGCGCAGCCCAATTCGCTGTGACAGGGCACTGAGGAGACGGTAACGCTGTGTGCTGCTGCAAAGTTCAGAAGATTTAAAAAGGTCCTTTTGTACCTTCGGTGAATGTGATTGATGTCGGGCAGGGTCCCTGAGAAAGCAGCCGGTTCATCCATTGCGGTTTTCAGAAGAGGGGGGATCAAGGTTTTTTTTTTTCTTTCCCGGCATTCACATAAAAGAGACAATTAAAGAGAAAAAAGGGGAAGATGCACACGCACTCTGGGTAGCTGGCAATTTCAATTTGCTCATGGAAGGGTGTGTGTTACAGCTGACGATATACAAACACACAGTGGCCTGTTGCGCAGGATGCAGCGCTGGATAGCGTCTAAACCTGCTGCATGTGTGTAATTGGAGATAGCAGAGGTCGGACTGTGAATGAATCAATGCCCGGATCAATTCAGACTGCATTTCCTTTACCATTTCGTTGTCTGTACAGTGGCCTTTTAGAAGATGAAATGTAATCATCGCATTCAGGCCTTATCGGCAGAGGAGGCAGGAAATTAACTGCTTTGAAAATATTAGTCAACTTTGTCACACTGAATGCAACTTAATGGCATTTCCCTCGTTGACACGAGACCGGCCAATGAATGCTAAAGCTACACAAGCCTGGAGCAGTGTGAACATGTACAGTTCTATTAAGCGGATATCTCTGACTGCTGTTATCGTTTGTGCTCATTTGAAGCTGTTCTGTGCTGCTGTTTTTTTGTCCTGGCCTGCCGCCCTGCCAAGAATAAATTGAATGTACTGTACCAAAAATGTATGTTACTGGGCACGGAGATGTGCAAACCGCTGGCACCTCCGTGCCGACTAAAGCACTCATGTGAGTCAGACTCATGTGGTGGAAAAAGGTTGGAGAACCCAATATTTAGGCTGTTCCCCGTGTGCGATTATGATTAAACTACAACAAAAAAAGAGAGTTTATCTGAAACAAAAATGGAGAAACGATTAATATTTTATTTGCTTCGAATCAATTCCAAAGATGAGAGTACAACTGAACTTTGTGATTCGATTTTGTTGGTATTCCACTACATCATCGGAAGCACCACCTGGGAAAAAAATGAGCACAAACGCCCGCGGCTCTACAAAGAGAGTAAACATCAAAGCCAGCATCAAATATATAACTCGGCAGGATGCATGACATTCCTTGTGACAATTCACCCCTTTAATGCCGAGCTCTTGATGCACGACCTAAAGGTCAATAATGTGTTCCTATATTTTTAGTATTATATAAGCGCGCGAGCCTGCAGCCGTGCATATATGCTCACAAACACACACACATATATGCAAATGTTTGACCGGCGTGGCCGTCAAGGAGTATCGAATTAACAGTTCAAAGACCAAAGACTCAAGCAAATAAATAAATGAATGCAAACGAAGAGAAGCTCTCTCTCTCTCTCTTGCTTTAATCCGTTTCACGGGCCGCTAAACAATCCCCACACAGAATCGAGGCGACGGAGAGCAGCTGAAGTGCCGGTTGAAGATCATGCATACAGCATGTGGCCCATTTGAGTGTCCGTCGCAGCCGTCTGCGTCTCTTCCTGTCTCCGTCCACCGGGGGCCGTCACACAAATGGCTCGTCGCTGGCGTTAAAAATAACTTTTGACACACAAACGAATAAGAAAGCAAGATCTCAAAGCAATTTAGGCAAATTACCTTGGGAAACAAGAGAAAAGCTGCAGGTCGGTCTCGACTGCTGTTTCCATGGACACGCTTGAAGATTTCATTTTTCTTATTTATTTCGCAGGCCACCGAGAGGATCTTTTGAAAGCATGTATGTGTCCGAGGCGGAGCGCTCGCTTGTCTTTTTTTGTTTGTTTAAATAGAAACATAAATCTGTTTTGCAACCTCTGCAGCGAACGCAACAATTCTCTCCGAGGGGCGATCACGCCGCGGAGCACGTTGCCTTCTGATTCTCGGCCCGCGGTTGTCCCCCCGCTCGGCAGTACGAATGTTCCTGCTTTGATGCCGCCTGCGTCTTCATTGATTCACCGATGCCCTCGGAGGCCCCGCCGTCTGTTCCCAGGACACCACGCAGCTAAATGACACATTTGACACCATTACGGCGGCGGAAAGTGAGAAGTGCTTCCCTTTGAATTTAGGGAGGGAGAAAAAACTATCACGGTTTTGCCGCGATCGCTTCTTTAAGTGCACTTTGTCTTCATGAGCCGCGAACCGTGGACAATAACTGTTAACGGAAATCAGCAATCCACCTGACGGCCTACTCCTCAACATTTTGGGTTCTGGTTTGGCTCTCTTGAAAAGCCAAATGCACAATCAAAACAACAACAAAAAGGCAATTGATGACTGATTTAGGCTGTGTGAAACATTCCAGTTGTTTGGGTCCATGTATAGTTGTGCCGAGAGCACAGGCATTCACATGAGAGAGAGAGAGAGAGAGAGAGAAACAAAGTAATCTAAAAATTGTCTAAATTGCTTCAAGGTCTCAGCCAGCTCTCGCTAAAAAGGCACGACATTTATGGAAAGCAGAGAGGAAAATTATTCTCAGCACGACGGCTCCAGCGAGACGTTTCTGTGACGGGGCATTGATTGAAGTAAATTTGGACTGTTTCTCTGCCACAATGCTCATAAATAACTAACGGGGGCCAGAGTTGAAGAAACGAGTTAACTGCCCCCGTGTGAAAGTCTCACACATACACACACAGTAAGTTTTTCATGCACATATGAGGAAATAAATACAATCTCACATTAACATTACTGTGGACATTTGCTGCATTGCTCAAGTGCAAGCCGATTAGTACCCCACAACTGCTTCTTGGCTATATTCAAGTAACTCTTTCAAATGCTTTTTAGTGCCTGGCTAGTGCTTTAATTTGACTGAATCATACCCTGATAGACATAAGAAGGGCCTGCTTGAGCAGTTTAATGACCTCTACATTAGCATAGTTATCTTTGGCCCGGTAGGAAATGTATTTGGTGCGTCTGTGTGTGTGTCTGTCACCCGATTCGAAAATATTCCACCACCTACCCTAACACCAAATCCTTTCTCAAATGTAACACTTCTTCCTTTTTTCTTCTATCTTTTCATCAGTCACTTTTCCAATACAAAATGAATCTAACCAGGTCCATGTAGTTGTTGGAGGACAACAGACATACAAATTGACCAGCTGTGTATAAATAGGGATGTGCTGCAGTTGCAGTCGTTGCAGATGCATCTTGCAGAGATCTGCACACGTTTCTGGTCACTAAGGGAACATTTGAATATCCAAGACCATCACTTCATTAACTCCCTCTGCCGTAGTCACACGCATTATTTGTGGACCGAGTATGCAGAAATAGGAGTATACAAAAATGAAACAAATCAGCAATCCACAGCTGCGAGTGTAGCTGTGGGTGGATGGTGGTTTGCCTCTGTGAGGGTGCAAAGCGTTGGGAAACCTGCAGCGTGCGATTTAACTGCGAGTAGGGAATGGATTCATACGGCTCTGTAATGGAAGGGCTGGGTGTCAGGAAAGGACGACTTGGCTCAGGATGGGAGTCATGCACCCGTAATGGATGCCAACTGTGGGGTAATCACAGCAGCAGACACAGAAATTAGTCTCATCAGTACTGGGAGACTATGAAATATGAAAACCCGCAGTGGAATAAGTCAAGAATTCTTCTGCTTTTACAATCTCAGGGAGGATTGTGATGCTTAGAAGGGAACATGTGTTTGTGTGTGGGGGGTTGAGGGGGGCTCTCCCTGGATGCATACTGTAGATGTTCTGTGGAAAATAGCAAATATACAGCGTGGCCAATTAGACAGGCCTCTTGCTGATAGTCCGAGCGCAACAGCATCAAAAGGTAATCTACTGTACATTCCATCCTCTCTGGAAGCATATTCTCACAGAGGGCCAATTACAGCCAGAAGGTGAAAGGTGGCATGACCCATTCACAAGAAAGGAAACTCACTGTTATCTTTGTACATCCATGGTGCTAAATGACTAGATAAAGACCCTTTACTGGAAGAAAAACAGAACTATTCTTAAAAGGTTGTCTCTGATTCAAAATATGTGTGTGTTAGGGACACCATGTCGCTTTCAGTGGTGCACTGCAGCTTGATATTCCACTACCGTTGGTCGGAGGTGCAGCAACAGAACAGGATGAAAATTTACTTTTCACAGGCTTGTTTAGGACCAATTTGAGTAAAACAGTTATAATGGTATCTGTCAATACATGACAAGTTATAATAAATACAAGATTAATAGAGGAATACTAAGGCACCCACATTCCAATATCTATCTATCATCTATTATATAGGGTAAATATAGAATAATAAGAATAGAAAAACGAATGACATTTGGTGCAAAAGGCAACAACAAACTAACGTTATCTTGACTGTAAACAGCAACATATGAAATATTCATAACGCGACTGTGTCTGGAAATGATTATTTAAAGAATTAAAGCAAACCACGGCGACATTACTTCGCACAGACTTTGATAAGTCTGCAGGCTTCAAATACTCCTATCTGGATTCCCTCGATGGCAACAGTACACATAGTGGCAGAAACAGGAGAAGGAATGCATTATGGGTTATGTCCAGGCCAACGACCAAAGAAGAGCTCTGCGGTCCCCTGCGCAATGCAAATATAACGTTTACAGGCATGCAGAGGTAAGTTGTCGCGATTCACAACAATACCAGCGAATATATTCCTCTATTTTCATGTAGTCAGCCCTCAGATTCACATTGAGGGGATCCTGACTGACAAAAAAGAAGAGGAAAGTGTCTACTGTGCGTTTGTTACACTAAAAGCACGTCAGACATCCTCCTTGTCACGTTTTCTGATGCCACTTTGTTCGTCCCTGTGATATGGTAATCCACACTCCAGATAACAGAAACCACCAAAATGCTCTTGTTAAAAGTAAACTCTGTCTGTATCTAACCTGATTTGCTTCCTGTTGACGAAGCCTTGGCATTATGCTGATATGTTAATACGCTCAACACTGTCTTCTTTATTTGTCATATCCTTTTGTAATTTATTTAAACCACTGGAGTGAGAAAAAATAGGATTCTTTCTTTTTTTTTTGCTTGGGTATAATTTGATTCTATAATGTGATTCTCCCTTCTCTGCATGACGCTCATTTTTACAATGCCGAGCCCTGTCAGTCAGTCAGTAAGAGGACATCATTGCCTGCTCAGCGGTGCAGCAAACATATGATAAAACATATTGTTCACGGGGATACGAGCACATGCTGCAAAGCTGAGAACAAGTCCCTAGATAATACGCCCATCAACATGGTGTGCCGAAAGATAATATATGCAAACGTAGAGAGTCTAATTATGAGTGGGACTTGTATGACTATTCACAGTTGAAAGGATTTCAAGTCTGGTTTCAAACAGTTTGACTAATTAACGTCAGTTAAATGAGGTCCGCCATATTTTTTGAAAGGTAATTATATCGTTTTACGATTCACTGACCATTTGTCACCACTGAGTATAAATTAGTTCTCGTCTGCCTAATTGTGCCTCAGCATATTGGGAAAAGCGCAGGGAGATGAAAGGAATTATCCCAAAGATAGTTCAAAGTTTTTAGACATTTGGCTAAAGATGATGTGCCCAGAGGGGCGGTACAAGCTGAAAGCAAAGTTGTCCATGCGGCCTGTTCAAACGCACAGACAATGCTCGGTTAAGTTTTTAAACAGCGGTTCAGACGCTCGTCTGTCATGCCGAGCAAAAGCCTGCACGACCCCTAAAAACGGTGTCACATAAATAAGCAGCCTTTGTCAGTTACTGGTCTTTTCATCATAGAGCTGCTCAAATGTCTGATCCAAAAGGATCACACAGATTTTCTCGGGATGAAGTCAGACTGCTTTGATGTGCCAGGACGACAGCGGCAACAATGAGCGTTGTGTTTCTTGATGCTTTCACTCTCAGAGGTAGAGCAGAAAAAGGAAAGAGATGCTTTTCGGTTGTTGGTAAATCGGAATCGAGTTGAACTATTGTTTTTTTTCTGCAAAGAACGAGATGGTCATCTCAGAATGAGGCCAATTACTGCACTCTAGAGGAGCAAGTTTGACCTCGGAAGCTTCGATTTACACTCGCCTGTCTGATGCTAATTATGGCAATCATTGAAAGATCCTAATTTTTTTTCCGTCAATTAATCAGCAGCGTATTAATGCATCAATTACTTAGTCAATGAAGCGTCTGTTCCAGTTCCCTAGAGCTTAAGGTGACGACTTTTAAATGTCTCGTTTTCAGTCCAAAAACCCAAAGACACCTCTGTTTACAATTCCAACATTTAAAACCAGCAAATTGTTCACATTTGAGACGCTTCAACAACATAATGCTTGGATTTTTTTTCAAAGAAAAAGAAGAAATATAGCCTTGGAGCCTCAGGTGTGTTTCATCTTGTCAGCGGGTTGTTGGAGCGAGGATTCCCCCCCCCTCCTTTCCCCGTCCCGCTCAGAACGACGTCTGCCGCCTGCCACGTCCACGCCAGGCAAACGGGACAGCCTCTCACCTCAGTCGTGCGAGGCCGTGTCACCCATCAGCCCGATTGTCAAAGCTCTATTACCGTCTTGAGTGCCAGCCGTCGGCGTGTCAAAGGTAGGAGGAGGAGGAGCCATTCACTGAATGCCTCTCTCACTTTTGTTCTACTCCCTTTTCATTTATCAAGTCCCTGGCAGTGCCTGATATCTGAAGATTGAAGGTCTTTGTGACTCCCTGACAGCGTCTGTCACAGGATCGCATCACGTCTGAGGCGGAGTAATAGAAACTTGGGAAACTTAATGTTACAGCTGAGTGAGCTTTATCCAAGGGGAAAGTTAAACCACTTTCACAGTGAGGAGTGGGGGGAAATAGTGATGAGTATGGATGTAAAAGAGTACATACCGTTTCTTTATTAAAAAAGGCACCGGTCTTCGTTGTACACGTGTTTTTGTGCCGTGCGGATTTCTTTGCACTCGTGAGCTCTGTTGTCTCGTCCGCTCAAGCTAAACCGCGAAACCCAGCGGGGAAAAGCTTAATTACCATTTGATGAGTTTGAGAACAAAGCTGCCGCGTTACAAGTTGAAAATTGGTTATCGGCTTCAGGAGCTGGTGCTATAATTTGGTCTTGGTTGTGTTCAATGTTTCAGTCCAAATTGTTCTGTCACTGGAGGTTATAGCGGGTGGGAGGGAGGATAAAAAAGAGAAGACCTCTACAGAGACTGAAGGTCTCTAATAGTCTTATTTCTTTCCAGCAGTGAAATTCTGTGGATTGAGTCAGCTCGACAAGAGAATGGGGAATATTTATCAACTTGACAAAAGGAAATGAGATTTGTGTTAGTTCTCTGCACACAAAACGCTGTTTGCCTGTGAGATCCAAGTAAATGGACTGCTTTACTTTACACGCTCAAATCTTTGAAATCTACATATCTGCCTGTCCAGGTAAACACATCCTATCAAAGCAGCAATACTGAAATTGCAAATCATTATATACTCAAGAGACGAAATAGAAAGAAAGAAGCATTTTTACAAGTGAGTATCAAGCCTGTGAAGTGGGATTTATGCTCGACTTATTCCAAGATGGTAGTGCTTTTCTGGATTGGCTGAGCAGAGGTTCCGTGCCGAGGAACATGAAGAAGTTTGAGGAACTTTGAGATATCAGTTTGACACAGAGTATGAAAGATCCAACACGTCTCCTGTTTTCAGTATGCG
Source organism: Taurulus bubalis (assembly GCF_910589615.1). NCBI lineage: Eukaryota > Metazoa > Chordata > Actinopteri > Perciformes > Cottidae > Taurulus > Taurulus bubalis. Next base: position 8,148,560 of record NC_136609.1, read on the forward strand.
CCATTATGCAAATAAGATATATCCCATGATTCTGCAATTATTTTGATAACCGATCAATGGTCTTCAGGCTGAAACAGCTAAGAACTCAAAGGTTGCAGCTCGGCAAATGGGAGAAATTGCTGCTCACCTTCTAATAAACTAAATATCATCTCCATGAGCCCTTAAAAAAGCCCCGCCAAAAAAGATTGGCAGGTTAATCAATTTGAAATACATCAGTGAGCTGCAGCCCTAGTTCTAAATGTCCAATACCAACACAGTAAACAAATGGTTCCAAAGCCCAGTTCTTACCACTTTAAACACAGGAACCTGTGAGAGCGCTGCCTCTCCGGGACCATCACTCACCCAATCACTACTCCACACTCACTGCAGGCTGACAGCAACGCCGTGACCACATAAGGGAACTTCTGATGCAGCACATTGTTTCAAATACATACTGAAAGTATAGAATAGTATGAATCACATTAAGAAAAGCACAGTAAGCAGCCCATAGAAGAAGCTTTGCAGCTCATAGAACCCTAATAAACCATAAGCAATGAATATTATACAGCAACGCGAATAACACAATGACAATCCAATCCTGATGAAATAGTGTTCTGAATGAAATATTACCCGAGTGTTGTTGGACTGGGAGAAAAAATAAATGAGGAGAAGAATGAGGCATTTTTAAAGAAATGTTCTAATACATTAGAACCAAATAACTAGAGGCACTTGAATGTGATAAGATTACTGATGCACACTATTTGATTGCCAATTCAGACTTAGTGTAGAAGTCATTTGAAAAGCCCTGAATCAAATGTGCTCCATATAGCATCACAGCGAAATGATTTATTAGGGAATATAATAGCAAAACTATTATTAGGAACTCAGGAGAAAGAAAAAAAAGAGCCCCTTTTCTTTTTCTAATACAGTCTTGCACCCTTTCAGCCATTTCCTCTGCCTCCGCTTGGCTCGCACAAGAAACTACTTTGTGCTTCATCACTCATCGGATATCGAACGTGAAGATGGACTGAGATGAAGCCATGCGCGATGCACACGCCAATATGGCGGCTGGAAGCGAAGACGGCTCACCTGTCAGTTTATCTAAATGAGATTTGTATCGATTTCAACGCTCCCCCGTGGTTGTGTCATCACAACGCCATCCGAGGCTCTCTGGGCTTTACACATGAAAGGTGAAATGCTCAAAAAGGACACCATGCAGGTGGCATGTGACAGGTAACGACCTGCTCCAGCTGGTGCAAAGGCTCCGCTCTCTTTAGGAGGCGGTATGATGCACCGGTATGTCGGCGATCATGCATGAGATGTAACCTGCTCTGACGTGCACGTCTGGGCGGTGCAGAGGGAACACTTTTTGGAGCGGGTTCGGAGGAGCGCGTGGCTTCCGTGGCGCGTTTCCCTGCAGCCACACACTGCAGCTGGCTGATGGCCGCTGTGCAGCATCCCCGCCAGCATTCAGCATTTCCACCTGTAATGAAAAGGTCACCGCGACCTATTTATACCGCAGACTAATAGCCACGGCCAAATGCGGGGTCAACGAGGAATACAAATTATGAGGGCCGACTCTGAAAACCTAGTGCGACATGGCATACAAACATTTTCTTCTCGGGCCCTTTACAAATAAACGAGGACGTCAGAGTAAAGGGCATAGGTGGCGGCTGGAAGTGATAGTTTATTCGACGGTGAAGCGGTGAGACATGCGGTGATTCATGTTGGGGAATAAAAGAGAGAGACAATGAGTTTTTAATTCAAGAGCATTAGTCCAGCTCTTCCGCATTCAAAGCCACACTTCAAAGCTCAATTGAGAATATTCAAATTTAACAGATCTAAATAAAGAAAAAGTTTTACTTATGAAATATTCTTTCCTGTCGCAGTGGGTTACAAAAAAAGCATACCCGACATGCCTGCTTGAATTATGGATATCACACCGAGCCCCACATCTTCTTTATTTGAATGGAAGCTGAGTCAGCAAGGCTTTACAATGTTTCATAACAATGTTGCATTAGTAAAAACAAGCTTCGCGAGTATTTGTAATGCATGGTTAAACATTTGCTCAGCATGCAAAGCAGAGGAGAAATATCATTCAGCAAATTGTTCAGGCATTCATATTTGTTGAGTCTATTTATGTGCAATACACGGTCCAAACAAATTCCTCTAAAGCACAGTTATTTGTGTTTGCTACAAAATGAGATTATGCAACATTCTGACAAGATTACAAATTCAAATGTCATACTTTGCAAGTTGTACTAATTATAAATTACATTCAGGCTCTTTAAATAATGGACAAATGCATAATGATGATGTTTTGGCGGTTTCAATTAAACGGAAATAAACAAGGAGGGGATTCTCAGAAAGCTGCATCAGTATTCCGGCTTGTAAACTACAGGCAGCGGCGTCCTCCTCGTTATCCTTTTCATTTATCGACAGAGGCGTTGCTAGGAGGGCTATCCATTGGATGACATCATTTAGCGCTCGTCCATATGGTCAACATACACTTGATTATTGATGCATCGGCAGACACCCTGCTCCTCCGGTCTAAAGGCTCCCAAGATGCTCTTGAATCTGCTCACTCATGTGGCCAAAGAGCTTCAGTAGCCGCCGACACAGTCCGAGTGCACAGCTCTAATGGAGCTACGGCCCGTCAGCGGCGCTCCCAGTGTGACTCTGCCCTCGATTGTGGGGCCCTGTTTTAATTGGAGGTGGTCACCTCCTGTCACGAAGAGACGTGGCTTGTTGTCAGCTAATAGACTTTCTGCTAATCAAGCACGGGCCTATTAGCAGTAATGCATTATTTAATGACGTGAAAGCTGTCGTGAACCCGAGGTCTACAGTACGGCTGCAGTTTCAGGGGAAAGGACAAAGTGAAGTGTGCAAAAGGTATATCATTATTGCTGTTGCATTTGCAAAAAGAGTGATTTTAAGTAACAGTAACATTAGCAGTAATATAACCCATGGGGATCATTCTTTTTGGACAGCAATCAGCACGATCTTCTTTTTCCTGTTAACATTAGTAAATGAATAAGCTAAGCGGGGTGAGGATATATTAGCGTAGTAAAGGGAGGCATGTCCTCATTCAGAGACAGTCTCACTATATGCATTGGAATCGCAGATACATAATTAAAAGCGACGAGAACAGCGTGTTTGCTGTAAATGTGAAATTAGCTTCACACGATGTGAAACACAGCTAAACGCCGTCCTTGGCACGCTCGTCCTCATGCTCCAGCATGTACGCTCACGCTAATTCCCCCCAATGGGATTGCCCGAGAACGTGTTGGTAATCACGTGTATGAGGAGAGAGCTCGCACACACACATACACACACACACACACGGAGGACTTTTGCTCAGACAATGTGCGTACAGAATTACAGGCAACTCCACTCAGTGTGACACAGATCAAACAAAGACTGTGCAGGACTTTATGGATAATATCATCAAGTCGGTGTTGTCCTTGGGACGGAATAAGCAATGAAAGTAGCCCCTTGGCGCTCGTTAAGTTTACAATTTAATTCAGCGGCTGAAAAAAAACAACACATGCACTTGAGTTGAATATTCGTGTAAAAATCTGAATAATAATTGAGGGGCTGCCTTTTTGACAGCCACATGGACAAAATCCACATTTCTCTCCTTGATATCAACTCGTGCATATTTTGCTGCAGTTGAGCATTGATAAGACTGAAATGTTAATCATCTGTCCCCATCCCATTGCAGAGGCAGCTCAGCGGTCCCTGGGCTCCTTATCTACGCAGCCAGTAGTAAGACATTTTTCCCAAACGGGTTCAGTCAGGCTCCTTTCGTCTCAGGCGCGTCGATAAGATCCAACGTGTCATTTCGGGACGCAGAACTTATTCATGCTTTTGTCACATCCCGCTAAGACCACTGTGACTCTGTTTTGTTCCATCCTTGAATCAACTTCGTTGAAACTTCAGTTTTTTTTACCGTTCTTGGCGATGGATTTTGTTTATTTTGTTTAACACCTGCTGTCATGATGGCAGACAAAGTTGGAAAATAGTGTGCTAATTAAATGGATACAGCTAGATGGAGGAAAATGATCCGTACTGTTTTTTGTTTGTTTTTGGCACCATGCGATCCTGTTGGGAGACAAAACTGGTGCTTCCTGCGAAAGTAGAGAACCATTTTCTACGTGAATGTGTTATAAAAAGGCTGTCTTTCTACAATATCTGAACATGGTAGCGATGTGACAGAGATACATTGTCATAATAACCTGTAGTTGAGCGGCGAAGGCAACTAAAACGCATTCAATCTTACAAATCCTCACGGCATCGAACCCCACCGACTCAAACGACAGCGCAGCATTAGTGGCGCTCCGAAATGCACTGCAGGAGGCAATCTCATCGCCGGAGTCACCTCTGGAAAACTGCATGTATTCATTTCTCACAGAGGAGCGTGCCAACGAAAACATATCCCTCAGATATAGAAATAATAAATCTATTACTTTGACGGAGGATACAGACGCACAGCGGCATCACGGAGAGGCTTCACCCATGGTATTCACCATCAATTGCGGATGGCGTGGATATCATAAGAGGTCGAGGATATTAATGACTGGTGAGCGAGGGAGAAATTGGATCCCAGTGTATGTATGCTTGCGGATGCCTTTAAAAAGACGGGGAGAAACAACACCCTCATATCTCCTCTCAATACGGGTACAAAACACCTGGTAACGCCAGGTGCTAGACAGGCGGCAGCTGGGATGAAGCGGGATGTGAGCCAATGACTGGAGGGTATAGTTTAAGTACTGTGAGAACACAAATGTGTGTTAGGAATCAGGAAAAGGATGCAGGCCAGTGAGAACTCACAGCTAAATGGTGATATCGCAATACATCACTTCCAGATTTCTGGGGGATTACTATGGATTTGAGGCTGATTGGTGTCTATAAAAAGATGGTGTCTTAAAGAACCCCCCCAAAAACAGTAAGTCATCCCTTTTGGACAAAGCCAGTGGACTCCCGTAATCCTTTCCTAACTCTGTCTGGGCGGATTGTTGGTTTGTCGAAGTTTGTTTCCTGTGCACTTTGTAACCAACCCTTAAGTGCTTAACATCAATTTGAATCTTTGAGGACTTGCATACTTCACTTCAGCTGGATCCTGCAAATGTGTCCAACGGCGACTTAAGTATGCTAATAGCTTAATGTGGGGGGAGAGAGGGGACAATATTATCACAGTATTATGTATCTAAATCACAGGAAAAAAAATGCCATTATTCCAAAGCCTGCTCTATGCAATCACCAGCAGACAGATGGATTAAATTAGACTCGTTAATGAAGCCTCCAACGTGTATTAATTATGTAATAGCAAGGCTTTGTGTGCCTTCAAGTGCAGTGAAATGCCTGAGAATAACATTTCAGCCTCTCAATTAGCAGCAAGCCAATCAATGTCACAACACTGCTGTACACAGAGAGCGTGTGTGTGTGTGTGTGTGTGTGTGTGTGTGTGTGTGGGGGGACCACACAAGGTCAAAATTAATTCACATTTGTAACATATATGCTGCTGCCTTATCTGGCCAGGACACAGCCATATTGCTTACATGTTTTGCACTTGTAGTCCTTGCTTGTAGTCCCAAAACGAAGCGGGGGACGAGTATGAAAGCCCTGCTGTGTGTCCTGCGTGTCCTCGTCAGGCGCGGCCCACAGCTTGGCAAGGCTTCCCGTTTTTCCTTATTTTTCTTTTTCGCAACTTGGCCCTGATTTTCTTAATCATTTAAAGGTTTCCTCCCAGGACTGTGTCAGCGGCCCTTTACTAATCCCTTGACCCTCCTTTGGAGTATTGATTTTTACCCCGGCTCAGAGTCTTAACCGGGATACTCTCCCGGCCTCTGTTTATTTGTACTTTTTCTCTTATTCTATAGACTCACTCTCCATTCTTTCTGCTCCGCCTATTTGCCCCTGGACTGCTATTGAATATGACATAAATGTGTCATGTGTAATCTAATAGAGCACGTGAAGTTAATTACGTTCCATTATCACCTCATTCATTTAAACCTGAAACACTGATCGACTAAAGATCACAGATGAAGAGCTGGTTAGAGAATACATGTCATGGCTCAAACTGATTTCAACTGAAAAATAATGTTTTGAGCCACTAATCAATCTTAATCTCTCCTTTCTCAAAGTGCTCATATAAAGGTGGCTTCACACATCTAGCATTAGTTTCCTCAAGTTGCTTCCCCTATAGTGCACTCAGCAGCGGAGTGTTAAAACACTTTTCTCATTAATCTCGACGTATTGGCTTGTTATCTTAATGACGGCCTAATTATGTAGATTGTGCTAACAATGCTCCCGCAGACTCGGGCAAGAGTTTGAAAAGTTCAATGACAACTGTCATTTTAAAAGCACGTCACAGTTTGTGGGTGTCAGCGCTCAACCTTTTTCTGCTTGTTAACTGTGAAGACATTTTATCATCATTTATCTTCAAAAAAAATAATAAGAATGAAACAATATGGGACTTGGGAACATACAACATCATTCCTCCTTCCGTGATAACACACAGAACTCAATACTTTCAGTGCAACGCTGCTACTGGGGGCAATTTCTCATACCGGTAAAATGAAGCCAGTTAAATCGCTTTATATCTGGGGGCAGTGAGGCACAGCATCATTTGAATCCCTCTTTAAAAACAAGCAGACATGGCTTAATTGCAGCTTTAGTTCAGACGAGGATGAGAAGAAGAAAAAAGGCTGCATTTCTTCTCTGGCTCGGGGTCTCGTTTGTTGCTGACAAAGGTTGCCTGAGATTTGAAGCAGTGTTTTGACAATAGCAAAAAAACAGAAAGAGGGTTGCTGGGAAGCACAACAATCCAAATTCCCCGCATATTGTATTGCGCTTTGGGGGATGTTGTTTCATAAAGGTACCATCTTCAGCAAGCTCGAGCACTCTGAAGTGAGCTTTCCCACTAAATAGCCTAAAAGTTGTGAAGCCATAAGTGGAAAGACTGAATGGAATGTAAACGGTGGCGATGCATTCACTGTATTCTGTTCAGTGATCTCGTTTTGAACTCAGGCTTTTCTTTTGAACGGCACGTCAGGTCTGACAGACGGCTGCCTATTTGTGTTTTGGGACGCGAGTCGTTGGTTACATTTAGAACAAGCTCATTTATTCGGGAGTAACACAAAGCTGCAATCTACATCGATGGCTTCGTGAAGAATTACTTGAAAACTACGAAAGGCAAAACTTATCATTTGCCAACCACTGCTGTGGACTCTTAATGTGGCTTTAATCTACAAGATGGAGCATTAATATCCCTTCACCATCTTTGCGGCATAATGACAGAGGGACCTTTCATTTTGACACAATCTGCAAACAATCTCCAGTTTCTCAAAGTTTGTAGGTGCAGCTATTTTTCGAGACATTAATATCCCAAATAGCACCTTCCCTTCCCCATCTGACTTGCTTTCCTGTATTTCATGCCCTCCCCTCTCTCCATCCATTTCCCCTTCACTTCCCCTTCAGTTCAAAGTGAGGCTTGTTTACTTCCTCCATATCGTGCTCGCTCACTCTTGCCTTGCCACCCATCTTCCCAAATTTCCATCTCTCGCCTTCCATGACCCCCACACCTGTCTTATCTTAGCAGCACTCTGCAGCTCACCCTCCCATCTTCTCTCAGCATCTCTCTCCTCATTATCTCCCGACTTTCGTAATTTCCTCCCCTTTTTCTTCTCCCCTCTGCCCGCCATGTCCTTTTCGTTCCCTCTGCGACTCAGTTTCTGTTCCCCGTGCCCGCACCCCCTCTTCCCAGCCTCGCCCTTATTCGCCCCTTCTTCACTTAGAGACTTGGTGTGGCTCTGATTTCTTAAAATAGCTCACGTTGCCTCCAGCAAGTTGAAGCTGCAGTCTGGTTCGGCTAATAAATGACAGCGAACAAATGTGAACGCACGTGCGCTCTCGCGCGCAAACTCACAAATGCACGTTCGTACACACACACAGACACACACACGGAAGCAGTGCTTCGGCAGAATGGTGACATGCGGCCGCGCAGGCCAGTCGAGGTGGCCGCGCAATAGATTTTTCAGACCGCACAAACGATTTTTTTTCAGGGGTTAAAAATCTTTTTTGCGCCAGTTTTTCTGAGATAGGAGTGAGCCATCTTCACAATAATAAGATCTTTGATGTGTCGAGTCTTCTTGGCCAATCAGCGTCCCGTTTCTCGACATGCGCTCTCTGTACCTCTGCTAGCGCTCTGCCTCCGTTAGCACCCCCCACCCCCCGCTGTCCTCCTCCGGGCGCCAGGAGTGAAGCTCGCCCAGAGCGCCACATGAGCTCGGGCCGGCGCTGTTTAGGCTCCTCTTGGCGGGCCCTGCTCCAGCAGCTATAGGCTACCATGGCGAAAAGAAAGGCAGAGCAGGCGCCCCAGAAAAAGGTCTGCCTAACGTTCAAACATGAGTGGCTAGTTGAAATAGTCCAAACTGACACAGGTAGGATGAAACTTTCAGACATATTTAAATATGAAGTTATTAAATTGTTTATATAGGCTACCTTTAGGAAAAAATACACCATGTCAATTTAATAGGCCTATAATTATTGTTAAGCACTGCATTAGCAATTTTCTTTCAATGAAGTTCCACTTAAATGTTGTACCTGCTGAGAAATGACTAAACACCTTTGATACTTTTATTTTTATATATATATATATATATATATATATATATATATATATATATATATATATATATATATATATATATATATATCATTATCAGTCATAACCAGTGAACCAGTCATAACCTCCCCTTATTAAAGTTCAACAAAGATCCTTTAAGTTCAACTAAACTGACTGGTAAAACACCATCATTAAAATGTTCCCAAAGTCCAGCCATTATAAAGGATATTGAATAAATATCAACCTTGTATACATATTGATGCATTTGCTGTCATCTCTTTGAATCCCCTATGGCTAACGCAGGCTTGTGGTCATTTTGGGCAGGTCGTGTAGTTGCGAATTGCTCACAGTGCTGAAATGTGCGCTCAGAAAAAAAATGTTTTGCTCAGTGCTGAAAAAAATTAGAGGGAACATTGGATGTGACATGTTTTTGCTAAAAAGACATTCATAGAAAGATGGCTTGAATGTGTGTGTGCGTGTGGCGTGTGTGTGTTGCCGATAAATAGTCAAGTCCATCTTACACCAAATTCTATTTCATTCTCTTTTCGAGAGTGTGAAAATCAGTCACAATAATAAATTGCAAAGTCCTGGTAATTTCGCACATTATTTCGGAGTCGTTACCTTGCATAATGAATGCCTGCTAATGCACTTTTTTGTGTGAATTCACCACAAAGGGATTACACATGTAATGAATCAATGCGGAGAAATGCATATTTCCCAGCAAACTGTATGCATATGTTCTCATATATAAAAGTCTTGAGATGAAACCAAAAGTGGAGAGGGCGGGCCTGACAGCAAAGTAAGTAATGTCTTTATTTATTGTTTGTCTCCATCCAACTGGAGCTTTTGCTTTGTCCAAAATTGTGTTGTTGTCTTAGTGGCCGCTGATAAATCATCCGAATATCTGATTTCATTTATCTTAGAGGATCAGTCTGGCTTGTTTCCTAGATTTTGCCCTCATTCCATACCTGGTTTGCAGAGAGCACGGAGTACTAAAGTACACACCACGGCAAAGCAATTCATAATACTGTAACATTCAGGTTTCCATGTAATCTCGACTATCAACAAGCACTAAGGGTTGCCCTCCTACTAACCAAAACCTCTTCTCGCCCTTTAGAGCAGTGGTTCTCAAGTGGTCTGGCTCCGGGACCCACCATCACCCCTGAATGACAAGCCGCGACCCAAATCGAAGAACATTCTCAACTTCTCCAATTTATTTAATGAAAAGATGGTGCATTTTTAACCTGAGATAGTACAGAATATGTATGCTAACACAAAAACAAGTTTAATAACCAAAACGAGCAGCTGGTGGCGATGATAGAGATGGAACTATTCCCTTTTACACTCAATTAGCTGCATTTTAATTAAAAAACAAAAACTGCATCTTCAGGACACGAGGTATTATAACATACATAAATATTCAGAATCGTCAGCTATTTTTAAACAGACTCGCTAGCTTTCATGCACAAACTAAAGAGTCCAACAACTAAGAAGTAGTTTCAAAAAGACTCACCTGACCTAACTTTAACTGAGAATACACACTCACTGAATCTATGACAAACACATTACTGTGGAACAAGCCACTGTCTCAAGGAGCAGCTTTTCCACTGACTCAAAATAAATTAAACAAAAGTGGAATTCAAAAGGATTCATATATACAACATGAACTTCTCTTGTGATTACCTCATCAGTAGGTAAATACTGAAAAACATTGTGCTTTACAGAAAATTAAGCAGCACTCAATTCTCCTCCCGACCCCAGAGTTTTTTCCTGTCACGCAGGCAGCGGCATCAGTTGTGAATTTTATATTCAGTAGGCTGTTTAATTAAATTATCCTAAAAACCCAGAGTCTCCCCCATATCAGGGTGGTTTGACCCAACCTGGCACACGCTGCTGACAACATGGAGGACAAGTGCAAAACCAGTTGAAACCAGAGCCGGCAAAATAACGACACTCCGCTGCATAAACAAGTCCTTTCAAAATAAAACCACAGGATGAAGAAAAGAAAAAATTAAAAAAAAAATTCTTTTCTCAGGCAAAACCTGCGACCCAAAGAATTGACTTTAAAATCCTGCTGCTGGTTTATAAAGCACTGAATGGTTTAGGGCCTAAGTGTGTTTGTGATCTGCTGCTACCTTATGAACCATCCCGACCCCTCAGGTCGTCTGGGACGAGTCTACTTTCTGTTCCAAGAGTCAGAACTAAACATGGAGAAGCAGCGTTCAGCTTTTCTGCTCCACACATCTGGAACAAGGTCCCTGAAAGCTGCAGGTCTGCTGAGACCCTCAGCTCCTTAAGTCCAGATTGAAGACTTTTCTGTTTGCTGCTGCCTTTAACTGAACCAGATTCAATTACTGCATCTCACTACTGCATTTTATTTCTTAAACTGCACTGCAACTTTTATTCAACTTTAATTTTTTATTTTGCTTTTTCAACTTTTATTTTTTATTTTGCTTTTTGACTGTTTTAATGTTTTCTTAACTGTTTTTAAATCTGCATTATGTTTTGATGCTTTTAATGGTTTTATGTGAAGCACTTTGAATCGCCTTGTTGTTGAAATGTGCTACACAAATAAACTTGCCTTGCCTTTAAGGTCATATCTCAGTTGAACACGATGCTTTTGCAACTCAGCAGTCCTCCAAACACTGACCAAAACCAAAGATGCCTGTGAACAAGACCTTGATGTGACTATCCCTGACATCACTTGGGATGTTGTTATTGATCGCAGTCACTACTCATCTATTCACATCCTCACTGCTGCAGCTAGCTGGAGTTTAAAGTGACTCGCTATCTCTTTTTTTTTTAAACCACAGACAAATTGTCTGAAACGTCTTCCAGTTCTGACGCCAGCGTTCCCTATCTGTAAGCGCTCACAAGCCACAAAGGGCCATGTGATCTGGTCATGCGTCTCATTCAATCCTTTGGACCTCAACATTTGAAGTGTTCTCGTACTGAAACAAAACGATACACACAAAATCCTTTAATGGCAATATTTGGTATTTTGTGATGTTGTGAAGCAGCACTGTATAAATTACATTGCATTTGGTTCATTGTTAGTCTGACAATTATCCTGGAGATCTTAACAGCAATTATTTTCTTTGCCATTTTTGGTACTTTTTACCCTCTTTTTTTAAAATGTATATAAATACATAGATACATTTCATTTTGAAGACATAAAGAAAGGAAATTGAGCAAGACCTTGCAATGACTTGCAGAAAGCTCCAGGGAAGACGCCCTGCAGCTAACCACTGACCTCTTGACCTCACGGTGGTGTGAGGCAGCAGAGAGCGAGATTTCCAAGGTGTCACTCAATATAACAGTGTGAAGAGAGAGGGAAAAAAGACTCTGACCATAAAGGACCACTGTAAGAACTAGACCATACAATACACCAATTCATTAGATACATACCTCAGAAACACAGAATCTTTAAATGCAGTCAATCATGTTATCGATCCCCCGTTTCTCAGGGCTAGAAACTCTACGTTACACCTGAGGAGATCCTGTGAGCGATGTTGCACTTGAGGAATTATAAAATAAAATGCAAAGCTCAACATGAACATACGTCTTGATTCTCATGTATCAAACCGTCTCATTGATTGCTCGACTCAGTGGCGGGAAACCCCATTTGCTTGTCTGCCTGCAAACGCAGACGGTCATTTTTCTGGATGAAATTGCATGCTGACAGTTCCACTGATGACCCCAGATCTCAGAGACTGAGAGGAGGAGATGGGGGCGGGAGGGGTGGGGGTGTGTGTAAATGGATACACAGTGACGGGGACACAGAAGGAAGCGAGACTGACCACCCAGGCGTGGGGCCCCTAACATCAGTCACCATAAGCGTTGCCCTAAGTGGTAAAAAGTGTTGATACTATTTTATTTATATTTTCCTTCTGCGAGATGCATTTTGTATATTAGCCAGAATGTAACACAACAATGGAAGTGGAAGCAGTGTTCTTGTTCATTTAAACGTGAAAGTGCAATAAATTAATGAATAATCGTGATAAATAATCGTGATCTCAATATTCATCAAAATAATCGTGATCATGATTTTGGCCATAATCGTGTAGCCTTAATTTAAGGTCACGACAAGTGCGTATAGGTACCTTTTGTATCAGTCACTCCCAAGCAGCACTCATAGGATCATACCAGCCTATACAGCTTTCTGCTGTCTGAACAACGTCGGTTTAATTCTAGAAATGGGGGTTCAGTTGGTAAATCAACCAACTTCCGTATTCAACAAAGGACCAAAAGTAAAAACCGGCCATCATGTGCATTCCCAAAGGTTTTCGTCATTCAGATACGCAGCAATCGTAATGTATACTGTAGCCTATACAGAGTCAAAGATGATTCTGTCAATGGTCTACAGATTGTTTTGTCCCCATCCAGGACGGAATGCATTTCTAATTAAGTCATAGTCTTTTTTTTGTTGCTTTTGTTAACTTGGCAGCCACTTTAGTCAAATCGCCGGCAGCTGTTGACCCAGCGTCGTGGCACTTTCTGGCAGCCTTTGACAAATGCTAATCTGTTCTGTTGTGTTTTTTTTCCCCTGCAAACAGCATCACCTGGAGGCATGATTGACACAGTGGCTTGTCAATCAGTCTGTCAACAGAGGCGGTGTATGATTAAAGTTGTTTTCCCCCTCTGGTGGGACGGTAAAAAAAAGAAACAACTAAATAGATTATGAAGTATGTGCAATCAATAGCGTGGCGAATATTGATTTAATTGTGTCATTTATACTCTACAACAGCAACCAATATGACAAGATCAGATAAACGGTTATTCATGCCAGTGTCACAGTCTCACTGCCTCGGCGATACAGGAATACTATGAAGACCACTCGCAGTAAGAATACAGTCCAATATCTGGGACAGAACAGTGTACGATTTAAGAAAACTTCTGACACAATCCTGACATCATAAAAACAGAGACTATGTGATTAAACATCCTTACTCGGTCCGGTCGGTATACATAGAGGATTCCCTGTCATAACAGAGTCTATTTTAAGAGCGACTCGTGTCAGCCAGCAGATGCATGAATACGTGTGCACGTTTTCCACCCATCAGCCCACACGTCACTCACGGTAGCCTAGATGTCTAGCTTACGTCGACCACGGTTCAAACCGTGTGTCCACTGTATTGTAGTTCCAATGCATCGCAGTCCGTGACACGGACACTCCCGATGAATTTCATTTCATCCTCAGTGAAAGCACCGAGAGCTTGCAAGCAACTCCGTGTCCGTTCTCATAATAAAAATTGCCCATACTCTGGAATTCCAGTCACGTCAATTTGCATTAATATGACATGAAGTCATACAATGAATTAATAGTTAATCTACCGTGCACACTGGCACTATTAATATTTAGAGGAACATATCTCTGATGATAATATATTATTACCAGTAACTGTATAAAAAATGCACACATAGCAGATTTGCTATGCTTTTTTTTTTTTGATTCAAGTATTAATTGAAAAATACATAGCATCAGCAAAACAGACTTGTGATTTTTTTTTTTAATTATTCTGTTGGCTCTAGGCATGTTAAAGGAGGCATATGATTAAAAAGCAGACCCATTCAGGCAGCCCTTGCTTGCTGCGATGAAAAGGAGGACAGCAGGTCATCCCCAGCGGAGATAGTCACTTCTTCGGACTGATCTGTATCGCTCCTGCAGCGGCGAGGTGTCTGCCTTCATGATTAGTTATTGAAAATGTTTGCACTGGGTCCAGTAGTTTGGGCCATGTGACATGTCACACAGCATCTCTTTGGTGATGTCTCATACAACATTAGAATTACACTCACACACACACACACACACACACACACAAGTGCACAAGTCATGTATGGAGGCGGCCTGACCAGCTGCACATTGTGCATTAAGGCCACTGTGCTGTGCTTTATCGCCATAAGCACAATTTTTATAGCTTGCAAGCTTTTTCCTTTTTGTGTGAAATTATCCCCTCCAGATTGCTTCTAATTTAAAGCCACTATCTATCTGGCTGCATAAATCTGGGCTGTTTCCACTTAGATTCCTAAAGAGTAGAGGAAAACTTGTCAATGTAAGCATTTTACTTTCCTTCCATAGCTGTAACCATAATTTAAATACGTATATTATTGAGTGCAACTAAATATATACAACCCAGAAAGCATGTACAACTTGTTATTAGCCCATGCTGTCCCATGTCCCCGCTGCCGCCTCGCAGCCGTCCCATGTCCCCGCTGCCTCCTCGCAGCCGTCCCCTGTGGCGCCTCTTCCCCTGCCCCCTCGCAGCCGTTCCCTGTCCTAGCTGCCGCCTTCGAGCCGCAGCCAACACCGGGTTCCCCACCGGCGTTGCGACTTGTCTCAGAGTCCAGTTCCCCAGAGTCCAGTTCCCCAGAGTCCAGTTCCCCAAAGTCCAGTTCCCCTTCTGAATCCCGTTCCCCTTCTGAGTCTCGGTCCCATTTCTGTCCTCCGCCCCAACCCCCGGACAACTTCTGCTGGACTCCAGCAAAACATTCTTAAAGTATTAAGCTAGTTGTTCCTGGTGGAGGCGGAACAACACATGAATGCATTTTATACCCTCGTGTTAGGGTATAAACCATACATTTGCTTCATGTTTCATAAACCGAATTCTCTACAGTATGTTTTAGCATGCATCACTGTCATGTAACTAACATTCCCTCTAATTTCCCAGAGTGGAGCGAGTTTAACGTGGGGATATGTATTAGCTCTTCACTACATAGCACTGTGGGACCTGTAATCCAATTAGCTATCCTACCATTTCCCACTGTCTTTCTGTAACTTTTGTTTCAGAGTCATTTAGTCGGGTCTCACTCACATCACTGGAAGTTAGAACGCGTACATAGGAATTATTCTCCGCACATGAGTGTACACAGAGGGAGAATTAGGCATAGCACTCGGGCTGTGATTAAAAGCCTGGCTCTAATATAGAAACTGGTGGGTAGATGCGTTGTGTGATGATGGTTTGACATAATAACTAGCAGGTTATGTAACAGAGCTGAGCGATACAGCTGCTATTAAGGGCGACGATTGTGGCGCTAACTTTGTTTCAATTATGCATGGTAATTTAATATCATAGCATAATTATAATGATTTTACACTTCACCTCCGCGTTCCTCACTCTCTCTGCACTTAGTGGAGGTCTCGACCCTGGCTTTTCTCCAGAATGGGCCGAGTCGTGACGCATCAACTGGCAATGCAGGCTTCCAAAATGGAACCAAGTCATTTGGGGAGGGGGGTCATCAAAATGTCCTAATTTATGTGATCAACTAAATAGCTGTAGAATATAATTATGAATCATAAATACAGGGTAGAGCACCATGGTTAGCCCACTTCCAGTACAGCCAGGAATTCGAAACTCGAGGAGGCCACGTTGGTGTCACGCAAGACTGAAAATTAACTAATTCAACTTTGACTATCTTCCACATTATTCCCTATCAGAATAAACATAGAGCGACTGGTACCATCATATTAACGGCACGCCCTTTATAATAGGCTTAATTCTGTCCGGTGAGCAGCGATTACAGACCAGCAGGTGCCATTGTGGTATTATGTTACATGTGCAGTGTTCACACCAGAGGCTCGGTCGCAAACACGGCTTGTATTTGTTTTAGGCTGTCACCCGTACCTGACACCAACACGAGCTGACAGCCAGGCAGAAAAGACGCATGTAACAATAATAAAACCCAAAAAATTGTCACATCCATTTTGGTTGCTGCGCTTCTCCCACTTGTTTGCAACACTTGTCATGACTGAAATTGAGGAATCTCCCCGAATGCCAATCAACTCGGCTTTCATTTCCATTGTTGCCCGTTTGTGCCGCTCGCTAATGGTGGCATGCTTTATTTGTTATCAGAGCAATATTGACTAATAGGAATTTAATTCGGGAGTAACTACAACTTCAAAGATTCAATCGCAGAATTGGGACACATTCAGCTGCAGTCTGCGTGTTTCTAATAAAGGAGATCCATCAGAGAAACACAGGCCGAGCTTTCTTTTTGTTCTGGCAACTGCAGTTATTAACGTCCACAGGCTTCAGATTGTACCCACTTGAATTGGCAGACTTTGAACGTGTTGCCATGGGTTATGTGCTAGAATATCTATAAACATTTCCTCCCTACCAATCTACCTTCCATCAGAAAATGAACACCTAAAGCCACAATTCCTCGATGTCGCCGATTTCTACATCCCAGATGCAATTAGCTGAGCGTTTCTGTTTTTTTTCTCTCCACAGTGTCATGAAAATGCAGCAGAGAGAAAGCCAGATCATAGAAACACAAGGCAAACTATTCTTTAGTTCAGCTTCCTTGTGTCCATCTTTTTTTTGACAATTTAGAATCATACTGACAGGTGGGACTTTTTTAAAGAAAGCTCCTAAATCACTGAAAAGTTTGGGATAGTTAAAAGGACCCACAAGGACAGAATTGGTCTACAATTATCTCCCACTCGCCGATGGGGGAAATGCAGATATGTAGAAAGCTACAGTATGAAAAGGTTCTTCTTCATATCCGTTAATATTGAGACCTGTTCACCAAACGAAACAAAAGAAACACGCCACAGAATCGCCCGCATACTTGTTGGACGTCGAGGGCGGCGTATTTTCGCAAGGCAAGAACTGTCAATATTGGACAACCTGCATCACCAAACACGGCTTTCAAGTGGAATTTCACTTTTTAGTGCAAATTTCAGGATAGTGCAAAAGGGAGATAGTTACCCATATTAGGCGTGTAGCACCATCCAATTTTACACAACTCTACCACTGAGGAAAATGATCTTATCAAAGCTAAAATTAAGGGCATGTCAAACAAAAGTAGGGCCCTGAATCATAAGCTATTTCTCCCTCATCTCGGAGCCACAGATCTTTGGTTGCACAGCTGGTATTCTCCCTCGGGCTGTTAAGGTGGGAATATTCTAATAATTTCAGGAGGAAAACACAACCTGTCATTGGGGAGGAATGTGTTATTTTGTATTGTGCCAACCACAATGGTTTTAGAAAAAAAGTGGAGACACACAACTCTGACATATTCTGGTACAGTCGGTCACAAATTGGAATGTCTGACTTGTTTTTCTTTTATATATTCTTGTTTTTTTGTTGTGGATACGGAAGTCTACAAATTCTAGTTCTGGCTAAACAGAATTAGATTTTGATATGAGAAAATCTAATAAAATGTTGTTGGTTGTTTTATTCATGAGGTTTAGTGCGTCTTGCTTTGGAGACACAACCATCTATCAACCAGTGGAGCGCTTTACTGAAGCATGCCATCAATTGCAAAGAAGTCAACCCCGCTCTTTGTATGAGCTTTCGACATCTTCTATTTGGGGAAAGTTGCTCAAAGCGGCTTCATTAATTGATCTTGAGAGGAAACCCTTAGCTTGGAACCTTTAGTGCCATTTGGGAGAACTTCTATAGCGGAGAGATTAAATACGTTGTGATTAGGGCTTCTTTTCTCTTGTGGAGTGGACCATTATGGAGCATGTAAAAATAAATAAGACTTCGGGCTGAGAATGTCAATTAGATGCTGAAAATGCAAATGGAATACAACATCTAAACATTGTCTCTGGCGCCAGGAAAAGAAGGATGACTCAATGTTTTCCGTTCGTGATCATCTCTCTTGGAGCAACATTTTACAGGCAGAATATGTCAAATCAGAGTCCACACTAAATCTAAAGTGTCCCTTTGATCACTGCCTCATGTCCCAACTGCCATTTGCTCCCAATGAGTCCATAAAGAGAAGCCATAATCCTCTGGCGTCATCTGAAGAGGAGCTTTTCATCATAGGTGATCATGGCTTTTGTCATCATCAAAAGTACTTTCCTGATTAGTGGCCCCACGTTTAAAAATGTCATTCAATCAAACGACTGCTAATGTTTCATTTGTGTATCAAATGTAACTCATTGGATGTTCTCAGAATTGAACTTTGTGCAAAATATAGTGAGAGCATCTCGGACTTGAGGCAAGATTAATGCAAGGAAAAAGAGGTAAAAAGAATATATCAATTAAAAATTTAGTCTTTTTTTTAATAAATATAAATGCATTGGCATGGGGGAGAGATGCTACCCATGTTTAGTTTCCTAAATCATAGGGCGTTCATTTCCTGTCACTTGTTATTGACGAGATAACAAGCCTAAAGTGCCCACATGTTCTAGTTTTAAAGGATAAAACATGAAATCATCATTATAAAAAAACAAAAAAACAACCACAAACAATTGAACCAGCAATTTTGAAACCATTCCATTTAAATTTAAAAACCTATTCAGCCAACGCTCATGAATAATTGCGAGCACAAAATTATGTTGTTTCGCTCACAAACAAACACAAAATGTCCAACTGACAGTGCGGTCAGTATTTTTATCATTTACTCTCTTTGTGTCTCTGGAGTCTGTTGTTTATCTTTAAGCGGTTGCAGCTTAAAAAATTCCACCAAAACGACTCCAACTTAATGCAGTGTTTGCTTGGCTTCGCTACAACAAGAGCATTAGTACTTTATCGGTGCAAGGGTGGAAGGGTGAAGTATAAAAATAAAACACTAGTCAACACATAATGTGCTGCGCTTGCACGAAGACAATCGCTGAATAAAATATGCAATTAAACAGACTGGGAAAGGAGAGGGGATGCAATAGTGTTTTGTACTTCGCCGCAGACAGAAAAAGTGCAGAAAAAAGCGTTTGACGATAGAATAGACCACGGGGCACTCGGTGCGATGCAGTCCACGCGGTTTGCAAATAGTTTTTCACTTCCAAGAGAAGGACATGTATATTGACAAATGCTTGATGTAATTGTAGAAAAGCAGTGGGCCAAACATGGTTACTGAGATCAGAACGAGCAAGCGGGGCGAAGCCATTCATCCACTCCCTCTCCGCCCGCGCTCCAGCGTCTGGATCGATACAAGGGAGCGCCGCATCAGGCAAAACTAATTGCGGAGGTGGAGGTCGGGCAGTTCGGCTACTCTTTAAAGTGCTTTAAAATGTGCAGTGAGCTTTCTGTAGAGCGGGGAGACCCCACTAAAAACACAATGTACCAAGTGATTGTTTGATTGCCCGTCTGCTGTGTCAGTAAAATATAAGAAAAAAGGACAGTAGAAGCCTTCAGGTGTTGAAGCCAAAATGATTTAGACGTTATTTGACTCTTTTACAGCAGGTGGCTTCTCCTCGCAGGAGCCGAGGTCCATTCGGCGGGACTTTCTGCAGGGATTTTGATTGCTCTCCCCGGACTCCTTTTCTTCGTTTCAAAGTCAGATTGATTGGAAACCGTGGGAATAAAATGACAGCCCGGGTTGACTTCCTCTTAATGTATGCTGGAGCAGACTCAAACCCCCGTTTCAGCAAAGGATTTATACTGGGAAAAGTGTCCCCGAAGCGATACATTGACTGCCGGGATAAGTCCCGATGCGTGACCTCTGACACACAGCTGTGTCCACATACGAATGGGTTACAATTTAAAGAAGAAGAAAAAATAGGAAGCGTCTTAGTCGGGTGCTGGTCACCAACGATCCCAAAACACAGCTTTAGTGCTTCAGTCCAGCGGCACTGTGATATCAACATATCTATCGCATAGAATGAAAACACATTACGCGTGGAGCCTAGAATCTGACTCAGAAAACACTTGCAACTTTGGCTTCTCTATTCTTACCCGATTCTTATTTTCCATTCCAACTGCATCTTGGCTTATTCGAGAACAACAACAACAACAACCAAACGCATCTACAGTCCCGGGAAGCCAAACATTCGCAGAAATCATTATTACTGCTATAATATCAACCGGAGCCTGAAATGGACATCGCACTTACTGCACCTGATATCTTTCCCAATAGAGCTGCAGATGTTCTTTCAAACATTTATAGCTGATTGTATTGCTCCCTCACAACATATTTTAATTGCCCCTTTTTTTTTTACTTCTCCTTTTGCCAGCATGATAGAAAAGTGAGGTCAACTGGGCCCGCTAGGCATTTTTATACAGTACATGTTCTAGGATTTGCTCGGCTGCCTCGGTCTGGATAAAAGTGCCACAATGACCTCACACACGCTCTCCTGCGATGGAACATTTTATCATTTTAACTTAACCAGGGAAGAGCGCACAAAGAACTATCACTCAAGACAAACAAAAAAAGAAGATAAATTAAGTGGAATAGAAACAGAAAGGAGGTGGCACTTTTGGAAAGAACGCTTTGATAGATTTGCCCAATTTAGCAGCGATGTCATGAGCTGGAATCACACATGTGACATCAGATTGTCAATGGATGTTATTATTTTTGTCTCGCACAACATACGGGCTATTTTGAACATTGATTTTCACATTATTTGTCTCGCATTACTTCAATTTGTAGGGTCCTTCTGCAGCTTCTTATCGAGTCGAGTGCCTAATTTGAGTGGCTCTTGAGTTAATTACAGGGATTATTGTGTAATAAATCTTAAAACCAACCTATTTTGCAATGCATGCACTCACACTAGCACATGTGTACAATTTGGAAAGCTCCCAATGAAGTCCAATAAGAACTCCCACAAGTTATATCTGAGTGAATAACATACATAGTGCTTCCACCAGCCTGCATATCTACGCTCCCTCAAATCCAATCATACCAACCGGGTCTCGTGGGTTAGCGGGGAGATGGCGTAATTATCTGTAGACATTCAGCCATTGTAGTCTTCTCACGCTCAAATTAAATTTTTGGTATCGAGACTCAATTTGTCATATGAAATTGTCGTTTCATTAGATTCCAACTGACCCCTCTTTGGCTCGCGGAGCCGACGAGAGGCGATATTGAAAACAATAGAGATTTGTTTTGTTTTTCACTGTGTGTGTTAGCAGATGAAGATGGGCTTCGTCTGTTCTGATTTAGTCAATGAAATCCTATTTGAAAGTACATTGTGTACCAGATGAGAACTGCCAAACGATAACAAGCTGGGCCTCTAAAACGGGAGTTCAATCATAAAAGTCGCACAATTTCAGCCTCACCACTAAATGCAATTCACCTTCCTCACTAGAAAGAAGTATTCAATAGCCCATAATCTGCCCCGAGAGATGCTTTCATTTCTGTCGCCATAAATCCATGGAGAAAACATGTTGATTTGACTTTAAAACAAGAAAAGAAAAAACTCCTGTATATTGAGGCGCTATCGACGCGGCGGATAAGATGAACAGACTCGGCTGTCCAAACCGTGACAATTGATGCCCATTTTTCTCAGAAGAGGCGCACAAACCAGATGTAAAAGTTTCTACGCTATTAAAAAAGTAGCTGACAGTGAGATATGAGCGAAGAAGATTCCCCCTGTATGGCGTACAGTCGGGTCTCTGGGGGTAATCAACAAATCTGTTTAGCCACAAAGGAAAGGAGTTACTGTGGGAACATCCAAGAGAAGCCTTTCAAGACATCAGAGACCTACTGCTAAGAGTTGAATCTATTCCTCTTTCTACCCTCCCTTTGTACTGCGTTTGCTCCTTTTCAACATTTGAAAGGACGGGCATAAGTTAGAGAGATTTAAGTCTTCTGCCAAGACTTTTTTTCATCAGGAATGCCTTTTCGATTTCCCTGCTGATCTCCTACTTACCTGCAGCAGTATGTCGCCGACAGTAAAAGTGAAATGAGGCCTCCTATGTGACCGTAAATCCCATTGATTCTAATTTAGGGCCGATCTGCAGTCTTCACATTCACACAAGTGCTCTAGGCAACTCTCAGAGGTTGTTCAACATTTCTTAAATATAACTTGTAATATTCCCATATGAAGAGGAGTAATATAAAATGCCATCCCTTTGTTGTAGCCACCTACGCCGGAGTACCTTGTCAAGTTGTTATTACAAGCCTTTAAAGTCAAACAAAAGACTTTGAAGTGCTCAATTCCTCAGGAAAAGGGAATGATTTAAGATCATGCAAGAGTGAAAGCTGCATGCGGTCGGCTCTGCAGTGAACACTGCAGACTTCTTGTCTTTCTGTGAATCCACTATTTTCAGATCTTCAGTCATTTGCATGTGTACCTGCTGGTGTGGCAGGTGGATGGATTCACACAATGTCAAATTGTTGCTGCTTTTAAGAAAATGTACTATAATTCTAAGGAAAGTATGATAAAGTATTCCTATGGCGTTTCTGAGCACTTGCTCTGTGTGGTTCTACCGCGCACATGTACGCCACAGGCACACGGTGATGCACATTTCTAGTCTCATATATCCGACGGTACAGTTTTGTATCTTCTGCGGCATCTCAAGGCATAGACATAGAAATCCCAGGGACTGCCTCAGTGTCAAAATGAAAATGTTGTAGTCCTGGTGCAGTGCTGTGCTCCTGGCAGCTCCCGTTTGTTAAGGTGCGCTGGCCGGCGGATGAGGAAGCCCAAATGCAAGGACATTATTTGCCATGGAGTTTGGTTTGACTCAACTCAAAAAGATTAAGATGTTCACCTTTTGTGCCACTGTGCCAGAACCAAATCGTGTTTATTCATCGCTGCGCACAAAACAGCCACGTTAAGTCTCAAAATAAAGTTCTGTAACTTCGTGATTTGTACAATACACTTACGGCTTTGGTGCGACAGGCTCTCATTTGGCCTTCCATCATAGCCGCATGTTGGACGCATACAATCCCATTAAAATGAACCGAAACGGGGGACAAGTTCCCTGACTTGAAAGGCCTTGATGTGAGGTTGGACAACCTGGCCTTAAATCACTGGCCTCACTATTATTCTTGTCATTGTCTGCTCTGTTTAATCGAGTGATATATTAAGTGATACAAGTTTTATAGCAATCATATAACAATGACTATTGGATTGGATTACTTACTCCTCAAAAAATATTTGCAACAAACTGCATGCAAACCGGGATATTTAGCAAATATGACAAACAACTAGTAGTTACTTTGAGAGTTTCTATGTGCCCTGTTGGAATAATGTGGTTAAATTCAGAGATATAGCCAACTTGGCTCTCCTATTGGATACTTTCTTCGAGGTTTATAACTCACAATATAACACAAAGTGTCCTTTAAGTGGAGTTTACTGTGGACTGGACTCGGAAGAGAAGGAAATGATTCTCAAATAATACTACAGCTATCTGGTCAAATGCTTCCAGGGTCTTTGAAACCCTATTTTCTAACGGAGAAAGCATTTCAGAAGGATAACTGTATAATTTCCTTAACAAATATGCGTTGTAAGAAAGCCATGATAGTTGCCTGACTCTGAAGTGGTAAAAGAGTTGGACCTATCCATGGGCAGAATAATGGGAAACTGCACTGATAAATATTGAACATCCTCTAATGAAAGAAGATCAAAAAGCCTGAGCTGAAGACGAGCAGAGCCGACACATCTTGGCCATAAATAATACATGAGATACTGCAGGCTCCCAACCCAGATTTAATGAGAGAGAAAATAACAAACACATATGGTGGGACACAGCATTGAACTGCACTCAGATTATCTCACAGCAGGAAAAACTTGTGTAGGAAACCCTAAAGATGATTTAAAAAATAAAATGTTTCATGTATTTGCTCCAGTCAGAGAAAAAAAAAGTGCTGTTAACATTGAGTGGGAAACAGTAAATTAAAATGTTTTCCGGGGCCCACGGTATTTTATTTTGCAAATCAAAGTCTGCGTTTGTGTGATATGTAATTTCGAGGTGAGATGAGCATGCAAGTAATATTCCCTCCCTCTCGGAATTCTGTCCTGGAATTGCATGTTTGATGTTTTGAATGTTATGTTTATGATTGTGGCTTAGCAAACTGCAAAGTGACATTATACTTATGTTAAATGATGCACATTTTGACGAGAATTCATGATTTCAAGACATTTGCCCCACTTTGAATAGTTTGCTGATCGGGCCAATTGGGGAGCGCCTCAGCCAGAGGTACTTTTTTTTAATTAAAATGATCATTAATATTTCTTGATGGAAAGTCAAAGGGCCCAGTGAAAAGAAGGGATCTCTTGATCATATTGCTCCCGATTCAAATCTTTAAAAATTTAGTCTGATCTAATATTTATTTTTGTAGACAGCATTTGTTTTCCTGCATTATACAGCTGCGACATTAAGACGTGCATAATATAAGCAAAACAATCTAAAGTAATAATTGTTTTCAGGAGAGATGTGGATATCAATGAGTTATAATCCCTGCAGCAGCAGTAAATGCTGGTGGTGATGGTCTGAAGTGACTCAGAAGCAATGTTTTTTCCGCCTCATCAAATGGACTCCACAATCATGGCTTACTTTAGCTCTGACCCAGACCCAGCTATAACATCTGAGTCTAGATCAAGCACACCACCAGACTCCCTGACTGCCATGCAACACACGAACAAGAGGAATATGTTCACAGAGCGATTGCGTCTCCTCGGAGCACCATTCCCTCTGATCCCTCTGACCCAAGCCGCTGACCCGGTCCGATCTGCCGTGTGGGCGAAGGCCCCGTGTCCGGGTTTGCAGACTTCACGCTCGGGCTGACTGACCGGGATGCTTCTGCGGTGGCACCTTGCCATTTGAAGATGTATTTGGTCCCCCCGCTTTCTCTTTGAACCTGCTCATGCAAAAAAAAAAATGTTTTCCACCTGCTGTAAAAGATGCAGGGAAGCAGTGCAATCTTTCAAGAACACATTCCTTCCTGATGGCAGTGAACGTTATACTACTTCTACCCACTTCACTGCCCGTGCTCCGCTTCCACGTAACTGAATTGACCATTTAGTGGATTTCCGACAGCGGCACTCTTTATCTCGTCGCCATTTATGTCTATCGTCATCTTCAGAATAACTGCACGCCGAGCATTGTCATGTTGATTGACATGTTCTCACCCACACCTCGATTCTGAAGCGACGTCTAGGAATCTGTCATCATGTCTCTGGCGAGACTGCCTTTGAATTCCCATCCTTTCCACACAGCCTCGCTAAATGTCATGCTGAGGAAATCACAATCCGAACGGTGTAGTCGGAACCCTGACAGAATCATTACACTGGTTAAATATGCCAAGAGACAGCCATTCTTTCACTCCGGTGTACGACGACTTTGAGTTGATTCATACTGGGATTCATTATTAAATAATTGACTGAATGACACAGTCCGAAAAAAAACAGGGAACAAAAATGTGATATTAAAAAATATATACACGGTCTGTTCTTTGTGACAGATAGAGGACAAGGTCAAAAATAACTGCAATTGCATACAGTACATGTGAAATCGCAACAGCAACAAAATCTATTAACGTTGACAAACAACAGTTGCATCCTCGCAAATGGACACTCTTTCGTCAACTGGAGGTCCATCATCACGCTCCTCAGTCGGTTGCTAGAGCAACCACTGAGCCCCAGCATCCTCTGGATGTCACTTTGCCTTTACCCAATTATCACCTCTCCAACCTCAACCTGCCGCCTGTGAAACAGATCTTCAGGTATTTTCTAACGTTCACAATTAGGTGCAGCTTTCAAGACTTTCTTGTGAACTGGCAGACAAGGAAGCTAGACATTTGTCTCCGGACTGCAAACAAGTGTGAGGGATCCCAAGGAAGCCATTGTATGAGAGGAGAGTGTATGTATGTGTGGTGTTACCGTATTAAAGCCACCAATGAGAGATTGTGTGGCTCAAGCTGCAAGATAACGTCGATGTGTAATGCATACTTAAGTTATCACATTATGTAAATCTCAAACCATACAGATCTACAACAGTTGCAATCAAATGCCACACCTATCTTATGGCAATTATGAATTGTAATTGTGTAGTTTTGCTGCATTTGTTTGAGGCTTAATTTGTCCCGTTTCCTCCCGTTAATGATTTCCACTTGACTAAATGAAGTGCATTAACCACCTGGCTGCAAATAAAAGACTACCAAGTCCTCAGGACTGGGTTTAAGTATTGCTAATCTAAAGCGGCACTTACAACCATGAGTCATTATGGACCGAGTTTATGCAGGTTTCTGTGTGCCTCTCCCGCACTGCATCTGCTGTATTCACTGATGAGAGCGTCTTTAGCCGAGGAAGTCAACTGCTCATTGAAATCAGCAGCTGTAGTTCTGAGCTGGATTGAAAAACCTTCATGTTCTCGGCTCAGGATCGTTGTGAAAGGCAAGGTGAACTGCACATTTGTGAAGGCAGGGTGCGGAAGCCAATGCGCGCAAATTACACTGAAATCCAAAAAGCAGGCAGGCACTTTGAGCTCATTAGATGCCGTTAATGACTTCCGAATAATATTGCAAAAATTAAGTCATGTTTTTTTTTATCTCGGATGACTAGGACCGTTCTCTCTGGTTCCAAACTAAACCATCCAAAGCTACAGGGATAATATACGGAACATCTAAATTCCATTGCTACTTCTAAGGCTGAAAACCCCGGATGTCAAAGTTAAGTTCCATACAAGTATGGAAATAAGTATGATAAGGTTAATTGAAGCAATTTCAACTTTTAGTGGAATAAATAGGCAGAAGCAAAAATAATTACTTTGCTCTTTGAACAGGGGCAACAGCCCAATTAAAATACAACAGGTTCACACAAAATTCCAATTACACATGTTTAGCAAAAAGCAATTCATAATCAGGCCACTATATCTTTAATTGCTTGTCATATAGGTAAGAGGCGACCTGCGTAATTTGTCACGGAATTTGTGCACTCCCTCTCTCTGGTGGGCTGTGCGGATGCCAATTACGGCTAAAGCCTTCACATTATTTGTTTTCCAGAAGTGATGGAGAGGAAACGGGCCTGGGCTCCTGCCAATCAAATGTACTAAAAGGGTTTTTTGGGGGCCATATTAATTAATAGTCAGTTATTACTTGGCGGCTGGTTAAAAGGTGACTCGTAAAACCCCAAGAGTTTTCTTTCTCGCCGCATTAACCTGTCAATCTCGTTATGGGGCTCAACAATAACGCTCTTTTGTTTATTTTTACAATAGTGTACAAGCTTAGTTGTATAATTGCATCGTGATTTGCTGCTTTGTAGTACCCGTCCCCACTATCGCGGCCTGTGCTCCGTTTGTAGGCCTCATGGGTAGACTAAGTGAAACCAAAAGCCGAAGTAGGGCAGTTTAGAAACAGGCATGCGGGGTGACTCATCACTTGAAGCGAGAGGAGCACCACCACCGGACATAATGTTCACAGTGGAGTCAGAACTAGTCGGTGCGTATGACTGAGGCAGGTTGGCCTCCGCACGGATCGTTCCCTTCAAGAGGGCCGACTTGATGCTCTCTGCTGTTTAATATTTGACTGCACCCTCTCACGGATATGAATATGAATCGACCCTGTGTCACAGGCATATTTCAAACCAGTTCCACCTTTGTTAAATAACTAGAAATTAAGGGGAATAAAACATTTTAATGAAAAAGAAGTACAATAGAGAAGCTTTTAACTCCATCATCATAGAGAATAGAGAGAGTTTGTCCTTGTTACTGATGGAAGGTCTCTGTGACCTCTGGGATATTTAATCCTGCCGCCGCAGCAAGAGTTATAGATTCAGGGTTCAGTGTTTCCCACCTTGTGTTGTCAATGATAATGACTTATCCCTGTATGTCCTTGAAGAGATCTTTCAGACAGACTCTCTCTTTCAAAAGGGTTTCTTTATATTGATGCTTCTGGACGACAACGTTTCCGAGGCAGTCTCCATTGCCCTTATGACAAGCTGCCGTTTATATGTCTTGGAAACATGGAAGGTGAGGCTGCGAGGCATGGGAATGGAGAGAGTCATCGTTTCATCCCCCAACCTATCCATGTGCTCACGTCATATCGGAGCCATGGTAACCAGGAGATCTTAAATCGTGAATTGTGTTCACGCCTAGGAAATGCAGACTCTGACTTGACGTTTCATAATACAGAAGTGCCTGAGAATCAAGCAAATATGGACGTCTCATATCAGCCAAAGTCTGTTCCTTAATGCCATTGAACCCATATCTAATGGATATGGTGTTACATTGAAAACGCACAGTATTTTCTAATCCTCACACAGCCAACTCTTTAACCATACAGGCATCCTGATGAATGCTTAAGTTATTAACATGGAGGCCCTGTAGTCTCTGGCCTTGAAATCCAGGCGCGTTACATACCAAAGCACCATTTACTGGGGTCAACAACTTGGAACCATAGATGTGAATTCGTGGAAACTAGTATTTGTCGAGTAGTATAATTCTGTGAAGACGTTTACATTGTAACCTACTAAATACTATTGAATTTATCAGTGTGACAGCCTTTTTATTGGGCATCCAGGTGTCTAGGAAGACAGTAAATTGACATTTACAGTGAACACTGCGTTGAAATGGAAAAGGATGAATGTGTATCCACAGTACACTGAGCAACTGTGCTCTTGTGGCGCTACACGTTGAGGTTTAACAGCCAGGAGAATATTACTGCCTCTGAGACTCTGCCTGGGTGCAGTAGCAGCAGTTTATATACTGGAAGCGCAATGGTGCATTTATTGCATACTGTCACATCCTGTTGCCTGCAGGTAAACAGGTAATCCGATACTCCTCAGAATCCGCCTTTTCCCCCACTCCTACCCACACCGTCATACAATGTAGCAAATGAGATTCCAGCTCGCACTACGCTGTTACGTCTTTTTCTGTGGAACTGAATTAAGTCTATCAAACACAAACAGATTACGACAGCTTTAGTTTTCCCTTGTGTATTCTCAGCCTTCGAACTACGTGTTTATGTCTCCGTTATTTAATTCAGATGTAATTAACACAGCAACGATGCAATTTGCATGTTGAATTACTATGAAACCAAAGTTGTTCAGTTTTTCTGAATATTATGAGAACGGGACACGTGAGAGATATCATTTAAAATGCATAATAACACATAAAGTCTCCAGCTGATATATTATGAATCATGTGTTTGAATGTATTGTAACAACTGCTATTGGAAGCCTCTGCTCGGATATTAGAGCACAGGATGAAATGTTGCCATCAACAAGGCCTGTTAGTGTTATCTACATACCAAGCTTAATACCACCCATATGCCACGGACGCTGCACACAGGCACACCCAGACACATCTTCCATCTGTTGACAGATATTTTAATTTGAATTACGCTCAATGAGGAATAAAAAAAGGCCATCTTTGAATGCAGGGTATTGATTGCAGCCCATTTAACATTTGCTTGCATCAGTGGGGGAAATGGATCAGCTTGTGCTGACCTGTGAGGGGAAGATAATAACCACAAAGCATCCCTTGATCCATTATTAACTCTGGCAAAGATACTGCTAGGTTGAGAAATTGATTTGTCCAATTTAGGCAATAGCATAACAGCGGAAAGGTCCACAGGGGGGTGAAGGAGGGGTAGAAATGCTTTAAATAAGCTTAAAATCAGGTTTACCCTCCACTCCTCACCACCCTTTTAACAGAGATGTTGTATTTTCTGTTTTTCTTAAGAGAATAAACACCACTGCCATACTAAAACGGTTTTGCCGAAATGAGTGTTGTGACACCTAGATATCGTTGTAAATAGTGACATTAAACATCAAATTCCCAGTAGAGCGAATGCACTTTAAAAAAAAGGGACTATTGAACTGTAGCTCAGACAGCTCAACCCAACCAAGTAGAGCTGGCTTTTCATCCCCTTTCCATATGTTAAGCCCCTTCTCTTTAATAGAATGTCTATAATCCAGAGGCATGTTGTGCAAAGCGGTATGAAAAATCATGTTTAGGAGATTAGCATTGGAATCCTCGCTCTTCTCGCCAAAGCTTATCACTTGAGGGGCTTTTTCATGCAGACTGCGGGGCAGCGCTGACTCAAATGTTTGTGTGCATGCGAGCGTGTGTGTGTGCGTGTGTGTATGTGTGTGAGACTGCAGGGACCAGCAACTTGTGCATTACTCAGCAATTTTGGCTGAGGCCGTTCTCCCAAAGCAGAGCCCGTGTACAGTTCGGAGAGACCACTCCTTTTAGATTTTCCACGCCATCAAAGTCTCCCCTTCAACTCTCCCCCCCATGTAACTTTCACTTTCTCTCTCAGCACAAAATAGTACTTATGGAGGCGAAACTGTTGCCAATTGTGACGTCATGGACTAGAATATATTGGCGATTACTGAGGTGAAAGAAATAATTTGAAGATAAAGTATTTTAAATCTTAGCAAAGCTTAATTGATCTTAAAACAGCACCAGAAGAATGAAGTCTCAGGTCTCAAGTGCACTGCAATGCATCGGGGCTCATGCAAACAGCAGTGTAATTAAGTAGTTATCTTGAGGGGCATGTTTAATTGATCAGAGACCTTAGTTTCTGAGACACACATGCTATGAATAGCAACACAGCCCGGAAAGGCATTAAGGGAGACCGGCTGATTGAGAACGAGGCAGAAGATAGTGTTCCTTCCAAAGCTCTGGGACAGTACCAACTTTTAATTGTTTCACAACTTTCAATTTCAAATTAAACATTCACAGTTTGACTGTTTTCCGCAACGACTGTCCGATTGTATCAAACTAAATCGGGGTACAATTCGGTCATAACAGCAATTTGGAACCAGTGTTTGATTTGTGTTGCTGCTTCAATTAGTTTCTCTTCTCTTTCTTTAAAGAATTCCACTGATTTGGCTGCTTATCAGCAAAGCTCAAAACACTTTAAAATCACCTTGTTTCTCTCATATTGTTGCATTTGGCAGCGCCTCAACCTCTGGCCTTGTTTCTTTGAGGAGCTGCCCTTGTGGCTGACACCAAGGTTGGTCCCGAACGCTCCAAAAACTCTCTATTTGCAAGGCTGCTCATGCACTTAGGGGATCTTTCCATCTGTAACACGGCCTGAGAGACCCACATCCACTAACATGCCATTGACAGGACCATTTTTTCATTATATTGGAAATCATGTTGTGCTAAGAGCACAACAGACTTGTTACTTCATGCTTTCATTCACTCTCAGGGATTTTTTTGCACATCAAATTGTGGCACAAACAAGTCCTCAAAAAGAGCCCGGCACATCCAATTAGCCCTTGGCAAATTGAGTGACTGAGGCTTTGAGACTAATCCACCAAGGCTGGCAGTGGGTGAGGAAAACAGGTGCATGGGCTTGTCGTGTAGCCGTTTTAGCAGTTGCACTGGTATCGAGTGCTCAGATTAAACATTTCATGAGCCCCTTGAAGACAAGCTGTTCCCTGAGAGCTAATGACCAAACTAGATTGAAATGGCTGAAGGGCCTTTTGTGGAGCCAGTTAACACCAGTATCCAAAACAAGTTTCATGTCGGATTAAAAAGAGTTTGAACCCACTCAACAGCAAAAAGGGTCGTCAATATTTATGAAAATAAAAACATTCATTTCAATAAATTTGAACAGCCCTCAACAAAAATCAATAGAGAAGTCAGAAAAGCCCAAGAACTCTATGGGGCGGAGGCAGGCAGAAGCTGATGCTACTAGACACACTGACAGACAGGCAATCTGATGAAAGGGGGCCGCTGCTCTATAAATTCCCAAATTGCATTGGGTAATGAGGCCCGTAGCGGAGCACAGGTGACAAGGTCATGTGAGGGTTGAGACGAGGAACTCTATCGTCACAGCTGGTGGGCAGGTGAGGAAAGACAGGTGGCGAAGAAGACAGGACCGCAGAATGACTGGCAATGAGGTTAATCACAGGAAAGGAGGAAGACTGGAGAAGGGAAGGAACGTCAAGCCGTAGTCATGGCAGCAGGTAATTGGAGTGGATGATGGCGGAGACGTCGCTATCCCTAATAATGAAAGTAAGCTGACACTTAGTTGACCCCAGAAGTTAAATTGCTGTGGGTGTAAGACTTTTTTTCCTCCATTCCGTCTGAGGGGACTAAAGGTATCTGAGGATTTAATGTTCACGCCTGATTAAATTCCTCAGTATCAAACCCAGAAACTTCACGTGGGGGATTTTGAGCAGCAGCGGCTTCAAAGAACGGAGAAGCACATTGTACAGTTCTGAAGCACGTGGAAGCCTTGAAACAACAACGCATGTCATTCCTGCTACATTATGCCCATGCTATTAGGTGAAACACTGAGGCAGTATTGGTCTATTGAACCGAGCAAGGCAAGTATTGTGATCAATCCAATTTACTTTTGTTTTTGTTGTTTTCCAGAATGAATAAATTGATGCAAACACCGGAGAATCCTCTGCGGCCACGTGCGGCAGGATGCAGAGGGCGTGCATGCTCTCGGTCCAGCAGGACGCCACGTTGGTTTTATTGATTATGTGTCCTCTGGTTGAAGGAGTGCCAATCAGTGAAATCACCTGGTGGGGAAGGTCGGGATCACGGCATTTGGCCGCCATCGACAGCACAACTGAAGGCAAGCAACTAATGGAAAAGACGAATAGATAATTGATCCCAGTCAATGCATAAAACAGCACCAGTTGAGCACTACATTTTATCAACTAATTTTCAACCTTTCAAATCATAGTTTGAACATTTTGATAAGTGATGGCAATGTATGAGATCACGTAACCACACTTTAATGCTCTTTCGGCTGTCTATGTTGTGAAATAATAGAAACGACACAAACCCTGTGTCTATGCAGGAACAAACTGAACCAGGGAATATCACTTTTTTTTTATTTTTCATCTTGAAAGTCAACAACAGCTCCCATAGAAGCGCTGAGGCGGTGCAGTGAACCGTGGTGACCTGCTGTCCAATCAGTGGAACCAAGGCAACTGATCCTTAAAAAAGGTACATGACACTTCTTTCAAGGTGGCACCAGCACACATTACACAAGGCCTCCTGTTTTTATTTAATAAGGACTGGAGGAATATGCAATGCGGTGAAGAACTTTGAGGATGCGGGTGAAACTTTGGTCCCGTCAGTGTGTCTTTTCGGGGCTCTTTGAAACTGCAAGCGTTGGTCTCTTCTCCCGGCTGTGGCTGTTGAGCACACTTGACACGGTTCTGCTCGCGCAGGACTGAGAAACAGCCCGCGGGTGTTTGAAATGTGCGAGTCCCAAGAACTTGCAGAGCTGTGAGTGATTTGAACACGCCTGGCACTGCATGTGGGTACTGGGTTCAATGTCACATTTAATACCCCTCGATAGGTATGTGATCAAATGGA
Source organism: Taurulus bubalis (assembly GCF_910589615.1). Classification (NCBI taxonomy): domain Eukaryota; kingdom Metazoa; phylum Chordata; class Actinopteri; order Perciformes; family Cottidae; genus Taurulus; species Taurulus bubalis. The sequence continues at coordinate 8,182,079 of NC_136609.1, forward strand.
TGTTAAACGCTCATGACTAATCCATGATACGACGCTTTCTTTTGCCCGTCTGGCTTCTCTCAAAATGATGATACAGCTTGAGATGTCCTCTCTATCAGATGTGGCTGTCCGTTTAATCTTTTGTCATGACAATGTTTTGGGACTGTGGCACCAAGAGAAAATCCGGAAAAATAGATGCATCCATAAAGACACATCCAAGTTTAAACAAGCATCCGGAGGAGTTTAACGCAGGCTAACGCAATGGTTTAGAATGGAAAAAATGATGCATTCCGTATTCTAGATAGAAATACATGAAGCCGTCGAGGATCAACTCCACGCTGACCAATAGAGAGCTTTCACACCACTCTGCAGCGGCATGCCGTGAGCCTAAACATGCATCAAAGCTATGCCAGGTCTATTTGAAGTCTTCAGGAAGAGCTGACTTGTAAGGATTTCCCTCTGCAGTCAGCAGACCTTAACCCCATCAAGCTTCGATTTGAAAAGGAAAAAGTTAAAACAGACTTCTTAATTTTTTTTTTTTCCGGGGGCGGAGGTCTGTTTTAGATTACCACAGAAAAACTTGACTGCAATTAATTTTGTTCACTTAAACACTTCAGGTGTTCCATTGGAAAGGCAGCAAGTCATTTCATTCAGCTCACAGCATTTTGTCTCTGTAGGGATGTATCGTGGCACGTGAAGTCTTGCTTCAACACTGAATGACACAACTGATTACAAATGAAATAATTCAGACACTGTGCTCGCTGAATAATAGATTCATAGATTACTGCCTGCTATGTCATTGTCACCCCCCTCTTTTTTATATTAAATCGTAGGGTGTGAAATTGCTGTTGTTTGATGAAACCAGAAATTAGGAAGGAAGAGTACGAACACAGACTCCCAGCTGTCACAGAAGTCTTGGACTAATCGCCCACTATCATCTTTAAAACTGTTCCAAACTTTGTTGTTCTCGTCTTATTTCCCTCAGGACAGATGTTGAGAGTTGTGGTTTCAGATGCGTGGAAGAATTCATTCTGCAGTCTCCAGTGCTGACCTTTACTTTAATACTTAATCACTCTGCTAATCCCCGATTTGACTTATTTATGTTTTTTAAGTCAGCAAAATTCAAGAGAAACACAGAACGCGAGCCTCTCTCCCACTGGCCTCTCAGCATCCCGGGCTTGGTGACAGTGATACATTGTGATAATGTAATGAATATCACAGTGTCTTGATGAAGTGTCTGCTGCTCCAGATAACGGTGAAGTCATAATAGCTCTAAGCAGACTTTCTTTTCGTGGGCAATGCAGACACTTGAACATCCCCCGTGTCATTTGTACTTTATTCAGTTTTTTTCTTTTAGGGTCAGACCCAAGCATGTTGTTATGCTATTGTTGCATGCGGTTCGGGTCAAAGTGGTCATGCAATTGCATAAAGGCATGCCCCGCAAACAAGTGAGCGCCATCTGTTGCATCACACCGCTTGCTTCATGTGGCCGTTCATTCAATTTTTTCTTTTTATATCTACAGCATATGAAGAATGTCATGGCCTGCTATGAAACTTTGTACTAGAGAACTGGCTCGTGTTTTGATCCATGTTGTTTGGAGGTTGTCTGATCTACAATGCTGCAAGAAAACACAACAGATCTCAAGGCAGCCAATTAGAGCCTTGCTTTCTCTGCTGCCTCGGCTCTAATTGTCTGGCTACTATTGAGTCAACGGAGTCCTCATTAAAAACAAGTTTGGTGACGCACATTGTGGCTTCCATTGTTGAGATTTTCAAGCCATGGAAAGTTTGCAGCGATACCATTGGCTTTCGTTTTCAAGAACTTCAATGATTTGTCCACTAAAATATTTATTTACTGTCCAGTTGTTTCCATATGGGAAGGGTTCAGTCGAAGCACCATTCTAACATGTGCCTTGCTACTTAAGTGTGTGTGTGTGTGTGTGTGTCCTGCCCCATGGCTTTTACAACGCTTCAATTGTGTTTTTTGTGTTTTCGTCTGGACATGATTATTTTCCATTTGGAGAGTGAAGGAACAACAGCGTCCACAAGTTCTAAGTTCATGTCCTGCAGATTTGCTACCTGGCTGGTTTGACGTCATGATTACTCCTGGAGAAGATAATAGACTGAATTCAGTGACATTTCCAACTTCAGAATACCTTTTGTGTTTTTGTCACTTTTTATCAAAGCAACACTGTCAAATTAGTATTGCCTTTTTCTCCTCTGTTCCAGCTCGTTTAACCCTAGAACACTAACGTTAAAAATAGTCACACTATCACTAACGTCGGGTGAATTTCACCCGATATAATGTACCTGATAAAATATACTTCTCATATAAATATATTCAAATACAACAATGCAAGGCAAGTTGAAGTACTCTTCTTGTATTTTACCCTATAGAGCTTCTCATAAAACGATAAACAGGTGTCACGGTGAGACCCTGAAAAAAGGCTCAAAATCCGGTGTAAAATTAGGGAATTGTCAATAAAACATGATTAAAAATATAAATAACGGAGCTATGAACTTGTTATTTGGTCCACATGTTCCTGGGACATGTGAGTATTGATCTGTGAAGGAAAATGTTATTAATGTTAAACGTCAATGTTAAAACCCATCCGGGAAAAATAGTCACACAATCACTAACTAATTTTTTTTAATAACCTATTATGTGCAAGACTTGGATGTTCTCAGCCAATTGCATGCCTGTAGCAGGATAAACACTCTCAATCTGCCACACAGTGGATACGCAAGAGGTTGTAGCACAAGAAGAGCTCAGAGAAACAATTCTAATATACAGTGACGGCTAAATGGTGTAAACAAGTCACTGTCACGCTTATTCAGGAGCGACGTGCTGGCTGAGGCTGTGCGGTATCCTACAGTTGTACTTGACATTTCTGATGCGAACAGACTTAAAAAGGTGTGAGAAATAGCAAGCACTTTCAGAGCCTTCCCTTGGTAAATAATATCTTCTTAGCCTACTTTACAGATTCCTAGAATCAAAAAGCACACTGATAGATAGACAAAACTGTGTATTTAACTCAGAAAATGCATCATACAAATGTTTACACAGTTCATTTTATTACTGAAGGGGCGGTCCATTAATTTTTGGACCACGTCCATCGTGTTCTCCTATTTTTCTCAATGAATCCCTGATGGATAATTCTGTCTATAATATTGTTTTGTCATAAAAATGTTCTCATCTGAAGAGCATTTTAGAGGAGGAATGAACGGACGTGTCTGCATCGTGTGTCCATGTCTGTTCAAATATAAATGTGTATGACTGGAGTCTGGAGGTTTACATCAAAGACCATTTTCTTTTTTGAAATCAATCCTAGTCTGAGCTGCAGCAAACCTTTGGTGTATCTTTTAAACTTTCTAACGTCTTTCTCTTCATCACCGTGAAGGGAAAACTTCCTTCACATCAAGTCTGAACACAAAAGTCAGAAAGGAGGTGTTTTCATTTAATTCGGGCCTGTGTGAACAATGCTATTCTGTCGTGGGTGGAATCACATAATCAGAAGGTGTGAATATAAATAAAGCCCTTCACAGTGCAACAAAGGAAAATAAAGAATATTCTCGTCTGATACAATTAGGTTCTACAGACCCCCCGTCCAACCAAAAGAAAAGAGGTTTCCCATTGTTATTTATGCTGGATAAATGCATAAAGCTGGATTTTACGGCTGTAACGGCTGCAAGTTTTATGAATGCAGCTGTTGTTCGCCGTGCTGTGACATGATCCAGAGCAAATAAAGCCCGTCCAGATTTAAACACCTTCAAGCGGTGTCACAATGCAGAGGTTGTAAATGCGCCGCGAGGCTGTGTGAGTGAGATAGTGTCAGCCAGGCATCCTGGGTCCATCTGTGGTAACTAATTATGTCAGCGTCAGCAGCTAATTAGAAAGGGGGAAAAATGTGGAAATGCCAGATGTTGAATGCCCAGATCAATCAGCTTGGAAAATAAAAGTAGCTGCTGCAAGTTAGTGTGAGTGCAAGGTTGGTTTATTCTCTTTAGAACCCATGAGCTGAGGTGGATCAGTTATGAGCTGTGTGCCTGAGTACGTGTCTGTGCGTGTGTGTGTGTGTGTGTGTGTGTGTTATAATAGAATCAAAACACAAGCTCAGAAACTGAGAGCTTTCCACATTTCAGTTTTTTTTTTCTTTCCTCTCTTTTGGATCAATTGTGCAGAACAGAGCGACATGTAAGATTGCTTTTTTTTTTCTTGCCCCCCCATTAATCATTACAGCAGCCAAGCCGCTCTCGCTTTTCCCTGCACATATGAGAGCCACGCGTCTATACGCGCACTTAAAGCGGCACAACCAAAAACACAGGAAATGCTACCTGGGAGGAAATATGAAGGGGCTTAATGCACTCAGGCCCGGAGACAAACAAATACACACATACACAAGCTCCGCCTGGATCTCGCCGGGGTCAGAGCGGTCGAAAAAGCTAAACCAGAGAAGTGTAGGTGGTGTTGGGGGGAATGAAGCTGACGCACAAAGATATAGAAACAAAGTGGAAGCTTTTGTTGAAGATGTGAGGCGGTTCATCGTGCAAATTAAAATAGTCAACAAAGCATTAGTTAAGTAAGAGCGTTGTGTACTATTGTAGGCTTTATACTGTGTGATGAAAGAAAACCTTGAGGTTAAAGTACACTGAACCAAGTGTAGCTGATTTACGTTTCCACTTTAATCCAGAATCATACAACAAGCCGGACAAATATAAGCATTGAAAAGAAAACAAGAAGATTTGTTGTATCTTTCTTGACATCAGTGTCGCCATGTTGCAGTAATACAGCCTGTGTGAGGGCGTGGCTGAGTACAACAGATGCAACGGTAAAGACAGCGAAAAAGAAGAGTCACTCCACAGACAAAGACAAAGTAGAGGCCGACTATTTTATTGCTCACGCATGTAAAAATGAGTTTACCAAATCCAAAGACAAAACGGTCTGTTTTCATAAACTGCCACAGAAACAGAACAGTACTGGAGAGAAAAGGTCCTCCGCCTGCCCCTCCTCTGCTATCTTATTAATGAACATGACATGTAACTTGCCGGTGGCTTCCACTAGCTAGCAAACCACCGTCACAAAGAAATAAAGAGACATTTTTGGCCTCACGGTACCTTGCGCTCTGCCGTGTTTTTCCCTCTTGAAACCTTGGTTATTCTCCTAACCTGACGCGTCACTCAAACAGCGGCAGCGCCATGGCAGTGAGTGTGAGTGCCCAAAAACGGCGACTGCTTCAGCGCCATGTCTGCAGCGTCTTAAAGCTTTTCCCTTTTGGTCTTCCTCCCGGTTTAGGATTTCTGCTTTTCAACATGTCTATCGTTGTGTCTTGTATGCTGTTATTATAACGGTGGGATTAACACTGTTTACTCTCGCTGCATTTTTTCATTTATTTTTCTTCCCATATCAGCTGTGCCAAAACATGCACGTTTCATGTCCTCTTTAAAAAAAAAAGGAAAGAGAAGCATGCAAGGGTATTTTCAAGGCTTTGAGGAAGAGGAGGCCAACTGCACCCAATTTAGAGCAGAAGCATAACCATTAAAACGGCACTACGAAATGAATTCCTCACATGAATACATAGATCTCCAAGAGGTTTATATTACATTTTTGCTGCAAATGTCAGGTCCTTATGGATCCGTACAAGTAACTTGATCTACTTTCAGATGGAGCTGAAATGGAAAGTAGTTCTCCATATTTCCCCGGATGGGATGGATGAAAGAGACCCAGCCTGAGATGCACACGTGCGTTGACGGATATTCCCTCCGTACTGCAGGTGTTGCCTTGTATTGTATTGTATTGTTAAAACCAATCGTGCCAAAGAAAAGAACAAGAGTGGCTTTAGTTAAAAGTGTTAAAGAGTTTCATTGCCCGAGGAAACATGAAATAATTACAACATTGGGAAGCCCCAAGAACATAGATGAGACCACTTGTTCTGGCCAGTACACTAAGTGTGTCCACAATATGGCATCTAGAGAGCTTGTCTTTCATCTCTCATAGTTGTCCTACTTGACAAACAAACAAAGTGGAACATACTGTAGCACCTAATAAATACTGGCTTGGATGCAGCTTCAGCTTGCCTTTGCACATCTTTTGCATTTTTTTTTTTTTTTACAAAGATATATTTTGTTCCTGTATCAATGACGGAATGAAGTGACGACTCCACACAGTGTTGCACTGGGGATGACCGTCATCACTTGTTTGTGTTGCTCTTTTACGATTATGTGTCACTAGTGCTAGTTTAATAGTATCGGTGGCATCATGTACCAGACAGAGGCTGTAATTACAAGCAGCCAAGCGAGACGAAATCTGTCAACACCCCTAAATGTAATTCCAAGTTGGAGACATTAGGATTCTTTTTTATTGCTGTTGTATTTCTCTCATGTAGGAATGGAAGCAAATTGGCTGCATCTACATAAAAAAAAACACTACAAACTAAAGATATTGACAATATATGAATAAAGTCACCTATAGTTCTTGCATCATACTCACTGGAGCAATGTGGGGGTGCAATGTCTTGCCCAAAGACCCTTCGGCATGTAGACGAGGAAAGCCGGGGATCAAATCACAAACCCTCCTTTTACGTTGATTGTGCCGACTGAAGTCCAGCCAGCTCCAGTTGTACATATTTTAACCTGCTAAATGCTCTTATGTGACGACGCCGCACAAAGACCAGAAGCTAGCTTACTGCAGTTGGGCTTGTGAGTGTTTTTGACGATTTGTTTGTCTTTGTAAACTACATTTTGACATTTCAATCCGTCTAATGAACAATGCAGTGATATTCCACCTGTGCTTCCACCTGCCAAGGGCACTCGTCTCCCCCAGCTCCGGGATTGCTTGTCAAATATTGCCTCTACTTGAATTGTTGCTCCAGACACTTAAAGTGGCCTTGAAAGTGAATGCATGTTTGTTGTTTTCCTGATGATATATACATGAAGCGCTGCTCATGTTTATGCACGGACACAAACAGGCCCACGCTCCAACGCGGAGGACTTGATTGATCTAGTAGCACTTCAAGACCAGTGTGTTTTAGCGTACTCAAGCAGACGTGATGTGGGTATGCATGTTATAGCTGCTGTTATCCAGTGCAGAATGAGTCCCCCTCGGCTGATGATCCGTGAAGATTAAAACAAACGCCACTAATTATTTGCAAATGATATTTGAGCTGGAACGGCAACTAAACACACTGACAAACAGACAGAAAAGAGCGCGAGTGTATAAAGTAAATGTTTGCAGGCAGCTTTAAAATAGAAAAAGTGCAAACTTTAAACAAAGCGGTTCCATTAATAGCTTCTCAGGAGCTTCTGTTCGGAGAGCAACTCCTGGACCACCTGCGAAGGTGTCTGGGGACCAAATTGGACACATTGCCTCCTCCTCCTTGGCGAAGACCAAACTACTGATGCTAACGTTTTGTGAAGCCGGGCTGACACATGCAGGCGCACACACACACACACACGTACACAAACCCTGTGGGACGGCACGCTTGGAGGGCTCATCCAATCTGTCTGTTCTGCCAGCATGCCGCCCTCTCCCTGCTCCGTGACCTGCACGCACACAGACGTATTTACCAAATAATCACTTTTTTTTTGTGTGGCTTCATTACATGAAAATTCGCTGAACGGCAGCTTGTTGGTAGGCGGAGGTTACTCAGGTCAAAGACCTGTAGCCACTGCAGGGTTTATACTTTTTCACGAATAGAATTTAGGCTCAGTTGACAAAAGACAATTATCATACGAAAAAAATGATTCGAAAACTCAAACCATGCTAACAGCTAGCTCTCCTCCTGCCGATTTTCAACACCGATTTGTTGTCAACAATGTAGCATCTTCAAGGAAATCGTCTCCAGCCCCGTAACGTTTTCAAACTTTTGGCACCGTTTTGTTTCCGAAATATCAGTTCTCGCAATAACGAGACATACCTTTATTTTATTTATGGCGAAGCCCTATCATTTAAACATGAGTACCGAGTTCAATCGAAATCAAAATGTATCGGCGAGTAGATCATTTTGAAAAACGCACCGCATCACACCCATAGTGTAATGCAGTACGAGTGTATGATGCAATACGTTTTTTAAATTGGCTCAGAGGTCTAATGTCTCCAGCCTGGTGCATTCGAGGATGGAGAGTAGCTCAGAGGCAGAACGTTTGACTGCAGATCAGGAGGTCTGAGGTCTCTCTCTTGGTGCCGGCTGGAATTGCCATGGCTCCTAATTTATGAGGCTGCCGGATAACCTGCTGGTTAATGAGGTTTCCCCCGAATCATCAGTCCTCGATGAATGACTCATGTGCCGTACCTGTTGAGCATAGTTAAACCCCTCCCTGGTCCAGGGCAACATTTCCTCCTATAGCTATGGAGATCATTTTAAATGGTCAACCCTTCATTTACACACCAATTCCAAATAATTCCCCATAGAAGAAGGTGATGATAACGTGCAATCTGGTTGAAATATCAGTATTTTTTAACCATTATATCAAAGCAAAATACCTAGACAACAGCTCAAATTATTACCATTCATTGATGCAACATCAGATCAGCATGTTAATGCAAAAGATATTGTCCTGGATCACCAAAGTTAAAACAAAGTGTTTTTTTTCATCAGTCATGGCCACAAAATATGAAAAGTCAATATGAACTTGAGCATCCAAAGCTCTCGCTCTCTCTCTCTCTCTGGAGATCTTTCAACAGTCAGAAAGTTATTCCTTGGTACACAGCCTGTTTTCTACCAAAAAAAAAACCAAGTTTTTGGAGTAAAAAGATCTGTTTCAAAACTTTAGTTAAAAGCTTTGGAGAGTTTTTCTCCAGAACGAGATCCAAACTGTTGCATCTCCACAAGCGCCTGTCACCCCGCGTGTTTAATGAATCACCCCGTTCAAAGGAACGCCCTCATACATGACATGCACCCCGATCCATATTGATGATTGCAGCCTGATGTGACTATTACTGCCAGATGAATGCGGACATTTATTAACCCCGGGTGTCTGTTGCAGAAACACAAATAAACACATCTATTATTTTAAGTGGTGTCAATGAGCCGCCCCGTGCTGCTAGTGTGCAGCATGCTTGATTTAGTAATGTTTCCACAGTCGGTCCTGCAGGGCCCGCGCTTATTACATGTGCTGATGTATGAATACTGATGATGCAGGTTTTGCCTTTGAGATCATATGATGATGAGTTTGGGTTTGATTAATACACATTCTGAAATAAAAAATTGTGCTCAGACTTAAGCCTCTGCTCCCACAAGCTCCCTCCTATTAGCATATAATATTATTTCCTCCTCCGTGCTTCTTTTGATACCAAAAGAGTTCCTCGCGAATTTTATTTCAAAGTGAGCTGAAGAAAACTCTGAAAATTAAGTGGGTGTTGGGATTTATTTGCCACCGATTGATCAAAAAAACACCATATTGATGTCAACACAAATATCAATCTTAATGTACATGTCAATGTAAAGAATGAACGTTTTCAATAGAAAATTAATTTATTCAGATAACCATGATATCTACACTTGGGGAAAAGTTCGAAATCATTATTTCTGCTATGATGATGATTTCCTATTTTTATGTAGTTTGATCTTTCTTTCAAAGACAGAAACTACAAAGCTTTTTTTTATTTAAACAGGCTTACTTTGTAATCACTTCTTCTTAACATCTTTATGAAAGTGCCAATCCTAGAGACTCTGGTCTGTGAGATGGGATCAGCAGTCCCTACAAAAGGTGTCAAAGAACAGTTCAAAATCACTTCCAACTAATTATAATCCCTTTTGTAATCATCTCTGGTTTTATCGACTCGCAGCCCCGGCTACAATAGCTGCTTCTGTGATGGCGTGCCGCTCGGGGAGATTTGATGGATTGGGCGGGTGGGAGCTGCTGGGACGCACAGGTTGATTGAAAAAATGGTCAGTCAGCAACTTTGAGCACTAATAATTATGCACAGGGAGTGTGCGGGTGTACAGAGTGCGTGTGCATACATAGAGTGTGTGTACAGAGGGCTTTATTTGGCTGTTTACAGGGATGTGTAGGTATGAATACATGCAGCTTTGTCTCGTGTTTGTGTGTGTGTGTGTGTGTGTGTGTGTGTGTGTGTGTGTGTGTGTAGAGGCTTGTGGGTGCTCCTTACATACATCCCATTACATCTTATTTAATAAAAGCTTGATTAATTACACTGGCATGGCCGCTTTGTTTCTCGAAGTTCAACCCCTACAATAGACTATAACAAGTCAATATGCACATTATTATTATTATAATTAGCTGTAAAGAGCTTTTTTTATCTCTCCATTAAAATAACAATAAATACAAAATGAATAGACTATAAAACACGGACAGTTTGTTTCTCTGAAACAAGCAAGAGACCTAAATGTGACTCTGAATTGTTCAAAAACACAGTAAACACTTATGTTGCGATTCCAATTGCGGATGCATCTGCTGTCAGTTTCTGTGATGACTTTGTGGACGCAGGTATGCAAACAGAACACCACCTCAAGGTGAAAAATTGCATATCGTACATATAAAACACCTTCTTTTGTGTGCATGTGTGGCAAACATCCAAACAATCTACATTTCAAACACAGAAGCCGGGGCTCAAACTGTGACGTGATATGAGGTGACTGATGGTGTCCGTGTCGGAGAGAAAATGGATGTGAAAAATATATTATCTTCACACTGCAAGTACGCCTGTGTGGCTGCATATGTGGTTTGGATACATGGAGTGTGTATGAGAGCTGACAGACGCTTTCAGTGCCCTCATGCTGCCTGTGTGGATTCATATATTTCAAGGCGCTGCCCAGACGGAGATCAAAAAGCAGGATCAGCAGAGTTGATCTCCATTTGACTGTTTCATATTCCGTTTCATCCTCCACCCCCGGCCACATTCCTCCCTCTTTTTGTGATCTGAAGAAGACTGTGACCATGGGAACTCCTGGGGCTGCTTTGATCACTGCTTTATTTGTTTTCATGAGCGCGATCAATGGGGAAATGAGCGAGCCAGACTGGACCGGAGTGGACGTCGGGTCAAGGTTCTGGGGAGTTTGACTCATTTCTAGTTCCATCACTTCAGGAGGTGGCAGACTGCTCCCGCTACAAGAAAAGGAAACTATTAATTTGCTTAGTGGCGGAGTGAAAGTTTGGAAGAATGTGTGGGTGAGAAAAGACGTGTCACCTAAAATAGCTGCTTTAAAAGTAATCAAAGTGGCCACTACTCACTTTGAGTCGCTTGACAAATGATTGAAAGTTGAATTGAAAGAGCGGAAGCAAATTCGGGAGGACTCGCAAAGGCTGACAGAGCTTTTCATTGCTCAGCGTACGCGACTGACGTGACAGCTGAAGACAAATGCCATCGCGCTTGTGATTGATCAAAGGAGGAAGCAAAACCATCAACCTTTTTTACTTTCTCTTAAAGGAGTGATGTCTTCAGAGACTAAGTTGATGAACCGAACATGACATGGAAGACTTTTTGAATTGTCACTGTCACGCAAACGCCCGAAAACTCCTGTACTCCTGTGCTAAATGGAATAGTATCCGGGTACATCCTCATGAAACGTCATCCCTCCACGTATAAAGAGGCTCTCGTCGGCATAGTGCGTGTGACCATCGGCCTAAATAGGACATACACATACTGTATGCTCACGCGACAGGACTATAAGGGAGGATATATTTAGACATGTCTGGAGGGATAGTCCGTAGGGATGAAGGAGGGATTTAACAGAACTATATAAGTGAACTGTATATGCTTCAGAATATTTGACGAGACCGTATTTGACACGCTGTTCTCCTTCGGGCCAAAGTCTTGAGTTGGACTCAAGTGGATTTGGCGTTTGTCTTTATTTCCGTCACACACATTGAAGGGAGGTTATTGGATGAACAGTTATTAAGATGGTCATAACCACGACACACAGACAGAGACTCCTTGCTTTATAGCCAGCCTGTGTGAGGAATTGAGACGTGTCAAGGTTGGGTTTAAAGCGACCGCTGGATTTGCTTGGTCTGCATGGACAGTAGAGAAAGATGACAGGGATGTCCGATGTGTACAGATTGTAAAGCCCTCCGAGGAAAATTAGTAATTTGTGATTTTGGGCAATACAAAGTAATGATAAAATAAAATAATCTATTCATGCTCTTTTTTTGACGATGTAGTTATTTTGGATCATGTCTAATTATGCTCAGATCTATTTGGACCAGATGTCATTGTCCTCTGGTCCCCTTCAGACCAGGTCTCACTTTTTAGGATATGAATTCATGTGGGGTTTCAAATCAACTCTGCTAAATAACAATAATCCAGAAAACCTACGTCATAAATGAATGAATGAATATATACTTTATTAATCCCCAAGGGGAAATTTGGTGTCGAGTAGCAGCCATTTACACAGAAAATAAGATGAGATATAAAAACAACAAGGATGAAAGATATATAAGATATATACAATAATAATACTAATAAAAATAATAAAAATAAAAATAGAGTATATAGCATACTTCATTGTCTTCTTGCAGAAAAAAACACAACAAATCCAGACAAATACCATGTCCTGGGGAGGCAGCATGCAGTGAAAATATCCGATGACCATTGGTACAGTAACCGGTCTCTGTGCATTCATTACGCATGGTTATTAAAGTCAGCCAGTCTGCACACCGTAGTTTTTCTCCTTCTTTTAAATACCAATCAGCAAGAATAAAGTTGTGTTTACAGATGCTCATTAGTGGGGCCATTTTGTCAAGCAGTTCCAAGTTGTTGTTTCAAGTGAGCTTTTTGGTGTCTCTTGAAGTTGGAGGTCATGTTGGGCTGCTCTCTAATTGGGTGTCAAGAGGATTCTAAATATTTTCACACCCGCACGGCAGACACACGCACACACACACAAACACTGAGCAAATACATCCTGGTTTAATTGGTCAAATAGGCTTCCCTGGCCAGTAGTGCAAAAATCATACCCCCTCCCCCCCCCACACACACACAGTAGAGGCTCTTAATAAGGATTTGTCAGGCCTGTAGATTTGCAGAGCACTGGAGGAAAGCCGCCTTGCCGCTCCAAAGACAGGCCGCTGAAGCGCTGCAACTTTGACTGTTGCGGTCGCAGTTGTTCTCCACACTTACAGCCAATTAAAAGGCACGGCGGACTGGTGGAAATAATCAGACATAATTTCGAAGAGAAGTTTCTCAGTTGTTTCCGTTGAAGCTGCAGAGATGTACGGGATTATTTATCGTTGATGTGCTGCGCAGAGAAACGAGCAGCTTACCCGGAGTTGGCGTTTTGCAGTATTTTTTTTTACTGTAACTGTTAATACAGTGTTAAACCATTTCAGACCAAACGTGAGGCAACACTGATCATAAAAACTAGTGGGCATCAGAGCGCCATCTAGTGATATTTTCATACCTTAGTATGCTAAATAATGAAGCATGCACAGATCAAATCAAAATGCATAATTTCAATTTAAAAAACAAAATGATTGAATATCGCCGCGCAAAGAAATTACGACACAAACTACATTTTACACGATTGTATTTGAACACATCATGACAGGGCGTTAATTTACAATCGACCAATTCTCTGTTTTACCAAACAGAGCTTAAAATACATCACAATGCAGCTCAGTGCAACCTGTTAGCTATTCCTTGTTATGTAGCCGAGCAGGACTGTGCTGCTGCAGATTTCAACTCTGATTGGTTGTTCACAACGTAGCGCGATCAAAGAAATGTTCTGTTGGCCCCGGGACGATCATGGGACACAGTCAGTGTTGAGTTCTGATCCCCCTTTTTCTTTTCTTTTTTTTAAAAGGCATTTGGGATAAAACCCTGCATTAGTATAAGCTCCAAATGGTGTGGTGTGGAAATATGACCCTGAACATATTAAATATGGATTAATAATGGCGGGCACTGATGAATGAGGGTAGGCAGAATATTTATTTTGGTCTTTATAGCAATTAGTGGCATAACACACTTACATTTTTAGGTTGTCTCCTGAATTTGTTTAACAATCAGATATGGACCTTGAGTTACAAAAGGTTGAGCACCCCTCTTATAGTTTGTAACTAAAGAGCTTTAAACAAATTAAAAACATATTAAAAGGGTGTATTCAGCTGAAACAACGTGATGAAGGGATTTAAACATGAAAAGGGAAGATAATGCAACGAAAAGTAATAGCATATTTAACTATGCTTTACAATTTAGCACGCAGACTTACATGGGCACATACAAGGCATGCAACAGTGGAACAGGCTGTCATGGTGTATAGATGGGGAGATGGTGAAACCCCTTAACTTGTAAGTATATAGTTATGACCACAAAAGCGGCAGTGCATTCTCGTCTTTTTACGCCACGTACGCTAAAAAGAGAGAAGAGACTGTTTGACAAAACCAAAAAGCAAATTGGGGATATTTCTGATGAGCATAAGTGAAACCATACTACATTTTCTACCGGGCTGAGTAGGCACAAATCTCATCAGCCGGCGACAGCAAGAGGAGGACTCGGTGGATGTAGAGGCTGCGTGCCCTCGCTTTCAGTGTGAAAACAACAGCGCTGTTGAGATAGTTGAAAATAAATAAATAAATCAAATAAACACTCCTGCTGGACCCATCTGTAGCTAGTTGTCATCTGCAGAGTCATTTGTGATGATGCAGTCAGCAGTGAGCTCCTATTTTAACATTAATCATTCCCCTAATGCAATCACACACACTGAGTTATTAAGGGGGAGAGGAAGACAGCCCATTGGATGAATACATGGCTGGGGATGAATGTGAGCGCCTCTCTCAAGTGGGAGAAACAAATCTGCAAGTGACAATATATTTCAGCTGACGGTTCCTTGTGAACACCAGGCGACGTGATTTATATGGACTTCCCGTAAGAGGGCACTGGCAATGTTAAAATTATTATATGGCAATTTATAACATCTAACGCTCTCTCAGGTACGCTTGATTCATTTCCACTCCCTTTTTACACCAGCAAAAAAAAACGGATGCCGTATTTCAGGTCTCACAAAAGGCAAAGCCAAACTTTCAGGTCAAAGATAATGTTTTTGTAAATGGAAACATGCAGATGGAAAAAGGTAGAATGAGAAGAAGAAACATCTTTGACCTGATGTTTCTCTGCCCAGCTTGACAGCACAGCAGAGCTCACATCATTATCAGAACTTATCCACTCCTCCGAAATTGCCTTCTGCCTGTGAAATTAATGACAGACATTTGTACAGTGACAGGCGGCACCCAGTACAACTGTAATCTCTCTCCAACTGTGTCTCGACGCGGCAGAGGACATGGGGAAAACAAATGGAGAGACAACAAAGCTTGTCATTAGTCTTGGCAAGGACTCAAGGACACAGGGGACCTGCTTTAAGATGGAAAATTGGAGAATCTCCTGACTATTTGAATTTTTTTAATCACAGGATTCATTTAGGAATGGAGATTTGGAGGTGACGTTAAAAGGCAACGCCATTAGCAACGTCCATTTTAATATGGCTCGATGAATATGGGTTACAAGTTAAATATGCGGAAAACATTGAAGCAACCTCATCGTTAAATCAAACTGCTCATCTGCCATTTCCTGCGCAAAGTGAAGGTTTTATGCAAATATACATATTTCTCATGAGCCTTAATTATAAGTGAGGCAGATCTATGGGCCTCTCAAGGTTGGAAAGCATTGCAAAAATCAGAAGACGCGTCTCAAAGAGCACTAAAATATATATATATATATATATATATATATATATATATATATATATATATATATATATATATATATATATATATATATAAATGTCCGCACTGTAACCACTTCACATTCTGTTCCATGTATATTTTCTAAATGTTTCAAACAGTTGAGGAGGAAATTGGACTCTTATCATGTTTTTCCAGATTGAAAATCATAATTGAAGACAATGACAGCACGATGAGTGGTGGGTTCATCCACTCATGTCTAAGACGAGTTGATGTTCATGTCTGCGAGTGAAGTGTCTGCTGAACCGTGCCAGACCACACTGACAAATATGACATTTCAGGCTCAAGTTGCGAGGCCATGACGTCAATCCTCAACGCTGTCATTTCACACTACAATGTACAATGGGTGCATCCACTTTTGCAACATCTAAAAGACATGATATCTCTGTGTGACAAGTTTGGAAATATGCACTTGTCGGCAGCTCGTCAGATTGTATCCTGGCAATATAATAGCATCAGTTCCATAGATATGACATATAATTCCATGAGCTCACATGGACATACAGTATGGCAGGCAACAACAATTCAGCACAAGAGGGACATATTGCTTTTACTTGATCTCTCTGTTGCTTTTCTCCTTCTTTCACCACTGATAGAAGCTTCAGAAAAGAAAGATAATAATGAAAAAGAATGAAATGGGAGGGGGGGGTGGGGGGTACTGCTTCCTGTTGCCTGGCAACGTCTCTCCAGGGAGATGTGTGTGGATGTCAGTGTGTGCGACAGCATCTCTATAGGCTAATGTCAGAGCAAGCGGGTGTGTTTATTTGTTTATTTGTGAACATGGCGGTCGGTTCCAGTGTGAGCGGAGAGAGAGCGTGGGGCGAGCTGGAGCACCACATCAAAGTGGCGTAGCGGTGCTCGGCCGTTCAAGCCCTTCACACAAAGGGGATAGGTGTTTCAAAGATCCAATTAGGCCTGGACGTGTCGCCCATAAATCATTAGTGCTGAGGAGCCTCCAACAGAGAGATTCGCAGGACACACTATAGCTTATGAGTCTCTGTCAGGCTTCTTTTTTCCTTCCATCTTCCAATTCATATGGGCACCTCTGGAGAGTTCTCATCTACATTTTAAAATTAGGCAAAATGGATGAAATGAAAAATTTTCAGTGGATGAATCGTCTCCCATTTAATGTCATTGGAATATCGCTCTGAAACTGACTCAAGCATAAAGTGTCGGGCTTTCATTGAAGATGCAAATTATGGTACACTCCCTATTTAATATATGAATAATGTCAGGATCATTTCCTCATCTACACAAAATGGGATGTAGGATAAGAGACTGTAACTCTAATTGTCATGTTTATTGGTGTGAAATGTCTCTAAGTCTGCCTGCCTGTCGATGTGATTTGTTACTCCTGTTAATGCTTCTATGGTCTGGACTCTTAAAAGAGAGGAAATGCACTCGAGCGTGACTAAAGTCTGTTGGATGAAGCATCTAAAAAACTAACCGTGTTGCCATTTAAAATGAAACCAAGGGCCCCACATACACCTGGCACCGTGCAGGATATCAAGTCACATTACAGTAAGGCCATGTTTGGGCATTGCCTCAAATATGTGGAACAGAGGACAATGCATTTAAAAAGCTAGCATGAAAGCGTGAAATATATACATATACTCTACATGTGTGGATAAGTTGCAGCGTGCCATTTGCAATCGTAGACATTTCCCTTCCCTCGCAAGACCTTTTTTAAATGTACCGTACAAATGGAGGCTGATTCTTTTTTTTTTTTGCCCTTTTGCTCCAGCTGAATTGCTTTTGAATACCTGCCGCATTGTCACAGGGGATTTGATGGGCATTTAGGACGTGTTAAACCGGAAAAGGTTCGTGTCAAAATGAGTTTTACAGCGTCATAAGGTATCAGCTCAGAGGTTCATGACTTTCACACCTTTAGATGGACTGAAGAAAGCGCAAACCTTTTTTTCGTGCTCTTTTTATCCTTGGAAGTAGCAGTGCTCTTAGCCTAAAGTGACAAGGTGAAGGGAAACTGATTATGTAATCTGGCATATGTTTGGCAGCAAAGATAAAGTTCTTCATGTTTGAAATGCCGTGCATCAACAGCACAGTATGAAAAGGTGATTGCTCTGACCACAGAGAACAAAGATGCGTGCTCAGAGCAAAAACCTCAAAGTATATTAAAAAGGCGTTATGTTAATCTTATCTACACTTGCATGTGCTCTCCGGCTGAGATTGAAGTTAATTTCAGTTTTCAGAAAAGGCAGGAGTTATTGTAGAGGGAGGAAAATGTTTGATATGAGATTATAAAAAATGTAAAAAAACATCTCAGTGTGAACAAATATTGAAAAGATAAATTGATTTGAAAATCTACTCAAGTTCTCCTAACAGTCAGAATAGCGATGTCTCTTCTGTTTCCCCTTATTTTTGTCAGCAACCCAATGGCCGTTTAGCTGCTCAATAAGAATCTTGTAGTCAGCATGGTTTTCTAGGTGAGGTACTTAAATGACTAATTGATTCACATCCCACCCAAAAGAAAACCTGCATATTCAGTCATCAAAGGGATGCTGGCGCTCAAACTGAGAGTTCTTTCCTGGAAAACATCTTCAATGCAGAAGGTGTGGGCGATATTGAAAAAGTCAACCAATTAAAACAATTTAAGAAAATGCCACTGCCACCAATGAAGCAGCATTTGTCCCAATAACCGAAATAACATTGGTCTGCTTTGCCAGCATTAAGGAAATGAATGGTGAAGCCACGAAAAAAATGTGATTCAAATAACAGTACTGTGAAATTAATTAACAAACAGATGTTTGGCGTTCCCAGCAGGAAGCGGCACTCCGTGGCAGCGCATAGTCAGTTGTCATTTGAACTTAATCAGATAATAGTTTCCCATATGAGCATAAACAAGATCATTCAGATCTCCATTACTCCAGGGGACAAGGTTGCCTCTGATTCACCCAGTTTCTCATTCGCACCTGAGGGCTGAAGAGAGCACAGGGGATCTGCTGTTGGCCAGCTGAGCGACTGTCGTAAAAGCAGAGGGGGGGCTTCACTCGAGAGCATCGCACTGTTACTTGCATTGATGGGCATCATTCAATCACCTTGCAGCCGTTCACAAAACTCAAACCACTTGAAAACAGAGTAGGCTGCATCCATTATTGACAAAAAGAGGTCTATTATTACGACAAAATCCCCCTTGCACGCCATCTGCAGTTCAAGCCTGTTGCCTTTCTCTCTGTTAGAAGCTTAATTAGCCCGTTGCTGAGGCTTCCCAGCCAGCCACTGCTTGCCTCCACACGCTTTATGCCATGATCATACACATGGGCATTGGGCAGCTGGTATACTCTCAGAGCAATGAGTCATAGCAGATGAAAATGTTTCACACTCAAACAAGGGCACACCGAGATAATGGCCGACTCTGGTGCAAAGGACGGGGACAAAGATGTGTGTGTGTGTGTGTGTGTATGTGTGTTTATGTGCATGCGTGCGTGCGCCCGAATGTTCATGGATGATGAATGAGGCAAAACTAAAATCAGTGCTGACTTTGCTCGTCTTCTCTTATGGGATGACATTATCCCTATCGTGTATAGTGTGTGTGTGTGTGTGTGTGCGTGTGTGTGTGTGTGTGTGTGTGCAGCTTGATTTGTGTGTGTGGTTTCTGTGCAGTGTGCACGAGGAGCAAACAATCTCCTGGAGGGAGGGACCCAACATCTAGGCGCCAGAGCTCTTTCTTCATTTGTTTATGCCTTGTGTAACACGCACACACACACACACACACACACACACACACACACACACACACACACACACACACACACACACACACACACTCTTGTTAAACCCCTTTAGGTTATTTCACACAAGGCAAACTGTACATTGCTTGGCTTAACCATCCCTTATTTATGCTAGACCTCAGGCTAGCTGTCAGACGGCACAGCTTCCCCCTATGTATCCACTCTGGTACTCTAACAGTGACACGCTGTAACTAAAAGGCTCTATTCTACCCAAATCCTCCTCTGCTTTCTACAGCTATCCCCCGCCCTTTCTGTCTCTTATATAAACACTCCCCTGCTCCCTTTTCTCTGTCTCCATCCCTGGATATTTGTTAAACTCTATGTTAAGGGGAAAAACTGGCAATTAAAATTATATGCCACCAAATTCCTCCCCAATTTAATGATATTGACTATATGGGACAAAATAGAACAAATACAGATGACGGACATGTGACTTATATGAAGGCAGAATTACTAAACATGTACCACCGAACATCTTTGACAGACAGAGTTATTTAAAATAATTTTGGTAATTAAGTAATAATAACAACTTATGTCTTTTTGGCAGTTTTGGGCAACGAACAACCTGAACATGAAGCAGAAAATGTCAGAATTATTATCTCTGACATTTCTCAGACAATTTTTTAGCTCCTCATCATCCGTGACAACCGTGATTATTGGCTGCTTGATAGATAATTCAGTCCCCAATGTGTTTCTGCAGTCTCCAAACCTCGTAATTTCCTCAATGAGTTTGGAGTTATCAACCACTAGGAATGACAGTCAAAAGCACGAAAATAAATCCAAGTTGGAATTTCCCTTTAAGGAATGACAGACACTCGCAATAATCTGCACTATCTTTGACACATGTCCTGTGTCTCCTCATCAGTGGAAAGCTTCTTCCTAACCTCTGCTCGTCTCGTCTGCAACTTCAAAAACGTTCCACCCTCACTGCTCATCTGTGTCTTTTTAATATATATATAGAATCAAATCTTTGCACGCAAAAAAATGGCTTTCTATGACTTTTCTCAGAACCAGTTTGATCTTAAACAGCATGCTCGGGAATACATTTGATTCAAAGCTGTGTTTACTGTAAAGTAGGGCTGCAACTAACAATTATTTTAATAATTGATTAATCGGTTGATTATTTTTTCGATTAATCGATGAATCGGATGAAAAATGTTTTTATCAAAAAAGCGTTCATTTCCAACCCTTTATTCAAAAACAGAAGTGACAGTGCAAAACATCTTCAGAAAGTGCACAAACAGGTTGCTCCTTGAACATCCCTGAGCTGTTCATTAAAACAATAAAATGGACTAACACTAAAAACATACACATGTATGCTTTACATCTGCCAAATGTGAGCCCTTTTTACTGTAATTGATCCCTCCATAGGCTGCATTTAGCATACCCTGCTTTATTTAAGCAATAAGGTACGAGAGGCAGTACTGTGTCGTGCAATAATGTACTGTTCAAGGGAGTTGTTAGCAACTAACAACGAGAGCACTTCTTTAAAGAAGTGCTCTCGCTGCTTCTGTCCGTCTTTTCTCCGTCATTTTTCTCCTCCATGATGTTTAGAGAACTTGCCTCGCGTCCGGAAATTACCGACGTAATTGTCTCTCACTGGAAACTATCACGATTTTGTGGTCAAACCCTTTTCATTCCTCATCTCATTTTAGGGAGGAAGTGACGTTGTGTTGTCGTTCGTTATGCAAGTGTGGGGGATGCTAAGTGATCTTGTTAGCTGTTCAGTTTGAGCTAAAGTTACTGTTAGCGAAGAGCCCCGTTGCAATACTGTGAACACTCAAGCAATAAACCTGCAAGTTAAGGAAACCAACGTCTGCGAGTCGTTACTGCGGACGTTACAATATCAAAGTTTACACCAACTGTCAAGCTTGAAATGACAACTAACGGTCGCGCAATTTAAATCTACCTGTTATTTTTAAGTGCGCACTGATATGGAACGCTCTAAATGTAAACAGGCTGTACAGTACTTTACAGTTCAAGGGTGAACGCTGCGCGTCGGGCCTAACAACTCCCTTGAACAGTACATTATTGCATGACACAGTACTGCCTCTCGTACCTTATTGCTTCAATAAACTACACCTCGTGACTTACTCTCAACCAATCAGAATGCTTGATTTGATCTACCCGTATTATAACAATATGTATGAAATACTGGGACAGAGGGAAGCTGTACTGCTACATATAGAGCGTCCTCTTCCTTAAACTCTTTCATTCTGGGTCTCTTATGACCACGATGTCACGTTGTTGGCTAAGCCCAGCGACGTGATTTGCTTCATTCTACTTTGAGTAAAAAAAAACAAAAAACCTGCAGCCAGATCCACCGGTGAGCCGGTTTAACATTAACAAGTGACAGCGTGAACTGAACCAGACCGGGGGGGTGACGGCATGTTTCACCACGTTACGGTTTTTTACAAGCAAGACTGAACTGTAACGGAACATAAAGTAACTTTAACGACAATACCCAAACACGTTAGCTAACGTGATAGCAAGCTGACTAGCTTCCATTTTTTTCTCCGCGACTTATTGCCCGGCGTAATAATCGCGCGACACAACGAATCGATAATGAAATTTGTTGCCAACACTTTTGATAATCGATTTTTATCGATTTTATCGATTCGTTGTTGCAGCCCGACTGTAAAGTGATGGGTCGTTGGCCTTCCACTCACTTTTTTGCACCCAACAAATTCCCTCCTCTGTTGTTGTCTTAATGGTCCGTCCACTACATTCCTACGGACCCATTTTTCACCACAAACATTGCCGTGTTCAATATATTCTCAGAACCTGCGTGGCACCAACATGAAAGCTGAGAGCAACTGTGTGCCTCAGTGTGAAACCGGAGCTCATCATCTTTCTGATATCAGTTCAAAACGGTTTACAAAACTTTCGGAACTTTAATTTTAGCCTGGCATAATATTATGAGAATGTGCTTGGTTTTTGTGATTTACTTGGCCAACTCCTGCAGAGTTCCTGGGTTTTCTCCAACACACACACACACACACACACACATCCCCTCTCCCCCTGCTCTCCTGCCGCTCTTCCCCACCATCTGGGACCGATGGGAGTCATGTGCTGCGATCAGCTCCCCGGTGTCGGGGCGCCGCAGTAGCGCAGAGCGCAGCAAACTCTCGCCCCCCCGACACTTTGGAAGACCCCGGGTGACTCGCCGAGAGTCGATTAATGACCTAGCGAGCCGCCGTGTTCAGGGACGACATAGTCTCGCACGTGCGCAAAGGTTTAGTGCACACTTTTCTACACACGTTGGCCTTCTTTGTGCCAAGTTAAAAAAAAAAGACACATTGGTGGAGGCCTGATGTTGTTAGGTGGAAACAATTCATGAAGACAGACTTCCTCTTTTTTCCCCCCACACAGCATGGGTATTTGACATTTCTTAGCGATGCGGGTCAAGAACCATGCTAACTCTGATGGCTGTAACAACTTTCAGATCAAGGAAGACGAAGAGAAATTGCAGTGTCTCTTTTCTGCAACAGCAGCAGCAAACACAGCCAAATGTTCTACGATTCCAGAAGTCACGTTGTAGTGCTGCAAGTGCGTGGTTTTTATATTTATCCACTCTGTGTCTAGGGATGTGTGTGGTGACAAGGTAAACATGTGGCATGGCCTGCATTGTGTTACTTCACACATTATTCAGCTTTAGGTATGTAGTAACAACACATAATGTAACACGTATCACACTGCCAAAGTGTATATGTTTATGTAATGCATACTCCGGTATGAGCTATAGCTGCGTCTCCATTGCTCGATTACAAATGACTAAATTATAAAACACTTTTTTTTTAAACATGCATTTAATTGGAGAAAGAATGAAAGAAAGAAATGAATTAGATTTTAATTTGTTTTATTTACAGAAAGTCAGGTTTCTGTAAATGAACAGTGGGATGCCTTGATGCTACACATTAATTCAGAATTGATTCTATTCACAAGCAAATTTGAAATCAATAGACAAAAGGGGCTTTATTTCAGGATCTTACTCCAGGGCCAAACCAGTCAACAATTATTTTTAACTGCATATATTAAGTCAAGCTCCAAGACACACTAGGTCAAACACTAAAATTCCCATAATGCACCTCAATAGGTAAAGCCCAACGTCTTTCAAAATCCATACCCATAATGCAAGTTCAGTAAAAGAAGGAACACAAATAAGCTAGTTGAGTGGAGTCAACCCTGGTGACATCACCAGGGTTATTTTATGAGACTTGACAAACCTCCTCCATCGTGCTTTGCAATAGCTTTCACAGCTCCTTACTGCTCACTAAACTAATAACCATCAGAAAAACCGATGCCTGTCTCGTTTAGTTATACTCAGACCTTAGAAAAAAATATATTATTGTAAGTGCAGTCTCAAACACCCCCGCACACACACAGATGGATGAAATATACGGTTCAAAGTCTGGAGGTCACAGAGGCCTTGACGTCAAAACTCCTGAGCCGTTTCATCCATCTGAAAGAGTGAGGCCTATGGTGGATCAGATTTAAATAAATTACAATTCCTGCTACATTGTGTGTCCTTTCATGTGAGTAGAATAAGGTTAAACATCCTGCAATACAGACACAGTGGGAACATCACTCAACAGAATTGACATATCTATCCAACCGTAATCTGGTTTCGGGTGGAGAATTGGTTGAGAGGCGTGATAACATCATCTTTCATCGAAAGGGCGGTCTTTCGCAGCAAAGAAGAACACCCGATGCCTCCATTTATCTAGATCCTTTGTGCGGTGTTGATTTTTGTGATTACGGTTTTCTGTTAAACACTTTAACAATGTGTCGAAGCATAACGTCTTGAATGAGAGTTAAAAAAAAGGTGACTAAAAACCATAAGCAATAATAATGCACCAGAGCACAACAACGTGAAAATCAACTTGCTGTTAAATAGAAGAAATCAGCAGTAAGAGATGGAATTAGAATTAGTCGACTGTTTTCACCATTAAAACTTGCCTCACTGTACTTATCTGAGACATGTGCAGCGTCTCTATTTCTGTCTTTATTTAACTCTTCTGACACAACATAAAAGGATATTGCTTCTTTTGTAAGCATTATGAAACAGCCCGAACCTCCACCTCTTCTCCAAGATACAGCTTTACCCCGGGTGGCGAACTAACGGCCTGCTCAATGAACCAAAAATACTAAATGACTTGTTTGTTGTTGCTGTGCCGCGCATCAAAGCCAGGTGCATCTTTGGCACAGTAGACGGCGGGGTTGAGGAGATCCGAAGGAACGCTGCTTGTTAGTGTCAGCTCGGCTGGGCGAAAAGAGAAATAGGCGAGACGAGAGGATCAAACGTCGTCGCAGGATAATGCAAGCGAACCGGAAGGAAAAGTGTGTGGGGGGCGCCAACCTTCCAGTTTAAGTTTTTTTATTGTGGTCGTTATTGATGGTTGAGATAAATGTCTCGTTGCTGCCATTATCTCTTTCGGAGCAACACTGAGACATGAAAGTGATGCAGGAGGAACTCGGCTGCAGTAACATTGACGGTGATGATTATTTTAAGACAGTTATGGCGTGTGGATATTTGCCTGAAAATGCAATTGGGTAGGTAATTATACTATCGCCTGGGTAGTTTGAAGTCGCTGGAAAACAGTCGGTAACAGGCGCCTGACAATTTCCCGCCATAGTGAAGTCAACAGTAGCCTCATCAGGTCGACCGTATCGCCAGCTGCTACAATCAATTCTTCCTAGTTAACACCCGTGGCTGTGCATAATGAAATAATTATAAATAGAAGGGGAGAGTATATTGTTGATTTGCAGAATTTCAATCTCATTTGAAAAAGGGGATTGGCTTTGTCAGTCGAAACCAAGACCCACACTAGCTCAATTACTCAAATGTACAGCAGAATATTATTTTTAATTAATTCCAAAGATTAGCTATGATCTCTGAGATTGCATTTGCTAATGGAGTCTTGCACTGTGGCAGCGTGGCTCTCAATAGGCGGATTGCTGCTCTGCTGAAGGCCCGGCTTTGAACAAACTACATTCAGTCACAATCACTTCTGAATATAATGCAGGAAATACTATCATCCATGTTAAGTGGGGAGTTTGAGTTTATTTATATGCCTGATTCCAGTCATGCATGAGATTTGCAAACCACTGGGTCAACTACACATAAAGCATGACTGATCATAAAATTCAGCACATCCAAACTTTAATTCTAGAAATGTGAGGCACTTAAGATGCTATTTAAAAGTAACGCTGCCACCGTTTAGTTTCAAGATTCAACACTTCATTATCATAGCACAGAGAACTAGTTAAGCTGGATAATCACATTTTGATTTGTAATAGAATTTTAAAATAAATAAGCATGAAAATCCCAAAATTTCAAAGGAAAAGTCAGGCATATTAGTGTCTTGTTGAAAAGGCTGTAGTTGGTTGCAATAGGTTCTGAATTATGAAACTGCACTTTAATCAAAACACTTCCTTTGTTTGACTATACAAAAAAAGCCTTTGATACCTTATTAATTGGCCTGGATTCATTGATGCATACACAGTACATGAGGGAAATCATTGAGGATGGGCTTTCTTTAGCTTAAACTGTCACAACAGAACACACATCTGGTAACTAAAAGCAGAGACAGGAGTTAAAGCAGGTTTGTTTCAAATTACACTTTGGAAATCTTTCATTTATTAGAACCCATGTTTGATGCATGTTGTGTCCGGCATTTTTTTTTTCTGCAATAGCCTTTTTTATTTGCATTCCATCATAACCTCTCTCTCTCTGCTAGTTTTCATTGTTCGTGGTGGAGTCCTTCATACCTGCGCTGGATTCAAATGGCCTCGACACGCATGAGGAATTGTCAGGAAACGGTTCATGCATGTAATGCAGTGTAATCTTATCTTACTTATACTCGCCTCACTGTTTACCGTTTGCTCTCTTTGTACTGTTTGAAGTATCAATCCTACTGCTGCTACTTCACCATAAAAACGCTTGTAGCATAATAATGATTTCCATGAAAATGTAATAAGGCCTGAATATGTAATAACATTTGCACTCAACCTGATAGAAAATGTAATACAATCCAACCATGTGATAACTTGAACAATACTGTATCAACATTTCCTGACTGATAACATTGTTCCAGATAATGCAACACCTCTCAGGCAGGGCTGATGATAATAATAATTGATGAATAATGTATGGATGTAAAAAATACAAATAAAAGGATATTTCTTTCCCAGATATGTAATGCCATGTTAGCTTACAACACAGATTGCATGTTTGGATGCAATAACCTAAATACTCATGCATGCGTTAGAACAGAGATGACAGAAGCAAAACAGAAAACAAGATTTTTATTGTGGAATTTATGCATTAAAAAAGAGTTTTGAATATAATTTGAAATGAAAAAAAAACAGTGTACCTTAATACGGAGTGCATTTATCTAAAAGTGTACAATTGTGATAAAACTGAAGAAGAAGAAAAAGGTTTTACAATATCAGCCTAATAACATTGGTCGAGTTATTACATTGACTTTGATCTGGTTAAGTCTGAATTCTATTACATTTTCAGGAAATTATGACAGCACTCAACTGGTGAAACATCAGGGTGGCTGTTATTGTGAAGACGGAGCGGGACAGATTCAAGCCGACAGGACAAAAGGAACGGAGCCAAGCTTGATGTCCTCTGTAAGGACAGGCCGACTGTGAATGAGGAGCCGCTGTGCTGACAGGTGACTGGGCCACTTAGTGAGTTAAGGTGGGAACTCCATGGAGACCAGTAGTGGACAGGTGCAGAATAGCAAGTCAGTTAAACTCAAAGAGAGGAGGAGAGGGAAGACAAAGCTGCTAGGACATGAACCAATAATGTTCACATTTTAGTCCGACAGCTATTTCGTTAAAGTCATGTTTTTGTGCTGCTGTCGCATGAAAAAATACTTCATAAACCAATTCTTTTTTATCGTTTCCTTTGTATTGAAATCCCTGTAAAGATCTAAACCACTACAACAACCCCATCTGACTCGCAGCACTATTGTGGCTTTCCTAAATTCATTAATTCATCCGGACTCATCTCAAACAGCCCTCCTGAACCTGTGCAAAGCCTTTGTTGTACAGCACAGCCCCCGCTTTGTTTGGTGGAGATGTCCGGGTGACGACTGTGATGAAAGGGCCTTTGATTTGTACAGCAGCATTTATGTAAAATGGCAGGGTAGTACAAGCCATGTCTGCAGAAGAAACGCTGGGATCGAAAAAAAAGATGTGTCCATGGACAAAGCCTCCGGAGCTTCACAGTTTGACAGGTGTTTTTATATGTCCGCCGTGTTATGCCAGCAGGTATTCATAACAATTGCAGTGTCATTACCTTGTTTTAAAAAGGTTAAACAGTTTTAAACTAGTTAGTGTTAGAAAAACATGTACTCAACTGGATATATATATATATATATACATATATATGTATTTATACATATATATATGTATTTATACATATATATATATATATATACATATATATATATATATATATATATATATATATATATATGTATATATACATATATATATATATATATATATGTATATATATATATATATATATATATATATATACATATATATATGTATTTATACATATATATATATATATATATATATATATATACATATATATATGTATTTATACATATATATATATATATATATGTATATATACATATATATATGTATTTATATATATATATATATATATGTATATATATACATATGTATTTATATATATATATATATATACATATATATATATACATATATATATATATATATATATATATATATATATATATATATATATATATATATGTATACATATATATGTATACATATATATATATTTTTTTTTTAAAGGAACCTAAAACAGTTCGGATGATCTTTATTATCATCAAAATCTATGCAAATTAAAGGTAATGAATGCAAAATCCTCATTTAAGATTCCAGAGGCATATGTTTACTTACTTATGTACAAACAAATGTACACCCAGCTGGCAACACACAGTTTGACGGATCACACGTCTGGGGGACACAGGACAAGAATGTGAGGGCGACCATGTGTAAGAGTGTGTGTGTGTGTATTTGTGTGTGTGTATTTGTGTGTGTGCCCCTCCGCTCCCTCTGAGGGAGCATCAGAGTGCTTTATCTGTCATCATAAGGACAGAAACAAAGGCTGTGCTGGTTGCAAACAGCAGCCACAGCCAGGACACTCAAACTGAGACACAGCAGACTGTGTGTGTTATGGGCTTTGGGGACGCTGCGACACAATGTTGTCCTCCCGCTTCCTTTGAGTCAGCTGATCTGACAGGAAAGAGTTACAAGTGGGATTTAAATGGGAGTTTTGACCATGAACGGCTTGAGGGTTATACAAAAAAATGCTGGAAAATCCCAATCG
Organism: Taurulus bubalis; assembly: GCF_910589615.1. Lineage (NCBI taxonomy): Eukaryota > Metazoa > Chordata > Actinopteri > Perciformes > Cottidae > Taurulus > Taurulus bubalis. The sequence goes on from NC_136609.1 coordinate 8,210,888, forward strand.
GATTGATTTTAGAGGCACTCTGTCTGAGGGAATATTGAGCTACAGTACCCATAAGAAATGACATTGTAAAAAAGTATTTTAAATGCTACACTGCAGCACCAGTACTTCACATCCTCTTTGCATCTATGGCAGTTTAGCTTGTTTGTTTTATTGACTGCTGTTTTCTTGAGGGACCAACGCTCACACAAACAGCAAACAAACATGCCCAGTAGAGGCCGAAAAGGCTTTCACTGTGTCATCCTGCACAACTTTGCTCACTCTCTGGAAAGCACTGCGCGTCTGCCACTAGTGTCACCCCGATTAGGGGAAAAGAAAAATAACAACAATGCGAGGTGACAGTTGAGCAATAGTCTTAAACTAAGGTAATGCTGAGGCTCAGCTAGGTAAGGGATTCATTTACTGTGACAAAAACATATGTACAAGATAAAGGAAGGTAAAAACTAAGCATAAATTAGAGGAGAATTTAGTACAGTCTCCTGAAATATGTATGATATTTGTCACATGAAAAATTGTCAGATGAGGCTGGCTCTTTGCAGCAAGAGTTTTGCACAGCTTATGTTGCAAAACACTAGTCTTCTGTCTTCCTAATATTGTGCTGCAGCACCATTTTCCCACAATCCCTCGAGACATCAAATATAAGACCTTCGGTGTAGAGAAACAGGAAATATGGCATTGAAAGTTACACCGAAAGTCTATCCTAATCCCCAATGATGCAGCGAGTGACTTATCAACAACCAAATCACACATTGGAACAACAATAGGCCAACGCTGGGCCTGACCCTGATGTGATGGAGCCACCTGCTCAGCGGTGCGGCAACATTTTAACAAACAATCAAAGGCTAAAGGCGTAAATGACCCCAGCTAGCGTGGTTCAGAACACACACCGCATCGGAAACATACTCAACTGTGCGGATAATCGCACAAGTGGCTGTGTTTGGCAGGCCTGCAATAAATAATAGGCCACTAATACTCCGTCCAGCTAAACTCTGCAAAAGGATGCAGCCTGCCTTGTGCTGGACCCCAACACGAAACACGCAGCCCGTCAGTCATAGGGAGGAGAAAAGGAATATATAGAGGCTCACAGATGGCATTCAGCAGAGAATACTTTGCTCGAGGTCAATGTGTGTGTTGAGTTCAAATTACTTCACTTTGCACTTAGAAAAGACTGCAAGTCCCAGAATGCACCGCCAGTAGGCCAGTGCAGGCTGCTGATTACTTCACTTGAAACACCTGCGAAGAGAAGGTCTCTCAGCAAACATTTCAGCTGAGACAGAGAGGGGGAAGGAGTCAACTGATGCAGTCAAAGAAGCCACTGGTACTGTAGCCATTATGTATTAATTTGTTGGAGAAAATTGTTTAAAGTTTATTTACATTCTTGTTGTATAACTTTGGACCAAGCAGCCAACAAATAAGGAAAAATAAAGATTGAGCTGGCTTGGAAAAGAGTTGTCCCGTGCGTCTTTTGGATCATATGTACCAGGTCATTTCAAGTTGGGCCAGAGTTGACGGAAAAATATGTGAGAACTTGACAGTGTGAGACCTCTGAAAGCTTGATTCAGAGAATGTCATTTGCCTAGTTACTCAACAGAGCACTGCAGCAACAGAACATGCTGTAGTGTGTGTGTGTGTGTGTGTGTGTGTGTGTGTGTGTGTGTGTGTGTGTGTGTGTACACCCCAACCCACCCTTGATATTTTCCTCCGCAACACTCAAGAGGTTGGCAACAAAAGGAAAAAGTCCTTGACCTACAATCCTCTTACAACAATGCAGTATGTTCTTTGTAGTTCAGAGAAGACGGATAGAAAGGCGTTCTCATTTATTGTTGGATTTTTTTTTGTTTTGAACGCCAAATGCAAGTGTTCCAGTGACGCTGAAGCATCAACCATTCAACTCATTCATTGCCTCCTAATTGACATGAAGATGCTACTTCACCCTGCCAAAGTAATAAGCTAATGCTCTCTGGCATTGACTGTTTGCTATTGATAGTCCCAAACTGCATGATGCTCGCTGGGGAAATTAATCATGCAAACAAAGAAGGAATATTAACTCTGTTTCTTGTCCAGTCAGGCAATCAGTGACTTTACATGCATGTGCCTTGTGTCCTGAAATGTTGTAAACGAGTATCTTTTTTTAAATCGGTGATGTTTGCGTGACACAGTCTGCGTCAAATTATGTTTACATTGATATTTATGTACACTCATTTTTGCACAGTGGGTCGCTTATACGGTTATTAACATGCTGATAGGAGTTATTTTCTCTAAATGTGAATCTTCATCTTCCAGAGCACAATTTAAGGCTTCATTTGCGAACACTATGAAGCCTCAATGCAGTCGTTTGCTTGTTTATGGACTGCCGTTAACTGGGAAGTCGAGAGGCAACGTATTCTTCACCGGAAGAGGACGTTCACATTGATGAACAATCTGAAGATGAATTAGTGTCATCTTATAAAATGCATCACATAGACTGCACATATTCTGGTCTCTGTTACATGTTTTACTATCAGTACGTCTATAAAATGCTCAGAATGCCCCTAAAAGATTGATTACATGCTAAATTAACATAAATGTCCCGCAGCGTGTCCTCTTAGAAACCACACTTGTCACTCCCACGGCTATCATTTGAGGAGCCATACTTGTATTTCCTGCAACCTGAATGGCGCCTACACAAATTGCCAGCCATTAGTCCTCCCCTTCGTCCTTTATTGTACGAGCTGATAACAGCCCGCAACCTCGGGTCCATCTCCTCATATCAATCCATAAATCTGCTTCAATCAACCAAATGCAGCGAGGCCGCTTCAATGTAGAAGGTCTGACCTATACTGTCAGTGATGCTCTTAATATGTATACAGATGGAGCCTTGAGCCTGCTAACAATGAGGGGAAAATGATGCGCTCCAATCATCCCATGCTTCATGAAAGGAAAGACTCGTCGGGACTATTTTATTTTCGGTTGCTTAAGAGGACATTATTACTTGAATCATTACATATCATGGTGCTTGACTTAAAAGGGGCTTTTTTCAGTCATTATGACTTTGAACCACCACACCAATAAAGTACTGAAGTGCATTATGTGAGTACTTCTTTTATGAGGAGAACGGCTTGTTTCATACAAATCTGTCTCACACTGGGGATCTTTTCATAATGGCTTATATCAGTGTCATTACTTTGGGGGAAGTAAATGGCTTATGAAACTGTTCATATATCCGACCAGTATTCACCCATTAGACAGAAGCGCACACTTGAGTCAGTTATTGGTAGGCACTGTTCAATAATCATGGTGACAATAATAATACTAATAAGACAAAAGAAATAAACATAACATTGCTACTTTCTACCGTGCAAATGATCCACTCTGTGACGCAAAAGCCCAATAAATTGCGTTTCCTGAAGTCTTCGTGTAGCTTCAACAGAAATGAAGTGCTAGTCCACATATCTTAATTGAATATGCCTCCAGCTATGTAGCTTCTGCTGATTGTCAGGCCAGTGGGAAGAGCTAAATGGCTCAGGCTCTGTGTGGCAGTGTGTGTAGCAGTGTGTGTGTGTGTGTTCCACTGCAGCATGCATGTCTGCTTTATCTCCAAAATGTGTTAAGCCCATAATTTAAACCCATTGGGTGTCTAGCTGTTGATTATTGGACATCAGTCGAACTCTTTGTCCCGACCTGTTGTCCTTATCAATTGATCTGCTATAAAGTACGTAAGTAGGGGAGTCAACTTTATTTCTGCAGTAACTCTCAAGACCAAAGTTACAAGATGATTCACAGATGCACAGAAAATAAATAAATAAATACGAATTTTCAAAATGAGGCATGGAACCAAATAGGGGGAAAAAAACATCACCAACAAGTGTGGTCATAAAATTGACAATATTAGTATTTTGTTTGTTAGTTGTTTTTTTTTGTCTGACCACAAGCCAAGGACCCAAACATACTTAATTGACTGTAATGCAAGGCAAACACAAGCTACACATTCCCACATAATAGAAAATAATTCTGCATTTTCCTTGAAAAAAACTAAACAATGACTTTTATACTATAAAAACACTAAATTTTTGTTGATCGATTCAGAAAAGGCTAAAATGTTTTACAACAAGAGGAAATGGCCCAATAGAGTATGTTCATTATGTGCTGAACGGAGAACATGCCTTCAAAGCTTCAGGCTCGTGAGAGGCAACGAAGACAGGCTACTAAAACACTTATGGTTCAGGAAAGATTGTGTTTTTGGTTCTTTTAGAAAACATTAACAAATCCGGTCTTGTATTAGTTGAGTTTGGACTTTTTTCAATATTTAAATAAAATACTTCTACCTGAATCTTTCAGAGAGGTGCCTCAAAGTGCTAAAACTAAAATACAAAATGTAATCATGCTCGAGTAGCTGCTCACGGATATTGGAGGGGAAATATCGACACTTTGCAGATATGTTCAATTTTAAAATATCCTTTTTATGTTGAGAGAAAATGTAACACGGGTAGCATTTACATGTCATAAAAATATGAATTTGCCGTTTAAAATTAGTTGTGTATGAACATCATTTTTAAGATGCAGGGTTGCTTTAACCAGCTACTTAGAAACTGTGCCTTAAGCCTGCAACAAAATGTTCTTTCCTTGGCACATTATATTATTCATTTAATTTATCAATTAAGATTTCTTTCAATATAAAAAATAGACTTCCCCTAGAAACCATTGAGTCGGTGAGGAAGTGGCTTCCCAAAAAGGATGTCATTATCCTGGATTTGAATGCAACAAGACATTGGTGTTGCAGAGGCTTTTCCACCCTGCCAAGAATAAAACGCTGGGGCAATATTGAATACTTGCAATTCCTCTTTGTGTAAAGTCAATGTTGAGCCAGCCATCCTGCCCCGGGGCCCCGCTGAGCAGCCGTGATGCATCGCCGCATATATGACAAGTGTGCACGGCCTCCTTATGCCCACCAGGCTACTGGAAACTCACTGTGCAGCATGCCATGGAACAAGCGGAGAGGCGCACGCAGAAGCAGCTGACCGAAAAAACAAGTGCTTGGCCCCAAACGGAGCCATTCAATCCCCGCGGGTGAACATCCGTCGTTAGCAAATGAGAGCGAAAAAGTGTCCATCTAAGGACAGACGCGAGTGGCTTCGGTGAGTCTGCCTCAACATGTTAAACCTGCAAGTACATCAAGCTGCTGTTACCAGTCGCAGCGCACACAAGAACCAATGTGTGTGCGTGGTGTAACTTCCTGTGTAAATGTGTTTACAATGCTGTTACGACATGAGCTATTTGTTTCCATGTTTTTATAGGCAAATAAATTGAAGTGAAAGATGTCTTAGTTATGCAAATTAAAAAAGGTTAATGGTGTTGCTGATTTTGCTTTCTCACACGCACACACACTTTTCTCTAACTATTTTCCATTATGTTTAACTATAGGGGTTAAGTACGGGTCTATTTACAGACAGACAGACAGACAGACATCGATTGCTTCATAGTCAGATTTCAACAGTTTAAATACAATGCACTGTTCAATTAACTGTTAATTTCTGTTGTTATCATGTTATGATCAGAATGCTAGCTCAAGTCACCGAGGGCATCGTTTTCAAGAAACTTGAGACACACATTGTTACATTTACAAAACCTTGAAGAAAAAGGTTATCTCCTTTCCAGTTGTTGCCTTTCGGGATTCACCAGTGTTTTAAAACACACAAGGCTAAGTTTAGGGAAGGCTCGTAACTTGCAGAGTGGATCCAGAGCATGATAACAACCTCTGGTTTTAATTTTAATCACGTCTCCGAGGACTTTACCTGGAACTCTAATGCCCTTCTATACGTGTAGGAGACAGAAGGGGTTAAAAAGGCCCCACTTCTGCATGACGTGCACCATGTACCATTCTGCGATGCAATGTGTCAGGATGTGTTTTTCTGTCAGAATGGTCCATAGTGCATGACTGCGTATGAAGCCGCCCAGGAGGGCGTTAACCGTGTGAAGCTTTTCCTCTACCTTTTGAGAGAGCACATGTATCTAACTTGCCAAACGAATGTAGCGCCCTCTAGCTCTCGGGTTAAAGAATGTTGCCTCCCCACACAAAAGTGTTGAGTGTCCAAATTGCACTGAATTCGACAAAGCACTCCATGGGGCCCCAGAAAAAAAAAATGCCTAGTGGATCGTATGAAGACTTTTCCAGATATGCAAATAGCACACAGGCAGATATCCATTGCTTCAAAGTCAGATTTCAACAGTTTAAATACAATGCACCAAACAGCAGGAAGGCACGAGGAAGGTAAGAAACTGCCTTGCTGCTTTATAAACATGAATGTCATAGTTTCACAGTTTATTGTATGTTTGCAATGTGCCAAGGGTTATGCATCACACACTTTGATCCTGTGCCCCTTCAGGGACAAGGTGATTGCGTGGTGATGACTCAATGGTCTCCAGTTGAGTAGTGCTTTGGATAGGTTTCAGTGAGGAATATTTTTGTCTGAATCTTCCCATTTATAACACTTTAAAAAGGTGAGTTTTGCACTTAAAAAGGACCTTCTACAGCTTCAAGTAATTGCCGTTTCCCTCCCACGCAGACCATTTTACAGGTGCCAACCACATGCTTTAATATTCCTCAGTGGGGGCCTGATGAGGAGCCTTGGGATGATGAGTGCATCACAGAGGAGCGCTGCTCAGTTGGCAACGTAACGGGCCGGTGTCAGCTACTGCTGGCAGATTCACGGCTGCCTCTGTTATCCGTGTTTTTATTTTATTTGTAGCACCATGTAACTGATAAATCTCACAAAAACATCCTCACTGTTTAACTCGTCGAGCCGCTTGATTCATGCGGCCATGAATAAATGATTCATGCTTGTGTGAGTGTATGTTGCAGTCGCTACAGATTTGCTGCATCATTCCTGTCTGGCCTTAAAACGCCTCGAAGAAAGTTCTATCAATAATGACAACAGTCTGATCTGTTACACAATCGAACCCCACTGAGTTGCGACACATTATTCATTTCCGTGTGCATCCTTGTGTTGTGTTTGTTGTGCGTGTGGTCAGTCCTACTCCCTCCTTTTCTAAGTTACATCATTCTCCCAAAGGTGGCCTGCTCTGTCTGCAAAACCTGTACATGCAGCTGACAAGCTGTTAGCACTCAGATATCTGCTCATCGAAAGGCAGAACACACAGATTGACTCTGCCGCGCTGGGAGATGTCGCGCGCAGACACACACAAACGCATGCACACACACACTAAGGTACTTATACTGGGAAACTTGCAGGAGTGCGTGTCCGGATTAGCAACCGACTGCTAGAAAGCGATGATATCATTCTCCCTTGGTGTAATTAAATGCAAGGCATGGCGCTGTCATCACGTGCGGGGGTACAATTTAATTCGCCCCTGAGGACGCTGTATGCAGCATTAGAGGAGGGGAGGAGGAGACAAACAGTCAAAGGGCGCAGAGCTCGGAAACCAAAACAAATGTAATGTTCGCCCCGCGTCTCACTCCGCGGCGGCCCTTGGGATGAGCTCAACTAGTAAACATGTTGTTTTTTTTCTTCTGCAGAGCAGTATATTGCTTTTCACAATTACCCATAAACAAGGCCTGGGCCCTCCTGAATGAGGTCTATGGTATTTGTTGTAATTTTCTATAATCTCTCCTCCAAGGGTGTTGTGGTGAATAAAAACTCATCTGACCCAGAAACTAGCGGGGTAATAATGGATGTAATTAACACAGCGGGAAGACTGATATGACGCTTATACCACATTTACCTTCCACTCGCTACACCCTTTTCTATCTTTAATGCCTCTCTCACTACCAATTACCAAGGAAGTATTTTTCCTGCCTCCGCTTCCATACCCCTCCACCCTGCTCTTTCTTCCTCCAACTACTTCTCTTTGCCTCCCTATCTCTCAGCCTTCACCCCTCTCACTGTATCTCTCCTCTATCCCCCGCTCCATTTCACACCTTGTTCCATCTCACTTCCTTCACTCTTTTGTCAGTTCAACAGCACCACCCAGTGGCTCAACCCTACAAGGACATTTTTACATAACTATTGTTGATGAGGTTTTCATTTTGAACATCTGCTCATATCTCATTTTTTTCCTCTCCCCCTCCCCCCTACTCATTAAGGACGTTAGTTTTTATTGATGTCAGCTTTGCCTGTGTGCTAATGATTTATATGGGTGCTCGCTATAATAAGTTTGATTAATTGAATAAGACTTTCTTGTTTGAGGGGCCTTCTGGGTGAAGACCATGACACAATTAGCTTCCTTATTTTTTTATAATAGTAAAGTGAAGAAAAAAAAAATGGTATTCTTGTCCAGGGAACTTGTTTTGAATGTGATCAGTAAACAGATGGCCAGCATGTGTGGGATAAAACTCACTATCACACTTTGGCCAAAAGCACAGAGCCAGAGACACATAGAATTCATTGAAATGCTTTTCTGTCACTGGAGCTTTTTCTTCGCCTTTTGTAGAAGAAAAACATTAACTGAAATGTGGCTGAATCCAGAGAAAGATGTTCTCAAACAGCACAGCTTTTAAAATACAAGGTGCTGATTAAAAATACAAGGTGCTGAGTAATTGTATATATACATACATTTATTTCAGTGAAGTTTCTCTCAGACTCCCTGTCAGCACTGTGTGTGAGTGCAGCTAGGTCGAGGGTCAATGCCCTCTTAATCCATTTCATTCAAAATGTAAATTGAAACGGCTCCTCTGCTCATAATTGTTGAGTCCTCATTCTGGAGCCTTTATTCATAGACTGCTAATAAGAATCATTTAAGGCCAAAGATCTCTCCTATTTAACCAATTTCCAAGAAAGCCCAACTGAATTTATGGAAAGTAATTGGCAATCATGTAGCCTACAGTTACCAAATGTAAAACTGAACATACAGTATGGCTCATTGGAAATGAGTACTTTCCAAATAATTTTATACACGCAATAGATTTACATCCCATTATCTATATAATTAAGTTCTAGTTGCCTCCACTATTTCTGAATGATCTGATTTAAGCTCTTTTCCATGAAATCATAATATAATCATAAATAACAATTCAAGGAATATATATATATATATATATATATATATATATATATATATATATATATATATATATAAATGAATAAATACACACACACACTAAGCTGGCTCTGTAACTGTAATTGTAAGGTACTGATTCTTTTCATTAAAACACATCCCAAATACGCTCAATCCTTTGTGTTTCGCTAGATGTTGCATCACAACACCAATTTATGACAATAAAACCTGAAAGCGAGATTACAATTAGTTAGGTGTTGATAAACTAATATGTATCTATATATGCCTACTTAATGGCCATTCTTCTAAATAAAAAGGTAAATGATCATTGAGAAAAACAAAAGACAGCACACTCATTAATACTACTAATCCCTTGTTTGAAAAAAATAAATCATACCATGGAATCAAGAAGAATGTAAAGTTAACCCGCATAATAACGGTAGCTCCAGTACGCAATACCAATCAAAACACATGCGATTGTATTAGAAATAACATTTCAACACACTGACCCTCGAAGGAAAAGTCAACCCCTGCACTCCCACTATAATACACAGTATCCATCATCAGTGCCCCTGGAGGTGTTTCGTGATGAGGCGCTCTAATACAGATTGTGCTCTGCCCATTTCCCCTCAACCTGCCTCATCTACTTGTAATTGCAGTTTGTGATTTCATACATTTCCCATAAGGGCTGTTTTCAGTCCCCAGAGAGAGAGAACGGAGGTGAACTTCTGTTGGCTAAATGGATTCATTATGGGCAGGGGCTTCCATCAACACATGTCTTGAGAAAAAACAGGCTACGTTCCTACTTAAGATGAAGTATCGGCGCTATACGCATCGCTGATCTCTTGGGCTTTGTGTTCTCAGAAAAAGGGGACGAGCAAAGGAAGGAAGCTGGTACAAGACATCATGAACTAAACCCTGAATTAGCTGAGCAAATCAAGTGCTTGTGTAACACTGAATACAGAATGTTCTTCTGCTCCTGTGTGGCCAGTCACCTGTATTCAGAAGCAGCGGTTGCCGGTTGGCTATTAGTAAGAATGTCCTTTCCTTCCTCCCGTAAGGATGAACTCAATTTGACTAGAACCTAAAAAAAGAGCTTCAAATCCTTTAGAACTCCTTGTGTAAGCACTGCAATTTAGTCTTTGTAGTTTGTACTTTAAATTATATATTTTTCCCCCTATTTTCCCTATTTCTTCAGAAGCAGATTGTAAACTCCACAGTCCATTGACTGCACAGCTGTGCAGTTAATATCTGGACATGATGTCATGTTGTCTTTTGGGGGACGAGTTATTTATAACAATAAAACAGATTATCCACAGGCCCAGAACTGCATGGCATATTAATGCGGCATCCTACTAATGTACTACAATCAGTGATGTAGTGACAGTTCAGCAAAACCAAAACATATATTCCGAAAGAAAGAGATCACACTTTAAAAGATCTAATTTAATTAGGATAACTCATAAACCACTGGATCAGCCTATGCAACACACACACACATACATACACACACACACAACACTCCTGTTGCGTAAGAAACTGAGTAAAAGCATAAACCATACAGCCTATAGAGTCTGTTCCAGACAGCAACCTCAGATTGATGGAGAAATAACAGAGAACTGGGTATAATGTCTTGGAAGACTTGTTCTGGGAGTCTGCTGTAATGGCTCCCAATGCTTCAGTAGCTGCCTCTTAATTCCTCTCTAACTAATGCTGTTCATTATCGGTCTGGCAGCTCTATATACACACACCCACATACACCCACATACACACACGCCTTCATATCTGCTGCTCTGGATTTGTGTGTAGGTCCCGCGCCTGAGTCCCGTTCCAAGTCCGCAGTCCCAGATCGTTTCAGTGCCACACAATGGCAGTGCCAATTGCCAACATCCAACACAAGTCAGGGCTAAGCTATTTGGGTGTGTGTGTGTGTGTGTGTGTGTGTGTGTGTGGCAGCCAGTCAGGTACCTCTGTCGTGCTTTTGAGAACGTGATAGGAGTCCCAAGTTGTCCGCACTCCCACAATGCTTCACTGCCACACAAAGACAGTGTCAATCCACAGCGGGGTTGATCAGGAGGAGTCCCTCCTGCTAACCGTGTGTCACACAGTCGCCCCCGTTCAAAACGTACTTTACATCCCCTCCATCCAAACGAGGGCCTCTCTCTCTCTCTCTCTCTCTCTCTTCGCTGTCTCTTTCCACAGAAATCGTCCTCCATTTGGTCCGTCTCCAGGAGAGCATTTCTTCCTCCAAGGAGTTTGCTTTTTACATCCATCTTTCTCTGAAGAAGTTCTTGAAAAAAAATAGTCTGCTTCTCCCAAAAAACATATTTGTTCTCCTCACATGTCCATCTCAGTTCCAAATCTGAGTTGCTTCAAAACCTTTTTAGCGCCGGGTCGAGGTTCAAAAGGTTAAGTAGTACAGAATATGACTTATAAAACATTGGAAGGCAGGTAATAGGTGATCGGAGGGGCCATCTTGTGAGTGCATTATATTGTGTGGTTTGAGACACCTTAGCTTGCTAAGTGTAGATACATACTTATCTGATTTGGTTTGTGTGCAGTGGTAGTTTATTGATAATTTCCCCACATATTTTGTGATATTTTTTTTCTTTTTATGCATAAATCTACACTGGTTTATTTCTTTTGCATGTTCATTTATTTTATATCGTTTACTCCATCCCTCTTATTATGGCCTACATTTAGACCTTCTATTCAAAGTATTTTATTTCATGCGTGGTTTATGTATGGTTTATGTATATGGTGCATGGTGTCCATAATTTAAATGTTAGCAACAGGAAAACATGTCTATAGTTTGGGCTTTTTGGCACCCTCTTCTGGTTAGAAAGAGAAACTGCGGCTTTACATTTGACAATTTGCAAGAGGTTAGCAAGCCAGCTGTGGGTGCTATTAAGATGACTGACTTACTCCTCTTTCATTGATTGCAAGGCAGGAACTGTCTGAATGATAGGGATCCTATCCTCCCCGTCGAAACCTTTTGTTGCATTGTTTCATTCAATGTTTAATTTTTTCCTTTACAAATATGGAGACAGAAATGTGTAATTGTGTACTTACTGGTTGTCCCTTAGAAATATGATCAACTTCCAAACTGAGAAAATATACATATATTATATATAATGCAGGAGATGTGCGTGCACATCTTATGTATTATAGTTTCTACTGTATATGCGCTGTATGCGTGCAGCATCGCGGCTTTCTGGTTTACACTCCCAAAGTTTTAAATGTAGCTTATCCAGAACGGCTTTCTGTGAGCGAGCAGCCGGCTCTCAATTGTGGTGCGAGTGCCAATCTGAGATTGAAATGTTACATCACAGCCTCGGTCCCAGTAGCAAATACAGTGCAGCAGTGCAGACAGAAAGGAGATCACAGAGAGAAACAAAAACATTTTGGACAGGCGGGATATAACCATGCAACATTACCATTCCACACATAAGAGGAACTTTTGGAATAATTGGAGATGCAGATGTAGGCTCGATTAGATTAGTAATAAATATTTTAAAAGAAAGCTGCATGAGACAATTAGTGATGGCTATAGGAGTCTTTTGATTGAAGTGTCTGGGGCCACATGTCCCTAAAAGCGGTTTCACCTGACTTGTATTTTCAATGACAGGCAGGAAAAGAGACGGATATGTTCCATGAAATGATGCCTCAGTTCCACTCACTAACCACATGAAGAGTTATTTGCATGACCTGAAATGTTATGAAAACGGCAACAGTTATATGGGACTAGGTGGCATCAGTGTTCACATGTCCCAAAACACAATATATACAAATCGACAGCAAAAGCACAATCTATTGAAGAGTTTACCTAATTACATTTAGTCCTTGCTGCATGAATTGGCGTACTAATATATAAAAGCAAGTCCCAAGAGCTTTTTTTATTTGTATTTTTCCATTTTAGATTCATAAAACCTATTCACCACATTTCCCATCTTTCAATCAAAGTTTTAAAAAGACCAATACAATATTTATTGACTTGTAAAGGACTGCATTATTTATGTTATGAAAACCAGTGGGTCAGCAAGAAGAGTGTCAAGAAAATTTGGTTTGTTTACAGTGGGGAGAGGATAAAGTTAAACCAACAGAGATGCCGTGATGGTGAACATTAGATTTGAGTTGGCTCTTAAGCCAAGTGAATCCAGAGCCGTTCTGACACCCATAGCCATTTTGAATTTTTTTTCGGCCCGTTCTTAGTAGAAGCTCCTTTCTCTCCCTCAATACCCATAACCCTTTTAAATATCTCGCTGACTAAAACCAACCTCCTCCAGCTGAGGAAAATCTGCTCGCATGGTGCACTGAGGCACTCGCGACTCCCTTACAAGTCATTACCAATCTGCTCCCTGCCTCCCAGTCCTCCCGCATGCTGGAGTGGGCAAAACTACTCTGAGCTAAGAGAACTTTACTTCCATTAGGCTCCCACATCTGTCTCCATCTCCTTTACAGCACACTTCTACAAGCACACTTTATGGCCGTGTTCTACAGCGATACTCTGTGAAATAAGAAGTAGACAATATGGTCGGGCGGAAACAGGGGTGTCGTAATGGGAAACTATTTCACATAGTGCCGGGTCGTGAAATGTAATTCTCTCTGCAGAGTGATATACAACATTACTATGAGGATGTAGGTGAAAAAGTTACTTGGTAACAAACCAGAGATTCAAACAATTACTCCATATCATTTTTGGATTAATGAGTATCAACTAGGCATCCTTTAGCCTTAAAAAAGCTTTCCATGTGCCAGATTAGGAGTGGCTTCTTGTCACATTTCTAATGACATGACAGCATAGTGGCATCACACAGTCTGTGTGAAAGTTGCAGACGTGAGAGTGGCAGTTCAAGCGCTTAAATTTAATATGAGAACAAGTGAGTGGTTCACAAGCGAAGTCCATCTGAAGAAGTAGTGCCATTTTACCAACGAAGCACAACATATGCATTGTTGTGCGATACAACAAACCTCATTAAATCGAATTAGTAAACCGAATCAGTGCACATAGAGGTATATGACTTATACGTGTGCGTACTCTATGTACAAACATGTGCTCTATCTATCTATGAGAACAGTGGGTTCAGGGCTTGCAGTGGTGCAGTGCCTATTTACCAGTTTTTTCAACAACCTTCAGAGCACCTTCACAGAGGCTGTCACTCTTCTCAGCATCCTCATCACTGCACCCATGACGACAGCTGAATCAGAGAGGTGTTTCTCTACATTGAAGAGGATCAAGACCTTCCTCAGAAACATGATGACACAGGATCGCCTTAATGCTCTGGCTATGCTCTCCATGGAGAAGAAGCTTGTCAGGGACATGCCCGACTTCAACAAGAAGGTCATTGAGAGGTTTGCCACTCAGAAGGACAGAAGAGCAAAGTTTTATTCATTAATACTTTGTATTAAATATGAAGAGGTCCGCGAGCTATTCCTCGTGCCGGCCCCTCTCTGTGCCGCTCTGCCCGTGAACTCACAGATTGCGACACAGTTACATTGACGCGTTTAAGAACGTCTATACGCAATAAAAGGTACATTCTAGAACAGTGCATCACCGCGTGGAAGCTCCAGAAGTTCCACGTGGAACGTCTCCGTCTTGACCTAATGTTCTTATTCGCGCTGAGCGCATGCATAAGGGGATAGTTTGGCGAGTTCTTACTGTATTTTTTTTTTTGTATTGCCTGTCCACTGACATTTTAACTGACGTGACCTCTTTGTAATCTAGGATTTTCCCAGTGTCCTCAAATGTGCTTATTAATTTATTGTAGCTTGTGGCCATTAACTTGACATATCTTCACCTAAAACAACCTCCGAGTATCGGCTCATGTCCTGTCTTACGTTTCTTTTGATTGTTGTTGTTGTTGGTAAGCAGGTTGACCAGTCATTTCCTGTTAATGTGACATTACTATGAGTAAATAGCCCCCGTTCTATTCTGGTATTACTTGACTTGCTGAACTGATCATTTAAGTTCAGTTGTCATGTCAATATGTTGAACAACATGAAATGCTTGTACATACACACAGGCCTGCTAATGTTCTGACATACTGCGACTGCCTGCATTGCAATCGGCTTGGTACAGTGAGATGTTGCTGAACGTGTAATTGCAGTGGAGCTATATGCTACACAGTGACGGTAATTCCTGTAATTATTTAGATGGATGGCTTTCCCCGTGTAGCAGCTCTGCAGGAGTCTGAGGGATAAACATTGAGTAAAGCAGATATGTGTCCTCGGGTGAACACGGTGGTCTGACTGAAGCGTCAACCTGTAATTTGCAAGATGTAAAAAAATCCCAACAATATTACATAACGTAGATGACTGTTTTGATACATCTTTTAGATATGGCACATGTGACCATTTTAAAGTCATGGTAATTTCAGTAATATGTGATCTTTGTCTACCTCTGCTGGTGAGTAAGCAACATGGCAGGTCTTCAAAACAAACAGCATATGTTTAAAAAAAATAAAGGAACCGTTTGGAATTATATGTACAGGATGTGAGGCATTTAATTCTTAATATTTGTTGATTTCTGTGTATACTTCTAACAAATATATCTATAAACACTGTAATCCGACTAATGTATACATAATGTATATGTTATATCTTATCTTATGTATACATCAGGAAGAAGAAGAAGAACGTAAAAGGCACACGTGAGATTAAAGTCTACTAATTATGTAACATTAAAGGTCTTCAAGAGGAAGAATGGAGAAGCACTTGCATCAAATGTTTAAGTATCATAAACATGGGCACATACACCCTTTAGAATGGGCACATGTGAGATTAAGTCTTTCAGCGATGTGTGATCTTTGTCTGCCTCTACTGGCGAGTAAACAACATTACAGGCATACAAAACATCTGTTTGGAAGAAATAAAAGAGAAAATGGAGAAGAGATTTAGTTTTTCTGGATTTTGTTGGTGCTGCATGTATAATAAAAATGTTAACCTTGCAAACTGAAGACAAATTGTCTTTAAATACACAGGTGCAAGGTTGATTTGGGGACAGAAAAGGCAACGTGAGTGTAAACGATTGCGGGGCTGGTTGGGCTGGTGCACACATCAACAATCCCCATCAATCTCTGGAACAAATTACAAACTGTGTTCATTTAAAATCCAATTATCCCCATTATTGTCAGCAGTTGATGCATGTTAACGATGCATGAAATAGCTGAACCTTTTTTTTTTAGCGACTAGGCATTAATACAGGGAGTCGTGGGGCGTGATGACGCCAAGGCGCCACAAGATGGAGGAAGAGTTGTGCTGTGATATTTAAAATATATATTGATTCGCGTGTTTGTGTGAATGAAGAGGCAGAGCCTGCTGGAGCAAAGCAAACCTGGCAATACAGGGAAGAGGAGGAAATGTGTGACTCATCATAATTATAGGCTTTCATCCAACTGCATTTTGGAAAATTCAAATAATTGGTCTTGCTTGTAAATCGGGTTGCCGTGCATTTCTCTCAGAGGTGCTTGAGCTTAAATTGTTCATGTGTTTAACATCCAATGGTAGTTAAAAAAAACAGTGTGTGTTTTGCATGCTCGTTGTCCGCATGTGTGTGCCTGTGCACGTCAATCGCACAATAACTCTGATTTGGCATCCCCTGCTTGGGATTCCCTGTAAATGGATGGCAGACCAGGTAAAAAAAAGGAAAAGGTATTTGTCACTCGGATCACGTTCCAAAAACGGTCTCAGCGGCTTGTACAGCGGTACATTATTGAATCCTTTTTGTTTAGTTTTATTGTGGGTTTTTTTGGCTGAAAGTAAAAGACTACTTTTGAGAGACTGAATAGAAGTTGGAAACGATGAGCAATACAAATACGCCCTCTTCAACTCGACGCATATACGACCTTTCTCGGCCCGATGTGACCAGTAGCAGCTAAATTTGAGTTTGATAGAGCGTATTACAGACCCAACATTAGTCTCACTTTAATATATCTAGTGAAATAGACACACAATCTACATGCTAATGCAACACATGTGGCCTTGTCCCCCCATAAAAAGTATTTCAACTGTTTCTCTGTCAAGCTGTAAACGACCTCCGTCAAAAATCACCTTCTCCATTCCCTCCAAATGGCTCCATAATACGGTTTATACGCGGCCCAGAGAGACCTTTTTACAAGCCATAACCATCATTGATGACTTATTATAGCCCAGATGCATAACTAAACAGCAGTGCTCTCCGAGTCTCTTGGGCTACGAGAGAGAGAGAGAAGGGATCCTGCCCTCTTCACATCAAAGTGGAAGCGGCCACTTTTATTGTGAGACGCTGACAATGCTGTGCGTGCGTTTCTCCCAGAGAGCAGGGGAGGAGAAAGGATTAAGGAAAGGAGTGCGGTGACAGCCGCGGTTGTAAACAACATGACAGTTACTAAAGCGGCAAACTGGGTCTTAATCTCCATTCTGTGATGGGTCTGACTGAACACAATAGGGGCATCGCCGGGTCAGAAACCCCGTTAATCATGTCTCACTGGATCGTATACATCTCCACTGAAACTTGCATCCTCCTTTCCGACCAATCCAGAGTCGTGTTCGGCCCCCGTGCGCCTCTTCGTGACTTTGAAACTCCTTTTTTAAAAGCGCCCGTCACAGATGGTCACCCTGAACACGCATCGCATTGAATTCGGGCCAACGCGCCTCCAGGTTGCTCAATAACTGATACCGGCGTCTCCTCACCTGCAGCCTGGCAGGTGTTGGAGGCTTCAGCTAGCAGACTGCAGATCAGTATTTCTTTGGGCCGGAGCCCTGGCTGGCAGGAGCTGCTGACATGCCTATATGCTGCTCCCAATGGCTGTTATGAGAGCTATAAATAATATTGTAATTGCGCCAAATAGTGTTTTAATTGCCACCATTACTGCATATTCCACTGCCCCACAAGAGGGATGTTTGTATATTAATTGTGTACAGCAAGTTCTGTAAGGATGCCAAATGTTTTTACATGGTCTTTATGCAAGTGTAATACTTTGCAGGGACGGTACCCGTTGATCAACCGCAAGGAGCAAACAAAAAGGCGAGTCGGGCGAGAGAGGGTTAGCGTCTACCTGCTGCCCCGTGTGGTCAGATGTCAAAGTACACCCAACGAGCAACTGGGATTGGAACAGAACTCTACGGCTGGCGGCTCGTCAGAGCCAACACGTGCCGAGATGTGTTTGTTACATTAGTCATTGTATCTTGTAAAGTGGTGAAGGGGGCTGTTAAGTTATTAATGAGCCTTACACTGAAGGTGCTGTAGTGAAAGCAAGTGGCCTAGTCGAGGATATTACGTCTGTGATGAAGACGTCATCAAGGTCATCTCAGCTCGACCTGAAGATACTTCAAGTGTTCAGATATTCTGGATAAAAAAAGGTGTGGGGTTTCAAACAGGTGGGCATTTTAGAGTGGTGAAAGACATGTACACTGTTGCATTATGGGAAAGTGACTGAAAGTCAGGATGGACCATTTTGATCAATTGATGACCGTCTCCCGGAAGTCCCACTACTTTATGGAAGTGCAACGCTATACAGCTGTATGCACAAAAGTCGTGCATTACAAACTTTTCATTTGACTACTGCTGTCATTTGTCTAAAGGAGGTAAAAACGTACAGGAAGTTCATCGGAAATGAGGAAGAATAGAAGTACAAAGCAACAGCATGAAATTATTGTATTTTTCTTTGTAGGCTCGTTACGCACAACTCTTGACGCAAATTTCAAGGACAGGAATCAAAAGCCTCAATCACGTAATGAAAGCTGACCTTGAGTGGAAATCTTCCCCCGACCCTTTTTACATCATAATTAAGTCAAAAACATCTCCTCCCATCCAGTGTCGGATGAACGAAACGTGCAATTTGCACACTTCTCTCATTGTAAGATGTCTTCACAAATGGCAGTTATTTTCTCAGATTGCCGGAATAATGAGCGGAGTGTTGCAAAGATGAATGTTTTGCTGTTTACGTTGTTGGGGCCTACAAAGCCGTGATTATCTATTAATTATCTGCTTGACTTAAGAGGTACAGCCGTATCTTGAAATAGAATACTGGAGAAAACAAGTTGTTTCAGCCTGGTTTTATGCCGCTCCGCAGCGCTCTGTCCTACTTTGCGTTGACCATCGGCTTCCCAAGGCCAGCTTCAAAACTGATAATGTCACGTGCGGTTGCCAGCTGAGCCACCAGGAAGCCTACAGGCATTTTTTTTTTCCTTTATGACTCAGATGTGATTTGGTTCATTTCATTTATTCTGTAAAACACACAAGGCATATGGAGAAGGCACTACAGGCTGAGAGTGAGCAGGTTGTTCCAAAATGTGCTCATGTGTAAATTATTATCATAGCTTTGTGTGTGTGTGTGTGTGTGTGGACGGCATATTTTATCTCCAATTTATAAAAATAAAAAATTGAGCTTATGCTATTTTCCAGGGGAGCAATTTATTCAAATACCCCGACCAAGCAAATCATAATAAATCACATGATTACACAGTCCGAGGCATCTGGACATTCGAGATTAGCACTCAGACTTCTGAGAATAAGTATTTTTTTTTAGGATGAACACACACACACACACTCACAGAATTCTACGAGCTGAGAGGTGTTGCACTAACTCTCTGCATGACCTTATCTGTACAAGGTGCCACTCCAAAGGAGGTTTGCTTCAAAATGACACCTAAATCCTGTTTCTCAGAGAGAATTAAACGCTGGCTTCCTGCATCACTGGCACAGCCGCTCCAGCGCATGAGGGGTTGGACGTGTGTGCACATGCAGGCTGGAAGTGTTGCAGGCGCATTTCATCTCTCTTTTTTTCAAAAAACGGTATGACTCATTTGTTATTTGAGGAGGGGTTTTTTTGGGCTTCTACCAAAAAGGTCACTGACAAGTCAAGTGCCAAGAAGAAGTCTCCGGATGAGGTAAATATATCAAACAAAAATATGGAAAATAAAGATTTTTAAGTCAATACTGTGTTGCAAACTAAGTACAGCGGTGTAATACTGTAAGTAAAGCACAGACTGTAGACAAGCACCTCATATAACCCCCGTTCAAAACATCCGAACCGTGCCTTTCATCCTGGTGTACCCGTATCCCGCCCTCACTTTCCGTTTAATCAAGTTCAACATTGATCACTGCTTTCGACACCCAGACGGGCTGGGTGGTCGGAGCAGGCAGGTGGGTGTAAATTAATGCCGCCCCAACAGCATCAATTCATCCTTAATGTCCCTGCTAATGTCAGACTGTCCACAGCGTGAAACATAAAGTCCCAATTATTCAGATGCAGCTGTACAGTAAACAAGATGAAATAAATGAGGTTGCATGACTAAGTGCTGCGGTTCGAGATGGGGGATGAAGAACAAGTTAGTTTCCACGGCTTTAGGAACCCACACGCGACTTACATGCTGCGTCGCACGAGGAAGCTCGTCTTTGTTAGGACACAAGTGAACCTCGACAAAATTGCGATAATGTGATTAACTCCCCTCGTCTGCAATTATGTGCTGTGACATGAAATTGTTAATTAGCATTCGAGAGAGCAGAAAATGATACTGCAGGGGTGCACTTTAGTGTACGTGTGTGCTGCAGAGGTTAGTTTCCGCGATCTGTCACACATTACCATAGAATTAAATATTTAAATTTCCAAGTCGATCCAGAATTTTACAAACTCAGACAGCGGCATATTTATCTGCTGATTCTCTGGCGACTTAAACCAATGTTTCAATAATTTAAATGACGTGGCTTGTGAAAATTGCTTCTTTGGAAGTCTAGTGAAAGATGCAATTGAGTTGCATTATGGGAAGTGTGGGTTTGAACCATATTAACCCAAGAACACTAACGTTAAAAATAGTCACACTATCACTAACGTCGGGTATATTTCAACCGATATAATGTACCTGATAAAATATACTTCTCATTAAAATATATAAAAATACAAGGCAAGTTGAAGTACTCTTCCTTTATTTTACCCGACAGAACTTCTCATGAAAACCAAAAACAGGTATCATGGGGGTACCCTGAAAAAGGCTCAAAATCGGGTCGTCAATAAAATATGATAAAAAAATATAAATAATGGAGCTAAGAACTTGTTCTTTGGTCAGGTCGTTCCTGGGACACGTGAGTCTTGTTCTGTGAAGGAAAAGTCTCCCTTCAATGTTAAAACATTTTAATTGTTTTAATCTGTCTCTTGTAAATCTTGTATAACCAAAAGTTTCCAGAATGAAAGGTGCTGAGTAATAATTTAGCTAAACGTCCCGCCTTATTTTCCATGACAACATTTATATCGTCTTCATTGTCCTTTGACATCTTTTCACAAGGATTAGCACGATCAATGTGGATTACATAACGTCACCTCTCCTCGTAAATCAGATTAAAGTAATCGTGTGCATTAAGTCCCGAACACTGGTCTTTGTCAAACAAGGTGTGTCCGTGTGTGTGTGTGTGTGTGTGGTCGCACGCCCGCACTCATTGTCGAGGGATTAAAGACCACTAAGCTAATTCAGCAGAGTAATAAAGGATTTCTGTAAACTCCAGATTAATTGGGATTAAGCACTTAAACAGTTTTAGGTCTCGTTGAGGCTGAACAGAAGGTGAGAGAAAGCACTTTTAACTCCAGCAGGCCTAGTGTGTGTATATATATATATATATGTGTGTGTGTGTGTGTGTGTGGGCGGGGTTTAAAAACGGTGCGGCGTCTGCCACTTAAGAACACGGCTGAACGAAGGGCCCCAGGAGCATTAGCAACCTGTGTGTCTTTTAATGCCCTGTGTGTGTGTGTGTGTGTGTGTGTGTGTGTGTGTGTGTGTGTGTGTGTGTGTGTGCCCCTGTGTCTCAGTTCCAATTTCCCTATCCATCTCTCTCCAGCCCCTCCACGGAAAAAGGCTGAACTGATAATCACGGCACCGGAGTCTGGACAGCGGGCGTTTAAAATTGGCCTTTTTTTTTTGTTGCGCGAGGATGTCCGCCGGTCTCCGGCAACACCTTGGGACAGCGTGGCATGAAATGAGGAAACGAGGGGCGGGATGCGTGGCGCTTTTAAGTCGGGGAGTGGTTGTTTTCAAAAAATCCCTGCAACTTATCGGCCCAATTTCTGGGAGACAGCGAGGGCCGTTCCGCTCCGTTGCTCTGTGTTTGTGTCCACCGGCCCCATTAGCTTCTGAAGCCCGGTCTCCTCCAAGTTTCCAACATTCAGAGCAACTCCCAGTTGCTCTGTAGCTATAATTGCTTTCTCACGGCAATATTTTAGTTCAGACACGCTGTAATGTTAGTCATTTTCTCGGTATTGCATACTTACTGAAGAAAATGTAACAAGTTTTATTTTGCCGTCACTCCTGTTGATTTACTGTATTCATAATTCCTAAATATGGTATTGCTCCAAAACAGAGCTTCTTCTTTTTCAAGTCCTTTTATTTCAAGTCCTTATTTGGAGACAGTTCATGCTTCTCTGTGTGTTGAGAAAAGTTTCACTTTTTTTACCCCTCAAAAGTATACAGCCAAAAGGTCGAGCTGAAAACACATACATTCTGGAGGAAGTAAGAACACGCGTTGAGCACACCGAGCTGCAGCAACTCATAGTTGACTTGCTTTTCTTGGCCCCAATGAAACCACTTAACCAACTCCTGAAGTTCCACCAGCCTTGCAAGACTCTGCTCCTGCTTGACCCTTTCACACCATATCCAATTATGGGCAATTCATTTCCATGACACATATTTGGCCCGCGCGTGCCGGCAGCAGAGCAAAAACCACGCGGGGCAGGCTGAAGCTGAACCCGAGGACGCCGTTGGGCAACGCTGGTGTTCCATTGTCGAAAGTGAATACACAGATGGATGAATGGGCAAACGAGCTGGTGGGCACGTGGAACCTTCAGAACCCTGTGGCTGTGTTTCCCACGCTGTGCGTTTAGTCTCATCACCACCACGTGTCGAGGAAACGCCGTCACTCGTCACGGGACGTGATCCAGGATCCTTTTCATGAAGAGTATCGACCCAATTGGCATGTAAGAGGACGTAGTGTAGCGCTTTATCATCTGAGTTTGTGTGTGCTTGTTGTTACCAAGGAGATATCTGGATGGATAATGTTGTGACCGTATGATTTCATTATAAATCATGTTGAATCAGTGCCCAGCAGTATGCTTTCGGTTGACAAAAGCAGGCTTCAGAAGGAACATCTGTGTACACGCTGATGTATAATTATTATTGCAAATTGTGGTGAAAAGCGGGACGCATTACCGCTTCTACAGATATTTGTCGGGACTCGAAAACCGACCGCTTCTTCCCACTTTAGCTCTTGTGTTCTTTGCTTCTGGCGATAAAAAGCACCCCACCCCCCGAACAAAGCGCATATCTCTCCTGCTACAGCCCCAAGCACACCGCTCCCGCATGTGGAGAAACCCAAAGGCCTGCTGTGCCGATGGCTACGGTTGCTAAGCTATGATTGAACAACCACGGTTGAGCAAAGTCACAAGCCGTTTAATAAATAAGTTGTTCAACGGGAGGCTCTCTAGCGGCACTACGAGTACGGCGAACTCGCAAGAGGCCACTTACAGGTATCTCATTACTCCTGTTTGCTATCACGGAAATTGTCTGCCACGCCATGACCCGACCCGTGGGGCTGTTCGGGACCCCTGTCTGTAAATTACACTGCTGCACAATGATTGCGGCGCTACTTGAAAAGACAACCGTCTCCACCTCTCCAAGGTTGCCGCGCTGAAACCATCGCTGCGAAAAACATGCACTTCACCACCTCCCTCACATGCTCATTACTCAGACTCCCATTGGGCTCTGACGCATCGTACGGGAAATTGACAACAGGAGATGACGGATGAGGAATGTGTGTGTTTATGTCTCTGCGCGCTCGCTATGCAGCGGCGTGTGTGATTTTGCCCACGAGTGGCCCACGGGGAGGAAGAAAAAGCCGGAGAACAAAAAACAAAAAAATACAGCAAGAGCTCCGGTCCCAATGCACACAAATTGCTCTCCTCTCCAGCCTTGTGATTCACTTGGTTATCCACGGCACTCACCTCCGATATTGTGGCACGGCGTAATATGGGAAATGATGACTACAGCCCGGCAACTTTAGAGGCGGCGGTGGCGTTGGAAAGGCAAACAAATGAAGGAAATAGAAAATCCTCAAATTGGTACTGCTGTTTGAAGGGGTATTATTGAAAACGCCTCTGTGAGCTTTACTCAGATTCCTTGTCAGCCTTCACAGTCTGATCTCAAGGGGTTTAGTATCCAATCCTGGACCTGACAAGTAATGACTATTTATAGCACACAAAGTGTTGGATAATAGCTTATTAGATCACTCACTGTGAGGCGAGCATCTCAGCGTGACAATGAGGCGATCCTGCTTCTGGCTTTTGTTTATTTCAATATTTCTTTTTAAGGGAAAATCGTGTTTGATGCTACTGTTTACTGACAAACATCAAAAAGCCGACACAGGAGGCTGCTGGAATTATCTCCCTCTTCTTTTTCCTTTTTTTTTTTTTTTACCTCTTCCTCCCTTTTCCGGTCCTTCTGTTCCTCTTATAGCAATGTGTGCGTTAGTACCGCTTCTCTTGGCTCAAACGGCACAAATCCAAACGTCAAAAAATCAATTACGCATTCAGCCGTTTAAGGCCCACCGGTCTTTTAATGAGGAGGAGGAGGAGGAGGAGGGAATACGAACATGACCAAATACAGGCCCTCTCTGGCACCGCTTTACAGGCTTCCATATAAACATGACTCTGGGGTCAAGTTGTCATTTAGTGTTCTTCGGTAAGTTTTCCGAGGATGAGTGCATTTAGATTCAGGGCTTTCCGGCGGTAGTTCCACCCACCCCCTCCCGCAGTGGCCATCCTCCCTCATACACCTGCTTCCCTTCTTTTCCTCACATCCACCCATCCGTTATTCCTCGTGGGCGCTTTCCTTCCCTTCATTTCGCCCCTCCTTCCTTTCATCAGCGCATCCATTCCTCCTTAGCTGTTGTATTTGTTTCCCCCTCACTTATTTTATTCTCTAAGGCCCGTCTGTCCCTTCCATCACACCTCCTACATCCCCCATATAGCGTACGACTACCACGTTCTTTTATCTCTCTCTCTCTCCCTCTCACACACACACTGCAGTGTGTTTTATCACCGTCAGCACTCAGCAGTTTGACAGTGAGGAACGAGCGCGGTTCCTCAGTTTCAAAAAGAGGATTTCCTCCGGGGCGCGGTTTCTCAAGCTATAGATTTGTCCCTTAAAGGCATAGTGGTAATATACTTTAATGAGCATTTGGGCCGGATGAGAAACTAAAAAGGTCACAAGGTGCAGAAAGACCGAACTTGGGTTCTGAATACTTACAAGGGACACTGCGTTTTTGAAATTGTTATTGGAGCAATTAAAGCGAGAGTGCGTTGATGAACAGCAGTGGCAGGAAGTGGTGATTGCGTTCTAATGGAATTTCAATTTCCCCTTGATTTCCCATGGTTCTCTGGAGTCGGCTGCCTTATAGACACCGTCATTAAGTGGAAATGGATCATAAGCGGGAACCTGAAACAAGTTGAAGCACGGCGTGTTCACATCCCGCCGTGACAAACCCCGTTGAAATATTTGTGACAGGTAGAGAGGAGCCGTAAAGTGAATGAACTATTTCAGTTACTCAGCGGTATGAATAATTCAAGTTAACCAACATTAGCGACAATAGGCTACCAAAACCCAAAAAAAAGGCTGCAGCAGCAGAACCCTTGAGTGTATTTTAGGTTTGATCTTTATAGCTCTTGGTTACCTGAACCAGATTATTTTTTTTGCCACAACGGCAAAAAGCTGGCGTGATAAAATATAAAGCAAACCCACAGTAGAGATGTGCAGCTGACAGAGGAATGTTTTTCGTCACCACAGCAGATTCAAAGCGCGGTTTCTCACCCATTTGCTCAACATTTTGAGCGCACGAATTGCGGGAAAAAACACCAACCATGCAATCATACACATCAAAGTGTGACTCCGAAGCCGTCACCCAATCCTTCTGCTTTTCCTCTTAGGTCTGCTGGGGAAAAAAAACAAAGAAATGACAGCCCTATTATAACAATACACTCCTGCCAACTGTTCGGGAGACACCGGACGGAACAACGGGGGCCATTATCCATAATTAATAGCCCTTTGGTTGTTTTAAGCACCCAGCCTATGCATATTTTAAAGAAATATCCAGTGAATATGTTATGTATAGGAGTTGTAAGAAGATTGGACAAAAAGAATCAGCATCCCAGAGACTGATGTGAACTTGGTTTTCCCAGCATCTGCACACGGCACCCTCATGCTCAGTTGCTAGGGGACCAGAAGACTAACTTGGCCATTGCATTGAATATGCAGTTTAAAGGCTTTTCAGAGATATTTTTGACTCGCAATACATGCCAGAGACAGTCCGTAAGGGAACATAAGCAATTTGTCACATACGGATTTAAGCATCCATGATGTCTCTGTGCTATTTTTAGAGGGACAAAGCAGCTTGCCAGGGGTGCCGTGTACACATGACCACAGAACTCGCTCCCATGACTGTCTGACGTGATAATAGTACATGCTTATGAAAGGAAACGCACACATAATGTTGCAGCCCAGAGGGCTAATATGAAATTGGCATCGTTTGGCTGTGCAACAAGAAGGGAGCGATGAAATTGAAATTAAAGCTGCTCTCATGAATACTTTCCTACGAGCAATGGATTAAATGAGTACATGAAATGTGAAAGGTGGTGGTATAATCACAAAAGAATTGTCACCCACCTCAGCGCTATGTCTTTTTTAATTCATAATTTGGGTATTATGGCCTGCAAATGTACTGTTTTGCATCAAATGGTAGACGGTTAGAGTTAGCGTCCAGCTGCTAAAGAGACAGGTGTTGGCAGACACCATAATAGAACTAAAAGGAGATTAAATATGGGCATCATCTTCATCTAGAGTGTCAGAAACTGGTTGTCTCAAAATGAATGCTAATGTCACTGCACGTCTTCTGGGTGTGCTAGGTGTGGGTTGCTAGCAGCTTAGCCGTAATTTGTCCAAAATGTGTCAGATGTTGTGTTATGTAGCTTCAAAAGCCTATATTTCACAAAGCTTTAAGCTAATACGTTAGCTGTGAAATCACCCAATTTAGCTGGTATAAAATCTGAATAGCAATAATATACAATACTAAGATTAACATCAAAGCACCACCCTTGTTTATCATCTATACAAGCCTTCATCCACGCTCAGCATTCCTACATCAGCTATGTGCCTTAAGTGGGAGATCTGCGTGTGATCCCGGCGCCCGGAGGCAGCGATCACACCGGCCTCCTTCATCTCCCTCGACTTGAACTTTCTGCAGCACCTCTCCGGTGCGGGCCGAGCGTCAGCACATTCCGAAGCACTCGGCGCTGCCATCAAGTCTGTTGTGATGCTGCCAGCTTGTCATTTAAGGCCTCAATGAGGTACAGGCGCAGACGCACAAACATCATTTTCAGGAGGGACAGTTTGAGGAAAAAAGAAAAAGAACTGCCGTGAGAAAATAAACGCCTGCGGCGGAGTACACAGCAGGAGTTCTGTTGATAGGCAGATGCCTCCAGCGCCGACAGCTTTCAGGAGACAAGTGATTGCCTTGTTGGCTCTTCTCTTACATTTCAGGACTGAAGTATAGCAGCTTTAGTTGTCAGAGCAACCCAATGTCTCATACATATTCTGACGCTGTGTATTTCAGCGGAAGAATTTTTCTCACCAATTTCAACCCAGATGTGTGGCTAATTGGATTTGCTGAAGAAATAAAGCAACGCCATGATGAAAGGCTATCGTCTTTGTTGTTCTTTTTCTCCGCTCATATTTCATGCTTTGCTTTTGTTTTCCCGTGCTGACTCAATAACTTCTCCTCATTTGTAGGAAGCCGAGAGGACAAACACAGAATCCCCGTGGGTTACACAATACTGGAACACGCACCAACTCGCTCTGACGCACTGGAGGCCCGTGCACGAGCGCGGACCTGCGCACGCGCGAGCAGAGTTTTTGGCTAACAACGCTGCCCTCTCCTCTTTCATTAGACCCATGCACAGGTGCAGAGCGGGCTCTGTGCTGATGAAAAATGATTTATCAAAGTCTGCGGTGGCATTGCGGCGACCTTTTTTCCTCCAAATGTCACCTTCAAAGGGAGCTCCTTGCTTGCGCATTATTGTTCTAAGGCAACAGAGCCCAGAGAAGCCTGGGGCAACTAGATGAGGTTCCCATTATGAACGCTATGATTAAGTGTCCCATGGCGCGGTAACACATCCACGGCTCACCTCACCCCACCTTTAATCTACGTTGTCTGCCTGAGAAAAGGCCAAAGTCACTCTTCTCACCTATCAAACCCTCTTTCCTAATTGATCATGATTTCACTTTGTTAAAGACTTTCATGGTCCTTTAGTGGTTCTGGCAGTTTCTTACACAGTAACTGGAGCCTGAGCTGTATAGTGTGTGTGTGTGTGTGTGTGGGGGGGGGGGGGGATTGTAGCATGGATTACAGAAGTGTGACATCTTCATACTGCACAGACATAGGGAGGAGGCGGAGGTGGATTTTGAGGTGTTTCGAGTATTTTCAATCCAGTTTTCTTTTAAGGGGGAAAACTTTTCAATTGTATAATGTCTTTTGTGCATATGGAGGGAGATTTCTCAAATCTGAACGTTGGAGCAAACCCAAACATGCTTCCTATACATTTCAACGAGATATAAAAAGGTATACGCTTACTAGCTAGCTGCCTTTTTGTCGGTTCGTGGCGCATTAATCAAGTAATCATGTGAAACCATTGCTCCATAGCGCTACTGGCGGTATTAAGGGGATGAGATCTTGCCTCCAGTACAATCTGGTTGAACTCGTACGTGTGGAGATCAAAAGAGGCAGAATGCATTGGGAAAATGCAACCTCAGAGCCCAGCGGCTATCGCCAGACTATGGTTTACATTTGTAATGGTTTAAATTGAGTTTGTAAACGTGCTACTTGCAACTCCTGTCCATCATCTCAAGTTGCTCATCGGAGTCTCAACAATAAGCAGCACACGGAAAAGTGAGACATCCACTGGCTACACCACAACCCCAGAAATGTAGCCCATGGCACTCAGGGGCTTAGCCGTCGTCAGACCGATAGCCGAGATTGTATCAAGAGAGATAGCCGTGTTAGCCGAACGTTGGTGTTTTGAGTCTTCTCGGATAATTTGAAATCCTTGTTTTGGTGAAAGCTAACGAGCATCTTTTCAACCGTCTGTCCCAAGTGCCATTTAGCAAGGCACATGGTCCCCAGCGGCTCTGATTGCACAAAACTCTGGTTATAATGAGCAGCTCCCATGTGAGGCTGCAAGTAATTAAATACACGAGAGGCAGGGTGCTACGCTCACAACAACAGGCAAATCCACTCCCCGGAGTGTTCAATTGAGTGCCAATCTGGCAGTTTAGACAGCTGTGGCATTTGTTTGATATAGTTTTCATGTTCATCAAACTAGTAAATGACCACGCACGCCCCGCGGACGACAGCGCAGACATCTTGCGAAGAAAGCACTCGCATCTGGGAAAACTGTAAAAACACATTATGCAGCCAGGGCGATCATTATTCAGCGGTTCTTACCTTCCTCTCAAAGGGCACTGAGTGGAGCGAGAGCCAGCCAGAAAAATGCACTTCGCCCGCTTTCATGAATCATATCTGTATGGCGGTGAAGTGCATCCTCTATTTTAGAAGTTACACTATATGTATGATTCAGCACCAGAAGAGATAAGCCCCCCAAGGTACCTAGACAACATAAAGAGAAGTTAGACCGCAGGAAGAAGGGCCCTCCTTTGACGGGTAAACAAAAGGAAATAAATGGATGATTCATATTCTAACATTTAACAGAGAAACTTCCAAATGTCCCAGCGTGGTGCTGTTATCTACTTTGTGTTCCCAAAGCTTTGATTTGGAGGCCTGTTCAATTTATTCTCCAACGAACTTAAAGCTTTTTTTTAATCAAAGAGTTAAACATGGCTTTGAGTCCGTGCCTAAATAGGGGTCATTATGGGAGCAAAGCACTGGCAGAAAAAAAAAATCTCTGCTTTAGATGATATATTATGACTTCTCGAACACTAATGCATGTAGTCTGCACCGCTATTGTTCATGGCGTCGCACACATCGAACAGATGACAGTTGAAAGCCAAATTACGACCACAAAAATGTTGTTGTGCGGGAGGTTATTGGTGTGTTTGTTTTCCGCCTCTTATAGAACACAATCATGCACAACTGAAAGAAACATGCTGCACACAGTTCGTAATGCAGAGCAACTGAATGGAGCCAGATTGGAACTGATTTACAGGACTTTGAGCTAAACACACAACAGCATGCACTATCAGAGAAGAGCAGAGCAACACAGAGGAGAACGTAATGAAAACACATCAGAGATCAGAGGGAACCAGTGGAGGCTGTGGCAGCACAGCCAACCAGGGAACAGAGCGGAGCTGAAGGTTTGCTGTCAGAAATCTGCAGGAAACCACATCTGGTGCCAAGATGGAGGTGGACTGTGTGGCTGCCGTGTGCAAATAGTGTGGGGAAAACAGATTAATAAAAAGAGTTGATGCTTTGGAGTCGATGTTGCCGAATTCAGGCGAAACGTCTCACATTGCCAATTGATTGCTCTCGCTAAAATACTGCTTTGTCGGCAGTCTGTTTGGCTCAAATCCACTCAGAATCACAACACCACGTCATTCACAGCTGTTGTTGCGCCAAAAAAAAACGGAGGCCCTCCAGTACGGCTGCCAGCGGCTTCGCTGTGCTACTTCGGCGTCTGTAACAGTGGTTTCCAAAGCCTCAATTGTTTTCACCCTGGCCTCCTAATGAGGCACATATGGGACAATTAACTGCAATTGACTAGCTGGTTGGAAAGAAAAAACGGCGACACTTTGCATTATGAAGACTAAGCTGGAAATCCTGCGCGAGGGCAAACTGAAATGACCCGGGCTCGAACTAACTGCTCATTCCGATAGCGACTCCCGAGACTTTTCTGCACTGGCGCTGCAAATGAAGCATCCGCTGCTGTGCAGTGAGAGGGCCAGAGACACTCACGATGATGAGTGTCTCGGCTCTTTTGAGGAGGTGTACAGACCATTGTGAAGTAGAGCGAGTCCTCATTGGTTCTCATTAGCTCCACTAGAACGAGCAGGAGCAGAGGCTGGTGTTGGGTTGACATGAAAAGATAGGGAACGCCTCACTTGGAAGGCTTTTAATGTCATTAGATAAAACTCATGTCAAGTGGATCAAATGCATGAAAAGCCAATGTTCTTTTTTTAAATGTATGTAATGAGCAACTTTCTTGGAAGCACCGATTTAAAATGCAGATAACCAAATCATCACGTACGCCCGCAGAACTCCAGGGGTGTTAAACGTTGTTTAAATATTGTCACATTACAAGCCACGGCAGAGCCAGACGCTCGCCGTCATTGCAACATTCTTGACAAATAAGACATCCTTAGTTGGGGAAATCTTTTGAAATCCAATGACACCTGCCTGGTGTTAAGGGTCCTCCACCACTTAGTGCTTTTAAAAAGCAGAACACATTCAAACAGCTCCACAAGAACTGCTCCGAGGAGAGGGGCGCTGTATAATCCCTTACTGGTCCAGGTCCTTCAGCCAATCATCTGTTCATTGGTACTGTGCAAGCTGCATGCTAATGCATTTGTCAGGTCCTATCACCATTTTATAACTCGTAATTGCATCTTTGAACATTTGCACCAACGTCCCCAGTGTGTTTGTTGTGTTCTATTTGTGTCCTGTTGCTTAATGCTGCTCGTTATGTCTACATGTGTGAAAAAATGGCTTTACTCAGTCCCGCCTGGCGGTGTCTTGAATGGCTGCATGTGCTGAATAGTGCATGTTGTTGATGTACTACTGTACCAATGTTTTTCTTGCTTCCCGCTTCAAATTATTTCACCAAAAGGACAACAAGATACAAATTCACTTACACTGGCCAATTTACAGTAATGTGGATTAATGTGTGCAGTTCTTTTTTTTTATTTACTTTAAAAAATTTGAAAAACAGAACAATCAACAGAAAGAAACAGAATGAAACAAAGAACAAAAAGAAAAACAATGTATAACTAAGGAGCAATCTGTTCTCGTTCATTAATTCATGAAAACAAAAATCGGGTCTTGTGATAACTATTTCCTGGTGAGAGTCTTTTTGCCAGCCACAAGCAGTACATTTATTAAATACTTGTCTCTTTTTGACAATGTGTCAGGTAAATATCTCAGATACATGGTCTTATTTTCTAGAGGTATCTCACCTTCAAACATGTTCTGTAGGACGGTGTGTATCCCTCTCCAGTAGTCTACGATAGCAGGGTGATCCCAAAAAATATGATAGGGGTTTGCATTTCGATTCCCACATCCTCTCCAGCAAACAGGAGGGTTACTATCATAGTGCCGTTTCTGAGAGGGTGTAATAAAATACCGTATCACATTTTTCCACCCAAACTCTCTCCATGTCTGCGAGCTGGTACACTTCCATTGAACTTTACATATTACAGTCCATTCTTCCTCGGATATAGTTATTCCTCCCTCCTTCTCCCATTTTGTTTTAATATAAGAGGTTGAATGTGTTTAAAAATTCAAGAGACATTTATATATACGTGAGATGATTTTACTGCCTATATCTGAGTTATATGCTTTTCTAAACAGTTCTATCAGGTATGTATTCTTCACCTTCATATTTTTCACCTTCGTATTCACAAAGTGTCGCATCTGCAAGTATCGGGCAGTACATTCATTTTAATGGATGCAATCCTTGCAGTGAGATTTAGGAAAGGAGTTAAGTTCCATCTTGCTATGTTTCCTTAATTTTTCTTATTAATGGATCATTGTTATATTCTGCAAGTTTTGTAAGATCTTTTGTAATATCGATGCCCAGATATTTGAAGGATGTTATTTGCCATGCAAGGGGATATTTATTTTCAATTTTTCTTGGTGGGCTATAGTTATGAGAGCAACTGGGTTTTACCCACGTTAATCTTATACCCTGATAGTTTACCATACTGTTCAAATGATTTCATCAGTTTAGGTAGAGAGTATGTTGGTTGCTCCAGGTAGATCAAGATGTCATCTGCGTAACAAGCCAGTTTGTGCTCTATACCTTGAATAGTAATTCCTTTAATATCTTCATTTTGTCTAATATATTGAGCTAGTGGTTCCAAATATAATGCGAAGAGTAGTGGTGACCATGCACAGCCCTGTCTTGTACCTCTTTCTAGATTGAAACTGTTCGATACATATCCGTTGATTTTAATCCTGGCGGTGGGATTGTCATATAATGCCTGAATCGTTTTAATAATTGTGTCATGTAGACCAAATCTGTGAAGGACTCTATCGAGGAAAGTCCAGTTAACAGAGTCAAAAGCCTTTTCAGCATCCACACTT
The DNA here is from genome assembly GCF_910589615.1 of Taurulus bubalis. Lineage (NCBI taxonomy): Eukaryota > Metazoa > Chordata > Actinopteri > Perciformes > Cottidae > Taurulus > Taurulus bubalis. The sequence continues at coordinate 8,244,198 of NC_136609.1, forward strand.
ATCACTATTGCTTCTATCTTATTTGTTTGTATAAGATCCATAATGTGTATTGTCCTTCGTATATTATCTTGTGTTTGGCGTTGTTGTATAAACCCTGTCTGATCATTATGTATCAGCATGGGTAAAAACTGTGTGCAACATGTGTGCAGTTCTGAGGAATAAATAGATGCAAATGACAATGACATATAAAACACTATTTCATTAGGAGCTCTCTGAACCGGAGCAGCCGAGCAAAGAGCCTTTACAAATCAGATCATCAGACATTGAATACCTGGAGGTCTTGCTTTGTGTGCTTAAATCCCTTTGCATCCTTTCCAAAGGCTCAAAAGGTTGAGGTGACCTCGACAAGGCAGTGTTTGAGTCATATCATTTATATGGTGAATAGAATCTCATAAACGTTGGTATTTGAAAGTGGGGAATGTAATATTATGTTTTATGCAAGTCAAAGCCACAGAAAGTAGCCTAACTTTCCTATATGTTTTATAAAGGGAGAGAGTGTTCGTGCACACACATTGAACCCACCTTAGCCTTCAAAAGGAGCCCATTTCAGAGGTATTTTACACTAAACTCACAGTCCTGGGGCCATAAAGTTCAGATTATACTTTACAAGCATCGACTAATCCTTCACTTGCAGAATGGAGAGTTTTACTATAGTGCAACAGTTTAGAGAAGCTTCCCTTTCAAATGTCAATAATGTATAGGCCTACTGACAAAAGCAAGACCCAGACAGTAAACGCTGACACATTTTAAAACAGTGGGCAGACAACTAGTGTAAGCATACATTGAGGTCTGGACAGTAGCATTGAAGAGTTGCACGGACTTTGAGAAACTACGACTCCTGAGCTTTGCTGCTGACAGATTGCTGGAGGGCTCAACACACTGCAATATCTCCCCAGGAAATGGGAAAATCTCTGAAGCTGAAAAGAAGCTATCTAATGGATCAGCACATTCCCGGCGGGAAGATCGTAACCTTGGTGTGAAAACACTGCAGAATGAGATGTGCTAACATGCCGTTAATGTCTGAAGAAGCCCGATTGTGCCCTGTGATGATGCTAACACGTAGCACGACCCCATGTTGATCAAATGCAACTTAAAGGCTGCTTATGTTTTTGCTTTTCCCATCTTTTGTTTGTGTGATCTAGTCGTGCACCCCATGGTGTGACATCACTGCTGGGTGTGAAACCCTCAGGGGGTAAACATTACTTTCCAGTCTGCTGTTAAGTAACTTTTTTAAGTACACGTAAAAAAAACAATGATTTCACTTCATTCCAGCAGGAGAAAAAAATGGACACACAAGTGTTTGCCTCAGTAAGGATTGGCCTGATTTCTCCATACAGAATCGTATATCAAAAGATAACAGCCCAGGCCTTTGTTACATTATTATAAAGGCAGTGATGTAACTTAGCTCTGTGAATTCACTTCTGAATCTTATTGCAGACACACAAAACAAACTTTCCACAGCAGTCTTTGTAACAGTGGGGATTAGAAACTGGCCACTGGAGTTTCTTGTTCAGGGAGGAAGACTCACATTTCCTCTCCATACTGCTCGCATGCGGTGATATCTCAGTGCAGGTTGAGGGGGGGGGGGGGGGGTGAAGATGGGAGTCAGCAGGAGGGGTCGTTTTTTGACGGAGACGACAGCTGATGCGGATTCCTTCGCTGCAGCTCCTAACGAGAGTCCCTGCAGGCCTCAAGCCTCCGGCAATGCTTCAAGGTGACTCAATTCATCCTAAAACGCCATACACGGGGACCACCTTGAACATTTGAATTATAGAAAAGTGTATAGAGAACCCTGACATTGCATATGTGAAGATCTCCGAATTGCAACAGGAGACAGAGGAGGATTTCATGTACATTCTGTATAAATGTTTTAAAGAATCCCACGTGGTAGATGAGGAGGCAAAAAAAATCATGGCTGAGAGGCTGCTGTTTGAATCCGGAACCACCTGGAAGATGCAGACAAGGGAAATAAATGAGACATGTTCACCCTGCCCTGAAAAAAACATCTGTGATGGGGCCTGGCTGCCTGAAAAATTTTGTGAAATGAACATGATGTCTGAAAATGATGTTCTAACATGCTTCATGCACAAGAAGTAGTAACAGAAACACTTTTTCTGGCATAAAAGGTTTATGAAGGACATGGAGATAGCACATTGTGAAGTAGGGGAAGTGCTCGGCATACGGCTCCGAGTCACTCGGTTCACTTCTCAACTCAACCCGAAACATTTTCCTTGTGTTTTTCTTTTTCTCGGATTACTTATAGATTTTGGATAGAATGTCATTTTACAGATAACTCTAAAACCTCTTGAAGGTTGACAGGTCAGACACAGGAAAAATAAATAAACAGTTTTACAGTCACCTTGAACGTAGAGAAGACTGCACTCCAAACAAAATGAATACATGTGTTGTTTAAAATGATGGATTTTGTTTTTCAGTGCAGCGGCACATCTCTGGAGGTTGCTCTTAATGGATCTTGGAAAACAATAGGAGCATGTGACCTTCAGAGGGCTGGGTAAACCTTTGTTGCATCTGACTATAACACATATTCTGGTGGGTGTTGATTCTCATTGTGTTGTATTAGCAACGTGGACAAAACGCTGGTATCATCTTGTTTAGCAAAGCATCTTTAGCTGCCCTAGCTCGACCCCAATTTTAACCGAGGCGGTTCTGCATGACTGAATTTCACCTTCAGCCAACACAATTGAAGACAGCGTATTGTCTCATTATCTTTTTGTCTATATGTGAGTGCATTGTATTCTTGCATGAGAGTTTTGGATTACTTTGTAAACTTTTCGGAGTCTGTATTTGATACTGTACCGACTGTACTGGATTCAAACGTGACTCTCTAACCCCATTCTCTCCACAAATCATTAATGGTGAAAATTAATGATCATCTAAATGAGAAACTCTGGCCGCCCCGCTTCACTTCTAAATGAATTGGCATTTCGGCAAGTCATACTTGTCCTGCAAGCAGTTTTCTCCTGCCATATTTCATCGTCAGCCTTCCCCCGCTGCCTTTGATCAGCCGCATTATGCACATTGTGATGTTTAAGAGCATCGCAGCGTATGTACTGTATATGTTTGCGAGCTAAGGGACGAGCTGAGGAATGTTGTATAACAAACAGCAAAAAGAAAAAGACAGCTGGCTGACAGTTCCCCACATCAAGGCGCAGACATTTAACTGCAGCTCCAAATGAGCTAACGGAGTCTGGTGGCAGCGTTTCATATGAATGCCGACAGCTCCCCAGATAGACAGCGGGAAAAGCGCTGCTACGTTTTTTGTTTTGGGTGGAGGGGGGTTCTTACATCTTTGATCGGGATGAAATAGTATCCTGAGAGGCCCAAATGTTGAGCATACCTACTTTCTGATTGAATTGATTATTTGAAACCCTGTATGTGTGCAGGGCTAATTATACGTTGGAGGATTGCGGTTGCTAATGTCTCTCTGGTGCCCAAAACATGACAGATGTGCTCCAGATCAAGGCTCTTCACTGCATCATTCGACGAGAGCAGATGATTTGATCTGGTTAGATGTTCGACAAGAAAGGCCCAACGTGGTTTTATTGAGAATTCATATTTTTGGGAGCTACGGTTAGCTAAAGCGAGAGTAATTAATGGCAACATTAGCCATCATAAGATACTGGTTATACCATACCAAGAAATGTAGCTCATTTTTTAAAGGGAAACATTTGTTTCTCCTGAAGTTACAAATTTCAAGAACTAAATGTAGAATAATAACTCACTCAGCGTACCCCGACTAATTTCTTGCATATAAATCGTTAAAGTTCCTCCTCAGTGAAATCCCGGCCAATTACAGATGTACAATAAAGCACTGGCAGGAAGTCAGCGGTGTGCAGGGTGAGGTATGGGTAACAACAGGTACCGCCTAATTGAAACAGGAGCAGCTGTGCATTGCTGCACCGATCCCCCTGCTACATGCAAATGCCATTGTGCCTGAGATTGCTTCCGCTACAGATAATCACTCTTTAGATGAGCCGTTTTCAGTGGAGATTATGCATTTGAATATGGTAATGAAGTTACTTGAGGGGGGGCTTTAATAAGGGGAGTAATCGATAAGGCAATTATAGCTAAAACAGCTGAGTTAATCTCTTTTAACACGTGTGACGTAATTGGTAGAAGGGTGTACTAAATGCATTCATCAAACGCTTCAAATGGAACGTATCTGTTCCTGTTTGCCTTGTAGCATAATTGCTGCGCACGGAACTGTAATTGGGCCAGTGTGTGCTTAAATTGTGACTGAATAGGCGGCGAGGGTTATTAGAAAAATGTAATGCATGTCAGTGTCACAGGGAGCGAATAGATATTAATGGTTGCCAGGTGACTGTCTAGCAAAAGGAGGTTATGCGATGTAATGATATATACGGTCATTTGGAAAGGAGAAGTAAGACCGTGTTCTTTTATCATGGAAAACTATTTATTTGGGATAATAGATACTGCATATTTGCCTGGGTGAGGAGGCAAAAGCATCCCCAAATAAAAGCCCTCCTGCCTCCAATCAGATCCTATAGACCCAACATGGGATCCAAGCCAGGTGGGTCCAGTATGTGTGTGTGTGTGTATATATATATATATATATATATGTGTATATATATATATATATGTGTATATATATATATATATATATATATATATATATATATATATATATATATATATATATATATATATATATATATATATATTCAACTTAATCTGGTTGGGTAGGTTGTATAGGTGTGTGGGTCTCGGTCTTTGAATAAATCTCAACAGTTATTGGGTTCAAAACATTTTCTCAGCACCCACAGCCAGCTGATGATTAAAAAGAAAGTGGGAGCTCTCTGAGGTAGCTGTGTCAACCCAGCGGCTTTGAAATGCACAGCATCCTCCCGGAGAAAGTCCTTTCCTCTGAACACGGAGCGACATTCTTTGAAAATTTAGCGAATTCTTTATGCAGGGTCGGGACTCTATTGGTTGATTAAAAGGGTGAATTTACATAAATTCCTTTGTGCAACTTGAATCTCCATAGAAAGACGAGCGCAAAGGGTCTGTTCCCCAATTTGATCTGTCACACATGCATTGTTCAGCCTTCCCTTGTCACAGGCCGCACATTCACTGCCGTTTCAGAAGTTCAGCTGTGCGGCTGTCTTGCCGCTGATTGTGTCCATCCAAGCTTGATGTAAGAACAAATCAAGCCCCCGGGGTCTGGCTCCCTGTCTCTTTATGCTGGAATAAATTAATGGGCAAGAAAAGAGTTTGAACAACTGACTTCTCTGTTTTTTTCTCTGTGTCGTAGAAGGCTGACATACTAGGATTTAGATAGACAATAAGCCTAGCCCTGCAGAAATTACACCAAGTAGTGTCAGCGAGGCAAAATTGCAAATGCATGTCATAAAAAGTTAAAATAAAGTGCTCCCAGAAAGGTTTTATCACTCGTTTTCTGATTCATTATCTTGTCTGGTGGAGTGTGCTCGTGTGTGTATGAATGCATCCCTGTGTGCATTTAGTGCACAAGGGTGTTTTTGCAGAGCAAGAGATGTCGCCGGGACTCAGCTGTGTGTGGGTTGACAGAGGCTAAGGGGCCCATTGTGGCACGCTAAAAGCCAGGTTAATACTTTCCATGCATAATCTGAAAGCCAGGGCAGCGGCAGTACATCTCCTCTCATTTAAATCTCACCGGCTTGTGCAACATCTTTTATTCCTTGAGTGGCAGGCAGTTCTTCTTCTCTTTCCCCCAGCAGCTGTTTCTCACCTCAGTTGCAGTGATACCGGCGTTCTGTCTCGCGGCGGGGGCTAAACGCTGCATCAGGAAGTTTACCCCCCACCCCCCTCCATTTGAAATGCGCTCTCACCACTTCGACGCAACAATATACCGGCACCACAGGTACCAGCAGTCGGAGGAGCCTCTCCTCATTGACTGCTGCGTGGATTTTAAATTAGCATCACTTTTTAACTGCCTTGTCCATGGGCATTCAATCAGATGAGGGTTTAGAGAACAGAGCATCTTGTATTTCTGGTTGACACTTCATGTTGGAATTAAATCAAAGCATGTATCCGTGTCCTTTCAACAGGGGACTTTTAAAGTGCTGCCTTCAGATTCCTTCTTTGTTTATTGTTTGCAAAAAAGCTTAGGCTGCTAAGCGGGCGGTCGCAAAGCCTGATTACTTTCCCAGCAAACCCAGGGCTTTTTAATTTGTATGTCAAACAAAGTTATGCATCTCACAACATTGTTCCTTGTGTTTGTTGACATTGACTTCCCACTTGAGGTCCCATGGCTTAATCTGTAAAAAAATTTTTTTGAAATCTGCCATTTTTTCTCCTTTTTAAATGAATATTCTTTTCTTCTCTTCTGAGATTATTGAACCCAAAATGCAGAAAAGCATTGCATTGTTAACCCTCCCCTTTACTTTGCTGTGGTATTACACCAATTTCACACTTCCATCCATCCATCCATCCATTATCAGCCGCTTATCCGGGGTCGGGTCGCGGTGGCAGCAGGTTCAGCAGGGCGACCCAGGCTTCCCTCTCACAAGCAAAACACTTTCCAGCTCATTCTGGGGGATCCCAAGGCGTTCCAAGGCCAGCCGGGAGATATAATCCCTCCAGCGTGTCCTCGGTCTTCCCCGGGGTCTCCTACCAGTTGGGCGTGCCTGGAAAACCTCTAATGGGAGGCGTGCAGGAGGCATCCTGACTAGATGCCCGAACCACCTCAGCTGACTCCTTTCGACACGAAGGAGCAGCAACTCGACTCCAAGCTCCCTCCTGATGTCCGAGCTCCTTACCCTATCTCTAAGGCTGAGCCCGGCCACCCTGCGGAGGAAGCTCATTTCGGCCGCTTGTATCCGAGATCTCGTTCTTTCGGTCACGACCCAGAGTTCGTGACCATAGGTGAGGGTTGGAACATAGACCGACCAGTAAATGGAGAGCTTCGCCTTCCGGCTCAGCTCCTCTTCACCAGGACGGACCGGTACAGCGCCTGTTTTACAGCTGCAGCCGCACCGATCCGTCTGTCGATCTCCCGCTCCACCTTACCCTCACTCGTGAACAAGACCCCGAGATACTTGAACTCCTTCGCTTGGGGTAGGCAGTTTGTCCCCACCTGGAGGGAGCAATCCACCGGTTTCCGGCAGAGCACCATGGCCTCAGATTTGGAGGCGCTAACTCTCATCCCTGCCGCTTCACACTCGGCTGCAAAACGCCCCAGTGAATGCTGGAGGTCACAGCCCGAGGAGGCAAACAGGACCACATCATCCGCGAACAGCAGTTTCACACTTGTGAGTTTCACACCTAAACATGTTAAATGGATTATGCACAGACAAATATATTCTATTTATTAACACAAATGTTTGGTACAAATAACAAATATATACAGTATTATTCCACTAACAGATGCTACTTGTGTTTGGCATCAGGGAGCTTTCTTCCCCTTCGCTGTCTTATGCACAATATTTTGTAAAACTAAAATGACCGCAGTCTAAATAGAGTTATTGTGGTTTTGGGAGTGTAATGCTGCGTAAACACCACTGTCGACACCAATCACGGATATGGAGCAAAAACAAAAAGAATTCATCGTCTTAACCATGTTTTACAGCTGCTGTCTCCGAGAAGCCGAGCAGACGTTATGCACCATTTCATCCCGTTTTGTTTATTTGGGGGGGCGTTATATTGTAGGCCTTTATTAGATAGGGACAGAAAACAAGATGCCGTCAGAGTAAATTAAAGAGGCTATTATGATTTTAAAAAATCCCATCATAATGGAATGGCAAATGCAAAAACATAAAAATAAAGAATCAACTATTTGTTGGCATCATTGAAAGCCATCAACGCTCACCTGGCTTCCTCTCTGGACCAGAACGTGTAGATGTCCAAGCTGAAATGAAAAGTTATGACACAATTATCCGCCGGTGACTGACAACCTAAACACTCTGACTTGTCAGCAGTTCCTACCCTCGGTGCAATCTGAACAACCTCCCATCGCTGCAGTTTACCGTTCGTCAAGAGGACGGTAATCATGCGCTTGGCCCGCCTCCACACGTCAGAAGGAGGCTGGCTGCCCTTCAGTCAAGAATGTGGATGATGATTCAAAAACAAGAGAGCCATTGGGAAACTTTGGTATCCGTTTTGAACTCACAAAGTAATCATCAAAGTTATTGTTGCCTCTGAAAAACGTCAATGTAATCAAATCTGGGGTATTATCCTGGGTTGACTGCAATTACCATAAATACAATTTAAAAAATCGGATTAGAAAACTACTGCAGTGATGTTTGTTTCCAGACACAAACAACTTGCAATTACCAGTAGCCCTTTAAGCCCTAACCCTAAAATTTGATACCAAACATGTTTGTTTTTTTGGGGGGGAGGGATTTATACCATGATTTTTTCTTGATTTTCCTGATATAAAAGGGTCCCCCGATTGGGAAATCTCTGGAAGACGAACTACTCTGAGACTTGACTGCAACACCTTCGTCAAGTCAGCAAGAATATTAAGTCATATTCTCATGAACGAGGCCTTCAGACACCATGTTGGATTTAATTGTTCAACAGCTCGACCGCTCCATGCTTGTAGAACACGATACAACTTTCCTCCTCTCCCTGATCTACATCAGCTCCAGCATGTCAAACCAACCGAACAAGGACTTTTCCTTTCCCGTCCATGATAACCCTGACCTCCCTCAATGGAGCTTAACACCCTTGTCGGCCTCCATCGCAGCTGATGTTGCCGCGAATCATTGTCTGGTGTTATTTTCTGCCCCCGGCGTCGCCTACCAGGCTTTTCCATGCCCTTTTATCTCCGTAATCACTAGGCAGCATACTTGGATCAGACACACTGTCCGAGTGACTCCCCTCACAGGAATGGGAGCTCTCAGAACACGCAAACGAGTATATAAACGGACAGGAAGGTGTGTGTGCGTGTGCGTTTGCGCCCGTTTAATCGGTCCGTGTGTGTCCGGCAGAGTGTGCGGCGAGTGCTCGGGTGTCAGAATTGCAACTTTCTGGCACAGACACTGCTGGCAGCTCTCCGTAGTAATCAGATCACACGTCACCGAGGCCCAGCGTGCATCGAATCTGAAGTTCAGTAAAGTTAGAAGTCGTGTGTATGTGTGTGTGTGTGTGTGTGTGTGTGTGTGTGTGAAAGGATAAGCTTCCATGTGTGCTCGTGTGCCAGAGCCACAGCTACGCCGGGGTCACCCGGGTGTCATTCATAGTCACAGTTTGTGACGGGTGTTTGACAAGCCCCACAGGAGGACTGCTTGATGTGCTGATACAGACAAGAATGTTTTCTTAAAGTGTTTTGCTGAGGGGGAAGAAAAAAAAAAAAAAAAAACTCACAGCTCAAGATGCACAGACATATCTTACCAACACACTGTGCTGGAGAAAACAGTTCAATGCATAATAAGCAGGTAAGATGAAGACAAAAAACCTGAAGCTAAATTTAAAGCCAATTTAAAGGATCCAAATGAAAAATCATGACAACAAAACTCAAGAAATGAATTCCTCTTCGTTATCTCTCCAGCTATGAACTCATGCAGGGAAGCCAATTCTAAAATCAGATTATGTTGTCTCGTGATCAAAAGCCAGGAAATTTCCGTGGAAGCCGTTTAGTCTTTTTATAGCACCACAGCCTGCCAGTCTGCCTCATCCATCATCGTGTGGGTGACGTCACGCCCGCCGGCACCCTGCGTCCATTGTACAGGTGTTTGTTGTCCCTTTGTTACTCCTCAGGTATGCAAGGCTTGCCTCCTTTGTGTTGCTCGGCACGCACACGTGTCCAGTCACTCCTTCTGGCAGTCAGCATGTTTCACAGAAAAAGTAGTAGTAGAAGACGGCACTTTTTTCTAGGTCACATGTGATCAATGCAGCGCTGGGGTTCAATAAGATTTGATCAAATCCTTTCTAATCTCTTATTAAATCTAATTAGGTTCCAACATTTGCAGCAACTAAAGCTATATATAACAAACTCTGTATTACTCTGTAATCACCTTTTGTTGACTGATAAGGCAGGATAATTAATGTTCACAACCTGAAGCTCCAACCTGAAAATGAGAAAAGGCATGAAATGTCGCTTAATTGCATCCGACACATTGAGACGTCCGCTTGTGTTACACCTTTTTTTTTTTTTTTGTTTTTACAAGAGCGACGTGATTTAAATACGGGAGGGGAGCGAGCGGATACTTGGCTCACAGCCGTAACTGGAGAAAGCACCCATCAGCGCCTGCGAGAAATGAGAAGCTTGATACCTAAATATTTTCCACATGAATCCTTGCAAATAAAATGAAAGCAAGGAGAGATCAATTGAAGATATTTAGCTTCGGGCTTAACAAATTTGGGTATTTTGCCAGCTGGGAACTGGATCCGAAATTGAACTGGCCATCAGAGGCCAGCCCTCAATGGAGATTTTATATAATATCTGCCAAGAGGATCAATTATTTTATCCCCACTCACTTATAGATCAAAGCTCCAATTAACATATTTCTTGAGCACAAGCTGCCAAAGAGGAAGGAAGGATGAAAAAGAAGACAGAATGGAAATCATTCATGAAACAGAATCTCAGATTTCACCAGATTGTTTCGGCCTGGCAGCTGCCTTGTAGAATACGCCCGTTTGAACTCTCTCATCATTTGGAAAATTTCTGTATGAATCCGGTGAATAAAGGATGAATGAGCGAGACCTGAGAGGAGAAAGCGCTTCGAAGGCTTTAAAACGACCAATTTCGTATTTCGCTAAAAGCAACAACTCTGTTTGAGTATGAATGAATGGGTTCCATTGGACTCCTTTCCTTTCCTGCTTCAGTTTTTCACCTATTTCTTTCTGTGAGTGTGCGCGGGGGGAGAGCTATCACATTTGTCTCCATTGCAAACCCTAAAGCTCGGATAAATGAGTTTAAATGATCGAGTATTTGCATCACTGAGCAGGAATTTGGATGAATGAGCCGCAGCTCGTGATGAAACTCTAGTCTAGGCTCGCCGTATAATTTCAATCACACGTGACGTTCATGCAATTCAATTATTCTATTGGATCAAATCCAGTATAGGCTATCATATTTACATTTGCATGCAGAGGGAGAAGAAAGGCATGGATATCTGAATGAGTGGTGAAGTCAAAGCAAACCTAGAGCGCTATTTCTCTCCGTATTCTGCTGTTGATGTGCATCTGCTGTCCATAGATTGTCTCGTAATTGACCAACTGGGGACGCGTGTTCGGCAAACATGTATACAATTTTCATCAGGAAGGAATCAGGAAGTAGTGAGATGGGAATCTTTTTCTAGCATATGCAATATGTGTATTGTGTGCTTGTACATTATTCCCTGATGAGGACACGACTGTTTACTTCCTACCAAGCCATCATTCCACATACATTATTCAAGCATTCACTTCCAATTCCTATGAGATTCCACAGTGTTGTTATCTCGTGCCAAAGCAGCTTACATTATCATATAAGAACACAACATGGCATAAGCGATGCCGGCGAAACACAACATAATATCATTTGAATATGTATCAAGTATCTGTGTGAACCTAAAGGAGTCTTTCAGAGAGTTAGAAAAGAAGATACACGTGGAATATGAAACTGCAGCTTGAAGGTGGTTAGCTTAGCTTAGCTCAAAGTCTAGGGAGACAGCCAGCCTGTATACAATAAATCAGCAATATGCCATATACATATTTATTTTTAATGCATACAAAAACGACTGTGAAAACGTCGGTTTAACAAGGAGTTACATGCTGGAACTTATTCGTGGGCGGGCCCTGTGACTGAGGCTTGTCAGCCATCTGGGACCTTGCAGAGACCTGCGTGAGAAATTGCATTTCGATGTATTTAAGGAGGTGCAGTACAACTAGTCTGCAAATGTAGCTACCCGTGCTGCTTTTAATTGCATATATTCATTCACTTCAATGTTGTCAGATAATACGTCTGCTTGCCAGTAATACAGGACCTCAATACATGATCTAATATGCCCCTGCACCAGTGTCATCAAGTTCACTTGTGCCGTATTTAGAGCAACTTTACTCTTTGTGCTTATTTGCTTGAACGTGTCAGCTGATCGGTTTACCCTGGCCTCACCTGTCTTCACTTTTGGAATAAATCCCAAGGCGATTCTGGGGTCACACCACTAGGCCCTATTATAAAAACACTGAGGCAGCACAGAGCCAACAAAAGCAGTGAACTTCTCAGCACTCTGAACTTTTAATAGTGTGTTTTGGGGTCACTGCACACTGAAGGTACAGGCAATGCGTCGCAGTTGGCTCGCAAGTTGGGCTGCATCCCAGAGGATTCGATATTCCATTAGGACTATTATTTCTAAAGTAGATTAATCCCTGTCATTTAACGCTTGGCTGATGTCCATTTGAAGTCATTATAAAGAAGAACTGACATTGTTTCATAAATTATTCACAACATGATCTGGGACTCTCCACAGTCACCAAGCAGGGCTTTACGGCTGGATCGCTTGTCACTGGAGAGAAACTTGTTCACCTCAAATTAAATGCACGTATCATTTTCAACATGCACACAGGTGCAATGTGGGACATCATGGCTATGATATTGTGCCATCATGCTATAAGCACATGTTGATTATTGGACAGTTCATGAGTCAGTTCTGTGCATTTGTCGCAATGCACTTCCTTCACACAGGCACACCATACCACCAAACCAACCTACTCACAAAAAAGCCGTATCTTTATCTTCATCCCTGTATTTGTTAGCTAATAATCAATATGTTCCTTTGCTGGATACATTTGTGGCTTAACTTGAATACACCATCATTTGATCTATTCTTATCTGTGTCTATTCTCCCCTGCTGCAGCAATAACCCAGTTTCCCCACAGGGGTAATTAAAGTTTCATTTAATCTAATTTAGGAGGTGGATCTCCTTTTTAAAACAAAAAAAGAAGTTCTAATATGAGCACAATGGAGAAATTGGGAGGAATAAATGGTGGCGAAATGAAGGCAAATGTACATTATATGTGAATTGGCACCAAAGCTCATTTGATTACAGTTCCCTGTGAAGACACCGTTGGACTGCTGTTCATGAATTGCACTGTAATATAAAACTGCACATCATAGGTTGTTTATCTTAGAGTCAGGTGTTGGTCATCACTTTATTTAAACGCTCAGTACAATCACTCCTTAATGGACATGCTCTATTGTGTTGTTGGTGACTCAAAGGGTACGGCGGGTGATTAACCCATGAAAAGACCTAAACCAACAATGAATTGAACCTGTTCACAAGTACTGCATATTCCTCTCGTCATTGTCGTCAAAAAATCTTTTAATAATGCATCAATGGGCCACACTGTTGCATTGGGTGACGTGTTTCTTAAGTACAACAAAAACAACTCTGTGCACTTCCAGAAAATGTTGTTCTCCGTCTTATGAGAGAAGCTCATGGGGCAGCTTCTCCTTCACGTTGTGATAACAGCTGAAGTTATTGCCGCATCTCAACTTGACTTCTCCCCGCGGAGATGTTTCAAGCAGGTCTGACAGGAGAGGGCACCCTGTGGCAGACCCCAAACCTGCTGGAGGGGTTACTTATCCCAGCTGTCCTTGAAACACCTCGCTCCCAGAGGAAGAGCTGGTTTGCCGCCTCCACAACTCAGACCTGGACCCGCAGCCAAGCTGCAAAGATAGATGGATTCCTGCCAGATACACTGGGGCCTTTTTCTTGTGTTGGCATGATGTTTTGTTGACAAGTAGATGAAGGAATAAGGACACTATGCCATTGTGCAATGCAACCGTTACCAACACAGAAACCAGTTCCTACACTCCTATAGGTGAAAAATACAACCGCTGTCTACGTAATGTATCATTATTTTGGCATTTGAGCGATGTTTGAAGATATGCCACAGCTTGCCCCGGCACCTTGGCAGATAGACGGCGTCCTTGAGATGATTAACTATAATACTGATGCAGCTGATAAAGCCTGCTCATGTTCGCAGAGCTATGCTTTGAAGCCTTAGTAGAAATCTAAAAACCAGAACATGCTGGTGTGTGTTCATTGTTATCTTTTGTAAAATCGTAGAGTTGTTGCATTTCTTTCAAGGACTACGGCAACACATCTAATGCGTATTCATTCATGTATTACGGTCTTTCTACCCACCTTAATCCTTTCCAGGGTCATGACAATAATTAGCTGTATTATAACTTCCAGGTTTGGATCGCGTTAATGCTGCATGTGGTTACCAGGCCTTCCCACACCCTTTATCTCAAGGCTGCTTTGAATTGTCTGTAAAGGGATTCATGAGAGGCTTTCCTTTTCAGTCAATATCCTGCTGAACGATCTTTGAGAAAAAAATACCCACATTTTTTGAAATGCTGTATTAATTGATTCTTTTGGCACTTTGGGGAAGTGGAACAAGCTGTAAACACAACACTAACTCAGGAATAGAGCTGCTTTAGCGTGCATTTCTTTTGAGTCCACTATCCTCACTTTCCTTTTCGCTCCCTTTTAGTCACACCGACCCTCGAGGGAGATAGCTGGGTCTTTAGCAGCTAAATGCCAAAGTGTGTTGACGAGAGAGTGAACCGAAACAGTGAAGATGAAGGCCCTAAAACCAAAACCCATTAGCTTAAAGATGCTAAATTGCTACGTGGAGCTCAGGGGAACTGCAGACAGGTGATAATTCTCTTCCAGTGCATGTATGGGGTTTCCACAACATAAAAAAAGCACCTTCACTGGTGAAATGTACGAAACAATATGCACACATCTCACAACTCACTGGCCTCTTCATTTCATCTGTCAACTTGGGTGCACTTTGCCTCAGTCAGTCCTCAAGGCTTTGCCTCCATCTCCTTGTTTTGTCTGACAGATACATGGAGATCTCTGTGAGTATCGTTGTTTGTGCTGCAGCTAATGGACTCTAATGAAGCATAATAATAATAATCTGACTAGCCTTACTGCCAGTGGACACAAAGACACTTAACTCCAAGACAACTCCCATACCTGGGGCACGGAAAACAAACATGGCACTCAGGAGCCACGTGGCAGGTTGTCACCTCACATTACCGTGTGCAGAAATATCCAATAAAACCACCACTTCCTTCTGCCTCTACTGGCTCTTAAAGGAAGAGGATATCAAGATGTTATAAAGCAACGGCATATATATATATACATATATATATATATATATATATGGTAGCCTATATTCAGCTGCCTGAGTTGAAATTATTTATACATTATTGCCAGGAAGGAAAAGGAATTGCTTCCTCTCAGATGATCAGGTATGATGCAGAAAGCAACCTGCTGTGGTGCGTATTCATCCTTCTTGTCGACACTTTACAAAATATATAAATCAACATCAGCTAAAAGGTTCCAAAAGAAGAAAATTAAGGGTAAAATGAAAATTGCTCAAGCGTCACTCTACGTTTTGGGATTCATGCCACATTGCCGAATGAGACCCGAGCCACGTGGAAGTAATCAGCCAAGCCACCGTAAAGTTTATAGCTCAGCCACAACTCAGGAGAGCCGTATTCCTCCTCCTCGACCCAAACACACTCAAAATCACAAACATAAAGCACAATACGATAAGATACACCTTATGCAGCCTTTCAACTTTAACAGATCATAATGCATTGTAATTTAGTTGTAACCTCAATCTCGTTGAATACATTTTCAGGAAGATGATCTCGACTACTTCCCTCATGAGTTCTCAACGTTTCCGACCCCAAATTCTTCAAATACCAGGTTGCCAATGAACGCAGCCGAGCCAAACCAACTCCCGTGCTGAGCTTAATCATAGTTGTGACTGCGGCTAGAAAGGTGGAACTTTCCAGATTTAAAAAAAAACGTAATTTACATCTCGTGAATCTTTTCGTGGTTATTTTTAGCTGCTACATTCACTTCCCTTCATCAAGCCTTCTGTGTCTCCCTCAGCTGCTGCCGCTCGCTCTGCCACCCGCTCTCTCAAACATATGGGAGTGATATTCTGAAATCTGGAAACAACTATCGGAGTGTGTTTCAAGTCATTCGGTCTACACCGGTGAGCAGGCTGAGGTCCAAGTCGCCATATTTTATTTGTCTCGCTGTTTGGATTAACGTTCACCCGAAACCTGCTGCCAGGGATGGAGTCTGTGGAGAGACTTCAGTAGTTTCTGTGTACAAAATGACTCTTCCTGTTTTGTGTTCAAAGAGAGAGAGAGAGAGAGTTCTTCTGAGTTAGACTTCTGAGTGTAGACCAGCTGCTGATCCACAACAGAGGGATGTCAGGATGTCCTTTTGCAGCAGAGACGATGCAGATCCTCTGCATCCACGGAGTGCATTTGTAAGTGCTTGTGATCATGTTCAACACATTTTGTCAGACATCCATCTACAATGCATCGACATGAGAATGTGGGTTTCCCGAACATTGCACTTTTCAATTTCATTCCTTTCCTGTGAACAATAACGTGTTGCTATAACAGCCTCTACTCACTAATGAATGCAGAGATTTTCTCCCATTCAGCCAAAATAGCATTGGTGGAGTCAGGCGCTGAGGTGGCGAGCGATAAGGTCTTGCACAACATCAGCGTTCCAATTCATCCCGAAGGCGTTGGATGTGGTTGAGGTTCTTCAACGAACAACTGGGAAAACAACTTCTCTATTCACCTCACTTTGTACACAAGGTCATGGTCACATTGGAACATGAAAAAGCCTTCAACCAACTGTCCCACGCATTTCTGAGATGTGACACAGAGTTGGACTGGGTCCATGTTATGCAGGGGTCGGATATGGTTTAGTTTTACTGCCACGGTCTGTTTATTACCTGCTGCTGGCGACATTTTCGGGTCTCTCTTGGTCGGACACAATTCGGAACGGTTCTGACCATGCTCGGGCTTTTTAATTTTTTTAATGACTGTCTATTCCACAGTCTAACGATGGTACGCTGTTCACCATGACAGATGATATTTGGCATTACTTATGATGCTTGGAGCAGGAAGCCGGTGTGATGGAGCTCCTGGCGTCCGACTCTTGTGCTGATGTTGTCTCCTGAGTTGATATGAAACTCTGGAGTGAGTGTTGCAACTGTAAACAAACTATTTTGTCTGCTATTGCTTTATGGCTGAGCTGCTGTCGCTTCAAGACATTTCCACTTTAAAACACTTGACGTCATGGAAAGACAGGATCCTGCAGGGCCAAGTCACTGAACTCTTCAGTAATCAGTACAGTCGCCAGAAAACAATAAGGGGTTGGCATTGTACGCTCCTACAATCAAGGGGTACGACCCGCAAGGAAAATGGCGTAGTATATTGAGTATGGTACAATAATGAGTGCAACAAGCAAATATGTCTGCTACGGTCGGGTAGGAACTGTTGTGGATGGGTCAAACACGCACAGGACTCTCACCCAGGACACCGAAAAGTAAACGTTGACTTTACACTGTTGGTTAAAGTTGTCACGCTTGTTACGTAATGTTAGAGAAGAAAGTGGCAATCATTTGAACACAAAGCATGATCTTCTTTCTAGACAGTTCTTTAACAACGTTTCTGCTATTTTGATACAAGGCTAATTACAAAAGATATTTTGGGCTCAGAAGTCGACATCCGGTGCAAACCCGGGATTCGGGGGAAACGTAAGATGCCGACATTATTTCTGGTGACTGTGTTGCAGCCCAACCTTTCCCACTGAATTAATAATGTGTGTGGCTGAGGCCGCTAAACCCAATTAGATTGCTTCGTGGTCATGTGTGATGATTTGAACGACACTATGAAACAGTGAGCCTCCTCAGCTGACAAAAAAAAACAACAGAGCAAAATCTTGGCATTCCACACAAACAGCCATGCTGATCAGCTGATCTCATTATTGCATCTCCAGCACAGTCATTCCACAAACCCTCTTTTCTCCTCCTTTCATTTTCCCACATTAGCAGAATAGAGGCTTGCCAGTGTCATCCAGACATTGTTTATGTATAGTTTTAGCACCATGTTGGGCTCATTATTGATTTCTTGAAATGGCACACCTCCATCTTGGCTGGTACCGGAGCCTTTTGTGTGCTACTCAAACAGGCGTTTTTTTAGTGCTTTGGCTTATTCTAAGGCATTGAGAATATATATTTATATTCAGGAGTGGAGCTTGAAGTCAGCCTCCTTCCCTATTAGGGAGGGTAACCTTCTTCTCGCCGCTGAGCCTCTTCCCAATTACGTGGACTATTGCTGATGAAATGGCTGTGCAACATTGTGACTTGTCATTTGTCCAATTATTCTTAATGAAGCACCACAGAGAGAAGGATAACTGTGCTGTGCCATGCTGCGTTTGTAATATCTGCACAGGGACAATAGTGTAAGTGTTTCGGATTTGACTAATCCATCGTTTTGAGCGTTTTTCTATCATTTTTCATATCCTGTGGCGCTCACTGATCATGGACAATGGTCTCTTCAACGGTTGAAGAATTGCATCTAACAGCAACAGACAAAATGTTGAACCCTCATCTTGGATTTTTATCAATATTTGTTTTGATTCATAATATAATGTTTGATTTAAACTCTGGAGATGAAACCCCTCTTAAAATGCAATGTGGTTTCGTTTCCCTGTCTTAAATCATCCAGATTCGTCGAGCATGGGCGCTTTCCCTGTCAGTGCCTTGCTTCAACATTCACACATTTAGACACATTCACAGCTGGGAGCTGCTCAGCACGGTAACAGTCTTCCACTTCTGGCCACCGAGCAGCTCCACTGGAGCATTTAGCAGTTAAGTGTCTTTCTCCAAGGTACGTCATTGGTCGGCCTGGAGGGAGCTACTTATTCACTTACAGTAGGCCCGGAGCGCACTATACGTTATAATCCCAAACCGCTTTAATGCTCTCATTAAACATATCCCTGCATTTACTGTTGATGCACCACTAAATCTTCTCTGATATTAACAAATGCAAAAGTCAGGCGTCTTCATATGACTATTAACTGCTTCATTAGTGACATGTATTAGCTGTTGAGGTACCTGCGGTACTAAAAGCTTTGTGAGAACATTTACTTGGATTCTGCAATGAAAAACAGCTCCATTAGATTCCATTAATCCAGAAATAAATTAGGGCGCAATCGTTTCTTGCTCGCATTGCCCACTCTCTGCCTCCAAAGCAGCATTCAAGGCTTTGATTGACGTCGCAGTAAAATCCAGCTTGGGACGCGCAAGCTTCCTTTTATATATAAGACATGTTTGACAGCTTTTTGAGCCCAACCTGCAGCTTTTAGTGGTGACAGATATACAACCAAACCAATAAAGTACAGTAAAATCAATATACAGCACTGCAAAGAAAGGCAGACAAATCCATAAATAAGGAACAAGGGGTGAAACCACGTAGCCAGTTTACAGCAGGTTACGTCAGAAAATGGGTACTTTAGTTACAGACAGTTCAGACAATAACACAATTGAAGGTAAAACTCATCCTCTTATCATAAAGGAATCAAAAGAGCTACAGCGCTTCAATACTCTAATGCTGAATATTCAGTGATGGATCCAGGTCAGAAATACTGTATGCAGCCTTGTGTAGGAATGGCTTATGCAGATTTCTCTCCATACAAGCTACTGCGAGCGACATCAATATAACATTTTCACCCCGGCTCTGCAAATCATGTCTAGTTTTCAGGAATCACATCATAGTTCTAAGGCCGCTTTCAGTTGTGGGGTGATTACAGTCTGTCTATTTGATGATGACAGCTTCCACCTCCTCTTTGTTTCTACCTGCAGCCCATCACACTGGAGCTTGGAACACTTGCAGTATCCAATGTCTGGGACGGCTTTCTCTGACATGTAATCAGGGGATATCAACCACATTATTGATTTTATTATGAAATATTTACTCGTTAGAACATTTCAGTGGTTGTCCCCTAGATGTAAGTAGATACACATTCAGTGTACTCATCACGAGAAGGCTTGCTTCAGCAAATCTGTTTCGAGACTGAATTAAACGGGTTGTTCGATTTTCCTGCAGTATTTGTATGACATGCAGCACACTATAGAGAGGGCCTGGTGCTTTTTTACAGATAAGCAGCACTCTGAGTGTGGAGAGTTACTCTTGTTGCTGAAATATAATGCAGTGAGCTTCATGTTATTGTAGCACCTCCCGTAAAAAAAAGCTAAAAAAAAACAGGCTGCCGACTCAGAACAGGTCCAAAAGGTCTAAAAACAAAAAGGCATGCAAGGGTAAAAAAAAAGCGGAAAAAAGCAAACAAAACAAGGCTGGCAGAGAAATAATACAAGGAACCCGGAAGGCTTCTGCCGGTGTGGCACAAAAGGGCAAAAAGCTACGGCTTAAGGTCAGGTGCGGTATATACTTAGAGTTGATGAGGGGATTGCGAGCAGGTGAGGGTGTGTGTGGAAGTCAGGTGATGCGGAGAGATGCTGCGGAGGAGGACTCCTGCAGGACAGAGAGGGAATGGCAGGGACACTAATGGCCGCAGATCTTCTTTGATGACCTTTCCAGTTAATCCTCTATTGACCATTTTAATTTGGAGTCACGCTCCGAAAGCCTTCAAGACCACGGTTATTACTGTTATTAAAGCAGGTGCTGTAAGTTTAATACTACGAGAGAATGTGCTTGTTCCGGGATCTCATTTTGCAAAAGTACAAAAATGAGACACCTCAGAGCTCAAGGGCACATATGTGTAAAAGTAAGTTCGCCGGCCCTGGGAGTTGCTTTCCCATCGGTGCTATGGAGGAAATACTGTGATGACAGTAAGAGTTGTTGTACCAACTCTCTTTGAGAAGTCTTAATTAGTTTGCCAAATGGAAGGAGACGGTCCAATGGTTGAATATTCCCACAAAGAAGTTTATTAATTCAAATGATCGTGCTTCTTAAAAAAAAAAAAAAAAAAAACGTTCTGCTGGTAATTTGAGGAAAAGCCTTTTTGTTCACTTAAATTGCTTGGCACCTTTGAAAATTGCCCGATTTATTCTTTCCAGTGCTGTTAAAAAGCCATGTCTCCAACAAAGATCAACCCACCCACACACACACACACACACACACACACACACTAGCGCACGCTGACACCACCCACCGAAAAACAACAGGTCTGCACGAATACATACGGACACGAAACCGAACAGATGCGCACAAGCTCGCCTACACGCGCTCGCATGCCGCGCACGCACAGTCAAAAGGGATGGGGGGGGGAGGGGCACTGCTCATCCCTCAGGTGGAAGTCTTTAAATTCAAAGAGTAAAGAAAGAACAAACAAAATGTGATTTTATATAAATCAGCTCATTTTAAATACGAACCCGCCCAACTGGATCATCCTAAACAGTCATCTTCAGCCCCACGCCTGGAACAGGATGTTCACTTTAATAACGTGGGGGATGGGATTTGATGCGGACAGAACTAAGAGAGGGGATTTCTTTGGAGTGCTAATCACAGGTGAGGAATAATGGGAAGAAGAGATGAAGGACGGGAATGGCCGGCCGCCTGATTCCTCTGTTTCATTGATTTCTTTTGCAGCTCTGTGTGCTGTATTTATCTTCTGGTTGCACACTGACATTCAGAACATTTAGAACAAACACACATGTATTACCTCTTGGATGACGTCCAGTTCTGTAAAAGCCATGCCCAGAACCTCGTCCACTTATTGCCTTAACTTAAAGGCGGTTTTTATAGCGGTTTTATAGTGGTGACAAGATGCCATTGTAAACGCTATTTTCGGGATCAAAGCCCCAGTCACTTCGTGCACCATTGCTCTATGGCGATGTAGCCAACTAGCTCTGTCGCTAACAACAAGATGGGCTCCCTGCACACAGAAATGGCATGAACAAAACATATTATTGGACCTAAGGCTCAACTTCTGGTAAGAGGCAGAAATAACTTGGGGGCGTTTGTGATGCTTAGTTTCACAGCTGTTACTTTTGACTACTTTTAGTTTATATTCTATTACTAGAAAGTGTCTGAGCTGTGCTTGGCACTTTTTTTTTTGTAGGAACATATTGTATGGCAAAACAATCGGTTGAAGGAATGGCATGTTGTCAAAGCGGCGTGACTCATCGGTGGAGGGAAAACGCACATCCTGTCAGATGAAGTGTGCGCCATTAGAAACCATTAGCTCTTATTTGTCTGTTTTACTTTTCTTCAGGGGCTCTTTCACCACAACCAAACTCTCCCTCTGAGCTTCCTCGTTTGACTTGAGGGTGCATCTTTACTCATCAGTTTCAAAGAAACGCTGACGTCGGCGAGTCCCCTGTCTTTGCTTTTCTCTTTTCCCCCATTTCTTATTCATCTGTTTATGTTTTTATAAACATGGCAAGAGTGCTCTTCTGGGCTTTCTTTCTATATTTAGGTCATAAATGTCTTTATTTTTCTTTCTTTTTTGCCTTTTTGTGTGCAGCTGTTGCCAGTATTGAGATCAATCTTTTATTCAGCATAATGGGCTGACTAAGGGATTTATTCTCAGTAAAAATCTGACTTAATACAACACCCTGTTCAGACGCTCAGGATTTTATTGAGTGCTGTTTTATTTCACCCCTGGCACTACATTTTGGAGTACCCGAAACACGTGTGTGTGTGTGTGTGTGTGTGTGTGTGTGTGTGTGTCCTGCGGTCTGGGAGTGACGAAAAAACACGACTTGCACTCCGACTGATGGAGTAGTTACTTTCATAAATCATGAGTACATCACTCCTAACATCAAGTTTGGCCTACGACCCTGGGAATGAGACGCACAATGAGCCTCTGTGTGTGTGTGTGTGTGTGTGTGTGTGTGTGTGTCTTTCTGTCTCCAGATTGAATTCTTAATTTGCCGTTTCATCTGTTGTGTTGGGAAATGATGCATCAGCCCTTGATGCCAGATACAATAATATCATTCTCCAAAGACAGAAATGTCCCTGCTGAGTGCCTAAAACAGACAATTAGAAAAGCTTTCCTCAACAACTCCGGACGTCCAACACACACAAACAAGCGCTCACACAAATGCATCACTAATGCGCGTTTGTCTCTTGAGCTTGGCGTTACGTGTGACGGAGACCTGGCAGGGGGATACAATATTCTCAGAGAGTGACACATCACCTTCAGGCGTGTTTCTGCTCGACTGCTCCCCTGCAATGCTGTGCTTAAATGTATTTTGCAGATGATTCTTATTCTTTATTAGCGTTGAGATATGTTCCTGAAGCTGTAATTTTCACCACGAATCTTTGACGAATGGCCCACATCCGGCGGTTGCCGGTGCCGGGGATGCACTTTCATTTCATCAAATGAAGACAGATGTCTGACATTGTGCACTCCTGTTTCAGAAGTCCAATCACTACAGAACACCACGTCCCAGAATAATTGAAGAAAAGCAGACCTGCTCGAGCCGGGGCAAGCGTTGAGCGCTTTGTTCTTTATCAACTATTTTATTGGGAAACTGTCCGAGTGACAGTTTTTCTTCCGTAGAAATGGTTGTCCTTGGGGGTAGAGCGATGAAGGGACCATGCGAAGCAGATTTCTTTTTCATTAATTTCTTTCATCAAGCCGAATCCTCAGAGGTCCCATAATCCTCAATGTCCACCACAATTGGCTGCGTCACTTTCACGCTCTGTCGCAGCTGCTGGAGACGATATGCTGCCAATCTCGGCATGTGCCAAAGTGTGGGAGTCACTGGTGAATGCACGACCTATACATGAGAGAGACCCTCCACTTTCTTTTATCGATTGGCTTCCCAACTGGTTGTGATGGGACAAGTCAAGTCGCTTTTATTTATGGAACCCCAACACCCCACTGGAGGTTTTCTCACTCTCACTTTTCGTATATGGCAGGTCGAGGCTGTGCTCTTTAATTTACAGAGACCACACAACGCCAATAAAAGAAACCTCGATCCCGCTTCTCCTCAGGTTTTCCTTTCAGCCGCAGAAAGATAAAGCTACAAAATAAACAGCGATTACTGAAAACAGGAATTAAAACAGCAGCCATACAATGTATGTTACATCAATAACTGATGAGCTGGAAATGTGTATTTATTACGAATGTAAAAGTTGGCAAAACAATTCTAATTTATGTAAATAAACAGGCCGCTTACTCAATTTCGAGGTCAGCTCCACATCTCAGCTAATATCTGAAGCAAAGTTCCACCCGTCTGCTCTTTGCTGCCGTTCTCATAAAGTGACTTTTGGTAGAAGACGGGACGGGCGTTTTGATCTACAATCTATGTATGGATGTCGGGGCGCCATGCGGCATTCAACTGCCTGGCTTCGGCATGCGGTTTGATGTGACATTCCCTCTCATCCGAAGAAAAGGAGAACAGTGGGAAGTGTTGGCGAGTCGCCGCGATGGTCCTGTATCATCATGCACAGATCAGGAGTTGCTTCCAACTGGCGCCACCCATGCTGAAAATATATGATTTCAAAAGGCATTGTGATGTTAAAAAGTTAGAGGGGGATGCTAAAGCAGCTGAGGTTGAAATGGGTGTCTGCAGGACACTGTTTGATATGTGCTTTGTGATCATTAGCAACAGGATAGAGGGGGAAGACAGGCAAAATGGCCAATAACTGCTGCAGGAAACTAAGCCAAAATTAATAAGCTAGAGAATTATGTTTGTGATGCTTTGTTATCAGCCACCGCATGAGTCATCGTTCTGCTTTTAGAATCCAGGATATTAAATGAAATGAAAAACATCTTTGGCTCACGTTTTGAGGGATGTTTTTTTGTCTTCGGGGCCTAAAATTGCAATCAAATTATGACGAGAGTGAAATTAGTTTTTTCCCGGATGCAGGTTCACCCAAATCATCAAAACACGCATTCGTGAAAGGCCAGGGGCAAAATCTATGAAATAGGCAACTGTCCTCACGGCGTTTCCTAATTTCACCTCATCGCACAAGCAGCGCACGGAGCAAACAACTGCCAGCGGAAGATAAACAGAAGAAGTCCATGGAGTCGCTGTCAAAAGGACCGGAGGATCTCCCTCTGCTTCACTTCATACTGTTGTCTAGTCAGTCGGCTAACACAGCTGCTTCCTGATCTGCATCTAGTTGTGTGCATCAAGCATGACATCAGCCGACACTGGCTCCACATAGCCTGAGGAGACACATACAAACAATTGGCTTTGTTCATAAGGAAGGTCTGTTTTATTTTTATCTGGATTCACATTGGTTCATTTTATTCACTTACTTTCCCCGTGGCTTTATCTTCGTGTTTATGTTCCTTTCCTTGGCTCTTGTTTCCTTTCCTTTCTGCTCCTCCTGCAACAGTCATAACACTCAGATGCCTCTCAGATTTACCAGCTTCTACCCTGATGCTTCGCCAGATTTGTTTATCAGAAGCTCGCAGCACCTGCTCTTAAAGGTAACGTTCACTGTCAGAGAGGCATTTGCCTCAGAGCATGGTTCGCTTTTTCTTTTTTTCTTTCTTCTCTCTCTCTCCTGGAAAAAACACTCTTCTGATTGAATCCACTCCCAGGTGCAAACAACTTGTGTGTGTGTGGCTTCTGTGGGAACCTGGAAGAAAGTTGATTGATTGAGGTTGCAGTTATGAGCGTGGAGTTGAAACAAGAGATTCATGGTTTGTTGTTATTTTGTCTCCAGGTACAGAAAAAGGAGAAAGTGAAGCTTGGGAAAAATTCAAATGGTTTGTCATATATCAATGACTGACATTATTGCCTGTGGTTGAATACAGGCACTGAAGCCGGAGTACAGCACAGCAAGTTTGTTGTTAGCATTAGCGACAATAACCAGAGACATAAAAAACACACTGGTTTAATAACAAAAGTGATGTCTGGAGGGCTCGGGGCAGAAAAACCACAGCAATGAACACCAATTGCCAGAAAGGAAACAAACAATATATTTTGGGCTTACCACTTCAACAACAGTTCAACCAAATATTCCAAAGCCTTTTTATGTATTTGCGGGCACTAAGAAGCCTTCTCTGTTCAACAAGGCCTATTATAGTCTCTCCTCCAATCTATTCATCGCCACTCAGCATGTAAAAAAAAGTCGCAGAATCTCCTTTTTCATGAGATCCCAGAGCGGCGCCTGTTGTACATCTGATCCCTTTTGTGCGGCGGCGCAAGAGGACTCGGAGCAGGCAGACAACAAAATGGAGAAAGTAGAGGATACGTTACATCGCGAGGGGGTAATAGGAGGGTCGTAATGGATCCATTGAGGTTCAGAATGGTAAATATTAAGAAACTGCTTGTCGCCGCATGATAGGAATGTGAACGGGGTCACGGCCGGTCGCTTGCAGACGCCGCTTATCGGCTATCTGTAGACGCTATCTGTCACACAACTGGACGGACAGGAGTCCTCTTTGACTTGGATGGCGTATGTGTCACTCAACAGGCATGCCTTTATGTACGGCGCTCCACTCGTCTCCCTGTCACTCCAGATTATGCGCCCCTCGCTCTCGGGTTTTTTTCTTTTTTCGATTCCATCCTTTACATTGCAGCACAGTCGTTTCTTGAACACTTTCCCTCTCTCTCTCTTTCTCTCTCCTCCTTTCTGTTATTGTCCCTGTAACACTACCTCTCCCCCATTCTCCCTTTGTGTGCACGATGTCGCAGACAGCACATGAACTTGAATTCAATTCAAGTGTCATGCATCTCCTCCACTTTGATCAGATGATGCTATTGTCTGCCCTCCGAGACACAGCCTGGAATTGCCTCCTGATATGCCCCCACTCTGGTAAAGTGAGATGTGAGCCCCCTCTGTGCTCGCTCAAACACAGGGGGCTTTTGTGTGTGTGTGTGTGTGTGTGAGTAAAGGAGGGGAGAGAGTGCAGCGGCAAGGGCGCATTAGCATGGTTTGCTAGCCTGCACACTAATGCAGAGCGATGCCCTGTAATAGCCAGGGTTCATTCAGAGACATTCTCTCACAGAGTTCAGCAGGAACATTCTATATGGTGGAGAGGAAATAAAAAAAAAAAAAAGGGGAAAACCTCCACAGATCTCTGAGGCTGATTAGGGTCCCCTCCTGGTGCTTTTCTCCAGTCACAAAGAATGGCCATATCTAATTTCCCATGCTCCACAACTCTCACTGTTTAACGCAGTCATAGGAAAACACCCACGCCATCTCACAGCGGCCAATTAAATTAATGAATGGATCGTTTTGATCCACGACCGGTAGGATTCCGCCACTTCGACTCTTGTCAACAAACGCCTAATTATTTTTTAGAAAACCTCTGCTGAAATATTGACAATTCTTCTCATGCTAAGTTTATTTGCTTCATTTTTTTTCTTGTCTCAAGAGCTGAAAAGTGACATTTTTTTTATAGGGGAAAAAATAGATCCTGTCTGATTAGAAGAGAAAAGGAAAGGAGGGAGAGCTTGAAAGGGAGACGGTTGGAGTGATTCAAATGAGTGCTTGGATATGCCGAGGGTTTAAGAGCCTTAAGAAATACAGCCAAAATGAAACAGGCAGCAGAGCACAGAGGAGAGGCTCCCATCCAAAACACGATTATTTCCCAGCAGTCATTCAGCAAGGCACATTTCCGCCCCAAAAATTAAGAAAAAAAAACTTTCATTAACTATTAAGACCCACTGGATATACATATAATACCTGATTTAGAGAAATTACTTTTCGAATGCCACCCACAGTGCATGAAATGACTGAAGTGTGTTTTCAATGCATTTTTGTTTCTCAAATTGAAGTTAGCACAACGTGCCATCCTTTCAGTGTGATGCGTCTTTATACAGTAACCAGCTTAATTTCACCCATTTAATACCCCGCACTTAAGCTCATGAAACCATAGTTTAAGCGTGAAAAAGGGCCGTCATACACGGCAGCTCTAGAAATCAGCTAAATGCCGCATGAGGTACCGTGACAGGACATGACTGATTATGTCCAATGATCTTAAAATGGAATAATCGCTGTCGGCAGGCGGGACATAATGAGGGTAAATAAAGGATAAAGCAAAACATCTCCATGTGTCCAAAGCATATGTCCGCATAAACTTCACCCCAACAAGCGCGTTGACAGATGGATACTTGCTGTCTGTTTTATTACCGTAATGTCCTCGAGGGCTGCGGAGGCAGAAAAATACAAATGTCTTCAGCGTAACACAGGCCGCCGAAACATCTTCGCTTAACCTGAGTTTGACCCGACATGCCCTCTAATCTGCTGAGCTCCAGTTTGTGCTTGCAGATTTGCAAGGTGACGGGAACAAAGAGGAGTTTCAGCATCAATTGTACCTCCGCGGCTCCCTTACAGTCAAGATGGCGGAGACGATAACACATACAGGGATTCATTCATCTTGTGTCGTCCCTAACTTGAGCGCATCAAAGCATGTTGGGCAGGGGTTTTATCTGCAGATGCTCCGGTTCAAAATGAGATACAAACTTGACTGTGGGCCTGTTTTTGAGCCAAAATATGTTGTATTTTTGGCCTTTTGAAGAAGTTGTTGACCTCTTGCAGCCTCGATTCCTGGATAGTTCAGAGAGTTGAGGACTCAGCCGTCAATGACGGTATTAAAACAGTCAATGAAATTGTGAATTACTGCAACCATGAGTGGCCCTTGCGTCATAAATCAGAGCAAACGTCAGGCTGCTGGGTCCGATTGTATGTGAGATTAGCTGAGGACACACACACACACACACACACACTCTCTCTTACGCCTGCAGAGATAATAACGTAACAAACAGCAATCATGACCACCATTTAAGTTCACATGTGAAAATGTATAAAAGAATGAAGCAAAAAACAGAATATAAGAAAATACACATAATAGAAAGATATACAGTCCTGTTTAAACATTCATTAATAGCAATGATTTTCACAAGTGCCAAGTTCTCAACTGATGACAGTTTACTTGGCAATTGGAAATACAGTTATGAGTTCATATGACGGGTAGCAAACACATTTGAAGTCAGATTAATTCATAAAGATGTCAGTGCAAGATTTAACAAGTCATTTGAACCATAAAGCACAATAATTAACCAATAAAAATGACAATGTTTCAGTTACTTCCGTGGTTGTTCAACCGATCTTCTCCATCAGTGATACGTTTAATTTATTCAAATTTGATTCCAGTAATCTTTTAATTTAATGTCTTCTACTGGACACAGTTCATTTCTTCACGTCATATTATGTCAACTTAATTTTTCTAAAGGATCAGCTTTGTCAATGTTGACAATTCTTCATACATAATCGTGTTCACATGCATCCCATTTGGATACATGTGAAAGTAATAAAAACAGCATATTACATTTACATCATGTGACTCTGAAAATTAAGCTGTTTAACATCGTAAATTGCCGTGAACAATCCTTCTTATATCTATGCTTCAGACATTCAGTCTCGTCAGGATGAATACGGGATATTGACGGGGATAAACGTCTCCATATGGTCATAGCATAAAAGCCAGAATGGATTTGCCCAGGTTAATAGATATGCATAACAGACACGTGCTAGCATAAAACCTCCCACGGTCGTGCACCACAGCAGGCGTGTAATCCATGATAAACTGCGACCAGCTTGTCGGTAAATTGACTCTCCATGAATCAAGATTACAACCTGGGATCACGGAGGACGTATGCTAACCCAAAAATGATGCAGCGATCACACGCAGAGAGGATTTG
Organism: Taurulus bubalis; assembly: GCF_910589615.1. NCBI lineage: Eukaryota > Metazoa > Chordata > Actinopteri > Perciformes > Cottidae > Taurulus > Taurulus bubalis. The sequence goes on from NC_136609.1 coordinate 8,273,622, forward strand.
GAGCCGTGCCCTGCGGCGACAGGTGAACATGAAAGTTTGCCGTGTGGACTGATCACTGCCAACGAAAACAAGACCGTTCAGTTCGGGACCTGTTTTTGCCGCCGGTGCTTCAGCCTGCCAACTCCTCATCTCGTGGTGCTTGCTGGCCAAAAACGCTATTTGCGTTTTCGACCAGGTGTCATCCATTTTATTAGCTTAAGTGGTAGTGCACAAGCAACACCTGTCCAACTTGGTAATTTCCCTCCAAAATGTTATTTTTTTAATGTGTTCTACGCAAGTTTAAAGCTGCACTCATCAACATGGAAGGTGAAACCACTCAAGATTCTGGCAGCTGTGATGAAAACAGGATTCTATTTCAACAGAGTTTCAAGGCACAATTTTAAATCATGAATGTTTGAAGGACTTTATTACCCAGAAACCAAATACCCGAATGCATTGTCACCCATTCTTCTTTGTACGGCAGTTGGAAGGAGTCTATCCGAGTCCACAGCCATACCCAGTAGTAGCGCTGTGAAAGGTAGACACAATGGTCCTTTGAGATACATGCTAATGCCCACATGCTAACAATGACAATGCTTTGATGCTGATTTATTTGCAGGTATAAACACAAAGTGCAGCAGAAGCTGAAGGAAGTGTCGTTGCATTTGCAGGTATTTTGGACATAACCCAATTGAAATATTAAATACATATTTTTTACTTGATTATGATGCTAGATGATGGTGTCAGTTCAGGAATTCATCCTCTGGGAACCAGGACTATGCATGGCAATCCATACAATAGCTGTAGCAATGCTTCACCTGAAAACCAACTATATCAAAGTCAAGGTGACGCTAGAGGGCAACTTTATCCTCTGGAGAACGGGACATTTTTTGCACAGAATTTGTTCACAATCCATCAGATATCTAATACTTAGTCTTGACCTACAGACGATAGAGACTAATCGGCATTGCCCTCAACTAGACCGAGAAGCGTAGCAAAAATGAAGAAAACTAATAAAAAAAACACTTTGCTGTGTGATACCTCCTCACTGTCAGATTTGCCACTTCCTACTGTGTGGTTTTATACACGTCGTGTCCTCACACAGAATACATTTATAACAATATTCCAACCAAGAAGGACGGGACAGTCTTTATTGCGGCTCCGTTTTGTGATTCGGGCTGATGAGGCGGCAGCTATTTTGACAGAAACATCTTGCCTATCTTGCTCTTACAACACCGGTTGCGAATTCTGTATGGATTTGCTGCCATGTCATTTCTTTTTGTTCCAATTATAGTCGACTCACAGCAAGCGGAAAGGGTTTGTTCGAGCCATTATGACAATGACTTGCTGACAAGAGATGCTCAGGCATCACCTCAGTTGAAAACAGAATGATCCAACAGTTTTGCATGAGCTGTCAAACTACAGGAAGAAATAATAGATACCCACAGTTTGTGTGTCTTCTGGGAACATTTTAGTAAAAGCAGTTACACCCCTGACTTTCTGCATTATGTGAGTGCAGCCCTGTGTAGAGGAAAGAAACAAAAGGTGCATGAAATTGAGCTGTCATTGAGTTCTCGCTCTTCTCTACTCTGACTTGCTAAGTTGTTTTACACTTCATATTTCTGTGCATACTATCAACTCAAGATGTTCTAATTACCAGCTCGACTGTGCTTTCATTGTGTAAATGAACACTTGATAAACGATGCTTTCTTGACTGTATGAATGAGCTCCAGCTAGGCAAAACACAATTAGCACCAACTGAGTTTGCCACAGCTGACATATTTCGTGTTTTTTTCTTTTGATAAAACATTGAAGAATGCATCAATTACTGTGGGTTCATACATTTATTGTTGGGAATGATTACCGTGTCAATTCAAGGCAATCAAGTTGTGCTGACTATAAAGTTTTTCCACTTCGTCGGAGTGCCGAAGAAAGCAAAATGTGTCTGCAAATTGTATGGAGACTAATGGCAATGAGACTTCTATGACCTTTTGTACAATTCTTTGCCGAAATACAGGACATAGATAATAATCATGACTAATTATTATTTCAATATTTCATCACAATATGATACAGAGACAACATTGCCACAGAGCAACTCACAAGCTTGACCTACAATTTCACAATCAAGAACAGGAAATATGATTAAATGTTATTGCCTCATGCCTTATAATTACTTTCTCTATAAAATCCTTTGGGTCTGCTCCCTGTAGTTGCACACAACACTAATGCGTTTTTCTTAGCCCATCGCCTTTAGCACAAGTACAGCCTTGCAGAAGCACTAGCATGGCTTGTAGTCTCTGGTTTTATGGCCAGCGACTTTCTGTCAAAGCATCTAAAATATCACCTGGTTTCATTTTCTTGCGATCCATCTCATCCCGGTATCAGCCAGTGGGATTCATTTGCAAAAGCGCTTGCATCTGGGATGATAGAACGTTGATAACGATTCACATGTCCTCCTTGTTCGAAAAATAGTGGGAATAAGGTTTGAAGATGCTCAGGCCAGGAAATGGCCTCTAGGTTTAAAGAGACAATGTATCACTCCTACGTGCATTCCTTTGAGTGCAGTATTTGCTATTATAGCTGGTGAAATATATACGTTTGTGGGATTTATTCATTCTCATTTATTTTACTCCCAGCAAGAACACCAACCTGCATATTACTGCGACATCTTCCAACCCTCATTGTCATGTGTGGCTCTTTATCAAAGGCTTCGCCTCGGACGCCGCTCTCCTTAACATATGTCCGTAGTGAACACAGCCAGGTCCCAGAAGAGCCCCAGCAGCCGCAGATGGGGAGGAGAGCCGCATCAATTACGTAGAAAGGACATCAATTTGATATATTGTGAGCATGATGGCATATGATACACAACGCTCCACACTGATCTAATATTACAGCTCTGCAGGGCACTTGAGCACTGCGAGGTATCCTTCCATAGTGGACACAAAGCCCATATTGTGTATATTAACATCCCTTGTGGATCATGTGCACCTGAGAAGCTCCACTCGTCCCTGTGTCTCCTCCTGTTACTTGAAGCTGCAGCGCGCTGAGTGTCCCCAGATTCTCGCTTCAGTGCCTCAACTCCTGCGGGGGTCCCGGTTATTAAAAAAAACAGAAAAAAAACCCACACATCTGTGCCCGAGCTGCTGATTTATGGCCAAACCTGTTTGTTTTTTTTTCAGAACACACAGCCAATCTTGTGACTCGCTCTGGTACCTGTGGCTATGTTGATATAGATTTTCACTTCGCTGCTTGCACTTCATCGCTCCTCGCTGGGACCCGGGCGATGAAAAACAGTATACACATGGTTTCTATATAATGGTACCTCTTGTGGTAAATCGTGCCCTTGAGTGTATGCTGATGTAAAATCCCCTGCTTCTTCTCTTACACTTGTGAACTCTGCGGGTTGGGGTTAGACGCACCATATTGTCTTCATAATAACCCCCTCGGTGGTCCCTTGTGGGCTACTTAAATACATTCGGGGTCATGATTGTGTACCCGGAGGTCATAATTGGTCACTTGGAACACCTGCCGCTGGGTGGGCTTAGCCGGTCCAGGTGTGAAACAGGTGACTTCTGACCTCTAGGAGTCCCACTCAGACCCCCGGGGCTCCAGTAGCCAGAGAGGAGGGGAGGGCCATATGACAGCAATAGGAAGAACTTAGTGAAGCGGCTCTGAATGAAACCCTATAAGCACAAATATCTCCCTTAGCCAGGATGGATTCATTTGCTCTTTTGCTGACTGGTAAATCTTTGGTTTCCCGCATGGAGGACCTGAGGTAAAATCCCGTCTGTTGCATAAGCAGATCTTTGAAGAGCTTTTCCTCTTAACTGCAAAGAGCTTCAAAGTATGCATTTGCCCACTGAACAGAGCAGGAGCGCTGATCTATAAGATCATCTAGTCATGGTCAGGCTGTTCTGTTACCTGCGAGACAACCTCTTGCTTCTGCTCTGTCAAATATGTGATTGATCAGTGTGGATGAAAAAATAATAGAGCAAACTGCATTACATCTGTAGGGGCCATTACCATCAGGATCCCTCTGCTGATAAACTATGCATCTTGATTCTGCCTTCATTCAATTTGATAAACATGCAAGCGTACAAAGACTGAATCGTGATTCTCCCAAAGAATTTCCATTTCTTTTCTTAATTCATTCTTCATCACCCGAGGGAAAGAAGGTCCCTCATTTGTCGCTCAGATGAACTTAAATGGTTCTAATTCTTCAGAGAAGCAGAGGCGCATGGCTCACGGCTATCTGGGCCCCACGGCTCCAAAATGCTAATATGTGATTTGGAGGCATGTCCAAACACATTAGAGTGTATTTACATCTCTCTGTGCCAGGTGTGAAAGTGGTCTGATGACTTGGTGGTGGTGGAAACTAGAATTCTTTGATTAAAAGATAACACACGCAAAATATGGCACTGAATAATCTCCATTCAGGAATCCGCACGGACCAAAGTGGAAACAAAAATATGACTTTTTGAATTCCGCAGAATAAAGCCCTGTTTTAAGAGCCCCACTCTCGTGGTCGCTTCGCCGGTCTCATGATTAATCATGTAGCGCCCGCATTTCTGGTGTGAACACAACATAACCAAAACAGTTCAGTGTAAGAGAGGAGTAATAGCTCGGGGGACTGTGCTGGTCTCAGAAGTTTGATGCTCGGTGTGATAACTGCCTCATGATCCTCGTCCTAGTTTTGATAGTGTCAGTGGCCTGACGCACAGCCTCAGGGCATTCCTCCACTTACTTCCGGCACCGGCTGTTACATAAATATATTAAGCATATATTACCTTCTGTAAGATGCCCTGACTCGACCTCTCATTAAAACAGGTTTTTTTTTACGCGAGGTTGAAACTGCGTGTTTTTTTTTTTTTAATACAGCCGCTTGTTGCTGGTGTTTGCATAATCCACCCACTGGTACTTACACATACACTACAAGAGATGGTTAATTTAGGATGCTGGTTTCAGGGAGTACGATGAGAGGAAGTAAGCTAATAAGAACGGCTGATGTTTAAAGTGTCTTTGAGTATTCAGAAAAGCGCTATATAAAATGAAAGTATTATTATTATTATTATTATTATTAGTCATGTGTCACTAGTGTGGTAAAAGGAAACAGAGGAGGGAAAGTGCCTCGCCTGAAGCCAATGAAGTGGTTGTCAATGTGCATGAAGCAGAAGCGTCGCTGTTCCACCGTTGGCTAATGATGGCCAAGAGCATAAGGACGGCATTGTTTAATACACCCCATGAATACACCAATAGTACATCACATTTATCCATCCAATACTTTATGATGTCCCTACCCTGCTGTTGCTCTAGGCCCCAGGCCCATTGGTTTATAATGAATATCTGAATCTTTAGAAAACACGATGCATAAATATGTATTTTTTTTAAAGACTCTGTGGTTTACTGAAATAGCTGGGCATGTTTTTTTTTTTATTATTAAAGATTACTCAAACAGCAGTAAACAGTGCATTTGTTTGGCACTATTTTCATCAACGGATTATAACACGTTTGATTAATACACATGTCGAATTGATTTCATATAATCTACAGTGTCTTTGCAAATCTATAGCACATATTATTACGATGAAGTAATATTTACACATTTATTCGTTTTCTGATGGGATTTATCAATATACATTATGAAATATCACTCATCCTGAACAGAAAGAAATAAACAAAACACAACCAGGGATACAAGAATATTTCAAATTAAAAAATCTTGAGTTGGCGACGGAAGGTGTTGTGTTGGTTGCCATGAAGAACCTCCTCAGGTAACCTCTCCCTTTCTTTTTTCCCCCCTTTTCTTTTTAATTTCCCGCTCTCGGCAGACCATTCGAAACAATTGCGAATAAATGTGGCCAAGTGTGGAACACAGCTCCCCGCTGGCTGTTCCCTTTGATGAGTGAGCAGTTTATTAATTAGCCAGTCAGACTGCAGAGGATGGCGCGTTGCCCACCGAGCTGGAGCTTAGGTGTGTAGCTCGCAGGGAGAGGTAATATTTTGTAGCCGTCCAGATGCCAGAAGAGACGGCGCGTCCGTAATCAAGTAAACTAATTCAGAGTCTCTTGTGACAACAATAAGGATATTTACTTTAAATGCGGCATGCTTTTCTGCCAACATTTAATGGGGAAACATAATGCTAATTAGGCTTGGTAAACTAGTTCATGTTAGTGTGGGACGCAGCTCTGTTCTTGGCATTTTGTGGAGCACAGCAACAGGCTTTTCCGAATTAATTATGAATTGGCAGTGATAAGATATGCAGTTCACTATAGAACTCGGCTGTCGCACATATTTCACTGCTTTGCCTAATATTCAGCCCTTTGCCAGACAATAACAATAAAACAACACTTGGACGAGGTGGGAACATTCCCACAAATATTTGGCTTGGTTCAAAAGGAACATAATATGACAGTAATATATATCCATCAAGTTGATGGATGTTTTTTCTACGTGTTGCCAGCCAGTGCATGGGAACAGTCTCATATTCAGTGTTTGTTGAATCACATCAAACGTCACCTTTCTTCGGGTGAAGGTAAGTGCTCATTGGGAAACATATTAAAGTGATCCGGCGAGCCCTGAAGGCATTCATAGCTGTGTCATTTTGTAAGATCTGTGCAGAATGCTACATTTAGCGGTAGCAGCTGCATGCTCTCTGCATACATTCCACCTTTTAAAAGTATTAAATTGTTGTAATTCAGCACGTGCAGGTTGGAACAGACGTGCATCCTGGCGCGTCGTCTCATGTTCCTGCCTCATTTCTCGCAACCGTTTTTTGGGTGTTTAACATGCTTCTCTGTGCCTCGACGTCGGTTATGTAAAACGTCATCTTTCATATGCACGCACACACACCGAATGCAAATACGTTTTCTCCTGAGGATCTGTTTTGTGGAGTCAGAAGAACACAGTCAACCAAAATCTGTTCTACTTTCTAATATGCAGCTATAAATGTTTCACATGATTAATGCTCAAATTTGGAATTAGTTCACCAAGATAGTCGAGACGTTACTTGGAGATGCTAAGTCATGGTGAGAACTATATAAATAGCAAGACAAACATTAATATAGAGGGTATACATGAGCTAAGACTATATATACTGTGGTGAGATATTATAAATGTCTCCCTTTATGTTTCCATCCCTATCAAAGGGTGCAACCTGTGCTGAGGTCAGGTCTATCAGTGTGCACTTCTTCAAAGAAATGACAGCTTCAACCTGCAAAAACGCTAAATTTTTGGAGTGAATGGTGTTCCAATGTTTCTCGGGGGTCAGAAGGTAATGAGTGTCTGGAAATGAACCTCTCTTCTATTCAGGAGATGGAATGGCGCCTCTAGTTTTGTGTTACAGTTTGCCTATTCAGGCCTTTTGAAAAGGAGTGGGCTGCAGTGCTCATTGCAGCACTAATGCACTCAATGTCCAGGGTCTTATTTAAAGTAGTTAAAGTCCAAGAACTCAATTTATTTTGGTATTTTCTGGTGAGCACAAATTGCATTTTTGCACAGCTTTTCTACGAATATTGAAAATGTTTTCTTGGCTTCTGGTCGTGTTCTGTTTCTGGCTCTCTCACAGAACAAGAAATGGAAAAGCTTACTTGACGGAGGCACATATTCAGCAAATTGAATCAATATTGTGTTATGGTATGCTGTATAATATCGTTCATAAGTCTGTCCACATGAAACCAATTACTTGAGCAGAATGTTTTTTGAGCAGTGCCACAACTGCATTTACCACATCATATTACACTTCAGAAATATCTATAGTTCAAGGAAACACTGTTCTCTCCAAACCATAATGAAAATTAAACCCAAACAAAAGCTGTATTATGAGACTTCAGCTTTCGCTGGAGAAGACTTCTGTCTGTGTTTCTACCTTTAAAAAACGTGCTTTTAATAACTTCAGAAATGTGTTAATAGCTGCATATTCCAGTCAATTGGCATTTTGTGTGGAGTTCTTCAACGAGGCGAATTTTCTAAATGGGCTCAGATGAGTCTTTTTGGGGAGGAAGTGGAGATAAAAGATGAACAAAACAAACAAAACCTGTTCAAATGTATCACAAGGGATCATCCCACACTGAATGGACCAACAGATAAGCTAATCTATTTTCCATTCTACCAAGAAATAAACAAAATAAAGCGATGCATTTGCTTCAAAGTAATAGCATAGTGAAGCGATTCCCTTCATTTGTTGACGCTTGTGTTTAAAAGATGAAACATGGAAATGCAAAGAGTCAGCAGGCAGGTGAATGAATGTGGTTTATGTAAGCCGCTGACCACGGAGCGTCCGCCGTGCCGCTGGAGCAACCAGGGGCCAACGAAGAAAGAATTACTCCTCAGAATCGGACAGCACATCAAAGCGATAACCAAACCAGAAGGTGTCATCAGAAGGGCTCAGGGGCGGCAGCATGATTTGAATCCGACTTCACACGCGCAGAGCCACCTGAAGGCACGTTCAACGCAGTCCTACGCAGACTCAGGTAGCGGTAGCTCAGAGGCAGCGCTGTCATGGCGGGAAGAAGTCAGACAACAACAAAAAAGCTCTCGCAAAGCCCCGTCCGTGAATACATTAAGAGCTATTTTTGTTGTTTCCCCAACAACTTGTTTATCAGCGCGGATTGTTTCATCTTTGCTGAGGTGTGCGTTCACAATTGCGCGCGCCCTTTTCTTCATGAGTTCCCACAGACCCCTCGCGCTTAACAACAGAGCTAAGTGGGTCAGCATTCCATTTCAAATGCTCCGGCTGCGGCAAGCAAAAGCCTCGCAGGACCACGTGACTCCTCACAAGTCCCGACAAGTCCACTCTGTTGCTTTGTTATTCGCGTGCATGTGCGTATGTGTACATGTCGGGGTGGGAGGTGGACATCCTTGCACTGCGCCTCTTCTCTGAGGAAGAATATATTAAAGTGTGCAGGCCGCTTGTCAAACAGTCATGGACGGGAGCTATAAATTGTGCCGGTCTGTGTAAACACGATTCGTTAAGTGCCAAAAGGTGCCTGGCAGGCGCCCCTCTGTTATGAAAGTGAAGGGCAGTTGTCATGCTATCCTCGTCCCTTTATTAGAACAGTACACACCAGGTAAACACAGGCCCGACTCGCCCTTAAATCCAGACAACCTGGGAATGTGTAAGAGCAGAAGGATGAGGTGGCGGCGAGCAATTAGCAGCAAATTAAGTTTGGGGGAGTCTGCAACGTCAGGTTATCGCCGATGCATTAACATCTTTTTTTTCTGTTTTTAATTGTTTATTGCTTTTGTGAAGAAACTCGACCCTTAGGCGGAGAAGAAGAAAACACATTACGCTATTTTATCCTCAACAAACAGTTTTTCCTTACTTCCAAAGAAAGCTTTTTGTGCCCTTTTTTGCATTTCCAACCAAACGGAGTGCCATGTTTAAGAGCTGTGACAAGTCTCAGGGAGATAAGGGGGACAAATTTGATTTTGGCTCAGGGCTCCTGTAACGCGCACACACACCTTTACACTTAAACCGTCTCCTGATCCCATGGACGTGACAGCTCCTCGCTATTCCTAACACTCATCCCGTCCACGATAACGTCGTGCATGTAGTGAGGATGGAGCATCAGGTGAGGGGGAGAAGTTTACAGGTTGAACACGCACAACAATTTATTTGCTCAGGCGGAAAAAGAAATAGCAGATTTGTGAGGAAGGGGATCAATGTGTAATTATTGTATTTTATGTGCACGCTTTCAATCAATCATTACCAATGGGAAAGTGTGTAAAAAATGATGGGATCGCAGTATATTTTTTTTTTTATCTTCGACTGCTGTCATATTGAACAGAACTAAATCGACAGTGCTCATATTTGACTCTGAAGCCAATACTCAAAATGAATGCGCAGGCACGTTCTCCCATTTCAACTCAAACTATGGAGACAACCAATGGTGCAATCACACCACATAAAGCAGACAGATGTAGTTGGAAAAAGTTTGTGTGTGTTTATTTTTCGATTTAACATCTCTGTTTTATGTATTTCTTTTTTTTTTTTTTACAAGATAAGTGTGTTTTCATCCAGCCTCGATTTACATACAGTGTTACCCTCAGTGAGTCAAGGTAACACTGTTAATGGCACACGGGTCTTTTTAATTGAAGCCATTATGGTGGTGTTTACATCTGGAGTTATGAAGAATTCATGTATTACAAGCTGACCTTGCCCTGACTTTCGATTAGTTCTTTCAAACTGATTACATATTTGCATATTCATTGGTTTCAAGTATGAACACATTGTAACCCTCATGACTGAGGATCTCTGTATGCACAAACCTCAGTGGTAAACATCATCAACTGTGTCCTTATGAAAGGTTAGGCATATATTATCATATCCAATTTAATTTGAAGGACTCACTTAAAAATTCAAGCTTTTTGTCTTGCCTTTTTGGTTATTAGACAAAACATATTATTGAGGGTCCAAAACAAACAATACATTTTGGAATCACCTCCAACCTTTCATGGCAGCAACTGTTTAATTTCATAGCAGAATAAAAGCAGAAATTCAATGTTTATAAATAACATGCAGATGTTTCCAGACGTAGTCACTGTAAGTTTTGAAAATGACGATGACGTCGATGGATCATATCAAAATATGTGTTATATAATGAGTTTTATAAACAAACTGGTCTGGTAAAACCAAAAGGTGAGTGATTTGAGTGTTATGTCCTGTGGTGCTAGCCACTGAGTCACATGACGTTACACTACAAGCTTACATAATGAGCCAAACCATGATGTTCAATCTAACCCTGAATGAGCATTGTTGTTGTCTAAATTTAACCAGCACCGCTTCACAATGCTAAACGCGTGTTTCAACGTGTCAAGATATTACTCAAAAGCTTTCCCACGGCTTCATTACAGTGATGCAGGAGGGAATCGTGACGGGCAGGGATGAGACCGCTTAAGCATTGCTGGGATCAGATTGGTTGGGTATAGCCTTGAAGTCTCCGGATCTCAACCCAACTGAGCCTCGATGGTAAAATTTGGACCGACATGCTAGACATCCCTCTCCATTACTGTCATCACGACTCTAAATGAGGGAATATCTGTTGGAGGAATGGTTTTAATCCCTCCAGTAGAGTTCTTTTAGAATCTATGCCAAGGAACATGGAAGCTGCCATCTGTACATTCCTGCTGAAATCATGGCAGCTACAGCCTGATTAAGGTCTTGTTAACATTAGGGAAGTAGAGGTGTCTGATTGACAGCACTTGGCCCTGAGAGTTAACCCTTTGTGCCCCAGCAGCTGCTTACCACTGCTGTAAGGGAGCAAATAAATAAGCATTACTTTGAATAAATACACAGCCTAGGAATGATTCTCGTTTTCTCTAAGACAAATGCTCAAAAGCAAACAAAGGATAAATTCAGTAAGCAAATCTCTCTCCTCACATTTCCTGTGTGTGGTAAAATCATGTTGTTCATGTGTGTTTTGTGTGTGTGTGTGTGTTTTTATGGGGGGCTCACAGCAGTTGAGAGATGATAGAGGGATACAATTTCCAGCACCGAGCCGCTCTGTTATAATTAGAACAAATACGCCAGGAAAATGGCAATCTTTAGCATGCAAACACACAAACACACACATTTGTAGGTTTTCCACAGAGACTATGATTCCACAGCTAAAAATACCCCAGCAAACAAATGAAACGGCATCAAACCACCCTTCCGCATTAATATGCAGATTTCTGAGCAGCCAATTTTCATCGCAACAAAATGTTGAACCAATACCAGCTGCTAACCGCATGTAGGCTAATATAAGTTCCTCGTGACCGGCAGAATGTGCTTGAACCAAGTCCATGAAATTTGATCTCGAGCTTTCTTGATCCACTTGAAGCTAAAGTTGTTTTGAATCCAAGTTAAATGGATACAAACAGACCTTAAATCTTCGTTTAATTACCAGGGAATGGAAAATCAACTGGTGATAAACTGTGAAAAACTGTGAAAAATGGGATTTGAAGTTGTTGGAAGTGACTTTCAAGCATGTGTTAAGCTCTGTCAATTGCCAGAAAGACGCTACACTGTCTGGGGGGAATTAATTGGTACCATTGAGTCAGTGTAATCAGTCACAGACAAAAAAAGAAGAAGACATGCCCATGCAAGTGTGACCTTGGAAAGGAAGACCAAACATTAAAACGCAACAACCACAACTTCCACAATGGAAATTTATTTGAATGAGGGTCATTGCATTGCAGAGAGGTGATGTCAAACACACATCCTTCATTGAAGGCAGCAGCAAGAGGAACGAGGTTTATTGTTCCAGACTTGAACGGGTTGCCAATTTAAAGTGAGCAAGCCGGTCCGGGAGCATTCTGAGAGTTATTACCAAAGCAGAAAAGAGGAAACAGAAATCCCTTCTGCAGCATCTACAGTATGGACGGCTCCTCCAGGCGAATGACTGGAGGCAACCCTGAGGATGTGTCTTTGCTCACCTTTACCTGTAAAGATGTGCATTCCAGAATCCACAAGGGACTTTTAATTATTGAGCTGACCAACACCAGCTATGCTATTTTAGCTCAATTTCCATGTTTGTTTGTGTGTGTGTGTGTGTGTGTGTGTGTGTGTGTGTGTGTGTGTGTGTGTGTGTGTGTGTGTGTGTGTGTGTGTGTGTGTGTGCACATACATCTTTTATTGTGCAAGCTCAGTAAAACCTGAACAGAAGGTAATGACAGTAACACATTGTGGCTTGTTTATGTGATGCTTAGCTATTCAGCACACAGAGATGTAAAGGCTAACTCGACAGCAAAATGTGAATATACATTCTCTTAAAAAATACTTTGGTACAGCAAGGTCGAAAACGTAGAACGTAGGTGGTATTTTAATGATTTAAATTGCTTAGTTTTTTTTTGGTTTCCACCAGGTGAGGAAAACAAGCAGCAGATGTACTGCACTAACATTTGTTAGCACATGTCAAAACTCCAGCCAAAGAGGTTGGACTATAAAGCTTCTCCACAAAAAGAGATAATTACTTACTAAGTTCTTAAATCTATGCCACAATAAATAGACATATTTTGGATACAGACCTCCTCTATACAAGCTCAGGAAAGGTGCATTTCTGTGGACGTTTGGAATTTTTCTGAAGAACATTTCTCTTTCTGTGGAAACTCTCAACTCTATTTTCTATTCATTCCTAACAAACTGGAACACCTTTTAGATGATTTGTGACTCTGGATGTCATCAGTTTATGACAAAAAGAGAATCACTCTTGTTGTACAGAAGCGCAAAACTAATATTTGTTCACAAGAAAATACCACAGATGAGTCTTGTGTGGTCTGCATTGAGGGCGGACCAATGTGGTTTCTTGCCCCACAATAGCTGTCAATCAAAGTATTGCTGAAATGAAAAGATGAAAACTAAATGACAGCACAATGACAGCATATATTTTTTAACATCCATATGGTTTTGGTGGTACTGGAGATTTCTAGTTGAGATATATCTCAAGCCATTTCAATCAGCAGATACAATAATGTAATACATATGGAAAAGAAATAAACAGTGAAAAGACTTTGGTAATTGGACTCCATCGTGAAGTAGTATAATAGAGGGGTAGTGATGCTAAGGTCAGATAAGGCATTGTTCCCCTGGAGTCCAGACCCTGGTGGTGGTAAAGGGAGTTGCTGCAATCCTATGATGCTGGAGGAGCACGACTGAGGTCGAGGAGGGTCGCATCTCATTGTGCTGGAATGACATCTGACAGCAACAGAGGAAATATGTTTCAAGTTTAACAACAACAACAATGTGATTGGCTTCAGGAAACTGGTTGGCTAGATCCTGAGCGGTCTGCTCTAGGGCCACTGCTTTTCCCACAAATCTTTAATAATATTTTCTCTTCTGTAAAGAAATGATGATACAAATGTATGTACAGTAGTTTCTTCTCAGTCATTTGCAATATCTATGTAATCCAAAGAACAAATGCATGCTCTTCACATACAATCCAGCTGTAATCTGAAGGCTGACGATGTGTGTCTGCTGGTCCCAAAAAGTATGACTCACCAGATCACATCCTTTTCCACCAGTGGTTAGAGCTAATTGACGTGTAGAACTTTAAGGTTAACTAGACTTTAATCCTATTTTGTGATGATAAAGATTGTGTTTAATACTTGCTTGATGCCCTTGTTTATCCTTTCATCGTCTTTCAAAAAGACGCTGTTGCCTTTCATGAAAGATTCCTGACGGCCTAATTGCCGCTGTTGAAGCTAATTATGTAAATTTGAGCATGCTGTCACTTCACAACACTTTACTGGTGGCACTTTTGTCAGCTTGTGATGGTGCTATTTATTCTGCCCATGATGAATATCTGACATCATGATTCATGGGCACTGGATCCGGGAAGTTACTTGATTTTCACCGCCATACTTTCCTATCTTTCAATCATTTGGGTGGTCATCCAGTTTTACTCCCTCACAGCTGCATCCCATCCTGTGAAGTGTAAATAATAGCAAAAAGGAATTAGCATTATTCCAATAGTCTGAACTTCTTGAAATATGGTTTAATTCTCTTTTTTTTTATCATTTATGGGTAACTCATAGTCTTCATGCATTACACTCCTGTGGTTTAGAACATTGTGCTCTGCATTAGAGTATTTATTAATATAGTTTTGCATGGTATTTTAACCAACAATATTCACCCTGTGGGAGCCCAGGATTCTGATTCAGGGCTGATATCTGTGGTTTATGGAGTTCATTTCATATTTCCAGGCCAGCATTAAATGAGCCACGTGGTGTTTTCAGCTGGCTGTGTGCCATCACAGCGCACAGTTATGGTTCGCTGTTCTAGCTTGGAGAATTAAATACTGTATTTCTGTTTGCAAAGTGCAGGCCAGTGAAAAAAGTTCTTGAGTGGCATCCCCTTTTACTGTGGTAAGGTTGACCTTCCTTGCAAGGTCTCACAAAGTGCAAACGCCGGCTGTAAAATAAACATCTAAAAGTACAAACCTCCCATAAATACAAGTCCTTAATCTGTCTCAATCTCCCTCCAATGGCAGGCAGAGCACCCCTCTTTCCTCCCCTCTCTCATAGAGAAACACAACCCTCTTAAGCTCACTCAAATTTCATCCCTCTCAAGTTTTGCCTTGAGTCTCGTTTTCCCTGTCCCGGGATTGAGAGCTGCCATCTGTCTGGGTCGTCCCAGCTCGCCTGCAAACTTTGGACTCAGGAGGCTTTTAGATCACACACACAGTCTCTTGGCTTATTGATATTCAAATAGCCCTCGCAGGGGATTTTCCAAGCACTGCTAAAAGATGCATTAGCCGAAGAGAAAATGGGATTATTTTCTCAATTTTACTACTTGCGATCTCATATTGGAAAGGTTTGGATTAGAACACCGTAATTAGGTTTTTATTGGCATCTATGAAGGACTTGTAAAAGTGGTAGTGACGGTCCATGGGTTTTTATTCAATCTGTAAACAAAAAGGGGAAAGTTAACTCCAGCATTTTGACTTATAAAGCACTCATGCGTCTTGGATTGTTGCATTAGGTTTTTCCATTTTGAGCCCGTCTCATTATATTACAGCTGCCTGGTAGAAAATGACGAACCACTGAAAGAGCTGTATTTAATGTAGGGGAAGTAATGAAAAGCTGCTGTTATAGATAAAACCACCTGTACTTCGGCACAGCGATGCTTTGAGCTTAATGCTAACATCGGCATGCTTTTGGGGGATGAGTTGTCGTACCGTAACCACAAGGTAGCCGGTTCGATCCCCAGTCCCCCCATAGTTCACATGTCGAAGTGTCCCTGAGCCAGACACGTAACCTAGCTGCTTCCCGGGCGCCTCTCAGGGCAGCCCACTGCTCCTTAACCAAGGACGGGTCAATGCACAGAAGAATTTCCCCAAGGGGATTAATAAAGGATAATTTCTCTTCTTCTCGTACGTCCTCTCAATACCTTACCTGCAATGACCATTAACATGTTTGTGCACCATGTTCTCTATTAGCATAAACACATTCGACAGTTAGAATTAAAGAACAATGGAATCAATGACAGACAACATACTGTTCCTAGGTACCAGAATACAAGAACACATTATATAAAAGCCCTTACATTTCAATGATATACTTTGGTGGGTCTATGTATGGGGTCTCTGTTAGCACTTATAATAATACTTTAATTGTATATAGAGCTTTTCTAAGTATGCTTCATTGTGACCTGCATCTTGATCATATCAAGTGTCACACTAATGTAAACCCCTGCTGATATAATGACTGTAATTATACTTATGGGTGTGAGATTTCAAGAGGAAATTCATGACAATCATGTGTTTCATTAAAATGTGTCGCCGCATAAATCCCCAGACATTCACTAGTATGATGCTGTTCTGTCTTTTCAGTTTTATTATTGTAACATATCTGAAAATGGAGGCCAATTAGGCCTATAATCAAAGAAGGTGGTTCTCCTGCCTCTTATTCATCTATTCATAAAAAGTCTAATACTTTCCAGATGAGCCAACAGCCTAAATTACTTTTAGCTTTTTACTTTAGCTCCCACAATACTTCTACCAAAACTTTCCATGGTTCATTGTTGCATAACGTGCTGACAATGAAGAATAAATGTACATTTCTGCAAATTATCTTCACAGTTATTCATTCTACATTCTCTCTGAAGCATGCTGCCGTGTTTATTTATGTATTGTCTGAAAAAGGAAAAAAGGAAAATCGAAAGAGAATGTCTGTAATCTGCTAAATATGATTACATTTAAGGACTGCATCTTATTTTAGGCCTTTATACAAACATGTTGAGGCCCAGATTAGGTGACGCTGTTTTTCAGACTTCATTTTAGTATTACATTCCCTGAGGTTATGGGGCAGAGTATCATCTCAAAGTAGAGCGTGGAACAGCAGATGAAACAGGCCTGGGGTGATGCCACACTCTGAAGGAGAGGACACTGACCCAGCTATGGCGCCACTAAATCCTACAGGAACAAGAACTGCTTTAGACTAGACACATTATAATGCCACATTGGCATGTATTTATTCCCAAAAACCTGCGTAAAATGTGCAAGCATTTACCTCATGGATTCATTTACCTCATGAGATGAACTGGAGCAACAGTGGCAGTCCTCCTGTTAACCCAAAGAAAGCAGCCCACTTTCCCGAGCACATAGCTCTGAATAAAAGTCAAGATTTCCATTAAGCACCTCTTCTTATATATATATTCACCACTCTGGTCCTCTGCTTTTTATGCAACACCAGCCCAGATCCAATATGTTGGAAATGTAGGACCCTCAGGTGATGTCAAGGGATATATGTGTCTAAAGACTGTTTGCACCAGCGCTGCAGAAACTCAATGACCTTAGTCCCCACATTTTACTCAGGGAGTTGAGTCCTGGGACGTGTGTATTCATAAAAGAACAAACAATAGATTTTGTGACCGCCGATTCACCACTACTGTCAGATACAGTAGGGTAGCGCGGCAGATGGGCTATGAAATACGTTTTATAGCCAGAGTGCAACAAATTCCTGAGGCGTGTCGTAGCCTCCAGATACTGGGTGAACTGGATCATTGAGCTAAATGACTACTTGTGAACTTAATGTGCAATGCGTAGCAATTAGAAAGCCACATAGAAAGCGCTTTGTTTTCTATTATTTATGCTTTTTACATTAGTTTTCTTCTCCTTTTTGTCTTCAAACATTGGTTTGTGTTTCATCTGCAGAGGGGAATAGATAACTTCCTCCTGAAGCCCTTGAATTGATTTGCTAATGTTAGAATGCTGTACCCCGATGAATATTTCAGTATGATGAAAACAGATTTAACAGTCTGCATGTATTCAATTAAGACGGTAGCGCAAATGATGACATGGGCACATTAAACCTAAATTATGCAATATCATCTTATTAATTACACACTATCACAGAGTAGACGAGTGACATATGATTGTATTTGACATTTTCTCCGTAATTACTTACTTTTTCAAGAAGTCTTTGATGCTGTTTTTCAACAAGGTACATCGGAAGAAACTTTGACATTTGCTTTGAGTTAATTTTTCTTTTCACCTCAGATAAGCTTATCGTCTGCTGGTTGAAGCTTCACATGTCACGCACAAACATGAGAGCGGTTTCCCATTATTATCAGTAATGCATTGCGACAATAGACACATTTTTGTTGTTACTCTTTGCTTCGTTTAATTAAAAAACTATTATTGTGAGTCCTTTGGCCATTGTGAGATACACTGAAGGTCAACTTCCTTGTTTGTGCTCTCACTGGTTCCTAGTAATAACCATTTCTCAAAATGAACAATGTTTCATCTCATTGAAATATGAGTTGCATAACTAATCGAGAGGAGAATGCAGTTAAGCGACTTGGCCCACTCTAAAAGAAGCCATGTGTGCATATATTTGAGTCCCTTCTTAATATGTTGGGCTCCTGCTTCCATTCCTGTTGGCACGACTGACCACAGTGAGCTGAGCACAGCATTCTGGCCCAACGATAGATGTCACAGTGCATTACGGCACTAATGACTCAGTGGAAAGGACAGGCACTGGCAATTAGAGGTATGTGTGGATCTAGACGTGACGCTGTGGTTTTTACTGTGGAGTGGAAGGAGAATAGAGGGAACTGAATTAGGTACTGGGACCTGCTGTTGTATTGCTGACAATAGAGATGTTGTGGGGTAATAATTTGACTGTTTCTGCCAATAGATACAAAATGAAAAAAATATATAATTGAAGTGAAAATATAGAGCAAAACAGGGATAATAGAATGTCCCTGTAAGGATAACAAAGGGTTTTATGGTTTTCACAGACAAGAGGCTTATTATTACTATTATTTTTATTATTATTATTATTATCATCACCCCCCTTTGTTTCTTACTGTTTATTGAGATGGTATATAATTGAACTTGTAATTTGGTGAAAAACGTTCTGAGGCTGGAGAACATTTGTAACCGCGTGGCAGCTTTCTGTATGGAACGCTATTCAGATTCATGATTGGAGGTAACAGCGATGGTTAAGCAGGGCGGATCGGCAGACTTCAAAAGATGCTGTGGGAGAGTGAAAGAGACGGAAACTAAGTGGGGGCTGATCATTTAACTTGAAAAGTCATTTCCATAAACTCATACAGAGTGTGATATTGTAGGTGGTTCTTATGAATATGCATCACTATCATAAAAAAAATGGTCTGCAGAGGCTTGTAAATGCAAGAACGTTTTTTTTTTGCGAGTATGGTGGCTCACGGACTTGTTGATTCATACATTGAGGAAGAGCTGCTGGGTTGCGAACAGATTTAAGGCCTTGTATCATGCACATCTTGATTTTTGTTGGATTGGAATATTTGTTGGGGCAAACATCCAACAACGAAAAAGACCTGCTCATCTTGAGGCTACGATTGATGACAGCAGTTTGTTCCAAAAGTCTTGAGATGTGCCATTGGTCAGCTGTTTTGCTCTCAAAGCAATTTTGTAACTCAAGCATCAGACCAGTTGAATCTCTGGAGCATGACAGCTTTACCCTGTGTTGTCAACAAACTGCACGCTAAATGCTATTGGCTCAGCTAGATGAAGGAGGAAAGACTGGAGCCAATGTTTTTCTGCAACTTGTCTACCATTCCCGGGGCAAAACTAAAAATACACCCCGTTGATGATCTCAACACGGCCAACATTGTGCCTGCAATCAAATATCCTCAAGCAGGAGACTCTAATGGGCTGTGATCAAGACACAAACAGGAAATGGGCATATTTCCGCTGGGATCCAAAACAAAAAGAGGTCCCCATTGCAGAAAACATCATGGAGGTATTGTTCATTGAGAATGAAGATGCTCCAGGGAGACTTGATCTCATGATGCCAATTCCTGTTCCTCCTACCTTCCATCATTAAAAGAAGAGAACGTCCCTTGATCTTTTCCTTTCGATCGAAGAAAAGATTACTGTGCACAAGACTAGCCAACAGCATTTGGCTACAGCTCTACAACCCTTCAACTTGTCCAAATATTTGTGTCAAATGAGTCCTGATTCCCCCCCTCTAGTTCGAGACCCTGATGGGCGGCCACCTGTCTACCTTGAGGCGTTGGCGAAACCCCATGCCGTAGCAAGATGTCTCCAGTTGCTTGCCTGGAGCCAGCTGCTCACAAAAGGTCCTTAGAAACACGTGTCAAGACTGTTCTCTGATCTTGCATCCCAATGGTGGATCCAGAACACTGAATACTGAAGTGGGGCCAGGATTGGGTTAATATAATCAGTATCAAAATGTGTTTTTGTGACAGTATTGCTTATTTCTCTGGATGAGAGTAAGACACAGGGAACAGAAATGTAATGTATGATTCGCTTGCTGCGTATCACTAATCACTATCACTCATCATTTCTTATGCTGTTTGCAGCATCAAATCTAACTGGACTTTGATGCTGCATACTGAACTTGGAATGAATCGTATTCTCATTTTTGCAGCAAAAGATGATGATTTATTGATGTTTTTTAGTTCTTCTCTGCACTGTGAAAGTAAGAGAATTTAAATAAAATGACATAAAAAAACAAGAGTGATTTGCATTGTGCTTTCTCAAGTTTTGAAGAGCCTTTTTTCTTTAGTGTGTGAAGCAGCATAAGCAGCAGAAAGATGAAATAAGGACACCTACTGTGGAGGGAAAACAGATCAAAGAGAACACACAAATATTTGCTTCTCATAGTTTCACTCAGTGATATATCTAAGATAAATATAACTCAGGACATCTTTAGAAAGCAAATGTTCTACGTCAACAGAACTGAATATACAGTATTGGCCGTCTGGTTGCACAGCATTTCAATTATACAGAAGGTGTTACGGTGATGACGCCTCCAGCTTCAGTAACTCTAAAGCTATCAAAATGAACTGCTATCAAAATGAAGTGTCGACGTAATGTTTGGGCCCTCGGCGTCTCTTTTCCTCGTGATAAACATGTGCATTTCAAGCCATATCACTCTAATCCCCCAGCAAATGGAAGATGACACATTGTTGTCCCCACTGTGAATAATAATTAGCCGCTGGCAGCAACAAACAAGGAAAATAATAATTTGCAAATCAGATTTAAGTGGCTGCCTCTGTTGCATCTTCATCATTACATCTGCAACAAGTGTGCACTCCTGAGGCCACCGGCATCAATAATGCTTCATCCCGTTATTTTATTAACTGATATTTCCCTCTTCTTGCGACGCAAAACACAAACTGCGTTCAATAATTTGCTTCTGTGCCGAGGCTATGCATCAGTCAGTGTGCAGAGCTCTGCAAAAACAGACCTGAAGCAACCAAACAGGATTCCACAGGCGGCGGCGGGTGGGAGAGAGAGAGAGAGAGAGAGAGAGAGAGAGAGAGAGAGAGAGAGAGAGAGAGAGAGAGAGAGAGAGAGAGAGAGAGAGAGAGAGAGAGAGAGAGAGAGAGAGAGAGAGAGAGAGTGACGGATCTCTTGTTACCGGAGGGAAGAAAAGGATGGCTGCCTTGTGCTGCCATTCCGAAGGTGAGTGGGGAACGCTCCGGGGGCTTTTCACACACATTCCCATTACCGTACTGTAGATCGTACCCGGTTTGTAACACTGCCACACTCCTGGCTGTCACAGAGCGCACTTTCCACTTGTCCTTTCAGATCTTGATGCAGCACAAAACCCCCAGCCCAGTCGCGTCATGAGTCACTGGAGATGGATCGTCTTGAAAGGGGTAAATAGAGTGCTGTAGCTCGGGATTGGCATTGATGTGCAAATTAAGTGATTTCTGTGTAGCTCTCCGCTAAGCTATATGGTTCCTTTGTTGCAAACATGAGCGTGTTCCATGTTAATTTGCACTTTGTTAAAACTTTCCCCTCACATGACCTTATCAGCAAATTCCAACCGCCGATGGGAGCTGAATCGTTGTACCACGGGGCGGAACGGGACCAGCAACTGATCCCGACCAATTGAAACAGGCCCAGCTGTGCATCCCTGACCCACACCCCCCCCCCCCTGCCGCACAGCCCAAACTCATTTAAATTAGGATCGTGCTTGGCAGAGCTAATCATACATCACTTTTTAAAAATGAAGTATGTTTCGGAAGGCTCTGCGCAGCTTGCATGATGGGACCGTCTCTCAGGGAGAAAGGCTAAGATGGAAAAATGCAAATATGAGAGTGAGAATCTCTTTTCATCATCCACCCCGATTGTGTCCTTTTGATTAGTCCGTCCAATCAGCTCGGCCGGCGTGTGACAAACCCCCTACCCTCTCAAACTGCAGACGGAATCGAATTTAAAAACAAATCAGATTACCTGATGTCGCATGTGGTTGTTTGCTGCAGCAGGTTTTTGTGGTGTCTAATTTAAGCTCAGCGGGAAGAAGAAAAACCTCACTTGACTTATTACCAGGAGAAACCCTCATATATTCTGGGCCCGTATCGGTGAGTAGCTGAAGATGGAGATAGATGGAGCCTTCCTGATTGTGGCACAGAGGTGAGCGCAGCATTACGAAGTAGGAAAGTTTCCCTTACGGCTCTTTGAAGTTCAAGGGAACTGTGGGACCATTGCTGGAAGCAAATTTACTTCTTTTTTTTTTTTTTCATAGGAATAGCAGCCCGACTCTTAAGATACAAACATGAAAGCAAAAAGAGCCGAGAGGGAACGAGGCGCTGTTATTGTAGAGGGCCGGGTTCTTGTCAGGCTATTGAGTTGTTTACATCCACAACATTTTCTGACAAAAGCTGGCGTCATCCAACACTGGCGGGATGCCACATGACCTGTAGGGAGGAGAGGCAGCAGTGTCTGAACCATGTCTGATTATTTTAGTCATGGGATGTGTTAATAATGGTGCATATGAAGAGATTGCTGCATTATTTCAAATTGCTTCAAACTAACATTACATTTCTTCATACTGTGAATAAAAATCAAACAAATTAGAATGTCATTTTGCCTCCTTTGCATATTTTTTTGTTTTTTTATTAAACATTTGCTTACAGCCACCAGCGTACATTGTTTGGCATTTGTGGATATCAGCGGTAGAAGGGGGTAATTAGCAGAAGGGGGAAAAAGAACAAAGAAAAAGAAAAGCACGACGCCCACTCCAACTTCAGTACTAATCAAATATGTAGATGATTGACAAGTCCTCTCTTGTGCTAAGAACTAAGTAGCTGTGATGTTTTTGTGCGGCACGCCGCTAAAGTATCAAATGAATGTGTGTATTGGATTTGTACTCTATTAATGTTCAGAGGGTTGGGAAAATAATCCCAGTATCATGCATATTCTGTATCGGCCACAGACTGTTCCGTTGCGTTAAGTGGCGGCACATGTAGCCTCCAACGGAGATGAGGAGCGGCGCTACGGAGGTCTGAGAAGCTCACTTCTTTCTAACTCCGACTTCATACCTCTTTTTGCACATGTGCAGTAGCGCTCCCCAAGCCCTGTTAATGGACTTTGATGTGGAAAATCGGTGCTGTCCTCACACACACACACAGACATACTAGTCAAGCAGGAGATGCAAACCAACCATGGTCCTGCATATCAAAACATCTATCCACAAGAGGGTCAAAGTCCCAAGAGGGTACCTTTATGTTCCCTCTACCAACCGAGAGTTTGGAAACAGACGTTTGGGCTTTTAACAACGACTCAATCCATTTTGCATTTCACGTGACTTTGCCACCCATCTCTTCTTTTCCTTGCCTTGTCCCCAGAACAAGCTACTCCAAAGACACTTAATAATATCCTCTCTCGGCCATCGCAGCAGACAAGCGCCAGACGCTGGCGGGCAAATCAGATGACGGATTTCAGTAAACAAACCACGGGCGCCGCCAACGGTCAATACTTGTGGCAGAGAGCCGCGCTGGCCGAACTGTGTTAGTAAGAGCAATGTCATCAGAAATTATTCTCCGTTTGTGTAAATCTTGCCTAATCCAAACTCTCTTCTCTTTTCTTATCCCCGCCCACTCACATCTGATATCGTTTGCCAAATACGCATGGCAACCGGAGTCTCCAGGCTGCAGCCGAGTGCGGCCCGCACAAGCAGGCAACCTGGCAACCTGGCTATTATAGATTATCATCAGGGTGACAAATGAGCCGCGCCGAGGGGGAACTTTTTTTTGTGTGTGTTTTTCCGTGTGTCGTTCGCCTCCCTGTGTGCTCGCAATGCTGTTGAATGCAGAGCAATATACAAACTTCCCCCCCCAAAAAGTGTAAAGCCATAGTTTGCAGTTTGCAGAATATCAAGTGATCAGATATCTGACAGGCATATAATCAATTCTCTGGCTGAGTGAATCACGCATGGCAATTTGCCTGAGCGGGACAACATGTACAGAACAGTGCAGCTGATGGATATTGTCACAGTGGAGCAAAAAAACTGTGATTTTCTCTTAAAGCATCTGGTAGTTTCTGGAAGGCAGTTGAAGCAGACTTTATTTCCCTTCTGTGCTCGTTGGCATGATGGGAGAGAATGACGGCGGCTTATGCAACTGACACCGCACGCGATTCTTATTTTGTACTACATTCACACACAAAAAAAAATATCTGTGAATTACACAAGTAGCTGCTTGCCTTTTATGTATTCCCCCCCGCAAAAAAAAAAGCCTCCTTGCGCCAGAAAATAGCAAAAAGCGTGATCCCATTTAACACTAGAATATCTTAAAATTAGCAATTAAAGAAGCTTTTAAATGTAACAATATTTGTATGATTATGAGGATGACATATTGGCGGCGTAAAAAATATTTGCCATCGTTATTTCCCTCGCCCTCGGGATAAAAACGAACGTTCACAGGGAGCTGAATGAGACAGATAATGTCCTATGTTTGAATAATGCATATTCATGGCCTGGATACTCAAAGTATGAGTTGCAGCCCAATATGTTTTAATGAGCTCGGTTCCCAGGGTGAGGGAGGAAATTTCTCATTTGAGTCCCAGACAGAAAAGGTTAAAAGGAGCTCTCTGCCAGAGAGAGGAAGAAACGAAGGGGAGAGAGGCGGCGTGTACGCGGCCGCCGCACGCCTCCATGTTTTTATTCGTCTACCCGGATCACATGTTCACGTATTCCGGGCGGTCATTGGTCCTCTTTCTTTTCTGCAATGAATATTGCAATATGCTCATATTTTAGTCAGGTTATTTGCTAAGTTAATTGAGCTATGAGAAAGTCCACAGAGGGCAACGAGTTGCGTCTAATCCCATTTCATTATGTCTAAAACTCAGTCTGCGTTAATTGACGTAGCTGCTCGGGACTGCGCTCTAATTAGGCGAGTGTGACGACTCTTTGAACAAAAATTTTAATATGGATTCTTTGATTGAGATCCTGAGCTGCTGCTGTAAACATCCTCGAGGGACGATAACCTATATGTCGCCTGGATGCGTCGTAAAACCCCAACGCTCTTAATTGTTAATATAGATACATTTAACCACAGCATTTTTTCTTCTTCTCCCCCCTCCTCTTTACACTGAAACGCCTCCCCCTCCGGACCTGCTTCCGGCAACGCGAAGTGATCTCAGATCTATGCTCCATTTAATCCGCGGCACAACAAGGCGCCCCTCCGTCCGCAGAGAGGAGCAGCGACTCCAAGTTAATAAAGCAGGATCAAGTGCGTGACAGCGATTGTGCTGTCATCGCACACGCACCCCCGCCGCCCCGCTTTTACAGTAATGAGCTGGGACGCTCTTTCTTCATCCCCTCAGAGGCAAAATCACATCTCATCATAGAGGAGATTCCAGATGGGTTTCTCCCCACGTCTCCTATACTCTCTCTCTCTCACACACACACACACACACACGCACACACCTATTTGTCTTTACAGTCCTAATCTGTGTTTTCATCTCTCCAGTAGTGAAGGCGTTCTTGGCGTATGAGCCACAGCATGTGCCACGTCTCGTTTCCCATACGCGCCTCTCGCAGAGTGGCGCCGTTGCTCGGCTACTTTACGGACATGAATCATGTATGTCTGTGCGGTCCCACTTCAGGAGAAGCCGGTCCGACTCACATTTTATAGGATACACGATTGCCATGTACGTTTACTGCTAATGGATGCCTTTATGGCCTCTATTAGACTCCATGTCGGCGTTTGAAGACGAGAAACCTTGACCTTCCATTTAGCTAGGTCAACCTGCTCTTTTAGGAACCACTGGAGGTTTCTGGAAAAATTTCCTTGGGAGGATTCTAGGTTATATTTTAAATTAAGTGCTTTTTTCTTTTTCTTTTAAAGAAGTGATATGCTTGGCCTTGTCAATTCCATTCAAATTATCTTTCATTTTTGGGGATTTTTACTTCAAAAGGAAGATAATGTGGCAAAGAGTGTCGGGGTTTGAAACCGTGTTGTCTTCAGACGCCTAATAAAAGAAAGAGGGCAGACGGCAGCCACTCCTTGAAGAGCATGCAGGTTTTTGCTCTGGTGAATCAATTATTGATAGCTCTACCTTACTGGTGCTGGAGAAGAAATGTATGATCAAGGTGCGCCAGACAAAAAAGCTTAAGTTAGGAAACTCGCAGCACGCAATAAGACCCAGAACAGCAACGAGTGCACAGCACTTTTTTGTCTTTTGTGTGTGTGTGTGAGTGTGTGTGTGCGCACACGCTTCCGACTTCAAAATCGTTGCAGTTTATCTCAGTCGGCATTTCTGTCCGACTTCAAGTACCCGCTCTGAGCTGTGCATCAGGAAACATCAGCTTCATCTCGTCCGACTGCTTCATTATGAGCACAAACGCAGGGCTAAAACTAAAATATCACTCAGAGAAAGCTCCCTCACCAAATGTGATGTTCTGAAAAGTGACATAAGAGTGGGCTTGGATATATGAAAAAAAAGAAGAAAAAAGGCATAGGTCCAAATTTACTCTAGGCACATTGTCCATGCAATTATGCACACGCAACCCTCCCCTGTGCTGGCCTGGTTTGAAGCAGTCACATCGAGCAAGCGCTTGAAAGATAATAATTCTTTGATTTCTTTAAAAAAAGGTAAAGGCAATGAAACTAGTGGCGTGCCATGTGACAGTCTGGGCTGATATTCAGAGACTGGAAAGAGCGGACTGGAAATATAGCTGAGGGGATCATTTCGGTCTGATACTGAAGTCCCCAGAGAGTTATAAAAAAAGAAGAAGAGGAAAAAAGGGTTTCTTTTAGGCGTAGATATTTTTGTCATTTTCATATTTCTCATTTGCATCGTGTTTGCTTTTGTCCGATGGGGATAGGTTGTGGGCTGTTGCATGGATTCAACACACACACACACACACACACACACACACCAGTAGGAGTAGAAAAAGCTCAAGCATTGGCGAGCTAATACTATGCTAATACGGATTGAGGATCAATCTAACCTTTACAACTCTTTTTTCCCCTGTCCTCATTAAACCATTGTAATGTGTGGTGGAGGGCAGCCAGTCAGAGAGGTCAGGGGCTGCAGCAGCTGAGCCTGATGGCTCTGCATGTTGAAATCTGGCTGACAGATTTTTTTTATTTGAAGGGCACTTGTCCTGGCTGAGCACCAGTGGTGGTCTGTGTCGAATTAGCGAATCTGACACGGAACGACAGCAGGAGTTTGCAGTGACATGATCTCACATGGTCATTAGAGGATAAGAACTTTAGGTTCGATAAACGACGGGATGAAAGCGGCGATATAGGGCCGGGGTTGTATTAAATACAGATATACTTCAAGTGCGTTAAATCAGAGGAGATTTTCCGCTTCCTTCAACTCTCAGTGGGTCTTTTTGCCTGGAGAAGCAGCGAGCACTAAAAGGTTTTCATTAGTGTCCGATTATGAAGTGCTCTTTTTCAGGAGCTTTGCAGAATGAAATATTTCAAATATGTAATATTGCATGTGTTTCATTTGTTTTGATTTTGGCGGTCCCTGTGAACAGAGACGGTAATGTTTCCGAGCACCAGATTCTCTTTAGAAAACCTCATTTTTCTTCCATCAGGGTCTGACTGGTTCCTGGTTCCGGTTGTCCCGGGCCTCCCTTCGCTGCAGGACAGCTCTGCTCCTGGTTAGACGTTTTACTGATATACCTTTACCAAGAGGAAAACGGTTATTTGAAAACAACAACAAACAACTTTCTGTTCAGAACATCTTTGCTTTGAACTCATTGAATTCAACATCCGTTTAAAATAACTTTTCCCATGAAAAAGACATTTCTGTGTTTTACTATGCGCACTAAGAGCATGCTTGACTTTGACTTCATACAAATTGAAGTCACTCTTCTCTTTTAGGGATGTGAACTCTTCCTTTTTACGCTAACCTTGAATCATAACTGATATTTGTAACAAAGTATCCACATCAAAAGCTCAGTAAATACCAAATAAAAATCAGAGGCTTTGAGTTTGCGTCTTGCACCCTGAAGACTAATAATTCAATATTTTACGTTTCCTCATTGAAGTTTTATTTGATTTGATTTCTCTCCTTTGGCCTTTAGCTGTCTTCACTTGCTTTTAGTATTCAACACTTGTACATTGACCCATTAAACTTTTATACGTCTGAAATGAAGACCCTGCTGCACTTCTTTTTTTTTAATGGCTGCAAATGGCATTTGACTCGGCCGTCAAATTGTTTTTCACTTTGGCTTGTTTGTGAAAGTCAGAGGTAACACAGCTGAAACATAATTCCTGGTTTGGAAGGTTAAAATAACCATTATTTCCCCGGCAAATGACAGTGAAAAAGAGGCTTTAGATCCTGAAGGAGCTCTGGAAAACAGCCTTCAATTTGTTTTATCACATTCCTCAAAATGATGTATACATCTCTTTTAAAAGTTGACATGAATGCCTCGGCTAGCAATACCTGACTTGTGCATCTTCCTCCTCATTCTCCTCCTCCTCCTCCTCCATCCCTACAGAGCATTCTAACGGCCCGCGTCATGCATCAAAACCAAGCCAAATTGACGAAGCCTGGCACGCGTGACATTGATATTCATGGCGATCACGCAGGTCATTGAGACCCGTAGTAGGGGGAATTATGCGGTAAGTGCAGAGTGATGCAGAATGTTCAGACTAGGGAGCGTCTGGGACCAGAAGATGCCCTTGGATGGTCTCCTTTAGTGGACTCCAGCATGGTGACAGACGTGTGTGTGTGTGTCTGTGTGTGTGTGTGCTGGAGCCAATTTGTTATCATCTCAATATGTCTTTGTGCTGATGAAGACCAAAATATCAGTCGCACCTCATGAATATGTAAACAGCGAGATGAGGACGGCCACTCGCAGTGAGTCTGAAGGATTTGTCCTTGTCGGAACGTCTCGACACAGCAATCTTGCGGTGTTCCTCATTTGGGGATTGAGCATCTAATAATAAACAAACACCCGGTGCTCAAAAGAGTTGACATACAGGTGTGACAGACAAACAAACAAACAAACAAAATATTTGTAAAAAAAAAAAAAAAAAAGGAGAGGGAACCCTGCAGAAAATGTGCAGCAACAAGAAAAAAACGACTTCTACTCCCCAAACTTTTTTTCCCAGCTGCTGCAGCACATCCGTAAATTTGATGCGAAAAAAAACACAAAAAAAACGTCAGATGGCTTCTGTGAAAAATACTGACATTTGCATATTGTGCTTGACAGTCGTCCTATCTCTCAGCAGCACAAATGTATCAGCAATGCAGCAGTGTGGAGCAAATGGAAGCGATTCCAGTCCCCACAGCCTTGCTCGTGTCATTCTCTATCTAGGTCACACAAACTGGGAGACTGGCGATGCTAAATGGCATCATTACTCCTCTAAGTGCCCCGTACCCCCCATCCTCAATATCTTTTGGTGACTTTTTTTGTGCATTCCTGTTGTGCTCTCTTTCAAGATGCTTTTCATTCAAGATGGCAATATGCCGAGCAGGGATATAAAGGCGGGTTGGATGCAAAGTCTGGGTCTGATCTGAGGTTCTGGGGGCTTTGCACTGTTATCAGAGGATCAGACATCACATTCTTTGATCTGGAGTGATTTGGGGAAAGTCTCAAGTGAGGTCATAGTGACTACAGAGGATGAGTGGTATCAAAGTGATTGGTTTATGAATGGGAGCACAGTCTTTACAGGAAATACCAAACTGGGGCGGTTTGATGCTTCTGAATAAGCCACAAAAAAGAAGAAGCAAAAAAAAAATCTGGCGATGCCAAAATGCTACTGATGTCACGGAGCTTTATTCGGCTCATTTGGTCATCAAAAGGATTCCGTAGATTTGATTATAGCATTTCTAACACGTTGCGTAATGGGCAGGGATGAAATGAAAGAGGACGAAAGCATGTGTGAAATGTGTTTTTGCAGAAACAACTGCTGTGTGGAGACAGCGGTTGTTTGTGGCTTTGTTGCACCCGTTTGGCAGCAGAATTGTGGGTAATTGTTGGGAGGCCGCTTATAGAATTACAGGTCAGAAACCTTCTACAAGAAGCATCTTCGGGCCCGTGCCGTTGTCAAAGAATGAGGGATGTTTTAAAAATACAGTTCGTCTTCGCACGAGGGATCTTCCTCCTGCATTCTTATCAGGCGAGGGCGTTAAACGAAGAAGACGCCGCGGCCCCCTTCTCTCTGGGTAAGTGTTGAAGCCGCAGAGGTAGAGCTAAATAGAAGAGTGATTCCTTTCCAAATTCAAACACACACCGTCTGAAGGCCGCTCTAATCAGCGCGGCTCTTGCGTCGCAGAGGCCACCGTCTGGCTTGTGTCGGCCCCTAAGCGCACTAAAAATGGGAAGTGTTTACAATGCGGGGCCGCGCTCTTTACGAGCCCATATGGGCCGGTCGGATCTGTTTCCAGTCAGGCTCTTACGAGACTTATCTGCTTTCACTTTCCTCCTTGAACATGAAGGATGGTCCCCGGTGGCGGCCGTTTAAGATCAAGGCAGTTCAGCGGTAACGCCAGGAAGTGCACTTTAGAGCCTTCCACATGGTGTCCATTTACCTGTTGGGGTTCTTGGCCTTAAGGGAAAATTAAACTTTGCCGCGGTTGGCTTGAGAAAATATTGACTGTCATTCCATTTTTATGTTCATGTAGCGCGAGCGTGAGTGACACGTGTAAATGTCTTCTTGGAATAACGTGTTATACGGAACATGCTGCGGCTGCTTGTGGAGCTCAGCCACCTTGAAAACAGTTCATACAGATTTAGAGATTAGTTGGAAATGAACCGGTTAAAGAAATGTCAACATGCAATAATTCAAGCCATTTTCCTCTCCTACTTTTTCAGAAAAAATAGCTTTCGTTTCCAAAAGTGGATTGAAAGTGCATTTTCTATGCATATTCATAGGAAAAATGTGTTTCTAATCAGTTATTTTTTATAATATAGGTACCACACCTCTGTGTTTTTAGCAGTAACATTTAGCGCCATGACTTCATACAAGAAAAGTCTCAATGTGTTAATCAGTCAGAAAAAAAATGACAATCATCAACAACTAATTACCATTTTACATATTAATAAATCTGTCGTAGATTTTGCACAGATTATTTTAGGGTGACGTTGACTCTTCATCTCTCGTCTCTGCAGGTTCCAATCACCTATCGGCATGAAACCATTCAAAATCTAAAAAAGCAAAAACAAGCTGAGAACAGGCGCTTTACTCGCTCAGCTGTGCTTTTGTGTGCGTCATCACATAAACAGACTGACTGATTACTAAACTGCTTTCATTTCCTTCCTGAATAAAGACAAATGGCTTCGACTACAAGAGGTTTACAAAACCAGGAAGTTTGTGGTTTGCCATTTGTCTGTTTTATATCCGTCCATCCTGGAGGTTGTGATGGTAAAACAAGACTTGATACTCTTATTTTTGTGTGCCGTTCCCCCAAATTGCATAATGTCTGCCTTTTATTTGCAAATAATTTAAGTTCAACAGCCGGTCGGCTCTTGAGCCGGAAATAAACTCATTAGCTGAGTTTTAAAGTCACTTGGCCAAGCTAAACAACTCAATTTCTTTGCTGGCTAAGAATCACTTGAGTTAAACCCAGTGGAAAATGAGTCAGAAAGGAGGCAACTTTAAGCTTCCCATCTTCATATACTGGTCTCTCATAGCAAAGCATTGCATGTTGGAATTACTTTTTAATCTGACCTATGTTTTGTGTCTAAACATAAGCGCTGTCACATCAAAGAAGAACAAGGTTTCTAGACTCAGCACCTGCCCACATCACCTGACTTACATCTCCGTTCACACGGGAACGCCTTCAGGTAATCCAATCCGAACGCCAATGTCTTACACAGTACATGCTATATCATCACTTTATTTTGTATTATAAGATAGAGGAGCCTTTAACATGAACTCCACAAACAAATCCCAGGCATCAAAAAGACGCCTGCATTTACATTTGTTAAAATAAATAGGGTTAGGTCTGCTTCGTGCTTTGCTCACCCACCAGGCGAGTCATAGCCATGCTGAGTGGCTGGATGGGAATCATCTTTAAAAAAGAAGAGAAAAAAAAGTTCTCATTTACATTAAAAGGATGGAAATGTATTCTTGAGTGGGGCTTGTGATAAAGCCATATAAAATAATTCAATGAGGTTTTTCTCCAAAGACCAAAAGTGGGTCATAGGATTACGTGAAAGTATTTCCCAAACAATTGTCTTCCTCATGCCTCAAATCTTGACTGCCTTGCAGGATTATGCGAAGGGAGAGAAGCCCACATTATAAACACAGTTCAAAAATCTAACAAATATTTGGTCCAGATGGAGCTCCATATGGATGCGGTGGAGTTTGTTCATGTCAGGGGCCGGCGTATAAGAGGGAAGTCTGGTCCAAGTTAAATGTTTAGGAACACATTTCCAAGTCTTTTGAACAGCAGTTCACAGCTGTTCAAAAGGCACTTTACCTTTTCGCGCACCCCCCCCCCCCCCCCGCTCTAATGCATTTCCAAGGCCAAAAGGTCATTAGCTCATATGTCACACCTTGACAGCCTCACTCTCCTGTTTCAGCAATGAGATACCTGGGCCACGTCCCTGTGGTCATCCTCAAATACGCACTTCAAAGTCAAAAGCGATCAGCTTTGTCAGGAGGCATAAGCGCCAATAATGAACATGCAACTAACCGCCTGTATTTGAAGGACTCCATGAGGGTGTGAATTCTACCAAGACACCACTTGTTTAAATATTGATAAGCCAAGTGGAGGCTATGTGCCAAATGTTTCATTTGTTATAGAAACACTGCGTGTTGGAGTTATTCATCCCTGCATTATGCCCACACCACAGTATTAATATAATTATTATACAATACTGTTCAAGGATGAGCAGTCTAGTGAAGTTACTTTTTATCTGAAATGTCAAATGACAACATTTTTATTAAAGTTGCACTTGTTAGGATTTCCATGAAAGTGTTAGGGTTCAGCTTGGGTGACGTGCAGCAGAATGTATTCCGTTGTAATTCTATCTCCCAGCAGTTAATGCTCAATGCCAACTCATCGTTTTCCCACTGCTGCCGCCCGCCTTTATTGTGAAGCAGCCACAGGAAACATGTGTACTTGACACGGCGGGAAATATACCGGCTGTGTAGAAAGATTGACCTGTTTAATAAAAGGCTGTTTGGCTGCACTGTAAATATGTACACAACAGTTTTTATGACAAATTAGCCTTCTCAATGTCTGTTTGCTGTATTTATAACCCACACTTGTTGTTTCCACAGTAACCATGGGCATTGCCAAAAAACTGAAATCTTAAAGATTACAATCTAAAAGAAGTATTTGGTTACTTGACTCCTGTGAAAACTTTGCATGGCCCGAAAGCACAATACATGCTGTCCTCATCAGTGACATAGATCATTTGAAATGCATTGGTTTAACACTGCTTGTGATCATGGGTTCGTGTCCCTGCAAGATGCTTTGTGCCGAGAGAGCCCAGAGCGGGGATCTGCATGCCACCTGAAACCCGCAGATGACGGGGACAAGTAGTTCAAGGACTCTCGACAGCCGTCCGAGAATAAATGAAAAGCCTCGTCCCATATTCAGAAAGCCGCCAGGGACGTGCTGGGTCAATAATATTGAGAAGGAGAGGGTGAGGGGGACAGCATTGCGCTGTCGGAGAGAATGTGGCCTTTCATGTTTCACTGAAAAAAGAGAGGCATTGTCTCTCGCCAAAGTTTTTATGTTCCTCTCGCCTGTGTTATGGCTTTGTTTGTCATCTCCTGGTCCTTGATGCTCTCTGCGCCTCAATACGTTATACTGCGAGAGAGCTATACACATAAACACTGGGAGGAAGGGTGGACATATGGAAAGCTGTGTTTGCACTGCAAAAATGTTGGACTGTAGGAAAGGGGAAAGAGTCAGTTTGATGGGGGGAAGGGATCTCCTTTACATGTATTATTCAATTCAGTTTATTTTGTATACCCCAAAATCACAAATACAAGTTTGCCTTTTGGCTTTATTCAATCTGTACACATAACATCCCTGTCCCGGGACCTCACATCGGTATATATATATATATAGGTATGTATGTAATATTATGTAATCATGCATGTTGAGCATACATTTCCCTCATTTAGCATAAGCAATATAAATACTTAAACTAAACATCTTGGGCGTTGCGCTATCCGGCTGCAAACATAGGATTATTGCCCTGTGCATTTGAATTAAAAAGCACTCTAAAACTAGAAGAATGTAATTCCTTCTTACATTGCCTCGGGGAAGGATAGCTGTTCTGACCGCATCCAGCCACCCACCGCCATTCCCCTTAAATCAGCCTCCTGTGCACCACTGTTTATCCTCTGGACAAAAACAGTTACCTCACACACACACGTTTCCCTCGCCGCTCATATTTAGATTTTCCGTGACAGCCTACCTGAGCTATCTGGGCCATGGTAAACTTTCATGGGCCCCGTTTACTCCTTCTGGCTCCAGTAATCATCACAAGACACCGTCGCCTCCTGCTATGGGGAAATTATTTATCCTTTCCTCGGCTGGGGCACAAACAGGACACGCTCGCCTCTCTCTTATATTTGAGGCTCTCCAAACAGAGCGCAATTAGATTCTGCAATATCGCGCACAGGCTCATGTCTTCATCTTATTATTCTGTTTGCTGCATGACTGCGAGATGATGCTTGAGCTAATAAAACGATGATGGGCATTTTGAGCCGGTTTTTCCAGGTAAGCCTATTTCCGGAGGCAAGGTTTGTGCTTTGTTTGGACATCGTCAGTGTTATTCGGCTTCTGTCGGGCACAAAATGTTCCTTCGACCTTTTTTTATTGCTCGAATGAATATTTAAAGTAGTGGAAAAGGCAATTACCGTGTGCTATTCACCAATAATTAAACCCCAACGGAAAGATTACTTATTTCAAACAAACACTTTAGCAACAAGGCCATTACGCGTCAATCTCAAAAGGGCAATCTCAAACAGTGTTCTGACTGGACTAAATTGGTATTATGTTTGCCTTTGTCATACGGGGAGACTTGGGAATTGGGCAGCAATGCGATTACTTTGCACAGTAACACGTATTGTGAAGGGGATTGCAATCCCAGTACTATTCAGACTGGGGTTGCATGCACAGTATTCGCTGCTCTGGGCAAATTGCATCCATCCCTGCCCACTTTTCGCAGCCTCAAAATGAAAATAATCAATTTTTAGGCGAGGACTGGCGGAGCTGATGGTCAGCAAACACCCCCAAAAGCATCGTGCTCGATTACATAAGTTAAATACAAAAGAGAAAGATAGATATGACAAAAGATGCGTCCCTGGAGCGTTTGGAAGGAGAGTTTGAGTAACATAAATATGATATGCAACAACGCTCACCATGCATATATGTATTTGCGTGACGATTTGTGCCGAGAACACACACAGAACACATGCACGCGCCAGGTGACGATCCTATGAAAACCACAAAAAAAACAATTTGAATAGCAAATAGGCCCTGCTGTTGTTTGTGCCCGGGGAGGAGATGATATTTTGACAAGAGTCAAAAGGAGTGACAAGTGAAAGAAGAAGACGACGACAAGGGAGCGGGGTGAGAAAGCAGAGCGGCCACCAGCTGGGGGAGAAAAATAGAGGGATTATGTATGTATGTGCAATACAGGGAGGAAAACAGTTAAATGTGTGTGCAGGGGGTGGCAAGACAGAGAAAAACAACTTGTGTGTGTGTGTGTGCAACAAGAAGAAAAGCAATGCAGACGAAAAGGGAGCAAGCGGAAAAGAAAAAGACTTAAGGGAGAGGACAATGATAAAGAGACAATAAGGGACAAAGAAAAAGAGACGTAGCTGGAGCTCACTCGCTGTGTTTATAGGTCCCAGATGTCCGGAGGTAATTGTGGAGAGGGATTGTTCTGCAGACATCTGGCTGCTGAGGCTCAATATTCTTTCACTCACACACACACACACTCAAACAAATCCATCCGAGGAGCTCCACATAATCCCATTGGAAGCGTTGCTCAAAGCATGTAACCTGGGTTAATTCAAATCACTTCCCCTCTGATGGAGTCGACCTGTAATTTGCAAAGTTTCTTTTTGAACGGCAAACTTTGATACCAATCCCCGACTTTTATAAGCAGATGTTGTGTCATGCTGCAGTACAAAAACACACAGGCGAACTGCGACTCCGACACAGCTGACGGTTGAAGGGCAGCTTGTTGGTCTCGACGCGTCGGTGGATCGTCCATCTTTGTCGGCTCTGTAAAAGTTCCAATCTTGTTCTCCTGGCGTCACTTTTGTCTACAGGCTCAGGCGA
Organism: Taurulus bubalis; assembly: GCF_910589615.1. Taxonomy (NCBI): domain Eukaryota; kingdom Metazoa; phylum Chordata; class Actinopteri; order Perciformes; family Cottidae; genus Taurulus; species Taurulus bubalis. The sequence continues at coordinate 8,310,053 of NC_136609.1, forward strand.
GACTGGGACGTGGTTCAAGACGCGGCGGACCGTTTGATGCATCCATTTTTTTCCCGTGACAATTCGCACCGACGCCTGCAGACCACCTCCAGGAGCCAGACTTCTATTTCAATCCGTCTTCTTTCAAGTCTGCCAGTCCGTGTGGGCCTTTGGGGAGGTGATGGTGAAATCCCACGCCTTTGAAACTATCCAAAGCGTTTGTGAAAAGTGATTGAATTTTGGTTATCGTCGCAACACCACTGCAACGGATTCATTCATCGGCTTCAAAATGTTGGCTGCAGCTGTACCAGAATCCAGCCGAGACATTATTGTCTGCGAGCCACTTTTGCTTCGACTCCTGCAATTAGCCAATCGTTAAGTAATGAGCACGATTGGCTGGACTGCCACCTTTAAATTCTAATTAAAGGCGTAATCAAGGCCAGTCTAATTACCTCCGTTATTTCTAACACAGCGTGCACGGGCCACTCTGTCTGAGGAGGGTCGGAGCTTTCTCCATCACATCCTTCATCAAAGTGGTTGTCGGCAATGAAAGTGTTTGGCGTTTTTTGTAGTTTGCATTTTGTCATGCAAGCCGCCTCCATGTGAAAATGGACCTTCAACCTCACCATATGAAAACATATAAAAGCCTATTGGCATCCAAAAGAAATCTGCTACTCACACTACTCCATCTTTACAATGGCCCTGAAATAGCTCTTCCTGAATACTTGATACATGCAGAGATTTCCCCTTAGAAACAGGGATTGCGGTATCAGTTACTGAGGTTTTTATTTGCAAAAGCATTTTGGCAGACACTTCGAAAAAAGTCGCAGTCGGCCTTGCGGGCTGCATTTTGAACCGGTGCCTGAGAGGCAGAAGGTACAAAGTGATGCTAGATACAGGCTGCTACACATACAAGCAGTCTGCTAGGCAGCATAATGCTACGTCAAGCCTCCCAGGAAGCCAAGCTAGAGTAGGTAGCTGCCAGACAATACCAGATGCTTGACAGGAAGTAAAGCCATACAGGGGCGGTCTGTCAGGCAGTTAGGTGTGAATTTAACCTCGCAGGCAGTCAGGAATACCAGATTGCCTTAACGGTGCCATATGCCCGACAGAATGCAAAGGTACCACAGGGACAGGTTATTGAATTATCAAACCCCTTTCTTGGCTTTCCGTCTTTGCTAAGCGGCCAGTGCCGTTGTTGGTGCAGGAATTTAGTGTGGCCTGTAGACTGCTATGGTCTGTCCTTGGATTATCTGTGCACAAGGATGTTGTTTTTTTTAGGCAAAAATACTCTTTTTTAGGGATGGAAACAAGTCCTGTGCACAGAAATTGGCTTGAAAGAAGGATAACAACTTATGATTCAAATGTTGTCTTTGATAAAAGCCAATTTGACTAGTTCTGACAAAGGCATAAGACAACGCTATGCCTAGATAGGAATGCCAATATTGGACAATAATACAAAAGCCAAGACATTCAGGTAAAGCTTGGTTGAAGCAAAACTTTGTATCTTTTGCTGAATAACAAGTGACGATATGTGAGATATTCACAAACTGACTTCAACAATCTCAGCTTGTGCTGAACATTGGCAGTGATTGGTCCACTATGGATTCAAGTCTTTAGAACACCAGGTGGCCACACACATCTCCAGGAGACAATGGTTAGTGGGGATACCGGGCACAATTTTATTTTTCTTAGTTCCTCCTACTTAGGATGCAACAAAGCGATACGAGGGAAGATGATACGAGGGAAGATGAATGGAATATATAAAAGGGACTTTTGTCTGTGCATCTTTTCTATCTGCAGAAAACTTCTGCAGAAAGATTCTGGCTTGATGGCCACATCATTTTTAGCTCTGTCACTTATTCTTCTTTTGTTACCGATTCTTTTTTTTCTCTCTCTCTTTCTCCCTCTTTCTCTGAAAGACTGGTCATCCGAGACAACTTCCAGACTTCCAGGATTCTGGAGGAGCCATCAGTGCTTGGATAGCAAAGTGCCGTCCTTCCAGTCCTCCTAAACTAATCTTTCTTCTGTAAATGCATGTCACAGAGTATTTACTTTACACTTCGCTTACTTTTAGAAATACTAGAGAAGACTCTTGGAGAAGACATACATTTGTAAAATATTTAACATACCGATGAAGCTACACTTGAATACTCTGCTTGTGATAATGACGCTCCTAATATAACGCCCTGTTTCTTTTTGCATTCATGCAGACGCCGAAGGGCACGTGTGCACACGTTGAAAACCAATGTGGTTTGGAGATCCCCGCCGGAAAAGAAATGATGACGGAGGTGTAGCAGGGCAGCTCGTCCCTGGGGAAAGTAATGGCCTGCCCCGGAAAGTCATACGAAAGGAACTTCCCACGAACACACATAGAAGCAAGAAAGAGGACTTAAAAATTAATTACTTTCCATCTTATCTTTGTACATACATATTAGGCTGCTGAGATGATATCAGTTTTATTGCAAAGGACGGAAAACATTCCGAATTTTGCTCTTGATAAGAGTTCTTGTCGAGGGCGATTCAAGGAGGACAAAAGTTGGCACACATTTTGAATCAGTTGAGTTGAAACCCCAAAATATCGACATTGCTATTTTTTTCTTCCGCTGATTAGACATCAACACTCCTCTCAGAAAACTCAAGTCAACAGGGAATGGAACGATTTCCCGACCAACACATACAAGCTATTCTATTTACTTTCATGTCCGACATAAATAATTCAGATCCCAATGCGTTGGTATGCGCATCAACACTATTAACGCGTCACCTCCACCTCCACCTGCGAAAAGGAAGACGGCGTCTTGCAATATTTAATGAATTCTTCCTTTTGTTCCCCGCGTCTGAGTTATAGGGAAGGACAAGGAGCTTTAGCTGGCTTTAGCGAGCAGTTGTGACTAAAGTGGAAAAAACAGTGGAGGAAGACAAATGCTCCCTCCCACCTCTGTAACCCGCCGTTCAGCCGAAAGGTACACAGTGTGAATAAGACTTAAAATGGATTATACACAGTGGACCTGCGAGCGGTTAAAGTTTGAGAGGAAAAACAAAATTATGTACTTTCTTTGATCTGAGGCACATTAAGCAGGCAAAACGGATGTGTCACCCAAAATGTATTTTTACATTACAGTTGGTTGCTGCTCGCTTGCATGATCAAGTGACCACATCAAAGGGAATAGAGAGGGCGACTGAAATCCTTTTTTTTTTTTTTTTTCTCGTGTTGGTTGCTATTTTACGGTCCAGAGCTGCAACATTGGACGCCGTCCTAATTTTAGAAGTTTGAAAATTAACCCTGATCGCGCCTCTCGGAGACGAGAACATTTTGTCAGAGAAGTGGAGAGTGAAGTAAAGACATCAGTTTCATCTCTTTTACATCTCCCGCTACTTTGTGCTCCTCTCCTCTTCATCCCTCGGCTCTTGATCAGCGGAGCAGGAAATAGATCTCACGGAAGCGGGGGGTGTAACCGAGTTATCTAATAGCCAATTGGAAATGGTCCAATTTGCATCAAGCACAACTCGATATAAATGACCTTCTTTATGGCACGATCACCGCCGTCAAACAGGCTGTTAGCGATACACCCGCAATCGGCCTCGCACTTTGCCGTGTCACATCGATATGGCTCGCTATGTGAACACGTCTGAGGAGACGCCACACAGACACACACACAGACACACAACCACACACATATATATAAATGCATGCACAATTCTGACCACTCAGACCGAGGATTCTGACAAGGTGTCGAGACAGCGTGACTTGGCCAATGGCTCTTGGGTCCTTCGGGGATGGCCGGAGAAAACACTGGCACCCACTTTGTGTGTGTGTGTGCGCGCGCATGTGTCCTTAACTTGTGTCACTATTTCCGCAATAGTGAGAGACAGTGGCTTGAGGACCATTACTGATATAACCCTTGGCAGCCATGTAACAACACAAGGTCATTATATCCAAAATGCAGGCCTAATGACAGCTCGTACAGTAGAAGGAGCGACGATTCACGGATAGTAATGAGCTCTTTTAGCGTGTTCTCTCACCACTGTGGGAGCTTTTGCTTTTTCTTACTCCAAAGCCAGAGATCCAGACTCATTAGTAGTTTGGCGCCAATGATAGTTCAATGCAGCTGATAATCTTGATTGAGATGAAATCGGCCTACTGACAGAGGGCTCCTTCTTTCCCCCCACAAGTCTTCTGTGTGTGTGAGTATGAGTTTAAAAAGGAAAGTAAAGACAAGTAACCTTTAAAAAGGTAGCTGCGTCCAGTGTCACATCAAGAAACACTTTTTAAAAACTTATTTCAGTCCCAAATTAAGTTCTTTCCCACCATATGGTCGATGTGTGCATCTGCCAATGCAGGAAATGAAACACATGAGATGCAAAAACATTCTGTTGGTGACACGCTAACAGCCAGCAAACTGTATGACTGGCAGGAACACGCTTTTGATCGCGTACGTCTCATATTCAAGACTGCGTCCAGAATCGCCTTGTTTAAGTTCCCAGAAGAGAAATGAACTACCAAAGACCATGTGAACTCCATTGGTGCATTTCAATGCTCACACAGTGGGTCTAATAAAAGCTTTTTTATTAAATATAAAAGGCACATAGACTCTGTGTCCCACCCCCAAGGGTTTCATCACTCTCTGACACTGTACTGCCGATTGTGTGAATCACATGTTACGGCCTCGACCGGCACAATTCACACTGTATCTCTCCCGCTGACGATGAGAGTTTGAGCGTCTCCGTTGGGAAGCGACACATTAGCGGCGCGCTAGTATGAGCTGGCTGATCACAAACACCTCCACAGTCACTCAGCGTGAACTGCTAAGTCCATATCATTGCCCTGCGATGAGGAGACGCACGCCAACGCTGCACTTTTTGTTAAATAAACTCAGCTTTTTGAACACGTCACGTGGAAACTTTTTTCAAAAGGACTATTAAGTCCAGCAGTTCCACCCCATTAAATGAAATACCCATACTTTTTGTGGTTTGACACAGAATATATTGCCTGGCGGCCGGTTGCAGTTTGTTTGAACAAAGATAGACAGTGTTTAAAGATAAAAAGAGGGCAAATCTTGATGAATATACCTTTATTTAACACTGAACCACAACCCAAAAACCTGTTGAGGCAGCTGGCAAGTGGCCTCCAGCCATAATGGCAGATGGACTGAACACGGTTAACTGTGAGGGCTGATAAATACCTAAAACTAAGTATTTGTATCAGCCGGTGCAGACTTGTTTAATGCTCTTGGCACCAACTTCCGGTCCCATTCTGAGTTTTCATGTTTCATTAAGGATTCTGTTGGGTTCCTGCTCTGTTTAGTTATCGCCATCTCTAGTCTCTTGTTGACACTGACTTTACCGCTTGTGTTTGGCTGCCGTAATTCACTGCAACAAGGAGAGAAATGGTCACTCATGGCCAATTCTCTTCTGTTGTTCCACACAATATCAGGAGACAAAACAAAAACGGATAGTATATGACTTTAATGTGTGTTTAATGTTTTGAGAGAAATGGTTTTTGATGGAACTTCTAAATCAGAATCCTGTGAATATTTTCTCATATCTTGATAGATTTTATATAATAAAAAAATATCAAAATTTAGTCTCAAAACATTTTAATACTTGTTTTCCTTAAATATTACTAATTTCTGACTTGAACGTAAAATTGTTTCTTAAAAATATTGCAAATTTCTTATTATTATTACAACATGCTCATACCAATAGCTTAAAAAACAAAAAAAGATACATCTAAAAAGTTGAGCTTTATGACCTGAAACAGTCACCCGTGATGACGGCCGGTCATGCTGAGCGTGTTCAGAGGGAATACCTGAACCACCACTTGATCAAACATGAGCAATGAAGCCTCAAGATCAGCGGGTCTTGTTCAAGTCAAGAATCCTCTCCAGGAGTCCCTCACACCAGATTGGAGCCAGATCATCTGCCATCTGTGGCGAAGTAAAGGGCGGATTACTCGTCAAAGAAGCCTTGCTGGGTTCTTCACAGGCCTTATAGATAAATCTGGCGAATGAGACTAATCTCCCTCTTAGAGGCGTTGCAAGTCTTGGACGACAAGCCTCTTTATTCCGGATTGGTTCTTCAGCACCTTCATGAGCTCTTAATATAAATGTAAATCGCCTGCTTACTAAGTCTTGTGTTTACTCTCTTCTGATTGAAGACTTCATCGGTCACCATTTTCTTTAAGTCCTCTTCAGTTGCTCGGACTCAAAATCGTTATCCTGTGACGGGGAGAGAGCCTCTCTAAGGCGCATATAGTACAGAATTATAAATTAAAAAAAGAGGGAAAAAAATCAATCATTCAGATTGCCGGCTCAAAGGATTCTCCCCCCCAACATATTGAGGCTTGTTTTCATGCCTTCTCAGGAAGTGATTTGCTGCCGCTCAATACCATACTTGAAACAACTTAAAATGTCCACAGCTCGGGCTCAGTAATCCATCATCGTAAACATGAAACCTTAATTTGGTTTTGTCAAAGTCTGTTTAATCGTTATTTCATTGTGCCACAGTTGAGTGTCTTCATATCAGCGCTGCATTACTTTACACTCCTCTGACTGCCAATCACCCACAGGAAGGTGTACACACCGTACGGAGGCTACGGATGGCTGCGTCGGGGAGTAATCCCTCAAAACACGGCCACATGCAAACTTTGTTTTCCCCGATTCAGGGTCTCCTTGGAAGCTTCATTTGTATCCTCTAACAAATCAAACATGAACAATAAAACATGCTAGTGGAATGTGGTTTTTATTGCACAGTAATTTGGGGACAAACAGTATATAAATGCATGATTATTCACCTTAAAGATGTGAGTTCTGGCTGTGATGGGAACTAATAAGTCTGGCATAATATGACCAGTGAGCTGGCAGCTCCAGAAGCAGTTAACACATCTAAAAATATGAAATATGTAAATATTTCCTGTTCTTGCACTTACTATTGATTAATTTTAGGCAGCTGTGTGTGGTTTTTTCCCTCCTCCCAATGCAAAACCCATTGCAATTAATCATTTAAAATACATATTGGAAACTTGCTGCAAGAGCTAGCTGCCAAGAATAATCAAGTTTTATTTGGTCATGCAAACCGCACAGCAGCTGCAGTGGCCCGGCGTGTGCCCGCCTTCTATAAAGCGCACACTGTTTCATGTTGTGCTGCACATGCAGAGCGGCTCCGGCTGGGTTCAGTTAACAGGCTGTTTGTGTTTATTGTCTTCACATTTTCATGTAGGTCCTGGCTTTTTGCTCTTTTTGAAAATTGCCACACTCAAACAAAACAATATAAACAATATGTATATATTTGTAAATGTAAATAAATACACCACATCCTCAAATGTCAAAATATTCGCAAAAAAATCATGAAAAGAATAAGAGAAAAACAAAAAACCTTAACCTAATTTATTACCATGGCAAAAAAGATGATGCCTACCATTGTGCCCATGCTGTTCTCCAGGACATTAGAACACCTGTATGGGTGGATGTACGTACAAAGTAAATTGGGCCTAATGTGGATTCAATTCTCGTGTTGAAACTGTTCAAAAATGCAAAACCGGCGGTCCCATTTACACACATTATTAGCCAACACAAATGGAACTTAAAAATAGACGCAGGCACCTGTGACGGAGCTGTAAGCCTGTGCGAGGCCCGTTCAGGCACATTTGTTGATTTAAATAACGGCGCTTCTGTTCGAACAGGTGACAACTGAAAGGGGTGGCTGGGTCGTGAAATAACCCCACTCAGGACACGGCGGCTCACACACACACACACACACTCTGCAATCACATTAAATCTTTCATTTCATATTTTGGCACTGAACCGCGAAGCTCTTAATTGTATATTACATTGCAGCTGGCATCCCTCTCCTCATCACAGTTCCTAACTCTGTATTGAGCGTACGGCGACGAAACCCGACCACACCAGCATTTCGTCCATTTATATGTAATTGACACTTGACATTTTCATGCACCGGCACAAAGTTGTGCAGCCTTTGAATGACATGCCGGGCCGTCGCCTTAAGAGAGCCTCGCGAGGAGATCACAGATGTAGAGCCCAAATATTGTGAAAGCACCTTTGGCGTAATCCTATATGCATAACCTTGCAGCGCCTTATTATCTTGACACATAAGGGAATGAGGCTTGTCACTGTATTTCATATTTTATCCATGGTTTAGCACAAAGCTGCCCTGAAGTGACTGCTGCATACTGTGTTATGTGTAATAAACTTTAAATTTATGGAATCCTCTGCGCGCCTTTGCGTTGCAAAGTCCTTGAGAAAATCATGAGGAAGACGAGAGGAAACTTACCTTGTTTTTGCATGTTCTCAAATGCACTTGAAAGCAGCCATTACGGGTGAATATCCCCTTCTCTCAAAGCCATTACCCACAGACAACTTTTTTTCCCAGGCAATATCTTGGTCATTTGGATGCACTGCTGGACCTTTTTATGGGACCATCCATCACCTTTGCCCACAATCAAACTGCTTAAAGAAGCATTCGGCTCGCGAGCGGACGAATCCTTTCAAGTTCACTGGTTTCTTATTGAGGTAAGCCATGCCTGTTGGAAAGCTTTAATTGTTTCATTAAGCTTTAGATTAAGCAGAGAGACTGTTTGGTTGTGAGGGTTACATCAACTCCATGAGGTGAACATTACTCGTTGCTAAATGGATGCTCGGACAATGGCTACTCACTTTGTAAGAATATTAAGAATAGTCATTTTGTAGCCTTAGCTTTACGTCCGTGAGTTTCATTTTTCGTGAAATCATGCTTAAAAAATCAAGTAAAGTTGGGTGAGTTGCCATGAAAACATACTTCTACTTTTGAGTTACATTTTTGTGAAATAAGACAGGTAATATGGCTTAATATTACAAGCTGAGAAGCAGTTATGCTAACAAATGCACCATCAACCTGGGACGTTCATATTTTTCTACCACCAGGCGACAGAGTATAAGGGCAAGTGTCATTGATTACCTTCAAAATGGCAGCTGCCATTGTCATTGGAGCCGCACCTGTAGAAAATTAACCCGACCGACCCCTTTTACGTCACCCTTCCACGGGAAAAGAAAGCAACCATGGTCTGCTGTCAGGCCCTGCACTGAAACGCCTCACACACATTAAGCTTCTTATTGTCCAGCTATTGTGATAAGCCCCCCCCACACCACCCTCTGTGTTTGTCTGTACACTGCGTTGGTGTTTGTGATTCTAGGTCACTGATCTCATTCAGTTAAATCTAGTCAGCCTATGCAAGTTAAAGCATGAGCGCCTCTTTCTTGAGTGAGAGCCTCAAATGTTTACGAGGCGAACGCATCCAAAATACATAACGCCGAGAAGCCGGTGCAACATTAATTAAAAGAGAGACGGCAACAAAAAAGGTCATCCTCTCACGTTTGTCCTCCAGTGCTGGCACCCCCTTGCATGTTAAAGAAAGATGCCTTTTAATTTAAAAAAAACAGCAAAAATAAGTGAATGTGTTTGGGAGGAATTTGAAAAAGTGCCCTCTGGGATTACAAGTACACGACTCACTGTGATTGACAGCAAAGAGCTAAGAGGACATAGTTTAAATGCCTGAGTGATTTCAGTGTCCTAATGCACACAGGAAAACAAGTTGAAACCAAAGAAAAAGGAACTGGAAAACACAGAGCCACTGCAGTCACATCCGTGTTATCTCCTGGAGGATTTAGGGACCAGTTCTGCACCACAAGCCCAGTGTATCAAAGAGATTCGATCTTCTTTGGAGATTTACTCCTCCCCACGTCTAACTTTCAGAGGGTGCCGCATAATCAGATTCCGGTTAAGTTGGAGGAGGCTGTGGCTCATTTGTGTAGGTGCTGCAAGGCGGCTATAAATAGCCCAGAGGGTGATGGAGCAAGAGAGGCTGCATGCAAACTCGATGAGTACGGGACGGAGAGTGGCATGTCGCTGCATTTTGTATTGTGAGGAAGAAGAAGCTGTGTGGGAGTGAAGAAAAAAAGAGATGGTGGAAGAAAGAACAGGATGGAGTGTGTGTTAAGGGCGGATGGAGAAAAAGAGAGAGGGAGGGGTGAGGAGAATTCGGCAGTAGATGGGAGGAGAAGAGGCCAAACACCAGGGGCTCGCAGCACTCCTTTCACCAAACTGACAGCAGGCTGGAGCTCCCGCTGAGCAGGAGTGTGTGTATCCAGTTATACAAATCCCCTTATGCTTGTGCACCTTTGGACGTGTGTTTGTGTGTGTGTGTGTGTGTGTGTGTGTGTGTGTGTGTTGGGGGGGCTGTGTGACCTAGCTCACAGCGGAAATGACTGGAGCTGTAGCCCACTAGCACCAGGGTGGATGACGATGCAGTGTCAAAAGCCCGAGCAGTGTCCCGTTCACCCCTTGAACACACTATATATCACGCTAAAACAAAAACACACAAAAAGCTCCAAGGGAATTCGGCCATGATTCACCATGTCGGTTACACTCATATTTGTCTCTGTGCAAAGTTGTGTGTGTGTGTGTGTGTGTGTATGGGTGGGTGGGGGTGCGTTCAGGGTCTGCACGCAACGTGTGCAGAGTTCACGTCCGTGTCCACTGGATCATTTGCGGGGGCAGGAGTGCAGCATCCACACCGAATATTGATCGGCAGAGTTAGTCAAGTTTGGCTGAGGAAAATGCACACGCAATAAGAAGCTCTTCCGGTGAGGCCCGCTGATTCATAGCGCGTGTGTGTGTGTGTGTGTGTGTGTGTGTGCGTATGTGTGCGTTCCGTAGGCACGTAGGAGTGTGCGATGTTGTCATCAGGAACAAATTAGGCCGGGCCGCGAGATTTATGGTGGGTGGTATTGAAAAAGCACATGCTGGCTTAAATAAGCATGGAAACGGAGAAACTCTTGTGGGGTGCACACACACACACACATGCACACACACACACACACACATGCACACACACACAAACAAACAAACACAAAAGCAGCCTTCGCTCCCATCATAATGCAGCCATGTGTGCCGGGGCCACGCAGCGTCAACTCCCAGCAATCATTCCTGAGCGAGTCGGGGCCCGTTTGTGTGTGTGTGTGTGTGTGTGTGTGTGTGTGTGTGTGTGTGTGTGTGTGTGTGTGTGTGCGCTAATTGTGCATGCAGGTCTCACTTTAACCTGAGCAGCAGTCGCATAAACCAAAATCAATGACCCCCCCCCCCCTTGTGTTCCATCTTCCTACGCCACCAGAATTGACTGTGCCCGTCTAAAAAACTAGCTAAAAAACAACCCGTGACATTATATAGGTGTAGGTTCAGCAATCACTGTGCGTCAGTAAACCGTCGTTGATTACACCCTGAACCCCCCGGGGAGGATTGGAAATGAATACAGAGCGTGTGTGTTCTTGTCAAGCAAACGATCCAAATGCAACAACTTGTGCAGTCGTATTATATAGCACTGCTTCAAACTACTGCTAATTAGGGTTTTCTTTACAGGCTGCGACGTGGATTTTAAAACCACAGTAGGGATAAATATTTAATACGTCTTAGATCTTTGAAAAAGGGAGAGGAAAAAAAGTGAATTTGCCTATGTGCCTCTTCAGTGTGGAGGGATGAACGTGTTTAAAATAGCCCTGCTCTCTCAACTCTTGCAGCCTCTATACAACACAGGCCTATGGGTGAAGACTGACTTAATTGTTTTGACTTGGAACGTCAAGAGTACAACAACAGGAACACACGGAGCCCAGAGCCAAGGATGCTCAGATACTGTTGCATGAATTTAGAGTTTGCTGAACTAAAACCAAACAAAAAACTGACAAAGTAAATGCATGCTAGATTTGCGCTCTCTTATTGTTGGAGGGATGAAAGTAGTTCAGGTTCAAAGATGGCAGGTGCATGCTGGGGCGGGCTTTGTCTTCAACGGGAGCTGTTCCAGCAGATATCATGGAGTATATTACTCTGGAGATAAAAACAACACATTGGAAATGACTTACATGTGATGTTTCACACTCGAAGGTATAGTCTGCGTGAGTGTACTTTTTAATTCTGTTTTTTTAGCACATTATTACCCTCTTTTTTCTTTGAGAGCAATCCCTTCCTCTTAAATCTTCAAGATTAAGGAATGGCTATAATTCCAAATAAGAGGCTTCTTAAATCCGCATAAGAGACTTTAGGGTCTTAGTGATCTCACCATGGGGGCGGTCTTAAGCCCCAAACACCCCGTGGAAGTGTGTCACGAAGACCGAGACGGTGGGGGACTCCAGACGGTTGGGGGGATGTGACCTATGAGTCACATGTGATCCGTGGTTTGGATGGACTTTTGGGGACAGGTCTGTTGAGAAAACCACGGAATGTGTCACTTAGATTTCATGAAAACAAAGGCGTTTTAACATGCGGCCATTTTTTTATTCTTTTAAAGGGAGCAGAGTTTGTTGCGATCTGGTTACTCCATTGATTTAACACGTTTATTTCTAAATCATTTGATATTGTACAGGTAAAAAGAGCGTTATACTTGATCACACAAAAATGAGCAAAAGAAAACCTCAAATTAGGACAAAACATGAACAGATGAAGCGACAGACATGACTTCAGTGGCCCTGAGGTCCAAAGCAGCCACTTAGTTTACCTCGGGCCGCTCTTCAAACAAAAAGAATCAGCAGCCAGATGTACAGCACTGCTTTCAGGGCTGCCAAATGGCACACTGTTGGGAAGCCGTAGAATCTGTTGGTTGGTCCAACTGTCCGCCCTGTCCGCCCTGTCCCGACACATTTGAGTAACGATCTCTGCTTTGAAATGAGAACAAAATTAATAGGAGAGGTCTTTGATGTGCAAGTTTGGAACTCTGCATCTGCCAAAACACTTTGGACTTCACAACTTTTTGACCCTGACGTTTGCTGCGGTTTGAGGAAAAACTCATTAAAAAAAAAAGAAGCCAAGCCAATTCCAGTGTTGCTACGACCGTTTGACCTCCACATCCGTCCAGATCAGACAGACTGCACAGCATTCAAACACATCATCAAATGTATTTAGCATGTCGAAAAATATTAGAGTGTGCCTGCGAGGCCTCTGGTCATGAACATGTATGTATATAAACACTTCATATAAGCTGCAAGGAGGGTTATTGGGTGCAGAGAAATTCTCAGGAGTTCACGACTTGTATGCAACTTATGAACATGAATTTATTATGATGGCAGCGTTTTAAAAAGCACAAACAGCTCAAGGCGGCGTGTTCAATCATACATGTACAATGCAAATACAGTACAAAACATGGTCTTTTCATGCATTGTGCTCCACATTTAGTCGACACGTGTCTTGTTTATTCAGGGATATCTCAGCAAATGTGCACATCTCTTTTCACCCCCCCCCCCCGTCCCCCTCTTTTTTATTTTCCTTGGTACATTCTACTTTTGATCAAGGACTGTCCTGCTCCATACCTGTGATCTAAGAATTCCTCCAAAGAAAAGAGAAGCAGCTCAATCTGTTTCCTGCAGATACCTTTTAGCAGGAAAAAAGGAAAACGTGTCGTCTCTGAAGAGACGTCTCGCAACATGCTGGATATACTGTGATTAAAACCCAGGTGCAGTGATTCAATCTGCATTTTGTTTCCCCCACCCTTCTGCTGTATAGAATCCAAAAGGGGGAGAAAAAAAGTTTCTTGCATCGCACAGAGAATACAGAGTTCATTTTGAGAGCAATAGGTTGAAAGTTTACTTCTCTAATTGATATGACTTAGATGCACTTCTGGTGCGCCGAGACCCAAAAAAACAGAAAGGAAAACATTAAAAAATGAAAACAATGAAAAAGAGAGAAATATGAAAACAGCTTACATCTCATCTTCTTTGTGCTTTGCATGACAGCTCTTTGAGGAAGAAAATAGCTGGGATCCACTGCAGTGGTACCACTGATGTTGGCACACCATGAAACATTTAATTGCACCGTCATTCGGCGGAGGAAGGATTGGCCTCTGCCGCACGTCTCCCCGGGTCATGAGAGCCCATCAGTGATCCTGTTCAATGTTCAAGCGGGCTGGGCCAGGCACTTCTCCAAATGGGTCATTAGCTTGTAATATTATTAGAAACACTTTGGGCTACCATTCCATATTTCTGCAGCGGGATCACGAGGAGATTTGTTCTCGCAGTCGGGAGCACAAGTGTCACTTGTGACTCGTCTCGGGAGGGCGTCGCTCTCTCTCCCTCTCGCTCGCTCCTCGTTTTTATTGCAGATGTCACGGGCGACCTCGCCGCGTGATCGTCACGGAGTTACCAGGAGCGGTCGCTCATGGACGTGCACACGCATTACGTGTGCACGAATGGGCTTTTCCTTCGCCCGTAAAACTCAATTCATTGACTCCATAGAGTGGGAGGACGGCAGTTCTGGGATGAGCTTCAACGAGCTTTGTTTGTTTATTTATTTGTTTCTCTCATGCGGCGTAGGCAATACATTTATATATGAACGAGGTCATACGTGGACTCTCGCATGCGTCTTCTATCTATCTGAACCAGGCTGGGTTTGCACTCGGCGTGGGACAAGCGGTGAGTCAGAGTGAGCAGCTGAAAGTCAAGGAGATTTTAAATGGTCCACGTGGGAGGGATATTAATCCCACAGTCAGACAGGTATCGAGTTAGCCCAGCCACATGCCCGCAGCAAAACAGGAAGGAAGTGGTAAAGTAGTGAAGCCCGCCTCTTGCTCGATTTGATTGGCTACCCCGACCAAGCTTGATATCGATGAGCAGTGCCCGGCCCTGGAAAGTTATAGAATCTTTCAGTCTAAAAACCATCGCGTCACGGAGTTACATGCACCAACCAGCTTCCGTTGCCGATAGTGGAGACCGCCTCGGTGAGGCCTTCAATCTAGATTTGATATGCATTTGTGGTGCTACTTATGCTCCAGATTCCAGCTGACTGGGACCAGTACCCAGCAACTAGATAAAAATGCCTTTTCAATAACATAAAATGTTTTTTTTAAATGAGAACCAAATGCCTCTTTGATAAGAAACAAAGGCCTCTTTGATATGTGTAATGAGGGCTTTTAAAATGAAAATAAACCACAGACAAAGACCACATGTATTATCATAGGCAGCACAAACACTTGCACAGAGAGCCCTGAGGTCCGCCCAGCTGCATGGAACCTTCACAGACAAAAACTCATTTCAAAAGAGCCTGAAGACCAGCAATGACTGAAAAAGCTAAAATTAGCTCTGCATTCCGACAAGGAAGGAAGGTTCAGGATGTGCAGTTCCACACCTCCCATAAGCCCCGAAGAAAGGCCGTCTTCACACCCTGATTGGCCAAAAGGGGAAATGCGCCAAGCTGCTTTCAAATCCTAATTAGGAGCCGGGCCCCACACCCTGCACAACAGGGGAGCTGAATAACCCTCCAAACAACTCAGGGGGAACTTCAGATTTTGTTAACCCAAAAAGTAAACAATGTATTCGTCGACACGATGAGCACTAACCTCAAAAAGGCCTCCACGAAACGGTATTTCTTCAGCATTTTCTGACAGAAGATCAGATTAAAATATTTCAGAGTAATAGAGCAGAGAGGGAGTGGCCACTTTAACTCTCATTTGTTCATGAATGTTGGAAAACATACCAGATTTTCTTGACCTTTCCAAGCACATGGTTTTCCAAATGAAACACGTGATGTTTAAATGTGTGATATAATCATCTGCAGACATTCTGCTGAGGTCCTCATGATTTAGATCAAACTGACAAATCCTGGCATCTGGCATGCCTTCAGTGTGACAGCACTATCTGGATGCTGAGCTACGTTCAACTCGTATGTGCCAAGAAACTTAATTTCTGGCCCCATTTCAATGTCTAGACGTCCGAAAGGTCGCGTCCAATTCCTTTACAGTTTTCGGCCTTTGCATTTTCCGCTCATTGTCACACCTCTGCACATTCATACAAATCTAAACAGGTCCATCATGTGACGATGCGGGTGTAAAATAAATGACGTCAAAAGATTATGCCCTATTGGGTTGAGCCCTCTTTGTACAGCGTTCATAGAACTCAAGATTCTGTCTAATTCAATATTATATTCTCAATAAAATAATCCCAGATAGGGTTTAAAGGGCTTAATCAATCATATAGGATACGCTAATGGCTTTTATGTACTTTACGAGAGTTACTGTTCCCCGGTTGATTTAAGAAGAGGAAAAGGTATTTCCAAGAGAACAGAACAAATCAATGCAATCCATAAAATCTGTTTCCGTACTCCAACGTTACCCACCATTTAATCCATCAATTGGTTATGATCTCACTCTTCATTTTCCTCTATTGCTCCCCGTCCACTCTCACTGTGCTATACTGTATGTGATAAAACTCTGCGCACACTCCATTAAAGGGATAAATCCTCCCTTAGATACTTTTAGTGTTACATATCATCAATCTGGGATGTTCAACACATTCCAGGAGCTATTTGGTGATGAAGTGCTGTAATTGTCTTTCTCTCACTGTGCCTGTGTGGATTTGTAGTCCACATAGTATCTTCCTACATTACCCAGAGTCCAACAGCTTACCTGAGCTTCCATCTGCGATGTATTCAGCAAAGGTTAATAGCGATTAGCGGTTTGTAAGACCTTTTCCCGGAGCTGGTGCCTCTTGAACATCAGTGCAAGATGGAGGCATATTTAGTGACACAGCCGCAGTGCAACATTGTCGACGCCAAAAACAAACAACAAAGCAGAAGTTTCCCAAAAATATTGTCAGAGGACTCTGGGTTTCAACGTTTGATTTGAGGGAAGGCTTTTTCCCTTTCCACACAGCAGTTAGTTGTTTCATCCCCAATACCTGCGAGGCCCCTCTCCGTACAGCAGATGCAACGCAGCACATCCAACGACATCATATTTCTGAT
This sequence comes from Taurulus bubalis, assembly GCF_910589615.1. Taxonomy (NCBI): domain Eukaryota; kingdom Metazoa; phylum Chordata; class Actinopteri; order Perciformes; family Cottidae; genus Taurulus; species Taurulus bubalis. Next base: position 8,326,802 of record NC_136609.1, read on the forward strand.
GTGCTGATGGGAAATTGGGTCACCGGCTTGATGATTTCAACTGTGTGCCAAGCGAACAACAGGATAGGGGTTCAATGTCCATGGCTTCGTAGCAAGCTGCTCGGATTGGCAAAGGCGGCATCATAAGACGCCCCCGGGGTAGAGCTCAGTAACAGACCACGGTTCAGGCAGGAAGTGGGTGTGTACTGACAGACAAAGTCGGCCACTCATAATGGCTCTTCATTCATGTTTGGAAATCGGGAATACACTACACGGCTTATGGGCACTCGATAGGGATTACTCTCACTTCAGGGCCTTGAAATGCCGCCCTGTGATTTCTTTATGTGCTCGGTTTCTTCTTTTTTTCCTTCAACAGTCGTATATTTGTCAAAGTGAGGAGTTCAAGTAGGTATTCCGTGCCAATGTTGTCCAATGAATACACTCCAGCAGATTTGGAAGCCATTACTGCATCGATTGACATTTTAATAGATTTAATGCAAATTTGTTCCGCTCAAACATGCTCAATCTTCCGTATCGCTTTACTTAAACATGCACTTCATGCACGTCTGCCTTTCATTGCCCCAGTGCACGCTGGGATGTGATCCAGTCCTCCGTCACGACCCTGAAGAGCAAGGCGAGGGTGTGGAAAATGGTGTGGTTGGAGGGATTGATGGATGTGCATTTCGTTCTAAATCATCCCCCATCAATTAAAGTGACCACAGGTGGACTGAAGCGATGGAGATGTCAAGGGGAGAATTTAAATGCGCCTCCAATCGACTTGTCGTGTCACTGCAGAGCGAGTTTAAGCAGCAGTTCATCGGGGTGCCAAGGCTAGGTAAGGAAACCATGGTTGAGAAGCAAACTGTTGCACTATGTCAGGCCCTTAAATAAACACAGTTGTTTGTTTTATGGGGAAGTTTAATTGCGACACTCAATTATAGTTTTTTTGAGCATTAAAACCAATAGAGCGTCACAGTATTTGCATATTATAAAACATTATTATCTATCATGGGTTGAACCAACTGCATCAATCACGTTACATTAAATGGAATGCAGCTTCCCTTATTAGACAAACCTTTCCTCGCAACATCGATAAAGTTAGCGAGGAAAATTTGATTAATTTGAGTCAATTAGAGCAAATCGAATTTAAGTTTAATGAGAGTAAAACTGATCGAGATCATTACATTTATGATGAAGTTCAGGGTACAGAGGCGCGGTTTACTCTTCTGTTTTTAACAAGCCTTCTGAGCCCCTCAAGTTCTCAGAAGGCCAATACTGAATCACTTTAATTCATTAACCTTTCATATTGACAGAAGTTTTGGGTGCGATTGCTTAAGATCAGGAAACCTCACATTTCCAGTATTTTTCAACTCCGTTTCAGAGAGAAATGCAAAACATATGCCCAACTTATAAAACACGACACACAGGTACAGTAACATTTGCTGAAGAGGAAATTCTAAACACGTCTTTCAACCCTGAGGAACAGCGGTGTAGCCAATTTTGACTTCAGACCTACATCTTCTCACCTCCTGCACGCACTGAACCCTTTCTGTCCCCCAGCAATCAAATCCAACAGCGGGATTGTTCTGCATTTCTGCCGCTCACTGTTCATTAAATGTCAGGAGGAATTAAAGGCGGGGAAGAGGAGCAGCTTGAATAAAGCAATGTGTGAGGCGTTTAATTGACTGCAGCTTACTACAAAGAAGCTGCTGAAACCTTTTGGATGTGAAAGAGGGATCGATAATGTTGCCCAGAAGAGATGTTCTGTTGTTGTGCTCCCACATATGAATATTAATCACTTGCAGTAGTGGGACGATGCAGTCCAATTTTAAACAGACCATTTCATAAAATAATAACTGGGTGAGATGATATTGATTTTCCAGGCTGGTATTTGAAAGCATTTCCCGAACAAAGATAATACATCATCTGCAGTACAAATGAGACAGTGGACACTCCGTTAAGTCCACCGTCGTCTGCGCTAATGAAGGCAACTCAAATGCTATTATTGCAATAATACGCTCTTTTTTGTTGTTGTATGGAACACGTTATTTGTCTACCATTTTTTGAGCGCTCATACGCAAATAAAAAAAAGTCTAATTACATTTGCAGTCACAAGACAGGATTCTTGCCAAAACAAACAGTGTTGGGAATGAATTGTAAATAGTCACAGTTGGTTACTGGTGTTATGTTTGAGTTCAGGTGTGGGAACTTGTTTGACTGTGAATAAACCCTTTGTGCTCGGAGGCGCCTGTCTGCGGGAGCAGTGTATGTTTTTCACCAATAGTTACCTTTGCACTTGGGCTTATTACGAGTCGCACAATCAGCGTTGCTCGTGTTGCCACACTTAATTGCGTAACACTCGAGAGCGGCGAGAACGCCGGTGTTACTTTGCAGCAGCAGCCTCGACCTCTAAACATGAACATCCACAGTCATTGTATACCAAGAAAGAGGTACTTAGCTTGAGTGTGCCCCCATGTTTCATCATGGTTGTGCAAATGGAAATAACAGAGCCTCGTGACGGTCACAAGTGGGTGTCAGACGAAGGCGCTGTATGCTGGTGGCTAAAATTAAGATAAACATGAGTACGAAAACATTTCTATAACGCATTTCTCCTGAAGCTCAGTTCTTGTTCTCTCTTGTATGCTTTTTCTTTTATTAAAAACATATTCAAATCATTCTCAGGGTTTTCTATTTGCAGAAGTGTTATGAGGCTCCTCTAACAGGCTGGGTCATTCTGACACTTAAGTGAACTGCAAAAGGCTGCGTACAAAATTACATTTTAAGAAAAACAAGTCCCAGCTGAGATTTTTCCCCCCCCATGTACTCTTCTTTTGAGTTTTGGCTGTTGACTTATCTTATGAAATGGATCTAGTACCACTGCGGCTCTGTTGTAACATGGGCGCCTCAGTGAGCTTCAGCTGAGAAGAGATTCCATTTATTCGAAGCGAGCGCCCAAAGCAAAGAATCTCTCTGAACACAGATATGCACTTTGCTAATGTCTCACCTTTAGAGCAGCGTACTGCATACGAGTCTCACAGGATCAGTCTGCGGAGGCTAATTTGTCTTCCCTGCTGTGCGAGCGTATCCCTCCGTGAGTTTGCATGCCTTAAATGATGCGTGTCGGCATACAAATTCATCAACATTTATTTATCCGTGCTGGTGGGGTATATTTATTATATTTGTATGGGTGTGCTGCACGTGTGTTTGTGTTTTTCCATCGTTGTGCACTGAGGTTGCGGGTGTGTTCCTCCAAAGGAGCTTCAAATGCATCAATTATGACAGAAAATGGAGGAATTAGATAAGGTCCATCGTCCTCCCCGGGGAGGGGATGAAAGGCAGACGGGAAAGCAAGATTGGTGGAAAGCCCAGCAGCCATTGTTGTGTGATTAAGGACCAGGTTTGAGCCATTGTGGGGGGTTACATTATTCACACAGCGGGGAAACAAACATGCATGCACACATCCATATGCACCGTGGAGGACTAAACCAATTAGGAGGGGATGTCATTCTTTTAGGCTCAGCTGTGTCAATTAGTTAACATATTGTGCACTGCAGAGAGTTCCACATCACTGTACAGCGTCTATGAGATCATGGATGTCGTCTGAACGCGGTACACACTGTACTTCCCATCAAGCACTCCACTTTTATGTAATATTGCAACTCTTTATTTCCTGTTTATCAGTTACAGCTTCTGTTTATATTCTGTACAGCACTGAAGGCACACATAAAACTAAGATATAATGGAACATAAGTATGTACAAAATATACAGAATAAATATAATAATTTTGAACTAGTCGAGTAGAAAAGCTACAGAGTGTGTGCTTACGTGAAACCGTCTGGAAGTTGTTCCCAGGAGTGTGAACGGAGTGTGTAATGTAGATTCTGACAATGTCAACATTGCAAATGTCAGTTGCCAGCAGTCCATAGCTTTGTTGGCTGGAGTCAGCCGGCAGGTTGTCTGCAGTTGGGGGGATGTCGCTCGTCAGAAACCGTTCATGTGCAAACAGCTTCATATTCCCCGCCTTGATACAGTTCCATACAGTTCCAAATCAGCCAGTCGGCAAGAGGAAGGCGGGGCGTTCCTACACGCTGTTCGGAGTGTTGTCAGACATAAAATAGTGTTGTGAAACGCCATAACTCGCATACGCCCGCGCACACAAACACACACACTGAAACATCATACACGTTTTGTGGCTCATTTTTTTTCTAGCAGAAAACAGAAAAACAAAAAAAAGGTTTCAGCAGGACTTTGTTGATTGTCATGCACCATCCTATGGCATTTGATTAGTGCAATGCATTCTTCTTTTTACAAGATTACAGTTGAATATAATATATACTGTACTTTTTAAGTGCTGTATTTACTGATTTGACAGAAAATAAAACATCCTTCTCTGAATGTCACCAGTTTGTATATAAAAATAAATAAAGGTCCTATGCCTGCAACGGTGCAGTGGACTGGATCGATGAAAATAGCAGTGGAACCACACTCTTATCACGGTTTTCCAATGTACAGTTGGCGTTTTGCTGACTACGGCACAATGAGCATTCTGGTTACAGCATTCCAGCTGCCATATGTTGACAGAGGGCGTAATCAGGTCATATCTAGAGTCAGGATAGTCTGATTAAACAGCAATTCTGGGTCAAGCGGCGATTGGAATTCACCCACTTCTTTCCAAACATCTGCTTTATCCCATCAGGATGTCAGCCTGTGGTGTGTGTGTGTGTGTAAGTGAGAGAGCTTTGCGGATCAATTCATTTGGTGGCAGTGTGCCATGGAAATGTATTCAATCATCCAAAGCTGATTGAGTTGATTTCAAAAGAGGGTTTCAGCCCAGGCCCGGTCAACACATAGCTTCTTTAAGTTACATTTGGCCTAAATGACTACACCTTTCACCAGCTACATCACATGGCTGTCAACGGATAAAAGGTAACACACACACACTAAACCAGTAACATTCTGTGCTACAATTAAACTTAAAGTGATGTGCCCATGATATATATATCACACTGTGGAAAGTACAGGAGGGCAAACAGGACAAGGCACTTGGTTGAAAACATAATATATATATATAGTTGTTTTCTTTTTTTCTGCTGAAGCTCAGTTAAATGTAGTTTGATGCTCCAGCACCTCCAAATAGTCCGGCTCAGTATGCAAGTTAGCCTTGAGTTCAAAGTACTCGTTCTTAGTTTGCTCAAGCATGACCTTGCGTGGTCGTGAGTACATAATCGCCTCCATTAGCTTTAACTCCTCCTGGTGCCCCGGGACCTGCATGTCCACGGCAGACTGCAGCTGCGGCATGTTTTTCCGAAGGTACTCCGTTATTCCAAGCTGCTGCAGCTCCTTCTCCCTCTCCAGAATGTTCCGGTACAACGAGTTGGGGTTTCCCAGCGTGACGAACTCCGCGGGGCACTCTCCGGTCATCGGTCGGAACTTTGAGCCGGGGTTCCCCGTGAGCGGAGACGTGTTCTCCTTCTCCATGATGCTCCGGCAGACGTGGTGCTTGGCGCCGGGGTCGTCGAGGCCGTAATCCAAATCGACGTCGTGCTCCTTGTGCTGGGAGCAGTAGGTGGGGTTGCGACAGATCTGGACGATGGGACTGTGGGACCTCTCTTCGTACAGCGTGGCGGACCCCGTTCTTTGGGTCAGGGTGTGGTGCGTCGTCTTCTGCCCGTACATGCTGTAGTGGAGGTGAATGGGGCTGCTGCCGCTGTTCTCCCTGGGCTGCTCCTCCGCTGCTTTTCTCTTTGCCCTTCTCCGCCGCCGGTGCACCACAAACACCACCAATCCGGCCGCGCAGAATACAATCATGAGGATGATCATGAGGAGGCTTAAGATGAGCACGGAGAGCGGGACAGTGTCCATGAGGGAGCTGAACAAACCCTCGTCAGCGCTGCCGGGCCCCAAGGTGGCCGTCACGCTCTCCTCCCCGTCCGGGGACATGGGGTAGTAGGTCCCCAGCCCGGGACACAGCAGCTCGTGACGTATGCTCCGGAGCTCGGCCTGCATCATTTTCTTCGGGGTGTGACACAAAATGGAGCCCACCACTGTGTCCTTTCGGAGTTTCTCCACCCATTGTTTGAGGCTGAGCAAGTCACAGCTGCAGTCCCAGGGGTTGTCTTCTAAATAAATCTGCTCCAGCGAGTCGAGTTGATCAAGCACGTTGCTCACTGGCAGGTGCATAAGTAGATTTTTCCTCAGGTTTAATTTGGTGAGGGGCACATTGCGAAATATCTGCGCCGGAAGAGAGCTGAGCAGGTTGTTATTTAATGACAACAGCTTCAGGTTGGACAGGGGATTAAATGTGCCTGGAGCAATCTCTTTGATAAGGTTGTATTCCAGATACACGTATTCAAGGTTGTGGAGCCCCACAAACATCGTGGAGAACAGTTTTTCAATCCGGTTGCCGTTCAAATACAGTTTTTTCAAACTGCTCAAGCTGAGGAATGTTTCATTATCAATGTAATCAATTCTGTTGTTCGCCAAGTTGAGCAACTCTAAACTGTCGTATGTGACAAAATCGTACTTCAAGAGTTTCTGGATCATATTTCCTGTCATGACCAGTTTAGTGGGGCTTTGCTGGAGTATACCGATATCCGATACCTTTTGAATGCCTCGGTCCTGACAATGCATCAAAAACCCAGCCACAGGGTGATTGTGACAAGAGCAGTGCTCCACACAAGGGCTGCCGGGAATGTGAGACGGCGTCGGCACCTTGGCGTCGTCTTTGGCGTCGTTCACCTTGGGGGTCACTTTGGATGACGGGGTGACGACCATATCCAGGGACTTTGACGGCTCCTCCAGGTTTATATCTGCATGGGACGGGCAGAGAACGTCCCGCTTGACCTTAGCCAGAGTGATCCCCTTCAGGTGATGTGGCGTGCTGCAGACCACGTCCCCGATCGCCGACTGGGCCCTCATGTTCTCCATCCAGATTTTTAAATGCAAAATATCACAGTCGCAGACCCACTCGTTGTCCTCCAGGAGAAGTTCCATAATCCGGCCGATGTGCTCCAAAAAGCCGACATAAGGCAGCGTCTGGAGCTTGTTGCCACGGAGGTCTAAGTGGGTGAGGGGCACGAACCGGAAAATGTTGTTAGGTAGGAACTCTACGGAATTATCATTGAGGATGAGGACCTTGAGGCGGATCAGTTTGTTGAAGGCCCCCGGCTCGATGACCCGAATGAAATTCGTGTCAGCTTGGAGAAACTCCAAATTCACCAGACCTTGAAAAGTGTCCTCTTTCAGAGTGACGAGGAAATTGCTATTTATGTGGAGTTTTTTCAGTGAACCGAGAGTGCTAAAGACCCCTGGTTCCAGCTCTTGAATGCTATTACCCCCGATGTGCAGTGAGAGGGCATTCTTAAGCCCTTCCATTTCCTCGGCACGGAGCTCAACCAAGTCATTTTTGTAAAGGTTCAGGTGGAAGGGCACACCTGCCGGGACTTTGATTTGGGAGATTCTGCTGATGTTTCTCTGCTCACAGTTAAGATGAAGGATGCCATCTTTCCCCTCGCAGGAGCACAAGGAGTCACAAGACTCACTTATAGACGATGCCTGTGAGGGATGGATATCTTGGGACCGGGCTGCGGTGAGAAACAAGCCGATGAAAAAGATGCAGGGCAGCATTTCGGTCTGAGATATCTGTGAAGAGAGGGAAGAAAGGGGGGGGAGGAAACAAAAAAGAACATTAAGTGTATGTTGTAAATGCATTCTGAATAAGGAATCAATTTCAATTAATGAGAAATGACAGTTAGTCCCAGTGATCCAACTGTCATACAAGTTTAATGTATTATATTACATGAACTTTGGCTGTTTAAACATAACAGCGTGAAATGACATTCATGGGTACATGAAATGCATGAGTGGAAGTCACACTCGGCTGGGAGGAAGTGGTTTGTTTAATTGTCTTCATATAGTAAAAAGGCATGACAAATATAAAACATCAGTGTCTACATCCACTATTCAAGACTCCTTTAATTGTAAAAATGAGCCTTAGGTTTATCCTAATGTATCTTCATAAAGTTAACCCTTCGTGGCCATTATGACTGAGCAGTTAAATCCTAATGATCCATATTATCATCATCAGCATCCACAGTATCTAGCAGGACACTGCGCTGCCAATGAGTAAACGCATTTCACAGGGTGAGTAATGACAGTAGGACAGCGTCTCTTTCCAGTGACTCACACTGAGATAATGGTACATTTAAAGAAATGACTTTCTCATTTGACTGATTTTCCTGCCCTTTATATGCAGACTCGTCTGAACAAAGACTTACTCGGTGTGAGTCATAAAAAGGCAGAAATCGGCTCTGTCCCTTCAGAGTCCATGTCAAAGCAACATTTATTAAAGACATTTTAAATAAAGAACTGAAAATGAAGTTGTGGCTTTATTTTTCGGCCAATTAACTCTCACCCGACTGGACTGAAAAGGAACTAATCTTGAACCGTGCCCTCTATTCATGAATCAGATTTCTCGTGCGGTTATTCTGATTTGTCTTATTCCCCATGCAGTGAAAAAAAAAAATAATTCAACCAAGCTGTCATGAGGAGAATTCAAACTTCATCGTGAGCACGATCCACGCTGAATGACAAACAATACGCTGAGATGTGATTTTAATGATGCGAGGCCTCGGTGCCACATCTAAAACCATTACATTAATTTGACAAAGATCACAATGGATCAAAGGCTCGGCCACTCTCGGGGGGGAGGGGGAGGGGACTGGTGGAGAAATAAAGACATCTTCCCATGATCAAGGATAACGAGATATGCGCCATTCGCTACCAGAATTCTTCAAAGAGATAAAACGTGGAAAGAAGGCGGGGCGGCGCAGTGGTTCTTGTTAACAAATCCGATTAGGATCTGGAAAGCTCCATTCTAACAGACGAGCCTAGTTCAGCCGATACAGCGTGTGGAGAACTGTGCTCGTCAAAAACCGAAACCTCAGAGTCATGATCCGTCTATAATTGGTACTCCATTCTCTTTTGACATGAGTTCCAAAAACAATTACTTCTCCTTATTGAATGTCAATGAGACATAGGGAACAACAAGGGGTAGGGTTGATTGGAGTTTATCTATCCATCGTACCGCACTGTATATTCATTTAAATACTTGCAACTGACTACAAACGCTAAAAGATGAATTAGATTACTGTCGTTAGTTCAGATAAAGGTTTTCCCAACCCCCCCCCCACACACACACACACAACATGGACGGTGTCTGAGGAGACGACCAAACCCCTGGACGGAGCTCTCAGCTCCAAAGACTGAAGCTAAAATCTGAAGGAGTCTCTTAAATAGTAACGTTACTCTCCCTTCCTCTTTCTCTTTGAAATGTTCTTTCTGCCCGTTTCAAATGTGTCTTGATACATGTTTGTGTGTGCTGTAGGGTGAAGACACAATTATTGATGAAAACCAAGACAACACTATCTCCAACATCTTTGATGTATTCAGGCATTTATACCCCACGGTCACAAACTTTTCAGCCAGATCTAGACTCTCACTCCACAAACCCCGGATAATATTACAGAGAATACAAAAACAATATGAAACAAAAGGAACAACTTGGAGCACGACCCCCTCACCAGCCACACTGCATTACAAGTCACTGTTACATTGTCACAATATCTTGATTTCACTGCGCTATAATGAGTAATTATATTGAATTAAGGGCCATTCTTATCATATCTTACAAATGTTACTGTAACTTAAGATACAGATTGCAAATTTGCAATAATGTTATAATGTTGCGTGTATCTTTTTTCTTTCTTCTATGTTACACATAGGCGGATGAAGATGACGCAAAATGCAAATAGAACTTGGAGGCGTTGAAACCGCCCACGTTTATGAAGTCGGTCATACATTCCAGCTCGAAAATGACCGTCTTAAATCAATAACTGGCAGAACATGTGGAGATATGAAGTGGAAAGGAAATCCTAATGAAACACAAACATTGGATTCTTCAAACCATTCAAATATGTATTGTTTAGACGGTGATCAAATTCAGAGAATGGCTCCAAAAACCTAGCAACCAAGATTATTGGCTGGTCATTTCCTTTTCATAACTCATCCGTATTTGCTTTTCCAGAAGTCCGGCGGTGGTCATGGCACCCAAGGCCCTCACCTCTGTGACCCTGATGGCTCGTAAGACAATGAGAAATGAAAGGGACTATAAACAGATGTTATCGCATGCTGCACGATAACGCTGCAGAGGGCAGATATGAAGAAGGCATTAGCCTTGTGCGCTCTTTCTTCCGTATTTCAAACAGACTTCTCCAGCTGATCCATTTTCCAGGTAATCAATGTTGCATGGAATTCAGTGTGACGGGCACGAGAGATGAAACACTCTTCCCGGTCGGTGCCAGTCTTTGGATGCGCTCCCTTATTCAAATGTGCATCTTTTGCTGTTCAGACAACTCAATTAGAGAGCCACTGAAGCCCTGTGCGATCTCACCTCATGCATGTGTGTGAAGCCAACTCATCGTCCGACATCAAATGAAAAAGAAACGAGTACAGAGCTGAGGAGGAAAAGACAGCAGAGGAAGAGTGGAGAAGAGAACTCTTTTTATGGGATAGCTATCACACATTGAGGCTTTCTCACACACACACAATACGCTGTGGCCACTTAGAGAACCATAAATAGTATGCTGACACATTATTTGGGCCAGCTGCATGTTGTATTGTTCCAATGCAATAACACCTTCCATAATATCATGGAAGTCCTATGCCTCCACGTTAGAGATGTCCTGATGCCATTTTATCCTTCCTGATTCCTGAGCCGGCTTCCAATATGTAGCCCTTTAAGCCCTAACCCTAATAACCATAACCCCTAATCCTATTTATTGTTTGAGTTGTGTTTAGAGGTTGTACATTGGGATTATATATTATTGTAGCCCTGATTTTTATGTTTAATTTGATACCTAACATGTTTGTTTTTTTGGGGGGGGAGGGATTTTTTCTTGATTTTCCTGATATAAAAAGGGCTCAACAGGTAAACATAACTCCATCTCCGATACCTAATTTAATTTGCTGTGAAAACATCTCCTTTAAAAAAAAACTGTATTCCATCAAATTTCTTGCTGAAACGTTGCGTTAAGATTACATTTTGAACACATCATCATAACACTATAATTGACCTTCTTATAAAACTATTTTTTCCGGCTGCAAAGAGCAAACATTACGAGAGTTTAACAACAGGTGTGTAGTACTAGTTCGCAGTAATGTGCAGTGCAGATCAGGCAGGATGTACGGATCGGGTCCGCATCACCGTGACGAGGCCTCTTCAACACTCGGAGATAGGTCATGAATACACATGTTCATATGCCGCACAGATCGCTCTCTGATGAATGCCAATTTTCACGATGAGCAGTTTTAACTATATTCACTGATGTTCACTGCAACTAATATACTCAATGTGAAGAAGATGACAGCGATTACCAGCCCACAGACTCGGCTGCAGAATACCACATGCAACCCCGCACATCACTCACTGATGTTCGAGTTCAACCTTTTGACTTTATTGCTCCCTGAAGGGAGCTTTAGTCTTTCACAGGAAGGTACGCTTTGCCTCCAAAAAGGCAGAGGAGTCCTGCAGCAAGTAATGATTTAGTGTCTTGCTCATCAACACGTCAGTAAGGCAGCCAACGTAAAAAAAAAAAAGGCAGGAAGTTGGGCTCCCATCGGACACGACAGACTTAAATATTCTCTTCTCCTTCATTTATTCATGTTGCTTCTTGCAGTTTTCCCGTTTCCGATGAGTGAACGGGCAGATTGTGACTTCGACACAACTTCTGGAAGACAATGGTGATACATTTGGAAATGTCTCACTGAGCGTGTGATCTTCACAAAAGGAGCACACCCGTGCTCCTCGCCTCCCATCGATTTCGCACGCTTCATGCACCGAGCGGCCGGAGCGTTGCGATAACACTTATTTCCCTCCATACATTCGCCATAGCTTGCAGTGAATTAACACACACACACACACACACACCATATACAGACACAGTATGCAACAACACAACGGGAACCTGTATTTGAAACTCCTCTCCGGTTGACAGTATTTCTAAATAATATGAACACAGTGGAAGTCATGTTCCGTCCTCGTCACTGTCAGAGTAAGTAAAGCACGCTGGAGCCACAAATAGCCCAAAAGGCAGGAGCCTAATTCCTTTCTCTGTAGCGTGAGGCAACTTGATGTGCGAGTATGAAAGGCTTGTTATCCCTTGTGGCCTCTGACAGATAGAGCCATCTTCCAGACTCCATCAAGACTGATGAGCGTCGCTCCGTATTTGTGTTTGAAAACATAATCGAGTGGATATCTTTTCTTGGTTTTTAAGAAGACTTTCGCATTCCAGCTCAGCTCTAAACATTTTATGACCTCGGTCCTCCTCATTGCAATGCTACCTGCAGTCCTGGTGATTTATGGTCCTCGACAACAGGGCGGTTGATGGACTCCATTTTAATTCTCTGAGGTTCCCTGTCAGACTTTGAATGAATAGTGTATATTATACCGGGGCGTCATCTACATGTCTGAAATGTAAATGTAATCTGCGCTGCATAACCAGGATCAAACACGATGATGGATGGCTCCAAGCAGGTGTGAATTGTTCTTAAGATGGATATTATGATGAGGCTGATGAGTAGGGCTGCACAATTAAGTAGAGTAATCGCAATCATGATCCCCACAATGGAATGAACACGGCTGACGAGTAAAAAGGCTTTCTCGGCACATAACAAATGAAGCGCTTCCGAAACCAACAGCCAGCCACCAACTGAGATGTGAGACGAGCCTTCCTGCATTTCTTTCCCCGTGTTGATGTCTAGATACCTCAAACGTTTCAATATTGTTGTCAGTTTTTCAAATATCGTGCAGCCCTAATTTGTACTTTAGCTGGAATGCGGCACAACATGGGAGGGGAAGCAAATATGGTGTCCCTCACATTTCGTCTCAAGATTGCTTCTGGTCCGTGTGTACGGAGAGAAATTGCAGCGAACGGTGCATACTTTGCAAAAAGTTCCATTCATCTACCAGCTGGACCAAACTTCAGCATCTTTTAAACTATTAAATCACCCCCCTCCTGGGGCCCTGCACCAGCCGCTCCACCGTGCAGGAACTGAGATCCTCCTGGCGGGGCGGGAGGCACGCGGCCTCGGCGCCCGGGGAGGCGTGGAGGATCCCGCTCTGATGAGCTGCGTCTTTCGGCAGCGTCATGTTCAAAAGCTACGTCAGCTGTGTGCTTATCATGTCATGCAGCAGTCCTGGCAGCTGGCAGCTCATCATATGGCAAGATGAAAAGCAGCGGGGGCCTCTCGCTTTTCAGAGAAACCTCACGGGGAGACTAACCGACGCAGGTACAAAAAAAAAAAAAACGCCGCTTCATTTTCGAGCTACCTTGTGTACTGAATCCTCTTCCCTAACGTGTACGGCTGGTGGGCCTTAATTTCTGATAAAGAGCATATGCATGATAGAACTAATAATAGAAGCACAAAGACTGCACGGGGCGGGGGGATGGAGGCTGGCTCTGCTCTGCTCTCCCCTGGCAAGCGTGATTTAGCAGGCTTGCATTTCAAATGGTCTGTTTAACTAATGCGCAGTAATTAGTTCTCCAGAAAAAGGAGCAGGGCAGATTACTCCAGTGAATAGTGGCGTCAAGGTACATTTTGTGAGGGAAGACATCTGCACCAAACAGATGTAGATTTTCCATGTACATTATTGTCCCGGTAAAGAGGAACACGTTCTATTCTGGGGTGACGAGTGCCCAACACGACTGGCAATTTGTAGATAACTTCATGTAGAATACTCCATCCGGAGTCAGGGAAGTCTGGCCCGCCACCAACAAGGCAAAATTATGTGAAAATAAAAAATATATTCTGGGACATTTTTCCCCCCTCGTGATTGTTGCACTGTAAGATCATTTCCGAACTAATTATTAATGGTGTGAACTTTTAATTCAAAATTAAGCGGTAGCGTTTCCCTTTAGACCCCGTGGCACGCATTAATAATAACTACATAGAAATAGCCAATATTCTCGTTTACTCGTGTAGGTCACATTATGAGGCGACTGCTTGAGTTACTTTAATAAGCTGTTGAGAAATACTGACAGCAGCATTGAGGAGTGTTCAGCTTGAAGTTAGGATGTCCTATATAATCTTCTTCATGTTCTCAGCAGTTTGGATTGCCCATTTAAAAAGGGAGTACCAGCCTCAGTAAAGAGGCTGCAAGGCAACAGTCATGGCAGTCTTGTGATTCACTCCATAAATATGTGTAGATGTAACCTTCAGACTCAATGGAGCCACATGCTACCTGCTTACAGAGGATAAACAATCTACACGGCACCACCTACAGCATCATACGGTGTCTGCGCCAACAGGATTAGGATCCTAACATAACTGTGTGATGTTATGCGTCATTTTGTGAGCATGCCTTCGTCCCCCATGTTGTTTTTGACCAGTTGATGATCAGTCTTTTGAGCATGTTCTTAATTACAAGACTGATTACAGTGCCCTGCCGTGTGTGTTTGTGGCATATTAAACTGGTTTGAATGGGAATACACTGTTTACAGATCTTCAACAGAACCCTGCTGACTCTAACTGGACGAACTGCTCTCAAGTCGGAAGCCTTTTTAACGATCACAGCTGCTGGCGGATGTAGTCATTAGCAGCAGCTGAACGGTAGCGGGGCAATTAGTCGGGAGGCCTCCTGTAACAATACACTTTAGAGAGAGTGTGCACAGCATGTGTGTGTCATCGTTTTTTGCTTTGTTTCTGTACGTCACCGACGGTTACAGGACTATAATCTACAGTGTTCCTGTAATTTTGCCACCACAGGTAAACGGGGAAAAGACAGATTTCAACAATAAAACTTCCTCACTTGACACATTTTCTGAAATGTTATGTTTACAGATGCAAATTATGCATTCTCTTATCAAATATGCAAACATTTGCATTCATTTTTCCCCCGGAACATTGGATGAAGCCCGGTTCAGAATTCTTGTTTCATTTTGTTACCGTATGAGAATCAAAGTTTTTCAGAGGGGATTTTGGATATAGCTTCTTTTTTTTTTATCATTCCATGAATCTGAAATTACTGTCAACAGCCATGGATTTTCAACATGTTTTTAGGAATAAAATGTTGTAGAAATCAGGTTAGGGTTGACACATCGGTCTGTAAAAACCTTGAGAATTTAGAGAGGAATGAAATGGAAACTTTTAGTGTAAGTACAACTGAAGTGGAGATTTCTGGCTCAGAGTTTGAGCCTTTAACTGTAATATTCCATACATTATGCAAGACACTATAGGTGATGCTGACTCTTGGTGGACTTGGGAGAAATCTACAGATTTCAGAGAAGTCAAATAAACACCTGCATGTGTATAGTGTACGTCTCTTTCCACCACTACATGCAAAACAAAGGCAGGTTTGTGCCTGTAGTGACTCGCCTTATAATAACTGATGTATTCAAGAACTTTGAGCGTGTGCACGTCCACGAGGAGAATGAAAAGAATAAAAAATAAATAAAACGAACAAAAGAAAGCTGGCCCGGCTTTAAGCCCTGTGGATTAGCTTTCAGCTAGCCTAGCAAAAACATATCCAAAATTCCCTCAGGCCGGGAGATTATCTCAAAGTCACGGACGATCTCGTACTGTTTGGGAAACACGGACGAGCAAGTTTTACCTGTAATATAAATATATATATACACCTCCTGTTGCGATTCTCCGTCAGCTCTGCACTCACGCTGTTTATGGATTCGATACTTCCCATACTGGGGTCACTTTAAGTCGCTTTATGATACAGCGTAAGCCTGCGCCCCGAGAAGAGGCAGACACACACGCAATGGAGATAATAAGACTCGTTTGGAACTGCCAGTAGCAGACGGAGCCGACGCCAGCAGTCCACAGCCGGGTACAGAGAATCTGGGTTGATGGGGAGAAAAATATTTTTCACAGAGGACTGGAACAGAGCTCCACTCAACAGCCCTCTACAGGATGGGCTGGTTAGAAGATGGAAGAATCGATTGATGTCAAGTCTGTATGCAAATCAGTGCATAATCTATATGCAGTTCACTGTTTCCACACCATTTTTCATACGACATGGTGTTTGCTTGTGTTTTGCCAAAAGACAGGAAGTAAGAGATACAAAAACAACAACCCTGAATGATGCAAATTAACTTAGAAAAAACGGGGCTGTTAACAATCAAAAGCTGCATTGTAAAGCTGTAAGATTCGGATGTTAAAAAGACACGTTTCAGGATACACCCATGGGATCTCAGTCCATGTTTGGGATTTGGGGTGATAAAAAAATAAAAATGAAGTTATATGTTTACATAAATGTCTTGTCTGGCGGTGCTTTGAATAATTTATGAGATTACACTCGAGGCAGCAACTTTAACGCATATTTTAGTTTGAGGTAACTTGTTTTTCTGCCCTGTTTTCCCTCTTTAAGATCAAGTACAGTGGCCGAGTTAATTGAGTGTCTAATGACTTAACAACTGCAGAGACTTGAGCTGACCTGCGTCGTCGTCCTGAACAAGACCTTTCAAGACCAATTAAGTGGGAATGCCACAGCGGGCACTGCGAGGAGCCGGACTGGATTTGAAAGCCTCCTGTTCAAACCCGCCTGGAGGACAAAAGCTTCAAAAGCTGTAATCACAAAACGTCACAACACCCATAATTCCTTGTTTGTATTTGGGATAGATTACTGCCTGCTGGGCACCTGGAAAAAAACATCATAACAGAGACTAAGGATTAAAAAGCATTTACAGTACAACACAGCACATACTGTACCGCACACGTGACGCACATTTGCGTCTCAAACAAAAAGGGTTGTTTACAGTCGCTGAATAATCTGCTCGCCGATCGTTTTTCACGTGAACGCTCTCCGAGAGGCGGGCCTTTGAACGTGCTCGGCAAAAGATTGATGGACGGGCAACAGAGGGATGGGCGGACTCATCAGCGCCCGTCACGACTTGTCTGTTTTCCAGAGGACGGCAAAAAAAAAAACATTGTTATTCCCAAAATGTCACTTTGAAACATTGATCAGAAACACGGCTTTTGCATAAACCGCCCAGGCTTTAAGTGCTGCTGCTGCATTTAATACGAGGCTCCTAACGCGAGTAGAGAGCACCAGGGCTCTCCGAGTGGAGAAATCTAGTGGAGCCCTGCAAGGACTTTAATAACAGATCCACATGCCTGGAGCTCCCACCTCCTATATATGTCAGAGAGCTTTATATCAAGAAGGTTTTTTTTCTTTTTTTAGTGAAAGAGGCAATTTTCCTCCAGGTGTTTTGGAATAACAGACACACACACCTGCAACACAGCGAGGAGTGATGCAGCACAAACAGGCAAGCGCTAGTTTGAATAACACTGAACACCTCGGAAAAGCATTTCACGGAGAGAGCTTCACAGTGAGAGTCCTCCCTGCTCATTTACACCAATTTGCCCGAGCCGTAAACCTCACTGCAACACACGGAGCAGATAACACCAACGACCTGGCTTAGCAGCACAGCAGGGACTTCCCCCGCTACCTTTTCTCCTTATTCACTCAGAGGTCACCGACCAACAGTTGCGTGCGTCCCATTATACTTAAAGTCAGGCTTTGGCTACAGAAGAGAGAATGCAAGACTTGTTGCGCGTCCAGCTAAGGGTTGTTTCATTCCAGCCTGACATGGGATACCAGATTAGAGCCCCCTGCACTCTATTGCTTCCGCGTGCACGAGGCGCACAACTCCCTCCCCCCTCCCACCACCGCCAAAGCCTTGTTTGTGCAAGCGCACGAGGCTCTGACCGTCCATCAACTTTCCCCGGAGCGCCATGCAGTGTTCTCCGGCACCAATTACGGCCAGGACTTGTCCCTTCTCTCCTCTGTATCGGAAGTGATGTGGCCTGCCCTACAGGGTCGACACCACCGCTACACCCACATATCCGCAGAGAGTCCTGCCAGCGCCCGCGGCCTTCCACCGCCATCCTGGAGAAATGATAATTATGACATCCGCCCACTCAAGAGGCAAGAGATAGTTCAACTCCCATGCCCCTTGTTCCAGACCTTTTTTTTATTTATTTTTTTGGGACTGATTCAATATTCTGTGGGCTCGCCGTGCTTTCTCCATGTCACAGAGGAGGCAGGGGCTCTCCAATATATCCGTCGGTTCCTTCTATCTGTGCTTTATTAATAAAGTTCCACAGTGCCCTTTTACCCTGATGCTCTTTAAAAAAAAAAACCTTTTTGGCAGTTGTACACATTGCATTGCGACGCCTATTCAAACACTTGTGCTCCCCCGACCACTGCGAGCCATTTGTTCAACAGGGCAATCAATAGCGGTTGGTTGTTGGTGTTGAGCCCATGGGAGTCTTCAGGAATTTAAATACTTGCATGTAGACCTCTTTTTACATTTTTGATGAGAAAGCAGGAACACGAGCCATTAGCAGCATACAATACTCCCTTTGTGAATCCTCCCTTGTCGAATGATTCGTTAAATTGGTCCTCAAACCAGCCATCAATAATTAATCTCACACTATTCAGACACATGAGGCTTGAGCAGTCCATACATTTATGGCAAGGGGCGCTTATAACCAAGCTATTAACCCAGCGACTCATCCAAGCAAATAATTGGGGCCCAAACTCAATTATGCAATTCACAACTTAAAGCTAATTAGACACTTCTTCTCCCCCTCATTAACTTGTATTTAAGTAGGACTATAACCTCTCTCTCACATTGTGGGAGGGGAGGGGGCTGATTAAATTAGGCTTGTATGCATTAAAGAGGTATTTAATCCATCCCAATCAACAATGTAACCATGTGTATGCTCAATGTTAACAGTGCTGTGTAACGCTTAATTCATTTAAATGAGATAAAACATACTAAATATGCTTCTGATTAAAAAAAAATAAAAAAATCTCCTCTCTGATTGGCTGAGGTCCGTTAGGCGTCGTGACGCAGTCCTCATTAAACACACCTGCGACCACTGACGGTAATTATAAATATTCATACGCGGAGGAGCCGCAGCGCAGCGTAATTCGAATGCGCGTCCATCGACGCAAAGACAAATAGAGCCGCTTGAAGTTAAAAAAGCAGTGTGTGGGCACAGCACCGGGCCTGATTAACATACGCGTAGGATACAGTAACTGCGGGTGGCAAGCGGCCAGGTGTGCTCGAGGTAATGGAGCCCCCTCAGGAAAAACTCCCTGCTCACCCTCTCTCTCTCTCTCTCTCTCTCTCCCTGCCAAGTCCAGGCACTTTTTTTTTTCTGACAGGACTTGCTGCTTGTGGCGAACAACTAACGCGTCACGTTGACACCTCACTCCACATACAGCACTGTGCATTTCACAGGAATGTACTTAGGTGTAAAAAAAAAAAAATGGAGGGGCACACTGCTGTGTAACATACTGCAGCTAGTTGGAACCTGCCCATGATGGACACCTGGGTTCCTGGAGACTTATAGGCTGTTGTATTGTACACAAAGGTGAAACCTTCCATTAAGCCAAGCTGGTCATAAAACAATAAAGTAATTGAGCACATTAATAGTGAAAAACACACACAATATATATATATATATATATATATATATATATATATATATATATATATATATATATTTTTTACAAGTGACTGCTTCTTGGCTTACCGTCTTACACAGATGAAAACAGGGGAATGCTATTCCAAATGTCACCGTCCTCAGTCCATCAGTATACGCATCGGAGAGGGACTAACCTCGTCCACACTTTCACTTCGGTCCTTAAAAGACACCAAAAAAACAAAAAAACAAACGGGCTCACACACGGATAAACTTCACAGGACCCGTCAGTCCCCACTTGTCCTCTCGGGTCCACAGTCTTTTCTCGAGTCTGACACCGCTGTCACACACCGATTATTCCCTTTGGCGCGAGGAGCTCGCGGAGAGCTTTTCTTTCTCTCTCCGGTCCCGGGATGCCCGAGTGTCGTCCTCCTCCTCCCGCAGCCTCCTCGGAATTAATTAGGATTAAGTTGCAGGTTCGGGCCACGGGGACAGCGCACTGTTGTGACTAGAAACACTCTCTCCTGTCTTCTGATAGGGGGCCACTCTGAAGGATGAGGGCGCGCACCGGGTCCAGCTCATGCGCCGCGCCGCGCGCTCTGTGTAGTTAACCAATCTGCGATATATTGGAGTTGCTCCGCAATTTGCATGCTGTAGAGGTGGACGACCGAGACTGGAAGCTGCGTCAAGTCAGACACAGTAAATGGAGGGAGTTCTGGCGGTGCCCTTCACAATAAAAGCCCAACGCTCAAAGGACACGAGCGCGATTTCAATGTTTGTCCTCATTTAGCACACTATTCCTTTGCAAAAAATATATGAGGCATTATATCAGCCAAACACTTTGCTATATAATAAACATATTGTTTCATCAATTCCAATAAGTATTATGTCCATGCTTCATCTCTTTACAACCGAAACGTCATGCAATTTTATTTAGAAGGAGAAGCCACTCAGCTTCCGGGATTTCCCTGTCTATATCTGGTAGTGGTTGATGCAACTGGGACAGCTCTCTAGCAGTTTCACAGAGCTCCTCCTCTTGGTTCTTACAATGCTCAAGAAGAACATTTGCATTGGTGAGCTTTAAATAGCCCGGCTGCAGCAACATGAAACTAATGCTACAGATGCAGCTCGTCAACCAACAAAAAAAGAACCCTCTTTATTCAGAAAACATGTAATGCAATAGAATCAGTCCTTAAGAGCGAGAGAAAAAAGGGTAGTTTTCGTCCAGTGGCTAATTCCTTTGGCACAGACACACACATGTTGCTCACCTTCCACCATGCAGCGACCAACAAAACGCTGATCAGCCCCAGCTTTGATTTATCAAAACATCAGCGAGCTACTGATTCGTCTGATCATCTAAACCCCTGGCCGGCATCCACTGGCACTTACTGGTTTGATCGCTTTCTGATGTCTCCCTCTCCTTGGTTTGTCTGCCCCAGAAAGCCAAGCGTGTTTGTCACAGGATTAGTGTGACTGCACCTCCCAGCTGGAGCATCCCAAAGTGATGCAAGTCCTCACCAGTGACCCAACCCAGATAGATCTTCTAAAAAAAAAAAAAAAATGGTTGGAGGATTGCGGAAGTCAAAGTGACAAAATGGCAACCTTGAAAATCCTTGCAATGGGGCCCCTAGGAGTTATTGCAGGATGAACAAAGTTAGCCAGTACACTATACCACTTACATATTCATTTACATGCTTTATTGGCAGTGATAAGGTTTTAAAAGCAAGTGCTGGAGTATTTGAAATGGTCTCAGCAATGTCACTCTCCCAATAACTCCCCCGCCTGGTGTCCCGCTCTCTTCCAGAGTAAACACACACTATCCTTTCAGTGGCGCTCAACCACTTCCTGGATTTCCAGTTAATGAAAACCACAAAAAGGCCCCTTTTGTCCGTAACTTCTTTATGCGCTGTTTCTAAGCAGTCCAGGTGCTTTATCACACTGACTAATAGCAAATAAAAAACTGAGATAAGATGCCTATCGGTTTTGTGTTCCCCTTTGTGGACCGGGACCGGGAGCAAACTGGGCGTGGGTGGCTGTCATCGGGATTATTAACGTCTTTTTTATTGATCTGTTGTCTGAACACAGAACAAGGTGGCCCTAATCAGATTAAATATTAGCCCCGCTGATGTGCAGATGGGACATCGATATTCACCAAGTTTAATACAAAACACTATTTCACCTTGTCGGAGAACAGGGGGGTGAAGAGAGAGGGAACCGGTGCGATGTGAACTTCCTGGTCTGTCAACACAAATGCGTCACCCTTGCAGCACTCTTGAAAACTTTAAAAATTACGTTTACAGTTCAAACGGCATGTCACACGTTGTGTTCATCTTTGTAGCTCCATAGCAGAGCACTGAACAGACCGTGGGTGGACAAAATAAAAGAAACATGGCATCATGCAATGTATGGCGCCGCAGGAAGTAGCAGTCAGGGGTGGCTCACAATGCTTTACTCTTTATTCTTTTCTTCCTGAGACCGTTGTGGATAGTGATGCAACCTGCTGCTATTTATTAAATCTGTGTTTAGTGGATGTAGCGTGTCGTGTTTACGAGCAAATATCATCTAAGTGTCTCGCAGGCAGTGTGGGATTTGGGTCGGTCCACGTTTTGGGGGATGTGTCATCGTTTGAGAGTTTCCCTTTGCCGCGTTGCGTAACTTTGCAGCGTGTGTGCAGAGCAGCAACATATTGACAGACTCGTCAGCGTGGATCTTGATGAGGCCCTCAACACTGAAATAATTCAATTCATGAAATCTGTTTTTAAAGTTTTTCTTCTTTTTTTTCTTCCCCCCCGGCCCCCCGTACCATGGGAACCCTGCTGTTGATTTCCCTGCTGTACGTTTGCAGGCTTTAAAATACAGAGCCAAGCGCTCGAGGCAGCAGTGCATGCATCTGGTTTTAAACATCCACTGAAAAAGTAGGGTGACACTCGCAGAGGAACCATCTGTTGGCAACGGCTCAAACACACCTGTCCTATTTTCATTATAATCACCATCTACCTAACAGCAAAAAAAATTAAAATCAAGCTCCACTGCATCCACAATGTGCTCCTTTGTCTTCCTCCCATAGCTCCATCAGTGGCAGTACCTCTCTGTTAACTGTGCTACTGAATTGAAAAAAAAGGGGCACCGCTATTGTCTGAACACAATCACATAGCTCCCAATCGTCTGATGAAGCAGCATCCGAGCTGAAAGAGAGCCTGGAGATATGCAAGGGCAGGACTCCATCCGACTATTCTCATGTTGGACGTGGGTTGGAAAATCTGTGCTTGAACAATGCAGATGGTTTTAAACTATTTTTCTTTTTGGAGAATGTTCAATTTGCAACAAAGCCATCCATGATCTGAGTATCTGGTTTTGTTAGTTTCTTAGCTACAACTGCTCCCATGCAGAATTTAAGAGCTCTCGAGTCACAGCTTTCTGAGGCGACTCCTCTTTTCTGAAAGTTGAGTCCCTTTGCTAAAACAGATTTTCTTTCTCCATACTATTTTGCATAATGGAGCTGTAACAATATGCACAATTATCATCAATGTATTCTGCAGCTGTTTGTCGATTTCTTTTCTCTCCATCAAGGCCATATTCTCTGCATCACAAAAAGCAGAAAAAAAAAAAACCTGTGGATGTGTTCCTGGCTTTGTTTGGACCTCGAGGCTCACGGATTTCGCCACCCATTCAGAGCCATGTCAGCTCCTACTTTGTATACTCCTCATGTCACCATCGCTCATCTTCACGGGAGTCGCACGGTACCCAAGAAGCCAAAAGGAGTGGAACGCTGCTGCGTGATGACATCCGAAAGGCAGGGCAACTTTTGCTTATGCTGCGATGAGAATCTCTGCCCAAATAATGGAAGAGCCTCTTGCATGTGTGTGTGTGTTGTTTTTCTTATTTTTTTGGTCTTGGCCCAAGGAGCTATAGCCCACCCACAGTCATACGCTGCACAATTTGGTGTGTTGCAGTCTGAGATGTCTCCCATGCTCTGCATCAGGGATTCTTATGGAATAAAAAAATAATAAATCATCTTGCCGGAACCCAGACGGGGTAAATTTAGTCTCGCTCCTCGCTGCTTCTCCTGTCAAAAAGGAGAAGCTCCAGAAACAGGCCTCCCCAGCCAAACTTGAGAATCTTTTGCGCTGCTCCCCAAGCTGCTTCTGTGTGGATCAGGTTCGATGAACGCAGTGTTCTGCCAGTACTCAAAACCTGTTTATAAATTACACTAATTACAGGTAAACCCTGACATGTAATTCCGGACAGTCTTCATTCTTAAAATAAGTTGAAAAGTATTTAATACTGAAGCCAAGGATAGATTAACATATATATGTATTGGAACACGTATATTCTATCTTTAGCCTGAGTCAGCGGTGAGGCCAGTTTCCACACCTCATTTAACCTTGGTACATACGTACTTGCTACTTCCATGTTCCATTTGTCCTTAGAGGGGCAATTTAGTGCCCCGGTGTGCCCCTTTTGTCAGACCAGTTGCTCCCATGTGCTCCTCTGGTTGGCCCACGGTGCCTTCACAGTTGGCGCGATTGTTGCTTCAGCTGGACTAATTGCCCTGCATCTCCCCAAGGGCCCTTGTGGTCAAGCCAAGTGCTCTTTTGATTCAGACTAATGCTGTTTTGCTGCGGCTCTAGCTTAGACAATGAACCCTAACAACACCGGGTCGATACTCAAAGTAAGTGTGTGGCGAGCTTTCTCAACAAACAAAAAAACAGGATACAAGAAACTGTTCCCTACATTTCAAGTATCAGATCATAGTGCATGGAAAGAGAACAACGCGGTAGCGGTGAGTTTCCTGAGACTGCAAGTGGTTGAGTCACTTAAATGAGGTCAACCTAGATGCTTTTGATAATGCCGCTGGTCTCTGATCGCTCAGGTATTGTTAGCAGGAAGCACCACCTGATGGAGAGGCAATGGAAGGCCTGCCTACGCTCTTATCGCCTTTTCAAAGAATATCTTCTTCAAAAGACATCCTCTCACGGTTCTCCACCCACGGAGTATGCGGTCGGACTAGTTAGATGAGGAAAGTAAGACGGTCACGTTGGAAAGCTCGCACGACACCGTCTTCCCATGCAACTTTCACAACATTTACATTCAGCATGTGATGCAATAGCCGTCTTTCAAAACCGTCAAAGCGAGCGCGTTGCTGGTATGTACACCTGTTTACTCCTAAATCTTCTAAGGTTCCTCTTTCGTCATCCAGCGGTCAGCCGCCGCTGCCTCTTGTCAGTTTCAAACCCTGGTTTGACAAACGTGATTGACGAGCCCGAAGGCTTCCTCACTCAGGTCCAGACTTGTATTTGCTAAGCTCTGGCAAGTCGAACCGGTCCTGAGACAGGACAAGAATTATGTTTTTTAAACACAAAATGCAGAAATGTGCCATATATGTAACATCTGTGATATTCAAGGGTTCATTGGAGTTCAAAGCTTCATGGGAAATGGATGTTTTACACACAGTTTGGGGTCATACAAGACACCAAGTGTTTTATGACACACACTTCATGCTACGACATGCTTTTCTTTAACTTAATGTAACAGTTTGTTTCTGCCTTGTTGCTCTCCCTGTGGTTAGCAATGATTTATGGTTTTGTAATGAGATACTTATCCACGTACTGGAATTCATAAAATTATTTTTTGTTCTTCTGGTGGTTACTGAAAACAAAAACAAAGCAACCGCTGCAGGCCAGTAGACCGTACCTGCTTTGAGCGCCACAACAACGAGCAACTTGTGTAATTCCACCCTCTTCGTCCACCACATTCCTCCTGCGTCCCCCGTCGTCTGATGTCACTGTCGGCTCCGAAAACACAGCGCTTCAGAGTTCCACGGCTGTAATTCTCATCGTTATTGAAAAAGTCACAGCAGCCACTCTCAGACAGTCTCACTCATTCGCCCTGGCAGCGCTTTCTGTTTTCAGGGTACGTGGTGGCACTTTTGTTTCCAATTCCACTCTTACACTGTTCTTGTGATGAAGCGGGCTAAAAGGTGAGAACGCATGGCGGCCAGATGCAAAGGCAGGGCAGGGGACATGGCAGGTGTCGCATTTGATCCCGTTCCCCGCAGGGAGACACATTTCAAGTGTATGACAGGGTGTAAAAAAATGTGCCTGGTGGAGCACAACTTGACAGGGAAGGACATAAAACACGAGTGCTGGGTTACGTCTATAGGTATTATGAGGTGCAGGAGCACTAAAACAAGAAACTGTGCTGCAAGCCTTTCTTTATTTGTCCTGAAATGCTCTCTGAAGTTAATGCCATTACTATAGTCTCACACAACACACTCCAGACCGAAGAGATTCTGCACACTTCGGCCCATTGCAGGCATTCAAACAAGCGGCCTGAAGCAGACGTTTGCCGCACGGCAATCCAACACCTTTAATGGGAGCTAATGGAGCGCACGGGTGCTATGTAAAGGGTGAACAAATACAGCTGAACACACTTGTAAGATCCAAAGTTCCAAACTCCTAGGAAACCCTAGAAATACTATAAATCACAAGAGCAGTAGATCAGACACTAAAAAATGAGGCTATATATAAGAAAAGCCACCTTGAAACACACACACACACACACACACACACACGTGGCATATTTGCTTCTTGAAGACGTCTGCAAGTTCGACAAAGTTCACTTTGCAAAGTTCCGCGGTTTCTACGTTCTCGTTTCTGCAGACGACTGCAAATCCAAATCGCCTTTGCGAGAAGAATTAGTAGGCGTTCTGCGTTACAGCGGCGTGGGACAAATCACCTCCCCGCAAATGGCTCCAACTCTAAAGCATTTTTTGTGGACCTTACATCACCTCAACCGTCGTGCGATGAGAATCCGATTACCGCTAACCTCTGATCAACGGCGACACACCATGACATCCGGCTATTAGAGCTGTTCGGCCATCAATTAAAGTAAACCCTCAACATGAAATACACTGTGCATGGAGGCCCTCTGTCCTTCAGCGGAAGGCGAGCCAACTGATCTTGCACGTGTATTACTCATGCTGCCGGAGCCCATTGATCTATTATTGAACCAAAATCATATTAGCAATCCAGTCCCATTTGTCACGGTGCCCTTCCCCTCAGCATCGTGGCTTTTTCACCTGTGCAAGCGGGTGAGTCATGGGTGCTGTATGAACAGAACGCCCCCGTGATTTTCACCTGTCTGCTCTCCCAGGGGACGCTCAATTTGACACCGCTCCAGTCGAGACCCCCGCGGCACCACACCCCTCCGGTCGCAAACAGCGACAAAAGCTGACCACCTGGGCAATATCCTGCTCATTGTACACCCGGGACGACTCTTAATTAAAACCCAATGCGAGCTTTTGTGTTTGCAACAAAGCTTCTGGGGCCATTGTAATCAGGCTGGGAGCCACCTCTGCCTTTTGTGCGCCGTCCTTTATTGACTGGTGATCTACGAGCCACTTCCAGGTGACACAGCAAGTGACTAACCCGTCCCCGATCTGGCAGCGCGGCAGACGGGAACTCTGGTGAAAGGGGACAGCTTGTTCCCCTCGATGAAGTAAGTGGCTCCGAGACAGAAAGGGAGATCGGAAGGGCCCCGGGACGGGAGCCCTCTGCCACATGGTCCCTCGGTCTATTGCGCTCTGATTCCTGGTTTATTTCGCTCGCGGTGCCTGTCACTCTGCATGTCGGCCCCGACTCCCTCCTGTCCTCCACTCTAGCCTTCATTCTGTTGGCGCCACATGCAGACTGTTTGGGTCACTGCGGAAATCGGGGGCCAGTTTGGTCCAGTGGCCTCAGCGTTGCATTAATTTCTCACACACATACCCACACACACACACGCTGAATGTTTTTCATGCAGGGGTATGGGGTCTAATATCACGTTCACACTCAGGACATACATGGCTGCCTTCATTCACCTGGGGGAAATGCAATAAGTTGGCACAAAATTAGCAACGGCATCTTTTTCTTTCTTTCTTGAGAATTCATAAAAAAAAGATTAGAGGGAAGAAATGTCAATTTCACTGTTTGCCAATAAACCTAATATTAGATTTCAACAAACCACTGCAGTGTTGTCAATTGCTAGTTTTGGTGGACCTCTGCTGGCGAGTCGGTATTACAACATTTCACACTGAATATAGTTCAGTGCAGTCATGAAAAGCACATAAAACACTGTCCTCTGCTCTACATACATTTTTACATTAGAACCGCATTAATCAGTTCCTGGTTATCCTTTATTGATGAAACAGTATTGCAAAATGCTAAAATATGCAACACAAACACAAGATACTGTACATTATGAATGCAAATTTAAAACGGTGAGATTCATATTAGCTTTACCATGTAGGGAGAGATATGACACATTTTCTATACATCATGGCTCTAAAGGGAACCCGGAGATCTCCTCAACTGTACATTCGGCATGTCCTGCAGTGATGGAATACGTGCCGTAAAGCTGCAGCACATGCAGCTATACAGCCTTCATGCACCAACCGTTCTCCTCCGTTTGTGGGAGCTCATCAGTTTAAAGAATAAGAGAAAAATGTATCTCCGAAAAAGAATGTCTTCGTCTCACTTTAGTAATTTAGAACTGCAGTTGGTTTTTGTGGAAAACTAAACTGCTTTGTGGATTAAAAGAAGCAGCTAATTGCTTTTTTCTTTTTGGTCCTCTCTCAAATTGCTCCAGCACATTTTGAGATAAGAGACAGTTGCACACTCAGCGTGGACAGATTTCCAGTCGAAGGGCCTTTTTTAAGTTTTAAGCTCAGAGCGGTAGGTCCTGGGTTACAGGGACAGTGTGAGCATCTCACAGCACACCCACTGCTTTGGTCCATGCATGTGCAGCGGCGTGCAGCGCAAAAGCAGCGTGTCAGCGAATATTGATCTGAGGGTGAGGTGATTAATAAAAGTGCTCTCACCCAGTCACACCACTGATCAAAATCACTTTGAAACACCAGGTAAATAACCGCAAACTCTCAGAAGCAGAATCTTTAAGATCTGGAAAATACTGGGTCCGTTTTTTCCCCGTTTAATATAT
Source organism: Taurulus bubalis (assembly GCF_910589615.1). Taxonomy (NCBI): domain Eukaryota; kingdom Metazoa; phylum Chordata; class Actinopteri; order Perciformes; family Cottidae; genus Taurulus; species Taurulus bubalis. The sequence continues at coordinate 8,355,264 of NC_136609.1, forward strand.
GGTCTTCTAGGGGAGTGTAGCACATCGGCCTCTAAACAGCCCTGAGTCTCAAGCCGGAGCGGCCATCGATCTCAGCCCAAAAGATTTATGGGACGGCTTCAGAAGATGAGTGAGGTGATTTCAGATGGGTTTACTTCTCAGGTCCTCCGTGACCGAGAGGAAGTCTTCCATGAATAAACTGCCACAGTGAGTCGGCCGCCCACTCTCTCTCTCTCTCTTTCTCTCTCTCCCCGTCAGGGCTGTACTCGGATGGCAAACCTTTTACTAACGGGAGACTTTTTGTGGGGCGAGAGTCCAAGTGTCACCCTGCAGCTGTCCAGCCATAGCTTGTTCACCTCAGACTGTGCACACTTCATTTCTGGCAGGGGAAGTGATCCAGCGAGATACTTGAAATAACTCGACATATGCACCCACGTTCATTATTGGTTGTACAGCAACAACAATAAAACAAAGGCATCTCTTAATAGCCCACTTCAAACACTCCATGTTTGGGTCTCTGTCTAAGCAGAAATGCACAGTGTGTTTGGAGTATTGGCTCACTGGACAAAAGCAGCAGCCCTGAATTTCATGCATAGACACACACTGGCAGGCGCGCGCACACACACACACACACACACACACACACACACACACACACACACACACACACACACCATCTCTGGGCCTCAGCTGCAGGTTGCCCTCCACTGGCAATTACTTTCATCCACAGACTGTGACCGGGAACTGTTACCCTTGGGGTTGGCGCGCATACTCACTCTCTCTCACACTCTCTCACACACACACACACACACACACACACCTAACCTGCTGAATGCTGATTCTGGGCTTCTGCCTGTGCAGCTTTGGTTCCGACTGCGGTCCTGATCCCTTCCTACAGTGGAAATCCTCCTAAATGCACCCTGATGGCCGCGTGGTCACCGGTCCCTGCTCGACTGTGGAGCTCAAACCCATAAAGACATGTGCACACATACACACACACACACACCTACACCGGTTTACCAAGCATTTAGTGCCCCAGATCGACACGGATGAGGTGATGATGTATGCATACATCCATAGATCGGTAAAGTCATAGAGGGAAAGTAACCTGAATGAGCTCTGAAGGGCCTTGAAGACAATTAGAGTGAAAGCAAATAGTGAACGAGGACTTCGGGGAGTGGGGATTAGGGCGGCAGTGTTTGGCTCCAAGGATTAGTTCAGGGGTGCAGGGCGCTTTAAAAGCAAGAGATAAGCTCTCCAACAACTAAAGGTCACTCACCAAACAGATTGAGTGCTTAGCAAGGATGAGAGGAGATCTCAGTGGCCGCCAGGTAGAGCTCCGTAAAGAGAGAGTGGGCGCGTGTGGTGCATATGTATCTACTGTGTCCACGCACTTTGTATGAAAAGATCCAGGCGTCATAATAGAAGAAACCCTTCCAGGATTGCAGGACGACCCCTGGCTCCCTTTTTTGTTAAGTCAAAGTCAAAACACAAGACCTGCCGCTTTGCACTTGTAGTGGCACTTGTGCAATTAAAACTGGGCCCCGTGGCAGCGCTGTGCGAGGGGAAATACGCTCGACCAACTTTACTGGTCTTGACCCATCACTGAGTGAGCTTTCCGACCAAAAAGAGCATTCAATCTGTCAAATAGCGCAGAGTTTTTAAACTTTATTCTGAACTGAAATCCTGGAAATGAGGGTGAGGGTTGTTATATTTAGTTTTGCCCATGTGGTGATGGGCGAGGCGTGAGAGCAACACCACACTGATTTGAGTCATCGCTAAAATAAATGGAGGAGATGCGAGCGGTGATTTAAGGTTCAGCGGTGCGAGGCTAATCTGCCAGAAATGCATGCATGGACATTCGGCTAGATGATGTTGTTTTATGTCGTGGTTATGATTGGGCCAAGAACCCTTCTTCATTCCGACCCCTGCTGTGCAAATACAGCATCCTCATTGGCGAGTATCTGTGCCAATATGTGGCGAACGCTACAAGTGTTAGCGTAGCGTAGCGGTGTACTATGCATATAACCCTCTGGATCCGCCTCACTTTGAGGCCGATGAGCGACGAGTGTTTGTGTGATGTTTACACGAGTGAAACACCAAAATCCACTGCACATTAATGCCGCCAACCCCCATCCCCAGTCAAACATGCGCATACTTAGCCTCGCTCGTGCAGTCGTGCACTTCAATTAGACGTCTCCATTCAAATTTTAGCCGGCGAACACCTGCCGACCCGCCCACCTGCCTGGCCCCCCGCTGCGAATCAACTCAAGAGGCCCACTGGGTGTGTAACAGCCGGCCTTGTTTAGCACCGGGGACAAGGTCGTTTAAGTGATAATGAAAGCGTCTCATTACTGTAATGAGACACATTTATAATGAAGGTGATTTGCCAAAAAAAGCACACACACACACACGCTGAGAGATGAGCGCGGGGCTCTACACATATGTATGAGACGGGACTATAAACAGGTAGACACACCCTCTCCGCAAACACACACACACACACACACAAACAACAAGAAAACCTGCCACCTAATTACCCAGCAAGCAAAACATAATGTACAGCTTCTGTTTGAGGAGCGCCCACCCCACCGACCCGATCAGTCAGAGAGGAGCTCTTTATAGCCGCTGTGTATCTTTGCATTACTTTCATCTGTTTACTTTCAGCCACCACCTCAAAGCTAATTATGCCGCGATGAAGTCTTAGACTGTCAACACCAACGGCAGATGTGGTTTGACTCTGACTGGTGAGGGCGAGGGGTGGAGGCAGATGTTATAATTGGCTGGAATGTGCCTTGCTGCACGATGTTCTCATCTTGCTGAATATTACTAGGAATTATGCCACAACTGCTGCATGTAGTGCTGCGTGTTAATAATCGCTGTAGGTATCCGCTTAATATGAGGATGTGTCCGGGAAAGGAGTGACCGGGAAAGGCCGCCGGGCGCTTTACGATCGCACCGATCGGCCGGATTTAGTGCTCCTGTTTGCATAGAATCAAAGCAGCAGTCCGGGCCAGACGAGACAGATGAGATGCAAACGCTTGATTGCCCCCCGTGGCGGCAGCGTGACACAATCATCTCATTAGACACGTAACCAGCGACTTCACTTTAATGGGGTTTGCATTATTAGAAAGTGTTGGTGCTTATTGAGAGAGAGGAAGAGACTGACGTGACACGGGAGTCGATGTATCGCAATCGAAGCCCGTGGATTTATGAGCCATTCTTTTGCAGAGTCACCAGAAGCCCCCCCCCTCACACTCCATAATTTGCCTTTCAACTTGAACTCAGCCACCTCCTCGCGCTTGGAGCTTACAGCGTCACACACCGCGACTCTGAAGGGCCGGTTCAGTGGCGACAGATTTGCAAACTCCCCCTCGCGTCAACGGACCACTGCAACCGTCTAATAACCCCTCACGGATTCACTTAAGTAAAAAAAAAAAAAAGAAAACCCAAATAGACACATTTCTGAAGCAGCTCTGGGACGGACACAAGAGGGCACTGGTGGCTCTCCGAAGCTCTGGCTGCAAAGCATCCAGGCGAGTCAATAACACTGCAATGCCCCCCTGGAGTAAGTAGCCCATTCTCTGGCACTTGTTCATATATAAATAGTCCCCCAAGGTGAATGTCCTATAAATTGCCTGTCTGTGAGTGAAAGGGATCGCAATTAGGTCTGTCATTGAGACTGGAAAAAAAGTAAGAAAAAAGATTGAGACCTTATGTCACCCCGCGTGAGCGTGCACCCTACATCCAACACATGACCCTGTATCTTTTGCCACCAAGCATCCATTCCCCCCGCCTCCACCTGTTTGTGTCTTTACCCTGCAGCAGAGGGGGCACACCAACTCCATAACTCACCTCCGCTTCGTAATGGCGGCAAACGGGGGCCTCCCCCCCCCCCCCATCACTCACAAACCTGGCCCTATTAGCTCGCCGAGCGCGGCGCCAACAGACAGCTCTTTGAGGAGACGCGTGTGTCGCCGGTCGCGGTTGTCCGTCTCGTATCTGTTGCGTTCGGCAAAGCACGTCTGAGGAATAGATGTGGGGCTGTCTTGTCCCAGAGTCACAGTGCGGGGGGAGTGGGTGGGTGGGGGATGAGGCCTCACACACACACACACTCACACACTGCAGCCAAACAAGTGAGCATCCATGACAGATGCAACAGAGTGAATAATGGGAAGGACTACAAAAGGTGCAGCCAAGGCTGAGAGCATCACGTGTGCATGTGTGCTCACCCCTCCGTAAACATTTTGTACCTCAGCGTGCGCTCTCATCCTGCGCGCGTGCCCGACATCCGAGTGCACTTCCACTGTAAGTGCTTGCGCTGTGTGTGCGTGTGTGTGTGTGTGTGTGTGTGTGTGTACTCCCCACAGATTGCCGCTCATCTGTGGTTTATCCATCCCTGTGGATAGCAAGGGTGTACATGCTGAAAGGACGCATCAATCAACCGGACCAGGGGTAAAAATAGATGTGCCTCATAGCGCTGCATGCATGCATGTGGATTATGTCTATATATAAAATATATAAAAATAGGGAGGAAAATATATATATTTCATCCTTTTTTATTTGGGGGTCGGGGGTTGTCGCAGCTTGAAAACGCGTCAGGCTCTCTACAACCCGCCACCTTCTAATCCCACACACTGAGCTGCTCCTGCTGTCCATATCAATTAGCAGCATTTAGCCCTCCGCACCACGGCGCTACAGATGACTACATCTCCCACATCTCGGCGAGGCAGATTGCCTCCCATTATTAATGGCGCCGCTGGGGAGGATATAGTCGCTGAGCGCTCCACTGTGAACCTGCAGCTGAATTCCTGCCATCAGAGTGCTGCAGGAGCCTCCTCCCACACTCCAAAAGGTCAACTCCTCACATAGGGTGGCCATTTCTTCTCCAGTTCCTGCAGATATTTTCATACCATGCATTTTATTAACTGTTTGGCACGGTTCTCCCTGAATGTTTCCTCCTTAAAAAAGGAAGTAATGTCCGCTGTTAAGCAACATAAAACTATTTTAAAAAGTGAGGAAAAACAGTATGGGGCATCACATGCATGCCGTGCAGACACGTATGCCGTCGATGGGCGGCAGTGTTGGGGCGAAGGGAGGAGCCCAGGGTGACTGATCGATCTTGGCATGGTGTTAATAGTTTCAATGATGGAAGGCATGACGCCACATTGTGTGTGTGTGTGAGTCTGTGCACGCGCCCCGGCAAGCTTTATTGATCATGTGCCAGGGGCGCGGGTTAATGCTCAGCACTTTCAAGTGCTCGGGGCAGACGGCGGCCAAAGTCACTCCATGAAAAAGGGCCATTGGCGAGGGATGCAGGCGTTTAATCCCCATATCAAGAGGAAGGGGTTAAATGTTGCGTGTCACCTTCATCTAAAGTGACTCTTGCAGTCTGAGCGGGACTGCTGGAGTCCGTCCACGTGCAGAGGCAATTCAATCTGGGGAAATATTAGATAAGGACAGTCTATGATCATATTTTTGCATGAGGAAATGTAATCGTACTGTCAACAGTTCAGCGCTTAAGTATACACAAAGCAGGATACCACCACCCCCATTTACTCTCACTGATGAAATGTTCTGCTCAGCCGCAAACAAAACATAATAATTACAGTTTTTTATTCACGGGTGAAAGTTAAACATCAGAATTATACGACTGCGAGACAAGTAGAGGTTGTTTGAATAACTCATAACTAACCCAAGATATGTCAAAGAAATAGAAAAAAGATTTTCACAATGCAAATGTGGGTTTTTTGTGAGCACTGCAGATTAGAATACAGGGACCTTGTTCGTTTAGAAAACGGAGAACCCAGCGTCCTCTGTCAGAACAAAACTTCCAGATTTGTCTGGAAATGAGTTTGTTCAGATCAAGGAATGTAATTCAAAGTTGTGAATTTGAGTGACAGAAAGGGTGGTGACCGGTCGAATTTGAGAGAATTATCTGCAAGAGTGTTGCAAAGCAGCGGGCAAAAGCACAAGGTCTTAAAACAGATTATGTGAGCATCGCTTGAACTCTTTTGTGGCATTTTTAAAATATACACGAACGAAACAATACCATTAGCTCGAGCAGTGGATAAAATAGTTTTGCCTGTTTACACCGACTCACGCTAAAAGCATCAGGGTCAGTGGGGTGTTTCTGCACCTCTGTGTGTGTCCTTAATCAGAACAAAAAAGCTGCTTTTTGGAGCAACACTACAAACTCAAAAGCTCATCAGTATTGTGTAACTTTAGGCTGCTCTCAAGGTGACCGGCAGGCGACACCTGTGTCCTGCTCTAAATCTCTCGGCTCCCCGCCTATTCTCACATTCCCACTCCCCGAGCTTGGATCTTTGTGGAATTGCTGAAAAAGTTCAACATTTTTCAAAGGATTTGTGGTAATTATTCAATCCAAAATATGGATATAGTATTAATACACGCTTGAGAAAAGTTCAGATCATGTCAATGCCATGCGGTTCAGAATGCCGGGGTTGTGCTGGACACGCATTCCGAAACCCAGACATTCCAAACACCTGCTCGTGTATTAATGTTTTTTTTTCTTCTTTTGTCACTGGCGTTTATCAATAACTCCACCGCTGATATGTTCGGTCATTTGGCGTTATGGGGCGCTATAAATCTCACTCATTGCCCCTTTAAACGGAGTCAGTGAAGGAAGTTTAGTGCGAAACATCGATGTCGGGCGATGGCCGCCGCATTCCAATTCCACCCGGGCTTCATCCTTCCATGCACAGAGCCGCATTGGCACAAGTTGCATTCTCAGGCCTTCAGGGCGGTGGCTAACCAAACTTAATCTACTTTTTCCTCCTTTTTTTGGTGGGGGGATGTGGAGATGGAGGTGTTAATAAACCGCTGATTCAAGCAGCATGATTGCTGGCAGCGTACACCTCCACTTAAGTTAACGGCCCTCATAAAATTAACAGTGGCAATAAAACACATACTGAGGAAGTATGTTTCTAATGACACCTGGAGCACCGCAGGTCATTTATGTAGCAAATTATACAGTAAAATATTATTGGAGCCAACAACTGCACAGGAGTGCAGGTCGGTGGGCGGAGGGCTCGGTTTGAAACACGTTTAAGTAAAATAAGTTTGGCTTGTTTCTTTGTGCTCGATAAAACGAGTGAAAGCGACAGAAACAAAAACAACAAAAAGCAACTTTTACTCCTCGACTTTTCATCTCCGCAAACGTTTATTTTGGTGCCGATTATGAGCGGGATTCCTCAGCTTTAAAAAAAAAAAAAAGGAATCATATCATCCCTCTGGCCATTTTTACACAGCTATTGACACTTGTGCATTGCATAGTGCTTCCTGAGGATAGCAGGGGTTGTAAATTGTATCTATAGGCAACCCCGGCAAGCCATTACTCAGAGAAGAAGTCTCAATATGTTTCACGAAAACCCAGAAGGAACATGGAAATTGAAAAATCATCTGCACCGTGCTGCAATGTGGAGTAAATGATCCCATGCTTTGGTGAGAGGGTAAAAAATATATATTAAAAAAAATCGTATCTGTTGCTCTCTTTCTTGGATGAGTCATTAAATCCCTCGGCCTGAAGGAACAGATGTTTAGGCAGGAAGTTATTTTTAAATCTTTGGTAACATACAGTACAGCGGCATCCACGGAATCCTCCCTTTCATGTCTCATATATCTCTATAAGTGCCGCAGAAGCCACTGCAGCTCGTTATCTCTCCGTTTGTAGGTCTGTTTTAACACAGAACCTGCCCGTTAAAGGCTCAGTTTCTTGGCCAAATCTTTGATGTTTCCAGCAGCTGGGAAATAATAAGTCACATTAATTGCCGCGGCGCAAACTCTGTGTCCAACGTGTAAAATGTGTTTAAGTGTGATCCCGACACCCCGCTGACAGTCTCTGGAGAGGCTACAAGACACATCTCACTGTCTGAATACAGGGTCAGCGGGGATGACTCTTTTGGGGAAATCGCCCATGTGACATCATGAGTCACTTGCTATGGGCCTCCAGGAAAGTAAAAAAAAAGGCCCTTTCATATTAACTTAATTTCTTCCCAGATACAAGCTGTCTGTGCTACTTAATATCCATTCTGAAGATGAGTCATGTGTGAGTTTATTACCCACAGTGACTTATTTAAACAGTGGCTCTCGGAGAAAAATGCTAAATGTTTAGCATTCACCATGTTCTCCACCCTTAGCTCCTCTACCTTCTGTAAATGTATTGCGTTGGCGTGAGTATCATGAGATTTCACACACTTTATGAGTAATTACCTGCCTGTGTTTTCTACATCCATCAAAAAGCATAGTGGGAGCCAAAGGCACAGCATTTTACAACACGCATGCTGGTATCAGAGGGAACAACGGACTAGCTTAAATGAAGAAAAAACACATTGGCACGTGAAAAACTAAGTGGATGTAATGTCATCACATTTAGGGGTTTCCAGAATGTTTCAGGTCTGTGGGAGGAAACAGAAGCTAAAAACACCACACAGGAAAACATGCAATCGTTCTTGCTCTAACATAATGATCACATGTAAAGCCAGGTTCATGAAAAGCAGCCTCCATTTTCAAATGCAGTTCACCGACTAACAGCAAGAGGGCATTAAAAGCTTGTGGCAAAGGCAGGGGAGAGTCTGCCTCTCCAAGGGATGGTTATGTCATTCTCTCTCCGTCTCTGTTCAGCCACAGGAAGCAGAATCCTGTATATTTAGAGGATGGAAACAATAGCCTGATCTCTCTGGTGTTCTCGCTGGTGTCCCATATTCATGCCTAACCGCTCTTGTCGCTCCTCCAACACACTGCGCCGCAACGCTCTCGGCCATTGTCATTGGAATGGACGCGCGTGTTCTGTAAAAGGCCCGGGTTCAAGACTCACTTGGCAACATCCGCCTGGCGAACGTGTGTGTGTGTGTGTGTGTGTGTGAGAGAGAAGTGCTGATGGGTGGGAATCGCTGGCAGGTGGATGTCCAGAAGCAGTTCCTGTGTTTAAGAACTGCCTGCATGTCTAAGTGATGCTCTGGTTGTCTGACGAGACAACCTTCAAAGCCTCTCTCAACTTGATGACTCGGGATTGGTGTTAGTTCACAATGAGAGGGAGTTGACATACGAATCACTGTCTGCCCTGTGATCCTCTGTCTTGGCTCAAGATCTACATAAATATATCCAAATCTTTATTTTCAAAGCTTCTCCCTGGTTCTCATATCTTTATTTAGCATTCATGAATAATTCAAATTTCAGGCGTAAATATTCGTCAAAACTACTGGTGGTTGCGCAACTGTAACAGAGAGGATGTCAGCTGTTTTGCATCTTATTTTAACACACAATCTAAATCAGTAAGTGCAGATTTAGATGCAAGTTGATGGAGAGAAATAACGTACTTAACTGAGTGGGACTGGTAGGGTATTATATATATAAAAACATTTGAGTGTCATAATAGTTGTTGAGAGTGAATGAAAAAAAGGGTGAGTGTTCCATTTTGGTTCTGGGGAGAAAAAAAAATGGAGCGGCAAGCATCAGGGAGGAGAACAAAAAAATAAACAGTATTGATTGTGGTGAGCAAAGAAAAGAAAATACATTTTATTGTTGTTGTTCACAATCAGAAGTACAAAAGTCTCAATCTATTGATTGCATGGCGTTGTGGAGCCATACACCACTATAGGTGCAGGGCTATTTCATCCTCTTGATTCAGACCTCTAGGGGGAGCGTTTAAAGAGTGGATTTGTAATCATTCTGCCTTTGAAGAAGAGGGTTTTTTTATATCTTGTAAAATCCTACATGCTTGTATGTCTCGATACAACACTGTATGTTTGTCCACGAGAGAAAAAACTAGTGTGGCCTTCAGGAAGTTTTTTGTTTTTTCCTTTTCTTATCGACATTTCAATATGAAAGTTTATGCACAAACACCCACCACAATATTCTATATCACCCACTCCTGCTAAATGCTAGGGATCTAGCCTATATCTAAAAGGATGACTATTGATAAAACAGGTTCATGAATTGCCACAACAAAGACACACTTATTCTCATTTAATTAACTGGTAGGCAGAGACCCTGAGGCAGAAGCTGATGAATAAGTCCATTCTTTACACAAAAAACACCTTTGACAACGGCCTTGCTGCATTCACCGCTCATCACGAATGCACACAAAAGAGGAGACTTTGAAAAACAAGCTGATGAGATGGAGTACAAATGCTGACAAAGAGGCTGCCCTGATGAATGGGGCAGAACAGCTAGACTCACTCAAATGACCGTAATGAGTGTTTCTAAAAGGGCAAAGCGTCCCCCAGACAATGCCCCCAACATGGTTAACTTTAAATATGCCGCTGATCAATGAGTCTAAGGTCCAAGTCTCGTGTGATTCCTTTAAATACAATGTATTATTTTACAAACCACCTTCAGGCAATGTGGCTCCTGTGCACACGGCTATTTAGGTTTTTCAAGTGCGGCACTTATTTCTACCCGATATTGAATACAGTGCTAGTAAGCAGAACTTTCTTTCCCCTCTTCAGTATCCTATTTATTTCTTTAGAAGATACTGAGATCATAAAAGTACCTGTTACAACAAATGTACTGTACTGTGGTCAATGTACATTTAATGAGGCTGTTGCAAACACAACTTAGCCAGCTGCTTCTAAAGGGGGGCTTAAGTTTGTCCCAAAGATGCACTGCAAGGACGATAAACTCAGTCTTCATCCCCACAGCAAACCAGAGCTGGCTGCTGATTAATCACAACAACTTGTCAGCATCCATTGTCATAGCTTACCCACAATACACACATCTGGCTACATCACTGAAGGACGCCATCAATCTAAAGTGATATATGGTGTTGGATAAACGTAGCGTGAAGGCTTTTTTAAAATGGGGAATGAAACAAAACAAAAAGTTAATCAAAACATTTCATTCAAATTCATTGTGCTGAAAATTAAGCATGAGGCATTTTGGAACTAAAAACTGTCTTTTACTGATCAGTCAACTGGACGGAGAAGTAATGGACACTTATATCGATAAATGACGGCCCCAAAAAGTTCTTGGACCAGCATATCCAATTTGAACAGTGGCGGCCGGCCAATGGAGGGCCGCGGGGCCTGGCCCCACCCACCTTGAACCACCCAAAAAAATAAAATATTTTTTTATAATTTTATTAATTATAAAAAAAAAATAATAAATTATACAAATTGTCAATATTTGTGTTTTTGAGCTATGGAATGTACCCAGTAATATTTGTGAAATAGGATATCTGCGCAAAATATATGCTTTTCCTGCTCCTTGTTGCTCATGCACCTCGGCTCTGCTGGTCCCTGCACATGCCGGGGCCGAAGTGATTTGGTCCAAGAAAGACGGGTCCAATACGCAGTTTAGCCAATCACTGATTAAACATATAAAATGATGGACATATCATTTATCCAATCCACGCCCTAAAAAGGACTTCTGCGGGGCCAGGCCCCGGTGCGCGTTCACTGCTAGTCTCTCGTCCTCATCTCGCGTGTTCTTGTGCTCTCGCCGGCTTCTCTTGTCTCGCAGCGCCATTTGAACGTCACGAGTCAGCCCAGCACCACTCTTCAACAAGACTCAACCCCAACGAGATCAAATCTCTCCTCCAAGACCCGTTTGAGAGAATACCTATAGCGGAGAAACTCCTGGTGAAACAACTGGTCCCAGATCAGTCGCTACAGCGCTAATGGAGAGGCCCCAAGCTTACGATGGCCGCTCACTACAAGTCCTACGTGGACAACGCCAAGCAAAGGGATCCATCTGGGATGAGTAGGTGTATTTACTGAACTTTGCAATAGCATATTTATGTTAGTAACGTGACCTGTAGCAAGCTATCGCTGCTGCTAACAGGAAGCTAACGGGAGGTAGCTCCTGCAGTGTTGGATGTTGTCTTGCGTGTTAAAGACTGAACGCTGCATAATCAACTTTTGTCACTATCACCGTTAACTTTCTTTCAGTGAACATAGTACGACTAGTAGTGTTGGATCTCCATTATGCGTTTGTAAGACTGTAACTAACGTTTGTTGACGTTAGCTTAGCAACGTTAACGTCAATCGTGCCGGATGTCGTTTTACTGTCTAGACTGAACGGGGCAAATCAAATATTGTCACTATACTATCTAGTAGTGAATTTATTTTACATAGGAGTCACACAACATGCAGACTACCAGTCTCATAACAAATCACCACCGCTGGGCACAACGGCAGCCACAGAGCACATCTCCACCATATTATAATAATACATTTGGTTTTAGACCTTTATTTACCTGTATCTTCCCTTTTTATTCATATATTCCACTGATTTTGTGAACCTAAGACCTTTGGTAAAACAATTTCTAGCACCAACACAGTTCATCTACATGAGTAAAGTTATGTTTTCACAAGAGATGTGAAGAATTTCAAAAATTAAGTGTCAATGTTTCAGCTTTAGGGCCATATTATCATTTTACATGTGTGTCTTATGTCAATATTGCCTCATTATATAGAGAGCTGAGATTGTTCAGCATTTTTAGATGTAAAACACATGGGTATATATCATATGCAAGTGCCTTTCAAAAAGGTGAATTTAAGAATTTATGTAAAATAGAGATGATATGCTTTTATTTTGAAGGTGTATATATATTGAATTGTATTAATAAGATGTCCTTATTATGTCAAAGTGTTAAATATTTAATTGCAAAGTAGTAATTCGTGATACTTTTTTTTGCATTGAATCATACAGGGATGTTTGCTGAAATTGATTGGCTGGCCCTACCCAAAAAAAATAATCCACCACCGAAATGGAAAATCTTTTAGTGTTGTGATTTTCTCGTATTTTATGATATGGAACTCTTTGGGTTTTGGACCGTTTGTCGGACAAAATGTTGTCTCTGGGACCAACAATGAAAAGCTAAATGTTGCCTCTGGGACCAACAATAAAAAGCTAAATTCTCATTAGCTGATCGGACAAAACAAGACATACCCGTCAACTGCAGGTTTTGGAAACTGTACCCGTTTTGCTATTTTTACTATTCGTTGGACCAAAAAACAATTGAAGTTATTAATAACACACACATATAGCCAATATTGCTTGTGCAAAGGATTGTTAGTCACAAAATGAATGTATTCTATTTCCTCCAAAGCAGATTTTTCTGTCTTTCAACTTTGGGAAGGTCGAGCCAATCACACCGAGCAACATCACACATGGCAACAGCTACATGCAGCAACAATGGTGGATGACATGCTCTTTCATGAAGCTCATCAAAACTGCACACGTATTGTCACAACAGCAATACAATAACACGTGTTGCATTATTGTGTTGCTCTGTGTGTTACAAGGTCCACAAATCGCATGTGTTGGACTCATTTGACTCGGGGTGATGGTGGTAGACGTAAACCTCATAAAGCAGAGCAGATTAATTATGGCTGATTAAAACGTCTGAAGATTAAAACACTAAAATGAATTGGCAGCGTGAGATATCACTGTTAAACATGCCCCGTGGAGGCTTCACCGTAAACAAACTCAACTTTATTTACATTCATCACTAAAACGCTTCCTTTGTACTGAGAAACATTTCCACACGTATAGCTTTTTCTTTTCAGTTTTTTTCCACATCTCTGTAGTTGAAAAGAAGCCCTGCATTGCTTCTTCCCACACACCTCTTTTCTCTTGAACAATGGGGCTGAGCCGAGGGCCACCTTAACTGTAAAAATAGAGTATTAGGTATTGCTCAGACACATCTGGTGTGCGGGTCATTTCGATTCCAGCAAGGGTCAGCCTTTTCTATTACCCTGTTGTTGGCTTTATGTCGAGTTTGGTTGGACTGGGTTTCACCATTTTCACACAGTGGCAAAAAGTAGCCCTCATGAATACTTTCTGAAAACTCAAATAAGAACGCATTTACACAGAATTAGATATTCCCATTAAAAATATATGTAGAGCTTTGAAGTATTATCACTGAACATGGATCTAAAAGGGATTCAAGCCCTGAAATTATGGGCAGGAGGCGAACACACTCCACTGCGGAGTCGCTTCATGTTGACATTGCAACTAGATAAGACCTTTTTTTTTTTTTTTTTTTTTAATATGCACAAATATATTCCTCTTCGCTCGCAAAAATGGTTCCAGAGAAGAAATAACAGTAATTCACAACGATATTCTGCACACCGACGCATTTAGCTCTCCGATACTGACGCGTCACTGCACTCAGGCGCCAATAAATGAAAATGTTTGAATACACAAAGTGCCTCCTGAACAGCCTTGAACACATTATTAGACTAACATTTGATCTCTTTCCGATCGTGTCCCGTCGGCGGGAAGCAGCACAGACACTGCCCTGGTTGGTAAAAACATGTGGCTGCCACGTGCGGCGTCCTGATGCAACACGACTGGGTGGTCACGTTCACCCACCAGCGCCGCCCCACAGCGTTATCAACTCTCCTGCTACTGATCAGTGACTGATTACCTTCTCAGCTGCAGCTGACTAGAACCCGCCATCTGCTCAGGCTACCACAGGGTGAGGCACACCGATACAAATTATGTGGAGAGAAGCAAAAAACCCAATAACTAACAAACCCATAATTCAACATTCTCTACCACACGAGAACGCCGCCAACTGCAGAGCTCTTCCCGTCCAAAACCTGACAGTGCTCAGTCACTCACCGCTTACAGGAGCTAATGATGCACACCTGCTTTCATTATCACTCAATGAGCGGCTGACCTGGCCCGACATCAGCAGCAGAAAAACATCACGCATCAACACGGATTAAAAGAGCAGAATTTAAAAAACGCACTGCTGTTCAGCTTAGGGTGCAACCTGACAGACGTATTTAAACACCGGGCTGAAATTCATGATTTAAGACAGAATTTTTGGAAAGCAGCGTAGGTGGAAGAATTGCAGCGCATGTGACAAGTTTTGAAACTTTGTCGTGGAGGTTAGTTGACAGCAGTTTTCCGTCGCGTTCGGAGCTGTTATGTGAGAACCGCAAATCACTTTGTTTGTTTTGCATATTCCAGCTTGTCTAAGAGTTTTTATTTCTTTTAATGATATATTTCGCTTGACAAGTACAGTTTACTAACGTACACGGTTTACCAGAGAGCAAGGATATAACAAATAGTTAACTGAAATGTAACTAGTAATTAAAGCTGTCCAGTGGCGGGCCGTGGATTTTGTCCTACACCTGCTGACCAGTCCACACCAAACAAACAGCAGCTTCTCACGACCCGTTTTATGATTATTTTATTCCATTTTAGGCGGTGATCTCGAGTGGATGTATTCATCATGGGGGTGGCTAAGGAGGAAACCACCTAGGGGCAGGCGTGGCCGGACAGGTCAAGACTTTCACCCTGGAGACCTTTGTTAGTGTCCCGTGACCAAAGTAACAAAAAGCAAATAAGAAATTGATGATAACGCGAAAATGGAACAAATGCCGATTCATGATGCAGAAACGACTCCTCCCATTCTCAACGCAACGAACATATTAAGAGCCACACGTTTGGCGAAACACATCTGGGATACAGGTCACGTCGGGGTGAGAACAGCAAAAAAAACAAGTGCAGGAGGAGACGACAGGAGTCCAGAGAAGGCAAAATCCAAAACGTTCTTTAATTTATACAAAAGTAACATCACAAGGGAAGCAAAACATATTCTGTACACTAACTCTCAAAGGCGATGCACACATCCGGGTGTACAAAGACAACAACAAAAAGCAACACTAGAAACACTTACTGACGGTGACGACACATGCAGGGGTGCGACCCGAACTAGAGAAAGACAATCCTGCAACAGACATGGGGACAACACGGACTAAATACACAGGGGAAGATGGGCAACGGGGCACAGGTGGAAACAATGAGGGCGGGGCTTCACAATCACACAGGGGAAAGGCACACGAGGAGGGAGGAGCCTGAAACAAGGACAGGTGACAGGAATACACAATCAGTGACAAGGCAGACAGGCGGCAGGAAGTGCGGGGACACATAGGACACAAGAGACACTGACTACAAAATAAAACAGGAAGCCACACAACACCGTGACAATACAGGGAGATGAAATGTCAATAACATTGTCAAATTGTCTGTGTGTTTCTTTAAACGTGATTCCACACTCAATTTACACATGCAAGTGTGTATGAATACATGGAGCGGCTGCATATTCAAATGTATGTAAGTGGTGGGTTGTATGTGTGTGCATGCATTCTATTTATGTGCATGTGATGCATATATGGAGACCCTATATTTGTGGTTATTTTTCGATCATAGGCTGATTACTGATCCTGGGCCCTGAGGCGCTGACATGAACGCCATGTACTGATTTGCTCGTATCACTCAGCCAGTCTTATATATTATCTATATGTGTCACCGAGGCCCATTCGAGGCATACTGCTGGGCTGGAACCGAGTGGAGGCTACGACTTGGCCGCCCGCCTCCGTGACTCCTTGCTGGGGCCCTGAGCTGTGGCCGTCGCCCGTCACTCCGCCGCGTGTTAGCGTATCCGTGCAGACCAAAAAGAGATGCAGAGCGAGCGTGCGTGCAGAGCGCTAAAAATGTGTGTGTCACCGCGCCCGAAGCAGAGCGGAATATGGCTCACAGGAGAGCTGTCACAGGAGGGGAGGCAGCCACGGTCGCTCACCCTTCTCCTCCTCCTTCCTCTCGCAAAGAACAGCCAGCTCAGAGATGGCCGGGGCTTGCATGCCGGCCCACGTGTTTTCTGTCACCCAGTTCATTCATTTTCCATCCATTTGATTTGTATCGCATGGGGGTTTAGAGGACCAGGGCATGGCGAGGACAGGGCATTTCTGACCACCCGCCGCTCGCCAAGTGCAAGCAAAGGTTTGACCGTTCCTGTCGCCCTTTTTTCCGTGTTAGTTAGCTCGACCAGGCGCATATTCTCTGCCATCTCCCTCATTTTTCGACTCTGATTGGGGCAAAAAAAAAAAATCAAAATAAAGCACATCGGGGGCCTTAAAAGACCGAGGCACAGGAAGAATCAAAAGCAGTGCGTTGACACACCTCATGACTGGCGCTCACTATATTTTACTCCCCCTTTTATTCCCTCTGAACTTCTCCGTGTGTTGTCATAATCAATGACATTAGCTTAATCAAACGCCCTTGCGCCGCAGATGTGACAGTTTGCTACTGCTGGATGAACTCCTCGGCTCCGGAATGCCACCGTGCGGCAACTTCAAAAAGCTAGTCGCTTTTGATGTGGCATGAAGGGTTGGTAAGCTGTTGCTAGCGCTGACAAGCAAAGGATTTGTGAGTTGCAATCCAAAGAAGAGCAGACATAGAGAAGGAGCATAACTTCTTGATTGCATGAGTGGCATTTTTTTTTTAAATTCTTTCTTCCCAGTGGCTGTCTGACCCCGGGAACATACACACACACACACACACACACACTAAAAAAAGATGTGAGATATTACAGGGGAGTTCAGTCGGGTCCTCGACAGAGGACTGACACTCCGTCTGGCTGATGTCAAGAGATAAAAACTGCAAGCTGCCCTGTTGGTGATGAATAGAAGAGCAGATCTGTGGAATCACACAATGCCGCTCTGAGCTTTGCACTGAAATAAGCTTCATATCATCGAGTTCTGAACCAGAAAATGTGCCTTTATCTGTGGAAGATCACCCAGGGTGATGCCACGGAGTCGACACGGTTCACCCTCTCTTCATTGGCAGCGGAGGATAAAATCGCTATCCCCAGACGTGGACTTGCACCTTATGCTTTAGGTTTTAATTGTCACTTCAAGGATAAACAAACACAACTGTCTGAGCTCAGGTTGCGTTCGGAAAAAAAAAGGTTTACCAACCCAAGCAGAATACATTAGCTATTTCTTCAACATATGGCTGCTTCATATCCAGAGCCTGAGAAATGTGCTGAGTGCTTAATGTCAAACAGATGAAATACACCATTTGCCATTCTGCTTAATTCACACGTGGATAATGGTTGCCCTCTATGGGTATAAATCTAACCCTTTAGGAGATTAACTTAAGATGGGGGATGGCATAAATAATGTTTTTTAAGTAAGAAGATGAATGGCCCAAAATAAAACAGTCACGCTCCACAAAAATATGCCACAGTCATAACTTTGGTGCCCAAGTAGCAATTCTGGGCTTGCTTTTTATGCTGGCTTCCCCTGAATACAAAGTAAAGGTATTCAGCCATATGTTTAATGGCCAGACTCTCGCCTCCCCCCCCCCCCCCCCCCCCACACACACCTTTTAAGACTGGATGGGTGTCTGAAACCGTTCAAATTCAGCCAGGCGAGATGAGATCATAGGGAACATCATTCAGCTTTATCTCCGAAGATGTGTCGCTTTCTGCGTCTTTGAATGATCATCTGCTGGCACATCATTAGCCGGCGGGGACAAAAGTTGAACTCGTAATATGCATTGTCGGATCTGAGAGGAGCTGGAAATGATTCCCCAAACAATAGAAAGAAGTGGCTGCGACATCCGCCAGGACTCTGCAGTATATCCGGGCAACGTGGTGCATTATTTCTTGTTTGGAGCTGACAGTTTAACTCGTGGAATGAAATTGTGACAAACAAGCAATTGCGAGCCCAGACAACTTTGCATTCAATTTGCGAGACACAACATTTTGCTGCACAGTGAGAGTCTCGCGTCAAGTATAAGCATTCTGTCACATCTTGAACAATTATTTTAATCAGCCGAGATGAAAAAGGCACTTGACTTTTTCCTAATTAATCCAAATTCTGTCCTTTTTAGTTATTTAGCTGGATCTTCAGGGATGAAGTGAAGAGCCTCACAACGTTTTTAAAAGTGCATTCATGGCTGAATGAAACGCACCAACGAATTAGCGGTTTCACCGTTACCCCCATGAAGCATTCATGATTGTGGAACATCATCATGACAGTGTGGAGTTTAGAGAAAACCATTTTAACATTAAGTAAATATATAACGATGCTTTTAAACCAAATTTACTTCAACCTACTTTGCTGCCACTGTTATGCGTGGTCGCCTGTAATCGCCAAAAGTAGAAGCTCTCTCATTCTCCGGTGGCATGGATGTTATTTTTAGCTGGATATCCAATGTGCAGGTGTTGAAAGGGCTACGCATAGAGGGTCAAATGTGATGTCTTGAATTCCCGTGTTGATACAAGTGGCCTATTTCTTTGTCCATGATGTGCTAGATACAGTAAAGGGGAGGACATATTTTGTAACTGATCCCTTGCAGCTTGTATCGGTTGAATTTTAAGCACGCCTAAGCTGTGATTGCCAGATTTCGATTGATACATATTGTTTAATACACCGGGGGAAAATCTAAATTGACTTTTTCACGAGGCATGTAATAACAATGATGCATGTTTACTGACTTTCATAAGTGGATAATGGCTAGTGGATGTAATGGGGTTTCAATCAATCCAAGCACCGTCCTCATGAACTTTCTCTCTTCATGCAGTCGCAATCTTTTTTTCCTTTCTTTGCACAAGACTGCGCCTTATGTACCATCCGTCTAGGAACCAATTGCAGCCATCATTTTTATAGCGCCGTCATCGCAGGTGTAAGTACCACAGCTAGCGTCTTGTCTATAATTGCAGCCTTATTAAATCCCATCAACTCATGAGTGCCATTTGGGAGGCCATTCGAAAATTGCATCAAGCAAACTTATAATCATGACATTGTAGGAATTTCCAATGCAATCAGCTCCACACACGCGGCGCAAAAATCAATAGGTAATTCTGAGGATTTTCCAGCATCTCATTAATTGATCTGACCACACTGGTGCCCTTTTTTTTCCTATTTTGTCATGTCTCCAGTAATATAAACCTGAGCACATTATAGACATAAAATTAATGCTTCCCAGTCTTGCAAATTGTTAGGAAGGATAACACAGGTTTATTAATGGTAAAACAAAATCATGGAAATAAAGAGATTTCACTCTTTTATTAAAGCACAAAGGTCTTAAAATAGTAGGTGGGTGCTTTTCTCACCTTATCTTTCCACGACTACTCAACAACTTGTGTCTCAATATCTACCTACACCCAACTGTGAACACGATTTGCTCACACAATTTTCTGGCCACCTTGCCATCCATGACCTGCTCCATCTGACTCGGTGAGAGATTTGTCATGTGCCTAATTTAGATATTCTATATTCTGGGTTTCCGGACCCACAGGGAAGGACATAATTGAATAGGCTGTGTCAAAGCCTCCTCCCCCCACTCCACAAAAACCTCCCAGGGACGAGCTAACGTTAATTATCTCCCATTGCAATATGGCCTAGTTTTATAATTACTGGTCCTGCCAAATATATTACAACATACTAAAGCTCTCACAATACGGTTATTCATTTAGTGTGTGTGTGATCTGCAGACATGTGCCGTGCAATTTGCTTGCTTACCTTATTTACAGACCTGATAACAATATTTGTGCACGAGGGGTTGATGAAATGAGTGAGTCACAATCGCAGAGTGCTAGTTAAAAATACTTAAGACAGGCTCTTAATTAGCTGTACATATTGTATCAACATTAGTGTGCTCATTTCAGCAATGAAGGGGCACTCTCTGGAGTTTGTAAATTCAGAGTCTTTCACTTGCCATAAGGACTCTTGTGACGAGGGAGTTTTGTATAAAACCTGAAAGAAGACAACAATCAGGCTGTACTCATGAATGTTTTGAATTAATTGGTACCATTAGTATGCAAACATGCTCCCAATGAAAATGCTCTCATGCTGATCTGTATATTGCAAACCATGTTAGCCATCATAGCATGCTAACAATTGCTAATTAGCATCAAACACAAAGTACAGCAGAGGGTGACGGTAATCAAATTAGTTTTGAAGGTATTTGGTCCCAAACCAATGTATCGGTGGACACAACCTGCTGTTGGTGCCAAAATCATCAAGGTTCATCCTCTGGGAACCAGGAATGTCTGTAAAAAGACCCAGGCTAATCCATCCAATAGCTGTCAAGACATTGACCAAAAAGCCCAAATGTCAACCAAGTACAACAAAAGGTCAGAGGATCACCAAAGTCAGTGTGATTCATCTCTGGGGACCATGACTATATGTACAAAATATCATGGGAATGTATGTCACAGTTCATGAGACATATAAGTCTGGAGCACAGTGCACATGCTTGCATGATCGTATAGAATCACATCTTTTTTTTTTACTGAACTAAGGACTTAAAGTATAACATCTTGGCCTCTATTCGGTCAATTTTGCCCATTATTTCAAAATCTATCTCCTGTAAGTCTCCTGGATTTTCATTCAAGGTTATATGTGATCCATTCATGTTGTTGAATAGCATATGAGCCTTTGATTTCACAGCAGCAACAAAAGGCATTCACGTACCAGGGGAGGTGTTTGATGAACTGCAGTAGCTTTGTCCTAATCGTGATACATGGCTTTCATTTAACTTAGCAGCAATGATGGTCACTCGATGTCACAGGCGATGAAATTTGATTTTAGATCCAGAACCTGGACCTGGCTCGCCGGCGAGAATCCTCTGTAATGATGAAAAACAAACAACATAATCAACTCTGGACTTCCCGCATGTAGAGCAATGCTGCAGTGAGGTCCAATTTTTGTTTAATGAAATGCTGCAAGTGAATTTGGCATTTAACATATTGGGTGAGAAGTTTTAATTAAAAATGTAACAATTGGATGAATGATTCTGTGTCTCTATCGGAGAGAGCCCGGGGTAAAGCACAGACCAGAAGTGTTCCTCTTAAGCCTCTATTCCCAAAGCCCAACGTCAATTTATTGTTCTTTCCCGTAGCTTTGTTAGAAATAAAATAACAACACAAATTGATCTTTTTACGAGTGCTTTTCATCTATTTATAGAGAATATGATTTGCTTTTACACACACAAAAAATACATTCCTTTTACCATCAATTACTTGTATACCTGCAGCCCATCGTGGCTCTCTGGGTTCACATCTACCCACTGTTCATGTTTGCACACTCAAACACATTAAAAATGTTTCTACCATCGTGTGAAGACAACCTTAATAGCATGAATAATAATATGCATCATTATGCGGCAGCATGTACATGTTTAGCTCTTGTGCCGGCAAACTAAATAATTTGTGTCCTTCTGGCATCAAAGAGATTCATGTAGTTATTATTATTTTCGTTTTTTTTGTGTGTGATCTCTGGCTTTCCTCCCCTTTTTTCTTTTCGGACTCAACTGGCCTCTAACTGGCTCCAGTCCTGAAGCTGTTGCCCTCCAGTTGCTGTGTGCATGTGTGTGCCTTTATGGCCGGCCAGAGCCACCTGAGGACATTTTTACGGCTTCAATTACTGAGTGCTGTTCTAAAATTAAGGCGAGCAATTAAAAGAACACACCACTTACCCAAATGATATCATTGACTAAAGGTTAACAGCAAACGCAGCCAAATCTAGTTCACAGGAAAGCAAGTTCAGGAAAGCAGAGCTCTATAAGCGCCTCCATCTTTAAAAAAAAATGAAATCCCACAGCACTTGCCTTACATGGTAAGGCCACAGTATAGCCATATGCCTGCACTGATCCCATAAGTAAAGGAACTTGAAGAATATGATCTTCATCATGCCCTACTTTCTGAAAATCTGTGTTCTTAAGATTATAACTGGAAAATAAAATGCATTTACAGTCCTTTCTCGTCTTTGGTATCGCTATTTTTGCTTTTATTGATCAAAGAGAATAAACTGCTGCCTTCAACCTTTTCCTCATACTGATGTTAGCTTTTGTTCCAAGGATTTGTCCTCAGGTGTTCAGGGGATAGAAGGGCACGCACTGTCATGGAGGTGAAGCGGCAGGATTTCAGAGAGGTCATAAATGAAATCGTGAGGGATCAGTGTGAGCTCTGGATAAAATATCACACCTCTCATCGGCAGCGTAGGAAAGTAACTAAAGTGCGTGCCCTTGAGTGGAGTTTGAGGCAATTAGTAGTTTGAAATGTAATGGAGTAAAAGTAGAAATGGAATAAACTCCAGAGTGAAATGTTTGACTTATTACTCAACCAGTTACTTGACAACTATATTTATCAATAACGTAAATTATAATACATCAGTAACAGGGGAAAACAAGAGCTTTTACTTTATTTTGAGTACATTTCTACTGATAATACTTTACATTTTGAATGCAGGACCTTTATTTGTCATGGATTTTATTGTTTCGGTAAGCTACTTGCGCCAGACAGTGGTGCAGGAATGAGTCCTAAAACCTGGAAATGTGTTTACATCTGTTCACTTCCGGTTCCCTCGTCTCACAGTTGATGTGTTTTTGGTTTCCTGCAATTGTCCAAAATCCAGTGTAACGCTAACTTACGTCATCCCTGCCGCACTCCAGCAAGGGGGCAGTTAAAGAATGAAAGCATGAATCAAAATAAATGATAATGGTACCTTACCTCTTTTTTTTCCTTCTAATCATATATGATTTATAGCTCATTTCATACAAAGACTTGCTCCAGCCTTTTGATGTGAATGTCATTAACTGTCAAGCGTCACTCTCCATCAATCATCAGCACGTTGCTTCAGATGCACAGCCTGTAAGTGGACAGTAGATCTGACGCCGTTGTTGCAACTCCGGTCTGATCTTGATTCGTGTCACATCTTATTTGAAGTGAAACACTCATCAGATCACTTGTCAGCTTCGAGTGCCTCTCTGTCTGCGTGTCACCGCGCCGACAGCGTATGGTGTCGTAATCAGTCGTAAACCTGGTTCTCTGTTTCTAACATTTCTTTCTGATTCTGAATAAAAGCTCTGTTGTTTCGCTTCCTCTTCTTCTCAGGAGCACGTCGGTCTTCAGGAATCACAAGAATATTTCAACAAACCAACCCTCCCACACAACCCAGGGATATTTTTGGTGGGTAATGTGTCATAACGCACTGTCATGCAATGCCAGAAGGTTAAAGGACGATGACCTTTACAGGGTTTGAACATGAGCTCCTCCAATTCTGAGAGGATTTGCACCAAAGTCCACCAATTTATCTATTTTCTGAGTTATTATTGTTGCCAGTTGTTGGCATTAGGATTACCATCACATTGGCCATAATCTGCCTTGTTATTTTAATAAATAAATGACAGCCATCACTTTGTGTAGTCTGGTGGGACAGTAAATAAAGTATAACAGTTCTCCCGTATGAATGCTGGTGCTCAAATTGTCTTTTCGATGGAGTTTGCAGCTTCTCCCTGTGGGGGTTCAAGCCTTCCTCCGACATTGTAAAGGCATGTCAAGTGTGCTGGAGACATGGGGATACCTGTCTGTATATCTGTGTAAACCATGTGATGGACTCCTCAAGGTGTTTGCCTGCCATCTGCCAAGAGCAGAATGCATGCTGGGAGTGGCTGCTGCCCTGACCCGAAAATAAAAAAGTGGGCAAAGAGAATAAATGAATGGATACACCTGAAGAGTTTGCAACACATGGGCTATGCGTGAGTTCAATTCTACAGTGTGAAGTGTCAATAGGCAACCATGCTATTGCACGTTCATGGACACGTCCACCAACTCTACGATTACTTTTGCCATCATCTCACTGCGTGGTCGTTAAATCATCAATATCAAATTCTTCTTCTTCGATACATTATACATTTTTTGGCATTTGGGTGTTCCGTGAATTGTAATTACAGAGCAGTTTCATTGTTTCTGGGAGTTCATAAGCTGACACCAATTCTGGCCATCAGAGGTGATATATGATGGGATATCGGATGGGAAATTTCAAATGTCAGACATAGATGTGAGAATTGACTTTGAAACAGTCCTGTGAATATGTCTGGAAAGTGGCTCAGTGGAAATATTTTCAACTGGGACATTTTGCTGGAGAAAGCATACATCCATTCTCTTTTAGTGTTTTTTTTATGCCTATAAACTGACTTAAAATACAACAAAAAAAGCTATTGTTGATGTGGAAAAGTCGATGGATTGATAAAGGCGAAATACAACAAATTACAGTTGAAAGAGACCAAGAGAATACATGGTGACATGCAAGATATTTAAATGGCAGCAGACACAAACATCAGGAAGTACGAGCTGACAGGAAGACTATAACACTCCTTAAATAAATACTTGTACCACTCATGCACACTCATCTTTTGCATTCATTTATTACCCCCTGAATGGAGAGTTAATGCACCCAACTTCTATTCTCAGTTGTGGATAGATTAGTAGATTGAATTATTTTGACAATTTACTCAAAATGTGGTTATAGGTTTTTCTTCATTCAGATGAAAACAAATTATCGCCCATGCATTTTGAGCATTTGGTACGAACCTAATCTACAATGATAAATGATTATGTAGGTCCCGATGACATATTTAACTGTAGAAAACCTTAGAAAATGTAATACATTTTACTAGTCAGAGGCACTGCGACAGCAAAATGAACTTATTTTGAGGTACATTTCATTTCAAAAGGTGAATATGAAGAAGAAGAAAAACCCATCATGCCAGTACTTCATTCTGGGCTCATATTGGCATCTGTATTACACCATGTTGCGCTGTCCAAGGTGCTGAAACCTTTCACTCTATTTCATCACTACCCAATGCACTGTGTGTGCACATTCGTAACTCTCATCATCATTTGCTCCAGAGCCAATGTCGCTGACAAATAAAAGCCACTCTAATTGAGTTTTTAAATGTTTGTGGGATGCAAAGTCACAATGTTGAATGAACGAACAGGGAAATCATTCATCTCATGTGACAGTTATGACATTCACCGAGCTTTTCACACAGTTTTCGCTGTGCCGTTCATCCACTCTGACTTGGGATCCCTTACTAGCTGTTTCATTGTATTCAGGGACTTTGTGCATTATCATTATGTCTGTGCTCAAGGCTCTACAAAGCCTTTTTTTCACTACTCCCAGCTCATTCATTTTTCATTGGGCATGACTTGTTAATTAAAATGCTGAATGGCACACTTTAGGTTGCAACATTTTGTTGTTTGACCTTTTCTTTCAGCCAATATATGGCGCCGGCTGAGTATGACGCGGTGATGAATGGATAATGTACTATCCCAGCTGACAGGCCTCTTTGCTAAAATTAATGAGAACATAGTGAGCAAGAAAAGGGGCTTGTAGAAAAAGGGGGAGTTTCTTTCTATTTTCTGAGCCCTGAATTACTCTTCATGGATTATGTTGGTACTGTAGCTCGCGAGTGGTAAATGGATATAATGTAGTGATTAATCATGTGGACACTTGAAAGAGTGAGTGGCAGAAGAGAGAGGGAGAGTAAAAAAGGTTGAATGATAAAAGGTGGAGGAAGGTGGGCAGAAGCAGGTAGATTCAGTGATAACAATCACAGATGTCATCTCATGTCGTTGTTGGCTCCTGTTTGTTCTGCTGGATGTCCAAATTAAAATGAAAATTGTGACACAGAATGAACGTTTTTGAAATAAATGGATGGTAGTCAGCGTCATTTAAGCATGTATTTTTTTCATTTTCATCCCAGGCAGGGAGGTACATTTTCAAACAACACGCGGAAGAGGCATTATATGACCAAATCACTAACTGATTGACTGACTAATCGACTGATTCCTTGCTTCTCTCCTTCCCTCCGTCATCCTGTCAGAGAAGCCCACCAAAACGAGAGGACGAAATGGATAAAATCTATTATCCAGTGGAAATTAGTCAAGCCTTCTAGACTCTCTCTCGAGTCATTACTGAAAAGGTGAAATGGATTCTCCAGTATATTAAAAGTCTTCATGTAATGTAATAAATGGTCCTTAGCCTCAGTGATGACCACATGTGCGGCAGATGAAGAGTCTCTTGGAAATGAGTGGTAAGTAGCAGCTCGTGGCACTGATGGGCAATATTAGATGAAACCCGGAGTAAAGCCTAATTGGACCGCTCTTTAATGGACACTCCTGGAGACTACTTGATGTTGTGTAACAGCCGTCTCCATCTGGCAAAATGGACACATGTCTTTTGGGGATTTATTGTGAACACTGTGGACAAGTTAACAGTGGTTTCACAGTCATGCAAAGTATTCACTGCACATGGCTCTTAAAACTGGGTTGTTTCACCTCCCAAAAATTGCAAAGTCATTCTCACGCCAGTTGTAGCATCACTTAAGGTCCAGTTGTTCCCTCTCATCCATTTTTCCAATCATTAAATGTTCATCTAATTCCTCCAAAGAACATTTTGCAGAGCAAGGAAAAAGAGCCAAATCATTTTTTTAAGACCCCATAATGAGCCAGAGCTGATTCAAGGAGCTCATTTGATACTGTTACTGTTCGTACTGCTGGCGGCTTTTTGTTCTCGGAGCTTTGAGTAACAACTTGTTCATTAGGGTCTTTAGTTCTTTTTTGCGTTAACATTACCCATATGCTGGGGACACTGGTTATATTATCCAATTATCTATTAAATTACAATTATCCCACCTGTAGTTTAGGACACAGAGGTTGTTCCATTGCTATTTTCTGTGGTTTTTAGAGTTTAGGGAAAGAATATACGACGAAACTCCTACTTGTTCAATATTTCTTTTTTTATTTAATAGATTTATTCTTTAGCGCTATGTATTCTAGCTATTGAGAGTTCCATGTTCAATACATTAAGATAGCTAGATAACCACTGGGGTTTCGTAAGGGTATGAGGGCGACTCCAACGCATTGCTAGATTTTTGTTTACGGCTGTCAGGTCGGTTAGTAAGATGCACTTTTGATGCTGTGATAATTCCAGTGTGGAAAAGTCATGTAGAAGCAGCACGACAGGAGTACATGGAGCTACATGGACATATAATTTTGCCTTTTTTTTTTTTTACATCTTTACAAAACTAAAACATGTACATGAAAGAGCCCACAAGTCCTCCTGTCCAAAGGGTACATATTGATGATATTATTTTCATTAAAAAATCTTTCCTCGGTGTATAATAGGTTTGATGTAAAACAATTAGGTGAATCTGCTGATGGTTGGGGTTTTTCGAGTCCAGTTCGAGGTCTTTGGCCCAGACCTGTTCAATATGTAAGGGTTTGTAAGTAGATATAGAAAAGAATGAGTACAGTTTGGATACTAATCCAACAAACTATAATTTGTTGATAACTGAGCGAGAGGCTGCAGCGATTTTTTGGAAAATCTCTAAAAACTAATCTGTGCCTGTAATGCAGAATCTGTAGACAATGAGAAAAATATGTTGGTATTCCAAGCGTTCCTTTTAACATTTGTAGTTTGCTTGTAGTCCGAGTGGTATTGACTGATCACGGTTGAGCGGGCTTTGGTTGCATGCAGGTCAACATTCTCTGTGAAGAGCAAAAGAGGCGGAATGCATTGGCCAAAATGCAATCTTAGAACTCATTGGCTTTCCAGTGAGGGGTCAGACAAAAAACAGTTTTGAACTCAGCAACACCTATAAAACTTAATGAAACCAACCTGGACATATAGAGAAAATGTATAGGGATAAATTTAAAATGGATAAAGTATCAGAAATGCCCCCCTTTGTCCTCTTTTGGTGGAAATGTCTATGGGCTTCCTCTCATCCTCGTTCTTCATACCGTCAACAACAACAGTTAAAGAAAGAACTTAAACTGCGATGCGTTTTATGCAACATTCAAAGAAATAAGAGAAACGTCTGCAGATCAATAGGCGCCACAAAGGGGGCGTTTTATGCAATCTATTACTGCGCCATTCAAAACCTGCACGACTGCGGCCGAGCTGGAGGAGTCAGTCAAAGTTCATCGGCGAACGCAACTGACTGTTGTCCCCTGCTTCCGAGACACGGACGGTTTAATCAATCACCTGAGATCTGAGCTATCGAGATGAGAAAGTTTCCCCGACCCACGCCTTGATTGATTAAAGCAAAGTTTGTCCCCGGAAACAGATAATTGCCCATTTTAGTGTTCTGTGTACACTGAGATCACTGACCCGAGAGGCGTGGACCGTTTTTGAACAGTTATGGCCATTAGCTCCTCTCCGGCCTGAGCTCTGTCATTTGCTGCGGAAAGAACTGGATGTGCTAATTGGTTTAACACGTTTTGAGTGTCAGTTTTAAATTGTAGCTGCCAGAGATGACATTCTTCCTACATGCACTGGCACTCAACTGCTACTTGTAATTATTGCTCTTGCCCTCATCATTACGATGTTATTTACTAAGCTGCGCTAAAGAGAATGATGTTCCGTCAATCCTGCGTTCTCAATACTTACTAAGAATTAGAGGTGATTAAACCAAAGAAAGATTGTGCAGGATTTATTTTTATCATCCTCACTGTAAAGTGCCAGAACGCCACAACTCTCACAGCTCCCCTTGCAAGTGAATTTATTGGACAGCAAACAAACGGATTCATTTGAAATCTCCATTACGTGGGAGACGAGCACCGCTGCGTGTGCAGCATCAATCATATCGTTGTCTGCTCCTGTGTGCTTTAAAAGATCATCAGTGTTCACCCTGAAGAATTAACTTGTTTTTGGCTACGGAATTTTGAGAGATCACTTGTTTGAATAAGAAATACAAAAATGTATAGAGGAGAAGAAATAAAGGTGAGAGAGCACAGCTTAAGTGGGTGAGAGTCGTGAGATATCGATTTTCCATTATGGTTCAGGTCGAGCCCGGCGCAGCCCGTAGAGTACATTTAAGCTATCAAAGATGGTCGTGTGTTATGACCAGGAATCTGTTTTTATGAAGACTAAAAGGTTGCTTTCAAGGGCTAAACAGCAAGGACTTATTCTTATCAGAATATTTAATGTGTTGTATTGCATTATCAGATAGCAATTCTGTTCGGTGAAAAACTCGAATTGTATTGATTGACCCTTTAAGTGTGCACTTCAATTAAAGGACCACCTCTCACACAATTGGGGTCACGAAACAAAATGTATTAAAAGGAAGCCCGCTGCATTTAGAGGACTCTATTCGCGGAAATGGAATATAACATTGAGAAGCATGTTTTCTTTATTGTATAATCACCTAAAAACTGCTGTGGTTCTACAGCAGCCCAGAAAGGATCAACCAAAAACTGTCTGTAGATGGGGACATATTCGTTTTCACGTTTTGAAGGCGGCCACCGTAGTTCTCCTACAGGCTAGACACCCAATGTTCCTTAGAGAATAGGTTGTCTTCAACATAATGAGGAAAACACAAACTGTCCATATTAAACATATGGGCCAAATGTTCACTTTAAGTATATTGTAGCTTTCCCTACGATTTACGCTCCTAGTAACTGGGGCATCATAAACGTTTTTTTTTATAATTTTCGTGCACAATGTAACGCCATCACACTTCTTGATGTCACTATTGGGAACGCATTCCAATGTGTCACTCATGTTCACTTCAGTCAGTGAAAATATTTAATCTCATCTTCACTTCACTTTAATTTCATGTACCATGATTTAATCTCCCACTGACTGAAAAACAATGAAATGCATGTCCAGTATACTTTCTTTAATAAAAGAGCCAGTTCTGTGAGCAAAATACTAATTAAACAAGATGGTGATTGTGTGTGATGGTCGGTTTAAAATGTGTGTGTGTGTGTGTGTGTTAACTGGTTCATCGTAGGCCCGTCAGCGCCCACCACCCCTGCTCTCACGCATTGTGAATCACGAGGACTCAGGGCTTTAACAATAAGAAAATAAGAAACTCTCCTGAAGGGGGGATTGCTGATGTGTGCGTGTGCATGTGCATCAGTGTGTGTCTGTGTACGAGAGTCTGCCCGCTGCATCGTCCGTCTTCCTCTCCTTGTTCCCCTGGGAGGCCGTTAGGGTTTCCATGTCGTCTTTTTCCCCTCCTCTTTCTTTTTTTTTATTCATATGTAGGACACTGCTGCCTGCTTGATGTTTGAGTTAAGGGGGGACTTTAAGTCACATGCTGCGCCTTCTGTTTTTTGGAGGAGCCGAGATATGATTCAAAGCCCTGACAATCGGATACTGAGGAGAACAACAACAACAACTATTTTGGGTACAACAGCAGCTCACCAAAGACAGGATGTTCTGAGTGAAGACGGTTCTGCGCCTTTGCTTACTGCACATTAGAAGACAGACCGAGATAAACGTGGATGGGGTTAGGACCAATTGTATTGCGATACTTGCGTACTGATGCAATGTGTATTATTGATTGTATAGATCGATGATGCAAAATAATCAATCATCTTTTTTTTTTTTTAAGTGACAGGCTTTTGCCAACATTAGCCTAGTGAGGAATACTGTGACAGATAGGATTCCCGATCTTTCAGCAGATTTGGATAGCCAAAAGAAGCATAAAGTAAAGTCATTTGTAGCATTTTCAGTTGCAATAGATGAAGCACTGACATTACTAAAGATGCTCAACTGGTCATATTCATTCGTGGTGTTGATGAGACTTTGGTCACCGAGGAGTTCCTTGAGTTGGTACCTATGACAGACACCACTACAGCCAATTACATTTATAGCGCTCTCATTGAAGCGCTGGACCCGTGCGGTCAGTGGGTCTACTGACGGTGCACCATCAATGATCGGGAGAAAACAGGCATTGTGACGAAATTCACGGAGAAAGTACATGCATGATCTAATTACTATGACATCATGTGTCTGCCAGTCAGGTCCAGGTTCTTCTGTGTTTTTGACAGCATTGTCCACTCTTTCGTCCCTCGTGTAATTTGGCCAAAAGCAGCCACCGTACCAGCTGTGTGGCACCACTGCTACTGTTTTGTTGCTTGGGAACTCTATCAAGTGGGAACATCCTGAATTTCTAAGGAAAGAAACAAACAGTGTCATCAGTCACATAAATATAACTTTCTGTTCCAAGAATTTATCAAACCATATAATTAAAATGATATGTTTT
Organism: Taurulus bubalis; assembly: GCF_910589615.1. Taxonomy (NCBI): domain Eukaryota; kingdom Metazoa; phylum Chordata; class Actinopteri; order Perciformes; family Cottidae; genus Taurulus; species Taurulus bubalis. Next base: position 8,386,854 of record NC_136609.1, read on the forward strand.
AGAAAGTTAAACAGGTTATACAATTCCCTCTCAAATGTGTCTTTAAGTTGCTGTGAAAACATTTCCCTCACAAAATGTGTGCATTAACGTTTCCTACCTAAAATGCGGCAGGGGTCCGTTTGTAGAGATCACGGATTAACTTGTCACATCTGTAAAATTCTGATGATGACATTGTGTAGCGCCCTGAAATATGTTAATACAACTGTGTCCATTTCTAACAATTTATTTTAAATGTGTGTTAAAGTTTGAGAACATTGATTACCTGTACACTTACTGGCTGTGAAGGGCAGACAGTATTGTATTGGCCCCTTAGAAGAGAGCGCTGTCTCTTTTAAAAGAGGAGTAAAGAAGACGCTCAGGCTGAAGACGAAAACGTATGCTTGTGTTTAAACTGGGATTTGTATAAATAAAGGTTGCAAAACCGAAGAAGGACGTGTTTCTGGACAGTTCATTTTAAGGGTGCAACATCATTTTGGTGTTTCCGCCCGGTCAAAGTAAGTTTTCAGCCGAAAAAGTGTGTTTTTGGAGCAGATTGCATCGCGGTGGACGAGGAGTTGAGCCAAGCTAACCGCTCGCTGGTAATGGCGGCTAGCAGCAGCAAACAGTTCATGACGCAGCAGGAAAGACACACGGAGCAAAATTAAATGAAGCATTCTTGCTTTCTTCAAGCTGTGAGTTTATCCAAAAATTGAGCAAATATAGACAGTGAGTGGGAATCGCTACTGGCTAAGGTGGAGTAAACATGTAACTTTATCACTAAGTGATCTCACTGCAGTAAGTGAGGAGCTAGCACTTCAGCCCAGTGCGGAGATCACATCTTCATGTCGGTTACTGAGAAGGCTGATCTTAGCAAGACACTTAACCAGCTCCCTGTTGCTGTGTCTACGAGCAAACAAAATGTAAGTTGCTTAGGATGAAAGCATCAGCTAAATGAAATGTAATGTAATGTCACTGCCAGCACATGCCAAATAGAAGTGGCCGATGTTCAGTTGAAGAATGTTGCTATGTGAACTAGTCAGGCTTCATTGACAAGAAAACAAGAAAGAACAGCAAAGTTAGTGGGACCCAAAAGTCTTGTCCAGTGTAACCTTGGTGGAGTTCAGGCTACAGTGTAATGGGATACAGGATCCCAAATTTCTATTGTTGACATGGACTGGAAAAAGACATACATAGCAGATGTTAAGATTCAACCTGTACAATGGCTTTTTGATGAGGATATATTGGATCTTTCTGCTGCAAATGGGACAAAGATACCATAAGAAGGATGGGTAGAAGTGGAGTTCAGCCTACTAGCAAACAAGGACAGTGAACTACTAGTTCCATTATTGGTGACCACTATCCCAATTGCAAAACCAATAATAGGGTTCAATGTTATTGAGGAGTTAGCACAGACTAGCATATCTACTGACAAAACAGTAGAAGGCAAATATGTGCACAGTCTTGGATCAGCTCTTGATATTGGACAAAAAAAAGCTAGAGCAGTATATTCGGTTTTGAAAAAATACATTGCAAATTGTAAATTGCCAAGTAAACCCATAATATACCCAAAAATAAACTGGAGGTGGCGACTACTATACAGAAAATATACATGTTATTGACAATACATGTCGTGAAAGACAATGGGTCTGTTCAATGCAATACATGCATTATTATTTATCATAATATTAGTTATTTCTGACCATATCATGAAAAAATATCTGTTCTGCTTGAGTAAATGAAAAGCCCCAAAACACAGCCACACCGATAGTCCTCTACATACTCTGAATGCAGAGCTACAGTTGCCACTGACAGCAATTTAGTTCATTTGAGCTATTGACAGATACAGTGTTTAAAATATATTATCAGAATATGTCTACTGCACTACTTTGTACAAATTTAAACTACAGCACATCAACAGGTTTATTTGCCATCAACCGAAAAAATATAAGCACTTCCAGGATGTATTTCCTCTTTTTAATTATGCAAATCATCGCTTTTATTTCTACTATAAAATAGCACCATGTGTTAACAGTTTTTCTGCAAAGTTTGACTTTGATTAAGTGAAGTTAAATATTTTTAGTAATTCATTTAGTGCAGATTTCGTGAACCGTAGGTTTAGGTTTGCTTAAAGCAAAAATGCCATAACTTTCTTCCTGGACCTTGGACGCCTCTGGTTCCACAACAGAGGGGCTCCGCTCAAGCAGATGCACAAATACATACCAAGCAAGTAAGTATATAAGTAAGTGACTTTGAGTATTATGAAAAGCGGCAAATAAATTAAATGCATTATTATTATTAAGTCATATTTCAGTTTTTAGGCTGGAAAATATATCTTGCTGAAGCTTTGTCTGTCAGTGGTTTTGGTGGATTCCGTAGGTCATAAGCTTTCCAGAAAGGTGCACCAATCATGTGTGGCATCAAGCTAGGGATATAAAAATGTATATTTTCAAAACTCTCAAGTCACTTTTGAGTCCTTCCGAATGATATTTATGGTTTATGTTAATATGTATGGTTGAATTGTTTTATAAACATGTAACATGGACTTATATGCCCATATAAGGCCAGGCTTTGCAGTTTGTTTTGCTTTGTCACACCAGTGGCTTTGTTATCGATTCATGGGATTGAGTGATTCGTGTTTTTTGTCCATGATTTTTTTTCAGCTATATAACGTCCAGCCATTGCCCATCTGGCCTGCAACTTCTCCAGGTTTTTTTTCCTGGAGCCACTCCTTGAAGCAGACTGAAAAGAAACCTAAAAATGAACATTAATGTGTCTGTCACGTCAGAACAAAGACGTGACACATCCTTTATTTGGATGTGGGGTTTGCGTCCGAACAACTGTGACCATTTCCCCCGCTGGTGTTTTTGGTGCTGACATTCCTCCTCGACATCCGTGTCAACACGGAAACAAACGAACCTGAGTCTGGTAACTTGAAGAGAGCACAGATAAAGCCTTCAGCTTCCCCGTCAGAAAGGGCCTTCCGACAGAAAAACATAGCGGTGAAAATAAAAAAAAATATAGTGACACTCAAACCGATATTTGGTATGCATCTAAAACAAACATCCACAGCAGTACATTGCTCTGCTGCCGTGCTGGTACTCCTATTTTATATCCTAATTTTCTCATGACGGCTGGCTTCTTCTGATTTACCGAGCATGTATTTCTTTGGTCTCGGTTCCGGAGCGGGCGCACTGACCGTCACTGGAAAACAAGAGAACACAGTGAATATGGTACATGCCGGTTCCTTCAGTGAAAAACCTTTTCAAGTAAAGTCAAAAAAGAATCCTTACCTGGTATTTCCACCATTTTTTGTGGGATTATTCAAGGATATATTCCTCATCTGGAAATTGAAAAACAAACAAAAAAAGCACTTTTATTATATTTGGTCTTTTTGTGAGGGAATCATTTTGAAGGAATGGAACCAACTCCTTTTATTGATCACTCTGCATGTGTGGAAAACTACCATTGTATTGTATTGTACCATCCAACGTGATGGGAAAAAGACAATATTTGTCTGACTTTACTTTATCGAGCTGTTCTTTCTCCTGGAATCACAGAGAAAATCAAGAGCTCAGTCACCACGAAACCACAAAAGGGCCGACAGTTAACCACACAATCTTACCACAGCAGGCAATGGTGTCTGATCCACACCTTCCCCCTATCCAAGTGGCCCTGGCTTGTAGGGATTCGCTGTCCTGCTGGTGATGAACCACATGGAAGAGGGGGAGGAGAGGCAACAGTTGGAGGAGCAACTGTGCCGCTAGTGGTTTGACCTCTGGATTTCCTTTTTGGAGGATTTTCCTCACTGTCGTCATCCGAGTCCCGAAATGGTTATAAAGGTGAAGCTGCAAATGGAGGATAACGTTTTTGGAACTTTCACTGTATTTTTCCCCGCGAGGCATTGTGTTGCAAGTCGTTAAAAATGGATCACGTCATGAAAGTGGCGTCTCAAACGCGTCACAAAGCGAGGGAATCTGCAGAGGAGAGCCCAGGCAGATAAACAGTGGGCTGATGTCTGAATTCTTGGTCTTTATGTTTCTAGTTTATTGTAGAAAGACCTTAAAATAGGGTTTACCATCCAAAAACCTTCACCAATGATTTAAACATAGAGAAATATTGTCATTATTATGCTGTGATTTTACTGGTCTGGCCCACTTGAGATCAAAATGGGCAGTATGTGGCTCCTTAACTAAAATTAGTTTGACAGCTCTGATCTAAAGTATTCAGACATGTAGCTATTTCAAGGTACTTCTATAATATAGGACTTTTACTTTGAAATATCTCTAAATACAGTTAAAATGCTTGGTTTTGTGTCCTCAATTCAAAGAGTTGACCCTGTAGTGAGCAGTAAATATACTTTTCAGACAATAACTAATAATCATTGATCTGTTGAGTCACTCATAAAATAAAATAAACACAGCTGTGCATTGTGGGAAACCCCTGATTGATGCACTCACAGGCAGCAGAAATAGATCGTTGAATAAGGTCACCTACAGTACGACTGTGATGGACTCCCTGGATGCAGTCCTCACAGCTGCTTCAGTTGTCAGTATCACTCAATACGGCGCACGTTCATGGCGACTTGAGTCCGTTTCCCGTCATAGCTCTTTTAAAATAAGTGAGCTGTTGGATCCGATCGGCAATAACGTGGCAAGAAGGAATAAGGTCAACTGCACTGCTGTAGACATCATATAAATGGACAAGAAAGACACCAGCAATATGGAAAAAGTCATGCAGATTATCACTCAAAGAAAGCTGGCGAAGGAAGGGGAGAGGGGGAGGAAGTGGAGATAGAGAAGAGAACTGTAAAGAGTGGATGATAAGGGAAACATTAAAGGAGTAGGGAGATGAGGGGGAGTAACAAGAAAGAGGATAAACACATATCATCCAGGGATTTAGGGTGAAGGCAGTAAACTTGCTATCACAGTGTGTCAAGAATAACCCCGCTGCTGTAATGCGACTCCCCGGCTCCCTCGGAGTTGTGCGGAAGTTCCGCCTGTTACGAAACAAAGTGATTAATCTGTACAGTCAAATAATAGGGGGCTCTTTATATTGTGACTAAGCATTCTGCGGTGGGAAGCGTTGGTCATGGCCAGCTGGTAGATGTTAAACTACTTAGGGAATTAGCTGCCGCCACAATTGGCAAGAAAGTGGATGAACATTTTAAGATTTTAAGCCTGACTCACCCGTGCTGTTTTGAATCTCTGACAAAAAAAACCCAAAACATTGCCATAGCCTCATAAAAAATGCAAATGGCATTAATGATGCACCGTTTATGCCAGGGACCAAAATAGATGAAATCCAGGGATCGTAAAAATGATGTCAAAGCGAGAGGAATCGCTGTGTTTCACAACGCATGACTCCTCTCAATCATTAACAGACATGCAAAAGGGGGGTTCGAGGGCCACGTAATATCATAATAAATGAGGACCACTTATTTATTTTTTCTCTTTCTCATCCAAAAAATCCCGTTTGTCCTGTGTGTTTTTCGCTCAGTTCCAGCTCCGAGGAAACACAAATAGAAGGTCTTTACCGCACGCATCATCTATGTTCATTAGCGCCGCCATTAACGTCGTCGCTCCCCACAGTCTCGCAAGGCTGCGACTGCTTCCACTCTGGTCGTTATCTAAAGAGGCGCCTCTCGAAAGCGAAATGACCTCCACGCCGCCGCGGTACGGAAATCCCGAGTGACCACTTCTTCCACATTTGCAGGGGTGTGGGGGGGAAGGGGAAGCAGACAGCGGAGCATGTCGCGGGGAGCCGCACTTCGCCAGTTTACGAGCTGTTCGCAGAACACTTGCGTCCATTTGTGAAGCCGTTTGGCAAACAGTGAACTTATTGAAGCAAATTGAATGGTTTTTTTCAGGCTTTTGCCTGTTTTTTCACAGTTTTTATCCCACCAGGGAGGAGGCTTCACACATGTCTGAGGACAAATACAGATTGAAATTTAAAACCTCATTCCCGAGCCTACCCAGACTACCCACCCCACCCACTGTAGGGTTACAGGCTATAGAATTGATACATTTGGGTAAATTCAGGTACATTCAGGCGATGGAGCTGTAGACACAATATCAAAATAATTGCATTAATCGATCATCAAATAATAAAGTGAGAAGTTACATGTCAGAAATCTGTGTTTTTAAAGAGTCTGTGATGGCATGAAGAGAATGTGAGTCACTGCTTTTCAAATGTCAGTGTTGTTGCTCAGTATAGACGATGAATGGACTCCTATTAACACCATTATTGTTATTATTATTGTTGTACCTTCCCATGTGGCTTGTGTGAACCCGTGGCGATTATTTTCCATGCAACGTAATGGGTTCCGCTCATGAGAATGAAACTTGATTATGAATAATTCCCTTTAGAAATAAGGAACTAGCAGTGTGCGATGCCAAAAGCTCGGGGACAGTTGAGCTCGCGGAGGCATGTGTAAGTGTGTCATGTTATTTGGGGACGAGGAAGAAAGCGAGAAAGAAAGAAAAAACGCGCCGCCACAAGCTTTCTGTGCTTTAACGTCAACACTCGGTTAGAAAAATCATGTGTGTGGTGTCCAGCTTTTTTCTTCTTCTTCCATCTCTAAGAAAAACGCGACTAACCTTTGAAGCCGTAAATGCCTCGTGGCTTTCATCTGACTCGGGGGTTGCTTCGCTCTTCCTCCTGCCCCACTTTTGGGAGCCAAACCAGCGCATTGCAAAAAAAAAAGAAGAAAGAAAAAGTTTTTAGGTCATATTTGGACCGTTGTAGCACATCAGGGAACCAGCTGGTAAATTGATAAAGTGCCTTCGTTCTTTAATTGAATAATTATCTTACAAGAGGTTTTTCTCAAAGTTGAACGTTGAAGTGCGACAAAAATCAAGGTAATGTCAAGCAGGCTCTTAATGTCGTTGGTGTGGAGACACCTTCAGACATTCTTGAATGCGAGTTGTATTTTTTTTAGGGTTAAAATGGAATTAGAGAATAAAAGAGGGGAAGTTAAGTAGAGATTTGACAGCTTTCGAAAGACAGAAAGTGAACTCCTCAAACTGCCAGCGCACTCAGACACTTACCCGCTGGTTCTGGCGCTCCATCCCCCCAACGTCCACAGGATGACTTGACTCAAGTTGCCATAGAAACAGGAGTTAGCAAAAGCTCAATAATATGTGTATGAAGGGCAGAGAAAGAGAGAGAGATGTAGAGATAGTGATGAGGCTCCAGTTCAGAAACGGTGAATTTGATTCATACTTTGTGGAACGAGGTTGTTCTTTTCACAAAAGTAGAATGATTGACATCTCCAACAGGTATTACATCAAAATTACTCAAACATTAAACGCACTCATAAATCAAGGGGCAAACGGTAAAGGGTGTCAGCTCGGCTACTAAAGACAGCCAGCATTGACATTCTGACAGTCAGACATTTAAAAAAGGGCTATTCCACCAATTGAGAATTGCATTTTCATTCAGTTGCAGGATTCCCGAGAGACAGGTTAAACAAATAAATAAAAATTTAAGCGGCAGAGGCCAAAATGTTGCAGCTTTTGGCCTGTAAGTCTCAGGATTCTACACTTTCAAACTGCACACCTCCAGTTTATAATGCAACCTCTCTGTTGTACATTTGCTCCCAGCCAAGTTAGTACTGATGACATCATCAGGGTTACAATAATATATGTGACTGAGGTGGTCTTGCGGTGTTAAAAAATACACTTTCACAATGAATCAAAAACAAACTCTATTTGCATTTCTGAAATGCATTTCTCCTTGTTGTACCCATTCCACAGAATTAACAAGTATGCACTCTTCTTTTTTTTTTTAAATCATCCGCTTTTTAGCAGTACTTTGAGCGTGTAACCAATAAATTCCAACGTTATTATGATCAAGGATAGTGTAATTCTGTCATGGTCGGGCAGTTAAAATTAAAAGATAAAGCTTTTGCTGAGCTGCACCCACGGAGGTCATCAGATTTCAATACACGGCTCTTTGTGTCCAGACACATATTTTGCCTCTAATTACTCTATTGCAGTATTTTTCCTCTCGTTTCTGCAGTCGGCAGATGATTACATCCAATGACATATTCCACCACCATTTCAACAACACTGTTATATTATATTTGCCTTCTGCTTCTCTTCCATTCAGCACATCCAGCAAGTACACGCACAAGTCAATTGGTTTGCCACATTTCCATCTCTCTCTTCCCCTCTATCACAGACGTTATCACATAGGCTGCACGTTAGCAGAAACGCCCTCCCTCCATGAATTAATCTGTCAGGAGCCGGATCGCAGCGTTCCTCGCTCTCCTTGCTTTTTATCGCCGCTCTGAGGCAACTTCTTAAGTGGGAACAGGAGATAAGATGAGTCGGAGGAATGAGATATCACAAACTAAACTGAGATTTAATTTGTGATGGAATTTCTAAGCGAGCGGCGTGACGCGGCGCAGGTAGCACTTTGGGGGGGTATGAGCTCTCCATCTGGCCAAACAATTGCTCTCCGCCTGTGCAAACAATTCTTAATTACCTCTGTCTGATTAACTGGAGATTTTGACCCGAGTCCCAGACACAAATAAGCCACAGGTGTGCGCAAAGCAGCGGCCACATGACTCAGCCGCCGGGACACAGACACACTTTCTGTTTGCATTATGCAACCGGTTTTGTACTGACACAAGAAAAAACGGTGTAATAATCCGGCTAAGATTGTGCAGCGAGTGTAACAAAGAGGCATGAGTTACTAAGATGTTGTCGGAGGGAATTCAAGTAATTTTGTTACGTGGAAGCACTCGTACACATACGAGTGTTTAAAGTTCAGCATGGACTAAATATTCAGGCCCTTGGCTCCACTTTCCCTGACTTTTTTTTTTTAGATAGTGATAATCGAAGATTTATTTTTGTTGGAAACCTCATATATCCAAAACCTTACCTTTCGGAAGACATACAAATAATAAAATAATACCCACTGCGTCATCGAAGACGGTATTTTGTCTTTTATGTATGATCAAACTTCTTTGTCTTCTGTGAGCCGTTGCTCCTAATGTTTAGGATGCTCACCAACTGAGCCACAGCGCTGAGTTATGAAAATGAAAGAAAAGACAAAATATGAATACGCAAGGTTTCTGCCCGACAGCGACAATTTATAAAACGCAATCGCACTTTGAGTTTCACTAAACTTTCCCCTGATAAGTTTTAGATCCAAAATGGAGTCTGTTATCTGATCACACTCCATCAAACCTCTGTGAACAACAACAAAGCCGGATACAAAATCAGCCAAGACTCGTATACATTTTCCTCCCCGTCTCATTTCTTCCCTCATCCCGAACCCGGGTACCCCCAAGTTATCGGCAGCTGTGGAGGGCAGCCCCGGGCAGGGCGCAGTGCCTATTCTCGTCGACAAAACATCAAAAAAGGATTCATCATTAACAAACCTGCTTGAACATTCTGTCTTTTATTTAGATGTTTGCTTGAATATTCCCCCTCACCCCACCCCCCCAAAAAAAGAAGCTTTCATCCAGAACTGTCTATACCGTCGTGTCATTCTCGCCAAAACGCTTCTGTGCGTTGCTCGTCTTTAAGAACTCGGCAGCGCTGATCAAAAGACGACAGAAATAGCATCGAGATAAAGGAGACGGATCGGATTCCGTACTGTATTATGCATCACAAAAGAGCTGCAGTGCACCCTTTACCTTCTTGGAATCTCATTTTGCAACGAAAGCCGTAGCTTCGTACAACCTGAGGGAGAAGGACCTATTTGTGTTTTTTATTGTGGATACACCGCCGCTGTAAGCATTTGTAATTCCCCTCGACATAAACATTTCAAAACAAAGACATACTTTACGCGGCTTCTTTGCACCGCTGAGAAAAAGGATTAATTTGCCTGCATGAGTGTATTTTTACCAATAAAAACTATTCAAAAATGTCTGTTTTGCTCAGGTGCCCAGCACAACATGGCCTTTCATCTGTCCTGTCGGGGGACGCCTTTTGGAATCCTCCAAAAGTTATTTTCCTGGAACCTTTTTTTATTTTCCGCTTCAACCTCTAACCAGATATGATTCGTCCTCCCGCGTTCTTTCTCTTTTCCCCTCGGTTTCTCAATCTCACCAGTGCTGCCCTGAATGGCTTTTCCTTAAATGGAGGTCCCACGCGGTCGCTCCCAATCCAACGGCACCTTGGAAAAAAATGGCGAGGCTGCGATCCAGTTCCCTCCCCAAAGACCCAAACCAAACTCCCCCCTCCAATGAGGGACGTCGCTAACATCCTGAATCTTAATTCAGCAAGTTCTCTCTATCTCTCCCCACGGAGATACCGGCAGTGGTGGCGGGAGCGCAATGTGCTTTTTTGGGGTTTGACAATTAATGACTAGCTGGCCTTGTATCTTCAAGTGGATCCAATTTGCATTTGGGGATTAGATGCACTCGTTCCACGCAACTTCCCTTTGATTGAGCCGGGTTGATACAAACTCTTCAGTATCAGGCTGATGAAAGCAATGTGCTGGATGTGCAACTTTATTTTGCCACGGAAGTCTTTCAGAGGGCCGTTATACCGACATGAATGTCCCGTCCAGGAGGCACAAGACGTGAATTTCCCCTGCAAGAAAGCGGCATCCGAAATATGCATTTGTGTTGCAGCGCGTTGCTGAGGCGGTTGCCTCATTTGCATTTCCTTCGAGTGCATTTCTGCATTTAGCGATGGATGTAATGCCGGCTTGTGCGCGTTGTCGAACGAGTATCTGAAATGCTCCGCACAGAAATCCCATTTCAGGGTCCGATGGCTCTTCCAAAGCCGCAAATCCGGACAGCCGTGAAATACGCGCCCTTGTAAAGCTTGTCTATTCAATCAATTCCCCTATTTTCAATTACTGACATTACTGCTCTGCATGCTACTTTTTTTCCCGCTTTTTTTCTTCTCTCTTTTGCACAAAATGCATTAAATCAGTTTTAGGTCGATCAAGGCTGAGAAAAATTCATATGGCGACATATGAGCGGGTGAGATTCACACTAAGTACCTCTCATTGACGTTGTGTACTTTCTTTTACTTTCAAGGGTTGCTTCTGGAGTATAAAAGATGACCTTGAGCACTTGCAGAATTAAACACAAGGCGCAACATTTTGCAAGCTTCCCTGCAATGCAATTGTATCGGCGCTTGAAGAAGAGATACAGGCGACGTTACATTGATCAAAAAGTATGTTACCTTGCTGAAGCTGCGGCAAGGTTGCCGAGCTGAGGAATTGCCAAATGATGCAGTACAAACACAAGAAAGTACCAGCATCAATAATTGACCACCTATCAAAAATGACAAGTATATTCATCTTTAATACCATGATAACTTGCTGAGAGGTGCAGCACACTGGCTCAGAAAGAGGACCCTGGGACTCTTTAACATCTACCGGCCCACATTTTGTTTAAGTCCATGTTCACTTAGATGACTCGGCTTCATCATCTGCATTATTACTGAGCAAACAAGCCGGCAGGTACAAATGCAGAATGCACGGCACCTTATTTTGCTACGCCGTACATCAGCTTCACTGCAGAACAAAACCTGTCTGATCCAGTGTGTTTGGAAGGCCGTGGCGGCAGCAGCGTGTGTGTGTGTGTGTTGGGCAAGGACACACAGAGGAAATGACAGTCTGCCATATGGGCCACCTGCGGTGGTCACACACAGCAAGTCAACCTGGTCATTTTATAAATCTGTTCCATCCAGACTGGTCCAAACCGGCCTGCTGGGATCCCGCCCCCGTCCTCCTGATTAGCCAGCCCGCTCTGCATGAGGAGCCTCGCGGTGTCCATCAACCCGAGGCCGATCAACCTCAAAAACACTCGTCCCTGCTCTGCTTACGACGCTGTGCCGCTGGGCTGCGTCCAATCACAGCCTCCCGATGTGTAAATAAGAAATGCAGCCGAAAATACCCCTCACTTCTCTCTGCTGGTAAATAGGATGCAGTGAGACATAAAGAGAACACAATGCAATGCATCTATTTATTGCCTCTACTCAGCAGTTTGTTTGGACTAATTGGCACAGACGATTAATTATTATATAACCCATGACAGGCCATGGAAAATTGGAATTAAATGACTGGCTGACATTGCATGTCCCAGTTCAGTTTGTGTAATAAGCTAAGAAGGATTAATTTGCCTACTGTGGTATACTGCCTGCTGCATTCGTCTCCCCTTACTGCACTCATCCAGCGCTCAGCAGCCCGACTGGGAAGCGAACTACACATGCTTGGAGGTAAACATTGAGGTATGTCGAGCAGTTAAAGGGACTCGAGGTGTCGGGATGCCCACAAAGTTGCCAAATATCCAAGTGTCTGTCAGTAAACCATCTGTCAGAGAACGCAGCAAACCTCTCAGCAGCTGTTCTTTGGTGAAAAATAGGCCCCCTTTCACACAATGATTGACCGGCGAACGTTAATGCAGGGAAAGGTGACACGCTCGCAAATAAATATGCTGAGGAATTACACAATTTAGATTTTGATTAAATTAGCTAATGGAAAAAATATGTATAAAAAGGTTTAAACATTGTCTGTATCCCCAAATTAGGGGAACCTACATTACCCACAGCGCTCTTTTAAGCTCCACCCCCAAATTTATAACGCATGCTTTCTGTTTAAAAAAATTGGTAGTCTCTACATTCATGACATCATCGTGTCATTATAATGTGTTTTTATGGGCTTTGCAGTATTCCTCATGAGAACACTGATCTCCTTGTGTGAAATTGGTGAAGTGTCCCTTTAAAAGAAACTGTCTGAATAAAGATTGTCGACATTATTTTTATTTCAATCCAAATGTTGGTGGATACCAAACTAAATACAATCTCTGCAAACATTGCAACCCAGTATTTGACGCTTGTTTAAAAGTCAAGTGTGTGTGTGTGTGTGCCTCCCACTAAGACCCTCCCACTGTCCATAAGAACGTGGTTTAGTGCGCTCCAATTCAATTTCTACGCTTTTCCGAAGTCACTCCGGAGGGGCTGGAGGAAGACGTATGCGCTGTCAGTACGAAATCTAATCAACTCCGGGCCTCGGCATCCCTGCTTCGGTGGCTGCTACTCAAAATGGCCGTAATGGCGCCGTTTGCGTGTCAGCAATGAGACTCCTAATATATGTGATATGCTCTCTCTCGGCGACAAGTTTGTTCACGCCGCGGCGGACGCTGAATGAGTTTAGCGTAGACCCCCTCCCCCACCCCCCTTCGTCGTTTTCCTCATGATGCTGCCGATCCGTCTCCCACGCCTGCCGCCAAAGCCGTGGATTGCATTCCTCACGGTTTCTGGAGCAACGTGTAATCTCCAATGGATTTACATCCCAAGTCCACTCCTCTTTCCCTCTGTTCCTCGCTCCCTCCCTCCCTCTCCATCTCTAAATAATTACTTAAATGAATCTATTACCGGCCGGGCCTCAGCACAGCATTAACTGAAATGCCAGTCTCCACGGGAAAGTGATGCATTCCACTGCAGGTTTAATGCTCGAGGGGGAGCACGGAGAATGATGTCTTTTGGTCTCAAGCAAAGACACACCAGATCCTCTCCGAGATAAGCAATGTGGCGAGGCTACGCGATTACACACTTCAGAGAGTTTTATGTTTTTGAGAGTAAATAACAAATTGCGCACTTCTGAGGGGTGCTTTCAAAAGTTCAGAGGAGCGCCTTCAAAAGTGCACTGGCCCGGGCTGAAGCGTGATGATCGCTGTCAAAGGGATTGATTGAAATTGGCGTAGCAGCATCAAAGTTTTCTGCTATTAAATCTCAAAACCTTTGATCAAATGGATGTAGAGGCTGACTACCGCTGAATACTCGCTTTGTTCGCGTCCCTATGTGGCTTCTTGATCTCATTTTCGACGAACAGCGATGCACACACAGATTTCTTTATTGCCTTAGTATCCGTCACAGAAGCCTCCGCAGCAACCAAAAGAAAAGAAGAAAAAAGGCCCTTTTTGGACTTTCTTTTACCTTGTAGCTGTCAGAAGTTCTGCAGTGCGTTTTAAATTACAGTTTTATGCTGTATTCGCTTCACTCATATGTTTGCTGAGGGTGTGAAAACAAAATGCTTCAATGCTCAACATCATGGTGGCCCATGGAGAGCAAACAAGTCTTGTTTGTCCCCCTTGCGGCCCATTACTTTCTGCTTTGGGGATAGGGGTATAGAGTGCTGCAGGAGTCCTAAATCGTGGAAATGAGTTATCATTTTTGCTCGTCCGGTTCCCACGTCTCAAAGTCAATGGGTTGTGTGAATGGGTTGTTTGTTCCCGGCCTGAAATAAGGTTTTCTCCTTATTAAGAGATTTGAACATGTTGTTCTACAATATGAAATATGCCACTCCAATACTACACTTGTGAATTTTTAAGCTTTTCTATGTCATAAAAAAGGCTAGCAAGTGGCTAAACGGGACGACAAAATGCAATCCTACTGACTGGTCCGCCTCTGCAGCCTCGTGGTGTATAATCTCGCCCGTGCACTCCTTTTGTAGCCTTTTAAAAGCAGCATACTTTCTAAATGTGTGTACGCTGTAATGAATAAGTTGTGTATTGGCTCTGCTTTAGTGCGAGGCATATTGATATTCAGCAAGTCTGCATATGAAAAAAATAGGTCACTTGTTCATCTCCAAAAACAACCTTCAAGAATGTTCCAAAAATGTACTAATATGAACATGTTCTGATATATTGCCCCTATTATTAAGGTTTTGTTAATTTTGGGAAAGTATGCCATCATTTCCTCTCATCTTTTGAATGCATGCTATCATGGCAAACCCCATCTAATAGAAAACCACTTTTAACATAATGTAGGTCAGTTTAATTCTGGTAACTGTAGCATGTGGGCTAAATAAAGCACTTTAAAGCAGCATATCACTAGATGCTAAGAAAGGAGCATCCGATTGAGTTCAGAAAGTGTTCTTGAGACTGTTTTCATCTCCCCACCAAACGCATCGACATTACAGAGTATGAATAATGTACTTGGTGGGAAACACACTGATTATACTGTCAAATAAAGGGAGAACCAAGTAGCTCCTACTCCACTGTATAAGTTGGACGTGAACAAGCTTTTGCAGCACTTTCATCCTTTGATTGGGTCAACATGCCTGGAGTGCTACATTCCAGTAAATTTACACAAACACACACACACACACACACACTTCTCGCTGCTTGGCTTGAGGGACTTTGGAGAGAAGAAAGAAGACACATGCAACACACTGGGTGTGCAGTTGTTATCCCGTTTTTTCAGAGACACTTTAAACAATCAATGCCGTCTCTGGAGGAATCCATATTCTCCATATCCATGTTTGCAAGACATAAAACATAAATTATTGTGTCAAATTTTCTTCAGAAGTGAAGAAGGACAAGGAGGGCATATAAATGAGGCCCGGACACGCAGACAAACAAGTGCACACACACACACACACATGGTCATGCCCAAACTGTACCGCAAACACAAACTCAAGCTCTCTCCCACTCCCCCGCTTTTTTTCCACCGACACACAAATTCGCATTCACCCCCAAAAGCAATCCTCTTTTTTTTGGAAAGGGGAAGCGAGGGTCTAAGGGCGGGCGAGGAGCGCCGCTCGCCAGCTAACGTACATAATGAAAAGTGCAAGCTCTGTCATTTTCTGCAGATAAAAGTGTTCTGATGAGAGCCGGAGACAATAGCAGCGCATTAATCTCCTTGACGTGCCGAGCTTTGGCTTTAAAACACTCCCACCCCCATTCAGAGGACCTCGAGCGATGCCAACACACACACAAACGCACACACACACACACACACACAATACAAAATGCACCTTTGTAAACATTTCACCCAGAATATAGAAGTAGTACATGTACAGTGCACACTAATACTCACACATAACTGTATTGTAACGCTACAATGAAGCATAACATGCAACAAAACAATGCAATAGGTTTATCGAATATGGTTCCTTCGAAATACATTTGATTCCAACAAAGGCGTATAACAGTAAAACCAAAACAAGAAGCTGAAAGACGCTAAAGTCTGGGGGCACCTGCAGTAGAAATACTAGCCAACTAGAGATGCTCGGATCTGTTTTCATCATCCAAATCCACATATATATGAATATAGTCAACATTTATCAGTAGTCATCACACTAACTCATGAATTAAAAGGGCGAGTGCTGACGATACACACATTGTACCCATGAAATATATCAAAACACAATACCAGATTTACTTATCATTTCCTCTGTTTGCTCCAACCTTTCATCCGTCATACACGCTGACATTACTTTGTCTCTGGTATTGACGTTATTGATCCTGGTTTAGAAGGAATTTGAAAATCTCATATTCATCGACAAATCCTTGGCTAACATTCAGTAACATTTGCCGGCTATATTCAGATGGGAGATTCGACTGTGATGGAAAACGCACACACACACACACACACACACACACACACACACACACACACACAGGGTGGATGCGTTTCTCATGACTTATGGTTATGATGTAACGACGTTATGATGTTATGATCATACGCGCCTGCTGCACACCCTGATAAACCTATTTAGAGACACCAAACCATCCACTGCTGTTTTCCTTTTTTGTTTTGACCTTCACAGCCGACTGGTACTACAAGCTCGATAAAATGAGCCTGCAAGTGCCCTTTATATTTCTGTGTGTTTCTTTCTAATATGCTAAGCAGGGACGATTCATCTCAATATACACGCATGGCATTTGCAGTGTGTGTGTCTTATTTCTTCCACAGTGGACAGCCCAGTCATATGATCTCAAATATCAAGGTATATATGGTTACTGTAGTCTGTTTTCTCCCTTCTCTCTCTAATGCTTTTTAATCTTCCGTTGCCAAGTAATGTTGAGCTTTCAGTGGGCACTTACTACTTTGAAGGACAGGTCGGTTTATTGCTTGCGCACTTCAGGTGCCTCTGGTTTCATCCCGCACAATGACGACGGCTCGGAATGGCTGAGCTGCAAAGATCGGGTGACGTTTGTGCTGATGCTCTCCCGCCCGGCGACGTGATCCGAGGCTCTGGCGAGCGCTCGGTTCACGATTCAGATCTTTACGCCATATCTCCTCGGCCGGGGGTTTCTGCGTTTCCCAAAGCACGTCGCCTTGCTCAAGGGTTTCTTAGTGTTGCTGTTCTTTTTTCTTTTTCTAAGAGAGTTACTCATTCCCTTCAGCATTCAGAAAGTGCATTATGGATTAAAAGGTGACATTATAGTCCCGGCTTCAGAAATCGGCGCCCAGCAAAAGCCAAATATCAATAAAAGTTGCAGAATCAATAAGACACACGAGCGGGTAACCTTTATCATTGAGAAACATTCTCTATCCTCGTTGATACACCGCCGTTATTTTTTTTGCCTTTTTAAACTTTCCCCCTAATGACTTGCCACTTTTCGGTTTTTAGGAAAAGAAATGGCTCGCTACCAGGCAGGCAGCTGATTGGTCGCCCGTTACGTTTTGGCATCATTTAATCCAAACCATTGTCCAGCTTTATCTGTTTGAACTCTAACCCTGTTTTTTGCATCAACGCACCACAATCGATTTCTAAACAGGAAATAGTATCATGTCCTTATGAAGGACATGGAAATGTGTCTCATGCTTTGCAGAATGACTCATCTCAGCGTCCCGTTGGGGGTGTTTGACCTTCATTGGCATATTCCCTCAACAAGATGAGTGTACCGCCGGCCCCCTCGCTGTGCTCCTCTGTGACTGGCGAGGCGAAGGGGAGCTCATAGGAAACTCCTAATGTGGCCTCTGACAAGTACCTCCAACCCCACTAACGATGACAGAGGAACTTCCCACACAATCAGCCACTGCATCAGTCTCCGAGGAGAGAGAGAGAGAAGGGGAGTAGTAGGAGAGAGAGGGGATGTGTGCAGGCCGGAGGGGGAGAGTAAAGGTAGTTGATATCTTTCTGCCGGAGCAGGCACACCTCAAGGGCACCTTGTGTCCGTACAGAGACTTGAACCGGTGACCCTCCGGTTCCCGAGCCACGCCCCCACGGACTGAGCTACAGCTGCTGGATTTTTTTTATGAACAAACAAGTTGTTTTTTTGTGTGAAAATGTTCCAAAAGGTTTCAGTTTTATGGAGTTACAACATAACATGTTTGGTCAAATAAATCTAAAATATAGCTCTTGCTTATTTATGTATAGGTACCAGTATATGTGCATTCACAAATTCTCTTCCTATATCTTTGGTTGTATTAAGCCATCAGCAACAGATCCGCACAGAGACATTTTCGAGCTCTGCCTCCATCATGAGTGATTGCTATAAACTTGTAAATTCAATAGAAGTCTCGCTCCTGGCTGGCAAACACACTCAAGGACTTCAAGAGAAAATAGAGGAGCCACTTCTTTTCTTTGTTTTGCTTTTAGATTTAATGGTTCAGGTCTGAGTTTCAGGCTTATGACTGTTTTCGAAAGCTGCGTCCTGAATTTGAAAGAAACGGAGAGAGATACTGTATGACCATGAGTATGAACGAATTGCTGAGGGGTACATGCAAGTAATAGTTTTTCATTTGTTTATGTGGTGATTGAGTGAAAACAATGGGATTTTGCAGTCTGGAGTCTTTTTTTGTTATTTCAGAGTTTCAGAATTGTGTGCATGGTTCCATTTTTGTGTGAATACTATGGAGATTGACAACAAAGAGGCCCAGTTTGCAATATTGCAAATATATAAACGTTGCAGTACTTTCATCAGTGGGCTCAATCACCATTGTGTTACCGCCTTTTGCAATTGTCATTTATTCAAATGATTGCCATGTTAAAGCTTGCATTTTGTTTAAATTGCAATAATATATATCTAATCTAATCTGACATAACACATCTCTGAGGGGGGCAATATATATATATATATATATATATATATATATATATATATATATATATATATATATATATATAATTTTTTTTCAGTATAAAGATTTAAGAGCAGGTGTAAAAAAGAAAAATCGAAAAAAAATCAAGAGCTCCATTCAATAAACCTATTTTTATTACATTTCTATTTAGACAAAATCCTCTGGGAGCCAGAATCGCTGTTACAACTTGCATCACATGACAGTGAACAATATGCCTGCAAGCCTCTGACGACTGTTGGCAGCAAAACCAGAAAAGTTTGTTTTCACTCTTCTTCAGCTGTCGGCTCACATTTAAAAATCAATCTGAGAAGCCAGTCGGTATGCAGCCTATTGCTGTTTCATAACGGGCCCGTCTTGCTTAGTCAGACTGCTTTTTGCTCCTCTCTCTCTCTCTCTCTCTCTCTCTCTCTCTCTCTCTCTCTCTCTCTCTGCGTTTCATCTCTCTTCTTCCCAGCTTGTTTTGTCTGCGTCTCTCGCCTCCCCCCCCTCTGATTCCTTTCACTCCGTCACCCTCCTCTCATCCCACGTAACAAGGATCTCTCGCGTTTGGATCGGATCACGGGCGATGATATCAGCGAGCCTCATTGCAGCTAAGTGTGATACACACGTGGTGTAAACACACATCTCGTCTCCGTTGCTGCGGGCCGAGCCGCTTTTTTATATTTTTCTTTGCGTTATCCGTGATGTCGTAAGTGATGTTAATGCGAAGAACCAACCCCAAAAAGAAACATCCAGGGAATAATAATGAATCATTCCTCAGCGCCACTATGTGGCAGGGTCTGTGTGACTAAGACACACACACACACACACTTTCTCACTGACAACACACACAGTGGCAGTGATAGTTAGATACAGCAGGGTGCAGTCGTTCTGTTCTCGGCGCCTTGGAAGATTGCGATTGGTGGCGCAGAAGACTTCAAGGCAGTGGATGTGTCCCCGGGGATAGAGTCATGTGACAGTGTGTGTATGTAATAGAGAGAGAGGGCGAGGGCGAGAGAGAGAGAGAGAGTGGGAGATTGCAGGGGCATGTGAGGGAATGTGTGTATTTATCGCCATTGTCAAACGCGAACACCGGCCATCCGGTCAAGTTGGCGCTCGGTGTTTGCGGCCGCCAGCGTGAGGCCGTTTGTCAAAACTTTCTATACTCTTGATCCGCAGTGCACTGGAATCCCCCAATTAATTCAATTAAACAGTCTTTTTCTGACTGATAGTCTAAGTCAAGGCACAAAAAGAAAAAAAAACGAGCGCCAAGAGGGAGGAGAGGCATTAGCATAACTGTCACGGCTAATCTCAAATCATCGCGGGCAAGCAAGTCTGAGCCGAGTGCCAAATTAACAATGAAAGTTAAATTGGCCAGTGAGATGTGAGCAAAAATATAAAAATACATATTTTCATACCTAACAGAGGAGAGCTCCAAACGTGGTGCTCTTTGCAAAAAAAATTAAAAGCGGACAATGAAACGTTCCTGTTCACTTGGCAGAGCCACAGAGCTGGCATACGCCTCTCAGTCTAGACGTGGAACACACAGTGACATCGGACATTTGCTTTCTGCCAAAATCATCAACTTGATTTCTCCCTCGGTGTCACGCATTCTGCACTGAAAATCATTCAGCGGCCGCATTTTGGCTAAAAACCAACGACGCGGCTGTGTGAGAGAATGTAAATTGCAGATAATGTATTAAATTTGAGGGGGCTGTAGTGCGCATATAAAAAAAAGAAGTGTTAGAGTCAGAACAGGGCTCGTGCCCTCCTCGGTGTAAAACCGACCAATTAGGGGAGGTTTGGATAAACTTGAGCCTAACGGATGAGGCTGGCGATATTCAACAATGTTCTCATTGTCAACAACAATAGATCCTGCAAACAAGTATTGCCTGTGATGCAAAAGCCGGCTGGATCTTATTCCTCGGTGCCGGAGAGCTCTATTGTTGTGCAGAAACTATTAAAGACACATCAATGAGCCACACCGTTGCTTCATCATGCAGCCACTGCAGTTTATTACACGCACCGCCATGGTGCCTTTCAAAGAATAGTGCTGGTGTTCTCAAGTGGGTTTGTATGAGGTACTTACTTAGACTTGTGTATCACAACATACATAATAATCAATATGCTGTGTGTAGAATATTTTTCTACATATATATCTATATTGTTTTTTTTACCTGAGTCTCTTTCTGTTTCTCTTTGCAAAGGGTTGTTTGATGGAGAGAAAGCGGTGACATATAATCCTCCATAGCTAAAAATAGTCCCAAACAGATGTGCTATTTGCTCAGTTCCAGCGATGTTAGCCGATATCTCGCCTTCAGCTCTCGTTCATTTGCACCCTTTATTAATCTTCTTTTTTTCACAAATGAAACTATTTGTGGCAGGTATTTCAAGTTATTTTCCTTCACTGAGCATTGGTGGAAACTCTACTCAGATTCTTTACTTTACTAAAAGCACAAATGTGTCAATGTTAAAGTACTGAATGCAAAAAAGCCTTAAAACACCAAATTAAAGGTATTTTTCTCTACATAAATGTCCACATAAATCCAAATACATGCGAGAAGTGCAGAGTTATTTGGTGGATCTACTAGCAACTCAGACATTTAAAAGTTCTTGTTTTTTTAACACTCAAAAATATTAAGCAGAGTGTGAAAAGTACAATATTTCTCTTTCAAATGGCACAGAGGAAAAATAAAGCAGGAGCTATAGTTGTACGAGGAGCAACAAGCTTTAAAGTATAATTTCCGGTCTGTGTCGATACATTATTCTTTTGATATCAGTTTGCTTACCCTTCTATATTAATCATCATATAGATATATAGATATATATATATATATATACATACATATATATATATATATCTATATATATATATATATATATATATATATAGATATATATATATACATACATATATATATATGATGATATATATATATATATATATGATGACTTGAAATATATATATATATATATATATATGAGAACTTGAAATAGGTGAAATATATAACTACCTCTCTCTCTCTCTATATATATATATATATATATATATATATAGATATATATATAGAGAGAGAGAGAGAGAGAGAGAGAGGTAGTTATATATTTCACCTATTTCAAGTTCTGTAGTAAGGTGATGACATGAGCGACCTTATATCGCTTGCAGTTGGTCGCCATGGCAGCAGAGTTGCATCCTGCTCGCTGTCTGAGAGCACCTTAATTGATATTAACACAACCCTTGATTCAATTAATTAATTAATTATAATGCAATTTTGAATGTAGTCAGACTTAATGAAGCTGATCATTGTGCTGTTAAAAACACAAGAGTTTGTTACATTCATTAAAATGTTCGAAACTAATAATTCCGTATCATGACGCTGTCTATTCATTGACTGCTTCCCCGTGCCTGGCACGCTCCACACGGCTCTCGTAATAAGCCTGCCGCGTGGCGGCCTTAAAAACAGCACAAACCTCAACCGTCGGAATGGATGGATTGGAGTCAGAGAGCATCATCGTGGTGAGCTGAAGGCTATTATTCATAGATAATATGAAGCAAACTAAATAAATAGAATGGGTTGAATCAGGTCTCACATCTGGTGTTATAAGTCGGCCTCACACTGGTATGGGCCAGGTTCAGGTCTTCCATTTCATCATCATAATCATTAAGTTCAACTCAGTTTTCTAAGTTACACTTTAAACCTCTTGTGCTTTTATTTTTGTATACTCATTGTTTTATTGAAAACAGTTTACTCCGGACATTGTAAGATGTTCAGAAAATGCCATGTAAATAAGTATATGAATGATGCACTGTTTGCACAACTTCACAACAGTTGCAGATTCATTGAGTTCACATACATTTTTAAGTGGCAGAGCCAACAAAGCTAGTTCTGAAGAGTACGACTGGAGGGGCATGAGATAAATGACTGTATGTACGTTACCTTGAATAAATGATATACTGATTTAAAACATCTATATAAGTGCTGTGCCGAACACTTCTTGGTAGCACTTTATAATAACTACACTCTATTTAGCATTAGTTAAGCAAGAGTAAACACTTCAATCATCATTTATAAAGCATTGTTCCAAGACTCATTAGTATGCAGATCATAAACAGTTTTAAATGTTTTATTGATTACTAAGCTTGACTATTATGTGTTTAATAATTGGGTTTTTATACTTTATAAATGACAGATTCCCCATTTTGTAAATTAAGTATTAAGGACTTATAGGTGATTAATAAGATAAGTTATCGTGTTAAAATGCAAATAAAATAAAAAATGGAATGTAATTTATAAATTTATTTTTTATACATATGATTTAGATATAAGTGTTTATGAATTGCATACTAATGAGTTACTAATGAGTGTTCATGTTGAAACAATGCTTTATAAATGATGTTAAATATGATATGTATATTAAAGGAAGTGTTTAACTCATGCTTAACTAATGCTAAATATCGTGTAGTTATTATAAAGTGCTACCCATTTATTTGCATTGTGAAACAGTTGCAAAACATTTGTACAAATATTGTAATTAAGATAGTCAAAGAATAATGACCCAATTTGCATAATAGTGTCTCTTTGGAGACTTCATATTAGTAGGGGTAGAACGGATAAGAACAGCCTGAAACGTCTCTATTCTCTGTTTTCAGTAGAACTAAGTGAAAAAAATACCACAGACAACAGCAGATAGGTGGTGATCATGAAGTCCCAGAAATTTTGTAAGGTTCTCATGGGTCTACGGTCTTTTATCAGCAGAGGCCCTCGGGCATCTACAGCACAAGCCTGTGCATCATTCTGTTCATGGAAGATATTGCCTCTTGCCTCTGTTTTATATTTCTCCATCAACGTTTCCCAAGTGTCATTTGTACTGTTTCAATGAAAAGAAAATGCTTGAGGGAGGCTGGACTGCCCACTGTCCTATAAAGAATGGAACAGTGAATAAAAACAGTTATTGAAGGAAATTGACTTTTTGCCTTATTGAGCACGAGGGGCGTGAATGTAAATGATCCGGCACACTCACAAACACGCGGCGTGTGCAAAAGTGGACAGATGAAAGAGGGATGTTTTACTTTGAAGTGAGTGAATGACTAAATGCAGAGGAGAGTCATTACATTAAATGGCAGTATGGGTTTGAGTAAAAGCGGTTTGGCTTATTTCATTTCACTTTTCAAAGCAGGAGTTTCAAAGAGGCCATGTACAGGTGCACTGGCCACAAACACTGTTTTTTTTTTGATTTGGCAAAAAGGAACGGAACAAAAGAACGAAGCACGAGCCAAGAATGAACAAATTGTTGGCACGGTGTTATGTGCCAAAGTGCAGCATGGGACTGAAAACATTAATAGCATGGTTTTCCAGCACAAATTGCAGAAGCAAAATGATAATACCTCATGCAATACTTCTGATTGTCTAAGTCTTACAAACAGATGTTTATGAAGCTGCCATATGGGGTAACCACTTGTATCCAAGATACAGTTGGATTCGAGGTGCGTACCCCGGAGTGATGAGCACAGAAGAAGAAGTTCTGCAGGTTTTAAATGAGCCAGCGAGATGTGTTCCTTTGCAGAAAGCCAAAGGATCGCTTCAACCCACGGTTAAACGTGATGGTGAATCCGTAACATGTGAACTGCCTTCCAGGGAGCCATGCGCTTTGATGATTGCTCTGCGGGATCACAATACGCCCCGAGAAGACGGGCACATTTTACAGCGTTGGCTCCCTATGGTGCGAGCCCTGTTTGCCACATGTTCCAATGGTGTAGATAATAGAGCCTCAATGATTGATGGCAGATGGAGCAAACTGGTGGAATGACCAAAAAAAATAAAATATGAAAACGGCAAAGTTAAATCAGCAGCCAAAAGCAAATAAACCAAATGACTCAATAATAATAAAATAATGTCATGAATGGTTTTTTGACGGTCATCATATAATGCATTTTACTAAATGTTGACAGCATAATGTTTCATGTGGGATGGGACACTCGTATTATATAAATACAGCATCAAAACAAAAGCACACTGCCGAGTGGGACATAAAATACCAACTGCTTAATAGCGCGCATTAAAGTGATTGCTTGGAAATGTCAAGTAAAAAAAAAA
This sequence comes from Taurulus bubalis, assembly GCF_910589615.1. Taxonomy (NCBI): domain Eukaryota; kingdom Metazoa; phylum Chordata; class Actinopteri; order Perciformes; family Cottidae; genus Taurulus; species Taurulus bubalis. The sequence continues at coordinate 8,411,692 of NC_136609.1, forward strand.
AGAAGAAAAAGCCTGTTTCATCTTACAAGAGACCCATTAGGTCCAAAAACAGCCTCCTGGACAAAGTTCAGAGGCGGCTCAAAGAGAGAGGGAGGTTTTATCCGTCCATCCGTCTTTATCTGCAGTTGCAGCAGGCGAGGCAAAGTCCTCCTCCCCAGCCACGTCCTCCAGCTCCTCCAGGGGGATCCCGAGGCTTTACCCAGCCCAGATAGGACATGTAATCCCTCCAGAGTGTTCTGGGTTTGGCTCGGGGGGTCTTCTCCTGGTGGAGAGTTCAAAGAATACCCCCAGAGGGAGGTGTCTGGGACACATCCCAATCAGATGTCCAAATCAACTCTTTTTTTTTTTTTTAACTTGGAGGAGTTTTAGCAGTTGCCTGAGGTTCTCACCCTGACCCTCACCCTGTTCTCCTCCCCAGTGTTGGGGGTAACGAGTTACAAAGCAACGGATTACAGTAACAACATTACTATTATAGGTAACGAAGTAAAGTAACGCATTACACTCAAAATATTGGTAACTACACTACTTTACTAGACCTCAGGAACGGGCTTTCCTGCGTTACCCAAGCCATTTTTACCAGTCCGAAAAGTTCTCTTTTAGTGGCGCGCGAGTCACACGACACTTCCTGCATGAACAACAGCAACAAGCTGTTAGCTAGCGCTGCTGCTGCTACTACCCGCGACCCCTCTGCCCAAGTCGGGTGTCGAGCCTGGTCCCGCTACCTTCGGTGGTTTTCGGGGAGCTAGCGGAAGTTAACGGAGAGCTAGCGGAAGTTAGCGGGGAAGTGACGGAGCGCTAGCAGGAGCCCCAGCTGGCTACAGCGGGGAGCTAACGGGGACTCTGACCGAAGGTAGTAGCGGCTCGTAACCCGACGTTTACGGTAGATTGTTCATGCAGGAAGTGTCGTGTGATTATTATTATTGGAACTTATATTAATTAATAATAATAAATTATTATTGAAAATTGAAAATAAAGTGATGAAAGAGCCATGATTTTTGTCCATGTATCTTTGCAGTTAATTTGGACATTTGCTTAAAAAAAGGAAAGTAAAGTAACCAGTAGTGAAGTTACTTTTCAAATGCAGGAACTAGTAAAGTAATCTAGTTACAATTTTTAGAAGTAACTAGTAACGTGTAACTAGTTACTTTTTCTGAGTAACTACCCCAACACTGTTCCTCCCTCCGTCACCATGACAGTCAGTGGACGGTCTCATCGGTCTTATCCCTCACTTGTGGACTAAACCCGCTGACACCTCACCTCAAATCGGGGGAGAAACTCTTTCCCAACTACTTTATTTTGTATAGATTTTCCACGGCAGCAAAGTCATCAGTATTTCACACTCTGAATGTGAGAAACACACATACTGTCTTTTAGAAAAGGGGGTTTCCGTTCCGCTCCAGAGGACACTAATCGATGCTGATTAACTCTAAATGTCCACTGATTAAAACGTTGAATTGTGTGACGTTTGGTCAATTCTCTCAATTCTTTTTCCTTTTCTTGCATCCATCCCATACGATACAGCATCAGACGTGAAAAGTTGGAAACAAAGTTGTTTCATTTTCTGCACCGAGGATTTAAGGGCTCGACTGATGCAACACAGCAAGCACTCAGCTAATCTCTATAAACAGGGACGAGAGAGATTTGACTTAGTATCTGCTTTCTGTTTTTAGTTGGAGAAATACGCACCCACAAGCTATTGTTTGAAGATGATTTTCCTTCTTATTGGTCTAAAATTAGATCGTAAACTAGTTGGTCTAAAATTAGATTGTAAACTAGCTGACGTCTTCTCTCTACTCCAACTCCAGTCTTGTATCTCCAGTTGCTCATCAGACAGCAAAAGGGGAGAGGGAAGCCATGGCCCGGATGCAAGGGCGTAGGTTTGCATAGTTGCATAGGTATAACAGGCAAAATAGCAATACAAGGTCAATAATTGTCTTTATTCTTGTTCTATGATTTCATAAATACAACACACTATAGTTTTTGTATATATAATATGACTATATATACAACTTTATAAGCTGTGATATCAAATAGCTTTTGTGGCTCCAGACACATTTTTTGGGTGGAAAAAGGGGGGTCCCTACCAATGCTGAGACCAAACCTACGCCCTTGCCCGGATGTCAGAATCAGAATCAGCTTCATTGGCCATGTGTGTTTACACATAAATGGAATTTGACTCTGTTTTCACTTAGCTCTTTGTACTTATAAACAATATACAATAAACAAGATAAATATAAAAAATAAAAAAGACATTAAAGACAACGGTAGTCAAGAAAGTGCAAATAGTGCAGATGGAGGTGTCTGGTTAAAGGTTCATCAGAGTGACGGCCAGTGGGAAGAAGCTGTTCCTGTGTCTGGTGGTTTTGGCGTACAGAGCAGAGGACAGACTGGATGATGGCGGAGTAAAACAGGATCAGCAGCTCCAGAGATATCGCACCTTGTTCCCAAAGACTTACCCGTCGCCGGTCCGAATCCGAGATTAGAAATCAGCCAACGCCAGTCCGTACAGCACAGGGAGGGCACTTCTCATGATCGCCTCTTCTACTTGAACCACCCCCCTCCTTTGTTGTTGTCAACAGACTCCTGAGAGCTCAATTGTGCAATTCACCAATGTGCCTGAACATAAAAAACAACACATTTCTCATGTTGCAAAACGCAGGTTGACGCGGGTTATTGCTGTGCAAGGGCTGCGAGAGCAACATCAATTCGACCACCTACTCAATGTGTCTATGTGAAGTACACAGGTAGAATATTGACGCTCTGTAAAGCTGCCGCCTCGCCCCGAGTGCAGAAAACTGTCCCCAATCAATAAGGTTTAAAAACCCATGCTGTCAATCCTCATGTTTATGACACAAAAATATTACTGCCTTAATTATGAGCAAAGCAAGAGCTGAAGGCGTTCTCCTGTGTACACACACACACACACACACACACACACACACACACAGCTCACAGGTTGCAGCCTTTTTATAATACGTTTATACCAGAGCTTTCACTCCTGGGTAATCAATCTGTAATTCATCATTATTTATCTAGCGCGCGAAAAGCCCCAGAGGACTCCGGCACACTCACACAAATTGACGCGCACATATACACGCAAACACACGGCGCAACTCGCATGGGAATGAGCAGGCACACACACACACACACACACAGACTCGCAGACCCCCTGGAGGTGTCTTTGCCCACTTTGAGGTATTAAGGGATCAGGGTGGAGAGGTAATTACAAGCACAAAGGAGAGTGGGGGACAAACACAGGACAACACTACATTGTTCGGCGTGTAAGGCCTGCAGATAAGGCCGTTTTTATACCTGCACAGGTCAAAAGCGTCACACTTTTTAAGAGATATGTATATTAAAAGAATCATAATGGGTTTTTAGTATTATTTTTTTCATCCGAGCTCCATCTCTTTTGCAGTGCAACACTCAAAGGCTGACTACAAACACTACCTCGGCCTACTTTGCCAGGATTGGCACCCCTACACTCCAACCTTAAGCACCTCTAACTCAACGTAACCGTGTTTCTGGTGGAGCTTAAGGGATGTTTGCAGCTTGGCAGAAAGGTTTGCAGCCACGAGAAGAAGAAGAAAAAACATGTCTTATCCACTCCGCTCTGTGCACTTTAGAAAACAAGTCTATGAATCACTTATGTGACTTAAGCTCAAGGTAAGGTGTATCAAAAAAGGTATTAATAAAGAGACATGATGTGAAGATATAAATAAAGCATTAATGGGCCGTTTTTCTTGATCAAATCATTTATATTTATGTCTGCTATGCTAACTAAAGTGTGTTCTTAGCCACTTAAAGGGTTGGCACCACTATGGTCCGGGCTGAAACATCTCTATTGGATGAGACATCCATGGGTACTGAGAGGAAGAAGACTGACATGCTACCTCAGTCAAAGGGAATCACTGCAGGAATGTTGTGTTTGAACAGTTGCGCTGTATATCCTCAAAGTGGAAAAAAAAATAAGACATGTTTCATCGTGTTGTGAGCCACCCAAATGTCATAGACTACCTACATGTGAACATCAGAACGCATAAAATCATGTTTCAAAATGAATCGCAAAAATGGTATGTACATGTCTCTCAAATTGAGTGAGTGGGCTTCTGCGTCAGTTGACTTGTGTGGGATTATTCACCAAGGACGCCTCGACTACTCTTAACTATGTTCCCATAAAGCAACACCACCTCCGCAAAGAGCATCTTAAGTGAACCATAATCCACCTCTAGAGCTCTCAAAGCACACGGATCCATTCACGGCACAAAGCAGCCACAAGTGTGTGTTCCTGAAAGCAGAAAAATACAACACAAGACAGAAAACATAAATAAAAAGTCCATCTTTTGAGTGCATTATAAGACAACCAATGCACCAGCCACATTCCCATTGAATGAATGAACCAGTCTGGGCAGAGAAACCGCTGCCACTCTGGATAATTTAACAAGCCAGATAAAGCAACTTTGGGTGCTTTAAACGTGGACCCATTGAGAGAGAAAACTGCGGTTCAAACTTGAATGGCGTACCCAGTTAGCCATTAACAGCAGTGACATAATAAAGCTCCACTTGGCCTAATATAATGCCATTAGTGGCTCAATCGTTCACCATTGCACATCCCCTGCCATGACAGGGGGCCGTCTTGCTACAGTAGCAGGTTATAGGCACAAGGCAGTGAGGCAAAAACCCCTGGCTTCATTCTTAAAAGACAGGCTCGGTGACAGCAAGGTCAATGAGCCGTTTGTTTATTGACCAAGGTCGTTCCTAATTAAAGAATGAGGAAGAAGGCGGGTGAGACGGAGTGGTTGCACATCACTCCCAACAGCCATGCGAGCATAAGCGAGGGTGTCTGCCCCTCCCCCGCCCGCCCTCCCTACCAGGCTGGGAGCCACGGTGTATCTCACTGGCTGTTCCAACTGAACCCTGCAAATTCCAGCTGGTTTCCACTTGCTCCATCGCTTGGAACTCAAACCACGTCGGGGGAAGATTTCAATGTGCTTCATACTGTATTCCCTCTAATTAGAAGTTGGACAGTCTGAGCATGACACAACTCGACATGGCACTGGATTTGTAGAGCAGCATAATAACATGTTTTGTTTTTTTCTTTTTAATTTGGTTAAGCAATGACATTTGTAATCTTTTAGCCAAACCTGTAAAAGTCCATTAACTCTCTGCAATCAGTTAACAGCGAAAGACTGGAGTTGTTTTAATTGATTCATAAATTTTGAACATGAATTTTTAAAGCAACAATTGGTCATGCGCATGCCTACATTTCTGAGTTGTTAACCCCCTTTTTTTTAAAAGAGCCGTCTAATATCATAATAATATAATAAGTAGAGGAATCTCCACCATATCCTCTCAACTCATTTGGAGAATTTCTATCCCTGGAATACCCTGCTGTTTTATTGAGATGCAAACGCAGTGTGCGAGCAGTTACAGTACACAGGCCCCCCGAACAGCTTGCTATATTTTACAGACGATTTCTCCAAGCAGCTGTCCATCATTCACTCAAATTACGACGGAACGAGTCTCACAGAAAATTCGGCTTTGACAACCATGCTGACTCAAATGCAATGGATTTAAAATAAAAAAAGCTGTCTACTCAATGGATTTCACACACGTCAAAGAGCACTAATGCATACACACTCTGGAATGTTTGCTAACCTCAAATATTGACACTGTTGTTTCTGATCACTCCTGTGTGTTTTAATAGTGTAGTGTAATAATGAATACATTGTGCGGGGGATCCTTTAAAAAAAAAAAAAACACCATAACCGCCCATTGCCTATAGATGTTTTTGTATTTTTATCCTTCAGGTGTTTGTTTCCATCATGAGCTTGGATTGTAAAGATGTGCAATGTGTGTGAAGTCTCCTTTTAGAGAGCTGTTTTTGATGGTTTCCATGACATATTTCTAATGGTTTCAATAAGAAGGCTCAGTGGGTTCCCTAATGATATTCCCATCAAATTTTTCAATAAAGCCATTAGAAAAATACACAATTTTGTCACAGAATCTCTGGTTCTCAGTGGGGAGTGTAACAATTCTCCGTGACATGCGACACCCAAATGTCTTTCTCCAAAAGTTAAGCTCCGGCAGATGTTCGTGCACATGCTCTAATCTTTCTCCTCTGGCCAAAAGGTGCCGAGGTGAACCGACGAGTGCGCTCGCTGTTGCGTGAACCAAACAAAAAGGAGGGAGAGTAAAAAATGAGTTTTCCTATGACGGAGATAAAAATGGAGAACGGCTGCCGCTCCGACCCCCTCCATCTCTTGCCATCATCCATCAGCCTTGAGATGAAGACTTTCAGGAGATGCATCGTTGTCTGCCAGCTGTTGTCAACAAGCCCTCCCTATCCCTTATTCTCTGACTTTTGAAAATCCATTTCCCCCCTTACTTTCTCATCTCTCAGGAACTGTTTGTTCTTTTCATGGATTAACCCTTTGTTGACGGTTGTCGCAAATTTGCATCAAACCTCTTCCGGTCTTAATGCAGCCAAGGTGACGTGCGTATCCCTCTATCGCCTGTTGCTGCATTGTTTACACATACCAAGGATCGTATTGGATGAATTTTGCCGGCATTTTGTGGGCGGAGCGGAAACTACATCCGGTTGACGAAACGGAAGTCAAGTCCTCAGACCTCATGGATTTTCGCGCCTGAATCCGGTGTGATCCTCAAAACATAGGTAAGTTGTGCAAAGTTAAAAAATGCCTACCAGTTTATGGGTTGCTTCTACTGCTAAATATATCTGAATAGACTAGATGTGACGAACATTGATGACGTAATTTGCAGATTTCGGTATGTCGCGTTTTAGCGACAACAGGCACAAATGGCTAAACATGCATAGAATGTAGGTGCAATATTGTAGAAAATTGAATTCCTGTTCATATATTGACATTTGAATATATTGAATCATTGAATATGTATTATATAATACCCAGGGGACTACAGATGAAAGGTTAAGCTATATATATATATATATATATATATATATATATATATATATATATTGCTTTATATTATATAGCTAACAGATGAAAGTTAGCTTATATGGTTATAGTACTCTGCTACTGCTAAGGAGCTGTGCATTATCCCTGTCAAATAAACAAATAAATATTAAGTGTGTATGTACAACTGTACAACCACAAATATAATGCTGGGATGTAAATGCAATGTGTGCCCTATTTTTTGGCAGAACAAAATGGACACAACCACTTTCTATGGGAAGCGAGCTGGTGGACTTCAAATCAGGCTTCCACTGAGTTTTGTTTTGTATTTACTGTATTCACATGTTAAAAATGTATTAAAAAGTGCAATGTTAAAAATCCAATGTTTCAAACTGCTTTTGATCAATATTCTACATACCTGACATTGGAAAATGAGTTAATTTACTATTATGCCCAATTATACCTAATGTGCCTAATGTCGCTATATTAAAATTTACAATCTCCACTTAATTTAGCATCTGCATGAAAGCAAAAAACACAAATAATATTTTTTTTTTATATAATTGAAAATAAATTCAGTCAATAAGGGGTTAAGTGAAAGCGTGTACCGTACACATTGTACAAAATGGTGTACCAAATGAAAGAAAATATGACCGTTCAGTTTTCTAATCAAAAGTATAATGCAGTTCCTCAATGTCTTTCAAAACAGTTTGAACTGACCAAACGTATAATCTTTTTTTCTAAACTGAGACGGGATTAGCTGAGATTTATGCACAAAACTTAGTCATGGTTTGAAAAAGATCATAGTTTGGGTTAAAAAAATATATCAACGTTTCACTTTGTCTGCCTTCCTCCCTGAACGATTAAAGTACAAAATGAATTAATCTGCTGGAGGTCAGGTAAACATAGGTCAAAATATGCTTTTGAATGGATGTGCTAATGCTGGCTTGTCAAGGTTGAGCTCCGAGGGGACTGTTTTCCAGGTTTGATGGATGAGCTAATGCTCTCTCAGACAACACTTGATGTTCCATGTTGAGTGGTTTTGTTGCATACTATCATGTCTTTAAATAACTCTGCAACATTTTCCTGAAAGAGATCCATAGGGTGCTGCAGGGATGACAATATCCTCTTCGGTACAGCTGGAAGTTAGCATCACAACTGGATTCCTTGTTGTCGGGCATCGAACCAAAGACTCGAACCATGCGCGTTTTCGGAAATATAAAAAAAAGAAAAAGCTCTTCTAAAAGTTGATCACGATCCGAACTGAGAGCAGTGTTCAGTGTAATAGCCTCACGAACGCTGACTAACTACAGGTCAACACAGATGCTCTGCTCTAATGCATCGAGGGGTAATGACTAAAGTAAACGCACGTAACTGTACGTAAAAATTAAAGGCTTTTTACTTTATATATATATATATATATATATATATATTACCTACCGGGAGAACATATAAAACTGATAATGTTTTCTTTTTGTAACTAATAGGTTGAAATGTGCATCTTTCATGTGGAAAAAAGAGCCTGCATTGTGTTGGGCGCCGCACATGAGAAGGTTAAAAAAAAAAGAAGAGCAAACTAAATTTAGACAGGTTGAATTGGACACAGACACACACGATCGCGCGTGCACTCCCAGTCATTAGGCTTTCAAAAAAAAACATCATCTGGGTGGAATGATGAGTCTTTAGTGAGCTGCATTTGTTTCCTTCACATTAGTGGAGAGAGGAGGGTGGGGGTGGAGGGATGGGGGGGCTATTGATATGCCGCATGCAGCGCCAACACCTGACTAATTTCATGCAGCCATTCAAATGACTGCCTCCTTTGGCTCATCCGTGCTTCCTGCCGACTCCCCGCCGGGCGCGCTCACAGAGGAACAGGTCAATGCAAATGAGCTGCAGGCCTTTTAGAAAGGGACAGTTGGCTCCAAACCAAATGTATTTAGGAGGGAGCCCTATACTATCGGCATGCTGAAGTGAACTGAACCTATTGAGGCTGCATCGATTGCACCGGCGTAAACTGGATTTCTTGATCCACAAACCGGTCGGAATTCACGCAGGGGAGAAGTCGATGCAAACAAAGAAACTTGTTGATTGCTGAGCACAAGCCACACGGGGAGTCTTCACAAGCGACTAGAAATATGGAGGTCGCAAATATGAAGAGATTCTGAACGTCAAGAACCCAAATTGCAAGGCAATTCGATGGGAATGGAAAACGGTTGGGGCCGTTTAAACAAAAAAAAGGGGATATTCTTTTCAAAGTGGTCAAACGCACACCCTTGCATTGCCCCTCAAACAGCCCAATAAGAGGCCAAGCCCATGCCACATAGGAAATGATCACTGCTCAAGCGGTACAATAGAGAAATACTGCTACTTTCCGCTTCTAATTTACCATTCAAGCAGACCTACTGGAGCGACGACAGCGCTCCAAGATTAAAAACCATCCGCTTGTGACGAAGGCCGGTCATTATTTCCAAACAGAGTAACGTATTGTGCTCGTGGTCTGGAATACTAACACATATGCTCATGCACACGTGCTGCCGCCACCTACTTCATTAAATAGATTAGTGGTACAACAAGTGTTAATTTGACGAATCCCACAGCAGCACACACGTTCTAGCGCGCCATCATTGGTTTCTGAGAATTACATTTTAAAAAAGGAAATCTCTCCAATGAAGAGTTGGGGCGAGTTTGACAGATGATATCAGATGTGTGGAAATGAAAACTGGGAGGCAAAGACTGGCCAGATTGTTCAAAACAAACTATTTGGTATGCAGAGTGCGACACCCTCACGGAAAAAAAAGGAACCAAAACTGTCATTATTATTTGTATGTATTCGCTGCACCACAGCCTGACCAATGTGCCTTCAGGGTAAATGAAACTGGATTGAAGTACATGGAATATAGCGGGAATTGAGCTGTGTGGGATTCTACCTGTCAAGTAGTTAAATGTCCCCATGAAATGGATTTGGATAGCGCAGTTAACGCTACTTCCTCTTGGCATTTATTGGAGTTATTTTGGGCTGCGTTTTGGCTAATGTTAAAACTGGGAATATTTTTTTTTCAAGCTAGCTATGGTTTGGGATGAGAAAAGCAGGTGTGCCACACATGAAAACAAGACCAAGAGATTCCAGCCATGCGACAATGCAAACATCAGGCTCACAATGACAAGGGCAGATATGACTAACAAAGACTGAATAGTTATACGCACATTTCCACCCATCCTTTTTCGTTGAGGAGATTGTTTGGGTGAAACGATGCACATTTTGATGGCAAGAGATTTTTCATTACTGAGAGAATTAAAGCCAAACTTGTTTGTATTCACAGCGATCGCTTTATACTCCCGGTGAATCTCCAGATAGCCATAAATATGTATTTTGGAAGACATGGAGCAAAAAATTGCCTCCCGAACAAACCCCCTGCCAGTTAGTTCGCCACACACCGAGGTTGGTCCCTGCAGTTTTTATGCTTTTGATTCATTATGGAATCCAGCAAAAAGGCATGAGGAATGAGTTTGTTTGTAGAGGATCTAAATCTAGGGCCCATTACAGAAAGATAAATTCAAGGTAAACTTCCTTAAACTTCCAAGGTCTTACAATTCACCTGTGATCGCTTATACAATATACTTATTACTGGATATTTAACATTCTTAACACATAAATAGTAAAAGAAAAAACTTAATTTTGCTCTTTCGGATAGTTCAGACTGCTGGACAAACCGTAAAGTTCTGTCTTTAAATACGTCTAACAGCAAAGACGCATGGATTATTGAACATCTAGTATTAACATGAGACATAATCTGACACCTAAGCATGTATGCCACACACACATAGAGACATGGGCTTGTCTTTACATTGTGACTTTGACATCAGTGTGTTTTAATGGCCCTTGGACGACAGCACTGGGCAGACCAACGACATCCCCAACAAGCTCGATATCAGTCAGTGCTGCATCAGCGTAGTGTCTCATTGGGAGCCGCACTGGACAGCATGGCGGCCGTCTGAGGTTCAATAGGTTCGGCGCCGGTGAGCGTCAGCGAGGTTCTTTTCTCCCTCTCTGACAGGAGAGAGCGGAACCGATTCGATCCAGACTCGACCCAGGTACGGTTCCAGCATGTCAATGAGACGCAGCCTGCTTTGCAACTTACGTTCCGGAGTGGCGAACGCGTCTCGGCCTTTTTTCCTCAACCACACAGCCTGCAGAGTAGAACCAACAATGCTCTTTAAGAATGAATTCTCTATGGATGTACACTTTGATTACATACTGGTTTTAAAGTACTCTTATTTGTTTGTTTGTACCATATTTTTAAGCAAAGATTGATGCCTGCGTTTCCTTCAACGTCGACTGCATATTCCTGCATCAACGGGCGGCAAGGGTGTGAGAAATGGGCAGCCAGGCAAGGTCAATTTTGACAGGAAGACCGTCAACAACTTGGCAACTTTTGACGGTGAAGTTGCATGAGATATCCTGACCAAAAAACTAGTCAGATGGCAGATGGAGTGCACTTCACCAGAGAGGGAAATCTTTGTGAGAGCAACACAAACAACTGCAGTATCATTACATATCCACAAAGTAAATGTATTGCGTTTTTTCTTCTCTTTCGGCCATGTTTCGGTATGCAAAACACAACTATAAATGTGTTCCATTGGCAAAGCATTACTGCCTCATCATTGCACTTGGAATTCAGTGATGCTGCAAAAAAAGAAATGATCTTTTTGTCACAAACAAGTACAAATCCTCGCCTCCTTCCTTTTGATTCGAACAAAGTCATCTGAGGTAAGTGTGACCTTCTGCCCTTCCGAGCGAGCATCCTCGCCCCGCATCATTTTGTGCGGATAACATTAGGAATGAGGCTCTCACTTAGTCATCCCATCCTCTTTCAGACAGTGGAATACATCATCAGCGAAGTGCACAGGGTACAAAGACAGCTGGCTCCTCAGATTAATTTCAGCATCTCCTTTTTCTCCCCTCCATGGGAAAATAATTCATTTACTTTACAGTTGACGCAGGTGAAACTCTCCCACTTTTCTCTCCGACTCCGACCCTTCACAAACTATCCCTCTCATATAGACACACACAAGCGCCCACAAATGCACAATGTCAGGGACAATCGCTTTGAACCAGGCACAGGGCCAACGGCTGTGTAGGAACCGTAATTTCATCCTATTGCTTAGCTAGGTCACCTTATGCTTGACCTTCCCATTGGTGTGTGTGTGTGTGTGTGTGTGTGTGTGTGTGTGTGTGTGTGTGTGTGTGTATATGTGTGTGTGTTGCTCAGATAAGAATGTATTCATTGGCAAGGGGCCATGCAAGGTTTAATGGAATGGGAAAACACTACCGGCTTCAGTGGGGTAAGGTGAATACCACATATTGGTGACATTATGGGCTCATAACCTGCGCCGCTTGTTGTCTCTTTTTTTTGTGATTTTTATCTCATCTTAAACTTGCAATGAAAATATCCCCAAAATACTAGGATTTTGAATCTAGTCGAAAACATCTTGAAACTCCAATGAGGCAAGACCACAGAAATTGTTTTGCAAGCAAATACACCATCAAGAGTGTTTTTTATTCAAATACATTGACTTGTTTTTACTTCCCACTCTGAAACTAAAAGCACAAGCAAAAACAAAGCAGCCTCAATGGAGCAGCTGTGAGTTTAGTATCTTGCTCAAAGGCATGCGAACAGTTCACTTTTCTCCGCCCCCTTTGTAAAACTTGTCAGGACAAGCTTTACATCTTGGTGAAAGCTTCCTGAATGTTTAAAATGATTTTTTCCTCTTTTTTTTAAAGAGAGCTGTTTAACGCCTCGTGGAATATTTTTTATTTTGAGATTTTTTCGAAAAGTGTTCAGTAGAAGGCTGGTCTTTCCTCTATCTTGCATCTTTATGCAAAGGAATTAGTTCATTCATTTTCCTATCTGCTTCTCTGAAAGAGGTGACGAGCCACACAAAAAATAATAAAAATTGCTTTTTCAGACACAATAGCCCCATTTAAGAAACATTTCCATCGCATTTACAGACTGCTTTGAAAGCACCTGCGGTTACATTCACACAGCGTTTGCTGTCTATATTATGGAGCCGCGAGGGCATGTACATTCCATTGTGGCCCGTTTGAATTGCTCGGCAGGGGAGCGAGATCTGAATTGAAAAGGCATTTCCTGCATTGCCACAATCAGCACGTCGGCCTACTTTCATGACCACTTTTATGAGGAACCCAGCACACATGAACACACACACACACATAGTATACCCACCCACACACACCATGTGTATATAAACCCTATATATGTTTCTATATCACACATTTAAAAAGGGTCATTATGGTTTCACACTGGCTGTACAGCTGTGTTGTCTCGGCTGAAAGTGTCAACCTAATAAAGACAATCAACGTGTAGTTAAAATGTTATGAGCATAAGACTGAAAACTGTTTAATACTGAAATGACTTCATGAATCATGTTTGAAAATATATGAAGCCTCACCCTTTCTGGGGTAATATATCAGTCTAATCAACTACTGCAATTTGGCCCCGGGACAAAATCAATGTGGCAAAACGTATACATGTGTTATTTTTATGTGCAGTAACTGCAGCTAAAATGAATAAATGTTCTTCAAAAACCCACAGATTAGGAGACAATGCTTCAGTTCCCAGTGGTTTAATTTATTCGGATCCAAAGATTGTTTTTTAGAATGTGTGTTTTGCAGCCACCGCCTCTCTTTCTGTACACTTCTACAGATAATGTATCATAATGTTTCATGTGTCTCACTGATTACACAGCTCAAGCACAGTTAATGGGTGTATTGATAACAGCTTGATGGGGACAGTGATTTGTATGCAGGACTTGCCCACATCGTTGTCCAAAAAAAGACAATAGGTGATGACAGGGGGACACTACTGACAATGCTTTAAATTGAACACATTAGATATTGACAATTTAACATTCCACAAATAGAACAGGGCAAATGATAATAGGAAGCCACTAATCCATTCTTGAAATGTTTTGACTCAGTCTAGACTCGCCAAGATGATATTTTGCTAAAGCGTAATGGGGCACTGCATCACCGATTCTACTTATTTTGATGCATAATTTCTACATTTACAAAAGATGGAAGAAAAAAAGCTGTTAAGCGGAAGTCTTGGAAATACATTGCTACCATGTGTAATTTCGGAGATAAATTTAACCCAAGAGTTCCCGGGGTAATTTTATCCAGGGCATTACTCGCGGTTCTCACACACGGAGACTCACACAACCGGATACATAAACACAACAAATCTCATTTCATCTGCAATCTCAACTCTGCACGAGCAATACCAGCCAATGCTCATAATGCATGCGCCGAGTGGCTCCAATTTGCATATAGCACCCAGGCATCAGCTTCCGACCCACATAATCAGCATACACTGACATCATCAGCTGGTGTGTTTATTAGTAAGTGTTTCCACGTCCTTCAGTCATGCCACTGTCAGTCATCTCAGGGACAATGAGCTGTTTCCTGCAGCCATGTTGGAAATAGCCCACCAAATGGAGCCTTAAAGAATAACTCTTAATAAGCTGTGTCCCATTTGAGAGACCGACCTCTTGGGAGGTCATGGCCTACGAAACGGCAGCATTAAGAGGTCTGAAGCCTGATGTTCCAACAATACTGCATCTGTTGCATCGCTGAGCATTCGCGTGATGTCAGTTCATCATCGACCGATGTCCACTAGGGTCCATGCAGACTTTCCAGATGTAGCCCAAAATACATGAAACGTGCGTGAAACCAATACCAATTTTGCAGACACCGGATGTAGCATGTCTGTTTTTGGAATATAGCTGTCCCTTAAATAAAGGACAGGATGTACAGTCACCTCAAATTGACAGCAAGTGTAAGAATCCACAACCAATGCGACTCACCATTCCTAAAAGTCATTAGGAATTATTGACTGGGAAAAAATGAATGTTTGTAACAAATACTGTGCCAACACATATATTATATGCAAAGATATTTTCATGGAATAATTATCCCCTGACTCTACAGGTTGAATGCTGTCACTGATTCCCCCATACATTAGATTGTTTTCATCCCACGTGCCTGTTTCATAAACTCTCCTGTCATTTCAGATCCTCTCACAGCATCAGCATCTCACCCTCACTATTCAAGCCCTCCACTTCCTCCCTGCCAGATTGTCTTGTGTGTTACTGCCAAGCTCACCAGCGTTATTCCCGATTACTATCCCATATCTGCTAGTTGACCCTGGCTGAACTTGAGTAAATTGAACTGTGCTGATCTATCCGTCTCTGTGTCGTGCTTTTGGGTTCCTGTGGCCCGGTACTAGTAACTGTTACAAATGACCAATCAAGCGATGAACTCGCTGACAATGGATTGTTCAACAACGAGGGCCACAAAGGAATCATCAGTTGTGTCCACCAAAATTCCGAATTTGTTTTGCCAACGGATTTCTCGAAGATCCGGGAGGTCGAAGCACTTGTCGAAGTCGTTATTATGTATTTCATCTTAAAATTGAAGCTTTAAGAGAGGCGGTTGTTCCTGCATTTGGACAAAAGTAAAAATATGATATTGATGTTTCTAAACTGTTAAACAGAAGAAGAAAAAATACCATGCTGGAAAGGATTCTACTACCCAATAGCACAAATGAATAGCATGGTTGAAATGACTGTTGATCACCACCATGACTCAGCAGTTACTTAGGAAGGTGCTGAGCTTTCCTGTCTTTTTATGGCCCTACTCTTCTGAGGCAAAGCTGTCCACCCACTGACGTTTGGACAATTCATGCAGCGATGGCAAGCAAAGTAGCGGCAAATGCAAGGTAATTCAGCTACCAAGGCCAAAAGACTGGATCTTCGAGGCCAAAACGGCACGATCAGCAAAACCACAGTCTGGAATAATAACAGCAATAAAACACTCTCAGTAGGAGTACAGTATTTGAATTGATCAGCGACCCGGAAAATGTTCTATGGCTTCTATGTCAACATCAGCGCACATCAGCCATAATTCCCCATGTTTTGGTCCAATGACAGGCCCAACTCTGGGGCTCGAGCGTCACAGTAAGTTTGTGCTGGCTGAGAGTATTTTAGTTTTTTATTACTGTTAACATAAACTTTAGTGTGTGAGCAGCCTGTTTTTTCTTTATCATTGTATCGCGTCCTGAAAGCTCTCTGACACACAAACACACACTGTATAACTTATCCATGAGACTTAGTTGTCAGCCTATGGGGAAGTGTGTTCAAACAGATGTCCCAGATATCTTTACAGGGAGTGCAAAAAGGCAGCAGAAGTGCACTTATCTCGCTGTCGGCAAAGGACCAGGCACTCCCGAAACGTCGGCCACACTGGAGGTGAAAAGAAAAAGAAACCTCGGTTGTGTAACCACTAAGATTAGGCATTCTCAAACCGCGGCATTGATGCGTTTCTGACAAGTTTTCGAAGTCGACTTTGGGAATGGTCGAGAGATTAGATGGGAGAGTAAATGTTCAGAAATCAAATTCAAAGAACACGCTGAGATGGGGGGACAAGATTGCATTTTGATTGAACAGTTTTGATTGCACCAGTCTATGAAGATAATGACAAAATATGAAAGAGTGCAGACTTTTGCTAGGGGATAATGTGCTGTGTGTCTAATTTGTACAGTTATGCTGCCGAGGTTCAAATAAACCATAACCACTGTTATAAGTATAAAATAATGGTTGCACAGAAACCACATGGAGCAGGAAGAAAATTATTTTTTGGAACATTTGAGTAGACTTTTGGGAGCTTTATCATAATATTCTCTTTTTTTTTTTTACATCTCCACCGTTGCTTGCCAACACTCTGGTATATTTCCAGAGGGGAGAATACTTAGCATCAAACAAAGCCACTTTGCTCATGGCTTACCTACAGGGAACAAAAATGCGCTGAGAAAGTTTTGCCATTAAAAAAAACACAAAGGCGATTCAGAAAAGAAGGGCCCGAGGACTCAGATTGCGTAATTTCACCTTGATGTAAAACCTGTACAGAGATACAGAGGGAGTGATGCAGCGTTCAAGTCTGCTTTTTGTGTTGGGGTCCTCAATGCCCATGACTAATATCTACGTCGACTGGCTCTTTGAATTGTATTGTCGGCATTGTAGAGTAGTCATGGAAACAGTTTTAGAAAGTCATTTAGAGTGTTTTCAGCAACAGGTTGTCTTACACAAAGAATACGATGATGCGCAACTAAATTTGTGTAATTATTATTATTTTTGACAGCATTGCTTGTGGCTTTCTGAGTTATTATTTGAATGTCTTGACAATCTTAATCAGGGCATATTACTGCTGCTGAAGTCCCCAAAAGGCTGTGGGTGTCAGACAACCTGATCGGTGTTGTTTGAATTGTCATAATATACCATTGAGCAAGGGCAGCCATTTGCACATTGCTCAGGCACACTAAATGCTATTTAATAATACAAACTTCCTTTGGAGCCGTCATAGTAAGGAAATAACAATGAACCCTTTTCTAATGCAAATTTCGGCTTTATATGTACTTGAATAAGCATGTCACTTTAAAACAAATGTGTACTTAGTTTGTCAGGTGACACGCTATGAGTGCACGGGCAGAGTGATTGCTGCTGGGATGTAAAGAGAATGTCAACCAATTCAACAACAAGACAAAGGTTTTTCAAAAAGGCTTTGCCATTTCTAGCTTAAAAAAGGAAGAAAAAAAGACGTTTTGTATTCCAAACAACACTACCTCAGTCCATTAAGAAAGAGGCACTTATCTCAGCCGACTGCATTTGCTTGACACATGCTTACATTTTTATATATTAAACGCACATTTTAAAGGGGTCTTGTGCTGGAGCAGTGGAAACCAAGTCTCATTACTCAAGAGGAACACCCGTATGGTTCCTTTGCATGGAACTGATCTATTTAATTAGAAAAGAAGTGGTGCAAGTGCAAAACAAGTGTATACATTTTAATTCTGCAGATGGACTTAATATGAAAGCTTTAGAGCCAAAGCAAGTGTGATAAATACTTCCCATTCTCTCAGTTGATCTGGAAGCAGCCTTGTTTACATCCTCACCCACTAACATTTAAACAATCCACATGGCAACATATTCAACATCGGCAAAGCCAAAACATAAACCATCAAAATGGTTTCCAACCCCTCCATTCATGCTCTGTGTTAATCCGATCAGTGTAAAAGGCAAGTGTGGATAATGTATCCTATCAACCAGTGAGAGACCAGTTGCTCCAGCCCAGCCATTGCCACTGCTACCTGCAAGGACATGAAGCGACAGGAGGTGCACTCTATTTCCAGAAGGCTATTGTTCTCTCTCACACAGAGGGGCCAATACAGATATGGGAACGGTGAGGCCTGAATGTGCTAACCGGCAAAGCCTTGGAGGGCACTCCGAGTGGAAAGGTGTGTGTGTGTGCCAGGAGTGTGTGTGTGTGACGAGTGAGCCCTAAACACAATCACACCTGTGTGCTTTTCAAATCTCTGGCAGCTTAAAGCCTTTCTAAAAATCAGAGCTGAAACAACCAGGATGTTGTCCTGTTAAAAGCGAGGTGTCTCTGTCGACGGCTGATAGGCGGGTTTTTGGAATGGATAGCTCGAGCAATTAAACACATTTTTCTAAACTGGAAGTGGACACGGTGTTATTATTATTAAAGAGGAATATTTCAGTCACGGTTAGCTGCATTTGCTCAAATTTGCATTTTGTGCACCAACTTGTTTCTCAAATGAATCGCCCTAAACCAAAAGCTAAGACACGTTGGCTCTGTGTACATTCTCAAATAACGGCTGAAAACCTTGATATTTAATTTGGCTTTTTACAATTTCATACGTATTTATTATTATTTTTTGCTCTTGATGGTCTATTTTTATTTCACTGATATATTTGGACATCTACTGTCTTTATTGACTAATCATATTGTCTAGCTGCCCTTGTTTTAATGTGCACTTTAAAGCTACATCTGAAAAGTGCAAAGTTAATGATAACCCACATGAATATACATCATCATATATAATGCATATCATGACTACAGAAACAAACAGAAGGCTCAAGAAGCAGTCCAGTCAAACTCACCACAGCATGCTTTCTGCTGGCTAGCACTGCTAGCTCCCAGCGGCTAAGTCTTTATCTCCCCCACAGAAAAGCTGCTGCCACTAAGACAGTCTTTATTATTCTGGCTAGCAGTGTTGCTGCCTTGAAGCTGGTGATAAACCTGTGGGCTTTATGTCTTCCTCGCCCACTCCTCCTAACTGACTTAAAGCCTGTGTTGCTGCTGACTTTGCCTCCTCCTGCATTTCCCTGGTCAGTGTGTTCTGGCTTGTATGAGTAACCACCAATGTCTTCCTCGGCTAAATCAACACACATCATTAGATACATGTTCTCTCTGGATACTGTTTTGGTTCCACCACAGGAAGCTATTGAGTAAAAGGAGACACGGACAAGATCTCGCCCACCAAGAACCTTGGCTAAAAAGTGAAAAAGAGGTAATCTCATGAAAAGCTTAAATTTAGGGATGCATATTTCTGATACAAGATGTTTAAGGGTGGTTTATATATTCCTAGCTTCTGTCCTCAAGGTGTTTGCATGTTTTGGCAGCTGATTTAAAGTTGCTGCAATAGTCCCACGGCCCTCTGCAGGCACGGGAGGATGTCTTCGTGCTTCTCTTCATTCCTCAAGGCAAGAATTGTTCCAAGTGACTTTATTAGATTTCACATCCGTAGGATTCCACAGGTCAATTCATAATTAAAACTCCTCCTCTGGCATCAGAATGAGGCTCGCTGAAGTGCTGTGGATGGCATTTTGATATCCGCAGGGCCAACCTTTTGGCGACGACACCCAGAGGGGGGTAACATAAACGTATGTCCCTTGCACTGGCAATGTCCTTTGCATGTCTCCGCCTCCCACTATTTCATGGTGAAAGGAATCTAATGTCAAACACCACCCAAGAATAACCATAAAGTTGCAAATGTACCATCCAAGGGGGGGAGGGGTTACTTCACAGATTGCTTAAGACCTTTTAAATGTGCCGTCAAAATCAATGAATCACTTGTCACCAAGTGGCACTATGAAGAAGAGGTAGTGGTAAAGGCAATGTGGACCGTGCTCAGTGGTTGGATATCCACAGTTTGGAATGAAGCAAAGTGAGAAATCAAATGAACACCACCTACAAGCCAAATGCTGATAGATTTTGGCCGTGGCTCAATTCAAGTGACTGCATAAATGTGTCAGCCCAGAGTGTTTGAGGAGGCGTCTAAAAAGCACTGTTCTCTGGCAGGGGTGCATTTTTTTCAAGATTTTTTGACATGTACAACAAAACCTTCCAAAAATCGAACATTGGTATGAGGCAATGCATCACTAAATTGTACATTGACCGGGCGTAACAAGGAATGCAACGGATGCTACCTGGGAGATCTCTGGGATTAAGACAGCTTGCGTATATGTGCATTTAGCTATTATTTGGACCATGATTTGCATTTGGAATTTGCACATGAGCGTCTGCCCTTTTTGAAAAGTGATGCACAAGGCGTAGATATACTATAGATCTCATGACCTCAAATGCATATGTGCTTTCAGAAAAACACACACATGCATGCATTGGGTCCATAACCAGTGCGTCTGTTTGAATCCCGCATATGAGCTGTTGTACTTGAGACCTATTAAACTCCGTTCCACTCGGGTGCTAAACCAAATTAGCCGAGGTCTCGAACTTGAATCGGAGTAACGTGTTACCATTTACTTGCTCTATTAGTATTCCGTTAGAATGTAGATGCCATAATCAGAAAGATCATTAAAAAGGGGGGGGGGGGGGGGGGGGGGGATTTATGAACGAGCAAACTCTCTCTCTCTGTCTGTATAGAGCAAACTCAGTGGCAGTGATATAGAGGGGGAGCAATAAATCTCAGCAGAAGCCCTTCTCTAATAATACTCACCCTTTTCTCTCTGTTCTTTCTAAATAGAGCAATTCAATGAAATCCAACTGAGACATGGGATAAATCAATTTTCTAACACTGTATCTGACACGGCTTTGCTCTTTTCTGCCACAAGAATTTTTTTTATTGCTTTTAAAAATTGTTGAGTTTTTCTCTCTATTGGGAATGAATTAGCCTCATAATTAAAACACGGTGGGAAGATTTTCTTATCGTATATAAACGAACAAAGTGTCCCTTTCCCACCGTAGAAAACAGCTTCTGTCGTCGCTCCCTGCGTTCCCGTCTGCCTTGATTCCTTAGATATGACACAGAATGTGCAACAACAGAGAAAATGTACAGGAAGAAAATTATCGCAATAAACCGAGGAGAACAATGCGATTTTGGTTCTTATCATCAGAAAGCAAGACAGATATTTTGTTTCCCAGGCAGTCAAACGTCTGGGAAGTGCTGTGAATGGGTGAGTGGACCTGCCAAAGAGTCTTTGGTTCCCTGTCAGTTCCCCAAAAGCACACCGCTTGCCCAACGCATTTGATTAGACCACCGCGTCCGGCCAGCAATTCATATGCTTGACAAAAGGGAACTATACACGTTCTAATCTAATAGTCAATCAAGGGAAACACTTTAAAGGAAATACATTGTCATTTGAAAATATGGGAGAAAAAGAAATGTCTTACGCCTTATTGAAATTAATTTATAATTGTTGCGTCAAAACAAGTTGAGCATGCTGAACTAAGGAGCAGCTGGAAACTCCAGGCCTGAAGGGGGCAGAACCAAATGAACACAAACAGAGTGGAACCCAGGATGCAATCCATGTTTCTGGGGGGACACAAGTCACCAGCGCACACCTCATGGGTATAACATGTTTGGTGTTAGCCTAGCCGCCCTCTTTGTCCTCCTCCACAACACAGCTGATGTTCAACCACTGGTATGGGTTCTGTTCATTTGAAATATTGTTTGAGGCAGTTGTTTGCTTGCATTTTTAGTTGATTTTGATCTTTGAATTTGATTTGCCTGTACGGTTGCTTTGTTTGGTGGGAAATGTGTAGTTTGGTGATGTTGAATTATTATTGTTTGAAGCCATTTTTAACCTACTCCCTTTTTGTGTTAAAGGTTATCAACCTAGTCCGGAACCACTATTCCTACGGTTTCAACCACCAAGTCCGTTTTGAAAGGAAAATAAAACACTGGAACGGAAACAGAGTTGTCCCTTTGCCTGTTTGTGTTGAACGAGCCATTTTCAAGTTTGGGCTAAGCTGGAATGAACATTAACACCGAGATAACTTGACAATAATTAAAAACCTCACATGCCGAAAGTTGATAATGGCGACCAGCAGGAGCTTCCATTCAAGTATGGGAGTCCTTTTGAAGTGCCCATGACAGGCAGTTGAGGTCCCTGTACAGTGTCCTTCTGTGTCCAGGTTCAGGTTTCCTTCAACTCTCTGCAAAGCCTATTTTAAGACTTGCCGGGTTTTTTTGTGCGAGTTGAGTCAAAGTCAATCGAGCAAAGAAAGTCAATGAAATGAAACAGCAGAACCGATCTTTCTAGATTAGTTTCTCGGACCGCTCTTCGTTCCATATCTGTAATTGTAACGTTATATTCATACCGCGCCTCCCTCCCTCCCCGGAGATCTATCAACAATCTTGTTTCATTTCTCAGCAGTGCGAGTTTATTGTGTGTGCACTCTTGGTGATGACCTTATATCTCATCTTCCAACCTCTGCTCGCTCACCTGTAAAATAATCCGCCGAGGTTTTTAAAAATAACATTGGTGGGTATTGAATGAACATTTGCCTGCATGTGTATATGGCACAGCGCTCGGTCAACCTTTCCCACACTCAAGAGCCTATGAAAGAAGATCACGCATATTGTTGTTTTCTTTGTCCTCATCCTCAGATCCTCCGTGTCAATTTCTCTCTGACATCCCCTTTATTCAAGTGTGTTCCCTCATCCATTTGTCCTTGTCCAGGCCTCCTTCTTCTCTTTCTCTCACTCACTCTCCCCCCTTATTCCTTTCTCTCCTTCTGACCCTCCTTCACCAGCTTCCCTTGCATGGCTTGCATGACCAGGAAGGCCGACACATGGCGCCGCCTTGATGAAATGTATTGATCGCGCTTGAAAGCCCAGTCTATCAAATGGCCTCGATGACGCGCCGAGCAGTTGCATTCTTGCAGTTTTCTCACTCGTGCGATGACTCGTATGTTTTGTGACGGTTTTAAATTTTCAGCAGAAACTTTTTTTGGCTCATGCGCGACTCTTTGCCCTTGCCAAAGTTAAATTCATCTTAATTATCACTGATATGAAGGCCGCTACATCACCCTCTGTTACTCAGTGTGAGTCACTTGGCGGGAGCGCAACTTTACCGCCATTAGATGTCAGATTTCAATCCCTGCTGAGGGTGAACATATGAGGGTTGACATATGTTGCAGAAGAGAACAGAAAACTTTCCATGAAATGCCCAACAAAGCACTGTTAAACATACCCCTCAGAAATGCCCATTGATTAGAGTAATCATAATAATGCATTGGCATTTACAGCTTTAAATTAAAATCAAGAGACGGTGGAGAAGAAAATCATTGTTGCCTCTCAGCAAAAAAGGGAGTTCAGGGTTTTGTATCACAATTGTTTAGAGGCAAGATCAATTCTTCTGCAAAAACTATTTTTGCAATTAAATGGCCTTTCATCTTCTTCTTCTTTCACTATTTTAAAGGTTTGTATGTATCATTCTGTATATTCCCAGTAAAGTTTCTTATGTATTCAAATCTAAGTGACTTGAGTCATGTATATGTACTACTTCACTGCTTTTTTTGTCATCGGCTGAGTTGGCGTTATAAAGCCATGAATAGAAACTAAACGGTACAAGTAATATGAATGTAACCATTGTACAATGTGAAAGTCACTCAAGTGCTGCATGGGCAATACAACAATCAAATACCACAGTAGTTTGCTCAAGTACCAGTAGAGGTTATGTTGTCAGATTGAATCATTCTCCAGGGTATTATCCAGATTGAAAGGAGTCGTTCATGACTTGAACTCGCATTAGGTATCCAGTGTCTAAATGGCCTTTTCAGGGCTACAACAGCAACACTACTAAAGCTTGCTGCCCTGAAAGTTTTTAATAGGACAATTATCCGGTGCACAATCAGCAGAACAGAGAAGCAGAATAGAGACGCTCTTTGCTTGAATGTTGCTGGGTTTTAATCACTTAAGTTGATGAAAAGATTTGCAGACAAAAAAGGTTTGATAAGGTGCACGTCAGCAAGGCCACTGTGAAGCTCCTCATTGGCTTACAGAAGATAGTCATTATGAAGGAGCAGCTATATATATATATATATATTGTGGGGGTTCGTGCAGAAAAGGTTGCAGCATATCTTCCCTGGACAACTAAAGGTCAAACGCCTCAATGCTAGCCGTCAGATGTAAGTTCTGAAAGCTGTGTCTCGTCACATCCCTTTTTTTTGGTATTTTGAAAGGTTTGAGGGTAATAAATGAGAATAAGTTGAAACGAACAGACATATTGTGGAGGTTTATGTAAATCAAAGAAGAACTGCTTTTTATTCTGTCCTCGATGTTGCAGTTTTACTTTCGATTGCAAAAGTTCTGCAATTTGCTGACGGAAGGAAAATGACAACATTCACGATGATGAAAGATCTTTCCTACATGTAATTTCGCTTGACAGTCTTTCCCCTGGCTAAGGGAACTTTTAAAGTATTAGTCACTTCAGAGTCAGAGCTGTAGCAGAGACAGTGTGTGGGAGAGAAATGAAAGACAAAGATGGGCTGGGGTGGATGGGGCTGCCTTGGCTTGCATCTATGTTTCCATAGCCCACATGCATGAGAACACCAAAGGAACATACTCTAATGTACACAGCATTTAGCAAAATTACCCACACTGATAAGATCTAAAAAGCTTGGCTAGCAGGACATATTCATTCATTCTTTGAGCTGCCCTCTGTGATTTGATTAAAATTCAGAAAATCTGTCCACCACTAGATACATTGTCACTCCACAAAAGAGCTTGGGCTTTTTTCGTTTTGACCCACAAAAATCCTGGATTTGGGGAAATGGGTCTCATTATTGTTCCTCTCCGAATGTTGAATTGGTTTCAACCATTGGTTTTCGGGATGCCATGCAATTTTGTACGGCCCTTCTTTTCCCCAAAGGATGAACTAGTCTCAGTTTTCATCTTGCATTTTCAAGTATGCATGATCCCCAGAGGATGATTCCAGATGACTTTGATGATCTCCTGACTTTTTCTCTTGCGCCACCGGCACTTGACAACTATTGGATGGATTGACAAAACTCGGTACAAGCATTCATGGTTTCCAGAGGATATATCCTGGGGACTTTGACAATCCCCTGACTTGTTCCATTGGCGCCACATCCAGGTCAAGATTACTTAGTTTTATAAACTTTCCTATCACCCTCAATTATACTTTGTGTGTTGGCTAAGACTCCTATCGTAGCCTGCTGCCAACTACACTTAGATTGTGATCATGGTATACACTGCACACTACCATGAATACAGTCTCTAAATGTTGTTTTTGTAGTGCACGTCAAACCCTGCAGCACTACCTTCCTAAACGCTTTTCATACCTGAGCTAGCAATCTGCTTGCTGAGGTCCTCACATCACCGAGAGTTAAGATTACAGCAACATGACACCTCCGTAATAACACAGCACATCAGGCGAATTATCTCGATGCATGTTGAGGTCCTCGGCCTGGTTTGAACACTCGGGTTCCTGCTCCCTCTGTTCGCGGTATCATCCCACGCAGAAAGTACGCCATCTATCTCCCCTCTCTTTAGAAAGCATGGCTCAA
The DNA here is from genome assembly GCF_910589615.1 of Taurulus bubalis. Taxonomy (NCBI): domain Eukaryota; kingdom Metazoa; phylum Chordata; class Actinopteri; order Perciformes; family Cottidae; genus Taurulus; species Taurulus bubalis. Next base: position 8,437,339 of record NC_136609.1, read on the forward strand.
ACACGCTCCTGACAAGTGCTGCCATCTCTCATTTGGACACCCGTGTTCTCCAATTGGCAGCGCTCACATGGCTGGCCTGCCTCCCCCTTTTCCGGCTGCTTGCCGCAAACCCGCTGACGGTGCACAATAGTCACTTTCCATGGGCTGCTGGACTCATCTACAGGGGGATTTTAGCTAAGGTCCCCTCTAATCGGGCTAATTCTGAATCAGCCAGGACCGTTCCAAAAGGGTGTGTTCATCGTTCCGTATTAATCTTTTTGGTGAACTGATGCTGAACTCTTCATTAGCAAGGGGGAGGGTGTATAATTGCCTGCGATAGAGGCTGGGGAGGAAAGAAGAGGCAAGGCGATCCCACCTCCCTTTTACACTATCTCACTTGTGCTCGGCAAATATCCTGCCCCTGTTTGCCAACACTCAGTGTGAAAGACAAAAAGGTTCTCTGGATGGATACTTGTTATATTCAACACCAGACGTCAGCTATCATCGTCATCACTATCGTCATCAAACTCATCAAGCTGTATTGAATCTTCAATACCTGGGTCTTTTTTTTGTTTCCTGTTGTAGAACAAATGGCAATGCATTCCTGTTGGAAAGGGCACCATGAAAATATTTCTGAAGGGTTGTAATGCAGAAAAGCAAAAACATCTCCTGGTACAAAATACATAAAACAGACACTTCAGCTTGTATTGCCTCCTGTCTCAGTGGGAATGCATGTTTAAGTCTTTCAAGATTTGTCTGCATGGTGGCCATGCATTTTTCCCTCAAACAAAACAGGGCTCAGCTAAAACACTGACGTGTATGGTTATGTGTCTCCTAAAAGCCTTGATGGAGGAGGGGGCTGAAGTGGAGGAGGTTTGGAGAGTTCTGTGGTAACCTAAATAATTACACACCCTGTTCTCCCACACTGATTAATTATATCTGCGGAAAGGGATTTCTTATTTTAGAGCCCTCCCCAGACAAGGGGTTGGTGGGGAGAGAGACAACAAAAAAAAGAAGACAAAATACAAGGAGGCCCTTATCAAACCTTTCTTGACAGATTTAGGCTGTATGCAAGACTTGCAGAGTAATATATTTTTGCTTTCTGGTCAGCTTGCAAGAGCTGCACTGACTACATGAAGGATTTAAAGTGAATCAATGTTTCGCAGTGGTCATAATTAACTGCATTTGAGGATCTTGATGGGATATTGGGAGGAGCTTTATAGCATTGCATATGGCATTTGGGATGGATTAGTACTTCTCATGCCTATTACCTCACAGAATTTCTTCAATTTCGTTATCTGCGCGTGCCAGAGTGGCCTTTCCGGAAGGTTTGCGAACATACATGTCTAATTTGGCTGGAAGGGCATTCCCCTCTGGCTGACTTTAGGCCGTACGATTGGCCACATTGGGAGCCTGCATTTAAATGTGTTAGGGTACAGCTGAACATGGAAGGTTGTAGAATAATGAGAAGAGTGGGGGAAATCTCTTCAGACGGAATCCTCAAAGGATTATTACGTCTCCCAGATGGGAATTTGGATCCAGTCATCATACATAATGCCAAATATAACTTCCACTAATACAGAGGAGGATTGAAGTGAAAATAGAACATGTTTACCATAATGCCATGGTAAAAAAAAACTCATACAACATCCATTAGCCAGAAGAAAAAAATGTGCGCATTATGTTTCTTTAAACCACAGGATACATTGAACGATAACGTAATATAAGATAATAAAATCCCTTTCAATAATGCTCACATTTTACTTACTTCACTGCAACCTGCAAGAAGCACATTCTACTGACTAATGATGTATATACACAGCATACATAAATCGAGCCCCAGTCTTTTATTTTGTAAGCGGCACTTCTTGTTTTACTCCCTTTTTAATCTATGGAATGGTGCAGTAGTAATATTATACATTTCAATATATTATGCAGTACTTTATTCTCATTTATCAAGGCGAGGGGAAGGGAGGTTAGGCCAGCGACTGCACATCACTGCTCAATGGCACCGGGCATAGATCTCCATCCTCTGGCTCTGCACTGATCCGCCTGGCAGAGGCAAATTTAGCACCAGCCCTCCTCGGCTTTCCTAAATGGCACATGATCTCCGAAATGCTCTTAACCGTTTCATGGCCGCGGCTGTGCTGGTGATGCAGTCAACCTGCTCGTTTTGTCGAGGGGTTCTTTAACTCTCTCTCCACTCTCTTATCCAGTGTAGCAGGGTCTCTCCAGTACGCCGAACTGGCTCATGGTGCTAAAACAAAGGAAAGATTACCCTCCTGCCCAGTGGGCCATGCTGGCTCAAAGAAGGCTTACTTGACTCTTTTCTTATGCATGTGCTAAGGGGACGCTTGTGCTGAGTGTGCAGCTAAAACATGGGCCATTAGCTTAGCTTGGGTTATCAAAGCTTGACAACATTTTCAACCCTTTTTACTTGCCTGGAGTTGCATCGGTTTACATATACATTTTTCACCTGAGAATGTGTACCTTGCCACACACCAGAAGACTCAGGAAATTGCCACGTTTGATAAGAAAAAAAAATGTCATGGTAACTTCTGAGGTGTCGTCTTTGTACTCAAAAGCTGAATTATGGCACTTCGGAGCAGTTGCTCTATTGTGCCATAATTCTGACTCTGAGGAAGACTCTTCCTCCTGTGTCGCTTTTCTGAGGATCACAAAGTCTCTCTGCAGATTTCTGACACCTCAGAGGTTGAAATGACATTTATATCAAATCTAGCAATTACAGTGGGGCTTGGAGGTTATTCATGTATATGTCAGAGCAGTACCAAAAAAAAAGAACAGAATGTCGTCTCAATACATTTACTCTTGTGGTGTAACTGTTGCACCGGGGTGAACGTTTCGCTATCTAAAGGGGGGGGAACTTAATTTATAGCAGCTTTACAGATTGTGTCAAGTGAGCACCTGCTATTGCATGGCTTTGGCTAATCTAATATGATTGCTACCTGCTATTAAGGTAATTTAGAGTTCATAAATTGTTTTTCATTTCCTTCAAAGTGCTGCTTCTTTGTGTCCTTTTGAGGAAGGCTATTTGTCACTTAGGCCACACTCTCAAATAAATGAAAAGTGCTTTTGATTATCTTCCATTGGCCTTGGCCAAGAGTCCTCCATCTGGTCTTTGTGGGAGAATTAGAAGTTGCATTAGACCTCCTTAACTGTCAAGTATCTTTTGGCCTTCATTGATAGAAAGCTGCCATCATGAACCTAATTTGACACTGAAAAGTTTTGAATGCTTTCAGTGGGATATACAATGTGTACTGTGGCGTTTTCCACTACTTTGAGCCTAATTTGACACTGAAAAGTTGGGCAGGCTTTCAGTTGTATATATATATAACGTGTACTGTAGCGTTTTCCACTAATTTCCTTTTTAATCGATTAGGCAATGCAATCAAGAATATGGTCGTGATCTAGTCTCATCTGAAGTCTTGTTAACATGCATTTTCCCATTGGGAACAAGCAAATAAAGATGATGGATATAATCTGCCTTGAACACAATCTGCCCAAAAGTCTCAAGGCATCAAGGCATAAATACCCCGATTTGTCAATTCATGTAACTTTTATGAGAAACTAAAGTACCTTAATGACCAATCTCATTCTTGCAACCTTTTGAATGATGAAAGAATAGTGAGAAATCGGTAAGTGTTCTATGAGCTAGCACAGACCAGATACGACTGATTATCTTCAGTATATGCTGGCCACCGATTTGGAAAGGTTCTCTCGGAAGTAACTTCAACCAATCAGTGAATGATGTCTTGTCGTCTCATGGAAATGTGTTCTCGCAAATTATGTCAGGAGATTGACTGCTCCTGCAATTTTGGGGGCCCTGTATTACAAAGAAATTCCAATTTTGGGGGAATTATGCAGTTTCATTGACTTTAATATAAGTGAATATTGCTCATTTTGGCCCTGGAGTCCTGGAAATTATAGATAGACGAGGTGCTGAGCAGGAAAGTGAAGGTAGAATGATATGAGACTGTTTCACAAGGATATTCAATCCTTTTTTTAGAATGAAGGGTGATGGGGTTCAAGCAAAAGAGAAGATTGAGATGAAGTATGTAAAAAAAAAAAAAAAAAAAAAGGAGACGGAAATAAGGCTTGGGGCTCGGCTAGGGCAATGAAAAGATAAAGAATAAGTTAAGGTGCATTTCAATGGAATAGAGCTTGACTAGTTAAGTAAAGTGCTCTTACAGACATCCTTTGGGTTTTCAAATCTGGCAAAAACAACAATAAAAAAATTGAACCAGAGACTTAAAGTTGCTTTGATTTACTGAGAAGCTTTGTCAAAACACAACCTGGGTTGATCCCATCTATTAAGTACAATAGTTGGCCCATAGCAACTGCAAATTGAAACACCGTTTGACATTAAACAGCAGTGGCATGACCATATGGAGTAATGTAAGCTCTCAAATATAAGATGGTACTCCAATAATGGCCAAGTCTCAAAGAATAGCAAGGAGCTATTTTGATTTGTGATACATCTGTGGAGGAAGTGTTAAGTGTCTCTGACGGTAGCTACACAGCAATAAAAAACGTTGTGTTTTTTGTGCCATCCACCCTTCCTCCTACCTATGCAGACATTATCGCTCTTTAAACTACGTCACCTGACTTCCTTCTTTTCTCTCATATGCTTTTCTACTTATCCACACTCCACGTCTTTGTGATGCAACACCTCAGTCAGCTCAATGGAAAAAAACTCAGAGTGAGTCAGACTGTGAACCAGACCCTGGAGAGTGTTGTGAAATAAATGTGCGAGATAAAACACAGAATTGAAATTTTACAATAACCGAGGGTCAAGCAGGGCAGGCTTTGTTGGCAGAACAAAACAAAAAAAAAACTGAATTTAAAAAATAACTTTCTTTCATTTTGTCCCTTTCCTCCTCAGCTGATAAAACTGGATGAAAAGCTGTCAGCAGCTCTTGGAACAAAACACAAAGCCACACAGTTTCTATTCATGCCATGAATGCGTAATACTTTTAACGTTGTTGATTCATGCATTTTGCACCATTTAAGCTTTTTAAAGTTTCCCATTAATGCCGGTGGCCTTGAGATGCCATTGCTGTTGCCGTTGCATTAGTCGTACATCGCTTCCAGCTTCTTGGAGAAAAAAAAAGATTCAGTTTAGCTTGACAAGCGCACTCCATCGAGAGGCTCTTTCTCTCTCTCTTTTCTCAAATAAATAGTTATTTATTTATTTTCCTCCTGTCTTTGAATCCTCCACCAAGGCCTCCAATGCCAAAGGAACACTTTTAATTCATCGGTGGGGGAGGGGGGCACTGAAGGCTGTTCTGGATCATTGGACAGAGAGAGAGAGAGAGAGAGAGAGAGAGAGAGAGAGAGAGAGAGAGAGAGAGAGAGAGAGAGAGAGAGAGAGAGGGAGGGAGAGAGAGAGAGAGAGAGAGAGAGAGAGAGAGAGAGAGAGAGAGAGAGAGAATTTAAAAAGTCTCCCTCATAGAACAAATAAAGGACTTTGCAAACAGTAGAGTAGAAAGACCTCCGCCGTTTAATTATCAAGTAATTGTAAAGTCCATAACAACAGAGACCTGAAAGCAGGAGACAAGGGAAGAGGGACGGCTCCATGAAAATGTAATTAGCTGAATATCATTCCCCCTCACTCGCAGCCACCGTAGAATTTAAAGGGCCTGAGAAAGGAAGAAAAACAGACAAGTTCCTTTTTTAAGATAAAACTAAACGCAGTGTCACCGTTTAGATCTTCAGTGACTTGGATCAATATGTAATTACCACTGGGAGGAAGAAACGCCTTCTCTTCGCTCTCTCTTTAACCCCTTTTCATTTCAGGGAGACACAAAACGCCAGCGATCGAGACTGACAGTGTGTCCAAAACAGGCAACAGATGTGTATATATATATTTTTTCAATTTCAATAAAGAGATGTATAGCTAAGTGGTACTTTCTTCTACCTGTGATAACTGATGTGGACAACCTTGATGGCCCGGGGAAGGTTTTAACAGGTGGAATCACTAGTCCAAACTAGAGCACGCCCTCGACTCAGCCTCAGAAACAACAGCCCATCACTTGTCCTCTGACTGCTGCCATCATCTCCCATCCAAAGGCAAAGGACGTTTACCACTGCAGGGGTTAGAGTTACTGCGAGCGCGTTACGAACAAACTAACTACGCTCCATCTTAATATTGCCACGCGATCCAAAATGGTTTAGAGGACAGAGCTTTATGAAGATTAAGCCATACGATTTACACTTCCCCCGCACAAAAGTTATAGTAGCGGATATATAGCCTGTAATAAGGGGCTGGAAAAAGTTTGGCACGCTCTTGAGCGTATTATTTAGCATTTAATCATTCTTGGTTTCTGGTATTTATTTCAGTTCTCACCTCAGTCTCTACCTCCTGAACCTGTTTTTTTCCCCAGCATGCTTGATGGTCTGCCTCGCCCCGATTTGTTTTTTACCCGTGCCTCGTTATCCTCTCCATCACCGAGCATTGAGCCTCTGCTCTCTCCCCTGACGTCCCTGTTTGGATTTCGTTGGCCTGGTTTGAACGTCTCCCTGTGTATCGATATGTTTTATTTGAACTTTCCTGTTTTGGGGTCTTATACTACAGCATAACATGTAGTATATGTCATCTTACAAAGTGACATTGCAAATATTAGAAGGGCAACTGCCCCTCATAAATCTCGTCCCATTACAATCTGTAGTCCGAAAGCAGAACCCGGCAGAAATTTTGCTTGGATACTCTACATCTGTTCAAAGGTCGCATTAGGTCATATTACATTGGCGACATAATCTTCACGGACACATTAAGTATATGATCGACTCTTAAGTCAGCTAATTAACATAATGCCAGTCAACTAGCTCACTACTGTATGGCTACATCAAGAGTCAGCCAGGTTGGCCTCTTCCTTATTGCCATGGTAATAATTTGGAAAAAGACAGACTTGTTAGTTGATATATATATATTTTAGAGATGACAAATTATTGTTTGCCAAAAAAAGATCAAGGATAGCTATATGCCACCCCAAAATAACTGTTTATGTTATATCATTGGATACACACGACATCCCAAAAGGAAAAGCTACCGCCACATGATGCAAATCTTCCAATGCTAAGATTAGTTTCCAGGAATAACCCTAACCCAAAGACTTCACATCCTTTCCCTTTGGTTTCCGGTGCTTTACTCGCTGGCCTCCCGACGCTCCCAGAGTCCGACTGGCAGTCCACTCCAAACCCCCAAGCGACTCCGACCGTACTCTCCCCTTAGAAGTACATTTTTTGCATGATCCTTTTTGCTGCCAACTAGCGATCCAGGGGTCATTGTATTTGTTTTTGTCTGCCTCTTTGTGAGACCACACATTGTGTGTCCGACAGCAAATAGTCGAACCAGCTACTGGCCTTGGAACGTCATGACAGCCCCGTCCTCCAGCTAGCTTCCAGAATAAACAGCTGCTCTGGACTGATTGTGTCCCGTCAACGGGGACTGAAAGCGACATAGTTCGTCTATAGTGTGTCCAAGATGACGCTCGTCCTCAATGGACGTGTTCTCTGCATTCACTAATTCCTGTTTCTCTCAGGCGAGCACACAGAGAGAAGCTTAATAATGCAAGAATGGATTTCGGTAGATCCCAAATTAACAATAAGAAAGGTACTTTTGAATTCATCAAATTCGGGCCGGGAGGCAGGGCGTTCTTTGCCGAGTCTGTAAACCATTAGGAAGACACATTACCAACACTGTTTACTGGAAATTATTATTTTGTATGAAAGATTATAGACAGTAGGTGTTTACTGTTTGTAGATCATCCCAGAGAACTGGTGTGTTTTCAATTTCATGGATTTGAGTTTAAGTACATTTCACCGAACATTACATCTAAATGTCATCGTCGGACATCTCATTCCAAAACCATGGGCAATAATATGCTGTTCCTCTTCACTGCAAAGAGGTACTTCATTTGTAATTATGTATTTCCTTTTTTTTATTTATTTTTAGCTTTTGCTTAATATTCTACTCTGCTACATTTCAGAGTAATGTGCTTTTTACATTTATCTTAAAGCTCTAGTTATTAGTTACTTGGGTTTATACATAGAACACATAATAATTTCATGAAATATGATACATCAATAAAGATTAAAGTCCCTGCACACCCATACACACGTGTTTGAGCTTTTTGTGGCTTATTAAACCTGCTCAGTTTGGAGTTGGCTAGGGAGCTTTTCACCTCTCGCTCTTATTTCCTGATGCCTCTCTATTTGCTGTAATAATGGCTTACTGTTCCCAAAAACCTACTTAGAAAAGAATCCACTTATGTAATATATTTATTACAGAGACCCGGTGACATATTTTAACACTCTGAAAAGAGACATTTAGCCCAATTTTTTACTTTTACTTTTGATGATTTTTACACTTTTTGCTGATCATATTTACGTAATTTAACTTAAGTGAGAGAAGCAATAACTGCAACGCTAAAATACTCTCGTCTATTTTAAAAATTTTAAGTGAAGGATCTTTGCACTTCTTCCAATCTTCACAGGCTGTTGCCACCAAGTTGGAAGACCAAACAAAATAATACCTAATAAATACATTATAATGGAATGACTGTGTACGTGCATGGATGACTTTAAATATCCCAAACAAGAGAACAACAGCTTCCTTTGTGACATACTTCCGTTTGCGTCGAGTAAGGTTCCTGCAGTTTCAGTGCTATAAATAATGCAGAATTGTTTGGAAGTATCAGAGGGGTCTCTCTCTCTTTTTCACACACTGTTTTCCCCTCCACATAACACGACATTCAAATGCTCAACACGAGGCGCAATCTCCTCTTCAGATCGTTTCCTGAATGATTTAAATGGACGTCGTCTTATGAGGCACATTACTCCGATCTTCTTATGACGAGTGACTCTCGAAAAGTGAGACCGTGGAGGCACGTGCGGAGAAGTGATATATGCTGATGGGAATAAATAAAGAGGGCTCACGGAGACCTCACAACCACCAGCATGACTCACAGGGTTCATATATAATATAATACAAGTCATTGTTTGCTGAAGTATATATGGGTGGGGGGAAACCACTGTTGTATATTTTCTCAAAGCTGTATTAATTATTCATCACATCTGTCAAACTGTTGCTGCCGAACGGAGAATTCTTCATTTTTTTTTTGGGCAGTTTATTTTCAGTGAGAGAAAAACAAATACGCTGAGACTGATTTGTTGAGCTTGCATTTAAATCAACGTGAATGGAAATATTCAGGGAGATATGCGTTGATATTTATATTTCCAGTTTAAGCTGAAGGAATGCTGATTCCAAGTGCTGCAAAATCCATTGCTGGAAAATTGAACTATTCACGATACATTTAAAAATGTTCTTTGATCGTCGATATTTAGATGCAGCAATTTACCATTTGCAAGATGTATTGAAAAAATTTAAATACAAAAATTTGTGTCCAACACAGATTACGTTTTTTTATAATATTTTATAAAAAACAAAAACCCCGGGGCGTCATCTGATTCACAAATACTGTTCTCATGCCAGCATACAGCACACATACATGGATTCACTCAGACAGGGAAGTAGACCATAGAAGGTAAAGCAAAGTCGAGCAAACATGTCAGTCAGAAACTATATATGAGGAGGCATTTCTTGCTCTTACTGTCAATAGACTTTGTGTGTGCAGTCTGGGCAGGGAAACCTGCATGAACAATATGAAGTTCTCCATCTGTATAAAGTTTTGCGAGTGAAATTCAACTTAAATGATGCTATTAGCGTCTCCATTTTATTGTTTTTTTATTTCCCATTAGCTTTGAAGGGATTACAAGTCAGAAGACAAGGCCAAAGTGGTATACACTTGTAATTTAAGCATGTTTCAAGCACATGTAATAAGGTATTAGTGTGATGCTGTATTTGTGTAATCTTGTCACTACAGCACCAACAGTGTGAAATCTATTTTTCTAGGCCATGGGAGTCTTCGGCTTGTTTGGGCTCTCCATCTAGGCCATCAGGGAGTCCACCAGGGCCTTGACAAAATCCTGATTCCAGATACATACACAGACCGACACACACACAGCTTGGTTCCAGTACGAAGCAAGTTGCTCTCTCAGAGCACCTCGGGGACAGCTTTAGCCACCAGCCGCCAGTCCCCAAATCCACTGACTGATCCAGTGCCCAGACTGTCGGGCCCTTCCCAGCGACCGCACAATCTTTCAACCTTCACTTGCTGCTGCGAAGCCTCCACTACAGCTCACTGTGTCTGTAAAAAAAAAAAAAAGAAACGACACAAGGACGAATTAAAAATGAGAATAGTGCAGACGGAAGCTTTAATGTGGCTCGAGAGATCTAACCCTGAAGGTAGAACAAGTGACAAAAGACGGCATTTGATGGAACATCAAGCGGCTTGATCGTCAAAGCGTGAAGGAACCGGCTTCCTGGCACCTGAAGCTCCTTCGGGTTTCGAAGGAAAAAGAAGCGCTTTTGTTGTCGAAGTCGAGCCAGTCGAGCATCTAAACAATGCTAATTGCGAGGAAATATTGTTTTTGAGTATGTGTCAGAAGGTTGGAGGCAAGACTTCCCTTTTCTGCCGCCTCTCTGTTGGAGGGAACCGTCTGAAGCACGGAGGCCGCTGCCACGTCGAGGCAGAGCTCTCATCCTCTGTCACTTCGTCTGACTTCTGATTCCAGACGTATAAAAGGAACCGACGAGCTGAATTAATGTCTACATGCTGATATTCTCATTCCGATTTTTTTTAAATATACTGTAATTATCTTGACTATTTAAATAGAGGGCAAATGGTTCCTCTAGTGACTTGCAAATCCATTATTGCCTGCCTAATTGGCTTGGCAAGCCTCGCCCCCTCTTTCCCTTGCTTGTTCGCTCAAAGATTAGAATCCAGCAGCAGATTTTTAATTTGAAATGGAAGAAAGTGCAGTCAAAATGATTAGCCAGAGCTGGAAAAGGGGAAATCTTATTTAAGCGTTGCATAGCACACAATGTGCATCAATGAACTTTGCCCCTTGATGCACAGAAGCAGCGTGACAAAGTTTATCTCATGCTCTAAAAAGCCCCAAAATCTTGGTCTGAAAGCCTTTTCAAGTCACTTTCTGGCTTTTTCTTGCAGTCACATGCAAACGGCCCTGTGTGCAAAACAGCTTTGAAACTCGTGCAAAGAAGGTGTACATGCAGAGAATAGACCCAGTCAGTGCATGTTTAGATAAATGGGTTTTTAAAAAAAGAGCCTGCCAGCTTGCATAGATCCACATGTGACCTCACATCCACCTCCTGCACCTGTTGTTGTTTTCTACCCTGAAGGGCTTCCTTGAAGTGGCAGTGCTTCTTTTAGATTTCGTGGAAGCTCTTCAGAGTCGAACGCACAGAGTAGAGCTTTGCACTTGTGACTTGATTGGGAGGATTCTCACTTATCCGACGGTGTGTGTTTTGTTTTTCTGGCTCAGCCATTGATTTGGTTTCACGGTTTGGAGAGAATGAGGCCGTCCTTGAACCATTTGACTTTACTCTCTTTGGGTTTTACTTATTCATTGATATCGTAACACTATGTTATGCATTTCAGAACTTTGTTCTTCAGATATCTTGGCACAGACAGCGCTATTAAAGATGCCCAGCCTCAAGGAATAATTCAACATTATGATGAATGTGCATATTAGCTTTCTACTTACATAAGAAAATGGATACCCCTCTCATGTCTGCACGCTAAATATGAAGCTAGAATCAGCAGCTGATTAGCGTAGCTTAGCATAAAGACTGGAGGCAGGGGGAAACTACTAGCCTGGCTCTGTCTTTTTTGTTTAATCCGTACAGAAACTACAAGTTATGGTTTTTATGAGTATAATGTATGTGAAGCCGATGCCAAGCCCTGTGTGAAAGCAATCTATTTTCTTCTACAAGAGGCTGAACAGAAAATGTATCTCTGTAAATTTAAACAGCTCAGATATATTTGAATAGCAACTTGATGTAAGGATGTGTTGGAAACCGGTCTTCCATCAACTTCACAGCAGTAGATAAAAATAAAGAAAATCCCTATACCCTTTTGACATTTATGCACATTTATGATTTGGACCTCCGATCGAGCCGAGATCTGTAAAATATGCTCTGCCCACATTAGAATTTCATTATCTGCTTGCATGCCCGGCTTTGAAGAGATCATCCTCACGGCACGGCAGGATACCGTTGGTCTGCTGTTATTCAAATACAGTTCACACCCAAAACCATTTACTTGGTGGTATTTTCCCTCTCACCTTGTTTGTCATTGCAAAACCTTCCAATGACTCGGGTCCCAGGTAGTTTTCTAGGCAGAACGCCGCTATCCAATCAGCGCTTTGGCGTTTTAGAGTCAAACCCCGAGCTCGGATCGTGTTACTTGTGTCCGCCCTCAGAGAGTGGGGCTAAATAATGAGCCGTCTTAAAAGCACCGACATGGATTTGGCTTCCCGGTGATTGATTTCGTGACAGAATGATTAACTGACTGACTGGTCAGTTAAACTTGCAAAAGTGTACTTTGTTGCCTATGCATGAAGCCTAAAGTGCACTCATAACCTTAAAAGCCTTCATGCTCGCTGACTACAGTCAAATGAATGGACTTGACTTGGTTATGGTTCAGTGCTTTTGTTCCTCTGCACAGGGAGCTAATAAGTCCATCCCCTCCACCTCCTGATACAGCGAAGATGCACTTAGCGCATTGTCAGTAGCTGGATTCATTAAAGCCCTGGTTAAGTTTGCATGCTACCGATTCAACATTTTTAAATTACCCCGCTCGCGCCGACCCAAGGTGAAAATCAAAAGGGAAGGGCTCCCTGTGCAGCTCCTCGCCGCGCTTTGACCATCAATCACGGCTGTCGGAGCAGCTGTGTGCTCTCGCATCTTCGATGGGAACTCACACCGGAGCTCTACATCATCCGGAGCTGTGATGAATGCACGGGCTTTAGCTCTGGTACTTTTTGATTAGAGGCCCGCTCCCTTCGACAGGTAGCATCATGGAAAAAGTCATACAAAGACTTGGATTTTAAGAGTCTTATTCCATACTAGAAACTAGAAAACCATCTTGCAATAGCATCACACCGAACACAACCCCAAAAGGGGCATAAAGTGTGTGTGTGTGTGGGTGTAATGGTCATTTCCCGACTTCCTACCACCTGACTTCTGGCATCCTCGCTCGGACCACAAGCATCTTCCAACTTGGCCTTCATTTTGATTTCAACTGGAGACCTCTGTAGTTCTGTTTCGCCAAATTGGGCCATAGGCTCCATACGCACCTGTAAGTTTTATGACACAGTATTGGCGCTGTCACAGTGACAAAATCTGTCCACAGACATATAAAGACCTGGCAAAGTACTCCAAACTGCCTCAGTGGTAGTTCTGCGACAGCAGGTGTCTCCGGGAACACATTTTTACCACTATGACACACTCAGACTCTCAAGGTAAAAACAATACTGTCAAGGAAGGGAAAGATCACTCTGTCGGAATAAATGTTACATAGTTGATGACAAATATTCCAGATAGTGTAAAAGAACCTTACTGACGAAAGGTTTGACAGATTAGGCTGATAAATAACATTTTACTCTGTCGGGATCTGATAAATGTTGATGTGATTTCCTGTCGAAGCTCTAAAAGCTCTTTCCACTCAATGTGTAATCATCCGAGAGAACATTTTTTTCTTTCTTTTTCTGTCCTGCTCTGTTTTGCTCGACAAATAACAGCTTCTTATGGCGATGCTGTTTTTGGAAGATGTTAATTATACTGCTAAGTTTCACCTTTCATTATATTTTTCTGCTGCCGTGAATGTAAAGTGCATGAAGTTTTTATCAAATCTGATAATGTTCAAGGACTGTCTGTAAGATCAGCCACTATTGTTTTCCAGAAGGCAAAAAGGTATTCTCAGTCACAGATGATTAATATGCATTTGTAAATGTTAAATATAGTTCACACAATACAATACAGCAATGTTTTGCTTTTATGAGAGTTGCATTAAATGCGGCTCTACAAGGAGCGAATCCATTTAGCGGCATGATTGGTGGAGTGACACCGGCACATGGCAATAGAACGCTTTCACTTTCCCATCCCATCCATTCTTGGTTGTCTCATTAGCCTTCATTCCAATACGGGGCCAACTTGTGCATCCAGGGTTTCGTCATTGTTGATGTAAAGCAATTCCTCGCCGAGAAACGTTCCGTAATCCTCCACCGCATCTCGTTATCAACGGAGACGACGTGCCGGGTGCATTGTACCGTCAAACTGAGATGGTTTTCTAACCCTGCATTATTAGCATTTCCAATGGATCCTGGACCCCGAAGACCTGTCCCGGACCGACGGAATTTGCAAGCGGCACCGATTGGCCTCTTGACGCGCGAACCAGGCGAGACCTCACGAGTTCATCGTAGCACAACGCATGTCAGGATCTCTGCCGGCAAAAGAATTGACCTTCTATTAATGAAGAGAGTCTGAAAATTTCGAGGAAAAAAAAAACCTTCTGCATGATGATTTAGAAACAAGTAGGATAGTTGAGGCCTATAGATTATATATTTTCTATCATAATGAATAGGCGGTGTATTGTTACATAAAGCCACTATGCCGATCGTTGAAAATCAGATTCCAGGTCTGATAGGATTAAGAGTTTTTTTTTATTTAATTTTTTTAAGCTGACCTTACATGGATACAGGTTGAATACAATACACCATGCTTACACACACTAAGCTACCACACTGAACTCCATTCATCCTCCTGAGAAGCATATTATGTGAAGATGGAGCTCTCTCTAACTGTGGTACCTGGGCGAAACCTTTTGTTCAAAATCATAATGCTTGTCTGGCACAGCCGCTACCAGCTGTTGCCGTGCCAACAGTGCCAAACCATGCCAATGTGCCGGGAAACTGGTGCCAAATTAAAAATAAAATCAAGCTAAAATGTCGGAAAAATGAAACAAATATCAACTGCTTGACCATAATGTTGCGTGACTTCATAGCTATTATACTAATAGTGAAATCCTTCATGTAAAAAATCCATCAATACAGGTTCATGCAAAGGATACATGTTAAACTCAACATGGCGTGAACCTTCATTTGCATTTAATTACTTAATAATTTGTAGCAGACCTGATTATAATATGATGTGTTAAATGCAGCTGATCTATGGTAATAACTTCCGTGTTTGGAGGAACCCATTAGCCGTTGCGAGCAAGAGATTCATGTTCCTGCACACGGAACAAAAGCCATCTGTGTGTGTGTGTGTGTGTGTGTGTGGACACAATCACAGACACACACCAGTGTGCAGGCAAACTTTTACTTAAGTTGTATCTATAAAACACGCCATCATCACCCAGCTGCTACTTTATCAAGGGTATCTACCTCTCACATCAGCAGGACCCAAAGTCATTTAAGGCTACTTTTTTACATTTAGGACAGCTACTCTGCTCTCTTTGATGTCTCTCATGGGAGCCATCCAGCAAGTCCCTTTCCAAAGGGAGGGAGCAAACACCCCGCTGCATTCCATCACTGTATCCCAGCCGGGGTTCCTCGGGTACCCATTTGTCCAACCCCACGGGATGGACCACTGCTAATACGATTACAGAGACTTTAAGATAATTCAATGCATCTCTGCGGCGAAGTTCGGAGAGGCGGCACGGATGCCACATCCGCTTATTGTCGCTCGGCGCACGCTAAAGCGTTGCGTACGAGTTGACTTATTACCGCACAATACTGGCTAAGTGGGAAATCTCTTTGGACATGGCGACCCCACCATATGCGAGATTTAATTCGATTTTGTGTTGAGGCTTTAGTTAAGTGCTTCTAAAGTTTTCTTGTCCCACAGCAAGAGGGTGAGAGGGCAGCCGTGGCTTCCACTTGATTTGCTCTTTCAACAATAAGCCACGATTTGGTCGAACACAGAGCGCTTACAGCAACATGGCAGCATTAGCGGGCGAGAGTATTTGGTGCAAAACTGGATTAAGCCTAATCCTGCGGTACATTCATTTCTTTCAATGCAGATCTCTTGTAAGTGTGTGTTTTCTGGGACTATTGGCTTAATCCTCGTGTTTGGGAGCGTCCACGAAGAGATGCGAGGTGCACGGATGAGTGTTTGTTTGACCTTATTTGTCTCCAACTTTTAATACCCACTCTGCCGAGTTAAAGGTCGAAGGTTGCCTCCGTGGGCGTCGTCTCGCGTTGTGAGCCGGGTGCAGTCGATCTAAACGAGAATGTCCTTTTGTTCGAGCGCGAAGGTGTCAAAGGTGTCAAAGGTATTCAGATTGTGCGTCACCCCACATAAAGGTGGAGAAAGGGAGGTCGGCTGTGAACAATGTGCTGCTAATAAGTAAAGGTATCTCTCAGTTGTTCAGTGCTGCAGCTCTGCAATCATCTGAAGGCTGTCTCAGGGAATGCCTTTCCAGACTGAATAATGAAGAGGCATGATGAATCCAGCATGAGGGTCGGGCCAGTACACAGCTTCCTCTCCGAGGAAATCAAAAAAGGCTCGTTGGGAAGAATTCAGAACCAAATAAAAATAAATAAAAGAAGCTCAATGTGTCCAGTTGTCTTGAATCTCAAAAGGCATGGAAATAAGACGCCCCAGCTAGATAAAAAAAAAAAAAACAGCCAAAAAGCTCAGAGTGACAAATCAAATGGTTGTTGCAGCTGAATTAAAATACACAGAATTTCAAAGTGCAGTCTGGAAACGCCAGCCTGCCTTAGCTGCCTTTTTTCATCATCATTGTGCTGCCCTCTACGGGTCTTCTTCCAGCCTCCCTCTTCCCTGTTTCCTCACCACACACACACACACACACACACACACACACACACACACACACACACACACACACACACACACACACACACACACACACACACACCACCTCCTCCACATTACCATACCCCCTTAAAGAGTATTGCACGCATTACATTGCTTTTCATTTCGGCGCTGTGACAGACCTGAATTGGGGGGGATTTATGCGTTTTTACGAGTGATTTCGGCCGCCATCCCACGGTAATTGTTTCATAATACGTCCGACCGCTGTAGGGGATGCGCTGGTCTGCACCAACCAGACATCAAGTTCCACTAGTTGAAACGTTGGTGGGAAGATAAAGCGTGTGTGTATTCATCGGATATGGTATGAGCAATGCGGGGCTGGAGCAACAACACAAAAAAAGGGGGATCGGATTCCCGCATCCGAGTCTGGAGGAACATATCCGCTGATCCCCGGTCGATTTGAGCGGTCTGGCAATTGCAATAAAAGAGACCTTGGGCAGATCTATACATACACTGGAACACGCCGCGCCACTGGCAGCAGACGAGGAGGATTCTCGCCTCTCTCCTCCGCTCCGCCAGTCCGCATGGACGACAGTCACAGTTGAAATGCACGCGGCGGGTGCTGTCTGATGTGGGATTGTACCGAGTTTTCCTTCTCCCCCCTTTTCTTTACCATGTTCGAACTTTGGTTCTGGCTGTTTTTCCGAGATGATGCTGCTAATTTCTGTCGCCGCTGGAAGAACACAGGAGCCCGTTTTGCCGCGCGGGCTGTCGCGTTATTGGCCTGAATGAGACTGTATGTGTGCTCTTCGATGTCTGCTTTATGGAGCTAAACACCGAGGAGACTTGACTTTAAGTATTTTCTTTTTTTTTTCTGCTGACAGCCGACGGAAGGGCGGGCGGTGAAATCACCAAAACCCATGTTTTCACTGAGGTTGGAGCAAAAAGACGGGGCACAGCCGTGATTTTCGGGATGCTTTGCCGTTTACCGGGATCAGCACGGTAAGAGGACAATGATTTTTCTTTTTTTCCCCTCTCTATATCTCTCTCTCTCTCTTCCTACTGCTCGTCTGCGCCGAGGCGTTATGCGCTTTAACATTAATCAGAGAGGGAACTGTCCGTGGTGCTGAAATCTCTTTCCAACCCCCGTTTCATTGCTGAAGTTGATCCCATTTTTAAAGATGCCGTTAAGCAAGCTGTCTGCGGCTGCTATCGCAATAACAAACCTGCGTTTTTGTTTAATGCTCACACATATATATCATCAGTTTTATTCGTTCCCAATAACAGGACCGCCTCTGCACGGGCATAACCGGCGGCGATAGACGCACAGGGTTTCAAGTTATCTATTTTATAACCACAGGCGATGGGTATTTCTTGGCGTTGTGGCAATACACATGACATGAAAGCGGGCGCTCCAATCGCACATAGCAGTGCGCGCGTGTTCTCGGGTGTTAAAACGCGCATATTTAGGGAGATTTACTGGGTCGATGTGTAGGCTTTTGTGTTCTTTTAAGGAGCGCACACAGACAGAACGTGTGTGTGTGTGTGTGTGTGTGTGTGTGTGTGTGTGTGTGTGTGTGTGTGTGTGCACGCGCGCTCACGCGTCTGTGGCGGGGAGAGAGAGAGAAAGAGAGAGAGAGAGAGAGAGAGAGAGGGACTATCTGTAACCTTCTATATAGCAGATGCCATACAGAATACTTGATTATAGGATTATTTACTCCCCGTCAAAATGCAATTTCGATCAGAGATCCTTCACGAGATCAACAGCACTTGCTGATTTGCCTTTGATCAACTCCTCTCGTTTCTTTTCTTTTTTTCTTCTTTTTTTTCGCCCGTGGGCAGAAGAAAGGCTGCGACTGTCGCCTTGTAGGCAGATTTTTTACATTTTCTATCGCAGGCCGGATTTTAAGATGAATACTGACTGCTTCTCTCTGACGATTTCTTTATGAGAAGCTGCATTTTGTATTTTTCTTTAATCGTCTTTTCAACCCGGGATCGGTTTAAAATCAGAGCAGGCGAATACATTCCCCCGTCCTCATGTCGTTTGGACGGAGGTGGAGAGAAGGGATCCGACAGTTTCCCCACTGTTACCAAGTCGTCGGGTATGTGGGGTGAGTGAGACATCTTCTCGGTTACAGGAGTTGCATCTTTGGGGATTTTAATGTTAGTTTGTTTGAAAGATGAAATCGTGAAAGGAAAGAGAGATGAAAAAAAGCCACATCATCCGGGACACAAAGCGAGGTGATATCTGTTTTTGTGTGTGCAAAAAAAAATAAAAAAAAATCTCAAAGGATTGAATTAGTAAATGACCAGATCTATCAGTCTGCACACGGTGGATGGCGAAGGCTTTTTTTTCTCTCTCCCCCCTCCCTCCCAAGATAGATTGGAATTCAGGCGAGCTATCAAAAATGCGCAGTGGCCATCCACCGCGGGTAGTGTCATCAACTTGATTATATATTATCGTTTTGAGTATGCATTTATTAAACATTCATCGAGCTTGCTTGTTCTCTGACACCCTCAAAACCGCCCCCCCCCCCAAAAAAAAACGTTCCCGACACAACACATCTGCATAATGAACAAACATTAATGGGGCCCACTTGTCTTTTTGTTATTGATACTTGTTCACCATGGTCTGCTCTGTCCGTAGTCCATCACTATGATTGCATTTTGTGACAGTCACATACAGTATGTTTTCTTTTTGTTTTCAATGCTTTATAAAAACAGAACCCGTCCTTTTTTCTTTTCCTCCTTTTTTTAGATGACACCTCAAACTGGCACCACACTTGAGTGAGCTGGGGCGTCCTCTCCCAGGAAACATGCATATCTGGATCCTCAAAATAATCCTTCTGATTGCATCATCTCTGAGGCTGGTCGAGATGTATGACAATTATGGGGAGATCTGTCGGAACCTGTGTACGTGCGAGGAGAAGGAAGGGATCCTGACGGTGAGCTGCGAGAACCGGGGCATCATCAGACTTACGGAGATCAGCCCGGTACATTTCTCCGTGTACCACCTCCTGCTGACGGGGAACCTCCTGAAGAAGCTGTCAGTCAATGATTTCATCAATTACACGGGAGTGACCATCCTGCACTTGGGGAACAATGATATCTCGGAGCTGGAGTCAGGTGCCTTCAATGGACTCCAGGGATTAAAAAGGTTACACCTGAATAACAATAAGATCGAAGTTATGCGGGACGACACCTTTGCCGGACTGGAGAGTTTGGAATACCTTCAGATTGATTATAATTACATCACCAATATAGAGCCCAATGCCTTGAGCAAACTACACCAACTGACAGTGATGATTTTGAACGACAACCTGCTCTCTGCCCTCCCCACGAACATCTTCCGGAATGTTCCCCTTACTCACTTGGACCTGAGGGGGAACCGGTTAAAAATGTTCCCCTACGTCGGCCTCTTGGAGCACATGGACAACGTGGTGGAATTACAACTGGAGGAGAACCCGTGGAATTGCTCCTGCGAGCTGATCGCTCTGAAGGCTTGGCTGGAGAGCATCGCCTACACGGCTCTGGTGGGGGAAGTGGTCTGCGAGACTCCGTTCAGGCTCCACGGCCGGGACCTGGATGAGGTGTCCAAACAGGAACTCTGCCCAAGAAGACCCATGGAAGACCCCGTCAGGCCTGCACCCCCGAGCAGCACCAATGGATATTACCAGACCACACCTGCTGCTGTCACCTCCTCCGCCACCTCCTCGGCTGTTTTTAGGTCCTCCTCTAGGCCGACCAAGGGCACACGGCAATTTAACCGAACTAGGTTAAAGCCCACTTCCCGAATACCAGGCGGAAACCCTTACAATTATGGCCCCATCATTGCTTTTCAGACCAAATCTCCTGTGCCTTTGGACTGCCCCGCTGCCTGCACATGCAACCTGCAGATATCTGAGATCGGGCTGAATGTCAACTGCCAAGAGAGAAAGATTGAAAGCATTTCTGATCTAAAACCCAAGCCATACAATCCTAAAAAAATGTATCTCACTGGAAATTACATCCCTGTGGTGCGGAGATCAGACTTCGTGGATGCCGTTGGATTGGATTTGCTTCACCTGGGAAACAACAGGATAAGTCTGATCCACGACCGGGCTTTTGGGGATTTAACCAACCTGCGTAGGCTGTATTTGAATGGTAATCTCATGGACAGGCTTACAGGAGAAATGTTTTTTGGTTTGCAGAACTTGCAGTATCTTTATTTAGAGTACAACAAAATCAAGGAGGTCGATGTGGGCGTTTTACGCTACCTCCCTAATCTCCAGCTGCTCTTCCTCAACAACAACCTCCTGAAAACCTTACCCGTGGGCATCTTTTCCAGCCTCTCCCTGTCTAGACTTAATCTGCGCAACAACCATTTCCAAAACCTGCCTGTGAGTGGTGTTTTAGATCAGCTGAAGCTGCTGGTGCAGATAGATCTGTTTGAAAACCCCTGGGACTGCTCCTGCGACATCGTGGGGATGAAGATATGGCTGGAGCAGCTCAGCGCGGGCACCGTGGTCAACGAGGTCGTGTGCGAAACGCCGCGGCGCCACACGGCAATGGACGTGCGCTCCATCGAGTCGGAGCAGCTCTGCCCGGACTACTCTGACGCGAACGTCTCGCCGACGCCCCCAACGGAGGAGCCAATGGACGACCGGGTCGTCACCACGGGCGCGCCTCAGAAGTTCAACACCCCGAGCAGCACCGTCCCGCTGTCTGTGCTCATCCTCAGCCTCCTGCTCGTCTTCATCATGTCCGTCTTCGTGGCAGCGGGGCTGTTTGTCGTCGTGATGAAAAAGCGCAAAAAGTCCCAGAGTGACCGCACGAGCACCAACAACTCGGACGTCAGCTCTTTCAACTTGCAGTACAGCCTCTACAGCAACCGCTCCGGCCCCAAAGTCAAGGCCCCGGTCGGCCATGTCTACGAGTATATCCCCCACCCCATGGGCCACATGTGCAAAAACCCCATTTACAGGTCACGAGAAGGCAACACAGTGGAGGATTACCGTGACCTCCATGAGCTCAAGGTCACGTACAGGAGTACCCCGGATGACGAGAGGGATAGCAGTACGATGAGGAGCCCCACGTACAGCGTTAGCACCATCGAGCCCCGTGAAAACCCCTCCCCTATCCCGGACGCAGACCATTTCTTCAGAGGCATGCTCGATCACGATAAGCAGCCCCAACACCCGTCAATCCCGTCCATCCCAGCAGGCGCCAATTTAGAGTACAAGTACACAGGGCCCGTGTCGTACACGTACAACCCAAATTTTGATGTCAGGCGTCAGTTCTTGCACCCGGAGAGGATAAGAGAAACGGTGCTCTATGGCACGGCACCCAGTACTGTTTATGTTGAGCCCAACAGAAATGAATATTTGGAGCTAAAAGCTAAACTGCAGTCTGAGCCCGATTACCTCGAGGTTCTTGAGAAACAGACCACCTTTAGCCAGTTCTGAGCAACAGAATCATTTATGTAATGAAGCGTTTTCTCTCTTGACCCTCCTTGAAACAGTGGCTCAGTTTATAGGGTGCCTTGGCACGACACACACAAGCAAAAAGAGTTGAAACGGGGTGTGCCGAACAATCTTATGTTCTAATTTCTGAAACGTGACATTACAGGAATGGATACAGCTTTCTGAAACACGGATGAACAAAATTGCTCTACTTAACTGATGATGCAAAATCTATTTTTCTATGGTGAAGATCGAATAACACACAAAATGTAAGTGTACAGGTAAATCTTACCCAGCTTCATTTTCAGGATTATAACCATACATAAGGTATATTGTGAATCAGAAAAGAAATGTTTATAAAAACCACACTCCTGGACAAAAACACTGTACAGCAGATCATCGAAAACTGTGTAGGACTATTTTCTGCTGTAGTCTGTAAGTAAGTATTTATTGATATAATCTGCCATGTCTTTTCAAAACTTTTGATTCTCCATCAATATTACCTGTGTCATCATACTCCATGATCCTCTGGAAAAAGGCTTATGTTTGTAGTTTCATTTACTGTAGCTCTGCATTGTAAAAGTGGCTTTTTTTGAAAGTGGCACACCCCCAATGTTCAAAAAAGACTGCGTCATTTGAAGAAGATGAAAAAAAAAGTGTCTTTGTATGCTTTCTGCACTTTTTGGAATTGGAAGGCGGGTTAGCCTTCAATGAGCTCTCATAAAGGAGATTATTATATTAAAAATGAATATGGGTATTCATTCTTAATATGTAGAACAAAACAAAATTCATAAATGATATTTGAAGTATTAATTATGTTGTGTAATACTGATATTTTAATCAATGTAACACCTATTTTTATACAAGCATTCGCAGATTCTCTATCCCTTATCAACTTTATTTGTTTTGATTGCTTTGCACTTATTGCACTATATTGACCAAACTATGTTATTGTCATCAAATAAACATGATGTCAAGTTCATATAATGTGCTTCTGAGGAAACTGAGGCTGGCTGGTGATAATATACAGGCCCTTTAGGTTCGGTCCGATTTATTCTCACATTCAGAAATGATCAAATTATGGGATTTGAGAGCTTGAAAGCGGTCCCCTGGGGCTCAAAGTTGTTTTATTTAGAAATCAAATGGCAATACATTGGCCAGTAAGAATTGTCTGTTTTGTTGACTCAATCAAAGCAGATCAAATACAGTACACAGTATATATGCCTCACTAGTGTCTCAGTGAGGATGACAAATGCAATGGGTCTCAATCAGTGAGCATCATCTGATGCTGTCCTTTTGCAATTATACCATGACAACAGCATCCACACTGCCACCTGGCAAGCGATGCTTTGGTAATTTGTGTAACCGCCGTTGGAGTCTAAACTAAATGCGATGTTAGCAATCTGACAAAGTCAATGGGTGTAAACGTGCACGCTGATATACAGCTGCTGAATTTTGCCATTTCCCATTCCTTCTAAAAAAAAATCAAATTGGTTTAATAAGTGAATACTTTGAGGAAATGATTTTAAGAGAATATTTTGGAAAATGCTGCATGTTCTTTTTTGTTTTTTTTTCAATCTTTTATGCGCTTGTTTTGGCTTTTTTTTGTTAAAGTCCAACTGAAATTACATTTAGTCATCCCTTTTTGTTGTCAAAATGTTTTTTAAATGTGTGTTTTAATGTCAATAGTTTTTTTTTAATTAAAAAGGATGAAAACAAAAAAAAAAGGTCTTTGGGGAAATAATAGAAACGCTCTTTTTCGCGTGAGCTGGCCTGAAAAGGAGGGAGCGGGGCGGGTGCCCCTCGCTGTGTTTGATTGACAGCAGTGTTGCACATTTGGGGAAACACACCCTGTAGCACATGTCGCTAGGAAGACAGTTAGCGGTGTGGTTCTTATTCTTTAACACCGGCATCAAACTAGACCGGTGTGGCGTGTGCAGGTACGTTTACACGCTGCTGTGGCAGAGCCACGGCTCATGGGTTGTGTTGCAGGCTGAAAGTGTGACCGTCTGCAAGATTGGATTGGCTGTGTCAAAAAAAAAGGTCTTCATCTACTACGCAGACAAAAAAAAAGAGGAAAGGGGACACCATCATGACAGCAGAAAATGTAGTATATAGATTTCTCCCTATGCTGTAGCAGACACAACATAATGCACTCTCATTTCAGTTGGACTTTAAGTTACTCTTCTCTTGACCCACTTAAATCCAATATGCAAAGTAGGCCTATAAAAATGCAAAGGACGCACTGTGCCACCATTTTCAGTGTGCGGCGAGCGTCACCATTTAGGAATTCAATGTTCCCTAACTGAGACGGGCAGGGATCTCTCTGGAGGGGCCGCGTCAGTGTCAATCTGTCCCTTGTTTCTTCATTTAGGAGGAATTATCTGGATTATTGTGGATTTAAAACCAGATCAGCTAAAATAAGTGTCTTTTTTATTGCAGTCATCTTGTACTCAAAATCAGTGGTGTATCAGCTGCCTTTTTTTTTCTTCTTCTTTTTTCTTTTCCCAATGACAAAAAAAAAGAAATGAGAAAATGAAACCGGTCTGCTCTGGGTCCTTCTTTTGTTGGATCTTTTCACGGAGGCCCAGAATGAGAACAGAAGGCACCATTTGGGAGATGAGGCGTCCTGGAACCGTTTGTAACTGTGGATGTGTCATACATGTAACAGGGGATGTGAATCATAGCCAAGCAGTGTGTGTGCAGTCGGCCAGCATTGGTGGCCTATGGGATGGCACAGTGTTGACAGTTTTCAACATGGATTCTTATTTATTCTTCCTGATGCATATATGGGGGTAAAAAAAACTTGATCTGTGTATTGACAAAATGTTTAAAAAATGTATTTTTCATTTATTTCCTATCACATTATATTTTTCAGGTTGATTTGAATAAGTTCACAGAACTCCATCGAGAAGAAAACACCCGGATTTAGCACAATTACATAATCACTGAATCATGCATGCATTCCAAATGGGTTTTGTTATTACTGTATCTGTGCGCATGTATATTCTGCCCACCCAAAATGTTCATCACTGTTATGACCCAGCACCCTGTCCCAGAGTAACGGGTGCATGAAGCATTGCAATATGCGAGAGAGAGAGAGAGAGAGAGAGTCTTGCCAGTTCAGTTGAAATAATGCTTTTAATCAGCCAATGGGCTCTTAAGGTCCTAACACAAATGGAGGCATCAAGGAAGGGCAGAGAGTTTATTATGCCTTCTTGGGTCATTCAATTTATAGCCTTTCATAAGCTTTCTCGCTCTCTTTTGTTCTACCCAATCAAATCTGATGCCGTGCCTCCTGCAGCGGAAATGATCCCGGCAAAGCGAACAGCGAGACTCCTGCAGTGGTCAACATCTGTATTCGGGAAAAGGAACATCCGAGATGAACCGCCTCACCTCGCGTTGCCTCACGCTAAAGGAAAGTGAAGCACATACTCCAACTGCTTTCACATGAAGAGGCGGCGGGGCAGTTTGTGTTCCAATATTTCCTTTTACGCGCTCTGCTTTCGCACCGTTTCAGAGTTAATCAATGGGGGAATTGTACAACGGCGTGAAAGCCGTCCAAGCTTCCGAGTGTTGGCTCGCCGCGCGGCTATTTTCAGTTTAACTCCGAATCGGCCGTTGGTGCTCGAAATACCGGGCTAATTAGACATTTCCTGGATTTGACTCGGCGGTTATTTGCTCAGCGTTGTACTCTGTGGCTCATCAGAAGGTGCTGGCGGAATTTGGTGTTTATGGTAAATAAGAACAGCTTGATGCCACGCATGCATGAGGCTGGTTTCCCCCGCGTTGTGCGTGCATCGTCTTCTCTTTTTACGGCCCCGTCGGGTACAGCTGGTTAGCTCGCGGTAATTATATGTGGTTTAATTTTAACACCACATGAACTGGTATATTTAAAAGGTATTCAATTATAATTTAAATGTATTCTAAGACACTGTGCGAGACAAAGCCTCACGTTCAGGTGGTGCCACATTAAGGCCCTGATCTTGCCAGGTTATATTGTGATGCGATGTCGTGCACTTTAGTTTTTTTGCCCTTATGTGAAATAGTAAAGCATAAGAAAGGGTATGGAATGCGTAGTTTCCCAAAAAAGACTTCCTATTTTTTTTATCTATTCATTTCTTTGAGTTTTTTAAGGTTGTGCTTGATGTATTGAAACAAAGATTAACATTACAGTATGGTCTGTCAACAGAGCCGGAGACAATAAGCTCACTCATCGCTCGGTCAATCGTTATCTATTTGCTGCTTTTGGAACGTTCCCTTCTTTGTCTCATATGATCGTTAACATATTATCTCATCGGACAGAACCAACGGAGGAATCAATCTGCAGATGAATTGCTATGAACATCAGCGTCGGCGGCAGCTCTATGTGTAAACACAGCTTAACTGACCTGCAAAGTGCAAAGAGTATTTATCCTTTAAACCATCGCACTTTGTTTTCCACATTGGGTCCGCAGCCAGCCGACGCGGCAACGATAAATGATGATTAGGCTAATTTGTGCGCCGGGACAGGTAGACGGGGGCGGTGGACGTGTCCCATACGCTCCGGCGTCGCCTCACCTGCCCGTCTTTCGTCCACAGGCGCGCCCTCGTTTTCTTGCCTGCCACCCAGTCTCCGTGATGATGCGAGCAATTGAGTTCAAGGAGATCTGGGTAATTGAGAGGGCAGGGATGGCATCTGACAGGCACCGATGGCTCCAGTGATTACTTTAATCAGAGTGGTTAATGGAATTCCTTCAGGCATGTAGAAAATGCTCAAATGTTCATCAGCACTCAACCAGTTTTTTTTTTTCTTCTTCGCCCACCCCGCCCCCAGCCGCCGCCTCCTCTCTTCACCCCATGTCGCCACGATCGCTGATCACTTTCCCGTCACGCTGTCGGTCTCGGCGTAACACTCGGCAGCAGGTGAGGCGGCGGCGCCTCGTGTGAATCTAAAATGCGAATCGCCGCGTGAGGTCGCTGGGATTGTTTTGTGGTCCTAATGCATTATGTATGAAGTGTTGTTATCGTGAAATGTCACGGCGGACCTGTTAACATTTAAAGGGACAGTCAAGGACTCAATTACGGTAAAACGCGTATAAATCAAGCACGCAAACAGAAAGCACTCAAGGTTTATGAATGACGAAGACGTTTCCAATCAAGGCGGGGCAACGGCGGACATGTTTAGATTTTATTTGTCTGGGAGAAATGATTAATTCTCATCTTAGACGCTATTAGATTCAGCGGTTGTATCTGTTCCACAATTAGATCCCCCAAATGTACCGTTCATGATCAACGTTCTGGTCCCATCAGCCTCTCTGTTAACACTCCCACTGTCCAGCCTGTGTGGAGTTAACTTCAAGAAATAGTCCACTGCGTGAAAAAGCGCAGTATGGATCCACACTCCAATGCCATCTGCCGAAAAAACATGCCTACTGTGGCTGGCTGGCCGGCTTTTAGTTTGTTCTATTCATTTAATTGGTGTGAGGACATTTTCTCCTCTTTTGAGTCACACAACGTGGCAACGAAATAGGACTTTTTTTACTTGATTGATGGGTTCTTTTATTTTTGGAAACCTGGAAATTGTCTGGGTACGTCTTGTTTGTAAAGAGTGAGGGAAATAATGTTTTTCTTATTATCGTTGACACGCTCATTCATTTGTGTTGTTTTTCCTTACAAAGTATGTTTTTTTCCTTCTTCTTGAGATGAAATGGTAAAATGTGATAATCACAAGAGTATCAGAAGGAAAATGTAGAATTATGTTCCTCATATGTTGAACTTTTGATCCTCCATCATTTGAGCCAAAGGCAGTGATTCTACTT
Source organism: Taurulus bubalis (assembly GCF_910589615.1). NCBI lineage: Eukaryota > Metazoa > Chordata > Actinopteri > Perciformes > Cottidae > Taurulus > Taurulus bubalis. Next base: position 8,465,286 of record NC_136609.1, read on the forward strand.
CCATTTAAATATGATATTATGTCCACTGCTGATATAGAACATGTAATTATGGGAGAGGGGAAGAGAGTTTCTCCTCCCCCCCCTAAAGTGGCTGATTTCTCCCTTGATTTACTGCCATATATGGAAATAATGGACATTTCAAAAATATGTTATCCTGCCGATAGCATTAGAGAGATTTCTCTCCCTCCCCAGTCCAATGTGAATCATAGATAATTAAGTTATTATGCATATGGATATCCTGAAAGCAAAATCGTGGATCGCAATTACCCTGTGAGATATGGATGTCATATGTACAATACTATATTTACAGGACCACATGATGTGTCCACGTCTAAAAAAGGATGAGCTGACATGTGGGCACATGGTTGCAATCTCACCGGGAGATGTATGTGATCATAAGCTTTCAAAGAGGTGTCTTTATGTCAGTGCCTTTGTGGAGGGAGAGGGATCGGGAGCCGCTACAGTTTGTCGTCTCATGCTTTATTCAGTCTTTTTTTGTCATGGTTTTTGCTTTCTGTCTGCTATGCCCCCCCCCTACCCTTTCCTTTACCCGCCTCCCTTCCCCTGCTCCCACCGGGCATCCTGGTTGTTTTCATCGGGCCTCCCTGTTTCGTTTGTTTGTGTTTACGCCGGCTGCACCCGTTGATCCGGAGCCGCGATAACCCTGTCGTTTGATAAATGGCAAGCACAGCATTACTGACTCCCCAGCCGAGTCTGGCGACGCCCGGCCCAAATGAAACAAAAACAAAAACAGGTTGATGTATGGCTTTTTCTTCGGCGTGTCACGTAATTTAACTGGGCGGCAGTGCCTCTATGTATGCCTGCGTGTGCTTTGGATAACACGAAAATCGGTTCAAACTGCGTTTTTGCGTGTTTTACATACATTAAAAAGTGGCATTCTGGAGTTTTAGTATTGGGACTCGCGTCAGACAAGATTTGCAAAAAGAGGGATCAAAATGGAGGCAGAGATATCACAAATTTAAGTCCAGAGTATTGGTAAGGCTAAAAAAAAAAGACTGGAGCCTACATTTCCCAAACTGCAACATCGATAGCATCTTTCATCAGAGTTCTCCTTTTTAAAACTCCGTGCCCATGTGCAGGGACCCCTTGGAGCGAGCTGGGCATTTATGTGTATTTCTGGAAATCAATTCATTAATCTGCCCTGCAAACACCAAACGTAACGCACATCTCAGACTTGTTTACCACCGGCTCTCTGATTGGCATCGTGCCGTGTCCAATAGCATTTAAAGCACAGCGGACGGTTTTGCCCTTCAGGTCCACTCAATTTCTCTGTAAAAAGAAAATGTGTTTACCTAGCCTGAGTTTGGTGTGCAATTAGACATCCTATTGTCATTGGTAGAATTGGTTTCTCTAGTGTGTGTGTGTGTGTGTGTTTCCAAGACTGATGGTTTGAAAGAGCCCGATAAGGCTCGTATGTGGGCGGCTCGTGCGTGTCTTTGTGGGTCCGTCTCTGCAGTGCATAGACTTTAGCAGGTTTCTGGTTTACTGTAAAAATCCACTCGTTAGCGCTCTCTCTCTCTCTTTCTTCTCTCTTTATCTCCTCCTCTCTCGCTCTCTCTCTCTCCTGTCCCCATTTTGTTTCCACCACGCAGTGGCTTTCGGCGAGGAGTCTGCAGAAACCGGGGGCCTTGCTAAAGGAATTAGACTGTGTGCTGGGAGATCGCTCTGATAATGAAATGGTGGGAGGTAGAGAAACTCATTTTCTCACTTGTGAGAGGGAGACATGCTAATGCGGCTATTGAAAATGCCACAGAATAGTACTGACAAGAGGGGAAAAAAAGAAAAAAAGAACTGTTATTTGATTCCAGCTGGTGAAATATGGACTCGCTAAAAGGATGGAGTTCGTTGCTGTGGCTTAACCGTCCAAAATGGACCTGCCATGATGGGAAAACTATTGTTTTGCAACTGTCCTCCTCCCAGAGCGCGCTGAGTGACAGTCTGCTTGTGTTTGGACAATAGCAAGGCTGAAGTTGGCAGAGTGTGGGTGTGCTTGTTAAAAAATGGCTCCTGTGGAGGGGCCTCTCAGCGCTCTTACAGCAGTGTTGACGTCAGCTACTTGTGATGCTCTTGGCGCTGTATGTGTGAGTGCGTGTGTGTGTGTGTGTAGGCAACATGTACGGAGAATAGAGAGCAGTGTAATGAAACCAACACGGGTTGAATGCTGGGATTGGAAAGCAAACAGAAGCGATGCATCGTGCAGCCACTATTCATTGTTTACAAGCCACTAATGTCAGTTAAGAAGTGTGACTCCAGCATGAAATATGGCACATCCTGGACCAAAATCTATAAAAACCTCCACATGCCACACTCGCGCATCCCTTGTGCAACGCACGTTCATTTGTGCGTCATCACTGGCATGGATCCACACACTGGGGAAAAATCCAAATAACTGCTGCAAGGTTTGCATAAACAATCCGGATGTAATACATAAAGAGAGATCACGAGGATCAGGGCTGCACATGTTGGTTTCTGTTGCTTCCTTTACTGACCTTCAACTGTTTGACCTTCATTACGCGTGGCTTTGCTCAGAAATTGTGGCTTTTCACACAAATATATTAACTTCAGGCGTCAAGAGTGGAGTGGAGCCACACTATTTGGGGTTGTTTGTTTACAGGTAATTCATAACAGTTTATTTCAGGGCTATAATCACGACTCCTTTTCACACTTCCTTTTCACACTCTTACACAATGAGCCTGGCGTCCTCGCTTTTCTACACCGTGTCACAACTCAGAGGAGCTTTAACTTAAAATATGAACGGTTGTGCAGCCACTTGACATCACCACCTGCATGCTTTTATACCCTGTAACGCCCACTGCCGTCCCAGGACACCTGGTCCAGAGCGAGGCGCGATGCAAACAGTGGGAACAAGTCCGTGCTGTGCATCTCATCTGACACGTTAAAGTGTGTTAACAGGAGGAATTAGCACTAAATTAAACCACCAGAGATTTCCCAACTCAACTCGCTTGCCGAGATGTTATTATAGACTCCATATAAATGTGGCAGGTATCTTGGGAGTATGTGGTTATTGAATTATGCCAAAATTAAACCATTAGCAGGGAGGAATCAATCTAACCAACTGGAAACAGTAGCGCGGCTCATCTGAGCGAAGAAGAATGGCTTCATTTTGTGAGAGACGTTTTGAAGGACATTGGAAAGTCGCATTTTCTTGTCACTTTGCAAAGATACTATTTGAAAAATGCCCTGAAAAGTGCTATAAATTGGTTTACACAGTGACCTGTGGTAAAAAAAAAAGCATTTCATTGGTGCAAACAATTTCCCCTTCTGTAGACATAACCTTAGCAGGGATTTTTTCCGTATAAAATATCCTCTGTAGAAAATAAAGAGGGGTTTAATTGGCCAGCAGTAAAAGGTCTGTCCATTTTTGCTCTTGAGGCTGACATTCTCATTTTTATACTGTCTTTGCTGCGAGCAAATGTTAAAGGCTTGGAATCTAACTGTCAGCACAAGTAGCGCGGATGCTAGTCCTGAGCTGGAGATAGGGTCCCCTTTGATATGACAACATCCAAAGGTTCCTTTGCCGCTTAAAACCGGATATAATTGCATTAATTAGCAAGACAAGATCGTTTAAACTTTAAATAAATGAAGTGCATAACTAAAGTAAACCCAAATTACTCTTCTTCTTTCTGCTGACTGAACGTTAACTGCTAATGGCTCCACAAATGGCCAGTTCACAGATGGCCGGTTTCTTTTGTGAGTATAAGAGAGTCTGACCTTTGTGCTAAAGGACCCAATTTAAAATGGAGCAAGAGCAAAATTTCAATGTACGCTCCAGCAAATAAAAAGTACATTCAAACTAGTTGCAACTGTGAAGAAAAAATAATATTCACCCCCTGCACCTTTGCAAATTAGTTATATATGAATTTGGACACAACTGTTTGTTTATCATGATAATTTTTTCATGATCAGAAAACATGTCCTTTAACAAATAATCATGAATAATACACATTCTCTGAAACAAAACAAACATCATTACCATCCTCTGTTGACTAAGACAATATGTCCATTGCTCTCATCAAAGTAACCTAACTAATGTGATTACATTTATTCAGTCACAGTGCGTTGAAATGTATAATTCATATCGATATAATTACATACCACTATTCCTTAAACATCCATTTGTGTGTTTTGAAAACCTGTTAATAGCTTTCAAATGAAAACCTGATTTCAGATGATGATAATATTCAAATGCTGTGGAAATCCAGGTCCCTGTAGGTTCCAAATTTAATGTGAAAATTCAAATAATCAATTTGTGCCTCTGAGATTACTTATGTGGTAATAATTAAAGCCAGGAAGGCTATTATAAACACAAGACCCACGGTAGCTGCTGGGTTATCACGGAGACCTAGTTTATGATTGCAGGTCTCAATAGCTCGCTTCTTAAATTTTGAAATCATTATTACGAGATTTTCTTTTCACGTTGTTTTGAAGCCACAGCTCGTCAATGGAACCCGCCGTGTCTGCAGGAGAGAGAAGACGAAGACGAAAAAATAAAGCTTGACGATGAAAAGGCCTTTTCATTTGGAACAACAATGGGGATGCTCGATGTCTGGACTGTTGGCTGGTGACATTCACCGGGAATATCTGAAGAAGGACCGCGGCTGAAAGGAGGCATTGATTTGAAGCAACGGATCATCTTCACTCGCCTTTATTCACGACCTCTGCACCAGCTTTTCCCCGCGGCGGCTGTCTGGTTGCACCGTCGTAAACAGAGAGATACTTTGTTGGGAATGGGCTGTTTAACCTTTTTACTTTCATAGATTTCTTCGCTGACAATGCATTTGATTCTCCAGCAAAAAAAACCTGCGGTGCATTCTCAGTTTCCCAGTGCGAACGCACTAGTCGGCACTGGGAACTCTTTGCTCAAGGGCACAGCCGCTTTTTGTTCGCATCCACTGCCAAGAATTGTCATGCCGGGGCCGCTGAATCTATAACTGCCTCATGATCTCCAGCCTGTTTGTATGCACTTACCCTTGTTGCAATCTTACCCAGAATGCAATGAAAGAAATGTCCCAAATATCCAAGATTGACACACATATTGTAACACAATAGTTAATACATCATGCCGGTGAAATGTTTTGAGCACGTCGACCTATCGGACTATTTTCATGCTGAATATGACAAACATACTCGGTTACCCCCTGTTGGGATGAAATGTATCCCAGCTGAGGTGGAATGGCTTCTAACCCTGCATGTAGTCTCTCATAACGGCCCCTTATTCCCTCTATTATTAATATGTCTACAGCAGGGTTTACAGCTGCTTTAGATGCACTGGAAATTACCCTCTTCCATAAGTGGGTCAAAAAGGACCAAGATACTTATTGTTAATAATGAACACCAGAATCAGCTTTTTTATGTGTTAGACATGTGCTATTGCTTAAAATATATATAGTTACTTAGCTACCAAGCAATGCAGTTCGACAAAGTTATGACAATACAACTAATGTAATTTAGTTTTAATTAGGCAAATGCTATGTAGAAATGTAAAAGTATTATTTAGTATATCTGAAAAACACGGGATGCGTTCATAAAAACCTTGAAAAATGATCGAGGAAAGGTATCCCTGGTTTGCAGTAATGTACAATGCCAAAAACTAATTTGGCTGACTGGGCTGATGTATTGTATTGACATGTATCAAATGAAATGTAAAATAATAAGTGGTGATGACAGCTGAGATCAGGCTCAGAGTAAATACTGACATCGTAAATACCTCAGAGAAATGACAGGACATTGGGAACCGTATTTATATAGATTTGGATAAGAAATGGGTCTGCATATGATGGGCATTCTTACTAATACGCCAACAACTCCTGCAGAAAACCTCAATTACCACAAATGCATGACTATGCTTTGTGAATGCTCGAACATTGATATTTTTTAGCGTAGATAAATGTGAAAATTGTAACCGAATAGTCGTGCAATTGGAAAAAGTCACAAGGTTTTACTGTCCCTCAGATGACTGATCAATATTGTTACCTTCAATCCCAACTGCTAGTGAGGTCATTTGGTTAAAAAAAACAGCCTTGTGGATGAGAAATTATCAATAAGATGCAATTAAAACGATCCAATTGATGAATGAGTGAATAATAAGTGAAAACCAGTCGCTCTGGAACAACCCGATCCACATTGAATTTGCGTTTCTTGTTGTTTGTAGTGACAGGAGGACAGTCAGGCCCGGTGAAAGAGTGCGTCTAAATCATTCATGGCATTTGTTTTAACCTGCACAGAGTTCCAGATGGTCAAGGTTTACCTTGTGAGGACAATTTTGATCATGTCAGGTATGGTGTCAATCACAAAAAGATATCTAAAAATAACAGCAAAATGCTTTCCAAAACAATAAATAAAAAGACCTGAGATGACGGTGTATATTTAACTTGATTCAAAACTCAAACAAATGTTCTCCACTACATCTTCATTGAGACTTCTTTTTCTCATATCAACTCATCGGTGTACTATATGAAAAGTGGGTCATTTTTTTCCTCCATCCGAGCAACTCCCAAAGTAACTTTTCTTTGGGATGGAGCACCACTGCATCAGCAGCCTAGAATGAAAAAACAAAGCAAAAAAAAAAAGTCCTGGACTTCCATTACAGTATATCCATTCTATCAGCCTCTGAGTCCGACCTGATAGATGAGTGTCCCTGGTGTCCTGGTGTCACCCGTACAAGCTTGATGGTCCTGCACTGGATGCCTGAACCTGTTTTCCTTGTGAACCAACTCTTGGCAAACAGGGGGGCTATTGATCCTTTGTTCCTTTTTAAGGCTAATTATCCACTCCACCGCCACTTCCTGTTATCGATGTCCTGCTCTTCATCCCTGCTCATCACACTGAGGGCTAACTCTTAAAAAAAACAAAACACTGCTGATGGTCATCTGCCCGCAGGTACTAGGAAGCACTCTTGCCATTACTGCAAGGCTACTTAACTACGTATATAACGTCATTTTAATGCTAAAGATAGTGCAAATATAAAACGGCATATCCGCCGACTAATGAGCAGCCGGGCCCGCAGTTATCAAGTCTGTCTTTTAAAATGAGGGTTCTGACCTGCAATTAATGAAGAAGAGCTCCTGTGGCTGTCGCATTCATCATGACGTGAGCCTCCACATAATCCTTACGTATATTTATATCATGCTAAAAATAAATAAATAAAAAGTATAGGTATGATTGATTCGGGATGTCAAATAGCCTCATCGCTATGAAGGCGCATATGGTCCAAATGTCCTTGACACAACCTTTTTAAGCGATAACTTGGCAGCGGCTTTCATAACAAACAGCTGCATTATTCGCAGGCAAGGTGTGCTGCGAATAGCAACGTCACCCTGGCACGGCCGGGAGGACCAGACCCTGTTTATTGAAACAGTCCAGCCGCGATAATGAAGGAACATTCATCTATTCCAACGTTTTGATAAAGCGTCGCCTGAGCTCGCCAGCCAAGCTAATGGATTAGAATTTAATACGGCGGCCGGTTTTATTAAAACAAGTGTCCCTTTAGGAAAATCCTTGGCAGAGGGCTGTTGTGGTAAACAACGGCCGCAGACGGACACATCTCTACTTCCCTCTGTCTCACTCCTCCCACCCCCCCCTCCCCACACTATGCAAAGGGAAGTGATTGATTTGCTTTCTCTTGTGAGTGATGATAAGCTGCAAACTCATTAAGATGGCTGCCGCCACATAAGAGCATGTTGCGCAAGATCCAAATCATATACACTCCATCCTCTTTATGTGGAACTTCCTGAATTATTGAGTCGGTTTATTTACTTGAACCGCTGGCCTAACGAACGGATTGCACCCTTATGGTGGCGGATTAGAAGTTCCACTCAAAGAAGATTCTGCCTGTTTTGTTACTTTGTATCCCTGAGAGACGAGAGAAGAGAGATTTAATCCTCAGGGGGAAATGATGAGCTGTATCTCTTGAGACTGAGAGGGGAGAAAAGATAGGGAGGGATGCAGACACTGGTATAATTACTGTTGTCGTTTCAACTGCTTTTACTGCAGTTGTCAAACTGATGTGATTTTGCCAGAGGCTGGCATTATACCTATATGTCAAGATACATATTTTTCCTATTTTGATCAAATACACACAAAAGGCCTTATACATCTGTTTGTGTTCACCAGAGACGTTCTATAACATTGTCCTAGGGCATTATTAAGGTAGTATTTCAAACTCAGAGTGGACAGGATGTTCAGTGTTAACAATAGATATATTTCCTGTATACAACAACTTATCAAAGAACATCTAATGTCTTTTGCTGGCGACCTACATTTGTCTTCGATCGCCAGAGTCAGGTTACTGAAGTGAGATGTTTTACTGCAGTGATGCGCTCTATCCGGCTGGCATACACAATCCATTCCTTTTTACTTGACACCAAAAGCCTGCGGAATAATTTTGAGAAATAAGTCATTTTTTCTTTATGGTATTTCTTGAGAGTGCCGTGTTTTGCGTTGATGAGTGCTTTTGCATTTTTTTGCAGGAGCGCCTTGAACTCCTCAAGTTGAATAAAATTAATTTCAGAGCAGGAAATTGTGGGGACGTTTGTCACATACCTGAAATCATACCGCAGCCAAAACATGGATCAAACTTCCTCCGGAGCCACAAATGACTTCATGAAACGTATGCAGTATTCTTCTTCACGGCCTGTTATCAGACTGGTGTGTGACATCTGTTGAGGTAAAACTTATGTATACCTGAACCTTATTAACATGAATGTTGCAGACAGTGTTGCCACAGTCACAATTTCTTTTCAAAAAAATGGACACAATTAAAGGTTAATCTGTGAGTGAATATGCAATCACAAAATGTCCTCCAGGCTTCCATGGCTGTCTTCTCTTTTTGTTCAAATAAGGACAGTAGAGGGCTGTTTGGCAGACCGCACCGTAAGTCTATCATACCTTCTATTAACATATGCAAATGGAGGTTGAAGTCACATTTAATCACAGCGGGTGTCATTGCGTCCGCTGCCCGGTTGGCTTCAGACTACACAAGCAGAATCCCGGAGTCCAAGTAAATCAACAGAGATTTTCATCCGAGATGACAGGAATGTCAAAGGACTCGAGACCGCCGCCCCCTCCCCCCCAACCCTCTGTTCCCTTGCCAACGTTACCTCCGCAGGTACATCTGCGGACCTCGAGTCACTTTTACTTAACAGACCATTTACTTCTGTACTCCCTGTTGGGGGGAAAGGGCCTCAGGTGAATATACATAGAGACAATTCATACTTTCTTTCCCCATTTGCGCCCAGTCGAGCGTAACCATTGAAATGGCATATCCACTCACCAGAAAATGCTGTGGTTTGGACACAAATATGCCAGTTATGGACTTGTACTGCTCAACCAGGACGATGGAATATGTTTAAATAAACTCTTTGCTGACAAGGAATGAAAAAAAAAACATCAGTGGGACATTTTTGGTCAAATAATCGGTCTAAAGAAACCTTTCCGCTGCAACCAATGCAGTAGCTGTCGCTATTATGGATGTGCGGTGTCCCGGTTAATTATCCTGACACGTGTTTTGAGAAATCCATCTTCTCCTTACGTTCTATTTCTGAATATAGCTTCCAGTAAAGCCTTGGCCCCAGCTCAGTGGGAGACAATGGGCGGGTTCATTCATTCTCACTCACTCTTGGGCTATATTTCCTTGGTGATGTCTCCAGCGAAGATAACCGGTGCCAGATTATCAAATATCTCCTTAGAAGCATTGGTCGAATAGCCTCTATTGTCTGAGACAATCCCGTATCCGTCAGTTGAGTAATTTCATGCAAATCCGTTTGAGTTCAGGAAGTCTGAATTCGTGGCATATTTGAGGTAATTTGCTGGGCAACACTCAACAGTGGCCTCATATTCACATCTACTGACAAACTGAATACTGATCAAAACAAGTGGCTCAGCCAGTAGAGTGGTAAATGCACAGTAATTGTGAATGCCGCGGGGAAATCTTAAGAATACCTTGACCCTGCTTTGAATATTTGTGATAAATATTGAGTGTGTTCAGTAAACCGGAGAAAAGTATGTTCACCAACACAACAGAATACGGTTTATCTCCCAACAAGCGCTGTTGCCTTGTTGAGACTCATCTTTTGACTGCAGTCATACCGACAGACTTCCTTTTTGAAATCTCTGAAGCAAATCACCCGCAACCCTTTTGGCCTTTGGAATAAGTCTCACTTGAGGATGCCTTTTATGCCCATTGCTGCTTCTTAAAGGCTCACTTTACCAGTGTTATAGCTGCAGCCTAGGCTTATGGCTCCAACATCTAAGAAACAGAAAGATCATGACTTCAATCCCCGAAGTGGTTCGCTGTTGAAAAGTGCTCTGTTCCTTTAAAAAAACAGATGTCGACCCTGCTCTATGTTGATATTTTCTCTATTGAAGTGTATTGGCTTATCAACCGTTTGTAGACACAATGTCACTGATTGCTTTGAATTTCTGCCTGTGTATCTAACGAAAATCTGCAATTCATGCATTGCTGGGGACCCAAGGACATGCAGTGTTGAAGTACAATTTGGACACCTTACACATCGCAACCGTCCTGTTACGAAGGGCCCGTGCTCCAAAGGGACACTGCACTAACTAAACAAGGGGATAGCAGGTTGATGTGTTCCTGGAAGAATGGAGGCATAGCTGTCGGATGAATCCCTCTCAGAAGCTTGTGCAAAGACACAAATCTCCCTTCGCAATGTGTGTAATTTAAGTAATTCGGCGCTGAAAATCCTTCAAATCCCGACTGATTTTCAAGTGTGAATTTCCTCACCTACCATCTGTCTTCAGGTACGTTATTTAGGCTTTGTGTGGCAGTGTATACGGGGGAGAGACAGGCAGGAAGACAGAGATAGGCCCGCTGCCGCAGTATGTGCATGAACGCACTCCAGCGGCGTTACTTACAGGATAACAAATTGATAACGAGTGACCTTTACCCCTTACATCTACCTCCTCTCTCCCTCCCATATTATCCGCGGATCAGCGCGTACACAGGTTTGCAGTTCCAGATCATCCCATAAGTGCTGAGCGGTATAATCTCACTCTGGTGGCTAGTGAACATTCGGCTAGGTTAATACGGTCATAGGTGTGCATATGGCTCGACGCCCATCTAGCGCCTCACTCCAATGAAGCACAACTCTGTAGGGAAATGAAGAAGTCCTGGTAGAATATAGAACGTTTAGCATGACAGAAAAACAGCCGTGTTGTTCATTTTTTATGTAGTCTGGGTCCCAAAGGTTGACAAAAACCAAATGAACAATAAACAGCATTGCACTTTAAAGGGCAAAGTTTCTGCAAGGTGGCAACTGAGGGCTTGCTTAATAGTTAGTAGATCATGCACTAATGCTTAAATCAATGTAATAGCATATTATGTTTAATTTAAAACTGTTATAACTGCAGACTTGATGTATTGTCACAATGTGAAGGCTCAAGTACCTTTATGAAGTAATTTACCAGCAGACTTAATGGAATCAAAAAGGGAAAAAGCCATGACCTTTAAGCCTAATTCATATTTTTAATTGCAGATTGAATGTCATATAAGAATGCTAGTAAATTGTTAATTAATGGTCACACAAGGGTCTTAACTACAATATTCCATTGGGTATTTCACCCAATACCCCTCCAAAGTCCCCTCATCATTGCCCTAATACTGAGCTATTAAGTTTTTATAAGGCATTAAATATAACGCTGCATTTATAAAGTGCTATGAATTGATGGTAACAAAGCATAGATTAATGAACTATTGACTTGATTGTTAGTAAATACTGGAAACCATATCCCCATAGGATACATCCTATTAACTTTGAAATGTCGACTACTATCGGATGGATTTCCATAAGATTTGGTTCAGGCATTCGTGATCCCCTGAGGATGAATTGTACCAACATTGTTGTTTAAACTTTTAACTTCTTGAATAGTTTGGGATCAAATACCTGCAAAACGTGTGTAACCTCAGCTGTTTACGGACAATGACAAACATAAGCATGCTAATGTACTAAACCAAATACAGACACTGACACATTCTTTTTTTGCAGTTTTATTGCGTCGAGAGAAACATATCAAAAGAGACAGCAAACGTTGCAGGAAACTCATTGTTGTGGTTATCTCCATACACAGCCTGTCTTCAGCATGCATGTTGTCTCAAGTCGCCAGTGATCTTCAATGGATGCAACAATGATGAAGTTTGACAGGTGAGAAGATTGATGGCTGGATCTGATGCCCAGACCGTGACATTATAAGTAAAAAACAACACCTTTCAAAACCGACACAGCTACGCCTACATATACATTCCCGCTCACCTTTACTGCCGACACCTGCTGAGGTTTGTCTGGGTTCGTCGCTCAGTAATAACAAGTGACAAGTTTCAACCGGGCGAGCGGGAGACGGACAGCGCTCGGAGAACAGTGACTTGACAAATTTGAGACCCAAATTCAGCTAAATCTATTCCGGTTTACCTTGATCAGATCCGTGACAGACGACGAGGGCTGTCTGGAGAACAGGATGAAATCTCTCGTCGGTGGAGGGGGGGTAACAACAAAGCCCAGACACTCTCTGCGTGTAGTGTTTGCACATGTCTGCCCGTGTCTGTTTGACATTCACAACGAGACGTTCCAGTGTGTCCCATCCCCCAGCAGGAAGCCCTGACACATACGCGAGCGGCTTCTCCTGCAGACCTCCGGTGGATTGACAGGTAAAGAAACAGGTTGGGGCAGAGGAGCGAAGCCAAAAACCTGGCTTCCTATCCCCCCATTTTCCTTCCCATTTGATTGTCTGCTTGTTGGCTCAGATCCCTGTCGGGCTTGTTGTCTACCTTACACACACCTCCAAGCGCGCAGGACAAACAAAAACCTCCGAAACCCTCTCCGAAGCGGTTTGTTTTACTTTAATGATGCTCGCATTAGAGCGCTTGGTGGGAGTTTACTCCCGCTGTCTCCTCGTGCCTCTGCCCCGGACCGTTCCTTTCGCATCAGACAGCCAGTGATGGATGGCTTAATTAAGGTGAAAGACAATGATTGAGTGCTTTTCATTGTGTTTGGTCTCAGTGGTTTGTGACCAAAAAAAAAATGGATTACTCTTTTAAAAAACTGGTCTCCTTGGGGAAATGTTACATATATCATTTAAACACATCTTTCCTGCTCCATGTGAAATAACTTAGTAGCACGAGAGATCTACGCTATTTTGCTCAATTACTCATCATCATCATCATCATCATCCTGAGAACACCTGGCTCACACACACTTTTAACTCTTTTCTCACCCGGTGAAAAAAGTTGCACCATGCAAAGAACCACTTACTCGACATGCGGGGCGGCAGGAGCAAGGAGGATCGAACCGCCGACCTCAAAACTGCAATTAAGAAAAACCTCAGCATTTGTTACTGAAGTTCAAGACCGAGCTGGGAGACCATTTTGGGAATGTGCGTCTCTGTGAATCGTCCTGCTTGACGAGATTTCTTTCTCCAGCCTCGCCTTGATGTTGCACACAAGCAAGCTGCAACCACTTAACAGTCGCTGAGGAAACTTTTCTTTTTCTTTTCAAGGCTAAGGTCCAAAAAAACTCACACACACACTGATGCGACTGGAGATGCACAGCGCAGCTGGGAGAGTGTATTGTTATTTACAGCCGTAGCCTCGGGGAGAAGCTGCTGCTTCCCCCACCGCAGCAGCTTCGCAGCCTTGAGCTGCTGGACAGTGAGCAGCTTCAGAGAAGCGAGCGGCGGTTCAATACCTTGCTTGGGGGCACTGGCGTGATCATCATCTGTGGGGTACGCGTTCCTCCCTGTGCACCCCCGTCCCGCCATCCTTCCATTCATTTCTGCCACTCCGCACCAACAACGTCTGCTCCTTTTATGCCTCGCGTTTTTCCGTCCCTCTTATCATCCCCACCGTCCTTCCCAGCTTCCTTTCTCCCTCTCCATCTGTATTATCCTTTAAATAATTCCCTCTGTATTGAGTCAGATTTCTCTGTCTCCTCCATCTGAAGGCCTAGAAGCGCTTGTTTCGAGGCCAGCGCTCCATCCCTCATCATTGTTTTTGTTGTTGCTGTTGTTTTTTTGCCTTCCCACTGTCAAGAGCTTCTGCCGCTTTTTTCTTCACGGTGACGCCGCGCGGGATTACAGTCCTCCCACGTCTGATCGGCTGCCACGCGTCTTCTTCGGACTACGTTCGTGGCCATTTGTTTCCACCTCTGTCCCTGTCATGTTGCTCATCACGCTGACACCCACCCCTCCGCCCCTCACACATTCGTTCCGCAGTGTGTCTTCTCTGCTGGCTCGAACATATATAACATGTGTGTCTATTGAGGGCGAATGGAAACGCGCGCTATGGATGCAGCGTTGCCTAGATGGCGGCGCTCCCCAGGTTGACTGTACATGCACGGCGACGCGGCTCTTCCATGTTTACGCAGATGCCGGCATAGGAGATGTGCAAGCAGCCGCCTTTCACTCTGTGTGATCCATTTCTTTCATGGTCCACCCGCAGGCAAAATTCCACAAAACATCCATTCACTGTCTCGTCTGTAAAAAACTTCTTCCTGAAAAGTTATGGCAGCAGCGTGTGAACGTTTTTAAGACTATGCAAAGCCTGGCTATGGCAGGGTGGAACAAAATGACATGCATTACCAGGTGACATTTATATTTTATTATTTATTTGTAAAAAATATATATTATATATTACATCTGCCAACAAAGACTCATTGAAGTGAATGAGTGGCTTGTGTGTTGTTTTCTGTCTGAACACAGCCTTCGTCATCAACAAATGATTTAATGTTTTCATTAAATAAATGATTATAATTTCTTTGTATTATTGTAGCTGCTGTTGTTGTTGTGTTTATATCCGAGCATGAATAAAACGATTGTCTAAGCTGAAGGCTGCAGCTGTGAAAGCACGGCTTTCCACACGCCCATCATTTGTCACAATTCCCCCCATCAAACAACAACAAATAAAAACGCCGCGTCCTCCCACATTTACACGCTGACCACGCTGGCAGTCTCCGTGTGCACCGCTCCCCTCATGTCCCGCCCCCGGGCAACCACCCACATCCCTCCCACCGCTCCCCAAAACGCACGCTCTCGCTTCGGCGTGACATAGGTGACGCGGCCAGCGGCGAATGAATCTCTCTCTCGCTCATACCACGTCTCTCTCTCTTTCCATTCCTGTCACATGTGTGTACTGTCTGCCGGCTGCGTTGTCCCTCAGTTTGGTCTCCACTCGCCCCGAGCATAACCGGGTCCGCCACGGCAGCGTGACACGCGGCAGTATGCTATGTTTCAGCACCGAGTGGTCGATGTCGCGTGACTCTTTTCGACTCGCCGCTGCTCGTACTGTCCCCGCTTGTCAGAAGCAGGTGCCGGCTGACGCGGCGTGGCAGCGGCGTGGCAGCGGCGTGGCAGCGGGGAAATTGAGCCGCTGTTTGACTCTCCGGCTGCGAGTGCGCATTTGATGTATTCCGGCCAACGACCAATAAGCTTGTGATAAATAGACTGAAACTCACTTTCTCTATCGTAATTTGTCTCAGCTGTGCACACTAACTTCTCAACTTTTAATATTGCTGCAGAGAAATATCAATAACTGTGTTTTTCTCTCTGCAGAAAAGACTTTCTTTCAGTGTATTAAAGAAAAGTTTCTCATCTCGTCACACACGCCTGTACTCTGGCTCCAGAAACCCTCGAGCTACCGGACAATGGCATCTCACGGCATCCGAGGCTTCATCTTTCTCGGCTTGAGGGACTTTTCATGTCCGAGGCAACACGGTCCCTGAACCGTTGCATCATATTTGTGTGAGTGATAAGTAATCCAGCATGCGTACGATTCTGTTTAAGATGCAAGTGGCAGATAAGGAGGGGAACATTATTTTGTGGTGCTCCAAGACAGAGGTGGAGTGGTAGCCAAATAGAAAGGGTATTTTACAAATATCATGAACCTCTTTCTTCCATCATACCTTGTGGCAACCAAGACGTCTGATTGCATAGACGTCTATGGGAAAATGACCCTACTTTTTACTTGATTTATTACCTCAATCAACATGAGTTTGTGGTCACAATCTCTAGTTCCAAGTCTTCGTCAATACAGCACGATGTTTATTTAGTAAATTATGGTTCCACCCAGGGTCATATAGAAGATAAAGTACGGTATGCTTTGGGGCGTGGCTACCTTGTGATTGACGGGTCACTAAGCTGTGGTCCTTGGAACCTTCACTCTCTTTTTTTTGTTTTCAGTCCTTTTTGGACGCCCATAAACGTTGTCAGTTCTGGTTGCAAAAAACCCAGATGGCAACGGCCATTAACTACATGGCGACCGCCAAAAATGCAAAAATGCTAATCTTCAGAAACGTATAAAAGCAGGCCTTGTCATGGGACACTGATCTCAGACACGCTTCAAGTCTCTGCAAGTAGATTTCCATTCTGTAATGAAATAAAAACAGAATTGGCATGCAGCAAAAAGTCCTTAAAACCCATGCAGCCTTTTAAAAAAACAGCTCAAATTTAAATTGCAATACCGTTTCTGTACCCACGTTGGCTTCGAGTGTTTATCCCACTGATTCGTTATGTTCTGGGGTTAAAAGAGTATCAATCTCATCACTTGGAGAGTCAGGAGTATCAAAGCAATGGTAATGAGAGTCCAGAGTCGGAATGGCAAGCCTCTCGGTTTGAAGAAAAGATCTGCTCACTGAGGCAACTGATTCCATTGATTGTTGAGCAGTATGAAACCGCAGACCTGGCTGCACTCTAGAAACAAACCTAGGCAGGCAACACGCCCGTCTGCCTCCCGGCCGATGATTATTGACTTAAAACAAGTTCCGAGGCGGTGGAAAATCTGTCGTTTCCTGTCGATAGTTAGCTTTACATATATACTGTACATCCTCCCCATGCAAATCCCGAAGTCCGTTCGTCCCGTTTTTCTTCAAGCCGAAACATGATTTTGGCCCCCGACTCGCTCTCTTTTTGCATGTCCTGCACTTGCCCGCTGACTCCGTCCACCACGTCCCGGGGCTGACGGTCGGGAACTGCTCCGCTGTGAAGGTTGTCTCCAGCAATGATCCCCCCGCTCATTTATTGCACCCGGCGAATAAAGTGCTTTCTGATTCCAGCTCTCTTGGTTTGTTGATTTTTCCTTGTTATGAGCATAAGCTCGGCGCGACATGCCGCACCTTGGGGAGACGGAGCTCGACGTTTGGCTCCGAGTGCGAGGCAAACTAAGTGTGTTTGTCTTCGCGGCTCGGCGCGTCTCCTGTGTGTGCACAGACGACGGAGTGAGGAAGACAGGCAGTGTGATTGCGGCACTAGCTGTGTTTTGTGGTTTTTTTTTTAAATTTCTTCCCTCTGGTTGTGAGACTTTGAATAATTTGCAGGGTGTCTGACTTTAATCTCGCTGTCGTCTCTTTGAGATGAAACAGGTGGGCTATTGCTGCTGCCGGTTTGTCTCGCGCACTGTGACGAAGAGCGACGTTTTTTTTGGGGGGGTGAGGCACAAAAAAAAGAAAATGACACTCAACGGGGCTTTCTCAGCACCACAACAAATAAAACAATCCACTACGGCCTTTCTTTGTCCAACGTCCACTGTTTCACGTTGCTATTTTGGAAGAGGAAATGAGCTTTTGTCGTCCAGCTCTAATACTTCCTCTCTGCATGACACAGCTTGTGACTCGTGATAGTCTGACTCAACGGAGGGAACAGTGATTTCTACTTTCGCTGCACAGCTGGTGGACTGTCAGCACCAATTGTTTTTTTCTTTTTTTACCCCCTCTGTACTCATAACTTGTTTTTTTAAGGAGGGGCGGGGGGGTTATTACATCAGAGCTAATCAGTTTCTGCTTCCCATATGAGTGCATTAGTACACAGAATGTGTTGGTTAAACAAATGCACTCTTTTTTTTTTCCCATCGGCATCAAGACCCATCTGTGGCGGGAGATTTATGAAACAAGGTGGAATAAAAAGCAGAGATTTGTCCTGGTAGTGCGAGTCAAAGAACTGGCAGAGGTTCTTTGATGAAAAACGCAAAGAAAAAAAGGAGGGAAATGGACTTTGCCATACAAGCCACCAAGCTTTTGCTGAGCATGCATCGAAAGTCGGACGGCGCTTTAAGAAATAACTTTGTCCTCGCAGGTCAAATTCCGAACTCGTCTCTCGGGATCAAATTTTCTCCATAAACTTTGTTCGTCTGGTGTTCTTGGCTTTCATTTACCAACTGCAGTCTTTTTCATTCATACACAAGTGGCAACAACACACCTGCGATACGCACACATACACCCCCCCCCCACACAAGTAAAAAATACTGCTGCCAGTGAAGTGGAAATCTAGCCTCTAATTGTCTTATAGATCTTTTCTCCCCCTCCTTCCTTCGTTCTCCTCTAACTGTTTGAAATAGATGGCTTGTAATTTTACTTCTGGCCTCAGGAGACTGAAGTAACAATTGCCAGTCTGGTTCAAAACTGCAAAGAAATGGCAGGCGCCTGACATTAAGGGCTGGCTTCATTATGACCGTGTTTGGAATAAAAGGCATATTGCTGTCCGTGTTTGTCATGGACGCTGCGAGGAGTTGAATTTGTGCCTTTTCCCCCCTTCTTTTTGGCACAAATCCAAGAACTGTGGCGTAAACAAGAAATAGCAGTGCGTTGATTTGTAAACCCATACATTAAAGGGATTAATACATCTGTATGTATGGATGATGCAGATTTTTAGGCTTAATTTTTAGCCACTGCAGATTCTTTCAAGGGGCTGAGAAAAATAAGTTTAGTTTAACATCAATGGCAACGCAATGACAGCTTTTCTGATCCAGACACATCAAGAGCAGCGTTCCCTTGAACATTATCCAGACTCTGCAGCCAAAAACAACACCAGTCTTCAATAGATTCATACATTCGCTATATTTATGAAGAATTCACACATCAACGATCTTCTTCATTAGCAAAACGGCAATTAAAACTTCATGTGGAGGAATGTACCTCAAATGTGTGTTGTGGATCAAAACACGCCTGTCGTCTATATTAAAGAACAGTTTTGCATATATTGTAAACGGCCAGCATCAAAAGGACGGGAGATTAAAGAGAGCAAAAACTGCTTCAACGCGCAATATAGATGCCTGACAATTATTTTAAGATGTACTTAAAAATAAAACTGAGACACTGTCTTTAAAATACTTCAAATGGAGTAGAAGGTTGCGAAAGATCCATGCAATCACATTTTTTTAATTTATTTTGCAATCTTTCATTTCTCAAAAACACACAAAAAAGTTCTTAGGGAGACCGTCCAATTTCTTTTTTGGTCTGTTAATATACTCATTTGTTAAAATAGGTACCCATGACCGTCTGCGTCCAGGTCGTGGGGCATAAACTGCTGCATATGTGGAAAAGAAAATCGGGGTATGAAGTGTTTTCTGGCTCCAGAGGAAGCGGTCAAGTCTGATGAATTGCCTTAAGTGATGTCACTTGAGTCAGCGGAAGACTACAAGTTGAAATATGAAACAAAATCTGGAGTTAGCTAACCAGCATGACACACCCAAACAGTATGCAGTTGCATTGTGGGTAGTGTAGGCTATTGCAGGTTTTGACAAGAAAAAGAGAATGCACAGAGTAAAATCTACTGCATCGATTTTGATTTCTTTTTCTTTCTTGTATTTTTTTTTTACCGTCCATCCTGAGTCAGACTGTGTTATAGCAGCGGGTTGCCGAATCGATGGAGTGCTCTTTTAAGGGAACCATCAATCCATTCTAAGGCAGTGACAGGAAGTCAAAGTGAGAGACACACTCACTGGCGTACTGCAGATTATGACTAGGCGAGTGGTAAGTGCACAGAGGAGAGGAGGGCGAGGAGGGCGAGGAAGGGTATAGAGCGAGCCTCTCGCGGGCTACACAGCCACCTTGGATCTCTGCCCCCCATTCAGGGACGGCCTTTGATTCCAATGCGTTTGATGCTTGACTTTTAGGGGGGCCAGAGTCTCATAAATACAGAAGAAGAAAAAAACAGCAGGTGTGACTGCATAACTCCCGGCCTCGGCCTCATCTCACTCATCCTTACCTCAGTCATTTTTTTTACGCCTAGTGCCAACGCACGCCATCTCTCACATCCCTCTTTCTCCTCCTCCTCCTCCTCTCCTTCTTCCAGCTACCAGCCTGTGACGCAACTCTGTTGCCATGTCGTTGTCATTCAGTGTGGCAGAATTAGCTCCTGCTCTGCGCCGCCGTGCGTTTCAAACGTACCCCTGTGTGTGTGTGTGTGTGTGTGTGTGTGTGTGTTTTTCCAATGCGAGCGTCCTGCCGTTGTGTTTCGAATGCGTGATTTGTAGTTCGCCACCGATGTGTGTGCGTCTAATTCATCTGCATGCCTGTGTCGGACCCGTCTCTGTCAAGGTTGCCTGACATTGGCTGCTGAGTCAGGCTCTCTTCAGTGAGACACTTCAAAGTGTGTGTGTGTGTGTGTGGGGGGGGGGGGGGGAGACATATAGTGGGTGGAAAGAATAAATAAAAGAATAAATAAACAAAGAGGGTGGCTCCCGACTATCGGCCGCTCTTTTGATTTCATCACCCCTTTCTCCTCAGCATGGGAGACAGCCCTTCCGTCTTGGCTCGCTAATGAATTACACCCTGCCTCACACCAGGTAGCAGAGGTCTAGACAATGACTGACTGTGTGTGGTGAAGGGAGGCAGCGGGGGTGGTGGCGGGGGCGGAGAAGGAAAAGGCGGAAAGATTGAAAGGAGAGGATACAGTGGAAGTGAGCTAGCCCGAGTCTCATTACTCTCTACTCCTGTGATCTCTCCCCGTCAAGGATGCTGAGTAGGGCTTTGTTGAGTCAGAGAGAAAAAGAGAAGGAAGAGGGTAGAGCGAGGAATGGAATACAAACAACTAAAAACTAGCAGCAGCCCAGGATGCAAAGAGCAACACAGCCAAACGAATAATTCACCACCTCGTCCGCGTCTTTTCTCTCTCTTCCACTCCCCTCCTCCTTTTCTGGAGGAGAAATTGGAAGATAATCCATTGCCCTGGCTTTGAGGATTGGCTTTGAAGGATGAGACAGACAGGCCTGTGCCAGAATAAGAGAAGCTAAAATGTTCGGGGTGTTTGATGGCTCAGTGCGAGAAGCCTTCAGAAGAAAGAAAAGACGCGACAAGGAAACAGCGGCTACTTAGTCTAGCTGGTGTTTTCGGTATACGGGCCACATTATGATGAGTCATGTTTTGACGACGGATGTCTGTATCGTGAGTGTAAATGTAACCCCCCCCCCGTAACAACACGGTCAGGAGGGAGACGGACTGCGAGCCTTCAAACCGTTCAGGCTACCTCCACTTCTCTTCACCGCCTTTTCTATTTTCCCGTTTGAGAGTCCCTCGGCCCGACTGACAAGAGGCCTTGTTCTCCCGCTTCACGTCCGGGCGCTGTGTCTCGGTTCAAGCCCCGTGACACCCGTCTCTCCCCGATCCCGCGTTGAGTCTCCCAGTCCGAGAGGCAGGGTGATAACAAAGGGGCACGAATACGCTTACTGTCGCTTTTCTTTGACTCCACCACACACCTCCAGGCAGTAAATCTGGCTCTCCATTCTATGGATGAACAAGGTCAGATTGAGAAGCCAAGGGCATAATCAACCAATGGGATGTAAACAGACAGGATACAGAATAGTTTTAGGATATTACTCACATTAATTTTGCATAAAGTATTTCTGTTGTTTTCCCCTTCAAATGGGAGATTAACCTTGATTGTGTGAAATATGACATCTGAAAACAATGCAACGCTCAATAGATGTGACAGTTGGAAACGATCCTGAAAGAAAAAGAAAAAAAGAAAAGCTCAATCTTTTCTTTTTTTTTAGTGTCCCATGGTGCATTTATATTGGCTGGTGTGTACTCACAAAAGTGCTGCGCACGGTTATCCACAACATGCTTTATGATTTTGTGGTAACACAATAATAGCGGCTTTCAGACGGCTCCCGCTCGATACCACTTGGTGAGCGCTAAGTGGCATGTTGCGGCTTTAAAACTGCAAATATTTGTAGCGGAGGTCAAGCAAAGCCTCAAAATATCCTCTAAGCTTCTTTCCAAGAGCGTTTCAGGTCACGGAGTCGTTTGACCGGATCGGCTTAAGCCAATTTATGTCTACGTAAGTGCACAACAAAACCCGGATGAGGACTCTCTTTATACACATGAGGATAGGATCGTCTACTCAGCATTAAAATCAAGATAATATTTGTTTTAAAAGGTCTCCTGCTAAATAATTCATTTTAATGATGCATATAGAAACACTGAAATAGTTATCGGGGTTTCTAACCTCTTACATTTTGACTTGTTTTCTCTTCGACACAGTTTAACTCTTAATCTTTTCTTCATATTTAAAGTTACTATGAGAAACAGGGACTGAAAGTTCCTTGCAGTAGCAATGAAGTTGCTGATTTGGGAGTATTTTTCGTACACCTTCAGCAAACAATAAAGTGCAGCTAATGTCAACAAAACAAGGTTTAATAGAGAAAAAAGAAAAGCCACTATATTAACCGTTAATAAGCATATCAATCATTCAATCTGACAATGAAATGAACACACTGTGTTCAGGTTCCAACACCAGCAGGAACCATTTCCCTGTGTCCCTTCCCCTTCTGGCTAAAATAGCACACAGTTTGACAGCATGACTTTGGGTTTCGACTCCATAATGAAACAGTTTGCTTGTTTTTTAAACCCCAAATCATCAGTTGTCAGTACGTTAAAAGGTGCACCTGCTTTACAGTCTCGGCGGCGTCTGTTTTGCACAGAGAAATCTCCCTTCGGACTGAACCCTTTAATTTGTTGCTTTAATGAATGCACTTTGTGAACACAGCCTTTGTGTTTTACACAACTAAGGTCACGTTTCATCGCCATTTGCCAAATGTTCAGCTGAAACCAAACGTGCAGAGTTTTGCTTTCCACAGAGGGACCTGACTGCAGCTTCCTGCATCCATTCGCATGTAATTATAGTAGCATGACTGTAGTAATCACACCACTTGCTGGAATGTGTGGCTGTGCATACAGATGGCATCATCACTTGTGATTATGCTAGACAATGATGGGATTCAATGATTGACATTAGGTAAATACTTTCATGAAGACTTATGAATAACACATGCATGATTAAATAGTTTAGTTATTTGTCACAAATACAACTTGTTTCATCCAGCTTCTGAGATAAGAAAAACAAACTAAACAATATGCTTTGCTGTTTTTTCCCGCAGATTCAGACAGTGGCTACTTTTCTTCTTTTTTTCTGCACCAAACTGACTGTTGCCTCGGTTGCACAAATGTTCAAACGGCATCTCCTCTCCATTTAAACCCATATGGGATTAAAGTAAAAGGGATTCTCTCCTCTGACTAATCTCCTTAACAATGTGTTGCTCCCCTCTTTCTCCGGAGCTGCTGAAATTCCACCAAGCTTGATGATTCAACCTCGTACCACTCTGCCTTCTCCCCTCGCTTTCTTCCTTTCCTGTATTATCCCTTTTTTGGCGTGCGCTTCTGGATTAACTCTCATCCTTTCGAAAAAAGGAGGAAAAAAAAGACAGAGGCGACTCAACGCCGATGACTTCTTGTTCAAAGTGGTTTAAAGATGAAATTACTGATGTATTTTTAGACGAGCATTTAGCACAGGTTAAATGTAAGGCCTAAAGGAAAGGTACAGAGAGTAGACATGAGTGACTGCATGACTGGATGCTTTACTTGTGATTGGTTATTTCTTTTGTTGCATCCACCGTCAGCACTGAAGGCCAATGAGAGACCATAAAAGATATGTATACAGTGGGCGGCCATCCACACTTTTAGGCTTCAATTAACACCGAGTGTGTCTTCTGTGCCAAGCTCATTTCTCTGCCTTGTCAGATGCTAGCAAGGCAGCTATCTGCTGTGCTCAAAGCACTTAATTTGTAACAATATTTCACGCTATGGCTAAAACTTTAAGACCTTGTTTCTTCTCAGCTGCACCGAAATGGACCAGTCCATCTGCTCAGGTAACCACGGGGGGGGGGGGGGTATCAGTCGACGCAAAGTCGCGTTAATTCCTTCGCCGTTTCTTCGATGATCTGCTGGTGTCCAGCGGTTACCGCGGGCACAGAAAACGGGGCGCACCCTCGACAACTTCAACGCGACGTGAAGCAACAGCTTCACCCGTTCCCCGACGGCTGGACCGCGCCCACTTCCTGATCGTTGAGCGGACCTAACGATGCACACCTGTTGTCACTTCCCCTGATTGGGCAACTCTAACCTAACCCGAGCGCAACAATTCACTGGTAATGTTTTTATAATACCTTTTCACGAACTGCTCGGTATCAATAGGCCCACACTTTGAGATACACTTTTAATTTAATCTTTGTGTGTGTGTGTTGGGGGGGACGGGGGGGGGGGTGCGCTTCCTAATCCCCCATTAAACCCACTATAAACCCACTATGGAAAGCACACCTGTGGATTAGAAAAATGAATCATGGCAAAAACATCCTTGAGCATGCTTCAGCTTCAGGGTGGCGGCATTGTGCACGTTGGCTCGCCGTCACACAGTCACGGCTTACTGGAATAATTTTAAGAGAACAGGGTCACAGTTAATATTTGTAACACATGCTTCTCCTGCTATAGTGAGCTGATAAGTCACTTCTTTTCTTCTTATGTAATTCAGATGAAGTCCACTTGGATGGATATGTCCAAATGCTAATAAACAACTGATGTCTGAAATGTTCTGTCTGTGATAAAAGAATTAGAGTTACAATGCCATCACATGTATTAGTGTTCAGTACGCGCAGCTTTAATCGAGAATCAAAGTCTTTACCATCGAAGAAATATTAAAGCACAGACTGAAGATTCATATACCAGCTGGCCAGATCTTAGAAAGGCTTTTTTTTCCTCTTCATTTCCCCTATCATATGGGGAAAAAAAAATCTCATTGATGTCCTATGATTACAGTAATAGACACGTTTCACCAGAAGATTATGTAAATGTAATAGCTGGACCAAGTCCCAGTCTGCCATATCAATGTGGATGACTTTGTGGTTAAATATGTGAGCCAAAAGAACAAAAATTAAATAAATCTCTATCCCAAGTCTCTTTGCTATTGAATTTGTTTCCCCCAGACTCCTTCATTTTCACAGGGAAACTTTTATATTAGTGTTATTTTTCTCAAACTTCTCCCATTAAAACGGCCGAGGTTTGTTGCAAAAACAAAATGAAATACATAAACAAGGGTGATTAATCATATATGCATCACCAGATAGGACAATCATGCGCACAACAACTGAAGGCTACTTTGTACTAATATAGGTTCTGCCTTTTATTATTCTGTTTATGGAGGTAATGATTGATGCCTCAGGCAAGTCAGCTGTTTGATACAGAATATTTATTTCCGAGGAGCAGAAGTACAATATAGCGTGATCATGATTGATTATTTTATAGGCAAAACCTCCATCTGGCGGACTATCGCTGATGCGTTCATCCTTTCAAGGCACTGGCGATCACGGCTTTTATTGCAGCGCTAAGTGACTCTGTATGTGTCAGGCATCGTGTTTTACAACTCCATGTTTCAAACCAATTTCTGCAGGTTGATGGTGCTTTTGATTTTGAGTCTCATCATATTTGCCTCTCTTTTTCCTTCTTTTTTTTTAGCAGGGGGGAAATATTGATTGTTTACAAAAACACATGGTTTGCGAGAAGCAGCACCTCTTGAATCCTTAATTAGAAACCTGGATACTCGAGGAATGTTTTCAGCCCTTTGAAGTCAAACCACTCTGGGATAGAAAAAAATAAATAAATAATGAAATATTTAAAAAAAAATGGATTGCTTCTCAGAGGAATATAATACATCAAGAGCACACATTCCGCTCACTCTCCCATGTTCTCATAAGCCATAGGGGACGTGCTTAACAGTATATAATTACTTCAACCTGCAGCTGTGCATTGCCGTCTGAAAGGTAAACTTCCCCGAAATTCCCTGTGAGAGGCCATCTTACTTTTGTTCTTTGAAAACAGGAGTTCTTTGATGGTGGGAACGTCGTCATCTGCACTGCAGGTATCCTGTTTTAGAAACTTCCTATCAATCAAAATGCAAACACATGAAAGTGTATCTCCAGGCGAAGCCAATGGGAACGTGTGTTTCTGGTTAAGTACAAAATTAGTATGGGATAATTGAAGTGCGACTCATATAGACGAGGAAAATCTTTTACTGGAATCTACTTTCAAGTGTAGCCTCTTTTGCATTTGTATGTGAGACTTCTGAGTTAGTTATTTTACAAAAATACACTCCCAACACTGCACAGCCCAACTGTAAATCTCCTAGGAGCTCCTCCTTGGGTGCTGGTTGTTTGAGTTTTGCTTTAGCAGTCCATTTTACACCTGAATCTGGTGATGCAGCATTAAGCCCTGATTCATTGTAATACTAAATTGAAATGGTGGAGTAGAACTCTTTTCAGCACTCACCTTCTCCTTTGGGATCCTTGGAGACTCACTCCTCGTCCATATGATTGTGTTTCTTCGCCTATGTACCATTTCGACGCTAACAACACTTTTTTTTCAATCGCCTTGAAGCGCACGCCTTTGCAGTCCTTGGAGACCATCTCATACTCAGTCCCATCAAGACCGATCTGCTTTTTTTTTATCAAAGAAGCCCCTGACCTCTATAGGTCTTTTGTGTCACTGTGTACCAGAACATAACACCAGTGAAATAACACCTCGTGAAAGCATCAATCCTGCTCTTGGGTTATGAGAAGAAGTGCTGGGGATACGCCTGCCAATTTTATGTTTGGGTATAAGGAGAAGGATCATTATGAATTATTCTTAACTACACACTTTAAATGGCACTGATTACCAAATCATTGTGGTCAAGTTCTCGCATTTGCAAAAGGCGGAACAGGCATTTTCACTACTCATAATCATAATCTTTCCTCATTAATAACCAGCCTGAGGAAGCGGTCGGCCTCTCTGGTTTTTAGTGTACATATTATTTAGCAATTAGATTGTCCCTTGATGGTTGATGGTGAAATGTTGTTATTTTTTGCCACAGGGGCCTGTTCTTGGCCCTACATAATTGTCTAAATGCAAGCTATCTTTTGGGCCTTTTAATTAATACTACTCTAAGATATTGTTTCACTAGGATGCAGACAACTCTCAGTCGTGTCCATCAAACGTACCTCGGCTGACAAAGTGACCTAAAAGGAATCTACTAGAATAAGTACGCCCCACAACTTCCTTCCTTAACTGGAATTTTATTTTGATATAATAAACTTGTTTGGCTCATTGTTTCAGCAGTAACTCCAGTGGGATCCAGGGGTTGATATAGATATGCTAACACCTGCAACGCTCTCCAACCAAACTTTCACAACCAAACTTTCACAACCAGAATAGTTTCCTGCTGAACTAGCGAAACGCATTTATATCACATCCTGACTTGCACCTCTTCCTGTCCCAGAAAATAGAAGCCGGTCTCACCTTCACCATCCCCAAATTGCTCCCTACATTCCTCCTGGCAGCCCCGATCTGATTGTATCAAATTCAGATCTGTGAATCTGTACTGGCATGCCACTTCCGAGATCCACACCCCCATGGTGCCTTTTTGCTCCCGGGTGCATCCTATGCCTGTCCTGGACACTTAGCACCCCCCTCTCTCTGTGCTGACCAGTTCATCGAGTCAATCAGTCACGGTCCCACTGTCTCTTCAGGCTTTCTAGCAGTGGATTGACCCTCAAAACTTCAGTCAGCAGAGTCACTCACTTCTCAAGAAGGTCTTTCCATCAGCTCCTCCTTGCCAAATCACTCCGGCTCTCTCCTCCTCCACACTCTAATTGCCCTCAAAAGTGTCTCCTATCCCTCCTTTGCTCGTTAAAGTTCATTTCCTACCATTCCTCGCTTAAATTCTGTAGTTGCATGAATATTGTCAAGATAGCATGGCTTGTTAATGTGCATGTAATTTAGGTGAATTGAGACAAAGTGTCAGCAACTGTATGGTTGAATTAGAAATCCATATAAAATTGGTTTGTTTATATGATATGATGTCCACAAGAGCCATGCATGTGTTCTACATGCGTTCAGAAGTTTTATCATTGTGACTAAATTTGCATAACTTTATTTATAACTATATTTATAACGGCAACATTCCAGATTTTATTTAAAAAAACTCTTCCCTAACCTACTGAAATAATATTGCTGTATTATATAGCTTTTTTCCAAGGTAAGACTTTTTTCAACCTTCCGTGGCATTGTGGAATTAACTTCCAATCCGATTCCAAAGTATTCGGAGAGAAATCTTTTTACGTTTGAACATTTCTCCTGATTACAGTCGCTGCAATATCACCTCAGGATTTTGGGCAGATGCCAAAGTTTGGTGCACAGTTCCACATCAATATTAAGTGATAATATCAAAAACGAACAAACCTGAAATTAATTTACATCTCTGTGTCCTTGCAGGTCTTGGCCCCGTAAACCTTGAGATGAAATGCATGAAGTTGCACTAATTTCCAAGGCAGTTGCATCATCATCTGGTCAAAGAAAATCTGCAGGAAAAAAAAGGTGTGAACATGTTACTTCAGGGTTCGTTTGAAAAGCAGGGATATTGAACATTTTCAATGGTTGTATTAAATCGCACATGTGGGAGGGAGAAGTAGGCGGTGTGCTGTGTAAAAGGGGTGGCGGTGCTGGACAGTGAATATAAAGGAGTTTTAATCACAGCCTCCATGTGATATGTAATATTAAAATAATGATAGGCAGAGAAATAATTACAAGGACACAGCTTCCGCAGGTAATTGCAGGTTGGTTAAATTGTTGAGCTCAATACTTTATCACAGCACACTAAATAGTGAGTCCGTGGAAGAAAGCCTTTGTTCCATGAGAACAATGGTTGCTGCTCAAAGGCAATTCATCTTTATTAATACAAGGAGAGAAGCATCTGCTACAGGGACAATTTTTTTCGCTCCTAACTCATCAAATAGCGACACTTGGCCAATGGCCCTATGCTGTGCAAATGTTATTTGCGCCGCAAAAGGGGGCGTGGCTTATCTCTGTGGCTTATCTCCGTATAAACAGTTACCGTTTCCGCCATTCACCATGGAAATATCCACGAGTTCTGCTTTATACTTGTTGTGTAAATTCCACATACGTCGGAAGCATCAAACGCCATCGTCTCTGGGTTCATAATATTATCCGTCGTCCCACAGCAGCGTCTGAATGACGGCCGCTACCAGCGCTACTTCAGGCGGACCAGCAGCAGTTTGATTCAGCAACGGCAGGGCGGCAGTGACGAGCGGAACATCTCAACGCTGATTGGCTGACGCAACTCAACGTTACGCGTTTTTTTTTTCTTCGCCAGAGTTGGAAAATTTAAACTTGCGGAATCTACTCATGCGTCAATTTCGCAACGCTTTTGGTGTGAACGCAGCATTACTCTTCAAACTATGACGCTCTAGCTAGCCCTGTAGCATCAGTTGTGGACGTGGCATGGACGCCGTGTCAGTATGCATGGTGTCTTTGTTATTTTTATCTGTACTTGTTAGGTTAAGGCAACAAAACTACTTAGTTAGGTTTAGGCAACAAACATAACAAGTCGTGGTTTGGGTTAAAAGTATTGTAAGTTTGTTACATAAAAGAAGTACGCTTGTTAAATAACTTACGCTGTGTTAGCTAAGTACGCAGTTACATAACAAAGGTACGGTAATAAAGGTCAACATTAACTTTGTTTCCCACGGGACATGAACAATGCCCTCCTGGGTGAAAGTCCTGTGTTTGCCTGATTGTGTTATAATGGTGATGACTCTACATTGGAGGTTCTTGAAACGCCAGCGCATTTCATACAGACGCTAAAGATTGTCTGCATCTGTAGCATATTTTTTAGCAAAATCTATTTTCAAGCAATATACCAAAACACCAAAGGCCTGACCAATGCACGGTAAAATGGGGACATATTCTCTAAAGCCATCATTGTGTGCAGAACAGTTGGAGCCAAACACTTGCCCACAACAATAGTACTATTTAATTACTGTAATGGGAGAAGGAAAGTCACAATGTGTCAAAGCCGTACTCCCACAACAGCCTCCCTATTTATATGCAAGCATTACATAAGTTGCGCATGTGTTGGCCGCAAACAACTAAGTGTTTGATGCTGCTGCTGCAGAAGACTGGCCGACATTTGAGTCCTTCACCTTATTTTACTTTAACATTTCATAAATCTCTGAGAGGGGTAAAAACATCATTACCAAGTTCTTCGGCGAGCATCATTAGTGCAAAGGCCAAACAGACAATAAAGAATACTTATTTCAATTGGGGGGGGGGGAATAAGTCATTTATTTTCCAATATGTTATTAATTGCTTTTATATTTTGTGAGCAGGGAGAACCATAGATCAATGGTCTGGAGCAAAAAGCTTACAGGGACTAATTTGTAGGGCATTCAATCGTGTTGTATAATTCAATGATTTTCAAGGCTTTTTGTAAGGATTTAAGTTCCTGCAACATATCTCTTGTAAAATGTTTTAGTTAAGTAAAGCTGAATGAAAATTGTTTCGTTTCTACAGAACAGTCAGCTTTGTTGTCCATTGTTTTCAGCAGCCAGAAGGACATTGTTAGACAGGAGTCAAAAGCTAATGTGAGCCATTGTGATTGAGGCGAAAAGAAAACGGGGAGAAAATATGGCGTTTAGCTGGATCTTTGGGGGCCAGTGTTTGAAAAATACAACAGCTCAACAATATCTCAGCAGCAATGGAAACTCACAAAGTGTGCTCGGGGGGGTATCAAACGGATGAGGCTGCATTTAATTTTCTTTGAGGTGGCCCTGGCAATAAAGTGTGGCTCATGGTGATAAGCAGAGTGGAGCTGAAGCACATCATTGCAGTTATGTAAACCATGGGAGGGATACAGTGGGCATTCTCCTACACAGTGTGTGTATGTGTGTGTGTGTGTGTGTGTGTGCGCTCTCAGCAGGTACAGCACATAACAGTCTTTTTTGTGTGCTTTTTCTAAGCTATATTAAACATTTCTCTCTTCCAGCTAAGTACTGTTCAAGAAGTTTCACCAAAAAAGATCAAATAAAACAGCAGAAAGCCGAGTTGGTGCCTTTTTTTTTTATTTTTAGAGTCTTCAAACGAATCCAGGTGACATCATACTTGAGATTTGTTTTCTTCCCATTTAGGTCTGGAGGCGACCTGCCTTTCATCACCAGGCAGAACCTCCGTCCCCGTGTCCGTACAAGCCAGTGCTTACCGCACAGCGTCTTGCCTCGCCGCTGCTTGACCTTGATGCCATATAGTAAACTAAGCCCTCCCAGAAGTCGGTTTTGTCAGTCACTAGCCATCCTCATCTCCATCCTTAATCTAGAGTAGCAGTTATTCCCCAAATCCCAACGCAGCCTCCAACCACAAGCCGCCAGCTCACAACACTGACTCAAACGGAGACGAGATATTTTCTGACAATGGGAGGAAAAGCAGGGGGAGGCCCGGCGCAAGTGGAAAGCTGTCAGCCAGCCATCAAGTGCAGTTCACATCAAATGCGTGTCCATGTTTTGTGCCACGGCACCACTGTTATGTATTATCATAATGACAAAAAGGGCTTTCTTTTTCTCCATTTTTGTTTTGACGTTGTGTTATTTATGTATTTATTTATTCAGCGTGACTGATATGATGTCTTTGTTGCTCCACTTACAGACTTGCCTATTTAAGTTAAATGTCAATAGCCCTGGTTAATGTCTCCTCAATTGAGGCATCCCCTGAATGTTTCCGTTTCAATAGCATAGACGTTTAATTGTGTTACCTTAACTGCCTGATGATGGGTTATTAATTTCCAGAGCAATTTTGCTAACTGACGAACCACATCGGGAGTGCAGAGGCGTAAAAAATAGGT
Organism: Taurulus bubalis; assembly: GCF_910589615.1. NCBI lineage: Eukaryota > Metazoa > Chordata > Actinopteri > Perciformes > Cottidae > Taurulus > Taurulus bubalis. The sequence continues at coordinate 8,497,101 of NC_136609.1, forward strand.
CAGCAAAAGCTGATTTAGCAGGGCATAGAGATTAATCATGAGTTACATTTTAATAAGGTAGGTGTTGCTGTTATTTATTCATTAATTTCTCTTGAGCATGTGTGTGTGTGTGTGTGTGTGTGTGTGTGTGTGTGTGTGTGTGTGTGTGTGTGTGTGTGTGTGTGTGTGTGTGTGTAGTACACTAGACAACACTTTGGTCAAAGTCAATGGATCACCAAAGTCATTAGGATTCATAGCGCATCCGTCCACCGTTAATACAATACATCCAATTGTTTTCTTAAGATTTTGATAAAAGCGAAACAACTACCCCAACACTGCCATCCAGGGAGCTTCTATCAAAGCAAGGCCAGCATGGTTAAGAAAAAAAAGAAGAAATATGATAATAAAATGGACATTTCTGGAACCACTCTGTCGCCGATAAAGATGTACGGTGGCCTGAGTGCTAAGCAAGGTCTTAAATGCATGCAGTCATTTTCCTCCAAACTGATAAAGGTCAAGATTTCGATTGTCTCCAGGAGCCATTAGGTAATTCAACAGCAATATTCTGTGAGGTGCATCATCCTGTGATGTAGACTGCAGTGAACATTGGTCCCCAGTCAACAGCATTACAAATGATGTAGCGTGACGGATTAAAATGCTACCTCAGAGTCTCCGCTTTGGACGATCCTATCTGGCCTCGCCTCCTATGGGAGAGCACCAGTATCTCTCCTTCACGGTGGAGGAGGAATTTCCAGGAAGATGGATTTTCATGTATTGTATTCCTTTGAAGGTTCCAGGAGGTTGAAGCGGAGCTGGCACACTCTTTTGCACACACGTGCATGCACACACTGCATTTACATTTTTTTGTGTGTTGCATTTGAGGTTCTGAGTTGTTGAAAAAATTCGAGGAACGACTCAATTTAATTGGTTTGAGAGAATTCCCGAGCTTTGGAGATTAATTAAAAATGAAAGAATGTGATGTGAAAGAGCAAGAAGAAAAAGCAAAACAGCTTCTGTGAGTGTTGGTGAGTATTATCCAAAGATATAAACCATTATTTTTTCATATGCACCCACTGTGACATCATGTGATGTCATTTTCTGATTGTTTTCTTCTCAGTTTTCATAACCTTTGACTGCAAGCAGGTGGATACTCATGCAATATTCATCTCGCTCGTTAATGTATTCTTCAGTTGTTTTTTGCTTTTTTTCACATAGCAGCTGCAACAAATTATATCAATAAATACAATACATAAATTGTAAGTACTGTTAATTAGTATGTTGTGTAAGCCGGGTTGAACCTTGAGGCAAACAGCCTTTTCTCTGTTATGTCTCCACGCATGGATTCCACTGAAGATGAGTTTAAATGCATATGCACATATAATGCGTATGTGTAGACAAAGCCTGGTTTATTGTATTCATTTGTTCCCTAGAGCTCCGTTGTTGGCCGAAAACTAAGGAAAGCTGTTTATTTCCAGCTCATCCCATACACTTCGTTCTGCTGCCACATTGTAAATACCTCACATGTACCATATATGTGTTAATCCACGCCTAAAAAGAGTTCCTTTTCATGTGCACGATTTACTCTTGTTTTTAAGCATTCTTCATATATATTTTTCATTTATTATTATCTATATTTAGATTTGCAAGATGCAACAAACGTGGCATCAGAGATGGGCAAACACATTGTTGGTCATGGGATTTATTAACAAGACCAGTATGGAACAGCAACATGCTTCTCTATTAAAAGACTAAATTTGTCCACTTAATATTGCTCATGCACGCTTCCCCTGAGATACATCCGCTAAGTTGCCTTTTCCTCTTTGTCAGTCAAGTTAATGATCCCTTCCTACGGAGACGATGGTGCCAAATACTCTCACCATCCCCATCTCTACCATCTAGTCGGCAAACACAAAGACGTTGGCGTTGTTAATGTTGGCACAGCGAGCGTCATAAGAGAGCAACCATTTTGAAATCTGGACCACGGAGTGCAATTCAAGTACTGTAATATTTAGTATTTTCATGCTTAGCCCTGCCCGTCCATTTGTATCCATCTCCATCTATCATGCCAATCGACTGGGCAACCCACCAAGGAAGCGAGCGCACCAACACGGGGGTTTGCATGCTGGCGCCACACGTGATATTTCCTCATCACTGGTTGAGTAAGGAAGCATCACCGTGGAGGTTATCTTTCCCCTCACAGGGATTCTAAATTGACCTCGTATTTATTTTGCGGCACACACTTTTTCGACTCGGTAAAATGGCGTCGCCTCTGATAGTGTGCCATTACCTCAAAGTCATCAATGTTATCTTTTTATCTTAAAAAAAAAAAAAAGATTATTATTCCATCGGCCTCTTTTAGGCATTAACATGTAATTTCAAGTTTTACCGTGCATGACATAAAGCTGTCAGATGTGCTCAAGGAAATTAATTACTCAATCAAAACCTAATGATGAAACCTCATTAATTTCTGAAAAGCAAAAAAATCGGATTGATTAATTGAGATAGAGCACTCGAAATAGCATCTTTTTAAAGCAGGTCAGTCTCAATCGTCTTTTAGATTTCAGCATTAATAACATGTTCCAAAACGCAGCCATACAAAAAACCTTTGAACATTAATGTAAAGCAACAACAAACACCATTAAAGAGAAACAACAAGAATAGGGCTAAGCTTCTTTGTTCCTTTCATTGCAATATCTTTTCAGTTACTCAACACTCTCTCTTCCTTCCCCTTTCCAAGCCCCTCCGCGTCTCCCCTCTCTCATTCATTTATTGGTTTACTTTAACCACCAGCACCAAACAGATGGGGCGACTGTGACAGCGACACACTGCTCGGGCATCTGTGTAAGTGTGTAGACAAGAGGTAATGAATTATCAGCCACCAGCCTCCAACTGCTTCATATTAATAGCGAGGTGCTCTAATTACATTCCCCTAACTTGTTGGGTCTAGAGAACCAACATTTAAAGAGATACTCTTTTTAAGTTCTCAGTTTCAACTTATAAACATGAGAAATAAAATAACACCACACTCACAAAACAATGGTTTAATTCTGTATGTTTAATCAGAAGCAATAAAATATCAGATCAAAGATTTGGGCTCATTGTTACTGCTTTTGACATGAGTGTACTTGTCTCCACTTGGCGCCGTGTACACAACCTCGCAACTGTTTTGAAAAAAATAAACTTGATGTATTATGTCTCAGAGGGGTTGTGTTGCTTTCTCAAAAAAAAATTGCTCACACTTATATTATAGCAAAGCGCTGAAGAGCTCAGCAACTCTGGGCCCAGCTGTTGGATGATCCGTCAGAGCGATTTATTTTCGACAAGTGTGGCTTATTTTAATTCGCTGTGGAGAAACATAAAACATAAAAAAAAATAAACATGAGATATTTTACCCCCACTATGCCAAAAAGCTTTAAAAATGACTTCCTCTTGCACAGAATATATTCACATTTTATAGAATTCTGTTAAAAAAGAGGTTATTTCAATTAAGATACAAAATGCAAAATAGGTAATGTCTTAAAGTTAAAGTGAAAAATCCACCCTAAAACTCACCCCTCGCTAGGACTTTGCTCTCTAAAGATAACGTCTTCAAACTAACAGATGTCCCACTATGCAGGAAGCCAGTTATTGACCCACTCCGGCTGCTCATAGAATGGGTTTTATGTGAATGCAGGGCTTCCAGCTGTGGATCAGAATGTGTCCCCATGCACCAGTAAAGTCGCCCATGTCTGCTGTCAGAGCCGTAGCAGTTGTTTCATTACTCGCTGTCGGCGGAGCCGCTCCGGGGTTCACCTCTGGATGACATCATCGCTGCAGTCTATTGCGGCGCTATTCAGCTTAAAAAAGGGAAGCCTGCTCGAAAAACGCTACCCTGCTTGAGCTCGCACTTTGGATGCTATTCCATGCACAGCTCTTGTCTGAATAGAAGAAGAAGAAAAAGCGCAAGCATTATTGTGGAGTTGTGGAAGTCTCTGCAAGGGTAAATTAAGGTGCTCTTGAGATAGATGCAAGTGGCATCTATCTCTGTGACAAGAGGGGTGAAGTGTAGCGAGATGACAGGCAGGCTCGGAGAACGCCATGCATATGGATGTTACAGTAGAAGCAGATGGGACAGAGGCAGTGACATTGTCAAGGTAGGGAACACCTGTGCACCGGCTCTCCGGGTCCCAGTAGCTGGTTATCAAAGTGCCTTGTCTGCATTTTTGATGAATATGTGCATCAGGCGCTGAAAGCATCATGACAACTGCACCAAGGGACGAGGCCCCAATGGGGGCTTCTGACCCGTGAGCTGTGGCGGAAATAATACGGTAGAGATGGTGTAAACATGTTGTCGCCGTACAGTGCTTGCTGCTATGTAAGACCGAGAAAGAGCGCCTCCAAAAATAGTGGTAGCGAGCACAAGTGATGAATTTGAATGGTGTATGTGGCGTATTTGTTTATATGAGGCCCAGCAGCCCCCGAAAATGGGGGCTGAACTCTTCATCAGGAGCTCTTCCTCACTCTCCAAGTCCTCGTACTCCCATGAATCGATACCAGAGCCACTGATGTGACATAGCAAAATAAACTGCACAGCCTGGCCTTACAAGAGCATATAAGTCCATTTTACATGTTTATAGCACAATTCAACCATAAATATGACTTGAGGAGTAGAAAGTGACTTGAGAGAGCTCCCCAAGTTATGAAAATATACATTTTCATATCCCTAGCCTAGCTTGATGCCACACACCTTTCTGGAAAGCTTACGACCTACGGAATCCGCCAATACCACCAAATCCCTTGTCAGACAAAGCCTTGCAAGATATCAACCACATTGCATTTGAAATATGACTTACTTATGGATGAAGCATTACTTGCTTTGTATGTATTGGTGCATCTGGAGCCCCTCTGTTGTGGAACCAGAGGCGTCCGAGGTCCAGGAAGAAAGTTAGGGCATTTTGGCTCTCAGCGGATCTAGAACTACGGTTCACGAAACTTTGCAAAGATACTGCAAAACCCCCCAGATTAATTTTCACCAAACGGCCCTGTCTAATATTAGGTCATAGATCTATATATTGTCTCCAGTAATGGACGGGAGTCAAATCTCAGAGCTCCTGCCATCTAGCATCGAGGCAAACATGGATACATCCCAGTCACAAATGCTTAGTTTATTTCCCCGCCGCATTCTTCCCTTGATGGTCACAGCTGGGACGATGAGGTGGATATGCAGCCGAGAGAGACAGAGGGAGAAACTTCTAATGGGCTCTTGGATGTACGGGGACATTTAGTTCCAGAGGCCGAGGTCATTTATATCCATCCGTCTCCCGTCTCTTGTCTCCTTCTCTTTCTCCCTGGAGGGTGATGCTCATTCACTTTGCCTGTACATTGGCATATATTGTGAATTCAAAACGGGTCACCCTCTAGGAACAAGCTGCCCTTTCTTACACCCATGACAAAGCTATAATAAAAATGTGCTTCAGTGATTCTTTGCAAGATAAATATCTGTTTTTAGCAAAACCGTTTGACACATTCCAGTTAAACTGATTAAACAGTACTGTCAGTGCCAGTACAATGAACGACACGCAGTTGCTGATTATAACGCATCCTGAGAAATACAGCAGGGTTGACACACAACATCCTTTTGTGGAACTTGTGAAAAAAAACTGTTGATTTCCATTGCTGAGGTTCAAACAGGAAACAACGGCGACAGCGTGGCTTGAATTACGCCACGGGGAAGAGAGACAGTGGGAATCATTTGAAGATATCAACGAGGCGCCGCTGTTGTTCTGAGGATTGCTCACGCTCGCCATCATTATAGACGTGATACCACATGACATGCCAGTGGCTGGTTGTCATCGCTGTGTATGATTTATTCACAAAGAGACGTTTCGTTGTTGCACTTTCCAGTTTTTGCACTTTCCAGTTTTTGCGATATGCAGGGTTTTCCTGTTAATACGTCACCATGCTATTTTAGCGGAAATAAAGGCATATTCCACCTTTCATGAGCAGAGGATGGGATCTGTTCTGTGCTGGGATTAAGGCCAGAAAGAGGGCTCTCTTGCTTGTTTTCTACCGCCCTGTGGAGGTGCAAGAGAAGAAAATGACACAAAACAGCCGATCTTTACATGTAGCTGCCATGTGAATTGTGACTCATCTATCAGCATCAAAGATGGACGAGGTGTGACATGTTTCAGAGGCGCAGAAGCCAAGTAGGTGGGAGTTCGAGGGATGGAAAGGTCAATAAATGGATGACTTGGTGAATATTGTTTGTTTCTCATTTCCCTGATGACCGTAAATCGAATTTTCCTTGAAGCATTTTTTTTTTTACCGTGGATCAAATAGTTTGGGTTCCTGAAGCAAGGCTGCAACCAAGATTATAGAATTCTGAGGTTGCCTTGCCTTGCCTTGCCTCTATCACCCTATGATTAATACCAGATAACATTTATTTGATCTTTTTCTTGGATATTTCCTTCAAACTCACAATGCATTTTGTGGCATGATGGTGATTCAAAGCCCTCTGTGGCAGATAAAAAAACAAAACAGTGAGATTGAAAATAAAATGTAAAGAAGTACTCACTGATGGCTGAAGTGGAGCAATCTAGTCCTTTCAAGAGAGAAAATATCATACATTAGGTGTGCACATACTTTTAAGCGAGACTGCAATATCCATTAAAATGTTCAAAGAAATGAATCATGAAGATGTTACTAATGACAACAATCAAACCTTATTGTTCTCCAGAGCAACGTATGAGCAGAGATTGTTAGGTAATAGTAGCTTTGGCATGATTATGGTCTATATGTAGGCTGAATACATTCAAATGGCATTCATGTGTCCCCTGCAGCCATTTAGTGGATTCATTTATTTCATCTGTTTTCATTCTTTATTAAATTCTATTAAATTCTAGATACAAGTTTGGATATAGCTGCAAATAAGAGAGTTAATCATCTATTTAAATGGACAAAAACGTTATCAGACGAGACAGAAGTTATTTTAAAGAAATGATGCATCTTAGATGGATCCAAAGATATCTGCCATGACTTAATAACACAATTAACCTTGAGTAGATTATTGTTAAATACACACAGTCGTGTCAAAGTGTTATCTTTAAATAAAAACCTAATTTTCTATCGGACAAATTTAGTTGTTTATTAAACACATCAGTCAGGCTTTTGATTAATAAACTACTGCAGACTAATAATGCTGATATGGATTCTGATGTCTTGGATGTTCAATATGGTTGAAAGACATTCACTAATATATTATATTAAGCCGATTTTCCAATACGGAGACCGCTGGGGTCGCCAACATTAGCAAAACATTAGCATTAGCGCCGCTTTCGACTTCAATCCGTCTCCGTTTGACACGTTTGACTTTCACACAAAGCGTTGTGTGGAACATCAGAACAACGTTCCTTTTGGAAACCTCGCTGTATGTGCATCGTAAACAGCGGAACGGCAGTGAGCCTCTGCTTTGTTGGGTGATTGTGCGGATCTCTTCCGGATTAGATATATATGCCAAGGCAAACACATCATGAATATATGGAAATTACATTTTATCGGGAGGATTCAGCTTTGCCTTCAGTCATGACCAGGAAGTTTAGTTTGTCGTGACTAGAAATAGATGGCAAACCATGATTTTGTTTCCCTGAAAACAATTTTTTTTTCAGAAGTTTTTGCGCATATTTGACATCTTTAAAATTACAGAGGGATAACGAGTGTAATAAAACCTCTTCCTGTTTGCATTGTGCATTTGCGATAAACAAGTCGCTCTGTCCCCTAAATGGAGGGACATCCATCTGAATGCAAATCTCCTCATGGAAGTCTGCTTTCATCCCGGACCACCTTGTAAAGTCAATGTCATAATTCAACATACAAATGTGTGTGTGTGTGTGTGTGTGTGTGTTTGTGTCTGCGTCCGTACGACGTGACCCCTCGTGTTCAGGTTTCTCGAGCATCAGCAGGATGCATTCTGGGTCATGAAAAGGCCACAGATGAAAACAAGGGCTGACTAGCAGACGATGACTCCTTCCATATTCATGAAAGGAATTAGTAAATGTAAGCAGAAGCCGGTCAGGCAGAAAAGATCACACATTGGCGTGCGTTCCCGTATTACTTTCCAGGGGTTTGATCTTGCCTGTCACATGTAATTAGAAATCGTGGAATTAACAGCCCAGCGTGAAAATTCACACATTTGCCAAGCTGAGCCGCACAAATGTGTAATAATCGATGCATCCCGCAGCACAAACACATGACATATTTCCTGCCACTGTGAAATAATTTGAACATTTTGGCAACCAAGGTCCAAAAGAAACTAAAATAGAAGTGAATCTTAATGTGGAAGTAATTAAAGATTCCAGCAACGTGTTTGCCTCAACCATTTTTTTTTTAAGATCAAGACGTGAAATTGGAACACGATCCCTGTAGCGTTTTTAGAGAGGAACATTACAACAAAATTCATGAAATAAAATGTGTGAACCCTAACCCTAACCCGGTGTAAGCAGACATGATATTAGCCACGGCTACGCCTCAGATGCTCCGTACCAAGTGTCGGCCTTTTGGAGGAAGAGCAAGCTGCCGGGTGTCTTGCAGCTGTGCAAACAATCAATCACCTGCGATGGCAAGTGGATTACGACCCACTATCTGTGTTCATGTGCTTCTGGGACTGAGGGTGGGGTGGGGAGGGGGGGACACATTCCCCAGACATGGTGGAACAGAGTAAGTGGTGCTGGAGAAGGAAGGCCACTGCCGTCTTACAGGAAGGCCTTCTATCAGAACATGGGTAACGTATCGCTGCTTTACAGCTCAATCATACTTTTTTCTTCTTCTTCTTTTTGTTACCTTCTACCACAGGTTGAATTATTTATTTAACACCGCTCATCACAAGAAAACCTCAGTGTGCTCGACATCTAATCTCATCCATTCTCACTCCCAAGACCCCGTAACGCCTGTTACCGGTTTGTAATGGACGACTTAGGTCCCCTTTTTAAAATGCACAACGCAGTTAGTAGCATGTCGAAAAAGAATATGATGAAGTTAAACAAAACATCCACTTGATGACTTGAAAGGTCAGAATGGATTGTAATCAGCGAGCAGCAGGGAAGGAATGTATTGCAGAGCCAAACTATGAGAGACTAAAAGTGACATTTTAAAGTTGATGCGCTGGCTGCCGACACAAAGCGATAAGTTATTGGCCAGCTACAGTGCCAAACTATAAATGAACTGGCCCGTGCAAAAAGATGATTTTAAACCCTCTGAATGATTCACTCCTGACTTTTGAATGTTGGGCCTGGGTATAGGTGTTGTGCAATGGGGCAGGCGGAAGAACCCGGTTCCTGAGCTGCCGTGCAATAAAAAAACAATGCAACAATTATATCAAAACAAAAAAAGCTCACAGATGACAATATAAGCTTCTGGTGATAATGCGGCTCAGTCTGCGATCTCGATGGCAGCCTGCAGCCACGTACAGCGTTCATCATCTGTAAAGCACGAGACGTGAGCGAAGGCACCTTATTCGTGAGCTACTCAATGTGCAGAAAATCAGCATAAAGTTATTGCGACTCATTTATCTTTCCCTTTCTCTTTCTTTTTTGGCGAGCGTTATTGTCTTTCTTTCTTGTGAGGATATGAGACAATCTCCTCTTGCCATGAATACTGCAAAAAGGCAAGAAAAAAAACTTCTATCGGTCTGATGTTGTAGCAAATGAGCGCTGTGGAGAGAGAAAGAGACAGCTTGGAGGAGAGACTGGTTATTGTTTGTGTGAGACAGACAGAATCAAAGAACCCTGAGACAAAGAGAGATCACATGCTCGCATGAATTAGCATTTAAACAAGAAAACACGATCTTATCATGATGGTTTAATAAGCTGTTTAGCTTTTTATGAAGTGTGTGAGAGCACAAACGCACACACGCACACACACATGCACGAACAGTCGGCGTGGTAAAACTACGGATGAAAAGTTAAAAAGAAGTGTGCACACGTGCCCACCTTTTGTTGGAATCCAAAATTACTTTCACCTCCGATGCGTCCGACTAATGAGTTTCCATTGCCTCTTTGTGACGAGCCCCGATAGATAGATATGCTCCAGTTACTGTAATTTCATGTGATCCTAAAAAGAAAGAAAAAAGAGAGGAAATGGGGGTGGGAAAAGGAAGTGTTTTTTTTCCGGGGGCTGGTATCTGCTGCCAAACACGCTGAGAGAACTGGAGCAGAGCGGCTCACAGAGTGATGGGTCATGAAAGGAAGAGCCAACGCATTCTTTGTTTGTTATTAGGCCCAAACAATGCATCTGATTGACTGACAGATTGAGACTAAAAATGCTGCATGCAGGCGGAACCTTGAAGGAATTACATCACCCTGCTCTGGAACTGAGCAGAATACCCGAAAAACTGAGAGATACCAAGACAACGTATTGTGGCGCTTCTTTCCCAATGCTATTTCTACAACAGGAAGCACAATGGGCTTTTACCAAAAGCCATTTTTTAATTAACCAAGGCTATCTGCAATTAATTAAATCTAATAATCCACTGTATTATTCAATTTGCTACAACACACATTTCTCCCTCCTTGGCTTGCAGATGTGTGTTTGATTCCCATCGCAACACTAACTTCTGTGCCTGCTCAGTATGCTCTCCGTGCCAAATTCACTTTTTTCAAAGTCACATTGTCGCCCATCTCGACGCAGGAATGGAACTAATTTGCTGGTAAGACAGACAGAGAAAGACACGTTTTTCCATGATAGAATTTGGGGCGGCTTATTTTAACGCCATCACCGAGTGTTTTGACTTGCCGGAAGAAAACATTGACAGCAAATTGTCTGTTGCTTTTTTTAAAATATTTCATTCATCCAATTTATATTTGTCTGGCCTGATGCATAAAATTGATATCACGGCAAGAAGGTTTGGTGGAAGGCGGTATATATATATTTTTTTTTGCCACATCAGTACAGGAGAGGATTCTCTCTCGGCAGACTTCACCTCTGTCTTCGCGTCTCCCGCGCTGCAGATTTGTATCGATCCTTTGGTGCTCAATCAATAATAATTAGAAAAGCGTTTAATGACTTTGTGAACTCCTGACCCTAACTGTTACATAATTGCGCAGCGAGGTGAAGTTTGCTGGTTAAGTAGGGGAGTGTAAGCATAGTCTAATGGCTTCAAGTGTTTGCTGCAGATTTCAAGCAGCCTTTTAGAGGAAGATGAGAGGCAATGTGGGATGGATGTGTAGCACTGATGCTGCTCCTCGGAAATGCAGCCATTACACAATGTTGGAAAATATTGCTTATTTATCATGCATACTTTAGGCTTCAGTTATATGACGTATCGCGCCACATATCCAGAATAACGTATTTGATTAACCTTCATTGAGATACAGCACTTTGCGCTACCTGATTATCTTAATGTGTTTTCATCCATCTCTGCCTTTGTCGTTGCTAGTTTTGAAAAAAAGAAAAGACAACGTCTTTTACCTTAACTCACCTCATCAGTGGAATGAATGGGGAGTTGGACTTTTAATTTGACACATTCGCTGTGTTTTATACAATGGTAAATGCTCACTTGTAGTGTAACAGTACAAGTCAGCTACACGGATATTATTTGAAGTACACGAAACAGGACCTATTATACTAATGTTCAGGTTTGTACTTGTGATTTGGGTTTCTACTAGGATGTGTTTACATGCTTTAATGTAAAAAAAATAAACACAATATTTTTTTCTCACACCGTCTACTGAAATGGACCGTTTTAGTGCCTGTCTCTCTAAGGCCCCATCCCGAAAATCCCAATCAGAGCCCAATCTGCTCTGATTGGTCGGCGCTTTCTGATCTTTTGCATCTACAATATGTGACCTTTACAAACCACCATTAGCCACCAGACGCTACTGGTCATAACAGACAAGGCAAGCAGCAGAACCATTGCCTTTCATGAACAATTTAGGCTTCATGTAATTACTGAATTTCCAATCGTAACCCTTGAAATACTCATTTCAATGTGTTGCATTCATAAGACCTGGGATAAGTGATTAATCGACTTTCGAGATGGAATAATATGATACTTTATCCTCTGGTACGTGCTGCCGTTGCACGAGAGCCTTGTTTCCTTGATCCGCCCAGCAGTGAGTGCCTTGCACAGCTATGATAATTTCTCTCCGAGATCAATAAAGATATGCAGCGCTCGTTTGCATGAAATATATGAGGCCACAAAAAGAAAATGGCCCGTGCCAAAGTTTGCCTTGAAAAGTGATATTTCACTTTGTTAGTGCAGTTTCAGCCCGTGCCCCTGTACGCAGTATGTTAATACCGGGACACGTTGTACTCTGGGAAATCCATAGTCATTAGGCTCTTCTCATCAAATGTTTCAGACAAAATTAGTGAAGTTATAAAAAAAAAAAAAAATCAATGCAATAACATTATCATCCTCCGCAGTGCAGTAGTTCAGATTTGGCCCAGGAGTGAGAAGTTGATTTGCAAATGCGCCACATTTATAGACCCGAAACACATTGTCACTGATAATAGGAGCCACTTATCTGTAAATTAAATCGCTGGGAGGTGGGCTTCGTTTGTCAGATACGCTCTGCTGAAGCTCCTCGGCAGCTACAGAGCCGCGACGTCGTCTTCCCACTTTTGCACAAACTTCATCCTAATCTCGCACTTCCTCATGTGATCCCACGCTGGCATCCGATGAGGCCGATTTGGTGCTGAGCTTCAGCTATTATTAAAACAAAACTCTCGGTTTTATCCGGATGATTTGCTCGAGTGAGGAAGCAAATACACTCTGTTGCCAAAATGTTAGTGTTGGCAGCGTGGATTGTGTTGCATGTTTCAAACACAGCTGATGGCTCTACTTATCCAACACTGCTGAGCTCTAATTCTCATGTGATGAGTGATTTCCAAGTGAATGTTTTTTTTCCCTTCCCTTTCTAGAAGGAAATACAAATATAACTGAAAATCATGGGGGAGGCAGTTATATTTGTAACTCTATTTCTATGCGTTTTGCTCCGCCTTCGATTGTTCCGTCAGTAAACGTTACATCCCGTGAATATCGAGGGAAAAAAGGCTGTGGATACAAATTGGTACCTCAGCAGCCTCTTGACATGCCACTGCTGCAGGCCAGTAAGCAGGTCCATACTATTGATTGCCAATGGGTACATGTGAATACGTTTAAAAAGCAGTGCAGGTTCATTGGAATTGATTATCACTTCCTGTGCCATTGATATGATCTGGACCAGTGTTTTAAATCCTGACGTGCCATTCATGCAGCCATTGTTTATACAGATGGGCAACAAGACTAGCCCGGTGATGGAAATGCTCTTTAACTGTTTGATCAGCGAGTGGTTGAACTAATGCAGCTTGGCAATGCTGAACCGCTCCCGAATGTGCAACTCAAAAGCGGATGGCAAAGCAACTATTATTCATGAGGTCAGCACAGGAGCTATTATTGCTTTTGACTGGGATGCTGCTTCTCTATTGTGTATTTTCACTGGTTGTAATTTCAGATAATTCGCTCTGGGAGGGGAGATGGATTATGTTCTTTTGGATTGCAGAAAAAACATCTTAATGAATTTCCAGAAAATTAAGCCACTAGGTTTGCAGGGGAGTTAAATCAAAAATATCATATGATACAAAATGACGAGATACTATAATGTGAATGTGAACTTCGCATAACTCGTTGTCAGTAGAATAAAAGAGAGTACTTTAAAGTGTATGTATATCCCTTGCAGTGACTGTTTGGAATAGCTGGGGCATACATCCAAAAGGACACAGATGTCACACATTTGATGTGGCCCAGATGTTCCAGAGTTTGCACAGCCATTGAAACATTGGATGCATTTGGACAGTAAAAGAGATTAGGATCCTACCCATCTGTGCACACAGTGACCATCACACAACTGGCAGCTTTGTAGGTGTATGGGACAATGCATGCGTGCAGCTGATAAAAGCATTTACAGTGGGAAGACCGCGGTAATGATGGGTATTATTGTGGATGCATTCTTAGACAAACAGCTGTATAAAGCACAGGGCGTCACTGGAACATAAACCCACATATCTATTCATATATTCATTCATCACGCATTGAAAGCACTGCGATTCAGGCCTTGGCATGATGGGAATATGTCCCATCAAGTAACATTTTTTTTGTTTTTCAATCATGTGGCAGAAATCGAGGCCCGGCATAGCCTGGAACATACAGTTCAGCCAATGTGTCGGTTTCTATAAAGTAGGTATAAGCAAATGTTCTGGGTCTGGAAAAAAAAAAACTGTGCCGATTCCTTTCCCATTCCCAAAAGGGCAACCAGAGAGAAACTCAAAAGGCATGTCGGCGATGATGAAGGCAAAAAAAAGAAGAAAAAAAAATGGAATTTGAGTGACACGGCAAAGTGGAGACACGACACAAACGAGGATGGGTTTGAAATTTCGCAGTCTGTCCCCTAAAAAAACAAAGTGCCTCCCCATTAATTTTCCACCCGAATCTTTAATGAAATGCAAATCAAACATTCCATGAATTTGATTAATCTCCGAGGGTGGCCGAGGCCTGCTGGCTGGAGCTGTGGGAGACCCGTTGGCAGTGTTGTTCTGATCTAGTCAGCTATTGCTCTGCAATGATTCATTTATTTAATTGGGATGAACTTGAATATTCTGTTTTTCTCTCTCCCCTCTCGCTTTTCCTTTCACACCCTCTGTTTCACACCCGTAAACATGCATACACTTTGCTGGATGAGTTGTTTATCCTCATCAAAGAGGGGAAACAGAAACTGGCTTGTCAGTACTCTTTAGTCAGATCAGGGCTCACCTTTGAGATGCTAATTGCACTCATTGGGTATCGGCTTTTTCGACACATCAATGAGACAGTCGGACGGCTGATGTGCATCTGTTGTCAATCATTCGCTTTTCTCTTCTGACTTAATCCCTCTCAGGTCATGGTGGGGCTAGAGCACATCCCAGCATGCACTGAGAGGGAGACAGTCTACAAGAGTTATGTTAATACCAAGCCAACAGAACCTGACATCCTTTCTGTCAAGTGACAAAAACAATTACTGGTTTAATTTTTCATGTGTTTTTTTTCTTCTTCTTCTTTGATTCATTAAGGTCTACACAGTTTAGTCAGCAAGTCCTGTAGTCAGCGAAGGTGATGGGGAACCAAGTCCCTGCCCTTGTGAAGTTATTTATGTGATGGACATGTCTGTGCTCTTTGATGTAATTAAGAAGTCGCCCTCAGTTCATTTTGTTAATGGTTTTTGAGTATGAGTGCCTGATGGCTAAAAGGCGTCAACATCTGTCCATTTATTCCCATATTATCAAGCACTTTCAGGGTCATTCTCTGTAATTACTTCTGATTAAAGTCTCACTTAAGGTGCACTGCATGTTTGCTTTTACGTGTCTGAGACTTTCAGGAAATTTGGTGTCGTTGTCTTTAATGCCATTATTTTCAGATGCTCACCATTGTTCAGAAATAAACTGGCAGTGTAGACTCTCTCTGTTTACTTGATTTGCACGTTGTGTATTCTTGGTGTCTGACGGAAATCCCAGTGGACTTAAGAATCCCCAGAGAAGTTTACAGATCTTACAGGCTTAGACGTAAGTTAAAGTGTAACAGCAGTCGTGTTTCCAATCAGTTGTTGAGCAGATTTTTAGCAAACTTTTGAAATGACGGAAAAAAAGGAATGCAATGAGGCACGTTTTCCATCAACTGGTTTGGAGCTAACAAACTCAGCTTAAGCATAGTTTGGTCAGAAGTGGGCGCTATAGGCTATGCATGGCTGTAATTAGCCGGGAAAAAGTCCCACTCGCAATCTGTCTGATGTACCAAAGAAAAAGTACCTTAATGTTCCAGACCAGTGTCTGTTTTACCCAACATTTTCACATAATATCATATATTATAATAAATTGTATCAGAGCAGCTGAATTTGCACAAAGAAGAGTAGCCCACATTGGTGGTCTTCAATTCACCTCCAGATCGGCATGAACTACCAAATGGGTATATTGGGCTCAAGTCGAAGCCAGGGAGTCCATGAGAAGCAACTTGTATACCATTTCTCATTGGAGAGTCCCAAGGCTCCATCAAAAGCGTTTCTCAAGAAAGCAAAGGACTTGACTTTGAGGATGTCTCAAAGAAGAAGCCACCATGACATCTTCAGAAGTGTTTGTACCCTCAAGGTTCTCGTAGGATCTTTATAGACATCAAACAATACGCGCCCAAGGGCCCAATTGTCCCATAATCTGTCCACGCTTCAAGCGAGCTCCAGTGTGGTTCCCCGGAGACCCGGAGCAGATGGAAGAGAAGAGCTCCTCACACTTGAACCTGAAAGATATAATATGGGTGAAAATATCATATGGCCCTGATCCCTGCAAGAGTGCAACCAGCTCGGCAGACTCCAGCATTGTAGACGACAACGACAAGGGCCAGTGCAGAGGAGGTTGGATTTGTGTGATTTAGTGATCCGACTGTGTTCTTTGTTGAAGCCTTTCTAATTAAGAAAGCTCTGAAATCGAAGCCTAAGGTGTTATTAGGGATCAAGAGGTTACAGCTGAAGGATTACTTGAATTTTGGCACAATAAGGCACACATCGAGAGACAGACTGAGGGAAATCAAATGTATTACATCATTATAATGTGAAGTGCTAATGAGTGAGGCCACTACTTATCGTGCTGACATTACTACAGACACTGCCGGAAATGATCGTGCAGGATAATGGAGGCCATGTTACCGGTAGCGAGTGAGAGTTTGAGATTGGTTCTAGTGCTTTGTCCAGAGTGGAGTTCTTCTCTGTCCTGGCTGCTTCACAGTGAGAGCTATCATCTATAGATCCATCGTCTTCAGAAGTGGAAGCTCAATAACTGCGGCACCGTCCGTCCTTCATGGAAATTCACAACCAGGCCAATTTTACCTCATCTAATAGCGGCTGCATGCTGTGGGGTAAAGTTTATGATAGCAGTTCTAAAACAATGTATTTTGTGCGTCTCATGAACTATAAAGTGTCACATTGTTGTGTCCAGCATTTCAGCTCAGATGCTCTAGCATGTGTTTTCACCGAGGTAGCAACAGGGAGGCAGATTATAATGAAACCTGCCAGTTGTGGAACATTTGGGGGTGAAAATAAATGCGTGTTCGTGGTGTGCAAGATCTGGTCATTATTTCTCAAAATCCATCTCTTATTTGACCACTCTGGAAGCTGATGGAGACACAAACCAAACTAAACAACAGGCAGCCCTGGACCAAGTGAGCCTGCATTATTAAATGGAGATTTTGTTTTTGCTCCCCTTACACACCCCTCACATATTTTCAGATAACTGTATTTGCAAATACTTGTGGAGTTTAATATGCCACTTTGAATAATGCTGCATTCTAAGCCTACTTCCAGTGAAGACTAGGGCAGATTCCTGATACGTCTAGGAGGGCTGTCCCACTGTGACATTGTCGTGTGCTTGATTGTTCTCTCATGGTTTTATTGAGAACTTTTTGCATACTTTCTGTAAATCATTCACAATTGAGAGTGTCTTTTTAGCGTTAAAGATAATGGCGGTGGAAATCCCAAATCATTGACGACAAAAAAAGCAGGGAGGACAGTGTTACATGAAGGAAAAACTGTGTGCAGGGACATAAATAAAAGGCACACAGACACTTATTACGCATGGAAATTATGTAATGTCATGCATCAAATTATCTGCAAGGATTCCATCAAAGTGACAGTCAATGGCAGTATGGTATGCTCATGCTCTTATTGTGAAGGGTGTTTTTGAAGATAAAAAAAAAAATGCATTTGTGATATACAAACAATTGCACTGATCTGAAAGCTATACAGTATATCAAATCTGGCTGTCAATGTATGCTTCCGTATTTCATCAAAGCGCTGCACATTTAGCTCACTCTTGTCTTCTTCTCACTATATCAACTACAGCTGCCACATTTGTAAAAGCCCAGGTTTGTTTTTTTCATTCTGCCTGCTGTGCTTTTCTGTCATGCACACTTTAAAATCTATTTGTTCTTTCAGTTTGACGGGTTGTGCGTAAAGGCCAAACACTATCCGCCTGCACTAAGCCAAAGGAACAGTGCCAAAAAGGCAAAAGCCAAGTTCATCACAGTCAGCACCGAGATGCAAAGAACAGATGACCACTGTTAATTTTGGAAAACGGCGTCTTTTTTTTCAAATTGCTTTTCAAAGACCTGGAAAGAAGAAAAAAAAAAAAACAGGATTGATTTTTAGTAACAAATACAGTCTGAGCAAATGGGATCGCAGATAATAATAAAAAAAAGAACATCCTGTGCTTTATGCAGACTGGAACAAAAGATCAGAGCATCAGGAGATTTGAATAAGACAAATTCCAGATAAAACATTTGAAAGCTTTCTGGTTGTTTTTATTGTAACTACTTTTTATTGTTTCGCCTCACTAAAAGCATGGTTTTATGGACAGCAGTGGTTCCCCAACCATTTTAATCCATACTGGAATATTATAACCACTACTAAATAAATTGTCATGAAACTTTTTACAGGCATGCATGCTCCTCAGAGGATAAACCACATTGACTTTTCCTCTGGTGTCACTATGAAGTCAAATTTGTCACTTTAATTACCATCTACCAGTTGGATTGACACATTGTGGACAGTAATAAATGGTTCCCAGATGACATATACTATAAACTGAAGTGCATTTTCATCGAGCGCCTCTAGGAGGTCAAATATTTAGTTACTCCCCAGATGATCATTTCCTGAAGGTTTTTTCAGGGCAGCCCTCAGAATAAAATGAACTTCCATGCTCCCAAGAGGTAGGACTCTTTCTGATATTAATAACCCCATGGCCCTTCCTCTAAGGTCACTTCAAGCCTTATAGTTGAGTTTAAAGATCATTGCAGCCTCTAGAGGTCACTTTAGATTTCTACTGATATAGTAACAATGGTCCTGAAGGGTGAAACAGGTCTAATCACTGGTTCTCTTTGTCAAGAACGTCAAAGGTCAGGGTGAGCCAGTGGTAAGTTTAGAGCAGGTGCAGATGCTTTGTGTTGCTCAAAGACACTTCATAAAAGTGGATGATTTGTCATCACAGAAGACCGATTCCTTCTCTCCTAATTGCTATGCCACCCTGCCTCCCCGCTGTGAATTATTTCAAGAAGAAAACTCAATGCTCCTGTTGGGTCAACTTCAAAGTAAGCTAATGTCCACAGTGTCAGTCATAAAATATCGCAACCCAATTAATTTGATTTGCCAAAGTCAGTGCGTTTCTCATTTCAACAAACGCCACGTTGTCATAGTTCGGCACGCATTACTGTTTGATGTGCCCCTTGTGGATACTAACTTTGTCACTTCTCTTCCTCAAATTGCCAATCTGTCTCAGTGGTATTGACTTTTAAAACGTCGGTGGCCCGTCTCTTCCATGTCAACACCGAGTGAAATAAGGAGGCTCCTGAACCCAAAACCAATGGGAGAGAGAAACTTCGCCAACATATTTGAACTGTATTAAAATTGCAGCAGGTGGGAGGGGTAGGGCGGAGTACTAAGGCCGAGGCAAGCTGTACATTGAGGTCAGTTGGGGTCAGTTGAATCCCAGTAGATGCTTCGGTAATCAATCGCCCTTTAGACCTCTGTGGAGCACAGCAAAGAGATGGGCCCTAAACACCAAACATTTTACACATTATCAGCTTGCAGCCCCCTTTTGCTTTTCATCAGAAAAGTAGGACTTCAAAAGCTTAAATCAATAGTTAATTATATGCTGCATAAATATAAATACAGTTGCAGCCATTCACTGCGGAGGCACTGGACCAATACGCTCTGTTCCCCCCCAGAGAAGTATTTCTCTTCTTACTTTTATTAATCTTCAGAGAATAAACTCAATTTGGTGTCACTTGCGAGTGTGTGTGTGTGTGTGTGTGTTACCGTCTCCCTGTCTGGTTATGCAAGGGGAACGCTGCATTCTAAGTGGTTCTACACACATCATGTCTCAGTAAGTGGAATGTGATACAAGGCAGAGTGGAGTACCTGACCTTATCGTGTACAATGATTACATGCAAAACGTTTCTTTTCTCAAAACACACAGACGTTATTATATGAATGTAGGGAGTATTCAGCACCTTAAAAACGGTGCTTCATAAGCCTCTTTGGCAGTGGCTGCCGCTTCCAGTGTTTTGAGATATCTCTGTATGAGCGTTGCACATGTAGATTTATGGACAGCGTCCAATCATTGTTTGCAGATTTGCTCAATCTATAATCTGCTGTCTCAGAGTCACCGCATTCAAGAAGCTTTGCATTGTTTTTGTTTTTTGCTGTCAAAGGCCAACAGCTGAGGTCTAAGGATAAAGGTCTGCAAGGTTATTGGTACTCAATGGTTCACTCTTTAAGAATATATCTGACCTCGGCTCCACTTCCCCCCCAGTTCCCCGAGCGCCCACAGTCCGATTCCGTCTGCAACCATGAAGTTACAACATTCTGGTGATAGATATTCATTTCTAGTTTATCAGATAACACAATATTTTTTTCTGTCACGCTGTCAGGATTCGTCCATCACATACAAATATATACTTCTGTCACTTTTGACCAAGAACATACATGCGTTGTTGCAATCTCTCGGTAGTTTTATATAGTTTTGTCCATGGTGGATTCATTGTGGTACATTTCCCCAGCCAACTGTCCTCCATGGGTTTGATTATGCGTTTTATTTGCAATTCATGTCTCATCAACTTCCAAGGACAAAGTCATTTGGATGCATCCATACTTTGAATTGTCAGTGTAAAAGGGTCCAATACTTACTCATGCAAAATGCAGAAAGAAATAAAGAATAGATGTGTTTCCATAACTCCATGGCCCGTAAAGTGTGGGCTGGATAAAGGACCCATTAGTGCAGAATATTCTTTGAATTCAATCACAAAATCGTAACGCATAAGGGAACAGTGTTGACAGGGTTCTCTTGTTCCAATGCACGACTGTCTGTTAGGAATCCAGGGGTAAAATTACCATTGTTATATCTGTCCTGTGAATCCATAATCCGCTGTGACATTACTGATGGTGACCTTTCAGAAATCTAAGCCATAGAAAAGGGGTGATTGGGCCTTTTAGCACAATGCTCTTAGCGTGTCGACGGTCCTGCAGGTGTTTTCCAGTTTGCATCCAGATGGGAATTAAAAGTTGTTTTATTACTTCTACAAAGCGGAATGCAAATAAAGATTCTCCAGTGTCCAATCCAAAAATTCCATGGCACTGACGTGTTGTCATTTTGGTACAGAAGAGCTGCAGCGAGGCATTGCTGTGTATTTAAACTGTGCGTATTTAACAGTGCCCATCTGTTCCTTTTCTAGCCACTCTTTAGATAAGATATAAGATAAGACAGAACAGTATTTACCTCCTGGGAAATCAGTGTGCTGTTGCAGCACAAAGTAGGAACCCACATGACTTTCTCAGCTTCAGCGAGGGGTCAGAACAAAGACCCACCTGTCAATAAAGACCTAAAGCAAAGTCTGCCATTTCTAGCAGTGTATTTTCGCCTTCATAAAAGCTTTCCCACCGCTTTGTGTTTACACGCTCAGCCTGCTGATGCCACCGCCTCCCGCCGCCTCGACACTCTTTATTTGCTCCCAAACCGACGCCCCGGCATCTTACCTGCGAACTCGCTTCTCTTTGATCCCCAGGGGAGGTTTGCAACAATCACTCGCGGTGCTCTTATCTGCTGCTCAATATGTTTTTACAAGGCGTGATAAGACGCGGAGCACTGATGCCAGAATAAATTGCAGTTTACCTTCTGGCAATAATAAATATATATTTGTATTATCACAGAAGTTGTCCGTTTTAACTTCACTTTGTTTTTAACATCATTGCACGACTGCCACTCATGCACCCAATTAGAAGTCAATGCCACACTCCTTTGGAGATTTAATATAATCCTCTACCATGCTTATGTGCATGTGCTGTTAATTTAATACCAAAAATAAGGAAAAAGGCTTTTACTTGAGACACGTATAGTTGTCAGTACTTTTGCAGAGAACTTCTCTGTGAAGGGACTTTGGCAAGGTTTATTTTTCATTAAGACAAAAATCTGAAATCCTCCACACAGCAGTGCAGCTCAATGGGGAGCCGGCCGGACGCAAGCAATGCTGAAGAAACAAATATGAAGAAAGGGCCCAAGTAACAATGGGGATTCTTGTTCCACCTACAAAATCATCAATGTTGAAGACATGCCTCCATGTTGCAGTCCAAAATCCACTTTGAGTGCTGCTTTGCTTCAACAGAGTTAATTGTTAATGTCAAAGTTGCCTTTTCCCCCAAAGTAATACATGTTTTATATTATAGCATTGAAGCTACACTGCTTTCCAATAACTTAAAAGCCAAAGCAAAATGATGACTATTATCGGGTCTCTGGGTTTTTAAAAGGCCACATCCAGCAGAGTTAATTTAATACTTGATATTTTTAAAACACCCACCTAGAGCCATATCAGCCCTGTGAGCTCTGCAATCACACTGGTTAAACCCAAGTAATTATCACTGATACACCAACACTTAGACAGTAGAGAATTATCTTTGAACGATATCACTCCTGGAATAGCTATTTCCCGCCCTTCCATTCACCGCTGAAATCTACCCTTATTTCTCTTGTCCCGCAGATTAGACTCAGCAGGGGCCCGTTTTGCCGGCGTTAGGGAAGAAAGAACCGGCCCTTCCAGATCTGATGAATCAAAGAGCTGCCGGGTTTCTGATCCTCAGGAATCTTCGGCTGACGACCAGTGCGTGCAGGAGCCCTCGCGTGGGTGTGCGCATGAAAGACGTCAATGCACTCGCATCGGAGCAGCTGGGAGATTAGCTCCCCCAGCGCCGGCTTGTGCACCTATGATGAATTATTCCCTGTGTTTGCCCTGCCACCGTTGAGCATGCTGTTGCTTTCTTTGGTGTGGATGAACTCTGCAAGATGCATGGACTCAAGCAGGGCTGGCAACGGGGGAATGGGAACAGTCTTAATCCGACCCAGTCGCCAGAAAAAAACTGACATTTTCCAGGCCCGGTGAATGTCTTCATACAGAAACTGCACAATGCCCTTTTTAAGAAAAGGTGGCGGCACGTTACGGAGATCTAAAAGTTGCTGTCTTGTGGCAAAGAGTTTCTTGCATAAGATGTGGAGGATCAAAGAGGCAAAGTAGTTATCCCGTCACCTTACCTACCTTTTGGGCGTCTTTGAGTGTCGGTCAAAGAAGAGTTGCTTCCCGTCCGCATACATAAACATGAGCTGCACCCATTCTTTTGACGTGTCTGCCCTCTCCTTTAGTCTCACTTTCCTCATTTTTATGGGGCCGGTTTCATGCTAATCACCTGCACCTGTTGAGAGGTGCTGCCCCTGCCACTCCCTATCCTTCTGCAGATGTCAACCACCCGCTGACTCTGTCCCAGGATAAATGTCACGCAGAAGGGATGACGTCGGGGGACAATGAGCTCTTTTCCCCTTGCATAACTTAGCAGAATAAAGACAAACTTTCAGCTTCTTTTGCTCGCTCCTGGAAGGAAAGACTGAGGCTACCACCGGCTTTAAAAGGCTGCCAATGTTCAGATCGTCTTGTCCTGTTTTTCTGTTGTTCTCAATACAAATATCTGGTTCTGGGAAAAAAAGTTTTGTAGTCAAGGAATACAGGAACATTACATTTGAGAGTCTAATTTGGTTGTTACCATCATTAAAATCTGTTTACTCTCTCAACAAACCTCCAATCTTGGATTCTGCTCCAAATACAGATCCAGCTTTTGGGGATTTTCTTTTTTTCACCCTCAAAATAATGAGACATACTGCTAATGCGGTCCAGATCATGCACTTTGTTGTCTGTTTTTTGGTGTCGGGATCATTGGGGAATTGATTCTCTCCGTCTCCCGGATCACTCGAATGACCCATCTGTCATTTTTCCTGCTCTTCCGTCTTATGTAATTAGGGAGAAATTGCCAAGAAATCAGGATGCACATGCTTCTTCAACGGATAATCAAAAGTCTTTTGAAATGTAATGAGAAAACAATATCTGCAAAGCAATAAAGATCGGCTGGTATTTCGTAAACAAGTCAAGGACAAAATACATTGTCCGTATTAAGGTTAGATGGGGTCAAACACAACACATTCTCACTCTTACTCTATACACTTCAAAATATGGCAAAATTATTCAACGTTGACTTTTAGTTTCACAAGTCTTGTGTTTATTCGACCCATCGCCGCTCGCCCTTTGGACTATCTTTTGGACCGGATAGATGACCCGAAAATATTTTGCCTCAAATTTGGCACAAAAGAGGAATCTGAAGAGAAAAGAAAGGAAGCAAAGAGAGAAGGCAAGGAAACAGCAGACCAAGAGGTGGAATATCAGGAGGAAAAAAATATGATGAGGGGTTAAATAAGAGGAAGAGGCTGAAGAGAAGAAGAAGATGAGCGGGAGATGGAGAAGAAGAGTCGGGGTAATGCGAAATACATCATTTTAGAAATAACAAAATGCTTATTAAAGTTAATTACAGTGGAATACAACTATCAATTAACCAAAATGTACAAAAGATGACATGGATTGAGAGTTTACAGGCAGATTATAGTAATTGTGTTGCTGCAATAACGCATTTTGCAACCTTGTAAATTCAGTAAAATCGTAAACTACATTGTGTTTGTCAATGCATGAAGAATGGTTTGGACTGTGAGAAGTTGCCGCTATCTTCCATACAAATGGGCTGTCGAGATATGATGGAGAAACTAATAGATTCCCAGTTTCCCCCGAATGCACATGAATTATTGAATTTAAGTATTCTTTCTATTTTTTCCCCCTCAATCCAGAATATGATGAATATCGAACGTCATCAACCTCTGTAAAGATTCATCATTCATCACATAGCACCAAGTCACCGTGTGTATTCTTAGAGATTATCAAAGTAGAAACAAGCTGCTTTATTGTTTCCGAGATGAGATTCCACGCCGGCGAGGAAAGATAAATCTGTTTATTTTTTTTAACTAATAATAATAAGTAAACTGTTTCTTGCAGCCTCATCTCATCATTTCTTGCCTGAGATGACATCCCACTGTTTGCCATTTCTGCCCGTTATTTACAAGTCAGTGTTTGGACAATAAATTGTGCTTCTCCCGCCGCTCTCGCTGACCTCCACACAAGATGAAAGAACCTTCAAGATTCTCCAGCTTGTGTCTGCGTGGGCGCACCGTCTCACGGATACTTTTGTCATCATTACTGTTCGGCGGGATCACATCGGTCATGAGCGGGGGAACCCACACTTTTCACTGATCTGTCCGGGGCGGCGGCACAAGTCCGTCTCAATCAATGCGCCGATGTGGACACTGCAGAAACCCGGAGTAGCCACATAAAGGCAGTCATGCAATTAATCCACCAAGAGTTTACTAAGTTGTGTTGAGTTTAGGAGCAGTTTTTTTTCTCCAAAGGAATGTCCTTGTTAAAACTGCTCCATTTTAAACTCATGTACATATCAATTCACTTTTGTATTGTAAACTTCCTTCTATGTATTATGTTGAATTATATGTTCGGCTCAAAATAAATGTGTTGCATGTCTAGCTGACAGGCTGTGCACTATAGGCTACAATTAGGGTAACTGGGAATTATTATTTTATTTATTGTAAGAAAATAATAATAATGACAGAATCGCCTCAGGGTGTTAAAATACATGCAACATCAATAATTTGACATCAAACGATACAGCATCAGCATCTAGGAGACTGTGTTAGCCGACCAGCTAGTCTGAACTGCAGCAATTACAAGCAATTTGTGGAAACAGCGAGACAGTGTGAAAGCAGCAGTGTGTGCTGAAAAATGAAACCGTAGCAGAAAGCAGAAGAGAAGCAAAACTGTAGCAGCCAGATATTCATACTGAATTGATATTTAATTTCCGTTCCGTACGCAGTCTGGAATCATGCTTTTCATATGTGTGGCAGAGGTTGTTATGTTGCCCCAAGCAGTATTGAGTTGCATATACATCCGACAACGTAGCCTCACACAGCAGTTCGCATGATATCAAATGAAATGGTATTACTCATTT
This sequence comes from Taurulus bubalis, assembly GCF_910589615.1. Lineage (NCBI taxonomy): Eukaryota > Metazoa > Chordata > Actinopteri > Perciformes > Cottidae > Taurulus > Taurulus bubalis. The sequence goes on from NC_136609.1 coordinate 8,523,032, forward strand.
TCTGGGCTTTTCTCCTGCAGTTGTCCAGGAACCTGAGCCATGTGCAGAAACAGACGGGAAAACAACTTAGATTAAAAAAGAAGGTAAGTTACTGACTAACAAGGTTATGTTGCTTGGTCAGTATGTATATTAAATAACAAAAGCAAGAGAGAGTAAGTGAACTTTGAGTCGTGTTCCGTCACTGCTGATGAAAGCCTAGCATTTCCGTATTTTGCTGCTACGAAATAAAAGCTTTTGAATGGCAAAATAACGGGGACTTTAATTATGAAGAATTGATTGGAGCGTGTGTTATGCACCACTGAATTAGCAGTTCTTTGTTATCGGCTGTTCTTCAATAACACATGTATACTCATACTGAAGGAGGGAGGAAGATGACTTTATATAATTCATAGGAAATTAAATGTGTTCACCCACCATCTTACAGCCACTCCTTTGTCCACAAAATGGATGAGGTCACTATCAGATGATACATGAATTATAGTTTTCAGTCGACCTCGCTGCTACATAGTGTTTGATGGGGATTGCTAGCCTAATGCCTTCCACAACAACAGACATGCACAGCTTAGTCTATCCCATCCATGCATTTTCTCTGTCGCCATTTTGGTTCCGGCGCTAGAAGACGACCCCCTCAATTATTTTTTCCAGTAAAGGCTGTGCATTGCTGGAGAAAACAAATACAAATCGGAGACGTGCGCCGTGTTGCAGAGGTGAAATGCATCCTGCATACCTGTAATAAATCAGAACAAAGTGTAGTACAAATGACTCTGGCATCAAAACAGTGCGGACAGGAACACTGTGCTGTGAAGTAGACAATGATTAATGGAAACATTTATTGAAGCCTTTGCCTACACAAGGACTTGCACCCTGGGCTCCTGCACTACAAAGTGCAGCTAAAGCTCCCCAGTTTGGCTCCGGCGAACCAGCAATACGACTGTGACCCTTTCTAGGTTAAATATATATATATATATATATATATATATATATATATATATATATATATATATAAAAAGCAGATCAGAGGCATGGTCTCGAGAGTTTCGACATCTTGGAGCTGCACTCCACCCAGACAGAACTGTATGATTTGGTGGTAAGATGTATGTTTAATGATAAAGGCTCACAGAATGACTGACTAAAAGAGCTTTTCTTCCACAGGACAATGACATCCCCCCGCCCCTCACATTGGTGGATCTTGTGAAGCCTTTACCTCGGGTATTCTGGATAATGAAAGTGCCAAGTGCAAGGGCATGAACAGCGTTATGTTTCAAGTCAAGTGTCATTGAATTCAGGGGTTTTCCAGGTCAGAAGGATCTATTTCGCGCATACATCACAGTTATGGTGGCTTTGTGCCGTCTTATCTAACAACTCCGGAGACAGATTTGAAATAGACTGAATTTGACCTTCTGTGTTACATCTCTGGCATGGGACCAACCAGCCAAACAGTATGTGTGGGAGGATCACTGCATGCATAGAGCCTTTGACACACTTTAAATGTGCTTCTTCGACATTCAAATATAAGGATTGTTTTATGTAAGATTTAGTATTTACATTTGGACTTTCTCTTCAAATACCGTATGCAAAGGGTTGACGATCGTCTGCTCTCTTCCTTGCGACGAACAGACATCCGACGGGCCTGAAAAAGACAAGATTCAACCGAGACAAAGGACAAAGGCCTCCTTCAGAATCTATATCTCAAGACCGAATGCATCTTTAAAAAGGACGAAACTGCTTTTGGGTAAAATTCGAGGACACAGCTGGAGTGTTCTTTGCAATATTTTATGTCTGAAAAAAGGTGCTGGGGAACTTTTCATTTTGACACCTACCTACTAGTCCTAAGTAACTTTTTAAGAGCCGGACATCACAAAGTGCTTCACGTTACACAAAGACACGCAAAGATGCGTGGCTAAAAAAAGACTTTTCACTGGTTATAAAACAATGACAAAGTATCAATATAACACTGATGCTTTAATACTTCTTACATAAGTCAATGACTCCATCAGTGAGAAGATTAGCTATTTTTTTTCAAAGTTATTCTTAAAACTGGTCATCCGTGCCACCAGGTCGGATTCTGCACAAATCAGACCAAATCGTGCACCAGAAACTCCTTCAGCTCACCAACGGGGCGTCGATCAGCGACCATCCCGCCACGGACAGACCCAGACCCAGCTTCGCTGCCGCAATGTATAAATAAGTTCCTTGGAGGAGCTTGTTTGAAATTAGGATATCAAAGAATTGTTCATCATAGAGAGCACACAAGGACGGATGGAGCAAATTATATTCTTAAATATATGTAAAATGTCATGGGGCAGCAGAAGAAGTTTTTACAGTGAGAAGTCTTCATAAGGTTAGTCCTTCAAAGGAGACGGCCCCTGAAATGGGGCATAACTAAAGTAGACCAAGTCTAAGACTTTTTGAAAAGCAGCCTGGAGACCAGAATCAAACAGCCCTGGATATAATTATACAACAGAAGATTGGGGGCATCAGTTACTCATTCATGGCAAAATATCTCATGCAGACTAAAAAAAGAGATGACAGAGGTGGCCGGTTCAGTTTCCCCAAAAGGCCCAGGAAAATCCAAACGGGGAGGTTAATGAGACGCACGCTCAATTCCCGTTGCAATGTCCTTGAGCGAGACAATTAATCCCCACCAGCTCCAGAGGAATTCCTCTGAGGCTAATAGTTGAAGACTGAGGTCATGCCGGGCAGCTCCCAGGTGTGAATGTGTGTAAGTGTATAAAAGTGAAGCGGGGTCATTCTCAACAAGAAGAAAAAAACATGCATGCTCAGTGACCCTTCCCCAGATAAGTGAAGGTCGGAAAAGTCTATTTAAGGTTTTTGACGAGGCAGTGAGCGGAACCGAAGTTGGCGAAGCTACTGTAGGTCACAGTCTGCCAACGGAAAAGTCCACACGGCCCGATTTCTAGAAGGTTTCGCGTCTGAGAAAGGTGTCGTTTCAAGCGAACATCAAGGCGTATCAGACGGCGCCTTGATTGTTCCGGGATGAGAATTTGGATGGATGGCACTTTAAAGTTTAACTCACTTATTCTCCGTCTTTGCGGCGTTGTATTCAGCTTTTACAAGGTCAATTACGTTCAGGCGCGGCACCGCACCCATTCATTCAAAGGGAAGAAGAAAAAAAGGTTTCAGAATGACACAAGTTGTGATTTGGAGTGACGCAGGAGTGGATTAGAAAATTCGAAGGGCAAATAGATGACACGCGCGACGTGAAACATACGTGTCAGCAACAATCTGCTTCAAAGTTCTATTTTTTTTTCATCCAAGGAAGAGTGTTTGTTTTGAAACTGGGAGATGGCGTGAATCATAGTTAGTGAGTGCCAAATGTTTTGAAATATCAAAAGGTAATATATCACTGCGGAGGAGGATGTTTTTTCGGATGCCGTTATTGATCAACAACCATACGGCGATTCTGTGCAATTAAAATCGCACTCATCATCGCTTTAATGGAAATTGGACTGCGACCCCACCCAACCTCAATAAAAAGGTTGTCTGCCAGAGTTTCATTCCCCTCCCATCAACTTTGAAATATTTTCCGAGGAAATAAGCACCCGATATCACCACCATCAGATGGTTGTATCGCAGCTTTTCTGATTGGCAGGGCCAAGCTTCTTATCGACTTGCATGGCAGTGCTGTAGTTCTGGCCGGTGGGCGGGTGCCGACCTAATTAGTCGAAAGATATAAATAGAATCCACAGAGAAAAAAGAAGAAAAAAAACCACTCAATTCATGGGCTTTTTTGTACATATTGTAAGTATTTCCGTAAAGGCCATTCTCTAAAGTATTCAGATTACAACCGTAAGTGCTGTGTGTCAAATCACAGGAGGATTTAGCCCATTCTGGATTAAACGGTTGGAAAGAGGTTTGGGATAAATATTTACTGCTGCCAAAAGGAGTTCACAGTACAAACCGTAACCCATAATGCATCTTGTTCCTTCACATCCCGCTGTCCGTGAGACAAAACCCATCCACCACATGGCAATCAGAAACCACTAAAGTAAACCAGGTTCCCGTTGTCCCTGAGCCACCACGGGGAACTTTCTACTCAGCTCAAACCATCAATTTGAGCTCCTCTCGAAACGAGAATTGACGTATACCTGATGGCCAGCCGTCCGCCATGCGGCTGGCAGATGCGTACTAGATGGCCGGGCCGATGTTGCGCTCTCTGTAATGTGCCCGTTTCCTCTAATGTGCGGTAATGATTTTGCCGACTCATGCAAACAAAACATCAACAAGGACCATTGCCCCCGACCCCCGTAGCCCAACTAAATGCCAAGTTCCCTCCATCGCTCCTGGTTTTTCCTTCGCCCCCCCCCCACACACTGTGTTATTGCAGTCACAGAATGAAAAATAATCAAAGCCTGGAAAGCATTCAGGAATTTACTGGCAGAGAAAAAAGAAGGAAACAAAATTAGATATGTATTTCCCCTCCTTTTTCCGTCTCTTTCCCCGTTTTCCCCCAGCAGGAAGACTAAAATTATAAATCATCTCCCCGCAGACAAAATTTCATGCTCGATGGGTGAACAACTCCAGCATCTGGTGGGGTCCTGTATTGAGGTGCGTTCCAAGTTTCTCCCTCTCCCAGCTTCCCCAGGGCTGATCCCGAGCGCTGCCAGCTTCCTGCCAAACGTTACATGCATGCATCCGAAATGATAAGACAAAATACAAAAAAAGAAAGGAAAAAGGAGATTAATATTTAGCATGGCTGCTCTGCACGCGAAAATCTCCGCGGTGGATTCATGCCACATCGCAAGGTGTGCGTACACCTGAAGGAAATTCCCTTGGGGAGGCTCGGAGTGTGTCCTAACATACCGGGTATCCCTTAACAACACGCCTGGAGAAGACTGTTGGTCTCCTGGGCCGACACGCATGATATCATTGACACTGCGGTGATTTCAGAGCTGGAGGAGATCAACTTGTCTTCCAGACTTAGAATCCAGTCGGCGAGGAGAACATTTTGCCTCCAACATCACGACAACGCACCCACATTACTGCTCTGAAACTCAGCAAATAGTCTTTTTTTGTGGTATTTTTAAACCTGCCTGATGGGAATTGTAATGTCAGGATGAATTCATTTTATTTGTCTTTTACCTAGTGGATTTCTTTTTTTTTTTTACCTTACACTGTGTGTCTGATTTCAAAATCTTTGTTCGAGGACAGTACACGCACAACAGACTCAAACTTTATTGGAGCCGAGTGTCTGTCTTCGAAAAAAATGCATGAAATCATCTTGATAAATAAATTAGGGAATTCGATGTTTAATTCAGGGAGCCGTGTTTGGATGGATGATTCCCAATTGGCAAGTTCATTGGGGCTAAGATTAAAAAAATGGCCCAGAACCAGCTTTCATGAAGTGTTTTTTTGGCAACTCGAGCCCAATTTGTGCTGGTGTTTCTTGGAAATGAGTTTTCAGAACAATGGTCCTTGTGCGAGAACCACTCGTGTGGATAGATTGCTTCTGAAGTGGCACGTACGAGTGATTTAGAACAATTTAGAACAACTTGCCGCATTCGCCAAATTTGTCTTATTTGGAATTTTCTCATTGGCGCGAACGCGATTTACGATTTTACGGCCTGTCGCCGCAATAATATAATTCTCACCATATCACCATTCTTTTAAATAATATAAGTCTCCTTTCTGCATTTTCATAAGCAGGACTTCCATATAGGACACTTTTTTTGTAATGCTTTTTTATGCTTCTGTACAATTCTCACCAACGCAGGTTCATGAAGTATTAAATATGTCTTCTAAAAGGCACTTGGGGAGTTGAAGTAACAATCAACAACGATCCTTTTTGCAACATATCGAACCAAAAAAGCAAATGATCCACCATCAAAGATGACTTTGCTGAGGCCAAAAAACTGCTATCGTGACCTCACCTGTTGGGTGTGATGGCAGACATCATTAGGCCCGGGGATCTTTGCTGCTATTTAGAGGAGCTTGTTAAAGGACCATCACTCACTGGTGAAAGTGCTGCAATGCAGGAGGAATAATTTGGCTGGGAGTATAATTCCCAGACTGCAAGACAAACATTTTGGATAAATTAGCCGCCTAAGCTTCACTGCTTTTGTATGATATGTTGGCAGCGTAGAAACAGATGGCGCATCTTATTTGTTTTACCATCGGAGGAGTGTTGTTAATATCTAAATCTAAATAATTCTTTCAGATTGGGGACTCTTTTTTTTGGGGAGTGAAAAGCGGTCATTTAGAAGGATTTTTTTTTTTTTTTTTTACAACTTTGATGGAGATGGGAAGAAAAGAAAAAAAATGTAAACTTCCGCTCCGTCCACTTTTTTTGCACAGTCACCGTCCCAGATGTCCCACCGGCGGATGGAGAGACCAAACGGCGACAACGATAAAGTAAACGAGTCCGCCGGTGTAGCAGCAAACTTTTTGGCACGGACACATGCTCGGCTAACAGGGGAAACAGCTTTCCACAGAAGCCCAAGCATATGGCCGGCTCCTGTTTTTTCGACGACAAGATGCCGTGTCACCTTGCCGGCCACCTGTAGCCTGGTGACCAACCGAGAGAGGGGATTTAAGGTGATACGCATACACAGGCCGACATACATATTTGCCTTCTATTATCTCGAAGGCCATATGCTTATCTTGTTGACCTTTGCGGTGTCCGACGGCATGTCACACACTCTGTCACCGTGGCCAGGCAAGCGTAAAAGAGGAAGCCGGTTTGGGGTCAAGAACACAAAAAGCTTTGGAGAAACACGATCTTGAGCCTTTGCTCTTTTCTTCTTATATTTTTTGCTCCCTTCCCACATCTTTTCCGATGCCGTGCACGTCCCAACTAGCGACAGCGATTTGCATGATGTGATCGGCCTCTGCCTTCCTGCAGCTCTTTAGAAGTGTGTGTATATGTGTGTGCCGGTGTGTGTCTGTATTTGAGTGTGTTTGCAAGTGTCAGTGTGTGCCAGCCAGCCTAAGCTGCAAGGAAAGGGTAAAAAAAAAGGAGGGCTTTGAGCCTATAGATATCTCATAGAGCAATCAGGGAAATATGCTCAAATACGTGACAGGCGGAGTGCGTCACTTGGCATGCATCTTTAATTCTGTGTGATGTTTTTTTGGGGGGGTGGAGCTGTTTACTGTAGCATTGCTGAGTCAAGGTGAGGTGTTTGTCGGGATGAAACTAGGCCAGGTTTGGTTGCGCTGGGTGTAGCGCGCACACACACTTTCACACTTGACTCATCAAGTGCGGAGAGAGATCTAATCAACGACGAACATTGCAGATTTTGCTCAAAAGAAGAAGGAAAAAAAAAAAAAACGTACACAAAGTTATTCCTCCTCAAGAGGATGTTTACCTCATGTGGCTATTTTTTTTCTTCTCGCACCCTCTTCGCTGCCGTTATTGATAAATTATGAAAGCAAGTGAGCCAAAACACACTCCTATATCTATTTTAGGAGAGACGTAACATGTAATCACGGGTAAAAGCTGCCTGTTTTTCTCCCCTTGATGTAAATTGCTGGAATGGCAAAGGCGCGGGTAGGGCAATTTCTACTGCGATACATGGAGGACGCGCAAAGCGCATGCACGCTCGCCAGCGCCAGCGAGTGTGACGGAGATCGGCGAGGAGATATAGTCGGTAATGAGAGGAGAGACGTTAAACGCGATCAGTCGAGGTTCCGCCGGCGTTAATTAAAACGGGCGGGAAGGCGCCGTACGAGTCGCTGGGGCCGTGCGAAGGACGGCACCGTGGGTGCTAATTTAGCGCACGCTAGTGAATGAGCATCCACATGCACCTTTTTGAAACAACAGAATTAAATGACAATTGCTTGCTCTGCATTTATGATGATCACTCGAGCACGGGGGCCTTTTTTTCCGGTTATAGTTCAAACACTGTACTAATCACTTGTTTACCCCCCCGCCCCCCACACACACACACACACACACACACACACACACACACACACACACCTTCCCGCCCTCTCCAATGCGTGCTCGTACTCTGGGAGGAAGATACTACGGAAGACATCAGTGACAAGTGAATTCCCAAAGCTACGGCAAGTCGAGAACGAGACTCGCGCGGCTTTGTTGATTTGTTACATTCGGCAGCGTAATGAGGGATTCCAGTCACAGGCAGCAGGGCAGGATGCACTCAGACTGGGAAGAGGGGGGACGGAAGTAGAGAGAGAGAGAGAGAGAGAGAGAGGTAAGGGGACAGTGAGAGAGGGGTAGGAATAAGTGGGGTAGCTTCAGAGGGTGAGGAAAATTAAAAAAATCTACATTTTGGAATGAGATGGAGGAAGAAAATAGAAGGAGGAATTCATCTAGGGAGGGAGGGTGGAAGGTTGGAAGAGGGAGCACTGTGTTGGGTGAGGATGGAGAGTGGAGGGGGGGGTTAGGGCCTGAAGGAGGGTGTTGTGAGGTCAAGGAAGGTTCCAGTGCGTGGTGTGAGTCGGCGGCCGGCACGTGGCCACGGCACGTTGCAGCACTCCGCGAGGCAGAGCTAACGCTCTGGAAAAGGAGTAGGAGACTCGGCAGTGGGAAAACAGAAAGGGGGTGGGGGCGAGAAGAGTGGATCCACTGTAAAAGAGGAGCGCAGGGCTCTGGAGTGAAGCTCCCGGCTCGCTCTCTATATCTCTCCACAAACCCACCCGGCTTCACAGAGAGCCAAGAGCCCGGGGGTTCGTCCGCCGACGCCTCCCTTCATCCAACGGCAAAAGCAAAAAAAAAAAAAGCAGCAGACAGAGGGACCACACGGCGCGAGGACATGCGACGCTAGCGAGTAATTAAGCAGATATCACATACATAGTGTTCATTCGGCTAATTGATTCGCCGACTTAATTGATTCCCGGCGAATATATAATGACGGCAGCTGTCACATTTCCAGTTTAAATGAACTCTTGGAGCGGCTTTTTCTGGGAGTCGGTACGGACGGCGCTATTAGAATACTTCATTACATCACACGCTGGAGTATTGTGACAGCAAAGCAAAGCTAATCGTGTTTGCTAATGCCGTGTTTGCCGTGGCTGTTGCACCGAGATAGACCATGAATAATGTAGCGCTCCTGTTCCTTTCTGCAAACTTCTTTACTTTGGCTTTGGCGGTTATTATTCAGTTTTGTGTCAGGGGTTGGGGGGGTGGAGGCAGACGCCTCCGACTGTTTTGGGCAGAGCTTCACTTTTTCACTTCTTTCCGTACTGCGTTCATCCCTCCAGTCCGCAACACTGACCGCCGCCGTCCCCGTGGTGCAGTCGAGCGTGCTTATTTGTTCAGTTTTTTTGGATAGGCGAGGCCCTTCAAGCAAATCGACATTCAAGTAAAAAAGAAAGAACAGCCCATAATAATCAGCCTTTAAAAGATTCATATCAAGGAGCTGAATATTTCGCATTCTTGTCAGCGTGCTGAAAGCCTCAACAACCCTACACAGTTGATTTTGAGCCTCCTAAACCCACCCAAAAAAATGGACCGAAGGTTGTGTCAAGTGGGATTATTGGCTCCAAAAAAGGGAAAAGAGAGCAAAAATGTGAATGTCATTTCAAAAGTAGGTTGAGCAAGTCAAAAATAGCTTCAAAGGCCTCCGACTTGAGAACAAAATCCCAAGAGTGCGTCTTCTGAGGTAAGAAGGGGAAAAAAAAGATAACCCAATGGAGGCTTTTGCACGTTAAACATACCTGATGCTCACTTGGCAGCTTATTTATTCACACTGGATTCGTTTACAGTAAATAACCACATGACTTGGAATTTAGGGCTGCATGGTGGTGCAGTGGCCAGCAGTCACCTCACAGCAAGAGGGGGGCCCGGTTTCGATCCCTGATATATATGTGGATATATGTTGGTATTTTCCATTTCAATGGCAATACTAACATGTGTTTTTGAATGCCTGAATTCATGCCTCCATCATATGAAAAAGCCTTCACTGCAAGCTCTTTCTTAGACTTGATAAAAGGTGTTTAACTGAGAAGCAACATCTACATTGTTCTTCCTTCCATCGAGTGCCGCAGGACAGCAGTGCATCTATCTGGCTTCGAGGGCCGTTGGCCACCAGCCGCCCTCCATCTACGATCCCAACAGCACAGCGAGGAAAAGGGCGACACAGAGCCCTCCCGGCTGGGCCGCTCAACCACCTGTTTGACATTCTGGACTCTGGAATTCGGCTCCGGGTGCGGCAGCGACTCTGGTGCCTCCCTGAGCAGCGACAGTCTGGACTGCGCTCTCGTAACGCCAGTACTTAAACTGAATGGCATTTAAAGAGATTTAACAAAAGTCATCTTATGCCAACTTGAACAAATGAAGGCTATAACAAATAACACCTGTAATTCATGCATATTGTGTTATACATTTACAGGTTTTTTATATGAAAGCCTTATTTGATGGCCAATTATTTGTGCATTAATTTTTTAGTTATCATCATTGTTTTTACAATGGTAACTATGTTTTGTGTATGTTATTTTTTTCAATTTTCATTGCTTGTCCATTCTGCCTCTCTGTACCTCCCTCCAGCCACATTCATTGCCATTCTCTACCTGTCCACCAGAGGGCCTCAGACTGTTCTACCCCTCTGCGCAACCTGTTTCCACTTATATAGACGTATCTTCACAAATGGAATATCTTCACTTTTCTTCGCATTCTGGACAGATCCTTACAACTTATCAACTTTCCAGCACCATGCGGTCACGCAATCCCATGTGAGGCGTTTACTTCGGTTATTGAAATGTGTAAAGTTGCGGAATGCGGATCGTTTCCCCTTTTGCGGAATTATTGACGATAAATTGTTGACGTACAAGAGCCACTGTTTTGTGTTTTGATTCTTCTGACCCCAAAGAAGAGGATATGAGTTAGTTTCAGCAACAAATAAGACGCAAATATACGGCAAGGATGCAATTTCGACCCTCTAAAAGACGTCCCGATTTCTAAAATGCACCTTGAGGATCGAGGAGCAAGGAGGCTTGCCGAAAAAGCTTGAAAGTGACGACAAAGCAAAGCAAAGTCTAGCTTTGTCTTTTGGCCACCAGTTACAAATATAAGAGGCGTAACACACGGCTGGAAGAATCTCAAGGGAGAAATGTAACTGTTCTTTTCTTGTATTCATAAGTTGTCGTTATTTAAGATGATCGGATGCACGATCAAACTTTCAAACCTTTTTGTTGAACGCGTCTGCTCGTGTCTACCCAGATGTGTGTTTGAATAAACCCCTGAGCACACACATCAGAAACATTGCCTCCTCTCTGGATGTTTCGATTCTCGAAATAGACCCACGCACACCTCCAAGTGTGTTGCACGTTCTTCAACTAAAGGCCTTTAGAGCTTCTTAATGGTTTCCGGTCTAAAACCTTTCCTGCTTAATGAATGTAAATGTGAACCGAGGGTCCCTGTAGACACCGGCCGTGTTGACAATACCTTGGTTCTCACCTTCAGGAAGTGATGACAGCCTGTTATGGCGCCGGGCTGCTTCCTTGACAGTAATGCCTCTTGATTAAACCTAGAAAGACCTGGAGATGAGGGGAGGGTTGCCATTTCTGTTGCCGTTTTCTAAGGTCAATTTGACACTTTTGTCACTTCGCAATGAAGACAAAGTGGATACAATACGGCGCCACTATAGTGTAGCATTATATATATGCCTATCATTAGGCAGAAACGGGCCACTTAGATGCCTTCTCGCTTTTTGAAGACCGATCAAAACCTCCTGATTATTAAACTATTTTCGACCTTGGCTATGATTTTTGTACCAGGAAAAACGGCAATTACGTGTGGTAATTATCATTAACGCGCCTGAGATCATATCATTTATCTATTTGTGTCACAGGGGTCACTGCGATTGTGTTATATGCGGAAGAAAATGAATCTGAGGAAAGAGCTGCTCTCATCATTTAAAGGTGTAATCATTGCCTTTGTGAGCGTAATCAAACGCTTTAAAAAAAAATCCGTCAAATTTATTTTCTACTCTCTTTGTCCTCCACCACTATAATTACTGTTTGGAAATTACAGTAATCATCACAGTTTGTCAGTTTCTTCTCAAAGACAATTTACGTACACCCATTCAAAACCAGACTATCTATTGTAATCTGCTGCACGGACATTTAAAAGATGTGCATGTTTACAAAAGTACTGTATGTATACAATCTACAGAAGATATCATCTATGTAAAACCTGCTGTTTTGTAGGATTTTGAAACAAAATGGCAGCTGCGCAGCTTTTATTTATCGTAGTGGTTTTTATGTCTCACTACCTTCATAGAGCACATTCACAAGATTGGCAGTATACTAAATTGACACAGTTTAGTAAATTCAAGACCAAAACTTGAATTTTCAGGTTCAAACTTTTTTTTCAAATGAACAAAACTATTGAACCTCATACCTGCAAACTTGTCACCTTTCCGCGAAAATCGCCATTTTGAAATGAATAGTCATCCACGTGAATCGTGTAGATCCGAAGAGTTTTGGGGTTTTTTTGGAGGGAAGGGGGTCAACTGGCCGCCCAGCTGAGGCTGTGATCTTCGCAATAGAAGATCTTTGATGTGTCAAGTCTTGGCCAATCAGCGTTAAGATGTCTACAGCGGCTTCATTTCCCTCCCACCAGTTTTTTTAATAGCAAGCTAGTCAGCATGCTAACACGTTAGCTAACGCTGTTGGGAGAGACAGCAAGTGCGATTACTGGCAGCGGCGAGTCCGTGGCAGAGTGTGGCGTCAGCCAGGAGGGTGGCAAGTCAGTGGCTACTCCACGGCACTGGCAGTTCTACCTACCGACACCCAACTACATATAAGGAAAGGACAAGTGGAGATTTGATCCAACTTGTATTTTATTTAAAAAGCAAGTGGCCGAAATGAGTTTCCTCCGTAGGGTGGCCGGGCTCCTGTTTATATTCAAGGGTTTAAGATCTACGTGTAGAAAACAAGTTTATCCTCCAGTTAATTATAATTTATATAGTTATGCGGTTATAATCGCTGTCAGTTGCGAGAGGTGTGCATGTTCAGGTTTACCTGGTGGAAAGATTATTCCAGTATTTATCTTAGACCAACAGTGACGTCTCCTGAAAGCAAAGTGGTAGAACAGTATGACATAATATGGTCAAGATAAAATAAAAAGGCTGGTACATTATACATATTATGGCATATAAGTGTAATATTATGAAGTGAAATGCAGTAGTAGCAAAACAATATTCAGTATAGTACAGCAGTATTGCATATTGTAAGTATTAAGTCTCCAAAAATACATGATATATATATATATATTTGTACACTTAGATATTGACAAAAGAAGAATAAAAACCATAATGATCATAGTTTTGTCAGCTTCTCAATGAGTGCTGTTCGCTTGCCTCTCCGTCACTGCAAGTTGGCTCCATAAACATGCATAGATCTGCTTTAAAATTATAGATAAAAAAGGCACTTAATAATCAGGTTTTTAGTTTTCCTCAATATCAAAGCAATCCAGTGACAGTTATCTGTACTTCCATGGGTACTGTTGAGTGTCCGAGGAAAAATATGAAAGTAAAAAGGTCTAACTATTATAACCATATAATCATTTTCTTTTTCTATATAACCATTTGAATATATATATATATATATATATATATATATATATATATATATATATATATATATATATATATATATATATATATATATATACATATACTGTTTGGTTTTTATTTTCATTGTAGTTTGTGATTAGACCACATAAAATTCATAGGACGCTATAAGTTGCTATGTTATATACTCTTTTTGAATGAGATGTGTTAAATGTTCTCTCCTTTGTTAAAAGCATGCATTGGCAGTATTACCAAATAAGGTAGTGAAACCTCCTCTGTCCAACTCTGGTGACAGGATGACTTATGTACTCTGGTGTATAAAAGAGGGGGTAGGAATGCATGTTTTTTGGGGTGCCTGGCAATTCTGCGCAGGAGTAGAGAAGAGGTGTTCACTCATCAGCTCTAAACGTAACCCTTTCTCTTAGTTACTTAATATGCATCTTTACTAGAAAAGGAGAAAAATCCGATTGGACCTGTCCCAGCCCTTGGGGGTTGGGACAGGTCTCCAGCTTTAGAGTCTGGAAGAAACTTCTGCTATCAGGAGAGGGGTGCCTGGCAATTCTGTGCAGGAGTAAAGAAGAGCGAAGAGGTGTTCACTCACCAGCTCTAAACTTAACCCTTTCTCTTAGTTACTTGTGACTTTTAAACTGTTTGATTAAATTAAATTTTTTGTATGTAAGATAAAATTTGAATAAAAACTCGGCCTTACCATTCGTAAGGGACTGAAACCAAAGGTTCTGGTTCTTTAAAACAATTTAAACCCTCTTTCCCTGTCCATCCACCGTGAGATACAGAAGTGACGACTGAATCTACCAAAGAGACTTAAGGTAAGTATCTTTGGGTGAAGACTTTTGCAGTGTTTGTCATAATGATAAGCTGGTGTCAAATTAGGTATAAGGGTTGAGACAAGTTACAGCTCACCGCAGGGGACCTAGAGCGCAAGCTGTAAAACACCCTTGACAAAACCTATAACTTATTTTGAAAATAACACAAAAACCTAACGATTTAGCACGGGGTGAGATAAAAGGCCGAAGGCGTTATGCCAATATCGGATGAGGATTGTTATTTCCTCCGGGATCACTAGGATAATTAGCCGACGGAGTGCCACCGAGTTAGGTGCGAGGTCTTGCCTTTCCTAACTAATCCCCCCCTTCCCTCCTCTTCCCCTGGCAAGACCACCGTTCACGCTACAGTACCCTGCAAAGAGGACCTACTGACAGCTACTTCGGCATACTTTTTGTGGTGCTAATTTTCCAAACGGGGGCCCAGTTGTCAAAATTTTGCCTGGAGGGGGGGGGCGACGCCCCACAGTGTTAGACTTTGAAAACCCCCTGATCTATAGAAATGCTAATGCAATGCTCGGAATGGTTGAGAGAGACAAAGTTTCCATCACTGATCAAAACTGACACCTGAATTTAATTTCCGCAAGTAGGGCAAATCCATTTCTACGTCTAGTGAGGTGAGTGGAATGCTCTGCACTTTTTAGGATCTGATAATAAAAAAGCCTTTTTATCAGACTTCATACAGGTAACGCTTTTGTAATACTGCATTTATTATTTCTCTGCTCCTATCCCCAGGGAAAGCTGCATTATGTGGTTGTATTAAAGGTCTCTTACTTCTGTCTTCATGAAGGCATGGGAAAGTCTTTTTTACCAAAATCCTTCATTAAAACTACATTTCATAACCTCCAAACTCGTGGAGGGATTAAATGTCCTCATTTCTGTTCTACTCTCGCAGTCATTGAAAGTCGATCGGGATAAAAGTGTCAGCCAAACGCCTAAAATGTAATATTAATGTATTCTTTTTTCTCCTTTTTCAGAAAAAAGACAAATCTACAGAGGAAGACTGCAGATCCAGTCCATCATTATAATTATTTAGGCAGTATTTCTTTATTGGTAAATGAAGTTGGTTGAAATGACAGCCGAGTAAATGATGATTGGAGTTTAATCATCCTCATCAATCAGGCCAGTCAATCATTTTAATTCGGCCATACCTCGGCTGTATATGAGAATTAATGCAGGAGGATGGGCGAGGACATTGGGATTCAGTGCATGAGTCCCACGTCGCCCGCTGGAAGTAAGGGCATGGTTCAGCAGACAAACACATATGTCATGTCACGAGTCTATTTGCTGTGCAGCGGTGGAAAGGCCATAAAAAAATAACCTTTTAAAGAAAGACATTTTTAGAACCATCATTCTCCAAAAAGTTGAAAAATAGAGCGAGAGAAACTGATCGTTTTTATTCGTCAGAAAAAGCAGTTTGTTCAGTGTCGCTCACAGCTTGTTTTTTTATAAAGATATCCTTTCATCTTCTCTCAAGCCAGCATTTACATCACTGTAAATAAACACCCTGTGCATCAGTTTAAACGAACAAATTGACATCCTGTAAATTCATAAATTATGCGTGTAGGTAAAGGCCAAGTCTTTCTCTTCCAAATAGCGCTTATACACGACTGATTTACACCTGCAGAACGCTATTTCTGCCTTTACTGTGTTTTTTTCTCAACATAATACAGTAACTGTTAATTAACTTGGTTCCTTTTCCTCATATCATAGCTATAGAAAAGATGTCGGTCTTGGTTAAAAGTCCCAATGCATCTTCATGAGTAGACTTAGCGAGGTAATTGAACCACGCATGACACATTGTTGGCTGTCACGAAGCACAGAGGGGATCTTTTTTTTTTAACAGAAAAGGTAAAGGTGAAGCGTTACCTGTATTGACATCCCTCAAAAAAATGGTTACAAATCCCTATAAAACGTATTGTTTTTTGTAAATGAATGCATTTGCTGCCAGATGCAACTATTCAGTCATGATGGATTCCACATGTGAGCCTCGTGGAACACATTCGGATTCATCGCCATTTCAACTCCTCCCACTGAAATATAGAAACGATCATAACAAACCAAAAAAAAAATCATGAATTAACAGAAAGGGACGAGAAGAAACAACCGTAGCAGTTTCCGATTTTAAAGTCGGCTCACCGAGTCACGCGGGCCACGCCGTTTCACAGTTTCTTTTGTTGCCGACATGGATGGCGGGGGATAGAGACGAGGCAGCCAACTAACCAGCAGCGCTCGCACCAGATGGATAAATTGAAAGCCTCACAGTTCTAAGTGTGCGGTGACAGGCTGCCGCGGTGGGCGGTTGCAATTTCTGTTTTCTGCCTCGAGAACATGTGACGATAATCAGCGGGCCCGGTTGAAAGACGTGGTCGTGTCGGGGTGGGGGTGGCCTCCCTGTTGCTACAACGATGCGGAACAAGGCGTGGGTGGAGGAGGGAGGGAGGGAAACCTTCTCACCGTTCCTCCTCGTTAAAGCTTAAGAAAAGGGGCGGATCTTTATCAGTGGCCCGGTTTGATTCTGACCCGCGGCCCTTTAGTTGCGTATCGTCACCTTGTTCTCCAGCTGCTCTCATATAGAGCCCTTCAACAAGTTATGATAATCTTTCGCAAATTACCTACTGAATGGAAATTCCCACGTCTGCCACAAAAGGAGATGTTTACAAGGTGTATTTTATTTTTCGCAGAAGAGTGGGAACAAACAATCGCCCCGGCGCCACCTCTTTAAATGGCGCTCTGTTGCACGACAAGCAGGTTGCTGTTGAAATCAATAACAAGATCAAAATCATTGTGTTTTCTTCCTCTCTTCTTTTTTCTTTTCTCGTCACCCACACTTGTGCTTAAGCATGACTCACTAAGGGTGTGTGTGTGCGTGTGTGTGTGTGTGTGTGTGTGTGGAGTTCTCTGTGTGACTTAGTAAAATATGAATCACACTCGCTAAAGCCTGATTCTTGTTGATTTGGGAAACAGGTTGCCAGTTTGACAATTTGTCATCTCAATGTGGCATCATGAACGCATCGTTGTGCCGGATGGATGCAATTTTTTACTATTGCTATTTTTTATTTTTATTTTTATGCATCAATAGCTATTGTAACCATGGACCAAGTACGAGGATCATCAACTAATGATTGCGCTGTGACACCTGCCCTAACTCACAAAAGGCTCCGCCCTCTACTGGACTCAAGTAATGCATTATCTACAAATTAATTAAGTCAAGTGAGACTTAATTTACAGTGAACTAATACAATTATTAGATTTGTACACAATAAAATTAGTGAAGAGTTAAGTCATAGTGTCCTATTTAGGGGTGGGCTGGTGATGCGGAATATCCCCCGCATTTCAGACATCGTGGGGAAGAGTGCAGCGTTGACGTTGTGTAGTTGTGTCTCATAGAGACGAAGCATCACACAGAACGCCTTCATGCTCTTTGTCTTGCAGGCACTTGCTCAGTGTGTTGAGATGATAAATAAGATATAGAATAGAAATGCCAGGTCTACCAACCGTAGAGGGTCACTCAGCTCATGAAGAGGTCCTCTTTCCAAAACTGGTCAATTCTGGCCTCAGGGAATAAATCCGCTGCAGCTGGAGCCGCGACTGAGCAGCGCACCTCAGAGTGAGAGAGCAGGTCCCGTGTTCAGCTTCAACATCAGACATTTTTTCCGGGCACATCATTCCTGCGGCTTCAGGGAGGCTCTGTGTTATGAAGTCTCGTCTCAGAGGTTTCCGTGTCGCGCTGTGAGCTGAGCGATCTCGTAGCTGCTCGTGTGGCATTTTATTGTGTTTTGTTTGGACGGCAAAAATATGATTGTTGAGCTAGCAGGCTAGCTGCCATTTGGGCCGCAGTTGGACACCCTTGCTCTAGATGGACCATTTTGAAAGAAGCTCCCACAATGGGACATCGAAAGGGAAGAGAGAAGCTCCCACATTGTAATGGACAAGTACAGGTTCAGATGGGCATCACTAATCCTGGACCTGTACTTGATGTACTTGAGGATGGAGGTAATTCTCTCATAAATTGTCCAGTGGTGTCTGCTTTTCCTTGTGCCGCTCTGAATTTAGCTTTTAGATCACTGTTGCACTGCAAGTCAATGAGTTCCATTCGCAGCATACTGGTGGACACTCTCCACACCAGCTGAGAAGGGGTCAGCAAAACACTGATCAAACAGTAGGTTTTCAATAGCACAGGCTTATTCTTCTTCGCCCGCTGCAGCTTCGCGCCTTATTGAGCGGATACTTTGCCGAGCCACAGTGTATACAACAACTTTTAATTAATAAAGTAGGTCTACTTTATGAATATTAATCACAGGGGTCCTTTAACGCTGTGAACATATACATAACAAGCCTTATTCTTGCAACGCAACAGTGCAAAATAGATATGTGTACATGTAATTATCTATTTTTAATCTACAACATTCCCCCCATGGTCCCAATCACCCGAAGGAGGAATCTGCCTTTTTCTGGCAGGAAGGAAAACCTGAGTTGAGATCTTTGCTCTCTCAACACATTTGAGAGTATCTTCAAATCTACTACAGAACCATGTTGTTGCTTATTTTAGCCTCTGATACCTATGTGTAATCCATAATCATATGCATATATAGTCCCACACTGTAAGCCCTGTCAACAAACTTTTTTCCTGCAAAAGTTAGATAGAATAGCAATGCAAGAATTAATGAAATGTGTGCGCATAATGTATTATCTCACACATGAATAGAACATGACCTCTGACATGAAACTGACATATATCCTCTCTTCGTTATCTGTGAAATTCACAATTACTTCCTTCCGTCACTTTCCATCTCAGTCATCGAAGGAAAGAGAAATGCAAACGACCACTTCGTATACAGTATTTTATGCAACACAACCCTCAAACCACTGTTCCCATTAGCATAGCGGTTTAAATCAGTATCTGTTGGTGCGGATGAGGGTGTGGAAAGCCCTCAAGGAGCAAAAGATAGCTGGAGGGTTCTTCCTCTCTTCGACCACGGGAAGGTCAAAAGGTCACGCTGCAACGCAGTCGAGCAAATTTGCAGAGCGGGAGCCTTTTTTAAGTGAACACGCGAAGAGATAGCGCAGGTATTTATGGTTACTTATAGCAAAAGGAACACACTTATGCATGTCCATATGATCTCTCCGTTGCACCTGCTAACGCATTCTAATCAGATTCACTTATTTCAAATGGCAGACTGAGGGGGGTCAGTGACCCCCGGTTTCTCTAAATGGCTCCTTTTTCTTTTTTCCCCATCTTTGATTCCATTTAAATTTAAAAAGTGTACAGGGTCTAATTAGAAAGAAAAAAAAGTTGTCTTTTCGTTCTCCACATTACAGCATAAAAGGTACATAGATTAGATGTATGTATGTGTTTCCACAACCAGAAGACAGAAACCTACAACTATACACACATCGGATGGAACTAAATTAAGATACAGGTTATTTATCATGAGGATTATTATTCATTTTTGTGGCTATTTCTTTTCATTGCACTCATGTGCAAATTAGAGCTGCATAGTATTGGAAAATAGAGTATTATTTGTTGCAGGCTACTTTTTAAAAGTTAATCCACTAACTATACTTCTAATGCAGACGAAAGTCTCAAGTATAGGTTTGTTAAGCAAGATCTGTGGGGCACAATTATATAAATCGCCACAGGAAGCACCACTGCCAGTAGGAAGAGGAACGCCACCCGTACGGGGTCTGAACCCGACTGACATAATGAGCTTCAAGAACCGGACGGCGACCGGCCTGGATAGAAGAACGCCGTTCTCAATGTGTCTTCACTGCGAAGGAAGGATCGCGTTAAATATACACTTTAAGAACATGAGCTGCCGGCTTTTCAGATGTTAATCGTTCTAATAAGAAAGAGCTGATCCCACCGAAGCAGGATAAACATGAGAAATCACAAACGTCCCCCACCAGTCCTCCCCTGCCTGCTCTTGTCCATCCACTCTCAGTCGTTTTTTTTTTTTCCCCCATCGCTACTCTGATTCACCACAGAGAGCTCAGCGACGATCGATCCGATCCCGGCCTCTTTGTTTTTTCCCTGCGCTGATCCAATATGTTTTTCTGTAATAACACCAGGTGAGCTTGCATTCTAAGTGGGATAATATCATTTCGCCCGTCAGGCAATCTTCAATTATTCAAGAGCAGATATTGCCTATGAACGTGTCTTTTAGAGCTCCGAGGGCGACGCCTTGCTGCATTACTCAGCTTTCAGAGGGAGAATAGAATTAAAATGCAGGTACTTTGACAGTGTTGAACTGTGAAGTTGGTGAAGCGTGGTGAAAAATAAAAGGGGATTTGTTCGGGTGTTTTTTCTTTTTTCAAACTGGAAAACTATAAATAGAAGGCAGTGGTTAGATGCAGAGTCTCAGTGTCACTTTGCGTTAAAGTATCAGCACGTTGAAGCTGTTATGATGAGTAAGCTATCGGAACAGTACAATGCAAATTTATTTTCATTTTTTTTATTTCCTCTGAGAATGGAAGCTGTCACAGTCAGTCACTGTCCAAATGTAATGACAATCACTGGCTCATTATTACGTTTCTTACTCACCCCGAAGTGCTTGCATAGGGCTTAACCTGTCAGTGTAATGACACATTTTAATGTCATTCATCATCGGGATGTTCTTTCATCAATGCCCTTCATCAATATGGCATCTACGTGAACGCACTCAACTGCTTTTATACGCCACATGTTATCAATAGTGCAATGCTTCTGATGTCCTTCTTTGAGTATTCACTCCCCAAAAAATAAAAAAATCTGCTTCCACCAAGGGCAATTTTTTAATTAGACGCAAACCCGTTGCCGCCCCCTTCGCCATGGTTGACGACAACAAACACAGACCTCTTTTATAGCCCCGCCCGACTCTTTTTCAACCTTATCAGAAAATCTCACCTCAATCAGTCCATCCCCAGCCCAGCCCCTCCGACATCGCCTCCTCAGTCAAGCATGATATCTCCTTTGCGAGAGAGAGAGAGACACAAAACAGAGAGATCCAAGAGGCCCAAGCAGGTTTTCATTTCCGCTGTTGGGCTGTGCCGCCTCGCCCCGCTTCCACGGTTCTGGCACACTCCCCCCCCCTGAGAGGCCCATCTAGTCCATAATCTAAGGCCTTGTAATGCAGTCCCTGGCCCACAATTCTAGATCGCACTACACGTGGGACGGTATTGTCTGCCTCGCTGATAAGCCGGTGGAGTCGGAGAGTGTACGTACAAAAGCGTGTGTGTGTTTGTTTGTTCATCGAGTACGATTGCAGACGTGCGCAGCTGCATTAGCATCCCTGTGTGTTTTTGCATGCCGGTGAGAATGCAAGTGTGTGTGTGTGTGAGATCTCTCTCCCTCTCTCATCTCTGTCCTCCGCCCACCTGCGGGAAACCCACAACCAGCTCTCCTTGCATCGTGCTGCGCGCTCCTTTATTTCCGAGGGCCCGATGCTCCCGATGGAGCTGAGTCACTCCACGTGAAAGAGGCCTGCATCGCTAACCAAGACAATGATTCACTGTAATATCCTCTTATGGTAATTGTGCACAAAAACATGGAAACGGGCGAAAGAAAAACCCTATTTTTCGGGCCTCTTTATCCTGTTTATACCTTGTCGATCAGTTTTTTTGGCACATGGATCCTCCTTTACAATGCAGATTCTGAATGCAGACTGCAGCTAGCGCTGCTACTAGCTCCCCACTCCTGCTGCTAGCTCCCCGCTGCTGCTACTGTCAGAGTCCCCTCTGCCCAAATCAGGTGTAGAGCCGGGGCTGGTCCCTACCTTTGGTAGTTGTCGGGGAGCTAGCGGAAGTTAGCGCGGAACTAGCATGAGCGCCAGCTGGCTACAGCGGGGTGCAAATGGGGACAATGACCGAAGGTAGTAGCGGCGTATAACCCGACTTTTACGGTACCCTTAAAAGAGAATTCCCAAAATATTCAAAAGACACTTTTTTTATAGACAGGTAGCTAGTTTTAACTTGAGGATGAGTTGATATCCTGAATGTCATTGAGCATGTCACACTTTTCTTTAACCGGCTGTGCACGTTACGGTTTGTTTGAGTTGATCCAGAATATTTTCCTGCAAGGCAAAAAAAAGCAATGTTTCCCTGTTCAGCTCGATGCCGCTGTAATGGTAGTTAACGTTCACCTACAGATCACATCCCGTCATGTAAGATTCTCATCCTACGATCTTTTGGCCTTTTGTGGTTCATGTATTTGTTTCAGGATTCAAATAATTCCTTTTCAGCCCCTTCAGAGTTCTCAAACTGCGACAGAACTATCACAAAAGTTAAGAATATAGTTCGGCTTTTAAAAGATTTGTCTTTTTCCTCTTTTTTTTTTTTTCTTTGCTGAGAAAAGATGTAGCGACGTGAGAGCAGGGGCTGCTGTCTTCATTCACCCACACAACACACGACGTAACAGTCTGGCAGAGGGAATGAATACCTCATTTATTAGTACAGCGGGTGTGTAAATCGCATCTGCCTCCGCGCGTGGCAGGTTCCTGTATGTTACGCGCGCGGACCGTTTGATTAGCGTGTGCGAGCGCGTTTTACGACAGCTTCCTTCCTGCCTCCTCTGGCTGCCTGCGATTCGGAGCTGAAGGAAACCTGACAGCCGAAATCTCGCTGAAGAGCAAGCAACAGATGTTAATTAGCTTTAATTTGCCTTTTGTTGTTTCATTGCCAAGGCAGCACCAGAGACACTATTTTACTACACTCAGTAGAATGTTGCACTGCAGCTCATCCATTTGCTTTGTTATCTCCAATAAATAATGTCATTTTGACCAGAATAATAGGCATTTAAGAGGTTATTTGTCTCCCTCACGTGTGAGTCTGCTCAGAATGTCAATGTTTCACCTCTCATTCCCTCAAATGCCAATCTGTTCTTCGTTCCAATGTCAGACTCAACGCGTTTTTTATTAATTGTGACAGCGTACATGGATGGAGGGATTACCATGTGCTGTGGCCCCCCTCCTCCGTCTGGAAAGGGCCATGACCTCATCTTTTGGGAGAGAAAAAAAAAGCAATATGCTGTCCGTTTTCACCACCCCAAGCTGAAATCGACAGCGGCCATTGAAGTCTTCGCGCCGCATTAATTCTAATGGCCATCAGGGGGCGACACCTCTGGTCGCAGAAATAAGTCAAAATATATTGAAGTCAATGGGAAACCCTGAATCTAACTTTAATCATTACCTAAGTAAATATTGTAAAAATACTAGAAGGATGATTGTTGATTGACAGGAGAAAAAATGTGGTGCGACACTTTCAACTGGTTTGGATTCAATATAGATTAATTTCCTTTGTGGCCCCAAATAAAAAAAAGCCACTGGGAACTTAACCGGATAAAAAGACCAAAGTGTCTGCTGAACAAACTACTGCTCCAAGGTCACGTGCCGCCAATGCATGTTTGCGCCGCTCATCTCCGAGCGGCCCACACGCAATTACACGAGCAGGCAGACTTACTTCTAAGCCGCGCCTGTGATATTTAAAGCATCCCTGTACTCATTTGTGGGAAGGTTGCCGCTGTGACCTTGTTGCTAATTCAATCTCGGATGACTATCATATTTCAATCAACGTGTATCGGCAGACGGAGGATAATTCACAGTGGTAACTGGATTAGTGTTGATACACTGATGGGGGAGATTGGACATGTGGCAGGCCAGTAAATGCATCCGTATTGTTTATGGGTGTGGAATATGCAGCGGCACGAAAGCCTTTTAGTTTGAGTTATTTATTGCAATGACATCAGTCTTCGCTCCATATTGTCGGTGATTATCCAGTGACAATTTAGTGGAAACTGGTTTGAATTTTAGGTAGTGCCCTTTTTTAGCAGCTTTCCCAAAGGTTTGTTTCTTTGCAAAATATGACTTTTGATGCTTTCTTACATGCTTTCTGTGTTAACTAATGCTCAGCTTCTGTGATATATATTTCATGTGAAAAAGAACCACTGAACTCTTCTGCAATTTGTTTTCTTTTTACTACATTTGATATCACATTTCTGTCACTTTACCTTGTAACTTTGTCTCGATTTACTCTATTTGTATATTCCTCTTATTTAATTCCTTTACTTTCTCTATTTAAGTATTGGTGTCTTTGTGCTGTTACAACGTCCAAATTTCCAAATTATGAATTGCGATCAGTAGTAGTTTGTAAATTGATCTGTATATTTCTGGACTCGCCTTAACCAAACTGCTATGTTTGGCTCCATTCAGTATCGTTGTTTTCACTGAAAAGATTGCCATAGTATTAATACCCACAAAAAGAAATTGAACCACAAAGGCAATGGGATAAAAAGAAAAGTATGTTTCTATAAAATTACAAGTGACTGCGTATCTCAAAAGACGCTGCGAGGCGAGAATTAACGAGATCTATATCGCACCATGTGGTCAGAAACAAAAAGCCCGATTGCGAAGGGACGGAACGAGAGACGCAGAAAGAAGGGTGGATGTAAAAGAAAATGACACAAACAAAAGCGAACTTCTCGTGCAATAACTTCAGTTTTCTGGGACATCGCGGTAATTAACTGCCATCGACATCAAAGCTGAAGGGAGGGAGGGGGAGAAGGAAAGTCTGTCACGTCAAACTTTCTGTATAATTTAGCCACGCCGTTCCCGGAGAGTTCAGAGAGACGAAGATCTTTGAACATATCAGTAGATCCTAATCACTAACAGGCTCTGTTCTTAATATCAGAGGAAGGTGTTTTGTTTTTTTGCATACACCCCTTCATTTAATAAAACAAAGAAAAAACACAGACGCAGCTCCGAAGCAGCTGTGTGTTGTGCAAATACCCCACATGCAGATTGCACAATCTGTGCATCAGAAGTTAAACACAAACTATCGAAACTATTTTTCCCTCCATATCCCGATTCCTGCAAGTCACACACGGCCGGCATCGCCACTCTCTCCGATCCCCGCCGCTAGGAGAGATTGGGTCTCACAGATATAGCCATGTTAATAACGATGTGGTTAAGTGCTGTGGGAAAGCCGGGCTTAGGCTTCTTTGTGCACTTAGAAGGACCCCTCTCCGTGGCTAGCTGCTCTTTGAAGGCTTATGGGCTAAAGTGGCAGTGAGGGGGGGTCGGCCGGTGATGCCAAGGCAATCATCTCTCCGAGCTGTACTCCTCAATGATGGGGACACGGCCGCTATCAAGGGAAGGAGGGAAGGAAGGAAGGGAGCAACGGGAGGTCACACTGCTTCGCAAACATTTCTCTGGAGGCGCTGACATCACGTCCCGAACGTCTCTTCCGTTGTCTCTCGAGTGCGAACGACGGACTCTGTGTGCGGCCTTGTTGCCATACATGAGCGGTGGACCACATCTTATGGTGGCTTCATCACTGCTCTGGGAATTTGCAGCTCAGTGTGCGATCCAACAGCTGGATATGTAAATCATCAAAAGAGGCACTGCTTTTCCCCCCTTTCTTTTGCTTATTAAAACTTTTTCCCCAGCAAACTGGGCATGTAAGTGTTGGAATGACTATTAAGGATTGTCATTAGTGCGCATTGAAACCTCTGTATTTGGTCCAACTGCTATGGGGCAAATGATTTTGTGCTTTATGTGACGATCAAACCGTTAAACACTGGATTAGTGTCGGTTTCTTGTATGCCTCTACTTCACACTTATGATCAATTATCACGCCCGGAAACTCATTTTCTGTCAGTGGAGCCATGCCATCCCTTCCTTCCTTGCTTACAATGAACAATATTCTAACAAAATACCGTTTTCTTCATAGGCCAGATTCTAAAGTACCACACCACTCATGGACCTGATATTCTAGTGTTTGTTGCAGCACTTTACATCCCATCTCTTGGTTGATTTCCTCCATCCATCAATTCCTCTTTATTTTATTTTTTAGATGTGACCGCTGTAGGCAATCGCTCCTTTTTTATATGATGCCATAATTCAACTCTGTCTTCATCAGCAAATGGGAACGGCTCAGGTGGTTCGGATCGGTTTTGTCGTTTTATGGGAACTCAATGGTCATCTTTGAAGTGCACCAGCAGAAATCTTAAAGCGTTAGGGGTTTTCTGATTTGTTAGAGTCCATTGGGATGCTTCCGGTGGTCCTCTTTGAGTTGGAAGTGAGTGAGTGGTTGCTGGAAGCCAGACAGGTAGTATGTGGACCTTGAGTGGAGACGTAATTCCTACTTACTTATTCTATCCTCAATAAGTTAGTACTTTCTATTTGTTCCCTGCTCATGCGATACTTCAGTAGAGTGATGTTGGAGTGATTCCATATTAAATAATTTACACTCGTAACGCTGATAGTTTTCAAGGTTTTACACCATTTCCTCTGCGATCTAATGGTTCAAAGGCGTTCTCTCAGCATGCCACCTCCTTCAACCTCGCCAGCTGAGCCCAGAACGACTTGTACATTTACGCCTGATTCAGCCTCGACATCACTGCTGACTGCAAGAGTTGACTACAGGCTCTTTTGAGTCACACACCCGAAAAAATGTCAGCGTCGTGGCAGGAACAGAGCAGAACACAATGGCTGCCAGTACTCGGAAGTAGTGATGAAGATTGGCTTCGGGCTGTGCTTCAGGAAAGGGGAAACGGAGAAGCAGTTGAGTTGTTCCAGAGCAAAGTTCCACTCCAATGCCGTCATGACAAATATGTATATGTATCATCATTCTATTGGGCAAATTTGTCATTCATGTTTTGAACTACTGGATAGCTGGTTTGAATGTCCCTTGGATACTTAATGGGAGCGTTGCGATGGCAATGCGAACATGAACTTTTTTAACCCCAGCTGTGTTTTCTCATAAATTGCGAATGGTTTGCATACCCATACTAAATCCAGATTATCTCCTCAAATACAAGGGCTATTTGAATAATTTAAATCGTATAATATACAGAAAACACTTGTGAGATTAGTTAAGATGTGTATATAGCAATATATGTGTTAGAGGTGTATTGGTTGCTGATAGAACACAGAAAAAAATAAACTTACAGGATGAATATCCTCTTTAAAATGACGCATATCATAGCTTTTTTTTTCTCCCATATCATGGCACAATATGTTAACAGTCTCTCTGCAAAGTTGGACTCTGATTAAGTGAAGTAACGCATTTTTGGATGGAAGCTAACGGTGCGAACAATGGCAAAAGTCTCAGGTAACGACACACGCAGAGGGACAGCGACCTTATTCTCTGCTCGGGTAGACGTTATACTCCAGTATACCTTTACATAGCAAATAGTTGAACACCACAGTAATGCTCTGAATCCCATATATTGCACCTATAACATACTGTTGAAGGCTGCAACGTACAGAAAAAGCATATACACATAATAATGATTTGCATATACAATAAGCCAATGTCTACAATGAGAGAACAGCAAAAGAGAGCAACTAAAATTTGCCAGTGTGGTACCAATTTGGATGTTTTAAGTGCATACAAAAAGGTAAGAAACCTTGGGAATATTTAACAAGGCAGGCGGCACAAATTAGTAAATGCTTTCTCCCCCCTTGTTAAGTGGATTTTTTTAAAGGGGAGTATGAAGAAAACATGCCCACCACTTTCTTGTTATTATTAAATGCTTCTAAAAACTGTCTGCATTTTTATCCTTCACTCATACCGCGAGAAAACGCCTCTCTCGAGGAGGCTTAACTATCCTTAACAAAGGCACAGCGCTATGAAGCTCATCGGTTGTGAAACAGCCACCAAGGGGACGCTGAGAATGTGGTTTTGACTTATTCTTAAATCAAGTGCCGGGCTCCGAGAGTCAGAGCAGAGAAGAAGTAAAAAATAAATAAAAGAGGAGCACTAAGCACTCCATGAATACACCACACACTGACAACATTTGGATTTGCAGGCTAAAATGAATGTGCTTGTATATTTGATTGAAAGGGTATGCAAATGTGTGTGTTTTTTTTTTTTTGCATCATCCTCTCTTGCTGTGATGATGCAGGCATTGTTATCAGTTTGGGCTGATGTATAGGAGCGAACAAAAGTAGTCGGAAGTCTTTTTAAACGCTAAAAGTTTCACCCTCTCAGGGTGATTGATCGTCATGCTGAATTGCATCGTATGGCGAGGAGAAACCGGGCGCTGATCTGAGACCAGCACTCCCACTCGCAATATGCTTCACAAATGTTCCGCGGGCCTTGGTCCTCTTAAAATGGTATCAAATACAAGGATTTATTTAATGACAATCTTAACACAAGTCTGCACTTACTAAACCTCAGACCATTTCTAACATTATTTCAGTGTGTCAAATATTCAGTTTGGCCTTTTCCCACCATTTCATTTGATGTATAATGCAGGTCATCTTCTGAAACAACTCTATACCACTAAGTAGTCTTGTGCCATTCACACTGAAATTATTGTGATGCCAAGTTTTATTACACAAGTTCATTTGCAGGTCAGACGCTCGCCCGCAGCGAACAAACTTGGAACAGTCGCTCACAGCATGTGCTCATCATGAATTCTTCACTTATGAAGCCATTTGCCTTCCCAGCAACCCCCCTTAAAAAAAAAGAAAAGAAGCTGTGTTCTATCAGGTTGAGCCGATCTGGGGAATACATATTCGTTGAAATTACATATTCCGCCGGCGACGCCTTCCTGATTTCCTCTGGGTCTGAAAAAAACAAGAGTGAGATGGAACCGAGGGAGGCGGGTGCCGCGGGCAAAATTAGATTATGCCTAATTACCAGAGCAATCGATAGCGAATTGAGTTGATATGCATCCTTCATGACTTAACCAGATATCAGATAGCGCGGGTTAGCAATGCATTGTAACGTGAGCCGATGGGAAAAGGCGATACGGGGGCACTTCTGATGGCAGGAGTTGAGGGAGTGAGTCCTGAATTATCTGATCTGTCAGGGTTGCAGCTCTTAGTGGTTTGGCAGCTTTCCCAGGTCTAAAATTGAGGGGACACAGGGGGGAAGGTTGTTCTTGTCAGGGGGTACCGCACCTTGTTGAGGCGGTCATGGAGCCAAAATGCATCCGAGCATGAGCCACCGCCGCGAATGTCACTTTTAATTGCAAAATAAATACAAAGTGGCGACGCCCGTGGGCAACAATTCAAGCATATCCTCACGGTTGTATCTGGTATGTTGTCGGAATGATTATTATTTTATTTTTTTACGCCGCCACAAGTCCCTGAAGTATACACTGTCCTGCCCTTTTTTAAAACACAAAAAAAAGAGAAAAGGGACACAAGTTACCCGACCTCGCAGTGTGACAGCAGATGATGGACAGTGAAAGTGATACCGCGGGTCACGGCCGGTACTACGGCGGAGCAACGCGCCCCGGTAATTAGACGGAGCAGCGCTCGCGACCAGAAGGTCACAGGTTTGATGCCTCTGACGAGCAGAGAGTTCATCGCTGCGAAAATGCCCGAAACTAAACACTGACGCCCCCGCCCCCCCAGGGACTGATTGAACGAGAAAAACGGGTCATCACAGTTGCTGCAGGGCGGCTGGCATCCTTTTAAAACGCCCGACCTCATGGTTGTACAGATGGGTTGAGAACATTCTGAACTCTGTTGAAAGTAAGTTGGAGGCATTTTATTATTTTAAAACCGGCACTCTTGGTGCATCATAAGTAAATATTCAGTAGCACACACACCTACACTAAAGCATGCAAGCAAACACCTTGAGTGCGTCCACGCCTGCAGATAGAATACAATGTGTTCTCAGTCCTCCTCTTCTGACTCCTGCCTCCGCCTCTTCCCCCCGAATGATTACACCTCCATTTTCCCCTTGTTAGAAAACTAATATTACTCCCCTGATACATCACAGCCGTACTAACAAAAGATCAATACGCCGTGGAAAACATAATGCATTTTGAACCGCCGTGGAGGCGGATGTATATGCACTTATAAAATATAGAGGAGCGCAGATTAGGTTATTCTTGTTTAACACACAGGCTAAAATAAAGCGCAGACATTTATTGTGAAGCTAAGCGGTGTAATTTTGTTACGCCATTGTTATCTAGCGGAAAACTAGCTGGCAGAGGGAGCTGGTGTTCGCTGTGAACCAAGCCTATTTTTACGTAAATGTAAGGTTATTTGTGATAAAATATAGCGTTCCAAAAGCAGTGTTTTACTTTCAACATTGTAAACTTTGCAGGCATTGAGCAGCCAAGTGTAAACTGTCAGAATATTTCTCTCATAAATCATTTTTAACCAGTTCCAACATCATGCATTTCCAAGAAAGTTCCTTGTGTGCCGAACGTGTTTTTCTGGCTGCATATGAGCCGTCCTTTGACCGAGAACCAATTAGTTGTACAACAGCTTCAGTACATCACGGAGGTTGTCAGGAACACTCAACCAAACACGAGCGGGGCGAAGATCAATTTGCACCCCTGGTCTTGCACCATAATTCACCCCAATAGCCGGAATAAAGCGCCGACTCAGGTGGAATGACCGAGCCCAGGTAACCCACACTTGTGAGCGCTGCACATCTCCGTGGATAGGGTTCATATTGGAGATAACGGCCGACAGGGAAGTGTTTGGGGGGGTGAAAAGGTGGCAGATGTTCTACCTTGAGAAAAGTATTCAACAGAATATTCGGGGCATGCTGCAGCTGCAAAGATGGTTTGACATTGAAAGGATGTTCGTGCAATTCCATTGAGTACGAATGTCGGTAATCACATTCCCTCTCGGGTGGACAGTCGTGCTGGAATGCGTTTACAGATGTGGCATTTCCACTTTTTACCGCTCATTTGCCGAACTACTGCTGCATCTTGGCTCCACTTGCTGGAGGCGAATCAAAAACGTGTCTCGCCT
The DNA here is from genome assembly GCF_910589615.1 of Taurulus bubalis. Classification (NCBI taxonomy): domain Eukaryota; kingdom Metazoa; phylum Chordata; class Actinopteri; order Perciformes; family Cottidae; genus Taurulus; species Taurulus bubalis. Next base: position 8,554,073 of record NC_136609.1, read on the forward strand.
CCTATTGCTGGTTTGTCTTACAATATGCTGCAACTGTCTGCAGTGCTATTGCGTGGTATTTTGGGCTGGGCCACGCGTTTGGGGGGCGCCGACCAATGCATTTTAGTGCACACTGATATGTCAGATCAGATTCTGCAGAAAATATGTTGCTTTATGAGGGAAAAAACCCAGCCTGCATTAGACAGTTAGTCTCCCTGAGCTTGAGCCATAAGGCTATTTTTAGACATTTTGAACACAAATGGAGAAACAGAAGATGTTCGCTTTGCTTTCTAAAAAGTGTGTCTTATTGAGCAAATGGCAAAATTGTTTCAAAACGTGGCTGATGAATCCTATGATTGAAGGCGGTACTCACACCGCCTTAAGTAATTAACATTAATTAAAAGGTTGAATCATTACCATCAGGCGGTGGTCTTGCTCCAGTGCGGTTGGGCGAGCTGGAGCCTCTTGGATGCACGCTGGGCTGGAAAGAGTCCCCAGCATGCAACACCTCCACATCCTCTCATTGCAGCTGGTCAGCGGCCAACGGCTGTAAGTGTAATGCAACGCCCCCACCTTCCAAGCTCAGTGTATATACCATGCACAAACGCACACAATTGATTTTTTTCCCTCACATATTTTAATAACCCGATAATGTAAACACAATTAAAAGCCTTTGCAAATTCAATTAAGCTCTTCATTATTTCGTGTGTATATCCGTGAAACTGTGGATTTGCTTCAGCATTTGAATGAATTTCACAAAACCAAACGTTTTTTTGTCCCCCCCCCAACACAATTAGTCTGATTTATTTCCTATTTTTATAAGAGAGGCTATATTCTCACCAAAGAAATGCTGCACATGCTACTAAAAATAATTAAAAGATAACACTGTGCAAATGCGATTTTGAACAAAGAAACAAATCTCATTATAACCCAAAATACTGCGGCTGCAAATTCGATCACACTGTATCTCGTCTGTTTGAACTTCCTCTGAAGTGATTATGTTGTTGTGCTTTGTTCCTTCGCCCAGGGGTGCCCCGAGAAGTGATTTCACATCCGGAGGGTCGCGGGGCTGAAAACTGCCGAGTCACACCCAGCAACAGCACTCCAGGGAGCAGCAAGCGCACACACACACACACAGACAGACACACTTCAGTGCTTGGTAAGCTTTTTGTCTCTGTCTCAAGGCTTCATCTCGCAGGTGAGCACAGGCACAGATAACAAAGCGACAACGTATCAAACCGAGGCTGTGCCCTGGCGGTTTGTGTTTTTCTGCGCTGGCTTTTTCTTTGAGGCGTTTGAAAGCCACTGGGTATTATTTTTAATGATTGTTTATTGAGGCTAATCTACCACCTTAATCAAAGGGACCTTTGCAATCTGTGCGTCTGGTGCGTTTCCTTTCTTTTTTTCCCCTTCTTCTTCTGCTTCTGTTTATGCTGCTGGCTGTTTACGTCGTGCCTGAAAAGCATATATCAGCCAACTGCGTTTTCAATCACCCGCCGACCGGATCGGCATAATTATGTGTGGGGAGTCGCGACCTATTTGTGCCCAAATGTTGTGCACTCGACTCGTCTGAAGGCCATCAAGAGGAGCCCGAGTTAATGGGGAGACAATCGAGCAGACGAAGCGAAGACCGCATCTTTTTTTTCGACGCCGAGTGATTCGGAGCAGGAGGTGCGACTGAGTCACTTGGATGGATTTTGAGAAAGACGATCGCAGTGAATTGCCAGGTTTCTTTTTTGCTTTTGTAAAAACAAGTGAATCATGAGGAGAACTCTCATGTGTGCAGAGCCTCGGGGATGACTCACGAACACATTGTTGCAGTGCAGGAAGACATGTTGCACTGCTTTTTGTATCAAATGTATGCATAAGTAAGTTTTTCATGATGTGTCCCCTTCATTAAAAAGTTCCGGGCGTCAATATCGGGCTCTATACAGTTATACGGGGGGTCTATACCCTTTTCACACATTCAAACGACTTTACCCGGAGAAATCTCCACGAACTCGCCACCTTTAGCACGCAGGTATAAATCAAGCGGGTAGTTTTAGGAAATGGGATAAAAACTTTTCTTTTTTTCGGGAAGCTCCTTGGCCGTCCTTGGTCGCGTCAGCCCGTGATGAATCATGCATCGGATCAAAGTGGAGCCGCCGTCCTCGTGGGGGCACGGCGCTGTCTGCCCGTCCTCCTCACTCCACCTGCTCGCCCCCGCCGTTGCGTCGGCGGCCACAGGTTGCCTTCCCTCGGAGGATGTCGCCGCTGCCACTGTCCCCGGCAAGACCGAGCCCCACAGAAGTGGGTTTTATTTAGTCCTCTCCACGACAAGTCTCCTCCTCGCTCCGCTGCCTCCGCAGCTGGTACTTGTTGGCGCCCATCTGTTAAGGGTATTGTTTATGTGGTTGGTGATCCAGAACTCATTACCATCCAACCCTCCCTTATACACTATTGTTCTTCCCGCTAATATGGAGGCTATGATGCAGGCTGTCTTGAGGTGCGGCATGGTTTTGAGCTGTAAGGCGTCTGAGGGGATAAGACACGGTATTCCAGATGTTGAGATTTACGTTCAGAGGGAACGATTACAAAAAACCTTGACGAAGAAGTTGGATTCGCTTTTCAAAGTTCCAGACAGTCCTTGAAGAAAGACGCCGGCGCAGTCTTCATTTATGTAAATGCACTTGTTGAATAATTACATAGATGTAGCTCCTCCATTCCGAGAAAATGAATATAAGCGTGGCGCGCGCAGCCTTGCTAATGTCACATTGCGTAATGTCTGGGTTGCTGGGGTTTAGAATTTTCCTCTTCCTGGAATTTGAAGCATCTTTGTTCCGAACAGCTTCATATATGAATCTTCCTTTTCATTCCACCCGGCAGAACGGCGACGTTGCTGAGCAGCCGTTAATTGGCCAGCAGTCATGTAACAGGGTCTTTGTGAGCATGTACGTTTTTTTTCTGCTAACTTTTATTCCAGTTGATGCCACCGTCCTCAACTTCCTCGGTCCGTCACAAAATGATAGGTTGTCGATAAGACAGTGGAACTTTTTTTCATCTCGGGGAACGTGGCTTGTATCTCATTGAAAAAGCAAGACAGGCGGTGTGGGGGGACTAGTTGGTATAGCTGCCGCCTCCTCACCAGTTCCAGATGACAGATGTACTTCACAGTACATAAGTGCTGCTGCCACTTCACTGCATTAGCCAGAGTCTCCTAGTCGCCATTGTTATATACGGGGGAAATTCTACAGGACATTGAGGACGTTTAACCACCCGTCGAACAATTCTGCTGCTCTTTGATTTGGAGAAGGATTCTTCAGCAGCTTCTGCCATACAGTGTCTCTCACTTCATATTTATTCATGTGAGTGTTGTCAGAGTGCAGCTCAAGCTTTTCAGCTCTGCCGGCGCCCAAACTGGCCGGAGAGCATGCATGTTGGCAGCTCCAATGCGGTTGGAAAGGACAGAAAATGGCTGACTACTTTATCGCTAAATCAGTTATCTGTACTGCCGCTTTATGGTGCTATTAATTGATTGTTCCCAGTATCACTGCAATTGTTTTTCTGGGGAAAAATGTAATAAAAAGGACAAATTTGTGACAGTGCCTTGTACTTCACACCTACAAAGAACAATCCCATTGGCGCAGGACAGGGGGGTACTTAGGTGATTGCAGCCTCCCTGCTTGCCAGGATGAAATGGCAAACCGTTCTCACGCCCAACTCCAGTGTAAACCCCGTCTGCATCGTTAGTAGCGGTCAGATTAACCGTAGTGTTATACAGGAGGAATGGCAGGAGGAAGTTGGTGAGTCTGAAATGGATGTAAAATCGACAATTTAAATGTCTGATAGAAAAAAAAAGTAAAGTTCTTGTGGATGCATTTATATATTCTATTATGGTTCACGTATGAAACTTATGAAAAACTTCATGGATAATCGGCATTCCACCCTATTATACTGACATGACTGCTCCATGCCATTACCTCTGCTAAAAGTGTAGGAGCAGCAAACTATCTTTGGGGAAGAAGCAGGACGTATTTTATATACGATGCACACACACAAGTTACAATGACGGCAGTCTGCACACCCATTAAAAACATGTTTTCGAACACGAGGCAATGTTCCATTCGATGGGCGATTTTTTTCATATTTCATAGAACCACACCAGCATATGTACCTTTTGTTTGTTCCATCGGCAGATGTAAATACTTTTTTGTACCCTGTCAAGCAGAAATAGTGTGTCGAGTAGGTCTCTCTCTCTCTCTCTCAGCATCTCAAACTCAAGCGGGTGAAATAACGGCGAGAGTAAAGATTCCGATTGAGTAAACAGTAAATGCTCTGTATGCACGTCTATGTTCCCGCGGTGGCTTCATCCACAGTGTGTCTGTTGACACTCAACCCAACCGCATACGGATGGAGGTACTCTCGTCTGCTTAATTAGTGCTGATGACGGTAATCAACCTGAACTGATGGGCTTATCGGAAAGTGAACTGCGGCGCATTGATTAGCCATCTATGCTGCATTTGATACAGCATACCGGTCCATTCATTGGCCGACTGCCAGTCTCACGAGTGCCGTTTATGTTTGTCCTAGCAGAGCACGGTGCGCTTTCTTTTAATGGACTCAGCTCTTTTTTGTTTTTTTGTTCTCTCCCCGAAGAAACTTCTCGAACTCTTCAGAAATCAACCAATTATTAGCCCATCAGGTTGTTGTCTGTAGCCCCAGGTGTTTATATATATATATATATTGTTGTGACCACTCCACAGAATGCTCTTAGAACAAATTGCCTCAGTAAATACCCTGTGTATATCTTAACAGGTAATATTTAAAATTCTGCAACAGCAAGTCACCCAAGCCTTGATAGATGTGTCTGCCTGCTAGGTCGATGAATAATGCAAATGAAACTAATTCTTCTCGACCTGGTGCCAAGCCTAATACACATTTATATGCTTCACTAGAGAAAGATGTGCGAGATTCCTATTATGGGAAGGAAGCAATCTGTATTTTAATAATGGGCCTGATTCTTTCTGATTTCTTTCGTTGAGAGTTCGGATGCACCTTATGTGACTTCTTCTATATTATAACGGCAACAGCCGCTTCCCATAAAGACTGGGAGCATGTGTACACAGTAGAACTTTTATACAGTTTTTTTTTCATATAAAATATTATTATTCTAGAACACCTTCTGTTTTGTGAGAATTTTCCTCAACCTTTCATGAGAACCTTTTCTTGCATTTAACAATGTCTGTACTTTGAGCATTTTATATGTATATCAATGGATAACAATAGCAAAGAAGGTATCATTGTCCTCAAGATCAGAAATACTTCTTCAAACTTCTGTGCAACTCTTCATAAATGAATCCAATTTGTCAGCAGTAATGAATTGCAATCAGCACCGTTTTGCCAACTACTGGAAAGTTCTACGTGAGCACTTACAATAGATGTACATCCGTACTCTCCCTGCAACAAATATTCCTCCTGCTTGTGCTCATGCATATGACAAATTGAAAGTTGTATTCAACCAAAATTTGCCGCAGATGTTTCAACTCCTCTTAGATTAAAAAGAGCCCAACCATAAATATCTATTAGATTGCTACATTTCCGAGAGACACGTGGACATAAATCTTCATCGGGCGGGGATGTCCCACCTTCAGAGGAAGGGGCATATAATGAAAGTCATGTTAACTTGAGGCACAGAGCGGCTGCCTAAAATGCAGAACGCCGGCTCATAATATCCCCCCCACCCCACCCCCCTCACACACACACACACACACACACAGTTCTCAATCTGAAGCCCATCAATTGGCCTCAACAATTAAAGGTTGAGTTCAGGTGCTTTCTGCTAATAGCTTAATTTATAATTGTATAATCTGACAAAGGTTTCCCCTCTTTAAATGTATTTTAGGGTGAAGTAAAAAATTGTAAAATCTTAATACACTAAAGGTTTCAAAGCATTGGTTACAGTCTGCCATTCCCTTATTTCAATTATATGATGGAAGTAGAATGTATTCAGGTTGTTATAAAGGACTTTGACCTTTGACCTCACATAGAATCTATTGCACATGAATAAGACATTATAGTCCAAGAGTGTGATGCCTCAACACTTCACTTGGTTGGACCCCTCTGCAGGTGGCATCCGCAAGTGTTATAGAGATCAGGCTTTTGAGCCACGTAATAGCACTGCCACATGGAAAAAGAAACGTACACCAGTGTATGACATTTGAGGAAAAGATTGAGTTTTGGTGGAATCAATCCAAGAAAATTTATAATTTCCCTCTACCAAACTCAAGCGGTAAATTTAACTCCAAAAATGGTATTGTGCCAATACAGGTGAGACTATTTTTTCCTCTTGAGCAGCACCACCGCCAATACATATTTCCCAACTCCAAGCTCGTAACCTATTGGGTATACAAGCTAAAAATAGCTCTTGTCTTTCGCCCGTGAACATGAAATACAAAACAGTATTCAAAGTCAATCAATGTCAGCCTCTGCGCAACCTGTCAACAATGGTTTCAGTCCCCTCACCTTGCCATTCGCTAATGGCGTATGACAATCTCAATGAGTTTTCCAACTTAAGATTCCAAACCAAATATCAGCGCCTCCCCGTCCGCTAATTCAAAAAGCCTGAAATCAATTTACGGCTGCAATGGTTTTTACGTGGTCGCAGTATCTCTCCCCCACCCGTTCAGCCTCTTGGAAGGGGGAGGCGTAATTCAACTACCACTCTATAAATTCTATTACATGGCACTGGGCATGGCTGTGAAAAGTGCTGTGTCTAATGAAGAGCTCGTACTACCTGACAGCCTGCTCTGGCTTTCTGCTGCAGCAAACCAGAGTGGTCGTCTGTGGAAGAAAAAAAGAAAAGGGCTAGAAACGTAGGATGTATGAGTGTGTCGGCGTGGAGGTATAGACAAAGTGCTCATATGTGTTTGGACTGTGTACTGAACATGTTGGCTACTGGAGCTCTTAGTGTCTCGGCCATGTCAACATGCCTCTGCTGCACTGCTGTTTGGTTCAATGTACCGTACACTTGTTTATTTTATTTAACACATTTGCATTTCTTCTTTTCACCTTTTCTTGATGCTGCAATGTATTTATGTATAAATTAAGTCTCATGAATTATGCATCTGCGTGGCACTGTGAGGCCGGCAGCCGCATCTCCACCTCCGGCCCTCAACTGGAAGCCAACACCACAATGCAGGAGGTCCATGCCGTACTGCTGGGCTCGCTTGAGGGAAGAGAGGCACTGGGGAACCAGAACCAGGACTACACAGAGCAGACTGTCGGACCCTGCTGCAGTAAAACAAGACGTCTTCTAAAGGGGATTCTGGTGCTCAGGAACACTACCACCTCTGTCCACAGGGACCGCCAAAATCAACGCAAAGCGAATGTTCCTTGTAGCTTTACGTTACTTCTATATATATATATATTTTTTTTTTCTTCAGCAAATCCACAATCTTATCGTAATCTATACCAAAATGTTTGGTTGACAAAGGCACACTAATCACTCATTTTGATTGACATTTGCAGGAAAACACACAAAACCGTTGTTTTCAATTCAATGAACATTGTACAGTACATTGAGAGTTGCACGCCCGCAAAGGGAGAGTTAATGAAAGCTTTGAATGGGTTGATTGGATTCTGGAGGTGTGGGGACAGCAACAGTTCTCGGCCTGCGGTGGTCTGTCTTGGTGAGGCTCAGCAGCCTCACGGGTGGTATTTTTATTTCGACCTGATCGTGGCGCTTTAGGAACAATTTAGTTTTGTATATTCCAATTAGCAACATTTGGAGCACATTTTTGATGAATGAAATGAAAGAAATAGCATATTGTAAAAGAAGAAAAAAGCCAATGCACCACTGGTTTAACCACGGGAGCTCTGCTTTGTGACTATAGCAGGTTTGCAGGACCGAATTACAAAATAATGATTTTAACGTTAATGAGTGAGATTCAGGTCAATGTTACTCACAAACTACATCACTATACACTTGTAACATTGTGGTGGAGTCGATGAATCCCCACAGTAGTAGGGGGATGTCGGGGGAACCGACTAACGCTGCCTTCCATCAACAACTCCAATTGAGATGCCCTTGGGCAAAGCTCTCAATCCTCAATTACTCCACTGGAGCTGCTCAGTGACCAACAGCACAGACAGCAGCTTTGTGTGTGTGTGACTGTGTGTGTGTACGAGTGTATTGCTGACAGAACAATCTCTATTAGTAGTTGTTCCCGCTGTTTCACACAACATACAGGTTATAAAGACGCATTGTCCTTTCTCTATTTTTTAAGCCAATACAACAGGTCAATCAGTAATGTCGAAGGCTTGTGTTTTCAATCAGTAAGGAGACATTTGGAGCAGAGCAGCTGCCTTTTTCCCAATATGATTTAGCTGCGAGTGTCCCTTTTTAAAAAAACAACATATTGCAGGGGTACTGCAAATGCATGAATTGGTGGGATAAACCTCAGCTTGCTGGGCCGCTAAATGGCCCAGAGTAAGCGGTTTTAAAGAGAGGGCCCGCAGCTTTTTTTAACTGATTTTTCGAAAATGAGGAAGTGAGTTTTAAAAAACTCAAACGCTTCGAGATCATCAACCACAGGTCCGATCTAATAACTTTAAACGGCTAAAGTACTGTAAACCCTTGTAAGAAGAGAAACGATGGACTACATTTAAAAAAAAAACCTTATATTTTCATAATTACGTAAGCTCCTCAACATGATTGAGTGATTATAACGTTTCACTATTTAACTAATTTAGTACCTTTAACAACAGCAGATTTCGCTCAAAGTACCACGACTGTAACCGTAGAGACTGTACGAATCTGTTTGTAAAATATTGACGTCGCATATTATTGACGTTTTCAAAGAAAAAGGGTATGGTTATCTGAATAAAAAATGGACACTTTGAGCAAGCGCAAACAATAATTTCTAAAGACTTTGGGAAATCAATGCGGTTCATCAGAGCTACCAACTCTCACGGTTTCGCCGTGTGACACACGCTTTTGCATGTTTTCACACGCACTCACGCCACACAACCAATTTCTCACGGCAAAAAAAAAATTCAGATTTTGGGCCGAGGCGCGTTCGTTCCTTTTCAAACTCCCCGTCGATAGATGACGCTAAGGAGCGCATCTGTAAACCTATTCGCTGCATAGACATCCTATTTATCCCAAAGAGTCCCGAAGTTAGCAACAGAAGAAGATCTTCAAACAGACACAACCGCGGGAGAAACTCAGGAGGAGCAGAGACTAAGGCAGACCTGGGCATCTCACGGCCCGCGGCTCTCCCAGTCTGGCCTGCGTGAGGTCAATCAAAAATGAAAAATAAATAAATAAGGTGCACGCCATGAATGCAATACAAACGGCACTGCTTTTACTTTGAAGGTGATTTATTTATGTGTGCGCGCACGCCCGCGCACGCTTATGCAGCCTCACTACGGGCAGTGTTGCCGACTTGGAGACTGAAGTGAAAGCCTATTGTTATGCAGTTTCTGTCGCGAGACCCCCGCCTCCCAAGGAGCCTCGCGTTGCAGTCTCCGCCTCCAGATTGCGGTCTGATCCACTATGGCAGAGCACTTTAAGTCAGGATCTTCACTCTTCTCTCAAAGAGGAGAACGTTCCTCACATGAGGAAAGATGCTCAGAAGATGTTGGTTCTCTTTGGACCTACATGAGAACAAACATTCAAGTGATGAAGTTCAACAGATCAGATCCTCTCTCACTGACACCTGTCAGCTGTCCTTCATCTCCACCTCATTCAACCAGACTTCATGCTCTTGTTCAAGCAACACAGACTGGACTTTTCTCACTGAGTAAGAACAACTGAACTGGAAAACATCAAAAGCACTTATTGCTTTTGTTTGAAGTTAATAAATTGCTGGTCTTTAACATACATATTTAAGGTACGGTTTACATTTTTGTTAACTTATTTTCATAGCCTTATCGTAACACGTATTCTTACCAGTAGCAGCTCAAAACAATATAATTTACAGTTTTTTAATAAAGTAATAACATTCATATTGAGTTAATTGAATTAAGTTCAGACTATTGGTTCGGCCCTCCACAACGGTCCAAATTTCTCATGTGGCCCCTTGGGAAAATGAATTGCCCACCCCTGGACTAAGGTATGTTAATGACATGTGGTTCCCAAGCGCTCTTTGGTGACGTGGTTGATTACGTTACTGTCATCTGTCCATCATCGTATAAAGCCCGCCCTGACAATTTGATTGGTCCGAAAAAAATTTGATTTTGGATCATTCCTCCCCAATGGAGCAGTGCCAGACCGAACTTCCAGACCTCAAATGTTGTGGGCGGGGCTAAGTTTGGCTGGTACCAGGCTACATCTTTAGCATACCACCCAAAAATCCACGAGAATGCATGAAATAACATCTACTTAAACCAAAATGTCTTGGGGGTGGACCATCAGCTATGTCTTTGCTTCACAGAATGTAACCAATGTTGTCCATCTCCAGTAGGCCGCCCCTATCAACGACTTTAGGCCCCACAAACCACCAAAATGCAGGGTACAACATGGGTACAACGCCAAATTAATTAAAATTTCCTGACATTTGGGCCACCAACGTGTGTGGCTGCGTGCGCGGCTAAATTTTGGTCACCCCCGACAAAATCTCACTCCAAGGTTTTTTGAAAAGTTGGCAGCTCTGTGTTCATTGTCCGGTCATTTTTTCCGTGACAATCGACGGCTGAAATGAAAACGGACATTTGAACTCGATGCCGACGGCATGATGCAATACTCAGTGCTGCTTCGGCCTCTAGTGACCGAGACGGCATGCAAATGTTACACGCTCCCCTGTCCACGAAGAGGAGTGGGAATGACGCATCGGGCCTTCTGCCAAAGCTCTGTGGCATTAAACACACACACACACGCGCACACACACACACTCGAGCAATCACCATTTGAGGCGACGTTTTGCATAAGCCTTTATTTATTTTCCATTTAGTTGAATACATGATTATGGACATTAAACATCATGGACAGCTGTTATCTTCACGTCTACAATCTTAAGAGTCAGACCAACTAAAGCAAGAAAACACATTGGCATTCAAACATGCACCTGCAAGCAACAGTGTGCCTCTAAAACACATTATTTCTGCTTTGCTGAATGCAGTGTCCAGTGCCCCTAGTACAGTGCTTGCTTACACCTGTAAAGGAGATGCGCACAAAAAAACCATCAAATGCAGATGCACACACCAGCTGAGGCAGCCTTTTCCCTGCTGATGGTCGGCATAAACACCCCAGAGGACGAGGTCACGGTGGGGTCATGCCATTAACCTGCCCATGTATGTTTCCGGATCAGCTGCTTTGGAAATCTCTGCGGGAATATCAATCACAGGGAGCCGTGCGTGTGGCCGTGCTCGAGGGTTGCTTGGCAGCATAGCGATGGTGGCTTCCAAAACCAACCAGCCATTATAACCTTGACGCTAAAGTGTGTCCTTATCGAATCTGAAATGTCATGAATTTTTTGTTCCTTTAGTCCATTGAATAGATCAGATAGGCTGAATCCCACATTTCCCATGATGCAAATCAATTTCATCTTTCATTTGACCAATCGTCCCTGGACAGATGATTTCACATCTTGCAAGTCACTGCACCAGGAAAGACATTCAGTCAACTTTGAGATTGAAATCCTTCACCACACAAGCACATATTAAAAGTGATGTATTTAAATAAACGGTATCTTGATTACATCTAGATTGACCAAAAACACTGTCCCACATGAGTGGGGAATATAAGACATGAAAACCTCCATTGGTTGTCTACGTGCAGTGTCACGCTTGATAAATGGTGTGGTCGTTCTGAAATGTGAACGACCACTTTAGTTTAGATTGGTGAGGAGGGGGCTCTGCTCTCTCCTCCGTTTGACAGCTATGAACTGCGATAAAATGATACATCAATACTCGTGCTTTGGAGAAGTTTGATTAGGAGCTATGTATGTCGGTTGGAAATGAACACCAACTATTTCTCTCTCTCGAAGAAGAAGAAGAAGAAGAAGAAGAAGAAGAAGAAGAAGAAGAAGAAGAAATGATTCCTGGCGAGTGTGTGAGTCAATATTAAATACGGCCGCTAAACAAGAGCACATTGCTCGGGATGTAATCAATTCTACTTTGCAAATATAACGCATTTCACAGTTGTCATCCGATGCTTTCTGCAGACCAGGCACAAACTGTGGCCAGAGCTCATTTGAGTGTGACCAACGGACTTTCTCGTCGCTTCGTGACCGGGGGGGAAATGTAGCCGGAAGGTCCAGATTTGATCGTAGCCAATCAGGTCAACCGATCTCATCTCAAAACAAAAGCTGGGCATTTGTGAAAAACACAGTTTTACAATCGTACTGCTGTAGACTTTTGACTTAGCCCAGTACAAATACCTCACATGCAGGGCTTGATACCCATCGTCAGTTGTTCAGATGTTCTGTCTTTCTACCAAGCCACATTACTACCACTGAGTCAACACAAGAGTGAGGTTTAATGGGGATGTCTGGCTCTGACAGCAAAAATGGAGAGGACTTGAACATGTCTTGTTTCATTTCAAACCTCAGGATGTCACATGTTGCAGAAACCAACCTTTCCAAATCTAAACTCGTACAGCATTTGATGAAAAACAATAGTAAGCCCAAGCTTGTTTTTTTGGCACAATAATTACCACTCCACTTTCTGATTAAACCGTCACTCCGTTGTCCTCGTCTGCTCCGTGCTGATTTTGCCTCGAGTGATGCCACTAACTGCGGTGAAATTACCAGGAAAGGTGGAAAAAGGAGTCCACTCGCCGCCCGATGAAATTACCTCTCTGCGCCCTCTGCTTTTAGTCCTGTCAAAAGCAAAGTGCATTAGGGCCGGCGCTCGGCTCTGTGACGTCGAGCCTGTGACGTTTATGCAGATGGATTCATGCACTCAATTAGAACACGTATGATGCTAAAAGCCTCGGCGCTAATCTAGTAAGAGCACCAGGTCGCGATCTCATAAAATCCTGGAAAAAAGGGGGCGGAAAGAGAGAGTACGAGACTCGCCCGCCATGATCCGTAAGTGACTGACCTTAACACAAAGAAGCTCAACCTTTTATTAATAAAGATGTAGAATCAATTAAAATATGCAAGTTGTAAATGGGAGTTCATTTGGAGCTCTTTTTGGAGAGTCACAAAGTCAAAGGGACATCTAAGGACACATGCACTGTATTCATTTTTAATTTGAATACTGGGACGGACTCTTTTTTCTTTTTTTGTATCCCTATCACTCTGCCGTATGCCCTTCAGACAAAACAGAAACGGTTTAACATATCTTGGATAAAAAATGAAAGAATATGAGGCCTGTTATCTAACTACATCACTCAAATGTTCCCATTTTGCAGCGCACTGCAATCGGCATAGGAAAGAGCGAGCGCTAAAGGTTATATACTTGACTTCAAAACCATACATGCATAAACACCCCCCTCAACACACAGCGGTGCAGAGATTAATTTCTGTCTCCATCTGAAAAAAAGAAAAGATCTCTTCGCTCTCATCCAAAATTGATCATTGGCAAGCAAACAATGAACCTCTCCCGTCCACAGTGCCATTGCTTGACAGCAAACGAATGCGCTTGCTGAATTCCCCCAACATCTCCAGGTTCAATATTTTGTCTTGAAGATGGATGTGGCTTTTACAAATTGTCAAACGTCCTCGGGCGCGGCGGACGGGCAGTGTTGCTTTGTTTACACCCCTGATGAAATGAACAGACTAAAAATAAATCAGCATACTGGCAGACATCCGGTTGACTCTGAATTACTCAGCTGAAGTCTCGCAGGCAAGAGATGAGCGCAATCACTGTTGCATTGAAGACGTTCAGATATCAAACACAGCCGCGCACTCCGCGGGAAGCTTCCCCTCTCTGATTTAACGGTGTTTTTTTTCACTCTGTATCAGTTTTGAAAATAAAAAAGGGCACTTTACTAGCAATTCTGCTGTATAGAAAGCATCAGCAGTGATTGTTTTTGTGGGGTAAAACATGTGGTTTATGTGGAGGAAAAAAAAACTCCTTCATAAATAATGCACCACCCATGTGATGTTACAGAGGCCCTATGTAGTGGGACCATACAGGGGACTTATGGGCTGACATTAATAGACACCTTGCACAGTTCATTTATCGGCAAAAAGCGGAGTCTGATTCATTGGATTGCATTTGTGTGCGTTTTTTATGAGAGACACACACACACACACACACACACACACGCAAGGTGGCGGGGGAAGCTAATGCCGCAATCATTTGCCAATCGCCCCGGTGGGGCGTCTGCTCGCTGGATTGGCCGGCCCCTTTTTGGAGCGGACCTTGCTGGCAGGTTGTTGTACTTGTCGTGACTCGATTTCATCATGCCACTCTGAGTTTTGAGTATTGACCTTTGCGGTCTCTGAGTCACTTCTTTGATTTTTTTTTTTTTCCCCCCATCACAACTGAGGATAATAACCCCAGAAACGCTCACGCATTACTTTTATTTAAATGCTCCTAATTCCTGATTGAAATGTCATTTGAAAACTGAGAGATTATAAAATAAGTCAACTTAAAAAACGCCACATGATGCAGCACATGCTATCCCCTCCCGTGTGCAAATGTCACCTAATTGAAAAAGTATTGATTTGCTACTCTCCAGACACGATGAGAGGGCAGATCCTGTTGTCCTGGTGAGGATTCCCCTCATAGATCTCGATTAGCGGTTTCCCATTAATTGCTGTGACAACAGGGAAAGTGTCTTTTGAGGTTGGCATTGATCGCCCGGGGCAAATCAGTGAGATGTGGTCAATATGATGCATGATGTATGTATGTATGTATGATTTGTTCCCCAAGGTGAGTTTTCACAAATTGTTTTTTTGTTTTAAATGTCAATGTAAATAAAAATAAAAAAGGAAACACAAGAGAGTCTCAACTACTCCCTTGAGAAATACATTTTGTCGTTGGAATAAAGTGAGTTTCAAGAGAAGAAAGCCCAACACAAAGGAGTGTCAGCACTTAGCATTTATTAACAAAACACAATAGAACATGTTACTTTTTTTCTACTTCTGAAAGGATGTAAACACATTTGGCAAACATTATTGACATCTTATGTCAAGGAAATTATGAATTGTATATTTCCAGGTGAAGAAATACAAGGTCTTAGAAGCAATATAAAGTGTGTATATCAGAGTAAAATATATATAACTATAAAGGATGGTTTTATGAAAGGAGGGACATAAAAGCTTCCATATTTACATAAAGTGTGAGAGATTTATAAAAGGATCCGTGTACAAAAGGACTTGTGTAGGGTGGATTGTCATAGTAGCTTACAAGAATAACTTGTATTCAGTTGACAAAGTGAGAAAAAAAGAGACCAAAATGTGTTAAAATCCACAAGGGCGTGATAAACAAAATCCTATAATTAGTAGAAAAGAAAAGAATAACTAAATGCATATCATTAAAGTATAGCATTGTCTCAAGAGACACACCAGGATCGATTGTGACCCTTTCACCTCTGCTGGCTAAAGTAGGGGTCATGTGACGACTGAACGCCCATATAAGGAAGGGCAAAAGCAGCACACATTTTTGCCCTAATAAAGAGCCACAGAGAGGCACAAGGCTGCCACATTCTTTGTGCTTTTATCTTTACAACGGCATGATGTCAACCAACACACACATTTGGTCAGTAAAGCATCATTTATTTTGGCGGGGTGGAGTTTGGCGCCACTTGTGAAAAACACATACCACTCGCAGCAGCCACTTACCCACAAAAAGAATGTGAACTCATCTGGCAAGGAGGGTGCAATGCAATCAAAAATAGTCATCAAGCTCCAGTTTGTTTGGTAACACATATAGACGCTTGTTTACCGTCGCGCTGCGCGTTGCTTATTGCAGTCAAGTAGGGAACGGGCGTGTGGGAGGGTTGAATCACGCCACACTGTGTGGGAGGTCAGAAAACATGAAGATAAGGTGACGGTACCTCGTTGGCCTGCGTTTGAGTTGCCACTAAACAGCTCCTCTTGAATGAGTGTATTCTGAGTGTGTTCAGTTTCAAGAATGCTCTCATAATCTTTCGGGGAAATTGGGAAATGCGCTCCTGACCTGCCCTCTTTTTCTCCCTGGCAGGCCCGCCTCGCCAAAGCACGGTATCTGAAGTGGTAATATGTGTATGATTCCAAAAACCAGCAGGTTCAGGCGAAATTGGACATTGTTCACACATCGAGGCCCTTTTACTGAACTCTTTAAAAAAAAAAAGAACGTTGGACAGCTGTCAGCTGTAATCATCAGCTATCAAATCCGCCTCAACCCACCGGGGCAAAAGGTTAGCGATACCTCTCATCCCCCCAGCCGCGGAGGCAAATTTGGCCTGACATGTAGAGACGGCTTTTAGACCCCAAACCTGCCCTCTTTCTTGTTGTGTGAGATCGTTATCCATCAGGCCATCTGGGGGCCAAACTACACTTTATGGTAGTGGAGGAGGGAAAAAAACAGACCCAAAATCAGAATTTCCTGACCCAGAAATGACGAAGGTTGGGCAACCCCGTCACATAAAATATCTTGATTCCAAAAGCAAAGTAAAGAGGTTTGGGGCCTTGGGGGTCAGCTTTCTTGGCAGGTGATGGATGGTGAGCCGACTCCATTGAAAGAAACCAACCCAATACTGAGAATAGTTTGAAAAGCTCATTCTCAGTTCCCTTGTTAAAGTGACGACAGCGCGTAAAAAAAACAACCTGCGCCATTCCTCTCCAAAACCATCTTTCTGCTTCTCGTTACAAGGCAATTTGAGTTGCGTGGAAGTAGGGGTTCAAGTGAAGTGACTGAGGATAATGAGCAGAAAAAAAGGAAAAACAGATGTAGTCAAAAGGCAATGGCGCTCTAGTGTTGGTGTGTAATAGCGCACCGATAATTAAATAAGTCAGCTGTTAAATAACCTGTGGATCAAATGTCTTCCCGCTTTCAATTTGGTGAGGTGTCGTGCCTGCGGGGAATTAAAAGCCTTCGGATTAGCCATATGAGAAAAAAAAAATTCCCTTTTTTTCTTCTTCTTTTTCACGCAACCTCTCCGGTACTTTTTATATTTGCATGCCCGGGGCCAGGTAGGGGTCTTGAATTTCACACATCCAAATCGTTGCACCGAATGATTACAGTTTTACGGACGGGTGAAAACAGTGGAACGTCGACCCCGCGCGGCTCATCCACACATGAAGGCCGTCGTCATTGTTGATGCTGAGCGGCCGTGGCTCGGCAACAGTTTGTTTGTCCGCTAGAATAAATGCTTTTCAAGCGTTGTTGTTTTCCATCGACGGGCTCGCAGCCTCACGACGCAGACAATGCCCACTGCGCCTGCTCGCCTTTGAACCCGGCGACAGCCGCCCTTGAAGCGGAGTGCCGTCAGCCTCACGCCGACCCGGGTGTTGGCATTCATTGTAATGTTGATTGGATCCCCCCGCTGCGCCCGCCGTCTAATAAATCAAGCCCACCGCTTCCCCCTTGCTCCCAGCCTGGTCCCTGTGGTCTCGAAATACAACTGACAGTTATCATAATAGTGGAGGGCGAAGGCCGTGAAATAATAATATTAAAAAAAAAAAGTGGTCTTGAGGTTAATCTCAAAAACAAAGTCTTCATTGTCTGAAAAAGCGTTTCAGATGGCTGGCACGGAGACTAACTCTATAAACTTTAACCTGCATTTTAAATGAGTGGCGGAAAGGACATCTTCCTCTCGAGACCAATCGGTGGTCGCTTTGGTGGCTGATGGGGCGATGGAGGAAAAGAAGGAAGGAAGGATGGGAGGGAGCGAGCGAGCGCTTTTGCAGCGAGTGATTGTGAGAGGACAGCGGTGGCAGAAGATGTCCTCTGCACAGTGATTAATTCCAAACCCAATGTGATTTATGGCCCCACCACGGCTGTTTTGTAGGTCACTTTGGTGCCACATCACTCAAGCTGTGCAAACAACAAAGTCTGATATCAGTGTTGGTAAACCGTAAAGGAGGACACACACGCGTTGGAAAATGAAAATGTTTTGCCTCAAATGTTGCATTTTTATCATTCAAGTATTCATAAGCGCTTAATTTGCTTCGCCATCATGATTGGAGGAAACATATTTGCTGCTTGGATGATGTGTACTAGCACATATTGACCAACATTGTAAACACAAGTTTATGGTCTGAATAAGATGTAGGGTTTTTTTCTCATAGACTTCTATACAACCATTTTTTTTTCAAGGCACTTTGCATCGGCATCACCTTTCAGACATGGAGGTTGCTGCTTGGGAATGCTGCACTCCAGAGGGTGCAAATAGGGACCCTCAAAATCTGAAATGGCCCTTTTTAAATTTTGGACAGTAAAGACAGCAGAAATGTTTTTTTATATTTCCAATAGCTGAATAAGTATCATGACGTTGCTGACTTTTTGCCCTGCTGCATTCTCTTGTGTGGAGCAATTATGCTGATGAGAATGGGTCAGCAAAAAGTAGGGGAATGAGGCTCAGGTTAATGACGACTAAAATTGTAATAACTGTGATGCAAACAAATACAAAAGTCGTCTGGCACCATTTATAGCAATTAGCCCACGAGCAGCAATCGATGGTGTGAATTCATCATCCACTATTTAAACCGTTACATCAAACGCGCATTACACCCGACTCATGCACATTTGACTTCAGCAAGGTGGGATGAGGAAATTGGCATATGATTTTGGGGTGACTCAATTGACTGAAATTAAACCTGTCATTAGAAAACTCAAATTAAGGGGTTGCCAAGCAACATCAATCCCAAATTCCAATTTCTTCAATTATTCGGCCGACGTTAATCCTTTTTCTTCATTGTGGCACTGGGATTATTGATGCAAATTTAAAATGAGAAAAGAGAAACGGTGAAGTCATCACAGGAAATGACTGCAGAGACGTCCCAATTGCTTTCCACCGACATTTTTTTTCTGGTTCAGTGGATTCATATTTTTTTGAATTACAGCAGAACCAATCGTGTCAAAACAGTATTTGCAGATCAGTGGCATCTGCACTGTCCTTGATTCAAAAAGAGCTGTGGAAGTTTTCACTTCCTCTTCGGATTACGTACTTTTCCTTATTTGAAAAGATCGGGAGGCAGGGGTCGCTGCAGAAAAGGTTCAAGTTCAAGTTACTTCTCATTCTGAGGCACTTTGGAGAACACCATCAGGAGACGGAAATCTATAAAAAACTAAACAGAGCTGATCTTTAACTTGGAATCGGACTTTCTCTTTACAAGCTCCTTCCAGCGTTGAGGCCTGTGAGATGTAAAAATGAAGCACGGAGCAGAGCTTTCATGTCTAGACTGCAAAGAAACACAGAGACAATAAATAATAATAAAAACACGGTCAGCCTCTATAGTCAATCTGCAGGCCTTTTGCTCCTTCGAGCCAACTGGTTATTTTTTTTTGGACGATTACTTTAAAGTGCCAGCCAAGGTCACCCACTTCTTTGGTGCGATGAGAAAGATGTCACAACAGAAGAGGGAATAGGATTACCGGCGGTTACAGCTCACTTGGCTTTATTCGGCTTCTGTCAGACACGGGCTGACATCTCATGCCACATCAGGACCACAGAAGCAAAATGATAATGTTTAACATTTGTGTTGCAACTGAGATAAACGTTAGTTGAATACCTGATATAAGTGATGACACCATACAAATGTAAAGTGCAGGAGGAAATATTCTTGATTTCTATGCCCCTGAATTTGATTAACATATTTTTTCTATCATCCTGTTTGTTGTCATAGAGACACATGATTCCCTTCGACCTGAGAGGATGCAGGTTTTTTTTTCTCCTTTTTAAATGGTGAATTCAACTCTTGAAAATAGTCAGGCAATACTCAATTATTGCAATTACTTGAAAGATTGCTGAGGGGCAAAATTAAATGGATGACTATTTCTTTTTTTAAATGAGAATTGCATGAAGGAAATAAATATGAGGGGAACAAATAACCCAGAAGAGCGAGGCACAATTTACCCTGACCACTTGGGTCTACTGAGAATTTCAGAAATAGCCATTCAAAATGAGCTGTTTCGGCATCTGAAATTACGAGACGCCTCTCAAACCTTAGACCAAGATATCTTAAACAATTATAGGATGGATCGCCCTGAAATTAAAAAAGTTTTGTGATGCCTTAACTTCATAAAGGTCAAGGTATCAAATCTGCAAAAAATACTGACATTCACACCGGCGCTAAATGTCTCGAATGATGATTGACAGGTTTGCTGTCACGGCGTTGTCGGGTCTGGGTGTTTTGGTGACCTAAAAAATGTCATATTCAAAGTTTGATATTACTTAGCTGGACGCCCTTCTGTTTGGTGACGGCCGGAAAAACAATTTGCCGACGGTCAAAACGGAGAACCTGAGGCTTCAAACCAGTCGTCCAATAAACCGATGTGCGACGTCACCGTGACCACGCCCACATCCAATCGAAGAAGGTGAACATGGTAAACATGCTAAACATCAGCATGTTAGCATGCTGGCTAAATGCTAAAAGAAGGTTAACATGGGTAATGTTATACCTGCTAAACATCAGCACGTTAGCATGCTGGCTAAATGCTAAACCCCCCCAGACTACTATAGCATGGCTTCGCACGCCGTGTTTAAAAACCCATACAATTCTCGATACATTGCCAATTTCTTTCCATTCAGATATACGGTTGGAGATTGCACAAAAAAGTCTGAGGTATAAAATTAGGTTCTTCTGTATGTTCTTGTGCTATTTGCTGTTAAGTAAATGGGGTGGTTGAGGTCAGGAGGAATACGTTGTACCCTGCAGCCACTGTAATGGAGTTCCCTCCCCTCTGGATAGAAGACTGATTTATTTTGTGATTCAGAATGATTCAGCCACAGGACAGCGCTGAAGAAAAATCATTGGGGCCTGAGACCTGCAAAGCCTGAATATCTTTCTTGGCGGCCCCTATTTTCCCCCCTTTTTAGCTGACTAGCAGATGTTTGTTTGCCCAAGCGGGAGACTGGAATACAGTTGCCTTTATTAACATAGTCCGCAAACCTCTATTTGATTGCATAATGTATCCTGAGTGGAAATAAGGTCAGGCATCCATGGTGACTGGGCATTCAGCTGCAGAATCAAAAAATAGTTTGCTTCCATATTATTCATCATTCCGATTGTAAATGTAATGTGCGGTATTTAAAAAAAATGGATTAAAGTCAGTTAAAACCCCTCATATGAATGACACTTGGAAACAGTTTCATACCAGGGTCCTTCTTCAGGACATCACACAATGCAATAAAAGTTTGAAGCCGAACACATTTCAGCTGGAGAATTAAAGAATTCCAGTAGTCTAAGCGGTACAATATTTCCGCTGACACCCGAGGATCAAGTGTCTCTTTGAGTGAATTTCTGAGAAAAATACCTGTCTTGACTTCGCAGTGACACAGACAGAGGAGATCTGGGGGGGAAATCCTCACAGTTCAGGGATCATTATCTCAGTCCACAATGGCAAAGTTAGACTGTGATTTGAAACTTCTCTGTTCATGCATTTTTTATTCTAAAGTTGGGCAGCACAGAGTTTGAAGAAAATGTCTCAACTCTGTTGTAAGATTTAACGGGAGCATGTTATTTCCATCTTATACTGTTGATTAATTGAACTTTCTTTTTTATTGCAGTATCCAGTGAACTCCTTGTCACAGAGGCACATATTAGTGAACCAGCAATCAGACACTTTGTCCTTCCTGTCTTACTGTGTGTTGTTTTGTGAGCTTCATTCTGTCTCATCATGAGTCACTCGCGGCTCGAATGATACTGCGGCTGTGGATACTGACCTTACTGTGACCCGTTGTATAAATACTCATCCTCTCCATCTCCCTCTCTCGATTCCTTATCGGATTCTAAAGAGCCGTTTTGAGCTTTTATCTGGTCCTCTCTCTCTCCTCAGTACCATTTCAAGTAAATTCATCATTTAAAGCAAGTTATAACAAATAACTTTGACCTTTGTGTTTGCCGAGCACCAGATTCTCTTTTTAGAAAACCTCATTTTAGTTCCGACATTCTTAACGAGTGCCGTCCTGGTCTGGTCTCCCATCCCAATAGCTGGCCCAGCAATACAGCCTGGCTAACAGTTGCGTAACCTGTCCCTCATCCTGCCGTGTCTCTCATTGTTTTCGGAGTTGGAAGTGCTCCTCTTTGTATTTATTTTGCTGTATATTTTAATGATAAATAATCCACCAGAGGGGTGTGAGGTCAGCAACTGCATCAAAAAGCGGCAGATGCTCAAGTAAGCCTCGTTGCTCTTCCCTTTAGGCGGACCATATAATTGGAGCTACATTACAAGCCTGCCTTCACACTGCTACGGAAAAACACACACACACAAAAGAAAACACACAAAAAATACAATAAGCACAAAAGCCCCCCAAAAAGGTTCCAGTCGCAGATATCTGTCTGGCTCTGCTGCTGTGTCTCTAATGAGCATCAGCAGACTTCGCCGCTACAAAAGCTTTAAGGACTGCAAATCCTTTAAGAATTGCGAAGGAATCAATCACATTGGAGCTGGAACCAAACTCTTCACCTCTGAGGTTTCAAAAGCAAGGAACTCTCTTTCTTGCTGTGTTTTGAGGCCAATTATGTTTTTGTTTTTTTGGAATATGATACATCTGTTGCCGTTGGACTTCCAGCACTACATCAGCATGCAGTAAATGAGTCTGCCCGGAGAGTCGGGTAATTAAGAATGACACACCAGAAGACTCTTTTTTTCCCCCCTCTGCTTTTGAGTCTCAAATATAAAGGATCCTTTTGGGATCATCTGAAATCCAGAAGCTCTTGAACTTGGGGTTGAGGAGGGCAGTGCAGTGGAATTTAATCAGCTTGAACAGCATTTGAAGCTCTCAGAAGTTTTGGAAACACAGGACTAGAATGTGACCTATATTTCACCAGCGGTACCGAGATATGGATCCAAGATGGCCGACTGCAATGCCGCATGATACCGACTTAGTCTTGGCGAGCAGCAGGAGTGGTGAGTTATGAGCCTGCCATCTCCAGACCGACCCGTCTCCTAGTTGTCCCCCAACCCTGTAATTAAATCACAACGGCACCACTTTTGGATTTTGAGCTCCAGCTCCAAATGGTTCCCGAATAGAAAAAACATCCAGCTCTACGCATTCGGGATGAGTGCAGCATTTGTCAAATCACAGGCGCACGTGTTTGAGGGCACGGTCCATAACTCGAGCCAGGATCAGAAACTTTTGCGATGGGAAGAAATGAGACAATATTTATCTATATTTTACAATCGTCTGGAGCTGTGCGGCGATGCCTTTCACTGCGAGTCATAACCCTGCGTTTCTCTCCTCCTTTGTTCCGGTATCTCTGCTCATGTCAAAGTAGACAACTGCGCCTCGTATGGTGTTTTTTTTCTTCTTCAATTTTTTCCCTTTGGCAAAGATCATCACACTTTAAACAGCATCTATCCACTCAGAGCGAGAAGACAAGAGGAGCGAGGAGGGGAGTTGGGATTACATTTAGGCTTCCAACTGCCTTCAGAAAGTTATTGCCTCCCACAGAATTCGATGCCCTGAGTATTTACAACTGGCTGTTATCATTTAATAACGGTCACTAGTTCGAAGCCTGCAGGATCTGCCGGGAATATTCTTAGCAGCATTTTGTGTTTGATCCTGTGGTTGCCGCTGTCATTTTGGGATAAAAAGACATGAGGGTGGAAGAGGACAAATAGCCACAGTGTATGATACACTTTGCGTAGTTTCTACCATGTAGGCAGAACTGTCAGAAAAAATAATTAAGGGAAGAAGAAAAAATGAGACCTAACAATGCTTTCACCTCTTGTATAAGGTCAGAATTGGAGCTCGGGAATAAGAGAGAAAGGTCTACAGAGTATGCTGCGGAATCCAAAAGGAGTCTTTTTTCCGCCTCTGTGGAAGTAACTGGATCCCCCCCGTCACAGCTAATCCTTTCCCTGGGCTGGAAGTTGTCATTAAAGAGCCAACATAACAAGTGGACATGGCCAAAAGGGAAATGCAGCGCTGCACTGTGATTGCACAGCCCTTAATTGAGCACAGGGGTGGGTGGTTAAAACAGACCATTGATGTGCGACATGCGCAAAGTCCCAAACTCCTGCCAGAAAATCTAAAAACGCTTTTTTTAAATGCGGCAGCGAGCAGATGCCAGGTGGAAAAGAAATATATATATATTTTAAGGTGTGTATTCAGTCTGGATTAACTCAAATACTTCAAGGTTCCTGGTATGCAATTTCAGCTTGAATTCCGAGCTCATAAGAGGTGGCTGAATGGAAAGTGTCTCCAACCTCCGAGTGAGGGATTGAGGTTATAACCTGAACCTCCGCTGCAGATGGTGGAGGAGGTGGGGGGGATCTTTTTTAGTGAACTAAGCTGTTTGATTGCAGGTCTTGGCTGAAGACGCAGTCTCTTCGTACACCTCAGGAAGTACAAGCCACTATATCTGCAGGGGGAAAATAGCATCAATATATGTTATGAAAATATTAGGGACTTCTGCTTGAACAATTGATTTGCGGTTCGCATTTCGGATTGTCTCAAAAGCAACTCATCTTCTGACTGCATCATCTGGCGTGTGGCTGGTGTAGATTTAATGAGGGCGCTCAACCAGAACAAAACACACACACACACACACACAACCGATTCATCAAGCGTCCGACCCCGAAGTGTGAACCGGAGTGCTTGCAGTCCAGAGTCATTCCCGGTTCCTCCTTGGACCTGCTCTTGATGGCAGCAGCCGACAGTGACGGATTGAGGCTGTGACCCGGTGATGGACTTCCATTGCGGCAGTCCGGGAGGTCTCTCTCCTGAAGCCGAGCTGTTTGATTTCACTCCTGGTCCCAGATCAAGTCACCCTGCCTCGGCCTCTCGGGTGGCAGGGAATTCAAATGAAATCGGGCCCAGTGCAGGATGTCGGATTCTATGAAGCTACACAGATGTGATTTACTGTGTGACGGCTCAATTGTGGTTCAGTTACAGATTTAAAAGTGATCCAAAAGACAATAAAACACAATAAAAAGCTCTTATACTTAGTTTTTTTCTGGGAGACAATAACGATGGCATTGAAAGACCAACAATGCATGACTCCGTCTCAATATATTCTTCCCAATCTGCAAATCCATTGTAATCACAAATGTGTTTAACTTTTCAATTAAAGGCACATCCTAAAACAGTAGTTTTAAGCGCACCTTACTAAAACAGGATGAAATAGCGCATTTGTTTGGGACTATTTTTAGCTGCGGATTAATACAAATGTGGTGCTTCAGTGAATATTTTCGGCAAAAAGGATGACTGTAAGTAAACTACAGTGCCCCTGTTGGTGGTAATAAAGCAGTGGTGCCCGGCCCAACAGTGTGACATATGGGCTTTTAATAGTGTTTGGACAACAATGGAGCTTATGAGCACAGAGGAGTAAGCTACACCGGGCTTTGGATACACTTTAACCAATTGTGCAATCTGTTCATTGTTTGACTTGGTCTTGTCATGGGATATGTCGATAATGATGCATAGCGTCAACAAATACATATGAAACGACACGCAATTAATTATAGAATATTACCAGCCGTTTCCTTTTTTAATCGCTATGGGATTTGGCATTTGGTGACCCCTGTCCATTCAAAAGTGTCTTTGGCAGGTCTCCAGTCCCAACGCATGCAAACAGGGATTAATTAAGAGAGACTCCACTGAAATGTGACCTCAAATCACAGCGAGTTTACATAGTAGAATAAACAGCTTTAATTGTGTGGCTCGTCAAAGGGAGCTTGGTTGACTTGTTTGGGTTTTTTTAAATCAGGATTTGTGGTTGCTTTGTTATACTGTGTTTTCTTCGCTGTTATAAAATGAGATACCCTATAATTGAGGGTGCAGTGATACACGCAGATTAATAGATACATACAAGCAGAGTTAGATGCATTCAGGAAAATTGCCCGATATGACGGAATATGTGTGTGAATGAAAAGTGATACTGTACGGGGGGGCGGGGGGGCGGGGGGGTCTCCTCCCTCCAGCACTCACTTCACAATTCACCGAGTGCCGCACTAACATTTCATCTTCAGACAAACTGTTTGGTCTCCAAACGGCTTTTGGAGAGATTACATATCTTTTCTTTCATAAAGATGCCATTAGTGTCTGGGGAGTAATGGGATCCACTAATTTGATAGTCTGACCTTAAGCTATTCATCAGCTCAGAGGGAAGAGAAGAATAGATGATGCGGGAGATCACATTATAATTTGGCTACAGGATCCAATAGTCTAATGACAGCATTAACTCAAAACAGCTGCAAAGAAAATGTTTGGAGACGCGGGGGAACAAAAGGGTCTGGCGTTGGCGAGGCTGAGCAGAGTAGGCAAATCAGTCAGACAGTCCCAACTTCTCAGCAGGGAGCAAATATAATATTCACACAATTCCACAAACAGGGGGTGGTGGGGGGGCGTCCTTGTCGTTGTTTCTGCTTTGGCCCTCGAGCAGCTCTTAAAAGTCACGGTAAAGAATGATAATTGTTTCTCCAGAGAATGGGCTGAGGGTAGCAAAACTAAATTGCTCTTATTTTTTTATGCTGCCATAACACACCAAGGTTGTCACCCTTTTTAAATTAAAAACAACACAAGTCAGGAGTAAGAGTTTAAGAGGGGGAGGGGATTTGAACACTTTTTTGAGCACAGGTGTTCTTACGGTGAGGTCAGGCTGATGTCTTCTGGGTAATCTACAGGCATAGACGGGCAAGATCCATGTGTTTACGGAGTGTTTTTAAGGCTGCGAACGCAATCCTTTAGAATATGGTCAGCGCCATACAGAGCGTATGATAAATGTGCTGCGATGGACTAAACACACACGCGTGTGGGTCTTCTACATGCCTCGAGTTAAGCGATGTCCAATTTCTATTGGAAGGATTCCCATTCGAGTCCACTTCCATCTTTTTTTTTTCTCCTGAAAATATCAACATGATAGATATAAAGCGCGCGTCAAACGCACAAGGACCACATGTAACCAATTCTACATAGTTCCCCGTGAACCGGCCGTGATAAATCTCCCGCCGGTACGGTTTATCCAATCCACAAATCCACCGTTGATTTCCCCTCTGCTGGTGTCCAATTACAGCAATAGATTATGTGTCCTTCTGCAATGTGCAGACCGGGGCAGAGCACTCTCCGAGCGCTCCGAGACACTCGTGCGGCCGTCTATCATTTACAGACAGCTTCCATCGAGGCCACGGCTCCCCGGCCCAGTGCCGCGTGATGAATCTGCGGCCATTCAAAGCCTCATTTGGACGCCGTTGGCCGTGCCTCAAATCCCGTTGACCCCCGCCGGGTCAGGACCCCCATTTGGCCAGTGATCTCGTCGTTTCATCTGATCTCTGGAGACCCGTGGCGGCAAAAGGCGGGCAAGGGGGGCTGATAGATGCACGGCGTGCGGGGGATGGGGGGCGAATAATGTATTGTGGTCCTTGCAGGCAACAGAGATGAGGTTTAAATGATCTAGCACGCGGGCGGTTTGTAATCTTGCTGATCAAATTTGCCGGGGATCTTCTTCGGCACTGCCGTCTCTCTATGGAGAAGTAATGGAGTCTACCAAGAGTGAACACGGGAGCTGCACTCCATCAAGGGCCTTCCGACTCGCTGCGTCGTATCTCAGATTGCCGATCTCCACCCAGCCGCTGACACGCAGAAAGTACTTGAGAACCAAAGAGCGACTGCGATAGAAAACTTTGTTCCAATTAGTTTGTAAAATACAGAAAAAGCTCGGTATAGGGTCCATATTAACGTTACATTAACCACCATGATTGAATACTATAGCTACCGGGTCAATACACATGAATCAGGACATGTATATATACAATATGGCTAATGTCGAGGATATAACAAGATGAAAAAAGACAAAGTGTCTGTGTGTGTGACTTGTGGATCCATTCGAATTGAATTCAGAGTAGCAGTTCAAGCCATTAGTTATTTCTTTTCTCTCCCTTATTTTCATGTCTACACAACAGGAACAATGCACATAACATCTATTGCACACATGCACCACGAGCACCCAGCAGAGTCTTGTTTACCTGTGCTGTTGGTGACGAATGGTGCACTGGGAAACGTTGGAGTGGTTGACCTTTTCACTGCTCTGTGGCATTTCCAAGTTCCCACTCCAGCCTCTCCCGCCGCACGCCGGCACAAGCCGATAATGTACATCTCAAACAACGTGTATATTGTCGAACATTTGCTCGCGGCAATTATTTTAATGACATACTTTGTGCATCAGTGCAATTTCCTGGATGGGGCTTGAGAGCGTTCTCTCAAAGCCCCCCCACCCCCTCTGAAGAAGGGGCGCTTGCTTTGTGCGGTAAACAAGACTTTAGCCGGATTATGCTCTTAAAGCTACTCTTAAAGCTAGATCTGAGCAGGTTCACCAAATCCTGCGGCCTCGTTGCCGCTGACGCTCTCAAAGCTCGATGGCAAACAATGTGGGAATCGGTTTCCAGCGACGATACTGAGCAATACGCCGGCGCATGTGGAAAACCAGTTTCCTCGGTGTGCATTGGGCTCGTTTTAAAGGACGATGTCCTGCATTAAGGCGCTGTGTGAACATCATTGGGGTGGGGAGGAGTTAATGACCCGCGGCGCATCTTTTTGATGCATCAAGTTAACACCTCCGATCCAAGGCTGCTTGTTGGGAATCATTAATGCAATGCCAGCATGTATTTTGAAGGGTTTGAGGCTTTTATGTAAAGAGAATGTAGTTTCTTCTCCAATGATCTTCTTTTTTTTTACCGTCTGCATTTTCATTCAGATTTCACTTTGTGAAGAAAGCGACTGTGCTAAAACAAAAGGCCTATATGTAATGGAAGCAGAACGTGCCAGTCTTGTCGAGTGTTTCTGAAATCCTTAGTTGAGGGTGTTTATTTTTTATAACAAACAAGTCGGGTGGATTATGCAGCACTCTTTCACTGTTGGAGGTCGGGGGAGCGAGGCCACGTCGCACAAATCCCAGAGCTTTGCCGCTGACATTTGATTAAGCCAAATGGAGAATAATATGGACATCAGCGAATCTGACATCGGCGGTTCAACTCCGGGGAGCCTGTTTATCATCCGTCTGTCTTTACTCATTTTTAATCACAATCGCATCGGACTTGTCAGTATCCCTGTCCCCCCTCAGACCGCTGTGTGGCCCGAGTTTAATTACGATGTCCCGCCATTTTTTTCTTCTTCTCCCTTTCATGCAGAGAAAATAGGGACGCAAAGATGCTAAAAAAAGCCAACAAAAGAAGAAAATAAGCAAAAAAAAAAGATAGATGAGAAAGGACAAACAAAAAGAAGTGCACGCACATGAGGCTTCTTCACAGTAAACTAGTTGCGTAACGCCTAAATAGCGCCACTCCTCTTCTCTCCCAAACAGCCCGGAGCTCCGCCACACTTATCTTGCGACCCTAAAAGCCACGTCGTAATCCACTCCTAATGACACACTATTCAATAGTCCATTGAACATTCAATTCATTTTTTTTTTGCTGAACTTGCTGCCACTGTCCGCTCTACTCTTTGGAAATTCCCATGCCGGTGTTGTTTTTATCAGCCGTGGTTTATGACTCACAAGGCTGATTCCTCCATAAAAGATGACTTTTGTCTGGCACTGCTTTCTGCTTGGATGGCAACAGCCAGGAGAAAATGCAGTAATAATAACAGCAACAAAAATAATCAATAAGTAGCTTTCCATTATTCTTTTATTTTCATCTCACTGAAAAAAGGCATGCTTTTAGTTGCTTAAAAGGACAACATTTACAGCGATGGGTGACTTGTTCCATCGGCTGATGCGATGCCATTTAAGTAGTCCAACACTATAATAATGCAACATGCCTGTACTACACATCTGTAGTACAAGCATGTTCCAACAAGGTCGGGGAAACTGCTGTCAATACAAGATTTGAAGTTATGATCCATATTTCATAGTGTGTAGAGAAAGAGATCTTGGATTTCAATCACATGTTTTGTCAACGTAACCTTGTGTTTCCATATGGTAATCCACGAGGCAAGCCCCACGGCAGAGAGTGTGTTGGAGGGAATTGCTTCTCGCAGTGTCTGTGTTGTGACTCCCACAAATATCCGTCCTTCACCTTGGCTCCCGCGTAGCAGCTGAAACACCAACACAGTTACCCATCTTTTTTATGAGGTTGCCGCAAACAATTTGAGACCTCCTCAACCCGCATGGTGTGCTTTACTGCCTACCTTTGCTGAATAAAATCAGCCCTGCCTATATGCATTCTTGGAATTGACTCAAAGGCAAATATCCCAGCATACACCAGTGTGCGATGCATTAATGTCGGGTCTGCAAAACAGGACACACCTTTTGAGTTTCCCAATTTAGTCCTGTGAGATTTTGACTCTCTTTTTTAGTTTTTTCAGTGTTTGTCTTCCATTCCCTCTCATCCCCTTCCTTCCTTTCAAAAAAGACACTGTTGACGCAGACCTTGTGCTTTTGTTGCTCACTGCTGATGATCAACACCAAGGTTTCTGATCTGTTATTCTCTTCTTTGCTGCTGCTTTCCCCCCCAAAAGCCCACAAGCGTGATGAATAAATGATCAAAATGTGAACAGCAGTGACTGTTGAGGTAAGTCACCTATTGAATTATCGAGTTTAATGACGGGAATAAAGCGTTAATCAATAGGGGTAGTTCCATCCGTGGATAAATACAAAGCTTGATGACGAAGCACCCCCCTTACCCCCTGGGAATAGATGGCGTCCCTGTAAACGATTCCTTTTGAATGAGCGTGACGCTGTGCCGTATCAAGGCCGCTGTTTTTTTTGTGTCGGAACATTGTTGCGAATCAACAAAAGCACTCTCCCAGCATGCTTTGAGTGGTAAGTCAAAACGTATGCAAAAATAAATTTGAAATAAACCTTGCACTTTAAAGAAAACCTTCATCTCAAAGACATTAGAACAATGCACGCAATGCATGTTTTGGATTTTGAAGCCGACAGAGCTTTTCTTTGTCAGATGTGTGCATTGTGCATTCATACAAGACAAGCTCTCTCATTTGTGCTTGTTTGACTATTTAGTTGTTAGACTCAATTAGAGTCAGTTCTTCCCAACACCACATCGAATGCTTAGGATGCATAATTCCTAGTATTTCCATGGGAATAGCAATTAATCCTCCTTTTCACCTATCAGCAAATGCAAAGCTTTATGTTAACAGTTGTGCAGAGCTCCCAGAGCTCTTATTGTGAAAAGCATCAGGTATCATTGCTATGTGACGTACCACCAGCTATTCAGCTTTATAATCTGAAAAGCTGTGCCTCATTTCTTCTTGGCTTCATCACAAGAAATGCAGGTAGAAGACGCTGACTCAGAGCTCAGTTGGACCCACACAGTTTCCCGATTTCATCAGTCTAGTCTGACTCTGACGCTACAACAAAAAAAGGTCAGACACCGACCCCGGCAACAGAGAGCCAAAGTTTGACTCATGAGGGAAAGAGACTTTAATGGAGGCATCACTTTGAAAAAAAAAAAAAAAAAAACATCCTTTCACACAGACTTCTACAGTGCGGCTGCACTCCTGATAAGTTGCTGTAAAAATGTAATTGAAGAGATAAATCACATAAAATGTATAACATGGCAATGTGCCAGCACCAGTTCACAGAGGTTTGCAATTAAAATTCAGTGAAAGTCATCCATTTCCCTCAGTGCTACATTTTTTTTAAAATATCATCTGCAAATCAACAATATCTTCAATTGCACTCATAGCTATGAGCATTTTTAGGGGTGTAAGGTTGAAATATGTTTTTGCAGGCAGTCCGGGTTAAATGACTACACTGAGTTGGGAAGTGAAAGGAGGATCCAATAATGGTGTGCTTGACGCCTATTAATAAAAGTAAGGCAATCTCTGCTGCGCCAGATTTCACGCATTTATAATTTAGTTTCATGCTAGTTTTCTAAATGTTTCTAAAATGTTACATTCATATGTAAAAAAAGACAATACTAACAATAGCAGCGTATGTTGGCACAACATTAACTAGCATTAGCACTTATATGCTACGGTAGCTACTGCTGCTTTTAAATTATTGTAGCAGCTTTACAAAAACAGTGTTACTTAATTTCATTGTCCTCGGTCTCGATCACCAGGTGATGTGAGGGTTCACTTTAACACCGTCATCTATTAGCTCCTATCTCTATATATGTATTCATCTATATCTATTTGTAGAGCCTGCTCTCTGAAATCTCTTTTTCAGCTTCTTCAGGGAGTGCAGTTAGTGACAGTGTGGGCTCCATGTTAGCTCTGACAGCTTGATGGAGAAGCAGAAGGGGGCGGGGCTTAGGGATGGGTCAATTGAGGTTTGGTTAAACACAAATTACTACATTTGAATGTAGAGGAAGTTGAAGTCTAGTCACATGACCATTACAATACATTTGTAATCTACATTGAATATAAACTACAGCCTCCGTCATAGACCAGCAAACAGAATAAGGCAAATGTATCAAATCATGCATTCCCTGTGTGAGTCAGTTATATGCAGCAATACTTTTCGGGGATTCTGAAATGCATTACCATTTCAGTTCAGGCAAGTTCAGGGGATAAACCAGTGTGCAGGGTTCATCATGCAGCCGCTGAAAGATTATAATTCACAAAAACAAATTAAATATCGGACTCCCTGACGAGTGTAATTGCAATAATGCCCAACTTTGAGACATGCAAGGTCAAGTTGCTATGAGGCTACGGTTATATAAAATGACAACATGGCGCGATACCGTTAAAACATGTCCAGACTTTTCCCTCTCCCTGTCTGCCGTTATTTGCCAGTGACTGAGCAAAATGTCAGACTGGTCCACCTGGAGAGTGCCGGGCAGATGGAGAGGAGTCTCTGCTGGAACTCAAAACTCTTGACAGCATGGGAGTTCAGGAGATTCGTACGAAACGCCTCAAGGGAACTGAACAGAAGCCAAAAAGAGAATCTACACATCAGAACCTAGGTATCCACAGTGAGGTGCATTTATGTGCACGAGGAGAGTCAAAGGTCTGAAGGCAGCTGGGTGTATTTTGAATGCGTTTTGTTTTTTCTAACTTTCTTTTTTTTCCCTACATCCTTGATTACCAGATGTAGAGGGTTGGTAAACATAGAATATGCGACCTTGTTGGACTACAGCACTTTCCTATAAAAGCAGTTCTTTTGAAACATTTTTGAAAATACAGTATATCTATTTTACAAAATGCACAGTGGATTTAGAAAATTGGCCATGGAAGCTGAAATGATGCTGGGCCTCTGGGGATTTTTTGTTTTTTTTGTTCTGCAGAAAAAGATGACGCGTACGGTTGAAGGACAGAGGATGTAAAAGCACACAATGATTTATTTAGAACGGGGGTTCTCAAAAGATTTTTTGGATTTGAAGATATTGGAAAGTCCATTGGGATAAGTGTGGCAGCAAAAATATTCACTATGAGAGAGCTTTTACCTTTAATGCTATATGATCTGATGAATTGCATATAAGCAGTGTTCTTTGCAAACCCCTGCAGCAGTGTGTCTTGAAATAATGAAGCATATTTTCTGCATGTTTTTTTCTCTATCATTCATAGTTTTGTTTAAAATATATTTTCACCTCAGTGAATGTGCTGTAGATTTGTATTGTTATTTTATTCAGTTTTTTTTAATAGTGTTTTTGCCAAGGTAATAGGCTCTTTAAAAAATTATCCATGATGCAAACGCCGCTTTTTAACATTCCCAACATAAGTTGCACAGCAATGTATCTCTCTATTGACATATGTAGCAGCTATAAGTTCTCATATGCTTTACATTTACATTTTCAGCCTGTTCCTATACTTGTTGTTGTGGAATTAACCACTCGGTTTGTGTGCTGGCAGGCATGGATGTTGTTTTTTTGGGAGTTTTTTTTCCAATTACGTGCAGTCTGTGGGGGCTCAGGTCAGGTCCTGTATGTTTCTAGCCCTTAAGGGCTTGTTATGGATCTCAAACTCATCTCTGAGAGCCGCCTTAACTCCTGCAGTCGACACAGTCTCGACCTTTCCATCCAAGAGCACTTCTTTCATAGGACGTTGTGGGTGAAACGCGGGGTGAGGGTGTTCCATTGCTATTTATTTATTTTTCACCAGCGCTGCATTTATGTTGACAGTTAATTTAAGCGGATCAAGGTGTCCAGTTGCCTTGTCTAAAGCAACGGCTTAGTATGACAAATAGCGGGGCAGTAAACTCCAAAGTCTATCTCTTCAGCTGCACTGCCCACTCTCTGTCTGCAAAGATTAACCTCTCCGGCTCTGGTGACACGGTTTCGATTATTTCGTGAGCGTAGACCGCAGCCTGGATTCACAGGATCCTGACAAACACCCCTATTTCAATTTAGAATATAAAAATAAAAAAGTGAGACTGGAAGAGCAGAGAAGAGAATTAAGACCGCTTCACTGTATGCATTCTCTTTTTATACAGGCAGAAGTGACTGGAGCTGGCATTTCTAAAGCACAATGCAATTTGTACAGGCTTTAACCGTGAAACATTTATGCAACAGTTATCGTCTCTTCTAGTTTCCGTCACTCAATGTGCGAGAGGTCGACATTTTTCAAACATTTACTTCCATTCATCGCGGGAAATTGGTTTAGCTTTGTGCACGTTTGGCATTCCTGTGCACCTCAACACCTTTTCAGTGATGGGAATACAGCAGATTGTCTCTGTCGTTAATTGTGAATTCGAAAATCGCATCGCAAATTTTTAATTTGGACCCAACGCTGCCGAGGGTTACCTGCATTGCGCATGAGGTTGTAGAACTAATTCCGTGGGAGACGCCACACGAACCCACTCAAACCCAATCGACCAAATCCAGAGTTCTCGGCCTCGATTCTGTTTCTGAGAAAGAAAAGTGCTCGCTTGTTCAGTGGCCTTCTCCTTGTTCTAAACCCGGTGTGGGCATTATCAGTTTGAAGTCCACTCCAGCCAAAGGTAATTAGAAGGAATGTAATAGCCGCTGTATTGTGCCGCTTTGAAGGCGCCTTGCTGAGCTCGGAGAGGACTAACCACTGAATCAGCACACCACTGCTGGTATATAATGCCATATTATATCTAAATAATGAGGTCGCTCTGGGAAAATAAGAAGGGATTGTTATGTGCTGACAAAACCATAAGGTCTGGGAGGTCCTCACACAGCAGCATTTGAGAGTGATGCAATTATTTTCTCAGTAGTGGAACTCACGTTGTTTCCAGGTAGTTATCACTGCGTGCAGTCAGGGTTGTGGCACAAAGCTTGCAAAAAAAGTGTGCCAAATGTGAGATTACAAAAAAAAAGTATTTTGTCATCTTTTATTCGGTGGAGTGCATTTTGAACATGTATTTAGTATCAGTGGTTTGGCAGGGACCTCTGCTTCCAGGTTTTGTGCTAAGCTAACCAAACCATCTTCCAGCTGTCGCTTCATATATAGCATACATGTGATCGTGGCATTGAAAGTGACTTGGACTCAGTAAAAGGGGTTGAAGAGACAGACGCTAAAACAGACAGTAAGAGAACAAAATTGTGTTTTTTTAACAGTACAGCGTGGAAACATAATAGCAGAAATCCAAAAAATAAGTATGAACCATAAAAGGAGCATGATATGTCCCCTTTAAATTCAATGTAAAACTGTGTCCAAAATGAAAAAAAAGATAAAAATCCAACTCTAAGGAGATCTAAACAATATGGAAGCACAGATTAAAATCAACCAAAGATAATTGCCTCTCATCCTTCACATAGGCAGTGTTCTGCCATACTGTCCAGCACACCCAGCCACTACTGATATGACATAGCAACAATGTCCCAACAATATTAAATGAGCCCGTTTACAAGACATCGTTACATAACTGCAACATAAAGGTAATTCATGACAAACATATATCATTAACTGCCATTTAACGCAGCTTTTAAATATACATGGTTTGTCAGCTTCGACCTCAAAGTCCTCTCACAGGTCAGGGAACGCTATAAGTAGCAGATGACACAACGGGGAAGTGATGAGGATTACTATGGTCGCCTTTGGCTACAGTTGGTGTATTTAATTTCTAATCATTATTCAGGGAACATGCTGCATGGAAGATGATGTGACAACTATCAAAGTAGACCGTATGCTAAAGACCCAATTGGTATTTATGGTGATATAAAAACAGTATAATCACATACTGGGGAGTGTGCTTCTCAGACGCTTGTACATGCAAATGGAAACAAACCTTTTAACACCCATCAAAAACAGAACCTTGGATTTAATTGACGTCAAATGGATGTCTGCTTAATGAAAGACCTGTCAATCACTTTGAGTGGCAGCTTCAGGAAGTCAGCTGGAACAGCACCGCACCACTGCCATTATATTCTTCTCTTTTCTCAGTGGAATTCGAGTCACCTTTTCTATTTGCAATGGGAAATGTGAATTCAAACTTTCAAGTGCCTTTTGTTTGTTCAATTCTTTGTCAAAAGCCTAAATGTGCTGCTATAAACTCAGATGTCTAATCCTTGATTGAAATGGTTGTACTTCAAAGACTCCCCTCTTCCAGGCGGCCCATCCTATAATAGGACGATAGTTTGTCTCCTCAAATCAAAGAAGGGTCCATCCCTCTACCTCCTCGCATCCTCTTCACTTGTTCCCTATGTGCTTTCCTCCTTTACCTTATCCCTCTGCTCCAGTAGACGTCTTCTCTTTTCCTAACATCGCCGACTAAAGTCTACTTTTCCATCATCCCCTCTCCCGCAGACGAACAGGTCTTTGCTTGAATAGTTGACATATCAAGTTGGATGTCTGCCTGCCGCTTTCAGCTTATCCTCAGTGACAACAACATAGTGAGTCCTGCCCGGACCACTAAGCATCTCGGTGTGATCCCTGGCAGCAAACCGTCATATGAGGCCCCTCATCGCAGACACAAAGCCTTCCTGCAAATGTCTTCTCTTAAGAAAGCGTGGGTCAATCCTGAATGTTCCCTCGCCAGGGAAACAGAAACAGCTTGTCTGATCTCTAATCATCTCCTGTCAGCGGCCCCTGCCCATAGGGGCTCCGGTGTACTGTATTCTACAGCTACACATGGTCTTCAAAGCCCACACATTTGCCCTCTTTGCTCTGCCTACTATGTAAAAACCTGGACATTGTCCAACTTACCCTTGGCTTTCCTCCCTCTTGCAAACATAACGAAAGTTAGAGCAGGCTTTCTTTTCTTTCTTTTTTAAAAAATAGTCCCTCACCATTCCGCTTGCATTAGCTAGAAACTAAATAAAAAAAAATCTACATTTCATGTTTTTCTTCCAAAGCGGTGCCAAACTAATTGAAGACCGCTGCAGTGGCTCTCCATTTCTTTTAATTATTCTGCTATTTTTCTTATTTTCCATTTGGCCCCTCAAGCATTCTCAGAACTGACACATTTATCTGTGTATTTTTTTTCGGTTCTTTGGGGTTCTTTTTTCAAGTGCAGTTGTATCAAAATTATACAGCCCGAATGTAACAAATTGTAAGTGCGTTGCAACTGGGGATGTGCTCTGGTGCTGAACCCCCGATGCCATCAGGCCACCTGCAGCCCACAGAATCTACAGTGAGCTGCTGGGTTACTAAAGAGACTGTGGCGGAGGAGGTGAGAGATAAAGACATTATAGGGAGAAGAAAAAAAGACGGCCTTACTTTCATTTATTGTCATAAGGAATGTGAAGGCGCTGGCTAACAAGATGGATGAGCTGCCTGCATTGGCTAGGACATAGGCTAGTGGGACTCTAATGTTCACTGAGATGTGGCTTTAACCTGAGCTTCCGCACTGGACTCCAGTGGGAGCTTTCCATCTGAGTGGACTGATGGTATAATTCAGGGTATGCTATATATTACCTGCCTCCATCTGCCATGGCTGCATAACATCACCCACTGACATCTTGCAGGGTTTAAAAACACAATATCTCTGCTTTCTTTTCATTTCAAAGTGTTCAGGACTGGACTAGCTTGTGTAGGCTGATGGTAAGGGTGCATTAAGCTTCACTGGTTTCCGTCCCTAGAGATCAAACGGCAACCTCTTCCATCTCTTCCCGGGTATGTGCCAACTGACAAAAAAAGCTCCACATTAACCTCAAACGGCTGTGTTTTGAGTGTTCTATGGAGGCTATACAGTACATGTTCTGGCTTGCCATTACTGATTCCACTTTAGGAGTGGGTGAACTCTAGGATTGTGACAAATGTAGCTCACAATAGCAAGCAATGTGCCTCCATGGATAATAACAAAATAAGAGTGCAATCTTGAAAGCCTAGTGATAACTTGCCAGTTTCCTCATGCTGGAACTCAACGATAGAAATGGGGCTCCAACTACACCCAACACAAACTCTACTCGACCCCTCTTTAATTATAGACTCTGGATTGGGCTTCAGTCCCATGTCGAGAGGCTGGGAGGCATGGTGGAAATAAGGCTTTCTCTTTCTTATTTTTGCTCCTTTCAACATTCATCCAACTATAAATGCCCCGGCTTTAAAGTGACACATTTTCTTTTAATAGAGAACTTTTGTTTCTATTGAAAGTTACAAATAGAAAATTAGCAATAATATACACTTTTTTTCACATTGCAATGCACTCAAGGGTTTATAACCTTTCTTGGAATGGACCAATAGATTATGGTGGCCAATGCGAGTGCACAATGCTAACTTGGCAATATGTTTGCAATATTCCTTCAAGGTCCATAATCTGTTAAAACATCCTGTAATGGACATTCTGGAAAGCCTATAGTTATTTTAATTTTGTTCCCGTCTCAATATCAGTATATATTTAAAACACGTGTTATCCAAACGTCCATCCTAAGTATGACCCAAACCCTTTTGTTTTTCATAAATGTACTAATTGGATGTGGATGGGGCTTTGGGCCGGCAAGGACTTATTTACATGATTGTCTACACCTCTTCAACGCTGTTAATAGCTGGTAAAGGACGAGAGACAAGTGCTGTAATCATGAGGGGTGTAATGACAAATTACTAAGAGACACAAAACAGCATAAAAAATCTCGTCTCTCGTCAAATTTTCGATGTATCAAAGCAAGATAAATGTATCACCCAAGGAATGTACAAATAGTTCAGTGTCTCTAATATCAGCTTTCATGTTATGAGCATCTTCAGTCAGTCTCTAAAACGCTGCTTGTCTGCCGTCTTCAAAAACTAAACGGTGCTCCCGAGAAGCAGAAGAACCTTTCGCTGTGACCTCTGTGGTCATGCAAGTTTTTCAGAGACTTGTACGGCTTATCTCATATCCATCACTGACCCTTGGATCCACAGAAATTTTCCTACAGGGCCAACGGGTTACTGGGGGACATTGTTGATATGGGCCTGCACTTCATCCGACAGCAGCTTGACGGCCTGTGAACCAACGCCAAGACGCAATGTGTGGACTTCAGCACTGGGTTTAATACCAATCCCTCCCAGCTGACTCTGCCCAATCCCATCTGTTGGTGGATCACCAGCTTCCCAACTGGTGAGACACAACAAGTAAAGCTTAAAGAGCGAATGTCGAACACGTCCTCCCCAGCAGTGCTGTTCTCCTTCTGCACCACTGACTACACCTTCAAAGACCTTTCCATGAAGCTTACTGACAGCGCACCGCTGTTCGGCCGCTCATCACATGATGGGGAAGGGTTGGCGTGCAAACATGGAGCGAAACAACTTGCCCTCCCTCCAGGACCCCGAGCGCAGCAGGATTAGGAAGCAGCTCTCCTCCATCTGGGAGGAGTTTATGGAGCGTTCCACACCATGCCGACCACACAAACAGC
This sequence comes from Taurulus bubalis, assembly GCF_910589615.1. Taxonomy (NCBI): domain Eukaryota; kingdom Metazoa; phylum Chordata; class Actinopteri; order Perciformes; family Cottidae; genus Taurulus; species Taurulus bubalis. Next base: position 8,593,706 of record NC_136609.1, read on the forward strand.
CGTCTTCCTAATGAAGAAAGACCAGCTATGCCCTTGATAGCAAGCACACATATTGCCAGCCACTCCTCAAGACAAATTCCTTTTACGCATGTGAAATGCAAAAGACCGATTCTCAAGAGGTCACACAAATTTAGTGTTCTCCAAAAAAAAAAGTTTTGAACTACAATTCCCAGAAATCTCATGACACACCATGAAAAGGCCAGTCTCATGTTAGCTCGTGTTGTCACTGCTAGATACCAAAATAATGAGATGTAAAAAGGTCTTAATAGTCCGCAGTCCAGCTGTCTGGGGACGCTCAAAAACTCTGCTGTTCAGGAAACAGCAATTAAAACTTAGTTAAATACAAACTAATTAATAACTCCCTGTGGGTAGACAATTAATACACTACCCAACAAAAGAATTTCATTTCAGCAAATATAGAAAATCTGCGGGGTCTCATTAAGTACAGATGGCAAGCTTGTCTCTCTTCATTTACACACGCACCAAAAAAAATAAAACTGATTTAGAACTGGTATTTATTCAAAGACTACATATTTTATTCAACCAAGGATTACTCGTCCTTGCTATCAGGACATCATGCGATCCACTAATTCCTAAAAGAACAATGTAGGAATGTGTCTATCTGCCTCTCAGTTGTTGCTCTCTTTAAATTAAACAATCACTAAATCTGGGGATTCAGCTGGAAGACAGAACTGATCAAATCAGATCTTACACATGCTGCCACGTCTCTATAGCGGAGGAAACCATTACATTTAACTTTAAGCCAACTCTGGGACCAAGTCTTTCATTTTGTGATTGTCATTAAAATACCTTCCGACTGTTTCATCATTTCCAAATGGACTGAATTGAACACGTCCCATTCATGGAGCGAAGGGAAAAGCTGCATGACCTTGAGGCTTATGACGCCCATTTTAAAAGCTGTAGTATTAATCAAGCATGTCTGTTCAGAGGAATTTAGCAAGAACACATATTTTTATTATATCACCACATACAGGATCGTAAAAGTAATATTTTGCGACACGGCTGTCCAATGTAATAAAATCCACTGCCTTTATGAAGTCACAGTCATCTCTGTGAGTTAGTAATAAATGGCGGCCACCTTTTCCCTTTTTAGTAAATGACCAAAACAACTCGAGATAGAAACATTTCACAGCTGAGAGGAATCTCAACGCCTCCGTTCCTTATTAGTCTGGCCGTTTGCGTTTTGTACGCCCGCCTTTTAAATTCTGCATACGACATGACAGCATTTACATCACTAATGCACCCAATTTCATTCTCCTCAGTATTGACGTCCACATTGACATCCCCGGTGAGTAATGACGTGCAATGGCTCGGCATTCATTTCGGGCTCTCGGGTGTCTTCCTCATTTCGCCCCGGGGCCCTGTGGGGGAGGAGACGAGCAACCGTGTCACCCATTAACACAAGAGTGATTAATGTGGCCAGATGAACCCTGCACTGTAAATCATTCTTTCCAAAAAATAAATAAGTTGATGCACGGGAACATTGTGTAATTACATGATCACAAACGACCCTGACAAAATAGTCATGGGAGTGCACCGGAGCTGGTATTTAATGTTGATTTATGATGTTGTGCTAAGTGTGCTCATCTCACTCCTGAATGATGTGTGGCGGTTTGGGGATTTGGGGGCCTTGTATACTTGGGTGAAAAAAAACTAAAAACAGGAAAAGAAATAGCTCAAATTACCAATATATCAATTAAAAACATGTTGTGGACTTTAAATGGTAAATGAGTCTTTAAAAAAGTCTTTAAAATAAAAATGTTAACCACAATACATAACTACATTGCTTTGCTGCGCTAATTAGTTTCAAGCTGAAGTACCTCATACTTTCTGCATCTATTGATTAATGTTATGGAGATGTAAACCATTTATAAAACGCTATGAACCGTTCCTAGTAACTGTTGCTCAGGAGCCAGCGGCCTTCGAATGACTGCCCGTGTTTCAAAGTACTACTAGGGGGGCTTGCCTTTGGGGGGTCCACACCAGACTCCTGGACTGGATCCTTTTAAGGAGGCGTGTCCTTCGTAAATTCCTGAAGGCCAGGCTGACTGTCTCCTCTGAAAAGGACACCGTCTAGCCCAATGGACTGAAACTAATGATGCAGTCCAGCCACCTCCGTCAACCCATAATGTCAAACATGTAAAAGTTTATGAGCAATCGTCCAATAGTGTCGAGGTGCCGTCGCGAAAGTAAAGCGTGGTATGAGTTTACATTGAGAGATGTACAGTATTACATTGCGTTACTTTGTGATTAACAGCATTTCCACACTGCTAACGAGCACAAAAGTGTGGACTTTATAACCCCCATTATTTACACCTCTCTGTGGCTTTTTCATTGGTCTGGTTTAAGCGATTATAAAACCAGTGATCAATGACCACCTGGGTGCAAATACCTGGTAAATGGAATACGTTCACGTGATATTTCTGAACTTTACGAGTTGAGGAGAATTGCCTGACTGCTTCATTAATTAACTGGCCAGTGCTCAATGGATTATTGGATGCCGACAGCCACAAAAGGATTCACTGCACGTGTCCTCCAAAGGAAAAATAAAAGAAGCCGCATTCCTTTCAGCAGATGAATTGGGACAAACTTCTTGACCTGTGGAAACGTAGACCTTGGAGGATCCAGCCCCTCAACTGGGACACAAGTAGTGTCCTGAACTACAGATTTAGTCTTTAGAAGTGCAAATGTTTGTGCATAAGGAAAAGGGTACAACATCTTAGTTTTTGTGCATTCTCCTACAGATGTCCAGCAACACAAATGGATCCCTGCGTTGCTAAACCTGTACCGGATGCAAAACTACTTAATTCACTTAATTCTAGGATCCCCTAGAATTAAGTGTGATTATTTTTTTTTGTAATCAAGGCTTTCATGCGATCAAACTAACAGACACAAAGGTGAGAAAGGCTTATGAAGTTGACTATGATAGAGACAAAATGACAGATAACTCAAAGCAACCTTACTGACAGAAAGCCAGACGAGCTCAAATGACTGACAGGCCAAGAACCGGGCAGGCAGACTTCTGCTAATGGCATATAATAGAATTGAACTGATAGCACGCAGGTTCCCCAGATGTGTGCGGAAAAGCCGATAACCAGCTGGTCAGCGTCAACTTAATCGGGGGGCTCCAAGAGCTGCAAAGGGAAGGGAATAAAAGAAGTTCTCTGCCGATTGTCATTCAAGTCTAGATTGAGCTGTTTATCAGAGGGAAAAGAGACGAATCTCTCGGCGGAGTGACAGAGGAGAAAGTGAAAGAGAAAATCTGAGGCTGAGTGAATAAGTGCCGCTGTCATATGACAAGCTTGCCTGGGTTCCCTCGCTCTGTTTCCAAGATGCAGCGGCGCCGCCGACTTAACCACTGTATCAAACACAGGCACTTCTGACAGGGACAGGAAGCTGCTTAAAGCGTTCATCGCACAATTACTTCAGCGTGAGGTGCTATTTAGTACACTGCTGAAACCGTCCTTTGCGTCATAGCTGCACTTAATCTGAGAGGATGCTTGAACATTTTCACGTACAGGTGTAAAAAAAAAGATCACATATTTATGATGCAGAGGCATGCATGCATAGTAACACAATAATATAATGCGAGCAAGGCTTACTCCCATTCAATCTTGATGAAGTGTAACTATTAAAATTCCATAAATAACCAATTTGACTCCAGGACGAGGGTCAAGATTTGTGTTTGACCCTTAACAGCGGCTCACAAGAACCGCCAAGGTGTATTCAAAAGAATATTGTATAAGTCATGAGATGTTTATTTTTTTTCCGGTTTTGTTAGCATTAAAAATGGATTCGGTGATTCGTGACCTTTATGTATTATTCAAGTGCACCTGCAGCTCCACGAGCGGACACATGTTGTGACTGCCGAGTAAACAATCGGGTTATCGGCAGAGTTAAGGTCGCCATAGGAGGATGCTATCGGGGCGGAACATCTCACTCCGTTAAGCCAATGCGTCCTTCTGACTCCTGCATGATTTAAAAAATAAATAAATGAAGAAATAAAAATACATAGCCATCACATGAGCTGTCCTTCTTCCTCGCTGGCTTCAAAAAACTCTGGGGGCAAACCAGAGGACATCAAAGTGTCTTTATAGAAGCGCTCTGCTTTTAAAGCGCAACGTGCCCACGGCGTCTCCACATCACACACTCGTGTGATGGGTTCTCTGTCAACAGACACGGGGTGTGCAACTCAAACACGCAAGGTTACTTTTTTTCCCCCAGTTCTGGTATTTCACTAAATCTACTTCAGCTTGACCCTGACACTTGGCTGCATTCCAAATATTCAGTGGTTTTAGGAGGTGTGTGGTCGCCATAAAACGCAGGAACTAAGGACAACGTCCTTCACTGTCCATGGTACCGTCAATTTCTCTAATGAAAATAGTATTTAAAGAGGAAATTTATGAATTAGAATGCTAATTAATAAACCCATTAGTGGTCCTCCTATGGTGACCAGATGCCCCAGTTTGTCCACACAAACATCTATAACACACTAAAATATACTACCTAATTATCACGCTTTTCACCACAATAATAATACTGATAATGCTCGTGTTATTATTATTTCTCATGACATATTAGAATAATAATGTATTTTTTGGGATAAACGGTATAAACGATGCGCCAGGTGTCTGATTAACGTGACCGGGAAACAAATGCGCCACGGCCTTCCATGTCACCGCGTGCACATGCTCCCACCCCCGAACCACCCAAACTAATTGAATTGTCCTCTTGGTGTTATCAGTTCTGTGTGGTCAATGTGCTGTGGTTGTGAACTCCATTTCCCAGAAGACACTAGACAATGCAGAGCAGGAAAAAGCCTGGATCTAATCAATTGCATTTCCATTTATACTGGCTGGTTCCATTTGGTGTGGTTGGACACCTGTGCTTGTGAGGCTGCTGTGGAAAAGGCTTCACATGAAGTGTACCAAAAGAAAAGAGGTGAACGAGGTGCCACTGTCACAATTACCCGGAACTCTGGGGGGGAAACAACAACTTCCAACAAGTCAACTGTGAAGCCGAGGGACAACAGGAAGTCGCCTCGTAGGCGAGCAGCAGCCGGGGAGAGGAAGGAGACAAGCGCCAAGTGCCTCCTTCCACATGAAAGAGAGGAGACGGGACACCAACATGTGAATCGCATACACCTGCCGTCTTGTCTCTTTGCTAGAGGAGCTACCATGCAAGGTGCCACATCAGGATTATCAACCATTCATACACTGTAGGTGCAGCCACGGGAGCAATTGAGGGTTAAGCGTCTTGCTCAAGGACAGATCTACATGGGCTAGTGGAGCCGGGGATCAAACCGCCGATCCTCTGATTGAAGGACGACCCTGCTCACCACTGAGCCACAGTCGCCCACCAATCATGTTAGTCGCTGTGTTGCTGCTGCTGTCTGGAAGAAAGCCCGCCAAGCCCGGTGCATTCATTGGTTGTTCAGTCACCTGTCGACTGTGCGCGATTGTTTGTGGCCCGAGCTGCTCTGCTATTTGGAAATATTTTCTTTGTTGGTTCGGCTTGTTGTTGAATGAGTCACGGCAGACTAGAAAACTGAAAGGCCTCGCAGGCTGTTTTTATTGAAGAACACCCTTATGGATGAGAGTGTGTACGTCAAGGGTGCCCACACTTTTTTGGCTTGCGAGCCATTGGCGTACCTTGCATAACTGTATGAACCAATATGACACAATACAATTCTGTACATTTTTGGCCATTACTCTGACTTACACTGAATGGAATCAGCCAGGGTTGCATAGCACGGACCGTAGCTGCTGGTAGCCAGCCTCAGGCAGACTTCCAAATGGTCATCAGTCATGGTGGACTTAATATTTTTCATGTGGGAAAAGGCTGACTCACATAAATAAGTAGAGCCAAATAATGCAGTCAAGAAGGTAGCACATTTCCTCATGTTTGAGTACCTTTCCTCTAAGAGTAAGTTCCAAAACTGTCCATGAGCTCTGGACTTCAACTGAATGTCAGCCTGTAGTGTCAACATCTCATCCTCCACTTCAGACGAGTTCAGGTGAAACAGCAGTGCAATTTTTGATGTGAGTGAATCAACCTCAATGTCTTCCTGAAATGGGTAGCACATGAATGTAGTGACTGGCTCCAGTAAAGCAAAGTCTTGAAAGCGTCTGTCAAACTCTGACAGACTCTTGTCAAGCTGCTCTGTGTAGCGCGGACTGTCAAGTTGCGCACACGCCTTCCGTTGCGTCTCCAGCTCTGACGCAAGCTTTTGGAAGTCCCCCAAATCATGACGCTGCAGCTTTGAGGACAGATGTTGCATTTTTAATTTTAGCTGATCACATCAACCACAGTTTTGTCTTTTCCTTGCAGCTCTAAATTAAGCTCATTGAACATGTTAGTTAGATCGGTTAAAATGCAAAGTCTAGCAGCCACTGATCGTCATTGAGTTGGTTGTATTCTGCATGTTTAACAACATGGAGAAACTCCTTTATCTCTGGACAGAGCTCTCGAAATCTCTGCATGAATTTCCCCTGACTAAGCCATCTCACATCAGTGTGTAGCAAGAAGTGTGAGTGGTCGCAGTCAGCCTTCTCCAGATGCGCACGGAACAGCCGTCTTTGAATCTGTGGATGTATTCTCTTTTTTATTCTATTTTATCACATTTTATTCAGTCTAAAAAAACAGCCTCCTGTGGACAGGCGTGGGAAATTAGCATTCGCTATATAGACTCAACACAGTGCATCAGTGCATCATTCCTTTGTGCATAGATGTGTGCAAGGAATTCTAATGCAATTGTGATGTCCACATCAAATAAATAAATAAAGTCAAGTCAAGAGCTCTAGCTCAAATAGAACAGGCGATCTTCGTTGCCACATCCATTATCTCTTTCGTGTTTAGCATTTTAGCACATAATGCTTGTTGGTGTTTTATGCAGTGGTAATTAAGGAAGTCGGGGGAAAACATCGTCCTCCCTGCACTTGGCAATAAATCCATTCAAGCGGCCGACCATTGCGGGCGCGTCTGTGGTGATTGACATTAATTTGCACTCTCTGAGCTGTGCTTTGTCAATAACATTTTTGAAAGACTGAAAAACGTGGCATGCGATCTACCCGCACTACCTTTGCGATCGACGTATTGGGCACCGCTGGTGTACGTCATATGTTTAAAACATGCATTGATTTTTGTATTTGTTTGTGATGTTTGTGACACACATGGAGATTTGTGATGAGCTCAGTCTGGCAATTTGTGAACAGCAATAGTATCCCACACACTCTCCCTGTCCTTTTTAACTGTCCCACTAATGGCCTTTTTAACCCCCCACCCCTCCTAAAAAAAGAAACATTTCTCCCCTGTCGACATCGAGCATGACTCGCAGCGCGCTCTTCACCTCAAATAAAAAGTCCTCCCTTGATGACCCCCGCTCGTCCCGCGTCCGCATTGTCGACTCCCGCCGAAAGGCGTGAGCCGATAACCGGCCGTCCTTGGGGGCGTCTAGTCAATTTGGGCTGCTGGGAGCGTTGCATCTCGCTGCATGAGTCATGAGCGTTTTGATCAGTCCTTGAATGACCTGCGAACACTGGCTCATTCAGCGAGTAGACGGCAGTCGCCACGGGCTGGATTTCCTTTTTTGTTTTTTTGTTTTCCATAAACCTAATGAGTGTAACGTTCCTGACAGTCTATTTCGAGCCCCCTCAGATGAATGTCTTCATAATGTTTCATTCTAAATGCACTGTACGTCTTGATGAACATTAAACCAATTCTCTGCCAGTAAATGATTATTTACGGAATATTCAACGTTGGCCCGTGTTGGTGAACGCCGAGTCAGCGACTGAAGCTCATTGCTGCGGAGGGGAAACAAACAAACAATGTAAATCTGATGAAATGAATCCGAACGAGTTAAATTTGGATCAGACAAGCTCATCTCCATAATTAGCCAATTGTGTTTGGAGAGTGACTCATTTAAAATCGGCTCACTGTTGAAATATGCATGTCTTGAGTCATTTAAAACGAGGGCTTATCTCTAATATTGTATGCATGCAAACTGGGGATCCTCTGGAGGTAATGAGGCGTCTTCGGTCCGTGAATTCAGTTGAATGATGCATTGTGTGTCGTTTGGTATGTGCGCCGCTACACCAGCGCTGTCTCGTGTGCAAGTCTCAAATGGTCGATGACGACATGTGTCATCGTCTGCTTTCCATATCCTTAAGTTACTTTCTTTTTTCTTTTTGTAATCAACTCAACCGAATTTCAAAGTAATGCATCAGTGAATAACGTTGTTATCAACAAGAATCAGAATAAATCACTTTTGACAATAATATCAATTAACTCCGCGGGTGATTTCGTGTTAAACCCTTCCTCATCTTCCTGGCCGCGTTTTTAAAATTGTTTTTTTAATCAGACGGTTGTTCATAAGATGATGACATCTCTCTGCTCTGTATTTGTCATCAGCCCACCTCCAACATATGGTAAACTCGTTAAGCAAGCTGGGAATTACCTATTAACGCTGCGGGTATCTGTCAGGTTATCGCAAATAAAAGGTAATTTACAAGGGGGGGGCCGAGCCACAAGCAGCTGTCGGCATCGCTTGGATCTGCCTTCGGGGTGCATCGTTCCAAGCATGTCTGCGGCAGTTTATTCAGACTGTGGAGCAAATCCTTTTTGTTTGGTTCACTTGGTTAGAGAAAGATGTTCGAATTTGGGTGAACGCCAAACTGCCCCACGGAGATTGCCCTAGTCTTGGTTCTCTTTCAGGCGAACTGAGGTTAAGTTCATTAAGCAAGAGACGTGTGGAAGATTGATTAGCTGTTGACATCATCAGAAGGTTTTTGAGGGTTTATTCCTCCTCAGGTAAATACTAAAAGAACATCAGGAAGGTCCCGGAATGCAATTAAGAACATGTGGAGTTGAATAATCCAAACAAATGATTAAAAAGAACAGGCTGTCACGTGAAAGTATGCGCGAGGGGTTTACTGGAATTAATTACAGGAGGAGACCTGCCGCCGTGTCCATAATATGTTACCAGTAAAATCAAATTGTTTGTCAATACCTTTGGTCATATTCTCAGCCTCAAACACCCCAAAACAGAAACTTGCATATTGAAATTTCATATCAAGGAATTCATATTTTTAATGAAAAGCAAGTGAACTGGGATTTATAGAGGTATTGAGACTGACCAACCAGAGGAACAGGTACAAGGCAGAAAGTAATTAAGCAAGTTGTAGGTTGCAAGTCTGCATTTAAAGGCTTGTCTGTCTGATATCAGCGTGGAGGTGAGGAAGGTGGAATGATGGGAAATGGGCCCTGCAGACTTCTGTTTGACTGTACTCTGAGAGCACAGGATGAGATTGAGGTTTAGATCCGACAGGTAAAGACAAGTTCGTAAGTCATCAAAAGCACCTTAAAGTCTGATCTGACTCTCATAGGGAGCCGGTGAGGAGAAGCTAAAATGCTCCAATGTTCTGCTTTTTAGTTAAAATTCGAGCTTCAGCCCTTTGGGACCATTTGAAGACGTGGTCGTAGTTGGCAGCAGGCGGGACAACCAAGCGTCCCCATTCGTCAAGTTTGGGTCTCTTGCGTCAGCCACGGGAAGAATACTTTCTTCTTCGTGATTTATTCATTAAGCTGGTCAAAGGAGTGCGTGATTTGAGTGTGAAAGCCACGAATCTTGTTTTTACATTTGATCGCACTCTGTTGTCGAGAGTCACTGCCAAAAGCATTCCCTTTTAAAACAGACTTTGATTGATGACAAATGAAACGTTCAATTATTAATTAAATCCGGTGCATGAATTAGTCATCACTGTGCATTGCATTGCATTGCAACAGCCGAAGTGCAACTGCTGTTGCCAAAGCGTGTCAATTTCACTCATAACATGTGTAAAGGGGTTAAGGGAGGTTGGATCATTTAAAAAGGATTCACCCCAAATAAAAAATACATATTTTTTCTTCGGTTACCTGTTGTGCTATTTATTAATTAATATTGTTTTGATGTGAGTCGCATTTGAGAAACTCAACAACATTGTCTGTTTCCAGAAAGTTGCCCCACGGGCCTTATGCCCAGCGGCAGGAAGTGAAAATGCAAAGTACGGAAACAAATGCATTTCAAACTTAAAGCAAGCCGATAAAATCCAGCAGGATAAGAACTATTTAAAGGACAATATATAGAGCCAAAAAATAAGTATAGAAACAACACTGTTACCGTCTCCGTGTGACACGTGGATAGTGTCTTTTTACATTTTTACTTCTGTGTTCATAGGAAACCTAAAGTTTCCGCTCATTGCATGCGAACAGTGTCTTCAAAATAAACTTCCAATGTAGGTCTACCAGTGCCTTCAAAGCCGTCTCTACAGCTGAAAAACCTAATCGCCTCATTATGACGCCACAGTTACCGGTTATTATTGGTTTCCTGTAAACACATGAACCCAGAGCTGCCAACTTTTCAAAAAACCTTGGAGTGAGATTTTGTCGGGGGTGACCAAAATTTTGCCGCGCACGCAGCCACACACGTTGGTGGCTCAAATATCAGGAAATTTTAATTAATTTGGCGTTGTACCCATGTTGTACCCTGCATTTTGGTGGTTTGTGGGGCCTAAAGTCGTTGATAGGGGCGGCCTACTGGAGATGGACAACATTGGTTACATTCTCTGAAGCAAAGACATAGCTGATGGTCCACCCTCAGGACATTTTGATTTAAGTAGATGTTATTTCATGCATTCTAGTGGATTTTTGGGTGATATGCTAAAGATGTAGCCTGGTACCAGCCAAACTTAGCCCCGCCCACAACATTTGAGGTCTGGAAGTTCGGTCTGGCACTGCTCCATTGGGGAGGAATGATCCAAAATCAATTTTTTTTCGGACCAATCAAATTGTCAGGGTGGGCTTTATACGATGATGGACAGATGACAGTAACGTAATCAACCACGTCACCAAAGAGCGCTTGGGAACAACATGTCATTAACATACCTTAGTCCAGGGGTGGGCAATTCATTTTCCCAAGGGGCCACATGAGAAATTTGGACCGTTGTGGAGGGCCGAACCAATAGTCTGAACTTAATTCAATTAACTCAATATGAATGTTATTACTTTATTAAAAAACTGTAAATTATATTGTTTTGAGCTGCTACTGGTAAGAATACGTGTTACAATAAGGCTATAAAAATAAGTTTAAATAAGTTTAAATTTTGATGTTTTCCAGTTCAGTTGTTCTTACTCAGTGAGAAAAGTCCAGTCTGTGTTGCTTGAACAAGAGCATGAAGTCTGGTTGAATGAGGTGGAGGTGTGAAGGACAGCTGACAGGTGTCAGTGAGAGAGGATCTGATCTGTTGAACTTCATCACTAGAATGTTTGTTCTCATGTAGGTCCAAAGAGAAGCATCTTTCCTCATGTGAGGAACGTTCTCCTCTTTGAGAGAAGTGAAGATCCTGACTTAAAGTGCTCTGCCATAGTGGATCAGACCGCAGGTCAGATCTGCAGCGGTTTTGCGCGATTCATTTTCAATCTGGAGGTGGAGACTGCAGCGCGAGGCTCCTTGGGAGGCGGGGGTCTCGCGACAGAAACTGCATAACAATAGGCTTTCACTTCAGTCTCCAAGTCGGCAACACTGCCCGTAGTGAGGCTGCATAAGCGTGCGCGGGCGTGCGCTCACGCATAAATAAATCACCTTTAAAGTAAAAGCAGTGCTGTTTGTATTGCATTCATGGCGTGCACCTTATTTATTTATTTTTGATTGACCTCACGCGGGCCAGACTGGGAGAGCCGCAGGCCGTAAGATGCCCAGGTCTGCCTTAGTCTCTGCTCCTCCTGAGTTTCTCCCGCGGTTGTGTCTGTTTGAAATACTTCTTCTGTTGCTAACTTCGGGACTCTTTGGGATAAATAGGATGTCTATGCAGCGAATAGGTTTACAGATGCGCTCCTTAGCGCCATCTATCTATAGGCCCAAAATCTGAATTTTTTTTTTGCCGTGAGAAATTGATTGTGTGGCGTGAGTGCGTGTGAAAACATGCAAAAGCGTGTGTCACACGGCGAAACCGTGAGAGTTGGTAGCTCTGCATGAAGCTCTAGCGTAAGTTCAGACAGGAAGATCATCCGTCAGAAGAGTCATGGCCTCTATCAGCTTTTAAACAGCTGGGCATGGCGTGTCTCATGCGACCCTCCGCCTCCACAGCACCCCATCTGCACCTCCAGCAACTCCAGCAGAACCTCCAGCCAGCAACACCAGTGTCTGGACTCCTCGGGGGGGATCTACAGATTGCTGCCTCAGGGCAAACACAGCGCGATCTCACTATTACGGGCATGGAGGGCGGTCACACAGGGTGTGTGGACCAACCTGCTGAGCTATTTTAACCACTTTGACAAGAAAAAAAGGCGCGGCCACTCCATGGAGCAATGTTCCATTACGCAACGCTCGCCTCGCGATGTTGTGCATCCCGGCTGACCGACTTGACCAGCCCAAACCCGTCGGGTCAACAACAATGCATGTTGTCCAAATAACCACCAAACAACCAGTCACATTTAGTAATAACAAAACAATCCAACAAAACTAAAACACTGCACACACACACAAGACATCTCCAGCAGTCTCTGCTGCACCGTGGAGGGGTAAATACACCACCAAGTCATCAGTAAATCCACCAGCAAGGTAGCTTTTTGGTTCAAGGTAGAAGCTATAAGTTTCTAGTAGCTTCATGCCCCACTGACCAATCACAGCGCATGGTAATGGTCACGCTGGGCCACTGACCAATCATATACGTCCACGCCATTTTGCAGGCCTGCACGTCAAAGAATCCGCCCAGCTTGTCAAACTAAAGATCTGATTTGTTGAAGACCATGACAATCAACCACAACGTCCACTCTCTGTGTACTTTAATCTGCAAAGGACTACTTAAACTGCTTTGCTGACATAGGAGAGAAAATATCTGATTGGATGAAAGCTTCTCCTTAAAACAAGCTGCACTGCTGCAGGCTGGAGACTGCAGGCAGAGCAACAGAGGAAGACAGGAGCTGTGCAGTGAGAAAATAAGCTAATAGGGAAAAATAATTATAATACATGTGTGTATTTGTGAAAAACAATTAAATTATAAAATAGCTATAACTTTGTGATTCTGTTTAGGCCAGCAGTGAAAGCTTATGCCGTGTTCACACCAAGAGTTGGGAATTTTCGCAATGCTTTTTCGCCTGAGTTTACTCGCTCGACTTTATGTGGTTAATTCGCTTTTTCGTAACCATTCGCTGCGGAAAGGGGGTGGGGCTTATCTCCGTGGCTTTACTCTGTGAAAACATTTACCATTTCCGCCATTCACCATTGAAATAACCACTAGTTCTGCTTTATACTGGTTGAGGAAGTCCCACAAACGTCGGAACATCAAACGACCCCGTGTCTGGGTTCATAATATTATCCGTAGTCGCACACAGCTCCGACTTCTCCAGGACGAGTGTCTGAAAGAAGCCGCTTCCAAATAGTTCAACTCTGGCGGAAAAAGCAAATATTCGCAACGCCTTTTCGCAACCATTTGCGTCTGTACATGTAATCTACTCGTGCGAATATTTCGCACTTTTTTTGGTGTGAACACGGCATTAGAAGTCCCCGGCGGCCCACCACTGCCCCTGACTTCCCTTTATCACCCATCCATCCCGAGCACGGCGCACTTTGCAATTGCCAAAACTTCACCGCCACTGCTTAATAAAGTGGAAAATGGGGGGCCATGCACGGTTTTGCCTGCGCGTCCCAAAATTAATTAGCGGGGAAAATATCTGTCGTGCGCTGCTATAATTACCGCGGCCACTCACTCTGGCGGCGGCCGCCTCCGGCATGCGCGTTTGTTAACTGCAAGGTAACTGGAGGATGCCACATAGGAGGGGGAATAAACGAGTTGATGCGTATATATATATATATATATATATATATATATATATAGTTCTGATGTTTTTTCTTCATTGTTTTTCTAATTTGTTTTCTTCCCCCGTCCGAGATGGAACAATCATATCATCATTTGTGTGAACACACTGGGAGGTTGTCGTCCTCGTTGCCCCGCTTCCCAACAGGCGTCCTCTCCCTGGGGATCCCACCACCAAACAATTAGCCACAGACTTGATAAAACTGTATTACCACAGTGAGTCTGAGTAAACACGGGCCTCTGGAACAAATTCAAACAAGCACTCTAATATTGATATATTTAACATAATGCATGGGTGTCTTGCTTTTGGGAATATATGATAAAAAAAAAAATGCAGTAATTTACCGAGGAAAAGTGAGGAACAGCCCAAGAGACTTTCACGATCAGTGCACTTCAAACTCATAATTGGCATGATGAATGAACTCGGAATAAAGTGTTATTGTAGTTTTTTTCCCGAAAAAAAGGTTTCTGCTCAGCGCTGTAATAAAAAAAAAAAGCCCTGATGAATCAGATCTGAGATGTGATTTCTCTTATCACCTTCAATCAACAGATGCAGTATATGATGTGTTTATCAGCCCCGCCCCCACCACCACCCCCCCTGCAACTTGCATGCATGCATGCATCCACTCCACACGGCGCTCGCGGACACACTTTTTTTGTAGTTTTTTTTCACGGCTACCCTCAAACAAGTCCCTCCCGCCGTGCAGGGACTGGTTGAATAGTGTGACACTGATCTGGAATGATTAAAACAGAAGAGACCCCTTTTTTTCCCTCCCCTCCCATCCCTCCCGTCCATCCCTCTCATCTCGTCTCCGCTCCGGCAGTCACATATTCTTTGAAGGGGAGATTTAATTGGATCCCCCTCAGAAGGTGCTGTCGGATTAACCAAGCAGAAAAACAGAGTTTGGCTGGTCATGCTTCTATCTGGGGGCCCAGATAGATTGCTTCCGACAGACAGTGATCCAAATAATCCCGCTGCAACATGATGAAGGGGGGGGCAGAGATATTGGATCAAAAGCATATAGAAATATGCATTTTGACTGGGCTTTGAAGGCACGGCGATGGCGAGATAAGGTCACGGTGATTAGACGCGGGACGTGAAATTGAATGGGATGCGGCGGTTAGAGGGACTTAACCTCCTGCTGGTTCTGCGGCATGTTCGCGTTGAACGGCGAATGAACGTTTCCCGCCCGAAAGACGGCTCCTCTTCCGCTGAGCCTGGTCTCGCGGGAAGAAGCAGCGGGGATGAACAAAAAACATAAATACAAATGCATCGACAAAGTGTTCCGTCACCCGGGGTAAATACCTCCCTCTTGAATTTCTATCATTTCGCACTTTCATAGATTTTCCATCCTCCACTTACTTCCTTTGAAATGCCCCTGTTGCCATGGGGACAGTGGAGATGCGTCGTGCTCCCAGAAGATATACTCGTGGAGCCCGCCATCCATGTGAGCCTCAGTTTGGCATTCCCTACTGAAACAATGCCACTCCACCCACAACTTGTTTGCAATTTTACCTTCTTTTTTTGGAATGAAGACAACCCCGCCTTCCGAGAATAAAAAAAAAAAATTAAATATGGCATTTGAAGCTAAATGAATAATATTGTAAACAGTGAAGAACTGTTTGTTTGTTTTTTAGCTGGAATAAGTGAGAAAACAAAGTAATTCCACTGACAACAGTTTGCGAAAATGACTTCTGTTTTGGAACTACAGTTCCCAACATTTTATTTTTGGCTGAGATGTATGCAGGAAGTCTAACGCTGCCATGGGCCATGCTGCGGGCTACAACCGACTTTTAACCTACAATGTGTTCACATTTTGGCAAATTGACACCATTCAAAGTTTGCTAAATTTGCTTTTGGAAGCTCCTGCTTGTAATGTCGCCATAGATGTATAAAAACCTATCACTGGATCACTGTGACACTCGAAAAAGAAAAACCCGACACTTCTCAGACATGTTCTGGTGTTATAAGGAGTGTATTTTTCTTGGAAGTGGTTCCATTTTTAACAAATCATGGTGTTCACTTGAATGGCTCCTGGAAGATTTTGACCAACCCTTAATGGATTACGAGGCACCGATCTTTTCTTCCAGATTCAGCCTTTTTCACTTTTGGAAAGCAGTTCAAATGTGACAGCGTTGCGGATCAATCTGGAAATGGGTAGTTCTATGTCTCACGGCACCACAAGGGGAAAAACGTCTCATCCAATCCACATTGCCATCTCAGCTGAGCTCTGAAACCTCAAACAAACCCCCCAAAAAAGGACTTGGACTGACAACCACTGCTTTCCCCAGTCAGGCCGTGGAGCTCTGCTATCAACCCCGCCCCCAAAACCTTGAGGCGTTAATTACACGGTTCTCAAGTCTATTACCACAGAGCCTTGAAACAAGAGGCGTCGTCAGGTTTCATTTAAACATCAAAAATGACTTTGAAAAATGCCTCTACACTCACCAACAAAACTTTTAATCTCAATAATCCTATTTTGTCCTTCATCGCATGGGTGACGCCCGTTGATCAAGCTTTGGCCCGATTGTAGATAATTAGCAGACCAATAATATACATAGATATTTTAGATGTCTTTCATCTTCACGTTTAAATTTCAATCAAATATATGATTAATCCAACAGTAATGAGCATTACAGGGCGACTTGGTGTGGCTTTAGATTCATATGTTTTCCCAGTCCCTTCCCTACTAAAAGGAGCTGCTGCTGGTAGCGGTGAGGTGTCCCATTAACATTCACCCCTCAGGGTGCCCTGAAGGGCAGGGTCAGCGCTGCGTAGCGCGCTAAACTATGATGCTGTTTTCTACGCCACTTTGCACGGTGACCTCTGGTCAACAGCTCCGTCTCAAATGATGATGGCAGCTCTGCCCCCCCCCCCCCCCCACACACACACCCTCCCGTGGGGGCTGTGGAGGATCGGCGCTCCGGTTTTGACGGGTTACACTGGATCAAAGTCCCGGGTTCGTTCATTTGTCTGGTTTATCCCCTGATTAACAATGGCGATGATGACATAATGAGTCTCAATGAAAGAGAGATTGTTCTTCACAAACACGCATGCTTATCTAAAACCCCACCTGTGTGTGTGTGTGTGTGTGTTTGCACGTAATTATATTAAATGCCTCAGTTTTTTTTCTTCTTATATGAATAATACATGGCAACCATTCCCCCTCAGGAGGTTGTGAGAATTTTAATCAGGGAAATGTACAAGGAGCATGAAAAATGTTGGTATCGCCCTCGCCTCCACTTGTTTGCGCGCGTTATGATGTGATCATGATTGGAAACGAGGCTTTGGATTGCCAACGTGGTAGACAAACGTCTGTTGACAGTGATGCCCCTCTTTCCCGCTGTGATTAAGCTGTCCCCTTCTGGCAGAGATTACAAACTGCCTACATGATTGAGATTCAAACAATTATGTATAGTTTACGGCCCGTGGGCCGGGACCGACAATGGGATGGAGGGCCGGGATGCCGACGTCTTGGGGAAAACAATGTTGAAGGAATGGGTTCATCGCATAGAGTCTGTCACACAGCGATTAGTCAATCAAACCGGCCCCGACTAAACCAGACATTGATGGTGTTTGCTGCAGTACCATGTGGTGAGTAGTTAAAAGTCTTCAGAGCTCCAACTTTGCTCATTGGAGTGTGGAAATAGCAGCGAGAGGTCAGCGTTTGAAAAAGTTGGGATCTGCATTACCAAATTAGACAAAAAAAGGATGTTGTTCTTTAGAAGTAAGTAAATCCACTTGCAAAACCTTCTATATAATGTTTCATTAATATATTAATCTGAAGTACAGTACAAGGCAATAATCTGAATTTTAAATATAGCTTTTAAGTTTAACTGGAAACTATTGTGGATTTTTCTTCAAGGTTTTGCTCAATACGCGTCTCAATAATTTATTAATAGCCTTGTGGTTTTACTATCATTATATTCAATATGACTCCAAGATCTCTTTTAGTTAGTTTATCCCAAAGTGCATGAGAAAAAGCACCCCACAGCTTGCAACAGTAGAAACACGTTTGCTGCAAGTCTGTGTCCGTGACTGAGTTCATGGATTCCACATGTGTCAGCATCTATAATGCAGGCGGGACATAGTTTTACACTTAACAGTATGGCCTTGGTCTCTTTGACTCCACCCTGTACTGCAGCACTGTACGTGTGAATGAATCATGCGCTCGCTGGAGGAATGTGTCCATTACGTTGGTACGGCTGCACAAACAGCAGCATACTAATGGAGTATGTGTGTTTTTCTGCTCCCCGGCAGATGTGGTCACAGTGAGACGGCGTTTTTCATTTCAACCCCTAACACCCCAAATATTGAAATGCATAAGCCTATTTCTGCAGTCAGTCTACGCTTTTACGTTAATCCACATCTGGAGGTCGTGCACTAGACTGGGGGGTGCAGCCCGATGTGTGATAATTCTAATAATTCCTTATACTTAAATGATGAAGTGCTGGGAAATTGATTTATATCTGTTTAGTTACTCAGTATGGTTAAAAGACTAGAATACCAGCCTTGAAATTCCTAAATACAGCTGTTGACCCTTGATGTATGATTGCTGAGTAACACAGTGTTTGAATTTAAAGTCAAATTGATCACGTTTTGGAGAACATTTACTGCCTTGCAGATCTCCTGAGGTGGGCTATATGTTCCTTTTAAGATATGGTGGAAAAATGTGTTCCCAATAATAGAAGGAAATAACCTAAATAAGCAAGCATTATTGGTGGCGGCACACTGCGGCGAAACAAATCATGAGTAAAACCCATTACAGCATTTATCATAGCTTTCAATCAGCCACATAATAGCACACTAATTGACCTTTTCATCGGCGAAGATGTACGGCCAATTACCCCACTGGATTGGCACACAGGCCGTTGATCATCAAAGACGTAAAATGGGGGGGAAAGCGATAACCGCGGCCGGCCTGTACTGATGGGTTTGATGCCGCTCATCAACAACAGCATCAGGCCTCGCTCGCATCACACTGCAACATAGAAAATATCGAGATGCAGTTCTTCTGTGGAGAAAACGGGAACAAAATGACTTCACTGAACTCAGTTAACCAATGGTATTTTATGCATGAGGTCCATGTAGAGAATGATAAAATCCCCTGTTGAAAATTACTTTTGATAAAGGTCATATAGTTAAAGATTTGCTGAATGCTACTCACATATTTAATAATTTTCTGCCGCCCGCTGCTGCACTGCTCGACTTCCACTCTCCAGCATTGAGGACACTGAAAGAACCTACGTCAACTCAATTATGCATGCTCAAGCATATTGAATTGTTCTTTATATGAATATACATTTCACACAGAGATGTTCTACATTCAATGTTTGCTTTAGGAAATGCACCAGTGTTAACATTGAAAATACACGACATGGTCTAAAGGCATGTGGCATCTGAACATCTGCCCACATGTGATTGTTAAACATCTTCTTCCAAAAACCTTGGAGCATTAAAATGCTGCTATAACTGCCTCCACTGTTCTGGGGATTTCTTCCCCCAAACAGTGGAGGCAACCTCCTGTTCTGAAAAGTGAAGCCAATTTGAAAGCGCTTTAAACGACTAAAGTCTAAAAGAAGTCTGGTTGTGCTTCTCACTTGAGTTGTTCCCTCAGTAGAAATTCTAAACATCAGTTAATGGTCTCAATTGCCAGTTTACATTTTATTATTCTTCAATACAGCATGATGTTCCATGAGTAAATGATGGTCCCATTTTGAGTAAAACTAGATAAATAATGTGCCCACATACTTGTGGCCATGCTAAATAGCATGTTAAGATTCAAGACATATACTGGTTGACCAAATAATATTTAGTCGGAACATTATTTGTACTTCAAGGTCATTGGAGCTAACTCGTGAGAAAACTGGGCTTTGGGACATACTCAGGACTTCAAAAAGGTATCGACTGATCGGTCCCCCACTGGGATCAGTCTCCTAGATAACAGTCCCTCCCTCCGTATGAACAGTCTGCACCGTGTAAACAGGCCAACTCTCAATCCCATGCATGACTCTCCTCCCTGTGGACTGGCTGACATTCTGTACTTTGATCTTTGTGGTCATTTGTCATGTCTACAAGTAGCGGGGAGAGAAGGAAAAAAAAGCACCAGAAGGGCTGTCTATCCCTCTGTCAAAGCAGACGTGTCCTTTCAATGCTACACAGCGGGGGGGAGGGCGATTCATCTTTGCCTCCGTGTGCCTTGTTTCCCCCCAATCAGCTCCTGGAGTCGCGATGCAAATCAATTGCGAACGGCGCCAACGCCAATGGAGGCCGCTTAGCCGACCGTCAGCTCCATCTGCCCGCAACGGACGCCGCCAGATTGGAGCTCTAGATGACTGGGGTTCACACCAAATCGCTTGTCACTTTGTGACCGGAGCAAAACATTAGCCCCCTGTTATATCCTAGAGGCACCAGAAGACTTGGTGTACGTTGCACCATATGATGTATTTTGCTCTTGCTTCTAGAAGTTAGCTTAGCAGATAGCTAACAGTAGATCCGTGATATAAAAACCCAGGAATCCAGAGCGGAGTTTAGGGTTTTTAGTGAGAATCTTGATTCTGTAAAACTGTCGAAACATAACATGCAATGACCTTACAAACTGTCGATATACATGAATATTAATCTATGATTGAAGTATCTATAAACATGAGACTCGCCTGATCAGTTAGCGTCTAAGCTAATTGTAACATTGATGTCAATGGAGAAATGCTAATTGTGATTAGCATATATTGCTACAACATGAAGGTTATACTAAAACGGTAAACACACAGAAAATATATTGCAGAATATATTTACATGCTACATACAGAAATACTTACAGACTTAGATCTTCTAAGGCTACCAAACAGTAAGAGTGAAAAGAAGCTGCAGCATGTCCTCTCAGTAGAATCAGAAACAAAGGAACTAACTACGGTAAGAGAGGAGGGACAAATCTATGAACGAAGATGCAAAAACATTCTACACCACTTGGCGTCTCTAATGCAACAGATGCAAATGTGTGGCAGAACATTATGCGTAGCTACACATTCAAAATAACATGCGACACGTCCTGCACCATTGATTAAGTCCATGTTTCCTTGTTTTAAATCAAGTCTCCGCACTAAGCAGGTATTACATAACAATTCTCAGTGATTTATGGCACGGTGTCCAAGAACAAAGGCGAGCCGTACTGGAATGGGCCTTGTTGAGTGGAGGCTTTGAAGTTCACACGTATAGAACTACACAATGATGGGGAAATCATCATTTACATTGCATTGCACAGGAAGTGAGTCCCATAGCTTGTGGAGGGGAGAGAGAGAGAGAGAGAGAGAGAGAGAGAGAGAGAGAGAGAGAGAGAGAGAGAGAGAGAGAGAGAGAGAGAGAGAGAGAGAGAGAGAGATACTATAATGAAATGAATATTAAGTTTGAGTGCTGAATTGAAAAGTAAAGAGAATAAACACTGCACTTACTGAAGTGGTATGCCTTTTCCCACAAAAAAGAAAACACAGCTTTGAAAACCAGCGCTGTCCTTGATCTTGAATGTGTTCGGAAAGTGGAAAGAGGCAGCGAGACATTGAGCTCGGGCGCCATCCTACATAGATTTCATCAAAAGAAATTACTTTGCAGGCAGGGAGTCTGAAAAATATACAAAGTTAAAATTGTCCAGTCTGTTTGAGCTTTGAGCCTGTAATGGAAGTCGCCTGGCTAGAACATATAAAAGTCTCCTCATGAAGGGCAGTAGCATTTGGCTTTGGAGCTGTATTCCATGTGGAATTGAAAGAGATGGCTTTGAATGCCGGGATCATAGTTCTGGGAAATATCAGAGTAACATAAAAGGCGTGTATTTGTAACCCTTTTAGTAATAACACTAAACTCAAAAACAACAATTCATGTTTTAACATAAATGGTTAACCCGGTCGTGTTTTCGCTCAAAGCTAAACTCCAATCATGTGATGTTATTCTACATTAACGAAGAACTGGCACCTAGAATGTTGGTTAATTTCATGTAATCCCTGGAGCATTCAACAGACTTCCCAACCAAGTACGTGTACAAATTAAATATAAAAAACATAGTAGGGGTGAGGTGAAGAAGGGTGGATTCCAACTTGCAGATGAGCGACGCAGATGGATGGACGGATGATTGCACACATTAAGTTAAGAGTAAGGGCCCAGTGTCAAGTTGAAGCAGTCAAAGCTGAGCTTCCACGACAAAGTTTCAGGCCTTGAAAGCACCAGAGGTGCTGACTCTCACCATCATGGTGTTTAGACCCCCTCATCCTCATCCACACGTTTGTGTGTGAAAAAAAAAGCCTCTTAGGGCTCAAAACCGCTTTAATAGAAACTCCTCTTTTTTTTTTTTTGCTGGGGTGCACACTGAACACTTCGCCACGGCTAAAGAGATCCGAAACACAAATGTAATGGTTTGCCATCACAGCGTGACAGCCGCTGCGAGCGACGCGCTGTCACATCCTGCAGAGCGGATAGTCCACAGTGGAAGTTACCCCCCCCACACACACACACACACACACACACCAAATCTCCAGAATACCCTCTATTAGTCACAGTGACGTGTGTGGCCTGCTTACAGTATGTCTCCACCCCCTTATGCTAATGAGATGCACCCTCTCAGATGTCTCGCTATATGTCACAAAAGGCTGAGTCATGTATTTGTATTTTTCATTCTTTCTTTAGCTTTTGCAGTCAGATTTAAATCATTGGGGCATTAAAGGATCATTGCACACATCAGGTTAATTGCTGACGTCCGGAAACACAGAAGAAGTCGCGTGAATCCTCTAAATCGCAGTCTAATGGCTCAATGTGGGAACGCAGTGGTTTATTTTTCGTTTGCGGCTAAAACACGGCAGCCGTGCATCCGTCCGTCTCCCAAACCTCCACACCGGCGACCATCTTTACCTTTGAACATACACAAACACAGTTTTTGTCGCCGCTTGAAAGGAAGCCCTTTGTTCCAAAACACAGTGATGCAATTTTACCCACAACCCACCTCACCCCCACGCAGCAATCCCCCGCCTCCGCGTGGCCTTCCCTGCTCCTCGGCTGCGAAATGACGGTGCATTTGCATGACGGAAAAAGAGAAAACACGGGTCCCTTTGATACGCCTCCACCTCTCCATGGCTTCCCCCCTTAGTTCCTCCTGCAGGCCCCCGCTCGCTCACCAGGGACAGATAATTGTCGTGGAATCTCGCTCCCTCTTCCTTCTCGTTCGTCAGCGGGCAAGTAATGATGGCAACGCCGTTTGAGGTGCAACAGGGCTAGGCAACCAATTAAGGATCCTGAGTCTAGATGGCTCCAGAAAAGGAGGGTGGTGGTAGTGGTGGGGAGGGGGATGCTGCTGCGCTGCAAATTGTTAGGTAATAAGGCAGAAATTGCCGGGGTCGCCGGAAACCAACTAATATGAATTGTTTGATTACAAAGGCCTGCAAAAGGAGATGATAGGAAATGAGGGGATTTTTTTTGCGTGCAATAGAGTTTTAGGCTTCGCTCTCTCTCTCTCTCTCTCCGTTTTAAGCTCGATAATCCTCTAAATCAAGTCAAACATGTAGCCCGGTCCTCCTTCTTAAAAGGGGGGAAATCAATTACCCAACACAAGACCATAATCAGGATTGCTCCGAAATCTTTGGTACAAATGGGTCAACATGTTGTGTTGCATGAATAATGGCACACTCCCTGCACTTGCTGCATTCCTCCTCACTCCCCCTGCCCGCTTGCCTCCTCTTCATCCTTCTCTCCCCCCTCTTCAATCACTCTCTATCTCTCTCTCTCTCTTTCCTTCTCGCCGTGCGCTTCTGAGTGAAAGCCTCAGCTGCAGATCTCCATCAGACTTGTGAAATGAGTGCCAAAAACAAAGACTGCAGCTGTGTTTTTAACCAAGGGAAGCCTTTTGTCTTCGGGACGACTTGGGCTCCCCTCGCTCACCGTCCTCCCTCGTCTCATACTGGTGAGCAGCCCGGCTCCTGCCGAAGGATTTGTCTCCTCGTGAGTCTTAATGTTCCATTCCGACGATTACATTTTCACAAAGGCGTGTCGAGGCCCGTGGCTGCTGCTGCACACAGGACATATTGATTACCTTACAAGGCTACGGCAGCAGCCTGCAAAAACAGGGTCAAGTTCACATGAAATATCACCACTGAGAGAGGTGTCGAGCACAATCTTTGTCATTTTCTTCTAATGCAGGGGAGTCGTGAAGTGTGAGCCCCCCGATGATGAGCCCGATTCTGCGTGAGTTCCTCTGCCGACGCATGGTCGGGATCATTATCATTATCATCATTACGCAATTAGCCGCGAATCTTGAAGGCCGGTTTTTGCTTTAGAATGTAGCTCGAACTCAACGGCAAGCTGAAGCCTCTCCGATCTGATTAAAGAAATGTGAAAGCAATGAACACAGACAAATGGAAGTGGCCTAAATTGTTCACAGGGGTCTTTTTTATATATATATCTTAAAATGTCTCAAAGTCATCAGGTCTCCCGGAGAAAAATAGAAGAACGGGAAACGAGTGAGAATAAGCTTTCCCTATTGGCACTCATTATGTGGTGAGAAGAGGTCTTGAATGCAGAATAAGAACCGGATGCCGAACCCCACGATGGTACCTGGTAATAAGTGAATTAACAGGCCTGAAAAGTTTCCTCCATTCCGGGTTTACGTCTGTGGACCCAACGACGAGTTTGAGGTGCCTTGTCAAAGGTCTCTTTTACAATGGTGGTCTGTGGGTAAAACGGCTTTTGTGGGCCGAAGGTTGGACCTTTCGCTCCAATCCGGCGACATTTTAATGGCCGATTCAGTGCAGCCCTCGTTTTAACATACAAACGTAATTTGATTCTTTAAGAATGCAAATAGTTCCTCCGGGTAGAGAATCAAACCATTATAAATGTGAGATCCACTCGACTTGAATCTGTTCAAGGAGACTCATGGTAAGTTAGACAGCGAGAATATCTTCGGGGGCAGTAAGAGGTTTCCAATCCAAAGGGAGTCCTCAATTTACTGAGGAACTCTTGAATAATTGAGCGTTGGAATGACTTTGATAAGAGATCCAGCCACAAAGCCAACAACAAGAAGCCACCGTTGACGCACAAACACACGGAAAGTTTGGTTTGGAGTTTTATCAGCGGCGGCATCAATCACACTTAGAATCCATGTCAGCCATAAGAGTCCCTGCTGTTCTTTTTCCTAATCAACATATTGCAGAATGCGTGGCCTTGCTGTGGGGAAGGTGGTGGAGGGGGACGGCGAGGCTTTTGAGCGGAGGCGGAAAAAAGGAGTGAAAGATCTTCAAAGCGTCTGCTTTAGTGATGTACTCTCACTAAAATCCTTTGTGTCTCATTAGGCGGCGATTTTGGGACGGTGCCTTTTGTGCGCTGGACGAATTCTGTTTGAAATGGAAGGGGAAGATGGGGGGGGGGAGGTCTCTGCTGTCCACAAACCCACGGGCTCAGACTTTGTTAGTGCAAAGAAGAGGGTCACTCATTTCAACCAATAAACGACCCTTTAAGAAGGCGAGTAAATATCCATAATGGCAATGATTTATCCGTCTGCGAACGGGGGGAACGCACCATTGTTCAGTTGTTACTTGAATTGGATGTGAGATGCATCATTTGGTATGAACAGTGATTATCATGAGGGCAGATGGCAATTAATGATCTATGGAGCGCGTATTATAAGAAGGGTGTATTCGAGGACATCTATCTGCCGTCTACGGGAATCGAACACGGCAATCAAACAACTGTTTCTTTTCAGTTTTAATCATGAATTGCTCCAGAATTATACACAATGAAGTTATACTCAATAGAGAGGTCAACTTTGAAAGTTCAAAAGTCCTCATGAGCATTTTTTTTAAAGTTATGAAATTGTGGTTTCTACAATTCGATCTTAAATAAATCACCCAAGTGTCCTTGAAGTGAAAGCACACGACCGGAATGATCGGCCTACTCTTACTGCGTGTTGCGACGAGTCGGCACCTAACCGCCTTTCATTTTACTCCTGATTTATGCATTTTGCCAGAGGAAACAAGTGTTCCTTTATCGTCATGGTCTTTACCCAGCAGCACCAAATTAGCCCTGATTGTTTGCACGTTAATCACATTTTTTTTTGTCCAAACCAAAACATGTGACGTTATTCAAAAGGCCTGTATTGTGTAAGAAAAAAAGAAAAAAAAAGGGAGAGTATCACGGCTCCAATTAGGAGGTGGAGGCGGCGTGAATTTGCCCTTTGCGTCTCCTCGCTGTTCATTCGCTCCTTGTCTTCTGTAATTGCACGGAGGCCGGCTCTTCATTTATTCACATTCGGTAATAAGGGTTATAATTGAGCTCAAAAGGAACGACTCGGCGAGGTTCATACCCTTTTTTTTTTGCGGATGTCTTCTCTGGCTCTTTTGTAATCACGCTGTCTAACCACAGCCGGAACAGAGGAGTACAGATCTGCACAAACTCACGCCAACAAATCTTGAATTCACGATGTAGGAAAAAAACTGCCTTGCCCACCTCCACGCGAACCGTTTATTGTTGCGTTCAAGTTTTCCGTTTCTTTTTGTGCTTGGGCCTGTGTGAGTAAAACAAATGGATATGTCGGAGTTAGAGGTGAATCACAATCATCACCAATCCATCAGCTGAGGAGACGTCTCTGCCACTTTGAATGCATTTAAAGCCAAAGGAAACCGCCCACTCAGAGGTGGGGGATTAAATAGCATCCTGGAATCTGGACAGAAATCTGAGATATAAATGATCAACATATGGTTGTGCAGTTGCGGCCCAAAGCAGCTTGAGAGTTAAACCTGTCCAATATGATGTGTTTTCATGAGCCAGAGCCTTCATTCAAAGATTTAAAAATAAAATCTCCATAATATACCTCGTGATGCTCAGTGACCTCGCACCGTTTCTCGAGAACAGGAATTATGGGCCGGCGCTTCACATAAATTCCTCGCTTGTTTGTCTGTTCGATGCGGAAGTTTTTACACAACTTTGAGTTGATGATATCCTCCAGATCCACTTCCTTGACTCTGACTTTTTGCGGGCCTTGCTTTGACCTTTCGCTTCGCTCCTCACCTTCCCAAAGGGGGAGCATCTAAAATATTGATGAACGAGGTAAGGAAGCTCACACAATGAAATGTACATGGAGTTATGAATCAAAAGACCCCCCCAACCCCTAACCTCTCTACCCAGCAGGCACACGCTAATACAAACCACAGCTGCACTGTAAGCAGACCAGTGGCTGCAGGCAGACCGCTGGAACGAGAGATGCTGACAATGAGGAATTCTAATGACGGGCAAGATAAAGGGTTGGGGGGGAAGATGTCACGCAATTCCTCTTGAGTTGTGCAAACATTGGGTCGCCGGGGGTTGGGGACCGTTGGCGTTGGGAGTTTATTAAACTTTACACTCTCAGCCGTCCCACTGCTGAGGGAGTTTTTTTCCCTCATCTGCTAGTTTACTGACGGATGCAAATGCTGCAGCGGTGTATCTTAAATCCGTCGACTTGTTCCCTTTTTAAAAGACACGGATTTCATCTTCTGTGACAAAGAATTCCGTCGTGGACGGAAATTGCAATGTTATGTTAATACTAGCATCCCCCCCACTGCATTCAGTGTGCAAATTGCAACAAGCAAAGCGGTCCTCCGGACAGCAATGTCCCCATTTGCTTACGTGATGGATGAGTGCATTCTTTTAAAAGGCAGTGTCCTGCGTTTGTGTGACACGTCGATGATCTTCTCAAACCAACGGAAGAATAGATACCCTGGATTATTTGCCTGTTTTTTTCCGAGCCGCACGCAAACTTAAGTCTTCACTCTGCTTTGATTTATCTTTGATGTGCTAAGTTCATTAGCGGCAATCACTGAGGCTTGTCAGAACCGCGCTGAAGTGATTTTGTTAATGACTCTGGAGATGGATCATCCTGAGGTATGGAGGCGTCTCGCAAGGAAAACAGAATAATGTGGCTGCACTCGGTTCGGAGGCTTCCATAGGCCCATCGAATGCATGCTCAGAGCAGTCGATACCTTCTCATTAGCAAGGGAAATATGAGAGAGGGAAAAAGTTTTCAACAGTGCAGTGCAGCGCTCACCGGCTTGGTTGTAAAGGTTGAATCTCTGAGATATGCACATAAGAACGAGAGCATTATTTGAACCCTCTTCCGTGCGCAGAGGTATACGAACAGCAGAGCAAGTGAATACATGTTTTTTTTAAACTGTCATTGTAATATCAGCAACGTTATTTGTTCCTTTACACACATGTACATAGACAAAAAGCCTGCGTTGTTTTTATTTCCTTTTTCCACCATTTAAAGCGGCACGACTGGAATAGCTCTGTCGGAATAAACAATACATCTGAACGCATCCCGTGTGCCATGTCGCATGACTTCAGAGCTGCGTGTTGTGACCCATGTGGAATTAATGGAGCGGCATCACGCTGTTGTTATTGATTAAAACGTCACAAAGGATAAGCGTCTTACGCCGGTGCGAGCCGGAATGTTATCGCGTTTGGCCGTACAGGGCCCCAGAAGACGCGCACGGCACCCAAGGGTCCTGCTGGAGAGAGTCTAGCCTTCCCAGAGGTCGCTCGCCCCCTCTCTCTCTCTGAGAGTGCAACCCAAGTCTCTTAAATTGCATCTGTCACTTGCGTCGCAGTCCCTGGCAAAAGAAACTAGAAATTAGACGTCTTTTCCTCCAGAATCAGAAATCAAATGAAATATGGAAGCATCCGCGCATCAGATCAGCTGCCCGATAAGGGGGCGTGTCGAGGAAAGAGGAAACATCAAATATGGGACTCGGCATGCATCCTCTGTTGTTAACACACACACACACACCACGGGCTCCCAGGGGCCTCCTCCACACCAGCACAACCATTAGGCTGCTGCATTGATCTCCACTCTCCACATAATGGGGCAGCGACACAGGCACAATGCGAGCAGCTCGCCTATAAGGAGCTTAGCTCCGCTGCAGCCACTGTTGATGCAATTAATGTATTATTTAGCAGAATCAGTGATTAGAACATGCACAATTCGACTTTTAGCGATGCACAATGTGGGACGCTGTCGCTTCCCCCTGACGACTGGCGCGAAGGCAGATTACAAGGAGGAAGGAGGCAATTGTGAGAACACAGTCTGGAGCGCTCCTCTAAATGTGTTTCTGTCTAATAATTCCCCCACGGAGAAAATAAGCAATTCAGGGCAAAAATTACATAAATCCTGAAAGTCATACAATTTCTCCACGCGAGCGTTTGTGATGACTGTGATGAAAAGGAGAAAAAAAGGACCTCAGTGTTTTGATTGGACGTCGCGCAATATGTGGTGTGTCTAAGAGAGAAAGGGCAGGGAATTGATTTTGCCTGCCGCACAGTCGACTGTTTAATTTTCACTACAGGCCTGTGCAAGCCTCCTTGTTAAGATATTGATTCCAACTTGGCAAATCATGAAAGCATTTATGACAACTGCTTCTCAGCAACCGCTTGTGAAGTTATGGCCACAAGGTGTGACGTTATGGCCACAAGGTTTGACGTTATGGCCACAAGGTGTGAAGCGGCGATGTGAGGCGCTCTTTTCTTTCCGCCACCAAATTTGCAGAAAACCAGCCATGAAAACAAAACGCTTCCCGTAAATTGTGAAGCGCCACACTCTTCGTCTCCTGACGCTGGAGCAGCGCCGCCACATCTTCGGGGGTTGTCCATTCCGCCCCATTCTCAACACTAGTCGTAGAATTTCTTCAAATATTGCATTAAAACGTTGATGTTGGATGGCCAAACGTCGAGGTCACTGTGTCCTCATGTCTGTTACTTCAAGGTTGGCGCGTATGGCCACTTGGCTTCGAGGAAGACCTGCTTAGAATCTGGAGGTCGAAGGCTGGGTCGTCTAATTGTACACGTGTCGAAAGTGTCCTTGAGCGAGACACTGAAGCCCAAGAACGCTTTGGATGGGTTCAATGCAGAGGTCAAATCTCATGTGTGAATATTGTGTTGAAGTTGAATTATGACAATTTTAAAGAAATGTCCAAAAGGATAGTGAGAAGTGAGGACATTTTGGACGGAAATGGATTCAAACTGCAACTTGACTGGTTGGCAGCAGCTGGACAGACGTGTCAGCAGATCCGAATGAGTTTTAGCTTGGCCCTACGTATATATATATATATATATACACACATTATTTGTATAATTATGAATAATAATTAGTTGAATCGTGACCTGGGGGAGTTCAGAATGAGAGACAAGCTTGGTCTGAAACGGTCTTCGGAGACTTCAGCCAGAGAGCTTCTGGGACTTCTGAATGACAGAGCAGTCAACTGCAAATTAGTTTTTTTACCCTCTCGAAATCCACCAACATCATAAAAACGGTCGTAAAAAATGATGTGATTATCGTGTGTAGTATTGAAAACGCTCCTGTAGGTGTTCAGCTGGTTTTGAGATCTGTTGACTGTGAAGGTGAGAGCAAATCAATCACATTTCCACTCCCATTAAACCATTCAGTACCCAGTATGGAAGCACCGGCATTCGTCGGGTTTCTCCACATTTATTTATTCATTTTAGCCTAAACAATCGACGTGACAACCTTTTTTTTTCAGACATATCTGGGCGCTTAGCAGAGAACGGACACGCACTGACAGCTGGGTATTCATTTTCATCTACATCCTTCAGATAATTCCGCTTGAACAGTACACTTAGGCACGTTAGCAGCCGGGCGCCATTTTCGACGCAACGGAGACGTCTCCCAACACACACTCACCTGTATCGGAGAGAGAGAGAGAGAAACACCTGTCAGGGGCAGAGATGCACGCTCGTGCCGGAGATGTCTGAATGGTGACAAGTCTAATTCAATCGCGGTTGAGCCCAAAGGCAACACGGCAGCCCGGAACGTAATTTGTAATCAGCTGCACAACAGCAAAGCTCAATAGCGCTTGATTAGCGCCCTTCACTTAAATGTGTTCAACTCTGCGAAAAAAACACAACAACCAGAGTGCCACATTAAGCCTATATAAATGTCTGTTTGATATATATTTTCTTCCTTTTCACTACATCAGGTGAGCTTTCTGAATGAGGGTTTTCTTTCTGAAGAGTTCTAATCTGATCTGTTGAGCATGTAACCGATGCACATGATACCTTCCACATACAGAGCGTGATGAAGATAGTCAGAGGGCGTTGACGCGGGTTGAATGTGTATTGAAAAAGCCCCCCGCCGCCTCATTTGCATTGACAGCACATGCAATGAGAATAATTGCAGAGCTTTAGCCCCGCCCCCAGCTCGTTGCCTCTTTCTTCCCTGCGTTGAGCTGAATGACCCCGGCTGTGTTTTTTAAAGGATGGAGGGCATTTAAAAAACGAGGGAAAACATGTCGCATTCAAATGCGGCTCGAGCGCAATGTCACGCCCACGACTTCCCAAACTAATGAGCTATGAATGAGAACTAATGAAAGTTTCAAGGATCAAGATGAAGGTAAAGAAATATAAAATAAATACTAAGACTTGCCTTTGCTTTTTCCTGCCCTGGAGCCTCTTCTCTTTATATGCTAACAAATGCACAGCCTCAGGCCCTGAATTCCATCGGAGACTGGTGGAATACTTAACCAGTCACATTACTGCCATCTGACACACGCTCACGATTACAGTAGCAGACTGAGACCCAGTGCAAACCTTTTATTTTTTTATTTGTGTGTCTGAGACAGAGTACAAATTACACGTGCGTGATGATCTTTATCATCGGTGGCCCCCGCCGGCACTTGGTGCCCTTCGCCCAGCGTGCGCTGTGACGGCACCGCGGCTGACGAGCTGAGGGACCGCTGCTGTTGTCCTACTTTAGCTTTCACTTGGTAACATGTTTTGATATGTTTTTTTTCCTAAATTATTTAGAAGGCGTCAAGCTGGCGTGTCAGCCACCGCTCCTGGCAGGAAGCCTTAACATTTTCAGATTAAAATGTTTAATATATTTAGGAAAATATTTAAGAAAAGACAGTGAAAATGGTGCCGTAAAAGTTGGAATAGAGGAATCCTTACGAAAACTGTCGAGCATTTGATATATTTGCATATTCCTTACATGCATCCTTCTCACTTGAGACGGTTCTGGACCGTTCTGGATCCGGGGCTTCTTCGAAGCTGACCGACTCCTCGTGCATCCTCCCCTCCCTCCTACCTACGACACCTGGCACGCCGCTCTGCATGTTCAGCAGAGCAGCGCTTGTGGAAACAGCAACCGTCCCCCTTGTAGATAAATTGGGCAGCAGTCACATTAAACTCCATGAAAAAATAATTAATCATCGACCTCTCTTGAAAGTGTCTGCGCTCCGGGCCCACCTGTCTTTTGGGTTTAGAAGGGCGCTTTGTTCTTCTGGAGCACATTGCTAAATCAGGGTGCTGCTGTTTCTATGTTGACACGCTGTGCACCGAGAGAGAGCACAGGTACTTTACTTGCTTTGTTCAACGTGAAATAAAAAGCTTTTTTCTTTTTTTGTCACACTCCGATTTTGCAGCCCTGTAAAGTACCCAAGTGACTACTCCAAATTCTGATAGTAACGTAAAGGATGTACAATTCTAAACAGGTTCAGGGCTTCTGGAAACTGTGGGACTTAAGATTTGTTAATGATAGCATGAGCGATTTCAAAATGCTTATTATTGGTCATCGGTTCATTATTTACCTCCCCAGTTCAGATTTTTGGTGTTTTTATTTCTTTGATTTTCAAAGTTAAGCCCGGTCAACCCTCAATGATCCATTGCTATATTGCATGCTGCTCAATTTGTTTTGTGATTTAACATTTTTTCTCAGGATTTGTCCGTTTTCAGACGTAAATGCCCGCAAGTACAAATCATTGAAATAACTGGAATACGTTTGACATCCCATTCGCTTGATTAAGGATAATTACAATTTAGAGCTGACTCACTTTCCCCACTGGACTGCTGTGATCTCACTTTCAATCTGATAATTATGTAATTAGCCCTACCTTGGATACTTTGTTTGAAGCTCATAAGATAAAAGTAATGTATAATTTACAAAGTTTACTCATAAAGTTTCTGTTTCCTGCTCTGAAATCGCAGCAATAGATCAATGATAGTAACTATTCAACATGCAGTCTGGATTTTAGGTCAAAAGACTCCAAACTTTGCAAGTTGAGGTCATCAGGTAATCCAGATGTAATATTTTAAACCCTAGTACTTTCATAAATATAACTTCATTGATGGTAATTAGGTCTTCTTTTGGGAAGACCACCCCAGAGTTCAAATTAAATCGTAGTTGTTGGGTTTCTTTTCAAATTGAGTTGTCTTCTTTTTGAATTATCATAGATTGGTTATAGAGAATATCACACCACCTCATTCCTACTTTGGGCAAAATTACAGCTTTGCTTATGTGTAGGTTATGATCACCAGGCATTACGTCATTAATAGTTTGTGTCGACATCAATGAAGTAAAAAGCAAACAATACAAAAATATGTTCAAATATCTACTTTGCATTCAGGAAAGCCATCCAGCAGTCATTGTTTAACTTTTATATTAATGTATACATTACATAATCTGCTTAAGCAATGTATAAAGTTATAATTGATAATAACTTACTTCGAAGTTACTCTAAGTGGTCATCGTTTGCTTTAGGTAAAATATTTGTTTTGTGTTGGTTCTTGCATAGATTTGATGACAACATCAGTGACCAATGTGTAATTCATAATCACATTATAATGCATGATAACTGTGCTTATAATGACAATATTTCGCAATAATGGGAATTATAAAACACCATGATCCATGTGAAAAAGAAAATATTCGTAACACATTATAAAGCACTGTATAATGTGTTATGAATATTGCTATACAATTAGCATACTATTTATGTTTAAACAGTTCTATAAACAAATTATAACACATCATTAGTGTATGTTCATACTACATTGTAGACATGGGCATCAAATAGAAGATTTAAGTTAACATATGCTCTGGTGTTATGACTAATTAATTTGTTCTATTGATGAATTCACATTGTTTAAAGGCAATTGTCTTAACCCCCACTTGTGTATCTTCCTCAGCGTTTAAAAGAAGCACAATGTCCTGTCTGTGAAGGACAGTTATGTAGTACTGGAGTCACTGACATACCTCACACTCGTATCTTTTACCCTCCAGTCCTGAACCCTTAAAGGCTGCCAGGTGCCTTAGCAACAGCACTGCGGTTATTCCTCCAAATATTTCCCCAGCCAGCGGCTCCAACAGTTGGGACGGAAATTATTAAAAAGAGACCTGGGCTCTCCTGTCTCTGTAAGACGGAACTGCACCGAGGCCTTTATTTTGGTGGGTTTAAAGCCTGTTGCATCAGATAAATTCAGCAAATAACAAAAAATAACTTTTGATCTCGTATATGTTGTTCAGTTCACTCCCAGTTTTATCGGCCCCCCTTCGAGATGGTTTTGAGTACAACAATAACAGATTGAAGTG
Organism: Taurulus bubalis; assembly: GCF_910589615.1. Taxonomy (NCBI): domain Eukaryota; kingdom Metazoa; phylum Chordata; class Actinopteri; order Perciformes; family Cottidae; genus Taurulus; species Taurulus bubalis. The sequence goes on from NC_136609.1 coordinate 8,627,961, forward strand.
AGACATCTTTATTAGAGAGCAAGCAAGGCTTGAGAGGTGAAAAAGATCTTCCGTGACCAAAGATCGCCTGTGGGTGTTCTTCCTCTTTGCTGCCGATATTGTTGGTTTAGATTGAAATTTCAAGAGCGATGCTCCTCACCCATGACAACAATGCAGGTTTCTGCTTCGAGCAAGTCATTACATCTGCTTGCGTCAGTACAATCGCATGTGCAGATTGGCTCAATGCCCCCTTTAACACAATAAGAAAGCATCAATCAATGGATGTCACTTTTTTTTATTTTTCCCGCTGTTGAACGTGAAGCCTTGGGAGTGTTGCGTCATTGAATCAGGCTTCACAGTCGAGTTAAGCTTGTTCGGTAGAGTAATTTTGAAGGCAACTGTCATGAAGCGTAGACTTTATCTTCAAGCGAATATGTATTTAACACGTTCTGGGAGATGCTTGGAGAGCATGAGGGCAATAACAAAGACCTGTGTGCAGCTGTGGTCACTCCGCCAGTTAACAGATGATTTACAATGATTCCTTCTCCGGGAAGTAAATTGCAAGGTGGTGGGGTTGTATTGGTGTATTGGGTCTTTTGTGATGATTCTGGTGCCTTCCATAACATCAGGCCAACAGAGTGTTCCCTCCTTATCTTCCTGAGTCCTGGCTTGAGTTTTTTTTGTGGAAAGATGTTCCCTTTCCTCCATCTAGTTCTTGTTCAGCCATGAAGATAACAACCCCCGCCCCGCTTCTGCCTAACACCCGCTGACATATAATCACAACCCTGACTGAAGTGAGTATCTCTAAGAGCAGATTCGCATGCTTATAATATGAGGGCATAGTGCACACGAGGGCGGATGTGTGCTTTCCTTTGAACACGTCCCGGGCAGCTGCCACAGCTCCCGGCGCCGTAATGCCTTTCCAAAGCGATAGGGGGCCTCGGCGAGACTCACCGAGTGCCGGAACTCTTCAGATTGAAGTGAAATAGGAAGACACGCCGCCGCCGTTGGGAGACGTCGTTTTCTTTCGTGAGAAAAAAAAAAAAAATCGGGGCCAAATGGCTGGAGTGAGATTACCAAACAATTACCTGGCATAATAGACGGTCCGAGTCTACTGGGAGGGGAGCAGATGCTGCTAAATGGGAAGCATTTGGTTGACATTTCCCTTTGACTCCCTGGTTGTGCAGATGCAATGCATGGCGACGACGGTGGTGATGGGGTTCGGGGGCAGACAGATGCAGTTTACGGTGATGCAATCACAGCCCCTGCTCTGCTATGCATGTATTCTTAACCATTTTGAGAAAACATCAATACGCCGCCATGCTCGCTCCCGCTGCAGATTCCTTCCTCTTCATGTGAGTCCATCAAGACGGAAAGGTCAAACAAAGAGCAGTGAGAGTTGCCATACCGGCCCGGGGTCACCCTTGGGACCACCAGAAGAAGAATACAAAAGGTTACGTTAAAGCGTAGAGGCAGGCAAAGTGACATCGGTTGGGGATTAATTCCACCGGCGTAAATCCGATGTTGACAAGCAGATGTGAGATCCGTCTTTTAACAGGATCAACTCAGATTACTTTTACCGGATGAGATCGAAATAGAGCGGGTGAGAAACGGCTAAATAGAATAAAAGAGCGGAGTAAGTATGAGAATCTTTGCTGTGCTCTTCTTCATTAGTCGGTCAGGTCGTATTGCTGGAGGGAAATAGAGACACGGGAGAACCAGAACCAGGACCGTGCGAGACCGACTCTCAGACCCTGTGGTAGTAAAATGAGACACTTTCTAAAGAGTGATGTCCACAGGGACCATCAAAATTAACAAATCACGAACGTCTCTCATAGAAGTTTCAATCATCCCTCTGTATTTGTACCCGTACATTTGTACCCTGCTTTGTTTATTTCTGTGTATAAACAACTTAATACCTGAGTCAAATTCATTGCATGGCTGTTTGGTCAAATCCTGCAGCTATTTATTTTTTCTTCAATACTACACTTTGGCTTGAAAAGTCCACCTTTTTATATTTGGACAACTGATTAATGATTTACTTCTGGCCTATAAATAATAGAATTGTAATTACTGGTGAAATGGAATACATTGGATAACGAATGAAATTTGAGGCGACTGCCATGCGCATTACAAGCAAGAAAGCAGGTACACGTGTGTCAGGCTTTGTCATGACTGCAAATGAACCGACACTTAATCCGAACAACAGGCTTTTACAGCACGGAGGCCGCTGCTTACTAAATTACTCATGGGTGAGACGGTAGGGCACTTAGCGATGATTCTTAAAACGAATCCTTTAATCTCCACTCCACGAGTTCAGTTGCTCTCCGCATAGACAATTAAAAGAGAACAGAACCACACGTCCACCACGGGTGACACACCGCCACCCCATGGCACTCGTGTTGCAGATGAGAAACCGTCCCATGGCATTTCAAATGTGTCCCCCAGCTGAACTCTGTCCCGACCCCCAGGGAGACGGGACATGAGAGGCAGTGTGAGTGAGAGACTCTAAGGCGATGCCTCTTCAAATGAAATCACATTCACACACCGGGGCCTAAATTAGTACCCTGTCACTCCCCGGCCTCCATCCTGCATCATTACGGTGGTGTTGTGTTGCCGCACCGAGGCTTCCTGCATGGATTGCCTTCCGGGGTTGGAGAGGGCACTGCATCCAGACTCGCACTGTGGCGAGGGAGGAAGCAGAGATATTGATTAAACTCTCTAAGCCACCCACCGTCGGCATCCAGAAGCTGTGGACTGCTTCAGCTTGTCCGCCGCTCTGTGTTTGTGGAAAGATTTTGATTAATTCAGTATCTGCTAAAACCCATCTGCGCGCGGGTGTTGCCCGCAAGTCATGGTTCTACACACGTAATTAGCTTAGCATAATCAATTCTGTTCCTGTTTGAGTCGGTGCAGATGTGCGCACACTTTTGATGACATTAAAAATCTCTTAAGCCATTGTTCCAGTGAGAGTTCCAACGCTTTGAAAGTTATTCCTCCCTTAATGATCTCTTAGATGATTGTCCTTCCTGGCGAGACATCTGAAGTGAGTGTATTCGGAAGACGTCTCGCAGGCTTGAATTTTAATACTCTACCTGGTGGATTTTCTTGAGAAACTCCAGAGACGTGGTGTGAAGTGATACGTCACACGGAAGACGAGATGCAAATACGTTGCTACCTTTTTGTGGGAGTGCTCCGACTGCAAAATGGCAACCGTCCATTCGGCCGCAGTGGTTCATGAGTAGTAACTACTGAATTCATCATGACATTTATTAATGCTTTGTAAAGCATAAATAGTCTACACTTTATATTAAGTCACAGAACATGCTTAACTAATACTTAACTAATGAGTAGTAACTACTGAATTAATGAGTAGTAACTACCTGATTTTATCATGAATTGCAGCATTTTTTTTATCATACTAACACTTTACAAATTATCTTATTAATCATCTATAAGTCATGAATACTTCATTTACAAATGGGGAATTCATCATTTATTAAGTATGAAACCATAGCTTATTAATCAAGAATGAAACATTTATAACTGTGTTTATGAATGAGTTACTAATAAGTATTAATGTTGGAATAATGCTTTATAAATGATGAATTAATTGTTTATTCATGCTTTACTAATGTTAAAAAGTGTGTACTTATTAAGTGCTACCCAAATATGTTCCATGGAAGTCCTGGATGGTTCATCTTCTATATTGTGTGTACTGTTTAAATATTCTACCAATAGATGAGGAGAAGTAAACAAACTGCAGATGCATAGAAGGGGAATCTCTCTTCACTGGTCGAGCTACTGGTGGCTCCGTCGCATGAGAAGCTGATCTTTGACAGATGATGATGACGAGGTCAAAAGATTAAGCCGCTATATGTCACCAGTTATTTATGCCTCTTTGACTTTGCGATGCTCTTGAACGTCTTCACTGACGGGATACAATAGGTCTCATCGGACCGAGTGCCGCACACTGTAAGGACACCAGAGTACAATGAGAGCTGCTGCACTGGGTTATTTTTTTTTTTGACATTTTCTTTAAAGGACACTGTATTATGTTGCGTCAGTTATATTCCATCACAAACTGGGCTGGAATGAAATGTCTGGATTTGTGTTCTTTGTGTTCAAATTCACCTTGGACTTGGTAGTTGTTTAGTATCTGAACTCAGTTGCAGCTTCCCTCCCTCACCTTTATAAAAGTAAATGCCCTTGCACTTATTTAGTGCAAGGACGAACACAAAGTACCAGGAGGTTTTTTTCTTAAATTCTTGCACCATTAAACTATTCAATAGTTGAAAAAAAAACACCTAAACTGAGCTGAGGAAGTGCATTAGTGATGATGTCTTTTAAAGCTGCACTTCCCCCCCTCAAAACAGGCCCCTTTTTAGAAAGAAAAAACACAACAACTTTAATTCACATCAACATAAAATGCTATCGATGCATTTTGACTTCCACTCCAAGGCTGAGTGCCAGTTCACTATGTACCATTTAAGACTCTTGGACCCGCTCACTCCCCACATGATTTTCAGCTCTGTACAGAGCCACGTTGTTTTAAAAAAAAGAGGGTACACATCCCATGGGTCCATCAGTCACTGCAGTAGCTGTTTGTGTGCACTCCAAGATGGCCTCCGCACACGGCGCCCCGCAGTGAGAGCTGGGAAAACCTGCACACCCCGTGTGATGTTCTAAGCGCTCCCGTCTGCCAAGAGTGGTCGGTGTGAGTCCAACACTAAACCCTCCCTTATTTTCCGAATGTGTCATTCCACTGGCAGACCGCGCTGGAGAAGGGAGGGACTACCTGCTGTCGCAACACGGGAAGTAAAGCCAGGCCGTGACCGTCCCGAAGTCAAGGCAATGACCCGGAATTGGTCGAATTCAACGCTGGATGGTTATCCAACAAGAAAGCCGACACTGGCTCAAAGTCAATCTGTCACTCATCAGTCATCAGCTCAATCTCCAGTTCATGGATTTCTTCATTTAGTCATTCAAAATCCCATCTATTCACCCTTCAATATTTCATTCATCTCATCCGCCAGAAATGCATTTATGCATTTATTCCTCCACATGCATTCGAATAGTAAATGGCAGAGGAAGTGACTGAGTCAATGGATGAGATTTGCCTCTTATAATTCTGTCGAATGTAAATCTGCTTCCATGATTGTTTCAGAGGTGGAAGAAGTGTTAAATCTATTAATATATCTGACTGTCAGCTGTGGTATGTATAGGGAAGGCAAGACAACTGTATTTGTCGTGACAACGAGATGATTCAATGTGCTTTACATAAGACATGCAAGGCATTAAGAATACGAGCCTTGATCCAAAGAAACATCACCACAAGCTTTGGCAGCGACAGGCAGGGCCGGCGCCAGGGATTGTGGGCCCTCTGGAAGGAGAACACATTGGGCCACACCAACCCAGCACCACTGCTGTAACCACACCATCTAAAGCTTTAAATAAGTCGTATAGTTCAATACTTTCTGCATGAAATGTCATGATGGGGAGCTGTGATAACTTGTGCTGTGCAGACATGATATATACCCTCTAAGAGAAATGTGCCAAATGCCATCATCAAGTTTCAATGGAAACTTCTCTTAATATTATTTGATATCTTAAAATCCATTGTCAATATCATCTCTAGAATTATATGAAAAAACAAAATATAATCAATGGCAGGTTTTAATACTAATAATACATTATGTCAAAAATGCCATTTGTAATGACATAACCACAATGCTTGGGAGTAACTTTTTGCCAAAGACTGTACAAGACAAAGAAACTGTTTTATTAGTATATTGTGAATCAAATATGTTTTTCAATAATAACCTCATGCTCTAATACATTTTCCGTGGGGCCCCTGTCAGTCACAGGCCCTTATACCCTGGCTCCAGGTTCCCCTAATGGGAGGAAATGAGACATCCCCTCATTATTTGACCCAGGTCTCGATTATATGACCAGATTTCACACATTGTCTGTTGTGCCTTATTAGGACACGTCAAATCCCATTTACGGACAAGTCACTTCACCAAGTATGGCGTACTCAGGGGAGAAACATGGCCTTTGCAACGTAGCCAGTGGGGTGCTCACATATTTCACACTGTTTCATCACCGTGTCCATTTCATCCACTCTCTTGTTCCAAAGATGACACCCGGCTTGTGTTGAATAGACTGCTTTATCTTTTTATTGGAGTTTTTGTGGTATTACGATATGATCCGTGATTTTCTTATTTTAAAAGACTTATATTTTACCAGACACTGCTCCAATTTTGATAAATATAATTGTATGATGCCAATTAGTTAATTTGCAATTTGTTCAAAATGACCCCGAAGACGGCCCTGTGTGCATGGAAACATATTTTGTGTCATCACCTTCCAAAACTGCCACAAAATACTGAGGTTAAATAACTGTGGTCACAGTGAAACACTACCAATGTTGCCCCAAAGATGCGTTCAGTACACATGCACATTTCACGGAAAAAATCAATAAGCTCCGTATGTTTCTACTGTTTTTGAAGATTAATGAAAAACCGCAAAAAAATAAGCGAAAGGAATTACCATCACAAACAAAATATAAAAATCAAGGAACTGTCATCTGGGATTTATCGGCACACGTCGGTGGTCGCCCCACTCGAATGCTAGCGTCTGTTCATCAAGTAAAGTGTGAGTTTGACTGTACGTTACATGAATGGGTGATCAGTGAAATAATCAAATAAAATCAGTGAAATAATGAAAAGACAATCTGAGTAAATTATGTCTGATTGTAAAAGAATTGCCGCTTGTCAAACTTCAGCCTTCCAGTTTGATGGTTGGGTCCAGTTTACAGCGGCTACAAAGACAACAGCGACTGCACGACAAGAACATAAAAATAAAGTGAAGACGGAGCAGACTGTTGACATTGATTGCTTTTTTTGTTTGACAGCCAGGTGAGAAAAAAAAATCAAATACAATAGCATGTTGAATGGCGTGACAATCAAACTGGGACCAATGAAACAGCAAAAGTATTTTTTTTTCTCTCTCTCTGGCACATGCACTTGGCAGTGTTTCAAGGTAGGATTCCAGAATTTATGACAAAAGCATTCAGAACAACAAGAGCGTGCCGAGATTCCTTCAGCTATTAGAGTGCAGATTTAATTGCGCGCACACGCGTACACACTTGAATACGGAACGACGGGCAGAAGCCAAACTCTATTTGCAGAGGTGTGGAAGACTTGAGAGACGAGCTCATTATGCAGTTCGGGACATACTGTATCATCGATTAACATTCATCATGCTCAATCTACCTCAAACTCGCCCAACCTGTGCTGCAAATGCAAAGCAGCGCCCGCCGCACACCTCCACCCCCTTCACCACTGCCACAGCCATATTTGTAGACAGAGGTTAATGGGACTGGAGCGCTGTGTCACCGCATCGCCATGTATTCCGAAGACCTGCAGCTGGAAGGTTGAAGACAAGTGATGTTTACCCAGCGATACCGTAACAACATGTCAGAGTGATTCGCCGCTGCCCGGGTCAGACGGCAGGGAACTGTGTTGTGTGCCGCCGCCGCCGCCGCTGTCTGGCGGTGAGGGCATAGCAATGAGCGTGTAGTAAGAGATGCGATGGGGAATGGCAATTAATGGATGCATCATGCCAGCATACCTTGCTGAGATGAGTGGCTGCCATGTATTTGACTGCATGCTGTTTAGTTGATAATTATCTGGAGTTGTGCCCCTTTGACTGCATATAAGAAGTGGGCTTCGTCACTGATATCAGCCATTGATTTCTGGACTGCTCTTTTGAAGCCTCAAGTTTTGCATTTTGTCCGTCGCCATCCAGGTTATTGGCCGTCAACATCTTGCTTTTTTGCCGTCGCCATCTTGCTTTTTGGCCATCGCCATCTTGCTTTTTTGCCGTCGTCATTTTGCTTTTTTGCCGTCGCCATCTTGCTATTTGGCCATTGCCATTTTGCTTTTTTGCCGTCGCCATCTTGCTTTTTTGCCGCCGCCATCTTGCTATTTGGCTGTCGCCATCTTGCTTTTTTGCCGTCGCCATCTTGCTTTTTGGCCATCGCCTTCTTGCTTTTTGACCGTCGTCATCTTGCTTTTTTGCCGTCGGCATCTTGCTATTTGGACATTGCCATTTTGCTTTTTTGCCGTCGCCATCTTGCTTTTTTGCCGTCGCATCTTGCTTTTTTGCCGTCGCCATCTTGCTTTTTTGCCGTCGCCATCTTGCTATTTGGCTGTCGCCATCTTGCTTTTTTGCCGTCGCCATCTTGCTTTTTGGCCATCGCCATCTTGGTTTTTTGCCGTCGCCATCTTGCTATTTGGCCTTTGCTTTTTTGCCGTCGCCATCTTGCTTTTTTGCCGTCGCCATCTTGCTTTTTTGCAACCAGAATTGACACAAGAGTGTGGAGCTGGCTACAACCAAACCCTGAATAAGACATTTTCAATGGGTCACAATGTTACTATTACATTTCATGACAACGCTGTGGGAGCTTTTTACTGAGAATTAAATCAAGTGAGAAGTAGGGTCATTTTCTTGTAGATTTTTAAACAATCTTTTTTTTTCGCAACCAGAGGAGTCGCCTTCTTGTGGTCACTGGAAAGAATGAAGTTAATGGTGCTTCTGCTTTGGCCCGTCTGGTCAGAAACTAATTAACAAAAAAAGAGAAGTGTTCAAAGTGTTGTGATTTTAATACTTTATTTGTATATAATAAGCAACTAATATATGCAATACTTGGGACTACAACAAAAGGTTGAGTCTGAACAGAAAAGAGGAAAGGAGGAAATGACTCTCGTAGTTAAATATTTCCTGAGTTTACCTGACCTTTCGGTTTGCTGTTGCCCAATTATTTTGAAATGTTTCTCCAAAAATAGAGGCAGGAATATAACTAAGCATGTCTGCGAGAGCGTTCGCCGCTTGTAAGATAATACGCTTTAAAAAGATAAATACTGAGATCTACCCTCATTTTCTTTGATTATGCAGTTCTACTTGAGCAGACTTCAGAACAAGGGAAGTTGAGCTCACGGCACAGAAGTTTGCTAAAGGTCATTTGAGGCTAACATACTGTACTGTGGGAAATGTTCAACAAAATATGAAACTGGAGGGGAAGAGAAAACATTGTTAAGATGCCATCCAACACTCTAGTGTGTAACACCTTAAACATTCACTTTAGTTCGAAGACGAGGATGACGCACACAAAATTAGCAGGTGACTGAACACCATTCTGCCTCATTTCACTAGATAAGCTAAATCCACACTGCGTATGAATAGCTGTGCACAGAATAGCTGCAGAACAATGAAGTCAAATCTCTCTGCCAGTAACCATTTTACGTGAGCAATCCCTTAAAGATGTTCAAGTTATTTTCCATAAGGAGGTGATTATATTTTCTCTCCACTGGTCTTCCAATAAATTCCACTTGCTTTCATCTGCATCAATTAGCTGCGAAATTGCAGAGAAATTCACTTTAACAAGTCATTATATAGGCGTGTACTGCACTGGTTAGACATATTCAGTATGTGTGCATCCATTTAATTCCCAAACTGGAGATGGGGGACATTGCGAAAGTATATTTAACCTTAGGACAGTGAGAAAGGTGACTTACAGTAGAGTTGAGAAAGGTCTATTGGAATGTGGTTGAGCGCCAGAGTGGGAACACATTATATACAGTCATGCACACATACTGAGGTTGTTGTTTTTTGTTTTGTTTGTTCTTATAGTGCATTCAACAAAAAGGTATGCCAGGTTAAATGGCCCCTATAGACCGCCTGACTGATTTAAAACTCAAAGGCCACCTGCTTGGCACCCTAGGGCCTGTAATTGCCATCACTCCACTGACAGCTCGAAAATCACCCAAGAAAGGGATTATCTTGTGGCCAAGGTTCTTGTGTGCAGCAGAAGCAACACGGTTGATTGCGTTAAGGTACCCGCGGAGCCCACCCCTGTGGAGGAATTAAATAAAGAAGCTGTGGTGTACATTGTGCTTTTAAGGTTGTTTCACTTAGACACTGCTGTTAATCAGTGGTGACAGAAGCCAGAGATCAATACGGAATGGATGGAAGTGGTTTACGGGATGAGTCAGAGTTAGCCGTATATACTAGCTTTTAAAAAAGACAGAGAACAACAATCATAGACATTGATAATGAGTAAGTACCTTCTGACCAATCAGAGCAGTTATTTGTCTTTTCTAACCCCACTACATGCTGGTTGTTGCGATCATCAATAACTTCCTCTTAAGTTCTTTTGCTTGATTATGTCACCAAACAGCAGCACCCATAACCCCACTTTAACTGGAACTGTAAGCTTCCTCTTGTCCAGATACCTAAAACAAACTTACAGCATTTAAACAGAGCGCTCAAATGGTGGTCAGTTGGATGCTCATAAAATGCTGCAATTGTGTAAAGCACAGTGGTAGGGCTATTTAAAAAAAATGGTGCTACAAATGAACAACTACAATACTTTAAAAACAAAAAAAAATTGTTGTACCTTTAATTGAGGAGTTGCTTTCCTGCTCACTCCTGAACCTTTTTAAAGTTGAAGCAGAACTGCACTAAAAATATAAATCTTAAATTTTCTAACCACCCCACCCAGGCTAGGTAGCCCAATAATACACCATTTTACCATTTTAGCATAATTTGTTCAAAATCGCAGGAAAATAAAAAATATATAGTGTAGGTTGCAGTGGACATCCCAATTGAAAAATACTTTGAGGAAGTTCTTGAAATCTCAGACAGCAGAAGGCCCATGTTATATTGCAAAGTGAAATGTATGGAAACTCATTCAACCATTGGGGGAAACCAATTTCTGCGGAATCCTTTCAGGCCCGTTTTCTCAGGAGCTGGATTTGAAAGCAGGGCAAGTTGCGTTTTGCTCCGTGTCTATTTGATTTTGTGGAGATGCAACCTCTGGAACCCGATCTACACCAGCTCTAATCAAATGTTGACCAGCCTCTGAGTAAATAAACACAACGAGAAATTACATTTGTGACTGGCATAATTAAGCTCCCTGCCCGGTAACTGTGTCTGTTTCTCAACTTTGAACCCAGACTGTCAGTATGGCTTTTTACTGCGAACATATAAGGCTTCCAGTGATCTTTCAAAAAGTATAAATAACACATGAAAGCAACAAATGCCAGAATGTTGTTTTTTTCCTAATCATCTGAAAAATGACATTCATGAAATAATAAGGAATCCATTAGCCACAAATTGCAATGCATTAACAAGCTGGAAAAAGTATTTTCTATCACTTTACACTGACCTTTCCATTGTGTTTTTGAGAACATTCCCTTTATAATTGTTTTTGCATTATACCATGAGAGTATAGGAGCAGAGTTATAGTCTGGATTCCTTCACAATTTCTGTAATAAATACTTTTTTTTTTCAAAAAAGAGAATGTGGTAAATGGATTATGAAAACTCCTGTGTTGAATCAATTCTGAAATGGCATTGAACGCGGATGTTTCCACTTGCCATAAGGTGTGAAGGCTTGTCTTTTGTCTCTGGAAAAAAAGGGCCAATTCTAGCAAACAAGAAAGAATGATTCAAGTTCCCAGTTGAAATAAATACCTTGACAACCTCTCTCCATTTCTCTCATAGATGGTAAGATTGCCAAGCCGATTTGTTTTGTTTCCGGTTAGCAACCTATACTTCTTCTACTCTGTTCCCCTACTCCTGTCAATATCTTCCAAGTCGATAGCGGTGATACGTTAACCAGCTGAAGGATTGCTGTTCAGCCTGATTAATACCTGGCTGCGTCAATTCATCATCATCATCATATACAGTATATATTTTTTTCTTTCTTTATGACGGATCCAATGAAAAGACCACAATCAACATCGCATTATTTAATCTCTTTATACTGCTTGACTTTTCCGACCTCACTGCAGCACTCAGCCTCAAGCCCATTGATTTTCTTTTCTTTTTTTATCCGAGATCTAAATCTTAATAACGGGTCACAAATACAATTTTCATTTTCAATAAATGTTAAGTAATTCCTTAATGCACAGGGGCACAGTTAGTTCTCAGCAAACGGGAGAAAACAGTCCATTTGATGAGGTCTATTTTGAGCTGCGATGTCATCGTCATGTGCTTCAGTGAAGGGGTGCGTGGGATCAGCTCAAACTAAACGTGTCCATGTTCATGGCAATGAAAGAGCATGTCACCCGGTGCAAGAGCGTGGCGCCCTGATGTGTTTTTAATAGCTGTTGGACAACAACGGCGCTCCAGGGATGAAAGACTTTGGCTTCAAAGTCAAATTCTTGATAGATCTTTTTTTGGCAATACGAACACTAAAGAATATCACCATCCTCATCATGCAATGGTTGTTGGCATGTTCTTGCTTGTTGTCGAAATGCAACTGCAAACCAGGGAAATGTGGATTTTTGTCTTTTTGCATTTATTTTTAGCATTACTGTTCATCCAGGGATGAGGAATCTTGGAATCCCGAGCTTGAAGTTGTTCCCGTATTTGCATTTCCAACAGTTCTGTCGTTCTTTGTTCCATCCAGGGTGCAACTAGAAACATCCCTGTGCCAATTTTAGCATGGCTTGTACAAGGCTTCATTTTGCTAGCACTCTTCCTGCATAAAAGGATTACATGCAAGTACCCACACAAACACTGGATACGGCAGAATGCATGCATTACAGTTTATTTCCATCACTGACATTGCAAAGATGATGAATGATGGGATAATGCGGGTAGGAATGAATAAATCCATTCAGTAACCAGCTGCAGAGGGTCATGTTCCTCATTGCATGGGAATAATGACCAGGTGTCTAATCATGCTTATGAGGGTAAGTTCAGCTTTTCTAGAAAGACAAACACATCAGATGAGTTGACCAGAATGCACTGCTGTGTTCCCCGTCACTCTCTGATTATAGAGAATGCTCCTTTTGACCAGACCCAGAAATCCCACCGACGCATCAGGTCGTGATGTTACAGCATGGCAGGTGGCAAATGGATTACGACGACGTAAATTAGTGGAAATGCCAGACTATAATCTGTTTTGTTCTTCAAGGTCGCAACATCTTCTGCCTTTGCAGAACACATTTCTGTCCTGTCGTTTGCTACATGTGTAACAAAGTTTATTTTAAGAAGGCCCCCCTAACAAAGATGTTTAACCTTCCTCTTATGTTAGCTTTCTGTTAGCATCTTGTGTTAATGGGTCGGTTTTGATCCATATCTTAAATCAGCTGTAAAATACTCTAAAAACAATTATCTATCATGCAATTTGTTTCTCAGATCTTGTTATGCTTCCTTATCTATGAAAATATTGTTGTATGTTTTAATATTTTTGGTGTGGGCCTCTGGGCTGTTTCTTTGTCAGTGCACCGCTCGATTTCAGTAAAAAAAAAAAAAGGTAAAATAAACCTCAAGGGAATCATATAAATAAATAAAAGGTTGTTGTGTTACATGTCAATTACTGAGGGGTATTAGAACACATCTCTTAAATAAATTTGTTTTTATTTTTTCATTTTAATATTATTCACTATAGTAACATCTATGGTGTTACGGGTCAATTTCGACCCATGTATATTTACTTCAAGAAAAAGGCTAAAAAGTGTTTTTTTCAGCAAAAGAACTTTAACACAAAATGAAAAGCAGAACAAGTCATAACACAAAATATGGATTTGCAAGGTCAAAAAAACAACAACCAATCAAGCAAATCTTATTTTTATAACTGGATTGAATCCGACCCTAACAACACAAAGGTCATCATTTCAGACCAGAGCATTTTATAAGTTAGTGGAACAAAAAGTTTTTGTTTTATTTTGTTGAAATAGAGGTTCCTGACAAAGTCAAAAAGCCTTGATGCAATAAACACATTTTATGCGGTTCTTTTATGCATTTAAAACCTAAAACGGGTCGGTGCTGATCATAACACAAGAGCAAGATGAATTTATAATGTGGACAAAGATTCAATATTGATTCTCAATTTTCAGCACAGTCGTGGGGATCACACAGCCGCACATCATGGACGTCATGATGCCTCATTAGTCATTGGCAATCGATAAAAAACAAAATTTATTCTGACATAGTTCCAGAAACCCTGAATACTTAACATTGTCTGACTAAAATATGGACATTGATGGCAAGAAACAAATTGCAGCTATTTGTTGTGATGAGTGTGGATGGCAATCCCCAAGAGCAATACCCACGGATAAAGTGTCAATTGGACTGAATAAGTCAGATCAATCTCGTGAGAGGACACCTTTTCCTAATCGCATGCCCGTTTAAGCTGATAAGACGGGTCTATTTCCCCCTTCAGATATTTCTCTCAAGCTGTATTAAATCAATAACCAGTTTGGGGGAAGGCAGAAAACCGCCTCGGTCGGACTTATCCTCAGGTACTTCCCTGTTTGAGGTGCCAGGCCAAAAAAATTTTTTTTTTCTCCAGACACATCGCAACGTTCACGGATAATTCAATTGAGCCTCAAGGGCGCTGCAATATAAAAAGGCACTAGAGGCCACTTATGCCATTGTTACACTGCTCACTAATGCAGATCTTAACAAATGCACGGCCCAGACTGTGACTTGGATTTCAATTACCTATGGAAATATTCCGCTGTGGCCGTTTTAAAAGAAACAAAATGGGTGCACTTAAGTATTTTTCCTTGACTGTAGGAAGGTCAAAAGGAAACAAGTTGAGTCAAGGAGACGCATTTGTCAGAACGTCCATGCGTCTCAGGTCCTGTATCGACGTGATCGAGCAATTTCTTGACTTTGAATCCCGGACCGAGGTCCCGTTGTGGAATGGGAGCCACGAGACGGCGATCTTTGAAGCATCATCGGCCGTCTCAGCCTCTCAGCCCTCACTCACATAAATGTCATTGCAATGCACCTGCTGACGGAAAGCATAACATCAGAGAGGGAGAAAGAGAGAGAGGAGGGGAAAGAAATGCATAAACTAATTTCCGGTATGAAATGCGGATCACATGCACAGTGAATTGGAATAAAGCCCTTAAAAAAATGCTACTGCGTATTCATTTCAGCCGTGCCCGGACATTGTGCTCAATACCGCAGGAGGATGGACCCCAGTTTTTCAGTTGAGGCTTGTTTGAGAAGCGGTTTTAAACCCTACATTAAAGTATCCCTCCTGAATGGTACAGATGCAGCGCTACATTTAATTACAATTCTCGCAACCTCGGTTGAATCAGAAATCCAAATAAATCAGTGTAGGATACGGGATGGAAAGGTTCCCTCGGCGACGTTCTCTGCAGCCATTCTCCTCCACCGGCATTATTTACGGCGGTAAAAACACTTAATTCCTTATTTTACCCCCTTGTATTTGCCACCCTTTGAAGATGTGACAAAAAAAAATAGTTTTAATTGACACTCTGTCTCACCTTCCCTAAAAGAGGACACAGTTTGTCGTTCTCAGGGGAGTCTCGCATTAAACGGAAAGGAAATTCAGAATTCACATTCTGCAGGCGGTGGGAGTGCATCTTAGCAAAAAAGGCAATAGTTGGAGGCAAAGAAAACAGTTGAAAGTTTTCTAACAGCAAAAATTACCTTTGTGTCTCAACCCCCGAGGCAACCCGCGGATGAGTCCGAGGTGACTCATCACGAATTAGATGAATTAAGCTGCGAAATAATAATAATAATTAGTGATTTCACTGCCGTACCCAAAACGCTTCCGGGGATGAAAACAGGACATCGCTGATGGGCGATGATCCTCACTTTGCGTTGCGGACTGGCTGAACCTCTGTGGGCTAACATGATGCCGGGAGACACTGCTCCGAGCCATCGCCGCTACGCCGATCTAATACATGCAAATAATTAATCAGCCCTTTCGCTTGATCATTCAAACAAGTCGCTTTTGACACATACGCGGTTCCCAAACGAGTCCATTAGCGCTCTTGCCTCAAAATTCATCTTCAGCGATGTTGACATTTTTGCAGGAGAAGTCTCAACCCGACCGTCTCTTTGCCAGGGGGACTTTCTTGCAAGGGGCCCAGCTACACACACACACACACACACACACACACACACACACACACACACACTGCATTCTCGCTTGCGCACACGCGGCGAGGCAGGGAAAATGATCCCACATCGCGCAGCATTAGCATCTCGGCAGACGCCAATCACCGCAAGTGAGCGCGAACACCCTTGAAAAGGCCTGTTGACAGCTTCGCCGCTCTGCGGAAATGTCCAGCCTCATTTCGAGCAGCATCGGTAACAAATCCCCGCGCCGCCGTCATTAGCCGTAATATAAATCAACAAGAGAGAGAGAGAGAGAGAGGAAAAAAAAAAGCTCATTTCAGATGCTACTCCCTTGTTGGATGCCAGCACGCGCGGGAGTCGCATAATGGGGCTGGACGAGGAGCAGAGATTTCTGTACTGCATTGCAAATTTATTTTTTCATTTTTGAAAGTTTGCACACGTCCTTCTCATGCTGCCTTTCTGAAATCGTTAATTGTCATGCATGTTTTGTCCCAATCTGGGCATTTAATCATCGATGCTCTTTGCCCAACCCGTCCAACTGTTTTACTTCGGATTCAGCCTCAGTGATAATCTTCTCCTGCCCTTATCAACAACGGCAGCCAATGTAAGCCGCCTTGTCATCTGGGGGGGTTGGTTGCTCTTAAAAGCGAAATCAAGTCACCGGACACCGGGAGGTCAGACTTCCGATACATCCTCGCCGCGACGTCTGTATTCTCCAAAGATAAACTAAGCGTAGCGATCAAATGGCGCTCGCTGTGCAATCCATTATAAGTAGGAAAATCAAATAAAAATATTACTGAAGCGAAATGAGAAATAAAACCCCAAAATGGATTGCTTAAAGATCAGTCGCATCCTTAATATCCCTTAATGCCTTTGCCGCCCAGCAGAGCGTGAGAATCCACAGAGGGCACACCAAACAGAGACGGTCATCTGGGAACAAGACCATAATTGATCACAATGATTATGAATTGTCCGGCTCGGGAAAATCACTCAAAAGCAGAGACGGCGGACCAGCTGTGTGGCTGTTTCCCCCCATTTATATAAAAAGAACAGTTTACTTCTACTAGAGAGACAGACGAGAGAGCAACATAGAGAGAGTTAGGAGGCGTGGAGGATGGGGTGGCAAATCCACTATTTTGCTTTCCCCCCCAGCTGCCTCAGCTGGGCTTTACAAGCTGCAGCTGGTGTAGTCGCTCAAAGCACGTTATTATTATGGAACATGTTTAGGATGCAAATGCAAACAAAGGCATAACCGGGCAGTTCATCATTCACTCCACAGTGCAGTGTGTGTGGTCTGTTTAGGCACACGAGGAAAGACATTGGTGATTGGAAATTCCCTCGATGTCCACGACAATCCCCTTGTCTATTTACAAATGATACTGTTTTAAAAAAAACACATTATTCTTCAGGTGGGGCTTTTCGGGATTTGAAAAAAACATCGACGGATCTGACCTGCTCTTCATTACGCCAGAACTTGCTTGAGAATTATTCATTTGTGTGTGTTTCCTTCAGTATCAAAGAAATACAGCGATATGTAGCTCGACATCCGCTTTAGATAAAAAACATGCAGCTGAATGAATGCGTTAGGTAATAACATACAGTTTAAAGAGTGACAAAATACATTCATAAACTTTCATTTGTATATGCGCCGACTCTGTTGTCTTTGGAGCATGAGCAGACCCCTCACAGAAAACAACAACCCAGCTGGATTTGGACCTTCGTTTTGATAAATTTAAGAAGTCATAGAGCAGCACAAAATGTCAAATGCAATAATTATTGCTCTGCATGGCGGCGACCGGATTCACTGCGAGACGGCTGACTCCGGATAAAAAGAAAAATCCCTGCGTGAGCCAGAGATCGATTTCTGGCATTACCTGCTTTGTGAGTGCAATGTCTCCATGCCTTTGGCCCTGCTCTGCTGTGTGGATGAGGAGGGAAATCTGAGAGGTTTTCCAAATCTTAAATTGCGATTGACCTTTTTAGACCTAAAGTTACTCAGGATATTTTATTTTTCTCTAAAAGCAACATTCACACAGAATAGTTAGGATTCTGAACCGATCAATTCATCCTCAGACCCTCTCCCTCACGCCCACGGGTAATGATGCCGTGATGCGCATCGATCGAATAGCCCCGCTGTTTTCACAAAGTCTGGGTGAGAGGGGTCTGGGTTAGCGTTCCCGTTGTGTGGGACTTAAGGAAACATCTGCCGGGGCGAGGAGATTTGGAGCCGCCTGTCACGCCGCCGCGTCGGAGGGGATTTGCGTCGCGTGCCATGCTTGTGTGCGCAGGGTCGGGGCGCATTGACACGGGACGTGCCTATGTGTGATTACACTGATGGCACGTCAAATGGGAACGCATGGATCAGATTCTAGCTCCTGATAGATACAGATACACAGTAGCGGTTAAATTGGCCTCAACGTATATATATATTCTAAGTGGGGTTTAATTGCGCAGGATTGGTGACGCTGTAAATATAAACTATCCACGTTCTTAAATGTTGACCCTTGACCTCAATGAAGAGGCCAGTGAATGCTCATCTTTCTATATGTGACATACCCTCCACCTCTCGCCCTTTGACTGCGTTACCTTCCAATTGGACGGCTAAAAAGTGGGCGGGCTTTGGCTTTCACGATACGGAGCCGCAGTCGACACGTTCCTTTTGCGAGACTGATGTGGCAAACTAGCGGAGCACTATGTGTCTCTGAGAGTACTCGGATTGAAAGCTCAATAAAGTGATTTCTGACCTCAGAATGATTTCCCCACTAGTGTGTTTACAAAGGCTCTAAGGTTTAAAAAAAAACGGTTGCCACACACAAGTGGCGCACCTGGGAGCCATTTTCGTTGTGCTGTTGTCTCGGCTTCTTCCTCTTCTTGCCTTCTTTTATGTTCCCCTCGTGAATCCCTTATATGCTCTCAAGAGCGCAATCAAGAGAGCCTTCTGGGCATTTCGCAATGATGTATAGTCCCGTGAAAGTGCAGAGGCGAGGTATCTGTAGTACGTGATGTGGTGTTGTGATACGACCAAACAAGTCCCAAGGTCGTCCGTTGGTGATTAAGAGACGCCGGCGGCTGAAGCACGAGATTCTATTCAAGGTTTTCTTTAAATAGTTGTTGACTAATGGCAAATCAATAAGCGAGCGGAGGGATGATTAAACATTCCGTCTTTGACTGATGACATTAAGGCCTGAGCTCCTCATAGCGCTAACGCTCCCTACCTTCAGAAATACACCCGGCAGATTTTGTACCTCCAAAACAAAAAAATCAAATGCAAGCAGAGCATGCATTTGCAATCGCAGCTTGCTAGAGGGACGGGGTTAAAGGTGCAGCAGATCAGTCTGCATATAAACGGCTCCATCTATTTTCAATTAAAAGATGCCATCGATTCGGGGCCCATTGGTATGCATGGGAAAACAGCAGATGAGTGAGGAGTGTTCCCGGTTGTTTTCGCCGCCGAGAGGGAAGTGAAGGGCGTTCAAGCAAATCGAGCCACTTTGTACACACACGTCTTAACACAAATTAACCAAATCATAAATATATTTGTCATACTCAGGGTTGGGATTCCGGATAAAAGGGGGGGGGGGGATTAAGGGTAGCAATGCGGTAAACAAAGATAATCCCAATGCTCAATAATGCAACTCACCTCCCTCTCGGAGGATTGAACATATTTGTTGCCACTCGAGTACAAATGATCTCGAGAGGCAATCACTCCCGTTGAGTGAGTAAATCAGCGAGCTCCGAATCAATGTTTCATAATGTTGTGCCTTGTAATCAAGAGTTTTAATTATTCAAGTTGCACCGTCAATCGCAAAAACATTCCAGGAAATAATCTGATAAATCTGATGAAGCTTTAATTCTGACCTGCGCTTGGCATCCGGCCAAAGCAGACTTTGGTTTAATTTCATCTAGGATGATCATTTCCTCAAAGCAATTAGATTGGCAGTGTCATTATCGAAAAAATTTAAAACAGCGCAAGGTCTCGCTCTTTCTCCCTCTGTTTTGTGATTCTAGCCATCAAGCCCAATCATAATGTGCATTTATTAGTGTCAAGTAATGGTAACAAGCGTTTAATGGATAATGTGCACCTACATCATGCATTATCCATCCTGCTGAGACAGCGTTAATGCTTCACCCATCACATTACACTGGGTTGGAGTAAGTATGGCTGACAGCACAATGTGATTATTAATGTTCCCAGTGATTTCCTATGCCAGATTAAG
The DNA here is from genome assembly GCF_910589615.1 of Taurulus bubalis. Lineage (NCBI taxonomy): Eukaryota > Metazoa > Chordata > Actinopteri > Perciformes > Cottidae > Taurulus > Taurulus bubalis. Next base: position 8,648,077 of record NC_136609.1, read on the forward strand.
CCGATGTATACACAAGGTTTTCTATTTTATCCACATGTTTATCCTCAATTTGCAAATTGCTATTCATCACACGGAAGATGTTAACATTAAACGATTACGGCAAGAGCAAATGATATAACTGCAGTCATACATATTTATGTTGGATTCACTCATACTGTCAGAGATTTGCTGGATTCTATTTCAATTTAGTAATGTTAAAGAGGCTTTTGCTGCTGTTTGTACCATCAGGGTCATTTGAGTTTATTCATCAGGAACACTGAGCTGAGGATTCTTCACTCGAGTCATGTTTTACATCAAACCATACCTTTCAATTTTGCTGATTGGAATTTCAAGCCACTCCTCCCCTCCTCCCCTATCTTATAGTTGCTGATAAGGACGCGGCAAGTAAACAAACACCTTTTGCAAGGAGTTTCAGCAACAAAAATGCTGCATTTCAAGACCAGGGACATTATTAGTTTTCCCCAATTCTATCTGTTTTGGGGTCAACAATGAAGTTGACAGGTTATCAGGTTAATTAATCTCCCTTAAAAGTCTTCCAAAAGTTTGATCTTAAGGCTATAAGCGTTGAAATGTTATAAATTAAATAGATGTTTCTAGTGCATTTATTTATCTATAATTAAAGTGTACAGATTGACGAGTGGATTTTCATTTGGAGGCCAAAAGCAGGGCTGCATACATAGACCAAGACATTGACCAAGCTTTTGAGTCTAGCAACTTTTTAGTTACCGTTTTAGGAAAATGTCTGTGGGATCAATAGTGTCCATGTTGGTTCAACTTTCTATTTTCTTGAAATGGATTCATCTTGTTTTTTGTCTTGGACAGTCCAAAGCTTTCATTCACTTAATTATTTGCTCATATTCACTTATCAATGACCATTTCAAAGTGCTGTTTCATTTGCCTGAATGTCATTTGCACAGCCGCCGTCGACCTTGACCGAACGCGACGTTCCGTGTGCTGCAGTTTGTTAGCCTGCAACGACATTGGTTCAGACCGGATCGGGAAAGCAGCCTGAAAGAGAGGCCTGTATGTTTCAGCATTATTATTTTTTCATGGTTTACTAGCGAATATGAGATAAAAGTGCAGACGAGTAATTATTGGCGCTCATGGCTATGGAAGTCCTCATTATCAGTGACGCTACAATGACCAGACGAGGCTCGACTTGCAAACAAAATGGGACTCCGAGGTGGGGACTTGGCCCAGGATTAATGGCCGGAGTTGGAGGCCACTGGATCCCTATGACAAAGTAATGAAAAAAAAAGACATATGGATGGAGTTCAGCCTGGCTGAGCTTGGGGCCTCCATGCCTGACAAACTATGAAATTATGTGCCAGACAGACTGACGGGAACAGAATACAGAAAACGGCTGCTAGTGGAGGAAGCACATGCAGCGTAAACTACCCTGGATAAGGGACAGAGATATCACAAACGCAGAAAAAGGCCAAAACAGCACTATCCTTGTTATTCAATCTTGCATTCACAGATTGACCAATAGAGTACGTTGCAGTGTTATACTCCGAATCCTGTATCTGTTCGATGCCATTGCATCATATCTTAATCTCGCCTCACGGTGTTGTCCCTTGTTTCAACTCAGATTAATCAATGACTACAGCCTATCAGAAATGAATTAATAAATGTCACGACTTGGTGGGGATCTCAAATGTGTTACAACATCTATTAACATCCTGGGCCATGTTGTGTCATCATCTTATCAGACCAAATGAAAAATCCATCCAAGAAAATAATATGTCTGGCGAGTTTAACCTATGAACTATGAAAACATGAGGTGCTTTAATAGAACTGAAAACCTCAACGGGTATGTGAAAGAAAGAAAAGAAAAAGACTTCCATAGTGCTAAAAATGTTTGGTTGTGGAGTGGAATAAAAAATTAAAACCCATTACAAAATGATGAACTACCTGCTGCCGACCTCGGCTATCTTTTTCCAGCTGCCCTATTATGCCGTGTTCACACCGGACGCGACGCAAATTTGCGGCGCCGCGTCCACCGCGGAAGTTTACTCGCGCGAGTAGAAAGAGGGTGTTCACACCAAACGCGAATTCGCGGCGCAACCAAAGGGGCGTGGCTTAGCTCTGTTGCTTGCCTCTGTGAGAGACAAGCGACGAAGCTTTCATTTCCGCTATCAACCATGGAATAAATAACCACTAGTTCTGCTTCATATTTGTTGTGGAAGTCCCAAACATGTCGGAACATGAAACGCCCTCGTATTTGGGTTCATGACATCATCCGTAGCCGCACACAGCTCGGTGAATTTCACCGACTCCTCCAGGAGCTGCGTCTCGCGTATCTCCGTAAAACGATACCGATTATGCCATCCACCATGGAAATAACCACCAGTTCTGCTTTATACTTTGTGTGTAAACTCCACATATGTCGGAACATCAAACTCTATGGTGTCTGGGTTCATAATATTATCCGTAGTCCCACAACAGCGTCTCAATGAAGCCGCTACCAGCGCTGGTTCAGGCGGAGCAGCAGCAGTTTCATTCAGAAACGGGGAGACGGCGGTGGTGACGGGCGGAGCTTCTCAACGCTGATTCTCAACGCTGATTGGCTGCCGCAACTTTGCGTCACGCGATTTCTCCGCCAGAGTTGGGATAATTCAACTAACGCGAATTCGCGCCGCGTCCTTCGCTTTGTTCGCCCCAGGTCAAACGTTCTGTTCGCGCCGCCTCCAACGCGTCTATCTCGCCGCCAATTCGCGCCGCAGCGCGTCTGTGGATTGACTTAACATGTAAACTGGTCACGCCGCAAATTCGCGTCGGGCCTCGTGTGAACACGGCATTACGTCTTCCTTGACGCAACCAGAAGTGGCAGGGTGCGGTTCTCTCGTGTCGCAGCACTAGCATTAGTCGCTGTAATGGAAAATGGAGTTGCAGCTACCTGTGGCTACCCTGCGATCAAGGACAATGGGCAGGAAGAGGGCCTTCGAGCTCCTTACAACCTGATCAAGGCTTATCAGGTGTGGCAGCGTGGACGAAACAAACGCACAAGTCTGGGTTGTCTTTCAAGTCGAGTCTGAACCGTAATGAGGCCCTTTCTAAAGAGAAAGTTTGGAAAGTTCCAGGTGCTAAAGAAGATATTCAGACTGTACTTATAAGTGTGGAAATGAATGGCCGCCACAAAAGCGCAAAGCCTTCACTCCTCTAAAGATACTCTGTACAAGGCTGGCACAGGCCGTCTTTGAGATGTTCAAGCTGCAGCGTGTTGGGTTTCTTTTTTTTTCAGGGATTTGTTTGTCGCAGCCAAGGTCCAAGGCTACACACTCCACTTCTACTATGTACCGAGCCACTACTCCTGGAGCGGGCGAGTCCCTCGTGGCCTTTCTCAAAGAAGTGGATGACATCCCCCGGGAAATTAGGGAGCCACTGTCGTACAGAACAAAACTATTTCTGGATGCAAGCGTCTCTTTTGCAGCAATGTTCTGGTTCCCAAGAACACTGGAGACAAGGAGGGGGACTTACCGTGCATTTGTACATACTCAGATCTGTGTGCTTACTTTGAACAGGGTATTGCTACTGAAACTTACCAGGGAAGAGAACAGACTCTCATGATTGTGTGGTTTACGGAAATAGGAAGTAACCCCGGTTTCATTTTCTAAGAGAAAAGCAGGGAGGAGCAAAGAACAGTTTCCTAGTTTCGCACCTTACACTGTATTGACACAATGTCTGAGGTACTGCAATGTCAGATAATGCAGACCTTTACAATAGAATGAACTTACAATGCCTCATTGATCCATTGGTGCAGGATAACGTTGCATTCATCCCAGTACGTACATGCCGATATTGAAAAGAATATAACGTTTGGTTCCAATTTGTCAAGATTCATTTCATAACCTATTTCAGTGATGAAAAAAACCCTTTACCCTAACCCATAATATGGAATCCAGCAAACGTGTCTCCGATCACTTCCTCACGCCCATGTTTTGTGACTACCGAGTATACCTTGATATTATGATCATCGCGACTTAAATATGGTGAATTATAAGTTGGAAATCATCATAACATTACCAAAAAATATTAGTATACAACTTAATTGCTTCATTCGGTTTTGTGTGCATCTACAATAGGGACACAATGAAACTGAAGCGCTGCAGATTTAATCCCACATCAATGTGTTTTTGTTACAATTGTGTGACAAAAGAGCTGATATACATAAAAAAAGAGAATAACTTTATTTTTCCAAGGGAAACAATCCACACAAGTCCTCTGGCTTTTCGGTGGATAGAATCTTTACCTGCGTTGGGTTAAAATAGCATTGGATAAGACATTATCAGACTGGGCCACGGGTCTGGATTTTCTTCTCGCTTTGTTGGAGGATTTTGGAATCATACATAGTGTAGTTTGGCAGTTCCATATCCCTGCAATGAATAAAGTATAAGTCTCAGTATGAAATCAATTGTTTGTTCTCTGTTGCGTCTCCGGCAGAGAGAGATTGTTTTGCCTTGGTACCTGTCACCGGTCTCACGGTTCTTTCATTACCTCACGGTGACAACGCCTTTGCTGTCAGAGAAATGCCTGAAAGTGTAATGAATGCGGATCCATTTTTAATCATTAGTTTGAAAGTGATGATCGAGGACTCTTTACAGCAGTTTACTCTGCAAAAGGCCTACTCTACAAAGTCTTTTAACACGGATGGGGAGGGAGGCCTATTTTTATTATGTATTGCATGGAAATGTATTGAAAATATGTATTGAAAATACAAACGTTTTTGTCCATACAAAGCTGACAAAGCTATCTCACTTTGTTGCTTGTTCCGGAGCTTTTGACCACAGATTTTTATATAGATTTTTATGTGCCCGGCATCTTCCTATATATCAATATAAAAACATGTTTAAATGTAACATGGAAACATACATTATGGGGATACATCACAGGTGAATAGGATACACATTTAACTAATAGATATTGCCATACAACTTCACCAGTTGATGACTTGCATTAAGACAATCGCGTTATGTTAATTTCACATTTATATTTGCAAATTATGCATTATTGTCTGTGCTAATTTACATACATTCCCACAACAGAAATCTGATCATTAGTTCAAAGTTCTTGTTTAACTGTTTTGACATTGGATGTCAATATTTTGACAGGGTTCATTTTGGATATCTCGCATCGTATATTTGGGGTGTATCGGGCAAGAAAGAAGAAAAAAGCCATGAAGAAAACAAAAAAAACATTGCTCTGAAATCACAAAATAAACCTGGACAACATTATGTTTTTGTTGTTTTGTTTTTTTCCAGGGTCTCGCCTTGATTAAATAAATAAATAGTATTATTAAAACCATCAAAATAAGGCAGATGTCTCCTTTATACAGCAGCATCCAGTACTGTTGCTGCCAGCCATGCAGAAGCAGCGGGGGGGGAAAGAAAAAGACCAGAGAAGATATAATGTGGAGCTTTGGGAGATCCCGAAGCTCCACGGGGGGTCCCACCAATTTCACACCATGGATGCACATTCCGTAAACACACAGCGAACACTCATCTGAATGTGATTTAACCAGAAATTCTCCAAACAGTGGCGGTGACGGATGAAAACAAGCCCCTTCTGACAACGCGCGGCAGCGCCTCGCCGCCTGATTGCTAACACCATTGAGCAAAAACAATTGCGTGAGTGGCAGCCCCACAAGACAGCAGCCTTCACAGGGAAATAAATTGGAAATTTGAAAATAATACGTCTATTTCGCATCGCTGGTGGGAGCAGATTCATTTGTTGCTTTGACAATCTGTTATTTGGAAACAAAATATGACTTCATTTCACCGCTTGGTAATCACTGTAATCACGAATGTCAGTATGCGTGTGCGTGTGCCTGCATGTGATACAGTATGGGGTAGGACAAATAAATGGGAGGGAGGGTGAGGGCGAGAGAGAGCGAGAGAGCTGAGGTCTCTCTTTCACCCTCATAGTGTGCCCCAGAACCATGTCGAGGAAAATGAACCAGATTGGTAATGACTTGCAGGGGAATCTAAAGTTGCCCCTCACACCATGCCAACAGATTCTCCTCTGTTAGAAGCAGGTCGCTCTCAGCTTGTGGGGAAACTCGCCAGGAAGAGAAAGAAGCCTCAAACTGAAATGGCTCTCAACAGCGAAGCAGCTCTAGCCATGCTTGGGATAACACGTCGGGACTCCAGCCTGCTCTTAAGTGACACCCCCACCCCCCACACCCACACACAACAGTCGGAGGGTTTTCAACTCGCGTCTAATCGGTTTAAAGCCGCTCATGCGCGTAATGCCCATTTATCATGAGCGAACAATGCCGGCCCACCCACTCGCAACACAGCCGGCCCCGTCGCCTCGCATGCCAAAACATCCATTTACGTTAACCACAATTAGTCAATTTTTTTTGTTTTTTTTATACATGTATTTTGACTTGGATTTTTTTACTTTTTATTTGACAGGCTCATCTGAACCAGTTGAATAACGCTGTTCAACACACACAGAGCTACAGTGCTTCTACTCAGAGGGATATTGATATGCATCTACTGGAGGAAACAGAAGCCTTTTTAATATGAGGTGCCAATTGTATTCTTACATTTTCAGTGTGCCATGTCAACATTGATGTTACATTAAGTTTAAGTATGATAAGTATGCTATTTTATGAAAACATTTATCTGAGTTTGAAATCATGAACCCCACTAACCTTGCACCAGTCTTGCTCATCAGCAATACACTTAACATATTATTTAAATTAGGCAGCAACTACTAGTGAATCAGAGGCCGAGTAGGGCGGGTCATATCTAAAGTGGAAAAAACTGGAAAAGTTGTTGTATGGCTATCATTATCTGTCAGATAATTTGATGACTAAATACCCTTACTGTAATTTTGGATTCAATAACGTGAGAGGTTAAATACCTGAAAGGGAGCTCCCGGTATTTTTTGGGTAGTTCTCTCCACAATCTGGTCCTTTTTTTCCGGGGATGTTAGGATGCTAACACTTTTTTAATTAGCACTAAACACAAAGTGCAGTTGAGGGTGGGGATGTCATTACTTTAGCATGTATTTAAAGTTTTGAACCAATTAGAGTAAAAAAAAAAGAAGTCAAGTGAGCTGGTCAGAGGTTCACATGAGAAAACTTACATAACGCATTAATAAATATCATGGATTTTGAATAATTCATGTTAAAATCAAGCTCCGTGCATGAAGATACTCTGATTGAAGTGACGATGATAAAACGACGGCAGCAGCTTCAGCCCTCGTAAGAGCAAGCAGTGGAATATGGCTGCTGACAGCTTTTGCATGATTGATGAGCTGATGCAGGGAAGGTCATCTCATTTAACATTGCCAAGTCCGAGCAGCATCCTCTCCGCTCTCGGTCTCGTCAGACGGAGCCAAAGGAGGAATCAAAGTTAACGTATACGTGAATACCGTACATGCGGTGAGAAGGGTAATCAGCGGGGAGGGCTTGTTAGCTGTCGGGTACAACCTACATCACACAGACTCCCGTGGAAACAACGGCTTGATATGCTCCAATGAGCGGAGTCTCTTTTTCTTTTTGTCTGTCATGGCATCGGACGTCACGTCTCGCCATCTCATCGTCATCGGTATACACAATTATAAAGATTCAAATTTGAAAGGTGGGCACCACGGGGTGGGGCGCAATGGCCACATCGTGACTGTCAGTAAAGCCTAAGTGTAGCCGCAGGACGAAAGGGCAAAGTTCTGCACTTGCTACGCTTGTTTAAGGCCAAATAAGTGAAGCAAAAGTCTGAAGCTGGAGGGTGAAGCCCAGGGTTGTCAATCATTCATGGGCATGCGGCTCTCTCCTCGCCACAATGTTAACTACTTGGGAAATGTAACCGAGCTCATTTATGAATTATGGATTGTTACATGAGCTGACCTTGAATTTCTTTAACCAATATGTATTTGCTATTTTCTCGTTGGCTATGTTTTTGTCCTGAGGGCCATGTATGTGTGTGGAGCGGATGCCTGTTCTGTCTACATTGGCTGGGCTTTTAATTCAATATGATGGTGTGTCAACTTTCAGTGGGATGATTTCGTGATTAAATCCTATTTCAAGATATCGCAATACACAATTACTAAATTGTTTATTGTGATACATATCTAAATATCTAATCTAAATTGCAATACTGACAAATGTCTCAGATGATCAAAATTGGGTGTATCAAACTATTTACTTTCTCTGATTACTTTGCCTGCATGCCTCAACATCTGCATGCAGCTGGAAATATAATTTATTTTCTATTTAATTTCACCTCACACTGTTCATTTTGCACTAAATAAAAGGAGAGTCAGAGGAGGCTAAATAGGCTTTACCATATGGTTATTTAATATTGACGATTCATTTATTGAACTACCCAAAAATATTTTTGGGATAAATTATTGTTATAACCATACGGTAGAAGATTTTGCAATATCGCCCAGCCCTACCGTGAGGGGGGTTCATATCTAGGGTTAAGACCAGAGCCGATTTGAAGTCTTATGCAGTCTTCAATACTAATACTAGATCATTCTCTTCCCTCACAAGTTTTGCATTAAAGCAAACCCTAAGTCTCTGCACCCCCAGGAAGATAATACTTTTAATCTATAGATCAAATAACTCATCTATGGACTTTGTTATGACTTTTGCTGTATTTGTCAGACTTCCTCTCACATCACCAGGGTCATTAAGTCTCGCGCTATTGGCTGCTGTGCTCCAGCCCGGAGCTGTAACAGCCTCCTGGTCTCAAGCTGCGAGGAGCTCACCTTTGAACAGCGCTGCATGGGGTGGCTAAAGGCTTTCATGTCAGTAATCATAGAATGCATAATCATGAAATGTCCTCGGGTTGCCTGCAGCATGGTGGTGTGAAATGGCCGAAAGCAGCTGTGGACAGCATGGTTGATATTAAATTAATAATAAATGAGACATTTGTCACCAACCCCCCTTCAGCCAATCACAAATCGGGACGATTATGAAACACAATGTAATTTTAATACGTTGAGTTAATGTTTTCATTTTAATTATTTCATGATATATTGATTCAATTATGTTTGTATTTATTCCTGTGTATAATTCATAATGTGTTATTGTTTTATTTAGCATGGGCCGTGTTTAATTACTTCAGGGTGGACTGGCATTTTGATGAAGACACTTTAAAGATCAATCCATTCATAACTAATCACCAGTTTTTTTTCAAATTGCATGATTTAATGTATCTGTAAGCTTCATCACAGCTGAACATTTGTCTGTCGCTTGTATGAGGCTGAAGAGACGGGTGACCTCATTTCCGTGATTATATTTACAGTCCTTTGCTCTCTGGTGAGCTCAGGCCAGCTTGTATAGTTCCCCCTATACGAGTCAATATTGTTTTGTACCTAAATTCCTCCATCGCCAACCTTACAAACATTTGGAAAGAGTAAGGCCAGGACAACAATGACGATAAGAAGTCCGCACTAGAGCAAATTTCCTTGAATTTCCTCTGGTTGAAATCTACCTCACAGCTCTGACCACCATTATTTTTCCTCACCGTCTCTGAAAGAGAGCTCAAAGAGAAACATGACACAGCCTGCTGATATGAAAGAAGGTTAGGGTTGTAAAGTTCACAAAGCTTTTCTTATTTCTCTTTTACGGCAATGAAGATTATCCCATCAGTTCATTTTATTGGAACATCAGTGAGTTTGGAGATAAGACTGTGTTAGAGGAAGTGGGTGCTGGTTAGACTGGTGCGTGCCTGCTGAGGATACCGTTTCACTTAGCTATCAGTGACAGGTTTTCACTCCTAATTTGTCAAATTCGGCAGCTTGGACAGTAGCCCTACCAGTGTTGTTGTTGAGACCATTTAAACCAAGACCAGATTGTATGGAGACCAAAGCTTTGAGCGGTTGAGATCAAGTCAAGACCTAGACCAAAGTGTATTGAGGCCAAGGCGTTGAAGGGTTGAGACCAAGTCAAGGCCTAGACCAGAGTGTATTGAGGCCAAGGCGTTGAAGGGTTGAGACCAAGTCAAGACCTAGACCAGAGTGTATTGAGGCCAAGGCTTTGACGGGTTGAGACCAAGTCAAGACCAGATTGTATAAATACCATGCATGACCAGGGATTTGAGGGGTTGAGACCAAGTCAAAACCAAGACTGGAGTGAATGACGAACAATACTTTGAGGGGTTGAGACCAAGTCAAGACCAAGACTGGAGTGAATGACGAACAATACTTTGAGGGGTTGAGACCAAGACCAGATTGTATTGAGACCATGACCAGGGCTTTGAGGGGTTTGGACCAAGTCAAGACCAAAACCAGATCTTTGAGGGTTCGAGACTCATGCATTCATTCCCTCAATGAATGACAGTTCAAATGTAGAGCATGCAAACCACAACCCCTTTACAAATGTACCTAAAAGAACTACATTCCCACTGAAAACAAATGAAGACCCCTCTTTGTTCCCCTTATCTTTGTGCCATATATACTGTACATGAGTATCTTTGAGTGGAGCATGAGAAATGCCTTGATAAACCAATTATAAGGTCATGCACAGGTGAATTGAGGGGATATCCCTTGGATCCTAGAAATCCTAGAAATCCTACTTCATGTATAATTCACCGGTCTCATTCGGCAACTTCACCGTCCCTGATTGACCTTAATGAAAGGATTTCCACTTGACCCTGACTTTTCTTTTGACCTGTAATTTATCTACTGTCAGTCAGCAGGATATTTTTTTTTTCTTTTCCCTCCTCGCCACACAATTTTTTTTTTCACGAATGATAAAGTCTCATTTATTACCATAGGTACTTAATCTTAGCACTCATTGGAAACATCTGGTTGATAAATGGCTTGCATGAAATTAAACAGTAAATGAACACAGAGGGTATCATGGATGGTTGCTCGTCTCTCTTGGGGTATCCAGGGCAATGAATACATAAATTACACAACGTTAAGGCAGGATGAACACAGCGGCCATTAACACGAGATGGGTAAATTTGTTGTGTTTGTGGGACATGGCTCAACACAGGTTCTAAAAGGGGAGGCAACGAGTACCAATTATGCAATAATGACAACTGTGTTTCATGCAAAAACTTCCAGCATATATGCATTCTGGAAGGGATTTATAAGAAGTCTAGAAAAAAGAAAATTATGTAATTAATGTGTTTTTTTTATTATAAAATCATATATTTAATTCCAATATTATGCGTATATGGGCAGTAAGTAATGGCTGCTATCATGTAAAGACATACTTTGAGTCAAATGAATTTAAAAATCAAAACACGATTTTAGAAACGTCGAACATGGTGTCACCAAGGTTACCAAGGGCTCTGCACAAGAGCTGATAAATCCTCCTTTTAGGAATGGAGCTTTTCAGTATGTGCTACGTAACATGACAGCCACTGTCAGAAACATATTAGAGGGAGATTGGGGAATAGAAAGCCTGTGGTTGGGATTCATTACACACACACACACACACAAAAACGCACACCAGTGATAGCATGAAGCGCTTCATATATAATGTGATTTTTCTAGCCACTGGGCCCTCTCGCTTGTTTACCCCCGGAGCATGAAGAAAAGAAGAAAGTGAGGGAGGAAACGGAGGAAGAAGGAAAAAAAGAAGAAGTTTGCTCCAGACCTTTGCCATGTTTTTTTTCTTCTTTGTTTTTTGTCTTCTGGCATTTGCAATTAGCACAAGGCGGCCAACTGACACTGAGAAAGAGATGCTGTCCATCAGTTTGTCACCGACTCTTATTCCTCCCTTTGTCGAGCGGAGATTTTCCCCCGGTGAACTGCGACCGAGCGAACGTGTCCTTTTCTGAGCGATGGCCCTGCCCTGTAATGAGGGTACGACTACTCGTCTTCAATGGCTGTTAATTATACTCCGCTGTTAATTATACTCCGCTTTATAGCGCGCCGTGTGTGTGTGGTGCATGAAAAGTGAGGGGGAGTAAAGGCACAGGGGATTATGGGAGGAGAGGTATCAAATGGCAACCTAAAGCTATTCAGCAGCATGTGACACATACACAATTAGGTCAGAGTTTACAGGATGGAGGAGTGTCTTTGGGCTAGCCCTGGAAGAAAACATTGTTTTTCTTACTCACATACAACACACATGTGCTACTAGTTATAATTATATTATTACATCATGCAAGATAGTGTAAAAAGACATAATTGGCTCTATTCTTCCAGCAAGTAATGCAGCTGTTTGGTAAACAACGTGTGTGCAAAAGAGTTATGAATGATTTATGGTGCAGGCTTTTACATTTTAAATGAGCCATTGTGGTCAGCGGTGGGGAATCAAACCTCAACCATTAATCACGGCTTAGGCCGATCCGGTGTCTGCCGAATCCGGACTCGCATTAATCTCTTCCTTTTTAGTGGCGCTCCGACAGAAACAGTGACCCGCTAAAGCCCTGAACACATGCAGACACGTCATGCGTGTGTTCAGGGCAGATGCATTGACAGTGATACAGTGCATACCGAAGCAAAACGCCCCAAATGTAAACCTTTTCCTCGGTTGCTTATTCTAAAAATAACGGGTCCCAAACTCTGGGCAACGAAGGGTTAAACCCGGTATGTTCATGCAAAAGAAATGTAATTACTTCTCTTTGCATGGATCCTCTGCTTGGGCCCAACAGGGCCTCCTGTGGTGGTGGATGTCTTGTAAAACATGAGCTGTATTAATGATGTATTAATAATGAGTTTTTGGCATTTCGATAAAAAAAAGCAATGACATTATAGGCGTTAGTTGCAGTGTCAAAAAATAAATAAAAAATGCATGACTTGTTTTATGCAGAGGTTGTGAGGAAACATATCCACTCTCAGTTGTTGAACACTATCATGACATTTTCGCTCTCTATACGGCGCCCGAGCCCATCACGAGGTGTTTAACGCCATCGGCCTCTGTAATGGGGCGTCGCTTTTCATAATTTTGCGAAAGAGAAAGCAGGATGTATTTCTTTTTATACGATTCCCTGCAGCCGGCGGTTATGAGCGTTTACGGAGCTAGTTCCTCCCCCATAAGTCACGAGCAGGGCTCGTATTGTTCGGTCAGTATCAGACTCGGGGTAGTGAAAGATTAACAAAGTGTAAATCAAAGTACTTTTACACATCAGGCATGATGGCTGAGATCAATCACTGCTGGACATGGTGGACAAGCCTATTACAGCAAGTGCCACTCGGCGTAAATCTCTCCCGCGACAGCGGCGGCGGCGAGCCTCGCGATCAGAATTCACAAGTGAATGATTGCGAAATTATAATTTCTGCACTGGCAGAGAGGAAGTGAAGATTATTGATTAGAATGCATTCAACATACATATATATATTTTTACTATTTAGCTCAAAACCAAAATGGTTTCCCTTACGTTCACGCTGATCTGTTGTCGCTACCGAGTAAATTTTCCGCTCTCCTTTGCCGGTGCTTCAGAGAGTCTTGGCTCTATTACGGCTCTATAGGGCACTTTCCACCAGTGTCTATTTGACAGAGCCATCACTTTAGGTCCATTACTCTCCGTCTGCTCCTTCCACCAATAATGCCACTGCAACCACTGAGCGGGATCTTAATGGAAAATGATATGCTTGTTGGCAGCTCAGTGTAGCAGTACTGCAGTGACCCGTAACATGTCATAATGAAATGAAAGGACGCCGAGATGGGGAGGAGGAGAAGAAGGCGCCTGTTAAGAAATGCCTTTCTCGCAATGGGTTGAGGAGAATAGACTTGGAGAAGCTATAGCCTCTTTGAGAGCAGAAAAAAACAGTATAAAATAGCTGATTTCATGAATGAACTCGGATGAATATTCCAGGCCTCTTGAATAACAAAATACTGGCAACACATTGTGATCCCTCAAGAGGATCCTGTTTGTGGAATAATACTGACAGCATTCAAAATAGAAAGAAATCGAACCCATGCCCCTGTGAGAAAGCTAGAAACAATAAAGCCATATGTCTTTGTTTCTAATATAGCCAGAGAGAATAGTCTCACTATGTGGCCACTGTGGGGTTTTTCCGCTAATGTGGGCACGTTTTCTCCTCCAGTAACCAACTCCGTTGTCTAGATTCCAGCTGTGGGACAGAGTTGTTCACAAATATTGACAGGACCCTCCAAGAGCACCGCATAATGGTGCAAGTGGAATCCATTTCACTATGTAGTGCACCCTTAGAGAATATAAGCACTTAAAATCTCCTCATCCATATTTTGCAGCGTCAGCGAAAAACACCGACTGGTGGGGAATAGAATCGGGGAAGAGGGTGCTAAAGCTGAGCAGCACCGTAATGCGATGATCACCTTCGCAGGTTGGTATCAGTGTTTCCAGCATCCAGCAGTGAACTGCAGTCTCTGAGACTGTAAAGACACATCCACATTCACACAGAGAGAGAGACAGACAGACGGATGGAAGGAAGACTCCTAGCTTCATCGTTAGTTGGCATAAATATCATGTGAAGCATACTTTTCATGCCGAAAAACAAAATCGGTATTCCGCAGTCGGTTTTGGCTCAGTTCAAAACGAGTTCAAACACCAACAAACTTTTGGCTTACATTGTATCACGTTGTGGCACTTGGATCTTGGTTAAAAGCATTCCATGCCCCGCAGTACGGCTCAGTGTAATTCGAATGATAAACATGCGTTTGCTTCAAATTCGGGAAAGCTATTTCATGGGGAGAAAATAACCAAATACTGCTCACTCTTTTTCCTCCTCTTGGCAAAGCTAATAAAAGTAACCCACACAAGTGTGATCTCTCTCTCTCTCTCATTCGAGGACCAGAGGAGGATTCGTGCATAACATCTTTGACTAAAAACATCCGATTACAGCTGATCCCACTCTTCCTCTTCAAGGTCCACATAGGTTTACATTCTCACAAGTTAATCACATTAGGCCTCCAAATAATCACGTTTGCGTTCGGCCTTACACACATTCGGAACAAAATTCCAGAAGCATATTCGGTGCGGTTGATTCCACTTTCTCGTAGTCGTTTCTTCAGACCCTGGTAAACAGGCTTTGCTAGACATGAATTTAAATCTCCTAGTAAGCACTTAATGTAATGTCCATCCTCAAATGATATTATACTGCAGTGTGGTCTTCTCAGGCTCTTTTACAGTTCAATCAATATGCAAACAGAGACAACTCTCCCCAGAGCTCCAACGGGTTACACATTTCAAACATAAATGGTTTTCCGAATGGGATCCAACTTCATCTGGGGTTCGCTTTAACATTTGAATAAACCTCCGAGCTTCCACAGAACATGTTCCTTTTTAAGACTGTGGGATCATGAATCTGCCCTTTTAATCAATACTTCTCGGAGCTGCTCCAACTTGAGGGAGCATGAATCACTGCAGCTTCCCCACATGCTTGCTTAATTATGAACATCCCACTCGGAAACAAGTGGTGAGCCGAAACACTTCAATTGCGATCTCATATTATCCGTCACCTACAGTTAATAAATGCTGAACGCTGCTATGAATTACAAATCATTTCCAAGCAATGCAGTAATGGAGGTGTTTAGCTTAAATGAGGTGTGCATCCTTGTTCATGAAGAGCGATGCAGGATTGATTGAATTCTTCAGCACACAGCCATTAAAGGATACCATTGTCAAAAGATGTAAGGCATAAACAATTCCACATAATGATCATGCTGATTGATTTTAATCTCCAGGAAGCACGGATATAATATAGATATGACCCACAATGTTGCATTCATTCATGTGCGTAAAGAGAAGAATAAAATGAAATGCAAACATATTCAGATATAACTGGTGGGGGGTCTTCTTCGTGCTTTTATTGTGAAATGCAGTCTGTACATTTAGACTTTGCAATGCAACATTTGTTGAATGGAAATACAGAGGTGGGGAAATAAAACAATACAAACCCATTAAGATGTATTTTGTTTTCTATAAGCTTAAGCTTATTCTTTGCATTCTTTTAGTTTTTTCTGAAGTTCATCACATACTTGAACATATATATTCCATTCAATGGATTGCAGAGATTATAGGACTCAGATTTCCTTCAAATAAATATAAGCTAACATTACGTTTTCTATGAACACTATACCAAAAGAAATGTCAACGGCCCGAGAATAGAGCCCTGAGGAATTCCAAAATAAGAGCTTAGGTTTTTTAACCCAAACAAATTCCTCCCTTGGAAGTAATAATAAGTCAAAATTAAAAACCTTACTATTAATGGACTAAACGTATTTAGTCTGTCAAGTAGAATTTCATCTCCAGCTTTATTAAAATTAGTCAGATATAGCAGCATGTAAACAGAAAGTGTCTTGGAATTAGTTTTCATTTTCAAACATTTGGCCACCATTCACAAGTGTCGTCTGTTTTGCAGTGGGTCAACTGCCCAGACTGAAGCTTTCCAAAAGATGTGGTGCATTTATAGATAACCTAGGAAAGGGCGGCTTGAAGACAACTTTCAATAATTTTTCAAAAGGAAATATTGAGTTCAATAGAGCGACAATAACTATGCCCTAACGCATCATGGGCGCTTTTCTACTTCTAGGTTTTGGCTTTAGGGAGGAGCTGTTTTTATTTGCCAAGTGAAATGGATTGTGTTTATAATGCTATCTCATGGGCACTTTTTTACCAGTGAAGAGGAAGGAACATCAAGTAGAAAGGTTATAATCATAGCAAGGGAACCAAGAGCTCAGTCTCATCTATATCCTCCATCCAGATTGCCATCTGAGAAAGATTTCCCTTTTAACAGAGAAATGTACCTATATAATTGGGACACATTTCGTTTCCACCATAATCATAACTCCCTTGTTGATAATTATGTTTTTGGCCACCCACTCCAAAGGATATCTAGATCTAGCCAGTCAGGGATCGTCAGCCCTGTATCATTACAACCACAACCATTCCACAATGATTAAAATAGTGTAAACCATTCAATTTAGAGGTGTAAGTTAAATGGGAAAATGACAGTATTCAGGATGATTTTCAAGGTAAGTGGGTTTCATTTTGTAGCTGATGGTAGTGAGGCTTTTTGTTCCTAGCACTCAGTCACCGACAATTGCTTCACATTTTCTGTTGTTATAACAATACTGTGGGTTATAGCCTTAAATTCTTTTGTTTCTTGGTGAAGGAGAGAGTTTCTTTATGTTCACAAATAATTGTAAGGCTGTCCTTGGCCATGGGAAAAACATCTGAGGAGTATTCAATTAAATGGTATTTCCTTTTGAAATAATTCAAGCTCTTTATGGAAAACAATGTCACCTAAGCTCTGAAAAGGCCCTGTGAGGCATTGCAGAGTATATGCGGCAATTATTAAAATGGGCACAAGCCATCTTATCCTTGGGATGTTGGCGAAGAAGAGAAAATACATGACAATAAGAGGGTTTAATAGCGCAGCGAAGATCCAAGACTCTCTTCATCTTAAAGAATATATTAAATTGGATACCAGCTAACTAAAGTCATGAAGTCTTCAAAGCTCATAAAGAATTCTTCCAAGTTAAATAAACTCCAGAGAAGTCTGTGAAAACAGTTCTGTCGACAATTGGAAGCTGCAGGATACACGCTTGATTGAATGGTACTCACCCTCCTGGGAAGCCAGATGTGTTATTGCACAAGTGTGTTAATAAGCAGCCATATAATCCATTACTACACAAGCATGTGTCTGCTACTTTTACTCACAAATGGAACAAAAAGGGAGTGTTTCACAGCGGTGTGTCAGACATATTTCTGCCACTTAAATCAATGCCCAAGCTGCGATGTGTGCAGAACCTGTATTTTAAATCAGTGGCCAGAAAAAGAAAAAAAAAAATATATAGCTTGGCTAACCGTTCCATATCTATAAAGAGAGAACGGCAGAAAGGGAGATTTTTAAACCTCAAAATTCCAGGATTTGACTGCACATCCACTCAGATCTGGGCTCCTTAATGACATTACGTGTTACAGACAGTTTTCTACACCAAGAAGTGTGTGACTCACTGTATTTGAATGCTGATGAGACCGCAATGGGGGGCGTCCAAGTGGCATGCTGATCCCGATAGAAAGAGGCCTCATTCATATTCAGGCCTGATAGCGACTTTAGTCAAACAAAGTACATCTTTCCCTTCTCCCTGCAGTCTTTTAATGACTCTGGGATTTGTAGATAGAAACAAACACCGAGAATAAGGCTCCATGATGGACCCGTAATTGTATTTTCATTGCTGAAAACTGTGTTTGCTTATGCTGATCTTATCTGGGCTTATTAAAAATGATCATAATCAATATGACTGAGTATTAGGAGAAAATTAGGAACTACTGTGTGATTGAATACAAATGCAATTGCTATTCAACCTTGGGCCTTATCGTAAAAATGACATGTCTCTGCTTTAGACAAGAACATTCAATATCTCCACCAGGATTAATATAATATTTGACCCCTATGAAATGTTGATAAATGCTAAGTAGCGCTTGTGTGGCAGCTTTTCCTGTGTATTTGTACTTCTTGTTGAAGCCACCGCCAGAGCTTTTTTTGGGGGAAAGAAACCCTGTCACACATAACTCTCGACTGGACGATACTCCATTTCCAGCAATTGCTGGCTTGCAACAGCAACATAAGGGAAGACAAGCATCTATAATGTACTAGTAGTAGCCGCATTACTTTATCGATCCCACGGTTGGAAGGTCCTTTATCACAGAAATGCCACATGTGATTCAATATACAGAAAGAAAAACAATCAGGACTCTGTCATGTCGACATTACAGAATAATCAGTGACATGCAGTAAATAATGATGCACTGCCTACCTGTGGAGCGGTGTTTGCTCCGTGCTATGACCCTCTTTGCAGACAGCTTGAGGAAAGCAAAACATTTTGCAGAACACTTCCTGAGTTGGATAATTAGCAGCACATTAATACAAGTTAGTGCAATGTGAGTCTGCATTGAAAACCATAACTTACAAGCGCAAAACCCACAAAATGCTGATAAATTGTATAGTTGGGGATAATGCGATGTACGCCGAAGCCTCAAACATATATTTAATCAGGCATAGATTTGATTAATTGCGCAGTAATGTAACACACCCTTTTTTTTTAAATATATAATTCATAGTATAAATTTGCATTGGTAAATAGATACACTTTAGCTCATACTGGAAAATTTGCATTGTTAATATCCACGCTTCAGCAAAGTGGCATAATTATGCCATTTACTGTCTGATTACCGGACATTTATAACTTTTGTTTACTTCTGCAGACTACAGGTCAATAGTATGTGCCGTCGAAAGATAAATGATGTTCCCCGTGTGGACATCCAGCTCCCGAGAATGAGTAACCAAGCAGATCACATCATTCTGTACACTTACCCTCTTTAAATCAGTCAATTAACTCAAAGACACACGTACCTGTCCGCTTAATTGTCTCCCCAGTGCTTAATTATCTCTATACATTTTAGGGAGATGAAGCCTGAATCTGCCAGATGAGAAAATAAAATAAAAAATACAGCTCCAGCTTGTTAGTGCTTGGATATTGATGTGGCATGAAAGGCGAGATGCTCAATATAGAACCATTTGGAGGTAAAAATGGCCACAGAGATCTAGCTTCACTGTGTTTTGACAAGACTTAAAATATAGAATGAAGGAAAGAAGGAAGGGGGTGTGAGGCGAGAGCTTGTGTTCACATATTTTGACAAAATAGATGATGCTTTTCTCTCACAACAAATCACAAATACACAAGTATGCTGAATAATTACATTCAAAACCTGTCTTTATTATATTTATATTTATTTGCAGTGTAATATAGAATTGCAAGATGAGAAAGAAGACTATGGAATGTTGGAGAAGATCCTTTGGGTATTGTCATCCGGTCGTAAAATGTTTCAGACAGTCAAATAGTTTATAGACCAACTTTGTTTGGAGTAGTTTGACAGGTCATTTCCCCTAATGTGTTCATTAAATCAATGTGAACTTTTATATCTTCAATTAAAAAAAAAAAAAAATGTGATAAATGCCAAAATGCGTGATATAATGTGTTCCGGTTCAGCGACACACATTCAATGCAGCGCTTGAAATGAATGTTATCCCAAGGCAAACTGTAGGGAGCGACTCTCACGGTGCTCATAATGCTATAATGAAGAGATGGATGTTGACATCTGATAGCTGGCTTCTCATATTTGCAAAGTGAAATGAACAGAGAGTACACTGCATGAAATCACATGCTCGTGTTTAACTATACCTTCAGGGTTTGTGGCTGCAATGGAAATGAGAAAAGGTAAATTACGGACAAAGTACAGGCGAGTCCATCAGGCTTAACTAAATTTCGAGCTGAATGCAATGGGTTACTGCCAAGAGCCTGCTACATTTCTCCTCAAGTGGCTGTACCAATACAGCTATTCCGCAGACGAGAAGAATAAATGCATACCGTTATGGGGTTTAAATATGTAATTCATTGTTAGACCTCTTGAGGCAAATTTACATAAAGCATCTATATATTCTATAGCCTCAGACTGTAAATGAACCTTCTGGGAAGCGAACAATTCCTTGCACCCTTCAGGTCCAGTAGATTTGCATCTTATCTATTTCTGGTGCAGTGCCAGAAATGGTCAGTGTTTTCATTAAAGGCCCAATAGATGCATTCTAAACTAAACTTTTCACCTTGCCCGAGTATCATTTGGCAGGAGATCAAACGAAATCCACAGAGCCAATGAGAGATGGCAGATGCTGGTGCATTTGGTCCAGGGATCTACATGGTAATCAGTGCAGAGATCTACATGTTGTTAAAGTAACAGAACTGTTTAGAAAAAGGGTCTTACTATACACCAAACACGTCTCTTTTTTTCTATTGTCTCTTGTTTTTTTTCCACGTGTCACTTATGTGTTTATAATCATAGTACGCAGAAGTCCATGTAAAGAGGAGGTGATGGGAGGGTCAAACAAACACAGGACTTTCACCCAGGAGGCTGCTGT
The DNA here is from genome assembly GCF_910589615.1 of Taurulus bubalis. Taxonomy (NCBI): domain Eukaryota; kingdom Metazoa; phylum Chordata; class Actinopteri; order Perciformes; family Cottidae; genus Taurulus; species Taurulus bubalis. The sequence continues at coordinate 8,668,894 of NC_136609.1, forward strand.
TTGTGTGCCATGTGCCACCAAAAGTCAACGTTCACTTATAGACATTTCTGTTGGTAACTTAAATGTGATATGGTGTTTTACTTAACCGACCCAAACAGGTTTGTTGCCTTAACAATTCCAGGTAGCTTTTGTTGCTTTTCTATTACACTCATGATGCTATTAATATGAGTGGGTCCACCACCTTGTCTTTATTGCAACAGATATTGCATCCACAGTAGATTCGACTAGACATTTACCGTCTCCATCAGCTAGCGCCACCTGGACCGTGTGTCAGTGCTAATTAGCAAGTATAATAAGGTACTGACCATTGGCACCATCATACCTCCATGCATTCTTGTCTTTTCTTAGATGTGGAAAGTAAATCTGACCAAAATATTCAACCGTATCAAAACTACCCAAATCACTTTACCAAGTTTTCGACAGAGGTCAAGTCCTGGTTGCAACAGTCAAAGACTTTTCCCTCTCTGTCTCACAGCCAATGTCGACAACACTATTTCACTTAAGCTCTTTCCCCCGATTAGAATGTTCTCCACGGTCCTGATAATTAGCCTGTTAATTGCCCCTACTTTCAGAAATGCATTTGAGCATTGAATTGATATTCAACACAAATGAGTCCTTGCAGGTTTCATTCAACGGGTCCCAGCTGTTGGATTCACCGCCAATGGAACTCATAAGAGAAACACAATCAGATTTTATGGTTTTTTTTCTCCCCCCTCAATATTAGATTCATGGAGCATTATAAAATTGTACAAAAAAAAGCTGGGTGTTTAACTTTTGTTGGCATTCATGATGGATCTTGTTCCATGCAAGCAGCATGCTTATTATGAGGGGTAAATCGCATACGACCATTGCTACTGTAGTTTAGAAAAAAATAAAAATAAACATTGCTATTTTATCTGTGAACAATTTCCCCTCAACTCGCCCGGAAAACGTCCAATAACACTCACACACATGCATGCACAAGCACACACACACACCCACACACACACACACACACACACACACACACACACACACACACACACACACACACACACTGCCTTCCCTTCTGACAGTGGGTCTGTTTTGCGGAGCATAAGTACATCTTCCTCTCCGTTCAATCTGCATGGCAAAGAAACATGTCTCCCCCTCCCTCCCCTCTCCAATGCCTTGACAGTTTGAGGCTGAAAACCCATCAGGCTGCTCAGTTCCACGCATGAGAGAATTCCCGTTAAGGCTCCCACTGAGGAAAATGGGCCCTGTCCCTTCATTTAACCACCTCAGTCAAGAGGAGGGCCTATTGATGCATTTGGAACTAACTAGCTGTTTCAGAAACCCATCTCTTTGCTCGTTGCATTTTTATTATGTTCTCTATTTAATACACCACGTTCCATTCTGTCCTTTTTAACAACATTACTGCTGTTTTGCTGAAATAAATCCAGGACTGTAATGTCACTGGAAACTGTTACAAAAGTCTCCCCATTAGCCATTTGGCATGCAGAGTACAATGCAAAGACAGAAAAGGTTTTTGTATCTAACTCGGATATAGAGTCAGCCATAAAAATACATCTTTATTGTGTAGTTTCTGAGGCTGAACAAATAAATCTTGTGTTAACTGTTACTTGACGTGAGGGAAGAGTTGTGAGCACCTGTATTCTGTTCACGTCGAGGCTGCTTTGCAGTCAAGGTGAAAGGTCGTCATTACTCTGTCGAGCTCGCAGCCAAAATTAATGTAGAAAAGCAAAAGAAATGTATAGAAGAAAATCTGCTTTATCAGCATGCTTTCTTTGAACTTTGCTTTTGAGAGTGGGTGTTGACACTATTAGCCCGCAATGCAATGATTGTGAATCATATCTGGATAATGAATCTTTAGAGGCAGATGGTTTACAAAGTATCAAACACCACGATGAATAAAACATAATGAAATCCTAAAATGTATTCAATAGTAACACGGTTACAGACTTTTTAAATTGACAGCAGAGTTGCAAAAAGTTACAACAACAAAAATTGAGAGCAAATGACTCGTTTGTAAGTATAAAATATATAAACTGAGAATTAATGATGTATTAGTTTTGCTTATGAAACGAGAATTTTTGTCTGCAAATCAAAAACCGTTGCTCCCGATGTGAAATGCAGAGCAATATGATCATTAATCAATAAGTCAACTTATTGATTAATAAGGTTTATTTTTTGAGAGCAAATATTTTTGATTTGCAGCCAAAAATTCTAGTTTCATAAGCAAAACTAACAAATAATGTATTCTAAGTTCTTATAGTTTTACTTGCTAATGAGAAATTTGCTCTCAAAACATTTATTTTTATTTGCATAATAAAGACACAAATATACCTTCACGTCAAGTGTGATACACATTCAGTCCAAAGTGTCACGATCAGTTTCATTTGAGCTTCTCTTTACTAAATGCTCTGCTACGGCTGTACTGGGCCTGCATTCCCCCACATTTTGTCAAACTTTAATTTGGTAAATCACAGAGGCTTTTATTCTGAAGCCGCGGCAGACACATTTGCTGCGTTGGTCACCGAGGTTAAGGCCGACTGCTTTTGTTCGCTCTAGCTTTTGTAACCAACAAGATATTGTACATTTGAAGCGCTGTTTGCAGGGGGCGGGGGGTAAAATACAATGGAGAGCAGAAGAACCAGCACATGTCATCAAGGGCTACAGTGTTACCTCATGCTGTGTGCATACATTGACATAAGCTCAACACTGACATCTGCTTGTAGTCACTACATCATGCTGTACCTACTGTAGGAGTCCCCTTCACATCTTTTTTTCAGCACTATGTTTTTTGCACATCGCAGTGTGGAATAAGGACATTAGGCTCAGACTCACAATAGCACTTCTGCGCCCCCCTCACGATACAGCGTCATCGAACCCGCGGGGAAATTCCCCACCCCCCCAACGCTCTCAGCTGTTGTAATCGCACCACCGACGTCTCCCGTCTCCACTCTCGAGAGCTAGGCCGCATTCACCGGGAACGTAGCCATGGAGACGTGCAATTATCCAGCACATCAACAATTCGTGCTGAATAATTTTATCAGCGACCGAATGGGTGCCATAGCAGCAGCACCCCCCCCCCACACACACACACACACACACCATGTTCCATCTACCTCATTTAGTCCTGTGCTCGTCGGCTACGCGTTTCAACCAAAACTCTCGTCAGTGGGAGTGAATATAGCGCGCAGGCAAATTGCAAATTGCTGCACACGGGTGACACAGACTTATCAGTGAAGAGTTCCCTCTGAACTCTCTGCTGCTCAGCCCCGAGGACAGTAATAAAACTTGTGATTTAACTGTCTTTTCTGGCTGCGATCGACCCGGCAGCGACAATATTATTGACTGAATTACTCTCAGGATATGCTCGCTGTCAGTCTTAAAAAAGGAAAGGGAGGAAAAAAAGAAAAGCACACAGTGGCAGTCGGGGTGAGAGAAAGCTGCAGCAGCGCTCTTGGGAGACTTAAGACAAAGATATATTCAATATTCAGTCTTTAAAACAGAGTACACAACTTTTATTTGAAACTACAAGTTGACTAAAAGCACATCCTTTTTTACGGGGGTATTCTTTATTGCATTTCTTCTGGGAAAGTGATGCCGGCGAGCCACATGGAACATGGTGATGGCTGTCTGGAAACCCACTTTAATTGGATACGTGTGGCTCGCCAACGCGGCAGGTAGAGCGGCACGTGCTGCGGTTACGCTTCTCGTTGAGAATGAGTGTTAATAAGGCAAACTAGAAATAGTTTAACTTCAGTTATGGGAAGATGTGAGTTTGTTATGGAACTTTAACCACACATAGCACATAATGGTGGGTTCAAAGTGAAAAACATGCCCCTACGCTGGTCAGATTTTTTCGGGTGGGGGTCGGGGGGGAGTGAAAAATACAATTACTAAATGTATGAAGGACACTAATACATGCGATAAGTAGCTGACAAAATAAATGAAAATAACATGCTCTACTGGAGGGATGAACACTGTAATAAACAAGCTGCAGCAAAAGTGACAAAGTGCCTTCTAGAATGCTCTTCAATTGGAGACAATTGGATAAAAATCCCACTTTAAGCGGAAAAACTTGATAAAAAAACTCTCTGGGATGCCCATCCAATGGAGAACAATGATGCATTCTCCTCTAGGATGCCTTTTCACTGGAGAAAATGTGGTGACCTCCCCTCTGGAATGCGATCTAGGATGCCTTTCCAGTGGAGAAAACATGATGAAGTGTCATCTCGGATGCCTTTCCAAAAGAGACAACGTGATGTAATACCCTTAAAATTGAGAAAATGTGATGGAATTCCATCTTGGATGTGGAGAAAACATGATTAAGTTCCTTCTAAAATACCCTTTCAATGGAAGAAAAATGCAATTGTAGAAAAAGCAGCTGGTGTCTTTTTCCTATCCCCCCCCCCCCCCCCCCCCCTCCCCCTCAACAGCCTGAGTCCACCACTGCTAGAACCCATATACTGTATCTCATTGGTATTCTTGTATGCAGCTGTATAGAAGCGCTACATATTGAGGTTTAACTAATTATATCCACCCGTTTGTGACACTAAAGCTCAACTCAGACCAACTCCACATCCGCCAATACACTTCTCCACCACACCACCACCTTTCTTTCTACCAGATTTTCCTCATGCTCCCTCTCCTGTCGCTAATTCCTCTTTTGAATTAAGTCCACCGGAGGCGCTGCCGTTCTCCTGAACCGTAGGATCCCATTAGTATCAGCGTTAACGCGATCCCACCGACTGCTCATCACGGCCCAGATCCCTGTCTCGGGGGGGCGGGACAATAAAGCAGGAACTGCACAACCACTAGTCTCTCCATCGCCTCAGGGAGAAGGCAGTGAGGGAGAGAGAGCGGGCGGGTGTGTCGCGTCGGTGTTGGCGATGGCGGGGTTTCGCCTCCGATTACAGAAGTCAAAGGTCAAACTAGCAGGGTTGGTGTCAAGTCAGGACACGAGCCCTGTGTGTGCACTCTGACACATGCTGTCCCGAGCTGCCCTGCCGAGCATGTCACAGCGGGGCGTCGGTGCTCGGTCCTGTTCAGAGAAACACTGCAGTGAGTGGTGCTTTGCTATCCTCCTGAAGTACACCCATTGAACAGGACGCTGATCAAGAGGTTGAGAGGACACAGTGTGCATAAAAGCACAGAAGAGAATAACGAAAGCATTCTTTAAAATCACGCTATGTCGGATGAAATAATAGAGAAGGATACAGAGCTCTTTTCTGTCATCACGGATGCCAGAGAAATAATCAAAAGCGGTTTGTGTCCCAGATACGTTGACAAGTAAGTGTACAGGATATAATGGATCCAAGCTAAAAGACGGTTATATAACAGCCCCGTAATAAATTATTGTCATGTCCAATGTCCATGCTGTACATTAGACATCTCTAGTCAGCTGATTAATGAGCCATTGGTAACGAAACATGGATGATGCCAAACAGCTAGTGCAACAATGATATAATACCCCTCCCAAACTGTAGAACTATACAGTATGAGATGGAATACAATGCCACTGCTCTATGTGTGTAACCCCAACCCTGCAGCATCTACTGAGGCATACTGTGATGCTTTTAGTGCCCTGAAACAGTGGGAACATTCTCCGCCAATGCACTTCATTTATGTAAATAACCTTGGCCAGTATTATGACAGATTTCCTCTTTGAATTGGAGATTATGTTTGTAAAGACGGCAGCAGGGATAAAGAGATTTGTTGTACTTGCTTAAAGCGTCTGAGTGCATGTGTGAAGGTAAAATGGACTTTCTAATGGAGAGAAGCTTCACACTCTTTGGGGGAGGAGGGGGGGGGGGGGGGGGGGGGGGGGGGGGGATTGTTTATTGCTATTTTGACCTTATAGAAATATTCTCGAGTGAAGGACAGGGGGATGTTATCATCGCTGCTGGGCGTCTGCAATTATCTACAAGAAAAAGCTTTGATTCTTTCGACTGATACTCTTTCTTTCACTTGCAGTCTGAAATAGAGAATTAAAAGCGCTCGTCCCCAGAGGCTTCACCAAAATAAACGCGGAAGAAAAAAAAAATAGTCTGTAATTTACACAACCGGTGTTACTCTAAAAGGACACAACTGACACACACATACAACATATATATAGATATATACACCGTACTGCCCATTGTTTGTACTGAAACGTGCATGTGGGATGCTGTCAAGTGCGAAAATCACGGTGGAGAAAACTAGTCCTGGCGAGCCTCGTGATTTGCCCAAATTGCAGCACTTAAAGTCCCACGTGAGAGCTGTTCTTGTTCTTCATCCTCCACAGACGACGGAGGCTCCATGACAAAAGAATCTCGAGCACCTTGGTTCTCACTTGAATCTCACAAGAATCTCACAAGAATCTCGAGCACAAGAATCTCACAAGAATCTCGAGCACCGTGGTTCTCACTTGAAGAGATCGGTCAGTTGGAGCGGCGAGGCAAATTTTCTTTTGTAGGTTATTGTACAAATCTGACATTTCTTGCATAACCTCAAGAGTTAAACAATTGACTTTGTATGCGGCGGCTTTGAAAAGGTAACTGTGACCTCATGCCTTTCATGAATAATTCACGTTCTCATTTCAAGTGTTTCCAATAAATTATGTTTGTAGTCGGCAACCTTTTGACCTTTTTGATCCTGTAATCGCCAGTCCATCCTTTGAGTGTGTATAGAATATTCTGGTGTTTTCCAACATTTTACCGTAGAGTTTCTAGCGCCATTGATCGGTTTACTTCTTTTTTTTTTACCACCACTCTGTCAGATCCGCTTTAAAGCTTTCCATGAGCCTGTGAAATCTTTCACTTTTCTTTGGGAACATTAAGATTGTACAGTCCTACCCCGGATAGGGGCTTCATGCTGGCCTTGTTTAGCTGCACCTCACAAAAAAAGTCAAATTTCTCAAAGCGATTGAGTTCTGTTTGTTGTTCTCTGACTCCTCCTCTTCCCCGGTTATCCCCTTCTCCACGCAGTGTCGAGCAACGCGGAGGCAAGACGTGTAGAGAGATCTGCCGAGGCGACGTCTAATCTATACATACATACGCGCACGGATCTGTGTGATTGTGTTCAAACGAATCAAAGCATTTCCGTCTTGCTGTTGACACTTTTTTTTCTTTTTCAAACACGGCAGAAAGAAAAAAATAATCCACATCCGAGAGTCTGTTCCCTTGCCATACTCTTATCTCTCGATGCAAAACTCTTACTACACTGTAAATGACTCAGTAATGCATACTTCTTTATTTGTAATCTCTTCCTGTCGATACTGGTGAATATGCAGCTGCCTGAGCTTATTTACGCCGCGATAGCCTATCACGCCATCCTTAATTGCATCGAATTCATCAGAAATTTCTTTTGCATCATGAGTGCTTCTGTTCCACATCATTTACACGACTTCCATTAGCAGCTTAAGCACACTCGTGTCGCAGGGCGTTGGGACGTGTGTGTCTGTGCATGCACAAACGCACACCATCGCCTGCGAGGGTTTTTTCCTAATGAACAACAATCTGAAACGCGGCCTCGCTGCGCCAGAATCACCTCTCCCCACGTTTCGCCCTTTTCCTCTGCTCAGAATGTGAGAGAGTACAGTATTTTTCTCCAGCACGGCCCATTTATCTGATCCAATCTCTGTCCTGTAATTGAAACTTTTTTATTGAGATAAAGGGGATAATAGTTGTAAATGTGCTAACCGGCGCATCGCTCCCCATGTGATGTAAAACCACCCGAAGGCATGAAAAAGTCCAAAGTGTGAAATGTGGCGCGCTCTTGTGTCATGTATCACACGGCGCCATTAAGGCCCTGCAACGGGAGGACGCCTCCCATCATTAACGAGCGCTTCGGCGCGGAGGAAGTCGGTTTACTTTTCAAAAAGAATAGCGGAAATACACAGTTTTGGTTTTCAGCGAAAAGGGGGCGGACCCCTTGGTAGACCATGCAGAAGGCAGGTCGCCATCAATTAATGGGGAATCTAAGTGTTTCTTATATTCACCAAAAAACAATGTTTTGTGGAAAAGCTCTCAAATAGTTTCATTCTTCAAAAAGGCTTCAAATTGATGTCAATGTCATTGTTCCGGCGACACGCTTGTCAGCATTTACTTTTAAAATGTTTTGCCAGCCAGCTAATTACCCCTTGAGTAGGAGAAGTATTTTGAACCCAATTAATACGACAAACGTGGAAGTGTTGTCAATGAAGCGTTGTCAATGAACAAGTATTGCCTTGAGTTGTAAATGACGATCTTTCACCGAGGGAAGTTGAATCCCGCAGTCCATTATGGAGGCGTATTCGATTCGGAGGTCACATCCAGTTAGAAATTAGCAAAACATGTCGATAGCCATAGGTTATAAATATGCATATCAAAGTGTTTTTCTACACCCGTAATCTGCAGTCGTAGTCACATGACACGGGTTTCCGGTCCGATCCTTCACCCGGACCTTTCCGGCCCATGTCCATATGCAACGAAGTGAGCGTTTATGATTTGCTCTGGGGAACCTACCTGAGACTCTGCAGTGTTTGCAGAATCACCTCTTTACGCGCTGCAAAAAAACCCACCTCAAATATTTGATGGATGGGTACCGTGAAACCTTGCGGCCTCCAAATAAGCTGTAATGTAATGCTTTCTCTTGTGTGATTTCCCTCCATGACCCTGTGCAAGGAACAATCAGCCACTTTCAGCAAAACACGGTGCCAAGGTTCAAATATCCCAAAGGTGTGCGGGGAAAAAGAAAAGTACACACTGACTGGAACAACATGACCCCAGAAGAGACCTAATCCAAGGCTACCTTTCTGGAAAAATGCTACAAAGAGTAGGGCCATGGAACGGGTGCTTAACTGTGCTTAACACAAAACAGTGTAGAAGAGTGTTATATAGAGGTAACATGACAGTTGTGCTTTGATGCCAAGCCTTGAATATGCTTAGCTTCGCATCAGAAAAAGCACAACAAATCTATAGTAGAAAAACAGTTTTATTTCGGTACACTGCAGGTAGGTATTGCTTACTTCCTTTGATACCCATTATATGAATGGGAGCTGTGTGCGTCTGTGATTGGCTGCACAAACAGGATCGATTGCGGGGATGGATGTACCGGAGAGGTACTACCTCTGGTGGGTTACTTTGGTCACTACCTTTTTTAAAAAGGTACAGAGACCCGGCCCTAATTGCGAGTGATCTCAAGTATCAATCAGGAGATGGAACAAGGAACAAAAGCCTCATCAGAGCAAAGAGGTCCATCAGCATCCAATTAACCGTCTATTTCACCATATGTGTATGTGTGTGTGTGTGTGTGTGTCTCATTAGTCTCTAATGGCGCAAACCTCGGATTGAACCACAGCACCACCATTGATGCACGACATGGAGGCTTGTGTGGGAAGGAGCCCCAATGACCCGTAAGCTATGCTGGACTCGTCTCAGAATGATTGGCATGATTGGGTTTATCACGGGCATATCTGCTTTATTTCAAAACAGGAACATAATGGTGTGACAGAACATTGCTTTTATGGTGCATATACACAATATTAGGCTAAGTTAATGAAATCATTAGAGGCTGGAACTGTGCACGCTCGGTTTAAAGCCTCGGCTCCACAGGTTCAAATGGAAGCTTAGCGTAACCTGTATTAGTCTATTACATACAACATAAATATAACTATTATTCTTAATGCTAACTAATGTGTCTCCAAAACATTATCAAGTGTTCAAGTATGAACACACACGACCGGTAGAGTTTCCGAGCTTACTTCAACCACTCCAGCATCACTATTTAAAAGATGGTTATTTACACAAATCATATGTTTTTTCTTTTCTTCTCTTTGTTTTCAACTAGTTAAACACCTCACAATGGATACATATATTAAAAACATTTATTTGTGTGATTATCTGTATTAAATTCGGTTCTATTAATACCTCCTTTTATTGAGATCCAATGAATAATTTCAGCACGCGTCTGTAAACCGCGGCCTCATTGAATTTCCTATCTACATTCGAGGCAGAAGGGTCGGCGTCTGGGAGGTCTAACCGCGCAGACAATTGCCTTTGCGTGCGTCTTGGCGATACCACACTGAGCGGAGATCTGAGGGAATCATCTCCAGCCTTTGAAGTTGCCCCCACCCATCTCACCCGTCCCACTTGTGAAGTCTGGCCCGCTTCACGGTTTAGTTTGAGCTCGGGCGGTGGGGAGCAGGCAGCGCCGAGGAGAAAGAAAGGGGCACCGCAGCACTCCGGGGGTCAGTCCACGCATAATGGATTGTCGGGCTGCACGCCAAACGTATTGTTGGGGTTCAAGCACATGTGTGTGTGTGTGTGTGTACATTTTGCACACGCAAATGCACGTATGTTGAACCTGTCCGCGCCCCCGCGCAACATGAGAGGCAGGACTTACACATCATTAACACAAAATTTGAAAATTATAATTGCGGGACTCCTTCCCTCGGGTCAACCTTGAATTGGACCGAAGAATAATAAAATGGAGAGAAGAAGAAAAAAAAGGGCCTCGTCCTCTTTGTCCTGTATCCCTTCCATCTTCTAATTTGCCAGCCGTAATTATTAGAACACGGCTGTACTATTTGCAATTGTCAAATACAATTAACCAGCGCGGCCTGATAGCTGCGCCTCGGCATCATAAGTCGTCGGAGGAGATACCAGAAGTGAAATCCTCGTTGGACCCTTGTGAACTCCGGCCGATAATGATGTGCGGCGTGCGAACGCAGCCGGAGGCGGCTTTTCTCTCGTAATCCCGATGTCTCAACAGTTATGCTTAAAAATCATTTTGGCGTTTGAAGTTCAGGTGAAAGTGAAATACCAGGAGGGGGAATTTTAATATATTTTTTATTTTAGAATGGGCAAAGGAAAGGAATTATCAATGTTTTGTGCAGAGAATCAGGACCATTGTGTGTTTTTTTTCTTTTTTTCCATCTTAGAGGCTTCAAATAGCCGTCTCCTGGAGACCAGAGAGACGGAGAGAGACTTTAATGGATAAGAGGGAAAGGCGGAAGAAAGTGCCAGATTGAGTTTAGTGGGTTTAATGGCGAGGAAGAAGGTATTGTGTATCTCTGACCATTGATATGTGGCACAGATGGCAGAGCCTGGACTTCTGGGTCAGTTCACTCTGAAGTCCAAAAAAAATTAAACGATGGCCAAATACTGAAATGCAATCGCAATCCTTAAAAAAGAAACATATTGCTTGGCCCCGCTAATGTCTCCCGTTGAAGTTTCTGAATAACTGTGTGAAAATGCTCACGTATAAAGCCGCACAGCCGGGTGATTTCAAACACTGTCACTTCTTTTTTTCCTTTTTATAATGGTGTGCTGTATGAATGGGAGTCCTCTTGTTATTCGTGCCTAATGTGCTGTATTGAAGGGGTTTCCGTGATGTGAAATCTGATTTTGAGCGAGATATAGTTATTTTAAATGGATGGCTGATTGAGGACTTTATGATATCCAGGAAGGGAAAACAGATGAATAATTTACACTTTACCTATATTTGGTGGATAAGATTGCTATTTATTATATACTAGGGGAGATGAACCTTGTTCCGCACGCAATATCAATGTCTTCTACATTTGCATCCAGTACAGGAAGACCGATGCAGATGCAATCAGACTCCGAGAGTGTAGATTTCAGCATATTCAATTGATTTTCTTCTGGGTACGAGACACTTGAAGCGCCGGCGCCGAGTGTAAATATGGCCCTATATGTGCCATACATCTGTTCCTTCAGGAGTCCGGTACTCTCGGGGGTTTGAATTCCACCCAGCATCCCATTAACAAGGGAAACATGGCGGGTGTGCTCGTCCAATCACTCTCATTTCCCACATCGCAGGGGACCTGAACTACTCATCTCCACACCGAACTGGGAATAATTCTGCGTGTCAATATCGCTCACGCCGGTGAACGATTTCCACTGTGCCGTCGTACGGAGACGGACCTGCACTCCTGATCAACGGCTCATTACGCGCACTCAGGTCTGCTTGTAGTCCAATTTGGAGCAGATTTCCCCGAGGCAGCTGGATCCCACGGACACGGCCGAGGTCAACACGCATGCACGCGGTGCGATAAGGGCCGCGCTCGCCAAGGTCCGCATCTCCTCTGTGAGTTTTAAAAAGGTGCTTACTTTCTTCCATTTGAACCTCTCTGTGATGCGATGTGCACGTGATGCGATGTGCACGTGATGCAAATTGGTTTGGAGGCGGATCGCGGTTTCGGAGACGTGGCGATACGTTCAAAATCCAACTCCCGCCTTCGTTAAAAAAGGCGGAGAACGCATCGGTCATCTCTAAAAAAGTAGTTGAAAGAAAGGATCTTTTTTTTTTTACCTCGTTGTTCACCTCAAACGCTGAAAATCTATTTTACAAGAAGATACCAACAGGGGCAGCAATTACAATAAGTTAATACAATGTGCCAACAAAACATTTTTAATTTTGTATTTATTTAGGTCCATTCACTCAGAAATCCAACCTTTTCAAAGTGTCAAAGCCACTAGGGGCAGATTTAAAGTGCAGCGGTTATCTACAATGGTTTACATTAACATTTTACTCATTTAGCTGATGGGTGTTTAGAGACTACATCATCGAAATATTCCAGTCCTGCAAAGGGTGAGATTCACAGGTTCTATTTTTCTTTTCTTTTTTGAAAGACAATTCTTCTGTGCTGAGAACAATGAACTAAGTGCCGATTTTTTTTTTTTCTTAGTCGTCCTTGTTTGTCATTCCATGCAAACACCGAGATGATTTGCACAGCCATCACCACTGGTAATGGAGGATATGCAAATGATTTATAGCAAGCCTCAGGTTTTATTATCCCTTTTTTTATAAACCTGTGGAGGAGATTTCTTTTGCCTCGCTGAGAATTTACTTGGCTTCATACAAATTTGAGAAAAAAAGTTTAAACATGGCTTAAAGTTATCAGAGGGTTAGGGTAATGTGAGCAGCCAGCGCTGAAATAACGGAACAGTACGAGGCAGTTAACATGATTTACAGAGCCATGGTATTTAAAGTGACACTCCCAATGGGCCGAACAGCTGGGCATACTGGGTTCACGCTATATCTAGTAGTAGCATGAGGTCTCCATGAGCACTGGTTGAGCTATATGATATTGTCAAACTCAAAATGGACATTCAAAAAGTGGACAAATCAATGCAGCAGAACCAGAGATATCAGTTTTTTTACATCTCTATTTATTTATTTACGCCACAGATTGTTTTTTTCTAAGCACTACATGACCCACAATGCAATGTTGTTTCACAAAAAGCATGCAGGTTCTTTTTTTCTTTCCGTGGCTGGTGAAGAGGTGAAGTCAGATTTCAAACATGGCCAATCGTGATGGAGGCACTCAAGGGTCAGCCGGATAACGGGTCCGTCCCTGTCTACGCGTCAATGGCCTCCTCTTTGCTTTGATCTACCTCGACTGTGACAACCGGGGATTACCGGACAGTCAGGGATACGATGTCACGGAGGATTTAGGGATGGATTTTTTATTTTTTATTTACTAGCGTCCCGTTTGTCTCTGCCGGAGACGTGCGGGCGTTGACCTCAAAAAAAATAATATTGGATTTGGGTATCCTAGCAACGACTGGAAAATGGAGCAGTAATTGTGTAAAAAAAAAAAAGGCGGCGATAGACGAGTCTGCCGCAACACGTCGAGTTTTACCCTTCCTCTGTCCTCAAAGGAATGCCGCGCTGTCTGTTCGCTCACGGTTGAATATCATACTTCATTTAAATGCAACTTTAAACCCGTAAACACCCCCACGCGTTACATAACCACAGTGTGTGTGGCCTCTGAGCGAACCGGCTAATCAGCCCAAAACCAATTGCTCGCGACAAAAGGCATCAGATCTGAGAGCTCGCGTTGTATTTGGGAGATCAACAGTGGTGAGCCGAGTCAAAACAACAGACAAGTTTGAGCACGCCGGCTTTTCACGCGGCAAGCCCTCCTTTTTAATCTGGCCCCTGCACGGCGCCGCACTCGAGGCCTCGAAAAGGCCAAATCCCAGGATCGGAAAACGCTTTATCTACAGATTTTCAGCCGAAACTTCCAGCAAATCCTCCGCCCCCCTCTATCGGTTTCTCTCCTCCCCTGCGCCTCCGATTTCCTTCCCTTTTTTTTTCTGAAATGAGTACTGATTCCTCGACAAAATAATAGTCTCCTTCCACTGATCCGGGAGCTAAGCGTCGCTCATTATGCGGTATTTCAGTGCTTGGAGGAGTAAAAAAAGAAAAAGAAAAGTGTGTACATTTTTGTTATGCAGGAGGAGCTATCTTATAATACAGACACAATCCAGTAAATAGGTTGGTTGTTATTGGTTGTATAGGCTAAATACATCTGAATAATCGATATGTTGATCCAATAAAATCAAGAGGTAAACTTCATAATAGGTTAAAAAAAAGAAACACGATATTCACTGTTTGCATTACATTTGGGAAGCAAAAAATAATATTTAACAGCAAATAGTTTACTGTCGCTAATGCTGCCTCTGCTGTTTGTCAGAGTATTTGCTCTCCACTCCTGTCTGTCTCCCTCAGCTCTCTATACAACTGGTAATAAGGACACTAAGTGAATAACAGTGAAGATGTCAACCCTTCAATTTTTTCTTCTTCTTCAGTACACACTTTAGAGAGAACCGTAATCCACAGAGACATGAATGGCAGTGTCACCAATCATACGCGGTACCAAATAGCCAATCAGATTCCTCACTGGTGTGAGACATAGATAACGGGAAACGACGTCTTTTTTTTCTATTTATGTCACAGGACTGTGACTGGAGGCGAAAAAAGAAAGAAAAGAAAAGTGACAGGTCACATTTGACGAGTGACAACTGGATATTTCTGATAAAACACGTCGTCACAGTTATTGATTACTTTTCAAATGGCGAAGCGGACATGTTGGAAGAACAAGCATGACAGAAATTATGCTCAAGGAATTTGACTTTAAACAGGTGTAACATATTTTTGCAAAACAAAGCGTGTGCAAAAAAAGTGGCTATGACAGGTAAAACATCATATGTATGTAAAATGAGATGTATTTATGAAAAATGGAAAATTTACAAATATATGTCTGTGTGTATGTGTTTGTGTACTGTTGTACATACACACTAAGCTCTATTGGTATAACCTCTCACATGTAAAGTTGACTTTAAAAATAAATAATTTATATTTTTCATGTGTAACCTCCAAAGACTTTGATCTGAGAATAATCATGTTGTTTTTGTTTTATATCTCCCTCCTCCCCTAGCTTTATTGTTATATGTTAAACTACAATGCCCCTAATATGCTATTGTGGGACAATTCAATTCAATAAAATAATAAATTGAAGATATACCAAAACCAGAAGTTGGGTGTTGGGCTGGAGACAGAATGAGCAACAGGCTGCTCTTTGTAGCCCGCAGCTCGTGTCAGTTTCCCTCCGACTCCCCAGGCAGCAGCGAGAACACATTACGTCATTAGAGCATCATTCTGAGCCGAGACTGACTTTGTCATACACACATGCACTCACAAACACTTTTATTATTGTTTATCTTCTTTTATTTACTGAACTTTCTTTTCACGCTCCCTCATTTATTTGATTTTTGTATTATTACTTGCAATCTGTCAGATGAACTGGATGTTGAGCTGCAGCTGGTGTACAGTATGTGTGTGTGTGTGTGTGTGTGTGTGTGTGTGTGTGTGTGTGTGTGTGTGTGGCGAGAAAACTGCACAGCGTTTGATTCATAAAGCGTTTGAAGATGCATACTTACCCGCGTTGTGCAAGCGTATACTTTGATGGAAACATATTACGTATTGCATGACTCCGACATCATCATCCTCCTTCCTCTGTGTGTGTGTGTGTGTGTGTGTGTGTGCTCCTGTGAATGTGCGTCTACTTCCCAAGCGATGTGTAATCAGTGCAAGTGGACACATCAGTGCTGCCAATCCATCAGACACACAGCGACCACGGAGGGGGGGCACTTTAAAGTGGGATCCCTGCAGAAAGCTGCTCATTTAGCATCGGGCTGCACACATCACATGGGCACTCCGGCTAGTTTGCTTCTTTCATCATCCCGGTTGTTGTTGCTTTTTGCAACATACTGTTGGGTCAGGAAGAACACAATGTGTATTGTCAGCATCCTGAAGAAGCCTTTTCAAATATTAATGCGCTAGCTTAAGCTTTTCTTCTATGCAGGTCAGTTGGGAACAATTAGGAAGAACAAATTCAGGAAGAACAAGTGTGGTTTTTTTTCCTAGTAAAACCAAGTCACTTGTTTGTTTCATGTCTCTAAGATTTGTTTAACTTTTAGGGTTGTTTGTTCAGGTTTTAGGCAGCAAGAGCCTGAAGAAAAAAATGTTTACTTGAGCTCTTCCCACTTCCAAAATGGTGACACGTCCTTCTCCGACCCTCTTGAAAACAGATTTACAGTTAAAGACACAATATGCCACCTTCTCATGTGGATATTCAATCAGTGTTTGTGTTTCATGCAGTGGATTGAAGAAATACATCCCTTAGCATGTGGTGTGTTGAGCCTGGAAACTGAGTTCAAAGATGCCAAAATATGTTTTTTCTTTCCGTTTCCAGCGCCGTCATGTGACGTGAGGGAGAACGACGGCTGCGATTCGTTGAAAGAAAAAAGAAAAAGTCCAGAATAGTAACAAAAACACGTCTGTAAATGAAATGTAAATTCATAAAAATATGAATAAATACTGTGTAGGTATGTGTAAACAGAAAACCTTTTCATTCATGCCGTCCAGAATCACCTCCGTCAAGCTGAAGATAAATAAGTCAATTTCAATCAACATTTCCCTCCTCGCTGCAGTCGTTTAATCCCTTTGAGTCACGTGCACATGGTCTATAGGTGTCGATTGACTCGCTTCCAAAAAAAAGAGGCCCCAAAAATAACGGTGAAGTGAATCCAAACCTGAGATGGCTGCATGAATCCTCTCCAACATAAAGGAGCTGCATTTAGCCCGTTTTCATCACCGCTGCCGAAGCTCCGCTCGGATCCCCACGTGACCATATGGACTTAAAACCAAATGCAAATGATTCACACGCGTACTGCACTGGAAGTTATTTGCTCAAACAAATCGTGTAAAAGCACTGCAGACTGTAGATTGCACATCCGCGTACCGCGTTGGACAAAGTTAAGCTGGTTTTTGCCTTCTGGCTTTACCCGAGGAGACAAATACGTACAATAGGCTCCAGAGGAGCCTTTAATGCTGGTTCCAGACAATGTAAAGACACTTCATGTTACTCACCATCAAGGAAAAGTAGTTACAAGGTGACGGACTGTGATTTTGGCCTCGCAAATAAAGCTTTTTTTTGGCCATTATACGCTGAATGCATGTATTTTAGCGGTGTAATGCTAAATAACTATTTGCATTGTTGTCCATTTCATTGTATTTAATACATGTAACTGTTTATTGTCTTCATATACATGCGTCTAGCCTCCAAAATACAGATTATAATATATGTAACCATCTAATAATGTCTATACATTTCCTATTTTAATGGAAAAAAATAAGAAAAGTATTGAGAAAATTGTCTCATAATTGCTCAATATGCTCCAAGTTCATAATTTATAGTTTGTGGATGATTACATTTAGTGCTATACAATCCAGAGATTTCTGCAGTGCGCTTGTGAAGTCTGTTTGTGTGTTTTGAGTTTGAACTGGTACGAATGAGGCAAAATGTTAAACAAACAAACACGTCCAGCGCTTGATTGTGCACCATTCGCTTAAAATCCCAGCCGTGTTTGTGTTTGGTTCCATCCTTTAACCCCATTGAGGCAAATAGAAGCTGCGGGGGTGCTAAATGTTGCTTCTGCTTTTAATTAGACGCTATTTGGAAAATGTTTTTATTTTGTAAAATCTGAGGTCAGGTATCTCAATAGCTCCAACAGCATCTTATGCCTCCAAACAATGAATTATAAACAAACACTCTTTCCCCTACCTCTTAAAAGGATTACCAAATGTCATTTACACAAGAAAATGTAAATGGGAAAAAGATAATTGGACTTTTTAGGAC
Source organism: Taurulus bubalis (assembly GCF_910589615.1). Classification (NCBI taxonomy): domain Eukaryota; kingdom Metazoa; phylum Chordata; class Actinopteri; order Perciformes; family Cottidae; genus Taurulus; species Taurulus bubalis. Next base: position 8,686,853 of record NC_136609.1, read on the forward strand.
CGAAAGAAAAACATAGAAGGCGCTACACTGGTGACCTGTCACTTGAAGCGGCGGTTAGAATGCAGCCAATGTTTTTTTTTGAAGGCCCAGACGAAATGGAAATGTGGTTCCCCCAAGGTTTTACTCGTTTTGTGTCATTACAAAGGGAAACGACATATCAGAGCCAAGCATCCCCCCCCGCTACTAACTGAACCTGGCACCTCACACCACCTTACATTCTCGCCCACGTCACCGGGGAGAAAACTTTGTGTGTTTTTTTTTGTGTTTGTTTCTATCACTCTCGGTACAAAAGCCCTTTTATCTTACAGCTGAAAAAAATACAAATCCTGAAGGCAATCCGTCTGTGGTGGCTTGTTGTTGTTTTTTAACACAATTGCTTCAAATGTCACCCAATCAAGTCCAGTTACTCACAGCTTTTTTTTTTATTTTTTATTAACAGACAGTAAAAAGGGGAGAAAGTGAAAGAAAAAAAACCCCGGAAAATCCCCTCCAGGGTTGTTTGTCTTTGTGATTCCAAAAACTAGCGGCAGCCCAAGTTTCGGAATTACAACCACCAGTGAATGCTTGGATGTTAATTAAAGAATGCAAATTTCATGTTTCTGGTCCAAGGCTGACACACACTCTGGGCCCAGAGGTCCACGAGAGAGAACACACACCCACGCGCGCCAAAATATGCACGCAAACACCAAAAGAGACAAAGTTCTGAAGGCTTATACCCGAACACACACACACACACACACACACACACACACACACACACACACACACACACACACCCCACTGAAGGCCCCTAATCAGTCTCTCTCGTCCCCTTTGTTGTAAAAAATAAAGAGATAAGACAGTTGGCATAGCAAGTGACCTTATGCGGGTAGAGCTCCGGCAGCTGATTATACAGAAAGTTACATGTTCATAAATGTGTTTACCAATATGCAAAGAGAAGGCATAAAGTGGGTCAGAACTTTTGGGAAACTTTTTGTGGGTGGGGGACATGGGCTGCATATGAATGCGAGGTATCGGGCGGCAACGCCCACGCAGGGAGGAAGACGGGATGCGAGAGACATAAACACCTTTCACTCCTCCGGTGAATCTTATAGGTGCTGGACCCTCACGCTGATTATGTTTTCTTAAAGCGGAGGGAAAAAGTGTCACATTAACAAAACTGGTTTGTTTTTTTACAAGTTTTACTTTGAATCTCAAAATACCTCACAGGGGTCTGCATAATCTGCATAATGCACTTGTAATCGATGCATTTGGGCTGATGAGAATTGCTGAGTCTGCGATTTTAGAATGTTTTCCTGCCGCGAGGTATTTTTCAAAGGCCGTCCTCTAAACTCGAATCAAGTTGGTCATGATTACGGCTTCGACCAAATGAGGCACAGCGTTTGAGGCCAGTGGTGTTCCTGATGTCTTGTGTTGAAAATGTCAAAGGTTCTGTGCTTCTTGCTGATGATGATGGGAGAAAATCTGACACCCTGACCTGTTTTGATGAAGAAGAAAAAAAGGATCTATAGACTTTATTAATAAGGACACTTTCATTGCAGGTGCAGCATTATGTCACAGGTGTACCGACATTATTATACAATTATAGATTAAAGTGCGTTATGTGCACATATAACGTATGCATATGTGTGTAAACCAACATGAATACTGTAACTTTCTCTAACATCTATATACGGACACACACATATACGGGTACAGGTGGTTTATCAGGACGTTTCCCATAGTTGAAACTCTGGTATATGGGGACACCGCTTTAATTTGTTTCCCATAGAAAGAGAATAGATATTAACCTTACAGCATTGTGAATAATTATCACTGTTAAGAATGAAATTGTATGAAAAGCAGTGGCGGACCATGCATTTTCTACCTGGGTCTTCTGTGCCGTCTGCTACTGTATACATAATTACGCGCATGACGGGATGCTGCGTCATTAGCGGACAATGCATGTGGTCCACATCAACAACCAGTCACATTTAGTTATAACAAAACAATCCAACAAAACTGCGGCACTAAAACACCGAACACTCAAGAGCATAAGCCACGATCAGAAGGAACAATATTAACTATACAATAAAAACAACACCATAGACACATTAACACAAGGCTACTGCAGATGTAAAAACACAAAAGCAGTTCACTCACCACATGCTGTTAACTTAAAGACAAAGTCCATCCTCCTCTCTTTGTTAATAAACAGAGAGATTTGAAGACTGTAGGGACTATATCTGGTTTAGCTGGACATTATCCATAAACAGACACATACAGTAAGAAGCGCACACACACACACACACACACACACACACACACACACACACACAAAGATGTTACATTTGACAGGAGCACAGTTCCCCACTCATGTGTCCTCTATATGTTTACACGTCGTATGTTTTGAACCCTGTTCGGTGAGCACGCTCTCCCTTTTCTTGCACACACACATGCTCATACGCACTCACACACACACCTACCTGACAGCTCTGATGTCATGTGGCCGGGCCTCTTTGGCATGTGGCATGATTGCTTTGGCATCTGACGGGAACATTTCGTGCACCGGCGTGCACAGCGGCGTGCACGTGCCGTCGTCGTGCTCCGTCACTTGACGGGAGCTCCCGTGGGTCGCGTTGCACCGTCTGCCTGTTTCGGTTTTGTGTGTGTGTGTGTGTGTGTAGGAGGTGTGTGCTTCATTAGAAAACACACAAACAAGCGTCGTTAAAGCGTCATTGGCGGCATGAGTTGCAGCAGATGTCCCCTACTCTTACATGCTTTCATGCAAAAAATATGATTATACCTGTATTCCCCCTTTGTCTGCAACGCTTCATTCTGCCACTCTGCTCTGATTGGCTGGTGAGAAAAAAATCATTGTGCACTTTTGCAATGGTCGTTACTCGAGTCGTGGGCGGTGTTTATTCTAATGAGTCTCATTGCAGTTTGTGGGGAGGTAGGGCCCTCCGGATACTCAAATATATGTGCACGAGCAGAGAGGGAGTTTTTCTCTTTTTTTTCACGATATGTCCCCTTTCAGAGTGTTGAGATACGCACACATTGCAGTTAAACTCTCCGTGTCTTTGGAAAGTAAAACGTCTATGCAAATATTGCTCAATTCTTGGCAAACATTAAACATTATTGCTTTTTTTCTTCATCTTTACCCTCCTTTGCTCTAGCATCAAGTTGATTTGCAGTCACATTGTGTGTGTGCGTGTGTGTGTGTGTGTGTGTGTTGATTTCGGGACAAAATAGCTCGAGCTACTGGGAGATATTGCTGAGTTCTTGTAAGTATGCACAGGCTCATTTTTGCTGTGTTTACAATTTTTTTTTGGATAAGTCAGAGAAAAGTTAATGCAGAGCCTGTGGAGATTCATTACTCCTGCATAATGGGTCAAAATGCATTTTCCTCTCTCCCCCTCTCACTTTATGTATCGTAAGTACGCCATCAATCACGCGTGCACACATGTTCATGAATACATCACGACATACGGCCGGCCGTACATACACAAATGTACCCGAGAGTACAAAAAAAACTGCATGTGCGCGAGCAGAACTTCCCAACGGAGCTTTTCGTTTAGTAATGAAAGCAAACGAATGACCTCGTCCACTTTGACAAGCTAATGCATTGCTTCACGGCTCCGGGCCCTGCAGGCAGGAGTTACCCCATCTGATGCTAATTTTTATACCGGATAGATTTCACTTTCAAAATGCGACAAACTTTGAGTTTCGAAGCACAATCTGTACTTAGACAAAAACAATATATATCTATGTATAGATATAATTACTCTGGCTGAGAGCTCAGGTAGAGCTGTCGCTTAAAATCTGAATATAAAGCAACACAAAAAGTGTTTGCTTTCTTTGTTTGCTAAATGTGACTGTAGCTGTATCATTTGTGGAACCTTCTTACCTTCAGAATAGTTTTTTTTTCTGTGTTTGACAAAAAAAAGAAGGCTTTCCACAACATCTGGACCGCAGTTAGAGAAGAACCTAAAAGAGTTGATTAAACTTTGTTGGTTTGGAACTAACTATGTAATGTGTAGTGTGTTTGTGTAGCGATGTTTGTGTAGTTATTGTTTATGTACTCATTATGAGAACAGTCGTGATAAATACATTGTTATCATTGCCAACTATTTTAAAAAAAAGAACATCTCGAATTAATCAGAATCATCCTTTTTACTTTGTCACAAAGTATCCAACAATCCTGGGATTGACCATATCCCTGCATTTCCATGATATAAATCCATCCATCTGGTGATCCAAGAGGGTAAAAAAAACCATCCAGAATAGTTTTGTGTGAGCCAGGTCTGGGCGGATGTGTCTCTTGCACCATCTGCCACTCATTAACCCGCTACCTGTCAAAGAACTCCATGATAACATGATGAATGTGTCAGAAGTCATTAATACGTAACGGTCGCTTTTTCTCCACGTGAATAAACCGCTTGCATTGCACGGCTCGTTTCTTCCTCCCGAAGGAGCCCAAAAGGTGACGCCGCCGGCAGCTCCGCCTCGATGTCCCCGGGGCCCCTGGAATCAGCCCGATGAGCATGAAGGGTAGCGGGGCCGCATTTAACTGTCTGTGAAGACAACACTCGCCGAGTTTATGACCCCTGACCCCTTCACTGTGTCTCTCTCCGCGGCGCGGGGGCCTGGGTGCTTGTGGTGCACTCTGGGATGCGTGAAGGCGTTAATGACTCTTGACTGTACAGTTTGGCTTTGTCAGCTCGGCCAGCTGTGTATTAATCTTCATACTCGTGTGCTTGTGCACGCTTGTTTCTGTCTTGCAGGGAAAAAGAGAGGTCGGGGGAGGGAGATGAGAGAGTGTGTGTCTCTGTCTTTAATCCCCGCCTGCTTAATTATAAATCTCTCCAACTGTCATGGGCTCCTTTGCCCGTATCCCAAGAGTTTCCGTGAATATTTCATGCCGCGTCTTGTCCCCTAAGCAAAATGGCCGATCGGCAATTAGGCCCTTCTGCAGAAGACCCTTTCAAGGGTGAGTAACTCTCTGTGGAAATGGAAACCTGTTTACTAGCAGAGAAACAGTGGGGAGCTTTCCTTTCTTTAGCCTTTTATACATATATAGAAACAAGAGAATAAAAGCTTCGCCTTGGAAACAAAACATTTAACATAAATATATTCAACAAATGAATGGAGGGAAAGCGAAAAACAAATCCTTGGAACAAAAAAGTGGGACAATTACACGAAACCCACGCACGCGCACGACCCAATCGCGGTCATTTTGTGGCGGATTATGTTTGGTGTGGCTGTTTCGCTGGGGTCACCCCGACCCGGCAGTGCATCTGCCCTTTACCGACTCCATGTTTAGTTTTTTTCTCGCAGCAGATGAGTCATTTTGGGGAACATGATTAATTCATCCTCGTCTCACCACTCACCACGACGTCGGATAGATTACCGAAACAGCGGGAGAGTTAGACGGAAGGGAAGAAGACAACAGAGAATGATGAGACGGAGAAATGAAAGGGAGGGGCGGAGGAAAAAGAGTGAGAGGGAGCAGCGGATATTAGCGCGTTAGCGATAACGGGTGCTCGAGATGAAGGGGACGTGAACGTAAACTCGGCACACACACCCACGTACAGATAAACACTTCCACTTTTACTCGGCTGCACTCCAATGAATCAATACTCCTTTTATTTCCTCTCTGAACGAACCCAGCTTCAGCGCATCCCCTCGGCAAACAGGGAGCCGGGCTTTGCTGAAGGTCCCGCGTGGAGGGGATGCCACCTCGGCGACCCCGTCGAGTCCTTAACGGCACAAATGTGACCTTTAGCTTCCCTTCAGAGAGCCAGTCGCTCTTCCCTTATCGGTCTGTCCGGGTGCCTCTCTCGTCCGCCGCCCCCCCTCGTGTCAGACAGCTATTGTGACCTTTATTCGAGCCAGCTCCGGTCTTTTGGGGGACCTGAGACAACCACCTTCCTTTACCACCAATGTTTTCATTACAAAGTGACGGTTGTGAAGACGGCCGCGGCTGACTGGCCTTTAGTAACACAGCCGGGGAAGAAAGGGAACAATCGTAAGAGAATGTACATTTAGGAGGAAAATGGCTCAAAGTTCTGAGACAAAGATGCTCTTTGGTCAAGTGGCTCCGACTTGAACAAGTAGTGCGCTTATTTATTTAGCATGAAGTAAGAGGACTTGCAATATTTCAAGCTCCTAAACTGGTCAACCCTACGCTTCCCATAATGCAACTTGATAGCATCTCTGCGACAGACCATCCCTTCCTGGTAATTGCCCGTTTCTTTTAGTCTTTCCAGAATGTGTCGTCTGTGGGCGCCCTGGCGGCCTATGGATTGAAGTAACAGCTCTCTCCTGTCTACTAGCAAATAAAGGCATAAAAGGAAAAAGGCAGCGATAACCCCAATGACATCGCCAGTTCATTTCTCTTTTGTCAGACTTTAGAAATCTCCTAGGACAGAAGACATTAAGACGTCTCTTTCCCCCGGCAGTATCAGTAGGGAGATGGGAGTCCCCAGTGACAGATGGACACATCGTCACTCGCGACGCCTCGCGGGAAAATCCGCCAAGACGCACGCATGAACGCCCCGGCGCGAGCTCACCCTCCTCGAAAGTGTCGCCACTTCTGCATCCACGTCTTGGCGCGAGGTCGAGCGTGCGGCTCAGCACAGAGATGGGAATGCTTTTCAGAGGCCTTGATTCATTTTAGAAGAATTTCAGTTGCTTTTTGCCAAAGCATGCACTACCAATAATGTGTTTACTTAAGCCGAGAAGCTGCAGCAGCTTCATTGAGTCGAAGGGCAGTTTTATCTTGCTTATTCAATTCAATGTACCCAAGAGCCTGTGTATTAACTCCAAATTGCTTCGCAACGTAGCTAGCCTCGTCGCTCATGTGATGCTCCGAGTTTGTGTTTGAGGATCCAATTTTTAGAGAGCCAGCAAAGTCCTTTTCATCTCGACGGACCGCGAGGAGAATTCGGCCTGCATTGCACGCAATTACGTCTTCAGACCGAAATCAACGCCGACTTCTACTCCCGACGCGGTGCTCGACACCTTTTTTCTTCCTCCTTTCACCTCTCAGAACTTCTCATTGTTTCATCATTATGTGGAAAAAAAGAAGAAGAAAAAAAACGTCTCATTATGTCTCACAATCCCCTTGTCTTTATGTGAGGGGTTGTGATGCAAATTCCTCAAATGCTGGCTTCATCATGTATGCTCACCACCCCGAAGGTACCGGGAATTAATGAGCATTTCTGTGCCTGCACCTGAGCATCATCATGCAGCCTAGTGAAGCGGCCAATTTCCCTCCGACTGGCACTGCCCTCCTAGTTAGCTGCTAAACCCCCTAAGGCAGTGAAGGATTGTTTTCAGCGGTTAATTGACAAGATCCTGGTGGTACTCCGCATGTGGACACACACAGACACACACATTCATCGGTGGAAAGGAGGGGTGCCACTCAGTGATGCCACCTTGTCGTGCACAGCACTATGACCTTCCGACTGAGGCATTAGAGTAAAGATTGGGCTACTCACTCACTTAAAGGGACAGTTCCCACCAAATAAGAAAAAAACAAACACATTTCCTCTCACCTGTTGTGCTATTAATCAGTCACAATTTGTTTGTTTTGAGAGGGTTGCCTATTTTTGGCGATATCGGCCATGAAGTTTCAAGTTTTTTGCTTACCAGATCCTCTGTGGATTAACCACTGTACATGTTTATGGTTATCTACACTTCACACTTCACATATTATATTACATACATTTTTTGCATTTTTGCACTCTCCTATTGTTTGTTATTTTTATTTACACCTCACACACTTAATATACACATACATACTTGCACTTTTGCACTTCTACTGTTTAAGTTAATTTAATTCCTAAATTAATACTCTGTTCTTTTTTCTTTCATCCAGCTATTTTTATCTTTATTTTTATTATTATTATTGTATATATATCTTATATATATATATATCTTTCATCCCTGTTGTTTTTATGTCTTATCTTATTTTCTGTGTAAATGGCTGCTACTCGACACCAAATTAATAAAAAAAGTATATATTCATTCATTCATTCATATCAGATAATGGTTGAAAGAAAATAGTTCTTCCATGAAACTGCTCACAATGAGGTCTGTGATTTATCTTGAGTAGCCGGGTCTTGATTACCGGAAAGAAACACTTCTGTTGAGTATAAAAACAAGGCGAGTGCCATGTAGTTCCATTATGTTGGCCGACATCTCCGCAGCCGATAGCGCCCAAAACTGTCCAATTCACACTACAGGTATGAGGACAACTACGTATGACTAAGTTCTCACGTGCTTTTAACAAGCACGCCAGTGAGTCAAGCGTGAGTGGCTGTTAATGAGTGAAAATGATGTGATGTTAACGTCCCCAATCAAAACTTCTCAAAAAGTCAACACAAATAAAAGTGTCTGCTTTGCGCGGCAATAACCCTCCATTATTTTAACGGCGGTGACTTTAATAGATGTTGAGATCGTAAAACCTGTTCAGCGTGCACTGTACATTGTAAAAAAATAATAAAAAGGCCTAAAATTGGAATTAAGGGCTTTCCACGCCGCAGCAGCAGCAGCAGCAGCAGTGAGTAAGTATTATTGAGTCGAGAGGAAGGAGGAGAGGAAATGGCCCAGAACAAAACGGGCCCGCCGTCTGCTTGTCGCTGCGTCTGTCTTTCGGTTTCGTGGCGGAGTGACAAAGAGCCCTAGGGCGAAGTGATTCCGAGGCTCTGACTTTGCCAACAGGCAACTAATCCCCAAACAAAGCTCAGCTGACCTGAAGCTGTCTGTCTGCTGCATTCACAACACACACACACACACACACCGACGGGAATCCATATGCACAAACTTGTGGTTTTTCTCCGCGAGCGTTCAGGCGCCTGTCTTTTTTTTTTTTTTTAAATGTAACAACCGCAGTACAGTGAGGAAAGAAAACAAGATGACAGCGGAGTCTGCAACATTACGCAACAACTGGGAAAAAGAAAAATAAGTCAGCGAGAGTGATGCCACACATGAGGAAACGACACTATGTTCGGGGAAACAGCTGCGAACACTTGTGTCTTGAACGACGAGGGGACCTCAAGAGGTCTCCGAGGTCTCTCTCAAACTTGAGAGCTTTTTTGTGTGTCTCCAGGGCAACTTTGGCCCGGATAATCGCATCCGCACACCGAGAGTACAAGGAGGCACAGGTAGAGAGGTTGGAATTAGTGCAATTTGGGCACTTGGGTTGAGATCGCGTCTTAACCCAAGTTTTTTTTTTATTGATGAAAGATGCTCAAGATGTGAGCTGGGAGACAGGTGCATCCGAGTGGGCAGAAAATGGGAAACTGGAGCCACACCTGTGTTAAAACAAAGGAGGTCTAAGAAAAAACTCCCATCAGGATGTTTGGAGACCTTGCCGAGCCAAAGTCATCATATTGATTTGCTCTGAGTAAAAAAAGATTCTCCCAAAAAAAGAAATCTCAGACAAGTTTTCACTGATGGCTTAGCTGTACACGGCCGCTGGATTGTAGGGCTGTCAACGAATATGTGAAATTTGAATATATATTCGAATAGTTGTTATAAACAGAATTTCGAATGTGAAAATGAATATTCAAATGTAAAAAAACAGAATAAAAACAAGTATTTTGGAGGATAATCATCGTGAATCTGGCGAAGTGTCCTCTTTTTCACAAACTCAAATCTGGTCACCCTAGTTGACCTGCGTGGAAGATGGCGGAAAGTGCAGAATCCAGCTTGACCGCAGCAGAAAAAGTGATTTTAACCCCGAAAAATCTAAAGAGTGATGTCTGGAAACATTTCGGATTTTGGTCAGTTGATGGGAAAGGTCTGCGGTCTTGGCCGTTAGTTAATTTACTTATTTTTGTGTAGGTAATATGTTGTTAAATATGTTTAAACTTAAATAAATGACCTATGCAAGTAGTTATGTCTCGTTGTATTAATTTGTCCTGTTATTGACGTGTCTAATGCACAACCAGAAAGTCGAATATGTTCGAATATGTGTTTTTTTCAAGTGAATATTCAAACGTCATTTGAGCAATTTTGACAGGCCTACTGGATTGTAATCTTCATGCGAGAACATTCTTGAAGAACATGTGCGGTGTGTGTGATCGCAATACCAGATGTAGGTAGGGGATTTCATGATATTTAACAGCCTATACAAGGGGGAGCCTTACAGAGAGCCTCAGACGTATGAGCCCGATGCCTGGCAACAAGATCGATATCCCGTGTCACCCATCAAGGCGATTCCAACAGAAAAAAGCCAAAGTAGACAAAATGTTCTTTATGACCTTCCTTCAAGAAAAAAAAAAAGGAACAAATATCACTGTCTCCTGGACCAATCGTCACCAATTTTAAAAGTGCCATTCATACTAGCAGGGAGTCTAACTTCCTCAAAGAGTCCTTTCACATTCTCAAGCCGGTGACCTCTGTTCCCACCACGATGACAGATTTCAAAAGCTTTGTAATAAGATGCTGGGTTGCTGCAAGATTATGTACCAGTTAAAAAAAACCCATCTTATTCCTCTAACATCTGACATACGTACAAAAAAATGCATGCACACATGGACTGATACACACAAGGTAAACTGCACATTCTCCAGCACAGATATCCCCCCTGGAGAGGTGCTGTGCACACAGTGTTTACTGCTCTCCTCAATTATTGATTAGTTGTTTTCCTTCTGTTATGAGAGGCCACCCCATATGAACAGCGAGAAAGACCCGCTCATAAAAACTGCAGCAGGACTCTTTGTCTCTAGCCAGACTGCGCTTTATTGACCTTGGCCTCCCTCCTAAACAGGACACTTGCTTTCCTTGGCACCGTCTCGCCCGCTGCTCGCTAATTCTTTCGGTTTTCCATCACTTTCTCTTATTTGTCTCATTTATTCTCATATTCTCCCCGTCTCTCTCTCTCTTGCTCTCGCTTCACCAAGCCAAAGCTCTCAGGACCGAGGCGCCTTCGTATACTGTACTGCAGACTGCGCTCAGCAGAAAACCAACACTAGCCATCGGTTAGCACTAAATTATTAAGAATCATTTAGAGTTGGAGGTACAAAAAAAATGTCTCTGAGTGCAGTGTGATAAGAGTCTGGCAGGAGACAAAATAGCAAAGGGGTTCTTGTGTTGGACTCTAATAAGGATTCCTTTGTAAAGGAGTAAATCAGTAATGTTTCCAAGAGGCCGAGGTGAGCGCAAGGTGCTGAGATAACAACAAAGTATCTGTTCCCCAAACTATAAACTCCTGGATCTAGGATATATTGACCTGTGGGCCCACTCTGTAGGGTATGTGTGAGACTTTCCGAGCTTTCAGCAACTGAACTAGAAATAGGAGCGAAAAAGGTCTGATTCGGGTGGATGGGCCAAACAAACACAGGACTTTCACCCAGCAGGCCACTGTTTGAGTGCCGTGTGAAACCAAGTCAATGTCGAGGTTTTACTAACGCCAGTAATGCAACAAACATACTTATTTAAACCTAAAGCACGATCCTTTCCCTACTTGTGTTGTCTGAAGAGGTTTTGTTGCATAAGTGGACCTGGAATGCTAGAGGGGCAGCATAGCTGACCAAGAGTCAATATTTGACTAGTTCGGAGTGAGGAGTGAGACGCACTACCCAACCCACCTCCCTGTGCCTTCTGCCAGCATGTACATTTCATTCGAAATTCTAAGACACACTTAAGACCTGGCAATCAAATTCCACCGGCGGAGTATCTTGGCTCCCCAGCCACACGGGGATCTCAATTATGGCACAATGGCTGTGGCACCGCCGCTCCTGACGATAGAAGATAAAGTGCAGTAATGGAAATGCCATCCTGGTACAGAAGCGGGGGCTCCGGTGTCGACAAGAAAAACAAAACAAAGTCAATATTGAAGAAGCGAAACAATGTGGAAATAGAAAATTGTCAAACGGCGGTCCGACTTGGCAGCGGGAAAACAATCTCAAATGGCATGCAAAACAATGACAGTGATGGGGTTTCTGTTTTAGTGGCTGTGAGAGAGAGAGAGGCAGGGAGGAGGAGAGGCAGAGCGTGTTTGCTTCCTTGCAGCCTTTTTGTCAAAGGCGGCGTAAAGTAAGGTGGCATGTGGTATCTAAAAGGCTCCACACGCAATCCCAGCTTGCCCACCTGTTCTGCTCCCGCTTTGATTCTCGCTTGAGAGGGAAGGAGAGGGCCTCTTGTTGATCGAGCTACGCATCCACAGGCTTGGCTGTTAGGTGCACAGACACAAAAGGGAAATTGCCCCGACTACTTTCTTTTACTCTTCTTGTAATATGTAGCAATTAAGTTTAAAACAAAATGTTAAAAGAGAGATATTCACAGGTGTGTAGGGATGAAAAGATGTATAGTTTACCGTCAAAGTGCTTACAAACCACCCTCTAGGCCTCCGAGTTCCTTTCATGCATTTAAAGAGACAGTATGAGGTTGTTGTGGTCTGGCATCATTCCTCTCCCTGAGGAGTTAAGCAAACTGTGAAGAGACAGAGACAGCAAGAGGAGAGAGAGAGAGAGAGAGAAACACCGCACCGGAGAGGTAAGGAACGACGGAGCACTTCGGGGCATACCCAACTTAGACATGGCCATCATAAATGATTAAAGGCCGATTTCCCATTCTGACAAGCCAACCAATCTTTGCACAGTGTAATGGAAGCCAAAGTGAAACGAGCATGGAGCGCCACATTTGCATCAGGCAATCACCAAAGAGATGTTTAAAGAGTCCAGGAGGGGGCGGCGGGGAAGGAGGAACGGTTACAAGGGGAGTTTTTTTTTTTTTTACTATCATGGTCTGTTTAAATGGGGGATATTACTTGTTTACCCAGCTGCCAGGGGCCAACCAGCATTTTGTTTGAGGTCACCCCATTAATATTCCTCCCCCCGGGTGTCGCTCCGCCAAGGAGAGGGAGGGTCGTGACCTTCGGGGCCAGCGTTGGAAATTGCACCAGCGGGCCAGTGAGGAGGACGAACGGAATGAACGATGGCGCTGGGAAGGAGCTGGGAACCATAAAGTCCCACATAAATTCCAAGGAATGTGTTGCTCGGCTGATTTCTGAGCTTGTATATTTCCACATACTTGATTGAATTCCCGCGAAGTAGCCTCAAATCTGAAGCGAAACAGTCTCGCAAAAGTGTTTATGACTGGAGAGGCGATGTCAGTAAAACAAGTCGGGTTGATGCAGGCATCTCCGGTGCAAAGGGGAAAAGTTGGTGAAAGGAGTATGTCATATTTCCTGACGTGGGGAGTTTTTTTTCTGGAGGTGATCTGAAGGTTGTGAACAATAATTTTAGTCTCGCGTTCGAGGCATCGCCCCGAGCGGTACAGAGGTGCGAAGCACTGGCTGTGTATCTCTGAGGCCATGGATGATGGATTATATGGGTAATAATATTGATAGCCGGTGGGTTTTCCATACAAATGAAGAGTCAAATGAGTCAAACCTAAGCAGTCGCTCAATGATAAATCGTATCACCGGCCATCTGAAAGAAACCGACCCATTATTTTCCAAATGCATGAGACAAAACCCCCCAAAAAACGAAACAAAATGCTAATTCTGTTTAGCCTGTGTCTTCCTGAGGCGACGCCTCGCCGTCCTCATTTTGCATCTCTGGCGCCGGTATGTCCGCCGTCCTTTAAACGTTACATTTGCTGTTTCCGTTTGAAGTGCTGAGGGGGCGTGTCACACGTCCCGGCAGCTCGCACAGCGCATTTCTGATTGATGATACGCCGCGCCTCGGCGGCTCCGCCAACCGCGCCGTAATACACCTGCCCACCCACCGCTTACTCTGCATCCACTGTTAAATCCCCAAAGTGACTTTTTCCCCTCCCTTTGCATTATTTTTTTTCCCGCAATTGAGCTGTCATACTCTGATTTGTTTGTCGTTTCCCCTTCTTCAAGGGTTGTGGCGAGATGACGGCGACTGTTCATTTTGACTTTCATGAATCCGGCTAAATCCTTTATCGTGTGCCTTTTTCCAAAGGACAGGTCATCCGTGTGATTTCTTTTTTTTTTTTATGGGATCATACGTGCCCGACACAGATCAGTCATTCTACAGCGTGTGCGGTTCATGTCACAACCTCCAAAATGAGCGATGTGACAGGATTTCAATCAATGGCGTATTATGTCCAGTCGGTTCAAGACCGGGCCACACGCTTCAGCACACACACACACACACACACACACACACGAGCGTGGGCGTTGCGATCAAAAGCTTAGGCGCAGTGCAAGGTGGTTAAAAGGCCTCTGCCATTCACTGTCAGTGCTGTCCTCTGGGCGTCCGCGAACGTCCGCCCTCGATGCATCGGATGGCGAGCAATTAAGTTGACATTATGGAAATGTTAATAATTTAAATAGAAAGACAAGCACATCCAGCAGCCCTGTCATCGTCTACGTCGTGCCGGAGAAGCCGGGCCATCAAAAGGCAAAGAGTACAAGCAAATAGTTCTCTAATAGGAGCAAACAGCGGCGAGACCGACGGGTCAATCGTGATTCCACTTGGGTGCCAATCAGCGTAATATGATAGGAGACACAGCAGAGGCGAAACTCGTGTGTGTGTGTGTGTGTGTGTGTGTGTGTGTGTGTGTGTGTGTGTGTACACGGCCATTATTAAGACACATGGATCCATTGCAGCTCGGATATTGGCTTTTTCATCTGAGGCTAAATTTAGCGCAAGGTGTCCCTTCCGCCGCTCGGAGACGAGCCCCTCATTAGGGTGTTTGTCTGTGCGGTCCCGCCAGGGGCCCGCCCACGTGTGTGTGTGTCCGTTTTTGAAAGCGAGCATGTGTGTGTTTGCTTGGAGCGCCGGGCATTAACCCGAGGCTGATTCATGTGGCCCTGCTAAGCTAGTGGCTCTCCTCATAACGGCGAAACGAGACAGATTTGTCATAATGGGGATGAGCCGGGCAGCCATATCACAAGAGAGGCCAGCCGGGGTCCAGGAAATAATAAAGTACCTGAGAGACTGTGACTTCTTCTATCTGCTTTTTTTCTTCTTCTCTTCTCTTCCTGTACTGTCCCACTAATGGCAATCCCTCACAATCCGAGTGTATCTCCTTTCATGTCTTGTTTCCTCCCTCTCCTCTGTGTCTCCTTTACTCTCTCTCTCTCTTCCGTTCAACTTATTTTCATTTTTTCCCCCCCTTCTGTCCTCAACCCGCCCCAGTAACTCTCCCTGTCTCTTTCTTCCTTCTTCTCCACCTCCCAATTGCTCTCCCTCCTTCCCTCATGGGGAACAATATATATATCAGAGCCCTGCTCCGCTAGTTGCCATGGCAACCGACCTCATCACAGCATCTACTCTCGCTCTCTCTCCCGTTCTTCCCTCTTTTTTCCCTTCTCGTCCTCCATCTCTCTTTCTCTCCACCTCTGTCTTTCCCTTCTGTCTTCTCTCTATCTTGCTTTTTCCTTTTGAGGCGGGGGGCGGGTCTTTAAGTGGCGAGTGGGCCGACTGTCCTCTCAGAGGGGTGAGTCATTGGGAAAATGGAAACTTTGACCCCAGATGTTGTCTTTCAAAGACATCTAATTCATGTCTGCTTTGGTTAAATACGGCCTGGCTCAAAGACAAAAGCCCTCCCACTGTATAACTAACCATCTTTAATATACTGTTGTGTAATTTACAATAGCTAGACGTGTATGAACAACCTAACATTGCACCCATATGTGATCTAATGTCCAATTCATAGGAAATAAAGGGGCAGTCTCGTATTTTTAGACATGAAGATCAGCCTGTGTAAATAACCCCCGGCGATGATGTCATCGGGGCTATCAAACAAACCGTCGGCGCGTATCTGTGTCTTTTTCATTTTAATCGGCGTCCGGCAGCTTTATGGAAGTGCAATATATAAATCACTAGAGTGCACCTTTAAAGCTGCACTTCATATACTCACATATATATTCACATACTGCATATGTGTTGTTCTTTTATTAACAATCTCTCAACTGACTATGTGCACTGTGAGAGAGGGGTCGCTTGTAATGGCATTGTGCGAAAATGTTTTCCCGCTCGCAGCTCGTTTGCCGCCCCCGGGTGGCCAAATTGTATCGGCTTTTAACACGCTTTCTAAAAAAAAAAAAAAAAAAGCCTCCGCTCTTCTTGGAAGGCTCTTTTTTTGGAACGCGGCTGCAGGGATTTGCTGCCGCTGTCGAGGTCGGGCACTGATGTCGGGCAATTAGGCCTGGCTCGCAGCCGGCGCTCCAATTCATCCCAACGATGGTATACGGGGTGGAGGGGTGGTTTCGGGGCTCGGCATCTTTAAACGCCCCCATGCATGTTGCCATGTTGAAGCAGGAGAGGCTCCGCCTCCAAGCATGTTGCCGTGAAGTTGGAAACATCACTGTATGCTTTCACAGAAAGACATTCATAGAAATAGTGCACATGACTTTGTCTTCCACTTTTGCGGTACCCATTCCTTACACACACACACTAAAAGATGCTCACACACCCTCCGCTCAACCTCCATTGACGGAGGATTCGGCCATATTTCACAGGGCGACAAGGGCAGGGGAGCCTTTTTTCTTCTTTTTTCTGCTGTGGGAATTTATGTGCTATCATTATTTAACCTAATTGCATTGAAGACAAGTGGAGGGCGAAATGCTTTCTCGGAGTGGCGAGTACCAGGGAAGCATCCATCACATGTTTACACACTTGCCACACACACACACACACACACACACGCCCCTACATGCGCATTATGCAGTATGCTCACATGCACGGTCAACATAAAGGATGCTGTAAGTAAAGCTTGTGTGATGTAAAATGCATACATGCAGGCAGGAAATAGACCCACTGAGACATGCATTCACGCCACGCAGACATCTGCCAACACGCCTTATCCCCTCTTTATTTCTCACTCCTCTGTATCTCTCTCACTCGCTCACAGACACATACAGTACGTACGTGCGTACTCTCTCTCTCTCACACACACACACACACACACTCCTTGCCATGCAGAGCAACAAGACAGTTGTCCTCCATCTGTCAATGTTATTCATGAGGAAACCGGAGATCTGGGCCATGAGTGATGAGTTCTCCTACAGAAACGGTCCCGGCCAAAACCTCTAGGTAAAAAAAAAACAAAAAAACAGCCGACCCATTTGTGAAGAAAAAATAAAAAGATGAATAAATATTTTAAAAAATCGACCACACATTTACGGGCACAAAATGAATGGCAAATGATTTGTGCGGGGATTTGGGGAAATGGTCTCAGCCCACTCCATCATGCCGGTACCTTTATGTAACAGAACTCCCATGATGCACGGTGCAGTTCTGCTGGAGAGAAGGAAGACATACGGAAATGGCAATGATTTAAAACATTAAGATTACATTCTGCACATGTATTCGTTTAAAATGTAAACATCTATATGATTATTCTTTCCTTTTACAAACATATAAAGCTTCTTAACGTTGACCTTGACTGAACTACTGTACTTCACATGGCATGTTTGTTTCGTGGTATGTCAGTGCATTGTGATGTTGTTATGGCATTACAATGTCTGACTTTGACCCTGACCCTATGATTATCATGATAATAATTATCATATTATCATTATTATCATAATAATAATCTTCAGCAAGAACTGTAGCTGCAGTTGTCTTTAGGGCCTTAGGCCTTTTTTTAGCAATTTTACATAATTTCTTAAATTCACCTTTAAAAAGGCACTTGCATATCAGATACTGTATATACCCATGTTTTACATAAAAAATTGCAAAACAATCTCAGCTCTCTATATCATGCAGGACAATGAGGGACTGAGCTTTACTCATGTGGACGAAATGTTTTGGTGATGGACATTGGTTTACCAAAAGCACAAAAGCAGTGGAATATATGAATAAAAAGCAAAATGCATCTAAATAAATATAAATGTCTAATACCAAATGTTTTCTGTCACTACTTTCCTCAAAATGAGAGAGGGATTGAGATAAAATGGGTCTGAGAAATGACTTCATACTACAAGCTTCATGGGGTGTGTGCAAATGAAAAATTAACATTTCAACAGTTATTTTTTTGTTTTATATTTACTCTATATTTGAGTCAAAAAGTACAACCGAATTTGCTGAACAAGACATTTTTAAACTCGCAAGTAACAAATTACTTGCATGAACTCGACACACTGTGAAAAGGTTGATGAAAAAAAAGATGAAAAAGAATGCACAGCTTCCAGACCAGGCAAAAGCTGTGGTAGCGGCCTGTCAATCACAAGGTAGCCACGCCCTAAAGCCTGCTTTATCTCTTCTAAATAGCGCCATCATTTACAAAATGAACATCAATGCTGCGCTGGCATGAGAATCAGAAAAGACTTGGCGAATGTGCCTGTGATGATCATTTTCATTGGGTAGCAACCTACTTCAGTTTAGTTTGGAAAGGCGGAGATTTTTTCGTGTGATCGTGAAGAGGTCAGAACTCCAGTGAAGAGATGTAGCCAGGTCACTGTGTTCCAAGATCATAACAATGACTGTGAGGACAACGTTATTATGACTGAAAATGGCCCCAAACTATGAGAATACCCTTGTGAGGGCCTCGCACATTACCAAAGGATAGTATCTACGGAACACGGAAAAAACCCGCAATATCATACAAAGTAGCAATCAAGAGACCGGCAAACGCAACACTCTCTCATATGGCTAACTGCGATATAATCACTATACCCACAGTGCCACCGTGCATTCCAATGACGACAATGTGAGTGTGATCTCTATAAAGTGGCGCCATCACTACCAGTGTCCCATTGCGACGCTCTTTGATGGCGACAACGAGATGGCTGAGTGGAATGGCAGGTAGAGAGGCTGCCATGCATCTGCCAATCACGCCATGAAGCGGTGGTGGAAGGGGGGTGGGGGGGGTGTTATCGCTCTCCCTCACTCTTTCCCATTGATTCTTGCTCCGTGACACACTCTCCCTCTCTCTCTCTCTCTTTTGTGCGTGGGGATCCGTCCATAAAACATCTGACACGACTGTCACCCGGCACCTCGCGTTTTCCCCGCTCAACCTGGACACTGCCATTACACAGATGTCAGACACAGTTGTGATATCATCGTAAAAAAGTAACTGCCCCGGTTTCCAGTCTTTTTTTTTTAAACACACACACACACACATACACATGCAGACACACTCTACCTCTTCTGAGGCTCGTGAGTAAGCAGGGAATGGAAGAGGAGAGGTTCGGGGGAGTCAGATAGAAGTGCAATTACACTCGCTGATGTGCTTTGGCCCATATTATGATGTTGGGGGATGATAAGAAGGCAAGAGCACAGGCCGCACAAACACACACACACACACAGACTCTCACACACAGACAATAGCCCCGGCTATGATGGATGTCCGGATGCAAACCCACTCCAAGCTGAAAATAGATGAGTTCCTTTCCCTTCGACCGAATGGCAGATACATCTTGGATGGTTCCCCGTGTACCGCGTGAGCTCGTAACTGGAACTTTATTGGCAGCATAGTTGATAACGCTGCCAAAAGGGGTGTCGGAAAAAAAAACTAAATTAAACAAAAATGGTACAAGCTAGACATGATGATTCCAGTCATGTCCTTTGTTTCATTCAGTCAGATTTGATTTATCATGCAGAATGCTCAGTTTAAACTTCCCCATGTCGACACTTTTAAAACAAATCCATCCAAAAGCATCGGTTGTTCGCTGGCAGTCAGGGCCCGAGCGGGGTCGCCACCAA
The DNA here is from genome assembly GCF_910589615.1 of Taurulus bubalis. Classification (NCBI taxonomy): domain Eukaryota; kingdom Metazoa; phylum Chordata; class Actinopteri; order Perciformes; family Cottidae; genus Taurulus; species Taurulus bubalis. The sequence goes on from NC_136609.1 coordinate 8,706,475, forward strand.
GGTCATCTCCTTTTTGCTGTGTCTTTAGTAAGCCTTGGTTCAATAGTTGCGTCGTGCCATTGGTACCATTATTCTTATTAAAAGCACATTTGTGCACAGAAATCCTTGCTTTTGATACAACAGCTACTCTTTTGTGCTTTTCTCTCTACGGTGTATTTTTTGTATCTTGCCCTATCAACTGCGAGCCCGAAAAGTCGGTACACGTAAGCGAACTTGCGCGGAGATGTTCAAGTGGCTATTTCACGCGGACGCAGGAGGATGTACGAGTGTTCAGGCGACCCTCTGACCTTTCCTTTTAGCCCTTCCAACCGTGTCAACTTCGCACGCACGGCGTCTCAGAATAAATGCCCGGACGAACTCGAGCCTTTAGAAACAGCCGATGGACGCACGTCACATGGTAACAAAGAGATGGCCACAAATAGCCGAGGACACGGGGATGATGGCGTCAATCACACTGCCGCGTGTTTGCTACGAATGACCAAACGACACGACCTCTCGTGTCTGCATTATTCCTCATTTTTCGTCCTGTGAAATGTTCCAGCCAAGTTCTGTCGCCGGCTGTTTCAGGGTGAAATAGCAATTTCCACATCCAGATGCACATCTATGATTGCCGTGACCCCCATCCCGTCAGCACACCCACTAAATAAAATAAAAAAAGCTTTTTGCATTTCCACATATCACCTTCTATCTCTTAATCGGTCCGAAGACGGCAGCTCATTCACCTCCCGGAAAGTCTTCCCCCTCAGCCGCTGGAATTTGACTTTTTTTTTGTCAAAGTGCTTACGGCAAGGCCTGTGCTTTTCTCTCCAGACTTAAATGCACTTTTGTGACGTTTTACAGACACATTATTTCCAGTTAGTATACACAAGGAGAGGCAGGGAAGGGAAGTCATGAAGTATTTATAGATGCACATTGTTGGCTTTGGTTATTTTATGGGATGTCTCAGCAAAAAGATTGAACCTATCCTTTTAACTGTTTTACCATCTTAAACAAATAGGAAACAGCATGTCTTTGACAGCCGACGGTTGGCACAAAGGGAGGGATATACGAAAAAGGCAGGGGAGGAGGAAAATTAGAAAATAGGGAGGGCGAGAGATGGCCTTGGAAAGGGGGCTCCTCGGGAACACATTGGGGACGGCGATCCATGCAAGGTGCAGAGAAAGCTGTGAGGTGGATGGAGATTGTGTAGGTGCATGGGAGAGTACATGAAGTGTATAGTGTGTGTGTGGAGAGAGAGAGAGCGAGAGAGAGAGACTGCTCCCAGGAGAAGGGAGCGCCTCCGGCCACAAACACACTGGACAGCCACAACAGCCTTGTCACGTCTCCTTTTCTTCTCTTCTCTTTTTATTTTTTTCATTTATAACCTTTCCTCAACCCTGCTTTGGTAAACATCCGTAAGAAGAGCACCTTTGCAGGGTGTGTGTTGTTAGGGTACTGGCGATGGCAAGAAGCGTTGAGGTTTATGAAGTGAAAGTACAGAAGCAGCCAGAGTGGGTTAGCCTTGGACAGATTGGCGTTTTCGTCGTAAACAATCGTGCAGATTCACTTGCTGTGACTTCAGTTGTCTTGAACTAATGCAGCTTCATCTTCGAGTCAACATACAGTGTGTCCTCGTTTCACATGGAACAAAACAAACATGTTGTACAAGTGTTCATATTGTGTCAGGAGCTTCCAAGCTTTAAGCTTCCACACTAGTCATTTATATACATTATGTTTTAGTTACATGGTATCCAATAATAATGATATTAGGACAATGGTAATGGGAGGAGGAACTATCTTTATAATTTATTTCTAAGGATAATAATTACATTACGGGACGGAACCCTGACATTTCAGAATGGAACAAGGGAATTCCGGAACGGAATCCGGACATTCTGGAACAGAACCCAGACATTCCAGAACGGAACCCTGACATTGTGGAACAGAACCCAGACATTCCAGAACGGAACAAGGGAATTCCGGAACGGAACCCTGACATTGTGGAACAGAACCAAGACATGCTGGAACAGAACCCAGACATTCCAGAACGGAACTCTAATATTCCGGAACCCTGACATTCCAGAACCCTGACATTCCGGAACCCTGACATTCCAGAATGGAACAAGGGAATTCCGGAACGGAACCCTGACATTGTGGAACAGAACCAAGACATTCTGGAACAGAACCCAGACATTCCAGAACGGAACTCTAATATTCCGGAACCCTGACATTCCGGAACCCTGACATTCCAGAACGGAACAAGGGAATTCCGGAACGGAACCCTGACATTGTGGAACAGAACCAAAACATTCTGGAACAGAACCCAGACATTCCTGAACGGAACTGAATCGCAACTCTAATATTCCGGAACCCTGACATTCCGGAACGAAACAAGGGAATTCCGGAACGGAACCCTGACATTCTGGAAGGGAACCTTGGACATTCTGGAACACAACACAGACATTCCAGAACGGAACTCTAATATTCCGGAACCCTGTCATTCCAGAACAGAACCCGAACATGCATTGTAATGCCCGTGCTCCTAGATCCAAATGCTGAACTGTTACGATGTATCACTTTGTTAGATTTGTTGGAACTACAAAAAAGCACTGCTGTGTTGGCTCTTTTAACAAAAGGTTTAAACATCCATGAGGCCTGTTTGCATTTGTGCTAAAGGTTTCATTACTCATAATTAATAAATAAAAAAAACGGCACAGCGAAGAGTCAAATAAGCCTCCGTCACGCGTATGATCTCACAGCTTTGACACTGTGAAGTCATATTCCATCGCAGCGTGGAGGAAAAAAAACCCTCATTTCTTTTAATCAGCCCCGAGAGCCACACATCAGATCACAGCGTCAGTCTACCTTTTAAAAGGTGACAGAAAAGACAAACACTGCGGGGCGCGGCTTTATTTATTTTTTATCTGTCGCTTTGTCAACATGGAAACCAAAAAAAATCTCTTCATAGATCTCAGAATATAAACAATATTCATGAGAACATTACATAATCGGCTTTTGAGTGCTCTGCTTTGCCCCGGAATACCTGCATATCATTGAATGTTTATGCCCTTTTGTGTTCATGATATGAATGCTTAAGAGAGAGAGAGGTAAGGATAGCCCGAGAGCAAGGGCATGTTGGTATTTAACGACTAACGCAATGTCAGATTAAGATAGCAGCATGTTTGTTGACAGTGCCTCTCCTTCGGTCAGCGTGAGATAGGTCACCACACTTTTTTTCTTTTCTTTTTTCCTCAGCGGCAAGGGTGGTGAGGATGTGCGTCTCGCCTTGACACGTGACAGGCCGCCTCCTCCTCGAGGGCCCCGGTGAAGGCCCGTGGGCGCCGGAGCCATGTGTCCGTGCCGAGACGAGCCCCGTGTCAAATCGGGTCGCCCACACCCCCTCGCCGGGGAGCAGCATTGGGAAGGGGAGGAGGGGCGTGGCTTATATCGGCTGAGCTTCTGCATCGTGACGGCCGGGGTTTGAAATGCGGATGAGGAGTTCCGTTTGTTCTCAGGGCCTCTCCACCAGTTCTTAGTCATGATTTCAAGCATTTTTCCTGTAAAGTCGGGAAGAGAGCATCACAGTCGAATGATTCTGCAGAATTCTGCGCGAAAATGTGTTCAGCACCAAAAAAAAACAAAGATGGCGACGGGCTAAACACCAACATGGTGAAGACAATAAAACAAGAAGGATTTAAAACCGCAGTCCACAAACCAGTAGGTCCCCTGAGCTGTGGGTTTGTCAGATGTGAATATCATAAATTACAGATGGAAAACTAAACCTTTAAGTCGACACATCAGTAGTGTTTTTTCTGTGTCACACTATCACAGAGGTTCCAAAAAATGACCTGTACGACCCTGTCAAAGGGTCAAACCCTGTATTCACTGAACCACGGTTACAATAAATAACCATGTTTTAAACGTCTCACAGCTACTGTACCGTCTGTATCGAGCAACGTATTTAATCTGACATTTCCTTATACGTTAGCGCCAATTACACCACCATTGAATACTGAGGTGTCATGAGACCTTTATTATCTACATTTCCCTGTCAGCTACGCTTCCTCTTTAACTTTATTTGTTGCTGACAGGAACCTTTGGCATCTATAGTTTAATTTAACAATAACACGTCTGGGATGTGAGAGAAGCCTGTCCATTCCAATCTCACCAAACGCATGCAAGGATCGCTGGAGTTTATAGGCCTCACACTCCTCAAGGCAACACGACCTTCTTTTCTTTCTTTCTTTTTTTTTTAAGTTGATATAAGTCGAGGAAAATCCAGCCTCGGGGAGGAAAGATTTCTTTTGAAATCGCCTTGTGAGCAGCCATAGAGCCCAGCTGCAATCACTCCCGATACATCAGTGCGGTGTCACACCCACACAATCTTCATGTCACAGAGAAGATGAAAATGCCATGAGCGAGTGACTGATACCTGCCACTATCCTTGCAATGGCTCCTCGCATGGGGGATGGGTGGGGGGATGACAGCCGCATGAATAATTCCTGCGGGTTCCAGGGTCTAGTTATTCACACAAGATAAAATAAAGAACAACAAGTACAGCTTCTGCTATTTATTTTTTTTCACTTCTCCTTTCACTCTCTCTCGCTCGCTCTCGATGATTTATTCAGCAATGCACGATGTTTCAACTCTCGGTCATCGCGCGATGGGTACCTTTATAAAGAGACAGGAGTTCAGACATAGTGGGGACTTTAATTAATGATGGGAACAGCGTGTGTGTGTGTGTGTTTTTGCTCTGAAGTGATATTTTGCTGAGCATGGAAATCCATTGACTTGCATGGAGTTATTATGCTGGATTGTACTACCTACAAAAAAAAAAGAATATCCCGATTGAAGAGAACCAGATCTCGCTTTAATCCCCTAATACATTACACAGAGACAGACACACTAGTGTCACTGGGGCGATGAAAGCGCCGCAGCCAGGTGACGGATACCTGACCAGATTTTGTTAATGGCGCCATTCTGATGACAAACCACCGCGGCCGACAGCTGTAATGCGACTTCATCTTCCGCCGGTGTCATTACACGCAGCCCATCACAAATCAAGGCCCTTTCCAAGAACTGATGAGCAGTAAAAAATAGTTCCTGATGAAATACTTATTCATTCAGGTAATCATAAATCCGAAGAAAAATGGAACGGAAATGCGCGCGTGTGGCTCGCGGCGAGCTTTCAATCGGCTCGGCAAATGATTACATTTTCTCAATTGAAACATCAGTTGTCAAATAATGGCGCACGTCTGGGATGGTCATTTTCAAAGAACTCGACAATTCTTGGCACTTTGTCGAATCTGTATTTGTTTAAGCGTCTTGTATTTCAATGTGTCTGGCTGCAATATCCCTCTGGATCACTCAGGATTTTTAAATTGAATCAACTTATCTTCATAAAGTTAATGATGATTGCACAATGTGATGACTATGGAATAATGACACTTTTGGCATTCCGATGTTTTGTCTATGAGCCTAGCTTTCACTATGCAATTGGACCCTAAATAAGTCCCGCCTCTTGATCGCAGACTGGCCTATCATAGCGCAGCATTAGCATTAGCCAGGCTACAAGGCTATAATTCATTTTCAGGCTGGGAAGTTAAGTTTTGCTCAGATGCAACTCAACAAGTTCCAAGCATTGACACGTTCAATAATACTATATACTTTGCCCGTGACATGAACATATGTATATATATATATATATATATATATATATATATATATATATATATATATATATATATACACAATTAAAGTTCATAAATCCTTTCACGCTCTCCTCTAAAACAGTCCAGGAACGAGGTCAAGTTGATTCTGCCTTAATGTAGACATTCGTATTCTACCCTGTTCCCCGCATAATGCAACTATCGATGGATTTCTCCATTTCATTTCTGATCTCACATCAAATATACAGCGTTCAGGCAGAGAGCCTTTGCTTGTTCGAACTGTTCTTCAATAAAAGCTTGAGTGGAACATAATAACAATGTGTGAAGTGTGTGCATTGAGCAAAGCTCACGGAGGAGCCGGAGCCTTGAACAGGAAAGGATGTAAAAAAGAAGAAAAAAAAGGAGACTATCATTCCCGAGGAAATCATCTATGACATGGATTTTTTTAAATTCCATTTATTACCAGCACTAAAACCAACAAACTGCAGTGAATACGAGAAAGACAATTATATGTCATTTCATATTTATTGAAACATTCATATTTATTGAAATTGTGTTTTTTATTCATGATGTTATTTAAGTACATCCAGGCTGATGCTGTTAAAACTGCAATTACTGATTTATTAAAAAACAGTTCTGGGCCGAGCTGCTAGTGTGTGTGTGTGTGTGCGTGTGTGTCTTTGTGTGCGTGCGTGTATGTGTGTTTGTTCGTGCGTGCGTGTGTGTTTGTGTGCACATCAAAGTGTACAGGAAATACGCTTATGTGTCTGGAACAGAAGTGAGAAGAAAAGAATTTTTTTTTCTTCATATTCCCCCCCAATACATTCTCGGCAATGCGTTTTTTGAGGTTGAAGAAATCAGACGTTGCCACACATTGGAGACGTGCGAGCACAATGACCTCCCTCCCGTCACCGTCCTTCCCCGTCCTCGGCAACATGTTATCCCCCTCCAACCCCCGAGGGCTCAGTTCAACCTCGGTGATGGGATCTACCTCCGTATATGAAGACCGCGGCTTGGCCAGCACGGTTGCCTCGGCATTATGTAACTCCAAGGTTGTGATCTCTAGCGAGTTGCCACATGGCATCTTGCTCATCGGAGCTTTGGTTTTCCCGGCAGCATCCGGATGGCGCTTTGCTCGAGGCAAGTATCGCTCGGACTTCCCTTGGGTTCGTCAAGCTCGATATCCGCCTTTCATCCGCTGTCCTTGCTTTCGAAAAAAGAACCGGAAGTGCTGATATTCTTTCGATATCGCACAGTCAAAGCAATATTTAATCTTAATCAAGTTCTCATACATTTTGTTTTGTTATAATTACATTGGATTCCGGTCATTTAAAATTGTTTATTTCACTTGAACGGACACAAATACTGTTGCGTGCTGTAAATGGGCCTCTCAACCATTCGGCTGAGGCTCATTATTAGAAGAATATGTTCAGTTTTTTGTTGTTGTAATGATTGAGACCACGACGACGAATGAGAACGACAAAGAACGTCTTCGCTTCTTATTCCCACGGCATGTTGTTTTTCCCCTGGGGATGATGCATTTCTGCTATTCGCAATCAAACCCGGGGAGCCCGGTGGCGGCGACACAATGGCAGCGCTTGATTGCCGGTTATTAGAGTGCATTCAACTACCCGAATGGGGTCAATGGAACGGCAGCTCATGTAAAGCGGGGTTAAATGGAATAATGGATGGGAACGACACAGAAAAACACAATTTTCTAAAAGGAGGCAGAATACTTTTATTGTGTGTCATGATAATAAACAATGCACTGCCGCTCTTGATATAATGATGCTCTTTGAATACTTTCATATTCTTTCTTTTCTTCTTCAAAAGAACGAATCAATAATCATGTTTACCTCGTAGTGCTTTAAACTCTTGAGTGACGCACGCTATCAATCATCCTAACCTTTACTCGGGCGTGTCTCAAACAATGCTTATGAAAATCAAAGATGGAAATGCAGACATTTATCGATCGTACCTCACACCGCCAAGTCAGTGTATGTTTGAAATGGACTTGACAACTCATCCCCGGAAATGCCAAGAAGCAGACACGGGGTTATTAATTTGACACAGGGTACGGTTAGTTTAATTATATTAAATTAATGTTCCAAAGGCAACTTCAAGGCTCCATGATTTGTACAGGAGGACAAGCAGGGGTACAATGAGGGTTTATGAAGTTGATGGTTAACAATTACCACTTACACGACAACTTCCACCCTTGGCGGGTCAGATGGGGGGGAAAACGGAGAAGGGTCAATGCCGCAGGGGGGGGGGGTGCCCATAGGGACAGGTAGATGGAGAGCACACACAGGGTGTGTGTGTGTGTGTGTGTGTGTGTGGGCGCACAAATCATTTGTCTCCTGCAGGTTTGTGGACCACCTCCGGAGATTCTGATAGAAACTCTCCAGGAGGGAGAACTTTGTGAGTTTTGGTGGGATACGGTTATCGGAGCGACACGCGGGAAGCCGAACCGGGAGGGGGCGCGAGGCGAGCCCCTCTCATTGTGTGCATCGTGAGCTGGAAGCCTGGTGAGAAAACATCTGGAGACGGCAAGCAACAAATGTCAATGTGGACATCAGAGACAAATGCTTGTTTGGGATCATGCTGAGATTTCCGGTAGTTTAGGGTGTGACTTCAGACAGATATATTCCTTTAGTCTGTATATATACACACAGTATATATATATATATATATATATATATATATATATATATATATATATATATATATTGGATATATATAAAATGATAATAACAATAATACATTTTATTTGTTAATTGCGCTTTAAAAGGTACTCAAGGCACTTCACATGGTATATATATAGTGAGTTAAATACATTCATGTATATACCTTTGTATTCATAGTGTCTGGGTACATTTTTGTTTTGACATTTCAGTCAGCTTCGCATCCATTGGGAAAGCTCCACTCCCCATGCACCGTCTCGTTGAAAGTAAGAATTAGAGTTCGGGAACCCTTGTCAATTCAAATTATCATGTATAAAACATCCCAGCAGAATGAACAATAACTCCAGCTGAGAAGCAGCTGATATTTCGCTTGAAGAAAAGAAACATTTGGCCATGCAAAGAAAAGTAAATTACCTGAAAGGAGCACTGCAGGGGAGGACGGCGACGAGGCTTTTCACATTTAATACAATTTCCTCCTTGTGCATAATCAAAGGCTGCATGTCGGCCAGAAGACAGAAGGGGACATTGAGCAATATTACAGAGGGATCATGAAAACTTTGTGAAATCCCCGTCCCCCACAAAAAAAAAAGAAAAAAATCTACATTTCACATGCTTTTTCCTCACACATCGCGGGCTATATATTGACGTTCCCAGTGCGACGCTCGACATAAGCGTATCTTTTGTACCATTCGGAATGAAACACTCCCCGCCTCCAAGACCGGCTGCATGACAACACGATGCTTTCTAACAAACGTACAGTAAGCCGGGGTTAGTCAGGCGAGCGCTGAAGCAGAAGTTAAAACCCCTTAAGACGCCCAATTAGCCGAGGCAGACATACGTACAAACCTCTCCTGAAACAAGCTTCTCTCACCTGCTTCCATCAAAGTCTGCAGCGGCTTGGCAGCAGAAGTTGTCCCAGTTTGTATCTTGGATCCCTCCCCCTCCCTCATGTGTGACACAGATCCGATGGCTTCTAATGAGAGTAAAAAGAGCAAAAAGCCGCATGGTGTCACATTTCATATTATTTCCTCCCCCCAAAAAAATCTCTGACTTACATGTCATTATATGTATACGTTGCTGAAGATTTACATGCAAGTAACATATAAAGGCCTGCAGTGGGAAGACATGTACGCAGAAAATGGTGTTTCTTTCCGCTCCAGTGTGACCGTCTGCGCTCCTGACAGAAAACTCATGTTCCTGTGAAGTTGACATGAAGTGTACAATATTCACTCGGGGGAGACAACGCGACGCGCACGCGAAGAGGCGTCGCCGACCCGACACCCGTCCCGCGACCCCCTCTGACCCCTGTCGCCTCTGGGTCCGACAAATCGGCCACAAGTCGGCGAGTCGCGAGGTCTCCTTCTGACAGGCACTCGCACAAACACGGACAACGAGGATGTCATATCTTATTGACCGGGAGTCCGCGCTGGCATTTGGCCGCTTGTGCGTGAAAGAGACCGACGGGGGAGTAGCAGCGAGCGTGTTGTGTTCGAGTGACCTCCTCCCATGCAAAATAATCCATGATGTCATTCAGCCATCAGCGCAAATGTTGTTTTTTTTAATTATGGGTATAAAAAAAGATTTAGTGCAGATTCAGACAGATACGCTGCCAACTACTAAATCAAAGTATAATCCGGAAATGTTTTGAAACATACATGTAACAACAAATATTAAGCTCCTGCAGCAGAAAAACTGATTTCATATCAATGATGACATGGGAGTATTTTGAGAGGGAGAGAGAAAGTGCTTTTTCACTGCTAAGAGAACCAGCCGAATGGTCGTAAAGAGGACGGGACTTTGACGGGCATGTGAGCATCTCCTGGATTAAAGTATAACAAATATATAAATAATAAAACTACAAACATGCTTTGACTTCAGCTATCAATCAGTCACAGCGAAGCTGCTTTTCCACTGCGAGGAAACAAAACCGATCCCCAAAAACATGTTTCCCCTTGATCCTCCGCTCTCAAACGCATGTATGGAGTGACCTGTTTGAGAACATTTACATGTTTAGTGTCGATTCTCTTTTTAAGGCGTATTTTTTACAATGTAATAATACAAACATAGAACTTTTCCGGCATTACAAGCGCAAGGGATCATAAGCTCATGAAGGCAAATAACAAAAGTGTAAACAAAATTCAGTGTTTAGCACAATAACTGTAATCCAAACAAGCCATGGGCATGACGGTGGTGAAGCGCTTATTCTTCCATGTAAGTGCAAGGAAACAAGGAAAATAAAACAACAATTTAATAAATAAATAGAACGAGGAGAGAACTAGAAAGCCAGCCGCAGAGGACAAAAAAGAATATAAATGTATGAGCGGAGATGGGCTTGTCTTGGTGGATGTTTGTACCTGAAGCACCTTGAAGTTGGAAGCAACTATTTTAAAAAGTGACAGCATGCCCGTGGCTCAAAAATCCAAAATAGTAAATTCCGAGCTTCGAGTCAGATGTTGCCTTCCCTTTGTCCCCGTGTCCTCAGACGAACTCTCTAAGTCGCTCCCTTACTGTTTTCAGAGGTCAATTTACCCAGAATGCATAGAACAGCACAGACGAAGAAATGTAACAACAAAGTGGGGAACGCAAAGGTCTTTGATGAAAAACCTTTTTCATCATCGTAAAAAAAAATTAAAACGTTATAAATTGCTCTCTACTGCAATCATGTCTGCTCACTTATCTGGTTGGTTCAACTAGAATGGAATTTGGGAAATGGGATTAGCATAATAAAATGCAGATTAGGATAATGGAACAACGTGCCTGTTTTTGGAAATGGCGCACAGGCTGTATTTTGGGGGGGAAAGTGAACTTTAAACTGACGAAAGAACGGGATTCAGGGTTGAGCCTCTGTAAACCTGTATTGACATGATCTGCATGTAATGGAGGATGATGTAGTGATGGACCTGACCTTGACCCCCAACACTGAAACAGCAGCTGTAACTAAGTGGGCAACTCACTCATGGTATTCTCCACTTTAAGCCACTGTTCATCTTAATAATAATATCCTATTTTTTTTTCAAACACAGAAACATTAGCAGCCCTAGGTGCTCCTGTATCTATGATAACATGTTGCCGTTTGGTATTTACCGCCTTCACTTGTATACGCTTGTCGCTCTCCTCTGAAATCCAAATGCTATGGACCGTCATCATATTAAACTCTGGCAGTGACGTCACACACCAAGCCTTCTGCTTGCAGGCTTTTGTTTATTGGGCATAACTTAAAATAGGTTTAAATGGAGACATTATGCATCGGCTTTTGGCAGAGAACCACAAGGAGAGAGTGTGTAAGTGCACAAAACATCATCTGATTCCTGGAGGTGTGTGTGTATGTGTGTGTGTATGTGTTTGTTTTATTTCTCCCATATATGTTGATCTCTGTTTTCTGTACCATCTGCTTACCTGAAGCAAACATGTGTTCATTTGCATTTCCAATACATCATAAAAAAAAAGCTCGCCTCAGACACACAGCTCTCCTTCTCCCTCCCTCCCTCTCTCCCTCCCTCCCTTTCTCTCTCTTTCTCCCTCCCTCCCTCTCTCTCTCTCACAAGCGCACCCACCGTGAATGAACCTTGTTATCTACACGGTGCATGTTCGCATTGCATATCCAATACATCATTTGCTTTGCACGAACCAAGACGCCTGTGCCCTACTTCATCAAGTGAAGTCAGGGCAGCTTTTTACTTCAGGGCATATGAGTCAGTATTGACTAAGACATGGTATTCTTCACAGGCCCACCCACACTCTCGAAGCCAAGCGATCACACCGATGCTGTCTAACGCTGCTAAAGGAAGAAAAACAACAAATGGAGACATATCTATCTTCTGCTCTTATATTAATTGGCAGGGGCAGGTATATTAAAACTGACAGCTGACAATGTTGTTTATGTGTCGGCAGTTTTTCAAGATGCATTAGAATTGGCCGACATGAATGCACAACATGGCGTTCGGAAAGTCCATACATTTTCTTATTATGCTGTCAGTTGGGGAAAGGTTTTTAGACGGTTTACACAACAGCGAAGTAACAGTAACATTTACTGGGGGTGCATGAGTCACTACTTGCTTCTGTAATATTCATCTTTAGTATTCCATCATCACCATACAGAGAGGTTGGCAGCTTAGTTTATCAGCTTCTATCGCTGTTGTTTGTGCGTTTTCTGGTAAAAGTCTTGCAACACGTGTCAAAAGTATGCTTTAAAAAACAATTCCATCTTAAATCGGAAGCATTACGCTCAGGGAACAGAACTACTTAGCTAGGCTTCGGGAAAATATCATGAAATACTTCATTAGGTTTCGGCCACAAAACTACTTGGTTGGGTGGTTTGTGTTCAGATACCTATGGAAGTGTGGTTGAGTATGTCTTTGGTTATGGCAGTTATGTGACAAATTAATAAATGACGTGGGGCACAACCAGCTGTCTGCTGGATGAAAGACTGGTTATTGTTGTGTATGCTAAATGATACCCCCATATCCATTTTCTTTCCATACAGCTGCATCTCTGTAAATCAGCGTGGAGCCTTTTCGGATGACAGTCGGCACATTGTAATATAATGCAAATCTCAAAAAAAAATCCTTACGTGATAGAATATGTGAATCGCGTGATGTACTCGCACGGAAACTAAAGTCACGACTCTCTCTCCGAATACCTCGGCGATGTGTCAGTGAGCCTACAGACACGAAAGACCGGATCAGTGGTTAGTGCGCCATGACGGCGCTGTAACAACATCATGGAAGTGATGCAACTTGACAGTATGTGACACTGGTGTGCCTTTCCACTCGTTTGCCACATCATTAGGTTTCACTTAAAGTCACGAGTGGCGTACAAAGAATCATTTGTGATCCTTGAAATGATTAAATCCATACTTCTCGGGGTTGCAATATTTTATGTGTGTGTGTGTGTGGGGAGGGGGGGAGGGTTTCGGTAGCAGTTTAAAGACAGACAAACACTTTTAGCGCGGGGATATACATTTCAAAAGGTCATCCTCTCTTACACAACATGCAGAGTGAAGGAGCTGATACATTTTTATTTTTCCTCCTACATATTATAACGTGTTACAATATTAGAAATAAGGTTGTAGGTGTAGGATTATGCTGAAGCTTCATGGGCTTCCAAAAGCAACATATAATACTGAAAAAAAAAAAATCCGTCGGACCATTACAGCTGCCCAGTGTTCAAACTGCAGCACATATAAGAGCCATTCGCCTTGGATAATCCATATATAATACATGCTTATATGAGCTCAGACAGCCATGCGGTACTTCAGAAGCCAATGTCAAGGTAGCTGTTGCCCCGGGGCACGTGAATCACCATTAACCGAGACATGGCGAGCAGCGCCCAGGCCCACCCACTCCGTCATCACGGGGGCCGCGCTGAAAGGCCTTTAATTAATAAATAAATATATATATTTATATACGAGAGAGGCTGTGCATCAAGTTGACAGGGCATTGCCTGTGCTGTCCATGAGAGAGAAAAAAAGAAAGAAAAAAATGAATGATTCATGATTCCCAATTATGTTTTAATTCAAAGCGGAGATTAGCGCCTAGTAAGGGGCAGCCTGTGTGGCGGCGGGGCGGACGAACGGTTGGCAGGAGCGGAGATAAGACATCTGTCGGCAACGCCAGGCCAAAAGAGAGAGAGAGAGGGTGAGAGAGTGAGAAAGAGAGAGACTCATCGCATACAGCCACATGCATGTGCTCACATGTACTGTGCACAATCTGAAGCGCACGCCCCCTGCAATGTTATGAATTGCTGCCCGTAAGAAAAATGAATTAGTTTCATGCAGGGAGTGATGTATTTTATATTTTTGTTATTATCAAATGAGACAAAAAATAAAATCAATGGGAAACAGACAGACTACAAAAGGGCTGGAACATGAACAGCCGTGTGTGTGTGTGTGTGTGTGTGAGAGTGAGAGAGAGAGGGAGAGAGCCGTAAGGTAAAAGGCTATGGGTTTCTTTTGCCAATTTGTTTCTTGGCAGTATTCTCCAAATCGCTCAATACAATCTCTCTAAAAGTTTGCATTTATCAATTGTTTTCTCCCTCCTCGCCCCGAATCAAAAGGCTTTTGAACCAGAGGGCCGAAACCAGGCTGAAATCCCTCATTCATTAATGAAAGGCATCCATTACTGTCCAACGGCGACAGAGTTAATGTAAATAAATGAATTCTCCAACCCACTTAACCGTGGTTTATTATGAGCCGAGCAAGGCATAATTGTGTTTCTGATCAGTTCAGATAAATTCAGCCGTGCGCTAGACCCCGCCCCCCCAGTGCCACTTCTCATTTACAAGGTCTGCAACTAAGGGGGATACATCACATGGCTTATTACCGAGGCTCCAGCTAATGACACTGGAGTATGAGAGGAAATATGTGGAGGCAAATGTGGTAATGCTTGGCTTTGTAAGGGGGAAAGCCTCTTAAGCAAGTCAGCGGGGACAAAAATGAAGACATTTTGCATGTTTTTAATCATAATAACGCCCATCTGCTCGGGGTGTTTTAATTCACACTGACCTATAACTCTGAAAATGAAGTGATTTCAGTTCCGGCGTGAGGTAAAATGGCATTCCAGCAAATGTGGGCTCCGAAGGATAAGGCCAGTGGAGTTTTTTGGTCGAAAAAAAAAAAGAGATGTAATTTAACTCTGCTGTGTCATGAGGACATAGCGTACATTCAGTATTTAGCATAAGATGCTCCAGTGGGACCGCAGCCCAGAACCCGTCGTGGCTTTTTTTTTTTTTAAACGCAGAGCAGCTTGAAGATCACAATTTGTCGACGTTGTTATCAAGTTGTAGCAGAAAACTGTGGAGCCCATATGGCAGATATTGCTATAAAAACTGTATAATTCAATTCACTTCTTCATTTACTCAAAACCAGTAACATATAGACTGATATTTACACAACTCGCGCACAGGTACGAGCACACGGAGGTTTGGTAAGGAACACTTGAGCCTTCAGGACGCTTAATCGAGCTCCGAGGCCCGGAGCGCTCGCAGGACGTTTTGTTAATCTTCGACGGGCGTAAATGTAGCTTTTCCGACTTGGTCACATGTTGCCAAACCGAACGTTTTTTTGTGCGACGACGGGAACTGCCTCTGTAATCCACTGTGAGTGCAGCACAGAGGGCACTGTTAGGGAGACGTATTGTGACTGCGCGCCCAGGTCGTTAGGCGGTGATGTGTTTTTTTTCCCGCCGCAGCGGGCGCCACGTCGTGTGTTGCTAGTCTTAGCGGTCGATATTTTAATGGCCGTCTGGCATTTGGCGGCACCCGGGAGAGTGTTGGGGTAAAGATGTTGCACGAGGAATGGCAGTTGCTTGGAAACCTTTTTATATTCCAGCCAACCAAATACAATAATTAAATGAAATAACCGCACAGAACAGCTTATGCATATTTAACTAAGTTAATTAAAAAAAGAGGACAAAAGTCACAATTAAACAAAAATGGCTGACAAATAAAAAAAAAAAGGGCTTGGGTAAACATTGCAAGTAATTCTGGTATCCAAACTAGTACAAATGAATTTGTCATTGCCAAGTAAAACAACAAAAAACAGTCACATAAAATGATATTAAATCTATCATCTCTTAAAGCAGCAGCATGACCGAAGACAACCACGTCTGTTTAGTTGTCTTCGCCCCGCTGCTTTGTATTCATTCACACACACTTGTGACTCGCGCCTGCCCAGTAAATCCAGAGCTTCTCCATTGTTGGACACTGTTCATCCGTAATGGAGCACGGGGGGGTGCTCCAGTGTTTTGCTGATGGGCGCCCAACGCAGTTTTTAAGTATTACTTATGTGTTTTCCCAAAGCCAAAATCAGGTTAGGATGCAGAACTCGTGCACTTGTTTATGTTTCACGTCGCTGAATGTTTGAATAAATAAAAAAGTGATTTAACTGCTGTAGGCAATGCCATAGACTCAGGGGACCTTTTTTAGAATGGTGTATATTTATGGTTACAATGATCTCAGGATGAACCGCTGCTGTATATCCTGTCCTGCTTTATTCCACGCTTAACCTTACCAGCATGTTGTGCTTTAAATGCACAAAGGGATCACATATATTTACAAGATT
Source organism: Taurulus bubalis (assembly GCF_910589615.1). Lineage (NCBI taxonomy): Eukaryota > Metazoa > Chordata > Actinopteri > Perciformes > Cottidae > Taurulus > Taurulus bubalis. The sequence goes on from NC_136609.1 coordinate 8,722,866, forward strand.
CACGTTTGTTCTTTGGCTTCTTTTTTTTGTGTTGCTATCGAGCGGCTGCACGCACAGCCCGTTGTGGGGAAACGAATGAATCCGGGAGAAAACAACGAGCGCTCGGAGGTCGTTTGTTTTTTTCCCCGAGTGTCTTTTCAATCATCGGGCACCGACGGCTCCGTCGCCAAATTCCCAAGGCGGGAACCCCTCGCCGTTTGTCAGACAGTTTACAGATATTCTGTTTTTCGATCAGAGAAAACAAAATCATGTCAGCTCAAGAACCAGGGAAGAGGGGCACCGTGTTTGTGTTTACACCTGCATGAAGGAGCGACACTAAATCTACCTTGAATTCTGCTCTAAGAGGCTGCTTCGTGATGGAATGTGGTGCGAAACCTTTGCATGACCCCCCGCTCCCTTTCCCTCCAGCTGCCTCGTCTACTCCTCCCACCTCAGTGCTTTCCAACATTTCCTGGTCTGACCTGGAGGCGTGTCTTGTGTTTTGCAGCTGCATTCGGGCGCCCTCCCCTCCTCCCCCCGAATGCTTTTAAGATATTATCCGTGCATGTTCAACCACCTGCAGCTGGCCGATCACAACGGAGGTCAAGGATGATTTTGTCATAGTCTCATTTGAATATGTTAGTGGGCATAATCACAAGAAACTGAGAATTATATGAGGAAATATATGCAGATTTCCAGCAATACAGGGGAAGCAACATAATGGCTCCTGAGCTGATTCAAAGAAAAGATGACGATATGTGTATTCAGACATGAAGGGGAACCATTTTCAGAAGTGGCTCAAGTGCAAAAGTCAAGTGAATTGAAAAAATGTTTCAACTTGAGCAAGATACTTTGTGTTTCTTCAAAAAAAGCAAATGTTATTTTAATTTAACCGTGCTGCTTGTCGTACAAGCAGCACAGGAAAACTCTTTCCGAACTTGTCAGTATATGACCCTGGCTACATTAAAAAAAAAGCTCCACTTTTTTCCCGGGGCATTACAAACACAACCGAGAGCAGTCCCCCTTTTCCTTTTGAACTTTCCCCATCCACCCGAACAGAGCCTTCATTTCAGCTGCCAGCCATTGAGCGGACATCAAACACTTTGCACCCAAAAAAGGGAAAAGGAAAACATGATAAATACTTTTTTTTCTTCAGAAAGATATACCAATTTTCTCTTATTTCGCATGCTTTTTTTTCCAGGACTGGAAAATACACAGGACATTTTAGACTTTTAGTTACGTCACAGTTCGGGGAGTTAAAGTCCCGATAGCGTTGTGACAATGATGTGAGATATATTAGCTGTGTGCAATGAAACACGGGTTTTATAGTGACTGGTGAGCATGTGTGTGCACGAGAGTGTGTGTGTGTATTCTGTGCGTACAGTATGTGTTAGTGTCTTACTTATTTATGCCAGGCAGATGCTTCACAAAGTGGAGGAGAGGCTGCTACAAGAGCCTTTGTATCCACACATGCTCAGTTCTCCTCATGAGCAGACGAATGGAAAAACAGAGCTTATCGGCATAATTGGGTACCCAGAATTCTGGCACTAGTTTAGAGTTTCTTTTCTTTTTTTTTCAATTTCCTGTTTTGAAATTATAGTCTTGTATTCAAAGATAATAATGATATAAAGCAGGATGCAGTAGTTGCTGAATATGTATGAGGGAGAAACTACAAATGGCATCATTGATGGTGACGGTGGGTGGTGTATAGGCAATAGCGGAACCACATAATGTGAAATATTATCAAATAGTTCTTAAATATTCAAGACTGCAAAAAAATAAAGTGACGACCTGATGTTCCCAATGTGATGTCATGCATAAACCTGCTGTTATGAGTGTTAATGAGGACTATTTCTTATTGGATAATAGTTGACCTGGTCTATACAGAGCGACTGCTATTTGGAGTTATTAAGAGTATAACAAGGGTGAGATTAATGGTGGACGGGTCAGACAAACACAGGACTTTCACCCATGAGACCGTTGTTCCTGTCCCGTGTGAAACCAAAAGTAAAAGTTTGCTTGACATTTACTTACTTGACTATTTAAAAAAAATATATATATAACCAAGTAGTAACACTTAACATATTGATGAAACTTGTCACATCATTTGGTTAAATATCTTCATAATTTTGACGGAGCAACCATTTATTAATAACTGGACTAAGAACTCAGTTCGTCCAATTAAAAATACTTCCACATGTAGTGTTGTCGCTGATGCTCTTCAGCAACTCCACCTGCTCCTAATGATGATTTTATAGTGACAAAATTAATAAAATCTCTAGGGACCAAACATGCTTTAGATTACATTACATTTAATTTAGCTGACACGCTCATATGAGTGTTCAAACGAATTAACAATGTGGTGTTCTAACACATAAATCCCCATGAGATTAAGACCTTCCTTGAAAATTAGATTGTAATCTCAGAGGGATTTACCTGATTTAATCCTGATTGAATAAAATGTAGCGCTGTCATAGAGGTATTTAATATTGCAATGTATGGCATGATGCAATATGTCGACCTCATGACCGGACAAACAGACTGAAAGTTGTTCCTGCATGCCCAGACATCCCCCCTGTGGTTGTATTTATGTGTATGCACTATGTCCTCAGTTCCAACGATCCCGATGGCCCCAGCGCTGATGCTTTTCCTAGACAGGCCCTGAATGTTAATGAAATGGTAAAATGCAGTGGCCCTGAACAACAACAGCAAAAAAAAAAAAAAGAGAGCGAAAAACACCGGTGACATAAACTTTGTCCCTCCAAGTAGGACAAGCGTAAAAAAATAAGTAGAGTTTCGTGAGTTTAAAAAGTTTGGATGGAGGTTAAAAAAAAAACTGACATTTCTCGCGTTTGGCTCCCCCGCCTCCCGACTTCGCCGTCTCCGAGACAGCGAGCGTGCGGCGGGGTTACCCCCGTCGTATGCGACACCTCGCGAGGCTCGAGTTGTGTTTGCGCGCAGAGCTAATGAACAAACAAAGACGGGCGAGGAGGACGCGATGGCAAAGTAGATAGAAAAATAAATACCAGCTGTCCGCTTCAATGTGGAGGTAATGATAAAAGGGGCTTGGCAACAGACACTTCAATCAGCCACATTGAAATATTTGCAGCAGCATTACACAACTCTATAAGCTCGGATCGTTGCCAAGGACTTTAACCGTCGTAGACGAGCTATTTCATTTTACTCCTGTAACTTGCAAAGCTGAGCTTTTTTTTCTTCTTTTTAAATTCCACCGCAGTAGCTGCAGAACCTATAGTGATGAGGATTTTAATTTGCCAGAGTGACCTTCACATTTACCGGTCTGTGGAGTATTGATGAAACCATAAGGCTTCTAGAAAACTGTATCATAAAAAACACTGTTTACAACCCACTGCCAGAGGGTTTAAGCTAATTCTAATCTTTATTTAGATACTGTTTTGTAGACGCCCAGTCCGGAGATTTGCGGTTTGTAATCTCGTGTGAGCTCTGTGGGTAGCGTGCTTTGTGTGTCTGCACTTTGGGATGTGGAGACACGTCCAGGGTGGACTCGGCCTCTTCTATCCTGATTTAGCAGCCGAGACAGTCAGCTCTTAGCTTCCTCTTTTACACAAACCATCCACCCCTTCTTGTCCTCAAGCAATGTTGAAATATCACAGCAAGACTGGGACTACATACCTAACAGGGTCTCATCACATATTCCTCTACATCCCTTCAAAATCCCCCCCAAGCCATAGCTGTTTGTGTGCGCATTCACATGTGTGAAAAGCATTTTTAACACTTCAGCAATCCTGGTGACCACGATCAAACAGAGAAGGATGAATCAAGACCCACCCAGCAGATAACTATGTGTGAACGCGCTGAGTGTTTCCCCAGCCATGTCAAATAAACGCCAACTTAATTAATTGGCGCCATTATTTTTTTACGGTGTGACAGAAGCCTTAAGTAAGGGCTGAGTCTGCACACAAAAAGGCCGACGAAGAAGAAGATAGAGGGGCAGTTATGTTTATAACGCAGCCTGTGCTTTGTGGTGATAGCGAGACTTCCTCATGGCTTCCATAATCACTGCATTTGTTGGTGAAGGTGCAGGGGGGGCTCTGAGAAACCCATTAATGACCCTGTAAACAAGCTGCCCGAGCTAGCACATTGCTAAAATGTCAAGCCAGGGGAGTAAGGGCGCCAAAGAGTTGTCGCACTTGGGGCAAGATGGTATCGGTCTGCTTGTTCCGATGTGACAGACGACTGCAAGAGCAGGGGGAGATGAGGTCAAGTCAAATCCATAAGTGTACGGTAATTTACGTGAGCTCACGCAAAGATATGTATCAGTGAGTGAATCAATTTACCTGGAGCCTCCAAGTGAAATGAAAAGCAATAAAAAAGAATTCAATCAGCAGCCACAGGTTTAACGGGGGTCAGAGGGGCACTCCGCGCTCCTGCGGAAACATTTGCCGTTTTATTTGCATTGGATTGGGATGGAGATGAGTATTCTCGACGTGACCGTGAGACAATCCTTTTTCAGCAAATACGTGATGATAAAGTGCAAAGGGGGGGCTAAAGAACATTGTTTTTATGTGCTTGATCTTCCCCTGTGACCTCAGCTGAGGAGCACCACAAGGCTCTAAACTAGGCCCTCGTTTATTCTTCTGTTATTTGCAATTTTGTCTATTTTTTTTCAATTGACCAACATTCAGTCATCAGATCACTGACTAGCACAGCCTAGGACAAAAAAAAGCATGCAGTGCTTTGACGTAATATGTTGTTACGGTAAAAGAAAACATGACTAATTAAAAGATTTGTGAGCTCTGTGTGATTATGATTGATAAGAACATCATAGTCAGAAGGTAAAAGGAGCGCAAATATATTTGTCCCACTTATTTTGCGATTTTGTAACTGTCAAATTGTCATTTTGCAAGTCAATTTGCTGTGAATAGGGAGCATAAACACTCAATCATCGATGGATGGAAAATGCAACATATTAAGTAGTTGCAGTCAAACATGGACCGCAACAATGACTGCTAAGAATTCAATGTAATTAGACTCATACCCTCCAAAATCATTATTCTTAATGATTATAAATATTCTTCATCTTTTTATTTTCTCCTTCAATTTAATTATGGTAGTCGGGGGAGTCGTGCAGAATCATCAATGAGTTAAAAAAAACAACACAATTAGCCATGTGTGAAACAGCATTTTAAAATGTTTCTATCAGAATAAACTGACAGTATTATCTGCTGAGGTAGAGAATGGTGATTGGTTGCCTTCTGAAGAAGCTGTGAAGTTTCCACAAGGCTTCACCAAACGAATGAAATGTTTTATTAATTGATTTGCTCGATTTCCCTCTCGTCCTCTTTCCACATTACCATCAATTACTTTTGTGTGAGTGTGTGTGTCTGTGAGGCATTTTGTTGGAATTATTGTCTTTTCTAGCTGCGTGCTGCATATCAATCAACATGACGCGTTCACAGACATGGCTACAAACACACACACACACACACACACAGCGACCTCATCATCCAATCAACGGGTTTGTCCGGTTCTTTGGTCGGCGAGTCGCCAAAACGAGAGAATTCTTTACCTAAATTACACCAAACTGTGGCTATTTTTGTTTTGAACTGGGATTGGCTCAGCGAGAGCCGGAGACTGCATTCTGAGTAGTAGCACTGGAGGCAGATGATGTTCTTGGGGGTCATTAATTAACTCATCCAGAGCTGTTATTAGCTCCTTAATGGATCTGGTTAGAGCATATCAGGGCCTTGATTACCTCCCGTTGGCTATGCGGCGAGGGGTTGACTACATATGTGTGTGTGGCTACGTGTTTGTGTGGAGGCACTTTGAAGTGTGTTCTTTTTCCACACACGTGTGGGTGGGTTTGTGCGTCCAAGGAGGATGTTGCATGATGATGAAAGACAAATGTACCCAACTCTTCTCCTCCTACGAGCTTGACCTTGCTTATAGTAACGCACTGCGTATGACTGCACATAACAATAGTTTGCACTTGTTGGTTTCTCTCAGGGAGACATCCAAAAAAAGTACTATAGCGTGCGACTATTGATGAAATGTGGCATTGGTGAGCTCAAAAAGGCCCCATTGTGTTCCGCTCCGCCTCAAAGCCCGACTTTGCGCACTGTTCCCTTCACCCGAGCATTGTGTGGCTTGTATTGATAGTTCTTTACAATATGGGAGCGACTGTTCTCGGCACAGTGTGTGCATGCAGGCGCCCGTGGTGAACGTATTTCATTGAGAGACGGAGGAGTTGTGTGCCCCAATGCGCTCTCACACACACACACACACACACACACACACACACACACACACACATACATACACATCAGCTCCAACTAAGCAGCGCTCCTTGGATATCAAACACATGTCCGCCTCGCCTTAGGTCTCTCCACCGTCGAGTTCACAGTTCCTCACCGAGTCTGCACACTTTCACCCTCAAGGCTTTTTTCTTCTTCTTTTTTTTTATGCCAAGCGCTATCCGAAGGCTCCTGCAGAGGGGCTGCCAGATTGATCGGGGGGGGGGTCTTTGAATCCGCCGGAGAGATGAGAGGGGCCGAGATGATTTATTAAGAAGACACGTTGTAGAAGAAGCAGCGTTCTTACGCCTCCTAAACCTCAGAGAAGGATTGGATTACCCAAGCGCGCTTGCACGCAGTTGGGAAGTGGTGCACTGGTTGAGTGGCTGTGTAAGTTAAGAGAAGTAAATGAGGCCCGTTTGATGGATGTGCATGTGATGTGTGCGTGCATTGGGATTTAGTAGCTCTCCGAGGGAGACATTTGCATATTCATTTAGCCCAAAAGTATTAGTAAAGACAGTAAATGTAACATGTGGAGCAAAGTGGTAGCATCTTGAAACACAGAAAATCAGGAAATTCAGATTTGTTTTATCTTAACGGTCCATAAATCAGTGAGGGTTGTTAAATAAACGCTTGCACGCTTTATGTGTTTTTTGTTTTTTTCTCTCCCCCACATCCGTAATTCAAAGCTTGTGCAGCCAAGGTGACATCTGCTCAGTCGTCCTCCCCTTCCACCGCCGACTCCCTTCCATTAACTCACTCGCGTGTGTTCGCAGCTAGTCAGGTGCCCATTTTACGGGATGCCGATCCGGTAATTGGCAGCGCGGGCCCGCGAGTGCATGGAGAATTCTTGTGGAACACACTGGGTTAATGGGGTCATACTGTCGCTCCCGCGGATACAGGTGTGTGGCTCTCGCGGAACAACCTGGCAGTAATGAAAGGAAAAGAGAGGAGCGTCAAGTCAGGGGGCCTCAAGGAGTTATGTAATCCAGGAACCAAGAGTTATACGACAAGTAGCACATACAATAAGAGGACATTTGACATGCAAGTTTATTGACTAGTTTCTGAGAGGGGAAAAAAAAAGGTAAATGACTCAACTAAACACTTTCTGTCCCATGGGCACAATTGTAGAGATGCAGACCTCAAGTTTCTCTTTGTCGTTTTTTTTTTTTTTTGCCTTTGTTCGTGCTCTTGGTGTTCTACTCATTGGCATTCAAACCTTCCGAGTATTCTGTTTATCGAAAACTTCAGTGTCAAAGTAAAACGGCTCTGTGACCAGCCGGGTACGACCTTTGACCTTTGAGCGATTTATTTTTGGTCCAGGTCTCAGCTGAAAAAGCTGGCAAACATGCAGACGGATGCTTGTGTCAGTCACTTTGCGTTTGGTAACTAATTACACGAAAGAAATAAACCCCCAAATGAGCAATTTTCAAAAAAATACCTTTTGCTGAGTTAATTATGTCTATTCAAAACTCTTTCTCTTGGTGACCTTTCCTCACAAGGGGAATGACATGCAGCTTTGCTCTCTCCACAAAGTTTATCTTCCCATCAAGAGAGCGTTTCCATTTAATTCCACTCCTTTCACGCTCTAACCTTTGATACAGTGGTTCAGTATGCAAATGATCATCTTCAAATTGTTAGTGAGGTGAATTAGCATTTGCTTTTTTTTTGTTTTTTTGCCATATTATCTCACTTTGGGTTTACATAAACGTTCATTGTCAGTGTGGCAACGGCTCTTTGAATTATGCATGAAGTCCTTCCCTCGGCTGAATCCCGGAACTTGAGATCAGCATATTTGAGATATTCGCACAATTTTTTCCCTCTTTCGTGGCATTAATGTGTCCCTTGTCTGAAACCGATAGTAACACCTATTTGGATATGCACTGTTCCCTTAAGGCGCCTCAAACAAATGTGCAAAATACACGAGATAAACGTGCACGTATCAAAACAAATGCTTTCACACCGTGTATCTGGGTTTGACAGGAAGTAGACGGCATACCGCTGTGCTGTTTCGAGTAGCCTACCGTTAGAAGTAACTGTTCTAATGCATCATTTTTGCTCCCGTAGGCAAGATTTATGTCCTTATCTTTCTGCATAGTTGAGCATAATAACTGGTTTGATTTGAATGCAAACCAAATGCAAACAGTGTTAGACTCCACAGAACTAAAAACACATTGAGTGCCTTTTAAAAACCCATGTGATAGAGCATAGGCCTTTCATATTGTTAGATGAAATCGCTTATGATGTTTTTTAATTCATCCCCTAGTTATAGGACTTTCTTACCTAAATTCAGCTTCATCCGAAACGTTGTCCTGGCATCGCATGATGATCTCTTCAGCGTCCACTTTCAGAACAAAGCCGGCTCAAGGCTGACAGTCTGTCCTTCGCCAGTGTTTCATAGACACAGCACATTAATGTGAATGACTTCTGGCAAGTCGCCCACACGTTCTTAGTTAAAATAAAGTCAAATCAGGACATACCTAAGTCAATGTCGATCTATAACACATATATTCTTGCTATTAAAATCCAGTGTTGTGTATTCTTAGCACATCAAACTGAAGCAGACAATTGCATGCAACTGTCGTGAGGTTCGCTCGTTGACACAAAGGAACTGGAACGGTTGTGACGGTGTTCAGAAAAACACATCTTACATAAATCATTTTTTTTCTTTTTTGCAGGTTGTTTGCTGTGGTGGAAAAATCACAATTATCATTACTAGTGCAGTGCCCGTGCAAAACATGCCTGAAATACACTTTGAAGACGTATACGTTTTCATATGGGCATATTATGTGCTTGCTTTGACGGAACCTATGCGGTTATAAGGTCGAGCAAATACGAAGAAATGCCAGGGGAGTAGAAAATAAGCCATAACTTGGCAAATCCCACCAGGGAATCATTTAATACCCCTCTTCCCACTAACATAATTAATTCGTAAAAATGTCAACATAGTTTATTCAAGTATGCGTTTATACATTTTACTCCATTACGTTAGCATTAATCTAACATTGCATTTAAATTGTGATCAGTAAGGAGTTGATAGAATGTGAATATAGAGGATGAGTATGGAAAAGTCTCTATTTACTTAACCTGCAGGCTCGCTTCGCAACGTGAATAAACTGTTGCCTGAAGCAGTGCTAGTTGTATCATCTCCCCGACACATATTATAAGTGGGTTCTTCCTATTTCATAGTTAATTCGTCGCACGTATGTCATCTTGTCCTGCAGTTTGGAACGCTCACATTGAGCGTGATGCGAACCCCCCGAAATCCAAAAGGTGAGCCGCATCATTTCGGAGTTTCATCACATTCCAATCAGCGGCGTCTGAAGGTGGATGATCTGCAGTCCAAATAATGGGGCGTTGTTACTAAACAGCCTTTCACTCGCGCCTATGAACATCCATCTTTTCTCAGCAGCCGGCACATTTGCACACCCGGGCTGCCCCGGTAATTCTGCTAACCAGGCCTACATAAAAATCACTGATCAGAAAAAGCTATTCCAATAGAATGCGGCCTCATAAAGCATCTTTATTGCGATTAGTAACATTTCCTGCGGGGCACAATCAAAGAGATTGACCATTCATACGTGGAAGTGCTCCAAGAGGGAGAAGATGGACCGTAATTGCATGACGATGATGATGATGATGATGATGATGGGGAAACAAAACAGGAAGACTGAAATGGGGAATAAGTAAAGAAGTTACAAGGGACACAGCAATTGTGCATCATATCGCTCTAAGTTGTGAAATATTTTTTGTTTGGGAAACATATGAACATTTTGATTAATGCACATGTCTTCTTGACCTCTGTTACAGTGTCACGGCCTGGACAAAGTAAAGTTGTGAGACGGAAGTGCGCTATTCCTCACAGAAAAATGCACGTTTATTACTCGACATGAAAAGAAAGTCGGCCCGGCCCCCTAACTCTGTCAGTGGTGAGATCAGCTGGCATTTGGAGCCTGTGGGGGGAATTTCATTGGGATCATGGACGCGACGGAATTTGAAATCAAAGCCGAGATGCCCTGCCTTCACTTGACACGCCACTTGAACATTATCTTAGCCGTCTTCACCGCTGGCGGGGAGACTGTAAATGGCAACCCGGCCCCTGAAAATGAGTGTAATATCTGTTACTTGGCTGAGCGAGTTCTGGCCTATAGCATCCACTAAACATAGCAACTACCCGGGGAGCACTCGGTGCCAGGCTCTGCCTTTTTTTATCAGTTTCCCAAAGTCCCTGCCAGTGTGCACAAGCAGGTCTAGGTGAGGGGAATTAATTCTACATTCTGTCTGCCGGCCCTTTAAAGCAGCAGCAGCAGCAGCAGCAGCTTGTACTAAAGACCCCATCTTGAGTACACTATCCAATGAGTAATAAGCTTCGATAGCGAAGGTCTTGTTCATTATTTTCTGACAAGAAACGTGTGATCAAAACAGAAAAAAAAGTCCCACCACATCTGTTCTCTAAATGAACTCCACATCTACACTTGTCCGGATGTGTTGCGATGCTGCTAACACATTGGATGTGGTGTGGCCGGGAGAGTATTGAAAGTGGCACTCTCCTCCTGAAGCAATGCTGGAATAAGTACAGATCCAATACTTAAAGTACTAGTATAGCACTTAAAGATATAAAAGTACTATAAAATGTGATGTATTAAACGATTAAGTTCTGTACGAATGTAAAATGGCTATTTGGATTTCAGTGTTGAGTCACAAAATATGCTCAAATTTAACAATATATACCAAAAAAAAATCAATCTTTGTCGTTTAATATTAAAATCCAAGGATCTTTTCATCGAGTAAAAAAAAAGAAGTGTGCTTGTTCCAGCTAGTCCAAAGCTAGTATTGTATTTACATGTGTATACAAGTATATTTGCATAATTATTTATTAGCATTTGGTACATGCCTTCTCGAATATGGACAATTATATTTCTGGTTGTGTGGAGGAGCTATTTTAAACAAACATATGAATTGGCGTGGCTCCCACCGCTTCTCACTGCAAACCCCAGTTTAATTGGCTGGAAGTGACTGACAGAAAGACATTCTGTCAAGAGTGGTCAGTCCGCCCTGAATATGGCAATCACTGTTGGATTCTGGCTCCCAAGTGGAGCAATTTATTTTCATTAGAAGTTAATCCATAGCCGGCCGGCGGCGGCTTTACAGTAGCCGCGTGATGCAGATGTGTGTACAGTTCCAGCATGGGCCCTCCAGATGAGATCTGAATCCTGAAGATTAGCTGCCCTGCTACCTATCGAGTTCATCGTGTTATCGCTCGGGTCCCGTGAGCGAACGGGAATCCCAAACTGAGATCAAGTGGCGAGCTTCCCCAATACAAATCAGTTGTATATTACCAGAGCCCCGGTGGATGGATGTACATTTTCAACCGTGCCCTGCTTTTTTCTTTGCGTGTGCTTCTTTTTAGCCGTTACGCAACATTGCAAGTATTAAAGTCAGTAATAGATGTCTCAGTATCAGTTGCAAGAGCACAGATGGACAGATGGAGTTTCTCTCTGGCCTGCTTCTGCCTCCCCGTGCTATGAAGTTATACAGTATATCAGCTGCCTTCAAGTATTACGCAACACTTTTTCACGGACGTTTATCTTTCAAAGCATGTTAATGGAACTTAGACGTGTAGTTCTTGATCTTTCACACATTAGAGAGAATGGAGCAATTAGACAGTTGCGAAACTCTGACGGGGAAATGATTGAACTGACATTAGAGAATGCAAAGTTATGCAAGTCCCTCTTTTCTTACATTGCAGGCTGTCAGTTAGTTTTGCGTTTCACGCTGCTTCATCTCCACTGACACTTCAGGAGCCAGGATTTCTTCACCGTGTGTGCTGATTCTTCATTTAAAGCAATACCTCATATTGATTTCCATGCGTTCTCACGCTTTGCATCCGGCTCGTGAAGTGCTCTTGTTAAGCAGTAGGGGGTTAAACGTGGCGCTGAAGGGCCCCTCGGCTGTGGTACATAAGTGAGAAGGACGCCTCTCTGATTTAATTCCCTACTGAGGTCTTCATGAAAATCTCCTGGATTGGAGTCCGTGGCTTTGAACGCCAATCCATTGTTAATTGGAATGGATGGGCAGTCAGATATAATTGGAATTTTAAACTATTTATGAAAGGTTCTTCAATGTTTTGTACCATCTGACAACATACAGATAATTGTCCCTTATCAGGCAAAAAGCTCAGCAGTCATTCGGTCTTATTCACAGTCTGACAAACATTTGGCTCACCCCCAGTCAATATGCAATTACCCAAAGCCAAGTGCTTACAATAGTCCAAAGCTACACAGAATTAAATTTGATAGTGATTCATTATTCATAGGAGCCATGCAATATTTATATCCTGATAAGAATGAATAATTCAAGATGATCAATTATGTATAGGTTTGACTTAACTAAATGCAATGTTTCTATAGTCTTTATCCACATGGATTCCAAACGAAAAGAAAGATAATTAAAAGACAAGAGAGGATTTTTGTTTGTGTCGAGGTCTTAAACAAGCATTCAGTCGATCGCAACTCATTTGATTGGATAGATAGACTCGGCGTGATGTACACCGGCTGGCGGTCCCGTGCGTTGCTCTCGCCGCGTAGGCTTTGCTGTGGCGTCACTGCAATGCATGGAGTTTGTTATTGCTCAATCACAGAGTTTAATTACGCAGACAATTCCCGTTTTCTTCACTCCCGCCGTCAGAGGGCGTGACGTTGCCGAGCGGATGGCTGTAAGACACGCGGGTTGTGGATGTGTTTCACAACAGCACACTGGGCTATAATGCACACATCCGGTACGACCACTGGCGACCGTACTGAGCTGCTCCACTGCAGCAGCTGGGATTAGAATGGATACAAGATTGTTTTAGTAATTGTTGACTGTTTGCCTTTAATTACAATAATTAAAGTTTCTCTCCCTCTAACATTATCAAAGTTGAGGATTTAGAGCCAAAACGTGTTTAAATCCTTAAATATGTATAATCCATTTTAGATTAACTATACTTCCTTTATTTTCCAAAATAACACTGAAATAAAAAAAATTATCTCTTACTTAAACTTAAACTTTATTACGTTGTTATATTACATACATTTGCTCTCTGTATTTAACCCATCCATATCAATTTAGGAGCAGTGGGCTGCTGAGAGCAATTGGGGCTTCAGTGTCTTGCTCAAGGACACTTCGACATGCGAACTATGGGGAGACTGGGGACCGAACCGGCAACTTTGTGGTTGCAGGATGATTGTAGATTGCATGCAAAGTCAATGGTTGCGAACAATGCAAGTTTCCGCCGGGCGACGCTAATGACGCGGATAACACCGCACGAATGGCGCAATTGCAAAGAATTCACCTCATTCGCACGAGTTGAAATGTTCCAACTCTGGCGGAAAATTCATGTGGCGCTGAGTTACGAGAGCCAATCAGCGTTGAGATGCGCCGCCCGTCATCACTGCCGTCCTGCCATTGTTGAATCAAACTGGCTACTGGTCCGCCCGAAGTAGCGCTGGTTAAAACAATGGAAAAATTCATTTTTTTAATGGGAAAACATTGTCTCACTGAAGCATGCTGGGACTTAAAATTTGCATAAGCCCCCCGTCCTTGAAATCTGGCCAATTTGTGACTTTACAGGTACTAATAGGGGATTTATAAGGATTTGTATTGCTTTGATAGACTCCCAGCCTGTACTGTATGTGTTTTAGTTAAAAGTTCAAGTTTTTAAAAAAAGAGACTTTTTTTTTCTCGAAACAGAGGCGAAATGGGGGGCTGAGCTTAAAAGGCTAAGTAAGCTAATTCTACATGCTTCAAATGCATTCTTCATTTTTTTTCTTCCGTCTTTCTGTGTTCCGTCTTCATTAACTTGTAACCAGTAGCATATATACTGCTATATACACATTAACTAATCTCACAAGTGTTTTCTTTATTTTAGCATTTTAAATGATTCAAATTGCCCTTGTGGTTGAGCAGAAAAAACGACCAGAGTTTAAAAGGTTTTGGTTCATCTTTACACAACACGTCTCTGTCCAAATATTGGTAACGAATCTGCGTCCCCTTAACAATTCTAAATCATATCTTAGGGTCGTTAAAGCTCAAATGTCCTGAGGTGTCAGTCCCCAGGTGGCGTTATTGTTTCCCTTTCATTTCCCCCTGAAGGCCCCGCCACAGATATAGTAATATAATCTATTCATTTAGCCACTACATATAATAATAACAATATAGGTTGATATGCATTTGTGCTGGTTCACCAGCAGCCATGCGCATCTATCATCCAACTTTACATTTATAAAGATCTGCCTTGGTATCCTGCAGCTCTCAAGCAATTAGGTAATCATTACGCATATTAAAACCAATTCCCGAAAGGACGAGCAACGTGATCACAAATTTCATTACAACACTTATCACAACAAAGAAATGCGAACACTTGCAAATTGCACTTAACACCTGTAACCTCTTGTACTATCTTTTTTTTTTTTTTTTTTTTAAGCACATGGCCATTTATTCATTGTTAAGCTTTCGAAAAACAGAGCTTCATAATCTTTATTTATCATTACAGTGTGAGCGTTTAGATAAGTGGGACAAATGATGTGTGTTTAAGCCACATGAGGCGTTATGTGATGGTCTTTTAAGTGTTGACCAAAGAGTGACACATACTGTGTTGCCTCTTTGAGATCTACCTTGTCGATGTTGTGCAGCTATTTCTTTCCAGAGTATTGCAGTAAAAAGGTCCTTTCACACAAATCACACCAACAATAAACGCACCGTATTTGGCCATGCAGATGGTCAACACTACACTTGTTTCCCTCTTTGCATGCACTGTACACCAGTCTGAACAGCGAATGCCAATCATCCAAAGTAACTTTAGAGTGTAGGGGCATCTTCAAAGCTGGAGATTTCCAAGTGAGGGTGAGGATACTGCAGAGGTTTCCTCTCCTGGTGTCCCCTCAGGGTGAAGCCAGTAAACAGTGCGCTGTTCACCTAGCCGTTCTCACAGTGGCGGGCCGTGGGTTTTAGATCAAGGCCTTCAATGACGTGTGTCCACATCAGGTGCGGACTGGGGAAGAAGAAAAAAAAAGTGTCCCGGGAGTTCCTGTCTGACCCTTGCGTGTATTGAACACGGCGCGATGCCCACTACACGGCGCGTTCATACAGACTGTCATGTGTGGACAGCAGACGCTCACTCTGCTATACGGCCGATTTCTTTGCACTATTACGGGCATAAAGGTCACACGGTGTGGACCGACCCACGGAGCTATTTTCACCGTATAAGCGGCAAGAAAAAAACAGCACACAACGCAACGCCACCGCAGATAAAACACAAAAAGCAACTCACCTGATGCTGTTCACTTAAAGACAAAGTCCATCCGCCTATCCTTATTAACAACAAGTTCAGCAACGGGTAGCCATGGACCGGTGAGGACAGCCGAGCCTCCCAACCGCGCCCCCGGAAACCTCTACGCATTCTAGGGCAGAACATATCCGCTCCACAGCAGCAGTCGACGCCCCAAACCCACCACCAAGTCCGCTTATCTTCCACCGAGCGCCAAAACACGGAAAAAAAATGTCACAACTTCTCTAGCTTCTGCCGGAATCATTCCAGCGCCCACTAAGCTCCGCCCTGTTGACACACTGGCCAATCACAGCGCATGTTAATGGTCACGCTGGGCCACTGACCAATCACACGTCCACGCCACCTCGCAGGCCCTGCACGTCAAAGAACCCGCCCAGCTTGTCAAACTAACGATCTGATTGGTTGAAGTCCATGACAATCAACCACAACGCCCACTCCCCGTGTACTTCAATCTGCAAAGGCCTGTTTAAACTGCCTTGCTGGCCTGGAGACACAGGAGAGAAAACATCTGATTGGATGAAAGGTTCTCCTTCAAACCAGCTGCAGTCTGATGGCTGAAGACTGCAGGCTGAGCAACAGAGCTGTACAATGAGAAAATAACCTGATAGGGAAACATAATTATAATACATGTAGTGTATTTGTGAAAAACAATTAAATTATAAAATAGCTTTGTAATTCTGTTTAGGCCAGCAGAGAAGGCTTAGAAGGCCCTGACGACCCATCACTGCGTTCTCATGCACACACTTCAGCGTTTTCAAGTGGAAGAATTTGTTGTGCAGAGTCTTGATAGGCAGAAATAAATGACGCCAAAGGAAGTAAAGTGCTTTAAAGTGCAATCCAGCTCTTGAGTAATTTCTCAGCTAATTTCATCAAAATATCAGATCGTGCACCAAATTAGGCGGGAGGTGAGGCGGTGTGGGAAGGAGGGAGCAAGGGTGGGAGAAAAAATTATGAAACCGTGAGCAGGATGGCTGCCTGTGAAAAAGTGGGTGAGGTGAAGATATATTTGATTCTATTTTTACAGGAGAACTCTTTAGCTGTGTGATGACAAAAGACTTTCTCTGTGTCACAGAAAACAAAGTGCCCCACCGGGAGCTCTGTGCTATTTCGTGATTTCTCTGACCCTGACAGTGACAAAGTGGAGAGAGAGAGAGAGAGAGAGAGAGAGAGAGAGAGAGAGAGACTCCCAAAGTAGACAAAGATGCTCTTGCAGCTCTATAAGTGAAGCATGCATGTTTACAGGTTCAGTGTGTATGTGTAAGTGCATGGGGGAGGGGAGGACGAGCAACAGAAGAGGGTGCCTTGTGATGATTGATCAAAACCGCATGGAAAGATCCCAAGTGTGTGTTGTCGATAACCAACTGCGTAACTACCGGGCAGAATGTGTAATCAATGCCATTTGCCTCAGGAAGGGAGGGCAGGTATTCATCTCATGAGCTGTGCCTCCCATTTGACATTGATGACTCTCAATACTAACCTCAATTTTTCAAAGGCGCCCAGAAATCAATTTGTTCTTGAGATGCTCCGACCTCTTTGCCCCCCCTTTTTGATTCCCTCAAAATTCCTATCGATTAGTCCAACTTACACCGGGCCCAGTCACATTTGCTGTGGCCTTTCCTTGGATTATTGGATTTGGATCGGCTTGTTTTGTTTTCCTTTACTTTAAAGCTACATTAATCAGCATGTATTGATGGCAACATTGAATTAAATGACTTGACCGTAATGTGGAATTGTTGCTGCTAACATTGTTTAGGTATGGTTTTGGTCCAAATTGGCAGAAAGCCATTGCACAAAGGTGGCTGATTAGGAGCGGCAAATATCCTGCGTCACTTACCTTTGTCTGCAGGGATGAATGCAAAACTTATGGATGGCACAACTTCGCAATCTTGTGCTTTTAAAGTTCTGTAAAGCTATAACCCTTGGAGAAATAATTCAACTTTTTGGGAAATGTCCAGAGTTAGACCAGGAGACCGCTAGTTTAGCTTAGCATGAAGCCCGGAAGCAGAGGGAATGTGCGAGCTTGGCTCCGTCCAATTGCGATGATTAAGTCGTTATCAAAATATTTGCTGATTCAATTCTAACTATCCACTCATTCATTAATCCGCCGCTCGTTTCATCTGCACTATTTGGAACTTTTTATCTACTTCTTTATGCATGAAGCTATGGCGAGGTTTAATATTGCACAGCCCAGGCCTAATCGTTGTAATTTTGTGCAGAGCAACAGATTAAGTTGAACAAATGGTGGCTTTCATCTAACTCAGGAAATAAATCTGACCACAGGCTGAGGGTTCATGTGGAAATTTTGCAGCGGTAATGTTCAGCTATTCAAACAAATGGGAAGTTTTACTGTTCATATCAAACATTTTATTATCACAAATTAAGAGCGTCTGAGGCAGCAGACTATGGAGACTTTTCATAACCATAGAGAAAAAGAAAGTCAGTGAAGGGAATTTCAGGCCAAGACATTGGTCAAGTATTCAGTCACGAAAATGTGTTGAATATAATGTTGACAACAAGTTCTTTCAAAATGCAAAACCCATGAATGAAAAAATACCTTTGAAAATTAATTTATTGCAAGAATAGAAGCAAAACACATCATGGCTTGCCATCACAATATGAGTAGCTGAATAATGTAACTTTTGCTCATGAGGTCATCTGTCTTGACTTGTGAACAGCGTCTAAGACTGAATAAAATATTTTGGAGACAAAGGAAAAAAAGATAATTTTGAGATCCTGCCGATCAAACGCACGCTACAAAACAAACCTGTTCGTGATTAAGGGATACCTTAAGATTTCCCTGCAATTTGATATATATTTGTCTGATCACACTAATTGCCCCTTGATTGCTTGACTGCAAAACAGAATAAATGCATAATTGTCAAATTAGACGTGATTAATTCTGATTTAGATGTGAAATGATTTGGGTGTGTTTGGGGAGATATTTAATTTGTGGCACTTGGTTGGGGTTAAATTAATTAATAGGAGAATTACCTTCCGTGACTAGGCCTCGTTCATCTAGCCAACAGGCAGGAAGCTGAATCTGGGGGGAAATTAACAAGGATGTACAATGAACAAGGCGTCACAAACTGAGACTAAATTACAAGAGCATGGTGGAAGCAGAAGTGCTGGAGAAACCGCTTTCAGGTGTCGCCCAATCGCATGATTGACCTCTTTGACCTTTTGTCTTTCTCTACAGAACTGACAGCCTTTCAGCTGTGAAGCGCTACAAAGGGAACACTGGTTTCATTGTATTCTCTTTAGACATTTAAGATATATTTACGTAGATGAACACAATAAATCCTGCCGTGTTTGAGGTTACACACATGATACGACAATGGGCAACTGTGGCTCAGTGGTGAGCAGGGTCGTCCTTCAATCAGAGGATCGGTGGTTCGATCCTCGGCTCCGCTAGGCCATGTTGATGTGTCCTTGCGGAAGACACTTAACCCAAAAAGTGCTCCAGTAGCGGTGCCTACAGTGTATTAATGTGAACATTAGATACTCCTGATGGGCAGGTGGAAACGTAGCCCCTTCCATCAGTGTATGAACGAGTGAATGATGACAAGTGTGAGAGTGCTTTGAGTGGTCCGAAGATTAATAAAGTGCTATACAGGTCCATTCACGAGCCAAGCTATTTCTTATATCCGACACATTCAACTGACCTTGACTTTTCGTAATGTACTTGTATCATTCAAGGTCGTAGATGTGGTTTCAACGTTAATTGGGAGACATCGGGGTAAATGAAAGGTTATAGTGTGGTTCATTTTGTAAACAGCATATATTTGTTTGCAGTAAACTTCCATTAAGGGCAATAAAAAGGGGCGGGTTTACTGAAAAATAAACGTACAACAATATAAATAACAAAGTGGTACTAATTAAGATCCGGGTCTGAAGACATATTACTCGTCCAATCAAAATGGATGATAAACAGGGTCATTCAATTCACTATATGGCTACTGCATTAGCTCCAACGTGTGTTTTCTTTACTTAACTTCAGAGTCCAGGGAGCACAAAGTATTGCAAGGTCTTCGCCAAAGTTTAATTTAGTCTCAGCATGTGTCCAGGTAGTGCATGCGGTCATCTGGTCACCCCTTTTGATCATGGCTTTCTTCCTGCACAGTGCTGCCAGGGGGCTTGAAGGCCCTAGGGATTGGCTCTTCAGACAACCTCGATCAGCATGCACTGCACGAGCCATTCCTCAACTCCGGCAATCAGATCTCTGTACTTGGCCCTTCCCCCCTTCCATCTGGTCTTTCCAAGGGATAGTCAATCCCGGGAGGACCCCTTGTCTTCTGGACAACGGGGCCATGTCTGGAGTGGACTAGCCTGGACTGAGTGTAGTCTCTAGTGTCTGGGATCTGCCTTCCTAGCTCAATTATGGCATGAACCCCACTTGACGGTCTTGGATACTATAGATGCTGCCGTGGCTTTTACCCTCAATGACAACGTAATTGCCTTTAAGTGCAGTTGTTTGCTACTGTTCAGCCTTTTCAGACGGCGTACGCTTCCGCTCTCTGCACCTGGTTATGACACCAACGGTATAGCGCACTTTCCCCCAGGCTAGAAAACTCCCTGCAGCACAGGGAGCCCATTTAAGGCCCTTCTAATGATAATGCAGAAAATCATCACAGCATCAAAACTGCTCATGGAGCAGCAGGATGTCTTGTAAAAGAGCTTTTTTTCCCTGGTATTATAAGACTAGTATCACAATGCCCAACTCTCTTCCTACTCCACAAAGGCTTTGCCCTTTTCTCACATAACGCTATACAGTAGGCGATAAGTCTACCTCTTGCTGTGATATCGACGCACAGCCGAGACATTGTGACCGACCACACAAGAGCAAATCACCACTCTCCTCCTCGAAGGAGAGCAGATAATGGCGTTCTCTGTGACATGAATCTGTGAATGCCAGATCTTCACCTAGCTTGCCTGCCAAACACACAAGGGGTGACATGCTAAGGAGAATGCATTTGTTACATTTCTCCTGTCAGCACTGAGCAAATAACCTGTGAAGTGAAATACGTAAGCAGCGCTGTCAGGGGTACATATACAGATGGTATATATGCAGGGCTCAGCTTACCAGCAGGCCAATTTGGAACAAAGATGATGCACTTTTCCCTTTCCACCACTTCCTTTCTGGGGTTGCGGATGGAACTCTGTGCTCTTAGACATTACAACCTCTCTGTTTAGCCCCACATGGTGCCATTCAGGATTCATCCTATAAGCCTGGCCTTGAGTGGCCATAAAGTGCACTCAGTCTCACTCTAAGCCAAAGCAACCGGCAGTGCTGACAATGTCATAAGAGTTCTGCACATCGGGCTCCAGAGGCTACTTTACCCTATATCAATATAGTAATATTGTATATTGCAAAACAATACCCACTACGCCTCAACAAGATAGCAACATGTATTGGCATTTTTTATGTCTATAATATCCTAATAATGATTACGATGGCATAAGTGAACACATTTTAAACTCTTTGTTTTTCCAGAGCTTTCAACTGTATTATACAATAACCGGGTTGAGATTGGTTGCTTTGCCATCCACTGAAGAAGACTGTGGGATGCATTTAGTACCTCAGGGAAAAAGCTGTTAAGTGGACTTTATGTCGAATTGACACATAGCGAGTATTCACATATTTCAAATAGGCATTCAAACTATTCTGATGGCAGTGGAAATTGGCATTTGACAGGATTTTAAGGTCCATATTTGTAACTGTAGGAAACGCCAAAGTCTCAATGAACCCCAAATGCCATAAGGAACTTTAACTATGGACAGCAGTGCTTGATAACATCAACGTGTACAGCAACACACTGGTATTTGCTTCTTCAATAACCAATTAATCCTGTTTTCCACAAAACCTACACATCCATTACATTCATGGAGATTTCTTGAAGATAGAAAAGTGTAATTTTAGATTCATTCCATTTTCATATTTCACCTCGCCGGTTATATGAAATTGGAAGCAAATCAATGAGATGGACTGCCGAGTCACTGAGGAAAACACCAAGTGATTAGGATCAAGCATGCCCTTGATGAAAAACAAAGGAATGTAATGGGCCTTACATATTTAGAAAAGTCAGTACTGCATCTATAATCACTGCATATTTTACTGTGTGTTTACAACTGGCGGACAGACTGCCAAACGAAAGGGAACAGGTTGCCCGTCTCATATGTTTTGCAAATGAGTCTGTACAGTGCTGATGTATCTCGACTTTGGAAGAATTCCTCGCAAAGTAAACACGGCAAAAAAACAATTGTCTCCCGAGGGACTCGCAGCCTGAGCTGCAATGCGGGTGGGGGCTGTCGGGGGATGCTAAGTGAGCACAGTTTGTGGCAACAGCCATTACACTTTCAAATGGGAATTACCTCTTGTTATGTACCAGGCTATTTTTCTTCTTTTTCTTTCTTGCATGCAAATCCCCCCCCGCCTGAAACCATTCATTGATAATGGAAATTAAGCCCAAGCATGTGTATTTGACAGCCAGACTACCACTCAAGTAGGCTCAACATTTGTTTTCCTGGTTGTCACCGTGTCTCCGGGGAGCCGTGTGCCACCTGTTCTGTTTCTGGGCGGAGAATGATTGCGGGGAAGTGAGAAGGGAGGAAATTTCACCGAGAGTTCGGCGGCGCACTAGCCTGCAGCCTTCGACTCTCACTGCACCGTGAAGAAGCCGGAAAACTTTACAGCGGGGGAAAAAAAAAAAAAAAAAGATTGATGAGTGGCTCAGAGCACAAAACTCTCGAGGGTGTTTTCTTGGAAAAGTCAACTTTTTTAAATTAAAAAAAGTTTATGAATTTGTTTATGCTTATGTGTCTTCTGCCATTTCAATAGTTTGTAGTTTGAAATTATTATGATTTTTTGTTGTTGTATAGCATACAATCACGGCTGTGGAAGTGTCTATAAATGTACCTGCAATTCAATATAAAAAAACTAAATATATATATATATATATAATATACAATTATTAACATTTTCCAGTCATTGGATGGAGTCTTAATTATTTTAACATTAATTAATGTGTTTTGTAATGCAAATGCACTCCCACGTCCCACCTGCAAAAGATATGAAATCATCACTTAAGCATTAAAATTTACGACCATTATTTTTTCTGTCCAGAACAATATAACCTGCCGGTTGAAATTGCTGCAGTGTTAATGATTAACAACCCCCCCCCCCCCCCCCCCCCACACACACACACACACAAACACACACTAACACACACACCTTGTGTGACCTGCAGCATCTGACAGAGATATGAGAGTAATGGGCTTCCTGACAGACTTGCCAGTTTTAATGATCAATAAATAAATCAATGGATTAATCAGTTAATGTTCTGACATCCAACTGAAGGTGAAATTGTCAGACGGCTGCAGATTTACGCGGAGCAGGATCAACCTTTCCGGGCCCCTTAATAAATATTTTAAACTCGCCATTAATGTTCAAGGACACTTAACTTCAAGACGCAAGCGGTGGTTTAAAAAAAAACAAAATGTCTACACACACAAACACGAATGTGCTTATCTGAGGCCGAAGGTCACTGCGAAAACAAACAGACGCAGGAGTTTTCCCCGCTTTTACTTTACATTACATAACCTCTTCGCTCCCGAATCCACTGGGGAGACGGCTCTGGTAATTAAATACATTTGCATTACATTTAATGTGAGCTGACCACTTGTTTCATCTAAAGCGTATTCAAGCCTCGAGTAAAGTGCAGACGGAGCTCAGTACCTCGGTCATTAACGCGGTTGCCCTGTGGGCAGCTCCGTGTGCAGTTGGCATTATTCTCACTGGGCTCGCTTAAATTCTCCTCCAACGGCCTCGACGCCATGCAGGTCAAGAGTCCTGCAGACTCAGAGAGAGAGAGAGAGAGTGTCTGTGTGTGTGTATTGTGCTGTGCAAAGGCCAAAACCTGTGGTACGTGACTTCAGGGACAAGTGAACATGTCAGCCGAACAATGCTCGTCCCAGGGAGCAAACGGCAAATTGGTTGCTTTCATGTGCAGCTCTTTTCCTACCTCACTGGATGAAGCTCTTCGCCGTTCACATTCATACAGCGGTGGTGGTGGGGCTGACCTCACAAAGATGGTGCCAATGAGATCCCTCCGCCGCCACCTTTCACGTCATTTAATCCGTCACATCCTCCTGTGTGGACAGGCCGCTCGTCTGTGATAGGGTGAAATGCAAAATACACTAATATTGATCGACGGTGATCATGGATTTTTGTTTGGTCTCCGTTTTTCTGTGGTTTAGTTTCGTCTACATTATGCTAATTGTTTACTCTGCTGTGCCACACATTGCCCCTCTGGGTGGAATTACGTTTTTTAAAGTCTTGTTTGTTTTATTAGCTGTAAAAGTAAAGTAAAAACACATTGTGAGTGATTAAACATGTATGGTAAACAAGGTTTAATTAAGGAGAGGAGGAGGAGACTTAATAAAAGAGTGAGGATAATGAGTGAACAGTGGGAATGTGGAGTCTGTGCAATAAAGAATAAGTACAGATGCATTTGTGTTGAAAGCACATTATGTGGACATGAGTGGGCCTTTGTGTTGACCTTTTGCCCTGCGAGGGCACTTCCAACCCAGGATTCTTGCCTTCTGTTCCCCTTCACAATGACCTTGTGGCATGCAAAAGTCTTTCCAGCATCAAGAAAAAAGCCCAGCTTCAGCTATCGGACATCCCTTTTTCTGCACCCTTCTGCTCAGGTCATACTTGATTGCACTACTTTTCTCTAAATGAGGCCCCTCGTTTAGTCAGATACAGAAGCAGAACTTTCGAGCAACACCCACAAGAAGAACAGGAAGATTAAAAAGAAGTGTTAAAGTTCTGCAGTTTTTTTTCTTTCTGTTCTGCGAAGACGTTTTTTTTTTAAGTGTTCCAGCAGCAAGGGGGGCAGCTTCACTTTCAGGCACGAGCCTTTGATTTCTCGAAAAGAAAACAGGCAGAGGGATGAGATAAGTCGCAGGGATGGAGAGTGGGGAAAGGTGGAGATGAAAAGGGGAAATGACACGTGGAGAAAGGCAGCCGAAGAAAAAGGAGGTAGAGCGGGGGGGGGGGGGGGAGCGCGGCCCTCTGTAATGAGCCCTGCTTAAGAGGCAGCACTGCACCGTCTGTCTGGTTTCATTTTTTTTCTTCTTTTTATCGATGCCTCTGTGCATTTTTCTCTTTCAGGCCCCTCGCGCTGTAATCATATTGTCTTGTAAAACTTTCTGCGAGAGAATAGAACGCGCGAGAAATGTTCCCTCGTCGGCGTCTCAGTTCATTTCAGACTGGAAATTGTGTTTTTAGTTGTTTTTTTTCGACGTTCCCCCCGTTTCCTGCGGACCCGCTCTGTTGTCGCTCCTCGATCAGACGCTTTATAGTCTAACAAGGCAACGTGGCGCGCGAGAGGTACACAACGCCGCCGCCGCCGCCATCGCATCCCTTTATCCGGATGCAAATAGGCTCGGCGTTCACCGTGAGCACTCGGGTGGAGGTGGGGTTTGTTCTTCTTGTCGCGGTGGTCTCCGGATAGCTTCCCCTTCAAGCTGATCGCACCGCGTCTTTCTGACAAGACGGGAATAATTGCAGACGATCATTTGAATACGAACAGGGACATGTTCTCTCTCACGTAGAAAGAAGTGCCCTCTATTTGAGAAAGTAGCCCCCCCCCCCCCCAAAAAAAAAAGTTTTTGACACATTGAGCGATATTATTCCCCAAGAGAGTGCAGCGGACCAAGAATGCCGCGGCTCTCTTTAAGTTGCTGATGGCGAGGAAACTCTCAAAATGTCGGACTGCTGTTCTAATTGAGTGGATGAAGGGTGACGCGGGAGAGGAACAGTGGCGTCGGTATCCGTCCGACTGCACATTTGCTCTGAGTTATTCTTCAAAAAAAAAAAAAGATGGCTAATTGGCTGGTTTCAAAGATGAACCCTTTTCATCAAAGACATATTCCGAAAGCCAAATCTAAGCTTCTCCAATGACCTGAAAGCCTTTGCCAACATTTGCTCGTGTACACGCACGCATATTATGCATCAGTACGTCAAAGTTGTGTTTTGAAGATAGTTTACCCGGCTTTAAAAAAAAAGAAAAATCTATGTTGTGGGTCACGCCGCTCGCTCGCCCTCAATGTTATTTGGATTTGTGCATCTCTGGCTTTTTTTTATATCACCGAGCTGTTTCAAAACGACACAGGCGAAAACGGGACCTCCCCGCAGACCAATTATTTCAGCTTTCTCATTGGCGGCACGGCCTCGTTATTAGTGTGGGCTTTATGTGGTGTAGACGTGCTCCGTTTTGGCGCGCTCGTCAGTCAGCGGTGAGTCCTCGCACTGAGACATACAAATTCAGAAAGAGGAGAGAGAAGAAAAAAAGAAGAGGAAGAAAAAAAGAAAAGCGAGAAAAGCTGTCAGAGAGACCTGAAGAGAGCCCTAATGAAATTGGCTACACGAACACAGAGAAGGCGTTTTCCGTAGCGATCTCATGCCAGTGTAATGATTCGGCGCCCTGGATTGTACCAATTCCAGCCAATTTCAGACAGGCGTTTACTCCGAATGAGTGGCCAGTGCCCACGGCTGTCTACACAACAACACCTTCCATTTAGATTGGTGGGCGCCATCGCAGCATGGGGAGGGTGTGTGTGTGTGTGGGGGGGCGCGCTGGCAGGTGTATTATATTGAAGTCTGCTTGAAACATTCAGCCGTGCATGAGTGCTTCCAAGCGTGCATCATCCGGCCAGCTGTTTTCTAATTGAAAAATACCACAATCTTCAAAGAGTATGAGTTTCACGTAGCTCCTCAATCCACGTCTTTGCCGTCGTTTTTGGGGGGAATTGCGTGTCTGAAAAAACTTCCGAGGAAAGAAAAAGTTAATTTGAGTTACAAAAAATAAATCAGGAACTGGAATAGATGGAGCGAGGCTCTTAACAAAAGTAAAGTCTCACGGGTGGATTTTTTTTTTTTCTCAATTTCATATCTCTTGATGTATTTCATCATTTAATTTCATGGGAAGTGTTGTTGGAGCTCAGAGCGAACTGAAGCGCGCTTCACACGCACACGTGGATTTCATAGCGGCTATTTCTCAGTTTCAGCAAATGAAGGTTGCACAATGTCACCCAGGTGTTTTTAACGTAGTGCTGACAGGTGGTCAAAAACAAACCCCGGCCAAAGGAAGTGAAAGCAGTCCGCATGGCCTGGTGCCACTCGGTGTGAATCAACCCTTTAAATCCAACAGCTGTGAGGTAAGCACCGTCCTGTCTCCTCGTGGGATTCAACAGTTCACATGGAAGTAGGATTCGTCTCAAGTGTCCTCACGAAGCCCCTGCAACACACCAGCCGAGTGGCCGGCATCAACAAAACATGAATTCCACACTTCCACACTTTCCGGCGGCGTGGGGGTGAAGAGGCACGCACTCAGGGACGACGGCCTGATGTAGCGAGCCGAGTAATAAAACACTCAAGCAACGGCCTCTCGCCGCCATTGTAACAAATGTCCATATAGGTTTACCCCCAGTGTGTGGCGCGGAGAGACGAGACTGGCCGCCGGTGTAAGGAGGGAAAGTAAATGATGTCACCTTAAAACGGAGGTCAATTATGTTGGAAGTTATCCATGGCTTAGAGCAGGGACATTGCAGTCGTCGCACCAGATAATGGCCACCGCTGACAGGTTGGTAAAAGTCGCGGAGCTATAATTCCTCGGAGGCTATATGCCAGCGGTGTCAACTTGCATCTATAAGGCACTCTGCACGAGAAGGGAAGCCGGTGGGGGGAAGGCGTTCTTATAGGTCAGAGACAACGGGCCCCGGGAAGTTTTGATGAATGGTTCCTGGCAAGGCTTTTTGTGCGCCGCTTTTCCCTCCCAATTTGTTTATTTGCTCAGGGATCCGTCGCGATGCATTACGGATCCGTACGGGTTCCCACTGGCTCCGACGGCTCTCGTGCACGAAAGTGTACATCGTGTGTGTGTGTGTGTGTGTTATTGCGAACACGCGGCTGCAATTATGTGTGGGAATCAATCTCTGTATCTGTGCGCGTGTGAGCCTATATCTGACGATAAATAGCGCTGTAAAGTTTACATTTCAGAGCCACCACTGCGACACCGTAAAGATTACGGCTCGGGCTGAGATGTGTGTTTAAAGAAGAGTCCAGAGAGTACAAATAACTTTAATGCCAGTCCGTCTCATTGCCTTTCTATCTTCCCTTTATCTCTTTTGCTCTATCTGTTTCTTGCAAGTTCCTCTATCTTCCTCAGGCCAGTTCATTCTTTTCTTTTTTAACAGCCTCTTTTTTTTTCTTTTCTCTTTTTTCTTTGCCTTTTGTTTCAACTTTCCGCCGCTGTCTTGTCTTCCCTCCCTCTGATTTGTTCCTTCCTGTCTTCCTCCTCGCTCCCTCTGAAGATGGCCTTCACACAGAGTGAAGGGGAAAATGAGCTCGGTGAGAGGCCAGGCAGGCGCGGCCAAGTCGGGCAAAGAAACGAGCGGCAAACTGACAGTTCACACACACACACACACACACACACACACGCGCCAGCCCACGGCTACGCTAATTGAAGGGAAGCTCAGCAGGTGCGGTCAGGTAGCGCTCTTCGCTGTTGGGAAGTGCTGATGCTTCAAAAATGACCACCGCTGGCGGTAATGCTCCTGTCGCGCATCAATCAGCAGTGCAGGTATCGTTACAGACATGCGAGGAAGGGCAAAGGCTGTGATTGGTGGGAGTTGACTTATTATAGGTGCTACACGGGGAGGATAAATCTCTCCTGACGCGTCATCTGCAAGTGTAACTTCCTGGCTGCAGTGCGCCGTAATGATGAACTCAACATTTGCCCCTTTGGATTTGTTTCCAATTGATGCATTAAACAAAAAAACAAAAAAAACTTTATTGTTTAGCTATTTCTGCCTGATTCCTCCATCTGCCGTCAGTAGTCTGGCTTGTAAAAGAGGAGATATACCTCCAGGTTGTATTGGCTTTTCCAAGTACTAGGAATGAAATGAAAATTTCCATCCAAATGAGTAGTGTGGATTTCAACTGGCGAGAATTTGTTTGATCCATTACTGGTGTACCACCATTGGGGAATCAAGATAAACAGCTGGTTGTGCCTCCAGTTGGGTGCCATTCAATCATTGCAGAAGAAGAGGCTGCACCAGTGGTTCGACTCAGGTCATATTTAAATTGAATATATACATTCAAAAAAATTGTCTGGAAAGGCACACAAATATGTGCTGTTATTGCTTTTGTCATCAGCTGCCGCTGGGTTCACCAGCCCAGTTTCAGCCTTTCGCAATTTTCCGTCCAAAGCCAGTGTGCAACGGGAATGAATGAAACAGCGTGCTCTGGATGTAAATGGAAAATAAATGTAAAGAAATAAGGGTGTAGAGTTCAGAGCGGTGGACCGGCGCGCTCATCCTGGAAACACTTGAAACTAGAAACCCAAACACACCACCTCTCTGGCCGATGCAACTGGGATTCAAAAAGCATTTCCATAATCTTGGCCCAATCGTTTGCCGTGAGCAAATGTTATAACAAGAAACTTTCTACATGGCAGCGGTGCTGGTTGATCATCTTC
The DNA here is from genome assembly GCF_910589615.1 of Taurulus bubalis. Classification (NCBI taxonomy): domain Eukaryota; kingdom Metazoa; phylum Chordata; class Actinopteri; order Perciformes; family Cottidae; genus Taurulus; species Taurulus bubalis. Next base: position 8,751,989 of record NC_136609.1, read on the forward strand.
AATGAGAGGCAGAGTATGCAAATGAAGCACTAATTGGTGGGAGAGGCATGCTGTCATACGTTGGTTTGTGTTCAAGGAAGTTCCCTTGAGTTTTTAGACTTAATGTGAAAATCATAACTGATAGATTTGCCAATGTTTTACAAATAACTTCAATGCACGACATAATGACATAAAAGACACCTCTGGCGTTTCTTCGTCAATCGACTGATGCTAACGCACCTTCTTACAATGTAACACACGCTGTGTGTAAAGTCATAGTTGATACCCTGAAGAGAGGCACATCCTTTTGAGTTCCAAAGAGACATTTCATCTGCAAAGAGGAGTAAAGTCACAAAGGAAAACCTCGCAATTCCAAGCAGAAGCCGAGCGAGGCAAATTCTTCATGTATATGACATATGATTGGCGTCCATAGTCTGTTTCCCTCAATACAAATGCGGCCCCGAAGAGACTTTTCACAGCAGCGAGGATGGAATTCAACAGCTATTTCCGTCTGACCGCGCTGGGCTGGAATCCCGAGGAGTCGCGGCTAATTGGCCGGTGAATTTAAATGCAAACGGTTGCCGCCGCCCGTCCACACACTGTCGGACTGACAGGCGCAACGCGAGATCAACAAACAGCCGCTCGTAATCATGCAATTCACGAGGGGATCAATCGCAGCGATGCATCCCCTCGTGCTTTTTTATGGGAAGGCATTTCTCAAATCCACATTCTTATGCCGTGTTCACACCGGACGCGGCGCGAATTTGCGGCGCGACCAGATTATATGGAAAGTCAATCCACAGACGCGCTCCAACTCTGGCGGAGAAATCGCGTGACGCAAAGTTGCGGCAGCCAATCAGCGTTGAGAAGCTCCACCCGTCACCACCGCCGTCTCCCCGTTTCTGAATGAAACTGCTGCTGCTCCGCCTGAACCAGCGCTGATAGCGGCTTCATTGAGACGCTGTTGTGGGACTACGGATAATAGTTTGAACCCAGACACCATGGAGTTTGATGTTCCGACATATGTGGAGTTTACACAAAAAGTATAAAGCAGAACTAGTGGTTATTTCCATGGTGGATGGCATAACCGGTATCGTTTTACGGATACGGATACGCGAGACGCAGTTTTTGGAGGAGTCGGTGAAATTCACCGAGCTCTGTGCGGCTACGGTGTGAACACGGCATTAGTCCGGCAGCAGCCGCCGGTTGATGAGTAAACTCCGAGCGGGTGAAGTGATACAAGGCTGAGTCATCTCTGCAGTGGGAGTTGCAAGAAATGTGAATAACATTCAACCAATTTGACTTTTCCGGGCCTGAGTTGGAGTGCTAATTTCCTCACCCTGCCAGATTTTCAGGTGGGGATCTCGCAAAGGAGCTCAAATTACTCGAGGATGCGAGCTCGGGAACTCCAAAATGTTCAGGTTGAACCCCCGGACGTAGCCGGGGTGGTTATCATCTCATTATGTAGACAAATGACTGCCATTTGCTGGGCCGTACCTCGAGAAAACAACATTCCAGCAACAGACTCTTGTGAAATGAATAGCTTTTCACAGCAGTTGGCTAACAGTGAGTCACCCCCAGCCCTCGCTGACTGTGAAAGTTATTTGATTTGCCTCCAACACAGTTTGTCGTGGAGACATGACCAAGCCAAACATCGAGCACTTGTTGAAAATTGAAATGCACATTTTTACATGTTTTGCCTGCGGGGCCTTTTTTGGTTTTATCAGAGGCTTGAGGTCCAGTGGCTCATTATTTGTCTTTTTAGTTTATACGTCCTTTTTTGCCTGCCAATCAGAAGGCATGCAAGTATCACAAATATTTCCTGAAAACAAACGGCGCTGCGTTGACGCGGTGAATGCGAGGGACCGCCCGTCATCTTGTCTTGCGCCTGCAAAGTGAACCACCTCCCACAACAAGCACCCAGACGGAGAAATCAATAAAGCCAATGTGTGTGTAGGCAAATCCAAACTTTACTTCCGACACCGCCTTGACAGGAATGAACCGATCCCTCCGCTCAGTTGTTTACACTGCCGCTGATTGTCTCCGATACAACTGGGTGAGAGAATCATACATATCGCCTGCATTCTGATGAGTTGTTATCAGCCAATTATTTTCCTCCGGCTGTCAACAGAAATGAAGCTGTATTTCTGCAAGCATGGCTAACAACCCACAGGGAGGCCTGTCTATATATTGTGTGTGTGTGTGTGTGTGTATTTGGGGAGGTTGCACTGAATAAGCCAGACAAAGAGAGTGCCTCCTCAATCTACACCTCCCTTCCCTCTTTATACTCCATTTTTGTTCATGTTCCTGTTCACATTGCAGCGGCCTTTTTTTACTTCCCTTTTCCTTTTATTCCCTGAGCGTCTTCCTCGTTTTCCCTTTTTATAGCTTCACGGCTCTCTACACGCCGCTCCGTCTTCTGCTTTTTTTTTTCCCGTTGCAGACTGTTCCTCCGTTTCCCGTTTCTGTCTCGAGCCTTCGCCGACGTCCCGTCATTTACGGAGATCCCGTCCCACTAAGGCTGCGTTCACAGCCGCCGCCGCCGCCGATTCAAGGTCCGGTGTCGTGATGTATTTCTCTTTGGTTTAAAAAAAAGCTGAAAAAGAAAATCCACCATCCGCCGTTCATGCAAGGCACGCAAACACACATTGGCAAAATAAACAGAGGGGGGGGGGGGCAACTGACACAGTCTCGGACTCGGTGTGAAGGGGCGCAAAGGCATAACAGGCCAGAAACAATTAAGCACAGAGAGGAGAAGGGCCCGCCAGTGAGGGACATCTACATTATTGAAAAGGACTTTGAGGCGAACGGTGGAAGCTGCATGCCCAGAAAACACACACTGGCTGCCTGCTTCACTGTTGGACATGCCAAATAATGAACTCTCCTCTGTATCTGTCTCTCTCTCCTTCACCCTGGTCTTTCTCTTGCTCCTCTCTCTTCCTCTCTGCCACGTCTGTCTCGCTCTCTTTATTGGATGTGCACTGCGGTATCATCTAAATCTCGATTTTTATCTTGACAAATGGCACACCTACCGAGCTGCGTGACGTGTCACTCCGCATCACAAACTAGGGCCAAACGCGAGTGGACGTCTATTGTGCTTGACATTCCCCTCCCTTCCCTACACATGTCATTCCGTCATGTGAAATGTCAAAGTGTGTGTGTGTGTGTTGTGGTTATGTAAGCGCAACTTTTCCTCACAGAAAGAAGCCCATGTGCGTGCAAATGTAATGCAGAGAGAGAGATTATTATTTGTGAAATGCAGAATTGTCCGTGTGGTGGCATTCGACTTATGTTTGACTTTTTCCCCCGAGGGAGTCTGACCGCGATCGAAGGAGACGCGGGACTCATGGAGACGGTCGGCTATCGCCAACTCACAGCCAACCAGCCCCCTGGAGGGGAGGGATTCGAAACGCTGTTCTTCGCAAGAGCTTGTCAGCCGACGCAGCCGGGGGTCCAGAAATCACAAACAATGACATAATCTTTAAGAACAAACACAAGGGACATATGGCGAGAGGTTCCGGTGCTGGTAGGAACTGGAATGACATAATTCCACCAACAGGTAGCAAAAAAAACCGAAAGGCTGAAACTGCAATTGTGAACCGGAGCACATACATAAACAGAGAGATTGTTGGCCCTGTACGTATTTTCAAAGGTTCTCATGCTGGACATTCTTGCTTTATATCTTTAATATGCTGTTGCATTCGTATCTTATGTGTAGCCCTACCCTTGCTTTTGCAGTAAAGTATCATCACACAACTCATCTTATCTAAATTCTAAAATTGCATTATTTTCACACCATTAAAAAGAACTCTGCCTTTCATTTCATTGAAGGAGGTGGTGTGATTCATTCTGTTCTTGCCTCGTTTGACTGCAAACTGGAGAGACTCAACAGGCGCGGGCTAATTATAGACACCGGAGGCATTGACCTTTCATTCAGGAAATTGTGATAGTTGCTGTTTTGGTGTATCCTTGTTTGTATAACTGGCTGCGGGTAGAAACCGAGCAGCAGAATTTCAGCATGGCTGGCGATGGGTGCAAGGACGGGGACAAAGACAATGGCTGTTTGACAAAGATGTATACATGTTTCTTCAATATTATAGAGCTCCATTGTTGTGCAGAATATAGTTGAGTAAATAACAAATGTGCCATCCTGCTGCTGTAGATGCAAAATAGAGCACCAAACACGTATGCATCCGCAGCTGAAAATAGTCCCCAATAAATGCACTATACATTCCTGTTATTGTAGCACATTAAGCTAGTGCCAGATTTGTTTTAAATATAATCTATTTTACTTTGTATACCTGTTTGTTTTTGTAAGATTCATGTCTTCAGTATTGGATAAAGTATAGAGAGACAGACTATAGCTTTACTGACTCAATCATACATACATACTTTGTCATTTGTATCACATGGGCTAAATATTGTACAGACATATAATATGCACGTTAACTACCTTAACATAACAAAATGAAACCTTACGGGGAAGGATGCGTTCTTTATGGCTGAAGCTTGCCAGAGTAACTGAAGAATTCTTTAACTATATATGAACTGCAAGGACATTTTGTAGTAAATACATTCAAAGGAAAAGAAGAAGAAAAAGAAGATACCATTGAGATAAAATGGTGATTGGAGCAATTTCATAACCATTTTGAGTATTATGTCATCAAATGGCTTGTACTTGGAGACAAAGCTGTTAAGGAGTACTTAGGGGCATTAAAAATGCCTACTGAGAAGAAAATGATCATGATGCATGAAAAACAATTTGGGAATCATGTGATATAAAGACTGAAATACCCGGAGCTATCATTAGATCTAATAATGTTGTGTATCTAAGGAGTGTCTAATATGAAAGAAGAGGCACAGCACTTCCATGAAGTTAGGGAACTCGCTGACTTTGAGTCCGTAAGGGTCAAGAAGATAATAATAATAAATTCATTATGCAACTTAATAGTGCAGCAACCACAGGTTCTAAAAAATTGAACAATTGGTAGCCGGAAAATGTCCCGTTTGGTTGCGCTTCTCTCCGCCTTCTTATGTCCCTTCTGGTTCCAAAAACTAAGATGGCGCCGGCCAAAGTGCTGAACTTAAAGCTTCAAAGTAGCAGTCCGCTAACCTAAGGTCTCTCTGTGTTAAGAATTCTCCATCAAAGCTCAAATTGGACACCGGAAAGAGCTTTTGATTGCTGCAGCTGTTGCTGCCGGCACCGACTTGGAGCCCGGTGCATCCTCACAAGCATTCAGCGGAGGAGTAATAACAGTCGGCTCCATAACAAATTGCCTCTCTGTACCAGAAACGCCAGAGTCAGACAAAAAAAAAAAAAAATGGTGGGAGGGCCCTGTGGTAAATATCGAAGGGGAGCTTCAATATTTATCTTTCATTATACAACAGACGCTCGGTACTTAGCGCTTAGCGGCTCTAACTGCTTGTGTGAAGACGTATGTGTGTGTGGCACAGATAACTCAAGTGATTTCCACAGCCGCCGCGTTCAGGTAGCTTGTGAACCCTGTCGCCGCGGCCTGATCTACCTCCTCCACCGCTGGCTGTTGGAGATATATCCTCCATTTCTTTGTGCTTCTTCTTAAACTGTAATGGCACGAGTTACCGCTGCTGTGAACACAGACGCTGCTGTTGCACATGTGCTGTTTTTTCTTTTATATCTGGGGTTGATTTTTCAGGGATGGCCTTATTGCCGGTAATAACCTCACCCACCCACCACCGACGATAAGAAAAACCACCCAGTGAGTCGGCGTGCAAACTCGCATAAAACAAGCGCCTGCAACACTCCGAACAAACACACACACACACGCACACAGACGCTCAGCTGTCTGCCTCCCCCACAGTGTTGTTGCTGGGGAGTTGCCTGCTGAAAAATCACCTTGAGTCTTGCCATTTCCCAACCTCATTTACTTTATTACAGCTAGTGTCTGCCATGAGCGTGGGGAGGCAGGGAAACAAATGGGAGAAATAGAAATCCGAAGATAGACGAAAAAGGCACACACACTCGCACGCACACACACACTTACTCACGTGAATGCTCGCGCGGACCACCGTAATCAGTCTCGGGGGGGGGGGGTCTGCGCTAACAGGGCGGAGAGAGATAAGGGAGATTTTTAGAACGAGAAGGGGAGTGTGTGTCTGTTTGTTTGAATGTGTGAGGGGCGGGTGGAGTGTGTGTAGGGCTCGCAGGAAGGGTGGTGGTGGGGATGTGTGTGTGTGTGTGTGGGGGGGGTGTCAGTTAGCACCAGTAGCACGAGCCAGAAGGAAATGACAACGTCGGGGTTGCCACGGCAGTGGAGGAGATGCTCTGCTCCCTCCCTCCCCCTTCCGTCTCTGTCTCCTTCACTCATCCCCCCCGTCCATCCATCAATCCTTTGCTCGCACAATTTTCCATCCATCTTTTCTCCTCCACTTGCTCTCTGTCTTTGTCCCCCCCCCTCTGCCCGTGTCTCTTCATCCTTTCGCCCCGCTCTCTGTCCTCTCCCTCTCTCCCTCCCTCCCTTGTTTCCCCGTCGTCGTCTGGCAGAGCTCTCCATAAACATGCCAGGGACAGTGCCTCCTCTCTCTCCCCTTCCAAATTGTCTTGCTCCGTCTGAAACGGCCGCGATGATTGCATTCTCACACTCCATTGTAAGACAAAAAAAAAGGAAAAAAAACGGGACAGAAAAGGGAAGGAGGAAAAAAAAAAAGGAGTCGCCGTACAACGTGGCCCTTTTTGTGGACCGCCGTTGGGAATCTCAATTGCCTGTTAAGCAGGGGGACTTTCCAGCTCGGAGACACGACACAATTGAGCTGTTTTGACGGTGGGGGTGCGAGGCAGAATACCGTTCTCCAGAATGCCGCGCAGTCATTGTGATGTCCTGAGTCATCGCTTGGCGGCCTGCGTCATATTGCAGCAAGCGCACGCACACTCACTCACTCACTCGCACACATAAATTATAGCTCGATGGTACAAATCAAATGCAAATTGCATACACAAACAGGAGGAAACTGAGTGGATGTTAATGAGTCAAATGTGTTTTGAAATGTTGTTTCGCAAATACCAATTAAAGAGCAAGAAAGGGGCGACATGTAGAGAGCTTTTCTGTTTACAACTGATGCCACACATGACACATTTTATACTGACATATATCGTGTTGATGTTAAAAGAAACCCTCTTCATCACATCATTCAAATGATTTGGTCAGGTCTGACATGTCCCATTGGGTTTGCATAATAGGCTTCATTGCATATGCATTGCATGGCATTTCCACAACCACAGAGTGCTGTATCATTTTTACTTTAACCATAACCCGGAAGCAATATTTTGATGTTTTCAAGAAAACAACCGATTGGAATGATGCATGACTGTTTGTCGTTAATGGCCTATTCCTAGGATCTTTTAAACTAATGGGAAAAGTGTGATACAAATATGTTGTCCCTCAAAAAAATCTGCAAAAAAAAAAATCGTAATTGTGCAGCCCAGCTGGTTTTGGCAACAGATCAAACTGTAAGTGCGACATTGTCATATTATCACTGCAGGAATTCACTGCATAAGTTCTTCCTGCTATCTAGTTGGCTATTCACACACAGCCTTTAGCTTTGTTTTGGTCTCTACCATCTCTTTTGGGGAGAGCCCCTGCAACAAAATGCTCCACTTTGTTGATCAGCTAGCCACTAGCTTTGTCTGCTTAATAAATGGCGCTGGGCGGGTGGTTCATCGGGGCTTAATAGGCTTAAAACGTGGACACAAAAAGGGAACTGTAAACCGCAGCTGCCACTAGCAAACACTACACAAATCCTTCTGTCATACAAATCAATGTCATCTCGTAACATTTTCACTGACACCCTGGAAATCTCAGGAACTAGCTTGCGCTCTACAATAGTCGGTGCATTTTAAGGCATTGCTAATAGTGTTCGGCGTTCTATCTGGTATATTGTACTGTGATATATCTTCACAAGGGGAGCAGAGAGGTTGCACACTCACAGCATTTACAGCGCGAAGCCAGGAGGCATCACTGACATTTCTTGGAGAAAGGTCTTGACGAAACCTCGCTGCTTCACACACTCACACACACACACACACACACACACTCACACCGGTCTCGCTAACAAATGCAAAGACGAGAGCGGTGCCAGCTTTCCCCCCCGGTAACCCAAATCCCGGCACGGCAACATCCGTGAGGGCTCGCTTCCTGATCAATGGGACAGCCGTGTGCAAAACCTGAACCGTCCCTTTTTACTGTATTTCCCGCCGCCGAACGCTCGGCAAAGCAAGCCGAACTCTGCTTTTCACCGCGTCTCTCTCGCTCCACATTAGCGCCATGGAGTCTTGACTCATCTAGGCCAACTGGCAGAATAATAAGCAGAGAGGGATATTTGGTGGGACCTTAAGAGAGCTGAAACTACAGTGCTGTATTAGTGCCACTTTCACTCACTCAGATGAAGAAACACTGCTAGTGATTAAGCTTCGTGTGTGTGTGTGTGTGTGTGTGTGTGTGTGTGTGTGTGTGTGTGTGTGTGTGTGTGTGTGTGTGTGTGTGTGTGTGTGTGTGTGTGTGTGCGCTCCTTGGCTCCATCGGGAGCCTGTAGCAAAGCCTTAAATTATACATATGTTCTCATTCCATTACCAGTGGCAACGACTAAAGGCTTCCCAGCATTTCCATTACTAAAATGAAAGGATACACACGCACACACACACACACACACACACACACACACACACACACACACACACACACACACACACAAATTTATACATAAGTATGCTTGAGCAGGAGAGCGTTGATCTTAGGCTTTTTACTCTTGCAGTTACACCGAATAATCAGGAGAAAGTTGAATAAATGTCATTTATTTTAGCAGGCTCCAGTGCAGTTGTGACCAAACGGTTGCCAGTTCAGATCCCCCGACAGGCTGGTAAAATCTGGAGAGGGGGGGGAAATGAATGATTAATGCTCCGGCTCCTCTTAACTGCCACTGAGATGCCATTTAAATCCTCTTCACCAGTGGAGCTGCTCAATGGCCTGCAGCAGGGGGCTGCACTTGTACTGGGCAGCTCCCAGTTGTGGCCAGCTCAAGTCCAATATTCCCTTTTTAGTAATTCCGTCAGAGCGAGGAAAATGTACCGGGCGTGACCGGCGAGAGATCCGCCGTGGATATCGTCACATATCTTTTCTTCCTCGTGGTACATGAATAATGCACTAATGGGATATGATTCCATTTTCCAGAGTCGCACATGACGCGAACATGCATCTATAATGGGAAGATAAAGATGTAATCTTCTCAAGCTGCTGCGTGCCGGAGCAGCATGCATGAAGAGACGACTTCACTTAACGGCATTAGCTAATATATATCACATCCGCAGAGTATGTATGTTTTAGTGCTGCTTCTATCGTCATCACATGTTTACTCTATTTAATTTGTGGTTTACCGGAGGCTGGTCACATCAATATTTCAGACAGTTGGGAGGAGATACTTCAGAGACTATCGCCTGAACTGTTGTTTTCTGCTGTGGACCTCGCTCAGCTTCACTCCATCCCACTCCGCCAAGCTGGATGCCAGATCTTAGGTCTTCTCCGGTAAACACAGGTACCTCGCTGGCTGCTTCTCATCAGCTTTCAGATCGGATCGGAGGCTTTAAAGGAGGTGTTATCAGACGGCCCGCCGCTGCAGTCATTTGAGCCCGGCTGCGAGCTGAGACAACATCAGACAAGGATTAAATCAACAGAGCGAGCTGACCCCGGGTGACCAGGCGGGCTACTTACTTACAACTCTGTGGAGGGAGGAGTATTTAGCCGTTTTTGGAAGTAGCCGTTCACAATATATATGTGATTCATGCAAGGAATGTGGAATAACAAATGAGTAATACAGTGGAACAGCACCCATGAGTCAATCAGCGTATGTGTCTCATCTCTCCAACTGCAGCTGAGGAGACATCAGCACTAGTAAAAATCACAATATATATCCAATAATATATATGTGGTGTGACCTTTGACTTGCCGTTGCTAGGCAGGACATGAGAATCTCAGATATCTCGACATTAATGTTGCAAGCCTGACCCCGTTTAAGTGCGCTAACTAATATGACTCAGATGGCCCGGCACTCCAGCGCGGGTCGTTTCAGGGCCAATAACTTCCGGTTCACCTCAGCTGCGTTTAAGTGCCAGGTGGGATGGACGTGCTCGTGGGGATTTTTACGCACGCATGGCCTCAGACAGGGGCTTCTAACCAGTGATGAAAGCATATTAGCAGGTTGGGATTGAAAAGTCGCTTCACATGACCACAGTTACCAAAAATATACTGAAGAAAACGTCCATGTTTTTGTGGCTCGGCTGTTGTTTTGTGTCATGTGACGCGTGTTGGAGGAGTGTAGCTTAGTGTTATCATAAATATTTCCAATGCCTTGGCTCAATATTAAAGTGATTTTGACAATGTGTAAGAGGCCCAACACTCTTAAGAAATAAAGAACAGTTCAGACCAAGAAAAAATAAGTTAAAGAAAAACGTTCTTCAACATTCTTTTTCTAAAATTCCTCTCTCCATCAGTCCCTCGAACACTGAAACATGGGACAATAGGGTCCAGGTGGAGAAAAACCCAAAGTCACCCTTTAATACTGTGGAAGTCATAACTTCTTTTCCTTGAGGGATTAGTTTGCCAACTTTGCCGTCCAACATTTAAAACTTGTCTTAACGAGCCGTTTCATGAACCCACAACAACTTGACCTTGTCATTTAAATGCCCTTTTGTCTCCCTCAGTGCCGGTGAGAAAAAAAGAAATTCAGAAAGTGCTGAAGTCAAAGTTGCATTAGAATCTCCTCGGCCGCTGCACATTCAGCTCCGCTCTTCATCCCTTTCTTAAGCAGCGTGTCCATTAAGCATCTATCACTGGCAAGGAAGCACTGAGGGGGCAGTGGGAGCAAGCGGCTGGATGCAGAAAAAACAACAACAACAACACTCGGAGGTACTTTTAGGCGCTGGGTAAAAGGTGGTAATGTTTGCGAGCTGGTTTGTAGCCAGCGTTATGCTACCGCGGGGAAATGTACTCAAACATGTTGCAACAATGTCCAGCTAAATATAGCATTAAACAACCTTTCCAGAGGGGAATTGTATCTGTATTTTTGTACAATAGAGTTCTTCTCTATGTAAACTGCAGTTTAAAGACGGAACAGAGTAAAAATAATGAGGAGGAAATACACATTATGAAAGCTGGATTATATTTTGGACTGATGAGATGATGTTAGCTGCACGGTAGTGTAGCGGCTAGCACTGTCTTCTCACTGCAAGCGGGGCCGGGTTGGGATCCTGTACTGGGCAGTCCTGTGTGTCCTTCATGGTGTCTCTGGCTTTCAAGTTTTGTTCAAACATTCCCCTCTTCTTTTTGTTGTTGTTGCATGAACTTCCTAATTGACTGAGGCAAGCTGCTATTTGATGGTTTCTATAGAAGAAGCGGACGTAGTCACCGTGACATCACCCACATGGGCGTTGGTGATCTCCATCTTGGCTTTTTGCAAGCGGAAGACGATACAAAAATTAGACAATGCTGTTGTAGCGACCTGTCAATCACAAGGTAGTCGCACCCTAAAAGCATAACCTGCTTTATGATCTATTTGACTCTAAATGGCACCACTTTTCAGACCCTGTGTTGGGGTTTCCCCTGTGACATCACTCCCATTGTTTACCTGTTGCTTTGCATGGATGTATGTCCTTTTTTTTTCGACCGCCACAAGCAAAAACGGGTTTTAATGCGTCAGGCATGTGGGTTTCACCACTCTTTCCGGGTCCATTTCAAGCAGAAACGAGAGGGTTTAACGTAACATGTAAAGCATTAAAAGCTGTGACGCTGTTAATAAATTATACATATTATAAAAAAGGAGCTGAAATCTACATTTCTTTTTTTGACATTCCTACCTTCCTTGTTGTCCCAATACCTTGTAAGCACTCAGATCCTCCGAGCAGACGCTGTTTTCATATGCAGCACAAGTTTACAGCACAGGTTTTGCCCCTGGGGCTAAAATCACTCCAGTCAAGTAAAATAAGCAATTTTGCGGCAGGTTTTGGAGATTAGACTGACTTGAATTTAAGTCTCATCCGCCGCTGCACAGATAGGAAGTGAAAACTGGTTGTTGGTCGTTGTATTCAAACATTCATGATTCCGCTGAACTACTTTATCAGATGCTTACATAATGGAAATGTGGTTCTGAGCTGCGGCTGGGTTGCAAATAGGTTTTTGTTACAGTTCATAAGCAATCTGATAATTGTCTTGGCATTACAGGGAGGAAGAGGAGGGGAGCAAAGCGGGAAGGAAACAGAGTTAGCGAAACAGAGGCGCCGAAAAAGGCATGAGGACGACTGCCAATCCAATGATAATTATAGTTCCGGGAAGACGAAAAAAAGAAGAATCTCAAATCAAGAGGAAATAAAAACATATTGAGCTATGGATTTCTGCCTGAGGTGAACGCTGACAGTATCTCTCCGTTGCTATCTGGATCTGTCACGGAGCTTATTCCTCAATTTTTGTCCTCTGGAGTGCGAGAAGAAGAAGCAAAAAAAAAAAGAGGCTGCACTCGATCTCATCCACGGGCACAGCCATCACTCACGCGGTCATATTTGAATTAGGTGTCTAGACATACAGTTTGCCAAAGGACTACTCTGCTCCGAGGGTTTCTGCAGAGCCCTCGTCCTCTATCAAAATGATAGAGTCCCAAAAAGGAGCCAGAAATGAATGCGGGTGTAAATGAATATGATCTGAGTGGGAGGAGGGCGGGGGGGAGGGGGTCCTTGGAATGGTCGGCTGACGTCTTTCTCGTGGAAGGGAAAGAAAAAGAAACGCCCACGAGATGAAACGGGAACAATAAGCTTGGGTGTGTGATAGTGTGAGATTTGAAACGATAATGTTTGATAAGGGATGACGTAGGGGTCGAACAAGCAACACTCACATGACTTGCCAAGTTTTGAAAGTCAGTATAAATATGTATGACTCCCATTCCCAGTACAGGTAACTGGTAATGCATGCAGTACGTCTTGCTTATTTAAATAAGGGTTAAAAAGCACTTGTGAGACATTAGGAATGGGAGCCGTGCTTCCGGAGGTCTGGTCATGACTTGAAATCTCAATTATGACCTTGTGTATGAAACATACTTAGAATGTATGAACTGGTGGCTGCCCACTTAGGACCGTGTTTACATTACATAGCAGGCGGAATAGCAAGCTGCTGTCTGGGTCACCGTGTACTCTAACGTTATAAAGAAGCATTAGCAGAGAGAGAAAAAAGCTTTTTCACATTATGATCATTTGTAGATTCGAGTTACAGTGAGGAATTTTCAATGTGCTGGCAGTCAACCTCACGGTGGCGCTAGAGGTGGAGTCAGAGGATCCCCAGAGTCAGTGGTTATCCATCCAATAGCTGTCGAGATATTCCAGTCTCGACCAAAATGGTTGATCCACCAATGGGCCAACAAAATATGCTTAAAGATGCTTCCAAATGGTAATCTGTTTTGGCTGGCCTAAGTTCATCGCCCAAGTAAATTATGCATTTTTGTTCATGTTAATAGCTTCTATGATAATGAGATTTGATGCCAGATGCTTGATCGTTATGCAATTTTAACATGGGGGGCATTTGAATTTTGGCAGGGTGTTGGCCCGATGATATTTTAATGCAAAACTAGTGTTGTATTCATACATTTACAAACTGTGATACAAATTGAAACAGAAAACTGATTTAATCCCCTATCGCAAAGAATATCAGTGAGTGGAGGCCTCTGCTAAAAACCAGGTTGTGACCAATGGAATAAAATCATTAATATCCGTATTATATGATTATGTGCTGGCTGTATGACCACCACCTCTCCGTAACTCCGCTGATCGGTCCTCTACGGCGATATGTTTGCGGCCTGTTTGCAGCCTGTGTCTTATTAAAAGGCCGGTTACCCGAGAAGGACAACACACACACACACACACAAACACACACACACACATACACACCGACTGATGCTTTCGGGCACCCCCTGCCATGCGAGGACCTGCCTTTGGAATCGGATGAAAAGGTCTGCGGCGGGGCTGATTCTCATTGGCGTTCATGAAGTAAACCGTTTACTCGAGGTGTCGTGAGCGGCTTTAATCTTACCGTCCGCACTGACACACACTCCCTGCGTCCATTCCTACTCGTCTCACTTCCCAGAAAATGTGTCAGTCCTCTCTGATTGCTATTTTTTATGCACTCATCCTCATCTGTCTTTCGCCTCTCCGTTGCCAAGAAAATGGAGGCCAGCTCCAACCTTTTCACACGGAGGAGCTCTGTGAGGCTCTTTGTGTTCCTCGTCTATTTATTTCATTTTTTAGCACGAATAGGTGCGTCGGAGTCGTGAGGGTGGCAGGCAAGTAAACAGACAGACACTGTCCTTGGATAAGCGTCCTGGGGGTCTCAAGGGTCCAGCTTGGATTCAGGGAAACCTACAGTTCTCTGTGTTCAAATCCCAGCTGTATAACTGGCACCATCATACACGCTGCGCATAGAAAGAGGGAGAGCAAGTGGGAGGGAGGTAAAAAAGACGAAAGAGAGAGAGAGGAAAGTGGAGGGAGGAGGGTTGGGGGGCACAAGATAGAAACAGAGACAGAGAAAAAGGGAGGAGAGAAAGAGGGGATCCAGAGAGGATGGAGGAACCAAATCCACCACCCACCAGTGCCATCTAGTGGGCTCCCTTCTCCTCCATCCCGTCTTCATCCTCTCCTCCTTTATTTCCCATTGTCCCCTTTTCCTCCTTCCACCCTGCCACAGTACCTCCTGAGCTCACACTTTCATCTTTTTTTTTCTTCCTAGACGCACGCACGCACGCCCACACGCATTAATATGCATGCGTGGTCGCCGCATGTACGCCTGCACAGATTCCTGATTTGGCGAAAGCAGCAGTGACTCGTAATCTCTCCTGTGCACCGTGGCCGTGTGTGTGCTGCAGTGACTCAAAACAAGGACTCAGACACACACACACACACACACACACACACACACACACACACACACACACACACAAAACAGGGTGAAGAAGTTGCTAGCTGGTATGAAAACACTTGTTTGTCCCTGCCGTCCTCTTACCCTTGTTTACTTCTATTTTTCTGTCCCCCACCCCTCTCCTCACATTGCTTTGTTGACCGTTGACCTCCCTCTTTTTTCTCACCCCTTTCACACCTCTGCTCTCTCTCTCCAGAGCCCCACCACCTAGACTGTAAACAGCGGTGATGGATTACTAATTGTCCTGCTCTAGATGCAGTGGTGTGGAGACAGCTGCCGGCGGGCGGGCGGGCGGGCGGATTGGGATGTGGTGGTTTGTGTGTGTGTGTGTGTGTGTGTGTGTGTGTGTGTGTGTGTGTGTGTGTGTGTGTGTGTGTGTGTGTGCACATGAATCAAGCAATCAGAACAAATAGTATGGGTTCATAAAAAAAACTGTTGTGTCATACATGCAGCGGCTGCAGAAATGAGGAGATGTTCTATGACCGTACATTTTGACCTTCTAAGCATATGTCCTTGATTGAGCATTTGCAGTTTGATACATTGGCCATTAGTTTTGCTTTGATAGCTGTAATTAGGCCCTTGGGGGGATCTGCTGCAATCTTCAAGCAATAAACTCTGTCCTGCAACATAAAAACAAAGCAGGAGCTTTATTGTTCAGGTGGTTTTCTTGAGTGTGGGTTTTGATAAGATATTAGAAAGACTTAGCAAACACACACATTTAGCGGCCCTTTCTTTATTGCCACTGTGGAAGAAAATAAAAGCAAACAGACTAAGGCAGGATAATTGCATATAAAGATGGACAATGTAAAGGAGCTGAGTTTGAAAGTACGTTAATTCCTTGAGCCGATGAAGCTTTTCTCATTCAGACCAACTATGAGCCAGCGGTTCACAGCTAACAGCGCTAACAGCGCTAACAATGCTAACAACGCTGACAACGGCAGCAACAGTGCAAACAACAGCCACAGTGATTGGTTACACGATTCGGTAACATTGTCGGCTCAGGTTTGAATTATTGTTGCATTGTGGGAAATGTAGGATCCCGTAGTTGTGTGCTTGATCCACACTAAAGCTCTGATTATTCTACTTTGATGTAAAGTCCCCCGACTGTTTATTAGTGTAATACCCTTTTAACGTGAAATGAAATTGTTTTAGTAGCTGAACCTTAATTTGGTAATATGTCTAAATGTAGTGTAAATTAGATCTGTGCTAATAACACATTATCTGGTGTGCAGTTGGGAAAACACTAAAATCCATACTGTTAATTCAAGTCATCGTTGAGTTGAAGTTCGATGCTTAAATGCTGGTTGAAGTATTTCCTGTCTTCATGCATTGATACGACAGGATTGTTGTCCTTCTCATATTTCACTGCACCGACGCCCGCTGTGATGCTAGCTTTACAGATTGCACTACTGTTGTAAAATCCATAAACGGTGAAGTCTTAATGCCACACCGACACCGAGCTTGAGTCAGCACACACACACACACACACACACACACCCTTATCTTCATCCCCACCTTCTAATCCATCCTCTCCTCCGCTTCCTGCTTCCTTCCTCTCCCGATCCCAGTGGTCACATCACCCATCAATTAAACCGACACCAGCCGCTGCAGATGTTATCTGTGCGGCTGTGGCCTGTGTCGGAGGGGAGAACCAGTTGATTGCCCTAATGAATTATACATGCATTATTGATAAGCTCTACTTTTGCCCCGGCTTCTAAAAATATATATTTATATAACGTGTCACTTTGTCTAATCGTCACCAGCCGTCCTCAAGCTTCTGGCAGGGAGCGAGGCCCAGGAGTGCTGCCAACTGTGTTTGCATGCAGGTTTCCAGCTCGGATTATTAGGTGTGGGACTTTGTTGTGCGCGCACTACGAACCTCAGTCGATTAGCAAATTCACTCCTATTCAAAACAAAGTGTTTTCTTGGATGAATATTTCAAGCGGACGAGACACAAATGATTCCCAGTCTCCCTAAATGCAGCACGGGCTTTCATGGGGGATGATTGATTGATTGAATGATTGATTTTGCCCGCTAAGAACAACCTCCGCCTTCGTCTGGTGGTGATTCAGCAGCTCCACTGCTCAGCAAATGTCATTCATAATTCAGCTTCAGGAGTTCACGCGGCAGCCCAAAGAGGCCAGATTGTCTTTACTTCTTTTGCGGCTTTGAGGTTTGATTTGATCAATCATCACCCCTCCCAAAAAAAAAAAAGATTCTAGACTCGAGTTGCTTGGTGAATATTAATGCAAACTCTGTCAGCTTTTATCCAGTCTTCCTAAGGGCGAGTGGCTGAGCAGCTGCAAGATAGTTTTGAGGTATAGTGCAGGCTAAAGATGTACTCATGGCATGTGTTCTTTGTCTCTCTCAATGCACAGGGGAAACGGAGCACTAGACTTGACTCGGGCGATCGTCCCTCGAGATTCACACGACTGGGCAAAGCGCACTCACTCATAAGTCGGAGCGAGATAATCGCGCCTCAAATGTGGCAGTCGCAGCGAGCGCATTCTTCGCGTATTTGCATTTGTGTCGTCGTGTGCTCTGATGGGGAATGCAAATGTGTTTTTGCTTGCCGCGTCAAGACAAAAGTAGAAGTACAAGTTCTGTGGCGCTTTTCATTGAGATGATGAGCCACGGTGCAAAATCTCGACTGTTTACCAAACTGAGACAAAATGATATGTCACCAACGATGTGCTTTCGTGCTCTGATTGGAGCGTCGCTCTGACAAGTCTGTCGCCGACTCTTGCAATCAATAGCGGAGCTCTCTTTTTTTACTCAGTCTTCTGATCTCAGTAATCAGGAAGAAAGCGCAGTGTGCTGTCTCTTGTAGTGCCATTTATTTCTGTACATGTGACAGACGGCAATTGAGCTCCACATTTAAGTAGCTCCAAAGTACAGTAGGTCTGCTTTGAGGAGGATGGAGTAGCTGTAATTGCCATCATTTTCACGCCGAAGATCCTTTCATTTCCTCTCCCGTGTGGCCGTAGAAATTTTACTTGACATCCTGAGAAGCATCATGCCCATTTTTAGACCCTCAGTTTCCATCTGCTACCCTTTACTCTGCCTCTCTACCCCTCTGTCATAATGTGCTCCAAAAAAAAAAGTAATCAAAAAATACCCTCCACACTTCGCCGACGAGGTTCTTCCCAAAAAAAAAAAAAAGAGCCGCAATTACATTTGGAGCCTTAGGGGAGAAGAAGGGGAGAGAAGGGAAGGGAGGGGTGACGGGAGGAGAGGAAGTTGGAGAGGTGAGGATATCTGGTTGCGATTGGTCACGCCTTTCCCTCCCTGCTGCATCTCAAAGAGATGAGAGCAATGGGATTGCCCGTTTTGTTCTTGCACAGAGGAATAGAGTCCTCCCTGGATCCACGGCGTTGAACCCTCTGTCACAGATAGACAAACCGTTAGACCCGACCCACACACACACACACACACTCACACACACACGCCACTGTAGCCACTACACCCTGCGGTCCAAATGACGACTCAGTGCTTTAATCGTATTTGCAGGGGATTTATGCCCAGAGAGGAGTTTCCTCGCTGCCGACTGCGAGGGAGCAAGGAGGAGATAGAAGTGATGGAGGGGAGAGAAAGAAAAGTCCCCGACCAGACGAAAAAAAAAAAGAGAGAGTCATCAGAATCAAAGGTGCAGCTATTGAGCCACGGTGACTGTTGCACAGAGAACTCATTATTGTTCTCGGCGGTGAGAAGAGACGACCTTATTATTCTCCTGTGCATAACAGGAACTCATAACAGGAGATTGCTGGCAGCGTTTATGGAGTAGGGATAATGCTTAGGTGCTTCTTGTCCTTACTTTTGGCACACTCTTTTCTCCCATAATCCAATCATTTAAGTATTCTCGAGCTTATTTTACCTGTTAGTGATGTCTCATTCTCTGGAAGAAGAAGGTGAGGATGCTGGGAGGCGGGAGAAGGGAGTGAGGTGGTGGTGGGGTTTTAGAAAAGGAGTAGCGAGAGGAGGAAAAGTAAAGGCACTTGCTTTTTGTGCGTTGGTATATTTTCTTCTTTATCGCGGTTTCTACTCTGGCAATTTGGCAGAAATGAATAGTTGTGCTGAGCTAAAGCCCATGCACTTAACGCTCCGGCGCGGTTTAATTTCTGACATCCCTTCTTAAATGTAGCCGTTACACACACTTTCTTCACTTCTCCCTGTATATAATCTGTTGCATTACCTGTTTAAACTCTAAACTATCCTCAATTATTACTGTTCACACAACTTTAAATTCACGGCACTAATCCAGAGTGCGGGAGTAGGTAAAAAGGGGGCTAAAGTTTCTGAATAGTTATCGGCTGCAAATCCCTCGATCACATACTGCATATACGCTCTGAGTTTGGAATTGAGTATCAAGCTTTCTCACTATTAACTATGCAAAGTGTGGTTTTTGACATGTAACTCATTACATTTATATTGTAGTTGCTTTTGGTGTCCGCGCTCTAAAGGACAAAGTGCAGGGGATCTTAGTGGGCTTTGTGTGACATAGAAAGATTAATTTTGAAACATAGTCTATACATTTTGTTCTCATCTCCACTGAAGGTAGCAGGGTTCATTGCCATGTCCTGTGTGCTTGGAAATGCTGTTCATGAACTCTGGCCCTGAGAAGTATCCATCTACTCCAACCTTGTCACACTTTAGAAGCACAGGCCGAATTAATCGCGTTGCTTTGGAGTCGCCTTGTACATATCAAGCTGCACAGCGAGGTGAACGGCTGTGTCCCTGTGTAAAGTGTCTCAGTACGCTGTGGCTACATCTGGAGCGAGGCAAACCCAAACAATTCATGGATAGAGCATATCATTTGTTGTCTTACATGCTATCTGCTGGTGAAGGCCACGCATCATATGGAGAGCCACGGAACATGCAACCGTATCAACATGTGTTGTTGGTCTGACTGTGACCTCCAGCAGATTCAGTTTGTTGCTCTGTCTCAAGAGACTTGGTGGAAGGGTGAAGCATGGGGCCGAGGAAGAATCTATTCCATGTTACATGCATTGTTTATTTTTTTCACTTGCGGAAATGTCCTTGGCAGAGGTCTGTGCTCTCAGATAGTTGATCAGATACAGCAGTGACTGGGTGCGGTAGTCTTTTTTGCAAGACATACTCATCCAGTCATTTCTTATTGAAAGCATGACTTGCACATGGTATGAATTAATCAAGAGTGTTCTTTGACAACTGTGAAGAACAGTGAAGACAACGAATATATACACTGTGTGTGTGTGTATATATATATATATATATATATATATATATATATATATATATATATATATATATATACACACACAGTTGAGGCTCGCCAACGCTTTAAGCCAAAGAGAAATAAGTTAGCGGGCTGTGATGTACTGACTCTGTAATGCATGGAGGTAAACATGGTCTGTTTTTTTATTTAGTAAGCGCATACGAGAGGCAGTGAGCAGAGAAATCCAATGCACAATGCTTTATCTGTGAATGATTAGTCGCGAAGATGGAAAAGCTGCAATGTTTTTCAGCTCAGTGCTCGGGCAATCTAAAACAACTCTAAGAAGGTTGACTTCTAAGGAATGACTTTGGTCTGTGTCTGCGTCTGCATCTCCGGATGATAGGCCGCTAAACCCGAGGTCGGATTTAATCTCATATTTTTCCAAAAAGATAATGGGAAACCAAAGCGCACCCCAGCGCAAGCTACTGACTAAGTATTTGCCATGCAAGGAAAAATGAATGTGGATAGTTTATCTCTGTTTCCCTGCTCCCACACACTGCTGCGGTTGAATTGGTCCGAGCTATTGCCATTAATACTGAGAGCACCACTCGGAGTGTTCACTCAAGTTAGAAAGCAGCCTGAAGCTCCCTCTATCAGTGTACTTTATGTGTGCAAATATGGAAGGTGTTTTACAGAACCCGCAAGTACAAATCCTTGATTTTCAAGGTTGGCATTTCTTTTTTTGTTGATATTGTTTTCTGTCCATTTATTTATCGGTTTATTTTTGCAGGACTTTTTTTTTGCCCACCGCAGTGGCAGCTCTGTTTAAAGAAACAGGGGAGAGCATTAAACCTTCTGAATTCTCTTGAGAATAAAAAAAAAGAAAGATCAACCGAGCTGTGCAATGAAAAACAACAAAGGCCGGCGTAATGAGCGCGAGGCTTCCACAGCACCATTATTAGCCAATGCGGAGAGATGAGGGCCCTCGCGCAATTACAAGTCCCATACTTATCTTGTCGAAGCAGATTCTGCAGGGGAAAGAGACGTGTGTGTGTGTGTGTGTGTGTGTGTGTGTGTGTGTGTGTGTGTGTGTGTGTGTGCGTGCGTGTGCGTGCAGCAGAGTGCATGGACAGGCCTTTAAAAGAAAAAGAAAAAAACTCAATAAACTAACAATCTGAAATGGTCCAATATTCCAAAGAATTCCACAACATAAGCAGAGCACAATTTCTATTTTTTTTTCATGTCATATGGGCCTGTCATTATTTCAGACCTGGGCATGATGTATATCAGGCATTGTTAACCACTGTATCGTGCTGAAATGTCATGTAACTGTGATGGATTGGCTCATATAGCATTTATTATAGCTGCAGCTTCTGTGTTAAAGGCTCAACCCATGCTGAATAACCCAGGGGAGAAAACTCCTATACTGGCTAATTATGTAATTGTTGGACATATCAATTCTGTGGGATACGATGTGTCCTGTGATGTGACTTTATCCGTCTATTTCCCCACAAAATACCACTAGAACACCAAGGTATTAAAGGGAGCCTAAGTTATTTCTGCATTCACTGCTTCTCATCAAACAGCATTATGTGTATCCTTGAGGCTTAATAAACACACTGCGGGCATTTTCTTCCAAGAAAATCTGTACACCCTATATATATATATATATTTATTTTAATTCATGAACGATCTGTTTGTGCATTGGTACGATTTAATTGAAAGTTATCTTTAAAACACAAAAAGCCAGCCGGCTAAGAAACCAAGTCTGTTGCTCCGTTTCAGGACCCTGGACAGCGCCGCAGCCTATTCTGAAACAGTCACGTGGATCTCTGGCAGTAATTTTGTTGTTTTAACTTGTTTTTCTATAGATAAATAAAGCTTATACAATGGGAGAAGAAATATGACCAAATCAACTCACAGCACAGATCTTTCTGGGTTCATATTTCAAAGCATATGTCCTTTCTGGCCAAACTCCGATCTGGGATTCGCTGTGGATTTACACACAGGGAATATTGGGCGGATACAGTCCCTTGTCGCTCTGTAAAGCCAATGCGTCCCCACTGCCATGGACGAGTATGAGGGTTTTTCCTTCCAGCCAAACTGTACAGCAGCAGATTAACACGTTCAACGCCAGTAGTTGGAATCGGTTTGTTTGGAGGGAAAACCTGCATACTCGTCCACGGCAGAGGGCTGAAGAGCGGTGATTCACGATGCCTAATGGTGAGGTCCATCTGTTGAACTTGTGATGTCATAGGTTCGTTTGACTCATCTCTCTGTATGTGTCTCTGCCCTTGTTTTCCCATCTCCCCTGTCACTCTTCTCTGCTGAGCGGTACGGTACTAAATAGAGCAGAATATTTTCTAAATAACCTCATCACTCAAATTGTAATAGAAATGTGAGAAAAAGAATGAGAAATATTCATCAACTGCCCATGCCATTGTTACATTCTCCACTCTAATGTGTCCTTGGTGTGTGTGTGTGTGTGTGTGTACTTTGAAACCCCAATACCTTCTTTCATTGAATGTTTTGTTTCCTCACTTTTGCGAATAAATTATTTAACACTTGAGTGGTGACTTACGATACAAACCAGCAGCTCATTGTTCTTCGTGTCCCCTGTGTGCTTGTTAGCATGGTAATTAGGTTAGTCTGAACTTGAGACATCCTGTAGGAGTTTATTTATGTAATAGCTGACTGTGGAGGGTGAGAAAAAAAAGGAACCCAAAGTGTCATTGAAGTGTGTGAAATTAGGTGGTGTCCTGTACTTTTTAACTTTTAATAAGAACTCAAACTAACAATTGTATGAGGACACATTTTAATGGGATATTACTGAAAAAAAGGTCCATACTTTAATGCTTTAACATGCTAACATATGGCAAAGCCGGCATTACATAATCAGACTCCATTGTTAAACAACCCAGTAGTGTGTGGTGAGGCCATTTTGCATTACTGCCTACTGTCTGTGTGTGTGTGTGGGGGGGGGGGGAGGAGTTTGTTCAGTAAAATCCACTTGGGTGTATTTGTGAGACTCTTCTTCAGCAGTCTTAAAGGCTCCGGGGTACAATCTGCTCCAGTGTCGGAAATGCTGGGGTGCCATTCGCTCGACAGCGAGGGACAAAACACTTGGTGGTTTGGGCGGGTTAGAGTGCCAGTGTTGCTTCAAGCTTTCCACCCACGCTGCTTCCTGTAAGTGTTGAGTTCAGGTGGGAATTAGCAATAGCGGTGGGCCTCTTCTGTCTGCTGCTAGACGGTGGAATAAGAGGCCATGCTACACCTACATCGATCTGCTTTATGCGATGGTCTTCTTCAGCCCTGATGGCGATGGTGTTGTTTTTGTGAGGAACTCTCTCCAGCTATTTTTGTCAGACGAGACAGATTGGTGACCGATCGCAAAAATCCGCCTCATTACGGCCTCCGAACTGTCTCATAACTTTGGTGTCATCTGCAAACTGTCAGCCTCGCGGGGGCACGAGTCTCACGTGGTCACGTTGCTCCACAAAAGCAAAAGAGCTTGGCTAACGATAAGAAATGACAGGGGAAGGAGAATCACAGTACTTATAACACAGCGCTTTAATAGAGAGACTGAGCCCTCAAGCCAGCAAATCACTGCTCTGCAGTGACCCCTTACAATGTGTGATTTAGTAATTGACATTCCCCCTCTCGTGTTGTTCCTGGCTTCTGGCTAGAGGTTCACTCAGCAGCATTCAAAGATGTATTTAATCAGAAACACTTTGGCACCTTCCTCAAAAGGCTTCGGCAAGCAAACGGGGTTGCGGGTAAGCTCGACAAATGTGTGAACACACTAATTTGTTGGTATAGACTTTGTCTGTTGAAGCCACCTTTGGTCTCAGAGATATAGATTGGAGTTCTCCATTGCGTAATTCACCCAGAAGCCTGGCCTGTTTTTCCTTTTATAGCCAGGAAGAAATGAATAGACAATTGATGGCAAAGTTTTTTTTCCGCTCCGCGCTGTAGAGAGATAGTTTTGAAAGAGTCACGATTTTCCCGGCTGTCATCTATTTATTTATTTCTCAAATGCACAGCTCCACGGCCAATTAATTGGCATGGGCGGAGAGATTCTTCCCTGCAACACCACAATCAAAAGAAGCATTAGATGTTCAGCGGTTCAGTCAATCACTGAGCATCGCGGCAACAACTGTCATCAGAGATTAGAGCAAAGTCTTATGATTATGCTCTGCTGGTTCGTAGCTTTGAGTAATGTCGCTCATTTTTACAACCGACGGCATATCGGTCCGTCATACAAAGACAAAAGTCAATAAAATCAACTTTCCCGCTGTAGAGATGGCGTTTGCTTCTCCGCTGATAATGCTTCGGACTTTGAAGGGGATGCAGGACATAGCGTGTTTACTGCCGGGCAGAATTGCCGGGGAGGACATCACCGATCCCCGCTGACACTTTTAATACTACTGCCAGAGAGGAAATATGGTAGGTGACCTAACACGGAGGCTTACCACTGATGGTCACAATGAGAAGGCTCAGTGTCAAAGCCATTATACAAGCCTCCGAGAAAACACACACACAAATCAACCTCTGTCGGCGTTGCCAAGATTGTGGACTCCGCAGACAGCCTTCGGGGAGATTTCGCCTTTTTTTTTCCCCCATCAGCTTTTCTCTTCTTCTACTTCTTCTTTTCTTCGTCTTCTTTCAACCAGAGCCAGTGAAGAGATTGGGATTTGATATGCTGTCACTCAACTCCCGCCTGATTCGGATGACAGGCGGGTTCATGAGCTGCTGCGGAGTTGATGCAAACCAAGCAGGCAGGGAAATTCGGAGGCTTCGGCAGATTCCCCACTGAGCAGTAAGGCAATCATTAGGAATTAGGAAGGGGAGGAGGAAGAGGGGAAATAGTTCAGGGGAAAGGGGAATACATTTAATGGCAAGTCAATAGGTATTGATTTTTATGTAGATTTCTACACAGCAGAAGGGCGCTTGCTCATGTCATGGGCTATACAGAATCAAAATAAGGCTAAAAGAGCTGAAGGCATATTATTTACTATTGCCCTTGTCTACTATTTATCACCATTGGACAATCTCTTTCGCACTGACACTTCCTCGTTCACCTCTCTCTGTCTCATTCTCTTTCTCGCTCATTCCGTCCCTCCCATCTCCATCCTCTTTGTATTACTGCCAAGCAGTCAAATGGATGTTGGCATATTTTCGAGCCCCGTTGTCCAACTCTCTCTCATGCGCAGGCCAAGTCCGTGGCTCAGCAGAGTGCGACTTGGCAGCCGACGAGACAACCGCACAAAAGCAATTAGCCCGGCCACCAACAGTCGCTTGGAGAACCGGGCGTCCGTTCTGTTCACAAGTCAAATAGAGAGTGTTATTTATATCCAAAGGTCAGAGGATTTCAGTTCTGTTAATGTGGGACGCTTACACTGTGGGCACACGCACAAAAAACAAACACAACAAATCTAAAGAAAGCAGAGGGATGTTAAAAGGGCACAACTGTGGCAATGGCACCTCCCTTGCACATGCACGCAAGCTCAGCAGAGGTTGAAGCCGGGAGGTGTTAAAAGATCACTATTTTATATATATATATATATATATATATATATATATATATATATATATATATATATATGTTGGAATGCACACCCGAGGCAAGGAGGTCAGTCAACAAGTCAACACGGAGTGTGACAACCTCACTGGGGCCGTCCGCCCTCCCTGTCAGGAGAGATGACCCTCGTCTCACGGTCTTTGTTTCCCGATCAAGGGGAGGGAGAGAAAAGCGGACGGAAAAAATGACAGCGGAAGCCTAAGAATAGTAATGCGCTGCTGGGATACCTGAGAGGAGCCGGCCGTGGGATAGGCGTACTGTCGGTTGGTCCGCAGTGCATCGGTTGATCAATCGATGAGACCGTAGGGGGGTTGTGGTGGAAATTAGAAGCCAAAAGGTGTGAACATTGATAGTTGGAGCTCTGGACAGGTTTCTCAAGGTGCCCATCGCGAGAATCGAGCGTTGTGTGCAGCTCGTTCACTCAATCGCATCAAATAGCAAAGGCTTTGGCACGCCCTTCGGTGTCCGATCCCTATTGGACAAGACCCCCTTCAGTGACCTAGGCCTGTTAAACTCATTCTTAGTAATTAAGAGGCAGTGGGAGTCCAGTGTCTTGCTCAAGGGCACTTTGACATGCAAACTATGTGGAGACCGGGGATCGATCCGGCTACCTTGTGGTTTCAGGACGACCACTCTCCCCATGAGCTACAGCCCCCCAAAACACTGAAACACTCAAGAGTAAAATAATGGTGGGATGTGGAGGTAAGACGGATCAAACAAACACCGGAGTTTCAAGAAAGTTACCGTTGTTCGAGGATGGTGTTTGTGTTGTGACGTTATTTTGAAGTAACTTATGTTACATTGTTTAAGTACAAGCTAAAACTAGTACATTCCATTTTTTGTGTACAATTGATCGCTTACCTCTGCTGACAATAACACTGTCAGATTTTACGTGTTTCAAACATAGAAATTCAGCAACTAATGCAGCGTTCGCTCTCTTTTATCAGAGAGGCAATGTTCAATAAATAACAAGCCTGAATTGTGGAAAAATGCTTTTCTTTGGGATAAAATGAACATGCTGACAATGTGAGACACCACCCTGCAGGCACTGAGCGCCGACTCTTCGTGACCTCGGCAGCAAGAAATCTGTGATCTTGACAGTTGATTATTGCTTATTAAGGATGCCACCTGTGGGACTTTCTACACTTCCAGCAGTAAATCACATCTATCTGATTAAAGCATGACCTTTTTTTTTCCTTCAGCTTTACCGAAGCAGTTTGAGGGGCTTCATGTCATCGTTAAAATAATGTTGGATTAAGATTTTAAGTCGCCGCGTCCCCAGCTGGAGCATCAATTGCTCATACAACTTGTGATTTATGATGACCACTCTTTTCCCAGCGAGCCGAGGGCCCCGGGGCCGACGATGTCAGTCAATACCTGCAATATTGCCTCATTTGCAGCAGCTGTCAAAGTGACTTACACCCGCGAGCGCACGCGCGTGCACGTACGCACACACCGACACACACCGGCACACCTCCCCCACTGTCAAAGTAAATTGGGTGCATGTTCTCTAAACCCTATTTATGAGTCTCCTATTGTTTTTCTTGATGCAGTGTCTGACACGGGGAAGAAAGGGCAAAATTCCTCCACCGAGAGAGAGAGAGAGAGAGAGAGAGAGAGAGAGAGAGAGAGAGAGAGAGAGAGAGAGAGGGGTATGTATTTGAAAGCGAGAGAGAGAGACAGAGGTGGACAGACAGGACAAAGAAGATGGAAAGGTTGAAACAGACTGGCAGGCATAAGAAAGAGAGAGAGAGAGAGAGAGAGAGAGAGAGAGAGAGAGAGAGAGAGAGAGAGACACACAAACAAACAGAGGGATAGACTTTCTGCCATGAACTCAGATGTCACCCCTCCACCCACCTTCCCCACCTCAGCTTCCCTGTCACTCACAGCTGATGACAGCCCCCATCCTGTCTCCGCCTCCGTCACCTCAATCACACAAGGACCCGATACTGTCATCACACTCCGAGCGCCGGATCAAACTAGTACACTGCCGTGTGTGTGTGTGTGTGTGTGTGTGTGTGTTTGTGTGTATGTTTGCGTGCGTCTGATTGGGTATGTGACCCCTCGCTGGGGGAAGCATGTTTGGGCGTGTGCAAACGCCTGATTGTGCGTCTGCGATCTGACAAGCGAGCCTTCTTGAGGAAAGTCTGTCTGACTGTCCGTCTATCTGACAAGCTCCCATTCTGAGGAAAGCCTTTGGATTAAGGCCGGGGGGGCGGGGGGGACCGGCACATACAGCCTTGCGTCAATCTCGGCTGCTTACACCGGCGCGGCAGATGCTTCGATCCCAGGGATGCGTTGAATATGATACGTGTCACTCCAACACACAGATATCAGTTATCATCCACATTAAATACGTAATCACACTCAACTTCGGGAATGCCTGCAGAAAAATAGTACTCGAAATCCCAACTATTACACACAGATGATAACGCTCCAATCATTATGTGATAGGTTTTTCTGCACCTATCATACGAGCAACACATACGGCTATTAAAAATAATTAAAACAAAGTCCTAGAGACTGAATCTTGTTAGTAACCCATCCAGGAAGAGGAACGCATTCTTGGCCTCCCGAAGCCCAAATAATCAAACTCTAAATGGTTGGGTAGTAATGTTTCGTGATCATCCCTGCTTCTTCTCCATCCAGCTGTTTTCACTTCTGCTCACTTGGCCTCAGTTTTGGTTGCCCCCCCCCCACACACACACACACACACACACACACACACACCCTAAACCTTCCTAAAGCTGTGTTCTTGCCCTATTGAAATCTATGCACATATTCAGAGGAAATGTCCTTTCCTGCCTGCGCAGGATGTCCCATTTTTATGAAAATATAAGTTATGGATTTATTCATTAACTTTCATTATGTCCACTCAGAGGACACGCGAGGAGACAAGGAGGGAGAGGAGCTCATGTGTGTGTGTGTGTGTGTGTGTGTATGTGTGTGAGTGTGAATGCTCGCATATGGACGATGATGTGGAGGATTATGGCTAACCTTTAGTTTTGGCCATTTTAAGATGATTAATTTGCCACTGTGTTTTTAGCTGGAGGGCTGATGCAAGCGGTGAGAACTTATAATTGCCTCAGTTCTGCGTACCCTTCTCAATGTCAAGCCTATGACAGAGAGCCCCTATTCAATAATGCCTAATCGGGAAGGGATTTAATCAGAAAACAGATACTGTTGAAAATAAAAACAACGCGAGGACACTATAATTGAGTTATTTCCCTTCCACTGGCATGTTTTGTAAAGGCTTTCCATTGCAACACACTGGAGGAATTCACTTAGAAAACCTTAGCTTATCTCAAATCGTGTATACTCGTAATACTTCAAATGAAACCGCTGGTGTTTCTCTGGAGCGTTGTGGTGTAAGCAGCCCATGCGATATATGTATGTGTCACTGTATTCTGTGTGACACTACAACTGTGATTGTTCATTTTCAGCAATAATGTAGCGAGGAAAATCTCAATTCCTGGACATTTAGGGAGAATATAGGGAGTTTTCTCGCTCTTTGAATGTTTCCCTTTCCTAAATGGTCCATTTATGTTTTATCTTTATTCCAGGGATTAAGTAATACGCTTCCATAACATTGGGGATGTAAAACAAGACATATATGTTCACAAACAATATGCTTTAGGCTGAGATGCCCTGACTTTTAGTCCCTGCTATCCAAAAATGCTACATCCTACACTTCCCATAATGCAACTTGATAGGTTTTATTAGATTCTCCCGAATTGATTGGGTCTTTCAAACCCATTTTCAATGCAAGCTGGCAGTTACAAATGTGTTGTCCCAAAGCCTGAGCTGAGGTACCCCTGATGACATCACTGTGACATCATCACGGTAATGGTTTGGCATTACACGGCCGCTTTAACCGACTGAGTGGTGCAACTGAAACAATCCCGCAATTCAATTTTCACTTCTTCCTCATATTATTTCACGTTTCTTCATTATTAGCAATTTAGTGGGTTTTTAAGTGCCTTTTGACCTCCGCAATTGGGATTATTCGCTCAAATTGCTATTATTAGCGCTACCAGCGCACCACCAGTCGACCCTACGCCTCCTCTGTTTTCCTCTGGACTCCTTGGTTCAAAACAACCACTTTAATTGGCAATATATTCGTATAAAGAAAAAGTACATTTTGATGCCTCGTATCTTAAGTCCTGTTAACGTAATACATGTTTCGATCTGCTTCAGCTATTTCTACATCTCCACAATGGGGGGCAATTCAAAAACAGCACCAATGTAAATAAAACCAGCACGGCACACATTGCATCCATCCTTGTCCGTGCTTTTTTTCTTCTTCTCCCCCACCCCGTCTTGTTGCACTCCTCTTGTGCAATGCTTGTCCTCATTTGCATTTTAATTCCTGTGCTTGTGCGGCTCGGCGTGGCTAATCCTGTGCTAACCTAAATGAGGCCTGTGTTCTCAGCTAAAGAGTGTGTGTTGTCCCCGACTCGGGCCTCGCCGCTTCATTCTTAACACCCTTCTTTTTCCTTTTTTTCACGCTCCCCGTCAGAGGCGCACACGCATTTCCACGTGTAACACACGCGCACACACAGGCGGGCACTTTGCTACGCACACACACACATACTCTGACAGCCACGTAAGCAGGAACACACAGACAGGCAGACACACACATTCATCAAAAAAAGGCTGGAAATCTCTAGTTCTCTCTCGAAACACACCACATAACCTCATTTTCTGTTTTAGTTTTTTTTCCCGCAGCATCATATCTCGGTGAAGAAGACAAGATAGCCAATTAAATCAATCCTCGCACCTCGTGTACATGCTATGCAAATACTCCTGCAGCTGAGGGAAGGGAAAGGGTGACAAATTCTATGCTCTCTCTCTCTCTCTCCCTCTCTCTCTCTCTCCTCTACCTAAAGTAAAAAGGTGCTTAGATGGAAAGAGGATTACAGCTTTGCTACCCACCTGAGACGCCGGTTGGGGGCTTTATTGTGTTTGTGCGTGAAAAGCCCTTTTACTAAAGTGCTGACGAGCCATGGCGGGATGCCGAGACAGAGAGAGGGAGATGCAAATGGTGCTGTTGGTGAGCGCGTCCTGATTGTATTTAGATAATGCTTAACACAGCAGCTGTTCATTTAGGTTGCGAACGTGCGTGTGTGTCCACGTGCACGCAGGCAGGAGTCTGTGCGCGTGTGTGTGCACGTACGTGCGCCCAGGTGAAAATGCATCTTTTTTCTTCTGTGAAGTTTGTACGTGTCGCAGCGGAGAGTTATACCATTCTGCATCCCCAGGTCCCGGCCCATGCATTTTAACGACCCCCCTCGACTCATATTTAGTCATCATTTCAGAACATCTTACGTTATGCATCTCTCTTTTCCCGGCGTTCACTAATCGACTCGGGTCAGATTTCACGCCATTGTAGCTACAGGGCCAATGCAGGACTGTGGATTGCACATCAGGTGTTTTCGAACCAGGTGTTTTTTTTTTACTGACCTTTCTGGTCAAGGTCGCCGCCGGCTGCAACCGGCTGCCGCCGGGCCAATCACTTGCTTTTAAACGCTTGTACCGATGTGTGCCCAAGTTATTGGAAAGAGGATGAGGCTTGTTTCCAGAAACACGTTGTGCTTTCGGCTGTTGTTTGCCACAGCCTGGCTCTGACGCTCCATTTATTATTTAGAAAATTTGGCTTGGCCCTTGAAGTTTTTTATTAATAACAAGCCTTGGTTTCTTTTTTTTTTTCCCAGACCGTAATAAATCATGATTATATGTGTTGATAACCCGTCAGCCTTTAGTTGTTGCTGACTGTGACTTGCTGGATTTAATATAAAGGAGCACTCCACTGATTGTGTATGTCCAAGTCAATTTCCCAGTCGCAGGGAGTACGACACATCGTGTAGAAAATATTATAAAAGTATAATGTCTGTATGATGTCTTCTGTGGTTCTGGAGGAGCTTTGTCAAATCTGAGAAAGACATTTTACAAACTAGAAGCTAGGAGTTTAAATGATGGAGGCTTTTACCATGGAGGAAAGGTCGAGCAAAAGATGCTAAAGAGTTGCATTATGGGAAAAGCAGTAGTGTAGTGTGTGCACGGTTAGCCATCGACAGACAGAACATGTTTGGTTTAAAACCTGACAATGAACCATGCAGGAAACAAGTATTTATTAGTATTTATGAATTATAACAAATATAGTGTTTCAGCTTTGACGCGTCATGCTGAAAATGAGTCAGATAGACATACGGATGATTATGGAATCAATCACGTATTTTGGGACGTTTTTAATTTTGCGATTTAATGTTCCGTCAGATCAGACACGGAGCTGAGGTTGAAAGTAAATTGACTTAATTTGATCCCAGGCGGGGGAAAGAAAATGAATTAAAAAAAAAATCTCTCTGCTCTGTAAATTACATTTTCATTTCACCAAAGCCAGCTGATCTGTGATTTCAAACACCTGCTATTTGCCCGGAGAGAAAGGGACGAGAGGAAGTAGAAAATCCACTCCTAATGCAAAGGGCAAGCTGCTAATATCTTGACTGCACACACACACACACACACACACACACACACACACACTCACACTCAGGCCTGCAGAGTCACAACCCCATTGCTGGTCTTAAAGGGAGAGCTTGTCTATTAAGTAACTGAGTATTTTTCACCCGAGCCATTCTGGCTCCCGGCATCAGCTGAAGGCACAGACGTTTCAGCTAAAAAGCCACACATGAGGGTTGACAGTACGGAGAAATGGGGATATAGCTTCTTCTTTTTTTTAGCACAGTCACACACATGCTCACACACCATCATTAACAAAGCTTACAGGAGAGTATAAGGCCTCATTTGCCCGGCCACAGGTTGCGCTTCGACCAGGAACCCGGAAGTGGCGAGTGTCAGCGACTGTGTCCCGCGGCCCATTTAGCATTCAACTCAGCCTCCACACTCAGGACAGCGGGCTCTGCAGGAACATCACAGTGTTCGAGGCTTTTAACATTCCACAGACGACTCAGCACTGAGAGAGAGAGGGGAGGAGGGGGATAGTAGAAGCAGATAGAAGGGTAAGAGAGGAACGCCGGATGTTTTTTAAAGGGACAAGCAAAAGAGGAAGAGTGGAGTTAGAGAGACGGAGAGATGGCAGGCACCCTTTTATTGTTTTTGTGTTCTTTGTGTTAAACACCGCAAAGCAAATCGCTCGCGTCGCTCCTCGCGTCGCCTCCCCGTGCAATTACGGGCCGCATAGTAGATTTTAGAGTGTGAGAAAATAGTAGTGGAGTGCGTTCCGAATGCATGGGCGAACGTGAAGGATGTGTTTTTCATCTCTACCCTGCCACCGAACGCGTCTTGTTTTAAAGCTGGTTAAGTGTCTGGAATGACAAATTGCACCGAACGGCTGCAGATATGTGAGACCGTACCTCCTCAAACGCATTTCCAGCCAAGGATTGTGAGCACTCAACCTCCCATGCAGATACGTGTGTGTGTGTGTGTGTGTGTATGTGTGTGTATCGTGGAGCACGCCTGTGGTTTAAAAAATATCCAAACTTGGCGCTTTGGGATCATTACTGAGCTACATCTTATCAATCAATAGCTTTTAGGCCTAATGGGCATCAAGGGCCGGCGGGAGTTGAATGGTGAGCTGGCTGTGAGCACCGGCCCTGAATGGGTCATGTATGCATCTTCTGTGAGGCATGCGGCGCTACATTTAAAGAGCTGCGGCGCATGGCCGTGTGTAATGTGAGAGACGGGGCCAAGGCAATGCATCACCCAGCTCTGGCCTTTTTCCTCTTCGCTCTACAAATGTGTTCGGTGTCTTTCAGCTCATTGTTTTGTTTTTTGCACTCTTGCCCCCCCGCCCCCCCCCCCCCCGAAAATAGTGTGTCAGTGTGTCAGTGTGGATAACATAACATGAGATCGTGTTCGTGCAACATGCTGTTCATGCCTTTGTGCGTCGGATCGCAGAGACATTTTGACATTGGCGTTAAATATTTACTGACTAGTTCACGGAGCACTGGTATCCTGCAGCTTGTGTTCAATTATACCGGGACGGTTGCTGGAACTGACTGAATACGGCACAGCACCCACCTAGAATAGTTCTGTGAAGTGACGCTCGCTCGTATTTCTGCATCTTCACTTCTTAAAGCTCACCTGTCACTTAAACCGTGTGGGCGGGACTTTGATGTCTTCAACCTTGTATCCTTGTTTGATGACATCCTTTGTTCAGCTCAGAGTTCATCTCTTTCCATAAAGTGCTTTTACCTCAAACTGACACCCATTAAAACACATGGTTTCAAGGTGACCCCGTTCTGACCCACTGACATGTATTAGCCGCATATATGGAGGATGTGTCAGCCATGCTGTGGCTTTACATTCCCATCAGGTACATAGATAATGGCCGCCCCGCGTATGCATTTGATGAATCCCCCATTCTATCACCTGTGGTCACATTTAAGCCCCATAGGCTACATCCCGTTGGGATATTTCCCTGAGTCGTTGGCTCAGGGAGCAGCACCATGCACCGAAAGCACTATATCAGTGTTTTGAATCATATTAAAACATCTAAAGTAGACTTATCTGCTCGCTGGAGGCCACAGCGGCTCAGGCAAAGCTCCTGTATACTGGCCTTTCACCAGTCCCTCCCAACCATTTCCCCCGGGGCCACACAGTTCAGGGCCTGGACCGCCGCCATATGCAGCACTATAGAGCTGCTGGTTTTCAAAAAGGTCAGAAAAAAAATCACCAGCAAAAGAAACGTGCATATAGTTTGTGAAATATATTTAAAAATGTGTTTCAAGGAATCGGCTTTTCAGCATGAGAGATTACACATAGCTGAGGACTCCTGTGTGTTTTGAAACTTTTAATTCTAACGATTGAGAATTAATCTTTTGTCAAGCATTTCCATACCCCGCAATATTTCTTTCTCCAGGCCACTTTCCTCGAGTCGTGCAGTTTTGTGTCGGATATACAATCCTTGATAACTTCGTTACGCATCGCTTCTCCCTTGTCAGTCTCTCCTCTCGTCCCTATGGTAAGGTGATTCTGTTTCCTAACTGCAAATAAGATCTCTCCCATTTCCTCTCCTATTTACCTCCCAGCCATCTCCTCTCCCTCCCCCCTTTCACCTTTCTCCCCATGTCTCCCCTCCTCTCCTAAACAAAGTCAGCGTGGGTGTGATTGGGCCTAAATTTGCATTAACGAAACGCGCAAAGGAGCTGTTGCAGGCATTTTTCTCCCCCAGATGATTCAGCTCCAGGTGTGTGTGTGTGTGTGTGTGTGTCTCTGTCACGTCGGCGCCCGCGAGTGTTTGTGCGTCTGCTTCCCTCTGCGGGCGTCCTACTTCCCCGCCACCAGTCAGACCCACACGCGCATAGCCAAATGTGCTTGACGTATTAATGCTTTTGGAAATATTAGCGCGCTCGCTGCCGCCAAGGATTACTCCGTCTGCAACCAGCTCCTTCCAACCCTAATGAGGATTCATGTTACTTTTTTTTTTTTTAAGCCAAGAAGACGTCGGGCTGCCTCACCGTCGTCGTATTTGCACTCCTTTCAGCCCCGTGGCCCGTTTGACTCTGAGGTGCCAAAATATGTTTTTAGCGAGAATAAAGTAGGTTCTGAAATACCTACAAAGCAGAATGCACTTAATCTGGCAAATATACGGCCCGTGTTAGTTTAGCCCATTTAATAGAGCCACCGTAATATTTTTCACACCACGACTTGAAAGTACACCCGGCTTTCCAAAAAAAAAAGGTCCAAGCGAAGCTCTGGTTATGAATATTAGCGTGGGAGTGGTGTGAGCTGCATGTGTGTGTGTGTGTGTATGTGCATAGTAATGAGCGACAAATACTCCCTGAGAAGTTCTCTGTGTTCATAAGCCTGTGAGACAGTCTTGATACGTGTGTGTGTGCGTCATCGTAGGTGTCTGTGTGTGTCTGTGTGTGTCTGTGTGTGTCTGTGTGTGTGTGTGTGTTACAGCCGAGAGGAAGAAAAGACACATCCTTGCCGTGTGCTGTTTGTTTGATTCTCTTTGTTTGTTTGTCTTTTCAGAGCGTGCACAATCAGCAGGTCACCGGCGTGGCCTGATGAAAGGGGAGGAGAGGAAATGAAAATGAGAGCTGATGAATATAAATGGTGAATATATGATTACATCAAAATTAAGGCTCGCAAATGGACGTCCTACATTATTAACTAGCTTGTAATCTACACTTCTATTTCCTCTGCTAGGCATGTGTTACTTGTGTATACCTTCATGGAGTATACTGTGATTCAAGATTCAAGATTTTACTGTCATATGCACAGATAACAGACAGTTATTCTATGCAATGAAAAGCTTATTGTGCTGGGTCTTCCTAACACACAGAATTAGAATAAACTTAAGGTAAAAAATAAATAAAAATAAGGCACAAAATGTAAAAGATATAACAGTACTGCACAAAAATATGATGATAGTATTGCTCAGTGTAGAAAGTGCACTATGCATTGCCACAATGTCCAATGTTCACCAGCCTGATGACCTGTGGGTAGAAACTGTTCGGCAGTTTCGTGGTTCTGGACTTCGTCTGCCTGATGGAGCCAGAAGAGTCTGTGCCGGGGGGGTGTTGTGTTCCTTTGTCTCTATGCTACAGAGGTACTGAGGTAAAATGGGCAATACTTTCAGCAAAAATTGCCTGATATTACACATAATATACCTGGCATAGTATTTTGCATTTCCCTTGCTGTCCTGTTGGCAGATGCGTTGCCTTGTGAACCAAAGCACTCCATATCCATTTCTCTTTCGTCGAGCTGCTGTTTAAATGAGACTGACATTTTGTAAAATTGCAATACAAATACTTGAACAACTGGAGAATATCTTCCTCGGTTACATCTGTCTCGCCCTCCAGCTTCAGACATTCTTCCTCCCCCCTCTTTGAACTGTACCTACTTAACTTAGTTTTGATTGGGTTAACAGTGTTTCCCTGCTGCCATGTCTTGATGGTATTCCACCATTTTCTTTCAATGCCTAACCTTAACCATTCAAGGTCAATGCTTAACCTCAACCATCCAAGGTCAATGCTTAACCTGAACCATTCAAGGTCAATGCTTAACCTTACCTATTTGCAGTCAATGACTAACCTTTACTATTCGCCTAACCGTAACCATTTGAGGTTGATGCATTACCTTAATCATTGAAGATCAACACTTAACATTGACCATTCAATTTCCACTCCTATTTGATGTCAATGCCTGACCGTAACCGTCCAAAATTTGTAAAAAAAAAAAAAAAAACTCATACAAAAGCAACAAACATCCAGACTGATTTGAATGGTTTCAAATTCCATTGGAAAGTATTAAATACATCTCTTTGAAGTTAGTCTAGCCTCAATTCCCCAGAAATAACTTATTTACATACTTTTACTATGATCTTCAATGCACCCTGTCTCCTTTTGATCATGAACATGTCACTTGAATTTCCACCGCACTTGTGACAAATGTAATTGATTGGACATGATTTAGAAAAGTCTAAATTCAGCTTAAGCTTTGAAACCTCCGAGATGGAATGGTGTCAAGATTCTCTTCCGGGGGGTAAAGATTTGATGAATTCATATTCCCAGCACAGCAGGCTGTGTTGGGGTAGAGGCTGGAAAACACCCGTGATTCAAACTGGGGAGGTGATGAAGAACAAAATGACAACCTGAACCAAGCATCAGAATCCCTCTGTCTGCAGAGCTGGACAAATCTGCTGGAGGGAAATCCATCCCTGTAGCTCTCCATCAATCAGGGCTTCACGGCACAGTGGACAAATGGAGGAAACTCCTGCGTGCAAGGCGGAGAGCACTCACCTAAAGCTTGTAAAGCCGCCTCGGAGAGAACTTGGCAAAACATTTTACCGTGTGCTTTTAGGCCCAATTGACTTCACTGATTATCGACATCAAACTCTGTTTACGGGGCCTTTAGAGTGCCACTACATATTTGAAACAAGTCGCGTAAAACCTCTTTTGGCACGGGAGGGAGCTGAGTGAAATTCTATAAATTGCCTCAAGTGATGTCACTTGAGTCAGCGGAGGTTGGGGCTGAAGAGTCGGGTGGTTGGAGTTAGAAATAAGTGACTTTACTAGACCTTTATAGCTCTGCATCTCTTGCTCGAGGCTAATGGCTCGTGGCTGCGTTAGCTGCGAATAGAGTAGCAGCTAACGTAATCTGTACAGTCTGTTGACTTGAGTTGCATTTTGGGTAATGGAAGCACCACGTTTTGACAAGAAATAAGCATTTGTGTTTATTAATGATGTTGTTCTGCAGCATTTAGTTTTTTTTGGGGGTTTAAACTGTCCATCAGAATGTGTTGTACTGTTCAAACTGCGGGTCTGACAACCCAATACCCTCTGCTGAGCCAGGAAACTGAGCCAAATCTTGAAGGGGGTCCTCGAAGAAAACCTGCTCAAGAGTCGCCAAACCTTCAGACCGGGATGAAGATTCACCTTTTAGCAGAACAATTACCTCGAGCACACATCCAAGTCGCAGCTGGAGTGGCTTCCCGGACAAATACTCTCTGAATGTCGAGTGGCCCATCCACAGCCCGGCTGTTCGGAGAGAGAGTCGTAGATCACAGTAGATCTCAGCATCTAAAGCACGCCTTTGGATTTTGTTTGGAGAGAGCACAAAAATCTGATTATACAGGATGAGATTATATTCAATGATAATTTAGCCATTTTCTTTTACACATCAAACGAAAAACTATATCAGTCCTTGAAATCTCCCACAATAATCTCCATGCGAAGCGTCTCCTGTGTGGCCTTGGCTCCAAGGTTGTTGTTGTTTTTCTTATTCCAGCTGTAGTCCAACTTTGCTCCTCAGAAATAAATTAATGACAAAATCCCAGAGGGAGCTTCTGAAAATAAAAAATAAAATCAGGAGGAAGAAGAGACGAGGTTTTCAGCTTCTCAAAGCAGGAGCTTTTGACAGCTCCAGATGAGGCCAGCCTCTCCTTTTCTCTCACCCCTGCTATTCATCCCCCTTATTGGGCTTTTCTTTCTGATCTGTCTCTTTTTTTTTGCCATCTCTTTTCTTCCCTCCGCAGCGCAAATGACCCTGGAGGGTTTGCAGCCTGCGAGCAGAAGCTAGTCAATCAAGATTTGAGAATAGAGATGGTGGGGGTATGGGTCGAGGGAGGGTGGAGGGGAGGGGGGAAGATCTGAAACATCATGCCGGATTTCAGAGGGCGTGCACGTTACCCTCATGCGCGTGCGTGCATGCTCCAGCAGGGGGTTGTCAGCACAGGTTGGCCTGACACAGGAGTCAGTTTCAGAGGTTGCCTCGGAAATGAGGCGGAAACGATTCCGCTAACTCCGTTCTTAAGACAGACAGGGAAAGTGACTTTGGGGAGTTAACAACCACTCTCACAAAGGACAGGCTGAGCTGAAGTTAAGAAAGAATGTTTTATTTATATATATATATATATATATATATAGTTTGTTGCTTTTTTTCTTCTTCTGTTCTATGACAGTCTGGAGGAATGACCTAGACTTGGATAGAGAATTTGCAATTACCTCTGGAGCATGACGTTTATCTCATTTTGACACCTTGCCTGCATTAAACATCCCAGAGACAAAGCACATTTAAAATGCATGCTGGTCTGGCGCCTACCTGGAGTTCAGGGGGGTGGTGTTGCACAGCAGGCGAGGGAATTGCAGCTGGTCTGGTTTTGTGCCTTTTCTGCCTGATGGCTTGATATCGCACCTTTATGAATGTGCTTCCCGATCTGGCCCGTCGGTAGGTTTTTTTTTATCCGGAATCTTCACTTTATTCACATGACTGCTCTGAATGAAAGGTTAGATTTACCTGAGGTCCGGAGAATGTCACTGGAGACGACGGGGCATCCGTCTTCAAGTTAATGAACTTCGGGGAGAAATCTGGGTTTACTCCGCTGAAGTGAAAGAGGCCGAATCAGAATATGATTAAAAGCTAATTAAACACACCATTAAATCGGCAATGAATGTGGTTGCCTGTAGTGTACAATGAGGTTCATGTATCACGCCCAGCCGGGGCGCGCTTCATTTGTCACCGCTGTGTGGCTCCAGTGTGGCGTCAGCATTCGCACAAACTGTTTTTTTCTGTTGATCCACTTTCAGAAGTCTGATGTATGTTTATTTTTTATTTTGTATCCTTTTTTTCCTCGATGCATCACAAAGACAATCCGTTTAACCAAGTCTGTTACATCTCTGCATGTGCTGAGGCATGTCTTTGTCCATATTGTGCTTCCCTGGACGATTTCCTTTGATCAGCCGCTTTATGAAAGTATAAATCGATCCCTCCCTGGAAAGAATCAAATAAAACCCGGCCTTTATCGGTTTACATGAATTGCAATCATCTGTAACCTCCGTGTTCAGAGTAGAATTTCAACCTGCTTCTCTCTGTACATCCACCCAGGGAGTTTTGGTAACTATCTTTATGATGTACAACACGCAGTACCCTGTCCTTTTTTGTATTACTGTTACAAAATACTTCATGATGTACTGAGTTTGAACTTTGATCTTGCCATACATTCATCTTAATAACCAAAAGTAACCAAACTAGTGCAATGAAATTAGTAATTCACAAACAGGTTAATCTATGTATTTCATGTTTTTTTAGGGTCAGTGCATGATTACTGCTTCCACTCTTATAATGTGTTCATACTACTACTAGCTTTGGATGTCAGGGGGTGCCAGATGGATTTAGCTGATCCAAACTGTCAGTAGAAAAATCTGTTTTTCTGACACACAATATGAATTTCTGTTGCAAACGCCATATACCAATAATATCCTTTCCCTTCTTGAAGTGCCGCCCACAGTACTGTTATAATTAGTAACGTTCTGTACCTGTAAATGTTCCTCGGTGAGGCGTCAGTCAAACCTGTGTGGGTGGTCGGCTCCGGCAGGTTGTGCTGACCATCATCTAATCTTCTCATCACCACAAAGTTCCCATCTACACACACACACACACACACACACACATCTGTCACAATGCGACACTCAAACTGTTGAAAGGCGAGCCTTGTCTTTTATGCAGCGAAGCGAGCGAGCGAAGATACACAGGAGTGTTGCTCGTTCTCGATAAAGATATCAGGAGGGATGGATGAATCTATTCTCTCTCTAAATTACAAATGTGTGCACTAAATTGCTTATATTGGTTCGAAATATGCTAATGTTGTTTCCTGAATTCACTCAGTGTTTGCAAAGTAATATCTCCCTGTCTCCCAGACGCACAATGAGATGCTTAGAATATATAGTTTATTTGATACTTTTTTTTCCTGAAATACAAAAATTAGGTATCTATTGTTTTCACATCCTTTTCACATTTTGCTTTATAAACCTTTGATGTAAAGAAAATGCACCCATAAGAAAATTTAAGGGCACAATTTGGTGGGGGAAAAAAAAAGCCTATAAACTGTGGTTATCAAAAGAACGCTTAGAATCTACATCCATCCACAAGGTTGGGAGCTAACTGCTAATTTTGGAACAGACACACAATGACAATGTCAACGTGCTGAAGTTAAGCCGGGGTAATGTTTACCCAGTGGCGTGTCAGTGCACGGCTGTTGAAATTGCTTTTCGACACATTACCTGCAATGATATGACGTTTGCATCAAATGCAGAGCTGGCCATCCGTGACGGCAAACACATTTCTACACCAGCCGCCGCCGATCTCGTCAGATGTGATGGACGACCTTGTGCGCCGCGACTACATTGCACGGAGACATAAGATACAGCTCCATTTGTGATGTAGACAGCATGACTCCGACCTCGACACTTTGGACCGCGTGTCCTGAAAACCTGTTTTTTCAGCAGTTAGGATGAAGTTTGAATACCTCCTAGTATTGTTTGTTCTCAGCAGCTCCAGCCTGAATATAACATGTTTACATAGCCCTTTGTATATGAACTAGATGCAATTAGAAGGATCTTTTGATCTGGACTCTTTGTGGAAGGGTTGCAGCGATGCCTCCACTCATTAGTGTGCTGGAACATCCTTTGGTATACATGATGTGTATCGTCCACTTACCGAGCCCTGCCATTTTGGCAGTCCCTGCGGGGAAAGAAAGTTCACACGCATCATAATTTCAAAAAGCAGAGATCACCCACGAGCGTGTATAAATACCCTGCGCACCACTGTTAAGCATTTGGAGGCCTATTCTTGAAATACCATCCATTATTTTGTTCTATATTGGAAAATATGCATAATGTATAAGGCCAGCTAAAGCTAATTAACTGCGATGATGGCCTTTTACAGAATGTATGAATAAAATCAATAATAATGCTAAATCTTTACTTACATATTCTGTTCATATGCAATGTGAATGTTATGAGCTGCTGTATTTTGTTTTCTTCCGGTGTGGCTCAGAGGAATCTTTTTGCACTGAATACCAAGCACTCCAATTGTGTTCTGAGGTATTTTTTTCCCCTTGCAGTTTTTACAGTAAAAAAAAAAAAAAGACGAGGAAGGGAGGAAATATCGCAAAACTACAAAGAGTTATTTAGTTCTTCAAACAAATCATCTTTGTGTCAATGTGACGCTTGAAACACTTCTTATAACCCACTCTGAAAGATAATGACCTGCACACACCCCTCTGTCAAGCGGAATAAAAGTACTGCTTCATCAGCCGGTTCTTTTTATTATCCGTTTTTTGGCATCGAGGCGTGTTTACAAGACAGCTCCTTATTGTATTTCCTGATCTTATCCTTCGCCCGCTTTCATTTCCGTCTTAGCGCCTTTCATTTAGACGCCGCGGCGCAGCACCTCTCTTTGCCAAGCCTCGTCAAAAGTCCAGCGCTAAATATGCAGTGACCTCAAAGGTGCTCTTCACACACTCCCCCCCGCCTCCCTCCCTATCTCCATCGCCACCTCGCTCACTTGTTCCCCTCATCTTTTCCTTTCCCCCTCGCCTCTCTCTCTCTCTCTCAAAAGCTCAAGAGCAACCGGTGCTCTCAGAGGAAATACATGCCCTGCCAGAGAATTCATTGAATTTGTTGTACAATTGATCCCTGGGAGGGAA
The DNA here is from genome assembly GCF_910589615.1 of Taurulus bubalis. Lineage (NCBI taxonomy): Eukaryota > Metazoa > Chordata > Actinopteri > Perciformes > Cottidae > Taurulus > Taurulus bubalis. The sequence continues at coordinate 8,794,678 of NC_136609.1, forward strand.
GTGCTGGGTTGAAGAGCGATGGAGGGATGGAAGGATGGAAGGGTCAGGTGAACAGGGAGGGAGGGTTAATGTGAGGGGCCGGCAACTGCATCAGGGGAGTCTGATTGAAAACAACATGGCGAAGTCTCAATTGGAACTGATCCTGTTCAAATGTACTCCCCCTTTACCTATCTCCTCACGTGGGGGAGTGGGTGGAATCAAAGACTGCAAAATTAGAGGCAGCCTTGTTTTAGTTTTTTTTCCCCATATTATATATTTCATCTCAGACTGAACGTTGTAATATTCCACAATGATTGAAGTCACAATCCCGAAATGAATCAGCAAAAACTGGCAGAAAATCATCTGATCCATGTGTTGGTGATAATCTGAATGCTGTTCAGTGTCACTGGGATGTAAATGCTCCAAGACCTTTGAGAGTTACCAATGTGCCGAGTCAAGGCTGTCGGCAATCAAAATTATTAGCCTTTATAAGTACTTTCTTTACCAAGGTGTTGCTGCTTACTTCCAAATGGCCATCATTTGGCAAATCCTCTGGTTGCAAAAGAAGTCTGACTGTATATAAGTCTATGAGAAAAATGATCATACTTCTCATTTGATGTATTCCCTCAGTAAACATGATCATAGTTAATCTCTAGTTGCAAGTCTTCTTAAAAACAGCATGATGTTCATTTGGTAAATGATGGTTCAATTTGGAGTCAATCAAACGATAAAGCAGGGTTTGCTTTAGGGCGGGGCTACCTTGTGATTGACAGGTTTGTCCGTATGTGCTGCCTTCGAACTTTAACCCTTTCATATTGTGTTTTCAATTCATGGATGTTTATTGAAATATTCAAAATGTCTTATTTGGCGATTAGTTGTACTTCGCTCCACCCGCTCGTGTCACTCTGAGTCGCTCCAAAAAAAACAAGATGGCGACAGCTAAAAACCAAGATGGCGACAGCAAAAAACCAAGATGGCGAAGGCTAAAGACCAAGAAGGCAACGGCCAAAATGCCGAACTTCAAACTTCAAAACCGTAGTCCCTAAACCAATGGGGGACATCACAGTGACTATTTATTCATTTACTTTCCAAAGCACACAGACTCCAAATTCCCCTTTGAGAACATGGATTACTGCTATAAGCATCGATACCATGATGATGAGCACCAGAAATAGGAGATCAAATGTGTCATTATATTGGAAGGGAGGTTGCAGCAACTTTCATCTTATCCCTTTTAGAGTGTCCATCGGTTTAATGCTGTAAAGTTTTGTCATCGCGAGACAGTAAAAGTTGATAGTACATCCCACCCAACACACACACACACACACAGATTCTGTGTTGTTATTGTGTTCAACACATCTAACCACATTAATTGAAGGCATAATATCCGGGTGCCTCTGACAGCACTTTTGATGGTGTTTCAGTAGAATAGCAAGCTAATGGCTTCCACATCGATTTGATCATTAGAGAGAATGAAAGGGATTATCCACCTGCTCCATTGTGAGTCGAAGAAAAATTGGACCCCCAATTTGAATCTGCATGGCTTGTGTTTATTTTAAGGTCCACGGTGGCATCAAAAGGTGTGGATTGGTGCTTGTTTTCCCGTGAGGAGACACAAGAAAGCCAATCATATTACAACACAAAGCGTATTGATGGCAGCTGAGGGGCAATTTATACAAACACAGGTTTTTCAATGCTGCACCCGTCTTGGGTGTCAAATTAGTTGCATTTTTTGTAATGCTTCATCTGTATTTTTGTTAATGCTACCATGCAGTGTACAGAGTGATGATTCACCGGCATCATTTATATGTTACAACGCTTTTATCATTTTAATACAAAAGAAATGCTTTGAAAGGATGCTCAGCTGAAAAAAGGCTATTATTTATTTTCACCTTTTTGATCATTCCCTGTTCCGATATTCTTTTGGGGAGGAACAAAACAGTCAAGTTTTAGAGAAACACAACAACAACAACAACAAAAGCATATCATGGCAGATGATCCATCCTAAAAAGAAGTAGATTCCAAAGCTCCAATTCTAAGGCTTCCAAACTCACAGCAGTTTGTGTTTGGAGGATGAACCAGACCAGCGGCTAGCTGCCTCTCTTCAAAGGACGGAAGGTGGTAAATAAACCCAAAGTTAGGTCATATTTTGTCATGAAAAGTTTTGGTTTTTCTTCCTAATTTGTATTTCCCTGAAGTGCCCCTATATTGTCTGCTTATCTTGCTTCCAGTGTATTCTAAAGGGTGCTAATTCTGGCAGGTTTTACAAGAGAGGGGCTGAGATCCCTCTATTTTTTTGGGCTCTGTCAAGTTGAATATAGCAGGGCTCACGAGCCCGGTCGATTGGAGTATATACGAGCTGATTCCCCCTGTTTCACTCCCTCTGACTGGTACTCGGAGCACTTTTGAAGTGCCTCGCCCACACCTCTGGCAATCTGCAGAAGACTGATCTCCAGTCAGTGGAAGACGTGCGGACACACCTTCGCCACGCATTGCTTTACAACTCGAAACTCGAAGCTGCATCTTCATAAAAAAGTCTTCGCTTGTACCTGCAGGCAAACAGTACGTGCACTGAATTCAGTTCATTATAAACGCGGGTGGAACTTGCAGTCCATTACGGGACCAATCAGGATAATAATCCAATTGTGCGCCTTTGATTCCAACTTAGAAAAGTTCCTGAATTGCCTGAAATTACTTTTAATTGACTCCTTACTCATGAACATACACACTGATCCTCCGGTTTGAGTCTCACTCCCAGTCGGCCTCGCTACAATTTAGCCTCGTTCCACCCTCCAGAAAAAAATATTACCATCATTACACAGATGACTATTCCCTCCACTCCTCAGACTCGAATGCTCCGAAAATCCCCAAATCTCTACCTGGAAAATGCACTTCCACGGTGCTGCGAGCTATACGCCCCGAGCTACAATCCATCGGGGCAATAATTCCATTACTATACAGAGCATAGCATATAAGGGCATCGATTCTGCCTCAAAACACACTGACTCGCCGGATTGAAATGTGCCTTCAGTCTGCATTACTTCCGCAGCATTCGTCTCCAAGGATGGGCAGACACACACACACACACACACACCTGGAGGAAACTGCTATCTGAGTGCTGTCCCTTAATTATTGTTTTCAGCTCTGAATAATTGAAAAGTGTACAATAAGAGAGGAGCTGAACTTGGTTGGAACTGCAATTATGCATCGATGTGTTGTTCTGTGTCATTGGCCGCTGTACAAACTGAGAACTTACATGAGCGAAGAAGCGCCGCCGTCGATCCATTGAGATCGACCGTCAGCTCCTGGACACGACGAGAGAGAAAAAAAGAAAATCACTTTGAAGCCGGAGAAAAAGTTGCGTGGCGTATAAAAAAAGAAAAAACAGGAGTCATTAAAGGAAACGGCGTATAGTGTGTGAGCAACGTAAAAAGAAGGCCCGTAATAGCAGGAGTGCTGTTATTAGAACCGCAGCTATTTCAAGACGAGCAACTGCAGCAGGTGTCGTTTTGTTGAGAGAACGCTTTTCTCACCGGTTTAAACCTTAAAGCCGTTGGGTTACTGGTAAAGTTTGGTATCATGCAGACGGCGAACACGATCTGTTGGGTTCGAGGCTCAGGGAGAGCGTTGCTATTCAAGGTGTTGCCAGGGAATCCGCACCCTTCCTCTTGGTGTGCAGTTGACCCCGTACGCTCACCGAGCCTCGAGGGGATGTTTGACTCAAAACAACACCCTGAGGATGTTTATGCTGCGCTGCGAAGCGCATTCACCTTTGAATATTTACCCGAAAAGAAGAAGAAAAAACACTGTTATTACGAGCTCCAAAGTTATCGTGTCTGATGTGGAACCGAGATACGGCGGCGTGCCTTAAACGTGGGATGATTTGGTTAAGGGACGGTGGGGATCTGCGCGGTTACATAAATCTACACCTTGGGCGATGTCTTATGTCGGAGCGAGAAAAGAGGTAGGTGGAGGAAGCGAAAGCTTTGCGAGCTGTTGCGCGCGGGGACGGGGGGAATGACCCCCAGGCATCTTGTTTGCATTTGTCTTGCGTGGCCATTGTTTGTGAATGTCAGGCGGCAGCTTCCAGCCCTCAGTGTGCTATAGAGAGGGTTGAAGCTTAGTACTACAGCTGATACACACATGTACATGTGTGCCTGGTACACACACAGTTGCAGCTCCTCTCTGTTGCAGAGGGTTGGAGAGCAGCTTCCAAGTTTTCACCCAAAGCCGCAGTCTGGAAACGCTCCATTATAGTGTGTGTGTGTCACTCTCTGCTGGCCGGCTGCGTGAACTGCACCCACGCTGCTCCTCCTTATTGACCCACATTGTCTCATCCTTAATCCTAGCATCACACATCTGCGCCTATTTCTTCTCATTATCGCCAGTTGAATTCATCACTATTTATTGTTTAACCTTACATTAACCCTAGTGTAGCGATGCAGACCGACCACACACATATTTAACATTGTTTTATCTCTTTACTTTTATGAGAAGCATCATTTTGAACTGATGGCATATTAAAACAATGTAATTCCTGGATTTTGCCAACGTCATCAAAATGTGCAAGATCGTCGTGTGTCAGCAAAGGGTTACTACTTCAATACTTGTCCACTTGTCTTGTATTTAAATCAGCCTGAAGAATAGGAAATTCCTATTTAATTGCAGTTATTTGCATAACATTTACATCAGTGCGGTCTGTAGAACCCCCAAATAATGACAAATGAAATCCAACATGGAAATGAAATGTTTGGACGGCGTCAAACGCATGAATTAGCATGAGTTAGCATGAGTTAGCAGGAGTTAGCAGGAGACAAGAGCGGTAATTCAGAACAGGTATCTGCACAGTGGTAATCCAGGATTAGCTGCCCTGCTGTGCACTGATTCCATACGGGTCAATCAGGGAGTTCCAGGGTTGGCGAAATGAGGAATCAATAGGAAACATATTACGTACAATGCATTCACATTACAAGAAGATCTTGGCACCAGGGAACCGGCATCTCATTTTGAATTCTCAAAAGTCAAGCGGACGGCTATGTAAGTTTTAGGCCTCATTCACATGTATAGGTAGGGTAAGATAAGTCCATATACTCTTGGCATGGACCGGTGTGTCAACCACACAACCACACTGTGATTCTCTGCCAGCAAAAAAAAAATCAAAAATACAAGGACCACTGGGTTTTGAGCGTATCCCTGTCACCCCTCATCTACTCCAGACCCCACCACGGTTCAGCACATACAGTGTGTAGAGAGGTATGTAATTGAATGTTACCCATACCTTTCAGTCTCCCTTCTGCAGGGAAACTCTATCAAACACCACACTCACAAAACAGCCTCCTCTGGTTTAAAAGACATCCAATATGATGGCTTATATGATCCTTATTGTTGCTTTTCTTTGTGTGTGTGACATCAAGACAAGTTGATTTATTTCACGTGATCATATGTCTTCTTCTAGACTAGTTTGACGAGGGTCACACTGCATCATGGAAGCTACTGTATGATTAATAGAAATGATTGACGGATCAGAATTCTACAGTTATCCCGACGTGTGACCTTTACCTGATTGCTTTAAGTTCATTAAGGTCTTTTTTGTGTGATGCATCTGTTTTCGGAAAAGGTATTATAGCACAATTGTCTCTCCGTCATGTGGCACCGACGAGGGGATTACTGCCAAACTCCCTCGTCTTTTTATGCGACAATAAAAACATTTGTTGCAGAACGTTTATCGCCCCTCGCTTGATGCAGAATTCCGCCCCCTCCCCCCCCCCCCCCCACACACACACATACTCTTTCAGATGTTTAATGGTGACGATGAGCCAACAAAGTCCTGGATTTTCCGTACGTACCTAATAACATAAAGGAGGGGAAGGTGTTTGATGCAACGTGTTAACCTCACCAAGGATTGCTCATTCTCTTCCCTATCTCACCGTGCATTTGAGGGCCGTTTATTTAAGTCCAGTCCATTATTAAAAAAGGAAGGTACTTGCAAGAGGACATATTTTACGATGAAAGCAAATGTTCCAGCAAAAAAGACCTTCATTCTCCACTTTTTATTCAACTTATTATTATTTTTTGTGTTATTGCAAAAGAAAAGGGACCAGTTTCTACTTCAAGCATGGATATTGAAAAACCTTCCGGGGGGGCAACTGTTCAAAGTGGCAACTGTCCTAATTCTCTATGAATCAGAAAACAACCTGCGACCTTTATTTTTATATCGTGGCCATAATTCCCCATGAATGACAGCTGCGATCGCAAAGGGAAGCAACAGCTCGCGCAGTAAAGTGTGTGAGCTGGATCTGGTGCTTTTGGCGTGACGAGCTAATATCCACACGTTGAGTGGAATTCTTCACCCTCCCTCAGAAGCGCGAGTTCCAGATTTCTACCGGCTTAGCGGGATTGCGTCATGAAGACTTAATTGTGTGCGAAGCGAACCTCAACTGGGTTGGGAGGGAAAAGTAGAGCCTGAAGGGAGGGAAACGAAGTAGCCCAAACAAAGAGTTATGTCTAATGTGTTATTTATTCCTGAGAGTGTGAGCACAGATCACTTGAGGGGGCTAGTCAGTATTTCACCGACTGCCCCCAACACAAACAATAGCCATTGTTTGGCTTTTGTGAATTTTAATGGCACATGAAATAGCTCTTCTGTGCATATTTGTCAGGCAAGCGGAACCACTTGCTTTCTGCAGGCAGACGTGACAGGAGTTTACTCGTCACGGTCAGGCACACACTCATACTCAAGCATGTGTAGCTCGAGCAAGGAGAGAGAAACGCCGGGCGCCTCGACGGCGATGGAACCACAAATAATCACAGCTATCTTGCAGGGTCGGGGCCAGACACCCTCCCGGCCTCTCGAATGGCTCTCGAACCTCTCGGATTTGCCGGATGCGGACGCAATTTGCAGCAGAATGTTTCCCGTAATAAGTCTGTCAACCACGTCGAATTCTGCCGAGTCATAGGTGATGGATTTTGTAAGGGAGTGCGTGTCCGTTGTGTGTCTGTGTGTTCTCGCTATCAGTGCATGTAATAAACAGCTGTGACGTCTTTGGAGTTACTTCTGTGCAAGTCAGCAAGATGAAGGAGACAGCGTATCACCTTGGATCTGCACACACACAAACACACACAAACACACACACACAAGTACAGGGACGCATACAAGGATATGCGCACATCAGGCAAAGCAAAATCAAACTCTCGCTCAGACCGGATATGAACATGATTCAAGGAGTCACCCGGGAGTGTCATTTCTAAGTATCTCCAGTGGGACTCGCCTCAGGTAATCCATAAGCAATTATTCTGGGGAGACAACAGACAGGCCTGTCATATCCGTTCTCCTCTGTGCAAATGCACTCAGGCAAGAACAAACGCTGCACGCACGCACACACACACACACACACACACACATTTGCACATCCATATACAAATGTGCATCTTCCTCTCACCTTGCCTCCCTCTCTCCCTCCTCTCTGACTCACACGCAACTACACCTAATCTCACACATACTCTCTTTGCTCTTCTTATTCACACAAACTCGTCGAATTTCGTGTTTTCTCTCTTCTCACATTCCGCCTCTCCCTCTCGTCCTCAACCTCCGTCCTTCACACATGCACGTACGTGCTGTAAGAGTTGTGTTTCGGTCCTATTCAGGTCTGCCCACTGAACGCATTCATTTATTCTTCATCAACTTAAAAGGGGCACTAGGTTTCTAGTTGTTCCCGCCCCATTACTCGTGGCCCGAGGTGTGGACTCAAGTCACTAATTTGTTGACTTTCGATTTGACACAATCAAGGAAGGGCGTATTACGACTCGTTTAGGACTCAACACGCAAAGCTTCAGACTTGGGACTTGACTTGGGACTTGTTAGTACTGATTTGGGACTTGACTCGGGACTCGTCAGTCTTGATTTGGGACTTTACTTTGGCCTTGTCTGTCTTGACTTGGGACTTGACTCGGGACTTCTCAGTCTTGATTTGGAACTTGACTCAGAACTCGTCAGCCGTAACTTGGGATTTGACTTGGAACTTGTCTGTCTTGACTTGGGACTTGACTCAGGACTCATCAGTCTTGACTTGGGACTTGACTTACATAACAATGACTTGGTCCCACCTCTTCTGGTGGGTATTTTCTGCTCCTTCTTCATTGTAGTAGAGGAGAAGTATGTGGCAGCTTATTAGATAGCCTTCTGGTTGCAACGTGTGTTACACCTGCAAAGTAGCACCTCAAACACCTCACATTAGCATGCATTGTATTCACGTCAGGATAAGATATTCTGATGCAGATCACAGGATAAGACCATGTCTAAATGGAGGCAATCATTTTTGTCTTGCGTCAAACCTCTCATTAGCATTTTGTGAGGAAGAATGTATGCACTAATTGGATTAGTAACACTGAAATACTGTCAGCCTAAAGACAAATCTACTGCAAAAAATAATGATATTGTCAATGCTAGTTGGCTGTAATCTAAAAATATAAATCCTACACCGAGGACCAAACTACATCTGCTCACGTCTTAGATATGCTGTCTCTCGAAAGTTCTAAAACCTCAATTTGTTTCTCCCAAGTACAAAAAGTACAAGAACACTCAAACGCATACACACAGAACACGCACAGGCATGTTTGTTCTTCCACCTTGTCGGGTCAGAGATGCTTTCTTGTACTTCCCTCGTAAAAATGAAACGCGATGTGCCGCTGGTTCAAGCGACGCTCCCCTGAATGTTTAAAACGGACATGAAACACGCCCGAGTCCTTCGACGACCTGCGTTGCACACTGCCCCACCAGCACCCCGCGGCCTACTCTTAGTTTGGAGTTAGCCAAGGGAGAAATGAGCAGAAATGGCTCAAACACCTAGCTAACACCCTGCCCATGTGTATACCTTTTAATTCACGCCTTTATCGTTTCTCGTCGCTTGGTTGCTCCCCTCTCTTGTCTCCCTTATATATATATATATATATATATATTTTTCCAATTACTTGAGTGCACAAAAGCCCTCGCACATTTGGAGTGCAATGAATTATCGTCTCTTAATTAGGCAGCGAGGCAGTAAAAGCATGTCCGTCCAAGTTTGTTTCAACCTGACTGAAGATTTTATGATTGAGAGGCGCAAACTAATTGGATTCCTGACTGGCTGTCTGGATAAAATTGCTCGACTATCAAAGAGGGATGGAGCGAGTGATTGAGAAGGTCGGCGGAGAAAATGCAGCGCGTGTGGGTGAGTTTTAAGAAGAGAAACACAAGATAGCGAGAAGTGCTGGGAAATACAGACTGTGAGAAGAGAAAGAGGTGAGCGGGAATTCAAGGAAGATACACATGACAATACATCCTCGCTGAACTTTCCCAAAAAAAGCAACAAATAAACATCATGAGGAAAGTGATCGTTCATGCCTGTGTGTTTTAATTGTACCCCGGGCCTTCTTTGATCAATAAACTAAATAGTTCATCACAAAAGCCTCTGGTGCCTCGTCTGGTGCAACAGATTAGAATGCAAGGCCGGAGAATACATAACAAGTGTCTGATTAACGTCAAATGCAATAAAGGAGAAATGAGGGGTCTCATTCCAATAAAATAAATACAAAAATGCTATCTCAAGTTTCTAAATAGGTTTTGTCACGAAGAGGGTATGGTGTAGCGTTATTTGGGAGGTAGTGAGAGGTAATGGGAGTCCTGATAAGAAGCCGCGCCAGACCTCATTCTCATTAACGACCCCGTATCTGTCTGCTCTCCTCTTTCAGTGGGCGGTGAGCTCAGCTCGTGTGGGAGTTAAGGATAAGCTCGCGGTTGCTTCTTTCTTCGCAAAGCAGCTCTCGTGTTGCCATGAAGTCACGGGCTTCGTACCTGAAAGAGAAGGATGAATCCGTTGAGTTGCATTGATCGCCGGTGAGGCTTAGCCGGGACAAACGGGCAACAATGGAATGCCTGCTTCCTCCCAAATCCCCCAGCAGCTAGCCTGCGATTAGCACGGACGGCGTCAGGGCTAATTGCAGACTAAAGACGTGGGCTTTTAGCTCTCTCCTCAGCTCTCTTTCAACATCCTGAGACTAAAGCCAGGATAGCAAGCTCTGGGGGGCTTTTCCTGAGTTCAGCAGCAGGTACGACTATCCAGACAGCCTTTGGACCCCTGTGGCTACTCCGCCTCCTCACAGGAGAGGCGCTAACTGTAGCGGCCAGACCCAGATGTACTTATAAGCCAAGTGAGGAGGGCCACTCCTGGATCGAGGCCGAGGCCCTCTGGAGCGCCAGCAACCCGGCCTCCAACAGATGTCAGCCGAGATCCTGGAGCAGTCGGGCAATGGCGTGCGAGTTTGACAGCAAACAGGAGACCATAACAACGCTCTATTTCCACCTTCTCTGCTCAACGTTGATCTGAAACCCTTGAGCCACATTGGTTAAGAACGTTCCCATAATAATGGTCATTTTCTACCCTCACAATAGCAATTGAGTATGCGACGCATGCTGGCAGTTTGTTCCAGGCGTACATGCTGCGTTCTTAGAAAGCCCCTCTTTTGGAATAAAAAAAATGAGGGAAAAACACCCACAAACCTGATTACATATTGATCTTTTCAAAACACTCGTGAAGCATTACGGCTGCAGCCGAGCCACGTCTTCCCGGCCCACACTAAAATGGACACAATGACGGTCTCTATTACTGTGGCGGCCTGTGACTAACGGTCTCCCAACCAAATCGAGGATTTAAGATAGTGACAAAAGGAGTCGGGAGAATGCTTGATGGAAGCCCAAATGAGTTACTGACACTTGACTCTGTGCATTTCATTCTTGGAACTTTCCCCATTTCACTGTAATAAGGTTGAAATCAGTATTTATCAGGAGATGAGATATGAGATATGATGTGATGAATGGATATGAGTCTCTCTTTTCTTTTGCTTTCTAAAGCCAGACCAGAGGCCTCAGCAATATTTGTAGTTTACGAGTGGCGTAGATTATAACGGATAACAATCAATTGATTTTTCCCCTTTCAAAGGCTTCTTTCTTTGAAACAAGCACACACACCAGGTCCATGCAGAGGGAAGTTCAATAGTCATTCTTTTGCCAATTACTGTCCATTATACAATGGCAACTCTATGGGGTGCTTGTGTGCTTGTCTGAATCCTAACAGTGACACCTGCTGGACATTTAGAGGACTGGTTTATATACGAGACAGACAAGCTTTGCATGGCCAGCCACAGACACGTATGAAGAGTTGGTGAGAAAGAATCGATAATGCTGACTAAGCAAGTGTGACTGTGACTGCAACTACTGTGCACACCTGTGTGATGTCTGCTCTGGGGATGTTTCCTTCTAATATGACTGCTGTCATGTGCATTATTCTAAACCCACTATGGACTACCACCATGTTATGAGCTTTTTGTCTTTTCACATGTTTCTGTGAGATCATGCTCTTTTCTTCTGTCCTGTTTCACCACCGTGTTTCTCTCAAAGACTGTCCTCACTGCCAAAATCCATAAAAAAGACCTTAAGTCAACCTCGGTTCCTCCCTGTCCCCTGGCAATGCCCGGTGGATGTTTGATCACATAAATCTTCCACGCAAGGAAGTTTGACTTTGTTTTGGGATGCGGGTCATGAATACATTATTGTAAGAGCGATCACAGACTGCAGACAGGAATGTACTAAACCCTAAAAAGTCAGGTTATGACCCTAATATATGACTTATTGACATTGTGTGTGACATTGGATACAAACAAACACACACCAGACTACAGACGGTACATTTTGACCTCATCCTGTTCACACCGTCTCATCACTTCACCAGAAGATGTGAGGAGAGAGGAGGAAGCTGGTATTTATGGAAATGAAAAGTCCAGCTGCTCTAAAGTATAATCACAAGTGTTTTGATGACGCAGGTACAGCTACGAAGGGTCATTTACCCAGAGGAAATGATTGGCAAATACATTCTTATAATTTTGGCATTTTGAAAATAATAGAAATGTGAAACTGCAAAAGAAAATTCAATTATGAGAAAAATGTGAAGAAAAAATGAGTCATGTTGGAGAGTGATCTTGTGTATTCTCCTCAGAGCAGAAGGTAAGGGGACGTGAACAACCTTCTTGATATCAGGGGTCAGGAGAAGAAAGTTCAGATAAGAGAATTAGGATGCACCCGTGGTGAAGCGTCAATGAGGAATAATTATCCTTATTTCTTTTGATTACAGAATATCTGCCGGCACTACAGAAATGGAGATCTGGTCTCAATCCACAACCGTGCTGAGGTGGAACAAGTGCGATGTGCCGTGTGCAGGGTCTCAACTCGAAGACGCTGTTACTGGATCGGACTGTTTCGGGTAAGAAGTGAATGCTTCTGTTCAGTTTGTGCATCTAATGGGTTTACAATGAAATTGCAGAGGTAAACATATTGAATGTTGTTCAAAAATATTTTTTTCAAAGCGCCCTGAAGCACATAGAAACATCTACTGAGCCTACATCTGATGCGCCTGCTCTTACTAAGCAACCTGAACCTGTAGGCTGCGATGATGATGATGATGATGATGATGATGATGATGATGATGATGATGTTGCAGTAGTTTACAGGCACCATATTGTCATTGATGTTTGGTCATATGTCTTTAATTGTCTGTTTGTGCCTCTTCTCTGGTTGATTCTAGAGGAAGGTGAGTGTAGATCATGGCTGCAGACGAAGGAATCTAATGTTGGTTTGGACATCAATGCTCTCTGGCGTGATGTCATTGTCAACAGATGATGAATTGCATTTTCTAACCTAAAGGTTATTGTAATATCCTTTCCAACCCTGCAGGTAAGTGCAATAACAAACTCGGTTATTGTACAGATTAGAGCGTTCTGTGTGTGTGTGTGTGTGTGTGTGTGTGTGTGTGTGTGTGTGTTTGCAAGCTGCAGTCGCCGTGGAGTCCATTATGCTGCACATCTGCTTTGCCGATGCTTTATTTTGCCGTTGATTCCATAACAAGTGTCATATTTAATTCATGTGGCATAAGGATGCTTGTTGCACCCGCCATGGTGTCTATTGCTCATTCTGTCTGTCATTTTCGTTTCGTTCGTCAATTGCATGCGCTGGCTGCAAATATCTGTCTATATAGAGGAGGACTTTTACTGTTGGTTTGGGCCTCGGCGCTCTGTGCTGCGATGCTGTTCCTCTAGTGGAGGGGCCAGAACTGTTCTCCAATTAAATAAGGACAAAACTGAGACTATTGATTTGTTGGCTAAAAAAGAATGTCTTATTCTGGACTTTCTCAACCCACGACAACTGTGTTTACAAATATAGTATCTCCTTAAAGCAGCAGTCCCCGACCTTTTTTGAGCCACGGTTATGTCCCAGACAATATTTTCACGGACCGGCCTTCACGGTGTGGGCGAAAAATATGACGTAATAAATATGACGTAAATGATACGACCGGAATAAAGACAATTATTGCATTATTACTGCATTAGTGGAGCCCTGAGCTTGTTTCTCTGCTACGAGCCGGTCCCCAACGTGTGTTTATGTCCAGTCTACTGACTCTACTCCGTAACTTAAACCTTTATGTGCACTCTGTCACTTCATTAAAACCCGCTTCACAAAGACAGGATGTTGAAATGGAGGCAGGGTTTCAGAGCTTTTTTGGCGATCTCAGTAACTCTGCCCTGATTTTAATCCAGAACACCGAGTTGAAACAGACTTTTAAATTTCACTTTAGCCTCAAACGTAACCTCTTGACACGTGTCAAGAGGTTACGTTTGAGGCTACGCACAGACGGATGTATCCGGTCATTTTTCAAAATAAAACATTTTTCCGACTTTGATTTTTTTAAAACATTTTTATATAAATTCTTTCTCTGCGGCCCGGGGGTTGGGTACCGCAGTCTTAAAGGACTCGTGAGACTCTGAGAAATGTCCTAAGTTTGTTTTTAGAGAACTTGATTATTGCAGCCGTGGCAATTCATTAAGAAAACTGCTTACCGGATGCATCAAATAATGAATTAAACATATATATTATTGAACAACAAAGCACTGAATGTTTTGCATATTGACTTCCCCTTTTTTTCCGACTTACTTTTTACGTTTCTCTAAGTATTCTATTGCTTGAGTATGACATTCTAGTTCTCATTGAATTCCTGGTTGTGGTCGATAAGATTAGATTTTTGCTAAACGGACGTTGTACCCAGTGACGCGACTAAGCTTTATTTAGTCTTTGTTGTTCCTGTGCTTCTGTAGTCAAAGGCTGTCCCGTTTTCCGGATGCACTCCTGAGGGAGTTACTACTATTGCTCCTCTGCTCAGGCTGCCATCGCCCATTTGCCTGGAAGCAGTTAGCTTGTTGACCGCACACACATACTGTACATCAGGACCAAGAGGGCCTATACAATGCACCGCCTCCCCGAGGAGCACAGAGGTTGTTTCTTTTAGAGCGTCTCTCTCTCTCTCTCTCTCTCTCTCTCTCTACGCTGTGGCTTGGCTGATAAAAACCCTCTGGGGACGGCAGAGCCTCCAGACTGCTCAAACAAGTGCGGTCGCAGTGGCAACCGGCAACATACAAAAGTAGGACAACGCTCGCCTCAAGGACAGTGAAGTGGTCTTGTGAAGGAAGGACCGAGGCTCAACTTCCAAGACCCATGGGTAAAAAAATAAATAAATCAAACGACTGACAGTTTATGCTTCTTGCTGAAGTATATTCAAGGTGCCCCCCGGACAAATGTAAGGCCTGAGCTCTCTGAGCTGCTGGATCTGCACAGCGCTCAAGTGTGAATACAGTGGCGCTGAGTCACCACGTGAACCGAGAAGGAAACAACAACGCGCAAGCTCAGCAAAGTCCTTCCCCTGACAAAGGTTAATGTAATAGTTGGTCCTCCAACCTTTTGCGGTACATTTCAACGGCATCCCAAGACGCATTCAATGACTTGTATTGATTGTGCGGAAATGTCACACAAAGCCTAGCATGGGAACGCGGGGCGGGTCAGCGAGCGCTGAACTTGGCTAAAATTGGATTTTATTTCATTTTATTTAAGTACATGCAGTTGTTTGACAACCTGAAGGCACACCTCCCTTATAGCAGGCCAACAAGGAATTCATTCTTTCGTGTAAATGGAAAGTGTTCAGAAGATAATTGCTCTCTACGGACCTTCCTCACATCCAGAAATGACACAATTCATGCTCGGCTGACTCCGTTTTAGAGAAGAGATGGCCTCGTATCGTGACTCAGGCTTTTAGACATTCCATATGCAGCGGGTGTGATTGTGTGGCGGACGTAACAACAATATTGTGTTTCATGCTTTCTAGTTTGGATGTACGATGTAACATTATTTAGGCAGTTATTCGATAGCAAATGCATACTGTCTGTCTCGCGGTTCAAGAGAGCAGCACTAAAGAGTGCTATCAGTGCTTCTGACAACAACAAAGAGACATCTGCACATATTATCTCTACCTTATCTTCTACATTGCAGACAAACACCTCCATTATTTGCAGATGGTGACCCGTAAATTGCCTTTGCGTCCTTTTATTGTTTGCTCGGTGGAGCGCCGGGTTAACAGCTTATTTTTTTTGCTCACTCCAACCACTGAACCGTGCCAACAACTCCCACACACACACACACACACACACACATTCAGCTAATAGGACACATATGCCTGGCGTCTGAGAACAATCCCTCCTGGAAGAATCAGGAAGAGGCCCCCGAATGTTCGCGGGAAGTTTACACGGCGGACTTAACCACTTCCTCTTCCTCAGGAAATGGATCAAGTCAAATGACCTGAGCAAGTTGTGGTCTGACTTTAGTGGGAATTTAAGCATCTTCCTGGTGTTATTAAGTGTAATAATGTGCTCAAAACTTTGCGAGACTAAACCTCGCCACTACAGATCCATTGGAGGCGGTTTTGTGACGAAGCAGCTGTTTCCAACCCGGGGATCAATCGCCTGGTGATAATTACCGAGCGACCCCTCTTTCACATGTCATGTGATCCATTGTTGATGTGAGATTATGGATTATAGAGGGTTTTAAATGTCGGATCACTGTGTCTGACCTGAATTTGACTGAATAACATGTCAGATGGAGAAGAAGAGCATGTTCATGAGAGCAGAGTCTTCCTGAGGGGAACCAGTAACTTTACACAGACCAAAATGCCAGAGTCTTAACTGAATTTGCAACCGCTTGACTATCCTCAAAATGTGAACTTTGTTTGTACCCCTCCTCCCTCTAGAAATGGCTCCTGGCATTTCACCCCGTTCCGCTTTTATGAGATCAACTCTTGACATTCTCACGCCGCTGTTTCGCCTCACTGGATAAAGAATCACACACTTTAATGTGAAAAGGGACAAACGTTTATTTTTTGACCTTCTCATAGACTTATCTCAGACGACAGTGATGCAAGCGCACATATCCTGTTTTCCATTTAAAACAAAAAAAAGAATGTCCACAGAAACCACAGAGAATGGTCATAAAAGTTCAAATGGAAACATTAAATTTAGCACTACATATTCATCGGATACAATGAAAACACACAGATCAATTAATTGCCAAGGAAACACAGAATTAGAGAATGGATTTGTCGTCGTACTTGTACCAGGTATTGAAACAAAGCAACATTATACAACCAAATCTTTATTTACACTGAGGAGCGCCTTTTGTGCCTCTGTTAAACAATATTACATCGGGAACAATATCGAATGACAGGATGTAGTATTGACAATATCCTTTTGAGAGGTTTTGTTGCAAGGGTATTGACCTTTTGAGTATCAATGGCTGAATCTCAGTAATGCTGTTTTGTCCCTTTTGTTAAATAGCAAGTCAATGAGTGAAAAGTGACGTGCACCCTATGACATCATCAAAGTGCAACATGTCTGAAAGAAAGTGATGCTGCATGTAGATTAGATCCCCCTTCCCCCCCCCCCCCCCCCCCATACCTCAGTGTAAACATGACGTGTAAATATGAGTATTTTTAATAATGGGAAGACACTCTTTGTTAAAAGCGGATTAATTAAGTATTGGCACACCAGCAGAAATATGTCCTGCTAAACGGCCATATGCTTGTTGTGTAGAAAAGTGAGAAGAGAAATCCCACGCTAATGTGCATTTCGTCCCTCGGCTCCAATAATACCTTGCGGCTACAACTGAAACACGTCTCGCATAATAATGTATGACATGAAATCCAAATGGCCGGCAAAGAAAAGTGAATTTAACACAAAAGTCAAACGGAAAACAGCACTTTCCCAATATTAATGCATGTTAATTGCACCGAACAATACATTTTAGGCTACAAAAGCATGAATAAAGTATGAGCAATGTACAATAACACAGTCTACATTTAAGGGGATTCCGCAATTTAATATTGGCATAATTCTATATCCTCTCTTATCATGTTTTTAAAAATAATTCAGCATTTATTTACGTATGTAAAATGTATGTAAAGACATTTGAACAGACAGCAATGGCTACTTTGGTTCCTTTTCAATGAACGAGGGAAAGATAAGGGGGAGGTATGTGATGAACTTACAAAATATACATCTATAATTCTGCTCTTTCCAGCAACCATGATTGATTATCGTGGTGTGTGTGTGTGTGTGTGTGTGCAGTGTTAGGTGTATGTGTGTACTTTCAGGGATTTTCAAAGTGCTTTATCTGATAAGGTGGTGTAAAAAGAAAAAAGAAGAAAATGAGAAATTGATTTGTGGCTTGTTTCCCAGTTGCCAAGGTACAAATGCACCTATCATGGCCCAAAGTGCCTTTAGAGTATGAATTTGTGACTCTGATCTGTCCATTTGTCCTGGTTTCTTCTGGATTGACTCCAGCTTACTGTCACCCGTCTCGAAAAAAGGTTTTCACTAAGACTCAAAGACGACATGAACCAGCGATAAAAATCATAGTACACAACGGAAAATTAAGCTCGGTGAGAAAACACAGCAGACGTCTCTTCTTCTTTTTCCCCGCTTATTAAAGCTGCACGAGGTCATTCTGCTACCGTTATTTCACTCCTTGTGCAAAAATGCACGGCAAATTTTGGATGAGACCCTCTTGTTGTTCTCCATCCAATGATGATTGCTTTCTCAAATCTTGCCCAGTGCAGCTTTAACACAATTAAGACCAGTTCATGCTGATTTTATTCCCGCCCGTCTGTCGCTCTCAGTTGTCGGGCTCCAGTTCCTCCAGATGGTCGGGGATGGGGAGACCGGTGAGGATCGTCAGACACTTGTTCCACACGTTGAACACGGGACACACGGGCTGCACGAAGGACATGTGGAACGTGTGCAGGTGCTGGGAGCCCACGGCGTCGTAGAAGGTCACGTAGCCGGCGTCGTAGTCGAGCAGGACGCCGACGCGCCGCAGGTGGGGCGAGGGCTCGATGGCCAGCTCCTTGCTGTTGTGGCGGACCGCCCAGGAGTTGTTGCAGCGGCAGAGCACCCAGGAGGCCGAGTTCTTGCCGATCCACTCGTGCTTGGGGGCCGATTTGTAGGCTATACCCACGGCGTACCTGGGGGAGGAGCGGAGACGGCGGGTTAACCTCGAGCCTTTACCTCAAACGGACTCCCGACGGCAGATTCGCAGGTCAGTAAAACTCAAACTCACCATGTGCTCCCTCCAATTAAAGCCTCCCAGTAGTGGCGGCCGCTGTCGATGTAGACATTGCCCACCACGCCGTAGCTGCTCTGGCTGGTGAAGCGCTCCTGGCTGTGGCCTTTCTTGGACGTGGTTTCGTCCCGCTCCACCGTCAGGTTATCGTGGGACACCTTCAGCTTCTTGTGGGCAGATTTGGGGTCCAGCTTGAACGGCTGGCCTGGTAGAGGAGAAAGAGTTTGAAATCTCAAGGCCAATAAGCTACTTTTTTGAAAGTGTTGTTTTTTTAGTCATCTTGCACTTACTGTTGGTCTTCAGAGTCCCCGGTTCACTGCTCCGGCTCCCCGCTTGGTTAATGGCCTTGACAACAAAGATATACTTGGTGCCGCTCTGCAGACCGTGCACCGTGTAGTGGTTCTGCTTGATGTTGGGAACAATCATCCAGCTCTCCAATGAGTTACACAGACCTGGGCAAGAGGGAGAAAGAGGGAGCGGTGAGCAGTCAGTTGATACAATGAGAAAGTTCATATAATGTCTTTTATTCAAAGGAACATCTAAGAAGAAATCTGTGTTTCTGCTTACACATTCAGAAAAAACAACAACCAAATAGGAGAACAAATTGGTTCACTTCAAGGTTTCCTGAAGTCCAGTGCAGCCGTGTGAACGGACAGTGTACTAAATGATTGGTTGCGAGTGAGCCTGTGGCAGTGGGAACAGGTGAGAGGGTGTGAAAAGGCACGAGAGGAAACCATTCACACCTCGACGGCTTCGTGGCTGCACTGTGCTCTATCTGCTTGGTCTGTGAGTGTGTATTTATTCAATGGCACTACAGTACTGGAGTCCTCAGGCGTGCACGTGGCGCACTTTACATCCATGTCATGAAGGCCTGAGGACTTTACACAGGAATGTACCGCTGTAAAAACACCAGCCTAAAAAAAAGGAATAGAATGAATGTACCAAAATCTCTTTCATGAGCCTCGTGAAACCATTTCAACGTGTCCATTTCTGTGTCCACTTTCCAGTGACCGTTCTACCGGATCTATAGTAACATATTCAGTATCGGGGCCTGCTAATCAGGACGAACAGGTTGAGGATGAATGAACATCTTCTAAATATGCATTCATTTTTATATCATTTATATGTGTTAATAAGACAAATGAGGGCATTACTATAGGAGGATTACACTAGACAAGTGCTACTATTCCTGTATACGTTTCAAGACTTAAAGTAAATCCATTAAAATCCAAAACATGGAAGCGGTCTCTCATTTTAGCACTAATTTCCCACAGGCAATCTAATTCAGAATGCTGCGCTGAACATCTATGCTTTGGTTAAGCATGTTTCTTTTGTGTCTCTTATTAAATCAACATTGGTAGACTTCCACTGCTTGATTCCTCTGAATTGCTGCGGCGGGGGAATTGCCTGGCGTGTGACTCGGACGCAAACAGCAACACCTCCTGACATTATCGGATGTGAAAACGGGGAGGTGAGAAAAATCAGAGGAGACAGGGGTGTGAAAGAAAAGCGGGAAACAAATGTCACATTAGCTTGATGGCCGTCGGTTCCAACCGTGCTTCGAACTGCGAGGTGATTTGAGAGGTGCAACCTCGGGGGAAGATGGGAAGTGAGATGAGGGAGAAGGAAGGAATCTCTCAGCATACGGACTGCGTCATTCCCACTTTCACGTCTTGCATGTGCAGACGTAAGAACTTCCGCACAGCCACTGAAGTCTCCTCTTTTGACTGAGGGCTCGACACCCAAAGTGAATCATCCGCCGCACTTTTGTCAAATCTCATTACCCTTTCATCCGTCACAAGCTACAGTGGCTTGATGCGTGACAACATCTGAGGGTGATAGCAGCACAAAGGCCATGAGGCTTCACTTCAGGAGGCTCCACTCCCATCCGCTATCTCGGCTTTCAGAAAAGCACTTCAACTCCCGGCTGCCTAGGGGGAGCCGGTGGCCACCGCTAGAGCGGCGCGATTGTACTCCAGCAGGTCGCATTATTCAGTGAGCAAGTTCTGAAAATGCTTCTTCAAAGCATCTTTGAAGAACTAGTTTGTCCCTGATGCCATGCGACTTGCTTCCTCAGCACAATTAATTGTTTATCCATTTTTGTTCGCGAAAAAAGTTCCTTTTAGCGTAGCTTCTATTGTGCATTGTTGATTAATCTGTCCTGTCTGGATTTCATATCTTCCGTTTTAATGGGCTCTTTTTAAAAACGCATTTCGCTCGCGCAAAACCAAAAGTATTTTATCTTCCGTTTCCATTTCTATTCAAAGCATTCTCCAGTTGCCCGAAATGCCATTTTCCTGTCACTTCATGTTCCCCATTTTCCATCTGGGAGGGATTGTTCTTCCGTTAGCAGCGACTTGACATATCCGTCCGGTCTGCATCAGTTTCAGTCGGCAGCAAAGCCTCAGTCGTGCTTTCTGGGGGCAGTTAATATGTTTTACGTTGATGGGGGAAATATGGTGATTTCAGAGTTATTATTTCTCGTCAATCTCGTGCACGCCCCACGGTCATTTTCATAGTTATTTTTTCTGTCACTGTTTTTCTGGTTGTGGCACAGGAAGACGAAATCGCTCTACCAAATTGTCCCCACAATGCACTGATTGGCATGGTGATAGCTAAGAGATGTGGACTAGCCTCCCACCAGGCTAGATTAAAAACAACAACAAGATACTGCTTCCAAAAACCAGGAACCACATCGATTCCCCCGTCGGATTTCAAGCATTCCTTTTGCAACCACTCGTACTTACTGGCGATGTTGGACTGCCCAGTGAAGATGGCGTACTGGAGCTCATAGGACACCACCGTGAACTCGTCATCAGACGTCCAGTGGACGGAGATGGTGTCATAGGAAGCTGTGCACAGCTCTTCCCTGATGCACGGAGCGTTCGGAGCTGCAGAGGGCATACAGAAAAGAAGAGGAAAAGTCATCCAACGCGATCTAATAGCGATAATACCAACAGGATATAATTATAAATGAAACCATTCCAAAAAATGGTAACACGCTTATCATTTGTTATATAGCAAACAGTAGCCCCAATTAACCCTGCACTCATTTGGCTCCATTCA
Organism: Taurulus bubalis; assembly: GCF_910589615.1. NCBI lineage: Eukaryota > Metazoa > Chordata > Actinopteri > Perciformes > Cottidae > Taurulus > Taurulus bubalis. Next base: position 8,816,243 of record NC_136609.1, read on the forward strand.
TGAGCGTAAAGGCTTCATTACACACAGGACAGAGGATGTTCTTTCCACTCGAGTGGTAGGTTGAGCATTAAAAGCAATGCAGAAGGGAATTAATGAAATATTCCCATGAAGAGCAGCTCACATTAACACAGCGGGGAGAGTAAATAACACAATCCTTTTAGCAGTAACTAATGCTAGTTATTATATAACAAGATACGCCAGATTGGCTTTTACACTCATGGATTCATGTGCTCTGCATGATATAGTTCTCCCTTCTTTTTTTTCTTCCTTTGGTAGGAAGAGAATGCGCCGAGGAGGTAAGGAACAAAGATACAAAGACACAACTTAAATTGATTGTAAAGCCACTTCCCATCTCTTTCTGTGTCTGTCACTCTCTCCCTCTCCCAAGCATTCTGCTATGAGTGGCTGAACATAGTGGAGTGATTCAGACTGATTCACTTAGTGGAAAAGGCCCTCCAGCGAAGCCCTCATGCATCGAGGAGAATAAATATGAGCCAGCCATTTTCCACAGACCTTCAAATCCACTACCCATGATGCCTTGGCATTGTCCCCGGCGTGCTCATAACTCGCACGGTGACGTGATGATGGGTCCTTCCAAATGGGACATCAGAAATTAATGTTGAAAATGAATGCTGGAGTTAATGTACTGGGGACTGCTCCTTCAAACGCAGTGGTTCAAAACAGAAGGGCCTTCAAAAGAATTATAAAAGTGGAATTTGACGTGGGAATAGAGTCGTAATTAAAGGCAATGTTTGGTCTTTATGGTCGGCGAGGAACTGAATTAAAGGGCCAGTCTGTAGTTGCGACAGAAAGCGGCACCTGGTTTGTGATTTTAACTTGAAAGAAAGTAAGCATCAAGTGGTTCAGGTGAATTAAAAAGCTCACAGATTTTTGACTTAATATTAGCGCTTTTGAATTAAAGACAAGGGGCTGACATCAATAGATGTCCCTCTGGAGGGGAAAGTCTGGATTACCTGTCAGGTAATCCAGATTCTCCAGCAACTTCTTCTCTCTGGTGAAGTCCAGGGCGACCGTGTCAAAGGTGTCCGTCAGATGTATCTCGGGGATCAGCACTTGGGTTGATGCAGTCGCCATGGAAACCCTAGATCATGACCAATCAAAATAGAACAGGCTGTCATTCTTCAGTCTACAAGTGTTTGTATTATACTGGGTATATACCATAATTTACACGCTACTCCAAGATGCGGAAACAAGGGATTTTGGAACATTAGGTTGATGGAGTAAGATAGAATTAACTAATTGCTCAAAAGCTGCTGAATTACAAATACTCAATCTGAATTAAATCAAATCCCTAAATGATGAGGCTGCAGATGAGATTCTGATTGAAACACTCCTAGGCATGCACGTATCCGACACTGGGTTTTGCTCTAAATTGCCAAATTAGTCAAAAAGCTTGAGTTAGTGAGTGGAATGCAATACGGCTAAATGAACTGTGGCTTCCCTTTCTGCTTAACGTGTTTCTCAACATCTACGTGGGCACTCTTTGCCCACTTCCTGAAGTTAGACATTGGTAGGCTAAACTGAAGAAGTCCCAACACTTGTGAGGCCGGTGGGCGGAGCTATCTGACCTCTCGTTGATGCTCTTGGCGGTCTGCAGGAAGCGAGCGTGATCGGTTTCCTTCAGCGTCTGATCGGCCTGCGTGATGAGGGCGGAGGACCTCTCGATGCATTGCTTGCAGTTGGAGATCTGTTGGGCGAGCTTCCGAATCCTTTGCGCCTGCATGGGGAAAGACAGGTCTGAGAAAGTGTGCTGTCGGGGCCGGATCAAACGACCAGGCCTAGCACGCAGGAAAATACCTTCATCCAGGTTGAGATGTTGCAGATTATTAGGGGATTAGACCATAATCGGAGCTGACATGAAATGACCCAATTTTCTTTTTTTGGGTACGGAGATGGATATTAACATTTTAAAGTTAGTCACACGCAAAAAGGTCAAATCCAGCGCCGACTGATGCACTTAGTCATTTCTCATGTTTTCTTAATTAGTATGAACATCCAGGACTGTGAATTACAACGAAGGCCATGAGCGTGTCCATCCTGCTTAGATTTCAGGGCCTGGGAGCTGATCTGTTTTGGCCTCCCTCCTTGTTTCATCTTCTATGAGGTTTTTGTTTAGACGCCACGGATCTCTTGTAACCCTGAGGATAAATGAACCAGACACTGCGATGTTAACTCTCTCGCTCCTTCTGTCTATGTTGTAGAGAAACTATGGGTGTCATTCTGCAACTAAACTTCCTCTAGAAGTTAATTATTTTGAAGAAAAAAAAGGGAGTTAAGCTTCTTCATGTCTCTGCCAATACTACATCCGTTAGCCGATCCACTGCACGCACATCTGGGATTGGATATTCCCTCGTTTGCCCCCCGGTTCCATCCCCTCTACAGTAAGAGACAGATTGAGGTCAGTAGCTGGATTGAAGTTAAAGGATATTTCATCAGCCGTTTGGCTTGTAGAGATCTAAAAAACATGTAATCTGAGTCCAAATCCATTTTAATTCACATTTTCATTTAAAGTCCACCACTGTGCAAAAAAATAAGGAGAGCGAACAGAGACTTTGTCTTGAAAAAGCCTGAAAAATGAACATCTTTTTATCTTTTCGCTGTCCTGTCTGAAGCAAACCTTAACGCTAAAAGCACACACTACACAGAAATCCCTGGAGGGATCTAAGTCTCATCAGAGGCAGCGTTTAAAAAAAAATCATCCGGGTTTAGAGTACAAGTACATGCGGCCTCCCATATGCTCTGGGATCTACTTTTGGGCAGTCGGGAGTGTTTTCCCCGTCTGTTTGGAAGGCAGCTGAACAGTTTTTGCCGTCTGCTCTCTGCATGAGGCCGAGTGGCTATAACCAAGTATTGCATTTGACACAAATAGCTTGGAGGGCCCTCAATGGTTCTAAATAGTCATGGATAAAGGCGATGACATCAGCAGCCTGTCGGGATCCAAACCGTTTGACTCGCTACATTGTGTTTGCAGGAATACGGGAGGTAATTTGTTTGTTATTGTCATGCACATTGAGTGTTGAATATTATATTTGCAGACGGTATTTGTCGCTTGATGATCATTGCACCTGCTGGAAATGTTGACGGAAGAAAAAAATGTGTTTCATCCATTAGGAATTATGTAAATTAGAAGATATAACAGCATTGCTTAGTTAGCAAATAAAGAGAGTGCATCAATGCTGATTGTGGTGGAACAACAAATTGACAAGTGGGTCCGTGGCAGCCTCAAATGGGCTCCATTTATTCTAGTTTATTCACTTTTTGCCAGCGAGCGTATATGAGGTGAAAGATCGGTACATTAAAAAAGGCAAATAAATGGTATCTGCCGTCACACTGCTGAGCGTTCACCTCACCTTCCCCTCCTTGATCTTGTTGCCGATGATCTGCTTCCGCTGCTGGATAATGTCAATCAGGACGTCGCACTCCTCCAGGAGCTTGCCCTCTTGGCGGGACGCGTTCACCTGAGAACCAATTCACAGAGAGCATCCCATAAACAAAGAGAGTGATAGATGGAAGGCGTGTGCATATATGGAGAGAGAGAGAGAGAGAGATAAGTTCAGTGGCTCGGCATCATGTCGGCCAGATGGACAGGATGTCATTTTCATCCGTCAGCGCGGGCCATCTTCCGGCTGAAGCAAGCACTCTGGGAAGATGAGGCACATTCAGCCATTTTGCCTGAGTGCTGAGTGACAGGTAAAATAAGCAGCAGGCTCCATGGCTGTTAGAGAGCAGACATGACACTCAGCGGCATGCTGAAGAAGCAGACTGTGTCTTAAATCAGTTCCGTGTGAAATGTAGTGCCCTGGGGGAAAAGAAAGTGAATATGCCGGTTTGTGAGCGATGTGTGTTCGGAATCTCAATCGAGGGAACGATTTTGGAAACAGCCAATGAGTAACGCTCTTTTCCAGTCAGGAAATATTGCTGTTTGGAAGGATGAGACTCAGACATTTGGTATGTTGAAGGCCAAGCTCCCCAAACTTTATTTGAGGCCTTTTGTGTCAGTGGGTTCAACCATCTGCTGAGCTCAAAACCCAAACACAGACGGCAATTAAACTTCAGAAAAAATTGGAGTTGTTCCAACTCCAATTAAAAGACTACAGGTCCTAACATAACATGCGCTCCCCTCATTGTGGCCATTTCCCCCCGCGCTCCTTTCAGCAAAGGGTCGCGTTGCCGCCGGCGACCAGTGAAAGGGAACTCTCTCTCTCTCTTAAACACCCGCATGTTGACGGGCGTTTTCACAATGACATCACGGCGAGTGCTTCCTCCAATATCCTCAACGTGGCCTCACCGAAACAGCATCCGACAGAAATCATTTTCATAAAAGCACCTGGATTACATCGTGCAGTGTGAGACGTGCGCAGCGTAACGCCTTAGCGCAACGCCTTAGCGCAACGCAACACTACTAATTGGTCCCTTCGACGTCGCCCAGTGACAGCTCTGGGGGAACTTGAGATGTAAAAACTGCTTACTCTGTGAAATGCTTGTATATATGTTATCTCTTCGTGTCACTTTGTGCACCAATTAGTAGATTTAAAACAGAACTAAATGGGGATTTGGGGGGTAGCATATTCACTGATTTAGACCACAAATTCACACATTGAAGTTTTTCTTTTTTTTCCTTTCTCTTATTTAGCTGGTTTTAGTTTTTTCAAGCACCATCGGGTTTACGAGTGGTCTCCCAGAGCCGCTCAACAACAATAAGGCAGAAGAACCGGCTGACATTTCACGGCCGTTAATCTCAAGGAGTCGACGCGAATGAAGACGACGTCCTCCGATATTGCTCGTCTGAGCGGAACGGCCGCCCACGAGGCCGCACGGACGCACACACACACACAAGGCGTCATGCGCGCTGCCTCAAATTTAAGCATTCCTGAAAGAGAAGGTTTTCACACACACACACACACACACAGAGTTTGTGACTAGAGTACATCATGCACCATGTAAAGATGTGGAGCATCTAATGACTGTGGGCAGAGCCCTCTGGAGCGTATGAGCGTATGACAGATTGCACCCTGGCAGGGACATTAGGTGATTCATTAGCCATAGAAACACACACACACACACACATTCAAAGACAACTCAGACCTCGAGGATATCCAAACTTTCAGAAAGGCAAACTTTCTGCAGAAGGGAGGGGACTTTAGACATCATAAGCCGGAGACATCAGAGGAATTTATTCTTCTGTAGCTTTTTGCTGCACACTTAGTTTTAGTTTCCCCTCACTCTGAATTAGTTTTCTCCTTTTATTTCATTTCTATAAACAAACTAACAAATTAACTGCTTCAAGTTTGACTATTTCTTACTGAATTTGATGCAAACAGGCTCACTCTGTTTTGCAGAACTGCACAAACACGGCGTGGCATTAGATCCCAACGACGACAACATCTTGATTCCATTAGTCGACGTGTAGCTCGCCGAAAAAGAATGCTGCTATTTGACGTAATGCGGTGCAGGCTTAAACCACAGCTCGGAGGAACTGGATGTTTTTCTTTCTTTCTTTTGAGGACACCATATGCCTCTAAGTATGCATGAACACTTTACAGTTTGAAGTCATCATCTAGTCTCAGATGTCAGCAGCCATCTCCTTGAGAAGCTCTTGAATAGATTTATCTGATGTGAAATATTCAGAAAGTGCAACACTTTGACTGTGTGACCCTCTTTTTTTTTTTTTTTTAAAGCCCTCTTATACACCACTACTGCGACTGCATGTCAAACCAGCTTAATTAATTGAGTTCATAGTACTTCATGCATTTGGTTTCGGCTCACGATCACCAGCTCAACATGCCTTTTCTATTTCTTCTTCTCCGTCTTCTACTTGTGCATCAAGACTGTTCTCACCTTTAAAAACAACGTGCTATCACTGAACACTCAAGAGCTATTTTAGGGCTTCTGAGGGAGCTGCAAAACTCTCCTGTATGAGTAGTTGTGACTGTAATGGGTGGGAGAAAAGGTCAAGTTTTGTATTCCTTCATATATTCATCATTTATTCATTTCTAATTCTCAAAGTGGAGTGTGGAGTTTTTTTTATTTGCATGTAAAATTCCTGCATCATCAAATTTCGTCTAGAACACACAGAAAAAAAACATATCTGCGTGATGGTGACATAAAAAAACCTATTTGAAAAAATATGCACACAGCACTTTAGGAAATAAAAATCCCCTTAGTAAATCACAATCCTCTTTCCTGGCTGTTTGTGAAGGCCCCTGACCAGGCGGAGAGCCTTGTCCTCCATTATTTCCGAGCAAAGACTCCACTGCCTTTTCAACCCTGTGGCATTGCTTTATTTAAAGCTTCTTAGTGGGCCAGCGTAACATGAGCGGGCAGGCTGAGCACAGAAATGCCCTCGGCGAATGCACACGACCGCGCAACGTGCATTATTATCCAGAAAGGAGACGTATTAGACAAAACCAGACATTCGACACAAATAAAAGATGGGCGTTTTGCAAAAACATTCCGGATTGCGAAAAAAGGCACGAGATCAACTGAGACGAGATGAGTTTGTATGTCCAATCAACACTCCCAAATCCAAAAGATATTCCATTTACAATTTATCCTTTCAATTGACCGACGTCACCAGTTAATTTTCTGAACTGACAAATCGACAAATCCTTTCAGCTCTGAAACACATTATTGAATCACCTCAAACTGCCGCTGTAGTGTTTCAGTTTAGCTGCTAACCTTAGATGCTACATGCTAAGCTAAAAGGGTACATGGTCTCAGTCTTCATTCATAAAACAAGTATTTCTGCAGAATAAAACAAATCATATGGGGTTTTTCTCTCAAATAAATGAAAATACTGAATGAGATTTAGTGTACAATGCCTGCAATGGTTCTCGGCTGATAGTAAAAGAAGTGTTCATGCCAACAGAAATGAGATGATGGATGTTATATATTTACTCCACTGAGGCATTATATAGGTCAGCGGTAACCACTTGGACTCACCTCGACATGTTGACAAGTCTGGATCAGTTTCCCCATCAGGGACTCCAGCTCGTTGTTCCTCTTGATCAAGTTGGTCAGGTTGGAGTCCAGGGCTTGCTGTAAGCAAACAGATACAAATAATAATCAACACAGAGTGAGGCACGAAAAAAGAAAAAAAATGGATGGGACATAAAATGCAAAAGGAGCCGAGGAGGGCAGAGCCATAAATCAAAAGGAGGATACAAATGCAACAGCTCTTTTCCCCCCTCTCTTCCTCAGGTTTCTCTGCTTACAACAGCAAAAAAAAAAAAGTTGTACAACGACCTCGGGCACTCCATCACCCACAAAAAACACCCCAAAAAACTAAAGTTTGGGAGCATCTACATTCTTGGAAGCAAAATGAGCATAAAAAGGTTTGATTCCGCCGCACAAGAGCAGCAAATAGAAGCAATGTTTCCCCCGACCTCCTCTCCTCTCCATCCCTCGACTCTTCCCCACAATCACACCCAGGGTTCCTTTCCTCCCATTTAAGAGGTGCATTTCCAGTGTCCGTCCTACCTCTGATCGCGGGTGATACCCATCGTCGTCCCTGTACTGCCTCCTCATCCTGCCCCGTCCGAGCCCGCCCTGAAGAGGAGCCTACACTCTAGGAGAGGATGTGACTGGGACAGCCACTCCGCTGAGCAGCAAGCCAAGCGCAAACCCGGCCAGGCGGCAAATTGGGCATCAAAAAGCCTTTCCCCTATGAGAGCACGCAGCAGCGCTCTCGGCTAACGAACCGGCAAACAGGTGACAGCGCGTCAGCCCTGTCCCTTATCGCTCCTCCCTCCTCTTTTCTCTTCCCTCCCCCTTTTTTTCCCCCCTTCTTCTCTTTTTGCTGCTTTTTATTCGCCCGGGCGCAAGCTGTCGCCTTTACTTCAGGAGCGTCATATTATTGCCAAACCGAGCGCGCTTAAGCCGCTCTGATGCCGCGTCTCCGCCGTCCTGTTCAAAACTGTTTTTCTTTTCTTTTTCCCGGAAAAGAATTTAAGCTCTGACTGACTGGGCGTCTCCAAAATGGTGTCAATGGGCGTTGGGGCCATCAAGGCCAAAGATGGCTTTGCAGAAGGCACAAGTTCCCTTTGAAATAAACACTTTCCAATTGTTTGCTTCAGTTAAAACCGCACTTTTTTTGTTTAATTAAGCACTTCAGTTAAAACCGCTACATTCCAATTCGCTCACGCAGCTAGGTTCTCATGTTACGTTGAGGATTAAAAAGGAGTAAACCCAGAGGGAATGTTGGATAAACAACAACAGTAAACACAGAGACGGTGGGATTTGTGTGTGTGTGTGTGTGTGTGTGTGTGCGCTGGTGTGGCACTATGGGGCTTAATGGGTGGCCTTAATACGCAGATGACACACAAAAGCAAAAGCGGCACAAAGGTCTCCTCAGAGAGGAAAACGCCGCTGTCGTCGCCATTATCTTGCGTGGAGATAAAAATAAACTAAACCTCTTATATGATGATGAGGAGGATGATGAGGAGGATGAGGACAAGAATCACAACAATCAGTCAGCAGCTGCGTCCAGTGCGGGTCGGCGTGTGCAGCAGAATTCATGCGTGCATAACTCGAATGCAAAGGAGGAAAACATATATGTAATTATGTCGACATACCAGCTGCTGTACAGCACATGTTCAAAGGCAGACTTTACATGCAACCTTCAGTACACGAAGAAAACACTGTACACAAGAGAACAAGGGTGTGTGTGTGTGTGTGTGTGTGGATACCCAGTCACTCTTTGTGGTCAGAATCGGACGTGAAGGGGTTAACTCCACTTCTACAGCGTCAACGTTGCCTCGTATTAATCTCTTGGAGCTGAACTGCCCGACGGCCAGCGGGCAGGAGATTGAGTTCATAAACTCATGTGTACAATGTTTACTGAGGGAATAAATCAAGTGAGGAAGAGGAGGAGGGTCATTTTCTCATAGACGTCTATGCAATCGGATGAGTCGCCACCTGCTGGCCATGTTGAGAGAATGCAGTGCATTTATAACATTTGCTTTACTTTTCAGACCCCGGAGGTTGCCACCATGGGTTCATTTTAAAACTCGGGGAAAAAACATCTGTGCATTAGGAGTTCCCAAACAAACAAAAAAGGCAGTGAACATCAATGTGTGTATTAGACACCGACCACCTTGTCATTAAAGGTGAGGCATGGCAGGGTACGCCACCTATGATAAATACATACTTGTGTAAATGTAGTCCTGCAGGATCCTACACCAGCTAAAAGGGTTTGGTGACCTCCAGTGGTCTTCTCACTTTGCTGCAGTGATGTACTCCAGAGAACCTCAGTACAACACTCTTGCTTGTGGTTTCCTTTAACATACAAATATAGCCTTGCAATGTCTCTTTGAAAAAGAAAACCCTAAAGTGGTCACTCTCTACTCCACACAGTGGCGTTCACGGTCACGCTGCAGCGCCCTCAGATCCGCCTCCTCCGACATCAGCCAACGAGAATCCCCTCTTTGAATCCCGGGGCGAAGCTTTGCGTGTGTTTCATCACCGGGGCGTCTCCCTGTTGGCTCTTGATGTTGTCTATACCGTTGTCATTAGCGTGTGCAAGAGCAGACGCATGCTGCGAGTGAGCAAAACCACCCTGAAACAGTGCTGATAAGCTATAAGAAGGTATGCAAAGGGGATGACACACACACACACACACACAACCAGAGATGGAGACAGGTAGACAGGTAGACAAGTGAACTGAAAAACTTCAGAGGAGCTACGTCTTTTCAAGATTTACTGTGACACTGAGCAGGATTGTGTTCTCAGGAACCCTCACCAAACTGCCAGACTCTCACTTCATTCTCGTGTGTGTGTGTGTGTGTGTGTGTGTGTGTGTGTGGGTGTGTGTGTGTGAGAGAGATCAGAGACTTAGTCACGCAGAAGAAGATAGAAACGGTGAGGCAGAGAGAACAAAGGTGGACAGTTGAAGAGCGAGGCAGAGAGGGAGAGCAGACGATGTCCACCCATCTTCACACGCATATCTCTCTTATTGCTGAGTCATCACCGTATCGGGTGTATCGGGTGTTCTGTAGTTCATGGAGGGCACCGGTGCTGTTTTCAATTATTATTTTTGGAGTAAGCAAGAGTTTTTGAAATGTCTAGAAATGCTGACTCAGCAGGCGCCAGTGCTGAAAATAGCATTCCTTAAAGCGGGCTGTAATCTATGTTCTTTTATAATAACCATTAGCCACATGATAGCACCTTTACCAGGCGACAATATGTCAATGCTGTGTTCACTGCTTGTTTCTGCCGCCCCCAAGTGGACAAAAATCAGATGGCAAGTTTTATAAGGGCATAATAGCATGCACTATAGAGAGGAAGTAAATCAGGGGCAAAGGGAATTCATGATATGAATGTGGACATAAAGGGAAATATCGTGCTTAAAAGGCTGTGAATCAAATGTCTGTTTGTGTTGTATTGTGCATGTTGCCACTTAAAACCCCACATTTTGTTTCAACCACAGAAGGGCAGCTGATTAAACCAAATGGATTAGGAAATAAAACACAACAAGCCCATGATTTGAAACCAAAGCCGACACACACAGAAGGGGCCCATCTTTTATCCTCAAGGTTCTTTCCTCCTCAGACCCAGAGCCAAGGACTTTGAAAGCTATTTCCAGTCGCCTCCTCGTCAATTTCCTGTGACAGGGGTAATTTTATCTCCCCAAAAAAGGATGGGTGTTCCCTCAATAACCTCCACGGCTCTTATCAGGCACACCAACACTGCCACGGAAAAAAGAGGAAGCCATTCCAATCATCTGTTGTTGTTGTTTATTCCCCCGGTGCAGAGTGGGGATATCTCTCAACTACCAGCAGATCAGTGGGAAAAAAAAGGGGGATATGCTTGACAAAATGAAACGATGGCACCAGATCTGAGGGAAGGGTCTTTTACATATTAAGCATTTCAACCATTTTCGGTCACCTGACGAACACAAGAGGCTTCCGTGCTTGTTTTTTGTTTCTGTGCTTCCGCTTTCAAGAAGTTCCCCCAAAAAGTGTTTCTGGCATGAATTAAAAATCAAACGTGTTGCTTCACATAAATATTGCATTGGCGGTTGGGTTTTTTCCCGTGGCAATTAGCTTAGGTCGAGGCCCACATTTTCTATTTTTCTGCCGCGTGTTCAAAACTTCGAGCATTTGCCACGAAACGTTTCCTCCTTCAACTCAATTCAGCACGACTTGTAAAATATTCAATGTTACATTATAGTTTCAATTAAACTGGCAGGTTTTTTCCCCCCGTGTCTCGGAGTTGAAATAGATTGCATTAACCCGACTTGTTACGTAATCATAATCGAAGACGAGATTACCGTTTCGTGTCGACATTTGTTTGCTTGTGTCGTGAGCGTGTTAAAAAAATAAAGAGTAGCCCCGGCGCTAATGAAATGAGTTGCGGGTAAGTTAACTCACACGCACAGAACTTTAGCTTTCTGCTCTGAAACCAAATTCCGCCCGAGGGGGGAGATGTATATTTTAAGCCTCACTGTTTGTGGCAAAACTAAAATCTGTCATTGGAAGGAGGGGCCGAGATCCCTCAGCTCAGGGCCGACGGGGTCTTAACCCAAGGTCGGCATCAAACCCGCGTCACGGGCCAGCTGGCTGGCGTGCGGGGGCTTTGAGGGTCGACAGGTGGTCAAATCCCCTCCACCGTCTGCCAGAAAAGGAACATTTGTTTTCTGTGTGAAGAAAGGAGCTGCTGCAGATTGTTGTGGGGAGGGGGGGGGGGGTTGTCTCCAGGGTGTGTATGCATGCCTGGGTGTGTTTGTGTGTGTGTGTGAGAGACATCGAAACAGAGAGCTCAGAAGGTAATGAAGCAGTCTTACACGTTGTGTTTCCCCATCTGCTCTCATTGTCCTCACAAGGTACAAAATACTTTATTTATGACTGACTTACTTTGAGGATCCTGTCAGCTATGATATATCTCTCTCTCTCTCTCTATATATATATATATATATATATATACATATAGAGAGATATATATATAAGGAAGAAATGGGTAAAGATCATGTTCAAGGTTCAAAGAAACCAAAGCTGACTGGAGGAAGCTAGTGCGATACGACGGAGAGGAGAGGAAGCCGTTTAGCTTTCTCACCAATTTTAACTAATTGGTTTAGCACAGTAAAGTGGCATTTATATTGAAATCAATATGATCAATCTACAATCCCATGTGTTTAATTTAAAAGTATCTTTATCACCAAAATCACATGGATTCCACTCGCGTCAATAGCTGAGACGCTGCTATTGTGCTGAGCTAATTAGCTCTAGCAAAGGTTTAAATTAGTTGACATTTCTCTCATGATTTGATTCAACTGCTGCCTCATTCTAGGCAGCAGGTGAATTTCTGATTCAGATATCGGATTATAATAAACCGGATAGCCTCTCAGAGCCTTTTAACCCCATAATTGTTGTATTTCAAAGCTTTTTTCTATAATTTTTTTCAGCAGCCGCCGGAGCATGAGAGTGTGTCCTCGGGCAATCCATTTAAATCCACACGTATGGAGGGAATCACACGCTGAAGAAATGCTCTGAGCATCATTACATTAATCACACGTGTGGCCACTGCCAGTATACTAAGAGGCATTCTTTTACACATATGTGCAATATAGTTGTGCAACCTGTGAGCATGTCAGAGGAGCAATCTGCTATTGCCGTGCTTTTCAAATAATTAGTCCGTATGCGATAACTGCTTGGCTGCGCTGACCTGCACTGCTACGTCCTCGCTCCGGATGAATGGAGGGAGCCTGATAATGAGACGGTGCACTGACCCGGAGAGCGTTCCCGCTAATTACTCCTCTCTGCTTGAATTAGCTTGAAACCCGCAGGATGAGAAAGGTATACGTCATACACGTCACCTGTGATGGCACTTCATTGGAGGCAGAAAGGACAAACAAAAGGGCATCTTTACAACTTAAAGACACATTACACTTTGTGAAACTACGATTCCGTTTCCTCCATTATATCACCGAAGGAACGCCTCCTCTCTGAGGACGTATTACACACTTGAACATGTGTTTCAAACCTCCGGTAAAAACCCGATCACAGCACAGCGTTTCGTTTAAAGGCGCTCCGAGAGGCTGAATAAACACTTGTTCCCCGGGTAATCGACGCTTTGGAAACCTTAGATGCATTTTCTGTTACTTGTTCTTGCGTGGGATAATGTGGGATAATGAAAAAAATGTTTATGTTGGAGGAGTAAGTCAAGGAGTGCATCTGCTGTAGTTTAGGAGTCACGTAAGTGCCAAGCATTGCATTGTTTTTTAACATTCTTCAGATTTCTTTTAATGGCTTTTCTGCTTGAAACATGTCCGAAACGTTGAGAAGATTATCAAAATGGTTGCCAAATAATAGAAAAATAAAAAAGTAACTCCACAAAGCTGTCGACACTTTATGGATCATTCAATACTAAACGGAAAAGTGCTTTGATATTTAATGGCAGACCATGAGATGAAAAGCATCCTGGGGACATTCCAAGTAACATTTGACGAACGCACAGATCCATGCACACACACACACACACACACACACACACACACACACACACACACACACACACACACACACACACACACACACACACACACACACGTCCTGCCTCCGTGGCCATTACCAGCACCCTCTAATAGCCGCGCTCAATTAAGCACACCTACACCCGGCATGCACTTGGCGCTCGTTAACCGGCGACCTCATTGAAGACACCATGCCTCGTCACTAATGACACTTCCCGTATCCACTGTGTGCGCACGCCTCTGAATACCCTCCCAGGCACGCCGGCATGGAGTCGTGATTATGCTAATTGCTTAATTATTCAGCGGAGATATTAAGTCGGCATGAAATGATAAAAATCTCACTTGATAATCGAGTTAGATACCTGGGAACGGATAGTAGCAGATTTCTGCAAAGCAGCATAAAATTAAAGCTTCAAATTAATTATTTGTGTTAATGGAATGGAGGGAATCTGTGACCTTAAATGAAGGCCGCAGGTTAATTAGAACTCTTTTTTTTTTTTAAAAAAAGAAGCAAAATCACACCTTGAAAGCATTGTAAATTGACAAAAAAAAGATTGCGAACAACTTCCGTGCTCACCTTGAGTTTCTCGTAGCGGTCGCTCAGCGCTGCCACCTGGTGGTCCCTGTGCCTCCCCACCAGCTTGCACAGCGAGCAGATCAGCTGGTCGTCAGTGACACAGTACATGTTCACCTTCTCCTCCTCGTGCTCCAGGCACTGGAGCCCCCGCAGGTGGGAGTCCGGCAGGGGCTCGATGAGCCGGTGGCCGGTGAAGGGCTTCTTGTTCGGGTGCGTCGCCCGGAGGCACTCCTCGCAGTACGACACCTCGCACGTCACGCACGTCTTGACGGCGTCCTGCGGCGGGTCCTGCTCGCAGAACTGGCATTGGACCGGTTCCGGGGGCATGACCGGGCTGGACATGGCGGCGCTGACTGGGACCAGCGCCAGCCGGTCGTTCCCTTCCTCGCCGGGAGAGTTGGGCCCGCTGTTGGGCGCTGGCAGCGGCAGAGGGAGCCCAGCCGAAGATGAGGCCCGCTGAACTCGGTCGATAATGTTCTGCAGGGTGACGTTTCTCTTAAGTCCTTCTAGTCCACGCTCCGGACTCAGGGAAATGACATATCTACAGGTGGGGCACTGGAAGGCGCCGATGCTCTGAACGGGTTCGTTGATGGCGCAGTGGGAGATGAGGATGCGATGGGCGCAGCCGAAGCACAGGCTGTGAGCGCAGGGCAGCAGCAGCGGGTCTTCAAAGAGCTCCAGGCAGATTGGGCAGGTCAGCTCTGACTCCAGAGTGTCCATCCTGCTCAGAGGAGGCCAGGCGGGACCGGGCGCAGCGTCAGCGAAATCCAGAAGAGTCGCTCAGCCGCCTGCAGGCCCGGAGACGAAGCGATAGATGGTGATGGCGGGAAGGGGGGGAAAGAAAGCACAGGGATTTGTGATTAAATGGCGTGAAACGGCTTACTTCACACTGCTTTCTTGGGAGGACTTCTATCTCAATGGAGCAGACCACTGGAGAATTGCAGGGTGTTAACTGCTGGATTCTCTAAGTCTGTGTGAGAGGCGAAAATGAGGGACAATTGATATCTAAAGGCTAGACAAAAACGAATACTTAAAAAAAAAAGAGTTCAGCCAATGTTTTGCTCTGATGCATATAATTCTATGTAAAGAACCATAAAAACGTCAACATCTTCTTAACCAGAGATAACCCACAGACCAATAAAGCATGTGGGTTGTCTTGTGTGACAGGGTCATGGTTTCTGGAAAGAGACACATGCTGTCAAAAGTCTTTCTCTGGCACTTTGAGCACCAATTGTGAATCCTCTCCAGCTTCACCCTCTTCTCCAAATATGGTCACTTCTGCCTCCAAAGAAATACCAAGATGGCGACGGACAAACGTTCTAAACTCCAGGCTTCATAAAGGTCGTCCACAAACCAATGGGTGACGTCAGGGTGGTAGCATGTCAGTCATTACAAATAGAACCAGGCTATTAAAGTCTTGTTCAGAACATTTTAACTGGTATTTAGTGGGCACCGGTGTGGCAGCGGGGTGTAGTTTTGCTATTGGGTGCAACAGGCACGGCTGTAAATTGTGAATTTGTGCACATATTACCCGAGTCATAATTTCCATCTGACCTTGTGTGCTGAGGGTCACCTACTGTAGAGTTGGTGGTTGCTGTTTATTAAGTGTGTGTGGTTGCTTTTTCATTTCCAAACCTGATTGTGCCTCAGAGGGAAACCCACACTTTCACAGGTCTACTTTAAACCAACACCCAGCAGCTATCTAAGCCATGAAGCTGTTTAGTTAAACGTCTATTTAATTAAAAACTGTCCAGAAATATAACATTTATTGTGGCGAGTACAGCATTAAGTTGATAAATAAGCGTGGCCGGGATCTTGATTACTTCACTTCCAATCAGTCTTATCGGTCCGTCCAAAAGGTTCACTTTGAGCCTCCGTCTCCGAGTTAAAAGTTCTACTCCGCTTGCAAATTCTGCTTTCTCTTCCCCCCACCCCCCGCATTGATGAACGTAGCCCGAGGGCTGTGTAATAACGGCGGTTAGTTTGTCGCGGCAAATGGAGATTTCACAACTTGCTGAAAAACAATCTTTCGGCACGAGAAGAGAGAAAAACTTGTCAAGATTAGATGAAACCTATACAAGCCCTTCAGGGAAATGGGAGCGCTGAACGCAGAAGAAAAATGGATCACTGTGATGTTGATAAGACTAGAAATGGAATGGAATATATTGAAGATAACACAACACGGCTTTTTGATTTTTCTTGTGTGAATGCATCAAAGGAAATGCAATGAGCATGTGTTTTCCTCAAGTGGACACGCAGAGTTCATGCTCATGAGTGCTATGAACAATACTCAAAGTAGCACTAATTCTAGTAGAAAACCCCTCAACAAATCAGCATAATCACGCTGAATGAATTGCATGCATTTCTGAGGCATTTCTCTCAGTGAAGTATTTTCAGCAGATGTCACTGTTTACTGAGCTTAAGGCTTCTGTGCATCCGAGTGGACTCCCATCCTCAGAATAGCCCTCCTATTCTCTCTCTCTCTCTCTCGTCGTCTTCATGCATGGTTTCCTTTCATCCTCCATGCTGCGGATAAAGCAAGTCGCCTGCGACATCTCAGGCCAGATAACAGTAATTTTCAGTGCAGATGAGCTGCAGGATCGGAAAGGAGTAAAGCACATTTTTGGGGATTTAAGATTTTTTTTATTTGTATTTAAACAAACTCATATGAGCCAAGCAACTTTGATCTCCTATTTCCAAATAGGAAGGGAAAGGCCACACTTTAAAATGAAGCAAATATGGAGGCGATATAGAGGGAGAGGAAGAGCGAAATTGAGTGGGAGAGATGGAAGTGATTCAGCAATCACACGCTTGAAATGAAATGAAATAGTGTGTTTGGAGGGACCGTAAACACAACAAATCCTCCGAGACACACTCTTGTCCATACACATCGATACACACTCCAATTCCCACAAACACACATCAGTTTCTTTCAAGCACCACGGAGCCTCTCTCTCTCTCGTGTGTTTATATTTCCAGATATTTTGTCAGGGCGGACTGAAGCCTGTTGGCGGTCCAGTAAAACTTGGAGAGCTGTAAAGGGAATTCAGAAAATCATGATGTTCTTGGCTTTTTTGGGGGGTAAGTTTGCCTGTTCACATGTAGACGCTAATACCTTCCCTCACCTTGGGATGTTATTAACGTCGATGGTTTCTAACAGAAGTTTACACTTCAGCCCATTCGTCTTAAAGTTGCTGGCAATGGTCCGCTCCAGTGTTTCTTACCACTCTATGTCACTAGTTTTAGTCTGTAGCAGACGTGCCAGCTGGCTAGCTACTCAGCCGGCCGATCCGGTCGAGCAAGAGACTACATTTCCGTAAACGCTGGACCACCCATCAGGATTGTCTCAAGCTAAAGAGAGAAAGAGAGAGTCCTGGACAATCGGTGGTGTCAATGTTGTTTTTACTGCCCTCAAGTGGCCAAAGATATCTCAATGCAGCTTTAAGTTTCACGCGTCATCATGCCCAGAATTAAATTTGTAAGATTGCAAAGCCTATAGAGGAGGAAATGCACCAGCAGTGGTTCATTAAACTGAGCAATACGCTAAAGATAATGTTGGAGCCCCTGCATTGAACTACAACAGGTGTAATGTGGCAATAGTCCTACAGAGCTAATTTCCCTTCTAATTCGTTCGAAAAATCTTTTGTTTAAAACCCATTTATATAGGAAATGCATATATTCTCTGCAGATAAATCTAATGCAGTAATGCTGGGTGTGTACTGTACACTGAGCATTGTAAAGCGGTGCTGTAGTGATGAAGCACATTTGAGTTGTATGCAGTCCATCCGGGTCAGCCACGTAACATAAAAGCAGACAGCGTTTTACAAAAGCAGAGAGAAAAATAGTATCTGACAAAGCAAAAGTCCCTGACATGATGATGGAGCTCTGACAGGTTACTGTTGACAGCAAGGGGGGGACCTGGAGGCACTAAAGGATAAAGAGAATAAATCCACCTCATTCTGACAAACACACACACTCAAACACACATAGACCTACATTTGACATACATCGTCGCACAGATCCAACCTGGCGGGTGAGACAGGGTGAAGTGCCTCTCGGCACACCATAGGTGACACTGTTGAACCGTGCACCGAGGTGACGGCACAGAGCGGATGACATGGGAGAGTTACAGAGGGACGGGAGGGAAGAGGAAGCGTATAGAAAACTACAGGAGTGTGAGAACGGCTTTCAGAGTGGAGGAGGGAAGAAGTTGTTTATCACCCCCCACCATCACTTTGTGCCTGATGACTGTCGGAGCTGTCACTGTGTGTGTGAAAAGGCTTGGCTCCACTGAAACGTCAGTACCGGTGCTCTTCAGTGGGGGGCGGGCAAGACAAAGCTGATGAATCCTCCACTGTCTTAGTGTCCTCCGCTTTTACACTGCAGTATGTGATGTGTCTCACCCCAACGGAAAACAGACTTCATGTACTAAACATACTATTTATATGCTTTTAGTATGGCACATGTCTTCATTAAAGTGGCCACACTTATGCATAGCATCGTTTTATTTTTATTTTTATAAATAGCACTATAAAGTTTGACTTTGATTAAGTGAAGTGAAATATTTTTAGTACCGTAGGTTTAGGTCCCTGAAAGCCCGAATGCCCTAGCTTTCTTCCTGGACCTTGAACGTCTCTGGTTCCAACACCGACGGCCTCTGCTCAAGTAGATGCACCAAAACATACCAAGCAAGGCCGTGTGGAATAAGAGGTGGTAAAAGTATTCAGTTCCTTCTATTAGTCAACTTTACACAACCTAACAGTGCATCTTTAGCTTCATATCTTTCACCAAATTATGTATTTAACCATAAAATACAGATGAAGTACCTTTTAAACGAGGCCCGCTTCTAAAAGAGTCAGCTGGAGACAAGCTATCTGCAGCCTATTTTGCAGCCAAGTTGACTTTCAAAGTGCCTGCAAGGAAAGTCAAATACACAAGAGGTTTAGTCTAATTGTAAACTCCATGACAGTGCAGTGTCATCCCTCAAACCACAAGATTGCTTTCCACTTTACTTGTCAGTAAAACTCTGCTACTGCACCGTGAACCTCTGACCGTGACCTGTTGTTCCCTGTTCCCTTCCTCCTATATACGGATAACACAATGAGCGACAGATATGAAATGCTTCGGTGTACGTTAGAGGATCAGGGGAATACGATCCCTGTATCATCTTCTTCTATTCCCGGCAGTTTTCATCGCTCTTGCCTCTCTCTCTCTCTCTCCCGTTACAGAGCCGCGTAACCCGAGGTCCGAAAAACGCTCCATTTCTATTTCCAGAGGTACAAATGTCATTGCCCTATGGCGCTACTCTCGGATGCACAGCGTTTTATTTTGAAACAAAAAACTACGGTCTCTGATGCATAAAATGTCAGTGAATAACCTTTTGCTTTAAAAAAAACAAACATATACTCTGATGTCCACTGGCAAATAAGAGCAAATAAGCACGAGAACAACCAACGACGCGCTTGAGAAATGAGCTTTCAGCTTTTCCGTCTCTCTTCCTGTTTATCCCCCATTAGTCGGCGCTCTACCTTTTTAAATCTTTCATTGACGCGTGGGTCAAGGGAGGCTGCGGCGTTCCCCCTCCACTCACAGTTTAAGCTGTTCAAATTTTCATGGGAGCTCTTCTATCCATTTTTCTAAAAACTGATTCGACTGAAAAAAGGGGAAAGGAATGCAAGTGGTTCCTGCGGCTCTCCATAATACATGTCCTGGTAATATCTGTTAATAATTTGAAGTTTCTTTTTTTCCCACTGTTTTACCAATCAAAGCTTCTGCCTTTTATATTATGTCCTCTTTAAACTCTCCCTGAAGCCGGATTGTATTTCACTTTGAGCTTCTCAGCTATAAATGAATATTTCAACTGCGCCATCGCTCGACAAATTGAGATGAAAAAAGTTCGACGTAACCATGGCGGAGGCGGCGGCGGGGGGGGGGGGGGGGGGGAGCGATTTCGTTTCCAGATCTCTCCCAGTTAAAGGACACGAAATCACTCGGAAAATAAATAATTATCGTAAGCAGCTAAAAGCTATTTAACTCCGCCCCCCTTGAAAGGAAACAACATTTGGGTGGGCGGAGGGGTGCGTTGACGTGAGCGGCTGTGGCAGTCCACGGAGCAGAACCGAGAAGTAGGTCATCGCCATTGACCTGCCTCACACAGTCATTATGCACTGCGTGTGTGTGTGTGTGAGTGTGTTTTGTGTGTGTGTGTGTGTGTGACTGTTCCAATTCTCTCTTAACTCGCAGGAGGCAGAAAATAGCAAACGCACACAGCGAAATGTTGGGACCAAGCGAAAGAGGGCAAACCTTGGGAAGCTGAGCGGAAACATGACAGCATCAGCCCCGTGACGCCACGTTTGTCAGAAACCGAAATATGTTCACCACAACCATAAAAATGTAGTTTGGGGCATTTTACCACTGCAGCTAATTGCGAATATGGCGTCGTCTTTGAAGTAACTTCCCACAAACAACACTTACTTTCACGGAGGGAACACACACAGGAAGGACCAGCCCCTCAATTATTCACATTATTTTGTGGAAAAACTGCATAAATTATTGACTCATTTTGTGATTTATGAAACACAACCTCCACCTTGTTTTCCCCTCTTTTTAAACGTCCCATTCTCAGTATAAAACAACATTTTGACACCTTGTTTACCTCCAATATGTCGAAGAATTTAAACACACATAATACACACTACATCCCACACACACACACACAACTGTTTATGGGATTTGAGATTAAGATTAAGAAAAAAATATAATAAATAAATAAACATAATCTGCTTTCATAGCAGCAGTGCATAGCGCACAAATAGAGATTAACCCCCGACCTCACGGAGTCGCCGAGAACATGTCGTGTTTTCAGGGTTGTGCTCTCCGTGCCTAGGTCGAGGCAAATATCCTCTGCAAATTGATTTATTTTGATTTTCACAAAAGAAAGATTACATCGTCCTCCATGCACGCTGTATGGATGCGGCCTGCTGAGACGCTGCCACCGCCATGTGGAGCCAAGTCAAAATATTATTCCAGTGTTTCACCGCAGAATATTTCTCTTGGCCACCGAAATAATGTGATTCAAATCTTCCTATCAGGTGCAGGTGTAGATGCTGAAAGTCCAATTAGGATACTTTTTGGATACTTTAGTGATGTGGACACACCCAGAGCTAACACTAAAGAAGACCAAACTCCACGAGGGATCAAAAAATAAAAAGGTTCAGAGCTTTTTTTGATGTCAAACTCAAAGGAGAATTACATTCCAGAGCTTTCTCATCTCTTCACATCCCTCCTCCTCTTCCTCATCTCCTCTCTCCTGTACAGCACATTCACTGTGTCGTTAGCACGTTAGCAACACTAACTGTTGCCCCACACACACACACATTACGTCTTTGTCTGATTCCAGACACCCTGCCATGTTGATCCCTAATCCACTTCCTACCACACTGGCTGTGACCAATCGCGGCCTTTCATGTTCCGAAGCGGTCAGTCACGCCTAACAGGATTGGCTGGCCGCGTTAGTCCGCGGATGCCGGGGCCATTAGTGATTATGATTAAGGGTGCATTCGGGATCGTGGGTTGCGTGTGAGTGTGTGTGGGCGGCGGGGTCCGTCTGGATTCTTGCTTGTGTGACCCAGATTGGGTATAGTGCCGCATGTGGAATGAGATGTAATGTTTGGGGAGGGGAGGGAGAGATTAGGGGGGACAAAAACAAGCCTGGTGCACATTTGATCAGTGTGAATGATCTTCGCACCCGGAGACACACACACACACACACACAGCGACGAGAGCCTCGGAGTGCTTTTTGTGTGTGTGTAGCTCGAGCAAAGCGGTGGAATTCAATGCGCTGCAACAGTTCAAAGTGCAAGATACTGTAAACTCAACGCGGTGCACTTCAAGGTTGCTTCCTTTGAGCGAGATCCAACCCCCAGTAGAAGTCTTCTTTCCAATATTACGGCTGGCAGTGTGTGGGCGAACAGAGCGCCGGCCGGGATGACGGAGCATTAACGGATGAGCGTGTGTGCTCCATTTCCTTCTTTGAAGACGACGAAAAATTTAATTTAATGCCTCCCTCCGTGATCGCAATTATTCCACAATGCATTGGTGTTGCCTTAAACACAATATATGTTCTTTGGATCCCCTGGCGGAGATGAAAGTGATTAAATAGTGGTTATTCCCCAAAGTGCTACATTAGGATCGCAACTTTGATTGGATGATGGAATAATTTCGGCTTTAAAGCGAGTCCCCGGGAGAGCCGGCAGATGAGGTGAAGCGAGTGCTGACGTAGTGCTGTTTGACTCGTTAAACTTAACTTGTTTGCCATGTTTTCTTTGGCCATATTGGCAGATTTTCTCATGTGATTTGAAGAAATCAAGGCTCCCACTTCTCAATTACAGAGAGGAATGACTTGATAGGATGTGGATTTGTTTATAGTGTGATCAAGGAATTAGCTTCCAGAGAGCTAATCCCCCCCCCCCCCCCCACACACACACACACACACACAGAGACACACATGTGACTTCAGACCCTGCGCATGCCTAAAAGAAGCACCACCCAACATGTGGACAGCTGCGGGAATATGCTTACAATTACGCCGGCTTCTGAGCCGGCGCATTCTTTCGAGTCTGAACGGTGAGTTTTTTTTCGGGGCAAGAGCGAACGATGACATGATCCGTGTTTACGGGGAGGAATGTGGGAAAAAACAAACCGAGACGATATTGAGTTTGAGAGGCCCCTCGAGCGGCAGATATTCCGAAAACGATGTGATCTGACTTTTCAACATCTGCCGGCCTGCAGCACATTAACCAAACGCCGTCCATGCATACCGAGCGGCCGCGGCATATCTTCAAACCCGCAGTGTGGAGAGAGAGAGAGAGAGAGAGAGAGAGGGGGAGAAAATAAAAAACTGAAACCGAGTCGCGTCTGACACCCGTGAAAGGTTGTTTATCAGGCGGCGCTCTCAAAGAATCCCAGATTATTTGGATTAAAGTGGAAAAAATGGTGTTTTTCATCAGAGCGTCTGCTGCTGTGATCGGTTTCACGGAACAAAAAGTGCAAGAAAGTTCTGGGATTGCAGGATTACCATGGTATCGTTTGAAATATGATGCATTTATAGGATTGGTATCATGCACCAGTTTATGTGCTCAAAAAAAAGGTACAAAAAACTATACCAATCAGTGTTTAAGCATGCATTTATGAGGCATAATCTGCTGCTTTACTGCCTTCATCTCTAAAATCAGTACGCAGCGCAAAAATGATAAAAAGTGAATAAAATATTTATGGATCAAACGATAACTTTTGGGGCGATACCACACTCGGCCCACTGTAGAGGCTCCCGACAAAAGTTTGAGGAACCACTTATCCTCTCCACAGGACTACACAAGCTGCCAAGTCTCACTGAACCGGTCGCACTCATTGTCACCGGTTTCCATAGCAACGCTTCATCTTATTCGCTTGGTGATTAAAGAATGCACTGGGGTGAATCAAATTAACTTAACTGGAGTGGAAATAGGGGGAGGATGAATGGAAAGAAGAAAAAAAGTATTCCAGTCTGTCTTTATCCTCTTTTTTTTTTTTTTTTTTGAAGGATGTTTAGATAGCAATTAACGGCGTTTCCCCTCGGGCGCCTGAAGTGGGTGGCGGCTGACGCTTTGAAGACAAACTTAACCAATTAGGGAGATATGAGAGTCTTGTGCGCTCTACCTCCACATCGTGGCACGAAGCTACACTCCTTGTGCATCTCTCCCTCCTATTGGTCTAAACAAAGTGGCTGACGTGCACTCAGGAAAAAGCAATGACAAAAAAGCCTGAGCTATATTTGTCTCCAAGGTTCCCACAGTCAATCTTCAGGTCTATGGGAAACAAAAACATCTGGGAGCTGAGATGCTTTTCTCAAGGCCGACACCCTGGCTGACAATGCCAGTGAAAACGTGCCGGGGGGGGAAACAGGAAGAGCAACAGCGCTATATCGGTCGGCATGGTGACAACTGCCAACCAAACATCAGACAAAGCTTTTGTTTTGTGCTTCCTCGTCTCCGTTTGTCAAAGCAAACGTTCTGTGGACTGGAAGGTAGACTTCTTAACGATAAATGAAACTTTTCCCTAGAACGAAGCGCAAGGTCAAGAAAATTGCCCACAACCTTTATTCAAAAAAACTGCATTACTCGGATTAGGCGGCCAGGAAAGTCGCACATGCTTCTCTTTAATGCTTTTGTTTCGCCTCGGTCAAAGTTTCACGCGGCATTCCTTGATCCGGCGTCGTAAACCTCACTCGACAGTGCGGTGCATTGTCTCGCGGGGGTCAACCCCTTGAACCCGGTTTTTCCTTCCACCCCCGTGACCCGCGCAGCAGCAGGTGAAACGGATCAGCGGCGGCATTGAGCCTGTGGCAGCCAGCTGTCTCGCACACGCTCTCAGTGACACACACACACACATACATGCTCAGATACTGTACGTCCAGTGCGAAACACGCCTCGGCACACAGGAGATGCTGCGGGGTCGGGCACCTCATTAAAAGCCCACCCAATGACAGAGTTGTATAATTATGGAGGCGTGTTCACATTCACAGACACACAGGTAAATATGTCAGCTGTTAAATAACTCTGTCAGACTCCCTCTCCCTCTTAAGTGCTAAAAAGACCATCCGGGACCTTTTTTCTTTTTAAAGCCACTCATATCCACACAGCACTCTACACGCACATCTTAAGCATCGCTCCAGGCACTGTCTCCTGTCCTTATGTATCGTGTGCTTTAAGCCACCACCACAACACAGTGACTCTTTGAATTTGGGTCACACAAAACAGACTCTCACATGCAGCAGTAAATCCCACCCACCCATGGAGTGGAATGTGTTATTTGGGTCAATATTCAAACGTCACAGTCAATACTCCAATTTCCCGGTCAGCACATTTTGGGTTGAGGGAAAAAAATCATTCAAATTAAAGTTTTTGTAAAGCTTAAGTTGCTCGAGAACTCCAAGACTGGTGCATAATTGTATTTTACCACATGGTGCAAATAAACTCCTCGGCTCAAAGGTCAATTCGGCAAGTGTTTCGACAGAAGTTTCTATTCGACGGGATACAGATGGCTCCACGGGACTCATTGGCTGAGTCCCGAAGCCGCTGCTCTGTCATTACCATTCCAGTAATGCTTCCACTCCTCAGTTCCACTGAAAAAACACACAATCTAAACCGAGATGGAGGGTGAAAGCATGCGGGGAATCCCCCAGGGACTTAAGTAAACTAAGAGCAACACAAACTCCCACAGGGACAAGGCCCCCCTGTTTACACAGGTACGCATGAGAAAACAAAACAAGAACCCCCTCACTCCTCCTCTTCCACCTCCTCTTACCTTCCACATGATTAAAATCCCATCATCCACACGTAAAGTAAGAAAAAAAGAAGAGAGGAAAGAGAGAGAGGTGGGCATGGAACGGAGGCTCTCTCTAGCTCTCTCTCTTTCTCTCCCTCTCCCTCCTCTAACGGCAGCGGCAGTGGCGGCGAGCGGCGAACTTGGGAGTCAGTGAGGATGTGGATGTGTCTCCGTGGCTGTGTCATCACCTCTCATGACATGCTTCCCCCCCTCGCCTGTGTAAGCCTTTCCATCCTGACCCGGCAGAGAGAGAGAGAGAGAGAGAGAGAGAGAGAGAGAGAGAGAGAGAGAGAGAGAGAGCAGTGACAAACTAGTGCTCCTCCTCCTCCTCTCTACCTCCCCTCCTCCTCTCCGTCCATCCCTCCCCTCCTCCGTTTCCCCCCGTATTCAAATCTGCCAGTGGGCTGCCCTGCCTCTAAGTAGGCCAATCACTGTCCCACCGGGGGGCGGAGCCTGTGCGCAATGTGTGAGTTTGCAGTCGGACGCGTCACGCCGACATTCCGCCTGTTTGCATGTCTGCTTGTCCACGCTTATGTTCCCGCGCTTGGCATGCAGGCTCGCGTGGACATGTGTTCGGCTTCGAGCAACAATTGCTGTGATCTGCATACCCTCTTTTTCTTCTGCTGGTGTTGAATGCATAGATATCTGTTGTGCCCGACACCACAAACAATAGCCCCCCAAAAACATTACACTCTACATCCTGCAAATAGTTGCTCCGTCTGCCGTTCACTTCAAATGAGGACTGTCTGTTTAGACTAATTCAAGCATGTCCTGTTTCCTCCTTTTTGGTGGGATCTCCTGTTGTTGAACTTTTTCCCTGCCTCCCAAGCTGTTCCTCTAGTTCCTGTAGGCTCTCTGCTCAGTGTTCGTTACCCACGCTGGGAGCGTGGCATCCATTTTCAGGGTCAAACAGTGGGACAATTTAGTTGAACCGAGTGTCTTATGTGACGACAACAACAAAAAACGGATGGGTAGGAAAAGGAAAACATCGACAAGCATTACCTGCACTGATAATGGTTGACGTGGTTGATTTTAAATAATAAACAATAGGTCAGAGAGGAGGAAGAGTTGGGTTCGGCCTCGCTCAAGTGGAGGAAGATCTTCAGAGACTTTCCTGTAACTTTCCACTTTTGCATGTACAACACGCCCTCAGTAGCTATTCCACCTCCATCATTTTTTATGTCTGTCTGCTGTCTCTCCCCCTACCTTGAAACTTCAGCTGTTTTGTGCCACTGCTCATGAAAACAACCCCCCCCTTTTTTTTCTTCTTCTTTTTTGTATGCGTCCCGCAAGTAAAGCAGCTTAAATTAATCTGTAGTCGGTCATTTAGCCTCCCACACAAAGCATTCTGCTCCGCCAAAACTGCGGTCTCCAATCAGAAATCCTCAGCAGGCATCAGCTGTCTCGTGGTAGACGATACCTCCCAGTCATGTCTGACTCACTGCGGAGGCTGCTCTTAGTCTGCAATTGCGCATAACAGAAAGCAGCTTGAAGCCAAAAGAAAATAACAGAATCAGCTCTCACCATTATTGGGAAATTTACAGTCCATGCGATGTGAAAGCTTTGTAATCTGGGCCGCTCGTTGCTTCGCCAGAGCCCAAATAATCCTTCACATGTTGCCCGAGGGGCGTGATTCCTATTGTTGAAAATGTAATGTGTGTTTCTTGCTTTGCAAACGGAAAATGGGTTAAATTTCAACTTGTAGGATCTTCGAGCCAGAAATGGCCCTTTGGCCTAAAATGGACTTGTGCGCTTCAAATGAAACTGTTTGTTTGGGTCCGATGCGTTCCAGAGAGCACTGACAGACTTCTCAATGAGATGAAGTGTTACTGAATCCCTGTAAAGTCGGTTTAAATGTGCTTACACTATTTTGGCCCTCCAAGATCTCAGACGGAGGTTTGTTTAGTGAATTCCAAAATCCCCCCTGAAGGTAAAAAAGACATAATTGTGCATGACCGGTGTTGGGTGTTTGTGGCACGTTTCGTTAACAATACAGCTTTTTCGTGGCGTTGGGTGGATGTGCCCAGACAATGCGCCCATGCACAGTATTTGGATACCACTCCGGTGGGAATTGTGGCTGTGTTTCTGGACGGCTGGAGTGGGATCAGTCGAGGTGAGGCGGCCGCCAAAGAATGTTCTTTTGGAAAAGAACAAGGAAAAGAGTTTCCATCTCGGGTCAGTTCCCGGCGAGAGCGAGATCGCTAACTTTCTGAACACTCTGCTGGTCCCTTAAGATATGAAGTGTTCCCCCCACACAGCTCCAAGGAAAATATATAAGCACACACACATAGCGCGTTGACCTCAATGCTAAAATGTATTTTTTTCTCTCTTTTTTTCAATTCATACTACTCAGAATTAATGAGTCGCGTTGTGAAATTGGAAAGAAATTGGAAAGTATGTCTCAGTGCTACAGTATACGTCTGAAGGTCATACTTTCAAGCAAAGTGGTGCTTGCAATTTTCAGACAAAAGAGGTAAGCAGATGATTAATACAATTTACCCATAAAACCCACCATAGGACAGTCACTTTCCTGCATGGTTAAGTAGCCGCTAACAGCTCTATTCAGTATAAATTAGTAGAGGGCGAAGGTAAATAAAAAGAAAACTGTATTTATCACATTAATCATTAATCCCCGATCCCTGGGGTTATTAATACATTTGCGAAGAAAGGATTGTGTTCAATTACATTGGATTATTTTTTTGGTGTGGTATGGAATTGGGTATCAAGAGTCACTGGTATTGAATATTGTATTTTTGGTATGGTGACATCCCCACTTATACTTTCTCCCTCCACACAACTGGTCCATCTCTGCATGAGGTGGATGTAAATGTCCTCTCGGTTTCAGTAACTGTGGAATGATGTCTCTTTTTAACGAGCTCCAACGTTGGTGCCTTAAGTCAGCTTTTAAAATGCAACAAGTATCCTGAGAGAAATGCATATAAAGCGCATCGAAGTTGCAGCATACATTTTAGTTGTACCTGTGGGTCCAGGCGTTTCACTGACAGCACAATGTATATAGAGACACTGCACAGTCCCTCCGTCAGACGGTTTCACTTATTTTCCCTTTGAAGGTTATCCAACAGCACTCTACAGAATTAAAGACACACATAGACAGACAGACACGAGGCCTCTTTGCTCGTTCAAGTCTCAAAGCTGCAAAAGGAGTCACGGAACCTCGGTAACGCAAAGTCGAGTTCTGTCACCTTGAACTATATGCGTCCCGTCTTCCCCCTGGTGGTGTTTTGATTGTGCTCAGAATGACATTGTGCAAGTAGAGATGGAGGGTATTGAGTTCAGAATCCTAATTTGCCATGCAGGCACAATGGCCGATTTAATTTTGAAGATTACTTGATGCAAAATGCTCCAAAAAGACATGATGATTCACATTCAGTGCAAGTAGGCTATAAGAAAATAAGAGGAACGGCAATTATATGGAATATACAGAACTGTTGTTGTTTTTCTCATAATATATTGATCAAGTGCATGAAGACTAAAGCGATTTTTTATTTTGTAACCTTTTTTTTTTTATTTCTTGGATTACTGTTTATACATTTGTTTTCATTCTTAGTCGTCTTCAAAGCTGTGGTTTTATTTTGCTCCTCAGAAACTATCCTGTGAGGTTCTGTGTATCAAATCAAGCAAAGAGAAGATGAAAGAGTCTGAGACATAAAAGCTCAGCTGTGAAAAGCACATTTTTAAACATGATTTCATATTTGCTTCATGTTGACTGCTCCTCTTTGTGTGTGTGTGTGTGTGTGTGTGTGTGTGTGTGTGTGTGTGTGTGTGTGTGTGTGTGTGTGTGTGTGTGTGTGTGTGTGTGTGTGTGTGTGTGTGTGTGAAATATAGGAAAAGAAAGCTCCTCTCTTGCCTTTTTTAATTTCCAACCACCCAATGAAAAAGCTTTCAGAAAGCTGGCCTCCACTGACTTTCGAGAGGTCTTATTTTTAACAACCTGGAATGAGCGGAATGCGGCGGGGTCCGTCTCCTCTCTCGGGGTGAGACCATTAAAGGGATAAAGCAGGACAGGGGTTACGACCGAGACCTTTGCAGAGGGCACCGGCGCTGTGGGTAGTCTGGGATTTGTGGGATTTACATCACACATATGTGAAAAGGGACACGTGACTACAACGCTCTAATCCCTCAAATGGCTCTCAGCCAGGTCAAAATGAATGTAAAAGGACACATAGTCAGCATCCCTTTGATGTGAACACCCACACACGTTGCACAGATCCAAGAGCTCCATCAGTATATTACCATCCAGAGGCATGTTTATGACTTAGATATACCGTGTCATAAAACCTCCCCAGCCACTGATCACTATCTCGGACTATTCTTTTAGACATGCATTCAAATTGCATGACTCGTGGGAAGCTATGGGGATATTCTGTCGGGCCGCTCGGGTGTGGTCGTGTCTCGCGTCGGCCCGCACCCCGTAAAATAAGTATGAGTGACCTTTTTTTAAGGCATCTTGGTTGTCACAGCTAAAGCCAAACACATATCCCCTCAAGCTGACCTCTGACCTTCTAAGTGAGTTCACATGCGGCCAGTGAAGCGCTGGCTTCACTCAGCGAGGGGGAAGACGCACAGCTGGTACCGGCCCGAGCAGAGGCACGGCAGAGCGGTTTGGGATTAGTGCGAATTTTGGGGGGTTTTGCTGAGGAGATTTTGTTGTCCGTGAGCTTCCCTGCTTCTGTCAAGCGATCTCAGAGAATAAACTGATTTAATCGGAGAGAAACTAATACAACGACAAGCCCTCCGAGGACAGATTTTTTTTTTTTTTAGAGAGGAGGAGGAGGAGGGGAAAGCGAGACAGACAGATTAAGAGATATGGAAGGATGCTAAGAGCCGGAGATGAAGAAGTCTAGGTGATAAACATTCAATGTAGCTGCACTATTTCCTCTATAATCGAAAATGAAGCAAGGAAAGGAAACATTAACAACCTGGATGGCTACTCTTCATTATGACCGACATTCACAATCAACAAACAACAGACCATCTGTGTGTGTGGACCCTCAAACCTGACAAACAAACATTCCCTCCGGTGGCCTTGAGAGAGAGAGCACAGGCATGAGGCATGAGCGTCTCTGAGGACAGGACAGCCATTACTTCAAATGTCATTGTGAGTCAGAGAATCAAACAGGTCGGCCAATCAACAGACATGTTTTTAAATGGATGCCGTTTGTGAGTAATAAGCGGCGGCACGAGGCAACCGAGGTCAGGGGGCGGGACGGTGAACTCTGAATCAGCAGTTAGTCGTTGAGCATCTTTAGCCTGCCGGCGCCTTCCGACCCCGACAACAAACGTAGACGCAATAAAAACATCATCCGGGATGATAAAGAGAGAACGAACGAGCTCTCCTTGTCAGATTCCAGATGTAGTTGAGCATCCAGTAGCGAGTTTGTACATTATGCATGCACACACACACACACACACACGCACACATCTATATCCATTTCCTGAATCTGACATATAAACCGGGAGCAGTAGCTCAAGGTCACTCTCTGTCACCCCGAAGGAATCCGCTGCCGCATCACCAAGGCGAATGCAAATAGGCTCGTTCTACACAGTCAAACACATAAATGCCCCAAAGCGTGCACAAACATGGACACACACAGGGACACACTGAAGATGAATGGATACACACAGATGGACTAACACACACACACACACACACGCGCGCGAATAACAGACGCATATGTATGAGTGTCAGGCAGCATCATCATTAGCGGTCAGCCGGCCCAATGTGTCCTCAAACTGTCACGTCTTCACTCCTCGCCCTCAACTCAAACCAACACCAGCTGGCGCATCATAACAACATTATGTAGTCCCGAAGAAAACCTAAAAATCGGACTCAAAATGATGAAAAATCAAACAGAAAATGATTCCCCGCACCAGCATGACGGGTCATCGAAAACAACTGCAAGTGCCGGGAGAGCTAGAGATGAGAGTATTATTCTTTTTAAGAATTAAGAAAACCACATGAGATTAATGAATCATTCCGGATGTTACACACACACAAAAAACATTCTTATTAAAGCTAATGCCAGTTGTGCATCCACTGCATAGGATAGGTCACTGAATGCCGTGGTGCCATCAGGCGGTCACTGGCACACACGGCTGAGTTTGTCTTCAAGCTAATGTGCTATTTCAGGCGCCGCTACATTATCTATTAAAATTCTCACACGGAGTAAAGTGCAGTAGCGCTGCCTTGTTGTATTGAGTGAAATAAGGGTGTGATGAGGCGTACAGAAAATTGTCTTCACTGCTCTTTCATTGAGTCCAGTCTAAGAGCCAATCTAGTTTGAATATATATATGTGTGGATTTTATGGGAGAAAGGAATATCATAATGTTGTTTTCCCATATTCTCATCCGACTAAAATCCTAATGATGTCCAACGTGAAGCCCTCCAATTAGTGCATGAATATATCCCTCCACAATGCTCTGCTTGTGTGTTGCACTCAATCACCTCGCCATTTGTCCCTGGAAATTGTATAACTCCTCATCCCCGTATTAAACGGAGATCAGCGCGAGTTCAGTTCTCAAAGGACAGCAGACGTCATTGGCTCGGTATCACCACATTCCTCATATTAAACATCTGAAGTGCTTGACCCTCAACTGGAAATAAAAAGCTCACGTGGAATTAAAGTCTGCGATTCTAATCCGATACACATTTGTTGAATTCAACGGACATCTCCTCGCGGTCCGCCAGCTGTCCGTTCTGTGTGCGCTGGAAAAAAAAATAAAAAATCCCATTGTTCATACAAAGCGCCTCAGTATTTCTGCAGTGTTTTCCATGCACAGTGTTTAATCAGAACAAAGAGACATGCAGAAAGAAAAAGAAACAGCATTCTGTTGGATTAGGATGAGAATGTCACCGAGCATGTGCACGTATTTGTTGAGTTCAAATATCATCAATCTCTATGTATAATTGTAAGACCTCCACCTTTTCTAAATCTCATAATTTACATGGCCATGTAATAACCTAATTTGCGGACCGGAAGCCACGTGACATATCAGGCAGCACTGGTGACCTTTCAGGGTCACTCGACTCCAATCCAGTGCCGATGATGCAATCAGCCGAGACGCAGATTCCTTCCCTCGGCCACGCAAAAAGGCATCGATAATACCCAAACCGCTCTTTGGAGTAAAGGCACTCTGTCATTCGGAGCCCTGAAGGAGGTAATAGGAAATACTGTGCGCGGAAGTTATTTTAAAGTCGCATACTGCTGTTTTAGTTGAGCCTCCCTGCGGTGAAAAGGATTGACTTTTCCCCCCAGGTGTGCTGAATGTCGGCGTGGAGCATGAATAAGTTATAAGTGGAAGTCAGGCTCTCCGACCTCCCCTGCTCTCGGCCCTGCAGTGCAGTGCAGCACGCTGTGTGTATAGCATGTGTGTGTGTGTGTGTGCCTAATGTAATGCAATGATGTACCCAATCCACCTGGCAGGGAGAAAATATTCAGATAAATGAGCCTGTCGGCGCCTGTGACAGGGAGAGTGCACACACACACACACACACACACACACACACATAAACGTGAGTATAGCAGTAAGTAAATATCCTCCGTGGCCGTAAAAATTAATCCGAGATTTTAGCCGGCGACGCAGGCGACTGTGACAGGAAGCACAACGCCAGCAAGAGCAATCGAGAGCGGGGGAACGCGTTAATCAGAGGACATGTATTTTGGATGAAGGTGAGGGAGGGGGCCGCATACACGTGTGACTACAGCAGAAGACCGCCATAAATTATGAAGGGGCTAAACGGTGCTCTCAGTTGGATCGTTAATGCCGTAAATTATTAATCGGCAAAATCATCTACTTTAGAGGGTTCAGGGCTTCGGAGATCCAGGTTTGAATAAAGGTGCCGGTCTCACCTTTTTTGGAAATCAGAAGCCAAGGCTGAAACCTGTGGCTCGTGCTCGATGATTCTTTGCACACTGCACCTTTTGATGAATAGCGATAATGCAATAGCGAGGCCACATGTGTGCGTGGGTACACAGTTTTTAAAAAATGTCACATTTCCGTCCCCGCACACAGCTTCGGGTGGTGTCACCAGAGGGAAGAAACATGGAGGAGGTTCAAGAGGCACACACACACACACACACAGGAATATCTATCTCACTTCCAATGCAGCATTGAGACAGACAGGCGCACAGACGGGCTGACCCTCAGATGTGCTTCCCCAGGGGGACGGGACAAAGCTTCTTAAGCCGAATGACATTCGCTTCCAACATGTTTGCTTGCCCTCTCCACGCGTCTTGTCTCTATCGAGCCAACACCTCGCTGCTATTTTTCGAACATCAGCACAGATAAATACTGCCAGCCAGGGACACATAGGGCCAGTTTCACACACACACACTCACGCACACATTGACCTCAGAGGTTCAATCAATAAACCACCCGCAGCACTTTTCCAAAGCTTGGAAAGAGACTGTGTGTTTCGTTACTGCTCCCATTAAACAAACACGGCAATCTTTAAGACCATTAGTGATATTGCGTTGCTCTCCCTTGGAACACAGCTTCATACAGCTCAGCGACCGTTATCTTGTTTGCACAAAGGAATCCATTCTTAGCAACGTGGCCAAAAAAAGAGAGAGAGAGAGTGTTTGACCCTTCCTCAGAAAGGGGCATCGACCGTCTATTTAACGCACAACTCGTTGTAGATCAAGAAGAGGCCCACACTGAATGGAGATGAGACAAAGGAATATGTTAGAAGATCTGTGGATGCCGTGGCACCCCTGGGTTGCCCTGAGAGAGGACCAAGGTTGCCCAAAGGTCCCCTTCCAATTTTCTATGACATGCTCGGCAGTCCGAAATAACAACTGTCATACCAAGATTGGTCACTTTAAATACATTAGAGCTCTAGTAAACTCATGCTTCCATCTACTCTTCAGAATGATTCAGTATGTCCATAAGTAAATGCATATTTGCCTGTTGTGGCAAGTTGCGTCCCGCTGGTCGATGCAACATAATTTGCGATGGGTAGTTCGAATGGAGCGGGGATAGTTTAATCATCCTCCAAGATACCGAGCTCAGCGTCCCCTTTGGCACCGCATTTGGGTACAATTTTCCAAAACAGTGCGGTTTCCAAGTGACTGTGATCCTGTTGACTCGACACATTCCTTCTGTGGTTTTCCCTCGAGACCAAACGGGATCAAACCTCCGGTGAACAGATGTTTGGACCGCTGGGTGATCGGACCATTTTGCCAGAATATATACAGTTTTAAAGAATGAAAGCACACTGGGGTACTTTGAGGTTTTGGTTACACCTGGAAACCCTTCTCCCTGAATCACATGCTCCTTTTTTTGTTATGTCAAACACGACTCCCTCAGCTTTGGAAACAGCTCTCCTGACACTGTTCTCTCGGTTTAATTCTCCACCAAGACACATCGATCCACTTCTGCTTATAGGCCACTCTGAGCTTCAGCTAATCAAAGTGCCAATTAACGTAGGCGGCGGCATGCGCACCAAGCTGCAGCGGTAATCAATGGAATACTGATCTGCACGGGCACCGACTTTGTGAACTAGATGAGACAAATGGTGTCAGCTATTATGTCGTCGAGAATGATCTTTGTTCAAATTACCTTCCGTTGATCTTTTCTGTGGTATGCTCTTGTGTTGGTAATTGCAGGTCGGGTTTTGTTGACTGAAAAAAAAAAAAAGATCAAACAGGCAAATCAATGTCTCTGAATCAATGGAGATACTCCAGACACTTGTGATCATTCATTCGGTCATTGGCTTTAACTGGCAGCAAACTATTGCAGGACCAACAAAATAGGCCAATAAATTAAGACGTGTTTTAAAGGTTTGCCAAACACTCTGACAGAACTTGAAATGTAAAGATTGATCAAGGCCCCAGTATCACTATGAGGAGTAACACTCCTTATGGAGCCTCCTGGAGACCTGTGTTTAGTCCACCACATTTCTGTAATAACAACCAGATGAAGATGTTTTTCTCTGACAGTTGGTTCTGAGGACAGTGCTGCATGAAAGGTGGTCAGAGAGGGGATGGATTGAATGGATGGATGCGTCAAAAAAATCCCATAATGCAAGCCAGTATTTAACAGAATACGCGCAAGTGCACACTCCCGGTTGATTACTTTGTAACACGAACGCTGTGTTTCTATTCTACCTGGCGACCGGGATAACTTTCCAGAGTATAACATCTCTATTTAATGAACTCTTCAGTGCTCATTAAGAGAGAAACTCCTGAATATAGTATTGTATCCTATTGTTATCTTGTGTGAGTTCTAAAGGAAGTAGTGCTATGTGCACAAGGTTCCTAGCACGTTTAACAATAGTAGGACTGCACATGCATACAGCGTATTGAGAGGAGTTGAATCGCCCACACAGCCAGAGCTGCAGTGGAGCCAAAGCTGTGTATTTAGCGGAGGCCGAACAGAGCAGGGCACTTGACTAGTTCACGGTCCATCTCATCACCAAGTGTCTTTGGCTCTCTCAGGTTTTTGTCATTGTGCGGATAAACATTCGAGTGCCATGTTTGGTCACCCGGAGGACAAACCGGCCCATTCATACAGTCCAATACCCCGACGACGGATGAAAGGGGGTCACTGCAAATAAAATGCCTCTTCTGGCATTTAAAGCTCCCCCTACTTCTCTTCCAAAAAAAACCTCTCCGTCCTTTCTCTCCATTCAAACTAATTTTCTTGAGCTTTGGTATAAGACAAGGCGGTGGCGAGGAGCCAGAGTTCTGCTGCCGAGGAGTTGAAACGTGAATGCCAAGCTCTCGAGAGATGGGATTTTAAAGCTGGAATGTGGGAGGTTTGGCTGGGCATGAAAAAGATTGGACACACTGGCAGGCCTCCTTGCTCGAGATGCTGCTGGGTTCCAAATATGGCAAAGAGGGAGTTAAAACTGGAAATAATCTGAGCAAACTATATAAAACTTCAAACGACTGATAGATTTAACATAAAACATGAAAACATGAAATATTCCAATGTTCAAATCAAGCGTCCCTTTTCAAAATAAAAGGTTGAATTTGTTTGTCCTGGGAAAAAAAAGAAGAAAAAGGCAGTGTGAGGAATAAAGAGGCAAAGAACCAATTTAGAAGAAACGATTAGCAGCAGCTATCAAACAAACAATACTTTTGCTTCTGAAAACTCCCACTCCAACTCGAATCAATGCCACAGCGCTGGGCACAGTCTGGACTCAGAATCCTTCAATCTTCAAGACGATTGCCTCAAATGACGCAAAGACGTGTGCTTTTAATTCACTATCCAGCTATCCGTGGCTTCCTCCAACACCTTCCACTCCTCACTGTGACAAACCAGGAGCTCTCATGCACGCTCCGGGTCTCCAAAACCTCCCTCCGCACGCCGTTTCACTTCATTTTAGCTCAGTGCCAGTGGCTCCAGGTACGCAACTGTCACATCCTGTTGCATTCAGTAGCACCTCCCTCTCCACATGTCAGCACTGATAAGGGAATGGAGTGTGTGGAATCCATAATGGGGGGAATGGAGGGGCCGGGGCTGTTGCGAACTGCGACTACGTCCACGATCGTTGCAGTAACAGAAGTGAATAATGAATCATTCCATCCCTCGTGAAGCAAAAAGGTCAATGCAGTAACAGGACTCCTGAAAACCTAATATAGTCTTGTAACAACTTCATAAGTCATCAAATTCACTGGGGGGTGATAAAAACATACTTTTTTGTTCGACATTTTTTAATGAAAGCCATGCATTGCACATATTCTAACATATAAGGTTGTATTTCTGAGTTTCTAGGGGGGGGGATTCATTTCAATAAAACGTAGTCTTTAGTCCACATCAAAGAGATGTTTCATTTATCTTGCACTTAAGTAAGTTGTAGATTCATGCTGCTCATTCAGCCATACAAAAATCCGGCAGACTGCACCGGCATCTTATGCATTTCAGATTATTATTCAATATTTAAAGCCGTGTGTGTTTGTGTGCCGGCCTTTAACAAACCAAAGAGAACATCGCAACAGTCCGAAAATAAGTCCACAGTGAGCATGCAATCACGAATATGGCATATAGGTCAACGCACATGTTCACCAAAAACCTTTATGGTCAGCATGCAGCTTAGTTAACGTTCTATAATTGATAACGGAGTGTATATACTAGTTGTATTATTCATTGGCCATGTCAACTGTAATTCACTTCAGACACATTTCTCTGCAGTGAAGCATGGGAGGGTGTTTAACGCTGAATGAACCCTCACAGAAATTCATGCAGACCTGAAGGAATGTCCACTACTTATCATAAGAAGTTGTACTGTTCGTAATGTTCATCTTTGCAGAGATGAGAACATATTTGCATTAAAAGCCTGCAGTACAAAGCAAAGGGAGGAACTTTAATTGAGAGTCTTCCATCTGGTAGTTATGCCACAAAAAAGAAAAGTATTATTGTACAATATAATGAGCGTCATACCCCTCTGTCCATCAAAGTTGTTTCTTTTAAGGAAGATGTGAGTGTGCTTGTGCATAAAAATAATTGCTTTCTTATTTAGCATTGTCAGCTTTTGACAGCGTATAGAGCAAAGCTAGTAAGCCTGTCTGTCCTAATATATATTTCCAGACATGAAGACTTAAATTAAAGTGCATAAATCTTATGTTCCCTTTTGAATGAAACCTAAGATGCTTCCTTATCGTTTAAAAGGTTCTCTGAGCTCGCCACAGAGTCTAACGAAGCCAACAAACGAGGCCTATTATACTGACAAGCAAAGTATTTTTGCTTTATGATTTATCCGGTACAAATGTGGAACATTGGCTTCCATAATACGGTCATGAGTCCAAACAACCAATCTGTCTGTTGGCTCATGGACACGGAGAACATTGGATAATATGTTGGTATAAAGAAACAATACATGCAGCGTACAGCTAACAAGCTAGTGGTAAAACATAAACATGGCATTCTGTGAATTCTGTGTTTGAAGAAGTTATAGGTAACAGGTAATATGTAATTAGATATGACCCAATAACTACGACACAGGTACATGTATTAAATTCAGTTAACGTGCAGGAAATGTATGTGGATACATAGTGGTATTTTAGCAATTTAAAATGTTTCACTGTTAAGTAAAGGTAATTGTAAGCCATTAAAAATATGTACTTTACAGTTGTTTTATGATATTTTATTTAAACAAGCTATTGCATTTTATTGTTTACTCGTTTATTTACAATTATATTGAGATTCTTGCAGACCTAGAATTAAGCACTTGGAGCTCATGGCTACCAAAAGTCAAAAAAACGCGCATGCAGCATACCGGGTTTAAAACTAGAGACAAAGCTGTGCAAGAGCTGCACCGAGACAATGACAGCAGCAGACACGTGCATCCAACTCCCACGCTTAAACCACATGGAGCAATCAAGCCCCCGAA
Source organism: Taurulus bubalis (assembly GCF_910589615.1). Taxonomy (NCBI): domain Eukaryota; kingdom Metazoa; phylum Chordata; class Actinopteri; order Perciformes; family Cottidae; genus Taurulus; species Taurulus bubalis. The sequence continues at coordinate 8,855,028 of NC_136609.1, forward strand.
AACACCCCCTCCCCGCCCCGTCCCGACCCACTCCACCCCTCCGATGTATGACATCCCATTGTGCATGTGCTACGAGGAAGAAGAAGAAAAGGAGGAGAAGAAAAAAAGACCCGAAACCCCATTGCCTCTAAAGGAATGGTCCCAATGAAAGTGAATTAAGCAACAAAGGAGGCACTTACATTCAAGAGGCTCACATGGTCCTCCGACAGAAAAGAAGAGAAGCGTGTGCAGTGATTCCAGTCTGAGAAAACAATAGTGAATAACCTTGAAGAGAGGAGAGAGAGAGAGGAGAGAGAGAGAGGTGGTGAAAGTGATGGGAGAGACGGAAAAGAAAGGTGAGAGGACGCAGATCCATGCATCCACACACCACAGCGTACTCGCAAATCAAAACACTTAGGATCTTTCCTTGCATCTCCCCTCCTCCTCCTCCTCCTGTTCAGCCTCCCTCCACCCCCTCCACCCCATGCCTTCGGGTTTTACTTGTCATGTGTTCAGGCTCAGTCAAGCGTGAAGCGGGCTGAGGAAACCGGCGCTGCAAGTGCTTCGTCCAGCGGTCGGGTAGCTCATGCTTATGTTACGTGGAACATTGAGCTTTCTTGGACGCGTCCGTGAGTTTGATCCAGAGCAGATGGATGGCGAGGCAGGAGGCGATATCCCGTGTCTTGGCTTGCCCATCACACCTCCCTGGGATCCCGTCCTAAAAATAAGAAGAGAGAGGAAAAACAAAGCATGTCTCCTGTGGTAAATGTAGATTGATCCCCTTCAGAGGCATGTGTCCAGTTTCCAAAAACAGTTGGCTGCAACTTCACATCTCAGCTAAGTCGGTCCCAAAAAAAAGATAATGAAAGCCCCAAACTGCAGACACATTCACATTGCCTCAATTCAATTAAATGAAGGGCTCTCTTGCTGTGCATTTGCTGATTGCACAAAATGTTCCGCTCCATGTATCTTTTTTGTTTCTCCCGCTGAACGACCTGATGCAAAACGTCTGCATTTTTTGGTAATGTTTGCAATTTGTCCAGCTTTTGAGTCGCTTTTAACTTTTGGTGGTCGTCAGCCAAGGGAACAGAAGCACAGAAGCAGCGGGATCAGCACACGTTCTCATATTCAAAGTCCACAGATTAACTTTGACCATTTTGGGCTGAAACTGTGTAATAAATAATAAAAAGATATGTATATTATTTAATTTGCCATGAGCTGTAAATCTGAGCCGTCTGAAAATGAAAGGATTGCAAATCATCAATGGCGTTGCTTTTGGAAAGAAGGAAAAGTCTTGGAATTAACATGGACACCAATATAGAACACTAAAGCTCAACAAAGCAGACCATTGGAAATATTTGAGGCAAGTTTTTTCTGGACTCCTACAGAGTCTTGGGTCTATTACTCTTATGTTGTTTTAATTATATTCTATGTGTTTAAGACAAAGCTACGCTCTCTGTTTGCTGATGATATCATTGTGTACATACATAATTAAATGGCAATCAGTCCAGTAGTTTTTGAGATATTTCCGTCAGAACCAAAGTGTCAGACGGACCAATTGGCATTGCCATCTCTAGAGCCACGACGCAACCTTGGCTCAAGGAAAAGGAAAAGTTTTACCTCAATTGTTTTCTCACCTGTGTTCAAGAACAGTTCATAAGGAGTTTAGCCAACATCGTTTTGCTAAGTTATTTATTGTGTGCTAGCACAATGCTGGCTAACCTTTTGTTTCACAGATGGAAAAAACGATCTAGATATATGATCCTATTGTCATCTGTTCTTAAATCATAAACACAGGAAAGAAGACCATTTAGAACTGACTCAGAAAAAGGATGAGCAGAATGTTCCACCACCGCGTAAACACATAAATAAAATATGGAGGATGCCTTAATGTAGCTGGTTTAGATTCATCATGGTACCCAAGTGTGGACCCTCCGTCGTCATGGTAACAGGTTGTTGTATACTGTACGGGGAAAGATCGTAACCCCTAATGTAAACCGAGGATTGCCTTCGGAGTCAACAGCCATGTGGAACCTTGTGGCAATACATTGCAATTCCTTTACCATCATTAGGTTAACATGTTACAAACAGATGTAACTGCTTGTGAAAGGAGTGTCTCGGTGAAGGGCTTTCTCAAGTTAATAGCATAGCAAGGGTTAAGTAGAACTGTGTGGGCATGTTTGCTTGACTGACAGTTGTCTCAGACGTTCACACTCAAGTGTGACATTTACCCCCACCTCCGCTTCCCCCAGCATTCGGATTATTTTAGTAGCTCCAGCTAAAGGTGGCGAGAACAGATGAATCCAAGCTTCAAAAACATTTAAACCTGAAAAATGTCAAGACTTCAAAACATTTCTCTCCAGTCTGTGGCAGAAAAGATGTATTTTGGGCTCACACACCGCTTTACTCTGATGTCTCTGACGACAAGGCGGGTCAGTACGCTGCAGGAAGCACGGGCCAGTGACATGAAATGGAACTCAAATCCGCGAAGGATCCTTTTCTTTTCGGTTTGCATCATCTTACGGTCATTATGCAGCCAGAACCAACATGTCTGGAAGAGGAATGCGTATCGCAAAGATGAACCCATTTACCCACAGTGTGAGTAAGGAAAGCAAATTTGGAGCCCCCCCCTCCTGCTGACAGTGGTTAGGATTTGGATGACCTAAGCTGTTCCAACAGTCCCTAACAACATGATCAGCAGCTCAGTCAAGCTCCACCAGGGAGCATAAGACCTGCTGATGAGGGCTGGCATGGCTAATCATCTGCTTCAGTGCAAGTGGGAGGAGGGGGGAAAAACAGATTAAAGTGAATATTGAATGTGCTACGAGAGAACTTCTTCATACTCCGTGAAGATTACAGAGGATGTAGAGCTGATATTCATGTCTGTATTGCGTCTCCCTCATGCCAATACGGGCATGTGGGGAGATAATCTTGAGATGTGCTGGCTTGCTAGGGAAGTGGTGGGATAATCTTACAAGCCACCCAGAAGAAGGTGTTTGGTTCTCTTTGTGTATCATCTTGGTTGGGTTATGCATGTGCATCCCTTTTTTGTATTTTCGCTGACAGGACAACCCACCCAGATGGCCTTTCTTGCTGGATTGGAGGTACAGCGTAGTTCTCATGAGACGTTCAAAGACATTTTTCAAAGCTTGTTTGTGTGGGTTGCAGCTGTCTCTATTTCTCCCCGGAGCTCAAGGACCAGTCCTAATATGTTCCATGCCAACCTCTGGCACTTTTTAATGCCTTCATGCTTTCTTTGCTGCGGCGGAACATCACAAAAGACCTGTTGTGTCTTACATTACTTCTACCTAAGAGGTGAGCGGGGCAGTGTAGCAGCTGAGTCGGGCTGTTGTAGTTTAAACTTTTGTCACACATCCAGTTCCGATGGAAATGGTGAGGAAAAACACCTATGACTCATGCACATGTGAACAAAAACAAGATGTGTGTTTGAAATACATCCAGGTGACCTGGTTTGATTAAATGTCTCCATACATTTCTACACCTAAATAACAAGTTGATCCACTATACTTGTTGGTGTGAAATGAATGCACCCTGGACAGTCTTTTCCCCCCAACTGAGTGTGAACATGGTGTGAAGTTTAAGAGCAAAACTAAAGTTGCAAGGTCAGGAACCGCCACCAGTCACTAAGAAGAACCCCAAAGGAAGCTGCAGATTAATTACATCTTGCCGAATGACGTGCGGCCACTCAAGTGTTACAGCTGCCTCGCTGCGTCAAGGAGCGCAACCGCCCCTCATATACAGCCGGGGTTTGGCTTATAACCTCCAAAAGTACTGGACATCAAAGAGAATAATGAATGTGGTTGATATGTTCCCGTGCACACACACACACACACTGTTCACTGTACACAGCTTGAAAGTGAAACAAGCGGGTCAAGGCTGCGTTTAAGTGAGCGTCAGCAGCTTTGTGTTCCCTGCCCAATCTCCACAGGCAGGAGGTCAGCGCTGTACCAGGAGGGAATCACTGACACACATCCACCGTCTGTTGACCCATTTAGCCCGTCCGTACAGGAGGAAAAGACAAAGACAATGTCGCTGGTGACTTCACTGTCGTTGACATCATGTCCGAGCTACTACTGCTATTTTACCTGCAACGAAAAAAAAAGACATCGCCCTTAACCACTTCAAAACCAATCCCCCCTTCGGGGGGGCAGACTGAGTGATCGCTATATACAACTGTAAATCATAGCTTGTTTTATGAAAAGAAAGCTCGAAAAATGCTGTACTTGGATGTATTGAACACCGTAAGTAATATAGAAGTGAAATATTTGGTTTGGTACATGAGCAAATTCAAATGTCACAAATGTGCCCCAATGCACATTTTGAAGACCTCGCCTGAATTGTCTCTAACTTTGTTCTGCTTCACTTCATCAAAGTCAACCTTTGCAGAGAGAATGTTCACATGTTGTGCTATGATTTGGGAGAAGTTTACATCTGACTGCTGAATTATTTCAAATAAATAATCATCCTGAAAGTGATTTTTTTCTAGGCAGACCTGAAACTTTTAATTTTTTTTTCTGTGTCATCTTCATTTACTCTTAACCAGTAACATATCGACTGATATTTACACATCTGAACAAAATCTCACATGTACCTTTTATTATAACACCAAAATTATTCAAATAGCCCTATTGGTTGCAGAGATACACCCTTTTAAGTTTGGGTATGCAATTTTCGAGCAGATGCCTAAAAATAGGTTTGGTTTTCAAAGTGTTGGAGAGTTACATTTTAGCTGAAAAGGGAAAGAGACAGTAAAGGGAGAACATGATGGCGACAGGTTTCAACCTTTTATTACTCTTATAACTTTTATGACTGGGTTTTTTCAGGAATGGATTTTAATGATAATGTTTATTGTTCACTTCCTTGCAGCCGAAATAAAAAGCAATCAAGGCTCCACTGCAGACAGATGTTCCTTTTACTGTCTTCAGGGCATGAGGAGAATGCACACTAACTTGTTATTGTCATATGCATTTAAATATGGAAGGATCGCATGAGTCATTGCATAAATATTTCACATAGCGTATCAGCTGAACCGCTAACAACAAGCATTCTGCCGCGTTCTGGCCCGGAGCGTCACGGCTACAGGGCTGCCGAGAGCGACGAAAGGGCCGCCCAAAAGGAAATGAAATGTTTTGTTCATACATATTTGGGAACAAAGAAAGTGATGCTTTTTGCATCATATGTTTGAACAGAGGCAGTCGGACCTCGGTCAACAGCGTGGGACAAACAAACTCTCCCGTTTCCTCAGTCTCTCCCACACAAGGGGTCTCCTTAAATAACTCGGGAGAAATCAGCATGCAGTTGCTGAGGGATGACGCAAAGCACAGAATGTCCTCAGGCACTCATCGTCATAATAAGTACATTATCATAGCAAAGGGAAAATTAGTTTAACTCCCAGATATTTATTGCCTGTAGTCCATGGACCGATGCCTGGGTGACCTATTTGCTCCTATTAGTGCAACATGTCTAAGTTTATTGTATTATGTTGAAGCGTATGAATCCAGCGCCATAATATTTTGTATTAACATGAAAGCCTGGAAGGTTTTCACAGGGAGATCATTATATTCAAAGCCACATAGTTGGACTGATAAATTCCCATTAAACTCCACTGCCAAAAACAGAAAAAGGATGACTTTGTTAAAAAGAAGTAAATTGGGGTAAAATGCTTTTAGGCGGTCAGAAAATAACACAGGTGTCCGCCACGTTTTTTAAATTTGGTGCCTATAGAAACGTGTCCCGTGGCTTTTGAGCAGTGTGGCTGCACAGCGTGAGCATCAAAGAGCAGCTTGTTCCAGTTCTACTGTATTACACGCAATGCGTCGGCCCCGCCTCTTCAAACTATGTGAAAATAAATAAAAGACGGACCTTTCTGTTTGTTAACATTTGTCACTTGTGTCTTCGCTAATCATCGACAGGCTGTTTCGTCCTGAGCCCTCCGTGTCCTGGATATTCGGCATCGTAGCTGCAATGCAACAGCCACAGAAGAAGCTGCCATTTGCACTCTGCCTGTCCAATGCCCGGTCCTCATGTGGCTTTACCACATGCCGCATTGCTCTGCATGCATCTGCCTCCTTCCCTGAGCCTCCAGGGCTGCGGGCGACGCCTCGGGGCTTTCGGAACATGTGTAGGGGGAAGGGCGAACATGTCATGGCCGCTTACAGTGTGCCAGCTTCCCATGCCCGACTCCCTCAACCCACGAGTCCGCCTGTAAGAGCAGGCGGCGAGACTCAGCTGTGAGGAGCGAACAAGCGAGCTGACCTGGAAAAAGAATGCCTTTACTCTGAGGGGCCCACAGGGTTTAAAGGGCACTGTATAGCGGGGCGGCTGGCAGGGCTGAACGCATCGGCAGCATCGCTACCCATCAGCCCCGGTTGTGTTTGCTCAACACGCACTGCTGTTTTAAATCCGATGTGCAGGAACTCAGACGCCAGCCCACACACACAGAAGACAGTAGCTGTGCTGCGGTTTTGCACAAAGATTTTGCTTTCCTCCAGACTAAACCCAGATATTATAATAGTAAGTGAAGGACTCGGAGGACACTTAAAGACCTACGAGCGTCCCCATGGCTCTCGATCTCATTAGATAACTGAACACTTGCAAGGCTCTGTTTTAAAGGGCTACATCCTACTGCTTCCTTCTCGGAGCGTGCGCGGTAATTTAATTAAGTCCACTGGCTTTTTTAAAGGGCAACTGCTAGAACCAACGCAATTAATAAAATGGGTGACTCCTCTGCTCTCTGTTGCTCTTTGTTCCCCTTTCCTCATTTCCGTGGCCCGGCACAATTCCCTCTCACGGCCCCTCCGACTTGATTTGCATTTAGAAAAGTCAAATCTGACTTCTCGCCCTTTAATTATTCATAAACTTTAAGTACAAAGTAAATAGGAACATGAAGAATACCGCAAGTGGAGTTCTGACAAAGCGTCTCTTTTGTGAATTTAGTGCAGGAATCATTCGTATGCAAATCATCTTTATTGGCTCATTTGAGTGGCTCTACGGCACGGTCTACAGCATTTGGCTCAATGACGAGCGGCGGTGTAAATGCTGGCGTGTTAGAATGTGTCTCTGACACCGCCGCGGTCCTCCAGGAGTCGACTTATCCTTCTCAAATGTCAGCGTTAAACTGATGATGTCGCTTCCAAAATGGTCGCTCCTCTTTGGGATTTGTCTCTAAAAGTGCGGGTTATTAGCAGGCTGGCTGCGGATCATAGACGGCGCGGAGCTCCCATAGGACAGTTCAAAGTGTAATGAGGTTAATTAGCAAGAACACGACCTAGACTAAAGAAAACTACTCATAATATACAGTTTAAGATGTGTGGGTGATTCATAACTTGTTAATTTAAGAACTATAAGTCAAACAATACAGTTATTTTTCATCTAAAGTAGGCTAATATTTTGGTGATTCCTGAAAGTGATATTTCTTTGTACTGTGTCTTAAAACATAACAATATAAAATTCTAAAAATCAAATCCGGATCTGATGAAAATGATAGATTACAAGTACTGTTTTCTCTGATAAAAAAAAATATTCTGTTATCCGTATTAGACATGAATTATTGCACCTTTTATTCTCTCTCACACACACACACACACACACACATGCACACACATATGGCATTAATAGTTAAGTTATTGTGTGATTCTCTGTCAAGGCTGAACTACTCTCCAACTTTTTATTACCCCTAAGACATCGGCTAATATATCACATGAAGCTAAAATGCAGAGGTCGATGCACAAAAAGGGCAAACGCTGTTAGAATGTGGAAAAAATCAGATCTGGATCTCCGTGACTGATACATCAACATTTATACAACAGAATCCAGCCAGAAAGCACTGCATGACACACACACACACACACACACACACACACACACACACACACACACACACACACACACACACACACACACAGAGGTCCATAAGGGGTGTTTTGAGGATACACTGTTCATGCAGCCACCAGTAGAAGGTCAGGTTCCCCACGGCGGTAAAGAGAGAGGTTCTAAGGTCAAACATAGAACAAGCACACACACAGAGACAGGAACAGAAAATATGCTCTGTGTGTGTGTGTGTGTGTGTGTGTGTGTGTGGGTGGTTTGTGTATGTGTGGTCAGTTATTAACATGAGCGCACATTACTTTATTCGTGGTCTTGTCGTGCGTTGCTGTACATTTCATCATCTTGTTTTTTGAGTCTATACGCCGCACATGTGTGGCACTGTTGACACACATGCTGGGAGGATTATTAGTCTGCCAACCTCGCTGTATAAACCAACATCTGTTTTCCATCGCGTGTCTTCAATTTTGTATCTCCTCTCACCTGCTTTGCAAGCATGCACAGTACATAAGGCTGTGTGTGTGTGTCTCTCAGCAGGTAAGTCAATTTTTTATGTTGTAGTCCATGAGGAGGTCACTTGTGTACTTCATTTGCATTTCCAATTCATTATTTAAAGTGACAGCAGTCGGTTCTAATTTTAAGCTTGTTAATCAGTCCTTGGGAGGTTTATGAATCCGAGCTGCAGGATTAGTTCAGACGGCAGCAGCTTCCGCTGCGCTGCCCCGCCGGGTCCACGCTGGGAGCCAACGCCGACATCCACGCCGCTGGAGCCCCAGCTGGAGGGAAGGGAGGCGCTGGAGAACCGGAACCAGGACTGCATGGGGGGTAGACTGTCAGACCAATTGCTGCAATAAAATGAGAGGTTCTCTGAGACACGACCACTTCTGTCCACAGGGACCGCCAAAGTCAGCGCAAAATGAATGTTCTATATACAGAAGTAGCTTCTATATTTACAGATATAGTCGTTTTTTTATTGTAACTGCGACTGGTTTACTTCCTTTGATTGTTATTGATTATATAACAGCTATTATTATCCATCATATGATTTCAACTGCACTCGACGTTCAACGCTTCGTTTTCTGTAGTAGGTCAACAAAACATAAAGGTATTCTGTTGCCACAGCATAAAATAGCATTTCTATATTTGCTTTATCGTCCACCTCTAAATTCCCAATTGAGATCATGTTGAGAGCTTCTCAAATAAAAAGCCAACCAGGGCATCCACTTCCCCGCATGTATATTTCATGTTCTCTGATTCCTGTACTGTATTTCTACATCTGTATAAGTCTATTTTTCTACTCTCACCAAGCAGGTCCTCCGAACAATGCAGCCTCTGGCTCTTAGGAAGCATTAAGGTCTGTCAGATGAATCGGAAAAATCACGCTTGGAGAGGGAATGAAAAGCTCTCAAAAGCCACATGAAATCTTAAACACTTTTTCAGAGCTTTTTTTCTCCTCTTTTTATTCGGAGAGCGGCGCTAGCATTGAAACAAACTTGAAGGTCTCGCTCTGTGTGTGTATACAATACTTGGTTTCTGTTTGTTGCTTCAGATCGGTCAGAAGCGTGGGGCGTCGCCCCGCTGACAGTCAAAGTGTGAACACAGTTTAGAAGTTAGCGTCGAATGAAAGGAGTTCGGTTTTGTCGCTTAGAATGCGTGAAAAGCGGTGAATATGCACGGTGGTATGAATAAGTTAAAGATTGCACTTTTGTCACATTGATGCCTCAGAGAAATGTTGTATTTTTTCCCCGCTGGAGAAGGCACTCCAAGTAAATTGAGGTCCAGGTCGACTCATGTGAAAATCTTGCACTTTACAGAGATAAAAATCCTGCATCACTGTCACATTATTCTCCACCTAGATTTTCCACCTGTCTTCACTTCTGTGCTTGAAAATATAAAGTTGGGTTGGATGGTGTCTTACCTACTTTGTGCCAACTCAGTGGACCTTATGAGGTGCTTAATCTTCTTTGGCTGTTTTAAGCGCTGCAATTTGGTATTTGGCCTGTTAAAGTGTGTGCTGCCCAATTTTGAGTAAACCACAACTTGTTAAAAAGCGCAGTTGGTAGACACAGCAAGGTCATTCACACACTCTGTTATAATAGTAGAACACATGAGACGCATCAAACCTTTTCTATCCATAACCCCTTTGTGTTTTTCTTTAAAAGCTTCATAAACTGAAGGATGTTTACAATGGAACTGATCCCAGCATGCCTTTCTTGAACTCAACCTTCCCACCATCCGCGTTAAGCTGTTGAATCCAAAAATCCTTTGAAATACTGAAAATATCTTTCAAACATGTCTGGCAGGTCATTCACAGGGCAATGTATTCAAACCTGTCCTAAAATTAGCTCCACCACAAAGTTTGCTCAAAATCTTCTTGCGAGTGTTGATTTAATGAGCTTATATTTTTGGGCCGTTGCCCCCGATATGGAAATGTCTTTGGCAGATGTTGCATCCTCACCCGCTGCACTTTCTCCGGGCATGCAGATCCGGTACAACGTCGCAACGGGCTGTTCCCACCGCTAATGAAGACGCCGCACACATGCCAGGGCACTTCTTCTGCATGTGAACATGCCACAGGTCAGATAGGCGGCCCGTTTGAAGCAAATGCATAACTTTGGTAAATGTGGAACTGATGTTCAGATCTGTTAGGAGAGAGGCAAAACATCTGTTTGTTCCACTATTGGCCTTCTGCTCCTCTGAAGCATGTGGACCCGCAGCGCAGAGGATGTCATGCGAAGCTTTATCCCTCAAACACTTCCAATCTGTGAAACATGAAGGGACAAAAAAACATTTCTGAATGAAAGGTAAAACCTTTTAATTATACCTTCAGTGATCAGACACACACGTTTAAGCTCATGAAGAAAAAGGCTAATCCTTTTTTGGGGGGGGGGGGCTTTTTGGTTTGTTGGGCAAGACTCAAATACACACACACACACACACACCATGTTAGTCACTTTTTCCACTGGATTTCCAGGAGCCTCTGGCTGTCTTAAGCAGTTTACCGGCAACTATTCACGAACAATCTTCACCAACTTTTCCAGGAGTCATATTCTGTCTAAACATATAGAGTCTTAAGCATGAGGGGAATACCCAACCCGTCACATACAGACCCTTGGTCAGGACCCCTTGGCATTACTTTTTAATCCACTGGGCACTGGTGGCACTGAGGTAAGTTAATTTACGTTCTTATGTAGGCTTAAGCAACACAAGTTAACGGTAAATGTTGCGACATTTCTAGGCTCTAAGGAGGGCAATGTTGGATTGTCATGAAATGTTGTACAGTCTCAGCACTTTGGTGATCCCTTCACTTTCCATCTAGCGACAAGTTTATTTGCCCAATACGTTCGTTTTTGAGGTATGTGCCCATGAGCCAATGTCATTCCACAACAGTCTTGTCAGCTTTGTCATCGTCAGCATATAGTCTCAGAATGCTGACGTTGTCATTTACCTCAAACCAACGCCGTGGCTCCAGCCTCACCGAGCCAGTGGCATAGCTGTAGCCACCCAATTATGGTCTGATGTATTGTATCAGAACTCAAAGTAAGCACAAAAATATGTTGTCTGTAACAGTCGGCTTTGTGACCTAGAAAGCAAGAAAACCTTTGCTGTAATTCTATCCGAGAACGTTTGTCTCAGCATGTATAATTTGGTTAAATAAAAGCTTGAACTATCGCAGAAAAAATATACATTTGCATGGAATTGCAGCTTGTGTGGGAGCCCACAAAGACTGTATCCCATTCTTTGGCACTTCATTCAGATACAGAGTGACACAGCATACTGAGGTCCTGGGAAAAAGCCCGTCGGACACAAATTGTTGGCAGATGTGACTTGAAATCAGTGGGCTCGCCCTCTTAAACTCTGACCAAATGATCACCTTGAATTTCCATCACAAATTGACAGACTGAATGTTTGACACATGCATGGCTACGGCAACTTGCGATCATCATATGGTAAACAATGAGACGCTCGCGCTCTGTCGGGGAAATGGAAAGGCCTGGATGCTGACGCAGTCGTTTCGGTGAAAGACCACAGATGTGGTCGACACACCCTGCTAAAAAAACCACACGCTGGATATTTCCACTCACTGAGGACATGGAGAATTTAAACTTGACTACTACAGGCTAACCTGAAAAAGTAAAGGAGCAGGATTGTATCTAACATTGATCGTACGTCTTTTGCTTTGATGCCTAAGGGGAATAAATAATGCAGCAGTGTTCTTGTAATGCTCTTAAGGTATTACAAGCTAGGTTTTTCTAAAAGCAACCTGGTGCAAAGAGAAAAGTATCTGTGCCTTTTGCAAACAGGGTTTTCATACAGTAGTAGTCGACAACATTCTTAAATCGGCTCTGCTTTCCTGTCATGTATCATCTAACGACCAAACACTTTGCTCGGGAACGTGGCAACAAAATATTTAAAAAGTCTGAATATGAACACTATGTCTCCCTCCATCAGCCATGAACACTAATTCCTTATAAGCTGCATTTCAGGTATGACTGCAGACTTTACCCCGCACCTTGAAGAAGGCTGTTTGTGCCCGATTTGCGTGAGTTATTACCAAGCTGTCTTAACACATGATGAAAGGCTTTTTTAATGTTATGCTGGAGGTGTTAGTGCCTTGGACCTTCATTCTTTTAGAGAACCTTTGTGTGCTCTAGCAAATACCACTCTATCACACTTGTTGGAACGTCCAAGCATTTTGACTTATCCTGCAGGCTCTTTGAGAGCTATCTATCCAAGGACAGACAGGGCTTTTTCATAAAGCTGTTAAAGAGAATGCAAGAATAGGTTTGAGGTTAGAATCTTTTTTAAAGTAAAACAATTGAGATCAAGCCACGGGATGTATTTGATGATGACTTTAAAGGGATTTTTATCTGAATTCACACTGTGTGCTTCCGTGCTTTTGGAGTCCTCATCTCCTGCTAAAAACCTGTCTTAGTGACACAGAAGAGCTAGCTGTCCATGAGAGCCGTAACTTGTCATTTATATGGTGCTGTGCAGGGCATTTTAATGTCAAGACATTAATTCTGAGACATTTGTAATATAGCTGTAAACAAATAGCGCTCTGGCCGAGAAGATCAGCAGACATTAGTCATCTCGCTGAAATCGGCCCGCTTTATTGATTGCCTGAAAAGAAGATTGCTTGCTCGATCGCTGCAGAGTTTCAGCCTCGCATTAGCTGACCTTGTCCTTGCAAATCTACTGCCAAAGGCCCTTGTCATTTATAGACCTTGCTCTTGCTCCTTGAACAAAAAGCCGGTTGCAGATATCTCACTCGGTGTGCATATAAGAAGAGAATTAATGGGAATTGCAAAAACAAAAACATTTTGTCTTGATAGCTTGATTATATGAATTATCTGAATCCCAGCATGGCAAGGCTTCTAACCAGAGACAACTAAAAGTGACGAATGTTGGCATTGGACATAAATCTTGCCCTGCAGGTTCATCCAATACATTTTGCCTGTAAATTTGCAAAGTCAAAGGATCACCAAAGTGTTTAAGGTTCATGATCATGGGTACAATAGTTGAACTATTTCACCCTCGGCCAAAGTGTGGAACTGATAGACAGAATGACCGACTTCGCTGCCTCTAATAGCCTTACCACTATTGAGGCTAAAAATAAAAGCAAAGGATCGTATAGGAGATCATGTCTCGGTGGGGGAAAGCCCATGTAAAGCGAGACGTGCCGTAACCAAAAAAGCTCGACTGTAGATTACAGGCTTCCGTGGTTTCCATGCCTTACGGTTGAGTAATTCATGAGGAATCCTTTTCTTCTCTTCAGTGAGAACCTGGAGGAAGACACTTGGAGAAAAATGAAAATGAAAAGTTGAGGTTGGCAAAGATGGAAGAAGTGGAGAACAGACGACACACAGTTCAGCAATGAAATATTAATATGCCCACTGCGTATTGGTATGGGCATCTCTGCACTTTTCTGTCGGACTCATTTTCCGTTGTAAAAAACAGAAGCATGCTTATATTGCACTCTATGTATGAATCCGTTAAATACATTCTCACAAACCCATTTTTTTTACTGCAGGCACGTACATTTTTGTACAATTTCCTCAGGCTTCATAAACACAAGGCTTACTGGCTGCGGGACAATGAAAATGTAAGTAAGTTTCCCCTTCCGAAGAAAAGCAAAGGCAGACACTTCCCCCTGGAAAAGCAGCAGTGAATTCAGCAGCCGTGTGCTGGAATGTTTGGTGATGCTTGATTCTTCTGATATGCTGGGCACAGAGTGGGAGGAATGGGATGACATGGAGGTGGAAAGATATTGAGTTGCAGAAATGGAGGCGTACAGGGAGGAGAAGCACAAGTCATATGTGTTACCAAATTACTATTCGGGAATTATTTTACACTCTGACAACAGCAGCATATGTTAAAGGTTCCATCACTCCAAGACCAAGACAATTAAGGGGTATAGGAGAAGAAAGGCAACAAGGTATATCCTTAAAAATGACGGAAGAGGCTCTGGAGGTGGAAGGAGGTGCAGAGGAGTGAGATAGCACCAAGCTCAAAGAGCATCAGAAGTGACAGCCAGGTTCTCATATCCTATAATTATAGCTCTCCTCTCGCACAGTTGCTCTCCCTTTCCCTCCACTCGTGCCCTGTCATCTGTAATTCCCATACTACTCTTCCCTTTGCCTCCCCATGCTCCTCCTGGAGGGAATCGGGCCACTTGACGTTTGTGCTCACCCATGGGGAAAGCTCTGCGGGTCAAGTCCATCTCCAGACGGCAGAAGGGCCGCTGTTTTGTCACACACAACTGCTCTTGCAAGGCAAAACTCCAACTGAATTCCAGCTGAGAGATGTTGGTAGCTCGGGGATTGTAATCTCTCTGTTGGGACATGTTATTTTGTAGTTTTTCAAGATTCTATGTGACACATTTTAAAGCAGACATACAACATTTTAGGAATGAAAAGTCAAGCTCAACTTTCCGCTGACATCAAATATTGCCCCATTTACTGTTGAAGTCTTTCCTGCCTGTTAGTATTCAGCTATTCCAAGTTCGGAAAACCAGTCTTGACGTAAAGGACCCCTTGTGACTTGACTACGCCCAATAATATCTCCATGTGGCATAATATTCGCAATAAATCAAATCCGATGCACCAGTCCAGGTCACTTCTTTAGAGTCTTGTGCAAGTATGTGCAACTTGAGACAAAAACCAAACAGTGAAAAAAGAAAGTGAATACCGGTACCCGAATATCAAAATTGAAAACCAAATACCCAACACGATTATTCGCGTCTCGCCCTCACTTCCAGGCTTCACATTTCCAATGCGTCACTGCTGGTTTGTCTTGTTTTGGAACCATACTCACACCTGCAGCTTTCTCACCTCACGTGGTGTGTCCGTCTATCCAGGAAAAAAAAATCTCCATTCACATCCCACAACAACTTTTCGGTGGTGAATCAATATTTCACAATGTCTCCCCGGGCTTCAGAGGGCCTTCACCAAACAATAGGATCCTGACCTGCATTATTCATCCCTCACTCATTCACTCCTCTCTGACTCGGACACACCGGGGAATTCAACTTCCCCAAACTAAACTTCAGATAGGAAAACCTTTCAAAACATCTGCCCCTCCATCCTCCAATCTCCGTGGTATTTTGGAGTGGCCTTGTACCATCCCTAATAATGTTAAACCACGTTGAATAATGCATCGCTGGTTCATTCCTCACAGTCGGGTCATGACAGAAGCCTCTCGGTTCCACCGAATGTCAATGTGTAACGCAAACCAAATTCAATGGGGATTTACAAATCTATTGTGATTTATTTTCCAGTTGCTGGTCAAAACAAACACCATGGACCAAGTTTGCAAACAAATCCAATTGTATCGGGAATGTGTAAAAATCCATCTCACATCAGTCAGAGATACAGATCTATATTTAGAAGTACTCCAATCATCATAAAATCTAACTTTGGGGATCCAATCAGCGTAACTCAGTTATTACAAAACGGCTGAAATACTGCCAGCAGATTTTTAATGAACTTGACATTAAATGCTTCATGGCTTTTAGTTGGTTTCCACTAATGTCTTTTCATAACGTGTAATTAGGCACGGACTTTAAATAATGTGTGCGTGCAAAGGTTCCTAACAGAGGAGATGAGGATAACAGCCTCAATCAGTGTATTATCTCTGCTGCAGACCATTACCAAAGCTGGCGATCTAATAGCCTCAGAATTAGATGTGGAGCTGATTGCGCATTGATTATAAGTGAATGAGGGCAATGGGATGTCGATCGCAAACATCCAAAAAGACTTTAAAGAGCGTGGGGAGATTTTGTAAATGCAAAGATGTGTCAGGATGTATTTTCCCCATTAACTGTGTTCCGTTAACTTAACCTAATCTTACAATGTTTATTGTAAAAGTAAGGTCCGACCACAATTAAAGCACCTTACGTCTCTCTGGAGGTCTCTTCAGTCAAAGATGGGAGGGCAGGAACAAACAGACCCACATACACATTCACCTCACGAGTGCTGAAATCTTTCCACTGATCACCTTTATGTAAAATAGCACCCTAGGACTTAAGAAGTGGAGAAAGAAAGATGCAATGGAGAAGCCGTTACACTTCTACGCCTGCAGAAGCATCAGCATTTTGTTATTTGTCTCTGTCCTGGCCTCACTGCAAGGCCACTACAGCATGAGCAACACCTGCTGGTGAAAGTTGGACACATGTTGCCATGAGAAATCAAACTCCTCCAGAGCCAAACAAGCACAGGGAGACCGGGAGGAAACACAGAATAGGTCCCTGCTCCCTGAAAGAGAGGTGACGGGACCTCAGCAGGGCTCTCTTTGGACGGCGGTATCGCAGGACTCGAATGCGCCAATCGAAAACCAAGTGGCCAGCTGTGATGATGTGCCAGAGACCAACTACAGAGGGGGCCTTCTCGCTATCGCAGCTCTGCACACAGCCCAGCGGAGGGTTCGACAGGAACCAGCTGGCAACCACGCTCGGAGGCTGATCCGTTAAAAGCCCACTTGGATGCTCAGTTCATCGAGATTTTCAAAAGGGCCCTTTCAGAGACTCCTTCAAAAAAAAATCTGCCTGACAACATTTCTGTAACAGACCAAACAGGGCTAAAAGAAATATTTGTAGAAATGCACCTCCTGCAAACACAGCTGGAGATGGATTAAAAGGGCAATTTAAGGTTCATCAATGAAGACGCTTCTGTTCGTTTACACCACTACACATTTTAAACTGCGCTGATTTAGCAGACTAATTTAAAAGCCCCAAAAGCGGACTCCTCATCTGCAATTTATAATCCAAATGATTTATTCAGCTACTATAATTTATTCAAGTAGATTTATGAATGACTAACAAAGATCCCCCAGTTTCTCTCTCCGACACACCGTGTGAGTCACCAGCCACGCAGATTTGACAGGATATGGGGTGAAATTACAGCCGTCAAGGACGGCAGTGTGATGTCCTTCACATCTGGCTTCAAGTATGCTCTGCATGTGCCCTTATGTTATGCATGGGTGCAACACGCGTGTGTCTAAAAGCAGCTTGTGCTGTGCAGTTTGGGACTTTTCACTGTGAGGCACAACCACTTGCAGACTATCAATACCCTTGTCGGGCCCGTTTCAGCGTTCTGATTGCACCTGGTATATTTAAAACATCTTGAATCACGAGTCTGTAAGCACTGAGGGAGGTTGGTCCGTCTGACGTACAGGAATGTACAGGAATGTTTGCAACACAGCGATCAGAATCAATGGCAAAGAAATCAGTTGCATGACCAGATCAACACGGACAGCAACCGTGAAGCGTGACCTCGTTCGGAATCCAGCGGACTGGAATTAACGAATTGACTGTGAATATGTCAGTATTTTCTTTTTATAGAACAGGCAGATGTGGGTAGTTGATTGGTCAATTACTTTCTATAAGTATGAGCCGCTGAGAGAGGCCGTGTGTGGGTGTTGATGTGCATGTGGACATGTGTACAGCATGCCAGAACGCTCCTGAGGGCAGATCAACCGTGGTTGGGTGGGCAGTGTCCTACTGTCACATGGCCGCACTAGTGACATGCATGAATATACAAACACTGGGGATCGTAAAGCATCTTCTGGGCCCTTGCTGAGGTATAACAACGCATGCACATGCAGAGTTTAGTCATTTTGTTTTGCCATCGTTTTGACATTTGTGTTTTTATGTCATCGCAGTCAACTTGACTCATCTGAACTGATATTTGATTGTTATCAATAGATCTTTGTTCATTTTCATCTATGGCAACACCTCCTTGTTGATTGATACATGAAGATAAACCGGGGGTAAATTCAATTAAGAACCAATACCTAGGTTGAGATGGAACTCATTACCTCCACCAATGAGGTCGTAGGTTGGGTCCCATTTGGTATTTTGCTTTGTTTTATCTATTGTGCTAGCGACAGTAGATCATATTTTCATGACATTTAGTTGAAAGTTAGGAAATGTTGCACTTCAGTGTGCATATGAGGAAATACCCAATGCTAGCTTGTGGTGAATTTAGGAGAAATCCACAGACACAAATAGACAAACACCTGAATAATGCAAAGACAACGCTCTTGCTTGGGGTGTCTTCCCTATTAACGAATCACATGAAAACTCCAAAACCAATAATTAATTTGAACCCTCTAACATGCATTATGGGATGGGCTCAGTGTTAAAGACGGTGTGGGGAAGCCAAATTATTGCTAGATGGTTTGGCTTTTTGGCAATCAGAACATTTCTCATGAACTACACTTAATTGAATAAAAGCAAGCTGCCATATTTCCCACAGTCTTCTATCACTAAGAACAGACCACATTTTGTTTACTGATATGCATGGGTTCCTAACTCCCTCCAGGAGTGGGGCTGAACTATTGTACTGTCAATTACAAGTGTCTCTCTGTGGATGAGTTCATGCATACCTTTTTGAGCATGTGCCTTTTTCTGGCAAATTGTCTTTTTAGCTCAGCCAACTGGATAACGTTACTCCGGGCCAAGTCATTAGCCGCTGAAATAAGGAGGCTTTGTTTTGTTGTCATGGTCCACAAAATTCTATTTAAAATCCAGGCACCCGTCCAGGAACCGACAAAAGGGGACAAAAGGAAATGGAAGAAGCGCACTCAGAGTACAGTATCTTAAACAAAGTGCCTCGGCGCTTTCGTTGATCACAATTAATCAGAACCTCCTTGAGCAGGACATGACATGCTCGTTTCTGAACATCACTGGCACACAGTGCACAGCAAAAGCTTTAATTGGTGCTGTGAGTGATGGACGCTGGAGGGAGGGGCATTTCCTCCGATACATATTCGGGGCGGGAGGAGCAGAAGGGAAGAAGAATGCAACTAATTCAAAAGTCCTGTGCTTTCGGTGTGCTGCCTGTATCTCGTCGTGACATCCATGAAACGATTCTAATTACTTTCCAAAGTTTCCAGACCTGATTAGAACTCTGATAAGCTGCTCGCAGAGGATCGACTGAATTGCCTTTATTCTCATTATTCCCCCCCGAGTTCATCACGAGGATTGAGAGAAAGTGTTCGTACTGCACATCATCTCTATTTCAATTATTAGCTCACTCCCGTCTGCCAGTCTCGTACACTCTCAGTCCGTGAGAGTATAGATGCCCAAATGCTCATCCATTACCTTTACCAGTGTGTCTAATGGTCTGCTAGAAGCTAATTCCACTTCTCTGGGGGTCTGTAAGGTGATTTAATACGCTATCAGGCAGGGCTGAGGAGGATTGAAACCAAAAGCCATGAAATCTTTTTAATCTCCCTCTTTTTATTTCCCTGATTTCCTTTTCCTTTTAACTCTCCTTCCTCAAACCATCACCGAACGTTTATTCTTCTTTGTTATAGACTTACCTGTATTTGTCGCTCCCATAACTAGTTTTGTATAATTCAGTCTTCATCAGTTGTGGTGATATGAAAGGCAAAAAAAATTAGGCCTTGTTCTCAAGCCATGTATCTGCTTCAAAAAGCTATCCAAGGCTCTCGACTGACCTCTAGTGGAATAAATTGGGAAGTTACCCTCAACACATTATCTGAGCTGTAAAATATTCCTGGGATTTTCCTTTTATTTTCAGTACTACACACATTTGATTAAGGACATATGCTCAAGGACTGAAAAAAGATACTCCAGTGAAGTGCCAAAAAATCAACACAGCCTGTGCAGGACCGCCTTGACAGCTACAGGAGGTTCTCAGCTTGCAGTTTCCCTGCAGGACTGTGACATCATTATTCCACGGGAGGCTCTAATAGCAGGAATCTGTTGACTTATGGTCGAAATATTAGCGCGCACCTTTCCTGTTCAGGAGTTAAAAAGGAACAGTCCGAGACTTGTTGACTTGCTTTTGGCCCGAGACCTGCATGTACTTTTCTGCCTCATTTTTATTTTATTTTTTTGGAGATGACTCATCTGACAATCTTGACATTTCCACGTTGCTCGCTAGACCACCGCCTCTATTCTTTGCCCCACTTCCCTCGCAGGCCTGTATTTTTCAGGTGTGCTAAAGGGATTCACGCACTGAGTTTGAAACCGCCTGCCTCACTTTGACATTTCCAGTCCAGTGACTTTTTTTGACAGAGAATGACATCCTACCCTCACACACACACACACACACACACACACACACACACACACACACACACACATCAGGCTTACGTTGCTTTTGTCACCGATCCTATGGAGCTCCCTATCTCCTCGTCTATCTCCTACCTCCTAACTATCAGCAGTATCTATATGTCGCTTTGGTCTCCCCTTGGAGCCAGACGGCCAAAATAATGGAGACAAGACACACATACTGTACAGAAGGGAGTCTTTGAATTCATGAGGTTGTGTTACTCTTTCAGTTGGAGTTGCAAATTGAATTGCAACGAAATATCTCTTCAATTCATAACGTAAACAAAAAGTAGTGTTCCATTCATCTTTCATGGGAGCAAAACCTGATTTGTGTGCGTGTGTGTGTGTGTGTGTGTGTGTGTGTGTGTGTGTAACGGAGTAGGCGAGGGAACTCTGTACACATAAACACTTAACTGGTGACCTTTGGCTTAAAAAGCTTGTAGAGACAAGACTTGTAGAACTCTACATACGCCGCTCCTTTACGAACCATGAAAAGTTCAGCTCCAGGACGATCAACGATGGCCAGATTTGCTCTGCGTCTGTGTCGTGCATGCTGGCTCGTTGACATGGCGTCCTGGCGTTCCTGCACAGGTGTTTTCAATTAGCCTGAGACCTCTTAAGACCTCTTGTCATACGACAACATACTACAACACTTGTAACATAACAAAAGAAAACCTTGTCATAATACTATAGTATATTACCAGCCCTGTGTCCTAAAATTGTATCACAAATAAGATTTAAATGAGTCTACAGAAGTCTGCATTGGGATGAGGTTGTGGATGGATTAGAAAACACCAGGCCTAAACTAAATGAGGTACTTTTGTGCTTTGTATTGTTTGAATATACCTTTTTTTTCAATGTACACATATGTATATATATATATATATATATATATATATATATATATATATATATATATATATATATATATATATATATATATATATTTACGGACGATGTTAACTGAACTGTTAAATCTAACAGTTTAAAACTGTGACTGTTATCAGGGGGAAACACATTCCCATTGGAACGTAATTGAGGGTGCGGTTTAGTTGTATGGGAACGTGACTTTGTTGGATATTACATGCTGTACAATAACAATATAATTTGATGCAGTGTATGCAAGCGTTTCCCCCAAAGCATTGACTTCAACAGCACGTGTAAACTGGATCATATTTAATTCCATTTTAGCATATTGAAGATGACACGCAGTACAAAAGCAATTACCAGACATTACAACTTGGACCCAGTAAATCCCACCGAAAAATATCCACAATAAAACACCATTATACTAAGTTTCTCTTAGTTTCATAGTGAGGTCAACAAGACAAACACGGTCTTGGTTTTGGAGAGACAAAGCTAGGACCATTAGGATTATTCTCTCCTCTTTTTTTACTTCTTGAATACAAATTGTTATACTGTATTTATATATTACAACACTCAACAGAAAACAAAGTAATACAAAAAAAAGAAATTCACAAAATATGAACCTTGAGCAATGCACGGAGAAACAACTTTTAAAAGCAAGACCTGGAGCACGTTTATTTCCTCACAAGGATTTACAGATTTTCACGAAACAAAAGGTGCACATAATCTCGAGCTAATTGTTTTTAAACTGGGCTCAGATGGATCTCCATGGAGACGTGTGGGAAGCAACACCATGCCTGGTCCGTCAATAGATGGCGCCGCGAGCCTGAACACCATCCTTCCACTTCTTGCACTTGTTTGGCTCTCTTCCACTGACAAAGTTGCACGGTAGTGGCCGCGTTACAAAGACAAAGAAGACGTCGGAAATCGACATAATGCTGACGTGGCTTGAAATATTACACCATAACATTGAGAAAATGTGAAATATTTGCCAGCAAATACCCACTTGACTGACATTGGGGAGGATTTGGACTGGTCGGCTGTAGGTGTATTCATTTTATTTTTTCCCCCAAATCTGATTTAGCATCAATACTGGAATTGAAATGAGAAAAATATGTTAGTAAACCTTCTTTTCTTTTATTTATGAGCACCACAATCTTTTTGATTGATTGCTAGAAAATAGCCTCAAACTTTTTTTTTCGACGGCTTCAGGTAGGACATTGAGATATTATAATATATATAATAACATGAGTCAGTCGTGTGAACGTATACTGTTGATATCATCCCACTGTATTGGGTCAGCGATTGCAAAGCTTAGAACAAAAGCATACTTGTAGTGCGAATTCACAGCCGTGTTTACACTGAACTTGGGAAATGTAGTTCCATACTGTAGTTCCTACTTTGTTATGACGTAGGACACATGATACATTCAAATAAGGCTCAATCTGAGGAAACCAAATGGACGGAGTTTGCTATATAAAATCTTGGCAACTTAATAAAACATATGATACATTCTTCACCTCTGGCCTTTCAGAAAGGATTTTGAAAGGCTAGGAATTATTTAGAAGTACTATGTATGCTGACATTCCATACAAACACCTGCAAATGTCACAAGCTTGTGAGTCTTTTGTTTTCCCAAAGTGAATAACTGGAGGAAATGACCACAACTCTACGATAAATATCCTGAAGTAACAGAAGAGACTTTGGCACATTGTTCCCGCCGTGCAGCAGGTGGCAAGAGCACATATTTAGCAAACTTACAGCCAAGTGCTTTATAATTCGGTCTAAGCATTTTTTGCCATACGTGAAATATTAAAGACAATTCAGCAGTCTGATAAACACCAACATTTTGACTGGCAGTTAAAGGGCTGACTTACTTTTAGCAGATTGGCAATTTATATATTTGTACATGTCAATTTACATATATATCATAGTATGTTTGTATATATACATAAAAAATGCAATCTGACGGTAAAGTACTCCAACATTTGATCTTTTTAGACAGGAGTGGCTGAACTGCAATACAGGTATGAACACAGAAACTCTACACTTAGCAGCAATTACTAATGGGTTCATGTTAGTGTGGAAGTTATGAAAGTATAACAAACGAAAGAAACAAATGTTCTCCAAAAAAAATTGTTCTCCATTGAGATATGAAGACTGAAGTCACTGTAAATATAAAATAAGGGGCGTGGCAACACTGAGGAGTTGGGAGAGGCTAGTTTTTTGAGGTATTTCTGGTGGGCATCAAATCAAAAACATAATGGGCAAAAAGAAATACAGAAGCAACATCCATTTTAAACAAGAAATACTAGTGGCTCTTGGATGTAGAAGTCTGTACAAGGCAGCAGCTGCACACGTAAACAACAACGCCGCGGCGCTGGGATGCAGGAGAAGCACGGAGGGTTCATGGAAAGGATGAAATCCGTGGATGGATGAAAGGCGGGCTGAGAGGAAACATGAAATGAAGGCCGGGGGGAGGTGAGGGCTGATGGTCGTTGGAGGGTGTTTGATCATGCCATCATGCCATCAGAGTCTCTGAGATCACACCAGCGTCTCAGGCAGTGTGTCAGAGCTGTCCGAGGACAGCAGCTGCCAGATCTGCCACCGGTCCCTCTGCCAGTCCTGCCACTCCGGGCTCTGCGGCACCATTTGGCTCTCTACCGTCGAGGCCGAGTTACTCTGCGCCGCGCTCAGCCTCCCGTGCTGCGGCGGGGGCGTCGCCGCGAGCTGAGGTGAACTGTGCGAACTGGCCAGCCGGTGGTGGGCGGCGTAAGGGGGCGGGCCGCCGCCGCCGTCGCCGCCGCTCAGCCCGCCTTGAGGTCTGGAGGTCGGGTTCAGTGCGTGTCCGCTCGCTCGATGGAGCCCCCGCGTGCTGTTGAGGTGCGGCGTCGCCGCGGGGTTGGCGTTGAGCTGCAGGCGCGGCAACGGCGGCGGCGGCGGCTCCACGTGGGGGCCGCCGCACACCCTGGTGACCGGCGGGTGGGGCCTGCACTCGCCGGTGCCAGGCGCCGTCTGAGGCCGTTTCAGCATCGCTTGATGCCTGCCGTCGCCATGGAGTCCGTCGAGACCTTCCTGTGAGCTGCGGGAGCTTCCCTCTGACATGTTGCCATGGGAACCTGGAAACGGAGCATCAACTACATCAGCGGATTTAATTATAGTTTGTTGAATAACAAGGGATACACGCGTCACTAGTTTGTGCTTGACATAAAAAAAATAAGTACAAAGAAATGCTCTGATTGACGAACCTTTCGGCGTCTTTACTGTGTCCTCAATGTAGAGATAGAGATAGAGAGAGGATGCACTGCAAGTTTAATTTAACTAGAAACTCTTTGGAATGATTTGGGCTGAATAGAATACATCTCCTGCAAGATTTTTCATATCATTTCAACACTGTCAGGTCTTTATTCAGACAGTGTGGAATCAGATGCCATAAAAATAGTTTAGTCGAGACAAAATGGAAAAAGTCCATTTTTATTCCAAAACATTCCCCCGTCACTGGGGAATACGTCGCGGTTCAGAAGCTAAACGAAGCTCAAAGTCCCAGTGAAACGGAAGTTAAATAACCAGCGCAGCGGGTGTCGGGCACTCGCTGCTGTGGCTCTTCAACCGCGATAAAAGTCGGTTTACCTGTGTGTGCGTGGTCCTTGAGGGTTGGTTTCAGCGTGGTGTGCCACGTCCCCCAAATGTTGGCGTGCTCCTCTGATATAGCATCTGACGGAAGAAAAAAAAAAAAGAAAAGAGAGGTCAAATTCCTCCTGGCACGGTAAGCAGAAAAAAATGCAAGATCAGATATGAAGAATCCGACCCTTCACCTTTGCTGCCCCAGGTGTCGCCCCCGGGTTCCCCGCCCCAGCCGGCCACCTGCCCCACCAGAGTGTACTGTTCCGGGACGCAGAACAGCGGCTCGCTGCCGGGGCTCCCCGGCTCCCCTCTCCGCTCACTCATGATCGGGGAGTTGTTGTCGTAAGGGGACACCTCGCCGCTGGACACCTTGTTGGAGTCGCTGGAGGAACGGCGCTCGCTCAGGGAGAAAGACTCCTCCGACTGCAACAGGTCGGGACTCCTGCGGTCGATTACGGAAAGCGTGAGAGGCAAGCGGCAATGCGAACGGATGGCTCATGTGTTCAATGTGTGTGTGGAACTCACTGTGAGGCTTTTCTTCTCAGAAGGTAGTCGACCACATCTGGATCCGTCTCCAACAGATTCATCAAAACCTCGTTCTGAAGGTCAGGAGGCACCTAAAAAGACGTGAACTATTAGCAAAACAACGCCTGTTTTAGATCATACCTACACGGTTAAGCTGCTTAAGACAACTTAACAATTACCACACAGTGTTTTTTTTTCATAAATTGCATCAGCCTGTACTTGATTTCGAGTAAATAAAACGCCACCTGTTCCACGAACTAATATGCAAATCCAACCTCATCGAAAAACAAATCTCTTTTGCCAGGGCACGTCTTAATCCGATCCCCAGGTAATAACCATCATTTTCTGCTTGTTAAACACGTGGATTATGATGAGGACCACGGCCCCAAGCACGCACTGTCAAATGCTGTGAAAAGAAGTTACGAAACAACTTTCAGATGCCATTCACAGAACCCGAGCTGCCTACAAATCTGTTTTTACTCACCAAGACCGAGCAAGTCGGTTCCAATTCACTATAAGCGATTAATAGCTCTCCATTGGGCTTACTGCAGGAATGTGAGCCTCGGTTGAACGGCAGCGTCAGACTGCAAAACATCACGGTTTCAGATCTGGAAACGAGAAAACTGGTACCTCTTCGAGCCTGAAAGAATCCCGCATCGTAACGGAAAGTTCTTGATTTTATTGCCGGCGAACTGGCGGTGGCTTACTTTCATCTGACATTCACTCGCAAGAATTCAGGTACGTCTTTGGACCAAAAACCCACCTCATACAGCTGTCATCTTGCACTCTATTTAGTATTTTCTCACTTCCTTTATTGACTCCGTTGCTGTGCCTTCTTTCTGTCCGCTAAACTGTTTTCATTACCTAAGACACAAGCGTTGTTGCTAAGGGTTCCGTGTGTGTGTGTGTGTGTGTGTGTGTGTGTGTATGTGCGTAAGAATGCCCAGAGACTGACCATGAAGAGGGTCTGGAAGCTGGCGATCATCCTCTGCAGCACGGCGATGACGGCCGTGCTCTCCTCGGCTCTGGCCGAGCTCTGGACGCTGAACTCCTTGTCCGAGCTCTTCTGCTTGTGGAGCAGGTTGGGGCCGAAGATGGTGGCCAGGTTCAGAGAGGTCATCTTGTTCCCTGTGATCTGCCGTCGGACGGACAAAGAAACAAACAGTCCGTGATGCTAGATCAGGTGCTTTCTGCAAATGGCAATACAGAAATGAAATGACATCACACCGCCCTCTGAGACGTTCCCTTTCCTCCCTCCTGACTCTTCTTCTCTCCCTTTCCTCCTCCAGCCTCCATCCATCCGTTCATGTTCATTCCCTCACCTCGCCCTCCAACATTCTGTCTCTCTTGGCACATCCCTCCCATCTCTCTCTTTTTTTCTTTGTCACTTTGAGCAGAAGATGGATACAGAGTGGCACATTGGGGTTTGGTAACACTACAAGTGATGGAGCGTATGACAGCTGAGTCTGATTGTACCAGGGTTGGGTGATGGTGTACATCCTGTGACGCAATTGGCACCGAAAGTTACAAGCCCTTCAAAGCTTGAAACAACTTTTTTTTTTTTTACTCCCAGCCCCGAGGGGAGAGACGGGAGCCACAAGGGGCCAAAAGTACGCTCCGACTTCCTGTCACGATCTCAGATACAGAGGAGTCATGGAGTCGTGAAGGGGAATAAACACACACACACACACACACACACACACATCGATGTTTGAGTCCGTTCTCATACACACAGAGTTGCAAACCCCCCCAAAAGACACACTACCAACTGTGCACAAACACACTTCTCCCTCACACTTGAACAACACACACACAAAGTGGTAAGATTGACACACACATGGTGGGGGAATTAACGACGAATAAAGTGTGGGAGTCACATGCCATGATGTCACTTCCTGTGTCCTGTCCTCCGTGTGTCTACTATCACAGGTTCAAAACCAACATATTTAATTTCTGACTCCAGCCATCATCCGACGCTGACTGGAACTGATTCCTATCACTTCTTTGGTAATTTACGCTCAATGAGGTTGAGACAGAAGGCGAGCAAAGCCCCAGTAAGCTGTCCGTAAGCCGTTTGCATATTCACTCTTGCTAAAAAAATAAATACCCTGGCGCTCACCTCCTGTCTGTGTTTATCCTGCCGGTCGTGGGCGTGGTCAGTAACGGTGGACAGAAACTCCAGGAGGCGGTGGAGAGTATCGCTGTTGCATGCTGGGAGCAGGTAGACGAGTAGCTGAGTGACATTCTGCTGCTCATCTGGATCCAACACTGCAGACGCATATTCGGACAAAAAATAGTGAGAACAGAGGAACGGAAGGGAGGAAGAAAACAAAAGGAGAAGAGGGGGAATACAAAATGAAAAAAGGGAGGATGACGCTCACATGTGGTGTTGATGAAGGCCGTGTAGAGCTCCTTGGTGAGCAGCGGGTCCGGCATGTCCCTGAGGAACTCCTTCAGCAGAGCGGCCACGTCGTGAACGCTGTACTCCTCGTCCAGCTGGACGTCGATGCCGCGGTCGAACTCCTCGCGCAGCTGCAGCCGGGTAATAAAGAAAAGAGAGGAAGAAGGAGATTCAGAAACAATCCTCCAAACACAACAATGCGCATTGTATTCTGGGTAGCGCACACACACACACACACACACGCACCAACTTCCTGTTGGTCCTCCAAGTGACCTGGTAGACTCAAACTAGTTGAACCAGCATGCATTGTAATCTTAGATCTGACTTTTGGATGACTTCCAGGGAATTCGTGGCGGCCATGATGATGGATATATAAGGATCGTCTGCTCAGCACTTTTATAGCTGCTTTCACAATATGCTGAGGCTGGCGGCTAACGCATACGTGTTGACATTTTGATTGTATCAACACAGACGGTAGAGACTTGTTACAGACAAGTAATGTACAGATGAATATAAACCGGTGTGTAGTGGTCCATCTAACCATAATTAACATATTTGTATCACTATATTTATTGGAGTCTATTCCGACTGTAAATGTTTACCGTTCAAAAAAGAAAAGATGTCAAAGGTCATTTGATCTGCTTAATTATCTTCTATCTTTGTGTCCTCTTTGAAATGTCTGGCCACAAAACTGCATTTGAAAATGTCAGTAGGCACAATCTATTTCTAAATAATTAAATTACGATCTAATGAATCAAGTGACACATCTGAAGGTTAAAGACGTGTACTTTTTTAATGAATGAAAAAGTGTGTACCAACGATGCTGCCCACACCGATTGACCCGTTGGGCTTCACCCTGGTTTACGTTCACTCAAGGGATTCGAGGGTGAGAGATAGAGAAAGGTCCAGAACTTAATGCAAACATATGCACATGAAGCGGGTATATCGTCCCTCTCCATCACCAAAACACTGAATGACCTCACCTGTCGGACTCTCTTCTTGGAGCTTCCCACTCTAAAGATCCCCACAGTCTGCAAACCTGAGTGGAAAAAGGGGGACAACAACCTCAAAACCTGCCGTAGTCGTAACGGAAGATGATATATGTTGGCGTCCGCAGGAAGAAGTAGGCGCTCACCGTATTTCTCGATGTGCTGACAGCAGCTGTCGACCACCCGGGGCACCTGACGGTAGATGGGGTTGAGGCTCAGCCTTTTGTCCCGGTGCTTCTCCTTTTTATTTGGCGTTTCGGCCGGCAGAGAGAGCTGCAGGGCCTCCAGCAGGCGGGACTGGTTGTCGTCCAGGTCCGTGATGGAGTCCACAGACATGGCTCCCTGGAAGTCAATCGTTCATTCAGACGGGTTCGACGGAGAGAAAACCCTCAGGCATGTGGCTCACACTGGGGTTGACTATGTTGTGTGTTATTCTCACCCTCCTGCGTGCTCGGGGTGCCGCCTCGGGCGTGTTGGGCGACGTTGACTCATTGGCCGTCTCCGATGTGGAACTCAAAGAGGAGTTACTGCTGGATAACTCCTTATTGGATGGCCGCTTGGTGGCAAACTGCAAGACAGATGATCCAAGAGTTAGATTTGTGTCTTATTCTATATAGTTTAAGATATTTGTCCTTAAATATTCATGAAACAAACGTGAATATGGAACCCAGGGAGAGGAAGATGAACTGATGGACCTGTAAAATGGACGAGACGAGGTCGGAGGAGTCCTTGTGCTCCTCGCGCTGCGGAGGGTCCTGACGATAGCTGTCCTGACGCTGCCTGTGTGTTCTGTCGTTAGCGATGACCTGGGAGAGCACTATACTGAAGGCTTGGGGTATGCATTCTGGGAAAAGAAAAAGAAGAAGAAGAAGAAAATAAAGGCAGGAAAGAAAAGGGGATGAGGAAAAAAGAGAAGAAATTAAACTGCATTAGTTCGCTGCGAGCAGAAGGAAAAAATAAAGCTCTATTAGAAACGTCCAAAAATAGCTCTTAGAACTTAGCAACATGGACATCAAACACACATCCAACTAAACACATTACTTCTGTCGGAGCTCGACTTTTACATGCGATAAAAGCATCACAACACAAGTTCACCATGTCAGTTAAAACCTGTAGAGCACTACTACAGCACATCTGTTTTCCAAAATAAGACATCACAGAGGGAAAGTTGGAAAGCGTGACCATGACAGACCACTAATTCTAGTGCCTTTAACCAAAATAACACAACCCCGATCACTCGCTCCCACAAGCAGCAACGCCAATGCGCTCCGTTTTTAGAAGCACACGTATGCAAATCATATTCCTTTGGTCCATTTCCTCTCCTTTTTTTTTTTGCATGACGAGAGGCAGAATGACGTTTGTTTTGGCACGGAGTTTGCAACAGACGTGTTCTCAATTGAGTTTAAACAAACATATGGTGAAGCAAAGCCATTGTAATTAACTTGGGACTGGGTGTAAATGTGTTTTGTTCTTCTGAGGGACGCTAGCGTTTCGAAGATATGCTTTCGGAGAAGAACGGTGTCCTGCTGGGCCATCGCCGGCCACATATATTCGATTATACAGACTCCCGGGAGCTGAGAAAAAACAGTCCAGCTGTTCAGTAGATGTGTGCCCGCATGTGTGTGCATACGTGTGTGTGTGTGTGTTTGGAGGAAAACACAGGGAAAGAAAGCGAGATGCATTCCACAACCACAAGTGGAGGGCTGTGTTCATGAACAACATGACCACTAACGCTGTGACACAACGAATTTGCTCTGCAGCCTCAAAGCGTTAACAGGGCTTATGTAACCCCCACACACACACACACACACACACACACACACACACACACACATACACAATCTGGATCCCATAACGTACAGTACTTTTCCAGCGTAATGCAGAGCTCTTCACGGTGCATCCACTGCCAGACCACATGTCAGATTTTCATAAATCTACAATGTCCAGGCCTACAGCGGCAGTGTTGGTTTGTACTCTTTTTTTATTTTTTATTTTAAGAAGTCGTTCTTATTCATGTCCACACAGTGGGTTTGGATGTGTTGTAAAACCATGCAGAAAGTCAGGAAAGTATAAATAACTTGACGTTAGTTTACCACACAGGGCAATCCAAGAAGTGCCAAGAAGTATTTTAGAGAGCAGCGTGTAAATCTTAACGTTGACTGACAATTGATAGAGGAATAAAAGAAAGTCCCCAAAAGCTGATTATATATTAAATCTTATTTGCAAATACAGTTTGAGTGAGGTCTGGTCACAACAGCTTATATTACTGAGGCTGCATCAAAGGAGCCAGCATGCTTCTCTCTCTGTGTGCCTCTTGCAGAGGAAAGGCTTATAGCCTGCTTCAAAGTGAAATGCAGGGCTTTGTATTCAGAGACCATGAGAGAATTTTAAACTTAGAATCCATTTTTTTTTTTCGTGCAGGTTAGACCACGTCTACATCCGAGCCATCTGCTCCGGAGGGGTAGAGTCACCGACACCCGGACTCAGAGATCTCCCCACCCGACAGAAATGTGGGCCTGGGAATAAGTAATAAGTTTGCCTTTCGGCATTATCGCAAACTGGAGAAATATAATCACAGTTTCGGCTTCAGTTGCCGTGTACAATACAATGCAATGGCTCCGATTGGCCAATGCATGTACAGACAACACAGCTGTGACGTCCTGCAGCAGCAGCCTCGGCATCTTTCCCAATATAAACACAGACAGCTGTTTTCTCGTATACTTATTGGAGAAGTACATAGTGTCCAAAGTTGACCGTGAAAAAAAGCATCCAATTGTAATAACGCGCTGACGTTTCCACATGCATTTGTTGCTGGGATCAGCAGCAATTCATTTTGCCTCCCGCTCCTCTTTGACTGAGATTCTCTTGCTGCCAAATATGCTTTGCTTAGTGCAGCAGAGTGGCTGCTCCTCAGAGCCAGTCCCCTTACAAGGAGTCCCTCCACTTAGGCTAAATATAAACTGTCAAAGCCCAGTAAACAGAAAGCGTGTTTTTATAACCTCGCTGTTCACCTGCCCGAGGGGGCGGAGCCCACCGCCGTCTGATGGAGAGAGGGAAAAACCCTGTGAACCGGCAAAGCGTTAAAAGAACTTGGCGTACCTTTGTCTTTACTCTTCTCTTTCGCCAGCGAGTCCAACTTCCTCCTCAGCGACTTTTTCCTCTTCTGTCCATCTGTGCCGGAAAAAAAACAAGAAAGTAAATCATCTGAAACAAATGGCTTCCATATCTGCTGCATCTTATCACGCTTATTATATCTAATAAGCTTATGCCGGGAATGCAGACATAAATTAGCCACGGTGGGGGGGCTGTCTATGAACTGGAATCCATTGAACTGAAATGGCAGACAGGTTCAGGCGCGCTATTAGCAGCAGGAAAAATCTATTAAATCACTCATATTGTTTATCTACGCCGGCTAATACGTGTGAGGACTTTCCTCCTTGACAAAATAATTCACCGCGATGCCATACACATGTTTAAATGTGTGTGTGTGTGTGTGTGTGTGTGTGTGTGTGTGTGTGTGTGAGCGTGAATGCTTCACATCCGTGCTCTGAAAGGAGGGAAGCCGCTTGTCAGCCGTCGGCATGATGAATGGCTCCTGAACTCGCTGATTGATGACCAGGGAAAGTCTGGAAACCGTGGCACATGCAACTTTAAAGTCTCCGAGTGCAGGATGTCAGCTTCTAATGCCGTCCTTGTTGTTGGGTCTCAAACCAACTCTTTTACACATCAGAGCATCGTGAACCCGTGGGGAGAGCCTTCGCTTTGGTCTCCCGGTTTAGCAACCTCGGTTTGAACCCCCAGATGTTCCTTTCAGCTGTATCGAATGAGTCACTTGCGGCGTCCAGGAAATTTCATCCGACCCCAACAGCACGCGCGGTGGCAGCTCTCCGTTTCGTTACGTCAGGGAGCAGCTTCGGTTTCCCCGTGTGTCCCACCCAATCTGAACAAGTTCAACAAGGCCGATCTTTGATAGTCAATGTATTGCCACCACGGTGATGTACGAGAAACGTTCGTGCAGTTTTAAGACTCTCAGCCCGGAGTCAGAGGCACACGGGGAGAAATCGTAGGGTGTTTGAAGGAGAACTGGGTGGGAAACGGTGAGGAAAGGGGGGGGGGGGGGGGGGGGGGGGAGAAAGAAAGCAGATGTTGTGATGGAGAGTGAAGGCAGCGCGAGAGAGACGGGAGAAGCAGAGATAGGAAATGGTTTGGATTTTTGACAGATGGCTCCCAAAGCCGTACGGAAATCCCCCGAACCTCCAAACCTTCCCAGTCTAACTCCCATACCGGTTGTGCAACCGGACTGATCTGCTTCTTTGCCGTGACCGGTGAGCCCGTCCTCCCATCCGTCTTTGTCTCTCTTTTTTTTGGGGGGGGGGGGTGGTTCTATCAATCTGCTTCTCCTTCTCGAAGAAACACTAGAAACATGACCCCCTGGCACTGGGATGAATATGAGAAACAGCAGGGCCGAAGAAAAGAAAAAAGCCCACATTAGCGGCGCTGAAGTAGCACACGCACAAGAAACTCTTACACACGAGTTGAAATATTTCCCGAGCTCGCACATGGGGGCTGTTAGGGTCTCTGGAATTCATAAGCAACGCAGACAAGTACGCATTAAATCATGGTAGGGAGAAGTTTAACCTTCAGCAGGAATGCAAGGCCCTGGTTAATCCACTGTACTGCTGCTGCGGCGGCCACTCCGCTCATATACAGTGCGGGGGGAATAATGCTGCACACGTGCACAATGTGCATCCGCGTGCACGGACTCTTGAGTTCTGGTTTATTACAACTTTGGGTCTCTTTTCTGTCGATTTATGAGAACATTGCTTTGAACCCAGAGGTCTGTAAAACACAGATGAATGACTATAATAAAGTATCGTGGGGGAAGAAACAAGTGTTGGTTGTAAAAGTCTTTGGTTTTCAAAATTATTGGATCCAAACCTGAGGGTCAGGACCCCCCAAGGGGTCGGAGAGAGACCTGGAGGGTCATGAGATGGACAGGAATGTACAGGATGTTTATTTCTTGACTTTCAGCGACTAATCTGACTAATTGGACAACTGTACCTCCTCCGCCTTAACAAAAAACAAATATATATAAATAAAAAATACTTTTCGAGATACAAGGCCAAAAAGGTTGGGAACCACTGAAACAAATACTTTGTATTGGAGCTAAAACCACAAGTGTGCAGAGAATTTTTTTTTTGCACAGGAAGTAATGTGTGCACAGCAGGTTTCCTCATCCAAACGAGTCTGGCTAACCTAAGAGTTTCATCATTTAACATGAAGTTGAGTTTACTTAACTCCTCAACCTGTGAAAACAGTCAAATCATGTTTTCTGTGTCTCTGGTGGGAGCTCTCTAAAGTCTGAGAAAATAAGGCCGATGAGGTCATCTCAGTTTTGGTTTCAGACCTCTTTTCTTTTTTCTTTTTTTTTTAAAGCAAGCCTGTTACAAAACTGGGAGCAGAGATATGGGCATTTACCAGGAAAGGGAAACCTAACAATAGATGCTATCGAGTTGCATTTTGGGGAAAAAGAGGATCCATAGCATTTGGGGCGTATTAGGGAGTAGACGTTGGAATATATGAGTCTCTGCTGATTCCAATGCTACTCATCCAATTGACATTTTTAGCATGGGCGTGCCCGGTGGGAAAGAAACCA
This sequence comes from Taurulus bubalis, assembly GCF_910589615.1. Lineage (NCBI taxonomy): Eukaryota > Metazoa > Chordata > Actinopteri > Perciformes > Cottidae > Taurulus > Taurulus bubalis. The sequence continues at coordinate 8,889,497 of NC_136609.1, forward strand.
CCCATGCCCTGCTAATATGTCTAATTTTGTAATTTTCCGGACCCGTATTCACTTAATGGTTTGCTTTACGAGACCAAAACAGAGGCGTTTAGATGTGAGATGATGGAGCGTACATGGTTACAAGTGGGGTGACAGCACTCGGCCTCGGCTGCAGCGGAAAGGGAGTCGCGTGTCGGGAGTGAGGGTAACAGGAAGCACACGATCCCAACGTGAAGTATGGTTTACATCTAAAATGTGCTGCCACTACTTCCCCAAACATAGACCACACATGACTTCCCTTAAATACACTTGACGGACGACAAGAGGATGTGGTCAGAGGCTGGAGCTTTGACTTTACTTTATGGGCCACTTGGAAGTAAGTTTGCACAGCAAAACTCGAGTTTAGGATTTCAAATGTGGAACGTCTTCTCCACAGGACAGCTCCAGAGACGGTCACAGATGAGTCACGCTTGAAAAGCCGATGCTATCTGAAGAATGCCGAACCCCGCCCATTGCAAATTGTGTTACTGCTTTAAACAAGGAACCCACGCGTTCTCCCACCTTTTGGCATGGTGATCTGACACCCCAGGTCATAGTCCTGGTGTAATCGGGTGTAGGCTACTTCCTGCAGCCTGGCCCTCTCCAGCTCCGACAGGCTTTGGATGGCAACGGGCGCCAGACGCACGCTCCGCCCCGACAAGCTGCTCCAGGTGTAATCACCCTGAGGAGAGGGACAAACGTGAACAGAAAGGTTAGCCTATCAGAACATAAAACGTATGAATATAATTGATGGTGTGCTTTAATGTCACGTGATGACCCTCTCTTTCTCTTACTGCTTTTCATCTTGAAAAATGTCCTTTTTTAGTTTTTTTATGAATCTTCAGTCGCACATTAAGGTTCCATGGACTTGATGCATGTGAAACTGAGTAAACCTTTGCCCTCTGCATTCTTTGAGTAATAAAAAAAGGATTAGAAAAAGAAAAGAAAAAACACAGATTTTTATATGATTCTCATAGATGATGAGAGTAGATTATATTAGATATCATGGAGTACAAACCAACACTTGCAGTCCAAAAAGATACAGAGCCTACGTGAAAATACCACGTGTGTGCAGCTGCAGCACGGTCCTTTTACAACATGAGAAGAACTGGACGTATAAAGTACACAGACGTAGATGGGGAGAGAGAGAGAAGAAGAAAAAAGGAGCAAGTGAGGACATGAAGTGGCCTCGCACTGATGGATTTGCAATATGCTTTCCACACGTAAACGGCGTTGAGAATGCATATGTGGAGGAGCAGAAGGCAGCCTGAGTCACCGCGCTCCTTTTTCATCCTCAGACAGGTTTACGCGGCAGCTTTTGGCTCTAATCCGTGATCAAGGTGGAATTGAATCGAAGTGAATTGTAATGAATTGCTGCAGACCCAGAGAGCGCTTTGGCTTTGATGAACATTTGAGTCATCTGAATCTCTGGTCATGCATTCCTCTGTGTCTACTGAGAGGTCAGGATGAGGGAGAGGTTAAGAAAGAGGGGGACAGACTGCTGCAGTTCATCTAATGCCTTATCCAGACAGAGGGCTTACAAGTGCACTCTAATGTGTCTGTGTTTATATATGTCTTTATTCTCCTCTGCTGCAAGCAGGAGATAAACCATTTTACATTAGTTTATATCTTTTGAAAAAAATTTAATCCGGTGGACTTCTCTGAGACACACTGAAGTCACTTATCCTTTCCTGATTTGGCCTCCATCAACAATGTTTTCTTGAAGTCATTTCTCCCGCTGTCGACCCTCTTGTTATTTGACCCCACTCAGTGCAGCGAAGCAACAGAGCCGTCATTCAGCCGTGGGAAGAAAAACTAAATGTGGACAGAGGCAACCTGGAGAGCCACCTGAGTGTGTCACTAGTCCAGCAAAAAGCAAGTAGCGTATTGCCCCCACCCTCTTTATTTTACACAGAGCATTTCATCCAGCACAGCTGTTTGTGTGTGTGTGTGTGTTTGCAATGCCTTATCGCTGGCCGAGGAAACCCTTTCCCCTGCCGCTTGACCTCACACACAGCTTGAGGGGGCACACACACATGCCTGCACTCACACACGCCGCAAAAGCAAAGACAAACAGTTGGAAAAGTTAAATAAGAGGCCCATCCGCGGTCGGGCTGGTTCTGCCCAGCAGGCCTTCTGAAGGGGATGGATGAGCTTCAGTTCTTGAGTGTCAAACCGATGGAACCCCCTGTGGAACGCTGACAGCCGAGCGAAAGGGGCCGGACTAAATCCTGGTGCCACTGCTGGATTCTGGCCCAAAGCCCGCGTGACCTGCAGGGACGTCCATTCAAATGTACAGAGCGAGACGTTCCAAAAAACCAACACAGTGTTGTCTTTATGCACCACAATTCTGTCTCGTTCCTCTGGTTATTGGCTTGCGTTCTCATTGGCTAACAATGCAGATCCTATGTGTTCAAACTACAGCTGTCGCGCATGTCAATTGTGTCGTTTCACCCATTGAAATCCACATCTATGAGCTTCTTCAGCTTACACAGAGCGGGGTCGCAGGGGCAGCAGGCTTAGGCAGGGTATTCCAAACCCTAAAGCATTTCCGGCCTGGACGAGATATATAATCCCCCCTGCGTGTTCTGGCTCTAATCCGGTGTCTCTTACCGGTTGTACGTGCCCGGAAAACCTCTAAAGGATCTTGAACCACCTCAGCTGGACCCTTTCGATGCAAAGAAGCAGAGTCTCTACTCTGTCTCTACGGATGTCTGAGCTCCTCATCCTATCTCTAAGACTGAGCCCAGCCGGCCTACATAAGAAGCTCATTTCAGCTGCTTGTATCCACGATCTCATTCTCAGTTCATGACCATAGGCGAGGGACGGACCGGTAAGTCAAGAGCTTTGTCTTTGAGGGTCAGGTACAACTCTCCCGCTCTGTTTTTCCCCTCACTCATGAACAAGACCCAAGGTACTTGAACTTCCTCGCTCAGGGCAGTGACCCACTCCCAACCCAGAGGGCACAATCCGGAGAACCAAGGCCTCAGACTTGGAGGTACTGATTCTCATACACAACAAAGGTCCCGGTCTGATGGCGCCAACAGACACACATCATCTGCAAAGATCAGAGCCGTAATCCTGAGATCCCCAAATCGCCCCCAGAAATATATTTCTTAAATTATTTGGATTTTTCCAAAAAGCTTTTTTTTTTGTGTTAAACTGTCCATTTATATATTATAATAAATGATTCATTATTTAAATGTTTTACTTACAGCTTACTCCACACTTGAAATGCTGACTTTTTTTGGCTTCAAAATAGACAAATCTTGAGTCTTAATATGCTGTCTAAAAACATTAGTAGAATGAATATAACTTTCGCACAGGTTGCCATAACCCCCGTGTCCCCATAAAAAATGACTTAACTATTAGAGTGTATTTGAACATATAAACAAAAGAATAAGCCCCCTGTCAAAAGGGAGAGACATAAACTGTTTTAGATTTAAACATGATGTAGAGTGCTTGGAAAGTTACTTGATTTCAGATTTAAATAAACCCCTTTTTCCACATTATCACTCCAAAAAATCGGAGATTTGGGATTTGCTTTGGCCTTCAAGCTTTTCGAGCCGACGGCCAAGTTTTCACCTCGTCAGACATCCGAAGCCTCGACAGCAGCAGACACAAACACAGCAGCTGATTGCCCTGGTGAAAAGTCATCGTGAGTTCACGATTAAATTACAAAAAAAAAAGATTAATTGTAAGAAAACGGCTCACATCCAATAACAGTCATCTAATCAGGAGGTCATTATCTCACTCTGGGGATAATGATAGTCGGCTACTATTATATACCATAAAAAAAAAGCTCCAGCAGCGGAGTTAATGAGCGATAGCGTGTCGTGACCAATCTCCTAATATTATTCTCAAACCCACCGAGGTTAACGAGATCACATGTTACCGCCTGTGGAACATACAACCGAAGCATCCATTATCTGGGACCTCAGTGTGACGCGGACGTTTAGCGAGACGTAGCACTGTTTGAATAGCCTCTATAGAGACAGATCTGCCATGCAGCGACTGTCACAATCCTTTAACTCCTGTTTGTCTCCAAAATATAGTCAGTTGCTATGCCTTTACATAACTGCCATCATTTGTTTGCCGCTGTATTTATTAGAACTGTCGAACCCCCCACAGATGTTGTTTGCTGGCCTGGCTGAGCAGATCTAATCAGATAATCCCAACTTTAACAAATGGTATTTTCGGCCAGTTTGCTTCACTTAATGCAATTTTAGCGCGAGCAGAAATAAACCTCCAATAAATCATGAATATGCTTCGCAGGAAAGTATGCAAAAAGTGATTTAAGCGTGGAGTTCATCACAGCCAAACAGCTCGGTGAGAGTGCATGAGGGTGCTATTAAATGTTTAAATAACCGTTAATATTACCCGTGCATGTTGTGCGCGTGACACGGCATGTGAGGCTTCTATTATGGGATTCAACGCGTTGTGTTGTCGTCGCTGCTTCTGCTTCTGACGGATGTAAAAGTGCAAAGATGCACGTCTTTGCTGACTGGGCTGCTGCAGTTAGATGACTAATGTCCATACAGGGCACTGCAGCATGTGGTTTCTGTTCTATTTCAGACAAAAGGGACAATGGCGCAAAAAGCCACGGGCAAAAGTGAGTCAGTTTCCGAGGCAACGCGTACACAGCAGTATCAAAAGGGCCGGGAAGTGAGAGAAATATTACTATGGTAACGCACCTGGGACACACACACACACACACACACACAAGCAGCGTGAATCAATCTCAATTTAATGTGAAAAGCCTCTTCTAGGTTTTTTCTCGCCGTGCTGATTTGGGAACGTGTTTTCACGTGATTGACCTCTCTGGATCCCCAGAGTCCTTGGTGACTTATTGACAGCGCCACGTGATGATGTCACCGATCATAAAGCCCGCTCAATATTCCATACAGACATACGTATGGCCATTATTGGTCGTGGCATTGACAAAACTGTGTTTGTCCCCCATTTGATGATTCCTGACTTTACAACTGTGTGTGATGGGTTGGAAAGCAAGAGAAAGCAAGCCTCAAATTAATATATGTACACACACACACGCTGCCTTCAAGTGCTGTTAGAAATATCCACTACAGCCACGTAGAAACAATGTAGCAAATCCTCTTTAAATAAAGAAGAATCTGCTATTAAAGCCTTTAATCCACTGGCTTGAGCAGTGCAGGGTGAATCGTGCACTACTCATATGAGTCTTGACCCCTAAAGAAAGCACGTATGACAAACACCAACACTCAAGCTTTTCAATGTGTTCCATGGTAAGCCATGAGTTTTTGATTTATTTTTATGTTATACTCTCCATTGCTGGAGGACCCAAAGTGAGAGACCCATCAATCTGACTTTCTCTCTTCCAGTGCTGCGGATATCAGTTCACCGCTTTTACAAATCGAAATACCTCAACGGCTTCCATATGGATTGCCGCGGAATTTTGCACAAACATTACTTTGGCGATCCCCCTTGACTTTTCATTTCGCGCCGCCAATCGGACAAAGTCAGACATTCGCGAAACAAATCTGCCAGTGGGAGGAAAACACAGGACGGACACGACAGCGTCTCTTGATTTACAGATGTGTGTGTGTGTGTGTGTGTGTGTGTGTGTGTGTGTGTGTGTATGGTCGAAGAGAACACATAGTTAAATCATGCCGGCTGGCCGGCTTTGTGTAAACTACGTGACGTGTGTAGTGATATTCGAGGAAAGGTAGCAGAGGCCCAGGAAGAGGTCCCTTTTGCTGAACGCAGACACTAAAGAAACTTTCCCAAATTCTTCACATCCCATTTTTTGGGGTTTGCTTTCTTTCCCTTTTGCGTTGCAGCTGGCTTTAAATGGCCCTTGAGCAGAGTTGCTGTCCCACAACACTGATCCAGAGGAATGCACTTGTATTTTTTAACACTTTTCTCTTCTTTTTTTTTTTTTTTGTTTTACAGGTTGGCTTCATGCATGCATGTAATAGATTGCTTTCGCTGACCTGGAACCTCCTGAAGGTTCACACCTGCTTGTAATTAGTGACCATCCTCACTTGCCTGTGTGTGTGTGTGTGTGTGTGTGTGTTTGTACATCTGTGTATCTGTATCTGCCACACAGCAACGATTAATAGTCTCCCCCACCTGTTTTGGCTTTTCCCTGACACCGCCTGAGGGGGAAATAATAACCCACGAATTTTATGGATCCCTGTTTTCCACGCGCAGGTAACATTACCTGATGCGAACACAATTCAGCGATATCACGCTCATCATTGGTTGTAAAATGTGAGGCTATCAGCCTCCGGTATTGGGAGCGCATGCCGATGGAGTCGTATGTGAGGAAAATAAGATGCTGTGGTTGTAAATGCAATTATCATACCATCCATTCCAATGCAAAGAAAGGGCTGATTCAGACTGGCTGTGTCTATATGCAGCTATAACACAAACAATGTGTCGGCTAGTGCTGAAATGATTAACATGTGCAGTAAAACACATCAATATCTGTGGTAGTATATTAACTAGATTAAGTCATTTGTAAAGTAAAATGGCAAATGTGTTTCCAGCTTCTAAAATTTGAATATTTGTCTTTGTTTTGTGTCTTATATCATTGTAAATTTGAAATATTAGGGTTTTTAGTATTTTGGATGGCTATACTGATGTATGGTACACACTGTAAAGGATTTAAAGCAAGTATTCACATTATGGTCACATGAATTGCATTTGGTCTGGCCAAGAAATACAATAAAACGCATGAAATCAGAACAGGAAGAATTGCACTTTCAGTCAGTTGTGTCCTTCCCAGCATGCAGCAGGGGCCTGTCTGTCCAGTGTTACCACCTGACAAACAAAAGTAGTGATTATATGATTCAGCGCATCGTGGTGTCAAGTTATCTTGTTTAGCCAAAGCTATGCTTTTATGTTGACTTCCACACTATGTTACACGCTATATTATACAAGTTATTCCAACAATGGGCAGCTTGATTGAGTTAAAATTCACGAGAACTTCCATTTGAACAATCGCATTACATTTGTTGACTTTGGGTTTTGTTATTTTGATTCGCAGTAAACGTATGAACATTAAAATGTTTCTAGCTGTCGGGCGCCACCACGCATTAGTGAGGAAATACAAAATATGTCGGGATCGTCTTTCACTGCACATTGTTTTCTTCGTCTGCCTGTGCATTTAATGAGGGCTTCCTGGCTCGGGCACAATAATGAGCAACTTGGAGTGTGTGCTCCAAATATCCCCCCACCCCCTAATCATTGGCAGGCACATCAAAAGCATCGGGCCAACTTCAAACATTTTAAAGACAGATTAATATGAAGGGCCTGCAGCGGTAATGAAGCCGACCTTGACGACTTGGGAGCTCGCGTAATGGTTACGTAAGCTGCAACGGCGAAGGAAATCAGGTATTGTGTCAACACCACAGTTGATAGTAGAAGTTGAGGTAATGTGTGTGTGTGTGTGGTTGGTATTGTTTCAAAGCAATGTGTAGATGACGGGCTGACCACAGATTACATTTAAAAATCAGCCAACTGTTATTGTCAGAGACATAATACTCCTGTTTGCATACTTTATTCATACAAACCTCAAGTGAGAGGACTGTGTGTGTCTGTGTGTATTCGTGTGTGTGTGTGCAAACTTTTCCCCCCAATTCTGGCCCAAATTGCAAGTGCTATTTCTGTCTGGCAGATAGTTGTCATGACCCTTCATGACCTATTTGTCATGCTGTTTGTCTCTGTGTTGCAAACTCTCCTTTCTACGTTGCGTTGCTCCGCGGTTTCTTCTGCATCCGTGTGAATTGTGGGAAGTGAAACATCACACTTATGTTCCCCCTGAAACAATCCAGCGCCTGCTTCGCAAGAACAAGACGTTTCTCCGTGGAGGACGTCTTGAACAGCACTTTGCATCATGTAGACCTGTGACATATCTCCCATAGTGATGTGCCATAACGCTATAGCGCTGATTCTTCTGGTCACAATGAGGTCAACTTGTTCATCGAGGAAACCCAGGGTGAGGGAGAGGAGAGCACAGCTGTGTTTAACATGCTAGTAATTGGTGCTCAGCCCTACTTTGCATTGCAAACCATTAATTTGCTTACATGGCATGTTGGGAAACCTTCACTTTGCTTGTGATGGACCACAACTCAATGGCTAAGTCCTGTCTATATACTGCTTTATCGCTGGGTTTGGGTTGAATGAATTAGCAATTCATATTATCATTTATAATGCTCCTCTAAGAAAACCACAAGACCTAATTCCATCACAATGTGCTCTGTGTTAGCGTAATAAACGTCATAGAAATAAAGTAACCCTATTGTTCTTACCCCTGGGCTGATATGTCCTCCAGCATTTCGTTGGCCACACACAAATCAAGGCTTATTCAACTGTATACAACTCTATAAGTCCTCGTCTACAGACTATAGCCATCTGAGCTAATGAAGCTGGTTAATCATCGCTAATCCTGTATGGAGAGTAAGGGCACTTTGGGTGATTGCTGCATGTGTGTGCGCCGATCAGGGGGTTAGTGTGGGGATCATGTGCGCTTTCAGCATAAATAAGTGGGAAAAAAATGCGTGGCCTGGTCCACTTGAACCGAGACCAAACTGATTGTGGCCTGATGGCAGCCGTGGAGACGGTCTGAGCAATCAGAGCTCAGCGCCGCGACCTGCATGCATGTGTGTGTGTGTGTGTGTTTATGTGAGTTCCTCCAGGCCTCCCATCTGTGCTCTGGAGTGATTTGAAACTCGAATGAAGGTCACAACTCAGCGGTAGCCTAACCACTGCCAAACAGAACGCAGCGGATGACAAATGCCGGCTTTCAGCCCTCAGAGGTGAGCGTGATTTTAGACATCAGACACTTACAGCTGGGGAAATGGAGGAAGGAAAAAACAAGTGGCAAGATGGCTATAGGTGGGTTTATTCATCTCTTCATCAATACTGATTTCAGCTGGAGGAATTGCAGACTTGTTTGGCCTGAAAAGTGGTGATCTGTGATAGTAATCAGCTCCGGCCAATCGGGGAATAACACCTTGGAAAGATTCATGCTACCCCAGCCTTCAACCCCGTCTACATCCACTCATGCATGTGTCTAATTACTGTAAATGTTAACACAATCATGACCACTGGTTGACACACAGAAGATTATTTTCATCATAAAGCTAAATATATATATATGGATACAGTTGTTATAGATTGGTTGAATTCAGTGTCCCTCCATTAACACAGACTGACAGTCATTACAAATGCAGTGTGTTTGTGTGTGAGCACTTTATCTGTCAATCAGTCCAAATGTCTGCGTGAGTAGCCCCATGAGCATTACTTTCCCATCAAACCTTTTTGCAGTCTGAGCGCTCTACTAAGTCAGCACCGTGAGAAAACGGACACACACACACACAGACACACACAGACACGCACCACACAGATGCACATGCACAGGCTGCAGAAAAAAACACTCCCAGAGAAATATTGTGCCACTCCATAGATCCTGGAATGTTGAAGAGATTGTGAGATCAGAACAAAAGGCCGTAACGCAGCGGGCCTCCGATGTAAAGCGAGAACGCGACTTATGATGCGACTCGGCTTCTCTTGTTCCCCTCAACCGTGAAGAGCAAAATATAAAAAACATTTGCCGTCACGGCCCCCCAGGTTCCCCCCCACACACACAGGGCCACGTACGAAGACACTCATTTAACACAACAAGCATGCGAGAGACCGAGACGACTTTGTGCCGCTACTTCCTGCAGTCCAGACGCACACATGACCACTACGACGCTGGAAGAGGGGGAGGTTGTTGTTTCTATGTTTTTTTTAATTAAGTGTGAGTTCAACGCAACCTAACAACCACAGAATGTTTCCAAATGTCTTCAAAGATGTCCCAAAGCAAAAAATAATAATTTCCAATTCCAAGCAACTTGTGTCACTCATCTGTCATTTCTGAAACAGCTGAAAAAAAAAGTTTTCTCTTGGTAGAGCTTGAAATTTGTCTCTGATTTGTCTCATTATTTCACATATTGTGGCTGTAGACGATTCAGGGCAGTTTCGCAACCACAGAGGGTGCCTCCTCCTCCTCCTTTTCCTCCTCCTCCTCCTCCTCCTCCTCGCCTAATAAGATTTCCTCACTGAAAACGTCCGTGCAAATAAACTCTGCATGTCGGATGAGTTGCTCTTTTCTTCTTCTTTTCTTTCGCCATCTCCCGAAAAGAGCCGTCACTGAGCCATTTCAGAAGCATTCTAGAATTCGAGTCGCAGTCCGAATACATGTAGGTTAGATTAATTACCAAACCCCACAGTAAAGGAGTTTAACTGTTCCTCATTAGCCGATTGTCATCAACACCTTTTACAACAGATCAGAAGTGGGAGTGCGTTGATTTAACACATTTTTTCATGAACGTAAGCGTGTGCAAGATAAGACGTTGATCCTATTAGGGAATAGTAAGTTTATTTTTCACCCCAGTGGCAAGAACATGAGCCGACACAAGTACAGCACATTCCCTTGGTCTCTCTCTCTGTGTGAGCTTCTTCCACCGTATCCATTTAACACAGCGGGATCAGAGCAAAGTCTCCATAAGACTCTTTATTTTCCACATGGGTGCAAGACAACCTCCCCCCCTCCCGAGTTAATCCTGTGCGGTAGTTAAAGAGCGGGGATTAGAACCTGCTGGTCCGCTCCTCAGAATCCGCATGATGTTGACGATGAAGATGACAGAGTCGAGGCAGAGCCGTGGTCGCTTCGTGAGGCACATGGCAGCGTTTACAATGCGATGTTGCCTTTGCGCCTCGCAGACGCACATGTGCGCACGACGAGATCGACCGTGAACACCACACTGGGTCTGTTGTTCATGCTTGCTACTTGGCACCTGTGGCCAAAAGCTTTTGTCACATGTATCACATCTATATGCACATCTGTTTCTTCATGTTTGTGGAGATTGAATAGCTTCGTAGCTTCATAGCTTCGTAGATTCATAGCTTTGTAGCTTCGTAGCTTCGTAGCTTCCCAGCTTCGTAGCTTCCCAGCTTCGTAGCTTCATAGCTTCCCAGCTTCGTAGCTTCGTAGCTTCGTAGCTTCGTAGCTTCATAGCTTCAGAGCTTCCCAGCTTCCTAGCTTCGTAGCTTCCTAGCTTTGGAGCTTCCTAGCTTCGTAGCTTCGTAGCTTCATAGCTTCGTAGCTTCTTGCGATTTGGTGTGTTTTGGTGCACTGGGACGTAAAAGAGAAATTCTTGGATTTTTCTTTCGGAAATAGCTTTAAAAAAAACATCTGAATCTTTCCATAAACCTGACAGTTCTCCGTAAACCACGTGTAAACCATTCACAAATGCCGAAACGCAGCTAACGAGAGAAAACCCTCCGTTCCAGCCGGACGCACAAAGCCATCAGCCTCGTTTCAGGCCAGGAAGTTTTAGCCAAGTGTGACTTCCTGGAGACCCGCGCCACACCCGTCACCGCCCCACAATGCTTTGTCCTCTCCAGGACGGTGGATGTGACACTGCATGTGTGTGTGTGTGTGTGTCCGTGCGTATGCGTGTGTGCATCACGGGTCATAGTCGGGTCAGCTGGTCTATTATTGATTTCCTGGCAGAAAGAGAACGAACGCAGCGCTCTAGTGCCGCCGACCTGCCGAACACAAGCGATCGAAACGTGTGTGTTTGTGTGTGAATGCACGCCAGTAAAGAACACTATAATAAAGTGTTAACAATACAGCAACGACGAGGTGGAGAGCACTTTAAACACCGGCTGATTAACATGGCAAACTACTTATCGCCTTCCCACTGGCACTGCTCCACGAGAGCAATCAAAAGTCAAACAGAGTCCGTTTTTCTCACCGGGTCCTGTTCAGTGTAGGCCTGATTAGTTGGGAGCGTTGGGGAAACTCGATCCACAAGGATCTAATAAGGTCCAGCACTGAAACGCGATGACAGCAGAATCAGTCACAATTTTTGCTCCACGGTTCTTCGCTGACACTTTGACGAGTGGAACCATCCCTCAAAGGAGAGAGCGTCCGTAGCGGTTTAGGCACTGCAAGAAAGTCAATTTACACAAAACATCTCGGTACTTTTCAGGAACTGCTTTTCACTGTTTTCTTAAGCGGTGGACTAGTTATGAAAATAAACCCTAATCCATCAGATATAGCGGGGCTTGTGAAAATATTTTTCGAAAAATATAAATCCATTAGTAAAACTAAAAAAAGTCCCACTTTGAGACAATTCCACTTATAGATGCCAAGTTTCAGTCCACACAGTGAGCTATTTGCAAAGGACACAGATGGTTCTGTTGAAACGTTCCCGCTGTTTTCCACCTGTTCTCAGGAATAAACAAATACTGCCTCGTGATCGCTGCAGCCACTTAGATGAAAACCAGGAACACATTTTTTCAAACTGAAATTAAAACAAAAAAATAAAAAAGACATGCTGGTACTCGGAACATATGCTCCAACGTTGACCTTCACAACTTAATCCGTCCAAATACCACCATACCCCCCTTCAGGGAGAGACGGGAGGAACACAAGACGGCTGCCTGTCTTTCATCGCTTTCACTTCCCTCATGGCAATAGCAATCCTTGTGGATTTCCCATAGATAACGTGTTCCTGTCTTTTTTTTTCCAAATGCAATGCCTCAATGAAAATATGCATGACAAAAATAGTTGTTTCACTGCTCTCTGCCACTTCATGAAAGGAAAAGATAGCCTCAATTTCAACAAGCCTGCGTTTATCTATCCCCATCGAGCCAAGCACTGATGTAAATGATGAATAAAGCCACCTGTGCTGGTGTCATGAAAGCCAATTTCAACTCCCATTGAGAAAATGGTCAGGACAGAGGGTTGAGGAAAAGAAGTTCAAATAGTTTGTGCACCACGAATAAATGTGTGTGTATGTGCGCCCGTGTGTGTTTTTGCGCGTGCGCTGCCACAACAAACTTGTTGATCCTCACATTCCAGTGGCAGCCTTGAGAGCAGCTAATCCAGTCTTAGTCAAAGGCCCCCTTGAACCCGTGTCACACTCCGTCCGCACACACACACACACATGCCTGCAAAGTTAAATGCATGGGCACACACATTAAAAACGGGTTTGTCCTGTGTGCAAATATGTGCATGGCCGGCACATGAGCGCACGTACCTGCTGGGAGCATAAACAGTGTCTCCAGTGAACCAGCTCTGTGTGTGTGTGTGTCACAGAGAAGCAGTGTTATTCCTGGCTTCATCTGTGTTATTCCTTGTCTGACTTGGGATATTTCCTTCATCCAGGCTCTCTGAGATGTAACCGGACTGGAAATCTGTTCTCCACCTTCCCTTGTTGTCTGTCCATCAGTTCGGTCCGCGCTCACCTGTGCTGAGCTTGATTCCATCGGTGCCTCCGGGGAAAAAACGCGGCCGCTATCGGCTAATCTCCGAGAGGCGGCGATCGTCGTCGCAACACTGACCGAGAATGGGGCCGTTTACTTTAAAGCCGCGTGCTAATTTTAACTTGGAGGCTACTCGTTCACACCGGCTTGTTGTAATAACTTGACGAGGTGCCGTGAAACCCTTGAAAGTGCACTCTGTTCTGGCCGGTCAGCATCGCCTGCATTCTAGTCGACTCCACCGCACGGGTACGCAGGCGTGGCCTTATCGTAGAAGTCTTCTGTGGAAACCGTACAGTCGGCGTAAACAGGAGTAGGAAGTGAGCTTTTAGACAAAAGTTGGGACAAACGTATGACTAGCGTTCCAAATGGAAAGTTATTACGGTGTATTTTCAACCAATTCCATCCAATTAAATTCAAAAATTAATCTGGGGGGGATTTGCTCGTCAGGAATAAAACAAACACTTCGCAGGCGCCATTGCTGGAGCGTTTCACTAATCACGGGAGCCAAGCTTCTCCTTTTGGTCACAGGACCTGTTCTTGGCCTTTTCTTTCCGTGTTGTTGATGTGGTTTCCTCTAATTCCGTCAGCCAAAATCGCTCCTCTGTTGCTGCGGCGGCGACGGCGGTGGAGACTACATCCACACAAAAAAAAAAAAACTGTCCACCCAAGGAGAAGCGGAGCAGTGTCGAAGCGTGTCGTCCAGAAAAAGTGCGCGCATGCTTCAGTTTGCTTGCACTTCTTTCCAAAGCACAAGCATGTTTTTTTTTGTCTTTTTCTGGAATCGTGCAGAAACCAGTCTGCAAGCATCACTGGTCCTTTTAAGGCTGCTACGAGAAGCAGCCACACGGCTCTTGATGTGCAGTGCCGCGAGGTGTATATCCTGCTGAGCTTTTAACAGCTTTGGCTGGTTTGGGAGTAGCTGTGTCGTTGAGGTCAACCCCTGAGAACAGCAGCTGGCTGAGGTGTTGAAAAACGAAGAGCAAAGGTTTCTCCACCGGACGGCACAATCTTATTCTCACTATTTAGCATCTAGTTCTGCTTGCATGACTCACGACGCACCCATGTGTGTGTGTGTGTGTGTGTGTGTGTGTGTGTGTGTGTGTGTGTGTGAAGTAATGGATAACAAAACCTTTAATATGGTATGGCTTCATTAGTTCCGTCATGATCCCAGTTCAGTGCACCGTTTTGCAGAAAATCGGGAGGAACATGTTCCTCAAATTCCCAAACTATGATGTCACACTTCACACGGTTGACATCATGCCCTCACGGCTTTCAGTCGGGAAACACATCTAACCTTTTCTTGAACCGACTGGCCGACTCCAATAAAAGAAACACTCCTTGAAGCGTCACATATTTGGTTCAGGCCCGGAGAAAGACGCCCGCCTCTGGTACCCCGTCTCCCTTCTGCAAGAGGGCGGATCAGATCTTGCCAGAACTTTCTCCCCTGCGCTTCCTCCGCTGCGCTCTCCGCTCAGCCCTCGGCCATCTCCATAAAAAGACAAGTCACAGGGAGGGCGGACTTTCACTCTTTCGCTGTTGATAATAAAACAAGTGCCTTCCCCCGACAGTGTCTAGAAAGAAGAAGAAGAGAAAAACTAAACAAGGGCAGGGCGGTGTTGTCATGACGAGCCAGAAGTGACGGCTGTGGAACGCGGTATTCGACTTTCCGCCCACGTGCAAGAACCCGGGGGCACGGATCCTTGAGGAAAGTGCCACACAGAGAACATGCCGGGCGCGATAAGGGGTCGACGATCCCTACGAACGTCATGAAAGGACGGAGCAGAAGACAGCGGATCTTAAAAAGAGACGCCCCCCCCTCCCCCTCCCCCTCATATTGGACCTCTGGATTGAAACCATACCGTATCTGCGTGCATTCCTCGTAACTGTACTCCTGCGAACAAAACATCCACTCCTGCTAAGTTCTCCCTCTGGGTCAGGGTGTGCTTAGGAAAGCTTGTGGTCAATGTAAATAAACTCGCTGTGCTGATGACTAAGACGCCGCATGGATGGTTGATGCCATCCGCCCACACACACACACACACATGCATGAGCACAGCTGTTCATTACAGACGCCAGAGCATCGAGCAAAGGCATGCAATACACTTGTCTTTTGGATAAATCAATGATTTATTCATTCATCCATTCTGCAAAAAAAGAAAGAAAAAAAAGGCCCTTTTCGATTTTCCGTGAGACTAAAAGCTTTGTGGGTCGTGTTTGTGCTGGGAGTGGCAGGGGAGCAAAACAAACACACCTACTTTCACAGAACAAGGTCACACATCGGCAGGTAAGGAAAGGCCAAGCGCCTCGGAAAATGTTTGCTCTCCTCAGTGTGGAGAGGGAGAGACAGGAGAATTAGGAGCTAGTGGAAACAATGGAAGGCAAACGGCAAAAGTGGAGAACAATTGGAGACAAAAGACGGGGGGGAGGGGCAGTGATGAGAGACGGAGATGATATAAACAATAGGTGAAGAGGGGATCAATAATTCCTTTGTGTTGCTCTCTGCATAATGTAGCCCTGGATCCACAAACGAGTCCTTCATTCGAATGATGGCTTGCTATATACGCGGCGTACAAGTTGCTCTTGTTTGCACATAACAAGGTAGCACCTCAAGACAGACCGTCATTATTTGACTGTTGGCAAGAAGCCACGGCGCCGGCTGGCTCGCCTCCAGGATTAGCTCACCGCTATCAAACCCCCGCGTGCTAAGACTTCCTCGTTCACTCGTCTCTCAGTCGTCATCGTGTGACAGACGTCGACATACAACCGTTGTTCTCACGGTACGGACTTATAAAGGTATTATTCACGAGTGTCCTGCTCCAAAGCATCCACAAGAGACTAAGACTGATTGGTGGAGGATCAAGTTTGGCATTTCTGTGTCTGCAGATGCTCATTCCTTAACCGACGGCTGCGTGGATATATTCCTCATTTTCTGTCTAAATAACTGTTATATTAGGAGTGATTTGCTCCTCTTTTCATCGCCTTTGCGTGCAATGAATCTTGCTTACGTTGACTAAAAAGACGGCCCGTATATCACTCTCATAATCCTCCTAATACTGGGAAACAAAGTCCTCCTGACATAGAAACCGAGCGATCAATCCCGACTGATACATGTTACAACGCGATGGTGTTCCATTAGTTCGCCGATCTGACGCCAAACACGTCACTAACAAGTGGAACAAAAGCACGAAGAGGGGTAAGGGGATTAAACGCTAACGCATTTGGCAACAACTGCTCCGTCTCGCTGTCTTCTCCGTCCCTGTGTGCCTCCAGGCTGGGAACCTAGAATCTGAAACCCATGAAGCATAATATAATAAGCATAACCCCTCCAATAACGCGGAAGTCGCATTTTTAGCTGCATTCTTGTACCGAAATCCAACGAAGTCGTGAGGATTGATGAGGCGGCGAGGTCGGAGGTCGGCTAGTATTCCTGATGCTCTGTCAGGACATTACTCTCGTGCCTTTACCTGCGGCTTTTTGTGTCATAAATTGCTGGTTTAAGGTTTCCCGAGGGGAATACGTCATGTATTCAAATCAATAGATGCCGTCTGAATGGATTTCTCAACTCATAACGCCTCCAGGAAGTACACTACCAACCGTGACTTCTTTGCAAGAGGAAGAGCTTGTTGCTGCTTACTAATAAAATAGAGCAACGACAGGAACTTTGCAGACGACTACATCACCACACAACAATGAGCAATAAATCAGCAACGATTTAGGTAATTGATAAGCCTGTTTCTCTCATTTTTCTAGCAATGCCCGGCTGCAGGTGACAGTGAAGCCGGATGCGAGTCTGTCCGCGGTGGAGTCTTGAGCTAACGGTGTTCTATGGATCCTGCATGAGCACTAATGACCGGCGTTTAGAGTAACTATATAAAAAGAGGCAATCCTCTCGCTGACTTTTTTACTTGTAAGTCAAAGAGTGGCATCATTATTAAACAAATGAGAGCCCAGATACATCGGGAGGTTCACACTAGACGTGCATCGAGAACAAGTTGGCTGAAGCCCCGTCAGCCTGCCTTGGATTCCTTTGAAACAGCATTTCCATGAGCCATGTGGCGACAGCGTTCACACCACAGTCACTCTGCGAAGCACCAACCCAGAACCACAACACGCTGCCCAGCCGAGCCAAAGACAATCGTATTGTTTTCCCAATCAGTGCTCGCAGCTTTATGAGGGCTTCCAGCCACAGGAGCATTGCAGACTCAGGATTCCTCACCAACCCGGAGGAGGAGGGGAAGAGATGGAAACAGAAGGGAAACACACAAATATAAGAAATACGAGCATGTGTGGATGATTAAATCTGCGTCCACGAGACAAACCAATCCGATTCCCACATTGGAATGAACCTGTTCAAGCAATCTGCCAAATAAAAAACAATGCTGAGGGTTTCGTTTTGAAGGTGCGGTTCTCATCGGTCCTTGACCCACATGTGCGTGTTTTGCCCTGATGTGGCCGCACCGAGCTCTGAGGTGTAGAGTGTCGGAACACAACACGTGACGTCTTACGAAAGGCTTCTGTGTCTTCACAGAGCTGATCTCAGAGCAGCGGGCTCGCCACTCTCTTCAAACCAGGAAACATGTGTGGTCTTGTGTGGCCCGCGTTGTGTGCGCGCTCCATACATCACATGTGACCGAAAGCGTTCCATCACAGGAGGCTTGCTCTGCTTCACAGTCACTGACATTTGACAGGGAAAGACGTTTAATTAGATACAACTTCAAAAGTTGCAAGTGTTTATGTGTCCAAAAAATGCACCAATGTGTGATGTAGTACAGAAAAGAAGAAGAAGAAGAATTCTGCACAATGTCAGTTACGCATGCTTTTAAATTCCACATGCAAGAAAAAAAGGCATCTTCATGCAGGATATAAACAGCTGCTGCCACAATCACGCGCCACACGCACACTTTGGACTTGCACGCGCGTGCGGCTCTCCCAGACAACAGAAGATGTAAAGCTTATCAGCACGCGTCCGAGTCTTTCCAATGCATGTATGGCCAATAAACGGAGTACTTACGAGATAGGAATTTTGCCTGTCGAAGAACACGGAGTCTCCCATGGTCCCGAATAAGTATCCACATATAGTAAACACCCCAAAGTGTAGATGCAGCAAATGAAATCCCGTTAGAAAATAAGTTCTCCGTTCACCCTCCAAAAAAAAGAAAGTGTGCGCGCGTCGGAGCGGAGAAAACAATAGTCTCCACGGATCCCTCGCGTCTTCTCTTCTCTTCTACGTGCACAGACAGACACCTTGGACTTCCTTTCCACTGCAGGTCGCCGCAGCTTTCTACGAGGTGATGACTTTGCGCCAGTCAGAAGCGCGTGTCAGAAAGCCGCCCGTGCCAGGAAGGACACCATAGTGCGTAATGCGTAACGGGTCCATACTGCGCGCTCCGTGCACTCTGTGCGGGGACAGATGCTGAGGCGAGCCAGTAGAGGCAGAGAGAGCGCTGTCGACAGTGTGAGTCCGGGCTTCCGGTTGAGGTTTTCAAAATAAAACGAGCTTTCGGTCAGGGTTGTATTTTTCTTCCACAAATATGAGAAAGTAGGATGGAAACTGCGCATTTATGTTAGTTTTTTTAATTGTATTGTCTTGAAAAATGATATTAGGGTTAGGGTTAAATTATATTATGTTGACATGATGGACAACAATAACATACAGTAATATATATATATATATATATATATATATATATATATATATATATATATATATATATATATATATATATATATAATACATATTTATTTGGAGTTTTGAGTAAAAAAGTATGCTTGCTATATATTCTACATCAGTGGTTCTCAAATGGGGGTATACCCCTGGGGGTACTTGAGATTTTAAATATATATATATTTAAAATTAGCATCAAGTTAAAAATAGTTATTTCATAAATAGTCAATACTATATGTGTAAGTTATTAAACTGAATTGTGTATATTCTATATTAAATCAGACACTGACCAAAAATGCTTTGGACAGTATTAGCCATGACACATCTTATACTTCTTTACATCCAGGAACCTGTTTGTTTTTTGTTTAGCATGTTAGCTACACAGATATAAGCGTTCGCTATGTGACACAGACATCCTGAGAGGCACAGGGAGCACCAAAGAAGGAGGAAGAAGCTTTTGATTATCAACAGAAGTGCTGCTCAAATGTTTTCAGTGGCCCTCAAATGAAGCTCCACAGTTGATAAGCTTTTACTCTGGAAACTCCATATAGGGATAGCATACTATTTGGATAGTTTATAGTAAAGAGCTGTAACTGTTGTTGCTGTAGGTGAGGAGGAAACAGAGTGGAGAGTTACATATATATACAGTATCTAAACATATGTTATTCTGCAAGTCATAACTGAAATAAATGAATGACAAAATAATGAATTACCTCTCCTTTTATTCTGGACAATGTCATGTGGAATTTTAAATTCATCAAAACAAAGATTGAGTATAACAATCTAATATTGCCATATGATTTATGGGGGGTTCGAGTCTTTTTTGCACTCCAGAAATATCCAGAAATGCATCATGCTCAAGCTGAAAACAAACCCATTTATCTTGTGGAAAGTTGATATTTTGAAGATACAAGGTTTCTGCCAGCTGTGACAAATAGTCTTCTCTATATAGGCCTAATTACTGCAGCAAATAAATCACAGAGGAGGGAATTTTCTGGACGAACCGCCGAATTGTGATCGCTTGCTTCAATTGTAAAAAAAAAAAAAAAGAAATCTTTTATTTATTAGCATTCCCCATTTTGAAAAAAGCTCTTAAGAGTGTGGGGGGGGGTTGTGTAACAAGTAATGTGGAACCAGCGTTGGGCAATCTGCGTCTCGCATCCAAGCTCATAAAAAAAACAACATACAAATCAAACGAGCACAGTGGCCGAGGAATATGAGCTGACCTCACACACACACACACACACACACACACACACACACACACACACAAACAAACACACACATGTGAGAGTTAATGAAAAGCATTTGCTTTGCTCTGCAGGAGTGGGCACAAGCTGACCACATTCTTGTCTTTATTTAATAAACAGTAAACGTGTGACTGAGTTGAGAGAGAGAGAGACGGTGAGTTCCTCCCTGCTGATCAGATCAGGCCTTCGCCATTCAAAGAATGCAAAGACGTCAAGAGGACCACTTGGAGAGAACAGATAAACCGCGGCGGTCAGGTGGCGCAGTGTAAGTGTGCGTCTCACACGGGCGTCATCGCAGCCCTGCATGGTTACAGGAAACCTCTTCTGAACATCTATTAGATAGAGCGGCTGCTTATCAGATCATGAGGGTTGACGTTGGCCAAAAACCCCCAAACACAGAAGACAGAACTGTTATTTAAGCAGCTGTGTGTGTGTGAACCTGAGAGTCAGAGTCCAAAAACCCATCAGGCAAGTTTGCAGATCCGCTTCGTTGGATTTACACGTCAATAATCCAATAATCACGGCCGTTTTATATTCCATCTAGATTTGAGCCCAGTGTAAATATCTTTGACAAAAGAATCCCAACCCAAGATCCACTTAATAACATATTTCTTATGTTTTCCAGCTGATTGTGTCGTCTTCATCAGATGGGGTTGTTATAGAAATGATTCTGTTCATAATCACGCTCAGTGGCGGTGAGGATTTTATCCATGTACAGCGATCTTTTCTGACTCAAAATGATATATATTCATACAATAAATATATGTTATTATACATTATTATAGCCACATATATAATTATATGTGGCTATAATAATGTTTTCTGTATTCATTTCTCATGCAGATTAACATCTAACTATCTCTACGTGTGTATCTATCTATCTATCTATATATATATATATATGTATATATATATATATATATATATATATATATATATACATATATATATATATATATATATATATATACATATATATATATATATATATATATATATATATATATATGAGCTGCATCCCATTGGCTGTATAGGACTGGTTGTCACATGCCTTTTGAGCGGTTGATCACTGTAACTGTGGCCATTATAAGCCGTTTCCACTGTACTCCTGTGACTCTTCATGTATTCGCAGCGCTCAGCGTTGATGAAGATGACGTTATACGGTAAAAAAAAAGCTACTAAGTGGACCAGAAGACCTTTAGAAATAGCAAAATGACAAAATTGGCCAATACAGTCATTTGAAGTGTCTTGTCAGTGCTGAACAAACCACATCCTTTGGGATGATGTGCAGAGAACATATAGAAGAGGGAAGAAAGAAAGAAAGACCTCAAGACAAACGTTTCCCCCCTTCAATACACTGGAGTTCAGTCGTGAGGCTATAGAAGCTGTGTTTTATGGACCTGTAGGAGGAGCCAATTGTCTCCTAAAATGGAGTTTCAATTGTCCCAGTATGACCATGGCTCACACACACACTGAGCCTGTGGGAGAGGGAGGGAAAGCTGGAGGAGAGGGAGGACAAGAAGAAGTAGAGAAGGGAGGAAAGTAGGAACATGGTGGTTTGTTTTTTTACGCTGCATGTTTTATGAAGGCCACGTCTGCCATGTCCCTTCAGCTGGCCATCACTTCTCATGTCATCTTGAATTTGTTAAAAAATAAACGACGCTCAAAACGAGGCCCCTTGTGTCATCGTATATCAATTTCAAAGCACACTCGGGGATTTTCCCGCTGTTGAATTTGGCTCGGCCCTTTTTTTTTTTGCGTGGATGTATCGCGTCCCCCGCTATTGAGTGTCGATGTGGAAGAGGAGCCGCTTGGAGTTCAGGCAGGTTGAGATTCACCTCGCTCCCAGAGGCTTCTGGGTAAAAACCACGAGCAGATGGGGTCAGGAATCAGGTCTCAATATCATCAGCCGGGACGGTTATTCTCAATATACATCGTCGACATCGTTCACCTTCTGTATATTTTGACATCACGTGATCGCGTATAATCGATACAACAACAAATAAAGTGATGACGTTTATCACAGTGAACTCGCTACGTCCCCAAGCTTCGAGAATTAAATATGAAAATGTGTTGCCGTGCATGTTTGGGCCTTCTGTCTGGTCTCTGCAGTAATCATGACTCCATTTTCCGGCCTGATGTTATGTTTTTTGAGCACTCTCAAGAGTTTTCTTGTGAGTGAGGTATGTAATATGTGATCGTAATCAGACACAGCTGAAAAAAACAATGACAATCGCACAGCTGATTAAAACATATTTTTTTTAAGGGCAAAAGAGCATAACTGGGGATTGATTTCCTTCCTTTCAGCTCGCAGGTCTCTGCGTTTGTATCTGCCGTTCTTTCATCCGATGAACTTTGACCCCGATTTCACAACGCAGCCCCGGAGAATGGGGTGTAAGAGAAAGAAAATGAGAGAAAGGGGAGAGGGGGTGTGGGGGGGTGGAGGAATGGTTAAAAACTGGGCACACATAAACGAATTTACAGCAGGAGCTGCACAAAGCAGCTCTGGGGGATGACCTCAGAACTGGGGAATGTGAGTGTGTGTGAGTGTGTGTGAGTAAAAAAAAAAAAAAAGACAGAGAGAGAGAGAGAAAGACGGTGCTTCACTCCTTCACTTGGGAGGTAAATACAGAAGACACACACGCGCAAACAAATATATTAAGGAATTATGTCTTGTCAAGGGTCTTGGACCACAGCCTCCCTCCAGAGACGGCCGTCGTGCAGCGGGGGGAAATGTTTTTTTAGAGGAACTGATCACTCAACATCCACCAAACACACACACACACACACACACGCAACGTGACGACAGTGTGGGTCTGGATTCAATCTGGACGCTTCTATCAACAGGCCAACCCAGTTGTCCTGAATCTCCATACTCAGTCCTGAGGGCCAATCGACAGTGAGGAGGAGGAAGGGGGGGGGGGGGGGGGGGGGGGATGTGTAAGTCAAGAATTCTGGGTACTAGCAGTGTTGCTATATGGCTTTCGTCTTCCATTAGACCGCGCTCAAGGCGGCAGGCGGGTCAAGACTGCTCTTCAGTGGAAAATGCTTGGCCCTGACCTGAGGCGTACTACATTGAGAAAATATAGAGACATATTGTTACGCTGTTGAAAGTATCAAAGTAGGGAGATGCACTTTGGATGGAAACCACTTTCTCAGAAAAAGGTTTTCATTTGAAGAAAAATGTTGCAGATGACCTCTCCGTGAAACACAAAGTTTTGACTTTACTCCCCGACATGCTTTTGGATTTGAATCATTCCGTGTGTGTCGGCGATAATGATTCGCGACGTCGTCGGGTATCATGTGGAGTCGCAGCATCTTGACGCCGCTGTATGGAATCAACAACCATAAGACCACCGTGTCACGTATGAGAATGTATTCAAATCTGCTTTGTGGAATCTCCCCTTTGAGGAACAAGGATGAAGGAAATTCATTTGATTATCTTCCATCATTTATTTCTTGTTGATTGATCTTAATCGGTGGGTCAGGAATTCGGGAAGAAAAAAGAGGTAAAATATAACAACTGGGCAAGTCCCTGATACAGTCTCTTATTGTAGTTCCACCGTTGTTTGCTCACTCTGTCACACTAAGCTCTCTAACCGCGAGGGAGCGCTTGCTATCATATGTCAACATTCATTCTCTCATACAAATGCTTTTGTTTGGTTTTGGGTCATTTCCTCCAGTTGGTTTGTTGGCCTGGTATGAAATTTACTGAATGAGACTTCCACGTTGACTCCATCAGCACGTGGAAAAAAGATAAAGCGCCTATCCTCCGAGCGAAAGCAGGCCGTAACTACGTTCTTGTTCTCATTCCAATTGAAACGTACTTCTTTCTTCTTCTTTTTGTGTGTGTGTGTGTGTGTGTGTGTGTCCACCATCCGTCTGTCTCGCCGTCCGCATGAATTTGTGGTGATCTGACCTTCCACCCTCCTACCCATCTATCCGTCTTCCTGCCTGTCGCTCTGTCGGCTTGTGTAACTTGCAGCCAACCAGTCATACATATATGTGTGTGTGTGTGTGTGTGTGTGTGTGTGTGTGTGTGTGTGTTTGTGCCTCAAGTGCGACTGAAAGGCTTTGTTGCCTGTACAATAAAGTTCATTTAGAGTTAAGTGAAGATATCTTGTCTTTCAGCTGCAGCTCCTCCCCCTTAATGCACGCACTCACACACACACACACACACACACACACACACACACGCACACACACCAGCACACTCAGTGTCCTCCTCCTACGCCTCCTTAATGTTTTCTGCCACAACAGTTGCCATGGTGTCTCCACTCGCCAGCTGTGTCGGACAGCACAATAACAAGTACGTGTGTGTTTCTGTGCTAGTGTGCGTATACGCAAGTGTTTATACACCAAAGTGTCAGCGTGCAATACGATGATGCGCTGATGTATTTTACATTTAAACCCACTTTTGTCCCCTCAGAGACCATGTATTATAAAACATGTATTATAATAAATGCAGCCTCAATTCCTGCCATTGGCAATCATTTTTAAAATCCAGGCAAACTGCTGAGGAAACATTGCAAAAGGCCGTGGGAAAAAGTAATCGCTGAGATTTCTGTATTTGTATGCAGAAAATAGTCTTGACTTGTTGCCATAGCACCACAGTGAAAGCGTCTGGATCATTATGGGAAAGGGAGGGAGATCAACGTGATCACGTGAGGTTAGATTTAAGGAGGAAGGGGGGGGCAGGACACAGAATTGTCTAGGCCACTTAAATATTTCCCCAGAACACCAACTCACTCATTTTCTCTCGCTTGCACGCTAAAAAACAACAAACAAACGCCTTCCCACGTAGCAGGACGCTTTTCTGTCATTAGGTGGCTTAGCACCCGTGTTCCAATACACCAAGGGGACCCGCACTCAGCAAAAACTCTTCACTTCGTCTTCCTTCTCCTGGTTCCGCCGCCTGACTCAGAGGGTTGGGACCAGAGAACTGAGCGACTCTCCAGAGGGGTTTGGAATAGCTTGAACAACAGAATAAAATGTCCACTGAGTGATGTGACGTGTGTGTGTGCTGGCTCGGCCTTCCCTTCAGCTCTCTCTCTCTCTGCATGTTCATGTCCAAACACTCTGTTTCCACACCGAGATTGATTGTGTGTCAATTCTTTTATTGTTTTTTCATCATGGCATGATTTACTGCAAACATCCATCACTGCAGTACATCACGAACTAAGGATGCGTCCGTTTTATCGGCAACTTTTGAAGGCCGAATTGTGTCTTTGCAATATAACGTGTGCAATATTGAGCTTTAGAGGTGTGGGTAGGCGGGTTTTGATCATCTTTAGACTGAGCCACGCTCGCTATTTGCCCCCGTTTCCTTCGTGTTTGACCTCTGCTCAGCTGACCATGTTGCATTCTGAAGTGGGGTAAATGACACTTTAGTCCACTTTTGATAATGGACTCTGTGCATTGAGCAATCAAATTGCCGCAGCAATCAGTGGCACATTGTGGACGGCGACTTGCACCACGGGCCACCGCGGCCAATCGCCCGCTCGCATGCAAATTAGTTTGCTCCGTGTCGCCGGCGCTTTGTATGAAACCCTTTTTTTTCTCATGCAAATGAGGTCGAAAACGAAAATCACTCGAGCACCAGAGGCGAGGACGAGTATTACATTACTCCTCTGCCTCTATTGTTTTCTATGATAATCAGCGCCGTTCATTTCAGATGCAAATCAACTCGTCTGAAATCGCTTTTTTTTTCAGGCATCAGGTGTTTTCTAGGACGTATGTTTAAAAAAAATGCCATCTTTAGAAAATGTGGAACAACCTCTGCCCTCCGCCTCCTCGTCCTTCTTTAACCTTGAGTTGCATCGCTTCTCCGCCACCCCTTCCTTTTGGTCGGGCCTCCTTACTGCACGCTCATTTGAACTCTCGGGGGTCATAACAAAAAAACAGCACCAGTGACATTGCTTGGACATACCCTGTCAACTGTGTTTATCAGTTTGTGTGTGTTTTGGATTCCCGAGATTCTTCCAACATGTTTTTTCTTATTTGTTTTTTATCTTTACGAGGATACTCGCGTATGCATGCATAGGGGGTCGGTCCGCATCAGTCAAACTGAGCAGCCTCAGTTCCTTCTCGGTTTTCGGGGGTGTAAATATTTAGCGTGCGGTATAAACACAGCAGCTGTGAACGCTCTGTGCACCAATGACAGCCTTTTATCCCTCCGCCGATAACGTGGCCGAGGGACACAACTGTTGAATCGCCCGAATATGCGACACGCTCAGCCACGAAGTTCCTTCTCTCTGATAAACTGTCCAGATACCGTTATCTTTAAAGGGATAGAATGTGGATTTGTAGCAGCTCTGAAGCGGAATGTTCAGGATTCCATCCGATGTGTGAAGGAAATTGGTAGATTACATCTGAAAAAATAGTCTGCTGATCAGAACTCCCAGGAACTACTTTCCTATTGGGCAGCGATAGGTCCTTTAATGCTAATGCATGACTTAGATGTTTATGCTCATATTAATTAAAGTCTAAGGGTGGTGCATTCTATATTTTTGTTATTGTCAAAAAGAAAAACTCATCGAAAACCAACAATGAGAAGACAACAATGTGTTGTCATGCGGTCCATCCATTGCATTGTGGTCTTGAGCAAATGTTACTCAAGCAGGAGTTAGTAGAGCATTGTTTAGGGTCTATTTCCTGCTGTGGATGAATACACATGTCCGCAGGGGCCACGCAGACAATACTTTTACTTATGGTTTTTCAAGGGATTTAATGACAATAAGAAACATAAAGAATATTGACTTAAACCTGTAATCGCCCCAAAAACCTTCATTTAAAGTTGATTTTCATTGACAAACAACCTAAATGGTTTTATGTCCTAGGGAGTTTTTGTATTTTTATTTCCCACACGGTATTATCATGAGATTTAACTTGAGCTTCACCAGGCCGGCTCAGTGTGTGTGTGTGTGTGTGTGTGTGTGTGTGTGTGTGTGTGTGTGTGTGTGTGTGTGCATGGGATGAGACGAAGAAAAAAGAGGTGGAAGGAAGACAGGAGGTGGGGGTTGACGGATCCATCCCATCCCTTCTTCTTTTTTTTGTTCAATCTCTGGAATGCGGCTGGAATCCAAGCTTGACTCCCCTCTTGGCTCCACCCACACTCCCACCTCCTCATATCATGCTACACACATACACATACACACACACACACACACACACACACACACACACACACACACACACACACACACAAGATGGGTTTGCAGCTGTTTTTGCCTCCGTTCGGTCATTTTAACCATGAAATGAGTGGTGCCTGTTCTAACCTGTCCTACTGATACAAAGCAATGTGTGTGTGTGTGTGTGTGTGTGTGTGTGTGTGTGTGTGTGTGTGTGTGTGTGTGTGTGTGTGTGTGTGTGTGAGTGCTAGAGAGTGAGTAGTTGTCCATCCCTATATGAAAGGGATTCCCAAACTTGACAGTTAAGTAAACAGTTGGAGGTGGTCAACCATGGCTTGCTATATTTATTTATATTTAGTAAAAAAAAAAATTCTGTCTCAAAATGGAATTTTTAAAGAAAATCCCCTCTGTGTTTCTGATTCTGTGTTTCCTGTTTGACGCTGCAACCTGCCAGCTGTCCATATTTACATGAGCGTATAAAGTTCCGCATTTTCAATATTTCAGTCAACAGATCTGTGGTTATAAACTTTGAAACCACAATGTGCTAAAAAATGTACTTGAGCATAAATTGGGAAGCATTGAGAAGCAGGGTTTTAATGCCTTTTGAGTTTTTCCACATCAGCATAAATCATTCCCAATTCCTCCATTTTCTCTACCGAGTTATTTGATATTTCAGACTTTTTGCTGCACTTGCATTCACCCAACCATTCTCCACAGTGGTAAAAAAAAGAGTTATGATCTCAAGATGATTTAGGCTTTTTTTCACCATAAAAAGCGTGACAAACTCTCCACGGAGTGTCTTGAGTTACAATATCTGACCTATAGAGGTCAGACATGTTGCACAGGAATCATTGCTCAACGTGTTACTCCAAAATATAAATGGAAGTGCCACTCCCATCAATCAAGCCTCTACAGAACAGCCATGACGTCAGGAAAGCTGTGATGCGAGTGGCGTTCAAGGCAGACGGCGTTTTGCACCTGTCCACATCGTCGTTTCTCTGTTTCTCCATTAATATTATTATTACTAATTTCAGTTTTTTTCCATTCGCAAGAAACTGCGTCAGAGCCTTTGAACACATATAAACTATGCCACGAATGCTTACAATTGGAGAAGGATGCTCTCTCTCTCTCTCTGTGTTCCCGCTCGTGGTGCCGGGGGGTCAGTGTTTACATCGCCCCGAGCGGTCGCCACGGCGACGGCCCGAAGCTGGATGCAGTTGGACCCGTTCGCGTCTCCTCTCGTGCCTCGTTGCTTTGAGCGCCATTGTCAGATTTTCACACACAAATAAAAGCATCCTTTCAAGCCAACTAAATCCTGCAAAAAGAGGCTACCCAATGACCCAAATCCAAACACCTATGTTGTGCCGTTATGTTTTGATTGCTCGGCGAGTTGGCTTTTCCCCGCTGGCCGGCTGTCAGCGGGGAAAAGCCAACTGGAAAGATTTAATAACTTCATAAAACCAAAAAAGGCACGAGTACATGCAGGTAAACATTCAAAATACAGAATACAAGTACACACACACACACTGTATGACTGCGGTAGTCATTTCAGAGCCTATTAAATCTCCATTAACACGCAGCCTCCCTGCTAGCCCGAGCTAATCCAACCCAGGTGTGTGTGTGTATGTGTGTGTGTGTGTTTTCACCCCATCTCTCCACTGCTCCCTCAGTCTCTTTCTTCCCCTCTACCCCCCCTCTCTCTCTCTCTCCCCCCTTCGTTTCTCCCGTGTCCGACGCTCACGCCCTTAAACCTAGCAGCGCCGCGGCCTCCTCCAATTAGCTCAAATCACGGCAAATTTGCAGCTCTCAGCGGGGGGGAAACCAGACCAACACACCTCATTGTTAATCTCCCGAAGCACACGGGCATCTCTGTAGTCACACTACGGTCTGGAAAGAAGACAAAGAGTCCTACTCCTTGAGTAGATTTGTCTCGCGGGTAAAAAAAAAAAGGCCTTTCCTGGTTCTTGAAGCGGCTATCGCACATGCTAATCGTCACCTGGGATGCTACATCCATCCGTGAAGCCCCTTTGTGTTCCTTTTAAGGTGTCTTGAGAGTGGAAGGCCGCTAGAATGAGACGACGGATCCCTAAAAGACGAAGCATCTGCTTTGTGTTCGGCCCGAAAGATGACGCGCGGCGACATCTGGGCTTCTAGAATAGAGTGAACTTTAAAAGGTAGAAGCCTTTATCCTGGCGTGGGGGACAATACAAGTGAGGCAATCTCTTCACAGGTTGTCGGCCATCGCTGCTCAATGCCAACCACCCGCTTCTTCTTCTGTTTATTGCAAACAAGCCGCCGCTGCTGTTGCTGGAAATGTAAAACGCACCACTTCCTGCGCCGATGGAATGTTTTGTTTTTTTTTCCAGGGAAAGACTTACTTGACGCCAGGTGTCCAGAAAGGTAAAACAAACAAAAAAAAACTTCCCGAGCTGGCATCGGGCGGATGCCGCTCATTTGTGTTTTAGCGAGAATGTGACAGAAATGAGCATTTATTTATGGGGGAAAAAAAGTGACATAAGTATCTTTTCGCCTCTTAATAGCGAGCTTGAAACGTTTGACTAGAAGCTCCATGGCACACGTTTCCTTTAAACTAAAAAGTGGGCCAACAATAAAGTTTTTTTTTTTATGTGGGAGACGACTAGTTTTTTAAAACTAATATCTTATGTACACACTCTCTCTTTCTAACACACACACACACACACACACACACACACACACACACACTAATGTTCTGGGAAGGTGCTCTGCAGGAGAGAATTTGATCTCTGCTTGGAAGTGACGCTGTTCCCTACTAAAGCAGTACAAACACACATTGTTATGTTTGTGTGTGTGTGTGTGTGTGTGTGTGTGTGTGTGTGTGTGTGTGTGTGTATGTGTGTGTGAGAGAGAGAGAGAGCGAGAGAGAGAGAGAGAGAGACATGGGTGTTGGTGACAGTACAAATAACTCCACTCCACTGGAGACGTCTTATGAGAATATTTTTGCAAATGTGTAATAATAACAACATTTACCAGACAGTTTTATTGGTTAAATTGCTTTAAAAGTGCACGGAGGAGGGGATCTGTGCATGCATTGGTTGTGCGAGCGCCCTGCAGACGACAGCAGTCCCAGCCCGGTTTGTGTAGTGTAAATGTTTGCGGGCCGCAGCGCGTTGTCGGCCCGTTGAAATATCCTTTTAAAGCGAACACATTCCAGGGCCCGGGATCAAATTGTTTGGGTTTCTCCTCCCCGTCCAATGCATTTTTAAACAGTTTCATTTGGCCCCGCTGCTGTGAAATATGCTCCGCCTGCAGCTGGTATCAGCTATTGTAATGTTTTCACAAGATACTTGTGACATGGAGAGGCCGAGCAGGCAGATGTGTGCAGCTGTGACGGGGCCACAATGCAGCCCACCCACATTTTTACTGTAATTGATCATCATTGTGTGTGTGTGTGTGTGTGTGTGTGTGTGTGTGTGTGTGTGTGTGTGTGCGTGCATGTGTGTGTGTCTGTGCGTGCATGTGCGTGTGTGTGTGTGTGTGTGTGTGTGTGTGTGTGCGCGTGTCCAGATAGTGTCAAATGTTCTCAACTCATGGGAGGTTTATTGGAAACGGACTGGCGCCATCTAGTGGCCAAAATAACACATTACATTTACTTTTCTGTATTCTACTTAATTATCTTGGCTGCCGTGCTGCCACTAAATTCAATAACATACAGCACCGTATAGTGTTTTAGTCTATCAAATTTATATTAATATTATTATAAATTTACAGTGGGGAAAAAAATAGTAATGCACTGGCAAACCTCCCGGTATTATTACGGTGAAATATAGTATATTTCCTTAGAACTACTTTAAAATGATCAGTAAGCCACGGGTAACCTTGCTGCCAGTATTTAACTGTCAATCTACATGACAATATTTTACATTGAAAGAAATATCTTCTGAACAATAGCAGCTTCTTAGATCTTAAATTGAGAACATATTAATATATTGATATTGGCATATTATAAGTAAAGACGGAGAGTCATGCAATCAAAACTTGGTTGTGTTTTTTAAAAAATTGGACAATTGGAGGTTTTTTTATTTGATGTATGTCCACTAGATGGCAGTAACATTAGTTTTTGACACTAACTCTCATTCAGCTTTCTCATTATCTTGCCTTTCTGATAAATGGATGCAAATGATCACACACTTTGCACTTTGAAGGTCCCTCTAACTTAAAACACGCATCCTGTTTCAAATACAGGTACACGCGTGAGCTGCACAATCCTCAACGCACACACACACACACACACACACACACACACACACACACCTGCAACCGATATGACTCTCCCCGCCTCGCCTCTTGGAACTTGAGTGTTCCTCCGCTGAGCTATTTTTCTATTTATAGCCACGGAGCTCCGGCTGTGTCTAAAATGCCTGCTGTGTCGTTCTGTTTTGCTCCCTCGATGGAGCCGGGTGAGAGAGGCCCTCTGCTTTCAATCCCTTTGCTTTTCAGGGGCCTGGAGTCATATATATATATATATATATTTATATATATATATCTGACGAGGATTTCATAAGAGTGTGTCGGTCATTTGTCTTGTTTCTATTCTGAACAGATGTTCACGTTGCGGTCGATTCCTTAGACAGTACAGTGTATGTGCAGCCTTGAGGAACCCTCCTCAAAACGTGCCTCGACTTCTGACCCTTACCCTCCGACTGACCTCCTGACCCTTTTAAAGAAACTTGCAGCAGATGTACGCAGTTGACTGACTCCTCGGTTCTGTCGTGCCTCGTCGCAAGTCCAACGGCTCCAGAGACGAGTCCAGTTGAAGTCGGCCTGGGCCAGATGTTTGGGAACCAAGTTTGTTACTCGAGGTGAGAGGAGCGATGGGAGGAGACAAGACGCTGGGAAGAAGACGTGAACACTGTGTGTGTTTAGTTAGTTCCATCTGCCTTCCTCATCCTCCTCCTCCTCCATATTATACGAGATGGGAGTGAGGAAGCGATTCATCAATCCATCTATAAGTTGATTGACAAAAGATGCATCTGCATCTGCTTTGATAATGAGTTCAATATTCATGCAAAGCAAACATGCCCGACATGTGACGGTTGTTGCTTTTCCACATGACGTGAATCTCTGTGATGACGTTTTTCTTCACAGTCCAAACCATTAATTTACCCTTCGATCCAAGTTTCATGCAATTCTGCCAAAGTTTGATTGGCAAGTGGAACTTTGGCCTGAGAGGTCATGAAAACATGAAGATTCATCCTCGAGGACTAGTTTTGGGGATTGGGAAATTGAGTTAACTACCTAAACCCTTAAATGAAAAGGGAGTTTTACGCAGCAGTTTGAAAGATGAAACTGATTTGGCCCTCGGCTCCTCCGGGGCAGGTCCGTTCCAAGGGGCCTCCATTGGCGGAGAACAAAACTGCTTTCAGTGCCGTCTTTGGACGGGCGAAGGTCAGGGATGCGGTCCCAGCTCGGTTCTTGTTTCCCACAAATGTCAAATCAATCCGGTGTTATCTCGTGTTTTTAGTTGTTTTTGCTTCGGCGTAAACATGAGATTATGAAAGAATGGGGCGGGGGTGTAGTCTTTGTAAAGTGAGGCAATAAAAGTCAAGAACGGACAGGAGTAAGCTTCTGTGATGAAAAACAAAACTAGGCAGGGGAAAAAAAAGGGCTGGGTGGGTGAAGAGGACAGGAAGTTGGTGTTGGGGGGGGGGTCACTCAGTCAGTAGCCACCACTTTTTTCAATAGGGGCCCCGGGGCCTCGGCATGAAGCTCTGACCTGGAATTCCAAATAAATAATTATTTAAACCTCCAGACTGAAGGAGACTCTCACGCACGCACACACACACACACACACACACACACACACACACACACACACACACACACACACACACACACACACACACACACACACACACACACACACACACGCACACACACACATGAAGGGGCCGCACTGAGCAAAATGCAGAATCACTCATTTTCCAAATATTTCAGGCTCCACTTGATCAACGGACATAATTCTGCGAGGTAACATCACACACACATGCATGCATGCACCAGAAGTGAGTAATAATAAATAATAATAATAATAATAATGCATTTAATTTATATAGCGCTTTTCATAATACTCAAAGTCACTTTACACAACATTTAAAATATCCTAAAAGCTTCGCAATACACACAGTCACACATTAAAAGCAGTTCTGAAGAGGTGGGTTTTGATTTGTGAGTACACAAGTATTAGTTCTAAAAGCTTAGCTCTCGGGCTAGCCTAAATCCTGCATGTGAACATTTCGTTAATCCTCACTCAATACAGCATGAAACCACTACGGTCAGTCACAAATGAGGGAGGGAGGCATGACACTGAGGTCAAATGCTCTGCGGTATGCCCAAGTAATTAATACACGCAGGACGGACTGGGCCGTCCGTCAGGGGTAACCAAACACAACACAGAGAGTTCACGGGGAAGCAGGAAGCAAGATGCCCTCGGCTGCACCGACAGACAAGGGGAAAGTGAAGCTCGACAAAATCAAAAATGTGATTTTTTTTTTCTTGGGGATACTCCCCAATAAGATTGTTGAAGAAACACAGAACCAAAGTGCATCCATTGCAAAAACTGTAGAAAACTGTTCTAGAGATCAGCAGAAATAAATATATATTATTGTTTTGGCTCCACCCTCTCATGTCATGCTGGTTGCAAAAAAACTATTCAAAACTATAATCCACACACCAGCAGGTGACGTCACAGTCACTATGTCAACTATGGTTGTAATAAACGTGTGAGCTGTTTATTAGAGCACCTAAGGTCATTTCTAATCTGATTATGATTTTCCTCATTGTGTGTTTCTTACTAAATGTATGAGAGGGAATTTAAATCCACAGCATAAAAAAAAAGCCTTAAAATAATAAGTTTCTATCTCCCTGTTACTGTTCCAAGATTAGACAAAGAGCGGGTGTGTTGGAGACGTTATGCAAACAACTCCACCCAGTGTGAGTATCATATCACCAGAGTTTACACTAATTGAGACAAATGCATAAACGGGAAGTTGTCAACTTACACACAAAAACACACACACACACACACACACACCGTGACAGATGTGAGAGGATCTAGTCCATGCTTTCCCTCTGGCCCCTGATGAACCACATTAGAGAGGACATTAGTGGACACAGGGGTCACTGGAACACACACACACACACACACACACACACACACACACACACACACATACACAAGGGGATGGCCATTGTTTTTGCCTTCAAGACTAAAAAATGTACAATTAGATCATCCACCCACTGCCTTTCGGATTCTCTCCCACACACACACACACACACACACACACACACACACACACACACTCACTGGACGTAACTCAACACTGCTGCTTTCTCACTGGAGGAGTGCTTTAATCTGCACCAGACAGAGAGATTCTGGCTGCGGAAATTAATGTTTACTTTTCAGCCGTCTCCATTTCCAAGTGCGCTCGCTCTCCTCCGTTGTTTCGAAAAACATCCCAAAGGAGACGTGAGATTTGCGGAGAGAGAAAAAAAAAAAAAAACACGGCCAAACAAACCCCCGCTGTTTCATATGGTTCTTTTCAGCGGAATATCACACACAAAGTTGTCGGAGCGATCAACCCCCCCAAGGTATCGCGTGTCTGTGGACAAACGAGACGACACACATGGTACAGTATGGGGGAGTCCCGAGTAGTTACATCTCATCGGAAGCTAATGTTGATGTCATATCCTGTCGGCCACGCAACAACAATATGGCTGCCGTTCTGTGCTCTGAACAAACTAAGCGTGTAAAGAGCGAGCGTAATGCTCGTCCGTGTTGCTCTGCAGAAATCCGTCCGGCCTGTAAAGTCGGTCGTACGCGTTAACAACCAGGCCCGTTAAACTTAATAAGCGCCGTAATCCAACTACAGCCCCATGCAGACCCCACTGCTCCCAGGAGGGGGTCTGCACTATGCAGCATGCTGCAGAGGTCATCTATACCGTGACTAGAAACGTCCGATTCAATGGTGTGTTTGTGAACGCAGCACGAGGAAATCCACCTTTTAAGATCGTCTCTTTTACGCCGTGGATGAAATGATCTTGAAATCCTCCCGACAGTTCGCACCGTGACTTTTAAGACGACAAGCGCCGCTTGTGAGCCAAGAAAGTCCACCTGCACTTCATCACGGTTGCAGTGTTTTGACAAAAGCTCTCGCGACGGAGCCATGACATCCTACTCCGCTCGCTCTGCGGTACTGGTAAGAAAAACTCTCTCTAGATGAGCGAGACTTTACAAATCTTTGGGCCGAAACCCTCCAAGGTAGCGTGTGGATCTGTTTTCTTTCAGTTTGGAATTATTGGTGAGCATTCCAAGGAGGTGGAACCATCAAGGTCTTGTTCCTCCAACGCAGCCTCCTCACGTAGGGAGGGAACCAGGGAGGAAAAGGCAAAATGGATAGCTGTTAGGTTCACAAGTTCAGGCCTCTCGGTTTCCTATCGTCTAGTAATAGACTATTCCCAGTTCGTTACTGGGTCCGGGTTGGTACAGAGCAAAGAGGCGGACACTGGCCTTTCTTCTTTTCGCCATTACAGCATCAAATCCCCATCCTCCATGAGCGTCTGACGGCCAAGGCACGTTGACCTTTAGTCCACCCTAAAAGCTCCCCAAGGCCCCTCCTCCTAGTTTCCGATTGGAGGCTTTTGCCGCAGCGTCTCGTTCCAATGCGACTCTCGTTGTCGTAAACGCTTCAACGTGGAGGAAACACTTCAGAGGCCCGGGCCAACGCCTCCTGGCCTAAAGCACCGCCGATGGCAGACCTGTTCCAGCAGTTCACGTTGAAGTGTTTGACAAAACGAGGGGGCGGAATAGGAATGCATGATTTCTGATCAATGGAGTGTTACCCCCAGCAGCCGGTGGGGGTGGGGGAGGAGGGGAGTAACCCAAATGTAATTTATATCAGATATTCCACATGGCGTGTGGGGGATTCCATCAAAAAACAGCTCTCGGTAATGTTACACATGGAGTTGTCTCCCAAACAGCCAACAAACTGTCAACAGTCAATTTGGTTGCGTTCAGGTAACATTGCATGATGTAGTAAATGTTACCGTTTAAGGGGAAAGAGCACTGGACGTGCAGATGAATGCAGTCCAGTGTCTTTGAGGTGAGCGTTCCCTGAACCCTCTCCCTCGTGATTGGCCTCGCGGTGGCGCTAGAGAGGGGGAAGGGCGTGTGGGTTCATCCTCTGGGCACCATGAAGGTACCAAACGTTAAGGGATCCTAAGAAAGCAAACAGCAGACCGGCCCGAGTGCGCTGACGTGGCTCAGCGATGACGCGTGAACACAAATCAACGCGGGGGCATCCGGAGAATTCGAAGAATGGCAAAAACATGTCAGCGACTGTCATTGTAAACGTTCCACACGAGGATATACATCCTGACACCCGTTAATAAACAGTCAAATTATGCATTCTCTCTCTCTCTCTCTCTCTCCACCACTCCACATGCTTTACAGGAAAACCAAAGTTAGCTGCTCTGAAAGCAGCCAAACGAAACTCCTCTGTCTCCGTATGGCAGTGAGGTCACTTTGGAGACTTTTGGGCCCTTTTTTTAAAGCATTAGGGAGAGTGGCTCTAAAAATAGACGGCACAATGTCAACATTGTGGCGCCCTATAAACAACCCGGGATTGAATTAGCCGACCGCCGCTTCCTCTCCGAGGCCCGTGTCTGCGTGGCCTCGGGGAGGGGAAAAGGCTGCGAGTGTGTGTACGCTTCACGTGTTTTTTAGTTTTTTACGCTATTTTGCAAGAACATGCTGATAAGAGGACCAACTCCAGGGGGGCCAAACCCCAAGAAGTCACCGGGCCCCTGCATGCTGCAATAACACCGAGGCTGCTCTGGCTTTCTGAAGCTTTTTTTTTTTTTTTTTGCTTCATTCTTCTTTCAACATCCACAACCAGACCGTGGAAAAAGAAAATAGCTATGAAGCAATCACGGCCAATAAAACTGTCGGACCGTGTGTGTGTGTGTGTGTGTGTGTGTAAACCGTTACGCGTCTCCGCTTTGTCTCATGCCTCTCCCATGCTTTTTCTCCCTCTACCTCGCTGTCCTTAAAAAGGCATATAGCACGAGACGCGTCTGCACAGGTTGCCACACACACACACACACACACACACACACACACACACACACACACACAGTGGTACACATGCAAATCATTTAAAGTGACATAGATTGTGATGCATGGCCTTGCACCTACATGTGAAACCTGTTGATACAGTTCAGACCTTTCGTCGTCTATTGCTGGTTCTTTATTTAGGTTTTACTTTGTTCAGTGAAATTGAGTCGATTCTGGTTGTCGCTCAAAAACTATTTGGAAAGCTGCTCTCATTTTAAAATGAAAGCTGAAATACTGGCGGTTCGGGACACATTACCACTGGAGTACTTTTACAGTTGTCATATTACATTTCCATAAAGTTTACTAAAATGACATACCGAATAGATTGGGCATCCATTTATGTGAGGACCACATGAAAATGGACTTTTCACATTTAACCCTCACGTGGTTATGGAGCAGAAAGCTATAGGAGCATTTAGTTAGCGGACCATTTTAATGAGCCCAATTTTGAAAAAAAGACATTTGTTTATGTTGGAGTTTGGCTCCATTCAATTGATTCACACTATTTTTGGGTGTTGCCAATTACATCTGACAGCTGACTGGAATGTTAAGTGTCAACGTGCAACTTCAGCTGGAGAGACAGGGTCGGCCATGTTTAAACTGAGAAAGAGTTTCTCTCCTTTCCCCACTAATGATTAACCTGTCTGATCTTTTACAACACAGGAAAAAAAACAACAACATGCAAATCTCTTAATTTTAAGATATCAGAAACAAAAACAACCCTCTTGTATATGATGTGGAATGCATTGCAACTAAATCAAA
Organism: Taurulus bubalis; assembly: GCF_910589615.1. Lineage (NCBI taxonomy): Eukaryota > Metazoa > Chordata > Actinopteri > Perciformes > Cottidae > Taurulus > Taurulus bubalis. The sequence goes on from NC_136609.1 coordinate 8,927,780, forward strand.
TTCTGCTCCATTCAGTTTAGCCAACAAAACATAAACAAAGCCAGAGTTCACGCCCCGTGTCAAGGATTTGACTTCACACCAACCCGTGCGTGAAACCTCCCCAGCAGACCTGCTACACGTCTCGGCTCGGTACTTTTTACGAGCACTGTGAGGTGCAATAACGTCACGGTCCAGATTGTACTAATGGCTCCAAACTGATGGCCTCATGTTATCCTGTGTGTGTGTGGGGGGGGGGGGCATGGAAAACAGGGCCTGCAGCGGTGGGAAACTGCCGAGTGAGAGCTTCTCCACATCTGTGCGTGCTGCAAAGAAGAAGAAAAGAAAGCTCTTTGCAACAGGGGCGTGATAGGAGAGCTGTTTGGTGCTTGGGCCGCGCGGGCTTTGACCCTGAGACCGCTCGCAGCCGTGAGAACCGAGTCCCGGTCCCAAATGAGTCCTCAAGTCCCTTCAAGTCCCTCACCCCAGCGCACGCAGCCGCTGCACTCGGTGTGGACTTATCAAACCTTCCCACCAGTGCATGTGGACTGGAGCCAACTATGCAGCCTATAAAGCCCCCCTGCTATAAGTAAGTCTCCCAAGTATGTTTTGGTAAGGATTTCATCTCCTCATTCACACTCGATTTGAAGATAAAGGCCAAGCAGCCCAATGTTGACAATTTAATCCTCAGCTCTCCATGAGATTTTCTTCAGCTTTCCCACTTTGTGCTTTTAGGTGTGAGGAGAGAAAAGCACAGGGGAAACAAACTCAGGTGTCCCTTCCCCCCCTGTTAATCACCCACGTGCCCTTGGGCAAGACCAAGACAACGTGCTCCAGCTGTGGCTTGATACCGGACATCTTCCAGGTGCAGATGTCAGTGCAGGGGTCAGCACTCCCTCTTTTTCATACACAAAAAAAAAGAAGCCATAAATCATCCAGTTGAGGCTCCAGCATCTCAAATGAGACACATCGGTGGACATTCCAGATGCACAAAGATGTATTTCTGGGTCCAAGAATGGAGGAAATAAACATGCAGTCTGGCTGCTGAAAGGAGATTTTCAGCATATGTGTCTGCTGGCATGCGGGGCTTGACTCGCTCCAGCAGAAATAAACACAATTTGCTGAGAGCTTTATCTGCAGGAGCTGTCATATGGAGGCGTGGTGCGTAGTTGGACATAAATTCTGTTTTTAATACTGACACGGCATTTTAATATGGATCCATACTAATGAGGGACTTACTGGAGAAATAGGAACAGGTGGTGGTTTACCCTGAAATAAAAACCACAGAAGAAGAAACGCACGCACTGTGCTGGAATCCAAGTTTTTAAAAAAAAGAAGAAAAACTTTACCTCAGATTTCCACACGACGTAAGCGTGAGAGCTGGACGGCTGCGCTTTCCTCTGGAGCCACCTCCGCGGGGAGAACAGCGTGCCGGTGCTCCCGGACGGCGTGGCCCCGGGGCCCCTCACCAGAAACGGTAAATCCCCGGCGGTATTCCTTTTGGCGCGCTTCACGATGTCATAGTCGAAGTGGAAGTTGGAGGACGGAGACACATCCAGAGGGATGGAGGGAGAGGAGAGGGACGGCGCGATGGACACCTTGAGCTTCGGGATTCTAGTGCGTAAAGTCGGTTTGCGCTCCGGGGACGCACCTGAGTCCGCTCCGGAGAACGGGGCCCCGCTTGTCCCGTCGGTTCCCGTGTCACAGTGTCTTATGATAGCCGGGTCCAGGCTCCGGGTTTGGCGTAGCCTCCGTTTAGTTATGGCTTTGGAGGCAGGAGAGGAGCAGGAGAAGACGCTGTTGAGGAGTCCTTGAGCGGCAGACATGTCTCCTTATCTCAATGCGCCCCCCACGCCCCCACCCCCTCCTCAAAAAAGACACGATCAGTGTTTCCCCATCAAAAAGGCAGAAGGGAAAGGTCCGAGCGCGAGCTGGCGGAGAGCTGGAATGCGCTGCATCCGGCTGCAGGCGCTGCGTAAAGTGGAGAAAGAGCGAGTCTTCTTTTCCTCTCACGTTGGTCATTCCCAAACTAGAGTGGAGTGAGAACACAGTTAAAGTGTGCGCGTGCGTGCGTGTGTGTGTGTGTGCGTGTGTGTGTGTGTGTGTGTGTGTGTGTGTGTGTGTGTGTGTGTGTGGGAGGGGGTTCAAACAACTCTCAGCTCTTGCATGCTGCATTTTTTGGGTGTCATAAACCGATTTCGTTGCCCAAATAGTTTATTATAAACGACTTTGATTTAATTTGGTCAACTCTCCAGTGGAGCTCGAGACCCCCGTGGCTCCTCTTTTACTTTGTTGATCGAATGTAAAATGCCCTCCAGATGATCCAGCGGTGGGCGTTCACTCATCTCATCCGCCAAAATTCCATTCAGAAGTTCGAAGTGGAACTCAGTTGAGTTTCCTGCTGCCTTTGGAATGGAAAAAAAGGAAAGTAAGATACGTTTCTATGATTAATAAGCTCATTTTCATAATTAGCAGAGCAGACAGACGCGATAATCAGAGGAGCAGAAGGTCGCGGACAGACAGACGTGATTTAGCCAGTGATGAAAATAGGCATATTAATCCTTGTCTCCCATTAATCCACCTCGCCGTCTGGGACTATAACAGTGAAGCTGCTGCGTGCTATTATTAGCCTCACAATAAGTGAGCCATATAGGATTCATATCAATGTCTTTCTTGCACCTGCGCACAGATGCTTTAAGGTGTGTGTGTGTGTGTGTGTGTGTGTGTGTGTGTGTGTGTGTGTGTGTGTGTGTGTGTGTGTGTGAGAGAGAGAGAGAGAGAGAGAGAGAGAGAGAGAGAGAGAGAGAGAGAGAGAGAGAGAGAAAGAGATAGCATGTGTGGCCCAGTGTGTGAAAGTATGGGCAAAATGAAAAGGGACAGCATGGAGCCCCTGAGATGGAAGGTGCCGCGCGGCTGATAAAGGAGCTTATGAAGCTGCTCCGCATGACGCGCGCGCACACAGCGCAGCGTGACGTGACACCGATAACAGCTGAGATAGATTTGACCCTTCTAAAAACAGTCCGCGGGGGAGTGGAGCCACAGGCTGAGTGAAAACAAAGAAGCGGGATATTGTAGAAGAAGAATAAATAATATAGTGCATCATTGAGAAGATGATGAATCAGCGGCCGAAATGAGCCTTGATTCATCTGCAGAGACGTGGTTTCCTGTGGATCATCGTCCGAGTCTGTTATACAGATATGAATGAGAAGGTCACGTGGTCGGATAAATCGAAAGGAAATCAAATTACTTGTGGCGATAGATTTGAAATATGAAACAATAAATCGGCGATGCATTGGTCTAATTTGATCTGTTAACTCCAGCGTTACTCCATATTATATGACATTAAAAAAAGATTTTATCATATTTCTGAACGCGATTAAACTCTGCGATTAGAGAAGTAATTGAATTTGTTTGCAAATGTGCATGATTGTGTTCAACCAGAACCAAATATTCATTTTCTAAACTGTGTTTGATACCCCGAGGTTGTTTAATGTATATAGTTTAATTTGAAAATCAGCAGAGTTGTAATTGAGGCCATTTGCAATAGTCCAATACATTGCCCGCAGGTTATAATCATTCTCCTGTCATTGACCCTAAACGGACGCAGGTGGCTTTAGTGAGAGTTTATACAGATAATGGTAAAATGTGTGATTATAATTGGGATGAACACAGGTGAATTACAGTAAAAATTTGTTTCACTTGCTTGTTTGGCAATACATGAGACCTGTAAAGGGTTGGGATCTTTGAGCGATATAGTTTATACACCTATATATTCATGATGTAAATCATACCCATGGTACACACAGACGTAGGCTACCCCATGGTCAAGGCATGTGTTGCTTTGTTGTGGAAACGTGATGCATGCTAAAAAAAGTACTACATATATTCAATCTAATTTACTAACTGGATGAAGGCCAATTAGTTTCATGTTTACTTTTCTTGTGCCTTTATACTGACATCTGCTGGCCATCCTTTAAAATTACACTACTAGTACGGTGTCCGTGAGAGAACAGTTAGACTTATTGAATTGCGTTTCCCATGCTGCATTCAGGGCTCTGTGGAATATCGGGGATAGGTCAATACAATGCTACACAGTGGATGGAAATAGATTCATTAATGTATTTATTTGGCTGAGTTTAGCCTAATGCACTCACACGTTGACTGTAATGAGAATACTATGTAAATGAACTCTTAAAATTGGTTTTTGTTAGTTTTAAATGAATATTACAACTAATGTTGACATTGTGATAATTCACATATTAAAATGGCATTCGTGACGTTTAGCTTCAAGCTTGGTTTTGCACTGCAAAAATACATGTTTTATATTCTATCAAGGCATTCACAACCATTTCCCGCGACCCAGTCCCGTCCCCACAGGCTCGATTGTGCAAATTACGAGGAGTCAGTGAATGCAGCACGTAGATGTTGCATTCATCCCGCAATAGCGCCATCCCTCCAAGTGTGTTTTGGTGAGAGACCCCTCGCAGGAAAGCGTCTGGCAACGAAAGGGTTAAGGAGTGTGTAGGGTCCAGATTGATGCCCCCTCTCCCACACGTCGCCATGAACAAATGAATCCGCGCGGAATCAAGTTCTCATTTCGCAAAGGAGAAAGAGTCCTGTGCTTTGAACCCGACCCCACCAAGGCGAAAGTGTTGTATGACGCTAAGGTAAATACTTTGTATTCGTAATGTAGCTTTTCAGTGTTTCGACTTTTGGCAAAAACGAATGCTTAATTTAGGAAGAAACGGGTCGGTTCGTGTGAAGACCACTTAGGCCTCAGTGAAATAACGTTAGCTGTCAGGTTCGTGCACAATGTGCCGCGGTACAACGTCAACAGTGTGTTGCGTTGGTTTCCGGGTTCGTTCATTACACGTTTCTTCTCGAAAGCGTGAGACTAAGCTCGTTAATAAAGACAACTATGATGTCCTGTTTCAGCCGAGAACTAACTAGGTTATTACCAAGGCATAGGTACATTTTATATGACATTAATAGTTAAGTGGTATTTCACCAAAGTAGTCACCAAAATAAACACAAAATAAACAAATGTACTGTGGCATTTACTGTCTCACTAATTTCATGTTCATTTCGTGGGAGCAACACGACAGTGTGTGTGTGTGTGTGTGTGTGTGTGTGTGTGTGTGTGTGTGTGTGTGTGTGTGTGTGTGTGTGTGTGTGTGTGTGTGTGTGTGTGTGTGTGTGTGTGTGTGTGTGGGTTGTTTGTGTGTGTGTGTGTGTGTGTGATGCAGACCGTAGTGTCGCAGCCGGTGTTACGGTTTAACAAGCGACCGTGTTAACTGGCGATTTGTATTGTTTAATACATATATATGAGAGGGTTTGACATTGTTTTGACACATTAAACAATCCGGTATTCACGAGGACAGCTAAGCTATGTGTTCTCGTCCCATTTTTGTCAACAGCTGATGTAATTACAACAACAGGCGCATTCGGCTAAAAGTCTCCAGCTAACACGGTCGCTTTTTAAACCGCCACACCGGCTAGCTAGCAAGCTAACGCTAACGGACGGTTTGTTTACATCGACGCTTTGTAGCCCGAACTGCATGTCCGTGATTTGCATTGGTGTGAGAAGCTCTGCGTGTTTTATTTAAGTATTTAAGCAATGTAAAATGATACGTAAACCATCAAGAGGATGAGAAATGCTTAGTTTTATCGTTAATTGTTACGTTAAATCTGTTAGCGTCGTTGTAGTGCTAAAGCTGGCCTGTTACACGCTAACGAGTGATAGCGTTACGTGTTGTGTGATTGTATTTGGACATTTGCTCTATTTAAGGCCAGCTTTTTGGGATATTTCTTAACAGTAAATACCTTCCAGTAGCGAGCTAAACTGCAAGTCAGTCACGTCGTATTTCACAAGGTTATTAAGGTTATTATAGCTAAAGAATAGCCATTTTTCCACCATTCAGAATATCATTTGGAACCAATGTTGTATTATGTAAGATCGTACTTTGTGAAGTACATCAGGTAGCATAACAAATGTGTAAAAACTAAAATACTACCTGGATCTGAAAGTATCAGTCTCATAGCATGGGTTAGTGAGTAAATCACATACACCTTGACGTTACCTGAGTTTGGACTGAAGGCACAAGACCGGTCTTATTGTGTGGTCTTGTTGTGTGTCTTATTGTGTGTCCGTTTGCATCGCAGGTCCTTGATGTCTTGATTGCTACAGATGAACATGGAAGAAGAATCCCAAAGTTCCTGATTCACTTCAACGGTTGGAACCGAAGGTAAGACGAGCCGCTGTCGCCTCCCCCACTTAAAGATGTCATACTCATTGTAGTGTTTATCATTGCAAAAATCTCATGTTCATCAACTTGTGTAATGAAATAGATATGAAACACTGCTGTCAACCCATGCAGGTCTGTGTGATTTTATTTTCTAAATGTGTGTGTGTTTGGGTAGCTGGGATCGTTGGGCTGCAGAGGATCATGTCCTAAGGGACTCTGAGGAAAACCGTACATTGCAACATAAACTGGCACGCAAAGCTCTAGGTCGCATGTAAGTTCATCTTATGTTCATTCATTCAGCCACGCAGGTCAACGCCATCAAAATGTTTTGACCGCCGAGTGTATTTTCTTGCATGTGTATCACCTAAGTCTCTGAGTAGCGTCACAGAATGGCTTTTTGCTACTTTTAAACATACTGTACATGACGCCTGTAAATCCAGCCACAAGTCCGGCGCACTGCATGTCGACGTCTGTTCCGTGTCCACGTGCTTTAGGATTCAACCTTTCTGCTAGTTTGCTCTGTCTTTAGACGAGACTGACGCGGAGGCTGTGTGTTTTTTTTTGTTTGTTTTTTTTGTTCTTTTCTTTCCTGGCGGTAGGAAGAGAAAAGGATGGGCCAAGAGGCGGCGTCGTCAGTCTGGTACTAAATCGTCTCTGAAGCCTCTCCCCAAGGAGGACGACAGCGATGACGCATGTGAGGAAGCCTCCTCCGCCGTTGGTGTTTTTTTGCTCCCAGCCTCCCACAAGCAATCAAATTAATCCCTCCGAATTCTTCGCTCTGTAGGTTTGATTTCGTCTTCAGGGAGCAGTGACGGTGACGACTCTGACCCTGATTCGTCGAACAGCGGGGAAAGCACCTTCTCTGAAGATATTAACAAAATGGTGAAGTGGATCAGCTCAGTTTCCATCAAAGACATATATAGACCAACATTTGCATGTTCGGCCGTAACATGATGCTGTTATCTGTTTATTTCCTTTGTTCCCCTCGTAATGTTGGAGCATATTCCTCTTGGTTTCTACAGACCATTAACTGAAGGGTCATATCTCGTGTGTTTCAGAGGGTTGAGCCCGACATTAATGTCAAAAGGGAATGTGAGGAGAAGATCGTCCACGTTGACATCAGCATCCCCGATCCCCTGAAGAAGAAACTGGAGGATGACTGCTTTTACATCAACAAGAGGAAGAAGGTACATGCAGCCAATGCCAAACAGGTGTTCCACGCTTTGTTAAGATCGGCATACTGGTACTTCCGGTAGGCGCAGGGAGATGGGAGACGCCTGCTCACAGGCGTTTCCATAATCGCCCATGTCTTTCTTCCACCTAGCTGGTCATGGTTCCCTGTCAGACGAATGTCGTGCACATCCTCGAGTCCTACGTCAAGCACTTTGCCATCAACAAAGCCTTCATGGCCAACGAGAGGTACCGGCGTCAGCAGAACACCACGCAGAGCACCAGCCCACAGCCAGTCCCTCCAGAAAAGAGGTGAGCCTGCGCACGGCAGTTGTCTACCAAAATGTGGTAGGATTGATTTCTACGTCTGGCCAAGGCAGCGTACACCCTTATGCACATCAACTAATCCTTTAGTTTCCTTTTTTGTTTTTTTTAGTGAGGAGCTGTGTAAGGAGATGGTCGACGGCCTGAGGATCACGTTTGACTTCACTTTACCCATGATCCTCCTCTACCCCTGCGAACAAGCCCAGTTCAAGAAGGTCAGCTCCTCCAGGCTTTTCCTGGCCGTCAACGAAAGCTCCCCCTGCTCCAGCAAGTAAGTGTGAGCGCCGACAAATCAAGTTTTTGTTTTTCTGTCCCAGAAAACCCACTGCCTGCATTTGACTGTTGAGCCCTTTTCTCTCCCGTGTGTCTCTGAAGCGCCCAACGGGAGCGCAGCCCCAGCCCGTTGGGGCACAACCCCCCCACCCCGCAGTCCACGGACAGCCAGCCGGCACTGAGCGACATCTCCGCCACCACGCCCACCGCCATAGCCCCCACCCCGAAGCGCCGGCGCCACCCTGACATGGACTGCATCTCATTCCAGTCCCAGTCACTCAGGCGCTCCACCAGGAACACATCTGGAGGCGACCGGCCCGCTGAAGGAAGCAGTGGAGGTAATTGCTTTTTTTATTTATTTAGAAACTACAGTTTTTGTCTGCTTTATTTGTAATATGTGTGATTTAAAAAAATAAATAAAATAAATAATTGTACAGCATGTTGTAACAATGTATACACGTGTGAGCTATTTGTGCACGTATTGATACAATGTGTGTAATGATTAAGGTGGAGGCAGTGCGACGGCATCCCCGCTACTCAAGCGCCGTTTGGTCGACACCTCATCCCAGCCCAAGTTCTTCCTCAACCTCGACAGAAGTAAGAAATACGACTTCAAATAATACTTTTTCTATTTTTTTGCCTTCACTGAAAATTAGACACCTTATTCTTAGTATTGGAGTATGCACACAGTCAGAATGATGTCCATACAATGCATTGCATAAAACATTCAATGTAATATTGTCATTTGTAGTAACCCGTTTTGCCCAGTAGATGGTGGTGTCCTACTTCTCTCCTCTCACATTCATCTCCTTCCAAGTGCCCAAAGAACTATACTTTGTGCTCTCAAAGCTTTTCGTTGCTCCCATACATCTGTCCGCTATATTTCATCAGCGTTAAAACATGTCTGTGAGGTTCTCTGTTCTTTCCCCATTTTACCCAGAAACCCCAGTGCACAGTGGCTCATCTTCCCCGTTGCCCTTGACGCCAAGCAAAGAGCGAAGTGGGCCTTTCTACGGCCTTGAGAGCCGGAGAAACAATGAGCTTAATGAGGTGATGAAATTGTGTGTGTGGTGAACCTACTATATATTATCTAGATGGGAAACAATTGCATGCTCAAGGGCACTTGGATAGTTACATAAATGGCCTCGTTCATTGCAGGGAGAGAAGGTGACGCAACTGTTTGATAATGAATTCAGTCTGGCCTGTTTTATTGCCAAAATCTAATATGTTGCAACCTCAAAGTTTCTGTTCAATGTGCTTTTTCCTTTCCTCTCTCAACCAGGTCCTAAGTTGGAAGCTGACTCCTGATAACTACCCTCTGCATGACCAGCCTCCTCCACCCTCCTACCTGTACGGAGCACAGCACCTCTTGCGGCTTTTCGGTTGGTGTCTCGTACCACGTAGCTCACACTGGTTCACAAATTTTCCTTTTTGATTGCATTCTTGTCCATTTTTGTGTGCAACTTCTTCATATTCCCGTGGTCACCGTCTTGCTTTTTCTTCTTTTTCTTCCAGTGAAGCTTCCTGAGATCCTAGGAAAAATGCAGATCCCAGAGAGGAACCTCCGAGCGCTGGTCAAGCATTTGGAACTCTTTCTCAGGTTAGTGATTCTTGTGTTAAATTAAATATATCCGTTTACGTAAAAGAGGTCTCATCGGTAAGTGCTTTAGTAAGCAAGAAAGGGACAGCGATGGTTTAATTAAAATGGGTTCAAGAGCTTAAAGCACAGGTTCCAAGCTTCTTTACGCTGTGCAGATGGGGAAGTACCAATCTTTGGGTCACTCGTTCATAACGGTCCCTTCACTGAAACATTCATGGGATAATATTGACATCTCACCCTCCTCTTGGAAAAATGGATCGTGCCATCAGGTGGACAGAAACGGTGTTAAATCATGCAGCATTTCCATGAAGGATGAATCAGTGAAAGACGGGGGTGGGGGGGGGGGGGGCTGCATTCAATTACCGTGACATAAAATAGGAAGCACTTTGACTTAAAATGCTCCTTGGTAATAACCCGCACGGTCCATTAACCACGGTTTGACCGAGCTAAGCGTTAAAGCTCAACGGTGACTGCCAGCGTTGAGCTGCAAGAAGTTCTCATTCCACAAAGAACCTGGAAGCGATCAATCTTGACAAACGGTTAATTCCTCACTCACAGTCGCATAATGTAGTGTTCGGTTTGCCTGCTTCACAAAAGCGTAGTAAAAGCAAGATGTTAAAAGATGGCGGACAAACGAAGAAATTATTAATGTACCGAAATGACACCGAAAAAAAAAAAACAAAGCCAGGAAGAGTAACTAAACGAGAACATGCGGGGAGGGAGCGATGGAGTGAGAAAGAGCATGTGTTGGAGGGAGGGAGATGAGTGGGCGTTACACAAGCGCGGGAGTCTAATCTTTAAATCCTCCCGAGCGATCTTCAGTTCAGCCGGTCCCAAACCTGGGGGATTTAGGTCCTCTCATTCTCTAATCAAGCGCCCGCGGTACCGCCTTCGGCCACCAAGCCGTGCTGTGGAGCAACGTCTGAACTGGCCCGCCGGAGTGGGCACCAAACCGGAGCCGCGGAAGCCAAAATTACCTCTATTCCACTGCTCAACCGGACCATGTATATATATATAAATAAATAAATAAACGGTCACTCGGTGCCACGACCACCACGGGGTGGTCCTCTGAAAATAGCTCCAGCTGGCATTCGTGTCGGTTTGTGGGAAGAGAGCGGTGTGCAGTGTGTGATTACGCCGTTTGACTGCATTGTGTGATTTTCACGGATTTAGTTCTTTCCCCTCGCGGCGGGACAGCAGGGCTGTGAAGCGGCATTGTCAACACGGGACCGCAACACTCCACACTAAGTACAACGCCAATACCTCGTTCTTTTCAGCAGCATTAGCGGTTCCTCTTGGCGAAAGCCTATTTTGCAGTGTCATCAGTAGTTGGAGGAGAAAGTCTTTTAATCCACTCCAGTGGCACTGGACTGCAAATCACTGGTGCATCTCCTCGCGCCTGAATATTATTTCCGCAAAATGGCACAGACAATAACTTGCACGAGGAGCGAAGTGCTTAAAAGTAAATTACTTTTTTGCAGTTTCAATCTCCTCTCCAGCTCTGTGACGAACCATAAGTCGCAAAGACGGGATTGATAGTGTTCAATTCAGGAAACGCTTCTCTCTTTCTCGGTAACCGATTAATATGTTCACCGACACGGAGGCTCTCTGCCGGACACGGGACACGGAACTAAAACACGGATTGCCTTTTGTGTGCCGTTTGCTCTGAAAATCGGCCTCGTGGCAGATTGTGCAGAGCGGGCAAAAACTGATTGATGTTCGGCAGAGACTGAAGTGCAGTGCATTCTGGGATTTGGCCACAGTTGATCTCTCACTCTCCCTTTCTCCGCAAGAATGATTATGATTAAGTGTGTGTGTGTGTGTGTGTTCCCACACGTTATGCTGATTTACAATGTGTACGCCGAAAGCGGCTTGCCTTGTGTTATTACTGATCTAACAGCAATAAAGATTAGCACACGACTGAGTTTCTGGCACCAAAGAACCCCCAAAAATAAAATGGAACAAAATCCGATCAATAAATATGCATTGAAACCCGTCCGATGCTTCTCAATGAATGTCATTGAGTCCTTTTTTTTTTCTTTTGAAGAAGAAGAATAGGTTTGAATAAACTTTTAATTAATTGAAACCAAGTCTCGCTCACCTTTTTTTTGATTCACCCATTAGGTCGTCTTGTTTGTTATTCGTCGTCAAAGCGTTCTTAAGTTCTCCTCTGATGAGGATAATTTGTTTGCATTGAGATTAGGAAGGCCGGTGGAGCTAAAATGAGATGGCAAGATTTAGAGGATTTGGCCGAGTAGCGGATACTAAGAAGATTCCGGATTAGTTTTCCCCGCTACTGATTAGATGGGAGGAGGAGGAGGGGGGGGATCTTTTACTCTTCCCTCGCTGGCTGCTGGTCGGTCATCCTTGTGTTCTCCGTCTTTCCGTCGGAGCGATTGGTTCTCTGGGGGTGATGGTATAGGATGGATGAGGGGGCTTTGTCTCTGACATGTATACACCCAGGCAGAGGGCACGGGGTCTGGGATTTATGTGGAATGAGCAGGGATATCTAGGAAAAACACAGTCGTGACAGTTGAGACCCTTTCCTTGTTCTATTTTTTTTCTTTTGCTTCATGTAAGCAAATCGTGTCCGATGACAACCAAAACCACCTCATCCGGTTTCCCTCTTCTTCGACTTCCCTTTTCCCCGTCCTCTCTCTCTCTCTCTCTCTCTCTTGCAGGTTTCTGGCAGAGTTCCACGAGGACTTTTTCCCCGAGTCGTCGTACGTGTCGGCGTCCGAGGCCCACTACAGCATGAAGCAGCCGAGGCCGATTTATTGAAGGAGACGCCGGCCGTTGTGTTTTCTCTCTCTCTCTCTCTCTCTCTTTGCTCGCCTCTCCCCTGACCTTACCCTTCAGCCTGTCTAGACCGACCCGTCTGGGCCCGTGTGCAGAGGAATAAACAACAGTCTGGGTTGTGTTCTCCCGGACCAACCTTCCTTCTCCTCTGGCCTAACATGAAGCCTTGTGGGACAAGTTGCCTCTGCCATGTCACCACCCCTCGCTTCAAGAAGCTTCTGCTGCGTCCTCGTCCCCTCGTTCCTCATCCTCGTCTGCCAATTTGTTACCCGGCCTACATGTTTTTTTTTTAAGAGCTTTTAGAGGCTGGCTTTACCGCTCGTCCTTGGCCACAGTGTTTTGGAACATTGAGGACCGTTCACAGAAGGAAACCTTCCTGTTCTGCCCGCTTGATAAACTTAAGTTTGTTGGATGGTTGCTGGTTTTGGTAGCTTGGCTCCTCTTTTTGTAGCTTAATCCTCTTTTTGTAGTGTCTTTTTTTTTTTCTTCCTGTGTGGCGTCGCCAGTGCTCCCCTTCCGGACTTGCGCCTTCTGTCCCAGAGGCGCTCTGCTGCTTTTTGCGGCGCAATTCTAAAATACTGACGCTTTAAAAAAAGATCAGGAATGTTGTTTTTCCTGTGGACGTCTCTCTGTAGCATTACACCTCCCAGTGTCCCCTGAGAGATTCTCCTCGTTCTTGGTTTGTTTTGCTTCTCATGTTGTCCTGTGCATGCCTGATAAATGTCCCTTTTTGTTTTTTTTGTGCCTGTTCCTCTGACGGTCCCAGCAAACAGGATGGTGAAAAAGACGTTGCTTCTCGTGCATATAGCAATGTCATTTAATAAAGGGGATCTTTATCAACATGGTAATCTTATTGTAAGACCTGACGCTATTAGCATTTGCAAAAAATACACCAGAAAGATTAAACAAGCACTTGAACGGGTCCAAGCAACGTAACGGCCGATGCCATTTTCAATTTTAATTTAAATTTTTTTTGTAATAACCATTTAAACAAATGCTAGGAATCACTTGTGAATGCAACAGAAGCCACTGTCATGACATGTAAATACCCGTTGATCCGTATGTTATTTATTTTTCTTTGCACACAACTGGATCAGCCCTGTTCACGTCTGTTGGATTGGTTACACAATGTGTGACGTGAAACACACATTTACAATGTGCGACACGATGGTTGTATGTTTCCTGTGGAATGTGTCGACTTTTCTATTTTGTTTACTCAGTGATGTCTGTTTGAATAAAAACGTCCATCTTCTTCACACACCTGTATACATAAATGTGCGTGCGTGCGTGTGTGTGTGTGTGCGTGTGTGTGTGTGTGTGTGCGCCTAAACTACGGTTGTTGTCGGAATCTGTTTATTTGCCAGGAATGTTTACACAAACGAGGAATTCTTCTAGGCGGAAGGTGCATACGTTAGACAAGACAATCAACGACGACAACAGTGCAATGGGTATTAAATCAAGTATAAGAAAGTGAATGTAAGTGTATGTTAAGTGGCATGAGTGTTTAAATATGAAGTGTGCATGGGAGTGACCGGTAAGAAGAAATAAAAGAAAGAAGAAATAGTCCGAGAAATTGTCCTTGGCAGTGGCCGCAGCGTGCCAGACGGAGATGGAGGAGCAGAGGATGGACTCAACGATGGCAGTGTAGAATTGCACCATCATTTTCTTTGGTGTGCTCATGTCTGCATCTTATACTGCTTTTGTGCTTTACAAAGCACTCTATTAAAAGTTTATTGTAGAAGGAGTTTTATCAGCTACCTTGACCTTTCATGTCCTGTCCCCCCCCCCACCCTCGCATTGTAGCTAATTAAAACTCAAAAACCCATGAAAATGTTTTTTATGCCGCTGCATGACATTTTCAGTCCGTCGACCTCGTTAGCACTCCGTTTTGGCTTTGATCCACTTGAGGCCAAACCGTATTGAAACTAATTCTCTTTTAGATGAACTATGCAATACTTTTGACACTATTTTAAATCAAATCTCATTTATTTCTTTTAAAGAAAAAGGTGACGTGGAAAGACGGATCTGTCTCAGTTCCCCCCGGTGAGCGTAAGTGATAAAGTTGGAATTTCGACCTGATCAATACTCGTGTCTGCCGAAGACGGATGGGAGTCTTCTCAGGCTCGTTGTCCTCAGAAGAGGAGGACGCGTCTTTGGCAGAGATAAAAGTTTGGATGCTTTTTATCGGAGCTGCTTGTCTCTTTGTGCTCTTCCCTGGAGACAAATTAACAAACTGCATTGCCAGTGAGTGTGAGCTTCAGGGAGGTGTGCTATGACATCAATAATATCTAGTAGATATGAAGTGCTTTCTATCGACCAGTGGAACTGTTGTATTCTCCACTTGGAGAATCTATTTTGACATCCATCAGAAAAAAAAATCATTTCTTTGGAGTGCATTAGTTTACCGTAGCACGGAGACTTGGAAATAGAGCTAGCCTGAAGCTAAAAAATAAACCTAGCACCACCTTTTTTATGGCTCGATATAAATAAGTTATTGTTAATGAACTAGTTCCAGCACATGGCTCTCTGTAAAGCCGCTCATTTTTTATTTTTTTCGTTTCCATTTGTGTACACATTAAACAAATGGGGTCTAGCTTGTTCATGAATTAGCTTTAGCGGCGCTGCCATGCAGGTTTTGAGCTCTTCCTCCCTGCTAACAGTCTTTATGCTAAGCTAGGCTAACTCTAAATCCCCCCCCGCAAAAAAAAATTGAACGTCACTTCCTAAAATCTTTGCCTCCATTTATGTGTCAAACAAAAAATCAACGTAGATTTATTTAACGTAAAGTTACTTAACAATCGGCCAAAACAAGTCTTTTACTAACCGTACCATATGGTTTTGTCGCTCGAACAAACCATATTGACGTCAAGTCCGACTTTCTTTAAAAAAAAATCGGAAATTTGTCTGATTTGTTGCCCAAGCTTCTGGTGCAGTGGACCCATAGGTGCCCGCCTGGATCTGTACCACTATACGTCGTTATCGTCGTTAACAACGCTCTTAGTCTATTCCCAGAGTGTACCTTCAGGAGGCCGGTTAGCCCGGCTTCCCCATTTCAGGTTCCTAATAGGCTTTAGTGGTGAGCCATAATTGTATTTGGACTGGGTCAGACTTCTTGTAATAAACTGCTCATCGCTGCAACCCAAGACGGCACTCTCCTTCCTGCCGCTATATCATGTTTGCCACAGAAGCCGCCGGTACAATCCGCTCCACGTCTCTCCGATCGATTTCCCCGGCCGCGATCCGCTTACCGCATGATTCGATTGCTGCGGTGGGAAAATGGGACGTAATGAGATGCGAGCTATCACCATGTAAGTGCTGCTGCCCGCACCTTTCACCCGAATCCTCTTCTTTCGTTTGCGCTCTCCTCCCCTCCATCCGCCGTGGCCGTGTCCTATCTTTCCATCGGTTTCTCCGTGTCTGGCTTCCTCTTTCGGGTCCCTCGAGTGGTTTTCTTTTCCCGCCCTCGCATCTACATCGTCGTCTCCTCCGATTGGTCTTTTTGTCTCTCCGTCGCTCTCTTCAGAACTCTTTTGAAGCAGAAGAGACGAGAGTGAAAAGCCTTCTGCGAGTAAGAGTGCGCAGACATATTAGCTTTCCGTTCCATTATCAAACTTTTGAAGTGTTTTCTGCTTCCCATTCCGAGCGTCAAGTCAAGACATCGTTTGATCTCCTTCATCCAAGTCTCCGTCAGCTTTTCATCCCTGCACCATGGACCTAGGAGGTAGATTCCGAGAGGAGAATGTGGACACCAGCTCCTTCGCCTCCTCTGACTCTGCTTGGACATCGTTTGACATGAGCACTGACCTCACGTCGCTCGGCTCTGACCAAGCCTCGACTCCCCCGGCGGCTCCCAGCGGCTGGAAACCGCTCGAGGACCAGCACCCGAAGAAGTCCTCTCCAGCCAGGGTCTCTTCCGAAGCGCGAAACAGGCGGGTGCTGTGGAGGGAGACGTCCTTTCTCGGAAGTGATGAGTAAGCCCATTATTGTAATAAGTCGTGCATCCAATCAGGGACAAGGTGAAGATATGCCTTGTCTCTACATGTTGGATTACAGAAAGATGGCTGCATGTCTAAAAGTGTCCTCGTAAACAAGACTCATCATCCTTAGTCTTTTCAGTGGGTTGACTGCTCTTAAATATCACTTCTGGGTCATGTAATACACTGCCATAGACTGCAAAGTAATGAGTCGAGTCCCTTCATACAAACACGAGGTGCGATCAATATGTTTTCCTTAAACCCGCCAATATCAATATGCATAGTTTTTGAGGTTGCGACGGCACTCTCATCAAAGGCATTAATGACTCGAGTGACGGTGGCGTGCTTTGTTCTTCTCCTCCCTCAATCTGGTTGAGAATTTAGCAACCAGACAAATAACAATAACCTCTCTAGAAAACGGCGGAAGAGAAAAGGCGGATTAAAGATCTCTGCCAATAGCACATGAATGCAAGTGCTCTCACTGAGACTTAGCTTTCAGGCCCACAGTGGCGATGATTATCTGTGTCATCTGGTTTTAATCACCAGTGGTTCTGTAATGGGAGTCCGAGTCCCAGTAGCAAGACTGTGAGGAGCGGATAAAACAAGCCCTTGCATTAGTTTTGGATGGAGACCATAAATCACCTCTCCTCGAACCCTTCGGGGAATCTCGCTCTCTGGCAAGAGGGAGAACTCTGAGTGTTGTTCATCAAGCCTTTTCTTTTCCCCCTTTCTTTCTTTCTTCCTTTCTTTCTCTCTTTCACCCACCAGGCCTGAGAAAAAAGTCTGATCACGCTCACTGGCTGACATTCTCTCCGTGTCTTTAAATCACCCCTAACCCCTGTGGAGTGTTCACTATCTTTACACAGACTGATTAAACTCTGGTTGAGGAATATTTCCCAGGATTACAAATACATTTGGCTCTTTTTATCCATCTC
The DNA here is from genome assembly GCF_910589615.1 of Taurulus bubalis. Lineage (NCBI taxonomy): Eukaryota > Metazoa > Chordata > Actinopteri > Perciformes > Cottidae > Taurulus > Taurulus bubalis. Next base: position 8,945,076 of record NC_136609.1, read on the forward strand.
CGTCAGTAGCTGGGTTTCCAACTTTACAATGGAATTTCTCAATAGAAATGGCAGATGTGGAGAAAGACATATTGGAATGCAAATCTTGCTAAAACCATTTTTTTTTGCAGAACATTGTTCCGTTGCATAAGGTCTATAAAGCTAACAAAGATCACTTAGAGTAAGTTATAGTCACATTTAAAATGCATAAAATCAGATTATATATGATTATAATGCAGAGTTTTGCAACACTTACTACCATTCTAGTATGTAAGTATCTTTATAATGCACTACAGGGGTCATAGAAAGTGTTACTGAAAAGGTAGTGCAACGTATATAAACTTATGTATACACGGTATTTACATTTTTGTGTTTTGTCTTTGTACCAATCTATTATTTTGCCAAGCTATCTTTTTGGGGACCTGCCACTCGAGTCTTTCTCGTATTTGCGCTCTCCTCTCCCCTGTGCTGATCTCCGACTCGGCGGTTAATGTTCTCCTGCCGCATTTAAAAGTCTAAAGAGGTTACGGCGGTCAGCGCGCTAAAACCCTATTGGCCGGCGCATTTGGGGAAGCTTAGCGATGATTGGACCATCTGGAACGAGACGGGCCGCCTCACGTGAGAATGATGATGAAGATGATATAATATAAGAGCTTGCGTTACTGTTCCATTGACTCGCTGCGTTTGCCCCTGTGGTTTTTCTGAACTAAACAAGCGAGGGAGGGTGAGATGAGAAAAAAAAAAGGCAGCTCTGAGAATCATACCACAGAGGGAGCTATACAGAAAGGGGAATCAAACTGGATTGAAGGACTTTCTACTTGAGCCCATCATCACTCTGTCGGCCTCAGATCCACACCTTTCATCTAGTCTCTTTCTTCTTATTTCGGTTTTTCTACCCCCACTTTCTGTTATTTCAACTGCAATTTTTTATTTTTTTTTCATTCATTACCACACCGACCCAAACTTAAAGTAATTTTGCAGCAATTGTGGTTATTGTTTTTGTTGAAAGCTGCCCCACTTTTGCTGTTGGCAGCCAGAGGATTAGGATCCAGCCCGATGGCACACTGAGTTCTGAGTTAGGATAAGTAATATACTTCTTTACTCACATCTCATCCTCCATGTCTATATAATGTAATGATTTAACTCATTTGTTTCAGTTTTTTTTCTTCTCTAAATGCTATATCTACGGTACTCAATTTGACCTCCTGATGGCACGGCACAGATCACACATGCAATTGAAATATCTTGGCGTGCTCCAATATTCCAGCGCCGAGGCCTCAAATGGTCGCGTCGTCGCCTGGAGAGTTTCAGAAGGAAGTTGTTTCTAACGCAGAGCGTGGAGAGACGGACATTTTCACAGTCGGGTGGAGGCGCTCTGATCCGAGCCCTCCCACTTATCTCACCGCAGTAACTGCATTTTTCTACTTTCCCAAGCTCTGTCGTTTTGACATAACGCTCGAGAGAGTTTTAAAGTCGTGCTTCAGGTGTGCCGCTGGGCCAAAACCCACGGACACACGGCCTAGATTGAGACAAATCATTCACACTTGGTCATATTTCATTGTGATGGAGCATTCACTGTTTTACGAGCTCTGTAGCCTGTAGAGAAGCTTCACGGTGAGTATCTTTTCGAATTAGTGTACGGTTACACCATCACAGTAACGCGGTTAAACCTAGTATGGCCTCGTGCAGGAAATTATATATTTATTGATTGGTCGGACGGACTGGAAGCAGCCCAGCAACAGCACATAGGAACGCATGCATTTGAAAACCCCAGTGCCAATATGTCTAAATCACCCCGGTGTTATCAGCCGACCTTTAATTGCCCCTCAATGGACCACCAGTTGGATTTGGGAGCGTGGCTGGATGTGTGTGGAATACAGACTCGAGAATTATGCTGTATCAATTTGCTAATGAAGAAAAAAAAGTATAATACGTGCAAGATTCATTAAAAACTAGAGCGGTGCAACCTCAGATGGCACATTTAGTCTTTTTGACAAAATGTTGACCTTTAAGCAGTAAAAAGAAACTGGGGGTTGGATCACGGGTAATTGAGCGACCGCATTAGAACACTTTTTTTAGAGGCGACAGTTTTTCTGTACCGGTAGCGGGGTCAGTACATTCAGGGTTTATCATCACTGATAGGAGAGGGTGTAATTAAAGAGAGGACGGATCTCTATTCTCTCTCTTTCTTTAATGAAACAGTCGGGGCTTTTGGTCGCTCTGGAGCGAAGCCGTCTGTTCCCAACCAATCCACCAGCTGCCAATGAGATGCGAGCGATACGGACGATGTGGATTGATGACGGGTTATTATCCATCATCTTTTTTTTATTTTTTACACAGTGAGTCATCACAGGGTCTCCCTCCCTCCTTCTATCTCTCCATTCTCCCCTTGTTATCGCCTCCCTTCCCAGTCTCTCCCACCACCCTCCCATCGTCTGCCCCACCACGACATTCAACATAACATAATATTACATAAAACCGAGCTGGATGGAAAAAATAAATTGCCTTTACTTAGGAGACTCTTTTGCTTGCTTTTCCCAGTAAACAAACACGGTTACATAAAGTCTACAAAGCCTCCAGATGGACACGACGGAGGTGAAGCTATTTTACCCAGCATGCACACTTCCATGTTTCTCGTCGGGGCAGTTATAGGAGCTTATTGTTATTTCCTAATCCATACTTGTTCCCGACGTGTTCACCTTTGCCACAACCTCGCATTCACCTTCACAGTCACCGTAAACTCACTTTCATTCTAAATCCCAACCTTTGAGGCGGCGAGCCAACACGTGTATTTATAATCAGGGTGAATATGTAAGAATAACTCCACTTTAAAATTGTCGTGACTAGACTGGGGAGTTTAATTAGGAAAGAAATAGGATTTATTTGTTTTTCAGACTGTTGCACGAGCATCTGGCATTTAATATTGACACAATATGTCGTAACCGCAGATACACGTTTTTCTTTTTTTAATTATTCATTTATTTATGACACACACAGGAGATGAGCATGTGCAAATCCGTAGTCACGTCCCTGTAGACATGGCTATGGCTATACATAGCCATACTTGGCCAGGAGTCAGTGCCAGGTGGCCTCTCAGTACCAAATGGAGCCGGCCTCCACTGAACTGGAATGTGCGGCGCTTGCATTATATCATCACGCCGCTGTGAAGCGTTTGGCAGTAAAAAAAAATAAAGCTGCCAATATACAGAGGCCCAATTCAGCAAGTCGAAAGAACGACGTGCTCTCTCTAAAGTCTCTCTCTAAGCGATGCCCTTGAGTTCTTCTTCGTCCACATGTAAATGAGACCATCAGCTCCTCCTCTACCTCTGTTATCGGCGGGGGCCAGAGGCCTGCACACCCTCTCGTATGAACCAGTCAGTCAGTTGATTTTTCCGAGAGGAAATTTCTTACGGTCTGTTGTTCACCCCATCTTCCCTGAGAGAGAAAGGAGAAGGGGAAAGCAGTTTACGTGATGGCGTGTGAATACATTTTCTTTCTCGCTCCACACAATCAGATTTTATTGTCACCAGTGCTTGTTTATCTCCTCTCGAGTCAGCAAGGACGACCGCACGATTCTGTTGTGTCCTTCTCTTATTGTGTGTGCATTGTTGTCGCGTTAATCTCTCTCTCTCTCTCTCTCTCTCTCTCTCTCTCTCTGACCAATGTATGCCCAGAGGGGCACAGCTGACCTCTGCCTGCTCTGACAGGAGGGGAATCATGGCACAGTTATTGATTCCCATCCGGTCACATACGTACACAACACACACGTATACGCGAAATGTCTGCACACACACACACACTCACTCCCTCGCTGTGTGGCGCCGGGGTTTAAGAGTGGCTTCAGACATCTTTGTGTCTGAGGAACGCACTCGCACACATGCCCGTTGTAAGTACAGCGGCTGATGTCTGTGCTTAGTAGCAGCTCTAAAGTTGGCACACATCTGTTCATGCATTGATCCGACCGCTCTGTGAGCGAGCTGTGTGCGAGGACGGGGTCGTGTGTGTGTGTGTGTGTGTGTGTGTATACGAGCGTGTGCCGGACACACTGTATATCACACATCTCGTCATCCCTCGCATGATGCCGTGTGGGGGGAGGGGTTTCCCAACATTGTCCCCTGCAATCTCACACTGCACTGGCACTCTCTGCATGCATGCATGCATCTGTGTGTGTGTGTGTGTGTGTGTGTGTGTGTGTGCGCGCCGGTGTCTGTGCATTTATGCCTCTGTGTGTGTGTGTGTGTGTGTGTGTGTGTGTGTGTGTGTGTGTGAGTGAATGGAGTTTATCCCCGCTGGCCCAGATGCCCCGGCTAAATCCATCACCAGCGGTGCTGCACAGCGGTGCTAAGCTGGAACATTTGGCACCAAGCTAGGAATGAAAAAAAAAAAGAAGAAGAAAAACAGGAACACACACAAACACACACACACACACACACACACGCACACACACACACACACACACACACACAGCATTGAGTTTGGGGATTTTTCTTTTTTTTAAAGAGATTCAGAGGAAGTGGATTTCTTTTTTTCCTTTTTTAGTGGAGTTGGACTCAGGGACCGGGACAGGAGCTGTTTCTCCGACGCTCTGAGCCTTTTGGTGGTGGTGGGGCCCGGGGCGTCCATCCCACTCTCTCTCCACCCGTTCATTCCTTCATCTGTCCGGGGGCCGGCTGACAGGATGGAGCCGTGCGACGACGAGGACGAACTGGGGATGTTAACCGCTTTCCAGTAAGTTTTCGGCGTCCCTCGACTCGTCTTTGTTGCTTTCAATGCCGCGGGCCGTTGGACAGAGAGCACGTCGTCGCCGTGCTGGACTTATTGTTATACCAAGTTCAAGATACACTTCCAGCCTTGGCCACCTCTTTCAGTGCTTCCCGATCAGAGTGACGAAGCTCTTTAGTGAGGGCTTTGTTGATGAAGCTCCTGGGGGGGGTTGCATCTCTGGTGGTTGGAGCCTGTCCTGGGCCTGTGTGGTGGGGACACAGATTATTTCTGCTTCAGGCCCATTTTTGTGGTGATTGATCTTATGGCTGTGTTGTTGTATGTTTTCATCCTAAACATGTCGTGCAGATGGAATGTTTTATGGATTAAGTTTTCTGCACTTTTTTTTTTACGGCCAGTCAGCTCTGCATTGTGTCTAATAATAATGTCACTTAAAATAAGTACTCCACAGCGAGTAAAGTTCCTACATTCAATATTGTATTGAAGGATGAGTATTGAAGTGTTGGCAACACTCTGTGTTATATCATCCCATAAATGATCCTCATTGTTATTGACATATTAATATGTAAGCGGTACTCTGGCGATACGTTTGGTCAAGGTGTAATTTGATCCATCTCTTTTATCTGGTTTATTATTCATGGTTGCACAAACGTAGTACATGAGGTTACTGAAGAAAACTGCCGTCACAAGCATTTCTTTCTGGAGAGTTTTCCTGCCAAAAACCTGTGTTTTCAATTTATTTTTTGGGTTGTATTCATATGTGTTACAGGGTGCTCAATGTGCAATTTTGCATCTCTTACTCAAATTGAAGTGGCCGGGATGCAACGTGGCAGCCATGCGTCGACAGGCCTCTCTGTGCTGATCTTTAGCGTTTTAATAAGATCATTGTTTATTGATGCGTTAAATACCAGATGAACCTGTTGTTGCTCTGGATCTCCTCGGGGTCACCACGTGTTTTTCTTTTTCTCCATCAACCTCTCGACCATCGCCGTGGCTGATCAGAGCGAGCTGGTTGGATGTAATGGCCGACTCTCTTGCCGCGGGCTTTAAAGCAGCCATATTGTAATCTTGCTCGGTGAATTGACGGCACGTGAGTCGGCGGTTACGTAAGGGGCCGAGGTGGCTCCAAGCGGCGGAGGAATCCAGGACCTTGTAATTACTGAACACACTTAGAGATTACATCATGGATTGAGGGGGTTTAGCTCGCTGGCTGCTGGGAAGAGTGTGGGTGTGGGTGTGTGTGCAAGTGTGTGAGGTGTGGTCCCGTAACATTTTATTATGCCGCTCATATTTTATGCATGTCGCTTCCCACACTGCATGTTCAGAATGTGTTAAAATGTGGTTTTAGTATCGTCCCTTCAACAGCCGGATGATGTGTTTACTGATCGTCATTTGGAGTGATAATCCACCTATACCCCCCACCCACCAAACAGACACACACACATTCGGATCACGTGATTGATGGACTTCTCGGCTCAATAAATATATATTTTTTGACAGTATCTGATTTGTAATAAGACGTCCCATAAAGCCCAGCACTGACTCCCGTCCAGGGGTACATGGGCAGATTGAATAGCTCGACGACAAAACAGTTGACTCAGCTGTGTGCATATTTAGTCGCGCACACGTGTCTCATAGTGAAAGACTTATAGACTTGATGGATCACTTCGTTTTGTGGCTACATATCAGAACACAATAAAACATCATTTCGTGGGCTGTTTTTGTCCAACTACAGCAGTTGGGGGGAGAACAAAAGAAGTGTTGCCCGTCCTGTCTCGGTTTTTCTTCTTCTTTCTACCTAAACATAATAAACCCATGCAGCTGCTGGTCGTGTGATTGAAGAAGCGCCAGATCGCAGCATCATTGTCGAAGGATTACAGCAACGAGGTGATAGGTCATTGGCCGGGAAACATGTGGCCCAGAAAGCAGACAAATGAAATTTGAATCAGACTCGGCTATGCTGTGTCAGGCAGTCAGGCGTGGACTGATTTATTCTTTTTTTTTTTTTTTTTTTTCCTCAATCCCTCCACCTGCTGTTCCTGGTTTCCAAATCACTGATATTCCAAATATTTGAATGTTGACTCAGCAGCTGCAGAATGAGTGACACACATTGAGATGCAAGTGAAACCAAGTGGACCTTGGTTATTCATCCAATAGTCTAATATTAAGACAGTACAAGACAAAAGGCAAAAACCAATACTCAAAATGTCATGTCAAGAGCCAATTCAATAATTCCCCTCCCAAGAAAAAAAACTCCATTTTCATTTTCTGTTTCATCTTTGGTTGAAAGTGCACATAAATCTCTTTTTTATACACCCTGGCAGCTTTGTTAGAGACTCAATTCTCTCACTCTCCAAAGAAAGTGAAGAGAATGTGTGTTTATATTTAAATCTCTCCTCCTTTGATTAGAATCTGCTGTCGCTCCACCTCTGTGCTCCGCTGCGCTGCAGGATGCTCGGGTCAGGCTGGTAGGGCCACGAGGGCCAAATCGGTCAGAGACCGATTAGTTTGCCGGCATGTGCTTTAAAGTCTCGTCCTCCTTCTGTCTGTCGGATGGAAATTCATGTAAACTACTGTTTGTCGCTTTGATCTGATAGAAAATGTCTCGTAAACTAGACGTGCTGCTGTACGCGTCCGTCCGTGCCGAATGCGGCTGACTAAAACGGCGTGCATTTGTAAATGCTTATGAAATGGTTGACAACTCGCCAAAGCCATGCAGTAGTCACCCAGCAATCCCATTAGGTCATTTATTGTGTTGCTTTTAAGGATTATGCCAGTTAATGTGTAATATTCCCTTCATAAAGGCGATGGCCAATGCTTTTACTCCCCAACCCTAACCTCATTCTGATAATGTGTCTTCAATGTACTGCTGCAGTTGTGCTGATATGTGTGTACGTGCCTTGCTGTTAAAAGAAAGACTTGACAAGACACATTGTTACCTAAACAGCCGACCACACCATTGACCAACAAGACCGAACCATCAATACCACATTACCAGCCAAAGACCCTGTTTGTGCGTGTGTGTGTGTGTGTGTGTGTGTCTGAGTGTGTGTGCAGAGCGCTGGCAGGTATCGACAGGGCATCAGCAGGTAGTTTGCGTGTTATTCTCGGTTGGTTGTTGTTGTTGTTGTTGTGCCTCGTTGTTGTTCACGCAGGAGCCAACGGAAGTAGGCGAGGATGAATAATAGACTGAGTGAGTGAGTGAGTGAGTGAGTGAGTGAGTGAGTGAGTGAGTGAGTGAGTGAGTGAGTGAGTGAGTGAGTGAGTGAGTGTCTGGACGCTAAGTGGGGATTTGTGGTGCAAATCCGTCGCCTGTTTCCAAACAGTCCGGGATTTTTCATAAAATGTCCGATGAGCTAATGTGCAGAGCCACAATCCGCTAATGACTAAATGCATATATGTGTCCATTCGACCGTGACGTTGATCTCTGCATGTGCACCGGAGGAAGTGTGAGCTTTAAAAAGTCCATAGTTGCATAAGTCCTGTCATGTGCAAATCATAACAGATATTTTGATTATCACTATTGTGAATAACATTCACTTTTAGGTCGGACGGACTTTCAAATTGTCTTTTCTTCAAGTCGAGTTGCACCGAATTTTTATTATAAGCTTCAGCTTCATTGCAGTAATATGCCGGGGAAAGGAAAATAATAATGCAATTTCCGTTTTTTCTTTTCTTTTATCAGCATTCAGAGCACCGTACGAAGTCTGCAGCAGAGACTGTTATAGGCTTTTTACAGCCAGTTCTCAAAATGTATTATTATTATCTGAAATGTATTAATGGGATATGCGATTCACAGAAACCGACCTCAGTCATAAAGTGTGGCTCTCCTTTCCCTTTCACCATGCTTGTACTGTGTGTGTGAATTGAACTGCTTCTCAGCCAATATAGAGGCGGACAAGTTTATCTTTTTTTACAAAAAGTTAAATCTGGTGGTATTAAGTCAGCCAGGAAGGGAAAAACCTGTCACGCTCTGTTTCTCAATTCTGATTGTCCGGATTCAGGTGGTCTTCCTCCTTGAACCTCCGGTGAATCAGAGATTCTAATTGGTTGTCAACAAGAGCCTAAAGTGTAATGACCGAGGTCTACTAGCTGACCACATCTAACGCTTCAATTCCCTTCACCCCCAATTAGAATGCTATGTAATAGAAAATAAATGAATGTAATAACATTGAAATGAGAGGGAACACCCCAGGAAAAAGCTTCACAACGTTAAACTATTGTTAAGGCACACAGATGCCTAGAAGAAGGCCAAAAAGGAGTGAGGCCGTGCCAACAGGGGCCTTTTTATATGCTGGCACTGATTGTGGGAGGAGCCAGCCTACACCTCATTGACACTGAGCAGCATTCCCCACCACACCTGCATACCATAATAATGGTATGCATCTTCTCAAGAAAGCATCAATCTGTGTATCTGAGAGCGCATCCAACCGTTCTGAATATGAAACGGCGTGAAGCATGTGACGTGATGTCACCCTCGTGGAGAGTTTCCTTCATTTCTGCTGTCACGGCGTAACGTGCAGGCCAAATAGAATCGCTTTAAAAGTGCGACACAGAAAACATCCCGATAAAGTCCTCTTGGCTTCTGTGCCAGGGAAGAAAGAAAGAAAAGAAAGAATGATGTTATTTATTACTGCTACTCCTGCCCAGAACACTTCCGCCATTACTCTGACTCTCGCTTTGTTTCTCTCATCACCGGGAATCCTGCCCAGTTATGTCCGGCATCATTTGCACTGGTAATCACACTTAGTCTCTAAGTAGTAGTTTTTCCACAAATTAACTATTTCCTCCTCTAGAATGACTGGAACCGGTTGTAAAAAGCGTCCATATTTTCTCATTCACCTCTGATTCATGTTGTTTGGCTTTTGCTGTTTTGCTAATTCTACGCCGCGGCTCATTTATTATACTTTTGTTTGTTTTACCAACACGTTTTATGCACGCACGTTTGAATGTAAATGCTTGTCTGTGTGTGTGTGTGTGTGTGTGTGTGTGTGTGTGTTACTGTCAGACTGCTGGCTGTGCAGGGCTGCCTGCCTCTAGAGATGTGGCTCACACACAGAGAGAGGGGAAAAAAGAAAACCCACATTGCTCGTCAGCACTCAAGCTTAGTGAGCGTGTGCGTAATTAAATGTTACGCTGGACTGATAGAATTGGATCAATTCTACATATAGGGGCCTCCATCTTGATATGCATGTGCACGCCAGGCATGATGAGAATATGTGCTTAGCATGCACTCAGCAGGTGAATACAGACCCCCGAGGAAAACACACTTGCTGGGAAGATTATTTGTGTGTGTGTGTGTTTACAGCTCACTCACGCCTATAGGAGGCGGGGCAGCCAGCAGCTCACTAATATGCAGCGAGGTGACGGATGGCGTCCGTCTTTTCCCCCCCACTCGTCCTTTATCTCGCGGGTGTCTCCGACAAGCTCTATTTATCTACGGCCATTATTGATGAGGGACATTTAGCGGGGTCGACAGAGGAGGAGGCGAGAGGAAAAAAGGGACGCACGAAATAAAAAAAAGCCAGGGCAAATGTTTGTTTAAACCCCACGTGGAGGACTCAACAGGTCGCAGATGAAAAGCTCTGTGAGAATATTAGAAAAACGTACATGAATATATATTTTAATTTAAGTCATTGTCGGTGTGTGGAAACGTTTTACAGGATAGCATCTTGAGGAAGACCGCCTTTTTTTTTGTATTGATTTATTTGATTTATTTATGTGCGCAACCTTTTTAATCAAACTGCCGCCAGCATCCATCAGCCATATCCTGAAGTTTGCAGTTTTGTGTTTGTCTGGAGACGAACTCACGGGGAACAAAATCCCCTTTTGTGCGTTGACTTTTTTTCTGTTAAAGTTCACACTGTAAACCTCTCAACCTGTGTGTCTATAATGTTTAAAAGCAAGGGACGCTTTTAAAAGAATCGTACTTGATCCATGTCTGGCACGGTGGATTAGATATTATCCAGCAAGCAATCTCGACTCAAATCTCAAATAGCATAAATGTTGTATTCGTAATAGCCTTCTCACTCCTCCTCTTATCCCCCTCCTCCTCGTTTCTCTCGTCCCGTCGCCTCCTCTCTCCGTTTTATCCCCTCCCCTCTGCCCTTTCCCATCTCTTTCATCCTTCAGTCTCCTTCTCTCCCGATCCATCATCAACTCCCACATCACACCTTCTGCTCCAAAAACCCTCAATTTTAAATATCCATCTTCTCCCTCCATCCATTTATCCTCCTTGACCTTTCTTCCAACCCCCGCCTCTCCCAAAAAACCCATCTCTCCCTACATACACCTCCCTCGTCCCCCCTTGTTTTATCAATCTAGTCCGTCTCTCCTCTTCCTCCCTCCCTTCCTCCCTCCTCCCCCCCTTGCTTTAGGGTAGTCTGCCCTATCAGATTAAGCCTGTCTCATAAGGAAAAGAGAGAAAGAGAGAGAGAGAGATTGCCGGTTGGATTAAAGGAGGACAGGAATGAAATTCTATGATCTCGTTGTTTAGACGAGTCACATAAAGTTGCTGTGTGTGTGTGTGTGTGTGTGTGTGTGTGTGTGTGTGTGTGTGTGTGTGTGTGTGTGTGTGTGTGTGTGCATGCTTTATCCCCTGTAATGACAGGGAGCTGGCCGGGAACGCCTGGCCCCGCGCTGTTGCATGCTGGGATGTCATGCATGTGACCGTGTAAAATGACTATATGGTGATGGATTGGGCAATCGCGTATTCATTTGAACATTAATCAGGTAATATTCCTATACTGAACGCCTGTCCTGCGACAAAGTGCAGCAGAGTATGATTTATTTATTTGTTTAAAACATCACCAGCTGTAACAATTACATTATGGTCGTTATGTTCTTTGCACACAGTGTAGTCTTCTTCTTCTCTTTTTTTTTATTGTTGCATTGTTGAAAGCGTCACAGCACATCTAGTGGTGGAAAACTCCATGAGGAAGCTTTAAGTGAAATGTATATTATTTGTGAACATGAAATCTGTTTTAAGTTGCTTTCATATAGCATGGGTCAATTTGGCTTTTTTTATTCTTTCTTCATGGTATTGAAACATCAATTTTTTTAAATCCTTTAAAAATTGTTATTTAATAAATATTCAATAAAGTTCTTAAACAGAATTGTATATATTCTATATTAAATCAGCCACTGATGGCACAGCGCTGTGTATTACATTTTTTTCCAACCAAGAAGGCTTTGCGCTGGTTAGAAGGTACTTGGCTGGAAAAATATTTTACAGGGGGAACATCCCTGGAAAAAGATTAAGAATCACTGCTGTAGCCGATGGGCCACCTCTGGATACCCGTCAGTGGCCTGCGAAATCCAGAACAAGTAGGGAAGGTGTGAGTGGCTGTTGCAAAGATGGCAGTGATTTATGTATGAGCTCCACCACTCGGCGACTCAGGGGGAAACGTCAAAGTCATCACGGTCCTGCGAAAAAGAGACATCATCTTATCGGCTGATCAGCCGCACGTTTTGACTGCGTGATGAACTTTCTTGTTCTTGAAGCAGCCTCTGGTGGAAATCCCATTATGGGACACTTTTGTGACGGGGTATTGACATGCCACATCCCGCTCTTTTTAAACAAAAGAGATACGCACACCGGCAGGTTAATGACAACCATCATAGAGAGGGCGAAGGAGCGCTGAATGCCAATGAGACGCGTAGCAAAGCAGCGCGCATGTTCTCGCTCTCTTAAACGCCGACCTTGGGCTGTATTGTTATTCATTAGTGGACAGAGGCTTATCTCTATGGGACACAAACCAGCCGCGTCTCTATCTATCCTCACTGTATAAGAAGAGTGGAGAGATCAGGCAGAACACCTTAACAGATGATAAAATAAAAAGGTCCTGCTGTTCAGGTGCTCATGGAGTGTAAAGATTACAACATTTTCAAATACCATTTTAACTCAGAATTTGGGAAAGGAAAACAGTTGGTGGGCTGGATTTATATATCGCCCATAGAGAAGAAGAAAAAATGACGGTAATTTCTCTAGTAGTGAACCTTTCTATTCAAATAACATCTGTGAATTGTTGCTTCGCAATCTCCGACACCCTAATCCCTCCAGCACCCAGCGATAACACCCACAGACTGTTGCGATGCATGCTTGTGCTGTGATGGATACAAGACCGAAGGCTAATATATAAACTTCTTTATCGACGATACGCCGAACACAATACATGCTTTTGCGGAACTGTCATCTCCATCAGGAGAACCATGCACTCGCGTGTGTGAGGCAGTGTGTGAGTGAGTGTGTGAGCGCCTCTGTCGGTCCACTGCTCGCACTCTGCTGCAGCTAACTGCATCATATTTTGGGTGGCCAGTTATAGCCGCATGCTCAAGGACCTGTTGTGATTGCGGTGACTCACGCTCTCTCAAAATAAACGTGTATCGCCTGCTTTATAGTGCCATTGGCCGCCTGCCGACTCCTCAGTCAGTCGCTGCTCTGTGGAAAAATGTATAACCACTGTTATTGCTTTGCTTTGTGTGGATTACAACGAGAGAGTGCACCTTCCCGCCGAACCTATTGCCATTTCAAATTTCTTAACACGGGAAAAGTTGATGTAGAAGATGTACAGAAATAATGAATGCTTTTAGATTTGGCTTGCATTCCTTTTGAAAGAAAATGTGAATATTTAAAAGCAATATGAATACGTTCCTGTGTCATAATCAGACTGTTTGACTGGCAGTCTTTCCAAGTGAGGATCTTAGGTACCATCTGGAGTCTGCAGCCTGGGCTGAACCTTTCCCTTCTGCTCACATGAGTGCACATGAGTGAGTGCTGTTGGATTGATCATCAGTTAAGGACACTTCTAACTTACTTTTGGGGCTGTGGAAGTTATTCCAAAAGGATGAAGTCACCGGTCTTCGCAGAAGCTGTCGAAAGAAAACACGTGTTTCTTTTTCTTGCCCGTTGTTGTAGAGCTTTCGTTTATCTCGCCGTTTTCCAAAGTTGGCTTTGTTTGAGTCCCCAACTGAGACGGAAATGAGTTCAAGTTGAATTTCTGGCCAAGTCATGCAGGTGGAATCAGTGACGTGTGGAAGTAAATAACCGGTTTAGGAGGCGCTAGTCCCGCATGTTCTACTCCCTCTGTGTCCCGTCCTTTACATCCCTTAGTGAAACAAGTCATAAAGATACAATGGGAGTTTGTGGACCCTGGCGAAAGGTCACTGACTCTCACTCAGTCCCGGCCCTCACGCCTCTTGGCCCCGATCCATTCTCATGGATCCCTGCTTCCCTTTATTACCCTGTCAATTTGAAACGAGGAAACTCCCTTCCTCAATCACTTCATCCAATCTCTTAAACCTAAAGGTACCACTCCCGCTCATTTACTCACGCAGGGACCAATCGTTAGTCACCGCTTCCTTCGCCAATCCAATCAGCTCCTCCTGAAGTGCACTGCTTCCCGCTCCTCCAGCCGCCGACTACATTATTCTTCCTTGTGTTCGGAGGCTTTGTTTTCCTAGTCCGTGGGATGAAGGCTGACTTTTACATTTGATATTTCAAACAAGAACTAAATACAATTGGTGTGTTTTAGATCGAGTATAATATTCATTCATTCCAGCCAATTTGGTTGTTTTATGTTGTCCCCCTACCTTTATAGATGACCACTCATCTAAGAACCGCCCACTTCGATATCACCGTTCTTACATCAACATGACTCATTAAAATGGAAGTTGCCTAGTTTCCAAAAGCTCAACAAAGAGGATTGGAAACTATTATCCAAAAGCCCAGTGATGCAGTATAAATCAGATACCCCAAAATAGCTTCCAACTGTAATAAGTTCTGACAGGAAATTGAATGTACTGACGGATGAAAGGGTTCTCCGTTCTTTTGTCTCGCCATGAGATGGGATGTGAGCAAGTCAGTATGGAAGAGGGCAACGAGGCCTTTCATACGTTGGCGCTCACAAAGTGCGTTTGATGCATGCGGATGCATGCGCTTTAGCGTGCGCCTGAGGGGAAGACGAGGGTCATCAAAGAGCCTTCGCGCCGAAGCTGCCTGACACAAATCCGCTGCTTTCCGCCGTCGCTGACGGAGCCTAAACGCGATCTCCAAATATGTTTTTGCGAGCTCATTAGCAGCGGGTTTTGAATTTCATTCAAACTGGTTGATTCCAGTTGTTGGTATTGTCTTTCATTTAATCAGATGCTCTGACAAAAACAATGAAAAATCTGGTGTCTAAGGCTTTGGATGGCGACCTGCCTGTTTCTAGGTGATAACTAGCCTGAGCACTATTCTTGAAAAAAAGTCTGAAACTTTTAATGTGATCGTAGTGTGCAGTCTTTCATTGCTCTCTGGAGAAATGCCCGTGCTCATAAATAATGATTAGGCTGTCCCCAACCATCAGAATAACTTTTTTTGTTCTTTCTTTTTTTTTTATGAATCCTTAACTCTAGTGGTGCTCAACTGGCTGATAGCTGCCTCCATTCCTCTCATTTCTCATGTCGCTTAACATTAAGTCTCCCGCTCCGCTGTCCTGATCTGACAGCGGCGTAACCACGCATTTAAGGAAAAAGCCCTGGATACCAAATTAGTGGTGCTTGTCACGTAAGACTGTCTGTTGCCGTCGGGGACAACGGGCCCAGTTGATGAAGCAACCCGCTCGCTGTGCTGAACGGGGTTTCCCATTACCTCGTGCTGTTTACCTGTTTGATAACACCGCACTAATGAGGGGAAGAATAATGTCCTCCCTTCATTCATAAGACAAATGAAGAAAAACAACACACACCTCCTTTCGTTGCACGTCCCAGTCGAGTTGAAATATGTCGGATGCCAAACATACTTTACTTCCTTTTGCGTTCAATTAAAGTTCATTGTCGTCGCAGAGGTCCGTTTGTGACGCTGAGCCATCTGTGTGCGCCCACACACACACACACACACACACACACACACACACACACACACACACACCCGAGGCTCTGACTTGTTGTCGGGGGTTTGATGACAGGAATGTGTGTGTGTGTGTGTGTGAACATGCACAACAACAAAAAATCAAATTAAAATACGAGTCCTTGAACGTTCTTGTCCGAATTAAAATACAGGATGAAGACGTCATGTGTAAAGAAATATCTTGGGGGCCGATGGCGTGCGAGTGTGTTTTCACTTAGTAAAACCAAGCCTAGGAGGGGGGGGGGGGGGGGGGGGGGGGGCCGGGGTCTTGCCTCCCACCAGCGCTTCCATTCTGCCGAGTCAGCTTTCCTCTGCCCATCACCGCTCTCTCTCTCTCCCCTTTCTCTGTCTCCTCTCAGTTGCTTCCTCTTTACAACCAAAGCACTTTTACCCTCCTTTCCGTCCCTCCTCCGTCTTTCATCCAGGTACCCCTCCTTTCTTCTTCTTCTTCTTCTTCTTCTTCTTCTTCTTCTTCTTCTTCTTCTTCTTCTGCATCCTCTCCTCCGCCCTGCGAAGGGACTCGCAGCCCAGATGAACGGACGGAGGGCAAAACCGGAGACAGAGCGCATCCGTCATCCGTTTGCTTTGTTGTCCCTCCCCTCCCCATCCCATCCCTCTTCCATTCACTCTCCCTCCCTCCCCCCTCCCCTCCGCTACCCTGCTTGCCGCGGCTAGGATCACCGCACTACTCCGTGCGCCGCGATGGAGAGCACACACAGGCGGCTTATCGCAGCCCAACTAAGCCAGGTGGAGAGCGGCAGCAAGGGCTGACTCGTCCCAGAGAGAGCCGAAGGGGAAGGGGGCTGGGGGGTGACCCGCACTGTCCATGTCATCACTTCGGGACGCAGCGTTGCGGACAGACAAGGTATTGGATTGTCTGCGCACCGGACGGGGCATTCAACAAGGGCGATACTTTCGCCACGCCGTCCAAGTGTGATCTCAGAGAATCTGAATTATGTGTGCAAAAGGCTTTTGTTGACTCTTGATATGGATCCGGGTTGAACACTGGATTGTCTGGGCTTTGGATGTGGATTAGAATACTGATGTGGAGCAGCTGAGCTTTGGGATATAAAGCGCTGTAGCAGGACCACATGGACATGTTTGGTTTCTCCAAGATGGCAAAGCTGTCAGGGTGAGTGCTCTTTTATTTCTGGCCTTCATGCCACTTTCCTCGTGAAGAAAGACGAGATAAGACATCAGAGATTTTTCCAGGTGAAGTGGTATGAACGTGTTTCACCCAAACAGTGTTATGACTCTCACGATGAATGAAGTGAAAGGGTTTCGATTGAGAAAACTTCAGTGACGAGGCTCGAAAGAGTGTTTGATCAAGGGTCTGATTGTTGCACAAAACCAGATGTATATGTGACCTGTGGTCAGTGGTCCTTTACTGAAGTAAAAGTAACGATATCACACTGTGACCAACCAGCAGTGTTTAATTATCCAGAAAGATGCACAAAAAAACAGATATATCATGCACATAAGATCATAAAAAAAGAATATATTTTTGCATTTGAAAAACTCTTCCCAGAAATCACCACCCGCTTCCTACAGATACGAAGTAAAAATCTACTTCGTTGCATTGCACGTGAGCAGGTAGAGGCCTCGTCGTGGTTTTCCCGTCCTGTTATTTGTGTTATTTCATTGAATGGAGAAACATTGGTCTACACCGAGAACAGCGAATGTGGGCAAATAAAAAAGGCGAAGCACAATCGCGAGAGTCCAAGGAGCATCCGGAGAGCGCCGGTGATGAAGGGGAGAGATAAAGAAAAGAGAGAGGACGGACAATGGTTGCTGAAGAGGATGGGAAACACAGAGGGAGCCAGTGGAGAGCACAGTGGACTACTAAGTACTTGAAAAGACAAGAGGTCTAGAGAAGGAGGTTTACCCTGAGCAACACCATCCAGCCTCCATGATGCTCAACCTAGCCCGCGTACTACAATTACCCAATAGAGGCAACAATATTTACACAAACGCTTGAATCAGGATTACTTTGATTCGGGTAGAATAACACCACACGCCCCGGGATGAGAAGGCACACTGAAAAGTCTTTAAGACGTCGGAGCGGCAGCAATGATGAAGGGCTCAGCGCACAACAATCACCCGCCGCGCCGTGCAAGGTCTTTTTTTCGCACACCACACATGCGTATGTAGACACATGTTTGCATGATCCCTGACTCATGCGTGGTCACATCTTTAAGCCCTCTAAACGTGGCTCATGACAAATCTCTTAAACCTACACACTCCAGAGGTTGGCATCTGGAGCGTTATCCTCCGCTTCTCCACTGAGGAACGGAAGAGGACCGCCAACCGGGGACCGGGGACCGCCGAACAGGGGACCGCCAACCGGGGACCCCCAGCTGGGGACCGCCAACCGTGGACCGCCAACCGGGGACCGCCAGCCGGGGACCGCCAGCTGGGGACCGCCAACCGGGGACCGCCAACCGGGGACCGCCAACCGGGGACCGCCAACCGGGGACCGCCAACCAGGGACCGCCAACCGGGGAACGCAAACCGGGGACCGCCAACCGCGGCGGGTCCCGACTTTAACCCGCGATCGTTTTGCGACATTTCCGTGCCGCGGAAAGACGTTCGTACAAACCATGTTTTACCAAAGTTTAAATGGTTTTCAGGTGGGATTTTAGCGTGCTACTCGGAAGGCATTGACGTACATTTTGAATAACTATTAGTGTGCATAGATGTTCTAAACTTTTTAACATTTGGTTATAACCCTTTGTGTTTTTGAACTTTTACTTTTCCTGAACATTATTTCCAAACTCGGCAATCTGCTCCGAACTTTGTATTAGGCTCAATCATGTAGGGACTTTTCAGCAAAAGGTCATATTTTTCTTTAAAACCACATAAAGAATTTACATGAAGTGGAACAATAACCAACTGATAGGGTTCAGCTGGCTATGGTGAGACTGTCCCCGCCCCCCAGTGAGAACGATGGCATCGGTACCATTCTTTGTTCACTTCGATGGGGTTTCCTCCTGCTGCGAAACGAACATTTCGTTGGCGCTGGCTCATCACAGTCGTCTCATGAATATTGCGGATCTGTGGTTCCGTTAGCATCACTACATCCTTCTGTCCTTATCTTCACTTCGCTGCGCTTTAAAGAAGCACTTTTCACAAAAAAATTAAAGCCAGGCTGCTGTTTTATGACCAAATTATGCAAATATATGAGGAAACCAAAAAGCAGCACACTGTGCTCTCCGGTGCTTTTGATCCCTGGGAAGCACGGTGTTAATCTTTCGAAAACCCGTGCATGCACATCGTAAATTGAGAGATAAACAGTCAGTGTTCTTTGAATGAGTTTCTCCCCGGGAACATCATTTCAATGTGCACTCCCAAAAAAAACAAAAAAACGGAGACGGGTGAGTCCCAGAGCCAGGTGTGCATGTGTCGCTAATACTCACACGTCTTGTCTTTATTTGACTTCTGATTTGAATAAATAGCTTCCATTTGTCATAAGAAGAGTTTTTCTTTGTTTACCCTCCCCGGACGCCACTTGTTAGCTTGATGAAAAATGTCCGCCACGCCCACTTCTACTCGCTTGGCCCCGCCTCGTTGTTGACATACTGTGAAATGGGCGGAAAAATTAATAATGGCGTCGCGCTAACCGGCGCCATGAGAGTGTTTTTTTTTCTTCCTTTGCTGGCAAGTTAGCGGCGCTTTGCCCTGTTCCCAGATGGCCGGTGTGTGTTTCCACGAGCTGTCACAATACAGTTTCACAGCCGTCTGTTTGCACACGCCGCAACGAGCCAAGTTTGCCTCATGAACTGTAATGAGGAGTTGTGGTTAATTTATCACCTCGTAATGCTCGTAATGAATCATTCATTGTCGGATGGGAAATAAAACAGCTGCTGCAGGTAAGGGGAGGAGGGGTGTATGCGATCCTTCCTGTTGTGTTTGTGTGTTTTTATTCTGACTGTGGGCTAATGGGAGTTTTGTTATCACACATCTGGCCTTTTTTTCTTTTCCCAGGAGGCGAGTCTCTGTTATCCACGCATTTGCATTCGCAAAGACGGTCCTGTCTTTGCGAATCGTCAGCGTGGTTGTTTTTTTCCCCCCGTGTGTGTCGGAATTTGGCAGTGAAACTAGCCAGCAGGGCTTGTTTGTGTTCTGCATATACAGCAGTGCATGCCAAATTGCCTAGTGCTTTTTGCCAAACGCATGCTGCTACTTCGGATGGCAAAGTTCCACTCTACCGGGAACCATCTGACAAGCCACGACGTCCTGAAAAACCAAATATATATAATTTTCAAAATTTGAATCACTCGTTACTTCAAATCACCTGTAATCGCTCGATGATCATCTCAGACGATTGTAGCGTCGTTCTGTGTGTGGGTTTGGGTGCCTCGGATATAACCCACGGCGTACAGAACAGTTTTCTGGAAGCAGCCTGGGCCACGCGATCGACCTTTCTAAAAGAGCCCACGGTGGGGGAGGGGCTTCTGCAAACACAGGCGGATGTGGAAAATACAATTATTCACTCTCTTGCTAGTTAGATGAGACGCTTGAGTATGACTCGCATGTCTGTATGCCAAGTACGAAGCTACAGTCGGGGCACAGTTAGCTTAGCTTAGCATATAGACTAGAATCAGGTGGGGCGGGGCAGCGAGCCAATGCACCACTAATGCTCATGAATGAACACATGAAATCCCTTTACCTTTAATCTGCAGTTACTTTTTTTGAGCACGTGTCGAAAACACGAATCAGAGGCGGGGAAAAATAACACCAGGGCTGCAGCGCTACACCCCCCCAACCTCAAGCACCCCACCCTCAATCACCCCACTCTCACTTTCTCACTCCCTGCCCGTAACCCTTAAAGTTGGACCATTTTCTTGATTTCCGTCTGGATAATCCTCCTAAGGGATTTGGTCGGTGATCACTGCAGGAGGGGCTGGCAGGGTGAACACACGGCTGCTTCAGTATCTGAAATCACATCACAACATCTCTCTCTCTCTCTCTCTCTCTCTCTCTCTCTCTCTCTCTCTCTCTCTCTCTCTCTCTCTCTCTCCCCCCTCACCTATCCATCCACTTAATATGGCGGCACATCCATACTTCCATGTGTATCGATCCCTGCCTGTCGACCTCGTGGATGTGATGCATCTATAACTTTTGATTGTTTAAGGATGTAGAAATTGATTTTAAGGCGGGTTTAAAAGCATTTAAATACATGTTTATAAATGTGCACTGGAGCCACAGATGCAACTTTACTTTAAGCCCGGCAGAATAACACGTTTGTTATCTCCTGATGCTCATTTGATAAAACGCATCCGCTCTGAAATGGAATACTTTAATCAATCCTTCCCTTCTCACTGCAGCGATTCATTTCCTGGTGAGCGCTAATATTCTCTTATGTTACGATTGCCATATTTCTCTCCTCACACAATCATCTCTCACACAAGATAATACTGAAAGACAGGAGCGACGCGCTTCCCGCTCCCCTTTTTTTTTTTTGAAGAGAGACCAAATTTCATCAATTATGCAAATAAAGCAAAAAAAAAAAAAAAACATGTTCTTCCTTTGCTCCGTTCGCATCTGAGCTTCCTTCCCGCGCCTTTCCGACAAAGCAAATAACTGTGAGAACAAGTGCCGTCTCCCAATTATGCTTTAATTCTCAACCCCAGCGAGCGTGGTGGAATTCAGACACAATTTGCCAGCTGATCAGTGATGCAAAAAAAAAGCCACGCTCTTGTTGAGTTCTTGCCCGCGGGGAGGGGAGGCGTCACGTGTTCTGTGAGTTTTTAGTGAGCTCGACGTGCAGCATGTGTTTCTCTGTTTGCCTCTTTTACGTCTCATGCATTCTGCATGGAACCTGCTCAGTGCATTATTTAAGAGGCTTTTCTTGCTTCATGAATGAAGGAAAAAAAACACGGCTGTTCAACTGGAGTTGTTCTTGTTTCTCTTTTTTTGATGAGACAAACCTCTCTTCTCTCCGACGCCCATCCTAACCAAGCATGTAATGGCGTTCGCCTCTCCTTTGAACCCCATAGCAGTCCCTGAGAACAAAGGGATCAAAAAAGAAAGAAAAACCCACAGATGCGTCCCTAGATGACTCACTCGAGTGACTGATCTTCTCTCTGAAGTTTTCACTACCTCCTCACACTTTGCAGAGTCAGCGGGTTTTTGACTGAACGTATACTGTGTCGCCGGTGTGTTCAGGGTCCTCTTTGGGAATGGGATAGATAGATAGATAGATAGATAGATAGATAGATAGATAGATAGATAGATAGATAGATAGATAGATAGATAGATAGATACTTTATTAATCCCCAAGGGGAAATTTGTTGTCGTAGTAGCGGCTTACAACTTGAAGATACAAATAAACACACAAGATAAATTATATAAAGAAGCAACAGGGATGAAGGATATATACAAAATAATAAAAATATATAAATATACACAATAACATAGAATACAAATAACTGGAATGAAATATATATACAGCTGCAGTGTATTCGTTAATTAAGCAAATTAAATGTAAACAATAGTATGTGAAGTGTAAAAAGCCTACACGTGTACACTGTAGGTAGAGGAACCGCCTGGAGATTTGTCCCCATATGATTGCATCACGTCCGTCTTGAGCCTCTGTTTGGCAGGATCCGTGCAGAAAAAAAAGAAAATACTCTTTTTAATCACAATGGCCGACACATAACACTTCCAGTGTGCATTTACAGAATGAAGTGCGAGTCTCGAGGTGCACCGTTTTACCCTTTACAGCTGTTCCCTTTTCGGATAAACGCTCACGGCCGAAGTGTCGAAATGCCACGGACACATGGGGGATTCTGGCATCTGTGTTCTCATTATATAACGAGCATGTTGCTTAAATATCTTATCTATTCCTCTAAGTGACGGCCAAGCTTAAAATGCGTAGAAGTCTCCACAGATTTGAACCGGTGTATGAGGATGTTTCACTGTCGTACTCTCAGGGAAGTGCATACTCAATAATGGATCACTTTGGCTGGTTTTTACTACATACAGTGGGCAAGTCTGTCCTTGTAGGACAGAAGGAAAGTTAAAAATATCTTGCATACCATAGTCTCTCTCGCTCACACACACACACTGGTATTCTGGGAGATGTATATGATGAATCCATGTCATTTATCTTTACTGGCTCTTGTTCAAGTGCTGACATTGCATAATGTATTGTGCTTGTTTCGCGTTTTGTATTGACTTTTAGCTTTTAACTAACACATTCGTCCACCGCTGCACATTTCTGGAATTGACACATAAGAGGGGACTAAATACAACGAAAAAACGACGCGTCCAGACTACTGAGTGACGAGGCACGGGATTGGCGAGCTCACACGGACGTCCCGTTGTCGCTGATACGTGTGTTTGCCAAAGAGTTGAGTGATTAGTTCTGCTCCAAATACTATCGCATAATACTGATGCGCTGCCGTGTATTCTCAAAGCCTGCAAACCTGCATACAGTGCAGCACGCATACTCGCACATGCATATTCATATATATATATATTCCTACCTGATGGAGCATGGCTTTCACTTCCACTAATTGTGAGTGCATCATTTCTCAAAGTGCTTCACAAAACACTTGCCTATCTGTGGCATATCCTACCCTGCTGCACTCTTCTCCATTCCATTGCGACTGAAGAATCCAGACACGAGTGTTTCTCATTCACTGAATGATCACCATCCTCCTGCGTGATCTTATTGAGAAGGGGGGGGGGGGGGCGTTCAGTGACGTCCGTTTCCCGCCGTGGTATTTTTAACCCGCCGCTCGACGTGCGGCGCAGATGTTCAGCTCCTCGCTGTGGTGATTTTCAAGTGGCTCGTATAAAGTCACGTGGCAAGTGGCGTTTAAATCGCACACTGGATTCTCTCACACGCTGCAAGCAGATACGCATGCACACTCGTCTACTATCTATCTCTAACCTTTAGAATTGACTCGGGCGAGTGGACTAGAGGTAGTCGATGCTCGGTCGCCATTACATCACGCGAGTACAGTCAACCGACCAGAAGCTGACATGACAGTGTTACCTTAAGTCCAAGTATGAACAACATTAAAGGGCTTTGACACCGCAGTACATACTTATGAAAACAATAGTAAAAGGGAAAATCTAAGCCTTGACTTCTTCATGACAGACTGACAGTACGGTGACTGGTGAGTAATTGCCTTCGGTTGTCCCTGCGGATCAATCTGTTTGATCCTGGTCTTCAAGTTGAATCTCAGAGCTTACTCTTGGATCCATTAATGGAGCGCGCAAAGGCGCAGAAATGTTAGTATTAATTCCAACTGGTGGGTTCCTGTGGGGCTCGAGGCCACATACAAAAATCGTTGATTCGACAACAGCGTAAACATAATTCAAACAGACGATCGTCAGATTTATTTATGACATTTCTTTTTTTTTTTTAAACACAATTTAAAACTCTGCTCCGCGGCCCTTTTGTGTTTTCTGGCCCCTCTGGTTACACTGCGCCTCGCGTGACATTTACAGAGAATCAATGGGCTGTTGTGCTGTGGACTGTGTTGTCCAACAGAGACGTACTGCTGCGCTGCCAAAGGTTGAAAAGCAACGGCGTACAGTGTTGAGGTCCGCTGCTGCAGACGCAGACGCAGTGTGCCCAGAGACGGGTCGTAGACAGAACTGACCTACAAGCCGGAAAAATTATTCTTTTGGCAAAATATGCTCCACCACGTTCATCCTCATTCAGCTCATGTTTGCGACCCGTCCTTGTAACTCCTTTCATTACGAATTATTAGAGGGTAAAAATATTTACTACCTAATACAATACTATTAGCTGAACAAACCATTGACATTGTGAGGGGCCATGCTACTCATTCATCATCATCACTTCCCCGTTTTCACCACACAGCTTTGACTTTCTTGTCCCCCAAAAGAGCAACTTTCCATTTGCAAACAGATTTATGAAAAAAGTGTATTAAGTAATTAGTGGATTGAAGAAATGGCAAGTAAGTCTTTAGCAGGCGGCAACCTCCGGTTGGGAAAAAGTGTGACGTCAGGGGGCAATAAAGTCTTATTGTATAGAAGTCTATGAGACAATGAATCTACTTCTCACTTGATTTATTACTTCAGTAAACATTGTACACATGAGTTTATGGTCTCGTTCCCTAGTTTCAAGTATTTTTCAATACAGCATGATGTTCATCTCATAAATGATGGTCCCATTTAGAGCAGGGTATGCTTCAGCAAAATGAGAAACTCAAAAGGCTTCAAAAGGGAAGTCCGCAACTTGTGACGTCACTCACGGTGACTACGTCCAATACTTCTTTATATCATCCGTGGGTGAACATGTAACACTCTTTTCCCCTTATATTCTATGTATATCTTAATGTCTTCCAGTGTCAATCAATGTAAGTGCACACATGCAGGTAACTCCATGAATCTTTGAACGTCTGTTTAATCGATTTAAATCTTTTATGGTATTCAGCTTATTTATATTCTGTCTTTGTGTGCTTACATCCCAACGCCAGATCCTATATATTCTGAACTCTCCCATTGGCAAACGTTGAGCTTTCATCTGATGTGATCTCATCCTATAAAGGAACATACTGGTAGCTGCATCTGCTGTCCTGCAACCATAGGCTGCCCCCCCTGCAGATACACTTCACAACTGGTCTCAAGCTGTTAAAGGCCATTCGTAGTGCTGTTGAGGACAGTCGTTGAGCGGAGATGTGTGTGTTTTGCCAAGGTCAAGGGGTCTGGCCGGCAGCCTGTGGAGGAGTCCAAATCCTCACATTGGGAAAGGACAGGGTGTGCCTGCTGGTTCTAGTCTGGTACACCCATAGTGAGTGTACCAGAGCGAGAGGACGAGAGAAAAGTCAAGAGGAAGAAGTGATGAAGAATGAGTGTTTGTATTAAAATCCTTTTATTTCACAGCGTTAACTAGACAATCAGTTTATCCCTGATCAGCGCTGGAGAATAGAAGGGGAGCTGTCCGTGGTCCTGAAACCAAAGCTCAACGAAAGCTTCAATGCAGCAGCTCGCCCTGCTCACCTACTTTAATGTCTTTGGGCGGAGTATAGCTTTTTTTTATGTAAGCTTTTAATTGATTCCATCATCGCATGCCGTTGGCGCGTTTCCACATCAATGAGACCAGCCAGCGTTTGAAAGGAAAGGAGTCGGATTGGCCTTTATTATGATCTCCGAGGGCCGGTGAGACTTTATTACACTCAGTGCAGCACAGTGCAACATGACAAACATTTAACCGCAATCATAAAAGAGCAGAATAGCGGTGACTCACTGGCTCTGCAGTCGGTGCTGATAGGCTGTGGATTTAGTAACTCGTTGGCTGACGGGGAAATACAAATGATTGCATATGGTGGAGTACCGCAGACTGAACCAGATGTGAGCAAATTTTTAGTTTTTCTTTAACAAAATGTCCTTTTGAAATATTCAGCTTTTTTTTTTGTTTCATGACATGCTGAGTATGAATGCTAGATGATTTCCAGACCTCTGAATCACTGCAGATGTCTTTTCAGCAAATCAAATAGTTGTGGTGTTGAGCTCGCTGACGTCCCAGGGTGAGGAAGCAACAACCATTCAGAGCTTTGTTCGTGGAATAAAGGGGCGGAGACGTTATCTTCCTGTGACTCAGCCTAAAAATACACTTGTGGAAAACTGTTGCATTTTTCTACTACTCTAGTAAATGCTGGTTACTGTTGCTGGTGAGCTAACGGCTAACTGGCCATTTGTTCTCATCATTTCGTTCAACAAAGACCGAATGAAGAGGTACAAAAAGCTCTATCAGCCAACGACCTTGGGAAGTGACACTTTACTGAATGACACTTTAAAGGACAACAACTAAATGGGACATTAAGCTCACTGGTTAAATTCAAAACGCGTATTTAAACCGCTGATTCGTGTCTCAAAACGGCCTCTTTTTGCCGAGCCGCTTATGCCCCAACGGAGACGGTCAAATAAAAGTGAAGGATGGTGCCGCACAAGCTACGATCGCTGCGTCCATTTTGGTCTCCAGCTGCAGCGCTGTCAAGATGGCTGTCAAGATGGTGTGGATTCACTGATTGCTCCAACTCCATTGGCATGACTTGATTTTGCCCTAATGAACCAAAGCAACTCTCCTCGCAGATAGAAATTGGCTGAAATGAGTCCGTCTGAGTAATGAAGTGAAGCGAAATGGCAGTTCAGTCAGATTTTCAGACGTGCAATCATCTCGAATGCGTCCATTTGTAAATGACGGCTCCCGTCAAAAGTCTTGATGGACCCGCGATGGAGCTGTGCTCGTGAAAGGAAACCCCAAAGTGGTCTTTAAATGGTAGACGCTCACTTTCAGACGGCTGGACAAGCAGGCATGAATCATCCAAATGGGGGGCTCACGAGCGAACGTGATAGTTCTCCAGATTGTTTGTTTCCCGAAGTGTTTCAGAAGCCTCTGCTTGCAAATTAGCAACTTTGTGAAACTCTTGCAGTTTTGGTTTTTCTCCCCTCTTTTCTTTATGCTTGTTTAGCAAACATCTGCACTCTGCAAGATGTTCAGAGAGCGTGCAGAGCGGAGCATAATCTTCAAGTGTGTTACATAAAAAACAAAGTGTGTACTTGCGTGTTTCCACGTGCCCCGCTTGTTGAGAGCCAAAGCATGTCGTCTTCGGATAGTAAAGCTATATATAAAGTAACAGCACTTCCAGGGCAACTTTTTGAACAGCGTGCACCAATGTTTCATTTATGAGCCGGAGAAAAGGCTGAGGGAGGTTGAGAGAGTGGAAAAGCCAACAAATGGAACGAGGGTGGGGACGAAAAGAGGAAGGTCGGTGCGATGGCTGCAGTTGTCTTGCTAGGAGCTATGAGCGTGTTAAGTTGGAACATTAATGAGCATAACGAGGAAGACTGGGAGGAAAGAAGGTCCATTAGCGAGCAAATTAGGACATCCCTAGTGGCAGATCAATGCCAAATTGGACAACAGTAGTGACAACATCTCAAATCCACTTACTTCAGCTTCAGATTCATCCGCCGATTCTTTCCTCGGCGAGCTACGAATCCTCGGCGCCCGAGGCCACGCCTTCTAAATTGTTTCTTCCCACATTTGAGATATCTATGCTATTGGAGTGCGCCGTCAAATACAGAATACACACCGGCCCACCAACATTTTAAGCGCCACATTGGTATACATTTATCATTGGCGCTGTAGCGCCATCTGTTCATGACACGAGTTGATGATGTGCCTCTGCTAGCGTCGTAGCGCAGTGATTCACCCGATCGAATGCGTCTTCAAAAACGTGTGTCGCCCGTCTGACACAGATTGCAGCTGACATTGTATTAGCGCACGGTGCGACACGCAATTAACCTGTGAGCTGTAATCTGGCAGTGTTTATCGGGTTTAAGTCAGTTCCACCGTGCGCTAGATGTTTTTGTATAGCGTCTTTCAACTGCAACCGGAGGGGAAAAACACCCTGCATTCATTGTGTACTTTTTTTTTTATCTCCTTCTTCTTTTTGGCCTTTTAAACCAGAACCTGGGGGGGCTTTTTAATGGAGTCACTTTTTTTTCTGAGCTTTCCATGTTCAGTAGTGTGAAATGACAGCAGAAAGTTGTCTCTTTGCCTCTTATTTCAAGTCTCTGGAGACGAAACACCATTTTTTTATTCGAGTCCATTTTCTTAAAGTCAATATATCTGCGTGCTTTATAAAAGAGAGACCCGGGACTGAATACGTTTCTGTTTACTGCAGACTCAGCTGACATGTTGAAATGAATAAACGGCGAAAGAAGAGACCTAAACCCTGATGTATATTTCACTGCTCCACACACCACTTAACCTACATGTCCTTGTGTGCTGAGAGGCGTCCTCAGCTCCAGCAGCATGCAGGACACTCAGCGGCTGAGCTTTTAACAAGATGTGGGGGAAGAAAAATAAAAAAAGAGTGTAAAGTGGTGAGAATTGGCAGGGAGGGGACTTTGTGCTACTGGCTGGAGTGAGCATTGTCATAATGTAGGCTAAGAGAGCTCTTCGCTTTTTGTGCAAACCCGGTCAGTCTGAATAAAGATCTTGAGGCATTGCATGCGTGTGTGTGCGTGTGTGCGTGTGTGCGTGTGTGTGTGTGTGTGTGTGGTCAGCTGCATGTATAAGGGGGTCAAAAGGGCAGACTTCATGAATGCGATCACCTAATGACATTAATATAAAGGAATAATTGAGAGCATGACTTATTCATTTTGTGACTACAAGACTCATCATTGGACACGGGGAAAAAAAACTTGAGTTGCAGAATTCTCTATGAAAGCAATCATACTTCCTGATGACATGGAACAAATGTCAGAGAAAGAGGGGATTATAATCTGCGTGGATGGACTCCTACATATTAGGCTCATATGTATGTGGTAGTGTAGGCATTTCCTCGGCTGAACCCATGCGATGGATTACTCTCCCGGGTCGAGAGCGACCCGAATCCGGAGCTGCAGCGCATGGGAGGGGAAACATTTGTTGCGATGCACCCAGAGACCATATGTTTGGGGGCTGTGTGCGTTCTTGCTGACTGGAGCATGCGCCGGCTAAGCAGAGGGGAGGTCCGTGCCAGCTGGCACGACTGCTTTCTGTGAGAGGGAGGTCTGACATATGATGCAGCAAAAAAAAAAAAAAAAAAACGCTCCAGTAACCACCATCTTTGTTCGTATAGCAGGATGAGAGCGATGTGGTAAAACATATCCGGGCCCTTGTCCTATAGTGTTTCAGACGATAATAAAAAGACAGGCGATCAATACATCAATACATGTAATGGCCGTCGATAAGGGACAGGCTGTGAAAATCAAATTAGGCAGGGGAGGTTTCAACGGGGGAAACGAGCAGCAGGAGTCCAATTTGGTCGAAACCACTGGCCGGCGCCTCCTTCTACAACAACCTGTCAAATCAATCAGTTATGTGTAATTAAATCTCAGAAATCTGTCTCAGCCAATTAGATACAACCGTCTTCATTTCTTCAACCTGATTTACTACGTTCTTTATTTATTTGTTTAAATTCCAATTTCCCTCAAGTCCTGTGCTACACGTTTCCAGAAAGATGGTTCTCATCGGTCCATTTATGTCAAGGGACAAAAACATTGATTGAGTTTGTGTCATGAAGTTCAGCTTTTGAGTGCGGATGACAGACAGACGTTGAGAGCGAGAGATCAATCCCTGGCGGTAAAGAGAGGGGGCATGAATTGATCAGTTTGGAAGAAAAAGTACTCTTTGAAGTCAATACAGTGGCCTTTTCAGCAAAAGCAGCCCAAAGATCGAAGCTCCCTGCGGCTTCTTTTGAATTCATATAGTCAGATCCCTGGTTGGTTCATTGAAGGGAAAATGCATCTAGTTTTGGGGGCCTCGTGTCAAGACGGCAAGTTTGAGTTGGACAAAAAACTCTGCAGCGTAGTTCATCGAGGAGGCGACTTTCATGATGAGTTACGTCTCTTTGTGTTGTGATCTGTCGATGTTTTTTTGGTGAGTATCTGCGCTATGGAATTCTTTATCCGGTAACCTTTTGCACTTTTAGAAAAACACGAGGGAGGAGGAAGTAAAGCGGGAGAAGTAGAAACAAAGGGTAGAGAGTGCGGCTTTCAACGCCACTCGTGGGGTTTCTCTTTCAACGTGCAGCTGTGAATTCAGTGCGACTGTCACTGTTGTAGAATGGCAAACACAACTACCTGATTTTGTGCTTGCAAATGACAGAGATTTGGCCTTGAATCTGCTCTGTAATCCCGGCGTTTTGCATTCAGGAGGCGATGCTGGATAATATGGAGGCAAAGGACCTTGACCGCGTAGAAAAAAATCCATCCCTAAATGCCTTATTTCATTTACAATCGGGCCTTAAAGAGTATTTTATTCCGCCAGGGATGGCAATAACGGCCGGGCCGGTCGCTCAACTATCATTTTCCGTCTCGCTGCCAGAACCATTTGCCCTTTTCTGTCTCATATGGACATAAAACAGGACTTATTTTTTGCTGGAAGAGGACCAAAAGTGAAGAGTAAAATATTAATGCCATCCAGGTGAACTTTAAGAGTCAGTTTCCTGCAGCTCGGAGATGGAGCGATGTTTCCATACACGTTGTTGCTCTCAGAAAAGCCTCTTACTCCGCACACACACACACGGTTGCATACACTCTCTCTCCCTCTCTTTTTTTCTCTCTCACACACACACGCACGCTGAAATACTCATACTCTCTCGCTCTCTCACACACACACACACACACAGCATGGATTTGTTTTCTCTGTGATGAGAGGGATTATGGGATAAAGGAGGCGAGTCCACGGCAGTTTAGTTCAGTTTGGAGCTGCTCCCAGCAGCAGCGCGGCGACAAGCACGGATGCATGTCTGGCTGCAGCCGCTGGAGATCTGCACGGCCGTCGGCGCCGCGGCCTCTGTGTGTTTTGAGCACAAGAGCCTCTGATTGGGATTCTGAAGGCGGTGGATGGGGTGTTGTTTCCCTTTCGGATGACTGGGGATCAGCAGAAGCGCAGGCGTCTGACTGAAATCTGAAATGCGTGCGTGGCAACAAAAGCGAGAGACGACGAGTCCACTACGGCATGACAGCTGATCAGCGGGATGACTGATCGGCTCTGACACTTCCACCAGCACCAGTGGAGCTTGTTTTTGGAGCTTCTCATCTCAAGGCCAATTTTCTCTTTCCCACGCGCCGCAAGCTATGACATGACTGACTGATGTATTCCACCCGTCAACAGCACAACATGGGAATCGATCAGCTGGATTGTTACGCCGATGACGTCCTCCTCTAGTACGCGTCTTCTTCTATTTTAAGCACATCCCCGATCCATTGGCGCCTTTGCTTTTCAATGGGGAAAGGGCTGAAACTGGGATGTGAAGCGCACAGCGGAGAACATGCTGTGTGACAGAATGTCAGTCCGAGTCCTGTCACAGAAAGGCCATAAATTCAATTCATCATTACTGTGGCTATGCATCCGTTTGCTGCCATAGATTTGAGGTCAGAACGACCAAACTTGTCTTCGTGGTTCATGGCTGTGGGAGGGAATGTTCTCCAAAATAGATAAAATATACATCTGAAGTGCATAGACGCTTGGATTCAGTGGCTTTATGACCTTTCATTGCACTTGTGATCATGTCCGTGGTGCGTTTGTTTATAATGCATGATTAGGGCGTGGATTATTTTGCCACAATTGATTCAGAAGGGCGGTCTGTTCAATCCTCATTTATAGGTAGAGCTTTTAACTTAAGCTAAGTGACCCTTCAGAACCGCTCTTTCTCCTCCGACCGCCTCCCTCGATCCTCAAAGACATCGTTTGAGTAATCTGCGCTAACCGAATCAAGCCCGTCACATCAGTGCTTCTCCTCGCCGCACGTGCGCAATTTTGCCGAGCAGCTACCGCAGGCCCGTGCATGCAGCCATCGATCGCCTATTTACAGACCCGATGGGCCGTTACTTGACTGCAGCTGATTGCTCTAAGCAGTGCGATGTCACATCGCAAAGCCACACACGGAGAGACCAGAGGTCACACTAATTGGGCTGAGAGGGATCTTAACGGAGTAGCTCTGAGTGTTTTTTATCCAGAGAGGGGTAGGGGGGGGGTTATAAATTCACCTTTTCTTGCTTTTGTTAAACGATGACCTCTTGAAATAAGTAGATGCATATGCCATGATGATTATGTATGAGTTCCGTTCTCTGTGGATCTTCTCCCTTCGTCAAAGACCTCCAATCTAAAGATGTGTTGCAGCTATTAACAGTCAAAAACAGTTTCATTGAAATATTGACAATAACTTTCTTAGACGTGACTATAGTGCACCGGGAATGAGAAACTCTTACCGGGTTCACTCTGCCATGACTCAAGATAATGGCCCTTGTTTATCTCTATTTCCTTCCAACAAAAGTGCAACTAAGGAAGTATGAATAGTGGTTTTACTTCACTTACTTCAACTATCTTCCACAACAGATGAAAGCACACTTTTGATTCACATGTGGCGATCAAATGCTCACTTTCCCCGTCCTTTGTGTTTCAGCCACAAGAACAAAATGTCGGGCTGGCCGCCCCCTGGCCCAGGCTCCTGGACCGGACTGCAGGGGCCTCCATACAGCTGGGACAGCATGAACAGCACCAGGGACGGACGGGACTTCCTCACCAAGTATGTACAGCGTGATCATAAACAGCAGCACGCCGTGTGCGCACATGTTTGTATGATGTACAATCACCGCCGTAGAGACCCCGCGGTTGCTTATGATTGCATCCAGAAGGTTCAATGGAGAAGCAGCAGCAGTGGTATTGCTGAGTAATTGCTCCTATTCCCAAGAGCATCACCTAGTTTAATTACTACGCAGATGATGTGGTTCTATTGGCTCCATTGGGCCGTAACCATCAGCACGCACTTGGGCGGTTTGCAGCCATCGCGTAAGGCGGTTGGTAGGGTTTCTTTGCACGTCCAACTGGTAAGAGACCCCCCAGGGTAGATCTATATCTGGCCTAGGATCCCCAGGAAGAGTTGGAAAACGTTGCTGGTGAGAGGCTGCCAAGCCTGCTGTCCCCGCGGCCCAAGATAGTGGATGGAGGAATGGATAGTTCAATGTGATACTGCCTGTGGAAATTTGTTTTGCAGAAAGAAATAGGAAGCCATGGTAAACAAATCCTGCAGTTGGACTGCCGTTGAGACCTTGGCATCCAGGAGCGTTCTGCACGATGAATCCAGCGCTATGCAAGCGCCGCGGAACAGACTCTGTTAGACAGACATGTCTGATTCTGATAAGCTGTGATCCAATTAACTTTTTCGATGCACAAATTGCTATGTGTGGCGGTGAAAACTGCTCTGTGAATTAATTGATGGCTGCGTTCGTCTTGTTGGTTGGTTACCTCTCTCTCCTTGTTCCATCTCTTTGCCACTTGTCATCATGTTTTCTTTCTTTTCCCCCTTGGTTGCACTTCTACTTCTCTCTGATGATTTTCTTCTCGAACTTTTTGAACTTTACCTCCTTCCTCATATCTCCTCTCTTGATCTTTTTTTCTTCAATCTATTTATCTATTCTCTTTGGCCTCCTCCTTTGTCTCTTTCGACCTTTCCTTCTCTCTCGACCTCCTCTTCGCTTTGACCCTTTGACATCAATTCCCAACCCTTGGTCTGTGCTTTTCAAACGCTGGTTTTCAGGGCTTCGGTGAACAAATGCAGCACTGATAACAGTAACTCGTTCAACACTTGCACACTAAGATTAATTTCATTATTGTTTGTTCTTGTTTCCATTTCATCTCTTGCCCTCTCTACCATATACCCTCTCCATCCTATTATACCTTCTTATATTTGTATTTTCTTGCATCTTCCCTTTACTCCTCTTCCCCCCCATCTCCTCTCCTCATGATGGGAAAGTGAAATATGACAAGGGAGACATATCTAGTCATGTGGCTTTGTTCCCAGAGAAAAGCTGGTGGCTTTAGTGGAGGTGACACAGATTGAGTATCCCGATTGGATTTCAGCGAGACAGAAAGAGAGAGCGACTCAAGCCAATAGTTGATTTAACTATATTGGACAGATATCTCCTAATAACCTTACCTAACATGATTGAGCAGGTTTGCCAAGTGTCAGTGGATTTGAAGTCCCTGTGAAATGGCAACTGAGCTGTATTTATGTGGATATAAATACACGTGAACTCATACAGTAGTGTGTGTTTAGTCTTATTGTGTCTGTCATGAGATGAATGCGATTGTTTTTTAGGCTTGGGTTTTATTCTCAACAAATAATTTTTTATACATTTGCATCGAGCATATTTTCCCTTATCTGAAGAATTTCCGGAGTGATTTCCCAGTGTGTGTAGAGTAGGCATATGCCTTCCTGTGTGGATGCTCATTACCATGGATTGGTTGTGGTGTGTGCTCATAGGCTTATTTGTGTGTGCTTTATAAACCCTGCCAACTGTTTGGGTGCAGTATTCCCCGCTGACACCTTATACTGGTCCTCTTTTTCCCCTTTTGTGTTGGTGTTACATTGCTATGGATGGATGTGCAGGTGGGGGGGTAGGAATGCAATTATCTCACATCATTCATATATCAAGACGTTTAGCAAGCGCCTTTATTCAAAGTCACTTTCAATGAGTGCATTCAACCCCCATAGGAACACATTCTTTGCATTTATACCATCTCAATAAATAAGGAAGCTCTTGCCTAAAGAAATCGGCAAAAAAATAATAATTCAGCATTCAGTTGTACGTAGCTCCACCCTCTTGCGTCCCTTCTGGTTGCAAAACAACAAGATGGCCTCGCCCAAAAACCAAGATGGCCTCTCCCAAAAACCAAGATGGCCTCGCCCAAAAACCAAGATGGCCTCGCCCAAAAACCAAGATGGCCACAGCCAAATTGGCTTCAAAACAGCAGTCCATAAACCAATGGTTGACCTCACGGTGACAACTTCCACTTCTATCCCTTTTTATGTATAATCTTAGTCTGCACCAAAGATGGTTGTGGGCATCTAACACCACTGGGTTAACATTAAAGAACAATTTCAGTTATGGGTAAGTGATACAAACCTTTTATTGCAACGAACGAGGACCAGGAGCGTCAGAGTGAGTTGCATTGGTTTCCCCCGTGAGTTGCACGCTTTCCCCCATCCTTCCAATGATTTGACCTTTTTTATTTATTCAGCTTTCCCCTGACCCCCTGACATCCCGGCTCTGCCCTCCTGCGGGATTAAACCCCCACCCCCTCTGACCCTGACAGGGAACATAGGCCCACATCGCAGATTGGAACATGCTTTATTACAGACAGATTTAGCCTCCCTCTTCTTATGCACAGTACAGATCAATGTGATAATGAGAGCGAGAATGAGAAAGCGCAAGAGGGGAAAGAAGGTGGCGGGGATTGAGACTGATCCGGATCGGTCGGAGATGAAGTCTGTTGGGACGTTTCTTTATCATCAGGGAAGATTGAGGCAAAGCTGCAGGTATATACAGTATATATATATATAGTATATATATATATATATATATATATATATATATATATATATATATATACTATCAATATTACCTGATGAATTAAAAGACAGACGTTAGTTTAGTAACAAATGAAACATACGTGACTATGCAAAGGTTAGGATGGACTAGGCCCACATTTATCTATATGGACAGCAGAGGCAGCCAATATGGAATGGATGCTGGCAAGGAAACAATGCCCACCCTGGCCCGGACTGGACTTAATGTGCAGCGAAGGAAGCAACGGCTGCCAAGGGAGCGTTTTAAGCTGTGAAAGAGGAAGGGAGGTGGAAATTGAGACTTGGAGAATGAGTGAGCCCCACTGAAAAGCGTATATCACCTCATAATTAACAGGCACTCTGCGTTCCCGGTCGGACAGACGCCTGGGGTCCGGCAAGCAGGGAGGTTTAATTTAATACGGGGCATTCACATTTAAGTGGAGCTTTCATCCTGAGTGACTTGCAATAAATCAAAGAAAAGGATACTTCACCAATGTTGACCCACATGAACATTGCTTTGTTTTTTTGTTTTTTTTCAAGGTTTCAAGGTTTCTGTGCATACGTGACATTGTGATGACAGGACGATAAAAGCTTACAAGAGCAGCCGTTAAGAAGAGATCAATCCTTTTTTTGACCTTTACACATTCATTTTTTAAACGATTGTGACTTGATTAAATGATCAGTACACTTTAATTTGGAACAGTCCGCAGACTTTTAAATGGATGCAGGAAGCAAATTGGTTCCAGATTGCATATCTTTGGTATTTTATGAATGCGGGACCTATGCTCTCTTTTATAAATAGCTCTTAAGCATAAAATGTTGTGCTTAATGACCAGACCTGAGCCAGGGCTCTGATTTATGAGCAGCTGATCGAATAGCTCAAATCATTCACTCCGCGTTTAATGTTTTCTTTGGGAGCTAAAACTAATTTCTAATGAAGGAGCAAATTAATTGATTGGATTTTAATGTATACTGAATCATAATCTCTAAGAGATTCTCCCTTAATATGCAGGACAGTCATTGAGTCCATTACCTGCTACATCTCTTCTCGAAGTGGAACGATCTGCTGACTCATCCCCCCCGCTCTGCTTTTATTTATTTTCTCCCAGCCAAGTGTCCCAGTGCAGCTCCCTGGAGGAGGTTCACCTGGACGCGGTCCCACCCGCCCCCCGCCTGGTGGAGATGAGACGGGACCCGGTCCTGGGCTTCGGCTTCGTGGCGGGCAGCGAGAAACCGGTGGTGGTCCGCTCGGTCACACCAGGTAGGCGTTTATCGCGGCGCTGGCTAGCTGCAACGGTGTCACCACAAGGAGTCGCCAAAGTCATGAAGAAATGGTTGAATCCAACACATTTTAAATCAAGTAGTTCAATTCAGCCTCGCTTCCTGTGTGAGTCACGTGACAAACACTGCCTTTAACTGCATGCATTTTACCAAAGAGCAACACGTGAATCAGGTTTCAAGGGAAAATCAAAGGGATTATTTTTGCATGATTGACAGCTAGAGGAGCTGTATCCGCTGCCTGCAGCAGCGACGCAGAACAGCAGTGGGATACGGTGCCACTGAAGGGCCGAGAGAAAATAAAATAACAATCACAAAACAAAGCGTGGAAAGCAAGACCTGACACCTCCGGAGGGGTTTGCATAGTACTACTACTTACTTGTTTGCAGAATGCTTATCAGTGCAAACAGTTGCCTTAAAGATTATATAGGAGGAAGCCATGCAGACTGCTGGCTTCTCCAGTCATTTTAATTGACCCCGGATAACCAAGAAAGTAAATAAAATTGAATTCTCCTGGTAGTATCGATTGCTTTTGGTTAATTGGCCAATTGCCAAATTACTGCCAAACCACTGCTCACAGCCGTCTGGCTGCAACGACACACACAGGGATTATCTCGATTAATCAATCAGCGCTGAATTCTAAGCAGACAATTGAACCAATGAATATTCTATTCAGAGTTGTTGGCCAAGGAAAGGAATACACAGGATGTGCTTAGGGACGGGACACGCCCACGTTACCTGTTAGTGGGCACATTTTGTACGCAGTGATTCAATTTCGGACAAATATTTGCATTTGTGCACGTAGGTGGTCCATCGGAGGGGAAGCTGTTGCCAGGCGATGAGATCATCATGATCAACGACGAACCCGTCAGCTCGGCTCCCAGGGAGCGAGTCATCGACCTCGTCAGGTGACTACAGACGCCTCTGGGACAACCACTGTGATCTGTCAGAATCCAAGATGGTGGCAGTTCAGGTTAATCCTGTGGAGGGTTTTGTAAAGAAATACAAGAATAGCACACCCCAAAAAGAAAAATAAATCATTCTGAAGGTTAAGGATACCCTAAATTTAAAGGGCCAGTTCCCTTTAACAGACTGCGTTTTGGGAACCGCCCCTGTCATAAGCTACTAAATGGCAGGTTGAACACTTATCATAGCACAGTCACAGTGAAACCAAGTCATTACCATTTTTAAAATCTTAAAACCATTTGCTTACCACATAACCATTCAGATAAATACATATTTAGAATTAATAAGAAGAAAGAAGCATTTTTTTTCTTTTAATGGGAGACTAAATGTCTGTTTTAACTGTGCCTGCTTGTAAGTGGTGACTTCCCAGAGGACTCTCACTCCATTTCAGCAAAGCTGATCAAGTTCCCTGTCGCTTATCTGCCATCGCT
Organism: Taurulus bubalis; assembly: GCF_910589615.1. Taxonomy (NCBI): domain Eukaryota; kingdom Metazoa; phylum Chordata; class Actinopteri; order Perciformes; family Cottidae; genus Taurulus; species Taurulus bubalis. The sequence goes on from NC_136609.1 coordinate 8,983,229, forward strand.
GCTCGCTGCTGATTGTGGTTTCCTGATGTTTCTGTTGACTTTGTGATTCTCTCGCTTCAGGAGCTGCAAAGAATCCATCGTGTTGACTGTCGTCCAACCGTATCCCGTGAGTAGATCAGCTCTTGCAAAGAACAAACAAAAAAGCACTACAAGGTGTCTGTATCGGATGTATTTATACAAAATTAAAACATTAAAATCCAGGGAAAGGATTGCTCTGTATGTGCAATGTGTTGATCAACTAATTGAGACCTTTACATAACTACCTGGTGATTTAGTGTCCAGAGTTGCTGCCAGCATTCCACTGAATTCTCTTCACCTTTCTTCTAAAAAATACTCTGCCCTTGATCGACATTGTGTGTCCTTGTGATCATATTTGGGGAGGTTCGCTGCGTGGCTCTCCTCCAGGCCCGTTAAACCTGTTTTCCTTTCAAGTGAATGAAATAATCTCGTCTTCCTCCGACTAAATGCATTCATCCGTCTCCTAAGTTTGGGGTGTGTTGCGACAGAGTCGTGTTTCTAGAAAATTGCTTTTCCCAATTTCAGTAAACTTGAGGTTATTATGTTAAAGTTTTATTGATTTTCTCTTTCCAGCGTTACATGTGCAGCTAATGTGGAAACCTTATTTTTTTCCTCTTTATTTGTGCTTGTGTTTGTTCATGCTTCTCTTTATCTCTCCCCCTCCATCTGTCTGTCTCCCTCTTTCCCTCCCTTGTCTCTCTCTCTCTCTCTCTCTCTCTCTCTTTGGACCGTTGCCTCCTAGTCCCCTAAATCAGCGTTCATCAGTGCAGCCAAAAAAGCCATGCTCAAGTCCAATCCGGTCAAAGTGCGCTTTGCAGAGGAGGTCATTATAAACGGCCAGGTTCCAGTCAGTACTACCACACACACACACACACACACACACACACACACACACACACACACACACACACTTATGTATGACCTATATAGGCAATGACAGATGGTTACCACGTAAGACAGACAGTTGAGTGGATGCCAGATAGAAGACAGTCACAAGAATGTGTTATGACATGGAGACACGCTCATGAAACCCACTCACGTACGACACCTCACCTGCATTCTGTTAGCAGGCGGGATGAAACAAAGGCCGATCATATTCCTCTGTTGCAGAACGCGGTGAAGGACAACTCTCTCCTGTTCATGCCAAATGTCCTGAAGGTCTACCTGGAGAACGGGCAGACCAAGTCTTTTCGCTTCGACAGCAGCACTTCCATCAAGGTGCGTGCTCGCCCCGCGGCCCTCCCTTTCTCCAAGCACACTTTGCGAGATTAGCAGTCTCTGCTGCATCTATTATTACAAAGGGAGAAATTCATTCAGAGTGCAAATGAGTGCGGCGTCTCGGTTGCACACACACACACACACACACACACAGGCTACGGAATTCAATCACTGGGCGAGGTGGCAGAGAGCGTTTCAATCTGCTTGACTTGTAGATTTTGTTATGTTTCATGTTTGTATGATTCAGTGCGGCTCCCAGCGTGTCGTCTAGGAAGGATGCAAGGAGAGCTGAGTCACTCCTTCACTCCCTTGAGTGGCTGGTGTTGTCTTCACCTGACGAGCTCCCGCACACACACACACACACACACACACACATGTGCACGCGTGCATGCGCGGCTGGAGCGATCCACTCTGTAGTGATTAATAAAACCTTTACTTTATCCTCTTAAACCGTGGATGCACAGGTCACTGGAACACACACTACTCCATAGGTGGGTCAAAGATGACCTTCATGAAATGATTGCTTACGTCCATATATGTCAGTGTCTGATAAATGGTAGAAAGAGCGCAGAAAAAAAGACCTGTATTAGAATGAATTTGTTATATTAAATATATGCTATCAACCTTGTAAATTACCTTGCTTGCCATACACATAATAAGAACACGTGTTTTCTCTTCTCTTCCAAGGTAGAGCTACTAAAACATTTATTTCTCTTTAAAAGGAGAATATGTAAATATATGAGGCGAACGGGCAGATCATTTTGAAGAGGTGTACGAGAAACAAAAAGGGAAACATTAATTCGAAACGTGTGAAGTAATGCGAAACACCTTTTTATTTTGACCTCGATTCTATCATGTTTGTCACCTGAGAAATGTCCATCTGAATCGAGGAGACGCGTCTAAATTTATACGGATTGTCTCCGCTGCACAACTTTCTTTTTTTTTACGAAATGAAATATAAATCCCTTTTTTTAAGCGACTGCTCTAACTAAACCAGCATGTGGTGCATTTCCTCCAGGACGTGATCCTGACCCTGCAAGAGAAGCTGTCCATCAAAGGCATCGAGCACTTCTCCCTGGTGTTGGAGCACAGGACGGAAGGCTCTGGAAGCAAACTGCTTCTCCTGCACGAACAGGAGATGCTTACTCAGGTAGGAGATGCTTCCTCTTCGGTCACTCCCTTAGTCTGATGGGCACACACACACACACACACACACATCCCTGCTCAGTATTCACACAGCATTTGGAGCCTGGTACCATTTATCAGCCCTGGCACAGAAGGGGTGACAGCTCACATTACACCTACACTCCCACACACACACACACACACACACACTCATCCATAGTGTCGCACAGGTTTGCAGGATCACATGAGGGCAACTTTAATATTCAGATGTGGAGCTCTGCACGTGGCACAGTGGCAGTTTTAAGAGTCGCTAGATTCATTGAAACATACACTCTGATTCAGCTGAGCGTCAATCTTACGTGACAGGTGTAGGGGAGGAGGCGGGTAGTCCTTGAAATAGAAAACAAAACTCCCTCGCCCTCTCCACACTACCACGGTAAATCCTTCATAAGATTTAATCAATATTTGAATGATGGGGCTGGTCTCGTGGTTGTCCCCAATAAGAAATGGAATCAAATGCAAGTACATTTACTTAACCCTAAAGTATTACTTTGAGGTACTTTACTTTAATGGCATTTTTATTGTATTTATACATTTCAGAGGGAAATATTGTACTTTTCACTCCATTGTATTAGTTTGACAGCTATTGTTGCGCAATAGCTGTGATCGTGATTGTACTATGATCAGTGTATATGTTTTTTTTTTAGAATGACTCACAGAAAAATCCCTACAAATCCCATTACTATAATAATAATAATAATTCAAACTTTTATAGCGCTTTTCTAAATACACATTGGGGACGAGAGACACAAAGACAAGTGGAACAGAACAAAAATGAAAAGACAAAGCAAGCAAAAACAAACAAACAGAACATTTTTGGCAACAAAGTGTCACACAGGTTTCCGACCTTGTGTTTGTTCACTGCGTTCTCTCTCTCTCTCTCTCTCTCTCTCTCTCTCTCTCTCTCTCTCTCTCTCTCTCTCTCTCTCTCTCTCGGTGACCCCAGGTGACCCAGAGGCCCGGCTGTGACAAGATGAAGTGTTTCTTCCGGCTCAGCTTTGTGCCCCGGGACCCCGTGGAGCTGCTCCGGAGAGACGCCGTGGCATTTGAATACCTCTACGTGCAGGTGAGCGAGATCCCCGAAACTGATTCCGCGACATTGTTTGTCATCTTTGAGCGGGATGCGATACGGCATCGATTTTTCCCGTGGAAATGACTAATGGTAACTAACAAAGTGACAGAGTGGGTCCTGTCAAGACAAAATCTTCATTTGCAAATAACGTCCTCAAATAATAAATTGCCTCCCTACAGGATTCCTTTGATGAATTAGTCAAGTGAAATAGCCTGAGAGAAGGAAAGCTAATCTTCAGTTGAACATGTTGTACTTCCGAGTCCTTCACCAGGGACTGTCTCCCTTCTGAAGGAAGCTCAAGTCACAAAGCTCGGCCTGAGTTTGGGATTCTCGCGTAACGCTGCTTCCTGCTTTTTTTGCCGTAGAGTTGTAACGACGTGGTGTTGGAGCGCTTCGGCACGGAGCTGAAGTACGACGCCGCGCTGCGACTGGCTGCTCTGCAGATGTACATCCTCACCATGACAACCAGACAGAGCCAGAAGGTGTCCCTGAAATACATCCAGTGAGTTTTGGTGTGAAAGGACATTGTGGCGTGTGCTTTTTGACACTACCAACATGAGCTGTAATGTTAAAACTGTTGTACAGCCCGGAGCGGCTCCATCAGTTATAAATAATAGACTTGACTGAGACAGTTTGGGCTGTTTTCCTCTAAAAGGTTTTTAGAGTAAACGGCGTCCGATTTCTGGCTTCCGACTGCCAGTATTGAACCCGGGTCCGGTGGAGTGACTGTGCCCGCTGATCATCAATCTGCTCTCCACAGAAAGGAGTGGGGTCTGCCGCTGTTCCTGCCTCCCGTCGTGCTGTCCAGCATGAAGGAGAAAAACATCAAGAAGGCTCTGACGCACATCCTCAAAACCAACCAGAACCTCGTGCCTCCGGGGAAAAAAGTAAGCAGTGTTCCTCTGCCCTTGTAAACAAACTTCTGACACAAACACACACACACACACACACACACACACGCACACGCATGTGCACGAGCACAGTCTGCTTTCTTTTTCTTTTTCTGACGCCACATCCTAAAATAGCATGCTCGACCTTGCGAAGGTTCTCACCCTTGTCAACCTAAGACCCTCAGTCGGGCCAGACTGTGAATGCTAATGTGATAAAAAAAAAAAAAAAGCGAAGCGCTTCGTCAAACTGTGTGCATAATGAGATATTCATATTCACGCGCACATGTTCCACAGGTCAGGGGCCGCCGGACAACTTCAGCTCAACTTTTTTTAGCTCTTTCAATGATGCAGGCGTTCATGTGGGGATAAACCAGCAATATTAGCCCGTGCAACAGTTCTATTTGAAGCGATTGATTTACTATCAGCTGTCATGCAAACACGGTTAGCTGCAAGTGCATCTCAGTTAGACAGTTGGAATACATGGAGGGGGGGTTAATCTCAGAGAAGACACAAACTGTATTATCAGTGCATGTGGACGAGGGGAAAGAAAGCGCTGTGCCGTGATTAAAAACACAGATGTGTCGCTTCCCAGCGATGCACACGGACCCTGTAGTTCATCTCCAGTCGATCCCTGTTACGCCATAAATACTCCCTCCGAATATGGATTCATCCTGGCCGAATGTTATGACTCCTTAAATCTAAGAACTGCAGAGCCCAGCTGTTTTAGGAAATGACTTGGCCTCTTTTTTCTTTTTCTTTTTTAAAATGACGATATATTTTTGGGCCCGTTTTTTAAGATCTACATCTTCAGCGGTAATGGGTGAGCTCGGGGCTGAGTGCTGCAGAGAGGGGGAGGGATTTATTTGTCACAGTAAAAAAAGATTGAGAACAATATGTTTATGGATCTTTAGGCAATCTAGTTTGGGTAAATCTAGTCTTTTTTTTCTTCCAGGGTACCCATATCAGTTTTTCGTCTCACATCTGACAAACACAGTGTAACATCAGAGAGTATGTTTGTAGATGTCAGGTTCCTCTGTGATTGGGGCGAAGCGTTTACATGTTTAGAAGAATGACAGAAAAAAAAATGATGTAATAGTGCAGTGGTTCTCAACCTTTTTTGATGTACCCCCTGTGGAATTATGTTTTCAGCCAAGTACCAGCATAAACCCTTTTTGGTTGAAAAAAAGATGTAACACAAAGCGCTGTGCCAACAGTGTCTGATTTAATATAGAATATATACAATTAAGTTTATGAACATACACTTATATTTTCTTGAATGTTCATTAAAAAACTATTTTCTAAGCATTTTTTAATTTATGCTAATTTCAAATATATTTCTTAAAAAATCTCACGTACCCCCAGGAGTGAACCACTGTAGTAGTGTATGTACAATCTGAAAAGCAACATTCCTCATCAGCAGACACAGCTTCATGTTGTGGATGAAGGATTGTGGTTTACGTTAAACACCCCTGAACTCCATGTATGTGTGTGTAAAGTCTTTGAATTGTGCGGCGTGCTAGAGGCATATCGATCTCTTCCCTTCGCAGCCGCCAGCATTGCAATGTGCTGGCTAATCATTTGCATTCACAGTTGCTATCCACTCAACTCATTAGTGAGAAATATACGGCCAAGGAACACCGGCGAACTGACGTGCGGTTAAAAAAAACGATGCTCCAAATTAGCATTCCTTTGCAGTTAGCGCTTAGCCCTTCACCAAAACAGGCTGCTCACTCCGGTTTGGTGGTTAAGACGGAGTGGGAGTTTCATCCAAGCGGAATTATTTTTAATAGGGATGTCTGTCAAGGTCAGACGTCTCCATTAGCCTTTTGTTTCTGAGACTGATGCTCTTTTTAAATTAGGGTGCAACATCAGATGGATGTACGATAGATAGTCTGAAGATGTATTGTAAGTGGCGATGAAGGCAGCTTGATGTACGACACATATACACAAACTGCTGCCATTTGTATTCAGCATCCTCTGCGTTACAGATGAATTACCCTCCCTGAGAAAATGTTGCTGAAATATAAGGACACTCACGGCAGTTATGTAGAAAAGGTGAATAAGAAAACACATAATCTGCTCGAAGAAACAATGGATGCATGAAACATATCAGGCCGTAGATATATATGTCTCATTACAGTCTCGGCAGCGTTATTTCTTAATGCTAAAATACAATTCGGGTCCCTTTAATAAGATTGATTGTTGAAAATCTCACAGACGCTAAGTGGTTGGAGAGAAACACATCCGCACTAGCGAGCCACGGAGAGAACGGCGCTTCAGACGTTGATCAGATTTGAGATAACGTGATGGGACATAATAGAAAATCACTGGTCTAGATCAAAATGGCTTGAGAGTGCTTTACATCCTGACATTATGGAAGACAAATGTGTCCGTACATGTTGAGGTGATTTGGTTTCTAATGCTAATGTGTTTTTCTTCTGTCTCTGCAGCTGACTGGGTTGCAGGCCAAGGTGCATTACCTGAGGTACCTCAGCGAACTCCGGCTCTATGGAGGGAGGGAGTTCTGTTCTATACTTTTGGTAAGGACGTTAGATCCGTAAAAGGGTTTGGACAAGTTTAAAAAAAACATGATGCCTTGTTTTTGAAGTACTTCTAACTGTCCTATGCGTCCGCACTACTTTCTGTAGCAAGGGGAGAAACAGACCGAGGTGACGCTGCTAGTGGGCCCGCGTTACGGCATCAGTCACGTCATCAACATCCGGACCAACCTAGTGGCCCTGTTGGCCGACTTCAGCCATGTGAACCGCATCGAGATCCTCACTGAGGATGAGACCAACGTCCGACTGGAGCTGCATGTTCTGGATGTCAGGGTGAGCACGGGAGAAAAAAACACTAGACGCACTAGTGAGCATCGTTTCGTCCCGCATGAATGATATATCTGTTGTTTGTTCTTTCTTTCTTCCCTCCTTCCGCCCTTTTTTTCCTTCGCTTTTTTTTCACAGCCCATCACACTGATCATGGAAGCCAGTGATGCAATGAACCTGGCCTGTCTAACAGCAGGCTACTACCGCCTCCTAGTGGACTCGAGGAGATCTATCTTCTGCATGCCCCACAGCAACAGCACTGGAGGGGAGGACACTGGTGAGCCATGATTGTGAGCGTGCATGTGTGTGCGGTCAGAATAGTATGTATTTACCTACTTATTTATTTTGTAGAAATTGTCATTCACGGTTAAAAGTTTACAGTAAAAAATGTGCGTTTTCCAGCACAGTGAAGTGGCAAGATATTTGTCCTGGCACGACTCTCCACATGAAATTATTAAAACAAGTCGAGAAAAAAAAGCTTGAAGCTTAAAAATTTAAGCTTCACGGTGCAGCATTAAAACCAAAAAGCCTGAAGTGGAGCACTCAAAGGTCTGGAGAAGGCAGCCACTTTGAGATTCAATCAACATGAAATATAAAACACATAAAATAATAAGACCGTGTATTTCTGCTGCTGTCTGCAGGTCAGGATCGTGTCCTGGAATGGCCATACAGCACATCTTTGGGGGACAACGAGGAGCCGTCACCCGGCCAAGGAGAGGTCTACAACAGGGCCTCTGAGTATTCCAACAATGGGCAGAGAGAAAACAGCGTCTCTCCTTACATCCATGAACCCCCAAACCCTGACAGAGACATCGGGACACGGAGGAGTCCGATTCCCCCTCCTCTTCCTCCCGCCACCAGACACAAACCTCAAGACTCTCCTCGGAGCGCCAAAGTGTCGTTCATATTTGGGGGAGACCCACCCTTGAACCAGCCGAAGAACTTGGGATATGAAAGACTGTCGGAGAGCCCTGAGGGCCCCGAGCACAGACCGCCCTACATGCACAACAACACAGACTTTCGGCCACAGGACAGGCTGCCGTTTCAGTTTGGTGATCTGACGCACGTCTATAGTAACATTATCACTGAGGAAGGTGGTGAGGAGCCACTGCTAAGGGATCTGTTTTATCGCGACACGACGGACGACGCAGAGGACGATGACGATGCTTCCTGCGAGGAAGACTCCACCGGGGGGACACCGGTGGGTGACGACGGAGGAGGCGGAGATGAAAGCCGTGGCAACCAGGGAGGCGGGTTGGCCACGGCGTCCGGCAAGGCTTCCTTCCTTGCGTTTTCCAGTTCCACCGACGACATCATCGACCTGACGTCGCTGCCCCCTCCTGAGGGAGACGACAGCGTCGACGAGGATGAAGACGACTCGCTGCTGCAGACGCTCAACCTGGCGATCGCGGCTCCTCCGCCGGGCTTCCGGGACAGTTCAGACGAGGACGCGGCGCCCGAGGGAAGGCCGCTAAGCACGTGCGACAACGACGACATGCCGGTGTCGTTAATCGATGCCGTCCTGGCGCATGGGGAGGGAGAAGGGGAAGGGAGCAGGCTGGAGAATGCAGTCATGCATACCCTACAAGCACTGGAGGCTCTGTCCGTCTCTGAACAGAGGCCTCCCCCGCCACCACCCAGTAGAAATCCAGGTCTGTTGAAAATGAATGCTTGTACAGTAACGTCACCTTCATTTATTTCTTTGTTTAACATTGGTTTCCAGACCTTTTTTACTTGCTCCGAATGACGCCCCAAATAAATCTAGTGTCCCTGTCTATGGTCTTCAGTCTCTGTCATTTTATCATTCAGACCACTCAAATGTGTGGGATTTTATTCATGTTAAAACAGTTAAACAATTATTGGGTTGTAAGCATTTGCCCTTTTTGTAGATATTTGTTTGTCTCTGGTGCATTTTCTTTAAACTCTCAAAACAGTTACATGACACCAGAACAGAAACTATTTGTATAATAGGCCTTCTCAATTGCAAATATGGACATAGCTCTGTGTAATATTCTGTACCATGTAGCAGCTTCAACAGCTAGCTTAGTTCGCTAATTGACCCATATTTAACTTTTTATCTCTTATCTTCTAGGTGTTTACACGTCTCGAGGCTTCAGCCCCGAGTCGTCCTCAGATTCTGGCAATGAGACCAACTCCTCAGAGATGACGGAAATCTCTGAACTGGCTGCTTCTCACAGGCTCAATGAGAGCCACATGCGTCTCCTGATGGCCACAAGGGAAGGGTACCAGCCTTTACTTGAGGAGAAAACAGAATTCCCCGTCTCGCCCAGCACCGTAGGAACGATACAGAAGAAACCCCGCAGTCCATCACGGCACCTTCAGCCTCCAGCTGTTCCCCCGAGACGGAGCCCCCTTTTGGACACCGCTTCGACGTCAGGGTCCGACAGCTTGGTGGTGAGATCCCAGACACAACTCTCGTCCACTCTCCAGCGCCCGAGTTCGACCACACCAGGAGGCAAGCATCACAAAAAGTCTGCGGATTCCAATGGGAAGTACAACACCTTCAGCACAAGGGAAGGGCATCGAGGTGAGAGCAGTGGGAGCCACGGCCATTTTGAAATGGACCAGCGCACTTCGTTCTCTGAGCGAGGGGAAAGTCAAACAAGACAGAATTCTTTTTTGGCAGAAAATGCTGCGGCCGAGGCCGTTGAAATGAACAGCCTCCCCCGTGACCATCCCAGAATCCCCCGTCCTCCTTCTATTAACTCTGAGCGCCTGTTAGGCGTTGTCAACTTGGGGGAATGCGGTGCAGATAATGGAGCTACAGCTGTTGAGCAAGACGAGCATCTGGTCGTAGCGTCATTGCTGTCCTCAACCCAAAAATCCAGATCAGGGGGGCCCGACCAGACATCGGACATACAAAATGACCATCAGCCAATATCTAGACAGCAGAGTGTCGCACGGTTGTGTGAGTACCATCTCGCCAAACGGATTTCAAATTTGCAAGGGGAAGCCCACAGTTCACTACAGGGTTCCCTGTGCTCATCGCTGGATGCTGGTGGCAGCACGAACAGTAGTGCCTGTGCCACCCCAAATGACTCACCCCTTGGCCCCGGTGCAGTTGAATTAAAACACCACCATTTGCAAAGGCACCCACTCTCCAATTCCTCTTCCTCATTACTCAGGGTGCTAAACTATGAGGATAACAAACCCGGAAACCCTCGCGGCACCCCTAGCCAGAGCACTCAGGGAAAGGACCTCCACCCTCATGCAGACCCTGCCCTCCTTCGGAAAATGCTGCCCAACATTCACCCTCCTGCGGCTGGGGCAGAACCAGGCCGTCCCTCCTCAGCCACAACGTCTAAGCATAAAGAGACAACAGGTACTGGGAGCAAGAGGCCCCACAATGATCTGCATGCTAAACAACAGGCCTGTTTTAAGGGGCTGAACCAGAAGGAGGGCAGTGAGGCCTACAGACAACTGATTAACTATCTAACAGTCAGCCAGATGCATCAGGGAGGGAAGCTGCACAGTGCAGGCATGGGAGGGGCAGTAAAAAAGGACTCCAGGCGCTTTATCACGAGTAACCCTCAGCTTGTCGAAATGGTAAAGAATAGGGGGAACACCATTGCTCGCTGCCCATGTATGCCTTCCTCCATTTCATCCCCATTCCTCAGCCCAAATGTAGTAACCCCTAACACGAACACCATGCAGCTGGCAAATAGAAATCCTAACTCATACCATTCTGCCACACTTCCTGCCAAACTGAAGAGAAGTTCTGACATGCATGCTCAGAAACTGAATGACAGTCTAGATTTCACTGCCGACAGGAGAAGCTCCTTTTCTGGTCTGGAAAGCGAACTAGAGAGGAGTGGTATGGACCCAGAGCACTTCCTGTCACTGTATAAGAGAGAGGGCTGTATCAGTCGTGACGGGGGATTCATTTCAAGCGGAAACCGAGAGGGTGGGGTTAACTCTATCCGCCTCCCGCCTCGGTCAAGAAGCCAGCCTAGTAGCAGCACTGAGGACTGGTTCAGATCAGACCCGAGGGCAAAGCATGCAGTCCGTCAGTCTCCACATTCTCGTCCTAATGATTCTCTTTGTTTCTCTGCCGCCCCCAGTGTAAGTGGTCAACGAGCAGACCTCAACACCATCTCACTAGGAAGGGGAGACCACCCTTCAGCTTTTGTCAGGCAGACATGTGCTGGTAGTAGGTCTTGCATTACATCTCCAACTCCCAACCCACAATCTCCACCTCCTCCACCACCTCCCCCGCCTCCTCCGCCTCCTCTGTCTCTTCCCTCGCAAGCCAACTCTAGCTTCAGCAACTCAGGATGCACACAGGATGCCATCCATTCCATCCAGTCCCGGCCAAATCACAACCACATTCAAGCTGTTGCCCCAACCCAACCCCAGACGCTCCCAGATCCCTTCTGCAATAGCCTGCAACGGGGCAGGGAGCTCAAACGCAGCTCCAGCAACGTGACCGCCAATTCCGGGAGTGTGGAGGTTCTGTTTGATAAGCCCACTCGGTGCCGGAGCCAGCAGCCCTTGTCACCATCTGTGCCCCTGCAAGGTGAGACCAAAGTCCAAAGGAGGCCGACAAGGAAGCGGCTCTCCAAGAGCTACTCCCAAGGCTCTGTGTCTTCCCACACATGCTGGTCTACAGGCTGCCGGGCAGACAGCAGAAGGGCGTCGGTGGCATTCCCGTTGCAGAAAGACGCTAAACACATGAAGGGCTCCCAAAAACTGGACACCAGTCCCTGGAGATGCAACGGGCCTTTTAGCTACTGTTTCTTCAAACGTAAGAGCGAGGCAGAGGAGGATGAGATTGAGTGGGAGAGACCCCGACGAAGCCGTGGCGGGAACGAAATGGATAATGGCTGTGCGGATGCGTCAGCCATATTGCCTTGTGGCTCAACCGTGGATGTGGCTGGGGAGCAACTGTACGGTGAGGTCCTCAATAACATGAGCTTTAGCGACCGCCTCGCGCGAATCAACGCACTCAAGGACCGCATGTACTGCTTCCCTTCCGGCTTCTTTGACGTCCGCCGCGACGCCAGCGAGCTCATTGCCCTGGTGAGGTCCAGCGTTGGTCGCTGCGATCGTGGAGGCCAGATGCCTCTCCAAGACGTGTCGCAGTTCAAGCAGCTCCTCTCGGTCGAGTCCAAAGAATTGGGCCGGGCATGCCGGAGGATGGCGCAGGCCCACGGAAGTCCCGAGGAGATGCTGCTAGCCGTAACATGTAGCTTCCAGGTGCTATGCTGTCTCTGCGAAGCCTGCATGTGTCTGGTCAGGGGGCTCGGAGCCTCAGCCTCGCACCAACAGAGAGAGGTCGTGGCAAAGGTCGACGAGGTCGTCATGAACTATATCTGTTTGCTCAAGGCGGCCGAGACTGCCACCGTGGGAGCACCAGGGGAGCACAGCGTGAAGGCCCTGGTCCGCCACTCCAGCACCATGTCGGCCATTGCTAACGCACTCACCCGCTCCCTTAAAACGCTGCTTAGCAAGTAGAGGCTACTCTTTATGCTTTATAGTGTGGCCTACGCAGTCAGTATTAGTCTGTCTTAAAAGCATCTCGTTATTTTTGGCTCTGCTGAAGAAGTCGTATATTTTTCATATAAGGTCTGAACAGTCTTCATATCAAAATCAAAGGAGTGTAAGACACAAAACTCAGAACGAAAACAGTGAGAATGATGCTGAAAGGTAGTCCCATCTGACTGCACTTGCTTTTTCTGATGACAATATTGTAATGTATATTTACAAAGCCATACTGTCACAGACCTTTGTAATGTGATATGCACCTAATAGATATCCTTTTACCTGTGCATTATGTAACTTATTTAACAAAATAAAAGTGTATATAATGTACATAAATACAATATAAATATATTATTTGCCGTAGCAGTTTCAAGAAGCCATTGAGTGTTCAGCATAATATGCTCCAATATTGTACAGGGCTGGAGTGAATTCACATTCAGTTCAATCAGTTCATTAAGTGCAGTTTTACTACAGATATTTAGAATTTACCTTTAGAAATGTAAGCAAAAATGTGTCACTGTCTGTCAAGTGAGGAAGTTGTTGCATCATTTTATCCACATGATTCAACCTGTTGGGTTGGATTTCTGAATGACTGTGTCAAGGTGAACTGATTATAACACTGTTGTATTACAACATGTTTGTTTGAGATGTTGAGAAATACAGGGACACTATCATTGCACTGCATTTACCACTGCTTCATAATTTACCATCTAGGTTATTTTCAGATAAAAGTAATACACAGTCAATAATAAACTATCCCCGAAAAAAATAATATCTATAATAGATCTATAATAATACTGTAACATTGATCATTTAGAGGAAAAAAAAGTTTTAATATGAAACATGTCAGATTGACCACTGTGTTAATGATATCTAATCTTTTTTTTTTTAGCTTTTGTGTTTTATTATCATCTGTTTTGGACTTATTTCTGTGCTTGAAGGACTTGTTATTCCACACCATGTATCAAGATGCAGTCATGTCTCTTGAGAAGAAATTAAATTCCTGTTTTTTTTGTTTTTCAATAATCCACCAATGTATTAAAAACATTTTACAGATATGTTTGCGTCTCCTACCATGTGTCTCTTGGTTTGAATTGTTCACTGTAACAATAAATAAGCTGTTGATTCATCTTAGAACAGCCATTAAGTGAATGAAACTAAATTTCAGCAACCTCCAGTTTCTAATAAAGTTGGTTCATCTGTATGAAAAGTACTCTATCCATGTCAAGTGACCGATTTTAATAAGCATAACTAATAATACCCTTTTTAAACCTCATGTATGGTGTGTGGTGGACGTGCACCTTTGTCCATGCGTGCACGAGCTTGTGTCGTCACGTGACCCCCACTTCTCTAAGCATAGTAGTTGGGGGAGGACCAGTGACCAGCTAATTTGCATATTGGGCGCCTGTCCCACACGTGCGGTGACGTTTACCAATCAGGACGACACATGCAGCAAACCACGCCTGCGCGGCAACTCGTGTCGCGCGCGCGCGCCTCATCAGCATTGTACTGGCGGCGCGGGGCAGACAAAAGTTGTCAGTCTCTCTTTTTTTTGCCGCCGCTGCTGTTGCATGCCCAGCGCGAGCGTGGACTTGTTATAGTTAGTTATTCAAAGCTAGTGTGTATTTATCGGAGACATTAGCAAGCTCAAAAGCTTCCCTGACGCCTTTGAAGGAGCCACAGAGTCCAACAGCTGAAGCCAACTAACATTATTAGCGTGGGAAAAAAAGTAAAGGTTTCTGTTTGGGCACCCCGCTGGGTTTAAAGTGCAGCTAGCAGCAGCGTCACCAGCTACTAGCAGGTCGTTAGCTCCGCGACCCCCCGGGTCACAATGGCAGCTGTGTGCCAGCCACGACGGGCCTTGGTGGAGATACCCGCTCCACAACCCAAAATTGCAGGTAAGTCCGAAACCAGGACGGCTTTTCAAACTGACGCTGTAACTTTTGTTCTTTTGAGCGGGACGCGCCGCTTTGCTATCGCGCTAATATCATCGCAAGCGCGCGCGCGCCCACAGGATAAACACTCGGGTTGGCCGGTGTATAGTTTGCGGTGTGTGTGCTCCACACATTTTGACGCGGGACAACTGCGTCAACCTTCTAAAATTACGATGGCATACTTTCATTTTTTTTTTTTTTACATCTAATATCCGCCACTTGACTTTCTTTAACAGCTCGAATGAGGAGGTCCTATCTGGAGATCCTGAGTGCTCGGTTGGCTCCAGCTCCACTTCCAAGAGGGAGAAACTCAACTGCAAACGTAAAGCGGGGTCACTCACGTAAGTACCAGTACTTGGACTTGACTTGGGAATCAAAATGAATCCCTGTATGATAACTGGGAAGAACTGCCGGTTCTGGGTGTTACTGTGTTGTAATGCTGGGCGGAAACTTAACAGAACAGCTTGGAGAACAATGCCATTAAAAGTGATGTTTAAAAGCAGCGTTCACCTGTCCTTCTATAATATTGACACTACATTCCCGGCCTTGTGACGAGTCCAAATGCTTTTTGTCATTTTTCTAATCGTCTAATTCTTTTTGCAGTGGACTTGTCCATTGGCGGTGTGTGGAGCGGGAGGATAGAGGAGCAATGTGAGAAGATGGATGAGCACCACACCCCTCTCTCCAAACAGCAGCTGGTCCAGCTGATCCGATCCCTCATCTTGGTTGAGCAGGTACCCATCCTGGCCGTTTCACTTGAGCGCAATGATGCGGTTTTAGTTGCAGAGATTAAAAAAAAAAGATATAAATTTGACCCAACTCTGAGCCCGTTGCTACATACAGTGTGATCTGAAATATCGATGTGTTGCGTTCCAGAGCCAAGAGCCCAGGATCCTGGCGTCCGACCTGAAGTACCTCCAGGAAGACCTGCAACTAAAGAAAGCGAATGTGTACCGGTCCATACCCTACTCGCGACTCGGCTCCAACAGGGACGCTCGCTGCTACAGAAAAGCATATCCTCACCTGGTGGCCTTCAAAGTGAGTATCGTGGTTGGGACTTGTTTGCATAAAGGCACTTTTTTGGGAGAACTACATATTGAATTTACTAGTACACTGTCCCATTTAAATTAACTGTTAAGTGATGTATTTTATTCGGGACTTACTCTTCTCTCATTGTGTGTTATGGTTTCATAAAGGGAAGTCTTTGTCACTGATATATTAAAGTGTGCTCCATAATTTTCCTGGCTCTGAGAGCTTGGCGTTTCATTATGTCGTCCTAAACCATTACCTCCTTATCCCATCACCTCAGGTTTCCTGTCAGGAGTGGGGCCAAGTTCTCCTGAGGAACAAAGAGTGGGACGCCGTGTTGGAGCACACGTTGATGGCGTGGCGCTACACCAGCGAGCTGCCGCAGTGGGACACGGCGAACCACAACGCTCTCCGAGAACAGTGTTACGGCATCTTGGCAGCGCACAGCCTCGCCGCCCTCCAGCACCACCATCCCGACCCCAACAGAGGACGCGAGCTGCTCAGAAGGTACCACGTACAGATCCTAAACAATACGTATATAAACATGGTGCCTTGTGACGCACGGTCAGTGCAGCTTGGTTAGATTATGGGAATACTCAACAAGGAAATGATCATATAAACGGCTCAGTTTAGCTGCTAGCTAGCTACGCTCTCTGTTGGTGCCAACTACCTGGCCTCTTGATGAGCTCTGAAGCAAAGATGTTATCATATGCATTGGTTCATATTCCTAATTTACTTACTTGTGCACAGTGTTTTTAATTGTCATACTGAAGACTTGTTTTTTTGTTTTCTATTTCTAGGTTGAATATGGCGCAGTTGCACAGCCAGTCAATTGTGCCTTGTATTCAGGAGTTGCAGAGGATTATGGGATGTGCCGATGACTCCATGGACACAAAATAGTACGAGGCGTGCTATCCAACCAGCTGAACGTGTGCTTTGTAGATAAATAATTTATGTGGTACGGGGCCAAAAACCTTGTTCGTGGTACTGTTTGTTTGGAAAAACCACTTCAGTATTCGCCCAAAGGACCGAGTAGCAAATGAAATGTGACGGTTTTCAAATGGTTATGAAAACCACCATCTAAGTGGTTGACAATGGAACAAAACCTCTTACTTTAATCACAACGCAACTTTCTGTCAACTGGAAAGTATTGCAGTGTAACGTTTGTGGCACAGCACCTCAACATGTATTTATTCTCGGTGAATGTTATCTTCATATATTGCCTTCCAAAAAACAGTCTCCTTTTTAGAGGAACGTTCACATCCTGAGAGGTTGCGATCAGTTGGTGCTGCCAGCAATATATATTTAAAATGTTTGTATATTTTTAGAACTTTGTAAATAATCACTTTTGAATTGACATGTTGAAAGTAAGAAATTACCTTTCTTGTTGCTTTATCAGGATGTGTGTGTGTGTGTGTGTGTGTGTGTGTGTGTGTGTGTGTGTGTGTATGTATATATATATATATATATATATATATATATATATATATATATATATATATATATATATATATATATATATATATGTATATATATGTATATATGTATGTGTTACCGTTCCCAATACTTGAAGCTGTGGCCTTTGCCGTCTTTGACTATCGTGGTTTTATATGTACGTCTTGACAGAACAGTCTGTGACTGATTGCACTGTTGCCATTTATCCTGAAAACTTGAATTTTTTGATAAAATGGACTCCTAATTTCAATAAAGATGTTACTTTGTACTACTCATCTGTTTTGTCTCGCTGTATTTTGGGTTTCTGTATTTAATCATGTATTTTTCTCCACGTAGTCCAACAAACGTGACAAAGTCCTGTGTTTACAGCAGATGCTGATGTACTCGGATCCTAGTAGTTTGTTTCATGGTTGCTTTTAGATGTACAGTAACTGCAAACATCAAACAGGTAAGTCACCAGTCAGCCTTGTCAATATGAGTAACTACAATTTCTCCAAATGTGCTGCAGCATCTGCTGATGTGTCCAGATGTGCTCTTTCTGTTTTCAGTTTTCATCTGACGTCTGTCGGTTCTTTCCAAGCGTCGCATAGTGAATTACAGTCTGCCTAAAATTACATTTTTCATATCGTGCATTAGACCTAGAAGTGTGTTCACGCTCTGTTTTTATTTTGTCGCGATGGGAATTAACGCACCGCTGGGTGTTTTCTCCCCAACATCTGTGTGTTTTTTATTTTTTTATTTTGTATTTCCTTTTAAATCTGAAGTTGATTTACAGGCTCTGTAAATTGATTCGTGGACTGCGGGACTTTGTACAGCTTCTTGATTGGCGGCTGCTGCTCCTCTTTTAAAGATGTGCCATTGCAGTAGATAATGCGGTTAATCGATCAATGTATTGATCCTCTGTCCGCTCTGGGTACAGCAGTGTTTTGAGCTCAGCTGCCGAGCTCCCGCTTTGAACCACTAGGTGGAGCCCACGTTGCATCGTTCTCCACTTGTGGCTGCATGTGAGCTAATGTATATGCCACTGTAGAAACAGCTGTTGCCATGGCACTGAAGAGGGAAACCTAAATAATTTTTAAAATGCTACTTAGGGTTGGAGATACTGAATGGGACTCTGATAGGGTGAGAAGCTGTTGGCTGACTTCCTGCTGCGCCGTTTATCTGTCTGAATACACAATCAGATGGAATGTGTTCATAGGGACATCTGTAGTGACATTATGATCTCTGATACCTCTACAGTTTTTAGTTTATTAGTATTGGTCTCCAGGGATGGTGAATAGTAATATTCCCGCCGTGGCAACGCCATATATGTTAATACAGCCAACCCACTCACACATGGTGTTATTTCATAATCGGTAAATTGGAGATTATTACAGTATATGTATACCAGCCCCGCAACGCGGAGTTGCTCTGGAGACCGAAAGATATGTCCTCGCTCTGTTTTGTTGCCTCTAATTACAGAGAGAATAATACTATTAATAATGAAACGGCTGGTAAAACCAGTGTTAGTCCAAGGCATCACAATAAATTAGCTTTCATAGCTTTCTCTGAGAGGAGGAGGAAACCAACGTAGCAGCATCATAGGAACTATTTCGGTGGGAATGTCAATATTGAACCATCGTTCAAGCTATTTCTCACACCCTGTAAAGGCCGGGGCCTTTTACTGCAGCTTACTGATCTCGTGACAGAAGCAGCTTCAAAAAGCCGTCTGAAAGTAGCGTGGAAAGCCAAAACGCTATTATTATGACATGGCTGCAAAAGAAAACAACCAATGATGTCGTCCTGCCCTCTAGGGGCGTCGTGCAGGACAACAGCATATTTTTCGTCCTGGTAACTGACCTGCATGCAAGCGGATTAGGGGCCCCTGAGCTGAGGGCTACTCATTCCCCCCCCCCCCCCCCCCCCCCCTCAAATGATCACCTGACCATGTCTATGCGGCTCCATTCCAATTTCGGTTGCGGGAGGATTCAGGGCCGTTTCCAGTGATAGTGCTAAGCTAATCAGCCGCTATAGTTCCAGCTACATGTTGAACACACGAGGGAGAGAGAGGTATCAATCTTTTCATCTCCACGGAAGCGAATGAGTGTTTTCCCCCCGCAAAATGTAAAATGATTATTTCAATCGAGTCGCAGTCAGTGAAGTATCAACAATATCTTGACTTCCTACTTCACATTCAAATAATCAGTTTCAGATTTCTCCTCCTGGATGCAGTACACGTTTGAAAACTCGAATGCAAATGCAATCAGAGGCCTCTGCGTCAACTGCACTTCAAAGCTGCCCGGCGGGACACTTATTTATTTTTTAACCATTGTGTCAATTTCTATTTGAGATTTTTGAGTCCTTGGTGTCAAACGCTTTTTAAATTTTTAGCATGGATAAAAACATTCATACATTTCCACTCTTTAACTCTCACTCCAGTGAGTGAGCGCGGTAATTTCAGGTTGAGAGCAGTTGATTTTTTCCTTTTTTTTCTGTCGTTACAAGAGCGAAGCAATCTTTCCGGTGGCCAAAAGGTCAAGAGAAATGAGCGAGCTCCATCAAATCCTGCAAAGTAGTCCAGTTGGAGTCCAAACACACGAGGGATGTGTGGGTTTTTGTGTCGAAAAGAGGACCGTGTTTTTAATCGTTTTTCTTTTCTGCACAGTGGAGAGAGACGAGATGGCAGAGCGATAAGAGACGAGGAATTACACGTAACAAAGGTCACAGGTCTCATTTAAAAACGTGGTCTTCACTTTTGTCCACATTTAAATATATATATTAAGGTGGATGGACTTCTTTATGTGACGCTGACGCTTAGGTACACCAACAGGCACTGGTGTTTAAACATGATTTAAAATCACAGATTTACACAAAATTAAGAAAAAACGTAATCTGAACCGTCAGTTTATTTTTTACTCCAAACCTCCAGGTTTGGTTAGATTCTGCTGCACCAAAAGTTTAAACTGCGGTCCAGTATTTCAGCTTTTAAAATGGCTGCCCTTTTGAGATGGCCTTAGCAAATAAATGATCGAAATCCTCGAGAAAAGTTTAGTTCGATTTCATGATGCTGGAAGTTATATCGAGCTGTTTCAGACCACTCTAACCACAGCATCGAGTCTCTCCACTGCAGAGTAAATGCAGGTTGATTCTGTGTCCTCTCCTCTCCCCCCGGGTCACTGGAAGCAGGTGCTCATGAATAAAAAGGGATGTTAAATACGAGTGAAGTTATTAATTACAAGCCCGGTGTATTCTGTCAATGCACCTCTTCTTACGAGGCGAAATGTCCCGATGAAATATCCTGATTCTGGCCTTGGCACCGGCGTCCCAAAGGCACGTTTTAAATCATGCACTCGGGTTAATCGCTGTATTTGTTGCTCATTCAGAATGAAACTTCATGGCTGATCTGATTAACATTTGCACCTTGATTCTACGACGACGGTGAAGTCGGTCGGCGCTAAAATGACTACGGTTGCTGCCTAATTGCCTTTTTTTTAAGTGGAGTTCTGGCTCTTTTTAAATGAGAAAAGCCTCGTCTCAAAGTAGCTGCAATGGACGCACTAATAATTCAGGTTAGCGTGCTGTGTTTGTCGCCCCCTCACACACACACGTAAATACAATTACCTGTAAGTGTATAATGAAAAGAGCAGATGATACAGCGGCGAGCCGACTCATTGGATCTTTTATTCAAGTCCTCGGCTCCAATATTTGGATATTGTGAACAGTATGTCGATTCATAGTTGAGCTAATCAAATCGCAGAATCCATAATAATACAACACTTAGAGGGTTATTCTGCATAATCGCACTGCATTCGCTGAGGAATTGGTTTTGTGGAGTCTGTACGGCAGAATAAAGGAATATTGCGTGAAAGTAAGTCACTTAAGATGGGAAGTAAAAAACGTCAGCGTCATCTCTTCTTTTCATCTTCTTTCTTTTTCCAACTCAGATCGGCCACACACACGAAACATATTAAAAACACGACATCCACTGCAACTTTTTTTCTGTTTTCAAAAAGCGCATTGTGTGTCGCAGCCCTCCCCGCGCGCCGGTCTTCCCTCCCAGACAGGAAGGTGCGCTTCCACGTTGGGCTCGACTGTCGCCTTATTTATTTCTTCATTTGTTTATTTTCCATTTGTCTGTCACGGTGGAGCCGTCACCTTTTAAAAATTCAGTTTGCTAGTTGTTTGTCCCGCGCTTGTGCAAGTTGAACGAACACCATTTAGCATGCTTTTCAAAACTCTGTTTACTTTCATGTTTGGTATCCTTCTGCCTTTTTTCATCAAACCCCCGTTTGCTGCCCTATATCGGATGTAGCAGTCGCCATATTTGCTCTGTCAAGCTGCCTTAGCCTTCGGTACCTTTTGGAGTTCCATTGGTGATAAAACAGATAAAGCCGACTTGACAAGTTAAAAATGAGAAAGCAATTGTGGCTGACACCCGGGAGACAGCCGTCCACTCTTCCTCTTCCTCTTCCTCCCTCCTCCTCCCTCTTGCTATGTTCTGTTTGCTCTTGTTCTCTAGAAATGCCTCGCTTGTTATTTACTATCTACACAAGGGTGAAATATTAACGAAGGTACCTCTTGAGGATGTTTTTTTGCAAGTGCTGAGAGATACGACTGTAGCCAGGCTATTATCTGGGGGGGGGGGGGGGGGGGGGAGCCGGAGCACCCCCTGTTATTCCAGCGCTTTGGGTCTAACGCTGTGTATCCACAGGATGTATTCAGGTGCTAAACATGAAGGGGCAGTCTAAAAACTGGGGCCAGGCACCTCGACTCGCACGAGAAGAGGGGGCGGGGTTGACGGAATGGACCCCCCCCCCCCCTTTTTCGCCGTGGCGATTGGCTGTCACGGCCACAGATGGAGGACGCCGCCGCCGCCGCCACCGGGAACAGGATAAACTGTCTGATAAGCGCACGGTGAGGTGCAGGGCTTTCTGCTGGCAGACAGGCTCCCGAGAGTGTGTGTGTGTGTGGGGGGGGGGGGTGAGATGGAGAAGGGAATAGAAAAGGAAAACGAGTCAAGGGGGAACAGACAACAGATGACTCTCCATCTGTGTTCAGAGGCGAGCAGGGCTAGCAGAGAGGAAACAAGCCAAACAAACACCGAGGCGTGGCTCTGGTCTCGCACCTCCCGTGGGCTTCTCTCTCTCTCTCTCTCTCTCTCTCTCTCTCTCTCTCTCTCTCTCTCTCTCTCTCTCTCTCTCTCTCGCCGCACGGACACTTAAGTGCATTCCAATATTGAAAGGTTTCTACAGGTAGAGCGACAACGCGTCGTTAAGGAAAACCTCGTCGTAACACAGAAGGGGATCTGTGAATGGATCCCATTACAAACGCCTCCCATATGGGCCGAGACTTATCCGTTATTCCCACAGCCTGTTTTTGGGGCGAAGTGGTTTCCGAAGACGTCGGAGCTCGCGGAGGCGCCCGCTCGTAATAAAATGTGAATTATCGAGCCGATCTATCGTTGCCGCGCGCGGGAAAGTGACCTCAAAGTGTCGCTGCCTCCGAGAAAGAGACGAAATGAGAAAATACATAAAGCTTGCATGACCTACACAGACATTACACGGTCAATATTTGTGTTTTATTTTTGCCGTAACAGCTGAGCATGACGGACGTGCGGATGTGCTTCCACGAATCTCATCTTCATTCCAGCTAAAAGCGCTAAAAGAGGAGAGAGTCTGTTGAGACCAAAGTTTGCCCTCAATTATTCTCGTCATCAAAGTCTGACAGACTGCAAGCTATCACATTTATCAACCTCCACCTTTTTTTCAGAGAACATTGCATGCTGGGAACATTTCCTGTGGGCGTGTAATTATGTTGACCCTGCGTTATTTGTTCCCCCCCTAACAACTTAAGAGAGTAACTAATATTCGGGCCGAGTGACACCCTCCAGAGTGGTGACGCAGGACTTTTGCAAGTTTTCATATTGCAATATGTTGGAGAACCACAGGCAGGGACGGACATCCACAGCCCAGATATGAAGCCGGATTACGTATGCTAAGATGAAGGCCGTCCTATTTCCTATTCCCATGTCAAAGCTGTAGAATCCAGACAGAAAGCAAACTGCGAAACCGAAACTCTAATGTCTTTTTCCATGGATTCGTGGCTGCCTGGAACCAGGGGGTGCCCGGTCCTCCCCCCTGCCATAGCCCTGCTGATGCAACTGGCCTGGAACCAGGGGGGTCCCCGGTCCTCCCCCCTGCCATGGCCCTGCTGATGCAACTGGCCTGGAACCAGGGGGTCACCGGTCCTGCCTACTGCCATGGCCCTGTTGATGCCCCTCCTCTCTACCTCCTTCTGCTTAATGGATCGTGGCTATCTGGATCATGGACCATGCATGCTACTCATTATATGAATAATTTCTGTCATATTCATTGAATGTGCTTTCTGGCCACATGACATCTATTGCTTCTGTCCATCCGGGGAGAGGGATCCTCCTCTGTTGCTCTCCCTCAGATTTCTTCCCCTTTTTTGCCTGTGAAAGGGTTTTTACTATCTTTATTGGGGGAGTTGTTCCTGATCCGATGTGAAGTCCCGGGACAGGGATGTCATGTGTACAGATTGTAAAGCCCTCCGAGGCAAACTTGTATTTGTGATGTTGGGCTATGTAAAATAAACTGAATTGAATTGAATAATGTGACAAAAAAAAGAGTAAAAGTTGTAATTAGGGGGGATACTAAGCACGGTACACTTCCATAGGACCCTAAAAACGGCCCTACTTCCTGTTGCTGAACGCCGTCCTTCTTCTGGAAGCAAGAACCACATTGTAAGTACTTCACAGGGCTTTTTGCTGAGTCACATGCTGACTGAAAATACTCTATTCTATATCTCTATTTTGCAACTTAAACATTTTAATCATTAGTCTAGCCAAAAGCAATTGAGTCTTTTTATTCAAAGTGGTCAAAGGCATGTTTCACTCAAACTGAATTAGCCCTCGATGCCCACGAATCCGCACAGTCGAATCCCTATTGTTCTGTCTCAATAGCAGCCAAATGAAGCTTGGCCCCCCGAGTTCAATCGGGAAGATTGCCTCATTCACAAATCGCCGCCCTCTAACTCTGTCATTCAGCGCTCGTTCCTAATCAGCTCCAGCGACTTCAAGCGGAAATTTTTCTTCCCACGAAACCGCAGTCGGAACCGCTCGAGATTAGAGTTTTGAGACTGAAGTTGATTCCGAGGTGTGGGGATCATGCTTTGTGTGAGAAGTTAAACGTGTCAGGAAAATATCCTCCGCATCAAGTCGGCAACTTTAACGACACATCCGCGTTTTGAACACGTTAAAAAACTAAAGAATAGCCAGCAGTCATTCCCAAATATCAATCCACACCTGATGTTCCTATACGAACATGAATAATAATAAAAAAAGAACATTGCTTTTCAGTTTTCTTCGGGTTGCAATCTTTCATTTTCACAAAACACCAGCAAGATTGGCATCCATCCCCGGCTTTATGCTCGTTGGGATGAAGGGGGTTTCTCCTTTTTACTTTTTTTTCACGGCAGCTGTAGATATTGATAGCCGACAGTTAGACGCCGCTCACAGTCTGGACACTTATTCCTGCGTCCCTCGGCCATATTGTACGTTAAAAGATAGGATGTGCAATATTCTCGGACCGAGAAATATGAATCCGCAGAGATTTTTTTGTGTGGGTTGTCCAGATAATCCTTTTGGTCTGAGAAAAAAAAAGAAAACCCCCTTCTGCTGTTTCGCCCGTGGCGTCGTGGAGGGAGGGAGGGAGGTGGTTGGGGAGATTTTTAGAGGAGGCAGTTTTCCTTTCAATCGAGGCCTCCACAGTTGGAGATACCCTGAATGACGGAGCGGCTCAAGGATAAACTTTATTTTTTTGGGGGGGGGATCCATCGGATTGATATGCTCGACCACGTCGGGACAAAGGGAAGGATGTCATTTCAAGCATCCCCTCTCCAATTTACCATTCAGGGATGAGTAAATATCCCTTTTTCATTATTTAAGTTCCCTCGGGCTGTCAGCGTCCAAAAACCACTAAGATTTAAACAAAAACAAAAAAATATTGTCCGATGTGGTCTGAATGCTGAATAAAAACTGAAACCATTTCCTCCTGTGTGTGTGTGTGTGTGTGTGTGTGTGTGTGTGTGTGTGTGTGTGTGTGTGTGTGTGTGTGTGTGTGTGTGTGTGTGTGTGTGTTTGTGTGTGAGACAAGGCGCCGAGTTGCTCTCATTCCTCGAAGCCCCCCCAGGCGCCGAGGAGCATCTGCAGCCCTCTCTTTTCCATATGCCCCGTGCCTCTCAGTCTCACTCAATCATTAATTCAGGGTGATTATGAATTAACAAGCCGCCATCGCTCTTCTCTCCGTCAGATCAGCCTGATTTTTCATCCCCCTCTTTTTTTTTATGATCTCGGCATTAGAAGAGGGCTTTATAAACTGCGTAGGCAAAGCGGTCTCAGGTGGACCGTTTGGCTTGATGATGCCGCGGATGCAGTTGCTATAGCGATCCAGGATCTTTTCTGTTTTTTTTTTTTCGATTAGAAAAGTGTTGCTAAGATTCTGCCTTTTTTTGAAAGTCGACGTATAGCCCGTTGTATACGCTCGTCTTCCCAAAAGTTTGTGAGGCTGGGATGGAAATCCTCCCCAGGTGGCCATTGGAACAGCCCTCCCTTGAGCGGACGAGGACGCCGTGGAGGTTCACTCTGTTGATCAGAGAACCAGACAGATGCTCGCCAACACGGGGGCCCGGGCCCAGCATCCTCCAGCTGAAGGGCGGTCTCCTTAATCACCATGACACCCTGCTGCTCCGTTGTTTTGGCAAAACAACGGAACCAAACTTGATTAGATATGTTCTGTTGGGAGTGAGATTTACAAGCTGCTTTTTTTTCATCTTTTTTTGGGCGGAGGGGGGTCTGACTGATTTTTGAATCGTCATCGGATCTAATGAATCTACACGACCCAAAAGGAAACACACACATCCAGCCACTGCATCGGGACTGCCTCGTTAAACACTTTTCTTGGTGTGATATTGGGCTGTAGCAATAAAAATGATTTGATTTGCCCGTCAGCCTTCAATCTGTAATCTGAGCCATGCTCCATTCACATTTCATGAAGCGATTTATGTTTGAGTGTGGCAGTTTGGTGTGTCTGTAGACAAACACTATGGACTGTCCAGCTCATTACAAGCCACACACACACACACACACACACACACACACACACACACACACACACACACGTGCACGCACACACAGCAGAGGGGGAGAAAATAAATAAATAAATTAAATCTGTGCAACCAACATCTGCTGTTGGTCTGATGGGACGGAGCCAGCCCGCCCTGTGCAGACCTCTATTACCGGGTTTGGATGTTGCCAGAAGGCTCTGTGAGATGAAGTCATGTCCATGTGCATGCTGGTGGTTATACGTTTTGGTTAATATTTTCTAACAGACACCGCTCTCTCTTTTCCAGTGTGAAGCTCAGTGTCAAAGCGTTATGTCGTTTCATGTCGGAGTCACTTTGCTCAGAATATTCCTCGGATAACAGCTGGGTCACTGCCCCACAGGTACGATGAGAGGTTTCCTCTTTGTTGTACACAACTTTTAACCTGCACAACTCCTGAAACTGCCTTTTTTTTTGGCATAATGGGAAAATGTTTCTGAATGTATTAGCGATGTTTTAGACAAATAATTCACATTACTCTATGAACATATTTATATATGTATATATGTTTGGATTATTTATCTATGACAGAAAACTTGAGGAAAGGACGTATATCATAAATCTATTGGTTATGATGTATACATAAGTGTAAGTTAACAAGCCAAAAACCTATTTATTTGTGTTTGAACTGTAATTAAATCTATTAAATGCGGTCACAACAGAAAGATCATAAGATCATAAGAACAGTAATGACATGCGTTACCTGTGATGTCACTACAGTTTGTGCCTTTTTCTCTTTTTGCACTATCTATTGTTTACATTTAATTTGCTTAATTAATGAATACACTCTGCGGCTGTAAATATATTTCATTCCAGTTAGTTGTATTCTATTCTTTTGTTTATATATATATGTTTATATTTTACTTTATTTTAATTGTATTTGTATATATCTTTCATCCCTGTTGCTTCTTTATATATTTTATCTTTTATCTTGTGTGTTTATTTGTATCTTCAAGTTGTACGGCCCTACTAAGACAATAAATTTCCCCTTGGGGATTAATAAAGTATATATCTATCTATCTATCTATTTACATTTTTCAAATTGTATTCCTTATGCTTTAATTTCTGTCTATGTATTTATCCTCTGCGGTATGTATTTTGCTGTTTGTTATTGACAAGTTGTGAAATTATGCATGTGCAATTGTTCAATTAAACCAAATAATAATAAACTAGAAGGAACCTAATTAAAAAGCTAGTGTGTGGGATATGGAGTGATATGGAGTAGGAGTGATCATCTCCCAAAGGGCTTCAGAATAATATGAACTCAAATGAAAGACGGATTCAAAGCTCTGTGCCACTGTTGCTGCTCAAGAGTACTCAAGTGCATTTTGAGGTGGCATTTATTATATTCTTTTTTTAAACAATGGGCCAACCGTAGAGGATGATCCACAGGAGTCTGACTCACTGGACAAACTCCAGCGGCTGTAATGAGCTGCAGGAGTTCCACTTGCTGAGCTTGCAGTAGTTGTCTGACTCAAATCACAAACCGCAGGGATCTGGCAGAGATGGCCGACCTGAACGCATCGTCTTCTTCCACCGATTCGTCCCACTCGGCGGGGCAAATAAATCTCCTTTCACAAACTCTGACCTCAAACATCCCTTCGCCACGCTCTTCCTCCAGCCCTCTGGCGTCCTGTCATATTAGTATTATGAAAAATCATTATCAGGGAAAAAAAAAAGCCTGATGAAGGCGGTGCTTCCAGTCCTCTACTTCTCTCTCGGACACAGTGCTCTAACTCAGATTCCCCCACTATATATTAAAGTGTATATCCAATCTCAATCACAATAGAAAAGTCCTGAGAAGCAGGAATCAGGACAGAGCTGGAGGGAGAGACGGCGACACCAAGGCCACGCAAGGTTATTTAAAGTCTTCCACATCATCCAATTTCAAAATGTGCCCACTCATTCTTTTTTCTTTTTCTTTTCTCTGCACAATCAAGTTCTGAGCGGAAGTAAACCAGAGGAGTGTGTGACCGGGCCTTGTGCTGGAGATGGATCAATCAATCGAATAAAAAGAGTCAAAGACGTCTTCGTATTTTGTGTTGCAGAGATATTTACTGAACTTTTTGTCAAACATAGGGAAGCAGAGATAAGTAGCCAACTACTTTTACAAAATCATGACACTGTTGGTTGACCAGTGAAAATATAATGCAAGTCTAGGCCTATAAGAATTGACATATTTACTTTTTGGACACTCTCTCTTTCTCTTACAAACACAATGACATAATGACACGTCTATGAAAAACCAAAAACTGACCCACGAACGAATAGGTGAATATTTGGGTCCAGTCCTAATACTAATACACCAGGTCCAATGTTGTGAGCATGTCATTTGTAGCTGTTAATTAATTACTAGTTTGTTTAATATCAGCATTCTATTTGCTCAAAATTCAAAATGCCACTTTGCTATGCAGGTTAAAAGGTCAAATGTACGTTTTTGACCAAAGTAATCTCAAAATCCAAATGCCTGGTTACAAAACACTGAATATTTTTAATATTTTTTTGTATAGCAATGTCCAAGCATCACACCGGGGCCACCATAGATCTGCGGTGGTGCCGCGGTAACTTTACCCCCTTTTGAAATTAGACAGCCTTTCAATAGAAGACACCACCTGAATCCCTTTATGATCGTTGGTTCATTTCAGAGCGCTTATGATAACGGCCCCTGGTTTATGAATGGGGTCATGTATCCGCTGGGAATGTATTTTCCCCCCAGCTCTCCTCCCACAATTCAACTGTGGGGGGTTTCATTCAGAACTGGCTGGGAGTACGTCCCCAGTCTGATTCAGGCAAGCGAACCCATTCAGGTTACTGTAAAGGCAAGAGAGAGAGAGACAACCGGGCATTTGTGACACGGGCAAACCCATGCCATGTTTAATTATTTGTCCTTAATTATTTGTTCATAAATAGAGCAACAATTCCCATGTTCCTCCTTCGTCACTGCGTATGAATTCAGGAACGACGGAGTGCAATTTTGTTCTTCCTCTGGCTTGTGTCCCCATTTTTTGTAAAACAGCATGCTGTTCATCCCCAAATTATGCATTTATTGCGCCCATAAAACGGAAGTGAAGTGCCGAAGTGAAGATTTCCAACATGCCAAATGTAGCCCGGCTGGAAGAAAATTGATTGCTCAAACCAAATGGGAGAAAGCGAAGAAGAAAAAAAAAAGAAACAAGAATATGTGTTATCACCACTTATCTGTGACTTTGTCAGTGGCTCCATAATTCCAAATTTAAGGCCCGTGACATCTTTTTTTACTATTATTTATGAGACAAGAAAAGAGAAGAATGGCTTTTAGCTGGGGGGGGGGTCCGACGCGTTTGACAGCATTAATACACAGTATTCTTCTGTTGACATGGAAATAAACTCTTCATTCCAAATGAGCATCTGTATTCCTCTCCCCACACACTCCACTCGCTCTGAGTGCCTTCTCCTGAAATTGCTGCTTGCTCATAGCGGCCTCTTTTCTCGTGACGTGATCTGGTAATCCATCTTCAAAGCGACCGCCCCTCCCCTTCCAGTTTCTCTCTCCTGGGTTAACGTAGGCGGATGCGCTGTAGCCCGAATATCATATGCATGAAAAATCTGCCATCCCTGCGCTTTTTTGCATTGGTATGTTGCAGTGCAGCAGTTGATGGATAGAATGTGTCACTTAGCGCAGCGCTCAGGGCAAGAGACATGCGTTACGGGTGAGGAGGGTGGGGGCGACTGGAGACTGGGAAAGTAAAGGCCAAAAGACCTGGCTGCTTTTTTTTTTTTCTACCCTCCTTTTCTCCGCGTTAACTACCGTGACCCGAAAGGGACACAGCATTCACAGGAGACGGCCTGTTCTCTAGATTATCTCGGCTGAAGGCCCAGACAAAAACATGCATTATTTAGCCATAACCATGAAGAGATGTGTGTGTGTGTGTGTTGAGGTCGTTGTAGTTTTAGCTATAGCAGTTGTATCATTTTTTTTCCCCACATGGAACGTTGAGTTTGGTTGTAGTTGGTTTCGATAAGAAATAAAGTCGACCGTAATGATTAGCCATTCGCTGGATGCGAAACAAATATGTATAATTATTGTAAAGACACTAAAGTCTGATCTGAACTGCAACCTAGGCTGCAACTGATTATTATCATTAAAGATTAAAGGTCACACAAACTTCCCAGAACGCACTGTGACACATTATAGTTGCTGGTTTGGTCCAGCGAAAGGTTATTGAATTATATATATATTAGTTTGATCCACACTGCATTGCGGTCCCGGCATGAACCCCCGGCCGTAAGAGCTGACAGGTCACATTCAGAACGTGGCCTTCGGCACTTAGAGGTCCCGGTGATATTATTTCAACAGGCTTTCAGCGGCGCGGGGAGAGTCATCGCAGTGGTTTGGAGCTAATAGACCCGATGTAAGAGCCACCCGGCTCGCCTTGTTTAGCGGAGCAACCGTGCTCATCGCGGCGACATTCTTTTTTTTGCGTGTGTCTGCACCCACGTGTAAAATCCTAGCTGGCATTTAAAAGTAATGCTTTTTGGTACCGTAAAAGTCGGGTTACACGCCAGTGTCAGTGTCCCCGTTTGCTCCCCGCTGTAGCCAGCTGGCGCTCATGCTAGTTCCCCGCTAACTTCCGCTAGCTCTTCGCTAGCTCCCCGACAACCACCGAAGGTAGCGGGACCAGCCCCGGCTCTACACCCGACTTGGGCAGAGGGGATGCGGGCAGTAGTAGCAGCAGCGGCCAGTAGTAGCAGCAGCAGTGGGCGCTAGCAGCAGCAGCGCTAGCTAGCACTGCTCCTAGCTTACCACAGTGGGACACTGAACGGAGGTAGGAGCGGCTTGTAACCCGACTTCTACGGTAACTATAACTTAAAGCCGCTATTAATATACATTTTTCCCTCATCATGACATTAAAGCAGCTTGACCTGTGGAAATAGAGGTCATGTTACGGAGCTCCGAAAACCCCCAAAATGCATCACTTTGAATAAGCCTCGGGCAGACGTGCGAGCGCACTTCAAATTCCTGTCTATACGTACCCGAGACGCGAGCGCGCGCCGTGTCCGAGGTATGTGTGTGTGTGTGTGTGTGTGCAACGAGCTAGGCTCTTGGCAGCCCGCCCATTTAATTCATTTAACGCCGAAGAAAACAGAGCACCTCCGGCAAACAGGGGCGGTGGGGGAAAATAGAGCCGTGAATCTTGATCGCGGTGGTAAATGAACAGCTCGGTTCTGGAGGTGTGTCATCCCTCTGTGAGCAGAGATGCATCAGCGCAGACGCACCCCGCCGCTTCTGTTGTCCCCGGTAACCTCGGAATGAGCCCGAATATACCGAAGATGGAGGAAAAAAAACAGACGAAACACATTTCCACTTTCTGAGACAAAAGGCGTAATTCATGCGTGACTGCAGGCCAGATAACAATATTCTAGACAATGGTATGTATACTCGTTTAAATATTCATGGAGGGCAGGAGTGGTGTGTGGATGGAGTGTGATTTACACCGGCAATAAGTTTGTGTCGGCGCAGAGGTCGTCGGTATCCCCCCCGAGCAAACTTAACAGAGCTGTGAAGAGGAGATGATAACCTCCCACCAGCGATGACCTCTTAAACTGCTCAGCTGTTCACAATACTCTCACTCAAAATACAATTCACACACACGCCTGTACACGCTTTACATTCATCTCAATGGAAAACAATTGTGAGGATAAAAATCAATAGGCCGAATTGCAGTGGAATAACAGTGTTATTGTCCTTGATGGCAATGATGATGATGATGATGATGATGGTGATGGTGATGACATCGTTCTGCTTTTATTCAATGTGTGTGCGTGCGCCAATCACGAGCAGCAGCGGCGCCGCTGCGTCTCAATAATTGGCATCAAGCGTCGTAAAGGTAATCAGCAGTCACTTAGATTATTATTTTTTTCAATTTATTTTAGATTGGTGTGTGCGTATTCATTTTTGGAGCGCACACAATGATGTGTACAATTACGAAACAGTTGTTGTACTCCGGGACGTGTAATTGACAGGTGCGTGGGAAGTCTTGAGCAGCTGCTGAACACTTGGCGAGGAGCAAATGTTGCACGTGCGCGTTCCTCGAGTATCGATGCATGTAGCTGGGTTCTTACAGTCATGGAAAACCTGGAAAAGTCACGGGATTTTAAAATGGTTATTTCCAGGCCTGGAAAAGTCTTTGAAAAAAATAAAATCCCAAAAGTTTTGGATAAGTCATGTAAATGTGTTATATTCATGTGTTCATGACCTTCATTTACGAGAGTTTGAAATAATGAATATGCTTTTAAAAGAAAGACGCTCAAAATATAAGCAGGCATACATACAGGCATCTATCTCAGTGATTTCACAACATGTTTGGAAATTTGGTTTAAAGTCATGGAAAAGCCATTGGTCAAAATGTGTATGAACCCTGATGTAAATGTTCTCCACGTTCTCCAATTTCCGATCAAACCTGCCGGTATCTCCGACACAGCAGGCGCGGATGGGTGCCCACATTAAATAATGATAATATTGTGACGTTGGTTTAATATTAATAATAATATAAAAAAATGAATGGACTTCTCTGAAAAGCTGGAAAGGTAAGCACCCTGTATCTCGAGGTGGCAAAAAACAACAAGGGGTGAAATCGAGTCAGTAGAGGCACCGACGCCCTCCTCACCTCAACCCCTAAAAGTGCCTCAGTCAGGAGGAGCGAGCGTGTGCATCTTCATCACCCGGCCTCGCCCTTTAAATCTGGAGCGACAGGGTGTCACGAGGAAAAAAGAAGAAAGAAAATTCCATTGAGCTCACCGCGGGGGCGCCGGCCCCCGGAGCCCTCCTCCATCACACCTTTGTCCCGGCCTCCTCTCCGAGCCATGACAAGGTAGGAGAGAAGTTATCACAGCCGTCAGCTTTACGAGCCCCCCGTCTGCCGGCGCCGCGCTAATAAAGTCGTCGTGCCGCTCCTTCAAAAACGGGGCGAGTGATGGGGAAATTGGTCAGCCGAGTGTCGTCTGAGGTGCAACAAAAAAAAGTTGATTCTGCGCCGTTGTCTCCTTTGAATGCGTTGTTGGCTTGATTAATAATATGAGGAGAGAACCCTCGTTCCTTCAGAGTATTTTTCCACCTGAGACGGCAATAAAAAAGCCCAAAATAGCTCAGAAACCCTCAGAGGTCTATGACGGGAGATTATTGTCAGAGTGAATTACCTTATTTAAATAAGTCTGTATTAAGGCTGCTGCTGCAATTCATTCTCTAATGAAAAAAAGAATAATATATATTTCTTTGTTATAGTCTATCTTTTGAGGACACTGTATTATCCTTCACTCTTATATATGCTCCTGTCAATCATATATTGACATCTCCAAGTTCCCATACATTATTTCCTGTTTTGACAGCTCCAAATGCTCACTAAGAGATTCCTTCATGCCAGCAGAGCTGTGCAGCTTCTTTCTCTTTTTATTTTTTAGGGGGTTAGACATGTTAGACAGAATCTGAACCCGGTGGCCCACTGTGCACTGCGAGAGGCAGTAATTGTGTGAGCAGTAATTGAGCTCACTGCATCTGCCAGGGAGAATAAGGGCCACCGCCGGGTCAGACGCCTGCCGCCTGGGGGGGAACATTTAGTCAGTCAGCGATGTGAACAATGTGTTCAATGTATGTGTGCGGAGCATCGACAAGAAAAGTGTGCATCCGTCCAGACTAAATATATATAGACGTATGTCTAAGTAATTGCATGTGATTACGTCCGTTTTGCAGGAATTATTCTTCATGACGGCGGCACTCGGAGGTTCATTTGAGAGGGTAGTTTGTCAAAAGCATTGCATTAATTGTGAAACTCGCAGGGGGCGTTATGCACCTGCAATTGAGAGCATTTGTATTACCTGTCAGGTTACTTTTGGAAAAAGAAAAGAGCATAACAACTGGCTGGGAATTACTGCACTGCAGGAAATAATGGTCCAGTGTTTAAGAAACAGTGCTCGTCATCTATTCCGCTCCATTGAAGTGGCGTGCCAATGAAAACGCATGCAAACAGTAGTGAACGTATAAGGATCTTTAACAGAAAATTACCATTATTACCCGACGACGCGCTTAAACAATTGCAGTTGATTGATTGAAAGAAAATGACAACTCTTTCTGAATTAAACTCTCTTATAAAGCTTCACAGATGTTTTGCAGCACTGTGAGTTAAGTTCCATTTCAGGTTTTGGACTGAGCAATGAATTTGCAGATTTAGCCTTCGTCTCTGGGAACCGCTGACGGGCATTTGTCCCAATCCCGTCCTTCATTTCTCATTTACATTGATTAACTTCACGGAAAGGAGACAAGGGAAATAGTTGCGGCCCGAAAGCCATTGGATGGAAGGCATTTTCCTTAGTCTATCAAAAACTCAAAGCCTAAATAAGCATATGCCCTAAAACATAATCTTTCTCCAGATGCAAGACAGTTCAGTCAGTGTGTCTGACAGTTGAAGCTATCTCCCAAAAATAGAAGGCTCAAGTCTGTCATGCTGTCAAAACATCAATCCTGGAGGAGTGCAACTGACAGATTAGGATGCTGCATTTACATAACTGTCACCTTCTGGACCAGAAAGAAATGCAACCAGTTCCTCGCTCCGTGTGTCTGCACGAGTCTCAGTTCTCAGCTTCAGGATTTGTGCCATATATATATATATATATATATATATATATTTCACCAATCTGTGTTGGTCAATATAATAAGCCGCAATAAACAAACAGTGACAATAGCGGCGGCACAGTTTATTTCTTCGTGTTCCCGAAACGATAGATTGATTCCGAATGCCGGAGGGCGAAACGCGCTCCGCAAAAGGGAACTCGATTGGAGGCAATTGTAACGGCGTCTAACGCGGCCGACTGGATCAGCTCGCTCGCTATCG
Organism: Taurulus bubalis; assembly: GCF_910589615.1. NCBI lineage: Eukaryota > Metazoa > Chordata > Actinopteri > Perciformes > Cottidae > Taurulus > Taurulus bubalis. The sequence goes on from NC_136609.1 coordinate 9,018,380, forward strand.
CTCTTGATGAAGTGAGACTTGGAAAGCCACCCGGGGGTCATTTATGTTTGTCTGGTTTTTCCTAATGGCTTTGGTCTTTGGGAGTTGTCCTTTTGAAATCAAAGAGGGGTCCGGTTAGATTCACGAGGCCGGAGCGCAAAGGAATGCAATAAGGACGCGAGCTTCGGCCTGATTTCTTTACCTCACCTTACTTCCTCCCAATCTGTCACGGCATTTGACGAGCAACAAAGACCGTGGCGTGTAGAGAGTCCACCCCCTGCGGAGGCCCGAGAGAAGATTGATGCAAATCCACCTGTTCGGTCTCGCTCCTCTGCCGCTCTGTTCACGCCTAAGAGATATTGTACGTCGGAGATAACAGCCAACCTGGGCAGCTCTCCTTTCAGCGCCAGCAAGCACTCCGGGGGGTAGAGCGCCGACGTGTGGAGGTGACCGCTGAGGTCAATAGAAAAAGGGCGCACGGTGCTGGAAATGGTCCATAAAGGCTCTTTCTTTCTGACGTTACAAAGCGAGCCCTGGATCCTCGCCAACAGACAGTAGATCCCTCACAGTAGAATCCTGCGGTGCCTGTCGGGGTGCCGAGGTCAATCCATCGTGCTTTGCTGCAGTGCAAGATCCAACCAGCTATACGTTGCCAATCGGGAACAATAACCCGGCTAGAAAACGACCTCTTCTGGCAACTACATTTGAATTTGTCGGCGCTGAGAGGGCGATAAGAAACGCTCCAAAACTCTCATTCTGAACCTTGAAACGGCTTACTTTGGAAATAAACTGCCGAGGCTTCGCAGGATTATCGCCTGTGTGTTTCTGACGTTGCATTGGAAGAGATGCTACCGGGAGCTGGCGTGCCTCCATGCCCCCTTCGCTGCACTCCTCCTCCTCCGAGTGCAGCACATACGGCCCCCTGGGCGGTATGGATGGGTCGCCGCAATCAAAGTGGGAGGATATGAGCACAAGAAGTATCCCATCTGTCATGTTGTCCCCTCTCTCTCTCTCTTGCTCTCTCTCTCCAAAATGGATTAATAACGGTCGGGAGGAGAACAGTGAGCCGAATAAAAGCATCATAATTATCTGCCACAGAACGAGGGAATTCACAGGGTGCATGGCAGTTATAGATGTCCATTTATGATTTCGGCAGCAAAACATTTATATTTAGCGCTCCATTTGTGGCTGTTGTTAGTTAGCCCCCCGGTCCTATCTCCACGTTTGTATTTGTGTCTCTCTCGGCTTGAAAGTGCCCTGACATTTTAAATGCAGCAGTCATCCTGCACTACAGCTGGCAACCGTGAGTACTATTGAAAAAAGCTCACACTCCCTCCATTATTTGCCAGTTTTTCGAGCCCACACCTGTGAGTCCAAGTTATGCTAGGATGTATAAAAATGTGATATTAAGGATCCTGTCGTTGTGGGAATATGCGGTGTGCGAAAGATGGTTCGCCTCTTTGTGATGATTGGCAGAATATGTTTGCCTGAGTCAAATGCAGACGTTCGTTCGTGATGATGCATTTTTATCCCTTCGCTTATTTGACGAAGCCTACATTATTTTCCAGCTAAATGTGACGTTAGCTTCCCATTTGCAGTTATTATTGGGCACGAGACATAAACTGCGATACGTCTTGATTGTACCTTGGTGCACTTGGAGGAAGATGACGGCGCAGTACAGCTTCATGAGCAACACATTATTTTAGCTCCACCTTTATGAAAAGTAATGGCACACATTGACGCCATTTTGACTGTTTTATGCATAGGTACGTACTAGGAGAACGCAAGTTGACATAAAACATCTTTGGATTGTTAATAACAGACACCTTTGCCTGAGTGAATGATGCTCATCTGATCTTTGTAGAGGAAGACAACCTTACAGCCTGGTGTACCTTTAATCTACTGGGAACAAAGATATTTCCGTCAAACAAACATAATCTCCCTCCCCCGGTGGTTCTCTGCCCACTTTAGACGGCGAGGCTCTGCCAGAAAAGCATTTCAACCTCTACCTCTGATCAAACCCCTATCACTTAGGTTTTATTGTGTGGCTGTCCTTGCCCAAGGGAATTTGTGGATGTTATTTATGGAGAGCTGTGGGACGCAGCACCAATCCATTGAGGAGTGCACTCACCTGTTGCGTCTGTCTGATCCGAGCCAGGACAATTAATATGCCGCTTCTCCTGGTAGAAAAGGTAAATAAACAAATGATATATTTTACTCCGCAAGAGTGTGCTGGAATTTCTTTTTTTTGTTGTTGTCATGAAAGCAATATTGCCACATCCCCACCTTTTTAATCATGAGCTGAATATTTTTAGCAGCCAAGATGTGTGTGTGTGTGTGTGTGCACAATAAAAGGATCATAGCGGAGGGAAATTCATATTCATCAAAGCCACTGTTATTGACTGTAAGCTACAGTGACGGGGGCTCGGGTCCTGAAATAGCACATTGTGTGAACAATGAAATTAAAAAGGGGGGAGGAGGGACGATTTTCATTTTGAGAAGATTTTTTTAATCACCGATAAATGATAAAATTATTGCATTACAGAAAGGTGCTGTAATTACTGCTTAATAGAGGGATGGAAGTGCCCCGAAAAAAGGAAATATTATTATATAGTTATTATAAACAACGCCTGAATCACTTTTTTCTTTATTAACCGGGTAGCCACGTAAAAACGGCGGTTCCATGTTTTCACAACAAATTATTGCCGCATGTTGAGTGGAAGGCGTGCGCCGCCCACTCGCCTCTTCCACTGTTTCACATCAATTGTACCGAATGCGCTCAAGGCGGAAGGCGGACGTATCGGATGTATTATCATTTTCTATTTCTGACGAAGCCAAATTTCCCCTCTTCCTCGGCGTAGGAAGCCGCCCACGCGGTGCACGCGTTGGAGATGTGCGGCAACGGTTCAGCGCCACGCGGAGAGCAGAGCGACCCGCTGACTGAGCGGGAAAGCCGTCCTCCATCATTAAATCACACTTACACATTTAGAGCCATAGACGAGCATGGACACCGCTTTTTTTCTTCTTTTTCTGCATTTGCCTAACCAGGTTCAAAGCCTGGAGAGTCTCGCGTTCAAAGGTTCAATTTCAAAGCCGTGCCGCCATTTTGACACTTGATGAAGTCGCCGCGCCGGCTTAAAATGTTAAAAGTGGACCGTCGCCGCTGCTCACCGGCTCCTTGTCTTCGGGGAATCAATTATTTCCGTGGCCGACGCCAAATGTGAGAAAGTGATGAGCGGACTGAGGCAAAAGTTACCGGCGGTCCCGGTGCAGTAAGTGAGTTACTCCGCGTCTTCGCTGTGTGCCGCCCGTTGACACGCCATTCAATATTTTCTTCTAATTCTTTCAACTAAAAATCTGTGTAATAATCTATTATTAGGGCATCACATTCATATCACAAGAGAAAAGATGCTCGTCATTTTAGTCCGCCCTGCTCTCCCCAAATGGCCGTCTCCGGCCGACACCAGCTGACCGCGTTGGATGAGGAGCTCGCCGTTTAACCGTCCGAGAGAGTAAATCATCGGTGAGGGTTACAGCGGCCGTGCCACCAGGCCTGAATCCAAAAAGCCCGGAAACAGCCAGACACACTGCACGTATCACAAAGATCTGGGACATTGCCACAGTTAACTGCAGATGTTCTGACATCATTATTAAATTCCTACAGAAGGCAGCACGTTATATATCACATTAAAAGCCCAACGCAGTTCATTATCTTTAATATTCGCTCAGTGTGAGGCCAACTCGGCGGAGATCAGAGTGCAGGAAATGACGTCTGTGGATTTTTTAAATAATGACACACACACACACACACACACACACACACACACACAGCCACCTACATACCTACCTACCGGGTTGTGAATATCTCCTCATCTCCGGACTCTTCAAGGTCGCCGGCTCTGGTGCAGGAATAACGGCAAGCTGTTGTGAAGCGCTCTTCAGCGGAATCCGAGTGGCTGCACGGCGTTGGCTCGCCCTCCATTACGCCTCCCTGCGGCGACGCACACGTCTTGTAATTACCGTACGCCCACAGAGTCAGCCGCCCCTGTATAGAGGGACGGCTTTAAAGATGCAGGTAACGCATCTTTAAAGCTGGCTTCCAACACAATTTACTCTTTTTTATATTACTTGTTGATGCCATTTGTCAGGAAAGCTTAATTAAAAAGTACATTTAGAGCTTTACTCAAGTTTCTTCAATTTTAGTGTTAAGGGAAGGAATGAGCACTTTCTCCAAATTACTATAATCAGTTGTCAACAAGAGCATCTTTTCACTGACAGCGCCTTATTACCTAATAATTCCACCACCCCGCTGACATGGCCACTGACAGCTTGTAATTAATAAACTTCTAGGATTGTCGCTTTGAAAAACTTTTCCCCGTCCCTTAAGTTAAAGACATAAACGGTCGGTGTTTGTGCAGTTCCAAACCCAATCAAAGGATTCAATCAAAGTATGTTGCTGCAACATTTTGCCAAGTTTACAGTCTTGAACAGCAGTCTGGGGCAACTGAAAACAGTGGGAGGAAAAACAAAAAATATACAAAATTAAGGGGAAAACGGAAGACGGAAAGGAGAGTCGGGAATAAGGAGCGAGACGGGAAGAGGGAAGATGATGAGATGGAGATTAGAGGACAGCAGCTGCTGACGGCGAGGGGTCTTGTCTCTGAACACTGGCGCAAAGCGGTGACACCTGGACGGCACGCAGAGCTCAGCACGACCAGCCAGCTTTTAGACCTTTTCCCGAGGAAAGCATCTCATTACTGAGACTGAGCAAGAGTGTGTGGAAGAAATCTCCTCATCAGAGTTGACCTTAATGTTCGGAGGGCTCACGTTCCACCTCTCGGTTTAATCCGACGACGATGCCGCAATCATCCCGCCCCAAGCGTTCGTCGTCCCGGGCGCCGCCTCCGCTTTTCAGGAGGTTGTCTACAAGCTCGTTGAAGTACGGAACAATTACCGGCACAAGTGGCGCACCACCTTCTCCACACACTGGTAATTAAGTCTGTGCGTCGGAGATAAGAGGAGCTCGAGAAAAAGACACGCAATGAAAACACAATGTATGCATGGACGAATTGCATCAAACAATATACGTCGTATTTACAAGTAATGGTTTTTAATTTGTCACGCCTTTCACTTCTCTGCTCCTCTGTTTCGTAGGAGAATATATCACGTTTAGTAGCTCCGATTTAAGTCACAGACCGGCTCGACCTTCACCGAACTTCGAGGAAAACGGGCAAAGGATTGTGCGCTGTGGCCGGACTCAGCAGCTCACTTTTTAGTTAAGAGAGTTTGGATTTTGACAAAGTTTCAATTCACCACCTCCTGTGGGCAGAGATCAGATTATCTCTGTTAAAGAATTTCATTTAGAGAGAACAGAGGATCCGCAGGCCTCAAGGAAGCCACACTTTTGTGATGCGGGGACGATAACATTTCCTGTGTGTAATCTTGCAGCTTTTTAAGTTTCCCCACACGATCAAAGCGGCCCTCGTGTCTCTTGAAATACTATTGGGACGTGAAAGAAAGAGTTCAAATGAGTTGAAATATACTTGGAAATGATTTCGGGTCAAACTACATCGTTGAATACTCGCCTTCAAATGTGAAGTCGGCACATTAGTGTCCAGCGGTGCGAACACAATCCAATGCATGCCGCTGGGTCTCACATCCCAAACAATACAGTCTGCCTGCTTTTCTGCAGGATAATATCCATAACATCTCCTGTGATCATCACGTCGTCCATTAAGTTCAGTAACTTGATCAAAACGTAATGATTCAGCGGAGGTCAGGATGCACCAGCGCCCATAATGGATATGTTCCCATGATGCAACTTGAACATGTCTTTTGTCAGAGACCCGATTTATCTCTGTCCTAAATTTCTAATTTTGAGCTCAGATTAATTAATTCCCCTCCACCCCCCTTTGTAAATGTCCAACTTTATTCTCAACGGATTTCTGAAAACATTCCCTTTCATTTTGACTGCACTCTCGGATTCAAACACACACACACACACACACACACCCTCCACCTCCCACATGCTTTGGATGAGCAATGTACTTTATTTTGGTCTTTGTTCCAAGGCCGTAACACAGATTGTATACGACTACCAACTGTATACGAGTTTCTATTTATCACTTAAGAATGGCTCTGGGTTCAGTCTCTTCTCATTAGTCACAATCTGCATGGCTTTCAAGGCTCCTCCCCTCCACTCTCACTCTCTCACTTACGTGCATACGTACACTCGTGTGCACCCGCAGGTCTCATGGCACATACATTGTTGATCACGGCTTTGGTCGGCCATCGCTGCGAAGAGTTCAAAGAGGAGGCACGGCTCTGCACCTGCCTACACTCGCGTGAGACGCCATGCATCGCCTGTAGCTGCAGACCTATATGACAGGGGGGGGAAATATAATCAAAGTGAGAGGAGGAGAAAAAGAGACTGATGTCTTCTGCTCAGCGGAGGAACAGGGAGGAGAGTGTGGGAGGACAAGATAAAGAGAGCTGAAGGAAAAAGAAAAAAACTGCGTCGAGGAGAGAATGTGCCATCTCCTTTTGACATATTGTAGTCTTCATTGGCTGATTTTGCTGACATTATATCTTTGGTTGAATAAAATATGAAAAAAAGGAAACAGACGTCATGTGACAGCCGTCTCAATACAGCTAGTGCAGCGTTGCTGCAGGAAGATCCTTCAAATGAGAACAGGAAGAAAGAAACCGTGTCCTTCAACTCGGTTGACTTGATTGGCTGATGAGGTATTTTTTTTTTTACTGTTTTAAGTAATAATCTTTTTTTAAGTCATGCTAGTGGCTTGGCTGTGTATACGGATGGGAATGTCAGTCCGTCAGTCGCCCATCACAACAGACAGAGATAGCTCAATAACTATTGGATGGATTGTCGTGAACGTTCATTGTCCTCGGAGGATGAACCCTACTGATTCTGGCTTATCATCCGGGGTCACCAGCTGGTCAGAGCATTTAAAACCGTAAAAGGTCAACCTCACGGTGGAGCTTAAGGGGAAATGTCTTGCCATGGAATTTGTTAAGTCCATTCATGTTCCCATGAGGATGAACAGGAATAACTTTGGGGATCACTTCAATCACTCGTCAAACATGAATCCTACCTAATTACCTACAGCCCTTAGTTTAGCTTAGCATGTTAGGAATGTATTGCCATTAGGAGTGCATATAATGCTAATATTTCATATTAATTTCATATAAACCGAAGCCCTCCTTGTTGTCACTCCACACCAGGTTCAGTCATCCTCCATAACTCATCTCACCTTTGACCGTCAGGTCCTACCCCTCTCCTCCACAGTCACTAATCTGGGGGTTCGGTTTGACCCTCACCTGACCTTTACTGGCCATATCAAACACCTGTGCAAAACCTCCTTTTAGCATCTCAAAAACATCTCCAAACTCCGCCCCACTTTGACCCTGTCAGATGCAGAGAAGCTCGCCCACGCCTTTATCTCCTCAAGACTGGACTACTGCAATTCACTGTTCACTGGGATCACTGGCAAGGACATCCAGAAACTGCAATACATTCCAAACAGCGCTGCCAGGATCCTGAAGAGAGTCCGTAAATATGGCCACATAACACCCATTCTGCACTCACTACACTGGCTCCCTGTCTCATTCCGGATTGACTACAAAGTCCTACTACTCACCCATAAATGCATAAATGTACATGCACCTTATTATTATTTCATATAATTTCAATTTAGCGACTGGAGAAGTAGATTCAGATGTCGTACACCAACTTTGAGTCCCTCAAAGCGATGGTACAAAGATGAAATTATATCAAACTAGGTCAGACGGAACCAGATCTTGCCTGCTGATGTACAAAAATGTAATTTACAATACCCGAAAAAGTTCAGATTTTTGTGAAAGTGATGCAATCTCAGCTTAAACCTGACTTATGTTGTTGTTCCAGGTTTTCGAGTGACGATGACTTTGCCTCAGATAATCAATAGCGAGCAGATCCTTAACGGCGCACTTCCAAACCTCCGGGGTGGTCTTCTTAGTTGCAGCTTAATTGCTGCTGTTTCAAAAGCAGGTGGCACAGTGCCAAAGGAAAAGTTCCACGTTAACTTTATTACAGTAAGCCCTCAAACTTATAAAAAAAAAAAGGTCTGTGAGTTTTGAGGTCAGCCCTTACTTTAGAAAAACCATCTGAGCTGCAAGCAAAGCATCGGATGAGGACCTCATCGATAATTAGCTTAGTACACTTCAGCCGCACATGCCGGGAAGCCGAGTCTGGTTGAATACTCTTCCCGCTCTTATTTTCTGCAGGTGTGTTTAAGCATCAGAGAAATTAATTAAAAAAATACCCCAAAAAACATGGCAATTCTTTCCTCCAGCTGCATTTCCTTTTAATTATCGTTGCCTCTGAATTACATGCCAAAAGCAGCTCAGTGGCAAATTCATGACATATCCTTTGATGCAACTGATGCCGTTCGTCAAAGGCACAGCTCCCAGGTGCTCCTTCAGATAAAGAATCTGCAATCTTGAGATTGGAGGTGAGCATGAAACATGGCCGGAGGGAGCGTTTCGAGGGTGTTTACCGAGCGGCTCCTGTGCGACTGGCTCGGTGTTGAGATCTGTGACATCTAATGGCTTTATTTGATGTGCTGTAAATGTTCGTTTTTAGCGGTGTGCTCCTCGCCTGAAAGCTGAGGATCCCAACATTTAGACTGTTTTTTGGACATCGCTTTTAAAGTTGTCACATCAATCCAGAATGTAAGTCATCGCAACCTTTTTAGAACAGTAAGAAAAAGACAGACCAAAAGGAGTTAAAGGCTCGCCGAGACAGAGTCCTTTTTATGTAGTCAGTGCCCATCTGAAAGCTGCAGGCGGGAGCCGTTTTAAAATGCAGGCTCCAGGGTGGACAGTTGCCATTTTGCCTCTGGCTTTATCAATGCTGGCATCTGACACTGGCAGCAGCGCCAGAGCCCCGGCCCGTCCATTGAAGGAGAGGAGAGAGGGTCACGTAGTTCCACTTTGCCCTTGGACACCTCAAACAAAGACGTTGTCTGAATGATATCTGGAAAAAAAGGGGTAACGGAAAGTAAAGCTGCCCTTGATGGAGGTTGCTCAGAGTGGAAAAAAAGAAAATCCTTGAACTAAATGCCCTTGGACATATGGGATTTTCTACACAGAAGTGTCTACTTTTCTCAGCTTGTCACCAAAGACTGACAGAGAAAAGAGTCCTATGTCATGAATCACTCACAATGTTTGGAGGACATCTTTTTTTATTTGTAAAATAAAGTTTACGTTTTCACGACCTTGTGAAGGCAGAAATAGAGGTCACTTATGGAATCACGTGACTTCAGCGAAGATGTTTTGGACCTAGAAAGTGTGCATTTGACGTTGACATTCAATCCTTCTCTATCAGCGGCTTTTTACCACAAAGATGATTTTTGTTTCTTCTCAACTTTAACAAAACCTAAAAATAGAGCCGTCGGATCAGAAACTGTTGTGTGAATTCACTTCCTGTATGCATATCCTGCTGTCGCCTTGCCAATTTATTACAGTTTTTTAAGTTTTTTGGGTTGTGGGCATTGCTGCATCCCCTTCCCAAAAAAAGAAGAAGATCCATCTGTCATCCGGAACGATTCCCACATATTCTCCCGAAAAAAAATTGTCATATTTTTGTAGTGTACCAACTGTTTGTTAGCACTGTGAGGTAATATTTCTCAATAACAGCCCAGATAGTGCCACCTGTCAGATAGCTGGAGGTGCTTTTAGATAAAAGCATGCAGAAGACATATTATATATATCATCCCAGGTGTTGTGCATCAGTTCTTTTCTTCCCCCTTTCATGGTTTCTCTTCTTTCATCCACAGTGATCTCCCTCCCACTCGTTCCCCCCACCACCTTTCAGTTAAAGCTCTCATGTAGAATTTCCCCTTTTTTCCACCTCACTCCATTGCCGGTTCGGCTATCGGCAGAACTGCTTCGCTTTGGAGTGAATTATTGATCAGATATTTTCCTCCACCAGTCCAACTTACACATGTGTTTTGTTTATTTGTATAAGATGTCCATACGGACCAGGTTGCTGTTATTAATGGGTCCAATTTAACTTTTTTTAATAAGTAGTGTCTTGTGATTCTTCTGCTGATTAGATTATGAGGGAGAGCAAATTAAACTGCATTTTAAGGAGGTGTGTAATAGAATCCATTAAGACTATGGTTTTACACAGCGAGGTTTCAGCCTTTTCACTGGAGTCTACATTAAAGTGGTAATCTGCAAGATTAAGGCTGTAATGTTTCTTCATTTTTCATAGCCACAGCCAGGACTCGGCCCTTTTAGGATGAGGAATTATGGAGCTCGTCACTTTGAGTTTGCTGCAAGTGCCCTCCGGATACTCTAATACTTACTCATGCCTTGTTTTTTTTGTTTTTTGATGATAAAGGTTTCCATGTAAATTGTGGATCTACACAACCTATTCATCAGCATATTTCTCTCTTCATTTTCTCTCATTATAATAAATACAGTTTGCATTCGTCACCCAAATCCAGTGTAAAAAAAAACCTTCTCATTTCCCTCCCTTTTCATTGGAACTTTACTTTCTACTTTCTAAACTGTTTGATTTCACACACAGTCGGTGTTGACTCCTCACCTGATACAAAGAAAGCCTGGAATACCAGCCAATAACCCTCATTGCTGCCAGAGTATTCATGTTGATCATTGGATATTGGATCTCTGGAAGGAATCGAATGGTAGACCACTGCTCTATTGGCTCTATTGGCTTGATAAGCAGGAAGCACATTACACCCTCCTGTATCCCTTCAGGGCTCCTCTCACTGTAGAGCTACCAACGATGTGCATCAATGATATATTTATACATATATATATATATATAGATGTGTTTTTTCTCTCCAAACAAACAAATAGAAACAAATAACACAGACACAGATGGAGTGCAAACCATGCATCGTCCAATTTGGTTTTTGGAGGGGTAATGGAAACAAAGTGCACATGTTCCAACACTGGTACACTTTTCCTCATGGTACCTACAACGCTATTTTCAAAGGGACCCCTTTCAGTCTCAATTTCAGGAGCGACGTATTGGAAGTAGAGCTAACTATTGTTCTATATATCATGTGGCTCAAAGAGCCATGCCACTGCCCACTACATCCCACCACTCAGTGGGGGTGCCAGTGTTCCCTTCCTTCCTTTCAAGTCCTCAAGAGCTTTGTTTTCGTCTTTTTCTCGTCTACCGCAACTTCATCTCTCAAAGGTTATAGCGATCAAATATAGCAACAAACGTGGAGAAAGTATTTCCTTTTAAATCAAGCAATATAAGAAGGATTTTCCTACTAATATATATATGTATCACAAGTGCAGCTCTTTTTATTATTAATTCTCATCCTCCTCATTTCCTTCATTGAAAGCCTCGTTCAGCATTACCTTAACCAGTCGACATGCAGAGTGTGTGTGTGTGTGTCAGACATACGATGACAGACACACACTCAGCATTGAATTAAGGAAGATGAAAAATATTGCTCCTCTTCAAAATTAAGTGATGCTCTCTATAAAAAAAAGAAAAAGAAAATCGTTATTGCTTGTAGTCCTGTGTGTTTATGTATTAGATTGTGTTTTACTGTATATGTTATGCCTGACATGAATATGGCCCTGCAGGGATAAATTAAGTTTATTGGTTTGAACTAACGAAAATGTAATTGAGTTCCCTCGGAAGAGGCTGGAAGAAGTTTCCGATACTAAACCATTCCGGAGCCGTCCCCCTGTGAACTCCCGCAGCCGCTTTTGCTTTGTAAGGCATCTTCCGCTATCTGGGGGCCGGTCTGTGTACCTGTGCCGAGTCGGGAATCGCGTCAGCAAAATGACAATGAAGATAACGAAAGCTTTCGAAGAAAAAAAAAAGCTCCCTCCGAAATTCTGCCCTAAAGCACGATCAAACGCGGGGCCCGGCTTTGGACTGCGGAAAAAGGCAGGGGGGGGGGGGGGGGTGTTGGGGGTTGCGAGGAATGCGGAATAATTTGTATTTGATCAATCCCCGCCGAAGTTAATAACATTTAGGATCTTATTTTGAGAACGATAGCTCATTACAAGCTGTATTAATAGCTTAAAAGTGTCTCGCTTGCAGAAATTTTACGAGGCTATTTTCTACTCATCACATTACTGAACTGTCAACATGAGAGACTTATTCGGTTCTTTTTACCCCGTGGCCCGCTGCCCGTGTTGCATTCAGGCGCGAGTCCCGTGCCAAATAATTGAGTCCCTTTTTCTCCTGTGTATTCCACTTTTCTTACCCGTATTATTACAGAGTAGTTGTGTCACGGAAAGGTATGGAGTCTAAATCTACTTGTTACGCTAGTGACTGCGTACGCTTGCACACCGGGATTCGCGATCAGGAACCAAGACGTTTCTCAGCTGGGTTTGAATCCATGTACAATATGTTTAAGTTACTTACTTCCAATTACTGTGTGACATACACTCAGTTTATGCTCACAAAGTATGGATTCTGCTCATCCCTGGAAACAAAGCGCTAACCCCACGTCTGTCACATGATGTTACGCGGAGCAAAGCGTTTTAGACTGCCGTTCAACAGACACACACACACACACTCATTCAGATGCTATCCTGCCATTAAAAAGCGAGGGGCATGTTTTTCAATTTTAGGAATACAGAATCCCTTTTGATGGACTAAAAGCTTCTTTTTTTCAAAGGTTAAAAACAGATGCCAGGACGTACTTCGACACTGTGGCCTTCAACAGGTTTGAAGACAGGTGTTACATCTGCAGCGCTAGTTGTTTTTAATATCAGTACAGATATCAGTACTGTGTTTAGTCTTCAGACATTATTTATTGGGTACAATTAAACATAACCTTAAATGGCACAATGCTACGCAGCTAGATGATGTGGTTCAGAGAGGAAGACATAAGACAGTATATAAAAGTATTCAGAGGTTGACTTGATAGTAGTTCTGATGAAATGTCACGGGCACATAAAAATCATCATCCAAGGAGTTTTTATGCGCCTCGGAAATGGACGCCATTCTGCCCATTAGGTTTGAACAAATTGCCATCATAACCAATTCACTGTAGGTAATTAAAGCCACACACAAATATATATTTTTGGAGCGTGGCTTAACATTCCAGGCCAGTATCCGGATGGACACGCTGTGCCAAAATACTACCCCTTGTGAGGTTTACAATTTAAAATCTCATATTTTTTTTAAAAGCCGTTGCTGACATCGTTGCTTCCTCAACCCGCCATCCTTCTTCTTATTGATATAACGAAGACTGAAGGGATCGCTGTCCCCGCAACCGTCAACACACCAGCGGTTACCTAAAAAAGCGTAAAAAAAAAGAAAGAAAAATAGGAACTTTTCTGCCGCGGAACTGCAAGCCGGAGCGTTTAGCAAAGTCTCGAGTATCGTTGCTTTTGAACTGGCCGGTGTAAATTGTGCGAAAGGAGCAAAACTGCTGCGTGGCGATGGAGCTCGTTAAGTCAGGAATGAAACTCCGCGGAGACACCCAGTTAAATATTTCATCCGAGCTTGTGCAGAAAAGTGCCACAGTCAGATGATGTTCGTGCGGCACGGAGTCTTTCAACGGAATATGTGTCATGATCAAGAACGGATAAAACATGTCCTTCCTCTCCCTGATCTTCTACGCGAAAGAGCCCGAGAATCGGAAATGTGCGTCGAAAAAGCTGAAAGGCCTGACATGAGCACAGCCCCAGTGCCTGTGGTGTTATCATCTTCTCCCACATTTGAGGATTTCTGTGTTGATAATTACAGTCAAGTGACAAAAACAAGCAGTGGTTTCCATCAATAATACATACCGGGGGGAGCATCATTTGGACAAACTCAGCAAGACTTTTAACAAACTCAGACAAGCCCATAGTCCTCAGACTTGTATGTGGCTTGCATAACTGCGCCGGATGAATTCACATCGCACTCATTAAAATACATTGCGAATGGAAAACCGAGGTATGCTTTGGATGTTGCTGTAAGAGGACAACAGCTGTTTATTTTATTCATTACCCCTTGTATCACTTAAAATCAAACAGATTCCAAAAAGACTTTTTTTTGTTCACCGTTTCATCCATCTGATTGTATTTGATTTTATTCATTATCAAAGGTCTGCTTCGCCAAACGGGCACGGGCGGAGTGAACACTTCAAAACGCTCGCCGCGTTTCATCTTTCCCCCTGCGCCTGACAATCATCTCTGGAAGCAAAAGGTCAGGATTGCGCCGGCTTTTCATGACGCTACCAACCAAAGCTGGTGGGAAATATAAATGCAATCACTTGCCCCTCTTTAGCCCTGACTTTCAATTCAATTATAGTGCTTTGAGTCCCAAATATTGGACGTTTTTTATTTTTTTAAACATTGCCTTGAGACCGTCTTCAAATTTCACAAATGTAAAAGTAGTTTGACTTCGATGTAATGCTGTAAACTTCTTGGAGAAAAGGCAAGTGGTGAATGATTGGGTTTACAAAAGGGAGTCAATCCCCATTACACCACTTGTGTTACTATGTCCAACGGCTTCGGCTACTTTGGCTTTCATATTCAGCAAAATATGAGCGTTATTCCCAGCGGAGACTTGACTTAAAAAAAGTCTTTGCATGAGAAATTAATTGAAACAAAAAGGCTCCAATTTCAGAAAAAAAACGACAGAAAAAGCCAACAATCGGAGTCCTTAACTTCTGAGTGTTTAAGAGCCTGTGGACTGCGAGTCAAACTTTATTGCTTTACAGTATTTCTAATTGGTGCTTCTTCATTTTCCGTGAGGAAGCTGAGCCATCCATCTTGTTGCGGCCCCTTCGTTTTTAGATTTGCTATTTGCACCTGCTACTGCACACGGAGGATATTAAGAAAAGCAGCGCCCGGCGAGCGAAATAGCCAGGACCGAAGCCAAAATGCAATCCCACACACGGGGCTACAGTGTGTGGTTGATTTTCCGTTGGAAGAGTTCTTATTTGCTCCACTCCTGAGACTCTCTGTCTTCCACCGGCATCCCGAGCTCTGACAGAGTTGTTCAAACCGTGTTTCTAATGAAAATTACCCCACAGCTAGCGGCGGCGGCGGCGGCTCGTGACATGGAACAGGTAGAAAGCGCAGAGGGAGGATATTTTGGAACGAGGCACCTGCAACTCCAGCTGTACTGTACTTGTCAAATGATGTCAGATTACAGTCACCTAGGAAACCAACAAAGGACTCGAGCGGAGAAAGGTGCAATTTCCCCTGACTGACAGCTCTGCAGCATGTATAATTAAAAACTCTCTTTTTTTGGCCGTGTTGAATCTGCTGTTGAGCTGAAGCGGTTTATAATGTTATAGTGTACAGTGTACTCCACTGGTGACCGTCCCCTGGGCGTGTGGGAAGGAGTGGGTGGGTAATGGGTAATGCCGGCTTCCTTTATAGCGGCACCGCGTTTTCGATGCAATCAAAATAAACAGTGTACCTCAGAGGCACGATGCCGGCTTCAAACGGCCTCCGTTTCTTTTTTTGGAGGGGAGATTTGTTCATTGCGATGGCGATGAGTCGAACACGGCAACAGAAAAAGCAGCTGGCTGGAGGAGCAGAGACGATGGACTGGAAGATATGTGGACCGGCACGCAGACAGGGGTGCACCTGTGGTTTAACTTGTGTTCTGTTTCATGGGTCAGAACTCGCATGGTCCCCCTGCAGGACGTTTCGGGATGGCACTCGTCTGTAGCCGAAAAAACAGGAACACGATGACCCAAATCTCTCCAGTGCGGCTCCAAATGCTTCTTTTAGGGGATTATTTGTTTTTCTTTGCACAATTTCGGAGACGCACGTATTCATACTAGTCTGCCCTAATTTTAGGGCCAACTCTTCTTTTCTTTTTTCTGACGACGTGCCTTCGTGTTGTCACGCACTCTGTTGTATCATCCAGGTACTCTATCTCCCGTATCGTTTAGCCGAGGAACAAAATCCAGCCTTCCACTTCCGTCCTAGGGGAAAAACGCGTGGGGAGTCAAGAGTTGACACCAGGAAAAGGGGGCGTTGTCTGCGGGGAAACGGGGAAACGCAGCGCTGTGACTCTGTGCCAAATGTTTACAGGCGAGCTGACACAGTTAGAAGACGGAAAAGAGGCTGAAACGAGGCACTCTCTCTCTCTCTGCACTCTTGGTGGAAACGAGAGATAGGGAAATCTAGGTCATCGCCACTGATGCATCGCAAAGCGAACTTCAAACAAACCTGGCCTTTAGCGCGATGGCTCTCCAAAGCCACGTTACATACCATCAGAGACCGATCGGCATTTTCTGCCAAGAGCTGCCACGAAGGGATGAATAAAGTTGTTTCTTTTTCGGAGTGGAGAACACTCGCCTGTCAATCTTTCCTGTTTATTTGCGTGTGATTATAGCTGACCGTGTGCACACAAGGAAATCGTGCTTTCGGACACGTCGTTGGAAACAATTAGTTGGCCCCGTAGATAGACCACATGCTAGGCTTCTATTCCTCATCTGCCCTTCACTCGGAATTGCCTAAGGGAAGTCTTATCCGTAATCATAGCCCTGGGAATTGTGGTAAAAAGCTTTGTTCTGCTATTGAAGGCTCGATCTGTCTATTTCAAGGGCAGCCGGTTAAAACAATAGTGTTGTGTTGGCAAGGACTCCTTTTGGAGGCGGTTCCCTCCGAATGCATGGGATTTGACTTCTTCTTTCTTCTTCTTTTTATTTGTCTTGATGTCAATGCAATACTTTCTCATGCGATTGTTCAATAGATTTCATTTCTTCATGCTGATGATTGAATCATTCCATCAGACGAAGAGAAAATGTCACAACTTCAAATGTCATTCGAGATTTACAGTTTTCCGTCCAATGCAAAGACGTTCGAGTCTTCCAAGTGTCTTCGGCAGTTTGTGGAACTTTTTCCAAAAAGCCTCGCCGTGCGGACGCATTCTGTTTCAGTAGCGATATTGCAAGCAAGATACAAAAGCTCCCATTAGAAATGTATGAGCTTAAAAATCCAATTGAACTGAGACCCCATTAAGAAGGAACACAAACACAGCCATGTAGTTCAGAGGAGAGAGTGTTTCGTGCTCAACCTTGCAGAATAAATTCTAGAATAATGTTGTATCACGTGCTACGTTACGTAAGCTGTTTACTCCTCTCAGCGCACACAAAAGGCTGAGTGCTGGAGTGAACGTGTAAGTGCCAAAAGGTGCAGTTGGTTATTGCTGCTCCGAAACGACTTGACGACAATTAGAGCCGAATAGACACTTGGTTCGGCGACTTTGCTCCGAATCCCAGTGAGTCCATTATCAAACTCTTTGAGTTAGTCTCTCCGGAGACACCAAATCCAGATAGTCATCTACCGAACGAGTCACTGAGTGACCCGTGTCCATATCTGATGAACAGCGTTTTGAGGTATTAAAAGAACTCTCGCTCTGAAGGCACACAGTGGAACGTGGAATCTCTATACCGAGCCACCAACACAAACCGGTGGCTCTGAACTCGTCTCAGACGGTCTTACTGGTTGATATACGCCTTGCGTTTTAAATTGGGTAATCCTACACTTCACCTACTTGGGTGAAAGCATGGCACTCCCACTGAGCGGTGCGATCAGGCTTCCCTGCCAGCGGTGTGGGAGGCACTGTGCGCTTTCAGGAAACAGCAGTTGAATGGCCATTTGTTAGATACGAGATGCCCACATTATTCTAATCCTGTACCAATAGGGCTTTTATTGTCTGTTGCTGGGAACGCAGCCTATTCATAGCGGTTCCAAAATGTACTTGAATCCATATTAGGCACTCCACTCGCGGCTCTTTCCCTCCACGTCAATATTAATGAACGCTTCTTGTTTCATCTTGAGGTGCGCGTTTAAAACTGTGATCTAAGGTTTGGCATCAAGCACATGTGGACCACCTGGGTTTATTTCCATTAATTAGGCTAAGCGTGATGTCCATGTGAAGGCCCAGGGCCTTTTTGTTCCAGCGGGCTGAATGTCTTGATTGGTACCTCTTGATGCATCATTCATAAATCAAAGTGCAAGGCCTGGATAGCCTTGTTACCACTACAAAGCCAAACAAAGCTCACCGGGAATAACTTATTATTCAAATCACACCATTGCCCCCGAAACAACATTTCAGGGAAACACGCAGGACGTTGTGGATCGCACGGACCCGGTGCGTTCACATTCCAGGCAGCGCCCAGATGAAGAGTAGGTCGGCTTTGAAGCGTGTCTTTCGTCAAGTCCATTTAACCTCATTCAATTTTTAAAAAATCACACGTCCCTTGTGTCTTTGAAGCGCTTCCACTTGCTGCAAGAATTCCAGAAACGGGTTGCGATGAGTCTGATTACGTGACCGTGACTTAAACTTAAAGCTCCGGGGGCCCGATGGCCTGCAGCGTTGTTTCTGCACAGCCGTCAAGACGTCACATTTTCTGCATTTCATCGCCGACTGTTATACCGCACAGCACGCCACGTGACAGTAAAATAAAAAGGAAAGATTATAGCTATGAAAAATGTAGATATCTATCTAATATTGATAATCTGAGAGGTATTTTCTGTGGTGTACTATATTAATATCAGCTCTCTGCTTTGTTATTTTTAGGTCGAACTAAATCTAAATTTGTCTTTTTTCTTTGATCATTAGATGATTCATATATATTTCAAAGCATAAGACAACGTGTAATTCAATATTAAGTTCCAAAATTGGAAAAATCATCATCCCAGTCGGGGGAATTAAAACGTATGTTCCTCTTATAATAACAATAAAAAACAGCAAAGACTCATAGTGGCCCAGAATGCCGGCTGGCATAGTTAAGATATATCTATTTTATATTAAATAGGCGATTATATTTGGCCAAAATGTGTGTGTAATCTTGAAGAATAACACTCAAACATGTTGTTTGCATAAAACAGAAGAAAGCTGTACATGCTTTCAGTACATACTGGTATTTCCCCAATACGTCACAGAGCTAGACAATGATACTATATCAGCTATATTGTTAATTTGCAATGTTGCATCTTTATGATCAGCTTCTCTCATTTAGACGAGGCACAGCATGGGGAGCTGTACTCCAACATGGACCCTGAAATTACTCATGATGGGGAGAAAAAAAAATTGAATTTGAAAGAATTTTCATGCGCTTAAAATCATTTGTAACTTCTTCCCTCGGCTTTTGCCGGGGATCATAGCAGCTTTGCATCCAGGCTCATGTAAAGTGAACCTATTCCTGACTTTAAAGGGACGTGCAGGACTCCGCGGGGACTGCTTTTACACGGGGCACGGAAATCTGTGCTGCACTCTCCCGCTTACATCTGTGCAGAATTAAACATCACATCAAGTGCCATATACCTTTTGCATGTTAAGCACATATCTCCACTTGCCTCAGATATCATGCTGCTGCCTCCCATGTGTACATAATATATGTATAATATATGTAGGGTCTGATTTTTTTTTCTTGAGCTGCATCATAAAAAACTGAAAACATCTATGGATTCCGTGTATACGCTCACTTTGCATTAGCAAAATCTGTTTTGGAGGCACTATACGGAGCTTGGTCGTTCATTTTTTATGCTTTCCCGCCCGCCCAAGCGCTTGTGGCTAATAGAGTACCGTAAAAGTCAGGTTACAAGCTGCTACTACGTTCTGTGGATGTCCCTGCTGGTTCCCTGCTGTAGCCAGCTAGCGCTGCTGCTAGTTCCCCGCTAACTTCCCCTAGCTCTCCGCTAACTTCCGCTAGCTCCCCGACAACCACCAAAGGTAGCGGGACCAGCCCCGGCTCAACGCCCGACTCGGGCAGAGAGTAGTAGCAGCAGCAGCGGGGAGCTAGCAGCAGCAGCGGGGAGCTAGCAGCAGCGGGGAGCTAGCAGCAGCGCTAGCTTGCTACAGCGAGGACAATCACCAAAGGTAGTAGCGGCTTGTAACCCGGCTTTTACAGTAGTATTATGGTACGGAGAAGGTTCCAGTTCCAGTTTGCTTTCATCATTTTGAACCGTGATGGTCATTTCTTTCCGCGTTCTCATTCTATAATTAGTTTCATAAGGTTCATGCAGACCAATTAAAAGCAGGTAAACAAAAGTCACTTTGGAGTTTGGGTGACGGCTTTGAGTGTTTTTAGGAGCAACACCAAAAATGGGATTCGTGTGTTTGTGACACGGTCAAAGCATGGAAGCCCTGCCTGTGAAGAAGCAACGAAGAAAAGCTGAACTTGAGCTCTAAATTTGACATTTGGTTCTATTTTGTTGTGACTCCAGCTACCTCCCATGTATTGCCATATACCTGTACACAGTTTGGAATATATCCTCCCTCCCTCCTCCTGCAGTTTATTATAAAGGTGACAGAGATCTACATATTCAGCACAGGTCAGGGGCGTTCAACCGTTGAGGCCGGCCTTTCGGACGAGCTCGTGAGCGAAACCACTTTAAGAGTAAACGATGGCTCCCGGACAAAAATTAGCATTCGGAGCTGTCAGATGTAGGCCAGGAGGGCTGTAACCAGACGTACCTCTGCCAGGGCAGGCAGCTATTTATTTTAGGAAAGTAGGTAGTCAGTTCAGTGGCTTTCTCTTCCTTACACACGGCTGCAGAGAAAGCTGTTATCAAAGAAAAACAAACATCCAGGTGGGATTGTGTTGCAGAAGACTGCATGTGGGTCATAACTAGTTTTAAGATGTTTGCTAACGGGGCCCAACATAAGACAGGCAAACCAACATCTTGTGTTTTCGTGAGCGACACAAAAGCCCGAGCAGAAACCAACAAATGTTTTTTCATGCGGGCATGAAATGAATGGACTCCCACGGCTGCCACGACATGGTTGATTTCCACTGCCGGTGTAGCCGATGTCCACCATGCACCACGTCGTCCGTTCTGCCTCTGCTCGGCACAGCGGGCGCTCGTTGTGGCTCCGCAAACACCCCCGACGTGTCGCTCTCCCTCGCGCGCTGAAAGAGGCGTAGGACATAGGGACGGAATATGCTCGCCTTCGACAATCCGTCAAACAGCAGACTGCACGTGAACCGCACTGCAGTCACGTCCAAGAACTGTAGATCCAAACTAAAATCCCTTTGAAATGGCAAGAATCAAGTTTTTAATTCACCACTCACGGCAGTAACTGACACGTTGAGATGTTTTTCTGCTCGATCCTGTTGGTACTCTGTGTTTGGGAGGCAGTAATTGGAGAGGGGCTTCCAGGCTTCCTCCAGTGACCTCATTACCCCAATTAAAAGCGGCGGCTTCTCCGAAAAACAGTCCATCACAAAGTGATGTCTGATTATCGCTGCAGTCCACGCGAGGTTGGAGCGCGCATGGCGAGGTGGGTTCTTTACTAAAAAAAACAATATTGTTCCATTTGAAACCACTCGTGGAAACGCTGTCGTCTGGTCTGGAGGGGGGGTGAGGGGGGTAATTCATTTAAATTCGTGCAAGAAAACTTTTCGATGACACATTTTCTAAACAAACATATGGAAATGTGAAAGGCTCTGCAGACTGAAACGGTGGCAATTTTGTCATCTTTCTGCAATCTTGAGCTAAAAAACGCTCCCTTTTTACCACCCAGTGCACATTTACTCTACACTAATTCATTGTTTATCTGAATGTCCAAACTCTTTGTGTACTCTCAGTTCATTTTTGAAAGGGGGGCGGGGCTATATGTTGTCTTTTTGTAGAGGCAAATGAAAAAGTAGATTGCCTTTACTCTCGGTTTGTTTGTTTTTATCATAGAGCCTTGCTTGTTATCAATATATCAGCACTTGTTTCTAATAATAGTTTGGTCTGTGCTGTGTTTTTTTTCTTTTTTTACTCCTCTAGTCCTGTGCAGTCACATGCGATCGGAGATAACCTCAGCCCAGCCTGTGTTCATATGAGTCATTACACAAGATGCGCTAAGAACACTTCTCCTCATCTCATCATCTTCCCATATCACTCCAGGGAGAACACACACACACACACACACACACACACACACACACACACACACACACCATAACACATTTAACTAAGTACTGGCAGAAATGTTCCCTTTTAAGATATTCTGCTTCAAATCTGACTGAGATTCTCTGCTTTTTGTTGTTGTTGTTTACTGTTTTCTCCAAAGGTTTCACTCAAAGTAAAAGTTGGCGAGACGCTGATTTCACAACAACGTCATGAAGAAGTTCATCGCCCCCCCCACCTCCATCTCCACACTCGCAAGACAAACTCAACTCCAAACGAGCGGCTCAAATAAATCCGTCAAAATCCCGCAACAGTTTGTGATTTTTGTTTGAATCGGAGTTTCACCTTCGCGTTGTTAATCAATTTGTCAGAAGACACGACGTGTTTTCCACCCGGCGCATCAGTAGACGTGCCACTTTTAATTGGAACGGTCTGAAGCTTTCATACCGTTGTTGTCGAGTGGAAACATATTCCAAAATTGTCAGCTTTTGGAAGAGGGTTAGAAAAACAGCCTCGGCGCTGATGTGTTTTGGGAGTTCATAAGTTGAGTTTTTGAGAGTGATTCATAAAACCAATAACCCAGAGTGGAGCATAACTGGATGAATCCAAAAATGTTCTACACAGGAGTTACAGTCCCCCCAAAAATCCTGCAAACTTCATCTTCCTCAAAGATGCTCGCGGACCGCTTGATTGAGTTGAGGCCGTTTGTTTTTTTCGCGGGGCGACAAGCTCATAAAGAAAGGGGCGAATCAATGCCGTGTTTGTCCGCTCCCTTCGCTCATTAAGGAGCCTCTATTCACGTCAGGGTCTGGATATGACAAAGAAAGCTCACAAGTGCACATTTTCAGTCCTCCTCAAAGCTCTCCCGCTCATCGAAATTCGCCTCACAGGAACGCTGCGCCAGAGACCAAAGTCTTGACAGGGCTAGCCCAGTGAGAGGGAAATCAAACAAGTCCTTTTTTTTTCTTCTTCTTCTTTTTTACGGCCTGGACCCGCTTACCTTCTAGTCCTTAAATCTCTATCACGCCTTTCCAGCCGCCTCGGTGTTCATTCGTCATCTTTTGGAGATTCAGGGCTTTGTCTCTTCTCCCTGTTGGGTCGGAGTCCCCGGCTACTCATAAATACTGGTAACACTTGAAATGTGCAGATTGAAATCCTTTCAGGCGTTTCAGTGGACTTGTCACATGTAATCTTAGTGTGGGGTTGATGTTGAAGAGGAAACAGATGGTGATGAAGCCTATTTTGAATATAAAACAAGTTTCTCAATAGAGATATTTGCCGGTGCAGTTGGTTAGTTTTCTGTTCCATCAAAAATGTAATAGAAACATGAAGAATAGGCGAATATATAACTTTATGCGCCTTTGGAAGACTTTTTGTTGAATGTGGAGGTCTGCTTTGTGCAAGGTCGAGCAGAGCGCTTTCACATAATTAAATGGGATTTAGATGGCCTGACTTGTTTTAGCACTGCTCACATTATCTCACATTATTGGCAGAGTGCTAGTTCCTCTAAATTCTCAGAAAACACATCTTTAAAATGAATGGCTTTCTATTACGAAATTACAACAAAGCATTTTTATGTCAGTTTAAATAAAAGCAAATCGTATTTCCAAAGCATTTTTCTTCACTTTAATCATGAATAGGATGAAGCATTTGGAAGAATGGGGTCAAACAGAAGTCAATAGGATTGCCAAAGAGGGGAAATATGCATTTTTTTTAATAAATAATATGTTCTGGATATAAGAAGCTTTAATGATCTAATTAGGTGGGAAAATGTTTTTCTTATGATCTTCAGAAGACAGAAAAAAACGAACCCATGTCCTCTTTGTATATTTCCATTGTAATTTGATTATATTGCCTCATATCTCACTCATTTGATGCACCTATGATAGTACATTTCTCCAAACTGCGGGGCGCACGGTGAGGATGAGGGTGAGGATGAGGATGAGGGTGAGGATGAGGATGAGGATGGGGATGAGGATGGGGATGAGGATGAGGATGGGGATGAGAATGGCTCCATGTAGAGAGAGGGTGAGGTCTCTGGAGGAACGCAGGTCTGACTGGAGCGTTCACGTTGGTATCACGGTCAAGTCAGACGGATTTAGGAAAACGCACCTATGTTGTGTTCTTCAAAATGAGAGCTTCCCTGAAAAATAATTTACTGAGAGCAGCCTCACTGTCCAAAGAGGAAACACATAACTGCGAAATATCACCAGATTGGGTGAAAATACACCAACATGCACTGCAGTTGTTATAATAAGATGTATGCAATACAAACGTATTATGATCTATGTATTACATGATTATGATTTGATGTCGTGCTTTTATTTTGAAGGCAAGATCCCCCCGTGTTGGCCAACTTCTGCTGACTTGACGCATCTCGCGTTGACACAGCGGCACAGAGAGAGAAAGAGAGAGAGAGAGAGAGAGAGAGAGAGAGAGAGAGAGAGAGAGAGAGAGAGAGCGAGAGAGACGGCATCCGATGAGTCTTTTTCTGCACATCACTTTGGAGATCCGCGCTCGTGCAGTCCTGCTGGAAGCGGTGCTCACCTGCCGGACTGTGAGCGGCCGCGCAGCTGATTTAACAGGATACTCAGACTAACTGCCTCCCCCGGCGTGGCTCCTCATTGATTTCATTTTTTGTGTGTGTGTGTGTCGACTGTTCCCCTCATCACTGTCATGGTTTTCTTGGTTTCCTTCTCTCCTGCTGTTTCAAAGTGACCGGCCGCAGGTGTCTCTCTCTGCGCTCCGATTTGCGCCAGTCAACGCTGGCAATATGTAATTTTGGGTTAAGACGCTGCGTTTTTTTTCTCCCTCCCTCCCTCCTCCCCCTCATCCCTCCTCGGAGAAGTGGACTATTTCACAGCTTGGGGATCCGCTCGTGTGTGTTTTTTTTTTTTTGGTGGTGGTGGTTGGAAACCTTCCCGCGTTCCCTCTGTCCACCAGAACAGACCCTGATCCACCGTGATGGTGCGGGGCTATCGGGACTGACACGCTCTCATTCGGAAACTGCTTGTGGGTGAGTTTGTCAATTTATGGTTCCATCTTCTTTTTTTTGTTGCGTTTCCCAAAGTTGGTCGGACCGCTCGCGCATTCCTTCTGTGGAGGCGTTTTATTAAGCAAAGCGATCCGCTCTGGGTGACGCGGACTTTTCACATAGACACAGATTTGCATCACGGATTCATGATCTCTCCTAATATGCGGCACTTGCATGCGCATTCTTGGAGCGAACATGGCTCGTTACGCACGAATCCCGGTCGCTCTTTTTTTGGGGGGGTTTTAGTTGCGGGCTGAGCCTCCTCGATGGAAGCGCTCGCGGCTGCAATACGACAGTGAAGTGGGCTGCTGAAGTCTCCTGTGTTCTTCTAATACAAAACAAAAAAAAAACAATTATCCCAAAGGAAGCGGTTACAGTGCGTCATTTTACGCACGCACAATTGACGTTAATAGTGTAACACTGTGCGTATTTTCATGGCGCTCCAGTGCGTCAGCGATGCATGTGTGTGTGTGTTTGTCAGCGTGCCCGTGGGAAGATTGCGTCTGCGAAGCGTGTGTCAGTGGATGTGTGCGCGTGCGCGCGCGTTTCAGAGGAGGAGGAGAGGAGGAGAGGAGGAGAGGAAAAACCGGTCTTAGTTATTTCGGATTATCGCTGGACGCGTCGGCTCTCCGCGTTTCCTCTCCTCAGCATCTTGCTCGTGTTTCCTCTCCCATCCTTGCTGCTTCCTGCTTCCTTCCCCCTGCCTGCCTGGATGGATGATGGCCTATGATGGTCCAGATGGATGTCAGAGCTCCACTCTGGCGCTGCCAGTTAAACATATTTGGGAATCAGGAAGTCATACTGCTGTAAAGTTAGAGCAGATGCTGGTTTAACTTGTAGTGATGGAGAGGGTCCTATTCCCTCTCCATCATTACAGAGGAGTTACAGAAGGCATACTGTAGCCTTGCAAGTTGCATTTTTATCAGCGACTGCTGCGGAGATGCTTCTTTTCTCATGTGTTCATGCATCCCATAATGTTCCTCTCAGGCCGAGGCCTACTATACGCCTCGCATTCGGGCCCGCTCCCCATCAATCGCACGCTTGTCTCATTTCGTCAACAGCAACGTTCGCTCCCCATTTCCACCGCTCCAAAAATAAATAAAAACTCCTTGCATCACGCTCTGCCCTAAATCTTTCCACTCTCGTCTCTTCTCGACACTTTTCTGCCTCGGGGGGCGGCACGTTCTCCGTCCGCCACGTTATTCTAACAACATCCTTTATTCATCGGCAAACATCTATGGTTAAGCTTTGCCACAGGAGCAACCGGCAGCACATGAATTTATAGGTAAGTGGCAGTGGCCACTTAACGGATGGCCTGCAGCTACATATTGAGCTGAGTCGAGTGCTCTCGAAGAGAAATTGATTTAGACAGAGATTATGTCATCCAGCATTGGCACTTTTTTTTTTTTTACTTCCATGCTGGTCAAGTTTACCCAGCGGCATTGAATTCCCCTTCCTGCTCTCTGATGAATTAAGTGTAGGTGTAAAGGCCACGGTAATGCAGGTTCATTTCAAATATCATTTTGGATCCTTCGTCAGCATTTTGACCCAGAAGGCACGTTTTTAATGCACCGCTTTCCTAATAAACCCAATTTCCACACTTCAAAGTCGCACAGACTTTCTCAACCCAGTACAATGAGTTACTTACGTGTGTCATGATGTCTCATACAATGTAATTGACAGTCAGAAAACAGTCCACTTTGTGTTTTTTCCCAATAATAATTGACAAAACCCTCCTCCTAAAAATAAAAAAACACTCAAACTCGAAGACGACACAGCACATGACCCCGTTCAGCTTGCAGACCGACAGGATCTGAAGACGTCACGCGTTCCTACCTTCCCCCACCTCTCCTGTCTTGATTGATACTT
Source organism: Taurulus bubalis (assembly GCF_910589615.1). Classification (NCBI taxonomy): domain Eukaryota; kingdom Metazoa; phylum Chordata; class Actinopteri; order Perciformes; family Cottidae; genus Taurulus; species Taurulus bubalis. Next base: position 9,045,132 of record NC_136609.1, read on the forward strand.
TTAATTTTCAAGGCGCTGTCACCGATGCCTATTGGCCTTGGCTTTGCAATCAAGGGGCGGGCAGTCAGAGGCTTTCAAATGAAAGAGTCCATTAATATAGTGGGAAATAAGGGTTGTCTGGCTGTGCGATATTGGCTCCGTGCGAGGAGTGATTGGAGCAATTGATGGGGATTTGTGAGGAGGACCGTTGGGAGGGGAAGTCGAGCGGGGCCACCTCCATCACGGCAATTAAATTACATTAATACGACTCAAGGGGGGGGGAATACCGAGAGGTGATCCGGCGCGACCGTGTGTACGCGTGACCATATGCACGTGTGTAAATACCCCATCCTTCAGCACGAAGCGCCCTCTCCTCGCTGTACCAGACTTATTGACTTGCTTTGAAGGCTCGTGGACGGCAACGCGGCAACAGACGTGTGCCCTCCGTTAAATCTTTTTGAAAATCCAATTCCCGTGAAGATGAGATTCCTTTGTCCCCGAGCCGCGTTCCATTTTCCATCGCAATCATCGGGCATCGATCTGATTCCGGGCTATTTATTTTTGTTGCGGCCCATCATGTCATGGATTGGCGCGTATGGTAGATTACAATATGTCTGGGGGCGTCGCCTCGGCCGTAAAAAGGAGGATCATGACCGCAGAGGCCGAGTAACAACATTTCAATCGGTGCATTTTTTCGTTTTGCTTTTAAGGATTTAGTATTTCCAGGGACAACTTTCCATTCATTGTTCTAACTCGGCAACGCGAGAGTGCCAGATTAGAGTCGGCGACCTTTCTTCAAAGCAGTGGCTTGTGGCCTTTTTGGCTCAAACAGAAGCAGCAATAGTATTTATTCATCCCCCTCTTAGACTTCTCACGTTTGAATAATTCCCAGTGCAGTATAATATTCATTTGTATTAATGAATTATACAAGGGGTAATTAAACCAATAAAATATATTCAGGGTTAGGATTCTGGTGGACATCAGCAAGCTTTCCGCCATTTTCTAGTACACAGCAGTCCTCTAAAATATGTCATTATTTACAATTCTGCAACCACAATGTATCTGTCGGGCCGGAAGAAGAGTCCAACACGAGTTAGCTTTGTCCTCTCATCTATTTTCTGCAGAAATGGGGAAACATGGCAGCCATGATCACTTGCTGATGGGAGCCCAGAAATGGCCTTCAAAATTGGCCACCGGTTCACTTTGTGGCCCTTCAGCTCCCTGCGTGGCCCTCTCCTGCTGTTATTCAGTGGAGAGGTATCAAAAGAACTTCCCTGCAAATCATTTTCATGGGCCACTTATTTTCGAGACCTTGATCTGAATGCCTTCATGTAGGGACGTGAACTGAACATCCGCCGCTGCAGCGCCGGCTTTATTTACATTCTCCATGTAAATGGCATCGCTATCCAAACACTTAATGCCACAATAAAAGCACGGCAATGGTTTTGTTTCCAACCGTCTCTTTCACATTGCTCTTGGAAAATACAAACAACATATGCAAGCTATTCTGTCTCTGAGTGTGTGTGTGTGTGTGTGTGTGTGTGTGTGTCTTCGGGGGGGGATCAAAGCATAAAGTTGACCAGAGTCAAATGCAATTTAAAAGCCCTTTATTTTCCCATTTGTTCCAGCCGAAAATAAAAGGACTCTGGGTCAGCCGCAGTGTAGCTCGCCCCGCAGCGTAAATGTTGCGCCGGTCAATCGTGGTCGCGGCTAAAAATGAAGAAAAGAGGCGACGGAAACACTCGCCTTGCATTTCCTCTGATGAAACGGCCATCGAAAAGGCGTGATCAACTACCTCAATACACTGTGTTTCTCTTTGCCTGGGGGCAAGTGAGGTTTAGAATAAATGCTTTTTATACATTTTTTTGCTCCTTTTGTTTTTTAATCAGCGATAGAACGGGGCAAGAGGGCGGAATGATCCTTTTCATCCTTTCTTCTCGGGCCCCCGCTGTCATGGCGCCATGTCTGGGGGTGATCCTCAGAGGCCCCATCCAGCCTCCGAAGATGGAGTTGATGTGTTTTAGATGGCTTTCAGAGAGATGTGGATGGAGGATGGGAATTGCATGCCATGTGGAAGCAAAATGAGCAATTTCTCCTCCCATTTCCCACCTCCTCTCTTCATCGGATCTGCACTTACTCATTCATGAAGGCTTTGTTTTGACATCCCATACGTCGGTGTGGCGATAAAGAAACGTGCAAAATGCCAATTGACAAGAAGGGGGCTGTGCTAGATAATGCATTTTGCAGGCTAACTGCATAGCAGAAGAGACTCATCTCTCTAATGTTATCAAAGCACCATCACAGCTACCCGTGTTGATGCACATTTTGACCTGTGTTCTAAGTGAGGCGTTCAGGGGATTCAGGAGAAGCCTTTTTCCGAGCCCATTTGGGGGCGGCGTGTTCTCGGCAAAGCAAAATGCTCCTACTATTACCCGCATGTACTTGTGTGGAAGCCTCAGCGCATGTCCAGGAACGCAGACTGTTTGCACACAGTGAACGAACGCCCACATGGGTAGCCTCCCTACTCAGCCAGGCGGGAACGCCAAAGAAACAGAACAGCTACGTCGTGGGATTAATGGAGTGAAATCAAGAAGCGCTTCAAATTAACACCACGGGTACATCCCAAGTCTCTTGTTTGTCATTTCCTCGCTTGAACCAGAAGTGGTTCTGCGTCCCTGAAGCTCACATTTCTGCTCTGAGGAGACGAGGAGGGATCTCTGAGGAGCCTCGAGCGAGGATGCACGAGAGCAGGAAGTGTTTTAAGGGCCGACACGCCCCCTCAGTGTTCATCAGATCGGACTGATCCGATTATTCACAACATTGCTGGAGTTTCATCCCAGAAGGCCCATCACAGATTGAAGTCAACTTTCTTTTCTTGATCTGTTATTGCCCTCAATTACTTATATGTATTAGTCAGAGAGAGCTGGAGAGACCAAAGACTTCTTACATCATGTGTTGTAACCTGAGTGTGGGCTTTGATGAGTTATGTCATTTTTTTTCCCCCCGAAACATTGAGCCTGATGAATTAATTGCAGTGTTCAAGAGAACCCATCATCACATTCTGCATGCAAATAATTCATAAATGGGTAGAAATCGGTCCTGCGTGTATAAAGCAGGACACAGAACAGTATAAATACTGTTGTGAAAGAGAGAGAGAGAACACCTCCACTCTGGCAGGGATGATAAAATGCACTAATTTGATAGGCCCATTATTATTATCCGGGCTGTTTCTGCCAAAGTTGAGTCAGGTATTTTAGCCAAACTTTGTGGGAACTTTTTAGTAGGACATCCCTTCATCCGTTCTCCACTCAGCCTAAAAAGCCTAATAGTCTTCTTAAACCGGCTCCTTTTCTTTGATTGTCCCTCCTTTCCTTCCTGGCCCCTCCTCCCTGTATTAAGTGAGCGCTGAGCTTTAGAACCAACATTAATGAATACATGCAGCTTGACCCAGTTCAGCTCCATGCATCGCTGCACACGGCACCGTCCATATGTTCAAACGCAGCAATTCCGGTAATAATCCCATCCCCAGTTTGGCTAATGATGGTAATAATTTCATGCCGTCTTTGCGTTACAACTGAGGAGGGTTACTGGCGTGCATTCTTTTTCTCCCCCAGCCAGAACCACAGCCTGTTTCACCCCCATGCTGGACCAGACCCACAGAGACCAGCTCTCAACAGGGTTCTTGATTTATGGGCCACTTTGCAAGAAGGGCCTGGGGGACGGCGCTCTCCTCGTCCTCCGATATTGAATCTCGGCCTTATTGCGTGAAAGCTTATTTGCATTGCGCCGTTAAGCTCTCACCGGTAACTGCAGCGCGTCGGCTCACCTTAGCGCTCGAGTTTGTTTTTGGAAGGGGCATCTTCGTGGGAAAAGAGGCCGGGAAGACTTTTTTTTTAGGCTTTTCACATTGATGTTTCTGCGCCTCTGCCTCTGAAATGTAGTTATGAACCCTTGAATCCAAATGCGGCACAGCCATCATTATCCTGAGCTTTGTGCATTCATCAATGATGAAAGCCGAAGTACAACCTCAACAAAACAAAGTCGGATGAATTGAGTGTAGCATTTCAGCAAATTGTCTGTCAGGAAAAAGAAGTTGTTTTTTTCTTCCTTCAAAGGCTTTTTGTTTTATTTTGTTCCTTTTGGCTGGTTTCGCTGCTTTTTTGGGCTCAAATTGATTCCTCCTCGTATTTGATTTGATTAATAAAATCGGCGAGATAAATGTTTCGCGGCCTTAATGGTTATAGCCGCTGTAGGGTAGGCGTTTATTACGTTGTGTTAATAATCTGACAATCCTCTTTCATTCCCTCTTAAATCAGCCCGTGGTTCTGCTGCTTAGACAACACAGTGTATTACACTCAAGTGGCAAACTACGCAAACTGCCAGGGAATCGTTCCTCATGTTTTTATTTAGGAATTTCATCTGACTTGTATTATGTTACTGTGTAATCTATAAAACAAAAGCGATGCTCTATATGTAGTACTAGAGGATCTGGACCATGCTGGATTATTTAAAGGCCAAACTATGGAGGACCGGAAATGACTTAAGTATAAATAAATAAATGCATATTTATACATTTATTTAAGCATTTATTTATTTATTCCTGTATTTATTTATACATTTATTTATTCCTGTATGTATTTATGCATTTATTTAAGCATGTACATTTATTTAAGCATTTATTTATTTATTCCTGTATTTATTCCTGCATTTATTTATTTATACTTAAGTCATTTCCGGTCCTCCATACAAACCACCCCAAAACAAAAAAAACATATCCAACTGAATCTTTCCCTCCTGTAAGAAATATGCAGTGTTCTTTCACTTCGTTAAAGTCAGAGCTCCTTGAAGAACTCCGACTTTGCCGCTCTCCAATGAGCTGCATTAGCATACTGTGGAGCTGGCTGGAGACTCGTCGGTTCGGCAGCAGATCAGCCTCAGCGTCGCAGATTTTAAATTTAGGCGTCGAGTAAAAATGTATGTTGGAGGTTTGTGCGTGAGCGAGATAAAGAGAGAAGCGCCTCAGCCCGTGAATATCTCTCCTGGCTGGCATCGGAAGCACGAGGCCTTTTTTTTCCCATTTTACTTGGCGTGTTTTCTCTGAAATGCACCTCCATAGTTAGACGTGGATAATGTGAGACTGCAGATAACCCTGCAGCACGCGTGTCATTCAGCAGCCACTGTAGCGGATCCTGTTCCAGACCTCTAGCTCTGGCCGCGTTGGAGAGCTTGACTGACACCTGCGGTACAGATCAACCCTGGGGGCGGGGCTTGAGTTGAACTGGCTCTCTGGGATTTGGCTGTTTTTAGTTATTATCGTGTAGCAGCAGCGGTTGTGCTTCGTGAAATCAGACGAAACCTCGGTGCTGTCCCGTCCGTGGTGGAAATGGATTGATGAAAGTCTTTGGCGTGCTAAACGGCGATATGGCAGAATCGTCGGCGTTAATTTGCCAGCGTGTGAATCATCGCTGAGCGGTTTTGCTATGAATCCATATACATCAGAGTTAATTTTAAATGCATCTCAGACAACGTAGCAGCTCGAGGTTCCATTGCAGCCGGGAGTGAAGAAACAACTCTTTGACAACCCTAATAATATCTGGCTGCGCTTTTTTCTTTAAAGATCCACATCTATATTCACACTGGGAGGGTACAGCAACACATTGGACTCATCTTTTAAAATCACGTCTTATTCTCGACCGCTAAAGAAACGGCCGGCCCGCTGAAATTCCGACGTTAATCAAACAAAATCCGGATAGTTTGCGCGCGGCTCTCCAGTTACTAGATTAATCCCCAGTTATTGGCTCCTCTGCTGCTTGGCACCATCTCATGATACTGCCTCTCATGGTTGCCTTCTCCTCACTCTCTATTCTCGTCCCCTTTTCTCTAGCCTTCATTCATCCCCTCGTCCTTCTTCCCCCCTCTTCCTCTCAGTGATTCCAGCAGGCTCTCTCTCTCTCTTGGTCTTCTTAGCCCTGGCCTTGAATAGCCAAAGAGAGAGAGCTCCGTTCATTTAATGTCATCCTTATTTCCCTGACAGCCAGGCAGGATAAAGAATCTAGTTAGCAGGCAGCTCAGGTAATGGGACTAAGTATTTGATGCGACTGCAAAGACAGTTTGGATATGTGTGTGTGTGTGTGTGTTTCTCCAAAAAAAGACCAAGATTAAGACATATCAGTTGTACATTGCATGTATTTGCCATATTTTCAGTCTCTGTCACTTCTACATCACTTACTAACAGCCCAATGACAAGCAGCTTGACGGCTGTTGTTTATTTGTTGAGCTCAACATTCCCATAGAAGATCTAGTGACTTCAGAGTTCATTAGTTTTGATTTGGTGTTTCTCAATTATAATTATATTCCATCAATTATAGGCTTTTAAACCATATTTAGACCATGATGTGCCACACAATATATCTTAACACTTAATTGAGTCTATAAGATGTCAGAATCATTATTTTTGTATCTAAAACAATCCTGTTAATAGCTCTTATTAGGAATGCTTTTTGCATCACCGTGGAATTAAACATGTTGCTGCTGGATTCATCAGCCGATTGTGCTGTTTTTGTTCTCACTGTTGCCAGGGAGCAGGTGGACTTAGTGCATATTTTGACACTAACTGAAGGAAAGGAACATTTATTCGAGGACATCTGCAGTTGTGTACCTGTCTGTCGATTTGTGCTTCAGTAGTGACCTCTACTCTCTCCGTCTCTTCTCTCTCGTGTGTCAAGAACATGGAGGCTCGTGGTTGCAGGGTTATTAGATAATCTGAAATGGAATAATTCAGTGAGGAGAGAGTGTGTGTGAGTGTGTGTGTGTCAGCCAAGAGTGTAAGGACTTGAAAAGTGTTCCTCACAAATAGAAATGTTAATAACTCCAAACCAAGCAGAGTACATATCAATTTCCCTACTGGATGTAGGAGCAAAGGGGCAGAGGGGCGACATGGGGAGAGGTGGGTGAGGGTGAGGGTGAGGGGGTGTAATGGCAGATGCAGTGGGGTGTAAATTCATCATGCAACTAAAGTGTCGCGATTCTAGTAGTTTTTTTTTTGTGAGTGTGATTCAAGGCATGGGACCCAGAATATCTAAGAGCTCAGATAAAAGCCAATAAGACGTCATTTCATAATTGTGACGCTGTTTGCAGGCAGGATGACGGGCAAAATGTCACATTTTTTTGCATCACTCGGTTCCATTGGACTTCCAAGGCACCCAGCTGACATGTTTACCAGCGGCCGTATCTGTTATCGCCTCTCGCTGTCGCTTCCCGTCGGTATCTGATGCCGCTTAACGTCCTCCTCCGATACCAACAGCCATCCAGAAAACGAGAGGGACTTGAAACGAGAGATCCGTATAAATCATCATCTGAATATCCACCTGGCGAGGCACTCGATCGGCAAAATTGTTTGCGAGTGGGAGAGGGAGAGGGAGAGGGAGATGCATTCCTCGGGGCCAACTCGGAGCCCCCGAGAGAGTTTTGAGAGAGTGCCCCATTTCTCTTGCTGAACCCTCCTCGAAAGTAATTGAATTTTGGATGAATCCGCTGAGGAGGAAACGCTGTCAGGGAGGAGAGAGAGAGAGAGAGAAAGTGGATGCTTGAGGAAAAAAACAATCAAAGGATGAGGGGCAGGTGACAGCACCTTTTGGATGAGCTTTTCTTTTAAAGGATGGCACCCTTTGAGATGCTTGACAGGATAAGCTTTCATTGTGCCATTGTTAAGGAAGGAGCACTTTTTTCTTCTGATTTCACATATATATATATATATTTATATTTTGGACATCTAGTATCCGTTGATTTGTTGAAGGGGGATAACTCTTTTTTTTTTTTGCCTGCTCTATTGTGTTCCCGATCATATCTCTGACAGTTAGACAGCTGCACTGAATCTTCCACTTCTCACTGGCTAATAACCATGTGCCAAGAAGTAAGACGATAGCAACAACAATACATTGACACCCTTTCCCTGATTACTGATAGCATATTGAGTGTTTTGACCTCGATAAGCCCTGAAGAAGCTCAATCCTTCAAACAGGTGGCCGTCTCCTGAAACACACTCCGCCGCCGGCGGGTTGCCGGGAATAGAAGATAAAGCACAAACGTAACCATGATATTTGGTGAAACATTGCAGGACAAATTGAGCAGTAAAGGAGCCCAATTAAATCACCGCAATGATTATTCAGACGCCCCTGCTGGCTACGAGCTTTCTGCACCTCCATCTTGATCAATCGGACTGTTTTCTCACATCTTTTCTTGCGAGCTGATTAACAGACTCAAGTCATCAGTATAATCAGTAGTTAAATTACACGCTGATGGAAGCGTGGCAGCTCTCCAGCCTCTAGCGTAGGGACGCGAGGAAGACTCCGACGAGGGCGGGAACGTTGAAGCTCGGCGTGCGCTGAGCCGACGCACTCGACACACCGTCTAAGTCTCGGTCGTTGAAAGCGTCTCGACTTCTCAGATGGGAAACCTGGAGCCACGTGAGGCACAAGCTCTGCAGTGGAGGTTGAAATCCAGCCAGAGCATCATCATCCTCATCATCATTATTGAATCGTTGCCCAACACAGGAACTGTTACGATGCCATTCATCTTTTTTTACTTCCATTTTCTTTTTTCCCTCAACAGCTGCAATTTAGCATTTGATTTGTCTATAGTGCTTCGCTTCATATACTTGTATTTCAATTATATTTATCATTCAAATCTCCACTTCTCCATTGGCACTAGAAGAGACACAACACTCAACTAACCTTTTTTTGGGGGGGGAAATTAAACTGAGATCAGTGTCCTTTGTGAAACTCACTTCCGGAGCTATTTTGCGCTCAGCGGCTGCACACAAGCTTAACGCAAAGCACTATGTCATGTTTTCATGTGTGATTCTTTAATATATTTAATCCCATAATCCACAATTCTCGCTCCCAGCACACGAGCAGGCACAATGTATGATCAGCGTACCCAACAGAACACGACTTAGTGTATTTACTCATCGGTAGACTTGGTATCAACAAAAAAACTAATTAGCTGCATCGCAAGAGCGTGTTGTTAACCTTCTCAGGGAGAAGAAGTGCTCGCTTTAATGTCTACCAGTCTGCAAACGGGAGGAAAACTGGTGTTGAAGACTAGCGCCCAACATGGGAACGTAATTAAAAAGATAAGATTGGCCTTTAGCTTTTTCTGAGGTGGCATTGGTTGCAGAAAGGCCCGACGACAATGGGTCCCTTTGACGAGGAGAACTCGGCAATGTCGCCATCTTTGGCCACGGGCCAGTTTTGAATGCCACTGCGAGTGTCTCAAGGGTTATTGTGGCTTTTCAGGGTTTCCCCTCAAAGGCTTTCTGATGCAGCCTGGTGGAATCTGTGTGAAGCATCTTTGTCGTGACTGAAATGCCAATGGACGCGCCCTTGTAGCCGACGTGGACGTCTTGTCGAGCCGCGGCAGAGATGCCGCTTTTGTATTGTAGCGAGGAGATAAATCGTCAAATAAAAATGATCATACAGTTATATGGAGGGTTCTAATGAGCGTTTTACTGATGAGTACTTTTAGCAAAAAAGTCGAAAAACTAAAGAGAAAAGACTAAAACTTCTGATTGGCTGCAGGGTGTGGCGCATTATTATCCAATAAAGCACATGATTCTAACCGTTGCTATTCATGACTGCTCATGGCTAACGCTAATGTTAGCTCTCACCTAGCATTCAACTAATATTCATCCAAAAGCTGGCAAAGAAACGTATTATTCAGAGATATTTTATGATATAAATGAACAATATACTGTATATATATCCAAACATTGGCACTGATATGGTATTACCTCTCCAACCTGGGCTGTTATGAGACATAACACATTGCCTCACATTATTTTTCAATAACTCTTTGTCTCGTCATAATTCAATGTTTACTTACATTTGTGAATGCAGAGAATAAAAACCTGTTGTGCCTGACCGACGCAGAAGTTTTGAAACCACAATTAAAGTCTGACAACTGAATCCGCCGATGTTATTGTTATTTTTACTGACACACTTTGTATAAATACATATTTAAGATCGTTCCTTAAATGTGTTTTTCTAAGGAATTGTTATCAAGATATTCATTTTTTATTAAACTACCTACGATTTTGTGTTATTCCTGTGATATCAAGGGAGTTGTCACGTTATTCCCGTCGTCTTTACCGTCTACATTTTTGGGAGCTGTTTTACCTGCCACTCTGGAGTGTATGACGCGCTGTATGTTGAGATGTGATCTCAGCGGGGACCTGATTATGTCACGTTGGTTGGGAGGAAAGTGGGATTAGTGTTGTGTATAGATGACAAAGCTGCAAAGCCAGGTTTGTCTTGATAGAGATGCATCTTGACATTTGTATCACCAACGGCCTCCCTCTGATTATACAGTAGCTCCCTTAAGAGCCGCTGGTATAAATAAAGCAGAGGCAGACCAACACCATGGGGAACGGAATTTGCACATCGGCGGGTTGGATTTTCTCCAGCTGACCTTAGGTCTCGTAAAAGTTCTGCAATTATTGGCTCACTTGCAGTTTTCTTATTTTAATTTGTTTTCAGCTTTGATGGAGCATCTCCTGCCAACATCCGTATATCTCTTCCTTCATTTTTTTTATGTTTCGGATGGATTTAGTGTATGTCTCAGTACAGAATAATAAATCAAGCTTTTGTTTCCTTGTAGGACTGGTAAAAAATGAAAGCTCCCATTCCTCTTCTGATCCTGCTTCATGCCGTTGTGGTCCATTGCCTGAAAGTGGTGTCGAAGAGAGGCTCAGGTAAGTCCGCTCTTTCTACCACTACTATTATATCTTCCTTCCTTTTTTGTTGTTTTAATGATGTTCCGGTTCAGAAAAAAACAACAAAATGTCAACAAATAGTACCTACTTTACTTTGGGTACCCCATACATTACCAGCTACAGCTACATTCATTCCAACAGGTTTGAGTCCTTGTCCAAGACGTCAATGCTCTTCTTTTTTTCCCTTTGAAAACACAAATCACGTGTCAGTCAACAGCATTGGGATCCTTACGGCCTTGTGCTGTTGCACGTGCTCAGATCGCCTTTGTCAGAATCGTCCACACCGTCTTCATTATCTGCAGCTGGAATCAGAATTGCAACGGTGCAGACGGGAGTTAATAACCTCCGGTTTTCAGCTTTGTTTTCCTTTTTAAATATGTGTTTCCATTCGCTTCCACGCAATCAATTGTTCCCACAAGAGCACGGTAATACCGAACACAGCCCGAGGGTGCAATGAACGCAGCCCCGGCTCGCTGGTGCTGCAGAGAGGAGGCGAACCATTAGCTCCTGCTTTCTGGATCCATGAAGCACTCGGCATCGAAGGATGCGGCTGTGGACTTTCGAGTTATAGCCACTAATAGCACACGACACTCTAGACAAAAAAATGATCACTTTCTATAAAGGGGGGGGTATCGCTGCAGGGAAACGGGACAATCCACATGGAACATCTCTTGCAGTCTTTTTATTTATTTAACATTATTTTGGTAGGGGGGGCGGTTTTATTTCATCCAGTGGCTGCTTGCGTCTGGGTTTTTCCCCCCATGCATATTAGACACAGGTGCAGGAATGGCCCAAAGCTCATCAAAAGCTGCTCTGCGTTTCCAGCAGAAGTCCCTACGGGCCATCTCATCGGACGCTTCGCGAGCCATTGCCCGGGGCGAGGATTTGAAACGTGTCCGCTGATAAATGAACACCCCATCCGAGCTAGACCTCCGTCCTTTGTTCCCTCTCTTCTAGCTTGTACGGCTTTATTAGAAGCCATGCTGGTTGTAAGTTAGAGCACCGCTGTAAACGGGATTCTGGGCAGTGAAAGCCAGTTTGAAATTGCATCGCTTTCATTTTTTTTATGGAATGGAAAGAAACAGCGGGGGCGAGGAGGTGAATATCCTCGTGTCGTATCGGGCGTGTTTCAAAAGAAACGCTTTTCAGGGTTCAGGGTTCTTTTTGTTTATGAGAGAACACTTAGCAATTTCATTTGCTCATATTTCTACTGCAGATTTCAGAGGGTTATTTAAAACATCTTTTGCAATGTAGCTTTCTCTGACCAACTGGGACTACTTACTGTATATGTAATATAATACACTGTGAAGGGCCACTTTATGCAGGGTCTGAACAATTTCAGCTTTGGTTGGGTCATGCAGCCGCAAAAGTTTTATTTGTAATGTATATTAAATAAATAAATACTGTGACATTGATTCCATTTCAATCAAACGCCATTATTTATGGATGATCTTCTCAGGAGCGTATCGGGATGAGTTGAATTTGATTAAACAAATCACTAATTTAATCTCCAATAAGACAAAGTGAGCTGCTCCAGACTCTGTAAACACGTAGCGTTTTTCACTCGTACCTTTTTGTTCAACAAAATTCAGTGTTGACGATCTTTGTAAGCGTCAGCCGACTAAAGGAAATGAAATGGCTTGATTGACTCCCTCAGGAACAATGAATCCACAATCTCTTTTGCTTTCCTTCTCACTGGGCTCTCTCACACACACACACACACACACATCAACTCCAGAAACCCCTGCACAATGCTGCATGCGCACTGCTATTATCTGTAGATGATTAAATTCAAAACACCCGTCTTTGAGTAATGCTTTCTCTGCATTTGTACTCGGGGTGGAACAGTGCAAAAACATACAATGCATATCTGCCATGCTAAGCCTCAGCATGCATACGCAGGAGAACATATCCATTTGTCCTCTGCTGTGGTTCCTCTTTGTTCGAATGCTGATATGGCCTGAACGGTTGGGCGAACAGAATAATTATGTATATTTGTGCTTAAAACAGCACATCAAGTCAGATGTTGGAGTAACCCCTCCCCCTCTTGGATGCTCTTACATTGTTGTGTACTGTCGGCGGTGTTGCATCCGCGATGTACAATTCATTCCAGCCGGCATGTTGCTTTATTGAGGCTGCTGTCCCGTGCAGAAATTGGTGTTCACGAATCCGATTCGGACAAATGGATGTCGACAGAATCTCTTCGCTCCTCGCCGGCCCCCCCCTCGCCCCCCTGAGACGTTTGCTTCTGTCGTACGATATTGTAACTGGCGCCGCCCGCATGTGCTTTTTTTTTGTTTGACTGTTATTGCTGCGCGTGTGCAGAATAATGTCACAGAAATGCATCCGTAAAATCCAAAAGAACAGAACGTGGTTTTAATCGTGGGGCGCTGTTTACGGCGGGGACTGCTTGTAAATCAGTGTCCAGTAGCTGCTTGAGGTCAGAATGCACACAGACTGGTGTAAGGATTAGAGAAGTGGGCATGTCGGAAAATCTGGGAGGGTAAGAATCTCACTATTGACTTCTATCTTTCTGCAGAGCAACTATGCTAACGTGGTTTGAATGTACTGCGTAAGAAGTAGCTGGATATTAAAACAAGTGATAAGGAAATCTGTTTGGTCAATTCTGAATACTCAAAAGGGAGTTATCCTCCATCTATCCTCCATTTGAGTGATCCATGGACAAAGACAAGCTTTGTTGTTCTATTTCTGTTGCACTTGCTATTCTTGGTTATTAAAAAAAAAAGAAAGATGTCCTCAGTTGCCGTTATTGCCTTCAACACAGAATCAGCTCCCTTGTTGGCCACTTGTGCCGAACTATACACGAGATGCTCGGGAGGGATCGTGCGTGAAACCCTGAAAGGACCCGCTTGGTTACTCGCTGCACTAAAAAGAGCCGAGTCGTCGTCTTTCTGTGCACGACACGGCTGCATTTAATTTGCTGTGAAATAGAACTCGAGAGTTCATGTAAGGTCTCGTTGGGCTCTCTGAAGTAATAAATATGCATTTATTCTTTTTCTCACACGGATGCAATCGGAGGGTACCGATGGTGATCTGAATGCAGAGCATTTCCTAAACGCCGGCGTAGTCGCCCTCTCGTTATCTTCGGCGTGCCGTTACTCCAACGCAGCTTCCGGTGCTTCACCGCCATCTTATCCCAAAGAGATTCACTAGAAGAGTTTTTATGGCGCATCAGTTGACTTTTTCTTCACAGGAACCACACAAAGGCCAACATTTAAACTCTCCAATGCACCGCCTTTCTTTTGGGTTCGGCTGAAACGTCCATTATGTTCAGTGAATTTCCTCCGAGTCTCCCCATTTTTTTTTTTACCATTCCTCTGATTTGTAAGGAAACAAAAATATTGTGTTTTGTGTCCCAAACCAACACAGCGGTTCTGAACCCGCTCTAAAATGGGCTGTCAAGAGTTTATTCCTTATTGTTCATGGTTGATTTCTAATGAGGCAAACCGGGGACAGCCAGCAGCCGTTTACCCCCGTGGACACTGCAGGGACAATAGCTCAGTTTATTCTGAACAATCACTTGTCACTTTTCTCTTCCCCAAACCTCTTTTCAGCTTTTTGTTCCACCAATCGGTCGCCTCAGCATTTTAAAGTTTAACTTGCCGCAGTGCTGGAAACATTTCTGTTTAATATTCCTGAAAAGTCAGCCCTTAACAAAACTGAGAGCTGGCCCGCGTTCCCCGTGTGGAAACACTGATGACAGTTGTAGATTCACAATCATATTCCTTGACATTGATTGAGACAGATTTAGCCTCCCTCCTCCCTTCTGCCGTGCACTCATTAGTCCCCATTTCTTCGCCCGACATTGATGAGTCCCCAGACAAATGATGCTTACCTTTCCACCGTCTCCCAGTGGCTCCAGCAATGCATTACCCACCACCCTCGCCCCGAGTAAATTCATCATTCTGTTATCCGTGCATATGTGTAAAAAAAAAAGCTGGTTTCCTACGTGTGTTCCCATCTGGAAATGGAAAACAGCACCCTGTGTCGGCTCCTAGTTTCTATTAAGGATGGTCCGAGGGCTCCGGCGTGTCACCCTGATGAAGAGTAGCTGTAAATAAAAGCCGCCACTGCAACAAGGCCTTGGTTCCCATTAGAGAGCAGCCGCTCATCATCCGTCTCGCCCCGTGTATTTATCTACTGCCGCTACAGTAGGTCCACAGCAGATATTCTTCCCCTCACTTTTTCGCTCTTGCAGGAGGAAGAACCAAGGACAGCCTGACAGTCGTGTTCAATTTACAGTCTTTACACCCGGAGCAGCGCTCAAGTCTGGGAGGATGTCAGCATTAATATGTCAGTTAAAGGATAGGATCTTCCCCCCCACACACACACAGTAATGGGGCTACTCGCAATTTGGCCAATAATAAGGCTTCTCCTAATTGGACGAGACAGTGATTCCTAACGGGGCACGTCAGTGCGCTGCACAAATTCAATTACGGCGAGCCATTTGACTTTGTAATTGATATTTAAGGACGTTAAATATGGCAGGACGCTATCGGCAAGAACTTTGAGGGAGGGAAGGTGCACGTTATTTTGTTTTACGAGCGGAAACGACTGAATGACAAATTTATCTCCATTCCGAAAGCAATGAAAACAAAATTGCGTTGATATGAGTCATGAGGGTCCATCAGATGGACTGCACACCGCTTGAGGTTGTCAGTGGGATGTCGGCCCGAAAGGATGTTCACAGAGATATCCCCCAAACAAATCCAAGAAACCTCAGCAGGTATTGAAAACTTGAAATCCAAGATCCTCTCTCTCACTCTCTCGCTCGCTCTGTCGCTCTCTCTGTCTCTCTCTCGCTCTTTCTGTCTGTCTCTCTCTCTCTCGCTCTGTCTGTCTGTCTCTCTCGCTCTGTCTGTCTCTCTCTCTCGCTCTGTCTGTCTGTCTCTCTCTCTCTCGCTCTGTCTGTCTGTCTCTCTCGCTCTGTCTGTCTCTCTCTCTCGCTCTGTCTGTCTGTCTCTCTCTCTCTCACTCTGTCTGTCTGTCTCTCTCTCTCTCGCTCTGTCTGTCTGTCTCTCTCTCTCACTCTGTCTGTCTGTCTCTCTCTCTCTCACTCTGTCTGTCTGTCTCTCTCTCTCTCGCTCTGTCTGTCTGTCTCTCTCGCTCTGTCTGTCTCTCTCTCTCGCTCTGTCTGTCTGTCTCTCTCTCTCTCACTCTGTCTGTCTGTCTCTCTCTCTCTCGCTCTGTCTGTCTGTCTCTCTCTCTCACTCTGTCTGTCTGTCTCTCTCTCTCTCACTCTGTCTGTCTCTCTCTCTCTCGCTCTGTCTGTCTCTCTCTCTCTCGCTCTGTCTGTCTCTCTCTCTGTCTGTCTGTCTCTCTCTCTCTCGCTCTGTCTCTCTCTCTCTCTCTCGCTCTGTCTGTCTGTCTGTCTCTCTCTCTCGCTCTGTCTGTCTCTCTCTCTCGCTCTGTCTCTCTCGGTCGCTCTCTCTCTCTCTCACTCTGTCTGTCTCTCTCTCTCGCTCTGTCTGTCTCTCTCTCGCTCTGTCTGTCTCTCTCTCTCTCGCTCTGTCTGTCTGTCTCTCTATCTCTCTCTCTCTCGCTCTGTCTGTCTCTCTCTCTCTCTCTCGCTCTGTCTGTCTGTCTCTCTCTCGCTCTGTCTGTCTGTCTCTCTCTCACTCTGTCTGTCTCTCTCTCTCTGTCTCTCTCGCTCTGTCTGTCTCTCTCTCTCGCTCTGTCTGTCTCTCGCTCTGTCTGTCTCTCTCTCTCGCTCTGTCTGTCTCTCGCTCTGTCTGTCTCTCTCTCTCTCGCTCTGTCTCTCTCTCACTCTGTCTCTCTCTCGCTCTGTCTGTCTGTCTCTCTCTCTCTCTCTCTCTCGCTCTGTCTGTCTGTCTCTCTGCCTCTCTCTCACTCTGTCTGTCTCTCTCTCTCTCTCTCTCTCTCTCTCTGTCTCTCTCGCTCTGTCTGTCTGTCTCTCTCTCTCGCTCTGTCTGTCTGTCTCTCTGTCTCTCTCTCACTCTGTCTGTCTCTCTCTCTCTGTCTCTCTCGCTCTGTCTGTCTTTCTGTCATTCTCTTTCTGTCTCTCCTTCTGTCTCTCCTTCTGACTCTCTCTCTCTCATCACACACACCCCCCCCCCCCCCCCCCCCCCCCCCCCCCCCCACACACACACACACACACACACACACCGAGAGGCCTGCGGTTCATCTCCCCTCGGTCAATACCACATACCTGCCACAAACGTTGAATGATTGCCTCCACCGCGCGGCCCGTTCATCGCGGGGGAGATTGATCACACACATGCTATTAGAAATGAAATGCCTTGCCACATGGAGTTGTTTTCCATCCCGCTGCTCGGAGCGCGAGAGAGAGAACCCAACAAGTGTGCCAGATATGGGCCTCTTGACAACCGGGGTTACTCTGGCTATGCGTTCCAGGTCGGGGACACGTGCCGCAGTCCTACGTGGGAGATGGATGACGACCAGTCGCCTGATTTATGAGCGGAATAGTGTCTCCGTGACCCGTTTCCTGACCTGTAATAATGTTACAACTCCACAGAAATTGAGAAAAAAATGCCGGGGGAAAGGATGTCGAGGGCTGCCAGCTCAGCGGGGGGGACGTGGCGTGGAGCTGTAGGTTGAGGCGCATAGAGCTCAAGTGTGCCGCCGGTGCTTCTGTGTGTGTGTGTGTGTGTGTGTGTGTCAAAGACGCATCCGATTACATCTTTATTTATTTGGGTTTCAGACATCAGCTGTGGAAGATGTCACCCAGAGGCCGTCCCACGCCCATGGGCTGGTTTGGATTTGGGTTTACTGAAATCCAGATTTGGGAAATGAGCTGTCAGTGTGGGTGGAGCTAATGGGGTCGGACACATGCCAATCAAGCAGTGTTTTTGATCGCATTTTTATTTTGCAGCATCCTAGAATGTGCAAAAAAGGATTTAGCTTCACACGCTGCTCTATCTGAGAAGTCACCAATGTGAAGAAAGGGCCTCCTTCACACAAGGATGCAACCAAACGCACAATGTTGTACTTTTTTTCCAGGCGGCTTTCAAGTGTGACATTCGGCCTGTCCCTCTTTAAAGCGTTTTAGATGCAGCGCTGAATGTCTAATCTTTTGGCCATAGGTGTTTAAAGGCTATACAATGGAGCAGGGTCAAGATGTGACATGTATACAAATGCTTTTAGTGGAAACCCTTCACTTTTCTCACCACGGTCTTGGAACCGCAACTGTCTGCAGGCGTTCGACATTGAACACAATACGGCGCATTATCTCCAGTTTAATATTCCTCTCTGAAAGATAATATGTTCATTTCAGGCTCCCTTTGCAAATTATACAGCCCACTTTAACAGCTGGGGCGTTCGGTACCAATTTGAGAGATTATATGTGTGGCTGATAATGAGCTTTAGTCCGAAAGAGGATTTAAACATGGAGAAGGCTGGCCGCTGCTTAATTTAAGAATATCTGGCTCTCAGGTTTAAGGAAGGGGACTTTAGTGGGAGTAGAAAAAGAGAGAGAACGGTGTCAAAGAAAAGTAAATAAGTCACATTTATAATGAGGTAAGAGGCAATTTGGACAGAAACAGTAATGGTCGGTTTAGCAATCTTCACACAATTCTTACGCCGTTTATGTTGATGTCTTATTTCTTTTGTCACAACCGAGAGGCGCGGTTCGCTGTCTTTAGGCTCCTCTCTCAAATTAAAGCGCTCCCTCACTTTTAAACGGCTCCGCTGTCCCTTCTGGTCCCTTCGCCGCCTCGCCCGCCTTTTCCTGCTTCACCCAGCGTCTCTCCTCCACCTCCTGCGCATTCGAGGTGATAGTTATTGCCGCCATTGATTGGCGACTCTCTCCTGAAGGCCAGACAGTATCACTGGGGAGTCGGATGGATGTCTGCCTGAATAATTAAAGCGATGCGCTAATTCTTATTCCCATAATCGTTATTGTCATCATTATATTTTAACTGGTTTAAGCCGAGAGCCTGTTTTTATTTTTTTTACCAAAAGCCAGCAGCTGTGAAAATACTCGCCCTCCTAATATGTTTGCTGGAGACCGGATCCTAATGTCACACACCTGCAGTACCTGTTGAGTGGAGGGCGATCGGGCTCAAGGAGAGCTCATATCCTTACCTGATGAAAAGCTCTGTCTTGAGTAGACCCTCCTGCTGTTATAAAAATACAAGTATTCAGAAATCAGACAAACTGGTAATTTGATTTCCACTAGTTTCAGCCCCGGCAATCTCCGAGACATTCGATTATTTTTTATTTTCCAGGGTTGCGACTCTCGGAGGGAGCACATTGGTCTTCTATTGATTGCGGCTCTAACTTTGTTTCGGACTGATGCAACTCAGTTAGGCTTGATTTCTGAGGGGAGTTCATTGATTTGCATGGCAACACTGTCTCTTGTCATTTTCCGACTTTATCAGCCTCTATAATTAGCTTCATGCTTCACCTGCTGCTTTTCAACTCATGCGTCCGGGATTCTAAAAACATAACCAGCCTGAAGATGAAAAAAAACATGTCCGTGAACATTGCTGGTGTGCAGAATATAAATGTTTCTCTTCTTTTTCTTAGAAAGAGCATAAATTAGCTTCTTAGCCATCTGTGTTCAACAGAATGCATTGTATAACCAATGACTCATAGCTATCCTTCTTTTTGATTGAGGTTTTCATCTTTTCTTTACACATATAGGTATAGTTACTATGTGGCGTATTGTTTCCATGAGAACATATATGAATGAATAAATAAACATATAGAGGAGGCGGGTTGAAAGATGAGTAAATGAATTATACAATACTCTGCAGGCATGTGGATTAAAGACACAATATCATTCACTTGTGAAAAAGCGTGTTAAGAGGTCACCTCATACCTAGTATCTCAAACCGCCTGTCAAAAAGCTACAAACAGCCCCTTCATCATCATCTTCATCCTCTCAGACAAGGGTCACGTGCCGAGATGTGGCCTCTGACTCTGATTAACTTCTTCCAGTGTAGTAGCGAGTTCTCAAAGCTTCTTCCGAGTGTCTCCGTCTGTCACATGACCCTCGCGCTCACCAGGTTACCAAGCGTACATTGGGCCTGTGTATCATTTCACGTCATTTTTTCCATCCACCTCCACCCACACACACACACACACACACATGACCCCGTAAACCAATCATTTGCTTGTTAGGATTCGACTGCGAAAATTCAGACGACGAGGAAATGTCACCGGATGGGAAGTTTGTGGCCTTTTCCTTGCCTTCAGTGTCGCCCACCGTGAAAAGAAGGATTGCGATTTTTAATTAGCCCGGCGCCGCACAATGAGCCCGCGGTCACTTGGAGAGGTTTTGTGAATGCGGGAAGCCTCCCTATACGACGTCGCATTTGATGAGGCTGTCAAGCTCTCTCTCTCTCAGCATGCGGCCTTTTTTCAATGCGCCTTTTATGGGAAAGTTTGAACACATCCTTTCTAACTGTGTTCATTCCCTGTTCACAGTCTCTCTGTCGCTCATTGACAGCTACGAACAAAAAACACTGCTCTCTTGTTCCCTTTGTACATTTTCCTTTTTCCGTACATTCTTTTTTTAGTCAAACTGGGATTGGTCAAAGCACAATCAACCTATTTTCGCAACAAGCGGAGGCACAGTGAATCCTCTCAGGTCTCGTGGGAGTCCCGCCAAGTTTGGGGCTTTTCAGTTTTTCCCCCCTTTTCTTTTTGCGAGGGAGAAAGGATGTAAGCTTGCTTGCCGAGGAGTGCGCTTTTGTTGGTTGCAGGAGACTGACGCACTGCAGGAGTTCTGGAAACCAACCAGGTTGACTCTATTCTCCAGGCCCTGGCTGCTTTTCTCACCACTGTTCAGCAGATACAGGCGGGTCCCATTCAGATCCTGCTGCTTAGCATTTTTATTGTAATTAGCCAAGAATCGCCTTGTATTCCCTCCACAAGAAAAGTATGCCATTTTATCCAAAGCCAAATTACCTATCGTTTAGGGAGGGGAATGCTACTTTAATTAAGATGCAACGAATTTGCTTTTAAAAATCCACTCGGATTTCCTGCTCAAATATTCCCTGTTAGCATGCCTTGTAATTTCATTTGGCACGATTTACAGTGAAGTTCCGTCGCATATTTCCCTGCCATGTTTATTGCTTGCGTTTGATGGTTGAAATATTTAAGACCCCTAATTTACGATCCTCCGGGGGCCCAAAAAATAGTAGAAAGGTGGCAGTTGATTTCCCTGCAGTGCAATGATCGATAAATTCTACATATTAATTAAGTTCCACTGTCATCTCCGAGGCTTCTCCCAGGGATAAGCCTCCCTCCGGTCTCTTATGAGCCAATCACAGCGCAGCATCTCTGCGTCCATGAAACCCACATATGTACAGAGGTGCTGCATTAGGAGTGTGTGTTTGTCTCCCTGAGGGGGAAAGGAGGAGGGGGGCACCATCATCTGTCATTTACAAGAAGTGTCTTTCATTTATTTCTTTTTATATGACGTAAAGTGGCAGCCCTGTAAATGTGGAAAGTTCTCAGCTGTGGGTCAAACAGCAATGAAATGCTTTTACAGCCCCGGCTGGCCTTCAGAAACGATTAGATTCTATTAACCTGTGGAACGTAAATAAGATGGATCGAGAACATGGCAGATTCCAGTCCTGAAAAGAGAGGAGACTGTCATCACAGAACAAGACGAGCACTGTAGATGTTGCCCTCGTTGTGACATCCGAGCTCTGTTAGCATCTCCGTTAGCATCTCCCGCTAACGGAGAGGCAGTACAGATGTTCGTAGGCGTTGCGTCTCTGTGTGCCGCCAGTAGCCAAGCAACGCGGCACACCGCGACCTCGCCATCCCCGAGTGTTCGCGCCTTCTCAGCACATTCTCTCACACAATCGCACCGCTCCAAAAACAAGATTAGAAATTCTCATCTCTCCGCAACCTTTGCCTGTTCAGCTCCGCTCAACCTCTCACGGAAGCCCCCCACCGTACACCCCCCTCCGTATATCATTCGACATCAAAAACACTTAAAATAAATTGCTGTATAAAAATGCAATGTTCAGGCAGCCAATTAAGTTTGATTCTTGAAGTGCTAGCTTCTGAGCGTGTGTAATGAGGCCCGTAGCTTAACTGTGAAGTCTGCTAGCTGCTGTTTGACAAAGTAGGTTTTGTTTATTTATTTTTTGAGGGTTTGTTTTTTCATTCTCATAGAGCCTAATGAGTGGTGAAGATGCTATCGCTTCCCATCAATAAATCAGATGATGGAAGAGCTACCGATTAAATAGCTTGATGAATGATTAACGCCACTGTTGCAAGGGCGCTGACCTTACAATTTTCTCCGCACCTGCAAAGACAATTAATTAAAAGCGACCTCGGTGATTATTTATAGGCAATCATTAAGCTGTTGAGTTTACGTGCAATCTATGGCTTATTTGCTCGTCCAATGAAAACCCATCCGGCAAAACAGCTGGGAAAAGGACCTCGGAGAAAAGCCTTTTTTGGTTGTTGACGAGTTGGTGAGTCGTACCACCCAGTTCCAGCCCTGAACCAGTGTCCAAATCCCATTCCAACACCTTTCATTTGCTGCGCTTTGAAATTCAAATATGGCCTGATTAAAATGTTTAATGTGCATGCCACCCTCGGCGATTACAAAAATGTAGCCATTTAAAAGGCCTCCTTTTGCTGCTCGCAACGCTCTCTAAAGGCTCTCTGTCGCCTTTTTGTGCACTGAGTGCCTGGTCTTGAAAAACACAAGGACAGCTCAGGATTATGGTTCTGTATGTGTCTTTCATAGCCTTTAATATGCAAATAGGAGATTAGTTTTGGAAGGAAACTGTTTGGCACGGGTGTTATTTCAACCAGGAGGGTAATGCTAAACATTCACCATACCTTTTTTTCTCCTCCTTTTCTTCGTTCTCTGAATCCGACTTTTTCAGCAAGAAACGACATCCATCATGTAGCCTTTGGCAATAAGTGTTAATAAATCACAGCTGCTGTACGCATGCAAAATACAAGGCTTTAGCAACACGACTGGATGTTATTAATTTACGTCAAAAGCATGCGTCAGTATTTCATTTAAAGCCACATGACACAATTTAAATGACCCTCTCGTTATGGCTCAGGCACATCAAACAAAATAAGAAAACGACATCTCTGCATTTCATAGCAAAAGCCAAATGCAGCCGGGTAAATGATTTTGGTATTACACTGTCAGAAAACCATTTCCAATGTGCCATGGGAAGCAATTCCAGCATTTCTTTTGATCTCCAGCGCGGAGGGGAGGGGGAAGGATTAAAAAACATTTCACATCATGGAATTGTCATCCCGGGCATTTAAAGCTATACAATGCGCATGCAATGTCAACATCTATAATTGAGTGATTTAAATGACCTATTTTCTCTTTGTCGCGTGTGGGCTACCTCCGTCGGGACGTTTAACCCCTTTCCAAGTGTGCTTCGGGGTGACTGATGATTGACCAAAAGCACCCATCTAGATCGCCATCGAGAGGTCGCCGCTCCTCAGCCTCCTCCAGGCACGCTTGTTAAGTGACCCTAAACGCTGCTCACCCATGAGGACAGGAGATCAAGTGGCCACGGCACTCTGGGCTGCAGAATACAAATATACTGTAGTCGCATGCTGACACACACGCCACGCTTTCCAAAGCAAAGACCGCCAAGTCCACTATTTGTTCATTCTCAAACGAGTAAGTCAATTGAATTAGGATTGAAGGCTCCCCACATTTACTGAGTTAGCATTTCAGCTACACACACACACACACACCTATGTTGTTTGTAGTATTGATTCCGTCACACACATACACGTCAGACAGTGAGGCGCGGATTATCCAATCACACGGCCATGCTGAACGTGTACAATTGATCAGTGCATTGATGAGTACATTGGCTGGCTGACGACCCAGTGGGGCTTCATGGATCCTTTGACGGGCTCAAAGGGGGCGGGGTTCGGGATCATTCACTGTGGGGTAAAGGAAGTGGAGAAATCTGCAGAATGGAGTCACCAAATTGATGGGATTTAACCAACAAATCAGCGCGCCGAATCTATAATGGGAACAATGAAGCACCTGAAACACTCGTCCGCGGTGGACTGTTTGGGCCACTGGAGAACTGGCTGTCAGGATCGCAGGTTTTAAATGTAATTTAGACGGGACGAGCGCTCCGGCAATGACCTTGAGCGATCGGCGCCATTGTTTATCATTGCTAACTTCAAGCCAAGACATGGCAATTATCTATTTTTTTGCTTTTCACACGCCGTTCCCTCCTAATGTGTTGGTGTGTGTGGACCTTTTTCCCACAGGAGGTTGTTTTTGTGTACATCCAGCCTTAAAGACATACGGACAAAGGACATTCTTTGATGTCTTTTATGTCCGTCTTTGCTAGCAGAGGAAAAGGCTCCGTTTTATATGCCCCTTGACCTCTTTCGGGCCTCCAGAATGGAGTCGCTGTGTGTGCCCGAGCACCGTAATTGCGTTGACAGCTCAGTGTCTCGCCTCTTGCTCACATGCATGACATCCAGCTCTTCGACCGAGGCTGCAGAAGGTATCGGCACTTGAAGCGAATGTTTAAACAAGTGATCATGGGCGCCTCCGCACTGTTGACTCTAGCGAACGCTTTTTGAGTATTTGCATTTTTATTGTCGAGATGCAAATGCCTCCCAAACCAACAGCTGATGAAATGCGGCTCGGAATTAATGAATAGATTCTAATGGACACTGCAGGAACGCGTTTGTTCATTTTCCGTCGGGCGTCACACGTGCGTGCGTGTGGTTTTTAATGAAGCTGAATGAATTTGCGCATCGGCGATTATGTCGAATATGCTCTCTCTGTTGTGTGGTGCCAACCGTTTAAACAAGGCTGTGTAGGTGATGGGATGTGGGAGGGGAGGAAGGGCAAAGGGAGACAAAGGCAAAGTGGAAAGCACGCAAGGCCGGGCTTCATGAATTCATTTCCCCTCTCTCCTGTGTCAGGGGGACCTCGTCTGAACCCATTACGGCGGTAACAAGGTGACAGCGAGCGGGCTTGCGACGGGTTCTGGCCTCCGGAGCTGTCTGGCTGGCCGTCTATGTTAATTAAGGGAGGGAATGAAAGTGTGAGAAACGGGGACGCCGTTAGACGAAAGACATTTAACTCGATGGTCTGAAAGAGGACAAGAGTTTTACTCTTTTTTTTCTTTTCTTAAACAAGTTTTGCAGCTTCGAGCTGGAGCTGAAAAGATAGCGAGTCATGCGGAGACCCCGATTCAAATAGGTAGGTGAGACTTACAAATCTCCCCACAGGCACTCAGCAGACCATGAATTATAGAGACCCTTCATGTTGAATTCTTTAAAGATAGAAACATCGGCGGCGTCCTCCTGAAATAATGTCCTCTCTCAACCTCGCGGATGGACAAACTCAAAGTGTTTTTTTATTTTTCGTGCATGTTTGTCAAATGGAAAGCCTCTCGTCTCCCCTCCGTCTGTGGGAAAAGGGCCGTCATCTCTCCGCGAGGGAATTGGCATTGGCGGAGTTCACTGGGAGAGCGTTTTTTAGTGCAAAGTAAGTGGGCGATCAGGAGATGTCATCAATTCCAATGCATGCCAGTTGCCAGGGAAACAGAAGTAGAGAGGCTTTTCTCAAGGATCCTGTTTAGAATGTGCAGAGAAAGAGAGAGAGAGAGAGAGAGAGAGAGGTGTTGTGGACAATTGTCCATCTTTTCATGCATTCTTTATTTTTCCTCTTGGAAGTGGACACTATGTGGGTGACTATGCATGATTTGTTTGAAGTGAAAAGTTCAGTTTCTATTAACCAAGCAACAGTCTTGGAAGACATGGAACTATGCAGCTCACAAACCTCCAATTTACCCAAAGGCATCATTTTTATGGTACAGTTGAATTAGCTAACTCTGCCAATATCTCCTTAATATTTAAAGCAGAGGTGAAACATTTTAGATAGAGTATGAATGTAATGGCGCAATTTGTTAATCCTAATAAGCACTTATTTGAGACACATTTATACACATTGGTATTAAGGTGTTCTACCTCCTTTAAACGGATAAAATAGCAGCCATTCTTTTATTGGTAAGTGCCTGGAATCCATCCCGCCACCCGACGTGGCCTCCGTCTGCACAAGTGGCCGAAGCTGTGGCCGAGCTTGGCACGACCGCACAACAGTTGCGTGATGGAGTAGCCCTTCTCCAGTGGTAATCTCCCAGCAGACAGGCCCTAAACGGGAAAGGGCTCAGCAGATAGGAGCCCTGTGTAATTCCTGTTAATTACTGTCCATGAGGCGATAAGACCTGGTTGGAGAGGCTGAGAGACGAGATAAGGAGGATCAGGGATTCACCTGAGGGGTTTTCCGCCCCATGGGCAAAAACAGTCCAGTTATCCAGTAATAGTCTCGAGTTTGAAGCCGTCCTGAAGTGGTTGTTCTTCACTTTCTGAACTACTGGAACAGAATGGAATTGTTTTGACACCCATTTAAGTGCAGCGGCACTTGGGTGAACTGGAATAGTCACAATGTTTCCTTTCAGGGTTGCAATCCCAGCGTGAATTCCCAATAAGGTGGAACAATGCAATGTGATGGACTAGTGTTTCCATTGCGTGGATATTCTTAAATGTGTAGCATCCAATAATGTAATAATAACCCGAAAATGTCGGAGATGTAATACAAACCTGATGATATAATTACAATCATGTAGTATGTTCTGACTCATATTTAAAAAAAACACTTTTTTAAATGCCGTATTAAACTATTCAGTGATTATTATATTTTCAGAAAGTTATTACAGTGCAAGAAAATGGCCTCGTCAAAAGAAGATATGCCAAATATGGCCTTTTTTTTAGCATTCTTTCACGAATTTCAACTCAAGGTCCTCTTTTGAAGCCCTTGAGTTTATCACATGGTCTTCACTCGCAGATCTCAGTTGCTGGGACTTTTTTTTTAACCACTTGTAGCTGAAAATTTGACTCAATCTGCTATTGACAGAAATGTTTTTATTAATGTGCACTGTGCCCTTATTAAATAAACCATTTGAAACATTGAACACCACGCAGTCAAAAGCTCCAGACTAAGCTCGTAAGTGGACCTTGAGTTTGTATTGTTTGGTCCGAGCGGTCAACGTCTCTTCATCAACTTTATTTCTAGGTTATAAACGGCGTTGCTAATTCCAAAAGAGCACATCAACCGGCGTATGGAAACACTCTTAAAGTGCACTTGAGTAAAGACCATTGATGCCGCAGCAAATATTCACAGCATGACTTGAGGGATTTCCTTTTAAGAATAGTTCAAAGCAATTCACCAAAAAACATGAGCCCTGTGAGACCCAATTCATTTCTTTTGCCACATTCCAATCCCCCATTAGCATGCGCCGGGGATGAATCTCACAAGTTGTCAGTCACCTCCGTTCTACTGTGAAATCGGACCAAATCCCCGTCGCTGTTTGTCTGCGTTCTGCTGCAGAGGAGACCTCCGACCCGATAACAAACAGGCCTTTCACGCGCCCACAGAAAGGAACCAGTGATTTGTGGTACTGTAGTCTGCGGAGTGGGAGGCTGATGAGAGAGGACACTGTGCGGTTCTTTGACGGAAGTGAACGCTGCGTGGCAAAAGCGGAGCGGCTCTTCGGGGCTCCGACTGGGGATGCATGAGCTCATGTTTGAGGAACGAGGCTAGCTGTCCAAACACATTACTGTAATACGACCTGGGAGGAGGAGGATGAGGAGGAGGGGGGGGGGGGGGGGGGGGGGTCCTGTGTATCTGCGTGTTGACCTTGTTCTTTATTAAGTTCTTGCATCACTCTCTGGGGTGTTCGATGCCGGTGGTCTGCCTCTAAACTCCTCATTTCCTACTTTTCCGCTATAATTCTCCCTTCTTTGTTCCCGCTTATTAAACAGCTCGGCAAAGGAGTTGCGGTTTCTTCACTCGGCAGCTCGTCATTAGCAGCCGAAACATATTTCGCTCGTGTAATACACGGAACACCAAGATACTAATTACCTTTCAGTCACCAATAAGGCCTCTTCCTCCCCCCTTACTCCGTCATTGAACGGCCGCTGCTGTAAAGAGTCTGTTTCAGACGCGTCTATACAAATCACATGTAATATGACAACCATTCATCAGTTTGATAAATGATTATCAAAGAGAGCGACTGGGAATATGCAAATGTCAGCGCTTAGACATCACACTGCACCTCTCTCTGGGTGATTACAGAAAACACGCAAACATGAAATGTCACATTTAGGAATAACTCGGTTTTTTACGACACAGGGGGACATTTATTTCTCTCTTCTTTTTTTTTAAACACACTGAAACCGCACCAAAGGATCTGGCACATTTCTTTCTCCAGCTGAAATGGCGGTAAATGCTCATAATTTCCAGCTCTTCTGTCTTCAATGGTCTCTCACTTCATCATATACCGCGATTAAATTAGTCAAGTCTGTGCCTAATGGACCTCCTATTGTTCCAGATATTAGACAACACAGACAATTTGACATGGCCCACTTGTCTTTTCCAATCTAAAATGCGTCGTGCGATGACTTCCAGAACCCTTTGATGAGTCATTGTCCACAGATTTTGTGTGATACTGCAGAACAAAAGCATATTATTTGGTGTACTTCCGATCAAGGGCCAGCCACAAGTATTCCTGATATTCAAGATATGAGTCTGCGTCCAACTTTTGGGAATTTTGGTCACAGTGGGCGTTGACTGTTGTGCACAAAGCCCCGATCTCAACCCCATCAGGCGTCTCCGGAATGCCGACTGCGGGCCAGAAGTTCTCACCCGACATCATTGGTCGACCTCACTCTGTATTTGTGGCAGTGATGCGCCAAACATCCCGAGGCAAAGGCTTTGGATCCGAATACAATGCATAGTTCAAAGATTTATACCAGCTGTCCACAGTTAAACTGAAACAAACCCCCTTTCCCTCGCCTTTCCCTCAACCCTTCAGAATAAAGGCGGTGTGTTGAGGGCGAAGATAAGCCGGCAGAGGGATGCTAGTGGGCGGGGTCAGTTTGCAGGAGGAGATGTGTGCAGAGGATGCAAGGATGCATTCTGAGGGAGCAAGGACAGCGAGGAAGGACGGTCCAGTGACTTCCCTTCCCGCCCGATAAAGCCATCATGGACCCAGTTTCCTCCGAGCAGATTGGTAAATACTCCGGCAAAGCGCTTGTCGGATTCGGTAAACAGGTTGCAAAAATTTATGAATTCAGCCTTTGTGAAAACCGGGTCCACGGCAAAGAATAACCTCACAGATGACACCTCGGCAAGAACGTTTCCATTTCACTCCTCCACGCCTCCATGATTATTTTTTTTTCTCCCAGTGCTGTCGTTTCTCAGCAGGCTTGAGCAACGATTGGTGTGTTACATTTCTTTGTGTATATATGCGCCGGTTGACATACCTCATGGCCCTGTTATGTAGTGTGTTGCTGCTGTGTTTTTCTGCTTTAAATATGCAGCTACAACTACAATGTATATCGCGCGGTGGTTGTGTGCATGCAGTGTGGAAAGTGTTTACTTGTGTCGTCTTTTGTTCCCTCTCAAGGCCCTCGCGGCTCTCTAAATCACTCTAAAACGACTCTGAGATGGCATCGCGCAAATGAGAAGGAAAACGTGTGTGTATATATATTTATACATGCACATGCAGTGCAGAGGCATCCAAGTTTATGTTTGTGCCCACTGTATTAGAAAGCTCTTCAATCTGTTCTTTGCTCTCCGTGGATGTGGAGACAAACAGATATGAACCAGATGCAGCAGGCGGAAAAAGGTGATATTTCCGTGGCATTAAGTACCGATTAACTCTGTTTACTGAGAGTTTCAGCGCGTGTAGTTACAGATGACTTTCTCCAACAGCAGGTGCTGCTTTTCATCTTCTTTACGCAGGGTACCGTTCTCAAACTCAGCCTGCAAGAGCATGCGCTTGCTGCTTGTCTAGTGTCAGTATTAGCACCAAGGATAGAAATCCGGTGATGTCACTGGCATTTACGCGGCCATAATGCGAGGGCTGGTCCCCGAAAAGCACGAAGTAGAGAAAAAGTATTGTTTCAATCAGAAAAATCACAGTTGCACAACAATAAAAGACGTGTCTCGTCTAATGTAGATTAAATGCTAGATGCTGTGAAAAACAAACAAATGCAATTTCACAACTTTTACTTCCTGATTATACCCCTTTGCTCCTTTCTGACACCCAACAATAATTAACACATTGTGTGTCGTAGTAAATACCCACAGCTGCTTTGTTTGTTTCGCTGTTTTTTTTCTCTTTCACACTTGTCGCGTCAGGGGTTGTCGTGTCACTTTAACTCGCTTGTGATGTCAGTGTTGAGGGATGATTATGGAGATGGAGCAGCGAGCGGGGACCTCTGTGCAACCTGTGAGGGAGTGTGAGAGATGGAGGTGATAGGAGTGGGAGGGGGCTCTTCTTCCATATGAAAAAATATAAAAACTAAGAATTGGGATTTGGAGCGCTAAGCAACCTGCAGCAAGCGCGGCGCTCGAATCTGTGTCGAAAGTTTAAATCCCCCTCTGACCTCTCCTCAAACTATGCAAATGAGCGCGTCTTGTTTTGTGTGTGTGTGTGTGTGTGTGTGTGTGGGGGGGGGGCAATAAAAATAAACGCGGAGGGAAAAGGAGAGGCTCGGTACACGCCGCGGCGCCGTCGCCACCAGAGTGCTCGGTGAATTATTTATGAAAGTGCTGACAGAAGAGGAGCAGGTTCAACAAGGCGCGTTTCTCTGGGGGGGCGACAACGGCCGACAGTCAGGTTTGTCTTGCGGCCTTTTTCGGGATTTTAATGACGGTCCAGTGGTCTCGTTATGCGCAGCTACAATGTAGCGTTTTCTCCCCGCGTCAGCTGAAAACAGGTTGCGTGCGAATCTGTAATCTCTGCCGTGGCTCTCCTCCCCTTCGGTTTTTCTTCCTCCTCTTCTCATGTACTCTCGCGCCGTCGCTTCCACTCTTATTTTTGCCTCTTCGAGTCCCCACCTCCGTCTCTCCTTCAGTGCGTCTATTTCTGAATTGCTCCCGTCTCCTGCATCCGCCTACTCCCCACTCCCTTCTCATACATCTCTGTCCGTCTCCATCTGCACACTCCTACTACCACCGTCGCTGGTGATTGACAGTGCACTAAACATCATGTAAATCATTCCTCTTAACCTACATTAGCTAATTAAAGGGCCTTTCTACTTCAGTTCTTGCAGCAAGGAAGAGGGGAAATGAAAAAAAAGGTAGCTTCGCCATAAAATCTGAGATCAAGTGAGTTTTTTATCGGCCTGGTATCGTCTGTGGAAATGCATGGAAGCCAAAAATGTACGGTGAATTGTTTTTGCCCCCGTCGGACATTGAGCCTCCCGTGTGAGTGGATCATCGTGGAAGTGTTCAGTGGCAGGTTTGGTACTGGAGAGAGAGATTAGCCTGTGAACCTCAGGCTTCTACCAGCAGGCGATGGATATATGGCGGCTGCCTTAAAAACACTTCAATAACTCTCATCCCTTTAGAATATTTTTTGTTACTGTTGTCTAAAGAAGTTGAATAAGGTCAGCAGCAGGATCCAGAAACTTTGAAGCCTAGTTATGGGAATAACTGATGAATTATTTATTGTGTGGTCTTTGGAATTTTCTGAATATATATTCTAAAATATTCATCTCTGCATCAAAACAACATTTGAGTTCCACAATCATGACAATCTGTGGTGTTTCCCAAAGTGAGAAACGCCAGACGAGACTCATTTATAGATTTAACGCCGTCTCGTAAATTTCAACATCCATAAAGTCGCTTATCATAACGATGAACGATGACCTCTTTAAAAAATAAAAAAAAATGAAGGAAAAGGCTCCGGCCCCAAAACATGCTTTCCTCGTACATCACCATTGGAGAGTAACTGCTCCTCGTGGCTCGTTAGTCTTATTTAAACTCTTCCCACGATAACACATCGGAGCGTTTTAAAAAAACATCGCGTGCCGTTGCGTCCCGTCTTTTGAGTATCGTCTTCATGTAAGCCATCGCTATCAAGAAAGATTACAACTCGCATCCCGCAGTCCTCCGACACCGAGCGGAGCGGTGCTCTTGATAACCGCGCGCTCCTCTTAATTAAATTTTGCATCGACCTCACTAAACTGATGCCGCCGCGCTGACAGCCCCGTTAAAATTATGACTCGGTGTGCTTACCGGCACAGATTGAGGTATTGTAAAAAGTTTAGTGTTGTGATGACTCACTCTGTCTTTCTATCTTGCTATATCTCTTTCCTTCACTTTCCTTACACACACACACACGTATGTACACGCAGTCACTCAGCAAGCACTTGATATCATCTTTAATATCTCCAGTTTTTCCCCCTCTCACTTAAAATTCCCCTCCAAAAAAAAGTTCAGATTGCGACACACCCTGTATTCCCAATAACCTCCTAAAATCCTTGGAGCTCGGCATGAATGGCAGCGTTTCACCAGTTATCATTGCACATGTACAACCGCACTCCCCCCCCCCAGTGCATTGTGCCTCGGGGCCGCTGCATAATCTGACAGCAGCGCCGCTTATAGGTCTTCTCACTGTCAGCATCACCTCTCCTGAGGATGGACACATCACAGGTCTGTGCTATCACCATCCTCCTCCTCCTCTTCCTCCGGGGGGCTCACTTGTCAGCTGGAGCAGCACCTCCAATGCTTGACCCCAGGGGAGCAGAGAGAGGGGAGAGGCGATACGTGTAGATAGACGCGGGAAAGCGGGAACGATTACGCATCATGGAGGGAATCTTAACGGGAACTAATTACAAAGATTTGTGTCTTTTGCTTTAGCTGTAATCACAACAAACTATGAATTATAGCTGCTTTAAAGGCATAAATGATCATATGTGTGGAGGTACAGCAGCTGTTTTGACCTTTAAAATAGTTTTCTACATGCAATGGATACTTGTGGATCTCCCCTATAAACTGTTGGGTCTGATTCCCACTCAACTCGGTTGTGTTTGAGTCAGGTGGTGGTGTCGCGTGTGAAGGTTTGTGTGGATTTATTGCCTAATGTGCCCGCCGTACTTTCCTCGCCTGCAGCTTAGCGGGCTGTTTGTGTTTTCCGTGCAGACGACACACTTTTTGAATCCAGCTTGAATCCTGCTTGCTGAGCTATCGGCCCGTATTCCACTCTGGAGCTTCGAGTTAACGCCAGGACTTTTGGTACGGACCGCTTCACTCGGGCCCACATTTC
This sequence comes from Taurulus bubalis, assembly GCF_910589615.1. NCBI lineage: Eukaryota > Metazoa > Chordata > Actinopteri > Perciformes > Cottidae > Taurulus > Taurulus bubalis. Next base: position 9,077,991 of record NC_136609.1, read on the forward strand.
CAACTGATAGCAAAGAAATTGTTCTTCTGTCTCACATTCCCACCATCGGGGGCCAAATCTCGCCGCGTACATCTTATTATTTCTGCTCTATTCCACCGCGATTAAATATGGCACATCCGTCCCCGAAAACACCCCCCCACCCCCCAACTTTAACCTTGTGAGAAAAAAAAAGCCTGCAGATTGAACTATCTCAGCAGTTCCCAGCAACTCTAAGCTGACAGAATGTCTTCAGAGCGGTTCAAGGCTCCTCCGCGCCCGTGGATCTGTGCGTCACCCCAGAAACCTGACAGGCGGAAGGGAGGGAACGCGCAGGCGCCGACACACATACACCAACGCCCCTCTCTGGTGAGAAGCAGGGGGCCAATTATGGGCCACTGTGACAGGGAACGGCTGCAGGGAAGTCAGCGTCCCCCCAGGCAGGCCGCAGTGCGCCCGACACACTGCCAGCGTGTCCACTGACAGTGACGGGGGGGAAAAGATGGAGAAACAAAGGACGGAGACCTTAAAGCTGTTGCCGGTGCGTTTTCCTCGGCAGACGCCGTAATCAGATCATATTGAACTGCGCTCGCTCGCCCACTCGCTGCCTTTTATTGAGAAGAAGAAAGAAATTAGTGTTTTTCCTCGTGAGATCTCATCTTCCGGGCTAAAATGTGAAACATCTCCAGCTTATGAGTCAAAAACTTTCCGACTTCCTAGAGGCACTTTATTCGGGGAGCGAACTTGTTCCAAAATCTAAGTACTGACTCGGGAAAAACATACGTCATGGAACCATTTTTATCTATTTTTTTTTACAACAACAACACACATTATATAGTGGAAGCCTCAGTGCCATGCCAACCTCGCGGTGATAGTTATGATAACGTAATTAGTGTTTTTACCTTTCAAACAAGAAGGCAGCATGAAGTGATTCACAATGAAGGAAGAGAATAGACATATTAATGAATGAATGAATGAATATATACTTTATTAATCCCCAAGGGGACATTTGGTGTCGAGCAGCAGCAATTTAAAGACAGAAAATAAGATATCAAAACAGCAGGGTTTAAAGATATATACAATAATAATACTAGTAAAATAAAAATAAAATAAAAATATCTGGGATGAAAGAAAAGCACAGTATTGATTTAGGAATTAAATTAAACTTAAACAGTAGAAGTGCAAAAGTGCAAGTATGTATGTGTATATTTAGTGTGTGAGGTGTAAATAAACAATCAATAACAAACAATAGGAGAGTGCAAAAATGCAAGTTATGTATGAAATATGTGAAGTGTGGATAAACATAAACATAAACATATACAGTGACTAATCAGTCAGAGGATCTGGCAAGCGATGACTTATTATAAAGCCGTAATGCCGTGGGCAGGAATGTTTATTATTATCATAACTATTGTAATATTATAATAGCTCAAATTTTAGCTCATCATGGATTATATTTATAATGTTGCAGTCACCCAAAGCATTAGCGAGCACTTTATTGGCCTATTGAAAGAAACACTTGGCACCGAGCTAGTGAAGCGTTTTATTTTTGTAAAAACTGTATCGAATCAAATTTGAAATCATTTCCATTTTTCCATGTGCTTTTTTTTTTTTTACCCTTCACTTCAGCGCTCGAACAGCTGGCCCTAAAATCACATTGATAGCATTATAGCAGACTAGTTGACCGCCCTGCTTTTCAGTCTGAGTGGCCGCTGCGGATTCTAGCAAGAGGCGGTTTCATTCCACTCGAGGAACTCTCCACAGCCTGAATGAAACCCCAAGGTTAGTTACGGTTCACACAGAGAATTTGTATTGGTACAGAAACAGGAGACATGGCAAAGGCATGGGCTTTGCAAGATGCCTCATATACACCACACGTCAATACTGCTCAAATGCAGTCAAATGCATCTGAACCGTGATATTGCAAAATGCAGATGACTGCTTCCACACGAGAATAGCGGGTTGTCTTATTGGGTGAGCAACTGCATTTTGACATCAATGCAGAGTGTCTGGAATCACGCCAAGACATGTGAGGCGGCAACAAGTGAGCCCCTCCCCCCCGAGCTTAATTATCTTTACGTGCCAGATAAAATAAATTACCCTCTTCAAGATTAATAATATTGCTTTTGTGAGGTTTCTGGGGCCATAACTTGTGGAATAATGAATAGTAGAGGTGTTTGGCTTCGGATTGATAAAAGTTGGGCATCTATTTTGGGTTCAATTATATTTTTTTTCAAAAGTTTTGACGAGGGCCGAGGGAAGTTGCGCCACACGTAGCGCTTCCAGATCCACGGTGTAGTGTTGCAAGAACAGCAGTTGCCTCTCTGCAGTCCCGCGGTGGCAGCTGTGTGTTCATCTGCCTCCCCGTGGATAAGTGGGCAACCGGCAACCGGCAACCTGTCCGGATGTTTCCGGTGGAGCCACATTTTGGCAGCGCAAACATTTCCCGGAGCGCGGAGGCTTACGTCGTAGAGGTGGCAAAGGCACCAGTTTATTGAGCACCAGCAGACTCAAAAGCCCAGAATGCAATGCAAGCCACCCCTCGCCTTCTCTTGAGCGGAGAGGAATATTTCCTCCTCCACTTTTCCGCTCTGTCCTCCCACGCGCGATAACCCACAGCTGAGCACAGACGATTTCGAGATACATCTTTGAAGGGGTATCATAACCAGAAAGGAAGAAAAAAGTAAGCAGAATATGCAGGAAAAAGATGATGAAAAACAATACAATCCTACAATGTATTAAACATTACACACTCAACGGCTCAACTCTTGAAACTCCACCGGGATTAAGAGACAATATTTGAAATATATGAGACTGGACTTGTTTAGGCTGCAGGAAACAATTGAAGAAAGTGATTTTTTTCAGCTTAAATCAGCATATCACAGCATTTCACATTTGGGTGTTTCATAATTTAGATAAAACCTCATAAGGATTGTTTTAAATGCAGGGCAAGTCAACAAACAGAATACTTGAGTGCCCTAAATTATGTAAGGATATCATTGTGCCTGGACGTGACTCATCATCGCATGCGCAACTCAAATAATCCCCTCAGCGTGGAAGATATTATTTGACATTTTTCCCCGTGAAGGGAAAAGCCAGCGAGTCTGAAAACAAAAGCGAGGCAATATCTCCTGGCAAATGTGACGGCTGCCAGTAAAATGAACGCAAAATTGAAAAGAGGAAAAACACCTTTTTCTATGGCGTTTTTCACGGCTCCGTCAGACTGCGTTCTGTGGGCGTTACATCTAGAAGTGGAGTCTTGTGTACAGCCTTGTTCCTTAGTAACAAATAGGCCTCTCCCAGCGGCACAAAGAGCTATATATATTCGGACTAAAGGGTGGCTGACAGCTCCAGTGGTCCCCTGCTCCTTTGTCTCCTCCCTCCGGCCTGACGTCTCCTGTCACCGAAGCCACCCGGCTCCGGGGACAGGGCCCACGTGTGTGCCTCCCCTGTTTATTCACTGTGAATATCTCTGTGTTTCCTGTCTCGACACATATGCATCTCGTCTAGTTTGTGCCATCTGGCCTCCTCTTGTGACCCCTTTTTCCTACACACACACACACACACACACACAGTCGCTCCCTTCCGTCCGACTGCATTCCCTTGTCCCCTCACTGTTCCCACAGCTTAAACGTCACGGACCTCGCAGGGCTTCACTGTATATGTTTCTCCTTCGCTGCACTGTGCAGCCCTCTATTGACTCCACATACACTCCTGCTTCAGCCGTCACTCTCCCTCTCTCTCTCTCTCTCTCTCTCTCTCTGTTAATGGAAATGATTCTTGAGTGGTTTGTCCAAGGCTGCTGTGGATGAAGGCTTAAGCTCACTGTGAATGCGTCAGCATATGTGGGAGTGCTGCTGACAGCACTGCGAGACGCTCACATTGTTTATTTTGTTTATTATTACTGTCGCTGCCAATAGGGACAATGATGTAAACACTGCGGGAACATATATGAATTTATATGTTTTGCCACTTTGGTTGCAGCAAAAAAACAGTTCTGAACATCGACATATCAGCTTTTAGTTGCTATAGCGTTCACACTTCTGCCCACCTTTTATATACGGGAATTGAATACCCGCTCTCCTTGTAGCTCTGTTTATATCTCGTCGCTAACGTCTGGTTGGTTCTATGCTCAAAGCGTACAGTTAGCTGTTGTTTTGTCACAAATTGAAAAGGACCTTATTCAATCAAATCCCTCGGGATAACAAACGTTTTCCGCCGGTGCATTGCAAGCCTGGTGGTCTCACTATCCTCACTCTGATTGGTCGGCTTTGGCCCCAAGTGGCAGTAATGGCATCCGGTAGTACATGCAGGTCCCAGCCTCATGATGAGTGTAAATAGTTGTATTTATTGTGTTTGAGTGCTCATGCAATGTGTAAGTAGGCAGTCAAAGATGATAAAAAAAAGCATATTGTTGCAATTTTGGATAACTGGATAACCGAGTCTTGAGGTGTGTAAGATAGTGTACTCAAGCGCTCACAGTGAAAGTAAATCTTCAGCAGAATGTCCTTGTATTTTAGTGCTTGGAAGTGTTCCATCTGTAATGCATTAACCTCTTTGGATTAAGCCAAAGGGGTCAGTGGTCCATTTATGCTCGCTGTGATTGCTTCCTAAATGGCACCGAGTCAGAACTGTTCCGCTGGCTTTTTAAAGGCATGTGTGCAGCTGCAGGTGTCAGATAATGTAAGTTTATAGATGTCAGATTAGACGAGAAGACTGGAAACGATAACCTCTCCTGAACTGTGCGCAAATGCTTCAAACCCCAATGCTTCAGGGGAGGAAAGATGGGCTCGCTTGTTTTCAATTGACATTTTCTCTGCGCTCATATCTATATTTTAAACAAATATATGTCCATGGTTTATACGAGAGAGAACAGGCAGCGATCTATGAGCCGTTGTTCCAGTCATGGAGAGATAAAGCTAGTCTCCTCTTGGCACCCAGGGATGCTCTCAGTGTCAATTTACCGTCTAATCCAGATTCTCAATGGACTTTTGACAGGAACAGTCGGAGAATAATTTTAGTTTTTACATTTCGTGGTATCGGGACATTTGTTGCCATGGTGCATCTCATGGCTGAGCTCAGCTACCGACTTGCCGCCGCTAATGAAATACCTTCCTTCCCTCCTACTGCTTCCATTTCTGAGTTGTTACATTTTTTTTTGGATTTTCACCTTTTCGCAAAAAAAGGTTTCCAGCTGCATGGATACGCGTCAGCATCTTCCATCAGTGCAACTTCTGCTGCTGGTCTTTTGTTTCCCTCGCTTCTAGTCGCATAGATACACTCCAAATCAAAGTTGTGAACTTGGTAAATTTATATGATGTGCAGGGTTGTCATGAACCAAATGAAAAGGAATGATTCCTTGAGGAAAAAAAAGGCATAAAATGAATATGTTGCATTGAGACTGAGGGGAAAGATGCTCTCCATTGCTAATATCTTCCCTTTGTCCTATCGACTGTGGTTTTTTACTGCTGAACCACAATTGATCTGCAGCTCCTTTTCTCACCTTCATCAGCCAGACTGAAAAAAAGCCCAAATAACCGTGTTTGCAATAATGCTACAAAGCCTCAGGAATACAGTTTTGGGATTTTGTGCCCCGATTCCCATGAATGTGAATGGCAGGTCCATTCCCGCTTTCTGTCCTCAGCGAGCTTTAACCAAGGCAGCCAGACCGTTTCATCCTCCGGAGCAGCCCGGCCTCTGAGAAATGTTTACATAACTCAAACTCCAACCTGTCAAATGTTTGTTTTGAAATGCATCCATCAGGCCCCGCCCCTCCCCTGCGCTTTGGGTTCCTTTCCCTTCACAGGTTCCTCCTCGCAGCACCGGACAATGATTTAAAGGAACTCACTCTCACTTCTCCACAGGAGATTTGTGCAGTGTATCTCAGCCGGGGAATAGTTGCATCGACACTGCCAATACATCCAGCTGACTCAGCAGCGCCAGTATTAACTTACACACACACCCCCACAAAGCCACCCACACACACATCCACACCCACACACAAAACTTTTTTTTTTTTTTTTATTTAAACGTACCCTGTTCCAGCATATTATGTTCTCTCATCATCGATAATCTGATATTCTGGGGTTTCTTGACACATGCAATTGTGTTTCAGTGTGTGTGCTTTTGCCGTGAGATATCAGCTTTATATTTGTTCTGACAGCTTTATATCTTGTTTTCCATTTTTTTAAATAGTTTATTCTGTTCACAAATATATATTTACAAATGCACAAATTACTTAATTCTGCAATCAGGCCATTCAGCGTGTCTGTTCTGCTTTAAAGCATGACATAACAGACAGCTTTTGACACAAAGTATCACACAACAAACAAGCTGAACGACCAAATGCATTCACATCGTTTAACTGAATAAAACAAACCCAGGGTGTACTATTTTGAGAAGATAAGCCTGGAAAAGAAATGGAACAAAGCCGTATCGGGTAGAATCAGGTTCAACCTGTGAAACAGTTGTTCACCCAGGAATAGCTCCACTCTGGGGCTTCAGCCGCCCATGTGCAGTAAAAGAGCCCAGAGTCTTACAATTCCAAGCAGTGTTCATTTTCATGAACGAAAACTATGAGTAATGTTCGCAGGCAACCTGTCCGTGACTAAGACACGACGCCAACGACGCCATCAGGCACTAACTGGGACTCTATCAACCTGCAGTATTGTTGATGAAAAAAGAGACGATATGGTTTTCTTTGGCTAAAATGGGACTAAAATGCAGACTTTTGGTGAGGTTGACTTAATATAATACACACTATAAACAGGACTATCTATAGAAATAGCTGCTAAAATGAATAATAACTCTAAGGCATGTTCTGCACTATACTTATATATTTAATAGTAAGTGTGTACTCTTGTCTCTTGAAATAGTTTCCCTCATGCATTACCTCTCTCAAGAACATGCAGCTGCAACAGCAGAATAGAAACGACGGCACAAGCGCTGTTTGTGAGACCGAGATCGCCCGGCACTCGCACTCGCTTTGGGGGAAGCCTCCCGCCGTGCAGATTGGTTCCAGTCTGCTAGAAAACCAATATGAAGTTTTGAGGCAGTGATAGCCCGACGGAAAGGAAAGGGAAGTGTATTTGTGGTTGAAAAAAAAAAAGAATATTTTCAAATCCCCAAAGCAGGAAGCTCATTTTGCATGCGGGAACTTAAAGAAACCCAACTTCCATTTCCCCTCGCTGCTCACGGGCAAGGCATTTAACGGCACTGAGGCCATTGCAGCAGCAGCAGCACCGGCGGTAGTGCAGATCTCTGCAGAAACTCTGCCGGGCTGTCACTGTGAATGAGCGCGTGTTGTTAGTCAACCTGCCTGTTTAAATAACGTCAGACAGCCGAGTGTCACTCCGAGTTTCTCGAGTACTTTATTAGCCGCGCTAATGCGTTTCTTGCTTGTATGCTATTCTGTCCACCAGGGAGAAGGGCGGCTCTCAAACAATGTGCTCTGTGTTCAGCGAGAGGGTTGGAGAACTCTGATGAGGATATTGTGTTGCTTATGAATATGTTAATGCACTTAGTGTTTGCTACTTGAATATATTTTAAGTGAGAGGAAAGATATTTAACCATAAACACATAATGAAGCCTCCTTTTTACACACGCTGCCTCTTAGATGGACTCTGTCGGTGACTTTGGCGTGGGCTCATCCTCCCGCTGTCAGTCAACTTCCACCTTGTTTAACCATGACCACCACCTTTTTTTTTGTATAACCTCAATCAAGTAGGTTTAATTGCCTTCACTTGAGCAGACCTTATCCATAGAGGTGACAGATAAGGGGGGAAAAAAGCTCATATGAGTCATTTATGTAAGAGTCAAGTAGGAACAAATTAGCTATAGAGGGTAGCAACAGAGACAGATGTTGCCCTTTGGGCTCCATCCATATGAGGCGTCTTCATTACATGCAGGCTCGTGGACATAGGAGAGTAGACGGGATCCTCCAGTAGTCCACACCAGCCGGTTGCTGGTGAAAGATGGATCCCCCCTCTGTCGGATGTTGCCCAACATCCTGAAGATGTCCCAGGGGTAGGATGATGGGATACAATGGCGGTGAAAGAGCAGCATCCATAGACCAATTGGCTCTTTTTCTTCTTCTTATACAGCGGTTTAGGACCCATGAGACTTTGCTTATAACTCACTTAACAGAATAATTTCTTTTAAGAAAATACTGAATGTTTTAGCCGCTGTTTTCCAAATGAAACGGCTCGGAAAGGTCGTGCATAACCAGCGTGTGGCGGGCTTTGAGGGTAGCCATTGTGCCGTTTAAGGGGTTGTGAGTCACGCAAACATGACATTTGTACTCGCGTGTCATGTTAGTGTAAATATTGAAACTGTGACGCGGCCCAGGGGGGTTACCAGCTCATTTGGCCACTGCGGTCAGGGAAACCCGGACGGGTAGAGAACGTCAGCCGGCCCCGTTTGCCCGACCGCGAGAACCCATCGCTGTCTCGGCCGCTACCTCCGTCCGTCCGTCCTGCTGGCTGCCTGTCGGCCTGTCAGAGGAGAGCGAGACGAGCAGTGACACCAACAGATGCCCCGCGTTTCCATGCGTCTTCGCATGGCCCCGAGACTCTGAGGGGCTAACGCGCATTAGCCGTGTTTATACCGCAGATAGGGCACGCGTCGCAGAAGGTCAAGGCAGTAAGTGGCCTGATGAAAGTGTCACTCTGGGGAAATTTCATCCTGGCGTCGGCGGAGGGTCAAAAAAATGGCGGGGCCCCGGCAAAATCTTTTTTTCCGATGGCCCCGAACTCTGGGAGATAATGTGCGAGGAGGCAGGGAGATAGGGAGGCGGGGGAGGAGGAGGGCGCCGTAGAAACGCAGAGAATCATAAATCTTTTCCTTTGATCACAGATAAAGATGTGGGCGGATTTGTTGTCTCCCCCGGCATGCCTTTGGAAGCGTGTCATGTCATTTGCTGCATGCCTCCCTCCTCCTGACAATCACTTCTCGGGCGGTCTCATCTCTCCGTATTGTTATCTTCTCCTCTATAAATAAAAATGGATGAGGGCTGACTTTAAAAAAAAGAGTAATGTCAAAACAAGACTCTTTTCATGTTCCTTTTTGTGGAGTTGACCTTTTTGATGAGTTCGGGTTCCTTTTGTCGAGATGCTGGCGAGGCCTTTCGGGATGTGTTTGTGCCCGTTATCCTTTTATCCAAACTTCCCTCCCCCCCTCCGTCCTAACAAAGGGCGAAGTCAAAGGCCACTCTTGTGATGAATTCTTCACAACTGCAGGAAGTGAAGTCGTTGGACGGCGAGCGGCGGCGTGACAAATCCCCACTGTGAGTGAAACTCGAGGGCCTCACAGTCAGACTTGCTATAATGAGCAAAGAGAAAGAGAGAGAGCACGTGGTTTTTCCCGGTACTGCAGCAATTTTGCCCATTTTATTTGCGGCACGGACTTCACCGTAGGCCAGTCAATCTCAGTAATTACCGAGGGACACACAAGCTCATGTATTGTGTTTTTTTGGGAAATGTGAACAAAATGGCGAGCGTTCTAAATCCAGCCCGTTTATCGACCCACATATACAGTTTATATATCCGCCTGCGTTTTTCTCCAAGCTAAGAAAGCACAACATTAAACGGCACAGCAGAGCATGTCTGACACAGGCGTCAATACAAAGTGATTGAATCGGCATTACGGAGAATGCAACACACGGCTGCAGTTATGACCCTTTTTACGGTGCGCTTTTAGCATCTGAAGCTCTTTCCGTTACATAAACCGCTCCTCCGCTGCCTGCTGCTCTGGGTAAGAGCTGAGAAAAATCTCAAAAACGCTCAACAATGCATCTGTCTTGTTAGCGCTCCGCTCGCCGCGGTGCCGTCCGCCATTTTTCTTTTTTTCCGGGAGAGAAAAAGGGTACAAACGCTGGAGGTGCTGCAGGATCACGGCGACAAGCCGAGTGACGGCGGTAACCATTACGATCATATTAGATTCCATTATAGTTTGTCTGATGGGGCACTCCAGCCGCAATTAAACTCTAAATAAAATATTATTTTGCAGCCTCTCCGTGTGCAGTGGGGAGGAATCCAAATTATTTTAGTAATGCCTCATTTAGGAGCCACAGTTTTCCCATTTGGGCTCTTGGACTCATTTAGGACTGCGACACCCATTCTGTAGCTGCAGTCTTCAGCAGTAAAGCCCAGTGTGTCGGATTGCAGGCCTCATTTGAGGTTGGACAATGGCTTGGTTTGTGTGTGTGTGTGTGTGTGTGTGTGTGTGAATACAAGCATTGCAGAATTGCTCATTACTGTGTATGCCTGCCTCCCGGCCTTTTAGACATCAGCAACGCAGTGCAGACAAATAGGTGTATTAAGCAAAGGCGCCATCTTGATTAGATGCTACCTGCGCCGGCGAGTTCATCACTCTGGCTGACCTTCCCTCGCTCAACAAGTCACACTCCTCAGCTGCTCCTTCTCATCCTTTCTTTTTTACATCCCTCCACAGCGAGAAACATAACGCCGTCAAAAGATATTTATCATATGTCTTTGTTAATGACTGTCTGTGATTGTCTTGTCTGAGACCAACTCCATCATCAAATGAGTCATTAAAAGTGATATTTTTCCGCGAGTTTCGGTTAATTTGAATATTTCTCATTACCTCTCTGACTTTGTACCCACTGTGTGATCAAACAGACGCTTCCCAAAGTCCCGAATGTTCCAGTGACAGTACAGTACACTTTCCCACACTGCTGTCATTAACTTTGTCCATCTCGCATGCGGCTCTCCATTATTTGCAATCAGTGCTTTCAGCTGCGCATGAATGTCAAGAGCGCCCTCCTGAAAAGCCCGGCACAGTGGGTGCTGGAATAAAATGCACCCGGTGCACCAATCTGGAGATTTTCTTAACAATTTTCCCGTTAATGACCAGCATCGCAGCGGGAGGGCGAGATGTAAATGCGTGGCTGGTGTTCAGGAACTCATTTGCTCTGATGTTGTGCTCTGCTGCAGATTAGAGGACTGTTGACACTCGCGAGCGGGCAGTTCCATATTTCTTCCATATTTCTCTGATGACGGATGCTTTCGGCTCCGTAAAGAAATGGCTGCTGGTGAGCTTGACTTGAAAATCAGGAGCTTCCTCATCCGAGGCCCTCAGTATTGAATATCTGATGGTAAACAGTTTGATTAATAATAGCCAGACCTGATGTGTGGAAGGTGGATCTATATGAATTGATTTAAGCAAGTTTCAAAAGCTGAATCATTTTTGGATCAACAGCATTCTTTACATGGTTCCAATGTATTTTATTATATTTTTTAGTGTAATTTGGTCTATTAGTTTAATAGATATTCTACTGATAGAGCCAGATGCTGAACATGAAAAACATATGCAATGGATTAGGTCGTTGTTTCATGACAGAGTTTGAATCTTAGGAACGTTTTTCAGCCGCCGTGCTTTGTGCACCAACCCTGTTCTGGAAATACAGCTCAGGTAAAAAAAAAAACACTACTCCATCTTTCCAAAAGGCTCCGTTTAAGATCTGGTGTTGTGTTGGAAGTGGATCTGTTTCCGTCTACTCTCTGTTCACTTCATTGGCCTTACATCAACTCTATATCACCTGGAAAGAATGCGATACCGGTCAGATTACCTCATTCCTGACAGTGCTTTGTTTTTGGGTCTACTGCCAATGTTTTTAAGATCATTTCTATCTCCAATACAAACAGCAGTAGAATACCTCACGGCAGGTAAAGGACACTTAGCTGAAGCTTTATCTGCAGTATGAAGTAATTTCTCAGTCCCATTTTATCATTTTGGTGAAAGGTGTGACAGAATTTTATACATTTATTTACATATATCTACCATTGTATTAATATATTTCACTGCTTTCGTGAACATAAGACCTTTGGTAAACTAATTCCCATCACCAAAACAGTTCGACCTCCTGAGTAAAGTTATGTTTTCACAATAAATCAGAACATTTCTAGTCACATTTTCTATTAACACTTTTGCCTTAGGACAATGGTGCCTCGTTATATAGAGAGCTGAGATTGTTCTGCAATTTTAGATGTACAGCACATGGGTATCTGTCATATGCAAGTGACTTTAAAAAGGTGAATTTAAGAGATTATGTAAAATCGAGAAAATGACCCCCGACTCCAGAGGGTTAAGCGGTTAAAGTTAGGGAACTAAAACAGACGACACGGTCTCTGGGTTCTATGTTCCCATTTCACAAACAGAGTCATGACCAATAGCCACAGCTGAAGAAAATGAGACAATAAAAAAAAATTTAAAAACGTTTTTTTCCAGTTGTTGCCTGACTTGTGCGCGGTCTTGGGTCACACTGAGCTGAAGCCCCAACGGTGAATTACAATTAACAGAACATACCACCCTGGGCGCTCTGAACACACACACACACACACACACAACAGGCACTCATTTCCTCCCGCTTGGATCCGTGTGTGTGTGTGTGTGTGTGTGTGTGTCTCTTGCTTTCCTTCGCCTCCGCTCTTCTCTTGTGCCGCAGCGTCGCGGAGGTGAATCCTCTGCTGCCAGGAAACGGAATAAAACAATGGAGTCAGTGAGACATAGCAGGGCTAATGGATTCACCGCCGCCTCTTCCCCACCTTCGCTTTTCATGTGCAAAAGTATTCATCGAGTCTTGATGGCGCCGGCCATGCATGACACTGATCCATTTAAATGGCCCACGAGAAGAGGAAGGAGAAAACGAGAATCTCTCGCACACCTGCAGAGTTGGCAGAAAACAATTCAGGAGCGGCGTATTATTGAATCAGCATTTTTTTTATTTATTTTCATCTCAAGATGGTGCAAATGTTTGTTTACTGGTTTAATGCGTCCTGTAATGGCCCAGGTGAGGTTTTTGGTCGATTTCGTGCCGGTGATGATTATATTCAGCGTTATATCCTTTTACTGTCACACACACACACACACACACACACAGACACCCGACAACGTGGCAGGCAACAGCGGCTGGCAAGTAAAAAAATAAAATAAATAAAAAAAGAGTTGTTTTAGGGCCAAGCGGATTTGTTGACTCCACAAAACAGAATTTTAACGACCAAGCAAAACTTTGTTCAGCATATTTAAAATAAGGCATCCTCTTATTCAGTGTACCAAAAATAAAAGTTTGTCCAGAGTTCTTCAGTTAAATTATGGATCAGGGCCAAGATGGAGTGCTGGAATCCTACTGTGTATTCACACTGTATGTAGTTAGAGAACCAGGTTGAAAGGATTTAAGAAGAGAAGGTGGCTGACCATACAAGCGTGACTGCTGCTGTGTCTTTTTATTTTATTCTTTCTTCAGCTTCATTGTTGGTGTGCAAGGCGGAGAGTTGTCTCTTTTTATTCCTTTATTTTGGCCTTTATCAATTATACAGAATTCGTCCAAAATACATGCAATTCAATAACTTTTAAATGATATTTGAGTGGAAAATAGCTGCATTTAGTTGTGTTTTCCAGCCTCTTCACGCCCAAGTGGCTGCAGTGCCTGTTTTCTAAACACATTAAGTTTTCATAGAGTCCTCAAAATGCCTAACGTAGTGTGCAGCTATTGTAATGGAGATGTCTGGGATGATTTTTACAGCCTTCAGAAAAGGTCCAAAGCATCTTTTTCCACATAAAAACATCCACTGTGTTCAAAGATGGTTCGGGTTTGCTTTTATGCAGTGTGAATAAATTGCGTTTGCTTCCCTTGAGTTGAATATAAGCGGACACATTATTCAATTTGCCTGCTTTATAATATTCAGTGACTTAAAATGCGGTGGGCCTGGCAGGGTAATTTGATAACTTGCTACCTATATCAAAAACGGATATGTTGAATATTCTATTTTGTGTAGTTAAGCAGCAAAATATGCTTCAGCGGGCTATTTTCAGCTCAGGTAGCATTGTGGGTAAATTGGTTGGATACAGACGCTGTGTGGCCTCTCCGGTTCCTCGCTTTGCTTTGATGACACCTAAGATTAAATGGTTGCTGTTGGATGAAATTCAAAGCTCTGCAGTTTGGGACAACGCAGTGTACCTGTATATATATATATATATATATATATATATATATATATATATATATATACGACACACACTTTTCTGCTTTCAGCCGCGGCTCTACGCATATCCACGGATAGGTTTTCTTTACGGGCTAAGCCAACAGCCTCTTCTGCAAATTAGAGCACAGTAGAAGTCGTTAAATGTCCCATCACATGTTAGTCACCATTAAAGCCGGTTGATTATGTTTCATTTGATTACGTTTCTGCCTATTAATAGATCAATTCCTCCAAGTGGCGATTGGTAAATACACGGTACACATTTAGATTATTTCTATATTTCATTAAGCCCAATGTCGGAGCAAGAGCTGCAAAAGCCGTGAAATGATTTGTTTTTTTAAAAGGGGCAGTTTGCATTGAACGTATTAATAATGACCAGTTGGATTCCCGTCAGGTATCCGCGTACGTCTGCCGGCGCGCGGCAACTTGGATCTGTTGTTAGAAGCGGAGAATTACTGCGTGGTTTCAGATTATCATTCCCCTGTGCAACAATCCTGCTTCGCTGGTGCATTAAAAGTCACAAGAGTGGAACAAATGGCACAGTTTCCCCAATCATTCCGAATTAATGAGTCACTCCTGCAAAGAAATGCAAATTTCCAAACGCTAGATTGCTTGCGAAAACAGGACTAAAGGAAGGGGGGGGAGGGGGTTCTTTCAGCCATTTTAGAAACAAGCTAAACATGCCTTCCTCTGGTGTTACCCAATGTCACAGGATGCTTCCCCTTCATAATGGAAGCCTTTTTGGCTTTAGCGTGGCGGAGCAGAGGGTTAGTATGTGGAAAATCTACACAGTTTGGCTTCCACGGCGCAGTGTAATGGAGTTACGCAACTTCCCGTTTTCTGCACTTTGCTATCATTGCATTGTTGTGTGGGACATCCAGAAGGTCAAATATTTCGTGGACAAAAACAGTCGCTCCATGGAATGAATCCTGAATGAAACAACTTCTGAACTCAACAAACTTCATTCCGTGTCCTCCCAAGACTGATTTCCGTCCTCCGTCTTTGAGAAGCAACCGACAAACGAGAAGGAGCGAAGCGAGAAGAGACGTTTGCAAAAAAAAAAAAAGCCAGACGCCGATGACTTTGACGCTGAACTTTTCATTCCTTATTTATTGCCGAGAATACTGCCGCGTCAGCGTGTGCAGGCGTCTGTGAGAGACGACTCCGCCGTGCGATCGGCGGGGGCCCGAGCTGCTGTCGTCTCCAATGCCGGCCGGGGCATCCGGATCTCAACCAGGACTTGGCCCGCGCCCCGCAGATGCATGATGGGCGAGACAGAGATGTTTGATGTAAACTGTCACGTCGCTGCGCTGGCGTCTGCCACATAATGCGCCACCAGTCGGGGGGAGGAAGCGAGCGCGTGGCAGGAGCGCTGATTAACCTTGAGCGGCCGTCCGCCGGAAACAGAGCGCCGGGTTTCCTCGCCTTTTGAATAACGGTGAACCCCGAAGCCCCCCCCCCCCCCGAGTCAAAGCCCAGCATGCATCTGTGTAGTTAAAAAGCACCGCACGAGCAAGGTCGTCGGTCCGAAACAAATACAAGCGGGAGTGCAACTGACAAATGTGTCATTGGCGTTCGTCCAGTCGGCGAAAAAAATCAGCACAGGGTGGACCTCTAATGCGGGATTTGCGGCCCTGCGGGACGCCGGTGTAATCCGGCGCCGGGCCGCTGTGTTCCTCACCTGTTCGTTAGCAGAAAGCCAGAGGGATCGTCCCACCGTCCCAATAGCTTCTCCTTTTTTCCTCAGCTCCACGTCTCACTGCTGTCAGCCTGCATGGAGAGTGTAGGAAACAACAGCAGCAGCTGGGCATGTATGTACACCACGTGTGTGTGTGTGTGTGTGTGTGTGTGTCCATGAATGTAATGCACTGCCCACCGGATGCATGGGCTGATTTTTTTATGTTCTTATTTTCTTTCTTTCCCCCCCGGTTTCCCACTGTTTGGCTTTCTCTTACGCTGGCGGATTATAGGAGATTTACATGCCACCGTAATAAGCAAGTCCTTCACCTCGGGACCTTTTTTAATCTTAATTAATTTCTGATTAACATTGCGGACATAAGGGCTCCATTGCCAAGAAACAACCATGCTGGAGCACATTGGGAACAACGGCGAGCCCAAAGAGGCAAAATAAAACATGCATCCGAGAAAGATGATGTGACGGGTCTTCGCGTGTGTGTGTGTGTGTGTGTGTGTGTGTGTGTGTGTGTGTGAACCAAAAGAAAGGGGACGGTCTGACGTGACCTTGCGAGTGCTCGCTGCCGTCAAAGGATTTGTCGACATGGGTTCGCGTTGCACGTTCCCCACCCAGAGGCCTCGGCTCCTGAGCAGGTAGCTGAGTAATGACTAATGCCTCTGCGTGGCATTACGGAATGGCGCTTTTAAAACGGAGAGAGAAAAGAGGGATGATTAATAATTCATGCTCTGCAGATGATCTGTGAATAGCAGCGGTAAACTGGCCTTCGCGGCTTCTAAACCAGCTACATTACACGCCTGCAACCGACGACTCCATTGTTGGTGCAATTTCAATTCAACTTGTTGTGGCTCGCAGGGAGAGAAAAAACAGAAAAAAACGAGTAGCCTCATGAATGGGAAGCTCGACTTTGTTACGATATTTGTTTGGAATGCCTTTTCCCGTATCTGTTGACGAGGGGGGATATAAGTGGTGCGCCATTAGGCACCAGAATCCGCCGCTGCCTCCGCAATAACTCTCCTTTGATGATTGAGAATGAGGGAAAAGGGGGCTGTGGCGTGACAGGCATCAATTTAATGGTAATTGTATTGTTTTTTCATGAGGAAACCTCCATCGGAGAAGTAATATCGGGGAGAAATGAGATCACGCTGTGCCACACGGTGCACATTATGTGCACGCGGCGGCGGATATGAAACGGGAGTTGTGCAGCGTTCCGTCTCTCCTGTACTGTATTTCAGACGCGGTTCATAAGCCGGCTAGCTCGGTTTTGATCATGCAACGAGGCAGGATCCAACATCCCGGCTGCCAAAATGGCCCTGCAGGCTGTTTTGTACTTGTATTTTTAGTTATTTTTAATTTGTGGTTGCATCCCTCCCTCTCCTCCCCCACCAAGCACATTTCTCCTCCCTCTTTTTCTCCTTCTTCTTCTTCTTTTTTTTTTCTCTCCTCTCCGTAATAAGAACATGCAATGTGTGAATTTTTTATAATGTTATATAAGAAGCTCCGGCACCCCCAGAGACCCGTGTCCTGGTTCTGGTGTGTTCAAAACAAGCACACGAGAGAGAGGAAGAGAGCAGAAAAGAGAAAGAGGTGGCGGGGAGGAAGGGGATAAGAGAGGTTTCAGAGAGATGGAGAGGGCTGGAGGAGAAGAGGGAAAGACAGCGAGAGGATTGCAGAAGAGGAAAGAGGAGAGGAGGGAAATATAAGAGGAGCAGGCGAGGAGAGAGGATTAAATGAAAGCAGGAGAGAATGCATGCGGTAGAGGAGCCTGTGGGGGAGATCTTCCCATTAAGAGGCATAGTGCTCGGCTCTCTGATCTCCGAGTTGTGTTGTGATGCCAGACAAGAATACTCGAGGGCGACAACCGCTGCCACTTGAGAAAACAGCTCCTCGGCGACTGATATACAAATACTGCGAGCATCTAGCGCGAGGAGAAGAGAGGAAGGTATAGGGACGCGATGGGAGTCAAGAGGGGAGAGGGATTGAAGGAGAGGAGGAGGAGGGAGGAAGAGAGGGGCGAGGCGGCGATAAGCCATGTATGCCGGTGTGTGGAAAAGCTTTTTTTTTTTTAAAGGGTGACAGGGAACCTGCCAAGCGGTGTACGCTAACTTTTCTGTTTTGCACTCAGATCCTTTTGCAGGTGTTGCAAAGTAATGTGCGGTATTTGATGTAACGCTGAATCTATACGCAACAGGAAGACTGAGTGAAACGTTGCGTATTGGCGTCTACAGTATATAACAAAAAAAAAGAAGAAAAGTTTGGCTCTTTGTGCTTTAGTTTGGAAGCAGGAAGCACTCTCAGGAATACATGTTAACGGCTCTGTGGTGGTGTTGTTGCCTGGTGCGTCTTTTCCTCTGTGCCATGGAAGATGGCTCCCATTCTGCTTTATTAGGTTGAGTACCGTGGGCCACCGTAGTTTACTTTGAGATGTCCGTCTTCAGTACTTAAAGGCACCCTGTGTCCTTGTCTCACATTACGAAACACACGAATCAGCATGGACAGATATATCAATTTTATTTTCCGTTAAGAAATGAAACGACGAGTTCTTCTCTATTTCTGCGTTTTTTTCTTCTTTTAATAATCTGCTCGACTATCTATCTATCTGTCTATCTAACTATCCTTATTATTTGAATGTGATATTTCAGGTACCGCTCTGATGGCCTGAGCAGCGATATGGAAGCTATTCAGGAAATAGATAGGGGAAATATGTTCTCCTTTCTTAGAATATATCCGCCTTCTTGACAGAAAGATTAAGCATCTTTGACAGCCGGGCTCTATTACCCAATATTGGGTTTTTGGGCCAGCACTGAGGGTAGATAAGTCATCTGACAAGGTATGATGGCAAAGAGTCGGTTGGAATTTTTTTCAGGTGTATTTCAGTGCCCAAGAGACCTGTCTATTCACCCTTGGGTTGTAAATCTTCTCTCAGAAATATTTAATATGAAAAAGGCGGTTAGTCTGTTTTCCTGAAATGTTGCTTTTTCTGCCCAATATCAGTTCTCCAGCCACTGGAAATAGTGCTGTAAAAAGCAGTCCTTTCTCATGATTATCACGCCGTGGCAAACTGTATATAAAGTAATGAAGACGGGATTTGATAAAATGGTGATCGCCTCGCCTTAGGGACCTGCTTATTTTATTATTTGCCAGCTGACATTATCGTGATCATTATGTCCGTGCCGCCCGCATGATCCTTACATGATTGCCCTATTCCAGCTAATGAAGCTGGCTCCGCGAGCCTTGATACCTGTCACCCCCGCCAACAACAAAAAAAACCTGTCTCCACTTGATTGCCTCTGGTCCGAGTAATTTATTTGTTTATTTTCATTAACAGAAACATTAGGTCCCTCTTTTTTCTTACCGGATACGGAGAATACGTTAATGAACATGCCAGTTAAAATGAAGATGAAAGCCGCCGGTTAATTATCTCCTCCAACATTCTGCGAGACAGATTAATTCCAATTTAAAAAAAGAAAGAAAAAAGAAGAAGGAGAAAAAAGAAAACAGGAGAAGTCATTACCGTCGGCTCGACTTGTCAATGTGTTGATCGGAGTTGCTGTTTACATGGTTCATAGGATAAGAAATGAAATTGAAATGCACCACAGGACCTCATTACAGTTATCATACCCTGGTGGGGAACTTACTTGAGGAAAAGAAGAAAAAAAGGAAAAGTTACAAAATTTAAATTGAATAAAACTGTTATCGAACTCGCTTAAAGTCCTTTGACCTGAAAATGTTACACTGGGTTAAACCAAGCATTCTGATTTAAATTAATAACAGAAATAATTCCTTAAAAAAAGTACAGCACCTGTGTAAAAACTAAATGATGGAGGCCAGGGTAGCTAGTTTGCCAGTTTGTGTTAGTTTCCTGCATACAATTAACAAGATAAATAATTTAAAAAAAATGTTTTTTCTTTTTCCTTTGACAAATGGTGCCATTCATCACATGCTCTATTATTGTTGCTGGTTTCCTAAATAGTAGAAGGCAGATACAGTGAGAGGAGAAGAGACCTTTAGAAAGAACCCCGGCAGTCTCTAATCTGCATGTTTACCGCTTTCATTAGAAGATCATCAAAGTGCAGAATTGATTGTGTAGTATAGTCGCTCAGCAAGGGGCCGTATATTCAGACTCTGCAGGAAACTTTTGTTGTTAATCGAAAGGGAGTCGTGTGCTGAGGATGTCTAAACACAATCGGGGTGGTTATCGCTCCATTCACTTGTGTGTAGAGATCAGATTCGGCGGGAAATGAAAGGGGGCTTCCACGTCCACATAAGTGCCTTCAGTCCCAGAGCCGGTCCCCTCAATGCTGCATGACGTGTATGTGTGTGTGTGTGTGTGTGTGTATATTACCCTGACCCGATCGCTCAGATGAGCGGGCATGGCGAGCGCTAATGGAACGCGTTGGCCTAAAATAGCTCGTTAATGACACCGCTCGTTTAATGGCGGGTGATTGAGGGCGGCCAGAGGCTCATCTGCGATTGGTGGCTAAAGTAATCAATTGTTTATAAACCCCCTCAACCGCCGCCCCCTTTCCCCTTTGTCCCCCCCCCCCCCCCGGGAAGAGGAATGCAGGAGGGTCTGTAAAGACGAGGCAAGGAACTCTGTCTTGTTACATCATCACAACCCCCGGTATTATTTCCCCCCCCCCTTGATCAAAATTCATGAATTCAGCCTGCCTCTCACTCTCACGGATCACTGAGGGGAGGAGGCGACTCCAACCGGGTCTCTCCGACGGGAGGACCCGAGGAGGGCGCCCCTCGGTGATCGCCGGCCGGCCCGTTTCGTCGTGGTCCCGGTAATCTCTGGTGACCTTGGCTGCTGCTCCGCCGGCTGGATTTCCGCAGTGCCGCATTAATATTCACGCGGTTCGGAGAGAGGGGCTCTTTGAGACAGTGTTTCTGTCCGTCTCCTCCTATCCGCCTCCACACACTCCGTCTCCCTCCCTCTCTTCCCCGTTTGCTTCTTTCCTCTTTCCTTTTGCGCCTCCTCCCTCCTTTTTCATAGGTTCCTGGCAGCCATCGCTCTCAGCCGCTCAGCTCACCTCTTCCCCCTGTGCTGCCGACCTCACAATTTATGGTGGCATCTCAATCGGGCTGGTGTCAGAATTTGGCAGGCTGAAGGGTTTTTAAGTTTATTTTTCATGGCATTGCTGCTTTATTAGATAATGTGCAGCCTAGCGAGATGACAGAGACCGAGGGAGACGGATGGAGGAGAGGAGGGATAACTGGCCGAGCTGTTTTGTCAAACATCAAAGTTTGATATTTATGTCGTCCTTCTTGCCACGTCGGTTTGCTCGCTCCCTTCAAGGAGAGGTCAGAGGTCGGAGCTAGCTACGAAGCATCTGCCCTGTGTCTGGCTCAAGGACAGGAAGCAGGGACTAAGACTGGATTTAAGAATTGTTTGCTTGAATTGCAGTCTTTTTTTGTCTTCTCACTGTAGAAGGAAAAGCGCTGGCTGCTTTCTGACAAATGCGACCGGTTTCTGGCATAGTGGAGTAAAAAAAAGATGAAAAGAGAAAGACAGTAGAAGACAGTGTCCCCCTTAAAATACTGACGCTGCATTTCATATTATAATATTTCCCTGCAGGCAGGAAGAGGAGGGGTGACAACGACACATTTCATTTGTGCTGACTTTTAAAATCAAATAGATTGACAGAAAAAAAAAAAAAGGGAACGACTGACATCTGAAGTAATCCCACAATTTTCCTCCTTGAATTGGGGAATTAGTACAATTCTGTTTGTCAGTGTATTTCATGCTGAGCGAGTGTCTCCGAATGCAGCACGGATCCATTTTAAATGAACACTTAAACACCAGTGCTTGTCAAAGTCTTAACAATGTCTGCTTTTCTTCATCACGTCGGACCTCTGTCACCTTTTTAATGGCAGGAGGACTGTAGTTTCTTTATGGCGTCCTCGTCATCTCAGCAGAGGAATGATGGCGTTTTCATCGCTCTCTTAAAGCCTCAAGCTTTTGTCATGTGTGTCTACAGTCCAACCAAGGGCACTGCCTCCTTGTTTTTCCTTGATTACAGGTGGAGGGGAAAGCCTCCACAGAAGCATTAAGATTAAAAAAGCACAAAACAAGGAGACTCATCATATTGGCAGTGGTATCAAAAAGGACTAAAATGTGTTGCAGTATCAATCCAGGTCGGCGTACTTTACTGTAGACGGCCTCACAGCGGAGCTGGTTTGGTTTGATTGATATACTGGAGCACCGGCCTTAGCATTTGATCAATATCAGAGGCAGTGCTTTGTATCCAGTGCAGCTGCTGCACAGATATACTGTAGCTGGAGTTGTTTTACTCCGACCTCCAGCCCTTTTCAGAGTTATCTGCTGAAGAGGCCTTGGGGGGGTGTTGAAGAAGTTCTGCAGGTCCAAGTAGCTGAACTTTTAAATGTCGTGCACGCAGCTTCGGATGTGGACGTCACCATCTGGGATCCGGCTTTCAATGCAATGCCAGCGCAGCGGCCCTGTCATTGTTGGTCAGCCTTCCCCGTTTCAAGGCCCGTACAGGCGCTCCGGAAATTGGAATAACTGCAGTGATTGCAGCTTTTCTTGAGAAAATAATCATAAAAAAGAAAGAAAAGTGAATCTCCTTGATTGAACTATGCAACGATGTTACTTTTCAGTCAGTCACATACTTTATGTGTATTTTTTGTGGTATTACTGCGCTTTTCTGCCGTCGTTCAAATTATTTTATTACTGAAAGGGAGCCCTTTTTTCCAGCATCCGCAAGAGCTGTTATTTAATTTCTAGTGACAAAAGTGATGTTTAGATCATAGGATATTTGGTAATGATTTGATGTTGTGGCCCTTCATACTATGGAGCTCTCATCATGTTAAAAATCTTTTTGTCAGGTTGCGAGACACTCTGGATGTGCTCAAAGTGCGTCTAATGTTGAAACCACATTAATATTAGCAGCTGCATCTCCGGCTTTGACGCTCACTTCTGAAGCAAACTGCATTAATGAATTTTAAATGAAGCGTGTTGGAGTAGTTAAATACTCACAGTTCTTCGCCAACTCCCAAACCTTTAACTGCAGCTATAAACAAAATGTAAACCAGCGCATTTTAAAGGAAATATGTAAAAAAAATAAAAAAGGTCATTTTCTTTTTACCTCTACTGTTTTTTCTTTTTTGGAAGCCGGTGACAACTTCAAAAAGCCTCACTTCTCTTCATGCCCACATGCAACGGCTGCAGTGGGAGCACTTACCAAATGAGAGAGCCGGTCTGAACAGCTGAGGAACAATTGCATTAATTTAGTGTACTCAGCCACCTCGGCGGATAGTTTGTTTATATTGGATTACCCCATTGTTACCTTGCCCGAACCTGCGATTCTCGCTAACAAGCCCACCGAGCCTTTCACTGGAGGGCTTTCGCAGAATTTTTATTTTTTTGCTTTTTTCAGCAAACTGAGTGGGTGCTGCTAATTGGCATTCATCCCCTCATTTATTCCGGTCGCACAAACGGGCAGGACGCAGAAAACTAGAGCCACCTTTTCCTTTAACCTTTTTTTATTAAAGTTCTACTTTCCGTGCAGCTCCCCGGTTTCCCCGCAGACAGTCATCCATCTAAAGCAGTGAACCCCGGATTAATTAATTATGTATATGCAAATATATACTCATAGTGCCAGAATTTTCATTTTCTTGGCTTTTCCCCCCCTTCTCTGCCACCTCTTTCCTTTTTTTTCTTTTTCTTCTTCTTTTTCTTCTTCCATGGCAGCTCCAGGTGGATTTATTGTAAATTCAATTTGCATTCAGGCTCCAATTTGCTGACACCGTGCATGAATACCTTTTTTTTTTTTAAATTTTAAATGCTACGCACCTTCAGCACCCACAACTGCTCACCTTCAGCGCCTCAATTCCAGGGAGGAGATGTGGTGCAGCACATGCTAATGGTCCTTCCTCAGCTTCTAATTGGAGCAGAATAGGATGGCTTACTTTGAATCAGGAAAATGAACTGCTTGTTATCAGCTAGTTGGCTGAGAGATAAGGGAATTACAGTGTGTGTGTGTTGAGGGAGTTTTTTATTTATTTATTTATTTATGTGTGGACTGAGTGGAACATATAACTGTGTTTGTGTGTGTGGCTTAAAGTATGCCTGCATGGTTACATAACAAAAAAGTATCTCAAAATGACCAGCTTGGGCTCATGTTCATCTCTTATTTAATTAGTTTCAGAGTTGAAAGTGTTTCTGACCTAAATACAAGTACTCCCTATGTGCTGTGTCTTAATATTATTCATTTAGAATTGGCATTATTTTGGTTTATTTGACAAAGGAAAGCCACTATTCATATTAAATGCACATTATATTTCACTCATGTATTTCCACTTGAGTTTTTTCCTTCTTTTTGGAGAGCTTTTTGGAACGGTTCGCTCTCAGACCAGCTTTTAATCCTTCATTTTATGAAGGCTTGCGACTTGACTGGTGCAATAAATGACTCACTTGCCTCTCTGGATTTACAGTTTGAAGAAGCGAATGTGTGATTTGCGGGTAATTTGGGTTGTAATGTCGGGAGAACCTCCCCTCGAGAAGGTAAAAGCGTTTTTAAAATGGCTCGTTTTGAGACTGTTAGTCATCTTCAGTCGGGGGAGGAAATTGGAAATGATTGACTTGTGCCTTCTGCATTTCTTTCCCCCTCCCCCGACGTAGAAGGAGCTTCCCGTCACTCCGCTGCCCTTGTCATTGATAACTCCCAGCTTGGCCTGAGGAGGGAGTCGACAGTCCTCTACACAAGATGTGCCAACAGCCAGAAGTTAACGCTTTCCTCTACACATTCCTGGATAGGAATCAATAGGAGTCGCTAGCGTTAGTGGCGTGGATTTGATCCGCCACCGGAATTCCCATTTGTTTGGGAGAATAATAGCAAGTTCATTTCAATAAATGACTTGAGTTGAAATGATGTCAAAAAGCTCAGCTTGTGTTCTTCTTGAGAAAACATTTGGATAATGCCCATGTGGAGGAATCAGTCAAAAACGCTGCAACGGCGTCAACGATGAGTCGACTCGACCCCGGCTATTTACTCTATGATTGCAGCGTTTTACGGCGCTCTGATCTGATGAATAATGTAAAACCTGACCCTGGTCCAACTTTGTATGGGAATAACAAGCGAGGGATAGATTCATTTTAATACTGTGTTCGTTCCCGTGTGACGACCGGGGCATTGCTCACCAATCCCATCCTAAAAAGCCCCAGAAATACCACCCTCTGGTGCGGAAACGTATAAAAATAAACAGGCATCGGCATTTTTCGGGTGGCCAGCTGTCCTTCCCCATGTCACTGGCTGAGCACTGTCACAGGGAGCGAGTGCAGTGCGTCATATTATCTAGTTTGTAATTGAATCGTAGCAGAGAGGTAGGTTGGTAATCAGTGTACAGCAGGTAGTTTTCGTTCCAGTGTTTGACAGTAATGTCCTCTAATGGGAAGCTCTGGCTCTACTCTTGTTCCAGGCCACTAGGTTTCCCTGGATCCCTGGCTGACTGACTCTGTGTGTGTGTGTGTGTGTGTGTGTGTGTGTGTGTGTGTAGCTGGCAGAACGTGCTTCATTCCCCTGCCTACCTAAATTCCTTTCAACATTCCTGCATTTTTTTGTCCTACACTTAACCTTGAGGACGCATCTATCAAAGTGTCCAGTCTCCCTCCACTTCTGCTGAATTACTGCCGCTTGCCAATGTCGAAGTGATTTTATTATTTGATATTTTCTTTGCAGCACCGGCACCCTTGCTGCTTTATTTAGGGCCCCCACCCGCTGTCCTCTCTGATCTGCAGCTCCAAATCATTCCTCCGTCATAATCTGCTCCGTCTCTCACCCTGAACCTCCCCTCGTCCTCGCCCTCCCACTCTCCTGTACGAAGAAGAAAAGGCGAAGGTTGAAACGCAGGCTGGCAGAGAGAGGAGAGAGAGAGAGAGAGAGAGACGAGTACAAAAGCAGAACAAAAAGAAGTAATGATGCTCTGGTAGCTAACAGTGTGGGGGGAAAAAATAAGGTCAGAGTTGACGTATGAGAGCTGACACCGGCGCCTATCAGGACGCCGCCTGCTGCTTTGCTTTGTTACATATTCCAGCCATCTTCCCATTTCACAGACGGCTGGCGCAGAGGCCGATGTGACAAGGCTCTCTCTCTCTCTCACTCTCTCTCTCTCTCTCTATCCATCTGGGCGCGCTCTATTTTTCGCCGACGCTCATTTTCGCGGGGGCACCGGAGCACGACGCCCCCCCCCCCCCCCCCACCACACCAAAAAATGGTGTGTCGGTGTCTGTAGTGGACCGGCGAGGGTCTGAGTCACCGGCTTAGCGCAAACCCACACCGCCATGATACATGAGGAATAGCAGGCTGAGGCAGCGCGGATGGTGTGGCCTGTTCTCGCTGTGTGTTTTGTACCTGTGTGGGCGGGCGAGAGAGAGTGTGTGTGTGTGGAAAACGTCTTATCCGCACTCTTGTCCTATGTGCGCAGTCATGTCTGCAATGCAGCACTTCGGGTATTTTCTTTTTTTCTTCAGGAGTCAGTATTGTTTATGTCGTGTGTCCCGATGCCTCCCAAGGCTGTTTGTTAGATGAGAGGATTACTGGCGCTGTGGGGGAACAGAAAGATGCTTTATTTTTTTCTTCCCTGATTACATAGTGCTCTCTCTCTCTCTCTCTCTCTCTCTCTCTGGAGTAGACACCCCAGTCATAACAGGATCACTTTTACATCTGCTCCCTTGTCAAATGTTCCCCTGAAATAGGCACGGCGCTGAGAGTAAACATATGGATACGAGTCAATTTTCATAGTTTGATCACTCGGGAGAATTCCAAAAATGCCGCGTGGGGAGACATGATTGCAGAAGTCAGTAGAAGTCATCTCTGATTCACACGGCGATACGATCCAATAGGATGATAAGACACTTTGTCAGATATGGTCGTAGAGTCGGGTGATGTTATTTTCTTCTCTCTCTCTCAAATGAGTGCTATTGAAGGGGAAACAGGCCTCGCCACCATAATAGAGTCAAACACGCTGATTTACATACTGCTTTGAAGATCAATGTGCTTCTGCTCCTGCCTCATGTGTCGGTGAGGACTTTACGTGCTATTCTGCATCCACACAATGCGCGGAATACATTAAAATCAGACACATTTATATTGCGCAGTTGTTTTTTTACCCGTTAAAGTCATATTTCGAGGATTATTGTGACACGGAGCTTGTACAGTTCCCCTTTTGTACCAATATTCGGCGGATCAAAAAGCCGTAGTTTGCCCACCCCTGGTCTAGAAGGTCCTTCCCATTAAATGGTCCTTTCACAGGATGCGGGGATGTGAAGTAGAACGAAAAGCAATTCAGCCATTTCAGGACAAAACAATCGTCTTGTTTCGGGACTTTAAGCTAAATCCAGTAGCCGCAAATGTCCCAAAAAATAAAATTATAATAATGTCGTAAACTGGCATGCGATGCAGAAAAAATAGTGTAAATATATGTGCACATATATTGAGGACAACATCAGAATTATTTTTTTCCTACAGTATGCTAAAATCGATTGACTAGCAAATAAAAATGGACGATGGGTATCTGTTGTTCTATCTTACTCATACATGTGTGTGTGTGTGTGTGTGTGTGTGTGTGTGTTTATTTTCTCCTCCTTCTCTTTCCTTATTCCCTTCCCTGCAAGGGTCCATCCCGGTGAAGTTTGCCTTGTCCCCGTTCCCATCAGCTCCCCTTCTGTGCTCCCAGTCCCGTCAGCATTTAACCCGTGATTGGAGACAGCGGGCGCCGCTCTCTCCGGAGGCTGTGTCCAATCAGGGCAGCCGAATCTGATACGGAAGGGAGAAGCCGGCAAAGATTGCCGGCAATGTTTATTTTGCGATAGAAGAAAAAGCAGTTTATTTGTTGTTTTATTTTCTTCTTCTTTTTTTGTGTGCGTCCCCAATCACATGAATATTTGCATATAAATGACAGCCCGTTGGCTGTCAAGGAAGAGAGGGAGTTGGGGAGAGAGACAAATGAAGATGAAGTGTCATGAGAGTAAAGTGCAGGCGAGACGGGAAGCGAGAGAGATCTGTTTTATCTGCTTGCGAGGAACTCGGAGGAGGAGGAAGGGAGGTGTAGTAAATGTCACCTCCCCGCCCTGCATGGACATCAATCTCTCCACCGACATTCAAAGATCAAAACCGATGGTCAGAGCTACTAAAACACGACCTGGAGCTGTTAGCCTAGCTTAGCATAAAGACCAGAAATGGGGAGGAACAGCTCGACTCGCTCCGTCAAGAAGTGGGGGAGAAAAAAAAAGACTTACTCGGCTATTTGGAACAGTTTATCCAGCTTATTTAGCTTCTTTAGGTTAGCTACTTAGTTAGCATTAGCGGATCTCCCACTGTGGTGACGTTAGTCCCGCCCCACTCTGCCTCTGATTGGCACGTTTCCCAGAATGCCGTTCCTTGAACATTTCCCCTTCTCCGCATTTCCCGCCCTGTATGTTTATAGACCGCTGTGGGTTTTCCCCGGGCGGCAATGTGGAACATAACTGGTCATTTTAGCGTTTGCAGTTCCGTATTGCTGCGGCGCCATTACACCAACAGCATACAGCCTTAATTACCCTCCCACAGTTTTGGAGATGGATTATTTTGTTTTCAGGCGCAAGGCCAGAGTTGGCTTATTGTTCCAGAGGTCTTGGTGTGTGTGTTTGTGTGTGTGTGTGTGTGTTGTTTGTGTGTGTTCACATACTCTCCCATGCAGAGGCCGTAGCTGATTGCTTTGTTGGCTGATGACTCATTCTCTTTTTCAACCTGCTGGAGGTACTTCAATCACGCAGGTAATCTCCTCCCGTCCGCCGGCAGCCGAGAGGTTACCGTTCCCACACATCAGAGCCGCTTTCCTCTTAATTGAGACCCACTCTGCTGCGACAGCGTTCTCGCAAAGGTGGAAAATGGCAGGTCAAGATTCTTCGATACATCTTTTCGCCTCCCCTCCCCTTCGGAAAAAAAAAAAAAGTGGCTGTGAAGTTGATAAGTTTCTTTAGGGACCCTGGAGCCCGGCCAGCAAAGACACTACACTCCATGAGGGCAAATAAAGGTTGACGTTGAATCACCTCGTGTGTGTGTGTGTGTGTGTGTGTGTGTGTGTGTTTACCCAATCAGCTTCGGCATAATGTATGCGTGCCGTTCTGATTGAATTACACCGGGGCCTTTATAGAGAAAAATGGTCGCGGACCATCTCCTTGAGTGCTTATGAGGGAGCAGACACTTTGTGGGAGTCTCCGCGGTGACCTGACTCAATCTGCATACGATTACCCCTCAGCAGACCTGTAACCCAATTTATGAGCTGATCACCTCTCCAGAGGGAGCACACGCTCCTTCTCAAGTGGCAGTAAAATGGAGCAGGAACACGGTGACATAACATTTGTATAGCTTTAACTGTGGTGGCCTTTAAATTGGAAATGCATCATAGTTTTTTTTGTTTTTTTGGACGTATGTTTACTAGCATCGCGGTCGCATCTGTGTCTTTTCAGCAGTCGGTTGCACACGGGATTATTTTTCATGAATACATTTTACAATCCGGGTCTCTGTATATTCAATATGAAGACGCTCCGCTAAAAATAGGAAACTAGGTTCTATAAAAACGATCCGCATCATAATGCGTTTTAAATTCAGAAAGACAAAGTCCTGAGGGAAGTGGAAAATGACTTGAGGTCAGTTTCCGGTGCGATCCTTCTCAAATTAACATGGTGAACGTTGAATAATGGTAAATATGGATATTTGGAAAGTGTAATTAGCTTTAAGAATCAAAAGACCTTTTTGTGTAATTTTTCTTTGACTTGACCTTGATTGTAGTGTATAATGTGCCCTATATGTGAGTTTACACCTTGGGTGATGTTATTTGCGAATACATTTTAATATGAAAAATAAAAACAAATGCATCTATGCAGCCAATTACCTTTTTGGCATCGTTTTTTTCCCTTCATATAAATCACATCCGTGGTTTGGTTTTGGCTTATTTCATGAGGATGAAAGCCTTTCTTCTTTTCTTTTTTTTTTTATAAATGAGGCCCCAGTCTTTTACACAGTTGGACAAATGAGACAAACATGACAAACATAAAAACTAGGCAGGCCTGACAAATGGCTCCATCTTTGTTTAATGGCGTGGTTAAATCGGGATATGGCTAAGACCCCATTTCGGTGTGGTGTCAGCGAAGGCGGCTCTATTAAATCTCGATTTCCATGCGGGTGCCACGTGCAAACATTTGTTCTGCCATCATTTGGCAAAACAGCTGACAGCTACCAGCTACCATTTTTTTCCCAGCTGACAAACAGACTGGTCTGGACCTCCAGGACGCCGCTCGGGGCGCCGGGTGCGGCTGACTGTTTGCTTACGGGGTCCCGCGTGCAGCGCGGCCCGCGGACGCCGCTCGCGTCCGACGGCCCGAGACGCGCCGTTGTTGTTCTCGCAAAGCAGATTGGCCAATTCCCCCACCGATTGTGATCCGGCAGAATGGAAATCTGGTGAGCTGGGAAATGTTAATCGACTTCAATTAGGCTTTGTACCATGTTTGTTTCTTGCCAACAGATTAAGCAGCATCCCCACCCTCACTTACCGAAATGAACGATAACCCGCTGTCAAAATAAGGGAACGGGCAATTTGAGGATAGGTGGGAGATAACGGATAGTGGGCGCTGGCAAGATCATGCGGCGGGCGTGAGAGATAAATACTGCCAGCCCTTTGGAACAGTCGGGCTGGACTTCACCCATAAAGGGAAATTAATTTTGGGTTTTTGATGCCTTTATTGTTTTCTTTAACTTCTCAGTGAAGCTGGGGATGCGTTCAAAACCCAGAGCAGTAATCGAAAGCATCTTTTTCCCAATTTCACTGTTGAAAACACCCACTGTTCCTGTTACATATTGTTTTCAGTAATGATCAACCATTTCATTTTCTTTTTATCTTTTTTTTCCTTTCATCAGATGCATAGTAGCGTATATGCTCTGTAATTATTCAGTCCAAAGGCTGTAATATCCACATTTATACCAGCTGTACAGATGCATTTGTGCTATTGTGCACGATGTGATGTGTTATACTAAAGTAGCAAATATCTGGTACTCAGACAACAACAAAAAATAATGCTTTCTCATTCTTTGATGCATGCATTTTCTTTAGTGAGACACAATGTTCAGTGTTTATATTTGCAGAGCTATTGGGAAAGCGATGGCTGAGCCGTAATGCTTTTCCTGTGTTTCTTTCTTCGGTCCACGTCCAGTCTGTGCAGCCGGACTGTAAACAATGTGTTTCCTCTCCGTCTCTAAGGACACAGAATGCCTAAAGGTGTGCAGAGAATCGCGGTCATCTGGTGGGACATTGGCACATAAAATCCCTTTTCAGTCTCAATCCTAAGTGTGCATATCCCTCATTGAAGTGAATGCAGATACTTCAATGTAAAAGAACAAATAAAAGCAGAGTGGCCGCTTTTCTGAGACTTGCATAATGACGCATTGTTAGAGCGCTGCAGGACTGCATCTTCACACCCGGAAATAATGCCCTTCTGCACTTCCACTTCCCTCGCTTTGAAGTCAGCGTTTGGTGAATTACTTTTTGGTGGGGGGGTGCCGCTCGGCGGGTAGCGAGGACGCCTACTGTTTTAAGTGCTGCACGCGTGTTTTCTGCGTACATGCACACCCAAGAGACTTATCAGAAAGATGACCTGATGCACACTTTCGCCAAACTAATCTTGTTCTCAGTTTGAGCCGCCACTTGCTTACGTGACCTTTTCCGCTCCCCTGCTGTTTCCAGAGGTTGCGCGAGTGAAACACTTCACACTCCCCAAATTAGGAAACATGATTAGAAGTGAGACCATCTCGGCTGCGGTTGCCTTACCTTAAGCCTCCAAGTTATTATCGTCCACAAACTAATTAGCAAGTTCTCGATAAGCGAGGGTAGACCCCCGTGTTGCCATGGCAACAGTTAGACTTAATCACAATGAAAGGAGTGTGTGTGTGTGTGTGTGTGTGTGTGTGTGTGTGTGTGTGTGTGCTGGATGGCTCGCAAAGCACACGCAGCCTCCTGAAGCTTTTGCTTTTATTTTGCCTCTGTTTATTCACTCCTCGCTCCTGGTTGCACAATTTAGTTTTTTTTTCTTTCCTTCATTGCCTTGCTCGTGGGAGGACCGCCTTACTTTGAGGAAATCATAAAGGAGGTTTTTGAGGATGCAACGGCATCCGAACGCAGTGTTCTCGCGAACTGAAGGCGGAGACGTATTGTTGCTGGTTTGAGATCACGCCGGATCAGAGAAGGTGCTGCAGATGTGGAACCGTTGCCAGTTAAAATGAGCTGTCAAATCTGCCTGGCAGTCAAATCACAGGGCTAACAGCAAACTCAGCACACTTAAAGGCAACGTCCCCCTCTTAAATAGCTGTTTATTTCTAATCTTTGGTGTTTGCTTCATGCATTTTATCAGCTTTTTTCTGTTGAACTGTTATCCTACATTTCCCAGAAAGCCTTTCAACATCCTCAAGAGAACATGGATGCAGTGGGATATGTAAAACGATTAGAAATTAGTCAAACAGAAATATGTATAACCAACTATTTTGATAATCGATTTATCGCTTCAGTCGTATATGAAGCAAAACCGGCAATGTGCTGCTTTTCTCCACTTTATCTTATTGTGAATAAAATATGTTTGGGACCGTTGGCTGGACAAATGAAGCATGCAGATTAAACGCCTGCGGGGACCAGGGTCAAAATGAGCACATGTTGGCCCCCGTCCTCTGTATATTGTGTACAGTTGTTCTCGGCCGGCTCCACATATGCTGTGTGCTAATTTGATGAAGTGCCAATGTAGCAATACTCATGATGTAAACTCTGTGACTCTGGCATCTCTTGCTGCCAGTTTTTGGTAACTGATGTATATTTTGCTGTTGAACTCCACTGCAGCTTTTTTCCTCTCTCCATCTTTTCTGCGGGCCCTAAAACACCCACCAGTTGCCGCTGCCCGCTCCCAGCGTGACCCTCACCGAACCACACAATACAGCACAATGACATAAACATTTAATCAATTCCCCCGCCAACATCCCGCCCCCCGCCCCGGTTACCGCCAACGACTCCTGCACGCGCCGCACCTCGCTGATTGGTGCCCGAGTTGCTTCTTTGGTAAATAAAACATTTATAGAGGCTCAATTAGCGAAGCCTGTTGAGTCTTCGGCAGCTGTGCTTGCCAGCTGTTTTTAAAGGAAGAGCGATGCAGCGAGGTGAGGCGAGGGAAAAGAGGATGTCAGGCACAGGAAGGGGGGGAAAATGGATCAGGCAAGAGCAGGCCGACAGCTTGTTTTTGATTGGGTGTGGGCCCAGTTTTTTTTTTTCATACACAACCCAGTAAAAAAAAATATGGAGAAATAAGCTTTTTGATCAAAGTTTATCTATTTCAAAAGTGGCCAAAGCTCAGTAGCTTTTATCTGATTCATAAGATATTAAGTCATTTTACTTGAGACCCTACTGTACAGTTGTCATTCCTACATGGAGAACCTGCAGGGGGAACTGATCTCATCACCTAAACACAACCTGCTCATCTTAGAAAAGATTTACTGTCAATTAACTAGTCTGTGTTACTAATGAATCTCTTAGACACCCAAAGATGGAGAAGAAACGAAAAAGCCCGAGGATCAAACCCCCCCATGTGCCTGCTGTGCATAGATAATGCAACTTTCCTTGACTGGCAGTTGGTGGGCTTCATTAATTGTCTTATTGTAGAGACCCCCATTGCTCTGCCCTGACATGTGCAGCAGCACAATATGAGACAAGCTGCTTTTTTTTCTTCCATTTGAAACATCCTTTTGAGAGGAAGGTCTGAAAGGGTCTGCAGATTTACTGCGGCGTCTTGTTTCCTGGGGTCAAATGTAAGATACGTGCCATCACCGCCATTTAAAACGGATACGGATGGCGGCGTGCACACAGTTTGTCGCCAGTAGACTCAATTTATGTATGAGATGGTGACACACGAGTCAACTATGAATACAATAGTATGCAGGGGCCGACGGGGAAACAACGAATGAATGAATGCAGCAACAGATTTGTTGAGAGTTCGGTTTAATTTAACATGATGGGAAAGGATATTGTAATGAAACAATTCAACATATTTACAGGTCATGAGGAGGGGTACAGGCAGCCATGAGCTGCGCTGTGTATAATTATTAATAGCGTCCTTTTAGTCTGCAAAAAGGGGGACATTGTGCCTCAGTGCTGCATGGAGGTAGAAAGAAAAAAAAGCGGGTCTTGATTGATAGTGATACAAGGATTGCTGGCAAAGCACATGAACCGACAGACTGATGCCAGCACTGAAAGTGGTCTTGTCATGGTTGCCGCATACCCTTTTCATGATTACAAATAGCCTCTGCCTGGCTTGGCGATGATGTGCATTGGCTCAAAAAGCCTCAGCAGCCTTTTATAGTAACTCCCCTGCTTAATTCTCCTTTCCTCTGTCCTTTTTTTCTTCCTTTTCAGTGGAAGGCTGCACGGATTGGTCAGTGGACTACCTGAAATACAAGGTGCTTCTGGGGGAACCTGTACGGATTAAGTGCGCTTTGTTCTATGGATATATCCGGGCCAACTACACCCATGCGCAGAGCGCAGGACTTAGCCTTATGTGGTACAAAAGTGCAGGACACGGGGACTTCGAGGAGCCCATCAGTTTCGACGGCACAAGGATGAGCAAGGAGGAGGACGCCATTTGGTTCCGGCCGGCCGAGCTGGACGACGTGGGGTTCTATTCCTGCGTGTTACGGTAGGTTCCTCCGCCATTTTGGACTTGCTTTGCCAGCAGCGTGACAGTAATACAGTGGGGGTAAATAACATCTTGTGGAACCCCGTGGGCACGATCAAAGCCATTTACAAGTCATCCCCTGGTGATATCTAGTGTACTCTCTCATCTATGGCCAAAAGAGCCCTGGCCGTTGGTCCACAGTGCATCTTCTAACAGCATGAGGCCCGTTTGCTTCACTTTATATGCTAAATTATTTCTTTATCCTCCTCTGGGGCACAATAAGCCATTAGGTGCAATTGGTAAATCCATAACTCTCGGGGCCTCGCAAGTCCTTCTTTCTAAAAAAAAAGAGCAAGGAGCGAGATGAAAGAGGATGGACAGTAATAAAGCACGAGAAGATTGAAGGAAGGGAAACGGCAGCTAAGATAAAAATGAAAAGAGATTCGTGCTATCTTCCTTTCCCACTTGCCTGATGGTGGAGGTAGACAATTGTTTGATTTATGAGCTCTATAAAGTGGTGGAATTCCAAGCCTCCGAGCTCTTATTGGCAGAATTTTTCATTAACGTGTAGGTTGTCTGTGGCAAGGACAAGGGGAACTTTGAAACACATCTCCCTGAAAGATGGGAGCTTAATCCTTTAAGAATTCAGAAGAAAAAAAACACACACAAACATTTGTGTTTCAATCAAAACACAAATGATGTAGGACATTTGTTACAGACAAAAAAACACCAAAAACAGGGGAATAATGTACTCTTGAGCAGTTTGACTCAGCACAGGCTTCCTTGTGTTTCACAAGCTCAATTCTAAGAGGTTTTGTCCATTACTATTCATCACCATTAGCACTCGCTCCTCTGCTGCCGCGGCGGCGGTGGCGGCCGGCGTGAATAGAGACGGGCAGCACCAATCCAACAATCCTCCATTCAGGGAACATTGGCAGCGTTTTCTGGAGGTAGACAATCAGTCAGCTCCGAGTTATTGTGTAATCACGCAGAAGGTAGAGCCATGAGATTTGATTTGGAGGAGTGTTGCTTTGTCGCCATTCAGAACCAAATGAAGGGGCAACACTTATTTGCCCATCGTGGAGAGAAATAACAATGGTTCTGAATGCAGAGCACTTTTCCATCGCACGGGATTTCTCTCTGCAGGCATTTCTTTGGACTATTGTTGTCCCGAGTTGCTTTCTCCAGGCTTTAAGCACACGGATGTTCACTTTTTACAGTTTCATAATATTCGCCACTGCGACGGAATATTTAAAACTGACCTTTTTTATTGACAATGCCAGCCCTGGTGCTACAATCAGCTCCTCTGATTTTCCCCGTGTTAATCAGAGCTTCCGATGCAGCTGAGGGGAATGGGGGGGAACAGACAGGTGACACACTGATTAGCTCCAGCACAGTAAGACCATGGCACGATGAGATGATGTGTGATTGTATAGATCGGCGATGAAAATATATATATATTTTTTTTAAAACACCATGTTTACCTTCACTAATTATCATTTAATTGGAAAATAAACTCAAGATAACGTTAGGAAACTGCCTGCATTCGTCAAAGCTCAAGATATGCTATATGACATATGCATATGGCGATAACTCTCCATGGGGTTTCCCTCCAGCTACATTCACCAGCTGTATTAATTGAACGCCCCAAAAGAGGAATTTGTCACAATGTGTTTACTCTCTCTTTTGAAGCTGAATAATGTGCACTTTCCTTTTTTTATTATTATATAGCAATAACTTATTAACCTTGTCGGTAAAGCGTATTCTCTCTGCATCGGCTCATTAGTCGTCTCTGCACAGCGACATATGGTGGCTTCTCACAGTGGGACTGTTTAAAAGGCTCGGGAGGGTTAGGTTAGTGGTTACTGTGTGTGTGTGTGTGTCACATGTTTGCTTTAATGCAGCTTTCTGAAGTGCATAGCAATGCATCAGACTTGACCAAGAGGGACCATCAAATTAGAATGATTTATAGTCCAGTATTAGCACGTGAGTTCTGGAGCCGCAGTAATAAGGCCGATGACTGACAGTGCAGTGAAGCAGACTTTTTGATCGCTTTCTCCATACTGCATATCAACTAAACCCCATACGGTGGAAAATATATGAAAATCGCCCCCGTGTTACATACATGTCAAATGTTTTTTTTTTTAAAAGGTCAAAGAGAGTACCTTTTTACAGTAATAGCACTTGAGCCGCTGCTATTGAAGCCGTCGACCGTAAAAATGGCGACAGTGTGACGTCTGCCACCGCGTTGCCTTTTCTCACGCTTCGCCCCGTTCCTTCGCTCGAGCGTCGACAACGTGTTAAAGGATCTCAGGACCGGGGGTTCACCGACAAAGCGCCGCTACGCAGACGTGACTCATTTCAATTCCCAGTCGCCGCGGCCAAATCGGAGGATTGCTCTTCTCTTTTGTCTCGGCGGCGTGGGTCCTATAGATGATCAGCGCTCGCGTATGTTAACATATCACATTTGGATTAGGCTCTTGGCAGCGCTCCTTCGCTTGAGGATCCTCCCCCTCCCCCTGTTTCTGAAACATGAAGGGAAACAGGGAATTAGAGCGCTGAGCGCTGGAACGAATGAATCGCGGCACAACAATGAATCGTCCCTCACTGGATGCATTTCCTACTTGAGCTTGTTCTAACAATTCATTCCCAGTTACGATGCTCCC
This sequence comes from Taurulus bubalis, assembly GCF_910589615.1. NCBI lineage: Eukaryota > Metazoa > Chordata > Actinopteri > Perciformes > Cottidae > Taurulus > Taurulus bubalis. The sequence goes on from NC_136609.1 coordinate 9,115,029, forward strand.
AGGATTGATGCTGTGACCAAGGATGCTTGTCCTCAGACAACATCTCGACGTGGTCTTTTTACTCTATATTGTCATCAGTTAGCATTTCTCTTCTTCCTGCTCAAGAATCAGGGTGGCAAAGTGAGGATTACAGCGAGACAACGCTTCAATGTTCAAGTTTAATCTCCAGTGGAATGATATTATGATTTGAAAATTGTGGGTTTCTTTGTCATCTATATGGAAATCCAGAGAATACGACAATGTATCTTCTACACAGCTACATGACTGTTTTTTATTTCTTTAGACAGCCTATTTAACCTTTTCCCTCTGCACACACTAAACTAATTGTAATATTTCTTATTGATTATGCTTCACTCTCTTGAACGCAGCAGGGGATGTGTTCAACACTGATGTTATTGAGCCAGGCTGGATAAAAATAAACGCAGGTGGGGAAACGCTGTCAGAAGAAAAGAAAAAGAAGTCTTGAGCGTCAGTCGACCTCATTCATCATCTCGGTACCTTCATCTTCTTCCTATAATATTCGGCGAACACATCTCGGGAGCGAATCCACTGTGAGTGTGTGACGTGATTCTCCTCGTGTCCTGCCAGCCATCTGAATAGTAACATATAGTGTCGTAATACAGTGTAAACATGCTTCGTGAGCAGCTTGGTCATGTGGCATAATACAGATGATGACAGAAACATCTGCACTGGATAACTTTCGCAGTGAGCAAAGTTTCAAACCCCGAAGAAGCAGCTGGGGATCGTGCTCACAGTGCAGATGAACACAATTCTTTCCAACTCAAATCACCTCGTTTCAAACACTTTGTTCAAGAGGCATGTTCCTAGAAGTGTTTGCCCCTTGTTTCAAGCATCATTGAGCAAGAAAGCTAAAACATTAGACTACACTAACTATGACAAAATGGCAATATAGTTCCTTATTTATGACATCATTTCTTTCTTTCATCGTCTCATGGGAGACATCATGTCCTCTATGCTGTAACACCTCTGGCCTCCCTCCCTCCTCTGTACATGCACACACATGCAGCACACTGTGGCCTCGCTTGTCACATTCATTGTGTATTTTTGCACAGCTGCACTTAAAGGGTGTCAGAGGGCATCGTTGTACTCTAGCTAACACACACACACACACACACACACACACACACACATACACACTTCAGGGCCTCTGCTCTCCTGAGACTAGCTGCCACTGACATGAACTTAATGTGCCTCCAATCTGTATGTAAAAGCAGGCCAACTTGACACACACACTCAACATGCTGAGCATGGATGCGTGTCTCTTCGGTTCATGCACACACACACATGCACAGATGTATTGTACATGCATCACGGACATATGACGAGGGCCCCGCTCACGCCACATACGGGAGCAGATGAGCAGCGCTCTGTCAAATCAAGGATGTGCAGATGTTGTGCCCGGAGGAGGTCCGGCGTACGCAGAGCGAAAACATCTGCAGTGGCTAAGTGTGTCCCTTAGTGTGGAGTGACTGAGGACACACACACACAGAGTGGTATCCTCCATGTAGCAGGATGGCCTAGCTCCCAGGCTATTAGCATTACAACGTTGCTAATTCCTGCTGTTTCGCAACTCGCTGACGGCAGACGCAGCCGAAAAAACATGGAGTCCATGGTTTTTTTCTTATAAGATTGTCATTACATTTGAATCAATATCGTCCGCACCAAGTGTGCACTTTTCTTCAAATAGTTTTTGACTCAAATGGAGAGAAAATGCGCGGGCGGGCATTATTGCATTGTCCAGTTCATCCTGGTGTCATTGCGGACGGCCGCCACTCACCTCAATCTCACAGAGTTCAATCACTGCCAGCCCTCTGCAGACAGAGCCTCTGCTGCCTTCTGCTGCATCTCTCTCTCGTATCGCTTTTCTCCCTCGCTTCTGATATAATCGCGTGCACAAGTTCATGCTCTGGGATTGCTTGGCAACGTCCCTCGAATCACCTTTTATTAACGTCAGGGTCTCCGGTCGTCTCCAGGTGTTTCCCCCCAGCTCTACGTCGGCTCTGTGGAATCTTTAATTGTTCGGTGCTGCCCATATTGACTTGAAAACAACAAAGTGCACCGCTGTCAGTTTTCAAAACCGTCTCGCTCTATTCGGGTCATGTGCAATGCATGATGGTAGTCGACGTGTCTTAAGTGACAGTTGCTGAAAAGCGCCTTGTTCTTTCACATCTGCGGAAGTCTCTGTGCCGCTTTCCATCTTAATAATGAACAAAGTTGGGTGACAGCAGCGCGTCAGACTGGATCGCGACGCAATTATTTGATGATCTCTTTTAAATGTTTTGTACAACCAACACGCGCCACCTGCAGCGGGTCGTCAACCACCAACCTAAACATGCGTCCGTCATGCGTGGTCAAGCAAACGCCACAGTGCAACGACCCGGCGTGGAGAAGCGCGAGGATTACAGTGTCAGATTGAGGCGCACGGAGGATTTCCACTTCCTGGCAGGTCGCTAATGTCTCACCTTTAACCCTGTTTACCGGTGTTGGCAAGCTGCCACTGTCCCAGGCTTATTAATGGGTTTCCTGCATGTCCTGCAATGCCTGGGCTGTCACCGGCAAAGGACAACGGGAGGGGGGGAGATAACAAAAGAGTGTGTGTGTGTGTGTGTGCGCTGGTCCTTTTTGCTCATTTAAGCCCAAATAGATGTTGGAGATGCCACCTGTGCACACACACACACACACACACGCACACACACGCAAGTTCACACGTCGAACACCCGCCCCCGCCCGGTCCAGGACCGCGATGTCGACTCTGTTAGTATTCGTGGGCAGGGGTGGCTGGTGATCTCTCAGGGAAGTGACAGTCAGAATGGCCCGTCTGGAACACTCCGTCACTCAGCCTGAGTCGGGGCCTGTCCAATTGATCCAGCCCAGCTGTCAAAGCCAATGAGAGACGCTAGACTAAGGAGCAGCGGGGATGGTTTGCGCTGCCAGGGATTATGGATGATGTATAATACAAGGTTGGCGTTTGTGTTCTAAGCTACCTGGCAGGAGACAATCAGTTAGCGGGTGGCTCTGTGGAATAGCTTCGCCGAGGAGGGCTCCAACAATGACGCTCCTGATGGATGTTTATTAATGGGGTTTGGGGTTTTAAATGCACTGCGGTGCAGCGGCACATACGGAGTTTTGGAAGTCGCAGCGCAATGAAAGATCTCTCCAAACATTAGAAATGCCCAACTTGGCAACTTGATTTCTCGAATGTTATTCTCTTTTAGTAATTTGGATGATGTCACTAGATTGTGTCTATTTCTGCAGAGAGGTGGCCAGCTTCTCACGTTTTCACAGTTATGCTAAGAAGTCATTGGAGCATAGAGCCTTTCAGATGAACACTTTAACTGCTTGATGTCAGATGAAAAGTCAGGAGGATCGCCAAAGTCATTAGGAAAACACTGCAGGAGCCATTGATGTCGGTACCAAATTTAGTTGCACTCCATCAAGTAACTGTGGAGATATTTCAATGGATAATAGACAGTTTTCAGGATCAAATTATAACAATCGGTTCTGGGGTTTTCACAGGGAATCCATCCAATATCTGTTGAATAATTCGGGACCAATATGGTGTACCGACTCGACTACTAGTGGAGCAAAGAAACCGTTCACCTGGTGGGTTTTATGTCTCTGGAAGATCGCCGTAATGGCTGAAGGGAAGCGACATAAACTCAATCATAAAAGATTACCTGAGACTATAGCGACGACTGACTGAGAAAAGAGCATCTTCCGCAAACTGCTTCAAGAGGTCACGAGAGAGTCGATGCCACATCTCCGGCAGCAGCTATTCAAAGGGCCCAGCTGTTTTTTTTTTTCGTCAATTGTGCGATATGGATTGGCGAAGCAACTTCGTTCACCAGCCAGAGGTTATTGATGATAGTCCCCTGTATTCAGCGTTCTGTTCACCTGCGTGGAGAGTGTTTAGACAGCCTTTTAGTTGGCTCTATATGGGTTAGGACAGGTGGATTTTTTTCCCCAGCAGCCATTGTCTGATGATGTATGGGCTGCTTGTTTGGGCTTCGTCCACCTTCCCCACTGTGCTCCATTCAGCCGCGTGATGCGGCGGCGTGAACTCGGACGGATATTCACTGTGGACGTGGGATGTTACAATGACAGTGACGAAGAGGAGCGTGCACATGGAACCGTTTTGAGGCCAGGTGCCGGATAGTAATAGACTTCCATCTAGCGCGCGAATGTGTGGGTAGGAGGGAAGATAATTACAACTTTTTAAATCAATAACTTCTTTCTTCCATTTTCACTGATCCCTATTCAAACGCTTTCACTATGACACAAATCTTGGTGTCATGAATACGAGAGGCCTGAAAATAGCAGATGAATAGTTTCGTATGTGCATTATGGTATATCAGTATTTATCATGCCTGTGCTTTTTCTAGTTAATGGACTGGATTCATATTCATTTCAATAACAAACCTCATGTCCCTGCATGTATTCATAGATGTCGGCATGTATTACTTCAAGTATGTGCCCTGATGCATTTAACCACAGTCAATTCATACTCCTTAATGCGCCCTCCTTTTTAGACCCAGAAAACCTGATTACAGTGAATAGCATGAATCACGCCATCTATAGCAGCGTATATATCTTCAGTCTGCTCTTGTTTCAGCTCCTGTGTATTTAAAGGCCTCATACATATCATTATAATTCACTTATGGCCATCTGTGAAGGTCTGTTTTCAGTGTGGCGGCTCAACTGTTCCCTCACATCGACCGTCACTTAACATACTATGAAGAAACCGGAGGCATTCATTGGCTCGTGCTGTCAACATCAGTAAGACACAACATTGACGTATTCAGCGTGACAGATCAATATTAGTGCTGCTGAACGTGTTTATTAGTAGTCGCATTTACATTCTGGATGTATCTCATTTCCAGACAAAATCATTGCCTGTCATCATCAATCTCTTTTTACTTGAGCCACATGAGCATGTAGCCCAAACTAAAAAGTTGTATTTTTTTACTGGGTTTTGCCCCTTCCTGGTTCCAAACCTATCCGGGAAAAACAAGTTTATGTTCAACAAAAGGAAAATACATCACGTTGAAAACCAAACATACACTAGAAACGGTGCACATGCTTAAGTACCCCAACAAATATTCTCATTTAATAACTGTTTAAAATGGGATTGGATATTTCCATGGGCCGAATCAAAAATGCCGAATGTCTCTTGGCTGTTTTGCGCAACAAAAGTGGCCAATATTTCAGATGTATAACCAGCCCTGCATTCGCTCGTTTTGATGCACGTTGGGTCCTCTTTGTAGCAATTGGAGCATACATATAATCCACCATGTGCCTGAATTACGGTCTCCGACAATTTCATTGCATGCCCTTCACGCTCCTTCTGATTGGACATTTGTCCCACGCTCGATTCCTTTTGATTAAGCCAAGCTTGCATGGCTCCTGGCTACAGGGAGCAGAGGGACAGACGTTTGGCTGCACAGCCTTTATTCTGGGAGACCTCTTCGCTCAAATCAGTTGTCACAAGCTGCATGACTAAAAAGGACAATTGAGCAGAAGGTCACAGTCGCTGACCAATGTTTGTTTATTTATTCTCGTAATTATCTGTTAATCCTCGACACACGGTTTTATTCATTTCATATCAATACTCTAACAAATGACACCCAGGTTAAATAATTCCACATGTCGAATGAGGGGATTTTAATTCGGTCCCCTCCTCGTGTGCTGACTCCCCATACGGCCGACCTCTCGGCTCTCCTGGACCGCACTCAGCGGAGCAAGTCATCAAACAAGATGCCAAGCCATCGCTATCTGATGGCAGGGACACTGACCTTCTTTTCCTCATATCTGATGGGGGGTTTTATCTGCCTGACAAATGTCAAAAATTCCATTCCCCAAGCACAATCACTTTGGTACCACAACTGTGGACACCGGAGCTCCGAGCTAGACATCGGCAACAGCGCGGCTATCAGTCAGAAATAGGAGAGCGCTCGCTGCTTGCCTGCATCCCACATTGTCTGGGATGTGAGACCAGGCGGCAACCTGCCTCTCGTGTCACTTCTGGTTCCCAAAACCCGACGGACAAAAAACAAGATGGCGTCCGCCAAAATGGCTATGTACACATGTGTGGGTCAGAAACGCTGAATGTCATAAAACATCCCATTGACACTTTAGTGACATTGTAGGCTGAAAGCCTTTGACGTGGAACAAAGCTTTTGTAACATTTATTCATCAAAAGAACATGTATAACTTTGTCATAAACTAGGGGTTCAGTGTTGCCAGATTGGAAATGGCGAAGTATCGTACCAAAGGCTCAAAATGGTCGTATTTGGAGGATAATTATGGTGCATCTGGCAACACTGAGATCGGTCGACCAATGACAGTTCTCTCTACAGTCAGAGCTTGCGCAATATTGTGGAACGTAAGGGAGATACCATTTCCAAAACTTGTAAGGGGGTAATAACTAGTTTGTGAAAGACCCAGAGAAACACAAATATCCAACGAGGCAAAATCCCGGACGTTTTTGGAATCCCTAAAGGACGCATTTTTTAGGTCTCGAAAAGAGGACATAGTTAAACAAAGGCACACACAATAGTTCCGTTTCGCTATATCATCGTTGTACATCGATGACGCGACAGCTTCGTGTTCATAGCTGGTTTCTGCTGCCACAAAGTAGCCACACAAAATAAAACCTGCGCTATGCCCCACAGTGCAACAGCGGCCCGTCGCAGCAGCGTTTCTAAGAGCCGGTTTGTATTTGATATGCACAGCGGAATGGCTGCTCATACATTACACCCAGAGGGCCTGGGGACCGATGAATAAGGTCATGACAGAGCTGGGAGAGAATACAATGGAGACAAATTGTTTATGCTTGTTATGAAATCAGGTTGCTAGCATAAAGATGAGTGGAGGATGTCGCGGAATGGAAAATGAGTTCCCCGAAGGCATCAACTAGAAAATGACTGACTAATGCGTTTGCTCACAAGAAGTGCTATTGTTGGTTTTGAGACACACAACTCAAGGGAAGGCTCGGAGGGAATCTTAGACTTGTCGGTTAATGGAGGGTTTTGGGGATGATGTGCTTTTGCAGATAGACGTTGTGTATATTTAGAACAGCCGTGGTCTTCACTGACGACAGACTGACAATGCAGAGTATTAACAGCTGTTTGCATCTGTGTCTTTGAAGTACATAAGTGTTAGCCCTACGACTTGCCACTACATTAAAGTCACAAAGCTAAGCATCCATTTTTTTTCTTCTTCTCTTTGACAAATAACCACACAGATCTTTGATAAACACAGCCGGTCCTCGTCTCACCATCTGGTTGACAAAATATTGTTTGCTGCATTAGAAGAAGAAAAAAAATCTATATCCCAAAATAGACACTAGGATGGAAATGACACATGTCCTTATCCTTATTAAGTATATTCCCAATGATTTATTTGCCTTTGCTGATGTTAGGTTCCATCATTTCGCATTTTCATGAAAATAATCTTATTTATCTTTCAGAACAACAGATGCTCAGATCTGTGATGCAGCGGTAAAACAGAAGCACAATCCGGGGCTCTTGTTGTACTCAGTGAGGGACTATAAATGTTACCGCGTTGAGGTCCATTGGGGGCTAAAAGACGTCCATGTATGGCTTTAAAAAAAAACGTTTTAGAAGCGTGAACAAGCGAACAGGACGAGAGAGAAAAGGGGCAGGTTGAAGCAAGGACAGAGACGAACCACAAGCAGAGGGAGGAGGAGAGAGAGAGAGAGGGATGGATTATAATTGAGGCTGGAGTCGGTTGTTCCAGCATGGCAGACAAGTGCCACAGTCTCAGACAGAGGCTAAGTAGGAGCAAGTTGGCCCACAGTCAGATTTGGGGAGCCGGGGTGCTTAATCATCCCGGGCTTGGTGCTGGAGTTGACAGGTGAGTTATGAGCGGGCGCTACAGGTAGGAGCCCCGGTCTTCCCACTGCTCACAGTGACCTTCGCTCTGGCCATAAATAATGCAGGGACCATAAAATACTGATTTAGGATAACTGGGCCGGGCCCCATCCCGGTCTGGGTTCATTTTGGCTCGGTGTGGACGAGGACGGTGCTCGGTGCTGATGTAATGCATGCATGCTCTGTCTGTGTGCAACTGGAGTCCAATCCCCATCATCAGCACCACTTCTCTGACCCTCACTTTGCCAGCCGCTACTTGATGCTGATCGGACACCGGTTCCTGCTTGTCCGAAGCCATTGTTGCATCCGTCTCTGTCTCATCCCATCATCCCGGCAGCCCTCGTGCTCTCAGGAAAGATCTGGGCTGTTTTTACATCTGCCCTTCACGTCCCCCGACGTTGGCTCGGTTGACATGTGCGATCCGGGCTCAGGTACATGCTGACAACAGAATGGACCCGCGGTGTCACTCAGGGACCTGTTGACGCGATTCCCTTTTTGCTTTTGCGACACGCTGGTACAGAATGTCCTGCTGGAGGAAAACAAGAGAGGTTTCCAGCAGCTGGTGTGGTCGCGTGCATGGGGTGACAAATTAAAGGAGAATATTGTGAAAGTATTCGGCACTCTCATCACACACCAAATGATTTTTTGGAAAGAGTTGCGTTAATCCCTCAAGTGACTAAAACACATAAGATTTCCATCTATCTGCAATCTCACAATACTTCTTTACGTATACTGTACACTGTAGATGCAAACACACACACACACACATCCAGTGCGCTGCTAAGTGACACGGCAATTCTTTGGCAGATGTTTCGCGACCTGATTGCAGTCGGCATATTTCTGTGACGTTTTGAAAAAGCTGCGGCGATGGAGGACGTGCCCGCTTGGACAGAGAAGCCATTTAAGCCGATGGGACATTCGGGATGCAGCCATTTATGGACAATCTTCTCAAAATATGGACCAATACAGGCTTCATTTTTCAGTGCTCTGCAGCTATCGCTCGTCTCTTGTAAACAGGACCACAGCAAAATATCGGTATTGTTTTGTAATATGTCCATATTAATTCATTGCTTGACATCGTCCCTATTGAAATGAGTCAAGACCTCCGTGTTACTGCACAGCGTAGGTCGACGGGCAATACCGGATCCTTCAAGTGTTAATATCCGCGGTGGGTTTGTTGTGCCGCCCCCTGGACGGACGTTATGCCGAGGTAACCTTTAATCAACCTTTGGACCGCTCGCCTCGTGCTGAGACAATTCTCCGGCAACGTTATTGTTAGTTGAAAGTAAGCTCTAATGAGTAATCAGCAAGTATTTCATCACCCACTTTCTATTAGAGAGGAGTTATTTTAATTAAAGGATTCATTAAGTTACTTCATTAATTTCCCCACAGGTGCCATGGATTCTCAGGGGGATTTCAAAAATCAATTCCGCTGCCTATTATTTAATATGGGAGCGAACAGTCGCTGAGTTAAAGGGCGCCTTGACTTCCGGCTGGTTTTCACACCTCTGGTGGGGCCGATTCATAGACGGTCAACAGAGTGAAATAAAACACTGATGGTTTGTCATCGGAGGGGTTCGACTCATGAATCTAAAATCTAAAAATGAACCCCATGAGTGCCTTGTAGCATAATCATAATCCCTTCAAGCGTCGCTCCATAACTGACCCATTGCCCACGCCGCATGTTGCAGGCCCGAGTCCTCCAGCTGTGCCCGGTGGCTGTCGGCCTGACGACTTCCCCTCGGCTGCTATCCATCATTGCCGCCCCTTTGGGTTCGACACGTTTGACAGACACCATAATGCCACGGCGGTTTTATCGCCGCTTCTGCAGGACGCCGAGGGTTGATTGCAGCAGTAGCAGTAGTTCTCTGGCTAGGCTTCATAGAATAGCACACCTGCTGAGTCAGAAGATCACCTGGTCCGGTCTTCCGGCTCCAAATGCATCGTGACGGATGTGACATCGCAGGGACAAAGTGTCGTCCGACGCCGTCGATCACTCACGCGGATGACACATCTCTCTCTCTCGCTTCCAGCTGGCGAGGTTATCAGCGCTGCCCAGAATATTGAGCAGGGAAGAGAGCGCACCCCGGGGGATCTCATTTGCACAGGTGTCCATCTGGTAGAAGTTGTCTGGGATAATCTCCACATCATGTCACATTTGCATCCGCGCCTCGTGACAACGGAGTGGCCGGTTCAGGGGCGGCGGGCGGCGGCGAGGGATTGTTTGCCGCTAAGACCAGCGTGTGTTGCACTAATCCACGGGGCCGCTAATGCCGCGCAATTATGTGAGGATTTAACATGTTTGTAATTGTCTGTCGGTTCGGCTCAATTTGTGTAACCAGCTTTAGTTGGGGGGTGGGGGGGAAATTAGCAGTGAGATTTTCTTTAACACTGCCAATTTGTTTGGTCTTTTAACCAGGAGGGATTTGCGGCCGTCTGGCTGGAGTGCTTGTTGTCAATTGTCGCTCGTCTTATTAGCCGCTACGAGCAAAGAAAAAGGTGCTCCCGTTGAAGCCATTGATCATCGTGGACCTTTTTGCTTCGGTTCCCAGCAGCGAATCGATGTTTTCATTGACTCCCGGGTTCTATTCGGAACGACTCGAGCGGCAGATCCAATCTCGGAGTCGCCGTCCCATTAATGACCCCAAGCAGGAGGATCTTTACCTCTGTACCCGTGTGAGGCAGAAGCAGATCTGATCAGGGTTCCCACAAGGTTCTGCGTACGTACATACATACATACACAAGAGAACGCTCCACCCAGGCTGGTTCAGTATTTAAAGACGAGCGCTCCCGACACAAATCACAGAAGGTGCGCCGCAACACCGAGCAATAAAATGAAATGTTTATCCCGCCGCGGATGAACAGCCTCCAGTATCTGAGGCCCAGGCAAGCGAGCGAGCGCGCCGTCTTCAAACATTACAAGTAATCTTGCATTTTACGCACCCTTCTCCCCTGCCTTATAAATCCTCTTCTTTATGTACATGACCTGAGCAGTTACAGCACATCAATTGTGGCGAGTCATTTCCTGCGAGCTCGCACTGTCTCCGCTTAACGGGCGAAAAACTCAAAGGCTCAATCAATCTGTTGACATTCAAGGCTGTCGCGCCGTGTTACACCCCCCTATATAGATATATATTTATTTTTTTTCATTCATATTTTAGAGAGGTAGGTATTCATACTGAACGAGCTGCTGGCAGTCCCTGTTTGTTGCCTCTGGCGAGACTTAAATATGAATTCACCTCTGTCCTTCGAGTGATTGGTTCCCTTTGTGTTCTCATTCGCAGGAACTCCACGTACTGCATGAAGGTGTCCATGTCTCTCACGGTGGCGGAGAACGACACCGACCTCTGCTACAACTCCAAGATGAGGTTCTTTGAGAAGGCGGAGCTCAGCAAAAGCAAAGACATCACATGCCCGGGCATCGAGGATTATCTGCATCCGGGAGCGGAGCCTGAGATTGTGTGGTACAAGGTACGATGCGCAAATGTGTTCGCAAATAACCATCGCCGATTTGCCTTTTTTAAATGCAAAGGAGCGAGATGTTGTCTAAACGTCACCTGAAAGCCATCACGCGCACCATTTGAAACGGAGCCTTTCAATTCAAATTAAGGAAAAACGACTTCACAGGAAGTTATTTTATACATCTGAAGGATAACCCAGTTCAGGTCAGCTATATTCAGATCTAATTAGCTTCAAATACAGTCTCCTCTCTGACTTCTGAAACTAAAAGCGTCAGCGAGATAAATATATAACCGGCGGAAATACATCTGTTCACTTAGTGCATGCACGTCTCTTACTTCCTCTGTTTTGACCCCTAAACTTCCTCCTCCTCCTCTTCCTCCTCCTCACGGAGCGTTGTGTGACTGACCCGGTCTGACCTCTGCGATAGAGTCGTACGGGCCCACGTTTCAGGGGCCAATTCATCAAACGATAAAGTGTACTAGGTTAGGTGGCCAAAGTGCTTCTTCATTTTTTTCTCCCACTGAATCAAATTATAATAGCGGATAATGACCGTGGGCTCCGCGCCCTCCGGTTATTGGCTCGCGCTTTGTCGGCGGGGGCAGATTGAATTCTGGGAGGCCCGTCTTGGACCACAGTTGGAAACCAAACCCACGGGTGCCCCAGTTTCCTCCGCCTCAGGTGTTCCGTGTCCTGACTCGGTGAAGTCGGAACACTGCGGTGGGCGACCCACGATCAAAGGAGTGCAGAAAACCTGTTATTTCTGGAAGTTACGTAACTGTTTTTTCATGCAGAAGTTACTTCCTGTTCACAAATGCGATGCGCTTTTGATCGGTGTCGAGATGAAGAGGTTTCCTAGCAACTGACTCACACATTGCTTGAGTCTTAAAACTACTTCAGGCTCTGTCATCATTTGGAGATGAACTCTCTGGACCATAACTGAGTTGCAGTTCTTCATGACAGCATGTTTAGCAGCAAAGGGCTCTCTGTGGACGCAGCCTCAATATGCTTAAAGCTCACACAAAATATGAAGTCTGTTTCCTGCTGGTTTCAAACCGTCGTTACACAGCGTGTTTTACTTTATTATAACATATTATACCTCCCACCCTGTGTTTTAAATAAAGGAATGCAAGCCAAAGCAGTGGAGACAAACCATAGAAAGGAGGAGGGACACTCTGTCCATCAAGGAAGTACGGGAAGACGACATTGGGAATTACACGTGCGAATTACAGATTGGGAACTTCGTGGTACGGAGGACGACTGAGCTGTCTGTCACAGGTAAGGAACTTTTTCCTCATTTTTTTTTACATTTACTCAATGCCGCACATCCTTTGGATTGGAGAGGCATCTCTGCTTCTTTTGTTGAGACGTTTAAACACTGGCTTCAGGTTGTTAATACAAAAAAAACGAGCTTTTTAAAGCTGATCCCTGCACCTTTTGTCTAACTGTCGCAGTCAATAGCGTCGCTCTCCCTCCCTCCCTCTCTCTCTCTTCGAGGCTGCTTTAATTGCTAAGTCGTGGAATTCACCTCCAGCACCAGCCACCTCAGCACTTTTCCCCTTAAGGCTGTTGAAATATTTAAGCCCGGACCGAAAGTGGGTGACAGATTGCTTGCCACTGACACTGCCGCGGACGAGTTTGACACGCCGCGGATGGGAGGAAGTCAAAATGTACGACTTAATTATACTCACGCCTCTTCCTTTTCCGTTCCATCTGAAGGGAATCAGTCCTCGACGTGGACCCGAGTGACGTCAAAATGCTTCTTTAGGTTCGTGATTGCTGAACGGAGACAAACGCAGTCGCTAATGTTGACTTACATCATCTTTGTTCTAATAGCGCTCGTTTAACTACCAGTTTCCTCTCCCGGCGCATCGGATGCATGATAATTGGACCAGGGCCTTCTATGGAGAAGACTCTGAAAGAGGCTTTCGGACGGATCTCAGTGCAGACAAAGTGTTTGCTGTAAACTGCTACTTGATTACACTTTATGGTCCATTTAAAGAGACAAAAGACAGACTCCAGTGAGGGGTGTGCAAAGTCGTAAATCACTTTCTCACCAGCCTCAAGATGTCATCATTGGGGAATAGTCTTAATCTCTATATTTTCTTTGCAGACGTTCAACGTTTCAAAACAGGTGGCAAAGGATGATTGATGATTGGGCCATGGCATTTATGTTTTTTCTTCTTTTTTTTTAAGAAATACACTCTCCCAGCTGTGTCCGTCTGGGTTCACTCCTACGTCCGGTCTGCCTGTAGCTGTGAATGTGTCTGTTTTTAGCCTTTTGAACCTGTGCAGGCTGCACGCTGCCTCTTCCAGCACTATAGTCAATAACGTCAGGTGGACCTGGTGGTTTCATTTCAAATGCAGTTGTCAGTATTGGTGAAAGAAAACATTGTGATTCATTTTCTTTTTCTTTAAATGTTGTGGAGAAAATGGCAGTTACTATTCTAATTCATCAGAAGAAGGAAAACCCTGTGTTCCAGCACTTAAATGCACCTTTTAGGATGCAGAGACCAAAGTTGACTTTCCCTGTAAGTTACGAGATACAATGTTGCCTGCAGGTAACAAAGTACAAAGTGTACAGTGTAGTACAAAGTGTTATACGAGTTCTCATTGTTCTCATTGTTCTCTCTGAACTCGCGGGGCTTTTTTTTTTATCTTTGGGAGAGCGATGCCACTGTTCACTCCGCTTCTGGCTCGGTTGCTTTCTTTTGAGGCAGAATTGCTCTCCGCTGAGTTTTTTTGGGGGGTGGTTTATTTATTTATTTATCGTCTGTCTTCGATTGAAGAAGTTTTGAGTTTCCGTACGTGCTGTTTTCTTTTGTGCCGGCACGGTGGCTGTACTGATCATACTAACTACCCAGTTCTTTTGATCTGTATGCTGTCGCTGCTTCGGTGCACATGGAGCACGCCGCGTCCAATCAGGAGGGAGGGGGTTGTTCTTGGAAAGAGCTTTGTGTTTAGACCAAGCTTTCTTGAACTCCTCACCGGTTAATGATGCAAGACCCTGTCACTCAAAACGATCCCCAGTTTCCCCTCCCAAGATTATTCCGATATATTCCACCGACGTATTCGAGTATGTGTAATACTCAATATTATATATAATTTGTCATTTTTTTGACGATTAATCATGATAACAAGCATTGTAGGATTCAATCCTTTCTCTTTTTACGAACCTATTATGTAATATGATCATCAACCTCCCGCAGATGACTCCGATCCACCATCAAAACCCCCGTCACTCCCCTTTCTATCAACAGCCCTCAGGCCCTCTCACAGCAGCGCAACGGGACAAAAAAGGTCAGATTCCACGTGATTATAAAGAGCGCCACTAAAATCATAATGAGCTCCCTCGTCGGGGAACTGGAAGCGGCATTCTTTTTTGAAATTTGTATAAAATGTGCGGTTTTTATGACTCCTTTGCACGGCGCGGCGTTTGATGTCTCAGATTAAACACGGCAGACTAAAGGAGCGGTGATGAAATGGATACGCGGGCGAGCAGCAACTTTGTCAGTGGAGCTAATGAGCTGGGACTGATGCTGTTAACCTGCTTTTCTTATCCTGACCCGGCAACCAGCTGTGTTTGGTTCAGGGACCAGCGTGTAAATCACCAAAATGGGAGGCTGAAGTATCCCTCCACGCCTGAGTGTTTACGATGGACGCAGATTAATCTACGGTGGCTTTGTGGTTGCAAAAAAAGTATTCCTCTCGGGGTGAACAATGGCTTCTTGCTAGATAGCGCCATTCTACATCAGTGTCTCGCTTACTATTGAATAGTATTGGCGCCGCGGCTTGACTGGTTGGAAATGAAAAGGAACAATTTAGCTTCCTCAGCTCAACCGCCGCTCGTGAATGATGGGAACATTTCCCTCGGTGTGCGTTTCCTGCTGAGCGTTTTTCGAAGCTGGAGGCCATTTTTAAAGACAAAAGAGTTAAAGAAGTGTACACGTTTTTTAGAACATTAATTTCAAGGAAAGAAACAAAGCTACCCGTGGACTTAACATTGAGTTTTGTAGGACTATTATAACTGAGGTCAAACTCAGAAACGCATTGCTTGCAAAATACAATAAGCAGACCGAAAAAAGAAGAAAAAAAGTAATTGTTTGAAAACAGCCAGTCCTTCCAAATGTGGCCTTCAGAGACTTTACGGTAAACTTCTGTCTGCTCTCTTTTATTAAATATTGGAACCATTGAATGCTTTTTTTGTTTTTGGCGTCTTGGCCCGGCACTTCTCGGATGTCGTTACCTATAATATATGCGATCCTGTCAGCGTGATGAATGCTGTTGAAGCTGAAACGTATCGATTCTTTACCCTTCAGTCTATTGTTCCCGAGGAGCGGCTCCAACGACTTTCGTCTTGCTGAGCGGCGCCGACAGCTCGTGGACTTGAGGTAGCGTCAGACGTTCGCTCGCCGTGAAATTTGGTGAACACTTTCTGTCCTCGTTGATCCCAATAAACAGTTTGCAATGTGACTCCTGCCTCTCCTGCATCTCTGTTCTGCACGGTGTGCCTCCTGCCAGCACCATGTGGCGGCCATTACAAACGTCTTCTCCCATTTCCTGAGTTGAAACATTAGCATATGAAAGAGGTTGGAATATAATTGCTCCTTTAATTGATGGAAGATAATTAATCTGGTGCCGGTGGATTCAGAGTAATCTTTTTTTTTTTTTTTTCTTCCTTGGGAATTTAATACATCGTTTAATCAGCAGGTGCTCGATGAGATTTAAACTTTTTTTTTTTTGCAGTTTTCTTTTCTTCATATCATCACCTTTTAAAATGTCACTATATTAGAGCACATACTTATAAATAAAGATGAAGCTTGTCATTATTCTGTGAGTCTCCTGCCGGTGCTGCAGCTCTTCCAGAGTGGGAGTTATTCGTTCTAGCGCGGCCGGGTGAGCTTTTGTGTTTTTGTTTGTGCCCTTAGTTTTGTATTTGTGGAAGTTAGCAAAAGACCAACTAGATTCTTGGTCGATGTCAGCGCTTAGTTCATTTTTATTTTTACAACCACTTATATTCCACAGCCTTGCCGTGGCATTGCGACCGCCACACTGTTCTGAAGTCAGTGGGAGTATTTATTTTCCACCCGGGGCCCTTCAATCAGGCCTGTTTGTACATCTCTGGATGATGCATACAACAGCATACTTAGCTTTTATGCATATTATTTCCATTGTTGCACTTCTTAAGTAATTGGCAATGAAAATAACTACACAAATAATTATAGCTACGTTATTTGCAGGTATTCAGTTGCATTTGAAAGAGCAAAGCCAAGGGATAATTTTTAGAGGGTCACCGGGTAACCTCACATACACATGGTCACGGTATCCACTGATGTTTAGCAACCTTAAAAAAATGATCTGTCACCGCACAAGAAAAGGCGAGCTAGGGGAGCTAGCCTTTTTATGAAATGCACTTCAAGCTGTGCGAAGAGCTCTGAAAAGCAGATGGCATTTTGTTAAATTATTTAAATATATATATTTTATTTTATTTATATGAATTGGTGGGTGTCTCTGGAGAATATGAGGAAGACATTCCACGCACGTGGAACACCGCATGAGCTTGTCTCTCTCGGTAAAAACACAAAATCAGCAAAGAAAATTGCAGGGTGATGCAAAACCAAAAAACAAATCTAAAATGCCATGGCATTTTTTGTTATCATAGTGTTTGTATTTTTAGATTTACGACACCCTTTTTATTTTTTTTATCACATCCTTTTTCTGCCTCAGCCCTTTGCATCGCCATTTGTCACGTTCCACCTCTGCCACATTCTCATACCCCAGTCAAGACCAAATATCAATCAGAGGTGAAAGAAACAACCTGAGGCTTTCTTTTACAGCCAATAATGGAAAGTCTCAAGCCGGGGTTTGACAGCGGCATTTTCCTCTTCCTCCTCTTCTTCCTCTTCTTCTTCCACTGCCGCCAACTGCATTGTGCATTGTGTCAGTAGGACACGTTGCAGCATCGGGTTAATCTTCCATTTTTAAAGTGAACAAAAGATGAGCGAATATGGTGGAGACTAAGAGTTCTGTTGGAAAACTGAGATCTGCACTGACTGGACCACTCTGCACTTAAGAAAGCCTGAGTGACGGCGAGACTTATATTTAAAACATTGCGCTGGAATTCATTATCCAAAAGTCACGCGACCAACAATTCACTTTCCTGTTTTTTTTCTTCATCATGTTAATGTCTGGAGAGGTTCTGAACAAATTATTTTCACGGAAGCGTCACGCACCAGCTCACTCATTCACTGCTGTTAATAAGGACGTTTTTGTATCTTCAATTCATTACAGGCTGCGCTCCAGTGGAGATTTCCCACCACGGACCATACTACATGTCAGAGTTTATTTTCCAGTTATGACATAACTGGGTCTCATTTGCAGTGGAGAATGAAGACTTAGCTGCCGCTCTTATTTGAAGATTTAGTTTGATGAGGCAGGTGTATTTCATATCTGACGAAGAGACGCCGTATACGGCTCTGGTAGCAACAGCGACCTGTCAATCACAGTAAGCCCCGCCCTAAAGCATACCTGCTTTATGGTGTATTTGCCTCTCAATGGAGCATAATCTACTAAATTAACATCATGCTGTGTTGAAGAAGACTTGAAACTGAGGGAAAAAATCAAGAGAGTAGTAGAGTCATTTTCTATAGACTTCTATACAACCAGAGGAGTCAGCCCCTGCTGGCCAGTAGAGAGAATGCACTTTTTAAGACAAAATCGGACTCCAAAAGTCATGAACAACGCCCGTAACAAGTCCAAGGTGATGTCGTCATATTTGTCTTACCAACAGTTGATATTTGTGGCTGAGGGGAAACTAAGGGTAATTACCGTAAAAGTCGGGTTACAAGCCGCTCCTACCTCCGGTCAGTGTGCCCGCTGTAGCAAGCTAGGAACAGGGCTAGCTAGCGCTGCTGCTAGCTACTCGCTGCTGCTGCTACTACCTGCGTCCCCTCTGCCCAAGTCGGGTGTCGAGCCAGGGCTGATCCCGATACCTTCGGTGGTTGTCGGGGAGCTAGCGGAGAGAGCTAGTGGAGCACTAGCGGAAGTTAGCGGAGAGCTAGCGGAGAGCTAGTGGAGCACTAGCGGAAGTTAGCAGAGAGCTACCGGAGAGCTACCAGAGAGCTAGCTGAAGTTAGCGGAGAACTAGCGGAAAACTAGCGGAGAACTAGTGGGGAACTAGCGGAGCGCTAGCAGGAGCGCCAGCTGGCTACAGCGGGGAGCTAATGGGGACATTGACCGAAGGTAGTAGTAGCTTGTAACCTGATTTTTACGGTAGTAACAGTAGGTTGTAGAAAATGTACTCAGCCTTGAGGGATTGCCTCTACGCGGCTCTAAACGCAGCGGCTGAGCTGGTGGCTAGCACGTTAGCACGTTTAAAATAAGTATGCCTTACTTTGTGCTTTTCTCCACTGTGTCCAGCTGTTTGCAAGAACTGTTTGTTATGTGTTCCCCCCCGCAATCGCCGTCCAACCCAACGAGTCAACACAACCCCGCGCTCTGATCAATCCAGCGGCAGTGTGTGTACACCGGAGTGCACACTCAGCATCCCGGTGGGTTTCCACCTGCTGGCGCCATCAAAGGAACGGCACACAGGAGATGTGATTGCCGAGCTTACAGCAGGGGAGGAAGTGGGCGAAAGAGGAGAAATTGGTATCCGAGCATGAAGCATGTGCAGAGCGTGGTTTTCTCAGACTGGAGTGGTTACTTGGTGACTGTATATTTGTGCAGACTGCAATTTTACTGAAACGTTTTTATCGCTGCCAAACACATGTTTTCAGTGGAGGTTCCAACGTTGTTATTTGGAAGATGAAAAAAGAAAACCGATAGAAGCAGAGCTTTGGGAAAGCCATCTCCCTACATCTGTATCCCTGTGTATATATTTTAAGGTCATCTATCTGTTTGTGTGGGGATTGTTTGCTCCCATGAAACAGTGACAGGTATTTGGCATAATTTCCATGGACGCCTGTTTTGTTTGGCTCGGCCTGGCAGATTTCAGCCCCCCTTCCCTCCCATCCCTCCCGACAAACTGCCGAGGAAGAGCTCCAGGATTCAGTTTGACTTGGCCAGCCTTCCACAAGGTGGGGTGACTTTGATCAGTGTCCCCCTGTTTGATGAGGTGGCACTTTCTGGGCACAAATGCTGTTTTAAGCAAACAAAGGGACTATCTCCCTCAGCGTTTTGTCACAAGATTTAGGACGTAGGGCTAGCTAGGGTAGACTAAAGGATTTAATGCATTTTCAGTGCTAAGTATCTGGACTCTCGTGGTCAGGAATTGGAGAAAGACACTATTGTTATCGCAAAAAGTCTGTTGCACAGTGTGCATGGCAATGAGTGGGAGTGGAGGTACCATGACCTTGGAGCTCCTTGAACACGTTAGCTCAATATGATGTGTTAGTGTTCTGGGCTGTCTGTAATACAGTAATGATTGAGATTGAGTTTTTGGCAATAGTGACACCATTGTTGCATGTGCTGTAGAAGTAGCCCAAGCCCTCGTCTTCACAGAGGGTGATTCTGCATTGCATGATTTACATCCAACGTCAGTGTTCACTCGCAATGTAGAAAAGCCGTTTGCCCTTTGTGTAATGAAGCAGAAAGTGCAGCACATGCAGAGCGCGTTATGCCATCCAGATGAAAGTAGCAGGGAACAGTAGCCAGGCAATGAATGGGATTTCAAACCGACTGCTTTTATGGGCCGAGTGGAACGGCGGCACGACAGTAAAATAAAGAAAAAACAACCAAACTGCTTGGGCGCCATTTATTTGATGTCGGTTGGTCTGGTTTCTCTACTTCGCTCAATGAGACGTTTTCATCATGTGTGATTAGAGCAGCCGTTCAGAAAGCCGATACAAAGCCGTTTGACCGGCACTGGTAATGATTCACCATCACGCCCACCTTTCTATTTATACTCTACATGTGCCAACCCCCTACTTTTTTTTTTGGGGCCCTGGCGCTCGCGGATGCACAAGATGGCGACGAGAATGGCAGGTGCACTCATTGTTTGTGTCATCGTGACGCACTCGCTTGTGCTGGTCTTTGAACGTGTGATTAAATCAGCTGTGTGTGTGTGTGTCTGTGTGTGTGTGTGGACAGAAATCTGAACCCAGAACTGTTTCGAGTGAATATTTGCCGAAACCTCTTTGCCTAAGAGAAAAGGTCTTCGCGGAGCAGGTGAAGCCAAGCAACAGATGTGATGCCAGTTTGAACAGATGGTGCAAAATATTAAGGAAAAAAAAAAGGTCAGGTGGTCTGGTGCCTGTGCTTCAATTGCAGCACATTGATTGGGCTTTTTTATTTTTTATTATGGAAGATAATAATCCCCCTAATTACTAACAGTGGGCAGCTATTTGACGTACTTCCCCGTGATTTGACCGGTACATTGACGCTTGAAGTCCTGCACCACATCACCGCAGAGCTCATCGTTTTATTCCACTCTTCTTCTTTTTTTTTTTTACACTTCAGTCAAAAGAAATAGAGAGCAATAAGGAATACTAGAGAGTGTTGTTTTTACTTTCTCACCATCGAGCGGTATTCCATCTGATTTTAGGCTCCGCCCCCCTCAAACCGACTTGTCACCTCTGCGGCGGCCTGCTGTCTCGCACCTTGTCAAATATGTATCAATTAGCGAACTGTGCTTACAAACGCTCCTCTGACGCCCCGCACGTCTGGGAATGCTAATTAAGATGACGCGTTACATAATTAATGCCTTTGCTCTGCTAATTAGCGCTCACTTAGTGCCTCGGCTTTGGTCGGCGGGAAAATCGGTGCTAAATGTGATTCCACGCGGCGGCGGCGTGGAGAAAGCGATCAAAGTAGCTGATGTGGAAAGCCGGACCTTATCGCTCTGAGATTTTACGAACACATCTGTATTATAATTTTTTTTTACTTTAATGCTGCTTAAGACTTAAGATTCCCGGCTCCTCTCAAGGCCACAAGTACATGTGCCTCCAGCTTCCTTCCACTCCTATCTGACAGTTTGTAGAAAAGCATCAAGGACACCCGAGCCACGTGTCAATCCTCTGATTCCGCCCGAGAGATAAGAAGATGGGGAGGGACGGCGGATGGGGACTCTTGCATAATTTACAGAGAGCAACAAAAAAAAAATCAATTTTGTGGCATAAATTACTCTGTAGTTAATTAGTTGCAGATTGGTCCTCTACAAAAGGTGCATTCTAAATCACTTCGGGGGAGAGACTCACTGCAGCGAGACCAGACGGCATTCTTCAGCCGCTGATCATTTCACAAGGTGTTATGATGCAAAATTAGGCTCGTTTCCTGATATGGAACATGGAGGAAATGGTGCCTATGAAGAAGAAGAAGAAGAAGAAGAAGAAGAAGAAGAAGAAGAAGAAGAAGAAGAAGAAGAAGAAGTAGTATTTTCAGTCCCTCTACTGGTAAGGTGGGGAATTTATGGAGGAAAATGGAAGCGCTGGTGTTAGTGAAGTCAAGTAAATCCTCTTGCTCCCTCCACATTCCACCATTGCTCCTTCACACGCTGACACACACACACACACACACACACGCACACACACACACACACACACACACACAGAGACACGCCACCACACAAACCTCCCTCAGTCAGGGAGATTGCTTACCAGCGCTTAGTTCAGTGGTGATGCCCAGTTGGGCATTGATGTAATGGAAATTGATTGCACTGCTCCCAGGCTACACTGTCATGACAAGTTATTTTAATGGTACTAAAGCGGGCTTATGTTGAAGTTTAAAGCAGGGGGGGGGCGGAGGCACTACAGTGACCCGGGGCGTACTCGCGACATTGCAATGCTTTTTATTTATTTATGAGATGGCGCCATGTTTCTGAAGAAAAGGAAACGGCGAGTTTTACAATGAGAGATGGGGGGAGGGGTCGCCGGGTGACGGGGGGCGGCGACTCGGAGCCGTTTTCCTGCCATCTCGAGAGTTACCACCGCAGCAGGGGGACGCGGTGGCTGAGGGGAGCCACAAAAAGTTATATTTAAAGAATGATTTGTGCTCCTCTGTGTGTGCTTTTAGGTGTCAGTTCTACGGCGGTACAGTATAGTACATACAAGCCGTATACTGTCCAGGCCCATTTATCCGGGGGCAGTAACCTGCCAACCGGGGAGGAAGGGAATGTTCAGCCCAGATGAAATCTGTTGTTTATTGGCCGCACACAGGTAATGGTTGCAACACAACAGCTGTGACGGACAGAATTTTCAAGGTTCCTCTTAGGGCCTCAACAAACATAAAGACGGAGGCTTCCTTCAGCAAGTGTGTTCCACATGTGAGGTCATTTCCTTTCAACAAGTTGCGTTCAGGTCCTCCGTGAATTTCTGGCGTTTGTATTATTGGAGGAGACTGGGCTGTTCTTTGCCACGGGCAAACTTCTGCAGAAGTTGTTTACTCTCTGTCTGCCATGCTGTTGTTTTTTCTTCCACATTTTCTTTTTCCCTTCTTCCCACTCTGCTTAGTTGCTATACAATAAACCAACATGATTTATATTCCGCGCAAAAAACATGCAGGACTTAGCGATGAGTACTTAAGGGCCTCATAACACAATCAGTCCCTAATTTATTTTAAAGCTTAGCGGCATTTCAGATTGCAATTGTGATAAATGACGGCGGCTCGTGCATGAGCAGCTCAAGTAATGCGTTTCCCCTCGCGTTTTTATCCGCCGGCCAATTAAGGCTCGCTGTGCGACCGGTCTGGACCAATCAAAAGGTCCCCTGCACTTCCTGACAGCTAAAGCAGCCAATTAAAATCAGGCGCCCGGGCTGAAACAGCCGTCGCCGCCCACCATGAGTGATCGTTACCGCAAATGTGGGCTGAATCCGCGGGCAGTGCATTGATTGTGATGGTGGACAAACGGATCTCGCACTTCATGGCGATGAAGGTATCGAGCCGCGTTTGGAGTAAAGTGGCCTCATCACATGGGTCAGCAGAGCCAGGACCTCACTTGCATGCATACTGCATGGTCGTCTGAACAAGTCCGGAAATTAACTTTGATGTGGAACGCCTGCAGTGGGCGAGCGGCTCAGGTCCACGATGGGGGGAAAGAGGTGGCTGGTCGGCTGCGTCTGTGGGCGAAATGTGTTCGCCACATGCAGAGATACCAAAGAGAGCCTGAGAGAGGAGGAGTGTGTGTCTGTATGTGTGTGTGTGTGTGTGTGTGTGTGTGCGAGAGAGCGATAGATAGAGAAGCCACCCCCACATACTCGATGAGGAGTCACTCGTCTCCTCCGAATGTGCTTAATTCATATTCAACTCGCATGGCGTTGTGGGCTTATGGAGCTAGATTTAATACATCTCAGCTCGCTCTGTGACAGATCTGGAGCATGTCTAAATTATACTGTAATTTCAATGAACTATTTTTCTTTTTCTTACAATGTGTGCAGGGGGCAGACCAAAGATGTATACTTTCATGTCACGGTGGCTGGGAAACTCTTATTTGGTTCGTGGGAGTTTGCAATCAACCGGGTAAAGAGTGACGGTGTGACGGTGGCGGTGTCGACCGCCACGTAGCCTCCGGGGCTCGTGCCGCACCACCCGCTGGGCCCGCTGCATGCTGGGCCCCCAGAAGTGGTTTCCAGTTCTTTTTCTTTTGTCCCCCAACGTGAGGGCAGTCGTGCTCTGTGCTAATTGGCCTGCAGGGGTTGCATAATTCATTCAACCGAAAACATGTTTGTTTGAACAGTCCTTGTATGCATTTCTCTTTCGAGGTCAGGGAAATACAGAAACATTAATCAATTTGCATGCTCACCGTTCTGCTGTTTCTTTTATGTAAATGCCCATGACATTGATGGTGTTACCTATCTTTTAGCTACTTTGTGGCATTTATTCCTTTTAAGAGGAAATCTGCTTCAGCGCGATATGTTTGCGTTGACAGATAATAATAATATAAACCAAATTGGAGACCCCAGGGCCAGCAGATCTTCTTTTAAATGAGTGGCTGTTGCTATGTAATGAGAAGACTGGACCCACAGTGTTAGACACATTCAAACCTTCTGATTTATTCCTACTCTGATGAGACGGACACGCTCCACTCTGATACAGAAAAGCTTTTTCTTGCATATGCTGTCAGGAAACCTCTGTTCCTTTAAATAAAAAATAAAAATCTTTCCTCAGAGTTTCTAATTCAAACATTGGAAAGTTACCTTTTACTTTGACCTCCATGAGTCAAATCACTCATTTGATATTGTTGTGTCTTTTGTTAAGCCTATGAGCCATTAAAGATTTTTTTCATCAGACAAGAAAACTCACATTACCCTTCTTTAATATTTGCAAAAAAAAAATGTTTCCGATTATTGTGACCCGAAAGGCATTTGACGTGAGATTGATTGAGCAATTTTTTGTCAACCTTTTAAAGGATTTTTTTTTTTTTATGTAATCTTGGAACTAAATGGAATAAATGCAGGGTGCGGAAACTCTCCAATCTTCCACTGCCTCTGACTGCATGTCTCGGTAAAATAACTTGGCAATGCGAACAAAAAAAATATCAGAAACGCCTTGCTTGTAATGAGATGCGCTCTATTTTTGCAGAACCCATGTCTCGGTTTTCCAGAGGCTTAAAACCTTGCATAAATGTCTCTCCCTCTTCCCTTCATCTATGTATAGCACATCTCCCCTGGATGACTGTAGTGGATTTAAAAGGTGAGATCAATAAAGGCTCACAGCTTTCACCTGGATCATTCTAGTTCATGGAGAGAGCGCGCCGCCATAGCATTCTGCAGACTCAGTGGTTTTACACCGCCGGCTTAAATTAGTGTATTTTCATGCCTTTGTGGCGCGCAGCTCTGAATCTCTCATCGAGCCTTTCAACAATGCAAAAGTCTTAAGAAAGAAAAAAAAAAAGCGTATGTCAATAAAATGCATGTAAATCCAGCACCAGTACAGTTTGGGCCCTGCAGCTCCCCTGGGGGACGGTGGATTCAAACCAGCGATGTAGGGCACCACAGTGGTAAAGCCACCCCGGCTGGCACCCGCCACCAACCGCTGACCTGTTTAAACAGCTGGAACGCTTGGCACTGCCCGCCTCCGGAGATTTGCGGGGGCCACTGGCAAAGGGGTGGAGAGGAAGGAAGAGGGGGTGGGGGATGGGCCGAGTCAGGAGGACGGATTCATAGCTCGGCAATAGGGGGCCACTGTGCAGAAATGGCACCAAGCAGGAATTAAACAGGCCGCTGGCAACAAGCTGAGGAGGAGGAGGTTGGAATAGAGTTCAAGTCAAATAGACACAGTTTTTAAATAGGGGGCCGGCCAATTTGGTGGGTCACTTTGGTTTTTGCAATGAATGGGTGACCTGGACAAATAATAAATAGATTGCCGAGAAGCCACTATGCCAACTGTTTTGTTTGTCGTTAAGAAGAAGAAGAAAAAAGAGCCTCTGTGTTTTGGAGGGGTTGAGGCTGTGGGGAGGTTACCGACTCCATCGGGGCTCGACCAAAACTAAGCAGGCGCTGGCAGGAGGTTGAGCGGGACAAGTGGGACGGAGTAACTACATGTGAGGTTGTCGGGACCCCGATCCCAAAACGGACCGGTCGTAGAACAGCCCCGAACTGGCACGCAAAAGGGACCTCGAGGACAGCAGTAACGCGAGGATGTCAATGAGCCTCAGCCTCACAATCATTGCCATCATTAAACAAAATTGGTAATATTTCAATTGATCATCAGAAGATGATATCGAGCCACCTCTGAGATGAAGAGATTTTTTTTTTTTTTTGCTTATGTAACGTCCATTTGAGAGCTTTTGTATTATTAAAGACGGTCATACCCTTGTTTACGGAAGAGCTCAAAGCCCACTGGTTTAATCATATTTCTTTCCAAGAGGTATGTTGACAGCCACTTTGATGAATAATGCAGGAGCGCTTGTTGCCGTACTGCACGCGCATTCCAAAGGACGACTGAGTGGCCGTCGACGGAAATCCTTTCCGGCACCGGCAATCGGACCACGCGGCGGTTTGAAATCAAATGCCAATATTTGACCGACGCAGTTTGTTTGACTGCAGCGTTTGTTCGAGTCCAGTGTGGATTGCATTTGCTCAGAGTGGATTGTGGACACACAGAGTAGGCGACAGACGGTGTTATATTGCAGAGGCTATTATCACAGAAAAAAAAAACATATCTGCAGCATCACAGTAGAGCGAGCCCCGAAGTGAAGTATGGATTTCATACAAGGTGTGAATAGATGGCTGTAATCGAGGTGTTATGCCCTCAGGTGTTTTTGCTCCATTAATAACGACAAGCCAGCGGGGTTAAGACCTACAACCTCGATTGAGACTTAAGAATAATTCTGGTCAATTTAAACTTTGGCATGTATGTTATTATAAGAACTTTAAATGCACCTCCAATATTTACTTCGCCGACACCACATGTCATTCATTTTGATTGTTTTTTTTCCATGTGTGTCAATGTGTTTTGAAGACTTCTCCATAAGCAGCATGAAATTATTTCCATCAATTTTGCTTTTAAAGCTCATAACACCTGTGTCGGCCAGACAAACAAATGCACGCTGATAATTGGTGGATACGAGTTATTTCCCAACCCTCTTGTATGTGCCCAGTATATGAAATACATAAATGAGATATATATATATATATATATATATATATATATATATATATATATATATATATATATATACAGGTGGTGCATGTGCTGTATAGCATGTATTGACTGAGATGCATAGCAACAAATACGCATAGCAACAACTTCGCCGGCTTAATGACAACAATTACCTCTGTAGTCTTTGATGGATCACCTTGCTGGTTGAATCTAATGTGTGGTTAGCAGAACAATAGCACGCACTCTCTGCCCATAACTAATTGTACATGTGTCTAAATTGGATCCATTCTTGCCAATTAATTCTTCCTCACTTTCCTGGTACAGTAATGCCTCTCTGTCTCGTGCTTCTCTTGTTCACCAAGTTTTATTTACATTAGGTAAAAAAAATATATATTTGTATCTTTCTCTTCATGTGTTTTGTGCTTTTAATGGCTACAAATTGATATTAGTAGAATTGTATATATTCGTAGTTATATTTATGACAATGCATATTGTTATTATTCAACTATCAATGCATACTTAAGTTAACCATCATCACCCAGCATCGCTGTGTGACTAGTTGGGGTGAAAAATTGACCAGTTATTATGCATTTATATATTTGGAATGTGGCCTTTTATGCTTCAAACGGGGAGTTTTTAAAATTGAGTTATGTTTATAGCTAGTATCTGCCGCCAATGAGAACTTTGCCTTCCCTCTAAACAATCTCTATTAGAGGGTTGTGAGGTGTTATATTGCCTGTGTAATGCCAACCACCTGCAGCACGGGGTAAATAAAAAGTAGTCCCCGCTACCGATGAGATCTGCAAGATGTGTGATCTGCCGAGCTAAACAATATTACAATTCGTCCTTGGGAAGTGTACTGTAGCGCTAGGAAGAAGAAGAAAAAAAAGAAGCATTTTCTCAGCTGGAGGAAGCAACTTGTAAAATCTTAATTAAAAGATTGTATCAGACATGGCTTTGCTTATGGAAAATAGGGAAATAATGGACTTAAAAGACACGTTTTTTACAGACGGAGCAGAGAAATAATTCAGTATGCTGGGGTAGCTGGAATGAGAGAAAACTTATTTGCCGCAGGGAGAGAATTGGCATTTTTAATATCCACAGCAATGAACTCTCAATATAGTAACTGTGAGGCTGCGGAGTGTCATTTGGCACTAGATGCTTCATTTTCTATATTTTTCTATTTGTCTCTTTTTAGTCCTCATTATGGCAAAAACAAAGTGTAATTAACGCAATCATGATTAATTACAGCAGGCAGCCTTGCTATACGCATCTGCCTAATTGCAACTTTCCTTCACTTTGTTGTATATTCAAAGTGAGCAGGACTTGTCATAACAGCAGAGCTTCTTCTCTCCTTCTCTGGCGTGTTCCTGTCCAAGTCTATTTAATGCCGCTTTAGTTTCTACAACTTTATTTTTTAACATAAAAAACAAACTCCAGCTAAACAGCCCTTTGCTCAAACACTCCCACACATGTTACTCCCACCGCCCCCCTCAGCAGCAGCCAAGTCCACATATAGAACTGGAGACGGACATTTTGGGAGGATAACACGGGCAAAGCGGGAAGTGTAGCACTGCCAAAGGCAACCTGCCAAGCCGATTCCCACAGCGATATATACATAGTAATGCACCTATTGATTGCTCTGAATAAATTTACTGAGGGGAACCGGAAAAGCAGGCTGGAGGAAAAAATGTGGGAATTTATGACAGCCAGCACTCAAGATTAATACACTTTTTAATTACAAGGAAGTACATAGGTATTGCCTGTCGAGTAGTTAAATTTAAAGCTAAGACAAATGGCAAGCGATGCTTGCTGAGAACGCAGTATATGGAAGAAAGTGTATGAATCAATAGCACATTTTTCCTCGACTCTGCATCTGTATTAGATTCTCAAGCATATCCATGCACAATGGAGATTGGAGAGAGATCTGCTTTCTGCTATCCATTTTCTCTTTTTTTTAGCCTCGTATGAATGTTTTAATAAACTTTCCAGCTGACTATTCTTTACCCCTTCATGAATTTTCTGTTACATCATTTCCATTCTGCCTTTTTTTTTTCTTTGTAATTTACTTGTTTTTTTCCTGCTGCAGGAATGCAATTGCCCCTGCAGAGGAGAACGCTTCCCAGCATGTTAATGTGTTGTTTAGGCAGTTCAGAAGCGGAAACCTGCACATTAACACAGTTTAGTGCTTCTGAGCCGGGGCCCGCCATCTTCTGAGTCTGTTCTCCCACCGGAGACTCTAGAAACGAGCCATTGGGGTGTTTAGAAGGGACAGGTAGCGACAACGGGGCAATCTGGAGAAGGAATAGGTTTTTGTTATGTGGTCATAATCATGTTTGTCGTTTTCTCACCAAAAGGTACAAATTGATTTTGCACAGTGTGAAATTTGGTGTGCGTCACTCACTCTAACCTCCATCATCGGCAGCCGGTCTATTCCACGTCAACGCGTCGGATTTCATCCGGAGAACATGAATCACCCGGAATGTTTGATAACCTGCACGCCGGGGTCAACGTCACACCTGCCGCCCCGCCATCACTCACGAGGGCCGGCCGGCGTCCGAGCCTCAGTCGAAAAGCCCGCAAAGCACAGCAAGGTGTCGCGTGATCGTATCTGATTTATGACCTCTCTGCGAGCATCTCTTTTTCAAACTAGTGGCACTCGACAGTGGCATGTGCGGAGGAAGCACATGCATCTGTTGCTATGCAACGAAGTCATGTGCCAAAAAATAAAAAATAGCGAGCTTTCACCTCTACGGGATCAAAAATGTCTTTGAAATGTATTTTTATTAACGTACCAGCCAATTGGAACGCTTTATAGTCCGAATTCGGACATGGTTCACGTAGGTATCCCATGCTATCCTGATGCTCTGTATCACCCAAAGACTAATGACTGCAGCGTAGAACGGGACGTCAATCAGCAACGTGTTAACCCAGCTCGCTTTTCCTTCTACGACTTCCATCGCAAAGCGCATTTCACGCCCCGAGCGATGACCCCGAACCGCCTCCCATCACACACACACACACACACACACAGGCCACGTCCCTGTTGTTTGAGAAGCACCAAACGGCATCTTCACGTTTTTTTGCGTCTCTTCACGGCTCGCTCTCCCACTCTATCCGCCGCCCTTCCCCCCAAAAAAAGCACCCCTTCTCGCAGCTCTTTCTCCACCGCCATCTCCTTCCTCTCTGACTCATCCTCAGCTCCTCCCCTCCGGGATATTTTAGGCCGTGCAGCTTGAAACACATCGCCATCCCTCCCACCACCTCCCCAGCCTCCTTATCGCCGAGTGAATAACACATTTCTGAGGCGGTCGGCCACCGCTGAGGAACCAGGTGAGTAATGAGCGCGGGCCTCTCTAATTAACCAGCAACTCTTTTCGGGGCCCCACCCCCCCCCCCCCCCCCCCCCCGGCAGTGCAAATGTTTACGGTGGCGGCGGAGGTTCAAGAAGCTGGCGTCGGATTCAAACCGACGTCAGTAATTATGTGGAGTGACTTCGCCCCGGCTATTCCCAATGCCAGCCGTGATATGATTTATATGATTTCCCCAGAATGCATTGTCCCGTCCTATGAGCCCTCTTATATTCAATTGTTTTGATGGATCTTCTAAAGCAACACCTTTTTCAATAAGGAAATATACCCTTATTATGTTCTGTTCAGGGTTTCTATATTGGTGTTTTCCAACAAGTATCCTCGGAGAGTATTGCGTTGTCACTTCTTTATGGCTCATTTTCTTTTCAACACTATATTTTCCAGCGCTTTCGAAGATCCCCCCGTTTTCAGCTCCGGGGAGTCGAGCTCATTTTTAACAAGCGGCGTCTTCTTTCAGATAAAAGATTTATGTTTTGCGCCCTTCGAAATATCCATCATAACGAGCGGCTGCGACTCAACAAAGCGCGAGAGGGGCCTCCGTTCCATTTCCTCCACCTATCGGAATGGGCCGAGGCAGAATTTGATCTCCTAACACGCCAGGCGTGGAAAGCTCGCAACTGGAAATATCACGTCACACATTTCGCCTGCAACGGATGTGGAGAAAAAAAGGGCGAATCCGCGGAAGCATCCGGCTTCGTGGCGGCACTCGACCCCCTCGATGTCACGATATTGCTCGCTCTATTTCGCGGCCGCGTAGTAAGTGGGTACTTCCACCTGTCTTAAAAGCACTCATCATCATCTCGGGACGGCTCCAGGAACATGACAACCGATTCAATTTACTCCAATAACCTTTGCGCTCGACAGATGTAAAGCCGACAGAGCTTTCTTTGGCGGGAGGCGAACCAGGAAGTGGACCAGGAAGTGCACACACATCCACTCACGTTCTGTTCCAAAGCATCTCACAAATAACTGAGTATTTTAAACTATTGCTACCGAAGTAGTGCTTCCACTACACATTAAACAAGCCATATATTTGTAAAACCCAGTCCCAGTGGAGGAATAAACCCTTCCCTGCATTAAAACGTCGCCTGGAGCTTCAGGAAACGGTCCAATCAGAACGCTCTACTTGCATGTTGAGCATATTTGTGGCCTTCCTCGCGTGAGCAATTGATTCTTGTCCCACCTGCAGTGCTGCTATTACCGCCATGGAGGGCGGAGAAACAATGAAGACGCTTTTCCTCAATGGAAACCTCAAATTGCTAAATGATAGGAGCTCATGAAGAACAGCGTGTCCTTGTGCAGCTCCCCGTGTGCCCTCTTGTAGTTAAACTCCATCTCCTCGTCTTGACTCCGTTTGCCTCGGGCAGCTTCTTCGGGGTCCTCCCGCTAAAATAACAGTTATTTTGCCAGAACTATATTAACATCCGACTCCCACACACGCCCGCGATCAGCAAGGCAACAGCAGCGCCGTTGAAACCGATCCGTGCATCCGACTGGTCTGAAATCTGTTTCTCGCTGAAGGAAAATTGCCCCGCTTCCGTCGCGAGGTAATGAAAGCAATTTTCCTGCAGCTGAGATCACATTAAGAATTTACAATGGCAGTTTTTTTTCTTCTTCTATCTCAGTCTATTGACCTGTATATTTAGCCGTGAAAGAGCACAGTGCACAATAAAACCGTGTAAGCACTTGATGGCACAGTAAGTACAGAATGCAGTAATAATAATAACTTCTGGCGTTTAAATCCAGCCATTGACTCGAGTATTGTTCCCTTATGGTGTGTGCATGCTCATTTTGATCATCAAGATGGGTTTGATTATTCATTTTCAAGCGTGACAAAGGGGACGTATTGGATTCCGTTTGCTGGTCTGTGGTCCATTTTGTCTTCTCGGCCCCGAGGAAGCAAGTCACTTTTATAAAACTTTTCCGAGTCCCTGACAGCCGCTGACAAATTCCTCTTCCTGCTCAGTTCCCCCGAGAGCCCCGCGGTCGAAGACATCCAATGCTAACTTATTCAACACATTTAAGTCCTCCAGTCTTGCATTGTCTTCCGTATCTCCTCACATGGCAGGTTTCAGCTGGGCTGAGTTAAGTTAGGTCAGCTTGTGTGATGAGTTGGCAACTTACTTTAATCATTTAGGCTCATTAATATACGATGGTTTTATTATAACGCCCCTCTCTTTGTATTCCCATTCATTCCCCATTCTTTTTGCTGCACGTCTGTCTTCATCTTGTTATGATTTTGGGAAACAAATCAGCGTTTTACAACTATTTTTCAGAAAATTGCGTTTTTCCTTCTCCACTCATCAACGGTTTCCCATGAGCGAATAATCACAATGTTACCCCGGAAAAAAATGCAACATTATTTCACCGCTTGTATCAAGTCACCGATCAGGATTGGCTTTCGAGAAGGAAAGTCTTCAAGGCAGATTCTGATTGTGTTTTCTGATCTGAAGAAACTGAATCAGAAACACAACGGGAGGTCGAAGATCATTTATTTTATTTTATTTTCCTCTTGCATGTGATTGACTAACAAGGTTTGCCTCTCGGGTCGCTCGAAAAAACTGCTTTCATATATTTTCTCCTGCGGAACTCACGCTTTTCTATTTAACGATCTGAAGCTCACACACACGCACATGCACACACACACACACACACACACACATGCACAAGCACACACTACTCCTCTTAATCTATGTCTGCTGAAGTGGTCTTTAATGAGGTGTGAACAGAGGACCACAACCCTCTCCCTCCCTCCCTCCCTCTCTCTCTCTCTCTCTCTCTCTCTCACCCCTGAGAGCGACAGAACCCGACAGACAGGGTGACAAAGACACACGGCGACGGAGGGAGGAAAGGCGATGGGAGAGTTAATGGGAAAGAACAAGGTCTTTTTTTTTCTTCTTCTTCTTTTTTCTCCTCCTTCATTACTCCATCCCCCCATCCATCATCATGTGATCACAACGAGAGGAGATCACAAGGCCTGTGAGGGACACTTTAAAGATTTTCTCCCCCAGCTGATACCTAACGTCAGGCTCCTCCATGTGTGCAGGAATGTGTGTGTGTGTGTGTGTGTGTTTAATGTGCCTATGCGCTGGCTGTGTGTAGAGGAAGCAGGTCAGGCTGGTTGTGTTGCTCGCCCTTCAGCGAAAAAAAGCCTCCCTACTCCCCTCAACAGCACAGAATTCTGGTTTTGTAGTTGAAGACCAGCCAGCTTCACTAAAGCGTCTCAAATTTGTGCGTGTGTGTGTGTGTGTGTGTGTGTGTGTGCCTTCCAGCGCAGTGGGATCCCACTAACACGCAGCACATCGGCGGCGTGCCCTTGATTTGAGTTAAACTGCCTTCCTCCTACTTCCTTTTTATTTTTTACCTGTCGCTGTAAAAATAAGCTAATAAAAAAATAAAAAAATGTGCCACGACGTTGATTGCCTTCCAGGATTTTTGGGGGATTTCACCTTCAAACCGGCTCAGTGCAAGACGAGACCAAGACGAGACTCCACAGGTGAACGAGAGAGAAACTCTATATTCTCGATTACCTGTCCGGGCATGACTTAAAAAAAAAGAAATACATCTAAATAAATCCACTTTGTCAGTTTTAAATTGCAAAGTGAGGTCACCGCGGTGAGCAGCATGTCGTGCCCTTTTAATTGCAAGTCAATAGATTATTCCTGTTTGCTCAGGCGACGTCCTGGAGAACAGACTCAGGCCTCTCCGGTGGCAAAGAGGCAGAAACAGCTGATGGCTCAGGAGGCGTGGCCTCTAAATGACCTGATGATCAGGAACCCCACCACCCCCCATCCCACCCCACCTCTCCACACCGGCTGTGGAAATCCTGACCACGAGCATGAAAGGAGGAGGTTTTATATTAGAGAGCGCCGCATCATAAACCCGCTCAGTTCCCATGCAGCAGAATGTAAGCTGCTTTATGATTTGATTTGTTAACATTTAAAGATAGAAAATGGAGGGTGCGCCGGTAGCCAAATGGTCAGGGCAGATCCAGTATATAACCACATTAAATAAATATCTAATAAAGGGGGAAATGCTATTTTTTAAGTCCCTCTAAAGGATTCCATTGGATAAATTACTGTAGGAGAATACGTTGCAAAAAAAAACAAAGATCCCCTCCAGACTACAATATAATGGTCACAATATTTCCTTAGATTTCTGTCCTCTAGGTAAATATAATTAGTTTTTTTTGCTCCACCTTTTTGAATTAATCTTGGATCACTTTCATGGCCACCATATACATAACAGAGACTGTAGTGTTGTGTGAAGAGCACGTGACCAAATACATTTGTGGGTACGCGGTCACCGGGAGCAGCGTTGGCGCTTTTCAGGTTATTTTCAACCTGCAAAGCTGCTTTTTTTTTTTACATTTTCCTGTCGGCAACATCCGGGCAGCTGATTGCGTAACTTCAACCAGCGTCATGCTCTCCTCCCTCGAGGTGCTGTGGAGCCCGCTGGCAGCAGCGTCCAGTGTAAGGCCAATGAAATCTCCAAAAGTTGAAATTGTCATTAATTTGACAGCAGTTGTACATATTTGCACATATTTTTGGATCTTAGTTGGATTTCGGTCATTATCACAATTATTCTCTTACTATTGCATTTTCTGTTTTTTTCTTGTTTTATCATTAATGCAAATATATGATGTATGATTTTGTTTTAACCGTAGAAGCAGTGAGCTGTGGCTCCATGTTTGATGTGTGTATCCCCAGCTGAGCTTCTTTTCATGCTACTATAAATACATTCCTGCCCGTGCACCATTTCCCTCTCTCAAATGCAGCTTTGTCTCGTGTAAGACAAAGCATCGGAGCGGCAAAACTCGTTTTTCTTTTCAATTTGTAACGAAACAAAATAATCTGAGCATATTTCATCAAGAGGGAAGGTAATTAAGGTAATGAGGTTTCTTTGCACAGCACTGGAACACACCAGGCATCATTTGCTGTGGTTCTTTTATTAAATTTGTAATTAATGAGCTCACGCCGGCATTTTTGCCCGAGCTTTTCAGCCCACTCCTCTCAACAAATTGCAGTGATCCTTTATTTAAGACCACGTTATGATTATATCTTTCAATTGAGGATGGATGTGTTTTTGATCAGCAGGAGTGGACACCGCTGAAGGAATGTTGTATGCTTGGCAGGAAATGGACAGAAAAGGACACAAAAGGAATGATGAGATTGTACCAAGAGAGGACAACTTAAACAACATACCCACATGAATATCAAACCTCTCTTTGGTCTCACATTTTTAAGTATTTCACAAATGGCGCTTGGCATTTGGAGTTGATTAGCGTGCGCACACAACATCTGTCAGGTGACGCTTTCAAAAGTCTCTCAGTCTCGCAGTACCAATCAATTCACTTTTGCGTATTAGAGGCTCAAAATAAGTGTTGTTGAAATGATTGAAATGGCTTAATGTGTAGGTTTTCCTGGCAGCAACCTCCAGCGAACGTGCCAATTACGTAAACAGGTGGAAGCAATGTGATGTTGAGCCACAAAAACCTGTCAAAGAGGACGGGGGATGTGGGATGTGAGATGTGGGATGCGAGGCATTTGACTTGTTTTTTTTATACCAGCAGCAACATTGGTTGCTTTTAACCATGGCTGTGATTTTGTGTAATCCTTTGACCATAGCAGGGGGCATAAAGAGGCCCAAATTGTCTTTTTTTGGAAGGCAATGGCCCATTGTGTTACTTAGTGTGGAGGACTTGCACAAGTATGATTCTATATGTGCTCCGTACAGCGACCGAGATATCAATAAAGAGACTTTGTGGACACAAGGGATGTTGTCAAATGTTGCTACTCCATGAAAATATACATATAAATAGTTCAAATGAAATAGTCGACTAGAATTCATTTTACTGGCCCTGCCGAGACAGAATCCATCTCAGTAGTTCAAAAGTGCGTTTCCAGGGTCTGTCGGTTGCATCATAAAACCCTCAGCTGCCATGTATTGCACCAACCAATCTGAATAACTGCATTTGGAATCTGCCGCTGTTGGGACGATAACTTGCCCGAAGGGCCTTTTTTTATATGAACACGTAACTGCAGCTAACGCTCTCTGCTGTCTGAGTTACATCACCGGAGAACCGGAGGATGGAGGAACAGGTACGGCGTGAACTTTCGAAAAAAAAAAAAAACTGCCGCTCCTCTCCTCTCCTCTCTGTTTTTTGAAAAATGTTTTCCTCTCCAAGTTGAGCTCAGCAATCACCGCCGCAGTCGGAACCACAAGTCATTTGTACCGAAACGAGCCTCGTCCCTCCGAGTAGTTCCCCGGCGTGCAGGGATAGAGAACCTCTCCGATGCCACTTTGAAGACTGGAACCAATTAGGGAATCGTTATAATGAGGAGCCTCTAAGTGCACGTCTTTTGTTACTCAGCAGCTGTCTAATTGGAGCCGCTGTATTTTCGAGGGGGGCCGGGACGAAGGCTGCTCTAATAGAACCGTGATACACTTTTGGATGCGACGACATATATATATATATATATATATATATATATATATATATATATATATATATATATATATATATATATATACCACTTGTGCAGAAGACTTTGCTTGCATTTTTTATGGAAATGTATTCATGGTACATCAAGAAATGTATACTTCTCAGTATACAGCTGAAAATACTGCATCTTCACCTTCCAATGGCCACTGCAGCTGTGAGGGAGTTTATCCTGAGGGTATATGTTCTGTAGAGCCAGAAATGGTTGACTAGTTACACAGCTGCTGTATATATATATATATATATATATATATATATATATATATATATACAGTGCGGTTTATATAGCGGTCCACGTCAAAGCCTTATCATCCCTTCGACACTTGGAGGAGTGAAAAGCATCAGTGTTGAAGCCGCTGTGCATTGATGTTTAAAGCTCTGGATGTGTAGTTCTGAGTCACAGTAATTCATCCAGCCCTTTTCTCTCCGTCCACTCTTTAAATATTATATTTCCTTTTATTTGTTCCCATTTTAATGCAGCCCTTTTATTATGGTCCCTTCATGAATAAATCATACTCCCACTGTCCACGGGGGAGCGAGATGTTGAATTTAATGTGCTCTTCCTCTTCCTCTCTGTTTGTCTTCTCGCAGCTCCCCTGACTGACAAGGCGCCGAAAATCCTTTCCCCCTCGGAGAGCCAGATGAGCGTCATCGAGGTGGCAATAGGTAAGGAGACGTGTTCTATTCCCCACGCCGATGCCTTATTTTCCATCTGTCGGTGGAGCGTGTGCTGTCATACGTACGGCAACGGGAGCTGTTCTACTTAACCGTGGCTTTGTTTGGGAACAATATCTTCGTGTTTATCACATTTCAGTGAGAGTCCTCCCAACACATCCTCTTTGTTTACCTGCTGTACTGATAGAATTAGTGCAGATTATCCTGACATGATCATATTCTGCTGCTTCCACTGTTCTCTCTTTTGAAAGAAAGCACTGATTCATTAATAAATGCTTCTACTTGGTTAAATAATGTGGTGAAAACCATATTTTCTTGAGACTCTTTAATTTGTTGTATTAATGGACTTGTTGCCGTGGGAATATAGATGATTCTGAATTTAATTTGAGACTATTTGAGTAACTTATTTGCTAATTTTTGGTATTGCTGTGACATAACTTGTTGTAGTAGCAGCAACAGAAGTATTCGGTAAAATATTTTCAATTAAGTCAGTCCTCCGTGCCCTTTTTTGTGAATGGAATGGAGTTTTTTCTCCCTCTCGATGGAAGAAAAACACCAGATGAGTCACGGAAAGTAAATTCGCCGGGTTTTCAAAGCCACTTCCGCCCGCCTTTTTCTCCCTTTTTATCACTGGAGTGCCTCTTCATTGTAATTGCGCTGGTCACATCCAACATGGACGCTTGCTGGTGTCTGTTCGTCCGTAATGAGTCGGTAATGAATCGAAGTGCGACTGCACTTTTTGAGAAATCACACACAGCCTCCGCTCGCGCCTCCTTCAAACCCTCGATTTCCGCCTCACGTGGAACGGCAGAGTCCTCCGTTTGCCTTCGCCGGCGTTTGATGCGCAGGAGGCTCATGGGAACATTCCCTCGCTTTGTGCCTCATTGGACGAGAGCTCAGCTGTTGGTGGAGGAGAAAATGGGTCATGATGGAGGCTCCCTTTGAAGTCAATTTGTCACGGGCGATGAACACAACTGGCTCGCAGAGGTAAAAAGGTGGCAATCAGAAAATAGACGCAAATCATTGTCGCTTCAAATTGATGACGGATGAAAGGCCCTTTTTCATCTGATTAGGCGTTTGATAGTGGATGATGATGATTTACAAAACCCATTAGCTGATAGAGCGGCCAAAGACGGTCCAAAGACGAGGAACGTGCTGCTGTTGTTGTTTTTAATTATTGTGTAACTGCAATATTTACTGTGATTTTATTTATTTCTCGACCTTCTTCCCTCTAAATGTCTCAGATTGGATGTTCCTCTTGATTTTGCAGTGGATGAGGATTAGTCGTTTTGCTCCTCCTTCCCCTCAGCAGCCATTGATATTCTATACTATACACAGACAGGTGTACATAATATATGAACACCTATTTGATCCTCTGCCTTTACAAGCCCCTATGGCTTCCTCTCAGCGTTGGGCGAGCACGCTCTTGTCATCCACAGAGAGAGAGAGAGAGAGCTAGTCCGTGGCGTGCGTGGCACTTTTGGCGGAATTTTAATATTCACACTCCCGTGAAATATAAAAGCGTAAATGGCTTCGGCTGACAGTTAATTAGGCAGGTAAGAGGCAGAGAGCGGGCGGAGTGGGGGGAGGCGAACGTGGAGAGACACTTTTTTGGCTCTTGTTATGGAACTCGGGGGACGAACGGAGAGATCTGTGAATGGCGGGCCCCAATTAATCAGCGCACACCGTCCGTGGCCCGCTCCCCGTTTTGTCTCCTAATGGATGTGGTTTCTCGGTTATAATTGATTCAAACGTTTGATTAAAACATGTTGTGTAAATGCTCTTCTCAGCCCCTCGGTGGGCGTGCCGCTTTCTCCGCGGGACAGATGCCTCGCTTCTTCTTTTTTTTTGGGTCCGTAATTTCAGTCTTGTGCAGATGTGGAATAATTGTCTGCAGTCAAGCCGAGCAGACTCACTGCAGTGCAACTCGGCTTTCCAGAGCGCTAATGCGTTGGGTTCTTAAACACTTTGACAATGGGGGTTGATTCACTTGTTGTGTTCAGTCCAAAGATCAACTAATTGTTGACGCAGGGAAGGGTCAAAGGTCACAGATGCATCCCTACCTGCTGTCCCGGGACAAATTATCTCAGGA
The DNA here is from genome assembly GCF_910589615.1 of Taurulus bubalis. Classification (NCBI taxonomy): domain Eukaryota; kingdom Metazoa; phylum Chordata; class Actinopteri; order Perciformes; family Cottidae; genus Taurulus; species Taurulus bubalis. The sequence goes on from NC_136609.1 coordinate 9,154,578, forward strand.
TATCCTTAAAAAAGATCACATTTTGAACGTAGTTTGTGAAAAACAGTCGACTATAATGCTGTCTTTGATTGACATCAGAACTAAATATATTTTTGGTGTGCAGCTCATATCTGCAGCCAGATTATGAAATCCAGAATCTAAGTCTTCCCAGAAGCTCGTGGTTTTCAATGAGATGTTCATCAATCAAATATAAGTGTCATGTTAGGCTTTTGACCACGCAGTGGGCCGTCATCCCACTCTGGGATCATGAGAACAGAATTATGGGTAACGTTACAAATAAACGAGTAAGGATTTTTTCGGTGTCCTCTTCGCAGAAGATTCATCGTATTCATTCTGAGCCGCTACCGAGTGATTAAAGAGGCATTCTTTTAATAACATAGCATGAATATCTGTATTACTTCCTCTCGGAGAGGCTCATTGTGGAAATCCCTTTGTTCTAAGCAGCCTCTCCATAACAATCTGACAATCTGCGCTCCTCTCGGAGGTTGAGCCTTCCTCGTTTGTTGGTTGGTGAATAATAACAGTGTAAACTGGAAATTGGTCTTCAGTCACTCATCAGAAGGAGTTACATTGTTTAATGATACAGTACGAAGTGAGGATACCTCGGAACAAAACCATCATTATCCTGAATTGACTTGGAGTCGGCAGCCGCATCAATTTGGAATGTGCAGCGCTTTGGTAATGAGGAGGTTAGCGCATCAATGTACTGTTATCCCGGTGGAGGTCAGGTTGCTATGAGACGCCCATTTCCTCTCAGCTGACATCGAAACCTTCACATTAGGGCTGGACGGATGGATTCAGAACCCTCGGTGAGGAAGTTTGCACTTGTGTGTTTTTTTTTTCCTTTCTCCCATCCTCTGCAGAAACAGAGCATCATTAGGAAGAAATGATGAACTGCACTTTAGACAGCAGACAAAATGTCACCTTTCACCACGCGGGTTCCGACGCGGTTGAAACTCGGTCCAACAGATGGTTTGGAAAAGTTTAACCTTTGCGCGACTTTATCAATCTGCGAATGTGGTCGTCCCATTATCCGGGAGCCGCTGTATGGATTTGATCTTCCGATGGTGGGATGTTTGGCTTTCCTGTCGCATTGATTCAGCAACCTTTTCACTGCCACAGACGGGTACACATGTTCAAGGTAAATACCAATTCCTGGAGAAAGGATGGAAGGAATAGATGCTGTTGTATCGCCTGCCCTCCTTTTTATATATTTTTGTATTGGGATAGGCTCGGCGAGTTTGGCCACATAGCACAATTAAAACATGTTAACTTATATATCAGGAAAATCAAGAAAAAAATCATGGTATAAATCCCTCCCCACCCCAAAAAAAACATCTTAGGTATCAAATTAAACATAAAAATCAGGGCTACAATAATATATAATCCCGATGCACAACCTCTAAACACAACTTAAACAATAAATAGGATTAGGGGTTAGGGTTATTAGGGTTAGGGCTTAAAGGGCTACGATGCTTTACATAATGCATTGAACCCAATACGTGTTTGAACAGCACCAGACAGGAGAGGTGGAGCACCGCAATATTGGAGCAAATTTACGTAATGCTGCAGTTGCAATGAAAACCTAAAACATGTGAGCCTGTAACGCACTCGGCTCGGATGCGCGCGGAATTCTTAATTTTTTTTAATGAGGCCACTTGTATTTGTGCTCACTTTAACCCCAAAAGCAAACCTGGAGAGTGAAAACCACTCAGCAGCTCTAATGGCACGGGTTCGGACGGCACCGGAGCACGCTGATACTTTCCAGCTCGGGGTTTTTTAAATTAAAAGTATCTTAAAAGCGCCGGTCGCGGCGACGCGGCCACTCGCCGTTTTATTCGGCACGTCCTCCAGCGAGCACTCGACGAGAACATCCCAGTTCTCGTCAAAACCGCGAGACGCATTTTAGTTCAACAAAGAAGAACATAGTCGCCCACAGCGCCGCCTCAGCAACACCTATCCCCCGGTATCACACACACACACACACACACACACACACACACTAGCCATCCCTCTAAATGTCACTGGCTCCGCAGAAACGCTCCATCGACGCCAAAAGGTTCAGAGGCCCTAGGATCAATATTACATCATTTCTCTCAATTAGGGCATATTTATTCCCCTCAAGTTATTGTACATCTGCGAGTGATCCTATCTGTATTCCTGGCGAGTCTCCAGATGAGTCGAGGCCCTGCAGGGAGGGGAAGACGGAGTGAGATAAAGACGAAGAGAGAGGAGGAAAGAGAACGAGAGAGAAATTAAGGCGGTGGGGGTTTGGGCAAAGAGTCGGAGCAAGGGAGAAGGAGTGAGCGAGATCATTTAGGATTCACAGAGGGGATGAAATATGATGGTGTCTTACCTTGAGTTATTACAGATGAAAGTGGATACAAGACGGCACAGTGTCCCAAATGGTTAATATGCCCTGCAGCGTGGAGGCATAAATCCTGACTGTCATATTAGAGGCGGGGTTGTTTGGGGGTGATTGGAAGGGGTTCTTGGCAAAGGGCGGCTCCCATTAGTGTTTTACATAAGTGCGGTAATGAGGGGGGCGGTCTGCGCCCGCGCTTTGCGGGACGACCCGGTTTCTGTCGCATCCCCGTTTCTGCAAAAGTAAGAAGAGGGGAAATGGCTGAGGGCGTTTGCTCTCCTTAGCAAAACAAAAAAATAAAAAAAACAATAGCATTGAACATTTGCCAGGTATTAAGATGCACTGCCTCCTGTCTGTGTCGGCCATACTTTCCACCCATGGTTGGACCCATTAATCATGAATTGCTAGTTTACAGAAAGTCTGGTCTGTTGTAGTGTTTTTCTATTTTTATGTTTAAGCCTAAAGAGTTCCTGCAGGGCACCTTGCATGTCGGCACCTGGGAAGGTCAGGAGACCTCTGCCGATCAATCATCTGAGCAGATCGATCTTAACTCTATGTGGTTTTAATGCTTTTGACTCCTCGTCTTTTCCTCACTCTAAGTTACAGTTCACCAGCTGTGGACTAGCTATCCAGGGTTTGTGTATTTTTTTAAAGCCGCACTCTTTATTGTTTTCGTTGGATTTTGCCGTTCTCTGACCCGTCCAGATGTTGCTCCATCAACAGCTGTGTGCTTCAGGTCTGGGCTAGAATTTTTTGGTATGCTCCTTCCAGGCCCCGTCACGTATCGGGAGCTCCGGCGCCGCAGCAGCTAGTCTGATATTCAACTTAAGCCCAACACCAGCATCTGGGTTAGCAGCAGCAGGAGGACTCGCTCGGTGAGGCGTCCAGCACTGTGTGACAGCTGGGCACCCGAGAGCCACCTGCTTTAAAATTAAACCCACCTTTTAGTGTCGCAGTTAAGCACAGCCATTAGATTAGCCCTGAGTTTAACCTCAACACAGCGGTGTCACCTTGCTTTTTTTTGTCAGCCATTATTTAAAAAAAAAAGAAATTCAATCGCCAGCAGGTGGAGGAGACATTAATTTGCTCCGGTGACTCAGAGATAATCTTTTCATTCTAATTTCTCCGGTTGTTCGATGCATTTTATTCGACACAGTTATGTTCTCTCTCTGGATCTTACTGAAAGAGGAGCGGAGCAGCTCGCGTTTTTATTTCCCCGCGAATTTATCAGCCTCTCCCCGTGAAGCCAGGTCCACCGCCGCCAAAAATGCGAAAAACCCCATGCAAACTTCCCCCTTCATCATCATTCCCTCGACAGTGCATGTGCGTTGCCTGGTTGAACTAATTGCCCCCTCCCCCGCCGTACATCCAGCCAAACAGGTGGCCATATTGGGTTTTCCTCCCGGCTGTCTTCATGTGACGGGGCGTCCAGGTTGGAAAGAGATGACAGCGCCCCGCTCCGCCCGCAGCCTGACCTTGGTCGGGCGTCGCTCCCTCTGCACTGTCTTTGGTCTCACATTGGTCTTTGGGGCCAACTCCTGATTCTGTACGTGTTGTTTTTGTGTGTGTGTGTGTGTGTGTGTGTGTGTGTGTGTGTGTGTGTGTGTGTGTGTGTGTGTGAGAGAATATAGAGAGATAGAGCTCTCTGATGTCTAGCCAGAAAGCTAGAGGGCCGGATCACGGTCAGGATGGGAGGGAGATGACAGTGGCAGCAAACTTTGGCAAGTGACACATGAGACCACAGATCTGTGATGTCATGATACAGCGCCCCCCCCCCCCCCCCCCCCCCACACACACACACACACACACACACAGATATGTTGTGCCCATACAAGCAAAATCCAATATTCTTCAAACAAGCAGAAACAGAAGCTAATGTTCACTGTTTGTTACACACACTCACACACACACACACACACACACACACACACAAAAGGTCTTATGCAGCTTTTACCACCTCACCCTGTCACCTCGAGGGATTTGTGTGTGCTAAAGCAGCCGATGTGGTCCGATTTGTCTTTCTCCACGCACAGTCCATTGTCCGTGGGCGGCCGCGCTTCGGGGGATGGGAATGTGTCAGATGAGATGTTGTGGATATTTGTCTCATAACTCCGATGAGTCAGGCAACACCTTGTTTCTATACCTTGGGTAAGGAAGTCATATTTTGTTCTCGCCCCTCAGCAGTGGGAGGGATTACGACATGCTCAGATAGGCCCTGACCTCTCTGCAGACCGGAATAGAATAAAGTAGTACGGATGTTTTGGACTTGAGGCTTGTTTTCATCTCTCCAGCTGCTGGTGCGCAACGTGACGCCTTCTTGATTATAGTGGTATAAGTCATTTGTGTGTTATTTACTTTAATTATTATTGAACCGATGGATTTATTCTCCTCTACGTTGTCAGAAATGTCATTTGGTTTAAAAACAAGGAGGGAGAAAAGGTGTTTTTACAGTAGGTTCTCATCAACAATGTGTATTGTTAATAATTATATCTTGTGACGAAAAAAAAACTCCTTTATTGTTGCTTTTACAATATCACTGTTCAGAGCTGGGCTTTTACTGACTAATGCATCATGGAGAGAGAAAGTAACAATGAATAAAGGATAGACGCTCGTCAATTTCATTTAGTAGTTTTCTCTAAAGGGAAAGAGGAACAGTGTGGTGCAGTGTTTGAGCAATTACATTCTTTATTTGCCGATATTTTCAAAGTGCGTATCGGACTTTTATACTTTTGTTTCAGCTCCTCAGATGTGTCTGTCATTGTTGTGTATATCAATAATTCCCTATTGAACCAATATAAATGTGTACATTCAAACTGTGAAAAGAAGTGTGAATATGTGTATTGTCTTGTGCCTTTATACACATTATGACTGTCGTATATTTTAAATAACTTTTTAGAATATGTAATTTAGTGCACTTTTTTGTTTGTTCTGGCATTTTATTCCCACAAGTTGCATTGTGGGAGAAAAGACTCTCACGCCGCATTATCCTCGCTCTCCTCGGTAGTCCAGTGTGAATTAAATCAGCGCGCACTGTGTGCAGTTCCTCCCAAAGCATTCTGGGTGAGTCACTCACGAGGTGTACTTGCCAATATTAAATTCAAAAATCGTTACTTCTCGGTTCAGCATATCGCTTTTGGACGGGACCAAAATGTTCCCAACAATGAAACCAAAGTGCCCAGAAAATCTTTTGTTGCGAAAAAAGATTTCACATTTCCTTTCCCTTCCCCCGTGGTTCCTGGTGAGGAACCACAGTCCCCGTGCCAGCTGTCTTGGCAGCACTCTGGTTTAATCTCTGAGACTCAGGCTAACCGCAACATGGAAGCCTCCCTGTCTTCTTTAGCAAACACACACCCGACTACTCTCTCTGCCAACCGCAGGCCAGAGGGAAGACGGGGAGCATCCTTCCGAGCAGTGACACAGTATCCATATTGATTTTAATTGTGACAGCGACATAACTAAGTGTTCTTCTGAGGACTTGTGCATCGGTCTGCTGGTCGCCGCAGCTGGTGGAAAGGCAGCAACAACGGATTGTTTTTCTTCTTCTCTCGATGTAATTGCCCCCAACAATTTTTTATTTTTTTTTTAACAAGCCGCTGACAGATCTGCGAAAAATCCTACAAAAGACACGGCAGCTCTTGGAGGAAGTTAAACTCTTCTCTCAAAGACACGGAGAGAACCGCTCGGAAATTAGGACTGCGTAGTTTGGTTAAGTACGGGCAAATAAATCATCGATTAAGGTTAAGCAAAAGGTCGTCGCCTTGGTGACGGTCACGTGGCTCCGCGAGGTCCCCCCCCCCCTCCTCCCCCCATAGCACTGCCAGCTTTCTGTCGTGATTGGCTGCTTTGAACGCCGCTTGCCCAAGGATCAGTTGACATTTCTTGCACTCCGCCTGGCACACTTTTGTAATTTTTGTAATTTGCACACAAAAACTGGCAACACAGGAACATAAAAACAGCCTGGAGGCTGCAGTCGAACCGTCTTCCCTCACTCTTAATTTGCTTGTCTATCACTTATTCCTCCCCCTCTCCTTTTCTCTGACACTCATATATTCAGACTAATAATGATACAGTTCCATATGCAGCCATTATCATCCAGATCCAATGCTGTCACTCAGGCCCACTTCCTCGGATTGCCTGAGTGGTTCTGTGCTCTTGTTGTAAGTGCAATGTGTAAATCTTGACAGAAAATCACTACTTAAAAAAAAAAGCACGCAGTACATTTGCAGTCAAAGAGCAAATATACAGAGAAAGCAAAGTTAACGGCGGCTCACTGTGCTGCTAAAAGGCTTTATTCTTCTCCAGCACCTCCTCCCTGAAGCGGCTACGGAGAAGAGTACACAAGAGTGCAAAGTACTTCTTGACATGCATTTCTTTGGCGGTAATTAAGTCCTTGCAACTTTCAAAACTTCGAACGGCTATCTCCCGCTGCCACTTGGGGCCGTCAAAGTGCAAAAGTGCCGAGTGCAGCCTCAACGAGGAAAGAAGCAGAAAAGTCGGCGCTGCAAAAGTTGCACCGACAACACGTCTTGGGTTGAGTTGATTTGGCAAGCAGAAGTAGGGCTCGGCGAAGCGGTTTTTCTTTTTTTTCTTTCCAGACAAACTGATTATACAGTCAAGAGTGGCATCAAAGTATCATAAATAAATCAATTCCAGAGGGGAAAGCTCCACAGAGGCCAGCGCTGGGATCGTATCGCTGCCATCGGGTGACATTTATTTCTGCGTGACGTTTACGCTGGAAATATTAGGTCGACCCCTTTAAATCAAGCCGATTGGCTCGATCAATAACCCGTCTCCACTCGGAGCTTTAGAGTACGCTAAGTACGGTTTCCCCCGGATGAACCTAATTAGCCCGCTTCATGCAAGAAGCAGGTGGCACTGATATTTAACACACTTAGTTTTTTTTGGGGACGTGTGAAAGAAAAACAGCACTAACCTATCAACACCAGGCAGCTTCAGGATCCCCAGGCGGCGATGGTGATTGCCGCCAAGTGGCCCCTTTGTGTGTGTGTGTGTGTGTGTGTGTGTGTACGTGTGTGTGTGTGTACATGTGTGTGCGTCTGTGTGTATGTGTGTATGTGTGTGTGTGTACGTGTGTGTGTGTACATGTGTGTGTGTACATGTGTGTACATGTGTGTGTGTACTTGTGTGTGTTTTGTGTGTATGTGTGCGTGTACTTGTGTGTGTTTTGTGTGTATGTGTGTGTGTGTGTATTTTGTCTGTTTGGGAGTTTATTCTGTGTGTGCATGTCGGTGTGTCTGTGGTGCTCTATTGTATAAGCTGTGTGTGTGTGTGTGTGTACGTGTGTGTATGTGTGTGTACGTGTGTGTGTACATGTGTGTGTACATGTGTGTGTACGTGTGTGTGTGTGTTTTGTGTGTGTGTGTGTGTGTACGTGTGTGTGCGTGTGTACGTGTGTGTGTACGTGTGTGTGTGTACATGTGTGTGTGTGTACGTGTGTGTGTGTGTTTGTGTGTGTGTGTGTGTGTGTGTGTGTGTGTGTGTGTGTGTGTGTGTGTGTGTGTGTGTGTGTGTGTGTGGATTGTCCCAGTTTAGAAGACCCAGAGCTATGACTCATCAACTAATAAAGCAGGAGCCGAAGGGTGTGTGTGTGTGAGAGAGAGAGAGAGAGAGAGAGATGGAGGGAGAGAGAGAGAGAGAGAGAGAGAGACATCATGCCTGCACTACGCTCTGTTGTAGTACGTGCGCATGCTTTCCGTAGGTGTACGTGCACTTCTGGTTTAATGTGTGTAAAAATGTAAAAAGAGGAGCACAGCGGGAGTGAACCACTGGCTGCTGTTGTGTCAGTGCCTCCATTACTGTACCTGCACACCTGCACAGTCTGTGTTTTGCCTCCTCCTCCTCCTCCTCCTCCTCCTCCTCCTCCTCCTCCTCCTCCTCCTCCTCCCGTCCGTTGATGCAGCAGAATTGCGGCGAGCTTAAATACTCACAACCGCGTTGCGTCCGCTCTTTATTTCCCACGCAAACTGTTTGCGAGCGTGCACGTGTCCTCCGTCGTCCTCGGGGCTCGTGCACGGCCGCTCCTCCTGACACAAATGTCAAAGGCGGCGGCGGCGGCTACGAGCAGCTGTGTGGGCTTGCCGGCTGACGTTCATGCTCATAACACTTTATGTTTTTTTTATGTTGATGCTACATAGACGGGCGCCACAAGACTAATCGGGGACAATAATTTATGTTAATTTTCTGCTCACAGTGTTTGTTCAGTTGACGCTTATAGTTCATTAGTCACCATTAAATACAGTTTACATTATTATCAGTGTTCTGCAGAAAACTCAATTAAATATAATGGGGACCCATTTTTTTTGGCACGCTGGACCCGTTCCAGCATAGAATGCAGAATAATAGAGCGACGCTCCACGAGGCCACTTCCCCATGATGCAACATGATGCATCGCTTGTTGACAGCGTGAGAGGAACATGAAGTCGTATCCAGGAGACGCTGGAGTGGGACATATCTTAAGCGCCTACCCTTAATTAGCAGGATATTAAAAGATAGGATGGGTAGGAAATACAAAATAAATACAAAATCTGATTTATTGGTTTGAGTTTGAGGACCAGTTTGCACACCATTTAAATGAGGAGACACGACTCATATGCCAAAGTGAATTGATGGCATGTGCAGCAAAGAAAATGAAAGGCCATGTGTAATTATTCAGCACATGGACCAAAGGGGGCCAAATCTGATACGTGTTTTATTATGTATTCATTATTTATTTCTATGATATATCAGCTGCTCAGTGCATACTTAAGGTACAGTGAACCGACATTTAAATGATTACATACATTTAAATAATATACATTGTGCACCACAGGATTCCTTTCATTGGTTTCCGTTACAATATGTTGTATAGTACACAATAATATGGTGGTATAATAATTGTGTGTGTGTGTATGTGTGTGCGTGTGTGGTGTTGGTTTTATTTTCATCTCCCGTATTTTCCAACATGACTTGACTTGAAGACAGCATGTCTGACAGCACAACACACACACACACACACACACATACACACACACAAACACACACACACTCACTCAGAGTAGAATACCTCGTTTCACAGAATTTGTCAGAATCCAACAATACGTTTTGGCTTGTGCTGTATTGATTTTCCCTCCGTCAGACAGGAAGTCCAGGAGACATATTCTGACGGGTTGTCATGATTGTTACAATTTGAACTCGGCCTTTACCAACTAACATTCCTGCTTATTTTCCAAAGGTGGGTAATAATGTCAGCTAAACGTCAGTCAGGCTGGGGGAAGAAGCATTGCAAGTCAGAACTGGAAGGTTGTACTTGTCCTTTACACTGTACTTACATTACATTGCATATGTTAACATGGGCTCAACACAGTGGAAGTCACACTGATATCAACAGGCACCAAAAGTAATCAGAAGTTTTTTACCCACCGAAGTGGATGACTCATCGGGTGAAAGTGAGAGCCAACGCATGCCCAAAGGCACGATCGGTAAACACCGAATCAAATTGGATCGTGCCGTTCATGTGCGTGTGTGTGTTTGGGGGAGGCGGGAGTCGGGGGGGGGGGCGCTGTAATTGAGACGGCTGCATGCGCCGTTGCGTCTTCATATCTCCATGTCATGTCACATTTTTAGTATTATTTATTTTTTTCGTCAGGGAGCATATTGCGCCGCATCTACGCTCATTCAACAGCTGTCAATCTCCCAGCGTTCATCCCACCACGCCTGGCGGAGAATACCCAATGCACGTGACCTCCGTGTGTGTGTGTGTGTGTGTGTGTGGAGGAGAGAGAAGCAGAGTTTTCGTGGAGACGGGTCGACGGCTCTGTAATGGGCCATAGGGGGCCGGTTTCATATTCCAGTATAATGGTCTTGGTTCAACCCACTTAATGAGTCACATCCTTTCTTATGTTCAAATGGGGTCTCAGGAATTAAATGATATGAAGGAAGTGTGGAGTTAATGACTTGCTCTTAGTGTGTATTGCCACGGCCTGGAGCACCAGGGAGCTGTTCCTTTATTGGCTGAATGCAACAAAAAAAGATGTCTGCTGGACAAAGAGTGAGGCACTGGTTTTAAAGGCTTTCCAATGCCACCTCCAGAGAAGCTCGCTCTCCAATCCCGCGTTACACACACATGACATCGCCATACCTTTCCATGCATTTGGATGACTCTGCCTCATTTGCATCGGGGGCTGTCCCTGTTTATCATTTTTCCCTCGTAGCTCCGGAATTTGCATAGATTACCATTAAGATTTCAGCCCCCTTTTGTGCTCATCCTCAGGTAGATTATGAATCCTAAACAGGGGGACGGTCTTCAAAGCGGGAGCGCCGGCTCTGTTTTGACCGACCGTCCAGCATGGCTCCCAGGCGTCAGTGGCTTGTTCTCCTCTGGGTTCTTTTTGGGTTCTCATTTTTGGGAATTTAAGTTTTTTTTTGCCTGTCCTACTTACTGCATTCCCCAAAGTGAACTCAAGGCCTTTTTCAGCCTCATCCAGATTTTTTTTCCCTCGCTCTTTCCGACTCCCTCCGCAGCCATCTGTTCACGCTTGTGGCATCTCTCGATCTGTCTTCCCTCCCTGCCATGTTTCACTCTTCGCCTCTCAAATCTCAACATTTCATCCCCGCTCCCTCTCGTGTGCAGCTTTATTCTTTTTGCCGCCTCTTCCCGTGTTTCTATCGCATCATTAGCGGCCTCTGTGGCATCTCCCTCACAAGCGCTCCTTCTCCGTAGGTTGTGCCTGTGATGGGATTTCTCTCAGCGAGAAACAGTCGGTATTCACCATCCACTCGGCATCTCTGCATTATTCAGCGTATTGTTGTCGCTCTTCAGCCTGAGAGTCCACTGTCTCTCTCATCAACCTAGTTTCCAGATAACTGACAGCGGACACACAAGACGAAGTTAGCGACTGTCTGGTGAACATCGTGCGGACAGATATTTCCCCCGGGTCTGGGTGGAGATTACGTTACATTCAGGCCAAGATATTTCTAATATTGGATTTCCGATGGGACGGCCAGTCGGTATGATGACGCCTTTTGTCCGGCGAGGACTTGAATGCACTTGAAGGCCGACCATCGGCATCACTCAAGTTCAAACCGAGTTGACGCTGATGTTTCCAACGGCTGACACACACTAAATGCCTTCTTGCATCAATCCTCTTGTAAACATGTTTTTTCTTTCTTCTGAGGGCACGCGAGGTTGTGATACGCATCGGCAGCTTTCCGCTGATCCACGGTGCCGGGTGATGTCCGCGTGATGTCATCACACGCGTTACAACCTGCAAACTGCAGAAGCTGTTGCCATGGAGATTCTTTTTTTTCTTCTTCATTCCCCAGTAGTGAAATGCGGTCAGCGCCTGAAGCAGCGAAACGAGTGTGTCAACCTGCATGAAGGCAAAGAAGCGGCACAGTAGAGGGCTTGAGCTTCCTCGTCTTTGGAGATGTGTGCGTAGCCCCGCCCACCTCGCCTGACAGTCCACACCCAGTTGTGTCTTGACCCCCACAGTGTGTTGACTGTGTATATAATGTGTGCTCTTCATGTGTGTCTCTGCAACTCAAAAGAGCATCCGAGGCCCGTGTGCTGTAGCCCCTCCCCCTCCCCCATCGGAGAGGCTTCTGAAGGCTGTGAAATCTGCCTGTCGGCCAAATGTATTCGTGTCATGTGGGATTAGTTGAGCACCACGTTGTGTAATCTCAAAGTGAGCGCGTTGTGTATATTAACGTCCATATGTACGCGTGTGTGTGCGAGCAGGGACCGACATTGAGGCCGTTTTGGAAAAAAGAAAAGAAGCGCCGACTATTGTTGCAGCACTCGAACCCCCATCCATCACCAAATGTACAAGTAAAGTAGCATTTAGAAGTTCCCCCCTTGTGGATTTCTGCAGCAAAAAAAAAGAAGAAGAAACGTACAGAACAAGAATATCAGTGAATATGCAGAATGTTTGCAACCAGAAGATTTGTCTCCTTTTAACAGCAAGGTATCGTCTCCCTGAGATAACGCAACTTTACCTCGCCTCACCTCGGCTCTCCTGTGCTCTGGCTTCCTATGCAGCCACGCACTCTCCCACACTACTCTTCCTCCTCCTCCTCCTCCTCCTCTGTTATTGCCATCTGCAGCAACATTAAGTCTCTTTCTTTTTTTTCTTGTTATCAGCAGGAGGGGGGGTAATCATCAATTACACATGCGAGTGCAAACGCGCGTACAACTTAACGGACTGCACTTCCACTGGATTTAGATGCGCCGCTTTCCGGAGAGCGGTTGATGGTAATTACGGCTCCATTTTGTCACACAGTGGGAAAGATAATGGCGCCTAATGTTTGTCCCCAAAACTTTGCTGCAATTAAAGCCCAATGTTAATCAATTTCACCGCTGAGGCAAACAATGGAGAACAAGCCTCTTATACAACTGAGGTCATGAGACGATAGAGCGGCGCCGGTGTGGCTGTTTTGGCTCTGAAGCTACAGGCAGAGTGATATGCATTCTAACCAACCCGTGTTTGTTGTTTCGCCCAGAAAATGTGTCTTATCCCGCTCGGCAATTACATATAATTACACACGGAGAGAGAAAAATGTATTTTCCCCTTTTTTTTTTCTCTAAAAGATGTAACTTTCTTGACAGTTTTGAGTGTAATTGAGGGAGATGAGGCTCCCTTGAAATTACGCAACGCGTCAAGTACACTGGTCCTGTGTAAACATCCCAGAGGTGTCGTGACGCGTCACCCGCTCCACGCCGAAGGTCTCCCATCACTATAATGGGCCGTTAAGCTCCATCGCGGCCGCGGTGACTGCGGCTGAAACACGGCCGAGGTTATCGATCCGGAGGTACGTCGGCGTGTGCTCACATCACGGGACACAAAAGCGGCTGATTTAGAGAGCGCTGGAGGAAAAAGTTAAGCAGTTAAGCATCAGTCGAACGGAGAGATAGCGGAAGATGAATATCAGCGACGATTAAACAAGGAGACCTTAAGGAGGCCTCGTTATGGGTATCGATTGAGATTGATCTGGTCATCAGTGTTGTTATGATACCCGCCGAGAGCTCCGGGGACATGCATGCGATCCGTTTCACCTTGTAAGATCAACGCTCCGGCTGTCAGCAAAAGGCCGTCCCGTCCTCATCGCCTTCTTCGTCTCTCGCGCTCCCCTTTTTATTCCGTGCGTCACATTGTTTAACGCACATCATTTCAGATTCAGCATCCAGGTCAGCTGGACGCTCCGAGCATCCGCCCAAAGGGAGATGGAGCTCCATCCGCAGTCCAGCAGCTTGAGGTCAAGGTCATAACTCATTCGCCATAATATATAAAAACACACAACGTGCAAGCAGGACCGCCAACAAGAACTACAAGAGCAATAGCTTCCTCTTTTCCTTCTCCAGAGTTTGAGCCATTATTGCAAGCGAATGTTATTATACATTGAAATTGTGAGTTTCTTCTTCCCTTTCAAAGCTCCACAAAAGACACACAGAGTCCCCTGTGTAGTTCAATGGCAGCAATTCCGGTGGGCTGTGACCACTATGCTGAATTATCTATAGCCGCAGGTGGCGATTGACAGACTTTGACGGACTTTTCTATCGAGCAGAATACACCCAAGGAGCCCAGGTTCTGATTATCCCCGGCTTTAGCAGCAAGGTTATCATCTCACAGCCCGGGCAGTGGCTCATTCATGGCTTCCTCTCTAATGCATGACAGTACCACAAAACACTAAGGCATCGTGATAATGGGGCCGTAGCGCCTGAGGTCGGACTGTAGAAAAGCATGTGTAATTAGATCTGATACTTGAGGCTCTTTTTTTAGAATTAAAGTACAGAAGTTGTTGTTAAGATGGACATCATCCATCCTTCAAGCACACTCTCTATTCAGCCTGTCGTCCCCGCTTCATATTCACCTGGGAACCTACTTTCAAAGGTTCAATCAAAGTCTCCACTGTTGGCCATTTAGCAGCTCCACTGCAGCGGTTGCGGCGTGTCCTTGTTTCTCTTAATTACTGGCTCGACGGCTGGACAATCTACATTTCATGCATGAGACACTTCAATCAGTTGTATTTATCAAATCAATCCTCTGAAGTCTTCGTAGATTTCTCATGTGCCTTGGTTGAAAACCACGCTGCATTTTTGTTGGCTTCTTCTCCCGGACAGAAGTTCCCATTTGTGCATTTTTTGGCTTCCACCATCACCTTTTTTTATTATTTAGTTTTAACACCTGAGGTGTTTGAAAGAAATCCACATTGATGTCTGGTCGACACCGGTTGCTGTATCCAAAAAGAGAAACTTTAATGACCACCAGTGTACGTGGGCGGGAAAAAAATTGTTGTGAAGTCATGGTCCGTAAGCAGATTGTTAGTGCTTTGGAAATGTGGAACTTCAAAGTGACCCAGTTTGTCGGAAAGCCCATTTTAAGTTCATCAGAGTGCTCCTGCAGCATGGTGCCATTTTAACCAGAGTTCTTATTATGCTGCACAGATACAATGAGGACGAATGAATGGGCGCAGCAGCTGATTACACAGTGGTTCCTCAAACAATACGGCTTGTGAAAGGCTCGCCGGGCTCCACCGGGCCGCTAGCGTAGCCGTGCACTTGTTGTAATAACCTTCTTTGGAGATAGTGAGCAAACAAACGCATTTCCAATTACCAGACAATAGGCGTCAAGAGCGACCGTCTGCAGCGGTATTCTGGAGTTTGTTTGGAATTTCAAATGATCAACTATTGTCAGGACAAGATGGACGACTGTGAGCTTTCAGCTGGACTGGACTTGAACTTTGTAGTGGTACTGCAACTATGCAAAGATACATAAAGCACGAGAAGAATACATGCATGGAAGGGAGAAATATTTGTCCGATGGCAAGGTGGTCGGATTAATTCCTGCAGTGTGTTAGCGCACCTTTCTAAAGACTTCTAATGGAAACTAGAGACCACCTTGCAATGGGATCCGCATTTGAAGACACCAAATTGGGCCAAAGGCATCTTCAGCTGTGTGATGAAGACGTCTTTACAGCAACAGACACGACAGAGAAGATGACATATGGCGTTATTCCCACTTGTGGTTTGGCTCAACGTACATATTGTCGCTTTAAGTGACGACAAAAAAGTGTGACGATGGAGCAAACTTTGCCTTTTCACCTCCGCCCGGAGCGTCATTTCCTTATGTAATGCCTTGGCTGTGTTCCAGAAGCATTAAGAAATGATCAAGGTCTGATTTAATGATGCTTTGTAGCACCAAGGATTCTCTATCAGCACAAATTCCTCTTGTCACACTGTTGGCAGCCCAAGGCCAGTGCGAGAATAGATCCTGTTTTCTCTTCAGAAAAGAGAACACAAAGACTGGTGTGTCTGCCTTAATTATACAATACAGGAGATGATTTTGAATGCTGCTTTTTGTTCTATCCGTCACCTTACGGTGTCATCTTTAATGCCGGTTCCAAGCCTGAGGTGTTTTTTGGGGCTTAAGCAAGGAACGGGGCATATGTTTGGTGTGACGGGGGGGAAACAGAACACCGCCATAACTGTCGTGAGCAGATACGGGATTAAGAGACACCCTGGCGAACAGTAATTGTGTTTTTTTTGTCGTTTTTTTCAATTTGCCAACACGGTGATTGATTGAATGGTGCCTGTTGAAGGGAGACGTGGGGGGTAAAGCAATTGGTAAACAGCCGTGAGTGGTTATTGGAAAGAATCCACACGGATCCAAGTTGATTGACAGGACAGGTAAGCAGTCGGAGGGCGGGAGCTGAGTCCTCGTCCGCTGCTGAACGAAACTGAATTCTGAAAGCTGTCACATGTGAGACAGCAGCTGAGGCTTTTGATCATCGCGGCGTGGATTTAAATAGACGAGTTAAAACAAATGAGCACCCTAATTCCTCCCAGAGATTCTGACAGCTGCTTGTTGGTTGATTAAAAAAATCTGGCTTCTTATCGAACCGATTATCCACGTATAGAAGTATAGAAAAACACCGTGAAAACCCTGTGACGTGTTTTCTGAATTTGTGTCACAGTTATCAATAAAGAAAATAATGATAAAACCTGGCAATTGAACTGGAGGGTAAGCCCAAACGTTGAATTGCTTATGAAAACGCCTGTGCGTTCAGCTCAAACTCTTCCAGGGCCAGACATCATTAAATCCTTTAAACTCACCACGAGCCTTTTAAGCACACTCGTCTGGAACTCTTAGGTCCACTCGTCTGGCTGATAAGACCTCTGTGAGACTATATTTCATGTTTTACCAGAGCACCGGTGAGTGTCAGGGGTAATGCGGAGTGGCATTGATATAGGAGTCTGGCTCGCGGAGATTACGGCGCAGTGGAGAAAAACAAAGTTGCTCATAAGAAAAGTCGATTACTGTAATGGCAGCGGTTTGCTGGGAAGAACATTTGTGCAAAATCACACACAAAAAAAGACAAAAACATCATTTGCATTTTAGTGTTTCATGTAGCTCGTTACCTCCAAGGTTTGGAGATGCCCTCCAATACAAAGATTATTGGAATTTCCTGTTAAAAACACCATTAAACCTTCTTTTTTTTGTGGACAGAAATGTCAAACCTCCAGTCGAGGCATTGCTATGCTACATCACCACAAAGGGTCATCGGGTTTCTCACCAGACTCATCCTTTCAACACACAAGGTCCACTTTGAAGGTTTTTCTGGACCTTGAAACCACATCTCATGGTCTTCATCGATGGATGGAGCTGATGAAGAGTGTGAGATGCAGCTGAAAGCTCCAGATAAGGCTCAGTAAAGATGTATTGTGTATTATTAGAAGCAACGTTATCCTGCATCACAAATGAGTAGGAGAATTGACGTCTTCATTAAAATACCGTCTCCTTTCAGCCGGTGGGAGGACACAGATGTATTTCTCGCCGCGCTTATACAACAATGTCAAATGTCGATTTTCTTTCCATCATCAATCGACGGAAACGGACATTATGGAGATGTTTACATGCAAATAAATAAGTTTGAGAACAGAGCAGGCGTGCCGTCATGCTGTTTACTGGGTTTCTACAGCGGCCCACCCACTCCCAGCACCCAGCTCCTCTGTTCTCCTCTCCTCCTTCCGAGGGAGGACGTGGGCTGATTCCTGACCTTTCAATGCACATCCCTCCCACATAAACACTCACACATGCGCAGATATGTGTGTGTCTGTGTGTGTGCGTGCATCCTAAGCTTTAGAGCCAGGGGACTCGGAGAAAGCTTTAGATGCCCTCACTTTGAAAGTCAGCCTCTTCTGGCCCCAGTGGTACCCGGATGGGAGGTTGACTCGCGTGTCAGCGAGTACGGGAGTAAGCGATCGCTATCTCGCCACGAGGAGAAGACGCCGGTTCTCCGACGCTGCTCGGACTCGCTCGTGTAATTGTCTCGCGACAATATTAATTAGCGGGCGGCGAATAAATGTGGTCTTAAAAACCGTCATTAAAAAAGAACCTAGATTCAGGTCTCCTCCTACCAGTGGCACTCCTACCTTTTGCACTTTCCCAATTTCTCCTGAAGAATACAATTAACTACTCTTTGGAGAACTTTTTTTTTTTCTTCTTCTCCTAACGCTCTAAACAAATTGTCCTGCAGATTTTCTTTTCGCACAAACCTCCGCTGTCTCCCTCTTCCTCATTAATTTGGGGCTCACCACAGCTGAGAGCAATAATTGCTTTTTAGTATTCTTGGTGCAGCATGCTATGGGCCTCGTTTTCTATAAGTAGATAAGACTA
Source organism: Taurulus bubalis (assembly GCF_910589615.1). NCBI lineage: Eukaryota > Metazoa > Chordata > Actinopteri > Perciformes > Cottidae > Taurulus > Taurulus bubalis. The sequence goes on from NC_136609.1 coordinate 9,172,614, forward strand.
ACCACTGTGATGGGATCTGCATTATTAATGTTAGGGCTCACTTGATGTTGTGTTCGGGGATGTGAGACGAAGCTCCGCCGGAATTTAGTATATTAACTTTTAAAAATAGGCCGCTCCGTGTACATTTTTATCATCCAAATGTATAAGTTGGTTGTCAAACCCAAACGCAAAATACAGCGTCTATCCTATATGCTTTATATATATGGGTATAATTGATTGTTTTCCCAATAATGCTTGGGGTGGATAGCAGCACGACGGATTAGCCTCTTGGCTGGTTAATTATCTAAAGCCAAGAATAAGAAGAAGGGTTTGTGTTGGATGTCGTCACCCTGATGGCACCCGTTGGTTTGTGGACTGCCGTTTTTGGTTTCGGGGGAAAACGTTGTTTTTAGAAAAGAAATTCGAATTTTCAAATGTTTTCCATCGGCGTGAGCAGCGTGACTGAAAACCGAGCCCCCCTCCGTCGTATGAAAAATGCTGTTTTTGTGTGTTTTCGGCTGAACTGACCCTTTAACGTTAACGGCAATTCCAGGCCCGTTAAAAAAAAAAAAAATCCAGTAAGTATGTTTGGGGCAACCAAGAGCAACACGAGGAGAGGATCAATTAGCTTCATCAATCAGGCTAATTTCAGCCAACGTGGTGAGCTCCTTTACCTCTGTGGCTGCTAGAAGATGAGCAGCAGCACACGGCTATTTGAGTGCGCTAATTGCGGCCGTTGCATCACTGCAGCGCGAGCGTGAGATTGATGCCTCTGAAGTCCTACGCGCCATACCTTCTATTCTGTCTGCGCTTGTGTATAATCACCTCAGACCCGTGATTACACCGCTCTAATTACTGTGGCACATCTTTCTTTTCTCTTTTGAGAGGAATCGGCAGCTGTTCGACTGAAAGTATTCCAGCGTAAAGTTAGTTTTCTTTATTTTTTTTTAATATAAGGCTAAAACAATAAGTGCTCTCATGACAAAGACGGGCTAACCGTGCACGGTGTAAATCTCTGCCTCCCCCCTACATGCAGAGGAGGGAAAACAAGCGGCGGCGGGAAGCGGCGGCACGTGAGCGCGGCGTAAATTATCCGCGCAGATTGCTTTTCTGGAGTTAATCATCTCCTTTTATGTTATTCATTTGTCAATTGTTATTGTTTGTCATAGTAATGCAGTCGCCGCACGATACGAAGTGGAATGTAAATTTTGTTTGGGCAACTCATCGCTATGCGCGAGAAGAAGAGAAGAAGGGAAAAAAGAAAAGAGGGGTAGCCACGCTGCAGGATTTACATTTACAATTACAGTCATGATACAATCATCTCTCATCATAATTCCTCTGCCCGGGATGTCAGCGCCGATAGAGAACAGGCTTTACACACTGCATACCAAACAGCTGCTTGGCAGGCCTGGCACCATGCTTCAGGCCTTGTGATTTACACCACGCAAATCCTCTCTCTCTCTCTCTCTCTCTCTCTCTCTCTCGCTCAACCTCTGTGTACCTCTAATTCTTAATGTCGGTCTCTCTCAGCGTCTCTGCCCCCTGTAATTCTTGTCTCTCCTCGTCTCCCAGAACACAAAGCACATGCGTTTGACCGAGGCCACTTTCTCACTCTCCCCATCCTTTAACGTCCCGGTGGATCTTCGCCGAGGACTCGTAATGACATTTGTTAAGAGTCGGCCAGCGTGATTGGTTATGTTGTCAGGCTCTGGTATGTCATCCGGCCTTTTTTTTTTCTCCCGGGGAAGAAACAACCTGACTAGTGTGAACTATGGCGGTATCCTTGCAGGGTGTCAGAGGCTCGTGTCGAGCAGGGAAGTTATTCTCCTCCGGGATGAAGAATAATGGCCGCATTTGTGCAAGTAAGCTACCTCTAACCTACAAGTCGCACACACAACCACCGTGGACCTCCCTTCAGCGTCAGGCGTGCATACAGGCTTCCTGTGCAGCGAGTACAAGTGAGGAGCGAGTTACACTTGATTGGACAAAACTAAATGAGTTGCCAATAAACTAAATCCTTTATCCTGTGATATTCTGTGTCTGTACTTGGTAAAATTACTTGTAAATTACTCTGATTACTGATTATAGATGGTCGACTGTCATGGGAAGATGAATGGGCGGTGGAAAAAACGGGCAATGGCATCTCCATGGCAAGCAAATTCAATCTTTAAATTTAAATCTTTTAAAATTGCATTGCTCACCTGTATGATCCTCTGCATGCATGAGTCGTAGGAGTAGCGGCATCCTTCACATGCGTCAATCCCACAGCAAATATCATACAAATGCCATCGGAGAAGGCATGATGCGGGTGATGTTTTCCTCTGGGTCCCTGGTGATGGCCCTTAGTCTTTATTGGAGCGCTTTCCGAATACAGCACAATAAGAGATGACCATGAGCTGAACACTCATGTGATGTTGTATAAAGTATGTATGTATGGCTTCTTGGAAACCAGGAAGTTTAGTCGGTGACATTGGCATCCGCTAATGTGCATCCTTTTCAATAAATATGTTAATTAGAATATCAGTCACTGGTTTCTAGCTGAAGGCCTCTGGTCATCTCTGAAAAGAATTTAAATCAGAGCTGTACCCAGTTTTATTATAGTTGAAGTGTTCTTGATTATGAAACACTGCATACATTCAGCAGATACATCCTTGAGTGATGACATTGATGTGCTTTGCTCTCTGTTAGCTCTCATACAACAGCTGCATTTCAGTTAGGTGTAGCTCAGTGCAGCGACAGAAATGCCAGCACATATCTGTGAGCATTTATTTAAATGGCAGTATGAATATCTCTTTTATGGCCTCAGGATATATTGCGACCGAAGGTCCCATTGAAACTATGTAAAATAAGCAAATAATGTCATTCCACGTCTGCTTTAGTGTCCGTTTTACTTTTTCTTCTTCTTTATCTTCTCATAAAAATTGACATCTTGAGGAAAAAAAGTTTCAATCCCTCAGCAGCCTTTTGCGTGCGTTGACACTGTGACCCTCCCAGTGTTGTGATTAAGTCTGCCTGAGGTAAGAAAATGAATTAAAATAAGAAAAAAAAGCCTGCAAACTTTAAACACCCAGATTCACAGAGACTGAGTGTCTCTCAGTCACAGTCTCGGCTCCGGGGCTTGAAAGGATCTGATATTATTGGTTTCTCTTTAATCATACCAGTGTTATTCCTGAATACGTTTCATCAGAAATAATTAAGCCGTGTAACAGCGAAAGGACATTATCAAAAACCTGGCAAAGTGTTTCAGCGTTCGTGATTCCGTAAATAACATTTTTTTCCGCGTGTGGATTTATGGGTAGTGAATCGGTACCTGCTTTTCAGGTGATGCATTTCTCTTGATGGAGTCAATTATCTTCAACCATAAAAGAAGCCGGCTGGCACCGGGAGTACCAAAAAAAAAAAAGAATACACCGTTCCGTCTTATGCGATGTGGAAAGAGTGCAGCCTCCTCGTGAACGCCGAGGACACGTGGCCCCGCCCAGGTGCAGCGAGAGGCAGCTTGTAAAATCAGAAGGGTCTGACAGCTCCGGCTTTTGATGTCTTCTTCTGCGTTTTCCTGCTGATTTGCACTTTTCAACTTCGACCAGGGAATCGGCGGGGTTCGTCTTAAAATACATCACGGGAGTAACTCTGAAAAAGTGCTCCGCCGCAGCAGTTCTAATGCAAAACCTAACGTTTATTTTTTATTTTTTATCCTTATCGGGCGTGACACCCCGCATCACATCCTGTGAGGCTCTGTCACCCTGACTGGATGCATGAGGCTTTGCACCTTGGAGATTGTCATAAGTCAGTCCTGATTCCAGAGATGGTCTATTATAGGATATTTATCTGTTTTGTGTAACAGCTGACAAACGTTTTTCATTCCACTTCCAACACTGCAAGATCTTCGTAATCAGTTCTCTGTTGGAGACTTTTACAATGATGTGTCGCATGTGCCGAGTGTCTGGTCTGGCTTTCGTGTGGATTTGAAGTGCACTTAGAGACCATTTTTCTTTGTCAGTATTCAAGTGTTGCCTTGCCCTGTTGATCTTATCCAAGGGGCCGGAGCATCCTAGGCGAAAGCAGCTTTATTTTAATGTCACAGGTGTTAGATTTGCTGAAGAGCGGATATTGAAATGGGCTTGAACTTGTTTTAAAGGGGCCTTTGCATCCGTTCTGCTTGTGGTGCAGATCTGGGGTTGGGAAAATGAGTTTCTCCCCCCCCAACTCGATGCGATAGTACCGTTCTTCCTTTTCACTTTAAAAAAAAAACATTTTTTTGCTGAATCCCGCACGCCGCCTGACAAGACTTTTATGCTAATACCAGCAGTTCGGGGAGAGGGGAGTGAAGGGGCGATGACAAGGGACTCCAGCAGACGTCTTGTACGGGGAGCATGTAGAACAGAGCTGCTCGCCTCATTTGAGGTTTAAGCTATTTCATTTTATGTCTAAAATGCTCCTCTTAAGGCCTAATTATACATGAGCTGCCAGAAAGTAACAATGTAAAGTACAAGGGCTGGAGAGATTGTAGGGAATGTTCTCCCTGTCCTCTCCCATATCTCAGTGAAATTTACATAGATTAAAGAATAAAAAGTCAATTACCATAAATAGCAATTAACATAACCTTAGTTAGTCAGGTTGCATTTTATTTAAACAGGACTTTTGTGTAAATCTAACCTTCCCTCCGAGGCCAAGATGACGTCCAAGTCATAGCGTTTATTACATTTAGGCTCGGTGGACGATGCGTTGCACCTTTTTGCAAAACAAAAGCAGATGCACTCTCATTCCTCCCGTACTGTATCGCAGGTGATTCATTATTTCTCCGCGCTGTGCTTTTTTCTTCTTCTTCTGTTGCACAGAGGTCTCGCTTCCAGGACGCCAGACACAGAGCTCAGCTCGGAAAAAGCCCCCCAAAAAAACAGAAAAGGAAAGGAAAGTAATTACTTCCTTGCCCTAGTTCTTTACCAAACCACACTGTCGTGAGGCCTGAAGGGCTGGACAGGTGCTAGTGGGGAAATTATCTTTGCATTTGTGTACAAATATCAAGGGGGTGTCATGAGGAAATGTTCCTGTGTAAACAAGGTATTTGTATCAGAGATCCCGTGAGTGATTCGCCAGCCGCTATTGTTAAGCTCAATGAATCCCTTCACCTTGTGCTGCAGCTCCAGGACTGCTATCCCCCTGCCTTGCAGTCTGGTTTTCAAAAATTACATCAAGCTTCCCGTAGGAGGGGGTGAGGAAGGAGGGGGGGTGGAGGGGGGGTTAACTGGAGCACATTCAGCTCTGCTCTCCGAGAGCTCTGCGGATCACGAGGCCTAGTTCGTTAAACGGGAGCGAACTCCGGGGAGAGGCTGCGTAAAAGTACACCCCGCCGACAGTGTGAAAGGCGAGCCATCGGGTGACCCAATCTCTGCCCGGCAGCTGGCCACTCGCTCCCCGGCCAATTAGCCCGGAGAGTTGAGATGCTCTCACTCGCCGCGATAAGACCTCGGCTCTTTCCTCGTCGCCCCTCCCCCCCCCCACCACCACCACCCTCCTTAATCAGCCTCTTCCCGAGCATCAGCCTCCAGATTAAGGCTCTATCAGTGCGGCGCAGGGGAAGGGCCCCGCTCGCTCTCAGCGGTCCCGCCTCTTCACAGGAGAGGCGGCAGCGGTGTGTGAGGGAGGGAGGCATGGGTCGACGGAGATAACGTGCACTGAGTGTGGGGCAGAAGCCCAGGAGGGAGGAAGGAAGGAAGGAAGGGAGGTAGGGATGGAGGTGCACGATCAGGCGCGAGTCGCATGCTCCTGTGAGCGCGCAATGCCGATCCTTGTCTCGTCTTTCTCACTGTAAATCAAAGGCGTCACATGCGTTCATTGTCCTCACTCAGTAACGCGGACGGACAGGACATTGCATTCCCCGACGTCGGCCACACGGCGCCCAGGTATGAAAACACAGCGTCCACATGCACCGAGCATTCGCACTTCAAATCCTCCGACTGCACTTAATAAGAAGAGGATATATCTGAAGCCCCGGCACATTCGGAGGAGATTTGTGAAGGTACATCGCGTTTAATCCTACACAGATTTGGTTGCCCTCTGAACAGTGGATATTCAGAAGGAAATCTGTGTAAGTCTTTTCCCCCCCTCGCCTCAGTGCCCTTCAGTCAGCGGGCCTCGAACAAGGACACTTCAGAGGGAGGAAGGGGACGGGGGAGTTGTTTCAGGTCCGACATGGTCTTGACATACCCTCTTGTTGTCACAAACAGAGGGATTATGCACCATTGCCTCTTTTTTTTAAGAAAGAAAGAGAAAGATGAAGGGCAGATCTTTCTCGCTCGCTGGAGAGACTTGGAGAGACTTGCGTCCTTGGGCGGCGACTTGACGCCTTCCATCCTTTTGGTCGCAAACCCACGGGGTCTCCTGCTGTGGCGTTAAAGGTATTTGACAAAGAGCGCTTCAAGGAAAGCTGTTCAACATTTGCTTTTTGTTCGGCGAGCGAAGCTTGGAGTCGGCGAAGGTCCTAGGTGATGCATACTTTCCATTTCAAATTAAAGATTTGCATTCGTCCTTCCTTTAGACAGTCAGACTTTTCCCACATCGGACTTCAATGTCACGTTTTCATTACGCGGCAGCTGAGCGCTGCCTGTCGGTTGGTACGGTGGAACTGATTGTTTTTTGATGACAGTTGAGAAGGTGACTTACATATTTAGTTGACGCTTAACATTGGTTGTAAGTAAGGACATTGGAACATGCTTGCGTGAGTTGGCACCTCAGAGCATAACTAGCTAGCTCAACAACACATGGTTAGCACACATCCATGTCAACAAACAGTGCCTGCAGGCAAAGTCAACAGTCTTTAGAATGCAAGCTCAAAATGTATGAGATGATCAAGTTGAATTTGTCTATAATTTGCCTTTACAACCCAGTTCTTCTGTAGCGACACCCCTGGGGCCCAGCGCGCAGAAAAGAGTAGCAGCTCGGCCGAGTGGTTATCCATCACGCTTCAGGCCCATCTCCTCTGGGGATGCCGGTCAAAGAAGCACACACACACACACACACACACACACACACACACGCTGTTTGTTTGCCACGATTGCCACCTCTGAGAATATCCTCACCAGTGGCTAAATTGCCGCAAAATGTGGCCATTAGCAAGGAAAGCAGGTGTGTTGTTTCTGCCCAAATCCCATGGATTTATTCCACGGTCATCAGGCCCGGAGAAATTTATGCTTATTTTGAACAGAGCGATAGCTTGCGGGGTTAAGCTAACCGGGACGTTACAAAGTCATCCCCTCGCTCGTGTCATTTGTTTGCGTCCGCCGGGGTTTTTGGATCCTGACTCGAAGAAGCCGTTTGAGCAGAAGTGCTCGCCCCCCGCGGCCTGTCGACGGAAAATGAGACAGTTATTAATACAGTGTGTGCTTACAGCGTCCACAAGGCCGTGGCATGATTATTATTTTTTTACGTGCACTCTAACAATGGACATTGAACGGAAGGCGAGCGCCAATTATATAGCCGCGGCGCTCCGAAAAATGTCTTTTAGCACCCAAAGCGAGATCTTATAACTGACTCGGTGGCACTCGGTCACTCACTCCCACATCTACATGCACGGTGTGTTTCCCTTTCAACTCTTTGATTACTTTGTGGATGCAGTGATTGTGAGGCCACCCTTGATTAGCTCAATTTATTCCCCAGCCATGCCAGAGGGCCATTTAGGGAAGTTTTTTGCAGACTCTTTCCATTTATCAAAATGGGATGCAGACATGATTTGAATCTTAATACGTCCTTGCGGCAGAATACAAACGTCTCCCCTTCCGCTCACACACTCTGTTTTTTAAGACGACGGAGAGAACGAGAATAAAAGTCCCCGGAACGAGAATGTTGGCGCCGTCGCATCGGCCTAGTCGCGTGCGTCGGTTTGCTTTTGGATTCTTATGTTATGGATGTGAATCGGCCCCCAAAACTCTCCGCCCCTCCACTCCTACTCTCTGAAAATCAGAGGCGACGACCAGATGGTGATTCAGTGAGTGGAGCAGCAGCGAGTCTGATCTTAGATAACCACGCTGCATAAATCCTGCTTTCCAACCAATGCTGGCTCCCAGAAAGCAATCAATGCATCATTTTTTTTCCCAACACGTGACTGAGCTGCACTACTGGAGGTACACAAATTGGCGAAACTAAAGGCCTTCATCAAACATTAAGTGGTCTGCCGACTAAATGTGAATAGGAATAGACTTTGAATATGAACACATCCATTTATGTTATTCATTTGGACAAAGAAAGACCATTTGCATTCAAACCGAGCACTTAGTTTGACGGCTATGGGAAGAGTTCCTGGAGTGGCGCACCACTGGCATTACTCAACCTTTTGTAAGGTTGTCTTGGCAACAAACTTATATAGCCTGTGTAATACCTTGGCAACATCTTTATGGCCGGGATAAACAGGACGCCTTGAGAGGATCTAACGGCAGATCCTGAAGCAGTTTATCCCCCCAAATCTTGTCCTTATCTTTGGGATCAGCGTGTAGCTCCTCCCCCTCATCATCCACGCTGATGTCGTTAGCGTCTTTTCTGCAGCGTAATGTCAGCTGTGCACCGTTGCGTCTCGTTTTCATAATCTGTTTGCACTCTATCTCTTGTCCACTGCTCTGACGATGCACTCGCATCTGGAGGGATGAAGAATGAGGGGGGACAATGCAGCGGACATTAATTCTCTTTCTGAGAATGTCTTATTAGTCTCGAGAGGCCGCTTCCAGAAAATGGCTCCAAATTTATCTTGTCCCAGTTAGAGCCTGAGTTGACTGAGGGGAATTTTCCGTACCGTGAACGCTCATCAATTTTGCGTTTACGCCGAATCACTGTGTCCTTAAGAGAACGGCCACTTGGGAAATTATTTCCCTCGGAAACAAACGCGTTGGACTCGCCCATACTTAACCTGCATCCGTCCCAAATGCCTCAGCTCGGGCCCGACGCAGCCGCTGCCTCGGCATCGCATTGTTTCCGACATCCCCTTTTTCTGCGACTCTGCATTTTTTCAGGCCCGAAAATAGCAGAATCACAGGAATGTGGCGGGACTGGATCTCCGCCGGCTGATTGGATTGTCTTTTGCTCCATCTCAGGCTGCATTAAGCGGCCGAGGACGTATAAAAATTGTGATGGATGCCTCCTCCTTTACGTCTGGACCGCTCTGAGCTGACCTCAGCAGAAGGCAAGAGAGGCACACACACACAAAAGAGAAGAGAGAGAGAGAGCTTGTGATTTACTGACCAGGCTGGAGGATGAATGCCACTCAGCCACCGATGTAAAGAAGTGCTCTCGCTGCTTCTCTGTCCATCTTTCTTCCCCCTCCATGATGTTTAGAGAACTTGCCTCGCGTCGGGAAATTACCGACGGTACTTATCTCTCACTGGAAATCATCACGATTTTGTGATTAGCTATCAAACCCTTTTCATTCCTCATCTTAGTTTCCGGTTTTTACGCACTCGCTCCCCGCTAATTAGTCTGCTCGGTCAGAGCGTTATCTGCTCCGCTCTCCCCTCGCCCCCATTATTCACCGCTGCCATTCTCATTTCACTGCTCCAAGGTTTTAACATCAAGAACATCAAGATCGAGTGGAGCAGTGGTGGTTTTAGTACTAAGTGGGTGCATCTGCCGTGACCATGCCATCCATCTGTCAGTAATAATTAGGATGCTAATAGGATATTCTTGAAGACCAGTGGACGCGGCATTCTGTCTCTTCAGTCTATACGCTGACGTCTGTTTGACTGCTTGACAAAGCGCAAATTCTCCGACAAAGGCCAGAGAGGTACGCGTTACCCTGCAATACAGTAAGATGAGTCACGCTGTCGTTATCAACCATTCACAAAGACGGAATTCAGGGACGATTCCTCCGAGAAAGAAGGAAATGAAAGAAATGCACTGATACTGTGGGTCAATCAGTGCAACATGGCGCTCCTCACATCCGCGGTATAAACATAGTGTAATCAAAGTCTCATGGGCTGGTAGGGAAGTCGTTCATTGGACAGTTTTCAGGACTAATCCCGGGGGAAATCAAAGCGCAATTAATTACGATGACTTGTAGGATAAGAGAAAGGATATTCAGAGCATTATTAGTAGGTTGTATTTAATGTGTCGCAGTCATTCCAGTGAGCCCACCTTAATGGAACAGAGCCATAAGTCATGTTATTAATGACACCATGTGTTTACCCTCCACTGACATGTTGTGCTTGTAGTGACTAATGTAGCCTTGAGCCAGATGATGAGCGGTGCAGAGGTCTGGTGACCTCACTTCTTCATCGCTCCACACCACCACATATTGTTTTTTGTCCTTCTATTTTCAGACCGAGCAAGTGACATCACTCGAGGCAATTTATCAAACTGTGCAAGGGGTTTTATGACAATTGTTCTTTTCTCTTTATATGCAGTAGCGCTCCCCCAAAAATGTGTAAACAGCCTTTGATGTGTAAAATTAGCACACGTCCTCTTTTACCGTACTGAACCCACCGGAGCTCCTTTGAACTCCACCTAATGGGTCAGGTGGAAACGCCGCCTTTGAGCCGCAATACAGCAACGCCATAAATATATAGAAGACACACAAAGATGCACAAAATGCCTGAGAGAAAACCCAGCGGTTGGACTGCAGTTGGTTATGAGCTTGATGAGCTGTGTGTGTCGGGACACCCAGTGGTCACTGTCAGCACTGCGCCCTGAGGAACGCTCTCATTGCGACTTCGGCCGCTGGAGATCACTGGAGTTAATGAGAAGGAGCGAGAAGGAGCATTACGCACAGTCTCTCTCTCTTCTGGGGTAAAAGAGGGAGACTGGAGCAGTCAAGTAGACTATTACCTCTAATGTGAGGCATTGTATCCGCTAAGGAGGTGGCAGATGCCTTAATAAATGTATTTAAAGACGGGAGCTCAGCAGGAGGTCTGGTGGAGAAAGCCTTTTTTCTTAGATCAGAACCTGCGCCGTATTTTTAGATTCCTTGTCTCCAAAAAAAACAACGTAATCTTGTTGTTACAGCTATTAAGTGTGTTTTTATAGATTTCACAACCCGCCAGCTCGTCTTTCATATCTTTGCATTCAGACTCCCAGCAGGTTCTGTGTAACATCTTCCCTCGTTCCTCCGAGGAGCGTTTGGTGTTCCTGATATCTTGTTTCCCTTTTTTCGGTCCATCTATCATGAAAACAGTGAAAGTTCCCCCAACAAAGTTCTGCGCCCCAACAGGGGTGTGGGGGGGGGGCAATTTAAACTTTGTTTACTCACACATATAAAATATCTGGAGCATGTGCAGGGTCGGGGATGAGCGCTCATTTATGAATTTGGCGTCATTAGCGCGGTTGGAGACACGGACGCAGCCATGCACGCAAATAGAAATAAACCTGCTTTTCTGCCCGGCCTCGCGTTCCTCTGCAGCCAATTTGCCGTTGAAAAATCTTTAATTTCATACTCTCGCCAGTTTATCCTCTCCGGCATCTCTCGCATGTGTGCACAGTTGACTTAGGCTGTTTGATAATCCCATCGGGTGGATAATCAGTGAGCTCTATGAGTAGAACGATTTCATCAGATTGCGGAATCAATATTCACCGCGGGCAGGAGCGCTTTTCGGTTATCCTCCTATTCTTTACAATGTATGGATTAAATACAAACATTGAAGAAGAAAAAAACCCACCATGTGTGGTCTGCGGAGATTGCACAGCTTGAGAATGCACTGTACTGTAAGACATCGTTCCACCAGCGGACACGCGCACCTGTAATGGAAGGAAACACATTAGCATCCAGAGCAGGTGGAGGATGAAGATATATGATGCAAGAGACGTTCATGGGCCGGGCTTTACAGCCTTCTAAGTGTTTTATCAGTGGAAAAAATGATCTATATATATATATATACAGTGTAAATACACATGTGTGTGTGTGGACATGTCCATGTATACACACTAAAGAGAGGAAAGGCTTTTCAATTGCCTCATGCCCCGCCAGGCTGCCCCGGCGCAGCTGGGGAGGAGGCCAGAGACATTACTCAGCTATTAAACTGTTATCCGCAGGTGTCACCCTCAGCAGGGGCTGTGTTGATAGAGGCGGAAACGCCCTCAAGGTCCACGGCTATACACACACACACACACACACACACACACACATACTCACACGTGCATCCTTCAGGCAGGGGTGTTTGAGGTCCGGGCTCATGGCTGTGGCTTGATGGGGCGTAACGGCGGCCATGACGGGTGAGCCAGATCGGGCCGGGATCGGGGGCAGCGGGACACCAGAGGACAACAGGACCGGGTCAGTACTCCATTTCACCCGTGATGAATCGGCCCGGTTTCGTTTCTCTTTATCCTCGCTTCCGTTGGGAACAGCACATGCAGACACATCAATCGCATGTGTGTATAACTACAGCATATTCATACACACACTGCATAGAGGGAGCACTAAGTGGAGCAGAGTAGGAGAGACCAGTGTGTTTTTACCGGGCAAGAAGGGTCTAAAAATAGCCACTGGAAAGGTGGATTGTGGGAAATGTAGGACCCGGAAAAGTCAAGATGTCAGATATCAGATATTTGCATTATTAGAAGACTTAGAAAATGCATTCCCCAAGGCTACTTCTTCTATCGGCTTCATCCTGCTGTTTTAAAGAAGTAAAGAACTGCCCCCTCTCTCTAATATTTGTTCACACAATTAAAAAAAGGATCAGGTTCCCGTGGCAACCCGGGTCGAGAACTCATTCAGGCGATCGCCGGACTGCGTCAGACCTTCATCCGTCGGGTCAGGTGGATCGTGATGTGTCAGCAGATCGACCCGTTCAGAGAGACCACAATGCGGCACCGTGCTTTCTGTGACGCATTTGCATCTCTAAAAGGTCTGCAAACCTTTTCAATAATCATCCCTCCCTTTTGTTTCTATTAATCAGAGCGTTATTTGTCTCCTTTCATAGCGACTTGGACGTTAATAGCTTCTGGTATTTACGCCAACAACATCGGTAGGCGAGACACTCTCTGATAAGTGACTCTTTTTTTGTTGTTGTTGTTGTTGTTGCACTCCATTATGCGCCAGCTGTGCTAGCTGATGTTTTAGGAAGCAGGTTAATTCATTACCTGCTTCATTAGTTCTGTCCCTCAAGGTATGGCACCTTTTTTTGTTTCTTTTTTTTCCTCTAACATCACATTTCCACAGACTTTTAGACCACAGAATGCCAGACAGGCTGTTTCCTGTGCGATGTCCCTCAGGGGGAAGAGGAAAGTACCACCCATAGGGGAAAAGACTCAGACCTGGTCTCCAATATCTTTACAAAAACGCCTTGAAGATGAGGTTTTAATGGCTGATAAAGTGACAAAACAATCATTAGTTTGAGTTTTTTGGTCAGGCATCCACCACCATCACTGTCAGAGCTCTCATTATGGGGTCAAGCAGTGAAAGGACACTTGTTGTTCCCCCAAAATCCAGTTTGAGCCAAGGCGGCCATTGTGCGTATCCTCAGACTTCCATCTGGAGCTTTTGAATGCACGATCCACCTGAAACGGTCGTCTTACCCCTTGCCTTTCCATCTGCACTCTCTCATCCTGACTCCGACTCCGGATCAGAACCCAAAGCCGATGTTGATTGAAAACTCGGCGGCGCTTTGAGCTCGCTCCTCCTCCTCCCACCTTCACTCCCACAGCTCCTGAAACCGTATCCCGGCGATTGTGTCGAGTCCTCCTGCCTGGCTTCTCCTCGCGGTGTAGCTTTAATAAGACGCAAATAGAGGGGAGGGGTTTAGTGTTTAGAAAATGCAGTGTTGTTGTTTATCTGCTCTAATGAGACACAAGGAGGCGCGGGATAGCTGCTTATCTTCCGCGTCAGGAGCGGCAATCAGAAATGAGACGCTGCTGCACACGTGCGGCTAATGATTCACTGCACCCGGTGTCTGATTTGCTTTGCTTTGAACGAAACAAATTTCATTTCAAGGGCTCAGCGAGATACAATACTTAGTAATTAAGCTCCGGCGTGCGCCTCCATCCGAAACTATTGACTTTCCCCCACGAAGTGATGTTTAAGCAAATCAGCAGGTCCTGAGTAGTGTTTCAGAAACATTCACACCTGGTTACCCCGCTGCCAATCAGCAGATTATTTTTTTTTTTCTCTTTTGGACCATGATGCTTTGCAATTAGCAGTGAGAATTGTGCCGTCGGCGCCCTTCTCGGTCACCTCTTTGTCCTTTTCATACGAAACAGCCTGAGTGTGAGAGGGAGACATAGACAACATGTGCATGTAGCATGTTGCCGGGGGGATGCTTTGATATGTCTGTGCATCCCATGGGGGGGAGGGGCTAGGGGTTGGTACAGATACCGTTTGGCGGCACACACACACACACATGTGTGGCCTAGAAAATGAAGCAGGGAAACTACATAATGGCCACGTGCTTGAGAATTCAAACCGCCTTTTAGTAAAAAAACAAAACCCTTGTATTCGACCTTTGGATGATGGACTGTGCAGGGAAAGTACAGTATCATAAAGTCTTACATAACAGTGACAATTTGTTCCCCTCCCCCCTGTGTATCACCAGCAAGCTTGAGTGTAAAAAAAATCCAAAACACAAGCAAGACGTAGCCTCGTCATATTAAGGCAGCCAGCAGCAAATTGGACATCGAGGCTAATAAAAGCGGCAGAGAAACTGCTGCCAGCAGATTTCCTCCAAATCCCCCCCAGTAATTCCCCATGAGCTCTGGCATCACTGCCTCACTACCCAGCCTCACATTAACCCCCGGCCGCCCAGCAATGCGGCTCAGGCCTTCGCCCTGCTAGTTTAGCCTCTTGGTTCCAAACGCGTGCACATCGTCCTTTTGATGTCTTCAAAGGCGGCGCTCCTTTTTTAAATACAGCTTATCATCTGGTGGCATTGTATGGTCACAGTCCAGGAGCAGCATTGTAACACACTGGGTGTAGGCGGGCTTCTTTTTTCTTCTTCTAAAAAAGCATACCTACATTATGAAGCATTGGGCTGTTTCTCAAAGTTGTAACTTTATAATATTTTGCTTTCATTTGCTCATTTAAGCAAGACAAATGCACCCTTCACATGCAATTAGTGCTGAAACAATGTGTGTATTACTCAGTCAGAAAATTATTCTGCAACAATTTTGATAATTTATTGTTTAAAGTCAGTTATAAATCACAAATACCAAACATGTGCTGTATGTGTAGAGCTTCACAGTCTGATTGTTTTATGTTCAATCGCATATTGAACTGGATGGCATTGATTTAGACAACACAAGAAACCTCAGGACTCCATGTTAGGACTTTGCGATGGGCATTTCTCATCATTTTGACAATTTTCATCGACGAAACAATTTCCTAAAAATCTTATCTACTGATTAAATGATGCTCAAGAAGCCCTGAATGCAATCAGCCCGCTGAGGCAGTGACTCATGCAAGAGGTGACTCATGTTCTCTATGCATCCCGCTCCATTTCCCCAAAAATCCCCGCAGAAGAGCCTCTCTCACAGCTGTACCCGCTTGCTTTTTCTCCACCTCATCGCTGCGCCTCCACTCCCGCGACCTCCGGGTCAACCGGCCCCGCCGCGCCTCACCTCTGAAAGCGCTCGACCTAGACCCAGCTGTCCCGCCCCGCTCCGAGCCAATCGGCATTCAGGACAGCGGCCCCCCCCCCCCGGCTGTCGGCGCCGACTCCAAATAAGCTCTCGGCATCCCAGGGTGCAGTGCGGGAAGAAACTCATCAAGGCTGTGCACGTCGGTGTTGCTAAACAGCAGCTGATATTATAGGTTCTGTGTTAGGCCGGTTTAGGAAGCCTAATCTGTGTTTTATGGATTCTCTTTCTTCTCTCACTCATCTGCCTCTCTCTCTCTCTCCCTATCCCTATTGATCTCTTGCCTTAACACTCTCTCTCTATCTCTCTCCTGCTCTTTGGTCCTTCTTTCACTTAAAGAGCAAAGTCTTTTTTTTATCAGCCCCACTGGCTCGAGGGATGGCAAACCGGTCTGTCGATAAACCCCATTAGGTTCAAACTAAAATGTCCCAAAAACTAATGAATCTGTTGCTGTAAAAGTTTGTCCAGACATTCATGGTGTCCAAGGGATTACTTCTAACTTTGCTGATCCCCTGACTTTTTATTTAGTACCAACAGCAGGTTGGTACTAAAGGTTTGTTTTTTTGATGATTGATGAAGTCTCATAACATATTTTGGGCATTTTCTCACCTGGAAACCTACGAACACCCGACAACATCTGTCTTGTGTCTTTAATGGGAAAGGTTATTGGCATTCCCTCCCAGGACAAAGGGCTCTGCAGCAGTCACGGGTATTTATTGGCTCCAGCTCCGATTGGAAGTGAAAACACCACATTTTTGACTTCACTCGCGCGCTGCCATGTGACACGTGTTTAGGTAAACAGCTTATATGATGAATACATTCAGCAGGGAAAGCCATTGTAGTTCATGAACACGCGATCCACATCATTGAGCGCTCTCTCACTTTATTCAAACTCTTCCTGCTGTTCAAACAATCATCAACTCTGGTTCGGAGCTGATGAACAAAGTACCAGAGAGAAAATGAAGAAAAAAAACTAATTAATTTGGGGGGAAAAGCACATTTTGAAATATTAAATAAACCTGCAATAAACTCAAGGTTTAAAACGCAGCATAATATCACATTAATGTAAC
Organism: Taurulus bubalis; assembly: GCF_910589615.1. Taxonomy (NCBI): domain Eukaryota; kingdom Metazoa; phylum Chordata; class Actinopteri; order Perciformes; family Cottidae; genus Taurulus; species Taurulus bubalis. The sequence continues at coordinate 9,189,203 of NC_136609.1, forward strand.
ATTTACTACTAATTAGCTGAGCTCTAGAATACATATTTGATTATGAATATATGGTCATATTAAATAGGCATCATGTTTTAATGATGTCATATTTAAACTGTCCATACCTTTCAGCACAAAGATGATCAAGATGAAAATAGGAGCCGGAGTGGTGCCCAGAAATGTTTCGGTGAACAACTAACAAGAGCCTGCCAAGTTTCCTAAAATAGCATCAGTCTTTTGTCCCGTCAGAGTTGGCCGTTACTGTGCTGTACTCCATTGACCGCTGAATATAATGTTATTGAGATGAATATGGTTCTCATTTCGACTTGTTACCCACGAGCGGAGCAATGCATTGAGCGGGGTGAGGAGCACCCAGGAGACGGTGCTTCTGATTCAGGCTGCCGAGAGAGAGAGAGAGAGAGAGAGAGAGAGAGAAAGAGAGAGAGAGGAATTTGATCGGTGCATGCTGGGTACTCCTCTGTATTCTGCTTGTGTACCTTGGAGGATGGAAGTCAAGGTAGACGAATAACATACCAATGTAGTCATGTAAACACTCCATCACTCTTCTTGTCCCACAGACTTAGCATCCTACACACACACACACACACACACCTGTGTCACACTGACCTCAGTTATTCCCAGATGCTCATGTCTACTTGCTTTCACTTATTTTTAGTACTGAACCTCATTAATTCTTAGTGCAGCGCTAAAGGTGTCTGTAGCATCACGTAGCAAAGGTTTGCATGAAATGCTTTAACTACAGGAAACTTTAACTCAATATTTTATACCATACTATATACTATTTAATGTGTACAGGTGTAGTCCTTGTCCTGCAGTCGCCCCTTACATAACTTGCACACCGATTTGTCTGATTTGTTGCATTAGTTCCGATTTGATTAGAAATCCTGCTGATGCAGTATTTGTGATATTCCGCGTGGATTATCACTGAGCGCCGATCACACGGTGGATTTGGGATCTCCGCCTAAATCTGTACAGTAGAGAAAGCTACTCGTCGAACAGTGGATGAAGCAAATAAGCCCAAAAGCTCCCAGTGGGCCTGCTGGTGGACAGATTACAACAGATGCTTGTCGGTCTGTTTCGGTGGTGAAATGCGGTGGCTGGGAACGGTGATAACGTTGTAGTTTTTTTTTTTGGTGATGATTGTGGATCAAGCTGCTGTGTTGTTGGTTAAAAACATGGAAGCATGAAACGTACTGATTCTCCCTCCCCTCCCCCGCCCTGTTGCTTCCAGGGAACGATGCATGATTGGCAGATCAGCGTTTGCACTCAAATTTATGCACACACCATGATACCCCCCTCTTTAAAATGTCCCCCCCCCCTCCCAGCATAAGGTCATAATTTACGTCGCCTCCAGCTACTTCCACCCAACTCCCCCTCCTCACCCTCCCACCTCTTGATAGAATTGCTTGTAATTTATCGTATTGTTTTTAATTAAGTGGATGGCGAGGGAGTTTAAAGTGGCCGGCAGTTCCAAGACGTGCCGTTTCTTATCTGAATTCTAAATTCAGCGCACACCTACTGTAAAGCGGGACCGCGAAGGCTGGATCGGTCCCAAACCGCTGTGTGTGTGTGTGTGTGTGTGTGTGAGGGATTGAACGGGATGATGAAGCGAGCGGCTGGAGAGGCGGTGAATTCAAACTTCACAGACAGGTATTCTCAGTTTGTTGAGTTGCGTATTGTCTTGTGGAACGAGGATGCAGGAACTAGTGTAGTTCACATCCTGTCTCTGACCTCTGCATCAAGTCTGGCCGGACCACTCAATAAGGAAAATGTACTGCAGCAAGGAGTCGTGGGTGGGAACGAGCAAATCAATTTGATTACCCACAGTGCAAAGACGTCAACTGAATATAGTCAGAGGCTTGAGCTACGGACTCCGAGGGGTTTATTCAGCATGACTGGCGTTAAATGTGATATATCCATCCGCCGGGTCATTGGGGAGAACGCCCCAAAGGTTATTCGCTCGAGTTAGCCGCTCACGAGATGACGATCTGACATTCAACGACGGCGACCTGATGACCTTCCTGAACCTCACCACGCTGAAATCGACCAGTCACGGGAGGGGGAAGGGAGTCATCGTCGCCATTGATATTTCCTATCGTGGTGACATTTTGGCGTCCCCAGATGATTTGTTGTGTCGATCTCGCGGTAATTCTTCAAGATGGATACACGGAGGTTATTTTTAACACGCTTTCTCACCATGGAGTGTTTTGTCAGAGGAGTTGTTTTGTGTCGAGCGTGCCAGTTGTACCCAAACGGACCCCGGTGCCCTCTTTGAACATGTGAACATTCATTTATTTACCGCCATATGTTTATGCAAATTGGACGGACGGAAGCATAGGTAGTACAAATGACTCCAATTATCATGCCTACGCACCAGAACACTCGTTCAGACACACACACACACACACACAGACACACACACAAAGGCCGAGGTCTCACTGTGTTTTTCGCTGTGAACATGACGGAGAGGGAGAAAGCAGCAGGACGCTGTGTAGATGACGTCCGCTCTCACCAGAGCTCTAACCTTTCCCTCTGCGCTCTTCCTGCAGAGTCTCTCTCTCTCTCTCTCTCTCTCTCTCCCTCTGTCACACCGTCCTATTGTTTGTCCCCGTCCTGATCTGGCACTCATTATGGATACCTGTTTATGCACAAAGCACTCCCAAGACGGCGCCACAAGGCATGAGCGAGAGGTAGACGAGGCGAGGTAGAAGACAAAGGAGAGAGAGGATGAATGCGAGGCGGAGAGAAACAAAGAAGAATGAACAATGAGAAGAGAAACGGATAAATGGAGTCGGACCATGTGACGGCGGATTATACTGTTATTGGCGTTTGACTCGCTGGTCAGCCAATTAGCATTCGCACCTCTACCTGTAAATGACACTTTACGGTTCAAATGACATGAAGTCAAGAAGCGATTAGTCAGCCGGCTGAAAAGTAATCGCATTTGTCGTTTTTCTAAAGCAAACACGGCAAAGAAAAAAATCACTATTTCGTAGAATAAACAATTAATCAATTGTAGAAAGTGATGTTTGTTTGTCTGAGACACACATAATTAGTTCATAAACTTGCCACGATGAACACGTTTGCAAATAGTTGTCTATTTATACATCCATTTACGCATGGAGAAACATTAGCTGTTGCTTATTTGGGCCTGTCTATCATTTGGTGCACTTTGTAGGTTTCACATTGCACATATAGCAGATAGTAGTGCAGTTCAGTCATCATGTACAGCTGCATACCCACTTGGCTTGAAGGTAAATCTGACTCTTTCCCCACCCGTCTGGAACAGATGATATCATTGCAGGAAAAAAAAGCATGTGATGAAGCATCTTCGACTCATATCCACATGTATTTTTGAGAGACCACATGCACTCCCACCCCTGCAGTGCCACGGTCACACCATGTAAACCCAGTTCTCTACGTTTCCCACCATGCCCCTGGAGGAATGTGATGCAATAATTTCCCCAACCCACTAACACCTCCCTCCCTCTCTCCCTCCCCTCCTTCTCCAGCTAGATTTAAGGTGATAAGTTGCAGCCGCTTTTTCAAACCTCTTCCGCTCATTCACTGCACGTCTCCGCCTCAGTTGAGTTGCCCCCCCGGACTTCCTTTTTCATTCGTCTCACGTGCGGCGCAGACATCCAGCACTGTGCCTCCCTGAAACGCTGGGGAAAGCACCTACAATCCCAAACACTCTGCTGTGTCCTGTTTTCATTACATGGACTCCCCAGGAGAGGGTACGGATACGGCAGCGCTCCCTTGCTCGCCACTCAGCACTCTTTCTCTCTCTCGCTCACTGAGCACAGTGAGCTGTCTTGATCTTGGCTGGTGAGTTTGCTCCACTGGACCGTTTAGGGACTAGATTCTTTTCACTGATGGCTTCTCTGCAGCAATAAGGTGCATCCAATCAACGCTTTGGAGAACCCTGAACATGTGAACATACAGCCTGTGGACAGACTGCTATATGGTATGGATAGATGGGTACTTTTGGTGTTGAGTCTTTGGGGACAGTTCGGAGAGAAGGCCCTTTCCTGTTTCAACATGTAGGATTCTCAAAGCCATGTTTTCCAATGTTTGGTGTGGAAGAATTCCAGGATCACAACAGTCGAAGATAGAAGCTTATGAGGATAAGAGACGGACCATAATCCACAGCATCTCTGGTTTGGTCCACATCTCGTGATCTTTGTTACACGTCGTTCCTCATCTCTTTTCCCTGCATCGATTCTATGCAACGTCTATGAATCATTACTTAAATTCAAGTGAACATGGGCAAAGCTGGACGGAGATTTGATCAGAAGACTCACATTTTAAAGGGGGTCGATTTAGTTTGAAGTACATGAAGGCTTGTACCGTGTGTATCCCCCCCCCCCCCCCCCCCCCCGGCTAATAGTTAAGAGAAGCATTCACTGAAAGCATTGCTGAAGTGGGCACATGCTGAGCATCTAACCACAGGGAGCTTCAGCTAGGAAATGGGACTGTTGGGAGTGTGGGCATGCTTCAAATGGGACCCAGCAAGGCCTCAAGGAAACTGCTATTTAATGCCATCAGCCTCTTTCTCCCATTGTGTATCATTTGTGAAGTTTACCTCCCGACCACATTTCCCATTTCCCCCAGCTCTCTGGCAGCATCAGCACTTCAGACAGAGAATCAGGCTTCTACTGTACTTCACTTGTCTGCCGCCAGTGGCAGGCCCAATGGTACGTGTGCTTAGATCAATAAGATGGATGGCGTGACTGACGAGTGATTCTGTTGAGGAAATAGCAGGAACAACTGATGCCGAACAGCAGCAACAAGCAATAAAGCCACAATAAGCAGAGCGTGTAAAGATTTTTAAAAATGCCTCGCAAAACTATTAGCAAAAATAGCATCTGCTTCAAAGTTGACTTGGCAATTGCCATCATCATCTGATGCTTTTCTAATTGTGGTATAACCTTGTTTCCTCCGTTCAGCGTGGCATTTGTCTAATGTCATGTGAAGTACCCTTTAAGTGTTTCATTAATGTCTAATGAGCTTTTCATTAGGATAATTCAACTGTGACTTCTTCCATGCAAGATTATAAGCAACACAAGGTTTTACATTGGTAATGATTCTCCTCTGGATTGGGCAATAGCGGGCCCTGCTTTTGTGCGAAAGAGCATTGTTATTAAGAGAACATCAATGCAAAGAGTGGGTGTTGATCTTTGCAAATGTCATGCTCTGTACCACCACGCTCAAATTATTCACCCAACCCCCCAGCCTGTTTGTTCCCCACCGCCAAATAATATTCCGCCGTATTAAATTTCTCAACCTGGCTTGTCCTCGGTAAAACGTAACACGGACCGGAGAAAATTGAGCATTTCCAATTCTGATTGCCACATGTTAACATGCCGATAAAATTCAGGAAACCGCTTTACACATTGATAGCGTCTCTCGATATCTACTTTACCTGCATAATTAAGGGGAACGGCGGCGGCGGCAGAATGCCTACTTACCGGTAATGAGGTGCAATGCCGAGTATGAATAACAGGAGATTGACCATACGCGAGTGGAATGAATTTGAACACACGATGGCTGCCTTGTGGTATACAGAACAAAGTGAGTGCTGGACAGAGAGACAATTAAACCGCCACATCTGGCGACGCCGAATGCGACGGTGTAACGCCGGGCCACCGCAATTACGGGCCCTCCGTCACACGGGTTTCAGGAATCGCTTCACGTTGCCCGAAATGCCCCCGCGGAATCTGGGAAATCCCCTTTCACCATCGACAATCATATCATCTCCTGATTTAATTCCCGGGCTTCTCCTCAGTCCAGATCAGTTGCTCGGTATCCTGCTGATCACGAGCTACGGGGCGAACTTCAAGTCCTTTTATGTCGAGCCCAGTCGGTTGCATTAAAGGAAGGGCTAATTAGAGAGTGGATATCGTTTTTTTGGGGCTGGTTGAAGGGAGAAAAGAGGAGTTATTGCACCAATGCCAGAAGTTGCAGAAATGTCATTCTGACATTTTGTGAAGAGGCTTCGGTTGTGCTTTGAAAGCACATGCTGTTTATCTTGTCCAAAGCAAAAGGGCGAAGGCCTTTTTGGATTGAAAAGAAAAGAAATACCTTTAACATTCTACCTTGATAAATTCAGGAGCATACACACACAGATGGTGACACATTCAATAAAACCATCAAACAGGAGAGCATCACATGAAGAGCATCATCCTTCCAAAAGATGAAGTCCCACATCTGCCACTATGATGGTGTATTGTGTTGAGACATGAATTAACTTGAAAGCTTAGCCCGTCTTTGTTTTACACATCTTCCAGGCAGCCGTTGGCCTCCATTCATGTCAATCATGGTATAAAACTTGCAGAGAGAACTCAAACTTGCTCTTTAAAAAGTCTGCTGTGCATTATGTGCCTTTTTAAATTCGCAGACTGCCTCCCAACTCGCCAACAACACTAAACAGGGAGCTATTTGTGTCCCCGTTGCTGTTGAGATTGCAAATGCCCTTTCCAAAGAAAACACCTCTGAAAAAGCTTAGTCTCTTCCCTCTCTGAAGTATTATTCTTGCTAGCTACAGGGCTTAATTTATTCAAGGTTGTTAAACGCAAAAAGGAGGAAAAAAAGAGAACGGCTTCCCTACTCAAGAGCTGGATTGTTTGGATCCGAATGGGTAAACGCTGGTAGATTAACTCGACATGGATGGCTCGCGCGCTGCATGTGGATGTACTGATCTGTAATCTGTGTCATCTTCAGCGCACAAGGGCAATGCCATTCTCCATTGTTGGAAGTCTTTCAATCCTCCACAAAGAGCGATCTGCTCTCATGTGTGTGATTCCTCTGTCTCGCTCACGTCCACACGGACACACATGCACATATGCCTCCTTCCTCTCGTGCCAAGCCCAGACGTGTCGCATGCACACAGATATGCAGAGATGCATACCGTGCCGACTCTCTCCCTCCTACCCTCTGTGTGTCATGGTTTCCGTACAGCATCCAGGCTGCCGGGGAATCTTTGCTGACGCCTCCGTCCTGCAGCCTCAGCGGCCGAGAGAGATGTTCCAGAGACAAAAGAGAGATAAGAAAGAGGAGGCAATCGCATTAAGCTTCACTTTCCCAAGTCCAGAGGTTGGGATTTTGAATCTCACTCCAATCCCTGCACAGCTGTGGGTGCATTCCCCCCAAACTGAACTGAGCTGCTCACAAATGAACACACCGTCATAGCCGTATATGCGTGAAGAGGCCTTTGGAATGAGTCTTGGAGAAGGGCACCGTTGCCGTTGTCGAGCTGTCAATGCTACAACGCAACATGCTGTTCGGATTCCATGGGTGAAGCCTCTCGACATCAAAGGCGACACACAAACGGATCCCTGTTCCCTTTTACTGTGGCCTACACCTGTCAAAATGGTGTGTTTAGTTTGGGGTTGTTGTTGTTGTTGTTGCTTCATGTGCTCCTCCTGCACACGGCCCTCCTGCTTTGCAGCACCATAGAGACCCCTTGTGGAAGTGGGAGGCATTGCAGCGCGTGTGTGTGTGTGTGGTCCAGGCAGATCCCAGCATCCCGAAAAACACACTCACATTCTCTCTCTCACATGCACACACACACACGAGTCCGTGATTCTCGGCTCTGGACAATGTTTTTTGTTGAGCCGTGAGACAAAATGCAAAACCGTCCTCGAACTCGGGGCCTTTTTGTCGATTCTCCAAACCGGCTTTTCCCTGTTCAAGCTTTAGACTCTCATCTGCTATACGACACTAGAGGGCCAAATTAAAGCAGGCCTTGGTAAAATAAAATCCCTATTATCTTTGAACTAGCAAGTACCCAATTATACGCCACAGTTATCTCCCATCTCACAGACTTCTGAGTCCTCGCCACAGGGCCAATGAGCAAGGAGTGCTAATGAAGAGATGCTGAGTCACCTTTTTGCCTTCCTGGACGCACGGCTGCCGGAGCCTCCTTGATCGTCGGCGGCTTTTTATGGATCAGAGTCATTCCCAGGCTTTGATGATGCGGCTCTTTTTCTCAAACCGTCCCCAGTGAGGCCGTCGCAGGCCACACACTCATGGATGTGCCGCCGGCTGCAGCATGTGTGTGATAAGTGTGAAAGAAGAACGAGAGATCTCTAATCCAAGGCAGAGAGAGAGAACGGGTTTAAACGGTTTTTTTTTTGGTATCTGTCTCCAGTCAGATAGGATGCGTGTTCAAAATGAGCCGAGCAGAACTCCTGCCGATGTGAAGGCAGGGGGTTTGTCTGTTGATGTGTGTTTTCTCTGCACTTTCCCACCGCTCTGTTCTCGCCGTCTTCATCATCCCAGGAAGCCTATCTGTACATCGCGCCGCCTGCTAGTGCAGCAAAATGACCCCAAATGTCTTGATAGCTGACTTCTCTCTTTCTCTTCCATCTTTTTCCCAGCCTTGTATTTTCTGAAACTGAAATTCCAGTCTGTGTTTGAACTGCCTCAGCACGGTTACCGCCGCACCAATGCTTTTCAAATGCTCCCGGGAAGCAACAGCTTTGGCCATTTTAGCTGTGCTTTTCAGTATGTGGTACATGGAAGTATTTCATACTTTTATACTTGCAATCCGGCTATTCTACTGCAGCACTGCTGGCCTCTGCTTGTGAATAAACACTGTTTAGTTTCTCATCACATTCGCACTGAAAGCTGCATTATACCGATAGCATCCCTTCATTGTCACAAGAAGAATATTACATGAATAATGTCAATAATGTGCAGTAGCAACACCTGCCTTTGAGTCAAAAAGGGAGAAATAAGTGCCAGTTTTACGAAGGCTTTATGAATCCATTAATAGTGCAAATCGCATTCCTTAAAAGCTGCACCGTACCTTTTTGTGTTTCAAATTTCCCAAAATACTTCCTGCAAACGCCAATGATGGAAATGTAAATAGAAGGGGGCTGCTGAAGAGGGTAAGAGCTTTAATGCAGGTACAGCAGAGCTGTGAAGTCCGTGAAAAAAAAGAGAGTGTTTTAAAGTTTAAGAGGCCGTCTGGGAATAAAGAATGGGCCTGGGATGGTTTAGGATGGCACCTCTGGAGAGCGAGAGGCGCTTTAGGAATTGATGGACTCGAGGATGCTGTTATGGAGTTTTTGAAAGCCCAAAAACTGGAGTCTGGAAGGAGAATGGCTTTCATAACAGGAAGCACATGCAGGCCTGGGTGTCCGTGGGCCGATGCTCATTGACGCAGAAACAAATATTACCACAACTCCTGAGAAATTCGCATCACAATGGGTGCTTCATACGCTGCTGGTGTGCGTCGCCCCTTTCAAATCACTTTTCCGGCACCTTTTTTTCCGGGGGGTAATAAAGAACGGGATTAATGCCGGCAGTCATCCGGTAGCTGGAGATGATGTTTAATCATTTTAATAGAAAACGGATGAGAGCTGCATCTGTTTTGGTGCACCGTCCGTTACTGTTTTATGGTTTTCCCTGCTGCTATTTTATGCCGCTGATCGCATTTGAAGGGAAGTTGCAGCACTTTGTATCAACACGCTCTGGATATCACCTGTTGTGCAGAAGATGTATCGTGGTCGGTGGGAAAACAGTGTAAAAAAACATGGGATTCCTATGTTTCAAGGCCGTCTCTTGTCTCCAACAGGAACTCCTGTCAACCTGACGTGCCGAGCGTTCTTCGGCTACAGCGGAGACGTCAGTCCGCTCATCTACTGGATGAAGGGCGAGAAGTTCATCGAGGATCTGGACGAGGAGCGGGTTCAGGAGAGCGACATCAAGTAAGTGGTCGAGGTGGTTCACTACTAAGAGGAATTCTCTTCGTTCATTATTTCCACTGAATGAGCATATTTACTATCACTGTTAATATTACAACAGAGCTTGAGCAACGTATAACAAATTCATGAGGTGCATTTAATCTCTTCAAAAGCAGCAAGGGACCCACGGGCTGAATGAGTAAACACCTATTTAAACCCAGTTACCACAACTGCGGGACCGCACATCAACACGCGGAACAATAAAAGGAACTATTCACCACCGAGCTGCCATTGAAATCCCATTCATGAATGTTTAACGGGGCTGTTCAATAATGCAGATAACTATGCATTCTTTATCACGGAGCAATATATATGCACGGCTCAGGTATCAGCGATCGGCGATAACTTTGCACTGAAATATAAGTGGAGGCATTAATAGCCGAGCGGCACAGCAGGTGGAAACTGCAATTAAATCTGTGTTGGCCTGCTGTTCCGTTTGGGGGAACCTCCGTCTTTTTGGCTCGCACTCGTGTCTGGAAACAGAGGGCCGTTTAATCCAAAGGCAGGTAAAAAAAAAGAAAAATGGCGTCCAGACACAAGGAGCGCTCCTCGCTTCAGGGTGTGATGAAATCAGTGCAGATTTCAGAAGGAAACTATTGATAGGCGCCCCCTCCCTTTGAGGGATGATCAATCCTCATCATCAACAACGGAGACAGTCGGTAAAAAACGAGGAGTATATATATATTATCTATCATATTTCATTTCATAAACCGTGATGGGATGATTGTGATCAGATTGTCAGATGAAGCCGAGAGCCTTGTAGTGACTAAAGATACAGAATCCTGGGTCTTGACAGACATCCAAGGCGTCAACATTTACATCAAGAAACTGGATATTTGTGCAGCGGTGTGACCCCCGACTCCCAGATGTCGTTGTGAAAAAATAAGAGCAACAGATAATGTTATTGACTTTTTTTTTTTTTTTAAAGCAGTGAAGGTGGAATTATGTGTGTTTTCCACTGCTGTCATCACCGGGGATTTCAGAGAATAATGTGGAGGAAGAGAAGTGACTCACGGTTTAACAGCAAGGGAAGAAAATCATAAGAATCTGTATCACACTGCCAGGAGTGATACAAAGTATCTGCAGCTGAGGTTATAATTCTGGCCTTATCTTACACACTGCACCTTTTTAAAGGGATAATTCATCCACCGTTGAGCTAATTATTTGTTCCGCTAGACATTCTTCGCTGGTGTCTCGCGTAACCCTTTCATGTCCTGCCCCACTGTACTCCTTTGACGGACCCGACGTATGACTAGAGAACCCCCCCGTTGTCGACAAATGCCGTCTAATGAAAAGGTTAACTGTAAGCAGCGTGACAAGGCCGGGAGGAGAGTTAGTGGCCCAGCCCGTGACCTGGCATTTGGAGATGTCTCTATTAGCCTTCTAGCACATTCCGTCCAGCTCTCGGCTCCGCTCTCTGTTGTGAAGGACGTCGGGCCAATTAGAGCCTACAATACTTACGGGGGGGTGAGGGGGGGGCATCGGGTAGGTGGTACAATGAAGATGAAGAAGTGCGTCATACGCGGTTAGAAACCCTGCTTTCAAATGAGGCAACAAGCCGAGAGATGGAGACTGTGACCCTGAGCTGCTTTGAAAGAGTGAGACTGTGTGTGTGTTTTTTTGTGTGTGTGCGTGGGCAGAAGTGCGCGCACACTCGAGTTGTTCAAGTGTCTATTTTTGTTGTGAGCCGCCGCGCGACACCGTCTCCCTGTGTGTGTTTTTATTTATTTTATTCCCATTTTGAATGTGCAGCACTTCAACCCCTCTCCCCCTCACTGACATCATTCTATGAGCTTTTAGCTTTGAAATGGAAATTAATCACAAAGGAGTATTCCCCGAAGGGCCGCCTGTAATACATGAAATGGAGCTTTTGGCACAATGTTCCACCGCTGAGATTCCGGGTTGATATAAAATTCTTGTGGCTGCAGAACAAGACTCCGTGGATCTCGGAGGTGAAGTCACAGCGTGGAATACAGAGACGGTTAAAAGCCAGAAGATGTTTCAGTTCTTTCCACCAAACCCCCCGCGGGCATGCGGCACCCTTTTGAGCAGCAGCTCGAGTGTAAAATGTAACTCTAAATTAATGCTCTGGAAGACATAAAGAAATCTTCATGGGAAATCGGAGTCCGGCAATGCTTCCCCTTACCTGACGTTGATGTTTACCGTGCATCATATCAGAAACTGGAACGCTTGTCCAGCTCAATAATGCAACAACATGGAGAGGATGACGGGATGCTGCCGCAACAGTGCATGTTGAAATGAATGTTTTTCTTCATATTTCCCCTCCATCCAGCTCCACATTTTTTCCTTCGACTCTCTCCTCACTCCCACTAACGATGATGGAGTTATTTAGACGACGGAGTCTTCTTGTAAACAAATATAGATTTCACCCGCAGTGTCTCGGCTCAGTCTGCGTCGAGTCACACTTGGGCGCCACCTCTTTAAAAAGCCATCAGCATAGATCTATATCCCAACATTGTGGAGCATAATAGTTGTTTATGGAGCAGCTCGTCCATGTAGCCACACAATAGGTACCTCTAATGGTTCCAGATTACGAATGGTCAATAAAAGGAATTTCAACGCGAGTGCGATATTTCCATCTATGTTGGATACCAATTATTAGCGGGTCTGCTTTGTTTAGTCCTTTCATTGATCAGCCAGAATTATAGAGGGTTTTCATATTGGAACCAAGCAGCGTGTGTGTGTGTGTGTGTGTGTGTGTGTGTGTGTGGTGGGTGTGGTCCAAGCATGGGTGCAGGAAGTAGAAGACAGGAAGTGGGCAGTCCTTTCACACCCTCTCTAGGAAATGCTTCATCGTGTTTGAAGAAATGACTTCCTTGGGTTTTTTCAGTTTTAGATTAGATTAGATATTCCTTTATTATTTCCTTTATTAGTGGGAAGATGTGCAGGATTACAGCAGCAAACAGGGCAAAGTGCACACAATGATTTTACATTGTAAAATCAAAACAAATAATATACATAATTAATGGTAAAAAAAACAATACTGAATATATATATATACACAGACTAAATAGAAATAGAAATATAACTATTATTATGAACAGTGTATTCATACACATAAACATTGTACAGGTTGAGGTGTTTGGGGTCTAAGCTGCAAAAAAGGGCTTGACCTTTGACCGCCGCTATTGTTATTAAATAGCAGGCGGGCTTTTGTAAAGAGGAGTTTCGTGGAAAAGTGCTTAGTTTGTGTAAAATAGAAAGTGTGAAAGGGGAATCTGTACATCTTGAGGGTGCCATCTCCTCCTGATGGCTTGTTAGCATTGTCAGCATTTTCCATTGAAGGCAGTTAGCTACTCCCCTGACGCAGTTCTTCCTGCTTATTTAAAATCAAGGCAGACACTGATAATAAAGACGCTGCTGATAAAAAAAAAGAAAAATCCATCTTTTTTTTTTTACCCTGCCAAATGTCCGGTGAAGAAAAAACGCTCACTGCAGCCGCTGTTGCATGTGTTGTTGTAGAAGTGTACAGATTTGTGGAAAATGGCTGAATTCTACGCAACGAAAACATCAAAAGCTTTTTTTTTTTCCTTCTTCTTTTCGCTAACCCTCTTGGCAAAATGTTCTGTGATAGGTCGGCGCTGCAGAGCATCATGACAGTCACACTATTGTCCCCGTAGCAACATGTCACAACCGGTAGACATCAGAGCCTCCGTGAGTATTTTTCACGGGGGGGAAATCTGTCATGACTCATGTGATTCTGGCTTCTTGTCACCTCCTACCTTCTGTTTTATTGATGAACTAAAAAAAAAAGAGTAATTGCTGCCCCGAATGTCGGTGGATTACAGAGCTTGGTATTAAACTAAGGTTCTGTCTGATGTGGTTATCTGCATATTCATGGCTGTGATGCGGCTGTGCAGGTAAAGTGCTCAGTAGTTTTACTCTGGAAAATGTCAGCTCGGTGACAGTGTCTCAAAATTGCACTCCACACAGATGGAAGCTTATAATTCCAAGGTCATGATTTATGGATTTTAGGATGCGCACTGTCGACGCAACTCAAATTTCCTTGGGGCAAACTCTATTTTTTTTTCGTCAGAAAAATCCATATTTTATGAAAGAGTCATAGTCTGGATGACTTTTTGACTGCCTGCAGGCTAGAGTTATTGTTTTCCGTAGTTTATATTATTTTGCTGCAGATTCAGAACATTCGATTTGACATTGTTATTTAGAATCGGTAGTCACGTTGCACACCTGCAAACATCGGGACTACAGAATTAAAGAATATAACTTCAGCTCTGCATGTTCTCTAAAGTTCTGAGTCCGATTTTTTTTCATGTTTTCCTCTTCCCAATCCGACTTCTTCTTAAACGAAGACCACCTCCGGCCGGACTCCGTTTGGGCGGATGATTGAAGTCACGTTGGTGTTCAAATTTGACCCAAACGGCTGGTTCCAGTGTGCCGGTGTCACTTTACCAACCGCCATCTTGTAACGGCGATGAGCCGACACGGCCGCACGCCACTGGTCCCTTCTGAACGCCGTCATCAATGCCATAAAAGTCCATTGTTGTCTCGTGTTTTCTCTACGATATCTACTTCAATACACACTGTGCATGGTTTTTCCTCCAATTATTAAAGGGGAAATGAAGGGGCTGACACTTTACTCTCTCAGGATAAAGGGACCAAATCTCATCCGGTTTTATAGATAAACTCTACATTCACACTATATGAAATCCTTCTTGTGTTTCCTGTGTGTCAACCCATGCACCCATGCGTCCCTTCTGCTCTGTCGCCCACTCGCAGGACCATCCGGGAGCACCTCGGGGAGCAGGAGGTGTCCATCTCTCTGACCGTGGACTCTCTGGAGGAGAACGACCTGGGCAACTACTCCTGCTACGTGGAGAACGGCAACGGGCGGCGGCAGGCCAACATCCAGCTCACCAAGAAAGGTGGGGGCGAGCGCAACACACGTACCTTAAAGCATGTATATCCCCATGACTCTAGCAGAGGGATATAGAAGCCTTGAGATTTAATAACGGCATGTTGCAGCTCTGGGCGGGTGAAGAACATCGTTTAATACCGCAGACCTTCGCTCTGACAATAAGAGTGAGTCTCTCTGCTGCAATTTACGGAGTACAAAGAAGAACAACTGGCGGGACTCTGGGAATTGACCAGTTGTTACTCGCCTCAGGGAGGAAAGAAATTGGGACGGTATAGTAGACGGTCTGCACCTCCTCCGCCTGCACCGGTGTGAAGAGGAGAGAGGCAGCCCCTCGCTGTTGTGATGCCAGACGAGCTGTTTGGCTGTCTGGCAGTGACCTCCTCCATCACACGCGCGCACAAATCCTCCTTTGATCGGCGAACTCAAGACATTCTCTCATCTTTCATCACTGACTTTACTGTTGCCTCCTCACCCGCCTTTTTTTATTCAAGCAAACATTTTGGAGTTTTTCTTTCGCCTCACTGAGGATGCCTGTTTGAAAGTTGACTCCGTGATGATTTCAAATAGAGATGCACACTTTCCCCGCGTGGTTATATAAGTGAGATTCTTTATTTCTTTTTCCGCGAGGCTAGGGGGGGGGTCTCTCTGCTGCCTTAAAGTTGTCGGCGTTGAATACATTTACATAGTAAGATATCTCTCCTCTCTTTTAAGCTCGCAGCTTTGGATCCAGCTTTGATGGCAGCCCAGTTCCCCTCCATTTGCTATATTAAAGGGGTTTATGCCGCACAGTCAAATCTCAAACTAAACTCTGAGAAGATTAGACCAGACGCTGCATATAAAGACACACGAATCGGTCAATTTCTCGTGGACCACGATAAATTGACCGATTCCCCCCGTGTCTTTATTTGCAGCATCCCGGTGTTTACGCCGTTCGCCCTCGCTTGTCTCTTCAAGCTGCGAAACCAGCACGACACTCCAATTGAGTCTCGGCGCCGCATCAAGCAGAATATGTCTTCACTTTTTGTACAACTTCTCGTATGGCCAACTTTTGTTTCTCCACATCCTCAGATACATTTTTTATCTCGCAGCAGCAGCAGCAGCAGCGGCGGCGGCAACAGCGGCGGCGGCATCATCTGGCAGACGGCTGCTGCCGATGCTGTATATAATAACTAACATCTAGATTCTTGATTCGTGAACATGAGAAGCAGCCGACTCAGCTTTCACCGTTCTCACAGACGCTCTCCTCTGTTTTTTTTTTACCAGTCAACCCCCCACTCCGCCTTTTTCCCCGTCTCTCTTTTCATCTCCCTCCCCAGACAACACAGAGAGAGAGAGAGAGAGATGTGGCTCCATCAAATCCAGCCTTCTAGTCAGGGGCTAATTTGTCTTAATCCGTCCCACTGCAGCACTGCTACAATATGGATGCCTGGCTGAGAAGAATTGGCCTCCTCCGCTGTAATCTCTGCAGCTTGAGGAGCAGCTGGCTCGTTACACTGTCCAGATATCTGAGGAGGGAAGCAGTGTTCACTGAGGCGAGAGGGCAGGAGCAGAGAGGTGGAGAAGGAGGCTTGGATCCATCTCTCTCGCATTGCTTGTTAGCCGCGACACCAGAAAAAAAGTAAACTAATCCCCACGCCGGGGACGGGGGAGGAACTGAGACGAGCGTTTCGGAGTTTGTTTGCTCTCTTGTTTGCGTAAGTTTGGCTGAAGGTCGTCGCCCAGACAGGCGTGATGAAGCGGCGCCGCGCCGCGCTCGTTAGCTCCCCGGGACATCATCCTTCATCATGGGAGCTGTCGGGCCTGATGGCCGCCGCAGTGGAATGGGCATCGCGCAACCCCAACGAGGTTAAATGTGCGACCGGTGATGGATGGCGACGCACCTCTCCGTCCATGTTTTGTGCTTGTGTGTGTGTGTGTGTGTGTGTGTGTGTGTGTGTGTGCGGCATTGCGGCGAGTCCAGCTTTTTACTGTTGTCCATTAGTCAGCCAATGAAGGCTGACCACCCAGATTTTGTGAGGCGTAGCCAAGAGGAAATGTTGAACTGCAAAAGATGGACTGATGTCCGATGGGAAACACACAAAAAAAAGCCTTGAAAAAGACACCATGAAAAGACAAAAGCAAACGACTTGGTTTTCAAGGCAAGCCACTGGACCACGGAGCTTAATGGAGTCCATTGTCTTGTGGTGTAAAGAATCACCTCTCATCCTCCCGAATAACGTCCCCAATCTTGCTTCCCTGGGATACTCTCTCCTGTCCTGCTTGAAATACTACAAGTAACAATTTAGAATAATGTGGGCGTAAAAGTGAAATATCAACAGTGAAGTCTCGCCGTTCCTTGAGTTTAGCTTCCACTGATGCCTCATATTAGTTTGTGCATTCATGTTCTGGGGCTGGATTTTTAAGTATGCAACAACAGCATTAGTTAAGTATGAGTAAACACTTAATTCCTCATTTAGAAAGCATTGTTCCACACTTTATAAATGATGGATTAACCATGTGTAAATGAAGTATTATATAATGCTTCATAGTGTGCAGCTATTATAAAGTGTTACCGAGAATAAATTTAGTCTCACGGCATCAAATGTCTGCAGTGAGATGAGAGGAAAACATGAAAATCATAAATGTGACAGTAAAACATATTTTAGAAGATCAAAATTAGAAATAGATCATAAAGAGTGGAAATGAATAGCTAGAAATGTCTCTATCCATGCTGGTATTAAAGCACTCTTTCAAGAGAAATAAGGGAATTGATTGCAAACCATCAAACACTGGGTCCCTTAAGAAATGAGAAGCACCCATTAGTGTTTTTTGTGTGTGTATTTTCTTTCAGAAATGTGACTGATGTTGTCTGATAATTAAGCAATTCACAGCCGTACTATATTTCTACCTTTTCATAATTAGTGCTGTACGTGATCGGCAGGTTATCTGCCGCTTATTATTTATTTACTACTTATTATTAACTATTCCAGAGTGCTTGTTTTCTTAGTTTCACTCAAACAAGTTATGAAGGCCATATTTCACCAACTGGCTGTTCTTTTTTTGTGTATCTATTATCTGTGTATTTATGTGGTGAAATGTATACGCTGCCATCTTGAAAGCGATTGAAAATGGGATTAAATATAAACTAAATAGCGTGTTCCCACCTTCTCAGCGGACCTGATGTACACGGTGGAGCTGGCCGGCGGTCTGGGCGCCATCCTGATGCTGCTCATCTGTCTGGTGACGCTCTACAAGTGCTACAGGATCGAGCTCATGCTCTTCTACAGGAGACACTTTGGCAGTGAGGATATAGACGGAGGTAAAATGAGATAAAAATGTACTTTACGGCGTTATATAATAATCCCCCATAATCTGTGATACCACAGTGTTTTTCTGTTCACCGGATGGTTTCTAAAGCTCCTTCCTCTGCTGTGAAAGCATCCTTTCTTCCCTCAGTAGGAATCAAATCCCTAACCCGAGCACTATCAGGACTGCTCTGCACACATATTTATTTTTACTCCGAAGACACCTGGGCTATTTTTTCTCACCGTAAAGCCCCACGTGGCACTATTTTTATGTAAATGTGCACCTGGGTTTATCAGTATGAATGACGCGGAGAAAGAGCCTCCCATTGTTCCCAACTCCCCCCGCCCCCAAAAAAAAAAAACGATGTCGCCGATTTCAGGGCGTCGTCTCAACCCGCTGAGCGAAATCAAACATTTTATGCAAAATATTCTGTAAACTGTCTCTCCTCAACAGCAGCGAGCGACTCACCCGCCTTTGATGCAGCTTCCTTCTCTTGTATCCGTGTCTTGAACACGCTCACGCTGGGTTCCGTCTCCTGAGTTTTCAAAACGGTTCCCTCTCGCCTCGGCCCCTCGCAACAGGGCGAAGCAACTTCTTCGGCCGTGTTCTTCCCGTCGCCATTCCAGTGGATAACCGGCGAAAAGCACATTTGAGTTTGCATAATTAGTCGACTGTATTTGCTGTATTTGCTGTCCAGGACGCATTACGTCGTAGAGATTTTCTTCCGAGGACGGTAGCCTCAAAAGAAGAAGAAAGTTTAAGCCCACCGTCAGCACAGTGCTGTCAATACCAGCCGATTGCAGTACAGTGAGGTTCCCTGTTTACAAAAGCCTCGCTCTGCACATTACACCCAGAACGCAGGAAGTCCTATTTAAAATACTTTGACTCTGGAAAGTTTTCCAGCGGGCAATTATTTTTATTCCCCCTATATTGTCCTCTCCTTCCGTTGATCTCTGCCACATTGAGTAACGTTGGGCACATTATCTTTGAGTTGCTGACGAAGGAAATGTAGGTTTTTCTTTCCTAATAGGGATCGGCTGTGATCCGGCACATGTATGGGTCTCCTGTTGATTGTGGAACGGCACGAACGCGAGCGCAAAGAGTGACGGGATGACATGTCCTGCCGAACGCCCTCTGCAAAGCAAATCCAAACACAGGCGAAAGCGTTAACTCCGAGGCCCCTTCAGCAATAGTCAAAGGAGAGAAAAAAGGAAAAAAATCCCCCTGATTGGGCCTGGTGGGTGAGTCTTGTCTTGAGAATGCATCAAACTGAGACAAGGAGCAACTTTTAATTTGATTCCCCTGTAATGAGTCTCTCAAGTAGCAGCGGCGCTGTGGATTCAGGGGGAATGAGATTAGTTGGAGAGGCTGAGGGACTGTACGGAGTGGAAAGAGAGAGTTATGAGCGTTAAAAGGGAAGGAGCATTCCCAGCTCTGCTTCACCGTGATGCCCGCTCCATCAGACGCGTCAACGGAACTCATTACTGTGTGTATCGGGGGTTTCGGGGCCCTGGAAAAGCAGGATGGACGGCCTAGAGGCAGTTGTGTTGAAAAGGAGGGTTGGGGGTGGGGGACAAAAAAAATGTGGGGACTTGAACTTAATGCCAAACAGGAATTGTCTCCTTTAATTGTGCCGCCCGAGTGAGGGCTGTGAGAAAGGAACAGATTTTCAATTTGTTCCTCAGTAGAAGGGGATCAGGTTCAATAAGCCACAGCGCGCTGCCTCCGGAGCTCTCAGGAGCTCTCCGGAGACTCTTGATACTTTCCTCCACGCCGCGGTCGATTAGATCACTTCACCGCCAACTACTGCCGCACACACACACACATGCGCGCCCACCTGCGCCTCACAAGTCATCTCCACGTGCGATGGCGGCGCGCCGGAAGGTGAATAGCGAAGGGTAAAGCGTATGGACCGCACTGGAAGCGGTTGCCAGTTGAGTGGAGACAAAACAGTGGTGAGCAGAGATCCCATCTCTATGGTAACCACCGCACTGACAGGGAGAAGTGGCTGCATGTAAGATATAGTTACACACACACATAGTTTTCATAAATAAAGCCCTTAAGCCAGTGTCTGGGATGCACGGCGATATTTTCATTTTTTCCTCCCCATGATAAATCGGCACTCACTGCCAAGAAAGTGCTGGTGTTTCATCGCGGCCACTCGAGGAACTAATTGAACGCCTGCCTCCCTCTTCTGCCAGATGTGAAGTTGTAAGCTTTACGTAACAATAGGACGGACTGTCAAGCTATTTGTCAGCGCAGCTATTTAGTTAAAGGCTGCTCAGTTGTCACATTGTGTGGGTGTCAGTAGAATCAATAATAGGCTTCATGATGACAGCAGCCGAGCGAGCTCGTCGAGGAGGCGGGAACTCATCAGCGCGCCGCCGTAAATACGAATGTCATGTTGTCTGTGCTCGATGTAGCCGGGAGATACCGAGCGTTGGTAGTTTCCACGTCTCGCACGCGGCCACTGACGGGCGTCCCGTGTCGTTTGCATATTTCAGATGCGGAGGTGAGCGTCGCTAAGTAGCTCGTTTTGTTAACCCACAAGGTCATCGCTTGTTTTTTCCCTCCCAAGTGATGTTGTCGAATAATAATGGAATAATAATGGAGAAAAATAAGGAGACAAACGGAGTTTTCGGCGAAGGTGAAACATTCATCATCGCCGCAGAAACTACAGACAGCGTTCTTTCAAACGTGAGAAAAATATCTGGAGAAGTGGTGAAGTGGTTATGCTAACGCTAATTTCCGAGGACGTTTGCTTGAATTGACTTTGCAATTTGGAAAATATGAGCGTCCTCGTAAAGAAAAGTTCAATTTAATACCAAGTACATCATGTACTCTCCACATAGTTGAGTTAAACAAAGTGTTCAGGTGACCTGTGGCACCAAAAGACTACGCCTCTAAGAGTATATAGAAACATAAAAAGCAGGATAATAATGATATATATATATATCGCCACTTTGATATCCTGCCCCCACACAGTGTACCAATTCCACACTGTCTCTGTCTTCCCTGTAAATAGTTCTAAATTACATCCAGTTCTTTCTCTGGGAAAAAAACATCCAAAAATCCTGAACAGGAATCCAAAACCTTCCTATCATCCGACATCCTGTTGACTGAATTGATAACGGGAACAATCGTCAGTCCCAATTTCACCTCAAGAAGCTGTTTTATTAGTTATGGGAAACAAAACGGCATGTTTAAAAGCTGCTCAGCTGCTCATTAGCGGGTCCGCCTCGTGTGCTTTCCTATGGCTTCAGAGTTAAGTATGGTGCGTTACGTTCTAATTTACTCTCCATTAAATGTAATGGAGCCCAGAAATAACCCAGAGATCACGCCTCCAATTCTCTTGGCGCTCTCTCCGTGAGTTCAGGAGTTCACAGTCTAACTGTAGGCAATACGTGCACATGCATCTATACTGTATATATACATATATATCATGTATTACATCCATGCGCAGGGAGCGCCAGTCCCAGGTTTCAGATCCTGGAAAGGAGTGACTCCTCGAGGTGCAGCAGCAGGGTCACTCCGCCTCTTCCTCTTCTTTCTCTCTCGTTCCCACTGCAGACGAGTGAATCAGCTCCACTGAAATAGCCCCTGATCCGCCCCCACGCAGCTTTCATTTCAACGCTACCGGAGTAAAAAGCGGAGAGGGAGATTCATGTCACCGGGAAGCCGAACACGAGCCTCGGAGTCGGTCGCACAAAGTGGTTACGTTTCAATTATTATATATATATATATATATATATATATATATATATATATATATATATATATATATATATATATATATATACGTCCCTGATGTTGCGAAAAAAATATGAATTCGATTAATTACACAGTGTTATGTGCGAGTGCCAAATATCAAGATTCCCCGCTGGGATGTGAGTGAATCTTGTTGATGGTCTCGTGGCCCGAAGGCAGGCAGGAGGGTAAAGTGGAGCGGATATTAAAAGAAAAGGGGGGAAGCTGCACTGAGGATTGATCTGAAAAGCCCTCCTCTTGAACCCAGCTGCTCCTCGACCTGACTCTCTCATCCTGCGCTCCCTTCTTCTCCGGTGTCTTGACAGGTTAAACATCCCCTCGCTGCACTTGCACTGCAGGTGGCTACTATAAAGCGAAGGGAGCCATAATGAAGACAGGGACTCAGAGATCCAACGCCTGCTCATGTCTCTAATGAGTTTTACCTCAAAGGCTGCCTTCACTTTGCAGAAAGACCCCGATTCTGGCCCCCTCCCTTTCTTTTATGGCTAAGATATGACAGTTTTAATGAATAAAAAAAACACATAGAATCTGATATTTTTGTGTCATTCTGATGAATGACCCCAAAATATGATAGTTGTAGGAAGTTGTTTAGTGTGGGTTATCTTAAGTTACCAGGAAAACACACACCTCTCGCAATTTCATTTGAGGAAAAAGAAATTGGAGAAATGTTATATTTTCATTAATTGCTAAGAAACAAAATGGTTTCTGACCGGCTGCCACAGGAAATTTGATACGTAACAAGCTATGAACAATACTAGACCCATGCGCTAGCTAGGGCTAGCTAGAGCTGTGCAGTATCAACCGGTTTCAGTTTTCTGTACGGTATGAATTTTTCATATGTTGTTTGGCAGGCAACAACATTTCATATTCAAAGCTTGAAGCTGAAGGAGCAGCGGACCGAGCTACTTACATCTTATGTTAACTCACTTGACTCATTGTTTGAAAGAAATTACATTGCCAAAATGCATGCTCGGTAAATGACACCGCCCACACAGGAAGACTTTTCTTGTGCAGGAAGAAGTCTCTTCCTGTGCGGCTGAGTGGGCGGGCTTTACCCAGCGTGCATTTTGGCAATGTAATTTCTTTCAAACCATGAGTCAACTTCTATCCGTGAGACGTAAGTAGTTCAGACCGCTGTACACGCATCTGTGACTGTAAACATTAAATGTTGCTGCCTGCCGAAAAATTACAATAGCCGTTACGGCTGCGCATGCGCCACTAGTATGAAGGGACATTCCCCTGGGTCCTAAATCCCTCCAGGTTTAGCTCCCTATGTACCAATCAAAACAGCTGCTGGCCAGTTGCAAGTGAGTGGTGAATAACGGCGGCGGCGTTACTTTTCGGCGTGAATAAATTAATGTGTTTATTCGAGAAAAAAATACCGTGAAACTGCCAGAATCTTACAAAATACCGTGATATGAATTTTTGGCCATACCGCCCAGCCCTAGCGCTAGCTACCAACAAAAGATCCAGACAGCTCACTCTAGAGACCGGCCCCTCTCTCCCCACTCAGTTACGCAGCGGCCTCCTCGCCATGTCGGAAACGACCCTCCGGGTCAAGCAGCCCATCGCTCTAATAGATGAAGTGCAATCGGGCCGTTCAGTCCGCTTCGATGTTTGGAGTAAAGTTGTTGCGGCGGGAGCAAGAGGCTGTTATCTCCTTCCTGTAGCACTCGGAGGAATCGGAGCCTATCTCTCCCGACTCATTGTGAAGTGCTCCAGCGTTTGAAGCCCTCCCTCGCCTCTCACTTTCCACCGCTCACTCTTTTTCAAATCCGTCATCAATCAGGGCTTTTCATGTGGGTGATGGAGCCGCGCCGCGCGTCGGCCTAGCGGGCAACGGTGAGCATTTAGCTCAGGCTGGAGTCTAATTTGTTTTGCCCGCAGTGGGCACGGGCGCTATCGAGGCAGCGTTTATTCGTCAGCGGGGACGGAGCTGTAATGAAAAGCACTCAGATGGGCAGAAGTGCCCAGAGGTCAGTGTAATGTAGGCGGCCCGTCTCAATGAAGTCTCCCAGTGAATGAATAGCTCTCCGCGGCACCGGTATGAAAATAGATTGCGAGCATCTGGGGTACAGCAGTGCATTTTTTTATTTTTTTTTTGCTGACCAAAGCAGGAAACATTATGTCCAAATCATAAAACACGTCCGCATTTAATTGGGGCAAAGTGGTTCAGGGAGCTGCTCGGGAAAAAAAAAACACGCGGGGAAGCGATGCGGGGAACAGACTTTCTTTTATTTTATTCAGTTTGCCGAGGCCGGTGTGCCAGGTGGATGCCAGGAGCTGTGACATCTCACCTGTCTGTCTGCCCACCTTCCACCCGCAGATAACAAGGACTACGACGCGTACCTGTCCTACACCAAAGTGGACCCGGACCAGTGGAGCCAGGAGACCCGGGAGGAGGAGCGCTTTGCCCTGGAGATCCTCCCCGACGTGCTGGAGAAGCATTATGGGTATAAACTCTTCATTCCAGACAGGGACTTGATCCCCACAGGAAGTAAGCTCTCTCTCTCGCGGCGATGTCAAAGTTGTGTCGAATGTTTTGTCGCTTGGTGTTGCTCGTGTTGTCAGTGCCGTGGTGGTATGCCTTGTCTTGTGATGCATTTTGTGTTGTGGCGTATCTCGACCTGTACGGCCGTCACTGTGTTTAATCTGATGGAGCTTTCTCTAACCGCCGGCTGAGCTGAAGCGGATCAGAATGTAAAAAGTGGAACTTCGGGGGTTCTTCAGGTGAAATGCTTGCGGGGAAATAAATAGGAATAGAACCGGAAACCAAGCTAGAGTTCATTTTATTCGCTTTATTTAGTTCATTCAATGCAACCTGCTGGTGAGCAATGAGATATTCTCTTAATAAACCAGCGTTTAGCAAAGTTGCAGATGTGACACATGAGAAAAACACCTTTCTGAATAAACAGTATGTAAATTACAGGGAATTAAAATGAGGGATTCCCCACCTGAGGTACTTTTGCAGTTGGAAAAGTACCCGCACACTGCTCTTTTGTTCCCAGTTCCTTTTAAGTTCTGCAACGTTTCCACCTCGGGTACAACACAGCAGTGTGTGTGTGTGTGTGTGTGTGTGTGTGTGTGTGTGTGTGTGTGTGTCCTTTTTTTCCCACTGTGTCAGCACTGGAAAACTAGTTAAGACACGTAACTGACAGTAATGGATAAACCACTGGATCAGTTGGTTGAACACAGGTGGAACGTGTCGATGAAGAGGGTGCAGTATAAAATAAAATAAAATTGCGCTCCGCTGCCGGCGGCGTCTCCCAAACACCGGTAGAGCTCGTGTCGATGTAGATTACCGTCAAAGTGGCGCCTCTGAAGAACCCCTGAAGTTTAGTCTGGCTCCGCATTCATGGCCGTTTATTAAGAAACAGCGGTCGAAGAGCCTCTGGTGACTCGTTTCATGAATCCGACGCTAAATAACATTAATAATTGATACCTGAAAAAACTAACTAAATGTATTCACCACAGATAATAAGTATAGTGAGCAACTCTGAGCCTGTACATAAATAGATAAGTCATATTTGGCTGAAAAGGTTTACTACTAGTGGAAGGTAACGAAGTATAATTACTCAGGTACTCTCTCCTACACTTGGAGGTACTGGATCTTTATTTCCACAACCCAGATATTGAACCGCTGCCTGAACTTAATTCAGTTTTGATAAGCCGGCAATATAATGTACCTGTAATAACACTTGGAAGAGTCCCTTTATGCGGTTAATATTTCGCCGACTGTAATTTTTTCTGGAGGGAAGTTTTCCCTGCAGAGCTTTCTCAATACTTCCCCCAGCACAGGAGTTTAAGAACTCTGCTTAAATTGCTCTTGAATTCATAAAATTGTCAGCATCTGATCTGTGGGCCGGTGCCGAGTTCAGTCCCTGCAGTCCGGCTTTATAGTGAGAGTGAGTTCCTGTAAACCTTGCACTGCAGGCCTCAACAGATAATCAGTAGAAAAACAAGTTGCTTCTTTATGTACCCGAGTATTTAAAGTGCGTTTTCCACACAATGTGGAAGGCATAAAGGGGCGGAGTTATTATTACAGTCCATGTCCTGATCCAGCTCCATACAAACTGTACCTGCGCATGCTGCTGTGTAATGATGTCAGCTGTACCATCAGAACGCTCTTGACGCATGGATATTAATGCATGTTTTTGCCACAGTATATATTCCTAACGGAGCGCCTCACCATGCCCCGTGCTTATCTTCAATTAACTCATCACACCAAGATGAGTGAGATAATATCATTATGCTCTTAGCCTCCATTTGAATACTTGCATCTGCCTGTCTTCCCGCACACACCGCCATTACTAATTATGTTCCTCTTCAGTGGCATTGTGCCAAGGTTATAAACTGAATCCCTTGCTGTGATTATGTGCTCCATGCGAGGGGGACCGTTGTAATATGGGAAAAATGGGCATAAAAATGCAAGGATTGAGAGGAATCTGCTTATTGTGTTTGTGTACACACATTTAGCTCCCATTGGGAATGTATTAGCATCTCAGCTGTCGATATAATAAGGCGTAATCCACGGCTATAGATAAACACAGTTTGGCCATGTGGGGTTTCAACATGTGTCTGATGCGTAACGTGCTATTCCACAGTGGGCTGGATTATTATTTTTTAACATTTTAAACATGTCACCATTCGAATAGAGCACAAAAGTGCAACTCGGCTAAACCGGCCACCGAATAAGAAAAAGGGCTTTTCCTCGGCTTTTTTATGCTACATGTCCCATATTAAACTGGAATAAACTGGTCAGCGCGATTACCGTGTTACAATCGCCAGTGGAACACCAGCGGAGAAACACAGTTTATGCCAGAGCCCCACAATGTCCCCACATTCACTAAAGTGTCTATTTTTTGCGGTTTGTTTTTTAATTAATGCTTTTCTGCAAATCTTTTTGATCATACTTTGAATGTAAATATCTATGTTTAGGTTTCACCAATGATCATTTCCAGGATGACACAAGACTACTTAGAGGTACTTTTTCCCCAGATTTTTAACACATAACGATGCAGATTTCCTCATCAAATCAGTTCATCAAATCATTCTGATAACTCTGTATAATAAATCATACTTTAAGGCTGTGTACGTTGTTACTAATGGCTTTATAAGTGGTTAATATTGCAATGATCTGGCCATTATTACTGGATTAAAACATTGTTTATTAATTAAGAATAAAGCAATTAGTAACAACTTGTAATGCCTTCATAATATAATGAATTATTAAATGTTTTTATCTTGCATTTACTTAAATTACAGATTAGTCACACTGTTTTTTGTGTTTGCTTTTTTTTTGTTGTGTTTGGGGATTTAAACTATTCGGACATATATTAAAAATGTTTCATTCTTATATCGCTGCACATGGTCCCACTATCGCGTGACATTCAGGGCGAAGCGCGACCTTCAAACACAGCATTCAGACTCTGATGATCTTTTTAGTCTCCCGTGTGGCGGCGGAGGAGAGTCGCCCGCCAAATGTCACAACTCTCCTCTTCCTCTGAGGGTGTAGCTGCTGCTTCGCTGGAACAGAAAGTGTAGTTACAGGTTGTGGAATGAACTCTAAACGCACATCAACTTCCTCTGTTTTCAAAAAGATGAGATAAACCGCAGAGAGCAGGGCGACACTGATGCTCTGCCTCGTGTAATTTAGCCTTGATTTTTATTTGTATGCAGCCAGGAATCAATTCTTACACGTGCACCACTTTGATTGTAAGGCCTGTGAGGTCTCTGGAAGGAGGAGTTTAATCTATAAAGCTGTAAAGTATTACCGCGCCCCAGGAGGGCATAGTTACTTTACAGTTTAATCAATTCAAAACATAAAATGAAACTACGGCTCATTAGTTAATTATATAGAATCCGTTTATCCATTCCCGTTTGTTGCATTCATGGTAAGATAAAAGAAAAACTTGTTTTCGCTTGATAACCCGATACGGAAAAAAGCTTGCACCCCACCGCGGGGCGCCTCGGTGACGACTTACCGCACAAGGACCAATTACCAAAACGGCACGGCGATTGACTTGTCATGTCGAAGCACGGGGCGGACTACAAAACCCACGTTTACTCTAATCAGGTCCCTCTCGCGGTGAAGCCTCGGGCTGAGCAACACATGAAAGAAGGAGTTCATTCTCAGAGGACAGGAGATACAAAGACCGGCATCTCACACACACACACACACACACACACACACTCGGCATCTCTCGACTACGAGAAAGATGGAGGAAGAAAAACAAACACAAATTTTCTCCACACACACAGGAGGGTCGTAAGCTTTGATTGGGAAGTGAAGCCCAGTTAATCCGTCTACCTGCTGTTGAGGAGCCACTCTGTCCTTGTCTCAGAGCAGGCATTAGCTACACACACACACTCACACACACACACACACACACACACACACACACACACACACACCTAGGGAAACACTTAATCAGGTTCATTTTTGACGCAGGCAGCCGAGCTACTCGTTAGCCAGCGTGGACGCGATACTTTATTTACTGTAAAAAGTCCAATTAATTTGATCTACATAGAGGTATGTTGCTTGGCTTTGAGTGTTTTATGTTTATCGTCTTCTTCCAGTAAAACCAAAGTGATCCCCTTCCTCTTGTCTTGTCTATAATATTGTACAAACACATCTTATTATGAAGCGCTGCAGAGGCTTTAGATTTAGCGAGTTAGCATACATAGCAGTGTATTTTATCTCCATCGAGAGCATCAATAATCCTCATGAATAAATGAGTGTTGCTGTAGATTTTAGGATTCATCCGATGTTTATTTTAAACAACTTTAATTCTTCTTTAAAGAACCGCTGTGTGTGTTTTTCCCGTCTCAAGTTAATTGGATTGGGTTGTTTGAAAACTTTGATAAGCGGCCACCAGGATTCTCCGAGTAGCCGCCGCGCCGCGTGTCATGCTTCCATCGCTCGTGCGCTCTGTGTGCGTCGGTGTTCACGGTGTGTGTGTCTCTGTGTGTGCACGCAGCCTACATCGAGGACGTGGCGCGCTGCGTGGACCAGAGCAAGCGCCTCATCATCGTCATGACGCCCAGCTACGTGGTGCGGAGGGGGTGGAGCATCTTTGAGCTGGAGACGCGGCTGCGCAACATGCTGGTGACCGGCGAGATCAAGGTCATCCTGATCGAGTGCGCCGAGCTGCGCGGCATCATGAACTACCAGGAGGTGGAGGCCCTCAAGCACACCATCAAGACGCTGACGGTCATCAAGTGGCGCGGGCCGTCCAGCAACGAGCTCAACTCCAAGTTCTGGAAGCAGCTGCTCTACGAGATGCCCTTCAAGCGCATGGAGCCCCTGAGCATCTCCCACGAGCAGGTGCTGGACGTCAGCGAGCAGGGCCCCTTCGGCGAGCTCCAGACGGTCTCGGCCATCTCCATGGCGGCGGCCACCTCCACCGCCATGGCGACGACGCACCCGGACTTGCGCTCCACCTTCCACAACTCCTGCCACACCCAGATGAGGCAGAAACACTATTACCGTAGCTACGACTACGACCTGCCGCCCGGCGGCACCCTCCCGCCGCTGCCGCCGCTGGGCGCGCTCGGCAGCCAGCACACCTACTGCAACATCCCCATGACGCTCCTCAACGGGCAGCGGCCGCCCACCAAGTCGCCGCGGCAACAGAGCATGGAGGAGGCCCACGGCAACAACGCCATGCTGCCGCTGCTGCCCAGAGAGACCAGCATATCCAGCGTCATCTGGTGACGGAGGCGGCGTCGTCATCTGGGACGCAAGCGGGCGGATCTATCGCGATGTCTATCGCCACACCACTGGCACTCGGACCCTGAACGCACCGGAGCCGGATGGAGCTGGAAGACGCTGAGCTCACGCGCCGCTGTTGAGATTTGAGAAACATCAGGAGGGGGTGGGGGGGGACTCGGACTCATCGGGGGGCGGATTTTTGTTTTAGTTTTGGTCCGATAAGACCTTGCTTTTATTGAATATGAACAAGAAAAAAAAGAGATTTTTGTATGCCTGTATAAACACTCACGTAACACAAGCCAACACCTACGATCATTTACCCAGAAAGTTCAAGGAATACAGGGTCCTGTACATACGTTTTCTAATTCTTTGTAGCATCAGTGTTTGGGATTTGTTTCTTCTTATGTTTTTTCATCAGTTTTTTTGGGGGTTTGTACAAAAGTGAAGCAATGGCCTGTGAGATGTTTGGATAAACCGTTGTTATCTTTATCTTAATTTGTTGGCTGGTGTAGTTTATAAAGCTTTGGGATTATTTCGGGTGGGGGGGGGTGTAAAGGTTTAAGCCTTCGGAGAGACGAGAACAATTTGGGTTTGTGTTTTCCGGGAGTTTCGGCTCCACCGGCTGCTGTAAAGGGTTGAGAATCTGGACTCGGCCAGAATATGCAAAATACGGAGTCCAGAGAGCAGGGACGAGGCGGCGTTCACAAATGGATCATATTCGAACGCTTACGGGGAAGTCATATCTGTGGAGGAGGAGATGAAGAATATGGTGCTAGGCTTCACATCGCTCTGTTTCTCTCACGGTAACATTTACTTTAAAACGAAAAAAAGAAAAAAAAACAGCCTTGCTATTTACCTTAACAGATGATTATATCACCGAAAAATTAATTATGTGTATTATTTTATGAAAAAAAAGTCTATTTTTGTAACTGAGGGATATTTGCTTAGAGATATTATAACTATAAAGTTTCAGATAGAAGGAATTGGGGAGACGTAATAATAAAAAAAATAACAATGTTTTGTTATGTGGAACTGCACAGCTCACGAAAAATGGATCGATAGGTCATTCACTAAATGTCTTACCCTTATATTACCAGAGGGGGAAAAAGCAGTTGGTTGCTTGTTGTCATTATTAAAAAGAGGAGTTTTCACATTTCAAACAAACCGTGGATCGCAGCTCAGCAGGCTTTTTATTTCTTTGTATGTCACAGGCGGCGTTCACAGTTGATTTAACTATCGATGATGTCGATGCAGACGGAGGAGAGGAAAGCCATGACATCCGGTGTCACCTGAAGCATTTACTCCTCCTGCTTTCCTCTGAAGGACCAAACAAGGCTGTCCAGGGCTAAACAAGTGTCTCCGTTATTCATTTCCTCTTAAATGACAGCTCTGTTATTTGTCTGCCATTCCCCTTGTCGAGGGAAGCGACACACACACACACACACACACACACACACACACACACACACACACATCTATATCAGTTGGATAAATAAAGTTGAGCTTCTTCCACGTCTTGGTCCTGAAAACATCTAAAAACCCTTGATAACAGTATTAATGTTATTAAAAAGTAACATTTTAGAGGACGTAATCAATTATATTTCCATCCTACTGACCAATAATCATCACAGGGTGGATCGTCCTAAATAAAAGAAACAATAGCCTTTGTGGAGGAAACCCCTTTCCAATTAAGACGTAATTAATGCAGAAGAAAGACAAGAATGTATTATTAAAAAATTGCATATTAAATCCTGGAGTATATGTAACGATATATAAATGCTACTTAGAGCAAGTTAGACCAAAGCTACAGTGAAGTCACAATCTCTTTCACAAAATGGTCCTTCGCGGCCGGTACGATGTCATCAGATCATATAAACAAAGAGCTATATCTATATTCACACGCCCTCCTTCTGCAGCTGTGCCATCTTATTAGGATTATTAGTTTTTCTGGAAACTAACCTCATACTAAAATACCTGTGAGCATCTGGTCACGTCGAGGCGTTTCCTTTAGTGCCATGAAATATGCAAAGTTGTGAACAATAAATGAAAAAAAATAGTGTTTTGTCCCCCAACCCCTGATTTTTCTTCATGCAATCTTCACTTTTAGGACAGGCCTGTGTTGACGCTGACAAATTTGAACAGTCCTTCATTTGAGATCTTTCAATCAATTAATAGTTTGTGAGAGCAGGCCTGTTTTTAACCCCTTCCCTCCTTATGAAAAGTAACACACGGATTTCAAGATTCCTGAACAGAGGAGTCGGGCTGTGTGCTCTGTGACGTGGAATTGTGTAAATATAACCAAGACAATAACGGGATTAAGATGAAGACAATCGAGCCATATTCACGAACCCGCCGGCCGTTATTCACGAGGCCCCTCAGAGTAGAAACGCTGGCCCCTGACTGGAGGTCGCCGCGTAGAATCGATGACATTGTGACAGGATTTTGGCGCCGGCGCTCCGGCTCTTGGGAAGCTGCGTGAACACAAACATTTTCTAAGTGGGCCGATACAAGACACATTTTTGTTTCATGAGGAATTTGGAACATGTGCGGCGACGTGGCTTTTGATGGTAAAGAAAACGATGATGATGATGGATGATGATGAATAACAATGACAATATATAGCACAGAATTATTCCAGGCACTTTCACGACTCTTGAGACGACGTCTCTCCTGTTTCTGATTTATTTTCTATTATGTATCAGCAATGTTCATTAAAAGAGATACTGTTATTATTAATAAAAACACATTTACGGTAATGTGATTTCTCTGTGTGTGTGTGTGTGTGTGTGTGTGTGTGTGTGTGTGTGTGTGTGTGTGTGTGTGTGTGTGTGTGTGTGTGTGTGGAGAGAGTGAGAGAGCTGTATTTGTTTGCAGAAAAACGCTCGCTTTGTTTATGGAGCAGCGGCATAGATTGCTGACTAGGCCCCGGATCCCTTTTCCTGGCGGGGAGCCGACGCGGCCCCCGCCCGCCATAACTCTGTCGGATCCCGTAAAACCTTGAAACAACAATCAATACGTCTCCTTATTCCACTCAGAGACTGAATCAGCCCGGGCCTCATCTTAGAATAAGACTAAATCAGGAGAGTCAATGCAGTGAGGAACACTTGAGCCATGTCCTGATGGTTGTGTGACCTTAGTGCACTTTTGGCTGCAATCACACAACAGCATGGCACACTGTGAATACCGTAAAAGTCGGGTTATACGCCGCTACTACCTTCATTGTCCCCATTTGCACCCCGCTGTAGCCAGCTGGCGCTCATGCTAGTTCCGTGCTAACTTCCGCTAGCTCTCCGCTAGCTCCCCCCGACAACCACCAAAGGTAGGGACCAGCCCCGGCTCTACACCCGACTTGGGCAGAGGGGACTCGGACAGTAGCAGCAGCAGCGGCCAGTAGCAGCAGCAGCGGGGAGCTAGCAGCTGGAGCGGGGAGGAGCGGGGAGGAGCGGGGAGCTAGCAGCAGGAGTGGGGAGCTAGCAGCAGGAGTGGGGAGCTAGCAGCAGGAGCGGGGAGCTAGCAGCAGTAGTGGGGAGCTAGTAGCAGGAGCGGGGAGCTAGCAGCTGAAGCGGGGAGGAGCGGGGAGGAGCGGGGAGCTAGCAGCAGGAGCGGGGAGCTAGCAGCAGGAGTGGGGAGCTAGCAGCAGCAGTGGGGAGCTAGCAGCAGCAGCGGGGAGCTAGTAGCAGCGCTAGCTAACGCTGCTCCTAGCTTGCTACAGCGGGACACTGACCGGAGGTAGTAGCGGCGTATAACCCGACTTTTACGGTATATATTTTACAATTAAAACGTTGGACTCGCTGGAGAACGGGATCATTTCTCTTCCAGTGGGATTCAAACCAGATAAACGAGGAGACAACACGTGAAAAAAGTCAAGCGGCGAGGACGAAGACGCTGTAGCCGCATGACTTTTTGGCGGGATGCATTGAGGCGGACGCTTGAACGTCCATCTTTTTTTTCTTCTTCCTCTCACGGACCAGCTGGTGGAACCTTTTCCAGCATGCGGCAGCAGTAGGAAAAAGAAAAGCTAAATCGGTTCCCACAGGTAAAGACTGTTTCCCTATGTGGAGTCGAGCAGCTCGCATCCCGCTGTGTCACACACTCATACGCCACGTACCGATCTAGACGAGGCGCGATGTTCCCCAAAGTCATCTCGGGGGTTGTTCTTTTTTTTTCTTCTACCTTTTACCTCCACGGCTATAACATGCAGCTACGTTCTAATCATCTGTGCCCGCGTGAACATGGAGAACCGGCAGATGTTTCCATCTGAGCCGACACGTTGCCATATGGAGAGTTGATTTAGCCCCGCCCACCCCCACCCAGATGAAATCATCTTCCCTTTATTACAGTGTCACAGCATAATAAGCCAGAACAAAAGTGTGTGACGTGTAGGGTTGAGAGGGGAGGAGTTAAGACAGCCACTGCAGTGAGAGCAGATCAGAATACGAGCTCATGCACAGATGTTTTGTTTCTTCCTCTGCCTACACACACACACACACACACACACACTCTTACTGGTGAAGAGTATTACTCACTCTGGCAGGTATACCTCGCCCCTCCATGTCTCACAGGGCCTTGTTACTTGGAGCTCTCTGCTCGGTGCCCTGTGTCACATGTCTTCCACTTGAAGAACCAGGCCAATTGTCTGTGCATGGATAGGTGGCGGCGGAGGCAGTGTGTGTGTGTGTGTGTGTGTGTGTGTGTGTGTGTGTGTGTGTGTGTATCTGTGTGTGTGTGAGCTGAGAGCATTTGGAGAGAGTGGATGCAGGCAGCTGTTAACCCAGTTTTGGAGTAATTCTGAACTCTCCATGGTTCAGCACGGCATAATTGGCTGTGCATGCGGTGTGAGTGGAAGATGCAAGTCATGGATCACTGATCACTTACCAAGGCCTTCAATTTACTGCTACTTCCTGCAAGAGCGCCTCCATCTTTAATTAATTATTATTTTACAATCATATCGATGTGTGTGTGTGTGTATGTGTGTATGTGTGTGTGTGTGTGAAGCTTGGGTATTGATTTGACCGCGGACACAGCTGGCTTGTCAAAAGATATTTCACCGCTGTTTCAAAGTCTCAGTTGGATAAATCAAAAATAACGGCAAGCGAGATCATATTGCTTTATTATAATCAGAATAAAGAGTCACATTGAATTTGAGGCCGTTCCTGTCCTCCAATTAAAAGATGCAGAGAGGGAGGGGGGGAGAGGGGGGGTGCATCAGGAAATTCAAAGTGAAACGCTGTCCTCTGCTGGACGCACTGCGCTCTGCAGCTGACTCAATCCCTGGCAAGGCATGCTGGGAGGCGAGGGCCCAATTTGAGCCATTATGGCAAGAGTGTGGTGATGGGGAGATCGTTCTGTCATGATAGAAACCACACACACACACACACACACACACACACACACACACACACACACACACACACACACACATGTATTCTGTAAATTGCCCCCCAGTTGAAATCTTTTCGCCATCTGAAATCAATTGTGATGAATTGAGTGGCTGTGCAACTTCCATTAGATGAGCTGCTGCTGCTCAGCGCTCTCATTCGGCTCCCAGCGGAGTTATGTGTTTAATCCTTACTGTTCTCTGAATATATGATGGAGGATATAGTGACCAGGATTCAGAATAAGTCCTGTGGCCAGCTTCTAGTATTTCCATATTTAGCAACTCTTAGCAAGAAGTTACATGGGAAGGAATGAGGAGTTACCTGCTGGTATATATAGTAGATAGTTATAAGAGAAAGACTGGGAAATGCTATTTTAGTTCATTATTATTGATTATCCCGTAGTTAGAAAATGTAATTATGAATAATTCAGACAACTTTCTTTCTTCTTCTTTATTTCTGTCATCACTCTGCTCATTTGCTGTTTAATAGCTGATGACCTCCAGGTGTGTGAGACACGTGTCGACTCAGCAGGAAATGAACATTTTCATCACCTTGTGGATGTGTCTTTTGGAAGATGACACGGGGAACGTGTTTTTACTGGGAGGACAAGATGACGACGATGATGATGATGATGAAGGTGGTAGGTGTTGATTTGATTGTTTATTTTTTGTGGTCGTTTCTTGGATTCTTCTCAAAACCGTGAAAAAGAAAACATCTAAGTATCTCTCTAAAGAATAGATGCACTTTATTATTGTTGATAATAAAGTAAAGGCATATATATATATATATATAGTAAACATTTCTATATCATTCTAAATACATTGTTTATGTATGTTTCCCTTGAACAACACACAGTACATGATAATATTAAACTCCATTAAACTCCACAGTGAAAAAAGAATAGGAAAAAATCAATGATTCATCATAATATGAATAATTTATCTCCAGCATAGTTATCTATTCTATTCAATAGGGATGACCCTATATTTTATTTATGCTTTACATAGAATATTGTTGTTTTTTCATAAAATCAGTGCAATTCAAAATAACATTTAGCCTTCTGTTGATCATTTCGTTGATTAGCATTTACTTACAAGATGTATTGAATAAAGTATATTCTAATATATGCATACTAGCTCAGCTGGTTGGTTCCAGCTGACGGCGTAGAGGTAAACCAGTGTTTCTCATGATGTGTCGTATAAACAAGATCCCTTCTGTGTCACATGTTAACCACATCAATGCATTGAACCACCGTTAGTTTAGACATTTGTGCAATGACTAAGCAAAATGTTGTTTTGTTTTGTGTGTTTTTCGTTGTTGGGCTTCCACAGGTCGAGCTGAGGACCGAGGACGCTTCCCCGAGCGACACCAGTCAGTCAAAGTCAGAGTTATCGACTTGTTTGAATGTCTTGTTTTGTCAGTACACAACCTGAAGATAATCACTTTAATATGAATATAAAACTGAGACAATCAAATCTCCAGATATGTGATGAAAACGACCGAAGCAGCAATACTTTTTCTATTGAGCAGCTTTGCGCAAGTGGGGCTTTAGTAATTATTATTGTTAATAGTCTGATTACTCTTTATTTGTGTGCATACATGTAGCTGGAAACATTTCACTTTTTTACTCTATGACTCCACAAAGTGCTCATGCTTATTTTGCACTAAAATTCTGAATAAAATGGGAAATCACTTTTCATTTGTCAAATATTTACTACACACATGTCTATGTTGTTATTTAATATAGACTTTATGGTGAAGGACGTTGTGTGCATTACACTTTGTGACCCATGTATTATTGTTTTGTTTGACCGGCAGCGCGTAAAACTCAAAGATTGCTAAGTGTACTGTCACTTTAAGAAAAGCAGAGAAGTTGCAACCAGAGAATGTTGAATTTCCAAATAGTTACAGTTCAATGTTCTGCACTTGAACCGCCCATCACAGGTCACAGTGCTGCGCATTATTAGAGGTTAGCATTCATTTGTGACCGTGTAAGACGTGCACACACACACACACACACACACACACACACACAGTGGGTAGGGGTGTCTGCACCAAAAGGAGGACTGCAGTAATCTGAGACGAGCTTAGCGGGTGTTAGACTCAGTGTCTGAGAAGAAGAAGAAAAAACCTGTTAATGCAAATGCTTGGAAGGTTTCGGTGCTAATACTCCAAGCTTAAATGTCTATCGCAGCCTTGAAAGGCTGCCTCCGGAGGAGAGAAAAGCCCTGAGAGAACCGGCTCAGGAGCTGTGCTCATTGTCACCGGCAGCAGAAATATGTAGAGTTGGTAACTTTTTGACTTTGATACCTGTCTTCTAACAAAGGAGATGTTGTTGCCTTTAGGGGAGATTGAAAGGGATTGAAAGGGAGGAAGTCTCAGAAATGTCAGGTGGTCACCGGGATTCTGGATGCTGCATGCAATGTCATTTATTATGCACATATAATATACAGTTTATTAATGAAGCCACTACAGCTGTTATGTGCTGAAATGACGTGTTCCTTCACAGAACATCAACAGACAACAATTCAAATGTTGGATTGTTTTAAAGTCGTTCATCAGGGCCCAGTTTGACCCCTTTGTAAAATTAATCTTAATGCCATTTTAAAAGACACTTATTTGAGCACTGGGTAAAGTGTTATGGGCGGCTTGATTGATAAAGACAATTGTAAGTTGCAGCCGTTTTAAAACAAACTATAAGGACATGTTTCAGTCCATCACAACAGTTATCATGTTATATATGAGCGCTTTAAACGACACAGAAAAACACCTTCAGGTGAGGACAAAGCTGGGAAATCAGTGTTGCACCATGGGAGGTGATTCCGCACCAAATGTTAATGCACATTATGAACACGCACAGTATGGTATGAGTTCATGTGCTTTAACTCCTGCTGGTATTTCCCAGGTTCCAATGAAACGCGGCCCGAAGCACCCGGGGGTGTTGCAATGAAGCCCGACTAAGCAGCCGTTTTAATTGACACCTGTACTCTTGTTTTTGTAGGTGTCGGATTGGTGACAAATGTGTTGTTATTTAGTTATTTTTTTAGCTAATGCCTTTTGATGCCTGTGTGCAAAGTGTCAGTGAGGGATAGGAACCATTTGTTTCCTTTCCTTGTCTCAGTCATGACGCAGGAGGAGAGGGTGTTGCCTTTGCTCTCGTTCTCATGAAAGCCTAAACGGCGTTTGGTTTTTGGGAAGCGGCGGCTCGGTGTTCTGTTGTACACGGAGGCTTGTGATCTGCTGAGGGAGGATGGGTGCATTGAGCTGAAGGGGATGGTAAGATCTTGACTGCGAGGTTGGGCAGATGTTTGTATTACACTTTAGTGAGTGATGCTCCGGTTGAGGCTGCTGAGCAACCTGGGTTCTAGTCTCGCCTCGGCTCAGAGCTACACATAAAAAAAACATAAAAGTCATGATGTGTAGGAGAATTCTATGTGAAGGCTGAAAGTAAATGATTTAAAAGGAGATATTATGAATACATAAGTCAACATTAAATGATCGTTCAGTCCCCGGACGTCTTCTCACTTGTACAGGAGAAAGTTTGGAAACGTTAACTCGCGCGAAGCCGAGAGGTTTGGAGGTAAAAACAGAGGCAATGTGAACAGAGCTCAATCACACGCGATCAGGAGTTTTACCAACAGAGGCATGTAGCCGTTAGTTTAATTCCACTTCCCCTGCCGGCAGAATGACACCAGCATAAAAGCAAAGCTGCCCTCGGTGTGTAATTACCTGGCGAGGCCAGACTTTACTCCTTGTACAGGAAACTGTTTCTATAGTAACGAGGAGAAGCAAGAACTGAGTGTGGATTCAACCCAGGAACAAAGTGGGATGAATATTATGCAGCATTCTGAAGGACTTTTGATGCTTTTGCATTTCGTGATCCTTTACTGTATTTCTCAGGCTTGTTTATGGCGAGTTTCATTCACCGCCCGGGCCTTTTTTTTAAAGCTTGAACCAGCTCCGATGCAAAGGAATCGAATCCACACAGAGAGCTCCTCGCTTGTTTCAGACTCTTTTCACTGCTTGCTCATTTGCACTCTGCTCTGTACTGAGAGACTGTACGGCAGGCAGTTATCAAAAAAAAAAAACTCAACTGCCACAGTCTTTATTACAGTATTTTCCTTTGAACTGTAGTACAGTACAAGTAGATAAAACAGTGATTTATTATTCTGTAAGTAATATATTGATATTGTGTAGCTGAGCGTTTACTTTTACGGATAGTTCCAATTTTGAGCTCAAGTTCAACTCATAGTTCAACATCATTGCAGCTTAATTCAATCAGTGAACCAGTGAGATCTTCTTTAGTGGCGTCTCCTGATAGACCGGTGACACGGTTTCAGCTTCTCCAACCAGCTGCTCTGTGTGTGTTTGTGTCTCCAGTATAACAATGTGATATCTCACACAGAGTTTTGGCCACATTCACCTTGTATTTCATTTCTCTGCAGAAGGTATGTGTGTTTGCTCTGTGAGGCGCTCAATGCTACACAACCGTCATGACAGTTTGGTTAAAGACTGCAGGTGTGCTTGTTCTTTATTGATCAGTTGTCTAATAACCAGAGAACACGTCTTAATGCAAATTGTGACGACACAAATGCACCAGGGGAGTCTGTGGGAGAACGCTCTGATTAATGTTTTCTCTCTCCAGTGGAAGTCTCTGTCCAAAGACGAGCAGGACGAATATTACCAACATGTGACGGAGCATCCAGCTACAGAGCATCCAGCTACAGAGCATCCAGCTACAGAGCATCCAGCTACAGAGTCCTACAGAGGCCACTGGGAACGACGACCTTGACTCCTTCTGGTTGGACTCTGATGAGCTGCTAGAGGTCAAACTACTCAACTTGACCACAGAGACGAGTCCCTTGTTGCCCCATTGTAAATAAAATGTTCATATAAATGAATCAAATGTAAAATAAAATCAATTCTCTGTTTATATCCATCTGGTTCAAAATATACAGTATTAATACAATTGCATGACATGGTGATGAAAGAAGAATTACTGATTTAACTAAACTGAAGTTGATCAATAAAATGATCAAAGTTACAAGTTAGAAGTTACAAATGCTATTTTAGGTCAACGAATAAACAGTAAAAAAACACATGTAATTGTCATTCTGAGAGGGTTTGTGGATATTTTTATATTAGCATTATTCACCAGTCATTTTGAGTTGATCACCAACGTCCTTTTCTATTACTTCAGTTTTCTTACTGACCGCTAAGTTGATGAAACTTAGTAAACATAATCTATGTGTCTATGTGTGTCTGAATAACTGCAGGTAGCTTTATAAATGTGGAAAGATCAGACGTACGAGATGGAAAAAACTGAATTTAAGTTCAGGACCAGTTAACCCTGAACAGATTCTTCTTAATGACCCTCATCTCTCCGTAAACTGCGTCAAATCAATAAACAGACATAAGTTGGTTTATCAGCCGACTCCTTCCTGTGTTTGAACTGAGTTTAACGCATTGGGTTGATGCTTAAAGTGGAATGAACAGTCATTCCACTTTAAGCATCAACCCGCTCTTTCCAACAGAATATTCTTCAAAAGCGTTTTGCAAACCGTTCTCTGGACTGAGTGACATCATCGTGCTGATCTGCGCTGCAGAATGATCGACCACAGGAAGGAAGAAAGGAGGAAGACGAGGCGGTTTACTTTAAACACGTAAAAGGAAATATATTTTTTTTTGAAAAATGAAATAACAAAAAAAAGAACAACATTTCATACAGAAGAGCTGCTTTTGTCATTTTGCAGAGGTAATTTACACAGGACTTGAAATGAAAACACTTTACTTGAAGTGGAGCAACAGCAACCACACCGCACGGTGGAATATATCGACTTAAAAAAAAGAAGAAAGAAAAGAAAAAGAATCATCTTTTGTCTAAGACCCTTCATCTGATGTGCTTACTTACCGAGTTACTGCAGGCGGGCCGTGCCGTCTCACTTCTGGTAAAGCATGAAGAGGTTATGTCACATACTGAGCTTCTTTTAAGGGTTAATATACACTGGCTCTTGGTAATTCACTCGTATGACGTACGCACCATTGAAACAGTTACACACAAAATTTAGTTATTTTCTCTCCCCTCAAAAAACAAGAATACTCCTTTATATTTATTTTTTTAAAGACAACAATTAACAGTTCCAAAATGGCGACTCTGGGATTTGGATTCGTCCCACCGACACGAGGCCCCTCCCCCTTCCACAGATATTCCTATGAACACTTTACATTTTTAACAAGCATGGCTCACTATTTGAGTGTGGGCGAAGAAGAAAAATGGTGGCGGTCGTGCCTGGCAGACACCAGGGGTGTGCATAGCTGTTACTGACTTCTTCCCCGAGGCTCTGATAAGGCAGTTCACTTTTTTTTTTTACTTTTGTCTTTGTCGTCCCGTTTTGAACCCACGGTTCGTGGTCGATGCGAAGGCTTTTTTTTTTTTCCTCCGATAGCGCCCACGAGAACGATATTCCAGAGTCCGCTCACCGCCGCTTAGTGCTTCATGTACGGAGGAGGCCGGATGAAAAGAGAAACCGCGAGGTGGGCCGGATGCACAACACGTCTTCTTCATTGTCCCATTTTTGTGCAAACTGAGGTGTAAACAGAGACCGCCGGAGGCTTGGAGGGGAAGCGTGGTACGATGCACACGGAGAGACAGCGTGGAGAGGATGCGGTGTGCTCCTTCAACAGACTGACAGGCACAGAGGGCCAGTGGAATAAATAAAAAGAGGGCTGGAAGGGTGAGGGAGAAAGAAACTGCCAAGTTTCCTGTGCTTTCTGCGTCACTCAAACTTGTCGCCACTGTAGCAGCTTCTAATGTGCTTTAAAGTTCGGCACGGGGGCCGAGGACACTAGGGGGTGTCGGGAGAGGAAGATTACCACAAGGAGTGTCTTTTTAAAAATAAAGGGTCGACACACACACACACACACACACACGCGCACACACACACACACAGGCACCCACGTAAGACTGCTTTACAGTCATGCTCGCTATTGCCTTTCCAATGTTACCACCCATCCGTCGATTACAAAAGAAAAAGTACAAAATATCTACCACACTGCCCCTCCGCTCCCCCTTCATCTAGGACAGAACCGTATTCACTTAGTTGTTGTTTTTTATCATTTATATATATATATGTATATATGTACACAACAATATGCCTTTGAGGCTGTTGAGAAAAAGGGGGCGGGGTCAGGATGAAGTTTGTCGCGAGTCATTAGTTTCTTCATGTCCCTCTTTTTTCAACAGTTCATCTACAGAAATGTGTGATTCGGATGAGGGAAGTGACTCGAGTCGGGGGGGGGGGGGGGACTTGACGAATCAGAGAAGGATCGTTCGCGGGCGACGAGCCGATCGCCGCTGGGTCATCAGTAGACCCAGGAGACGGGGACCCACTGGGAGGTGGTGGACACCAGGTCGACGGCCTCCTCCAGCAGCCGGATGGTGTCGTCGATCTCGTTGTTGATGATGGTCTGGTCGAAGTAGTGGGCGTAGGTCCCCTGCAGCATCTCGGACTCCTTCTGGAGCCGCTGAAGAGAGTCATCCTGAGGGCGTGATGGAGGAAGCAAAAAAGGGGGCGGGGTTAGTGACTGGCTTTGCGGTCTAGTTCAAACGCTCGTTTAGAATTTGGGTCGAGTGTTTTTACGTCACGGTCACATTTGTGGGGGAGAGGTTGGAATGACAAGAGCCGAGTTTTATAACTCGCTAACTTGCGTCAATGGCCTTTAAATAAAGTTAAATAAATGATAAATAAAGCCAAAACAAAGCAGCACTCCAGCCTGTCGCGAGGTCAGTAAAGTCTCGACTCCCAAATATATTAAGCGTTCAGCCAAAGAGTTTTCCTTGAGGAAAAAAAAGCACCGCTCTATAATTTGGATGTGGGACGAAGCTCGTCTTCTTCCCCCCCTTTTTTTTATATGACCAACATAAAAGTTATAGCATAGTATGCTATGACACTTATATTTAAAGAGTGTCCTAAGAAAAGAAAAATGTCCTTACAAAGTCATAGTATGCCATATAAAACACATTAAAATGCAATCAAAATGTATTTTTGGAGCACATTTTCTACTTTTTATATAAACTAAATGTGCTTGACACAGCAAATGACATCAATACAAATTTAAATACATATTAAAAAAGTTAATTAGATGAAATTCAAATTAATTAAATTCATCCATCTATTACTTGTGATGGCGCTTATTGTGTAATACTACGTAGACCACAACCAACGTCTGACGTTTATGGAAAACAACTGCACTCATGATCAGAAAATAAAATGTATTAAAATAAAATCGTACATAACACAGGGAGGAGAGGAGAAATAGAGAGGTAGGGTTGGTCCGGAGGATACAATGGTGCATTGTGTTGCAGCAATAATAAAGATGCACCAGTGAGAAAACACACAATTAAGAGGATTATTAGCGGGATTAGAGGATTTAGAGGAAATCAAGAGGAATACAAGTCGACACAGACAGACTAGAGCTACACAAACACGCCTTTCTACAGGACTACACCACTGAACCAGTACTCACAGGCAGCTTCTTGCACCACTTTGGAATCTCGAGTGCAAACGAAAGAGAATACAAAACATGCTTAACGCACACAGGGCACGTGCAGCGAAAGAAACACGGAGCAAAAGCAAAGTGGGGGATGACAGGAACGGAAATCCAGGCGGTGTACACAGTTTGGAAGGTGTTAAGTAACTCAGAATTAAGGTGGACTGAATGAGTTAGAGAGGCATGAGCGAATTAGTGTGAAGTACCTCAGTCATGCCGGGGGTGACAGTGGGAGCTGCGACGAAGACGACATAGGGAGCGAAATCTGCTGTCCTGAGGATCTTTAGTGCCTGATGAGAGAGAGAGAGAGAGTTTTATTTGTCTTTAAAGGGCTTCCAACCAAACTGCCCTCTGGACTTTAGCGACTTTATATGTGTGGCGTGATTAGGTCCTCTCCTCACCTGCGGTTCCACGTCCAGGATGGACACCATGCCCTGCACGTGGATCTGCCTGATGGTCTCCAGCCTGGTCCCGTACATGGCGTCCTCGTGGCTGCCGTACTCCAGGTAGTCGTTGTTGCTGATGTCCTGCATCATCTGGTCGTGAGACACGAAGTAGTAGTTCTTTCCGTTCTCCTCGTCCTTCTTCGGAGGCCGAGTCGTGTCTGAGCAGAAGGGGGGCGGGGGGGAGACAAACACCGTGTCTGGCCACCTCAACGCTGTTTTGTAGCTGCTGTGTAAGTGTGTGTGTGTGTGTCCTTACGAGGGATGGGGTAGGCGAAGCGGTCGGGATGTTTGGTAATAAGCGTGTTCTTGATGTGCCTCCGTCCGACTCCATGTGCACCTGAATGAAAGGACGCAGCAGAAACACAGACGATCCTAAACTAGGACTCCGTTGCCATGAGATACGACTCCATGACATTTTTATGGCATGCTCGACTGTCATGACGTGTTTTTTTAATTGCATGCTTGTGACATTTATTCTTTTTTATGACCTTTTTAGGCATACTATTCTTTCACTTTTTAAATTGTATGACAGACTATACTGTGGCTTTTTATTACTTTTTTTATTACATACTTGTCTTTGACTTTTTGATGACATTTCAATGTCATACTATTCCATCATCATTTTATGAATTCTTCTACGTTATGACTTATGGTACTTTTTATTTAATTACTTTATTTATTTTTTAAACTGCTTGATATATTCATGTCTTTTTTTTAAGCGTCTCTCTCTCTCTCTGCCCTCCACAAATACAAATGGTTCACTTACCGAGCAAGACCAGTGTTTTCCTTTTGAACGACGGCACTCGGACCACTTCCTCGTACGTCACCAGATC
The DNA here is from genome assembly GCF_910589615.1 of Taurulus bubalis. Classification (NCBI taxonomy): domain Eukaryota; kingdom Metazoa; phylum Chordata; class Actinopteri; order Perciformes; family Cottidae; genus Taurulus; species Taurulus bubalis. Next base: position 9,233,832 of record NC_136609.1, read on the forward strand.
TAGTTGGTCGAACACTGCAGAGCAGAAACGTTAGTTTAGCTCAGCGGTGGTGTTACATGGACAATAATCAATGACTCTTTAGGTGAACTGAGAAGTGGCTAAAATACATTCAGACACCAGTTTATTAGGTACACCAGTCTAATATCCTGAATCATTCCTCTTTGTTCAGTTTGGAGGCATTTTCCCAATTATTGCATTAGTGCAGTAGAAGAGTATTCTGTTATACTAAGGAGGATGTACCAAAATAAACTGGCAACTGTACACGTGTGAATACAAACATCTGCAAAAAATGTAAATCTATTAATAAACTGTAATGATGAATCATAGGAGGACACAAGCAATGCTAATAAGATAAACATTCATTCCAGTGTTTTGTCCCCGTGGTTCAAATCAAAACGTGAAACTAGATGTTTTTTTTTTAATATATTTAGGGCCGAGTTATTCAAATGATGCCATAATGTGCACCAAGCTGACCTGATGACGGTCAAATACCTTGAGAAAGCTTTAAAACTTGATTATTTCTAATAAGATTGGGGGGAATGAACCAAGCTGAGCACACGCGTCCTCTTTCTAATAGCAACCCAAACAAAGCAGCCGTCATTCAAAAGTCAAGGAGACATTTGGAGGAGGACGAGGTATAAAAGCAGAAGAGGAGGAGGAAGAAAAACACAGAGGCTGGACGCCAGCTGTCTGGAGTTACTTACATGCAGCCGTGTCATTGGGTAAGAGACAGCATGAAATATGGACAAAGGGTTGGAGCGGAAGGGTTAATAAAAGACAAATTGAACAAAAAAGGAAAACAAAACATAACACTTGTAAACATCAAAAAGCTGTTAATTGCAACATTGTTAGTGAAAAGTTTGGTAAAATCGAGACGGCAGCAGGAGAGGTCGGTCAGAGGGGAAACGCTACAGCGTGCAGCAGTTACACACACTGACCACAAGGAGGTGCAACAATCTGATCATTTTGTATACTTCTTCACATTGTACCGTCTCAGCTCTAAAACTAAAAAGCCAGCAGCGGGTTAGCGTTGCTCCGTTGCGCTAGCTTCACGCTACGTGGGTTCGGCCGGCATACCTGCATTGTGCTTGGCCAGGTACTTGTCTTTGTACTGTTTCTTCTTCTTGCCAAACCAGGTGCAGCTGGCCTGCTGCTCCTGTTTGGTCTTCTCCATCGCTATACACGCCACGCGCCTGGAAAGAACACGCGTGTCGTCAAACGTGAGTCAAGAATGCGCCCGTGACTTTACATTAGTAGCGCGGCCACGGGGAAGGGGAGACTCACCACTCCTGCAGCTCGGGTGAGGGGATGAGCCCCGCTGTGCCGTTCTTGGTGTTCTCCAGCTTTCCCTGCCACCAGTTGTGGTCGTCCTTAGAGATGATCTGAATGATGTCACCCACCTGGAAGCCGATGCCGGCCTCCTTGCATGGGATGAGGTCGTCTTTCGTCGGGTCGTACTCGAACTGAGCGCGGACATAAATCTGGAATGGTGCGGGACAGAGAGGGACAAAACGACACGAGTCAGCTGTCGGCAGAGTGGCGAAGAAACAGCGTGGCGATCGCAGAGAGAACATATGGGAGAGAATATGATTGGCCAAGCTGCCCATACAAGGAGGAGACCGGCTGCGAGTGTTAAAGTTAGAAATGCTGCGCCGACGCTCGCCGTTAAAAAGGACAGTAAGAGGAAAGATCAAGAGCGTGTCAGCCGAAGCAGGAAAGGCCACAAACATTGAGATAAATGAAAAGCAAGACGGAAATCATCTATTTTTTAACCGATGGCTTACGCACATACATCCACATGTTCCGTTGCCCTTCATGTCCACTCACGAACAAGATATGAAGACTGAGCCTTGATAGCTTGCATGGGATCTAGACACCACTATGAGGAGGAACCGAGCCTTGCGATGGGGGTGGGAGGAGCTGGGATCTACTTCTACGAAGAGTCCACTTAGAGACGTCTTACCTTGATGGACAATTTGTCCTTGATGGCGGGTCTTGAGATCTAAGGGGTTGAGAGCATCACACACACACTTACACATATAATCATGCAGTAGAAAATGTTGAGGGGCATAAACAGAGGAGGTGTGATGAGGGACCCGGTATCTTGTATATACAAATGTACCGCAGTGTATGAATGTGTGTGTGTGTGTGATCTCAGAGCATAATAAACGGCATGAAAGACAAAAATGGCAGAAATCAAATGAGAAATGCATTTAAAAAAAAAGGGGAAATAATCCATCATCTGCTCTGTGGAGTAAACCTTTTACAAAGCAGAGTAAAGGCCCGACACGGGAGAGCAAAACTTGATAAAGTCTTGAGAATAGATGCGATGGCTTTAAGTGCATACATGCAGATTTGGACATGTTGGGATGAGTGTTAGTTCGTCATACCAGTAGCGGTTTGTAAAGCAAAGGGAGGAGCGCACAACTGAAACACACCGTCGTGGAGTAAAGGATGAGCAAATCTCACCTGGCGGCCTTTGGGCTGGATCGTCGCTGGCAGGTCCTAGTTGACGAGATAGAAGTTTTTGTTTAAGTATTTGATTTTACACTAAAGAAAACAACACAAAATCAGCTAAAAAGGCTTTTGTAATGACATGGTTTGCTTTTGTGCTGCTAGTCACCAGTTAGCAAGGAAACAACTCTGATCCTGGCCCGGATTTAAAATGAACAAGCGGTGCTTTGATGGTCTGAACCTTGACCTGTGTGTCTCTCTCTCTCTCACACACACACACACACACACACACTAGCTGACTCCATTAAATGACTTGAGTTTCATCTGTGTGCTGTCATTGTGATGGAACTTAATCCCAATAAGAAATTAAAACAGATCGTATTTAATGTATGCTCTCTGGTAATTTCTTTTCACGAGCCTGCTGCTAGTTATGTGTGTGTGTGTGTGTGTGTGTGTGTGTGTGTGTGTGTGTGTGTGTGTGTGTGTGTAAAGGAGAAGCAGAGACGTACCAGGATGGAGCTGGTGACGCTGGCGTGGCCGTTTGCAGGCGACTGTCGGGACACATCTGGCGACTCCTTCTGCAACAGAAAAACACTAAAATTAAAAATCACATTTCCCTATAAAATATGCAAAAATACACGCAAGTGTGTGCGTTTCGGGTTCTTTACCTCGCAAGACATGGACTGGGACCGGTAACTGGGCACAATCTTGAAGGTGATGCTGCCTCTCATCTCCCTCTGTGCGCACAAGGGGACAAACACCGTTACCACATTGGTCCACGCGGCAACATCTTTTGGTACGAATGCAAATCAGTCCAAATGTGGGAAGCGAGGGGGAGAAAATCCGATCCGTGTGACTCACCAACATCTTTTGGAGCTGTTCTACCGTCTGATTGGCAACGCTGATGCCATTAATCTCCCGGATCTCATCTCCTACATGCAGAGTTCCTGAAGCGGAGAAATAAGGATTTAATAAAAGGCTACAAATGAGGCTCTTGGGTGTTGAAACGCCAGCGCGTCACAAAGCAGAAGTCAGAGGCAAAACAACTTGTTGCACTTCATTGTCATTTCAATACCTTGCCGATGAATCATTCCACCGTGCATGATCCGGGCCACAATACAGTGGTTCAGTTCGTTCATTTTCAGAGTAATGCCCTAGAACACACAGAGGGTCAGAGGTACAACGACAATACCTTCTACTACATACTGTACAGCTACTGCATGGTCTCAGTGCAGCTGAGCCGGGATCGCAACTGCACCCTAATGCATTATTATATATGATATGATATTACCAGCCATTAGTCTTGCGTGTGACGAGACAGAAAGAAAAAAGTTGAGAAAGGCTGGCTATACTCGTTTCTTGTATGCATTTAGTTCATTTACTGCGTGACGTGTGTAGTTTCACATGTGCTTTTCTGTTACTTTCATCTTCACACTTACTGCTGCTGCTTCACAACAAATGACTAGCATACCTTTACTGTGAAGTGGTTAACTCAGAGTTCAAAGTGTGAAATTGAGTGCAGTGTGTGTGCCTCTTGTGTCCGTCTACACACCATGGGCTCGTCCGTGTTCTTCTGGAACTGGACCAGGCGAACCCTGGTGACGTTCTCCAGGTCCATGTCTCCGTTAGTGCTGTCTGGGGAGTCTCCGTTCAGGTAAGGGGAGGTGGGCGGGGGGGTCACCCGCAGAGCATCGTCGCTGTAGACCTCGTGGGCCACCACGTCGTGGGTCTGCAGCAGAGCCTGGAGGGAACGAGGACGGCCACGAAAATGAGAAAACCCTCCCGTTTGAGGAACAAAAAAAACACACCGATGAGTCCCAGAGAGTGTATTTGAGTGTATTTGAGCTTCCACTAATCCTCTTTGGCCACTAATCATGTTACTGACACACAGTGTGTTTTTGACTAAACACATTTACTCGCTGCGCGGCCAAATGATCACATCTGCTCGTGTTCTCTGATGATGCACGACAGACATGGAGAGACCAAACAGCTGGCGCTAAAGGCTTTTGACTTGGTGAACATTAGTGTGGCTGAAAAGGACAATTGTTTAAAACAAAGTGTTTGACATTGAAAACAAATACAATGACTGCGCGCCAAGTTGATGACAGGAACAAAGCATCAGATCGTCGCCTCGTTGATGATTGTCAGACACTAAACAGGAACAAGTTTGAATATAAAAAAAAAAAAGAATACATCTGTTCCTCCCATGTGCCGCCATGCCAAAGCCCTTCACACCCATTCAGCTATCGGCCCTGTTAAATGTCTGTGGCAGCATGAAAAAACCCGGCCGGTCAGGCCGGAGAGCAAGACGGGCTAATTGGATTGAACCAAACCTTAAGGCGTGACTGTGACAGTAAGTGTCACAGACTGAATCAGCACAGGGAGACACCTCTGCTTCTAGCTGGGCTAAATAAACGGCGGTGCCCTCCTATATTTAAACTAAAAAACTTACATCCACTGAAATTATAAATCATATACTGTTGAATATGAAAACTGCAGCCACTAAACAAGCTACTGGTAAGGCGATGACAGACACAAGTTGTACCTTTTACACGAAATCCACCACTGATTTTCTCCTGCCTTCGCTTTTCTTTTACTTTCCATGTAGGAACGATAATATCCTCCCAAATTGTTTCAGCTATGAGAGCGAGCTGACAAAAACGGTGACATCGCCTTCACCGCAGAACCTTACTGTGGATCTTCGGTTCTCCCCGCCACTCTGACACTTCCCCCTCTGTTCTTTTCCCCCCTCCATGTGTCGGTCCCCCGCCAAGCTCAGGTGCTAAGCAGCTTTGTGGCCGAGGGAGTTATGTGGATTGTGGATGGAACCCTACTTCAGACACAGTAGGTTATAATCTCACACAACAAATAAGCATGCGCTACCTGCACGGGCTAAAAAAAAAAAAAACTTAAAAAAGGAAACCTGTCAAAGCGATGAGAATGTGTACGTTGCGGGGTGTGTGTGTGTGTGTGTGTGTAATATCCCACCATGAAGTGTGGCTGTGTGAGGATCCTCCTGAGCTCCTTGGCCTCCATGTTCTCTGGGTAACAGGAGAGGGTTTCCAGTACCTGGCGGAGCAAATAAAGAGCTGTGAATATTACACAAAACAGGATCTAATTATGGTCATTGTCTAACCATGTATTTGCTTTGCCTCTTTTTTTAAATAAGCATCTCAACCTGTTAATTGTCCAATACTAGAAAAAGCTAAATTTTTTCTCAACACATTGTGTGTTTTCATCTTCAAAAGACAGATTTTGTACGATCTGTCGCCATCTGGTGGCGTAGGTGCAGATGACATCCAACTGATTTCACATTACAGTTTCACAAGCGTGTCCAAGAACTACGGCGGCGGCGAAAAACATGGCGGTACAACATGGCCGACTCCATCAAGAGGACCTGCTCCGTACGTAAATATGAGCTTGACTTGATTCCTAGTCTCCGGTGATAATACACTAATAAAAACATGGTTATGAATATCATATTCCGTCCCACATACTGGCCCTTTAATTCACCTCTTTGGCTCTCTGCACTCCGTCACTCGGAGGGTTTCTGATCTGAGGGGACGACCTGGTGTTGATTTTGTCATAAAGCTGAAAAGACAATAACCAACATGTGAGAACAATTTGACCTCATGAAAGTAAAAAAAACAAAACAATACCAAGTTCACTTGACAGTAAGTAGAAGGTACATGTTGGACAAATACTGTGTGCAGCCGCCTCCTGACTTGCGGTGACACCTACTGGGTGCTTCTGGTATCACAGAGGAAGAGGTCCTGATGGTGTGGCTTACTCACGTCTAACAGGGTGTGGAGGTGCTGGTCCTGGAAGACACTGTGGAGAAAGTCCATGTCTTTCTCACTGCAGTCCGTCAACGCATGAATCTCCTCTAGACTGTCCAAAACCTGTGAAACTGCCCCTGCGCACACACACACAGAGAAGTTATACACGGAAACATAGACCGAAACACAAGCGCACACACACACACTGACAAGTAAACCAAGCAGTCCCTACAAACATTCCACACTACGCAAAATGCAAACACGGAACACGACTCACACTCATCCACAGACGGGCACAAAAAAAAAAAAGAGGAATAACAAAAACAACAAACACTAAATAAAAAAGACAAGCAATAGATAACACAACAGAAAACACATAAACACAGACAGACACTGAGAACGGTTTAACCCCAAGTACCTGCTGCAACGCCCACACATGCAGCAAAACCAGAGAAACAGCGGTACATGGCATCAATACAACATCAGAGGAAAGTCTCTTCAAAAAGTCAGTGTGGATGATGGGTTAGGAGTAGTACGCCCAAGAAAAATGCAGAATATTAATATGCAAAGTGCAAAAAGGTATGCGGAGGAAAAAGGTAGAAAAATAGGTTCCTACACAAATTAAACTAGTACTGTATGAATTCTAAAAATCTTCAAATAAACGTGTGGCCTAAATATTAAACAAGCTCCTCTGTGATAAAGAGAAGAGGAGGTGAACCCACATGCTGATCACTGATGAGTGGTATGAGAGATGATTTTACAGCACCGAGGAACGACCAATGAGTTATTCAGATTTTATATTCGTCCATCCCCCAAACTTTCTAAGCGCTTACAAGAACATGTGTCAGATTTAGAGAACTCTAGAGAGACGCCTCGACACAATGGATGAAAAATGAAGATGAGAACATGAAATCACATTTACAAACATGAAGAGTGCCGGGTTAATAATGAGGCTTTGGTGCAGCTATTATGTGAGGCATGAAAGAGAAACGGCAAAGGAGAAAACACAATTTAACCCGTTACTAACTTTGGGGAAACCTTGTTATAGGTCTGTTTACATGCATCGTACTACTCCAATTCAGGAAGCTAATTTCCTATAATTGCTTTTGCAGCCATGTACAGATAAATCACTGCTGGTGAATCACTAGAGGCTTATTAAATACGCATTACACTCCTTGAGGACAACAAAATATTGTACTTAAAATCACTGCTTTGAAAACTAAATAAATAAATAAGGTTCTCTCTGAAGAATTGAGTCACAATTCAATAAGCGCTGACCTCGTCTGTGACCCAAGAACAACCCACGATGGACATTCCTCGTGTGGTCGACTGGCTTTAATTACTTTTCGGTTATTATTTTTTCCCCATCGCAACATGTCATATACTACGTACGGCGCGGATGGGTGTATTGTTTCTTCCCCCCTTTATGTTCTGTGTTCCCATGTTATACGTCTTGAACCAGACAGAAAGAAAGGGGACTGCCACCTGCTCCCACTCTCTATGGAAATTAAAAACAAAGAACAAAACAATTCACTGAAAAGGCTGCGGCCTTCAAATGTGCTGCCCTGACAACAGACTTCAAATCATCAGTTAACCCTGAACATCCCTCTTTGGGATACACAGCAAAACTGATGATGATGGAAATCCCATTGTTATCCCTTAAACCTTTCTGTGTCTAATATGATGTTAATCTGTGTTTACAGAGCTTCCTGCAATTGAAATAATGAATATGCATGTAAACAGAGAGTCATCTTTACGCGTAAGAATTTGGATTAACGGCACACTCGTCGAACTAGATTGGGTTTTCCGAAAAACAACAGAAGACATGGAGGAGAGTATTTGAGGATTAGGACCCCACATTGTTTAACACTCAGAAGACAAGGATGCAGCAAAAAAAAAGAAGAAAGGAAGCGAGTGATGATGTCATGGTATCACACAAAGACTCTATGGGTGGGGCGAGGGATACGTACTTTCAGCAGCTAACAGTCCTAGAGACAGCACAGCAGAAAAACAACACCAAAGACAGAGAGGCTGAGATTAGAGGAGGTGTTCTGCAACTGCGGACGCAGAGTTCAACCCCTCACAATGACAGAAAAAGAAGGAGGAAGACAAAAGGAAGACAGAAGAGAGTCAGTGGGCGGGCGGTGTGAGGAGGCGTGAGGGCAGGAGGGTAATAAAAAAAAGAGGCAGAGGGGAAAGAGCAGCAACAGAGAGGGAGAACTAACAGCAAAATGCAGCCACATCTATGAATAAGCTGCTGCAAGCATCTACAAGTCTATGAGGTCTGCAGTGGCAAAAATTAAAACCAGTCACCAGGAAGCATGACTGCTGCAGACTGCCAGCCTCAGTGAAAAGGACATATCAAAAAGGCAGATCTGGCTGCGGCGGCTACACATAAACCGGAGCAAATGCGAGGAGCTTAGCTCATTGCACTGATTCACGGGCCGATGATGCATTACGCTGCTCGTATGCGATACGTTTATGACGGCGACACAAGTGGTTTATGTATGCTGATAACTGCTGGCAGGCGCAGCCTGCAGTCTTCTTATCAGGGGGGGGGAAGTGAAAGTCTTTGGCTGAGACAGGGAAGTGGGGCCGTTGGGCAACATCTGTCTCCATCTGAACAGAGGAAGTTCTACACAGACAGCTGGAGATCACATTAAGGCTGGAATAGAAACCATAAGAACAGAAACTGGGCTAGAAAGTGAATTTGTTGCAAATGCACGTTTCATCATTGACCTTACATGACACAGTGGATGTAAATATGTAAATATGTCAGGAGACCAAACTCTTTATTTGTCCATGTACCACACATTTTGTATTATCCTTTAGGTTACATTATCTTTATCTCAGTGTGTGTCATTGACGTTGCTCCCTCCTGCACTAACCAATAGCTAAATCCCTCTCGGTATAAATACATTTCCCCACAGCAGGATAGTGGTCTGTTGTGTGGTTTACCTGAGGAGGTGGGGTCATCTGAGAAGTCGTGTAGCTCCTCTGGAGGGTCACCATAGTAGGAGTTAAACTTATGGCTGGAAACAGCTGCCAGCACTGCACCCTGGGATACAGAGCGCGGAGAACAAGGCTGTTACATGACGCCGCAACAGAGCCCCATGTTGTGGGGTGTAAGTACACGTTGTTTATGCGTGTGTGTGTGTGTGTGCGAGGCCTTCAGAGGACAGGCCTGTTGAGCATCTTGGAAAACATTTGACAAGAAATTAATCTGGGTCATCACGCGCCGCTATGAAGGAGGAGACGCTTCCTCTCATCTCGGATTCAATCGCGTTGAATCTTTCAACTCTAGAGTTTAACATCAATGCAGCGCTGACCTTCAGCTTCCTCCTGCCGTTGAACTTCCTCAGCTGCTCCACTGTTTCAGGCAGGTGGATCTTGTAGGCATACCTGTCCCGCTCCTGCACACACAAACACATGCACCAAGACACACAAACGGAGATCGGCATTTAGCATTTAGAAAAAAAAAAAAAAACACAATGTTGGGGATAGAATCACACGCAGACACTTCAACTTCAGACACATTAGCGCAGTCGCGCAACGTATGTGAAAGCAAAGCTGCGGTTTCCGAGCAGAAGGAAGTGTTTTTGAGTCAGCATCAGTCAGACCAGTAAGGCCAAAGCTCAAAATAACCACAGCACACCAAATGTCGGTTGCTTTCATAAAATGTAAAAAGACGACAACCTGCTGACGTTTGCAGCATCTGCAGTGAGATAGCTGCAGCATCTGCAGTGAGATAGCTGCAGCATCTGCAGTGAGATAGCTGCAGCATCTGCAGTGAGATAGCTGCAGCATCTACAGTGAGATAGCTGCAGCATCTACAGTGAGATAGCTGCAGCATCTACAGTGAGATAGCTGCAGCATCTGCAGTGAGATAGCTGCAGCATCTGCAGTGAGATAGCTGCAGCATCTGCAGTGAGATAGCTGCAGCATCTGCAGTGAGATAGCTGCAGCATCTGCAGTGAGATAGCTGCAGCATCTGCAGTGAGATAGCTGCAGCATCTGCAGTGAGATAGCTGCAGCATCTGCAGTGAGATAGCTGCAGCATCTGCAGTGAGATAGCTGCAGCATCTGCAGTGAGATAGCTGCAGCATCTGCAGTGAGATAGCTGCAGCATCTGCAGTGAGATAGCTGCAGCATCTGCAGTGAGATAGCTGCAGTGCTGTGTGTGTGTGTGTGTGTGTGCACGTGTGTGTGCGCGATCTTGCCTTCAGCCAGGGGTGGTTGAGGGCCTCGTAGACGGTGATCCTCTCGGCCGGGTCCAGCATCAGCATGCGCCTCACCAGGTCCTTGGCGCTCTCCGAGATGTGGGCCCACTGGCGGGGGTTCATCTGAACCAGCACACACACCCAAACACGCAGACACACACAAGAGGACACTTTGAGACGCATGTATTGCCGTGACAAGCTCATTTAACTGGGGAGGATAAAGGTTTGTGTGCGCACGCTCCCCTTGAAGAAAGACACTTGTTTAAATCAGAGATAGTCATGAATCCCTGCTTAGACTATAAATATATATATAATGTTATTGTAAAACCAAGTCGCAGTGTTGGAAAAGCGCATATTGATTTGTTTCAGAAAAAATCTGAATTCAGCGGAAGCTGTTTAGCAGCAGCTTGGTGGAAGATACCACAGTGTCGTCCATCAAGCTGCCTGCAGTGAATGCATCTGCCAGGGATTAGTGCACCAAGCAGGAGATTCATACTCTCCGCTGAAAACAGGGAATGTTAAACAGACCCATCAGATTGTTCATCACCTCTCCCGGGCTTTTGTAAAGGGGAGACGAATGCAACTACTGCCACTCGCTCGAACATCAAATCAGCCAGAAACACAGAACATTCATTACACAATCAGGGCTGGATTGAAACAGGAAAGACATAATACACCTTGAAGACACTCGCGATTGTGATAAACTCCGACTAAAAGGGGCCCAGCTGCGGCGCGCACACTAAAGGACAACAGCTTCATCTCGTAAATCAGCTCCTACCTTGTATTTCCCCTTAATGATGGCCTCGAACAAGCGCTCCTTGGTGCCGTAGAAGGGGAGGCAGCCAGAGAGGAGGATGAAGAGGATGACTCCACACCCCCACACATCCACCGGCTTGCCGTAGGGCTCTCTCTTGACGACCTCAGGGGCCATGAAGTGGGGCGTGCCCACTCGGCCTGAGGAGAGAGGACAGAGGGCACGTTTCAAGGGTCACTGGGGGTTTGAAGTGTTCATTGTTTAGTCGTCAAAATATATTAAAGTTATGACATGGAGACTATCCCTCCATCCACTGGGAGAAAGCCAGCTGTGTGTATGAAACTATGTAGTAGGAAGTGTTTTCTCAGTCTTTTGAGGTATATACAAAGGGAAGGAAAAAGGACAACGGGTCCTACTGTACCTCCAGCTACTAAACCAGACTCTCCCAGCTGGATTGCCACTCCAAAGCCACCCAGCTTGACTGGAGCAGAGTTCTCCTTTGAGCCCAACAGCACACAGTGAGGCTGCAGAGAGATAAAAGAGGAAGGAGTTAAACAGTACATTTAGGGTCCATATATTTCAACAGGGACAATCCTAGTAAGACTTGAACTCCATTTACTCTTTAAACTGGAAGAGACAATGCACACAACCAACATGTGATGCGACTTATTCTTGTGACCAACAAAAGAAAGAAAAAAAAACCTGCAGTTTGCAGTAACCGTGCAGAGCACTGCTCTCTGTGCAAAAGTGCAGGATGGGATTTTGCATTGTGTTCAATTGCTGGTTAGAGAGCCTCAGTTTCACAATGGCGAGGCTTCGTGCAAGTTAAAAAAAAACAAAAAAAAAAACACAATTCAACTATGATACAGACTCTTGCCCTTGGAAGAAGTCTGTACATCTACAGACTTCTTTCTTCTTCGCAGCATTAAGTGAGAAGCATGACTTTTATTAAGATCAGAGAGACGTGGCTCTCGGGGGGGAAAATGAAGAGCTAGGTGTTACGTCGCAGTCTGCCAATGATGCATTGTCATTCTAATTCAACCGGTGATGTAACTTACAAGAAACGGGAGAAGAGAAATAGTTTTTGTCCTGCAAATTAAAATTCAGTGTATTCGTGGCGGCGCTGTAAAACTCTCGAGTTAATCATTTTTTCCTCGTTTTAAAAAGGGCAGGATGGAATGGAAAGAAATGTAGGCCACGACCCAGACAGGCTAAGGAGTTACATATTGCATTGTTAAGCAGAATTAATTGAAATATTGGCGGACGGGCAGCAGACAGGCAGGAGACCCCCTGAACTACATGGTAATACATGTCTCGGGTATTCCTTTTTTATGAGTCAGCATGTACTTGCAATTTGGTGCGCAAAATTATGTCTGCAATATTGTTTTCACACTAAACCCCCATTTGTGTGGGACTAATATTGCAGGCGGAGGCCGTTAATAAAACACTTGCAGAGTCTTTTCTCCAAATGGATTTTTTCTTATTCCTTCACTGGACTCTTAATTGGCGTTAATTCATTCAGTTTAACATTTCAGAAACTTTATTCTGAAGGGACAGTGCAGGGCAGAACTGATTAGAGCTGTGTGACGGATGAAGCTCAGGAACAGGGCGAGCGTGTGGTGGGCTCACTTCCTGTCTTTGCACTTCTCATAACAGCGGCGGCGGGGGAGAAGATCGAGGGGAGACTCCGTGAGAGGAAGGAGGTAAAAAAAAAAAAAACTAAAAAAAACACAAGAGGTAGAGGCACGAGCACCAGCAGACGAAACACATTTGTGAGAGCAAGAGAGGAGAGTTCATACTGCTTTAAGTATTTTCAATTCATAAAGCAGAGAGGACAAGAGCGGCGAGGACGACGCAGCAGATGGTGTCAAAAGGATGTAAAAAAAGAAAAAAAGAAGTCTGCAGGATTTATGACTCATTCAGAGACTGAAGAAAAAGGTGAACGTCGCAATAACAAAAGTGTTAAGGACAAGGACTCTTTTTGCATAATATCGTAACACAAGAGTACGTTGTTTTAAAAAAAAAAAATTACAGTTTGATGGAGGAAAAAACTAAAAGCACTCTGTGCACTTTCCCAAACATTTAAACCTGAGGCTGCGCTGAAGTCTCTACACCAGGAATATTTGACGGTGAGTGTTTTGCCTTATTTCAAAGACCTCTCTCTCTCTCTGTGTGTGTGTGTGTGTGTCTTCACCCTTCTCTGCATTGTTTTAATACCCTGGAACTTAGAGTGAAATAGGCATGAAACCTTCAGTGAGTTACGAGTGAAAAACTAACTATAACCTACAGGGAACAGAAGTGTTGTTCAGAAGGACATGATCAATTTAACCCCATAAGCCCAAGGTCATTTTTTTAATAAACTGACTTAATTGCATACCTAAACTAAAAAGGGTGTATCTCTGCAACCACAAGGTCTATTTTAATAATTTTACAGTACACTTGTGAGACATTGTTCAGATGTGTTAATACCACTATATATGCTACTGTTTAAGAGTAAATGAAGATGGCACACAGCCCAAATTAGAGATTTCAGGTTCGCCTAAAAAAGAAAGCACTTTCAGGATGATTATCTCCTTGGAATGAAGCATCAGCCTGCCTAGGCCTCGTCGAGTGGTAGCACAACATGTGACCAGTCTCTCTGCAAAGTTTTACTTTGAAAAAGTGAAGCAGAACAAAATTAGAGCATTTTTAGTAAAGGCAGTTTAGACGAGGTCCCCAAAATGGACATTTGGCACCATGGGTGCCATTTGACTTTTCTCATGTAGCAAACAATATATTTCACTTGTATATTACTAATGTTGTTCAATACATCCAAATACAGTTTTTCTTAAAAAAAAAATAATTTTGGATGAAAATTATATATACATATAGGCTACAGATAGGCGTCGTCATTGGTGAAGCATGAGGTCCGATACGCTGATAGTCTGCCCATCTACCTGGTCAGAACGGCCCCTCCCAAAGTTTGCGATGATTTGAAAGAGACACAGGATATCAATTGAAAATAAAACAGTGTGGATTTACCGGGGGGGGGGGGAAATCGTTTTCTACGTTTTATCATCAAAGGTAAGACGGATTGGCTGACCGTAAAGCGATAAAGCTATTTATGTTGCTGGTGTTCCTTTGCTCATAAGCTGCTGATACTTTGGGTTACAGGGATTTGCTTGATATGTGAGGAATCTGTGTGGAAGCGGCTTGCTTTTTGCCGTCTCACTTTGTTTGCTAGCTGCTAGATACGGATCGCCTGGTCCAGAAACCTGCCGTGAGAGTATATTTATGCCGATTTTCGTCTATATACTTACATTACATATACATTCTATATTTGTAATCATTTATGTATTGTCTGAGTTGTGTTTGGTGCATGTACATGGCAATGAAAAATTTTTGTAGCCCTGATTTTTCTGGGGGTTTTTTTTTTATTTTTTTTTTAGGTCTTCTATTTCTGTGTTATTTAGATTATTATCTAAAGTCCCCCAATAGTGATACCCTCGGGCTGATGGGGTTAAGAATATTCAATAACAGGCTCTTGGAGCTCCTCTTTTATGTAGGTATCTTTTATAGCAATAGCTATTCTAATTTCACACAGAGTATGACATGTGTGACCTTTAAACCCACAACCCACGTATTGCTCACCTGTCTGAGTCTGTGGATTACTCAGAAAATACGTAAATGCAAGTTTCACAGCGAGCGCTTTTCTTGTCTTTAATGTCAGCTGTTTAAAAAAAACAATAATCAGCTTGTTCCGTGAACCAACAATTGCTTTTTTTCTTCTTCTTTCTCAGAACCGAATGATCGACAACCCTGACGTGGACACTTCTCAGCCACAATGACCACATTCTCTTCTAACTTCCCCTTCGTTCCCTCAGCCCCGACCAACTCCTCTCTTCCGACCGCTACTTCCCCACTTCCACTTCCCATGTCCCCCTTCTTCTCTGCCACCTCTCTTCACCCCTCCTCCTCCCCGTTCTCCACCTCCTCCCCGAACCAGACCGAGTGTTCGTTTGACGCCGCCGTCCTCCGCCTGCCGCTGGCAGTCGTCTACTCCATGTTCTTCGTCTTCGGCCTGGTGGGTAACCTGTTCGCCCTGTGGGTCTTCGTGTTCCTCCATTCAAGCCGCAACTCTGTGCGGGTGTTCCTCATCAACTGTGCCGTGGCGGATCTGGTCTTCCTGGCGTGTCTGCCCTTCAGGGTCTACTACCACCTCAAAGGGAACCAGTGGGTTCTGGGACCGGTGGCCTGCAGCTTGGTGGGGAACCTGTTCTATATGAACATGTACATCAGTATTGCTCTACTGGGCTTCATCAGCCTGGATCGATACATGAGGTTGAAGGGGAAAGGCAGAACGCGGAGATGCGTGAGGCTGACGCTGTGGGGCCACAGCCTGCCGTGGAGCTGGGTGGCATGCGCGGTGCTGTGGGTTCTGTCGCTGGCGGCGCTGCTGCCCATGATCGCCACAGCGGAGGACCGAGAACACCGGGAGAAATGTTTCCAGTACAAGCCGCGCACCAGCAAAGCCAAAGGGAAAGCCTTCTTCAACGCGGTGCTGGTGCTGCTGTTCTGGTTCGTCTTCGTCATGCTGGTGGTCTCCTATGCGAAGATCGCGTCCCGGCTGCTGAGGGTGTCCCGGGAAAAGCCGGACCTTCCCAACGCGCACCGGTACAAACGAACCGCCAAGAAGTCCTTCTTCGTCCTCTTCCTCTTCACCGTCTGCTTCGGGCCCTACCACGCCTTCCGCCCCGTCTACATCCTGTCCCAGCTCAGCGAAGCGGGATCTTGCAACTACATGCAACTGGTGGACCGCACCAACGAGGTGATGCTGCTGTTCTCCGCCTTCAACAGCTGTTTGGATCCCGTCATGTACTTCCTGTTGTCCGGCTCGGTGCGCAAAGCCGCCCTCCGAGCACTTGGGCACCGACTCGTCTTCCTGAACTACGCGACGTCAAACAGCTCGACGACGGAGTCCAGGCGACCGTCTACGGCGACGGCTTTCCTCAACTCTAGACTCAACACCCCCTCGGCCACGCCCAGGACAAGCATCTGCGTCGTCAACTCCACCCTCCACTGCACAGGGCTGACCGCGCTCCCTCCGACCGGCCCACAGTGATCCCAAGTACCGATGACACACCTGAACACTGGCGGAATAAACATGCAACAAAAAAGGTGGACGGGTTTGGCTAATTCTGTCCAGCATTGCTACACTTACCTCCTCCTTCTGTTAAACAAATTAATATGTCGTTCTTACTACCGAGCTATTCTTACCGCGTCGGCTTCTGAACACCTGTGTTGTGTGGGAATCGTTGTTTAAACTCTAGTGGTTTAATGCCTGAGTGACAGATTGAAGATAACGGCTGCGTCTGAGGAGATGCACTTCAGTGACAGCAGCTTTTTCTAAGAATGCTGTGTGTGTGTGTGTGTGTGTGTGTGATATCTTCCCTGAAACAACATGTATTTTGAATAAAACGAGTGGTTTTGATCCGTCAAATGTATTCATTCATTTCACTGAAAACTAAACTCTTTCTGCATTGTTCCGACGGAGTTAAAAACCAACCACCTGGCACTCCCAAAGTTAAAACGAGCCCGGCAGTAATGTGCCGTTTCACCCAGGTTTGACCCGCCAGCACACACAGCGCACTGAAAACAAGGCTGCTGATCAAGCGTCGGGAGAGAGACCTCACCTTCACGTCGCGATGAATCACATTGTTGTCGTGGCAGTACCGAAGAGCCTCCAGAATCTGCCTCATGTAGTGACTTGATGCGCAGGAAGCAGAAACAGACAGTTTAGGGCATCCACAAATTGTCGTTTATTTCAGGCTTGATTCATATTTAATATGCTCCTGCCCACAGTCCCCAGACTGCGCGTCCTACCTGGCCACCGCTTCGCTGTACACAAACCCGGCATCGGCTCTCTTCACAATTTCGAAGCACAGGTCTGCTCCATCCATACTGGGAAGAGTGGGAGAAAGAGAGAGAAATTAGAGTTTCTACCAATTATAGATAAGAGTTTACTCAAGAGCACCTCTTAGAATAGTGTGAAAAAAAAGGGGCATGAATCTACATCCGTCAGGGAGCCATTTTATGACCCGCTGTCACTGGCTTGAACACAGAGGCACTATATCTTCATTATCGCCGCGTTTCAGCCTGCGACAATCCCCGAGGCCGCTTTCAGGAGGATATGAGATACAGATTCAAGACATAAAACCCACACAGAGGAAACCATTAACCAGGCAAGTTGATTAAGAAAATTATATCTCCAACAAATGCCTGGAAGGAGAAGCAGAGGAGAGCTGATTCTCTAATGTCTACTGTGGATTTATAGAAATCTGACGCAAGGCTGCAATTTAAATCAATCTGTCAAGATTCGGTATGATTTTATTGCTACCTGCCATAAAACAGGTTTTTTTATCATTTCATCACTTATAATTTATAATAAAACTGATAAGGTTTCAATCTCAGACTGAAAAATACCACTACAGTTACAAATAATAGAGAGCTGGGGGCGAAAAGGGTATTATTAATTAATAATTCATATTTTGTGGGAATTTTTTTTGCATGATCTCCTTGCGACAAAACATTAAATTAGTACTTGCTATTCTAATCATGCAAAGATCTTCACACACACACACACACACACACACGCCTATAACCAAAAAAATGAGGCGGCTGGTGGCATTAAGGTGTGAAATTACAAAACTCAACCATCTGCAAACTGCTGGTTAAATTTAGTCTGTGGCGGTGAGCATGGTCTACTTAATCAGAAACTGTGTGGCAGGCGGACTGATCAGCAGCTACTGGTGGAGGAAGAAGAAAAAGCCGTTTCCTGTTTGAGAACAAAAGTCTAGATATGATATCAAAGAGCTAAAAAAAAGGTGCGATGTGCACATGTCCGGTGAAACGATGCGGCCGACAGACTTACAACTCAAAGACCATGTAGAGCATGCCATCGGAGCTGTAGGTCTCCAGCAGCTCCACGATGTGGGGGTGTTTCAGCATGTGGCAGATACTGGCCTCCCGCTTCAGATCTGGCAGAGAGAAATTAAGGACGATGAGACAGTGTTCAGGTCCAACAATTATCTAGAAAAAGATTTAAGTCATAAAAAACAGCCTCAAAAGTCGTAGGCGACATTTAATGACATCGGTAAAAATGTCTTTCAATCGAGAGCCTGAAGAATCCAACAAAGAAACGTACTGTAAAATCATGATTTCTCTGGAGATGAAACATTCTCGCCGAGTCATCTTCTGAATTTGTCAGAGGTCACATTTCACAGTGAACTTCCTCTACCGACTCATTCGAGGACTTTATGTTCCTCGCAGCATCAACAGCTCCAGTGTTGAATGTCTGAAACTCCTCGTAGGAAGATTTGACATTTTCTATTTCGCGCTACTAAATGTCAGCACTGAGGAACCAATACGGCTTTGTGCCATCCCACCCAAAAAACTAATAATATGTATAGATATTAGATGATTGTTCAGAGTGGTTGAATCAAAATAGCATCTGCATTTTAAATTAGTACCTTTGTTGAAAGGTGGAAAGGGCACCAAGCAAATTTAAACTAGACAGCATTTAGAAAACATCAGATCTTTCTCATCCTTTGGGTGAGAAAATTGTTCATTTGAGGAAAAGAAAGACTCCTCTGCAGCTCATTTGTGGTCGGTTGGTGCCTCGCTAGACCCTTTCCCGTCCCTAGAGGACGAGCTAAGGAGAGGAAACGCAGAGAGGAAATGCCCAGCAGGCCCTCCTCCTCCTCCCTCGACAGACCTGCCATGACTCAACTCCGCCACCAGAGGGCGGTGCATTTCACTTCCACACACCTTGGACATCCATTCTGTGGAGACGGCAGAGAGGTGAGCATTCACATGCTGCTGGAGCGATGTGGGTTCGCTTTAAAAAAAAAAAAAAAAAAAAAAAAAAAATCGCACATCTGGCTCGCGCTCATTAGCGCCACCCCCTCTCATTATCATGTCAGATCTCACTGCAAATACGATTACGGCGGTAGCAATCCTCTCCCTCTCTTCGCTTTATGAAAATAGAAACGACAACTGGAGAGACAAGTGCTAAAACATTTAACTGCGAGTGCAGAGGAAGGCTGACAGACATAATGTGGTGTTGTTGAGTTCCTCACTCCATAAAAACCTAATTTACACACTCCACTCCCCATCTGCGAGTCTAGTTTGCGTGTGTGTGTGTGTCCATTGTGTCGTGACAGACCAGTATCATTATGCAACGCGGGGAAATGACACTGTGTCCCCAACTACAGAGCCCCCATTCTACTGTTCCTTTCCTTTCATCATCTCCCTCTGCTCTTTTACGCTCGTCTTCGGGCCCGTCTCATTGGAGTGTCCATTCTTGAGCGCAACAATGCTGCCCAGTGTCCGCCACGGCAACGAGGAAAGCACTCCAACAGAGCGAGGGAGCCAGAGAGGCCTGGAAGCATCTGAATGAAAGCAAGGCCAGCCACTGGGCCTTTTCCAAATCAATTCTTGCACGGCTAGACTACACGACGTGGGGTTGAATTATTTGCATCTTGATGTGGGACCCAAAAATGTAAAAATAAGTCAAAAAAGATTCGGCCATGCACTGGTGTTTTTGGTTCGTCTAGGGATGATACCGATGAATTTCATTTCTAATATGTACTAACAATACACAAACTAATAATACTGCAAATTGCACTAATGTAATGTTCAAAACCCAGGAAGCTCTAAAGCCGACTAGTTCACTCTTTATTAAATCCTACAAATCTCTCCCTCGTTTATGTGTTCAATACTCCCAAACTCTTAATTACTCCATTAATCATTTTCTCGTCCACCTCCCCCACACACAGTGTAATATTAATACATAAATGTGAATGCGTGTTAGCTTGTAGCAGCTCTGCCTCTTTTTCCTTTTCACTCACATTTATGCTGACGCAGCTTCTCTCAGGTCCCAGGAAACCACTCTCCAGCTCTGGCTGCACTCCAGTTCCCCACCTTTCCACATCGAGTGTCCACTTATTTCCTCATCTGTGACTTTTCTTTTTTATTTATATTTGAAATGAGGGTGTCAAAAAGGTATTTTCCTCTTTCAGGTTTTCCCTTTAATTTAGATGCACGTAAATATTAATTCAGTATTTAGGACAGTCGAGTGACGCATGTTCCAGCCTCTTCTGTTTTTACAGTCTCCCTTACTGGCCATGAGAAATTCAGGGAGAATACATAATGCATAATAATCTCTAGTGCTTCTGCTAACAACAACTCCTCTCGCACTGATGAGTGTTAAAGACGGAATATTTGTAGAGCTGAAGCGATTCGTCAATTAAACAATTAGCTGGTCGTCAATTATTCAAGTTTTTGCAGAAAGAAAAAAAAAATGATTGCAACTAAACAAGATTTGCTGCTTTAATTTATTGTTATAAATGCAATCTTTTTTTATTTTTTTTGCACAAAACAAGCAACTTAATATTTTATAGAAGTCATGAATAATCCAAATAATAAAATCGACAGATTTTTTTCCTCATGGAAATCATAGGTTGCCCTCGACACTTGTTATGAGAGGTAAACAATGTCAGAAATTGCATTTAATAGTCCATAAATGAGCCTCATTAACGTTGCGTATTCCACACAGCCTCACCTTAACGGATGGCAGCTCGTTATGCCTCATCTGTTGACTTTATTATTACATAAATGAATTGTTCTCTATCGAGTAAGTCAGAACAATACTCATTACAAAAAGCCTGTGCGACCTTTCAATTGATATGAAGCAAAACATGCATTGTTCTCATTCCATGTCAGGAATGCCTCTATAACAATCATAAGCAATAACTAGTATCTATTCGAAGACCTGTACATCCTGCTGGACAGGTAAACTGTATTTGCTAGATTTACATTATTAAGTGAATACACATACTTAGAGGAGTGTAAACCTCCACATCTACGGTTTCTCCCTTGGGTCATTTCCTTGTCTTGCTGCTATTGGCTACAATGCTAATCTCTGACTGGGGCAGCACAGATGGCACATCGTGAACGCCAACATGAGCCCCAACACACACACAGTGTCTTCATCTCTTTTTTTTAAGACAAACACACACGCACCTCACTCAGCATGACAGAGCACACAACCACATGGTGAGACGTGGCGCGCTTCAGTATCTTTCTCTCACACACACACACACACACACACACACACACACACAGGCCAACGAATGCAATTCAAGCATATTATTCATATGGGTGCAGTGTGTGTGTGTGTGTGTCATTATGCCTCATTTATTTGCATGTGAGAATGCCATTATACACTCGCCGTGCCATCTGATCCAAACAGTAACGCACAGCAAAATTCGGTACCACTTTTCGAAGATGAACGTTTAGGTCAGTCTCTGTGATTGGCGGCCATCGCCTCCCGTCCCGATTGTTGCCCGGCAACAAAACGCCCTCAGATTTAAATTGCAGCCGCGGCTGCGTTCCTCACCTTCCGTGCTGAGGCCGGGGCTGGAGGTGAAGCTGGCCACGTCGACGATCTTTACGGCGAACTGCTGGCCCGTGTCCCTGTTGATGCAGCGCCTCACCACGCTGAAGGGACCCCTGCAACACAGACAAGCCGGGTTAGCGACGGGCACGAACAAAAACACAACACACCTCTGTGCATACAGGATTTCTTGGATTCGAACCACATTAATAAATTCAGTTAGCACTTTGCAGAAACACATACATACAAAACGCACACACACCAGCTGAATGCAACGGGCCGACGCAGCGCCATTTCTGAAAATATATTCTGGATTTACAGCGGGTGGTTAGCTAGGCATGGTGGTCGTGCCAATGGGAAT
The DNA here is from genome assembly GCF_910589615.1 of Taurulus bubalis. Classification (NCBI taxonomy): domain Eukaryota; kingdom Metazoa; phylum Chordata; class Actinopteri; order Perciformes; family Cottidae; genus Taurulus; species Taurulus bubalis. Next base: position 9,255,835 of record NC_136609.1, read on the forward strand.
TATAGAGCAGTGGTGTGCAGCGCAGCTGTAAAAGCTAAAATAAAAGCTTTATTATTATAGAGACCTGAGCAAGGGAGACCTACCCAACTGGGGTTATTTCTGGGTGAATGGGGTGGCAGATATTGTGAGGTTGCGTCTCTTGTTCTTGACGCAATGGGGCTGACAGGACAGGAAAACATGCGTTCTAGTTTCCACATGTGTCCAAACGGATTCTCCAGATTTGGAATTAAAAAAGAGATACCACCGCTCATGTTTGGTGTTGCAGATTTGAGATTTCTATGAGGATTCTGTGTGTGTGTGTGTAGCTCTGTAGCACAGGAACACTTAGATGGACGTTTCTTTTAATGAGACATTTCCCAGAGAAGAACACTTATTTGGTGTAATCACAGAAAACTAAACGTTTTACCGCATTATGCGATACTTTCTGAAAACACAACAAACAACACATCGTGGTAGATTACCTCTTTATTGATGTTTAAGTTGGATCCCTGCTCTTATTAAATACTTTGCTTGCCCATTAAAGTGTTACTATGATGAATGACTTATAAGACTTTTCTTTAGCACAAACTATGGCAAAGTGCCAGAAAGGCCTTTTCAATTTCTGTGGATAGGAGCTTGATAAAACTACTGATATCTGTTGGGTAAGGTCAACCAGCAGAGGGCAACACCAATAGTATCAATTATTAGTTATGGTGTGCTCTTAATGTGCATTTCATTTATAATTATTTTTGGGTGGGCCATTTAAAAATAGATGTACGACATCCAAACGTTTGCACAAACCTGGACCTTCTACAGACCTTCCATGAGTATTTGCACACAATCCAAGCCACACTGAGTGTTTCTCCTCACATAAACACACAAGTCCAGTCCATGCAAAAACTATAAGACCCTGTAGTTAATTAGCCTCACGGGTGCATATGATAATTGTTTTGCATAATGCCCAAGCACCAGTAACGGGCACTGAAAGCAGAGACATTTGCACATGTTGTGTCTCCTAGCACACAGAATCAGAATCACACACACACACACACACACACACACACACACACATCTCTACATCTCTCATAGGCGGAACCAAATGCTACTGGAGACACATAAACAGATCAAACACACACAAAAAAGAGACACTTTTTGCTAAAGCAAAGTGGCGGCCATTAAAAGTTGGCGTCACTAAATTAGCAAATGAACTTCTGCGACAACGTCCGTGTCAAACAAAACAGTAAAAGCTATTTGGTTTCAGTGTGTTGGGAGTGTGGGGGCTGCAGCCGATTTGCTCTCGCGTTTGTCTTTCACATCTGCTGTAATGATTAACCCATCCAAACAAACGCAGACAGCATGTGCACAGCCTGGGCCAAGACGGCCGTAAAACACAACATTCTACCCTCCGGAGTTCACACGAATCCCGCAAATTATCTGACAGCCCCACTGACCTCCCCTTCCCCCCGGGTAGATGTGCCGTAGCAGCTGGGTTTCCCATCAAAAGAGGGCATTAGATGTGTGGGAAGCTTCTTGGGTGCATGTTGAAGCTTCTGACGAATAGTCTGTCTCGGATCCTATTAAAAAGTGCTGTGCAGGGTCAAGAAACTCACAAATAAAATCCACGACTGTCCACTATGTCATAAGAAAGTCTTTGCTATTCATTTGCAGATATAAATCATTTATTACATTATGTGTATATACTAAGATGGAGCGTCTCAGATCTGTGTTTGACTGGTGGAGTTAAGTCAGAGTCTGCAACCACAGGGATACAACGATGCAGTGACGGTTAGGCCGTTTTGGCACTGATCTAATGTGTGTCAATAAAACTCATTACCGCCATTAAGCAATGAGGTGGGGTTGGGTGAACCTGCCAGATTTTATGCATCAACCCCATTTGTAATCTTGGCTGTCATTTCAAGGGAGCTACATGGAGAATCAATTCCCCCGAACGGGGTCGTTTTCTCCAACAGTTGTGCGTCGCGTTGTGGGGGGTGGGGGGCGCTGTTTAATTAAATAAATTAGAATGCAATTCATCTCATCATCTGCAATACAATTTTTCTTTAAAAGACCATTTGCCATGTACAGTAGGTATTAGAAAAAGGTATTATAAGCAAGCAAGCGTAAGAGGGCGAGCGTGAGGAAGCAGAGGCCGCCTGCCGTACTGACATCACCACAGCTGTGCCGAGTGGGCTCATACAAAACGCCCACACATGGCTCACATCCGACAGCGCCAGTCATCAAACATTAGCCCAAAGTGGCAATCTTTACAGAGTGCTCCGAGGCTCATTTCAAGTCTCGGCTCTATGTAAATCAAAGACTGGATATTAGGTGCATTTTTTAACATGCAATGCTGGCCAAAAGCCAAATTTCCTCTCAGGTCTTTGTGCGTTTTCTCGCTCTCTCTCAAACAGGGACAGGACACATCTGTAGCTGCAGACTCCACATCACCAGTCCTTCTCTCCTGAGAGCAACCATCTTTGCTTAAAGCAGCACTTTGCTCTTTAGCTGAGGCCAGCAGCTAGCATAATTCACTTGGTTCTGTTCTGAAATATATATTTTTGTTGGGAGAGTTTCTCAGGTCGGCAAACTATTGGTGCCGTTCCCCGTCTTCATCCAAAGCCAAGTGAAGTGCATCTTATCTGCTCCGCCACGTTGCACATCACATACGTACGGTGACGAGCCCACAGCGGTCATTTCCTCCACACTGTCAGTCATTTTTAACATTGACTGAAAATCTATTGCAGTCAGCAAAAATAACATGCATTATAGCTATCATCAACAGCAATGGGAACAGAAATGGGATTCCACCAATTCATGGCCACTGAAGTAAATAATAAAAAATTGGCACTTTCAAAATAGCAGAGTTAGTGGTGATGACCATGGACAAACAATCGCCTGTTCCTAAATTCGAACTGAGGCACGTGCTTTTAAAAAAAGGGGGGAAACAACTTGGAAAGGGATTCTCAGATAAGTGCCGTTTGCCCTGCTGCCCAAAATGAGCCCAAGTGCCAAGCTGTTAATTTCAAGTTAAACAAAGTTCAGTGGTGTTCGACGGTACCACTGAATGTCTGAGCAGCAACAATAATCCAGAGTGCTTACTTATGCAAATTAGAGACCCCTTTGAATATTAGTAGTGGGAATTAGTATTCCGGTTGCAAATTGAAATTTAGAGCAGAGATGCCCTGAGGAGGTTCTAAAGCTTTGGCAGAAAACCCTTTCCTTTACATAAATAAACCAGAAAAGGGATCCAGGTTTTGTTTGAACCACCATTTAGACTCTCTGGCCTTGTAGTCTGAGAGAAAGATTCAATTTTACACCATCCATTCACAACTATTGATCTGCCGTGTATGGCTCACAGGCCCGTAGGCTGCACATGGAAAGGAAAGTGCAAGAGAGTGTTTTAGTAAACAATTAAAGAATGCCATACTACATCGGCGAGGCAGTCCACACAGCTGGCACAGGCATCACAAACATATCAAAGTCAACCTGAAAATAATCTACATTTCATATTTTTACGACACAAACTGTACAGAGGGAGATGTCACAAACTGACATCTCCCTCTGTACAACAGATGGGATGATGACACATTCAATAATGTGATACTTGTATTGATCCCGGCAGGGATTCGGTGTCAATAGATGCTTGCCGAGCCGGAAGCTTGAACCCTGAGTTTCCTCGCGTAGTCACGAGAAAACCCGATACATTGTGCTTGTTAAACTAGCTTGAAGCGACTAAAACATCCGATAAGTGATACCTAGGATGTTACTTTACGTAAAAAAGGTGAGAGATAAACTGCAGCAGCTGCTACTCGTGGCTTAACAACTTGGCTTTCTTGCAGCAAAGCATTGTGTGGAAGATTAGATTTGCACGCTAAAGGTTGCATCTTTGCTGGGGGAAACTTTCATTACACCACCAAAAAGCTATCAAACAACGAACGAAGATTTCAAATGGAAAAGTGTCGTCCAAGCAATTTCATTATCCAAATCAGACGAAGCCAGAAGGCTGATAACTTCATTGGTTTAGAGTGAGTCGCACATCCCAATATCCTCGGCTCTAATGAGCACCCCAGGGCTGAAATAAAGAGCACTGTGACTCCAATAGTGCTTCTCAACAACCCAAGTCCTATTCAGGGGGAATCATTATAGACAGAAATGGATTAAATTGCTTCAGCGCTTTGCCAACGCACCAACTATAGCTGAAATCCTCAAAACAGGCCTGTGGTTGGTGCATTATGTTCCCATCACGTCATTATCACATATTTACTCTGTGAACTACGAAACGCTGAACATATAATGAGCGCGGCCCACGCCCGTCCTATTGCTCGTGTCATCTTTCACCGGAGTTAATCCAGTTAGAAGTTGAATTGACACCTGACCCGTTTGATCTCCCTCTGTTGAAATAAGTCCAGTATGACCACAGGGGAGCTGAATGAACATTTACATGCATGAGCTGTAAAATCAGCCGGTCCCTGTGAGTCTCTATAGCCATGCTACACAGACATATGCAGCTCTGGCTGTTGCCATGCAACTATGAGCCCTGATGAATCAGGGGTCCGACTTGCTAAAAGTTAAATTTTTTGGGGGGGACTTTTTGTTCTTTGGCTCTCAGTTCTGAAACCTTGCTCGGCTCTCAGCGCTGCCTGCGATGCAAAAAAAACGTCTTTTCTGTCGAAAATAATGAGAAGAGGATAGCAGCACTGGGAGGAAAGGATCCCACTGGACAAGGAGCCCACGTTGGTACTCTGATACTCGATTGAGCGTTCACACGGCACAATCTACACTCTTTATAGTTCTAGACTAGCAGCAAATCAAGAAGACGCCATCAGGGGATTAAGATCAAAACAGAAAATGTCAACATTGCTTGACGCAAAAAAAAAAAGCTCAGACAGAAATTACTAACCGTCGTTCGGTAGAAACCACCCTAAACATGGCTCCCTTTGCAATCAGAGTTCAGAAGGAGACAATTACTGAGCAGCGATGGCGTCCCCAATGCTCTCAATCCCACCCGGCCGCTCCTCTCCGCCACAAGCCGATCAGGGACAATTAGAGACAACTTCTTTGAGCAACAATAGGAGGAGGGACGGACGGGATAATAGGGCTTATGTACAACTTTGAAAGGAGCCGAGGTCAAAGGTTAGCAAGAGACACGTGAGAATACAACAGCACCGAGAACATCCAATAATGTGGGGACAAATCCCCATGACAACTCTTACATTATAGGTCAGGAGGTGAAGGACTAACTAGTTGCTACAAACTTAAGGGGATTACCGTATTTTACCCACCGTCGGTCTAAATTTCTGCTTTTCAAATAAGTGTTGCCTGTGATCAGATTCCGCTGATGAAATGTTAATCTCAATGCCAAATATTTTATATATATATATTTTTTTTAATCACCTTCAAAAATATCTAATGTTGGCTCGATATTTCTGAGCCAATAGTCTAGGATTCAGTCAAAACATTTTCATTGACGGTGGATGAACAGAAAAAGAAAAGAAAAAAGACTGAATTATGAAGGCCTGGAGGACGTCTTCATCGACACTATATTCTCAATCCATCGTCCTGCTGTCAATCCATATTATTCTTGTTATTCCATTCTAAGCCTAAATGGCCTGGCTGCTGCTACAAAATGTACACGCAGAAATGGTCTCTAACCAGAAAGGCAACATGGAACCGGCTCTTTAATGGAGGTTTCATGTGGCTACAAAGCATTTCCATTTCAAATGTTAATTAATTAACATCCCTCAGGTTTCAGCCGTGTTGTCCACTACCGACAGCAGTGCTACCAGTACAACATGTGGTTAAAAACAAAGTGGGAGATGGCAGAGTGCTGCAGTCAATTCCTGCTGGCATTATTTATATCCTTAGCCTCAGGGCCATCCCATTCCCAACTCCACTTGTCTCCATTGATCTGCCTCAGCCTCCCATCTCAGGGCTGAGGAAAAATGACCCCCCCCCCCTTCTCTTTTTCCTGCAACACATCCCAAGACACCAGGACTCAACACACTTGAACCATCAACTGCAGTTTCACAAAAGAACTGGCAGGATAAGAGGGATGTTCTGGTGTTTTCGGTGACATAATTGTGGCATGTGTCTTCTATGCTGAAGCTGTTCGCTCATGTGCAACTCTTTTACTGACCCGTCTGGACTATGGGACCCATACACCAACTGCTCAAACGCTCAATAAGTATTAGCAAACACTGCATTTCTTAGTGTTTGTTTACATCTGCAGGGAACACCAAACTCACGAGGTTACTACATTTTTACTATGAAACGCAGCCTGGTCGTATCAACCAGGATATACAGCTTTGCCAATGCTTGCAGAAAATACATTATATAGAAGCTGGCCTCTATAGCACACCTTTAGAGAACGCTGCTCATCCGATAGCTGAGGTTGGATAAAGCAAACTGTCAAAAGAATATAAATATTGTATGATCCAGGACTCTGGTCCAGCCAAGTAAACATATTTTCATCCATCATTCTCTGCGGCCTGTGGATTCAGCTTTTCCTGTAGTTACCGCCTTAGTTGATTTGTATTGACAAAATTAAACCGTGCAAACTTGAAGATGGTTTGCACCATTTCCCCACCGACTCTCCCCAGTGGCTCCACGTACCGGGTAATGAGGTACTGGCACTCCACGGCAGTGGTCCTGGAACAACCATCAATTCGTAACCAAGACCACATGAAGTCCCATGATATAGAACAGGGCCTGAGGACCCGGAGAGAGTGTGCCTTTTTCCCTAGACATAACTTACTGGGGGTGGGAGAGTGGGGGACTTACTGGTATCCCAGGACTGTGATGGGCCCCATCAGCCTTCCAGCAGGAGTTGAGGAGCCAACCCTGACCAGACATTATGTAACATGTACTGTACTGTGTCCAATTTGGAATATTTACGATGCCTTGAACCTTCGCCTCTCGTGGTTTAAACCGGCTTCGGTTGGTCTCCTGGTTTCTATGAAAACATCACTACCTCACTGGCATAAAAAAAAAAAGTTCTGCCTCCTCTGACTGACACATTTTAGGAGTGTGCATATGCAGGTTTGGCTGCCGCCACACAGGAGGATAGGGAGGAGGAAAACCCTGCAGACATTTTAGATGTGCAGCCAGATGATTATTCCACATGTCCCATGTCTCAGACCCTGTCCTGCCATGTCAGCTAGGAAGGAGGGCAATGTCTTCACCAAAAGTAAATAAACAGCATCATTGTAGACACACAGAGAGAACTTGGGGAGTTTTTCCAACTGTAGGGTATGCCTAAAATAAGGTGGAAGAACACCAAGGCCTGTGCCACTCCACCTGCAGGCAAAGAAGTTAATGCACGAGACACATTCCTACAAAACAGTCACTTTCCTGCACGGGGGTCGTGATGGCAGGCCCAGTCTGCAACTCCTAATATAAATGAGGTAATTGTGAGCTTGCTATTGAACCAAAAGTCACAAGAAGAAAAAAAACCTGCAGGCCAGCCAGCAGTGTATACAACAGAGAACATTGGATAAAATCGGAGACAGGTGAACAATGGCAGTGATTAGTGGCGGTACTTACTTGCCAATCACCTCGCAAAGCTCGTAGACATCCTCGAACAGCACGTCGTCGTCCGCCATGGTCATTCAGGTAGACGAGGATGCTCTCCTCGAGATATATCCCACCCACACGGAAATTTTGGATTTTCCCCCCTCGTTAGGGTTCCTATCGTGCCAGATAGCACCGACTCCTTGTTATTTAAACCCCTTCACCACTACAACCACACAGCAAAAATGTCAGTGACGAGGAAAAAAAATCCCGTGGCCGCTAAAAGAGTCAAAGTTAGCCGGTTTAGCCACATTAGCTGGCGTCCGAGGCTGTCGCTCCGCGGCCCCACCTTCTCTCTCTCCCCTCCCGGTTTAGCCAGCGAGCTAGCTAGATAGGAACCACGGAGCGGACCCCGGGGTGTGGAGATTTCCTCGCTCGTTCGCAGCAAAGCACCCCTCGTCGCATGCCGCGGGCTTGTATCTCACCGCCGGACACAGGGCTCCCCCCACCGCCCCGCAGTAGCATCCGCAGGAGGCTGTCTCCGCGCGCCGACCGAGGTGCTCCCTTTCGCCGCAAGCTAACGGAGCGCGCTCGATAACCCGGTTGGCTCGCGAGCTATAGCCGTCGATGGAATAACCGGTCGGCTCGCGCCCGTTAGTGCGCCCGTGCACACCCTCGTATCGCAGACGGCTTATCCCCCACCGCCAACGTAACGGGTCCCGGCTGCAATTTACGCTTCAGCTTCCCGAGCCCAAGCGGAAGACCCTCCCGTGCATGTCGACGACTACTCTGCGCGGACGCACACACACAAACACCGTCCGCGCGTGTGAATATTAAGATGATATCGTATTCCAACGCGGCCGACCCCGTCGCTCCGGGTCCCCTTACGCTGGCTCGGATGCTGGCTGGCTTTGACTGGCTGCTGCTCCTCCCGACTTCCAGAAGCGCCAGGCTCCTCCCTCTGTCGTCCGAGAAACTGGTCCGGACAGAGCCGAAATGGTCCGGGTGGAGCGGGGCCCAGACCAGACTCGTGCTGTAGCGTCGCTGGAGCCAAGATGGCGTACAGTGGGGGTTCCGATTTAGGTGCAGTTTCCTAATCCCCATCCAACGGTTGCATCCAGTGCATCCCGCGCAAGCGTCGAGCGTCCAGGCCCCATCACCTTACGTCAGCCTTTCCCCGTCTGATGCAGTTGGTCCCCGTGTTGTCTCCTCTGACTGTACAACGTATTTCCCACACATTGACTGTCAGCTGCACGGTAAAAACCGATGCATTTCTCCACATGGGCGGGGGGGAGATTGCATATTCCCAAGGGGCCATGTCTGCAAAACGAGGGTCAGTTTTACACTCAATATTTCCTCATTTGAAAACAGCAATGAGATATAGTGACACAGCTGATTCAGGTATCATGATCTTCAGACTCTACCCACTAAATGATGTGATGGCCAGACAATGATAAGCCTCTACTCTTGGGAAATGTGAAAACCTTTTTGGCAAAAACCCCCCCCGGAGAACCGCGTAAAAGGCGATTAGTGCGTAATCGTGCGAGGATTAAGTCGATTTACTGAGTTTCACGTAATCTTTCTTGCAGGTGCGGGCGCAGGTGCAGGGACGCAGGTGGAATTACATCAGGTGTGGGAAGACCGGCCCTGAGATGTGTCGGTAATGCCCCCTGGAGGTGATGAAAGGAAGCGCACACCTCCCACTGCTCCATTTTGGACATCCTCTCATGAACTGCCGTGCGTTCTTCAGCATGACATGAGAAGAAAACTACTGAAAGAAATCAATGGGCGAACTACCACTTCCTAATAAACAAATGGTGTAACTTGATCCATTTTACCCTCTCTGTCATAAATATTATTACTAGAATATGTTCATGTGTGTTGAATAATCTGCATGCAAAGCTCCACATAATTCAGATGTTCACCTAATTACAAACAATACTTATTAAATAGTATTCCGTTTTCATGTAAGACCGTGGCCATTTCCACTACCAACACAAAAGATAATTTGTAATTAGGAGTGGTTGAAGTTTAAATGTTACGATTAAATAGTAATGTCATGTAGATGTGGTAACCATTTAAATATATATATGAAGATATATGTCGGTATATGTATATACCTGGCAAACGTTCAAACCATGGAAATAGAATCTAATCTATTAAAAATCAAGACGATAGCAAACTGCCAATTTAATAAACTAAAATCAAACACTGAGAAAAAGTCAGCCAAGCCTTTCCCCAGGGCCTTCAGAAGCAGAAAGGTGAATTTATCCATGCAGACTGGAATAAACAAACACATCTGGTGCCACTAGAGCGCGCTGTGCTCTTGTGGCACACCGTTTCCGCTCACACGTCATCTGCAAGCCTCACCCTCATTGGTCGAAGCTACCGACAACCCGATTGGCTGTCGATGTGGTCATCTTACTGTATGCATGGCAGTGTGTGTGCTATTGAGCAGCCCTTCATTCAATACACAGATGCTTGCAAAAAACAAAATATATTTAAAAAAACAAACAAATACTAGCACATAAACACAGGCTCTGACGAAATTTAGAGTAAGGGCAAATGTAAGATTATAATAAATGTGGAGGAAAGTGAATGCCCAAACTGGGAGCAAGAAAAGACAAATGGGGAAGCACCATACATGGGGAGGGGGAGAAAGGGCACAGTTTCCATGGTAACAGGGAGGGGAATAGTTGTGGTGGTTGCATGTGAAACTGGCAGCCAGTGAAACATGCGCACGCACACACACACACCAATACAAACACACATGTATTTGTGTCACTTAAGAAGATGTTGCATTGACTTACATTCATTCCAAGGAGACCTTTTGATTTCTTGTGTTGCTGTGGAACATTTCAAGCTGTGCACTACTGTATAATATCAGGATGTTACTGTACATTTAATTCACTCTTTCCCTGCTCTCTGATGTTATTTGAAGGAGGTGACAACTACCAACATCACAAGAAGACACAGATCAAACGGAGGGGCAGTTCATTGCAGATGAATGAGATATGTTCTTCTCAATTTGTGCACATTTACAGCCACAAAAAAAGGAAGAAAAAGAAGGTGTGGATTGGCACTTACTCGGGAACGTGTGTAATGCTTAGACTCATCTGAAACACTGATGGGTTTTTGTATTACAACCATTTAAAATCCTCTCGTTAACCATATGTATTTCGATTCTTAACTTTACTAGATCACTGTTACACTTTAATGTACTGACTGTGTACAAGGTTGATCAGTTTCACACCCAAAAAGGTAAGATGCAAGGTTAATGAGGTATGAAATGCAGCAGAGCAAATAGGATTTGATTTCTTGAATAATGTCGAGTTGTGTGGTGTTTCTCCGTTACAATAATAATAATAATGTCATAATTTTTGCATAATTTCAGTTAGCCCTTTCCGTGATTACTTTCACTCGCGCCTTTTCTATTTTATTTATTTATATATTACTTAATCAATTTAAAAGTAAAATTACATGTATTGTAAAAAAATATGTTTGTAAAAAAAAAAAAAAAAACTCCCACTTCCTGTTTGGTTTGACGTGATTGGCTGATTCTAACCGCGCAGGCTCCTGGGTAAGCGCGATGTTTAAACTGGTTTCCGGTTGCTTCGGCCGAGTACGCGAGACATGGAGCGACATAACAACAGGTAGAACTCTTTATCTTATCGCGTACTTAAAACACTATTTTAAAATGGGTTTTCCGTCGCAAAAACAACAATAACAGCATACTTTTGTCAACAGCGTGTTCGCTTAACAGCATTTCTAGCATCGATGCTAACCGTTCTCGCCCGTCTGAGGAGAGCATCAAGCCAAATATCAATCCGAAACCGAGTTAATTTTGCCTTTGTTTTCACGAAAAGTACCAATCTGTTTCGATGATTTAAAAACGCCGTTTTATGAATCGTTTGCTTCCACTCTTCAATTCGGCAAACATCCCTGTGCCCAGAGGAGCGCTGCATTTAAACTGCATGTGACATTGTGTGATAGGTTCTCCTCTTACTTTCAAAATGCGAGTATTGTTTTCTATTCAAGTCTACTGACACACGTATTGTATTTTCATGTTTCATGTTAAATGGCACCTAATGTTATTTCCTGATCACGTAAGAAGTGCACGTGTAGTTTACTTTGCTCTGTTGTTGCCAGCAGAACATGAGAAAGCAGTAGCAAAGCTTTGTTGTGTGTATTCTGGCTGCTGCCTTTGCTTTAAGATGAAGGTCAGTGCTGCTGCATAGATTAACTGGAGCCATTTTATTCATATATGTATGAATAAAGTGACCCACGCAGTATTACTGCACCCCAAATCTATATTGTGCTTGTCAAATAGTCACTCCATGTGGTTATAAAAATCATGTAAGCTATTAAAACACCATGGTCACTACAGCTTTGCCCACAGGCGAGGTCATTTCACCACAGTCTCGCCTATAAAGCTGATGTGTGTGTGTGTGTGTGTGTGTGTGTGTGTGTGTGTGTGTGTGTGTGTGTGTGTGTGTGTGTGTGTGTGTGGCTTCCAGTGCGGCGAGGACCCCCCTCAACAATGTTGCCGTCCAGAGGAGGAGCAAGAGCTACCGGCTGTCGTACCGCAGCTGCTTGGGCGTCGCGGCGTCGCGCCTCGGCCTGACCCCGGCGTTGACGGCGGCGAGGAGGCTCAACACCAGCAGGAAGGCCTTAAAGTCGCACCGAGTCGCTGTGAGTCAGGGGTTGCTTCCCTTCACGTTTACATTCCATTTAAAGCGTGTACTCATTGTCTCCTGTCCTCTCCCGTCTTTGTCAAAGGAGGTGGTGAACCCGGATCAGCTGGCCTTGCTGGTGAAAACCGAGTGGCAGCTGTCGTACGTCACACCGCTCCATCAGTTCCGACACACCCAGCTGAAGAGCTACTCCAGGCGGCTCGCGGCGTTCATTGCCGCGGGGAAGCAGCAGGGTTTGGCGGTGCAGGTGGAGGGCCCGCAGACGACCTTCAGAGTCTCCTTCTCCTTGGTGCAGGGGATGACTGAGTCGGACGATGATGCTGAGACGGTCCTCATACAGGTGGGCGCGGGAGTCCGTAGCGGCAGAGCGAAATACGCTTTTCAGGCTGATGGTCGCCCTTTTCTCACTGTTCCCATGCCCAATACAGATCCACTCGAGGCCGGCGTTTGCCGGGCAGGACGACCCGCCGAGGCCGGTGTGGAGCGGCTGGCTGACCTGCGTCAACGGCAACCCCGAGTACCTGCGCTCGCTCCCGAAGGACTTCACCTGTCTGCCGCTCTTCGGCAGCAGCGGGACCGAAGGCCTCACCGCTCTGGTGAAGTCCTGGTTCCGGCAGTCCTTCGACTGCTGCTTCGGCACCCTGGAGGTCAGCCAGACGAGCCTGCAATGGCTGATGGCGTTGTGGACCAACTGCCACACGGAGGCCAGCATCCAGCACCTCAAGATGATTTGGTCGCTTCCCGCTGTGCCGCCGCTGCAGGTCACCTACACGGTTAACCCCGAGGACGCCTGGGAGCTGTGGTGCAGCGTGAGAAAGGAGAAGGAGAATAGAGAAGAGGAGGAGGATGATAACTGTATCGACATTGAGGAGGTGACGAATTTCATGCAGGGGCTGAAGAGCCACTTCTACCGACACTTCAGGCTGGATCTGTCGGCGGGCAGCCTGCACCAGGTCTCAACCGCTCTGGGTTCAGCCAAGCACAGCGGCAGGATGAAGGTACCGTCTGACGACTTCCCATCAGTGGTTCAACATGTACACACAGACTTAAGTGCTAATATTGTTTTTTTTTTTTTTTCTTCTTTTTCTCAGATCTCCAACAGCAGATACATGATCACCACCCTGACGCTACTGACGGAGTGCGCCCTCCTCAAAATGCCCATCTGAGTGACCGGACTCAGACTTTTCATGCCATCAGGAAATACGATATTCCGAAAGCAGCCTTCCTTTAACAAAACTATTACTTCCTGCAAATTGCTTATTTTTTAAATTGTAAACAAAGCCATCTTCTTTTTTGTAAACTCTTTTCAAAACATGAAATGGAAGGTCATAATATTTTCTTCTGAAGAAAGAGTAATATTCTGGCCTTTTCTTTTTTTAATCCCCTCTTATTTTAACTTAAATACAAGAAAACAGGACGTCTTGTGTCCATCTGCTGTGCTGGCAAACATCCACAGGTTCCACCTCTTGTAAATACCTACTTGTCCAGCTGTTTATATATGTGTCATTTATAGTTGTAAATAAATGTTAAATAAAGGTTTGACTGATTCATAATAAATAATTGTCAAAATAATGGTATAGTATTCACTTGCTGAAATTTAAACACAGTTGTGCATACATGTGTATTATTATTCTCATCTGGTTCACTTGGGTTCTGGCCATGCACTGTGTTTTAATTCACATCAGCGCTATTATTCTCATTAATTAATCATGATATACCAACAGATCAAAATCCAAAAGTGATTCAGTTTGGTTTTGGTCACAGCTGTTTAATTCATTTAAATCTACATAAATAAATCCCCTGAATGTTGGAGATCCAAATTAGTCAATTTTACTACTTTTACACCTAACTTGACATGTTTATCAAATTCAAATGCCTTTGAAATGGTCAGTTGGTGCACCCTTCACAACGCGAACCGCATAGGATATAAATACATAACTTGACACGAAAACGTCAACTTGAAGCACTCCCCCATCCCCCAAAACAAACACATTTTCTTGATAAACTAAATCAGGCAACTTTATTTTTAAAAGACACCCAAAACCAAATCCATACAGCTCGGGTAACAAAATATCAAATAGAAACAATGAGGGGTTATGAACATACACAATACCGGCTGGAAACACAACAAACTCGTAAAAAAAAAATGTATGTAACACTATATTGCACTGGTAGAAAAAGGCAAAAAATAAATAAAGAAATCAGCAACTCGTGATCAAATTAAGTAGACTCCGATGTGTGGCCGTCACATTTAGATGAAGTGAATACGCACGACTCCGCGGCTCCTCCGTTGCAGCTACTGAATGCACAACGACAATAGCAGAGGGTGCGGAGTCCCGATCGCTGCTCCATTATGCTCCTTAATGACAGGACTGGTGGTAATTAGGGTGCAGCAGATGCCCGTCCTGTCATTAAGAAGGCATCGTTGAGCTGAGGATTATTGGAATAAAAGGATCTGTATTTAATACTAAAAGAGAGCACGGTCGCAGATGGAACATTTAATCGGGATTTATGCTCACAATGTGTGTTGTACATTAATAACAGCTCCTGCTCAGTGTGGAAAAAGTTAGTTTAAATCCCCCAGCCAACTTTAAAAACTGAATTGTGTTTGCTTAAGTGCTTCAATCGGCACTTAAACTTCACAGCTATATAAAAAAAAAAAAAACGCACTAGACTGGGGGATGGTGCTATCTTCCCACTCTGCTGCCTTCCATATTGTTTATATAATATTGACACTTGTGTGGGTCTTTACACCTCTGAAAAAGGGGGTTTGCTATATAATTACAATGGCGCCCACGCATGCCAACTATCTGAGATCCAGCATCCACCAGGCAAACACACGAGGGGTGGAGGGGGTGGATAGACAAACTCAAATCAGCGATGGAAAAAGCAGCGAGGACTCCGTTCTTGCTTGTGGCAGCTTGACGTACTCCCAATCTGAGCTAAGATTCGTGACGGGTCCCACGGAAGAAATGTCACAGTATGATCAACTCCTATTCTCCTCCACCACCACACGCTTCAGAGGATCCGGTCCTCCAAAAAAGGGAAATCATGAGCTATGATTGATGTATAACAGGGGGAGTAGCACAACGTTACACCGTTAATACGACAGATCATGCTTTCATTTTCAACATAACCCCCTCACCCCCGTGTTCAGTTTGTTAAAAGGTGAATTGATGCCCCACTTGGGGCCGAGAGGTAAACAATGGGGAGGAAAGTGACCCATGTAGTGATGTGATCCACAGTAAGTGGAGGCTGCAGCGCGTGCAGCGGCATTAGGAGGCCAGACCCAGAAAGAAGCCGCCGACAAACCCGCTGGACAAGACGATGTTCCTTTTTATAAAGTCTGTGGCCTGCAGGAGGGAGCGGATGAGAGACAGAGAGTAAGTCCAGAAGAGCTTAAAGGCAGCATACGGATTAGAATTTAGTTTTGTTTTATTAATCTAGTGCAATACTACCCTGTTAAGACCAGTTTATATTTAGTTAGAATGGATGCATGATGAAAACATACATACGGGTATTCAAATGCATTATCCACCGTGTTGCAGCTAGTGGGTGTAGTGCAGCTAACTGGACACTAGAGGGCACTGCTGGCTTGCAGATAAAGAAATAAACCTCCCCCAGCACAACCAAGACATCCAAAACAAACATGCCTTTAGTTGTAAATTATTACATGTCATGGGTTTGTCGAGTGCGGGGCTTGGTGCTTTCCCCCCACCAATATAACAAAAGTAAACAATACAATTTATAAATGTTAGATTCTGGTTTTAACGACAGTCAATTTAAAGAAAGGGTGAAACAAAAGAGCAAGCTTTGTTACAGGTACCTTTACCTCCTCAATGAATGTGTTTATTTCAGGGGCTGCTTTGTTGGCTTTCTTCTTCAGGTGCTTCTTGGCTTTGTTCACATCCTTCTCCACCTTCTTCCAGTCCACCTGCACATAGCCACTATGATTGGCGATCTGCAGGGCAAACAATATTTGGATTTTTAAAAAAGGATAAGAGTATGATGCATCAGCCAACGTCACAATGTATTAATAACGACTCGTGGAACTTTTCATCCAGGAAGGCTCATTTCCTAGCCTGTATGAAAACCACTCATTTGAGACCGAACCAAAAATAAATTCCCATCAAAAGGCTGACAAGTGAACTCTGAGCGGATAAAAATAGCCAATGTTCAAGGCACATTTTTTACCCACAAACAGCATCTAAAAAGTATCTAAACGGCAACGTTATGGGTCCCTGTCAACTGGCCGCCTCGGGTGTCTTCTACTTGCAAAACGTTGACCTGCTTTTAAAAGATAAAACAATAATACACTGATGGGAAACCAAGTTGGCGTCCAGATGGCCGGCGCTCGTCTCGAGCCAGCAATGCTAGTCCTTCTGCCGCAGAGAGGAGACCATCTGAGCGTCGTGCTGTGCGGCTGGCATTTGTCAAAATGAGACTCTTACACACAGAAAAAACGTGATGGTTCTCTTGCCTGCAAAAGGAGGAACCCTCCTCCGACAGCGGTCGCAGCGATCTTCCCAACTCTCTGGAAAAGGTAACCAGCACACCTGCATGTGTTGAGAGGAAGAGAGGATTATGCACCAACACACATGACATATCCGCCCACCCCAGACACATCTGTTCTATCAATAATACATCATCAAGCCTGAATGAGTCAATTCAGAAAGGATGTGGGTCTGTAGTTACAGGTGTGTCACATGAGAACCCCCCATCCTTACCATCCAGTCACCCCTCCCATCGCGATCTGGGTGGCCACGGAGTACTTCTCGGCAATCGGGCCGGAGTTGCTCCCGAACACCCGGCTCCACCACTGGTGCCTCCGGGCATATTCTGTCAGGTCCACGACCTCGTACACCTCCTCTTCGCTCTCCGGGTCGTCCTGTCCTGCCGCGACCAAAACGTACAAACTGTCCCATCAGCGTTTAGGTGAAGAATGTGCACACTAACTGGCAATTCAAATGGCTGTAATTGACAGGACGTAAAAAAGCGAGCCCTTCAAATGCATTACGTTAACTTTAGGGGAAGCTCGACGACCACAGGCTGCTTGTTTATTCTATGTGAATGTCTTGGGAAGCCAAAATTAGCTGACTAGCGTCAAATGGCTACCTATTCGATATTATGCACACTTAACTGTTACAGGTTTCATTCTAGGATTTTATAAGCATCGAGGTCAAAGAAGAATCATAATTCCATTACCTCCGGTGGACAAATGCTCTAAATTCAATTGTTTATTGGGGGTAATGAGACCGTAAGTGTATCAAACAAAACAACCAACCTTCTCCGTGATCCGCCGTCGCCATTTTGGAAAAAAAACGGGTTATGTCACCAGGATGTTGACAATCCTAAACCACGCCCACACCGTGATGCTCGCGCCACGTCAGTTAAAACGCTTTTGATCTCGCCCGATCGGGCTCAACAATTTAGCAGCGTTATTGCTATAACAAAAAAACTAAATTCAATACAAAATTGCTGCAACTTTTTTATTCGACATGGTGAAATAATTTTTATGAAAATTTGGAAAGTGCAAACTGGGGTTAAACGGTGCGGAAGGGCTCTGAAGGAGTGATGCATTGCAGTCATCGTTTAACGGGACACCGGTCCATGAAAAGTGTCAATACATATTACTGAATGGGAGATGGTATTTTATCAGGTGGAAATGAATGCATTACTCAGGAAAAGTAGGATATTGTCACATTGTATTGCACACATTCATTTAACACGTGTTTAAATAATAACATATATTAAATGTGTTGAATAATTATGGTATTAAAGACGAACAGTTTGCAGAGGGTGCGGGGGGGGGGGGGAATACGAATATTTAAGATTTAAGAACGATATAGCAGGGAAGTCATATGGTGGGATGCGGACGCTCCTATTGGCGGAGGACGGGAGAGAGGGCGTGGCTTGAGCGGCGCGTGGGTTCGCTTGGGTGACACAATTATAACAACTTTATCTTCGCGGCCGAAACGCATTTTATTGTCAATTTCTCACATCCTGGATACTGTACTCCGTTGTTCGCAGCCAAATAGCGGAACAATATCACTTTGTGATGACAAATGTGACGTTTGAGGAGCTACCCGGAGAGCGCGTCTGTCCCCCCCGAAAGGATTTACTATATCGAATCGCATCTTTTCATCCTGGGAAAAAGTTTTTGATCATTTTGTTTCCTTCGGTTTTTCTTCTTTGATTCGGCGGAGCAAGCCGTTCGTCCCCGCGTCGCGATTTTCCATGCAATCGTGCGGCGTGTCTGTCGCCGTCGCTGCCTGCGCTGCTGCTCGGAGTCTCGGCTCGGCTTCTTCTGGTGGTGATGAGGGAAAGAAAATGGCGGCGGGAAAAGCGAGTGAAACCGAGGAGGACTTTCCGACACTGACAGCCCCGGAGAGGGACAGTTTGGCCGCGATAGACAGGTCGGAACGGTAGCCCCGTGCACTCACGCAGACGCACACTTTGAAAAATAATTGTTTTCTCCCCTTTGTATGTCGACAGTGTGTCCGAGCCGCTCTGCGAGTGATTCTGAGCCGCCTATGTTGTCTTCTCGCTTTGCAGCTCACTGTTTGGATTTCAGAAGCTTCATGAAGATGGCGCCAGAACGAAGGCCCTGTTGATGAAGGTAGTCAAATCTAACCTGGATGTCTTTTTTTTTACAGCCGACCTGGGCACCCTTTATCCCCCACCCACCCCCGTGGATTTACTCCAACCTCGCAAGCTAGCGTGCACGGGGACGCATTTGCCCTCAAAGTAGGGAGCCACTGTGGACGCGGAGTGGCCCACTCGCTGTGGAGACCAAGGCCCCTCTTTTAGCCACTCGGCTAGCTTGCTAGCTAGCTGCTCTCACCCTGCACCTGCGGCTGCTCGGCCACGATAGACTCATAGCCAAGATAGCCGTGTGCCTCTCTTGGTGTAACGGGCCCCCATTAAAGTCAACATATGTCTGTGTTTGTTGGGCAACCGCCCTTTCCCCCGTTAGCTGCACAGCTAACGTTATTCCCTGCAGCTTATCCCTGTGCACTTGTGCAACTGTACCACCACCACCAGCACACACCACAACGTCGTCACGGGTTTTATTCCGTGTAGTGTAGCACATTGGTGACTTGAAACGTTGCACTCAAATGAGGAAAAACAAAAAGTTGTCGCGCGGGGAAATGGAGGCGGGTGGAAGGTTTGTTTTATTGGAAACGTTATAACGCCGCTATTAACTCAGAAGTCTGGCTGCAACTGGTATAATGTTGGTGGAAGTAACGGTGTAGCCTTCTTCTGGGTGCACCAAATAACAGCTCGCCCCTTCACGTTGTGCGGTGCGGCGAGTAGTCGGTGTCCGTAGCGTGTGTCTTTGGCCACGTTATGTGGGGGTGAGGTTGTTTTGTGACATTGCACCGCTCCACGACATGACATGCACTCCAGGACGTATTCCGGTCCCCCTTTTTTAATTTTGTATCGTTTGGAGTCCGAGTTGACAAACGTTACAAGTAACGTTAATGGCTGGCCGCCTGTCCAAGATGGCGGGACACGGCGGAGTGACACCGATCGCTATATAAGCCATTTGATGTGAACGTACAGCTCCGGGTTGTTTGCGTGTTGCCGGAGTGCGTCTTAAGTGTCCTCCCGGGTCTTTGCTCTCTGGAGAGACGTGTACCTCTCGCTGACCCAGGTGGTGTTGGCGTCCTTTGTTTACAGTTTTCATTCCCCCCCACCACCACCACCACCATATTCGGCTCTGCATGTGTTCTCGGACTGGCAAGACTCCGTCTACCTGTGCGTTACACACTGCTGGGCTTACCAAGAGCAACCCCCTACCCCACCTCCTTCCTTTCCTATCTTGTGAATGTAATCTTGACCAGTGGATGATGTAGAGAGAAGATGGTGTTGACAGCTCGTCGTCTGCGTGGGGGGCGGCGGCGGCATCTGCTCGCTAGGTGGTGTGGGATATCTGGGAAGTGTGACTGTACTGCTGCTGCGCAGAAGGCTCTGGTGGGGCACTTGCTGGACAATTTTGACTGTTCAATGCAACCGGGGCATTGGGCTGGAATTGAACTGTTCAGTCCCTGTGTTCAAAGAAAAACAAGCTTGTCAACATGTCATTTTTTTTTCTTTCCTAGTAGAATTTTTATAACCGCTGCAGTGGTTTATCACACAATTTGTTGCATTAGTGAAGCGGCCTGCCTGCAACGAAAGGGGTCTCTTTGTCACCTACCCTGTAGAACTGCTGTTTTTGGGCAGCACACACACACACACACAGAGGTTATTTTTTGCCCTCCTCAATGCAGCTGCTGCCGGTGACAGTGGTGGTTCTGGT
This sequence comes from Taurulus bubalis, assembly GCF_910589615.1. Taxonomy (NCBI): domain Eukaryota; kingdom Metazoa; phylum Chordata; class Actinopteri; order Perciformes; family Cottidae; genus Taurulus; species Taurulus bubalis. The sequence goes on from NC_136609.1 coordinate 9,276,319, forward strand.
GGCAGTGATGTTCGACTCATAAGACAGATGTGGCTCCATACTAGGGCTGGGTGGTATGGCCAAAAATGCATATCACAGTATTTTGTAAGATTCTGGCAGTATCACGGTATATATTTTTCTAAACGAGTAAACACATTGATTCCATTAACAGCACCAGTCAACTAGACAGCAGTACTGTCAGCGAGCCGTTTATAGCCGCAACAACAACAACAGCAGGCAGCAACATTTACTTTTTACAGTTTAATACTGGGAGCGCAGTGGAGCTACTTACCTGTCAGGGTATCTTGGGTCAGTCATGGTTCACACTTGTTATAAAATTACAGCGCCGAATTGCATGCTGGGTAGAGTTTGCGCACAAAAAAAACAGGAAGAGACAGACCGGAAGACACGCCACACAAACAGCTGTTCGCCGCCCAACTTCCCAGCATGCAATTTGGCCGTGTAATTTTGAACTATGAGTGAACCAAGTTACCCTGACAGCTAAGTAGCTCCACTGCGCTCCCGGTATTAAACTGTAAAAAATAAATGTTGCCGCCTGCTGTTCTTGTGGATATGCACGGCTGGTTGACTGCCGTAGAGCAACAACAGTTGTTACGTGTAATCACCGGTATGATGGTATATGAAAAATTCATACCGTATGGAAATCTGAAACCGGTTTGAACCGGTATACCGCAGAGCCCTACTCCATACTCGGCGTCCGGGCGCTTGCCTTGTCCACCTGACTTGCAAAGGCCTCAAGGTTGTCTTTGTGCGTCGATGGGGACGCCAGTCAGAGATGTCAGGTCGCCTGACATTTGAGCTTTGTTAACGGGGCAGGCACCGACCTCACCAAACGCTGTCACCAAAAAGGGGAAACCAGTTGTGAAGTAATTTCTTTTGCACAGCTCCAGGTTAGAGTTTACCCGGAGAAAGAAAAGAGAGCTTCCGTATTGTATGCTGATGAGTTTGGGCTTTTGAGAGAGAGAGAGGAATGTGTGGGACCCATTGTGGGCAGCAGACCCAGAGAAAATACACCATCAACCAGCTCGCGTTGAAGTCATTGACGGTCCGCTCAAAGCACGTTGGTTTTTGAGAGACTACCCCGGCCGGTGATTCAAGTCACGTCGCCGCACTGCCGCGTTATCGACGTGCGGACAACCGGGGTTTCAGCGTTTCTGACGGAACGAGGCCGCTGTTTCCGCTAGGTGGCAAAAAACTTGAAAGAACTAGATTTGCACCGTGGCACTCGTCTGCCGCGAGGAGAGTTAGTTTCATGGTCCACCAGGCTGGGAGGGCCAAAAGACACGCCTGTTGGGTATTAGGACCGCTTTTGCATTTGCTCTTGACTAAATTACTGCACTGTGGCTGACCTCTGCTCACGAGTTAAGAGAGGTCATTTGCAGAGGTTTTTTTTTCTTCTTCTTTCCACTGCGAATATTAAAGTGTAACTTCAATTTTAATCTATTCACCATAGTTGCCTTTGGCGCCTGCTTCGTGTGCAAGTGGAAAAAGTCAGTGTATTCCAGTTACTTGGAGCCGCGCTGCAGATGTTGCGTTGAATTCCGTTTGAAATCAGTTCGAACACACACACACACACACACACACACACACACACACACACACACACACACACACACAGGACAAACCTGTGAAAAGCCAACCGAGAAGGAAACAAATGACAGTCATTCTGGTCAACATTGAGATCGTGCTCATTTTAACGCGTCTATTCGATGGCTTTTGAAACATCGTGCATTTTCGAGAGAACGTTTAGTACGTTCCGAAGTTGTAACGCATCAATATGGTGCACTTTAGGAGGAACGCTTAAGAGACTATACTAATGAAGAACTCGGTGCTCTTGTCAAGAATGTTGTGCGCTGTTAAACAATTTAAGCATAAATGCGTTGCTCCCTGCAGGGAGAGCGGGCACAGTGAGTCTCTGAGTTGACTTCATGCTGCGTTTTAATGGGTCGGTATAGTCCCCCCTTCTGTGCTGTGCTTCGTCCACCACCTCCGTGTCCGTCGGTTTATGACAGCTGGGCTAATTTCGCGAATCAATGCTGATTCCAATGAGCCTTTAACTTACTTCAGGTTTTTGCGTGAATGCGGCTCTGAGGCAGCAGCTACTTCTTTTTTTATTTTTATATCTCTCTTTATCAGGGCAGAAAGATCTATAATGGAAGTTTGGAAAAAGAAACGCCTTAAGCACAAATCCTTATCTGCAGCAAACCTCATTCCAGTTAGTTAGTTAGGGCTGATGTGTATCTGCAGAAAAGAATGCGAGTCCACGCTCGGCCAGAATTAAGGGAGCTGACGTTGGCCATGCTGTGACTTTGAAAAGTTCTGAATGATTTTCTCTCTCTAGCCCCCCAACCTCCTCCATGTTTTCTTTGGTTGGTGCATGTTCTACCCAACCCCTCTCAAGCACTGTGCACACACACACAGTTGAGAGACATTTTTTAAATGTATTTATTGTGCCCCTCCCCTCCAGGCCGTTCGCTGCTATGATTCGCTCATCCTTAAGGCCGAGGGCAAAGTGGAGCCAGAGTTATTTTGCCAGCTCGGCCACTTCAACCTCCTCCTAGAGGATTACCCAAAAGGTGAGTAATCTCTCCTCCTCACACCCCCATCCCTCCCATCAAGTGGTTCGCCGAGTCATGCTCTGCTCGCACGTTTTATTATTGTTGTTGTCCGGAGAGTATGAGCCTCCGGAGACGGCTCAGTTCCAGCTGGACATAAATGCTGACTGTCCACTCTTTCCTCCGTGGTGTTGTGGTGACATTGATAAATTCTCAGTTTCCCTTTTTTCTTTTTTTAATTGCAGCATTGTCGGCATACCAGAGGTACTACAGTTTACAGTCGGACTACTGGAAGGTAAGCCACGCAAACACACGCTGGCTTTCTCATTGACTTCTTTTCCACGCGCTCGTGCGCAGGAAGCACGTATGGTCTCCGTTTGGTTGCACGCTGGCGTAAAATGTGGTTTCAGGTTTCGCTTCTTAGTCATTTTGCGACTCCTTTCTGGTTTAGTTGACACTTTGTGGTGAGATTGACAGCTAGTTATTTTGAATTGTTTTGTTCTGATCACTGAACCCTGCAGCTGCACGGTTATGTCAATATGTTTTGCTTTTTCAGAGACCCTTTTTTTATTACATTGCGAACTAGGTATTCGAGTGTCTTTGCCAGTCTCTTAAATCTGTATTCTTTTTTTAATTGTAGCTATTTGTCATAACGACCTTGCGCCTCTCTCCATCCCACCCAGAATGCTGCCTTTCTGTATGGCCTGGGAATGGTCTACTTCCACTATAATGCCTTTCAGTGGTGAGTACCAACTGTCTTTTTACACATTTGCATAAACACTGCACACACACCTCTCCTCCTGGAAGCGCTGCGTTGACTCTTTATGACTGCAGCCGCTGAACACGTTGTTTTTAAAATGTTTAAACGGGGCAAAAAAACACACCCATCACAGGGTTGTAGCCTGTGTGTCGTGTTCATGTGTTTGTTGCAAGCTGGGGGAAAAAACGTGTGTATGTATGTATGTATGTATGTATGTATGTATGTGTGTGTGTGTGTGTGTGTGTGTGTGAAGCTGTCCTATGTTGTTTCCATGGTGACACTACAACCACAGCGGAATCCGCGAGTGTAAATCTCTGAACAGATGAGAAGAAGAAAAAAAGCGCCAAGAAGACGCAACCATCAGCAAATGCAGCTATTGTTCTCGAAGGCTGCAGGCAAACTGCAGGCACCATGCAAATCCAGTATTTTGAAAGAAATCCGAGGACTTCCTGCTCGCCTGCTACGCTCCTTATAGCCCTCCCAATAAAAGCAAATATAGCTCCGTGTCGCCTTATTAGTTTATTCAGCTGCCGTCTGATTGTGAAGCAAGCGCTGCAAAATGAGTAAAGTAAGTGGGGGTGCTTTACTCGGCGTGACTTGAATGAGTGGCGGCGATTCGACGGACGGAAACGTGCCGCATGTTAAAGTCCCTTTGTCCATGGACACATTTTAGAAGGGTATGTTTGTTTTTATCATGTGTTTTTTCCTCCTCCTCTTCACCGTGTTCTCCGTTGGGTCCCTGCAGGGCGATCAAAGCATTCCAGGAGGTGCTGTACATTGACCCAGGTTTCTCCCGGGCTAAGGAGATCCACCTACGCCTGGGTCTCATGTTCAAGGTCAACACAGACTATGAGTCAAGCCTAAAGGTCGGTGAAAAAAGCTTTAATGATGCATGTTCCGGGGGGGTTAGAGTCATATATTAACCTCGAGACTTGTGAAGTCATTCAATTTAATTTCCTCTAACCAGCGAAAAGAAAAAGGTTTTGTGAACTTATTGTAAAAAAATAATAGAGGAACATTTGACCCACCTAGCAAGGTGGCTTCACATTACAACTATGTGATTAATGAACTATGAGGCACATGCAAGGAGTAGTGAGTTATTATCAAACCACATCTTTTTGATCAATATTCACGTGAGACGGCGTAAGTGCCACTGAGCGACTAACTGGCAACTAGTGCTAAATTGTGTGTGTGTGTGTGTGTGTGTGTGTTACTGATTTCTACCCATGTGCTCTCTCAGCATTTTCAGCTGGCTTTGATTGACTCCAACCCCTGCACTTTGTCCAAAGCTGAAAGTAAGTACTATTTATTTTATAATCCGAACTGTTTTCACGCAGATTGTGAATATTACACTTCGAATAAAACCGCTTTTTAAAATTATTTTAAGGGAAGGAAGGAAAAGAGGGAAACCCGATTAGATGGCTGTACAGTAGCTCGGGGGCTATACAGCAGTTTGGATGTTTATCATGTGATGCGCAGCTCACGACAGATGTTGATTGGCTCCTAGAATGGGAAGAAGCCGACCTTGGGAACAGCAGCAGGGAAACTCAAGCATCTCGTTGTGTTCACTGTTGGATTATGTTCAGCTGTTTAAGGGGTTCAGCACTAGCATTATTTGATATACAGCTGCCATCTCATCTCGCCTGGGTACCTGTTACCTTGACGACAGCAACATCTACATTTATTTTTGTGCACCAGCGTTTGCCTCCCCCCCACACACACATACACACACACACACACACACTCAATCACACACACAGACGTAGCAAGGGCAGCCCCCGTCTTTCTTCCCCTCGCGCTCTCTCTCTCGCTCTCTCTCTCCCTCCATCTGCTGAGAGTCACTCAGGCAGCTTAGATCAGACACTGCAGCGCTCCAGACAAAGGAAGGTGCCGCCAGGAGCACATCCACCTATCTGGTCGGTTACACTCAGCGTAGACGGGCAACCTTGGCTTTCTGACGCCTATTCATTGACAACGCGGCACTACTTTTCAAAGACTTGGGAGGGGGGACTGACTCTCCTCTTAAACAACCTCTACCTAACATGTTTCCTCTTCTTTCCCTTTTACAGTTCAGTTCCACATCGCTCATTTGTATGAGATTCAGGTAAGTGCTTGCTTTTATTTATTATTTATTTTTTCTCCCAAGGACACATTCCGTTTTGGTTTCTGTCATTTGTAACTGATTGAATGTAGTCCATATGAGGGCTCATAACCCAGGCAGCACTGAAACCACGGGGTGTCTGAATGTGGAGGGAAAGCCCTTTTTTGTGGGGTTATTTTGAACCAGGTGCTGACAAATTGAGGGAGCAGGGCGCATGAGTGGGTGGCATGCGGGAGGGGATGGGAGATTACTCTCAGCCGATCCGGCGGGGTTGCCACGGAAACAAGAAAGTCTGTCTTCCCCCCCCTCCTCCTCTTTTGTATGCTGGTGGTCTCCCCTCTCTCGTTCTGCTGGTTTCAGTGCAGAAGTACAGTAGCGCTACTACAGCGACTGAAGCGTTGGCTTACTTGTGCTGTGTCAGAACCCATCGCTGTGGTGGGAGGGGCTTACTGCAGGCTGGTTGGTGGGGTGACCGGAGGGAAAGTCACAGATTTTCAGTTTGAATCCTTGTTGATGTCACCGTTTGTTAATTTGTGTGTTTTTATTCCCCCCTGTTCTGTATTTTTTTCGACCGTCTGTCATTCCTCACCGCCCCCTCTACTCCTCTGATACAGAAGAGATACCGGGCTGCCAAGGAGGCCTACGAGAGCCTTCTGCAGACGGAGGAACTTCCTGCACAGGTGAAGGCCACTACCCTGCAGCAGCTAGGTAAGAGCGTGCACATAACCATATATTCTTTCTTTCTTTTTTGCCATATGGGTAGTTGGTCGGTGGTTGATTTAATGCGAGACGTCTCTCCAGGCTGGATGCATCACACGGTGGAGCAGCTCGGGGACAGAGCCAGCAGGGACAGCTATGCCATCCAGTGTCTGCAGAAATCTCTGGAGGCCGACCCCAACTCTGGACAGACCTGGTACTTCCTTGGCAGGTATGTCACACACACGCATTCTCAACAGCAGGAGATGATGTAACCGAGCTTCTGCAGGGCTTGAGAAATCGTCCGGATAACCAAAAGGGAAGTCAGGATGATGACCACCGGATTAAGTGTGCAACTGGTGAAGACGATGACTCGGATGTTTTGGTCCTGAACTGTGTCATGGAGTAAATGTGTTTACTTGGTCTCGTTCAGGACTGTAGAAAGCTTGTTTTGAATTCCCTCCAGGCGTTAAAACACACCGTGACTATAAATATATGACGCCTTTCTTAAATAGCTGGAAAACCCAGTGCTAATGTTCAGCGTTAGCCGGACTCATTGAAATCAAAACTTTCTGTCGCGTGTGGTTGTCTGGGGGAAGTTCAAAATGAGAATAAAGTGCATGTATGAGTTACTTGACGCATGTCCTGTTGCTTGAATGTCTTCTGTGTGTTGTGGCCCGACGCTCACATCCTTTCTGTCTCCTGCAGGTGCTACTCTAGTATTGGAAAGGTCCAGGACGCTTTCATCTCCTATCGGCAATCCATAGACAAATCGGAGGCCAGTGCAGATACCTGGTGCTCGATAGGGTAAGGGTCCACTTGTTCAGCGTATTATCATCGATGCCTCAGACTGTGGGGTGAGCGTGAATGCAAGCTACTGTTGTTGTTTTCTGAAATAGACAAATTCATCTTCATCATCAATTCCTCCTCATTCCCCCCCCCATCCCCCTCAGGGTGTTGTACCAGCAGCAGAACCAGCCCATGGACGCCCTGCAGGCCTACATCTGCGCCGTGCAGCTGGACCACAGCCACGCTGCCGCCTGGATGGACCTGGGCACGCTGTACGAGTCCTGCAACCAGCCGCACGACGCCATCAAGTGCTACATCAACGCCACGCGCAGCAAGGGCTGCACCAACACCACCGCGCTGACCCACCGCATCAAATGCCTGCAGGTGGGTGGGGCGGGGGGGGCGGGCAAAGCGAGGAGACGCCCGTGCGTTGGCGCCCGTGCGATGGCGCCCGTGCGATGGCCGCTTGGATGCAGCTCCGGTTCGATAACCCTTTGTGTGACGATAGCGATGCAAAGAAGGATGTGCGGCGCTCCTGCTCACACACACATGCACACACACTGCCAGCGTGTATATCATTTTCCAAAAGTAGGGAGTGCCCCATGAGGACAGTAAGTCAGTTTAAGTGTTTGACTAGCTTTTCATTTTGTGCATTTTTTCGCTGCGTTCCCACTAAATTGTTTGTAGTGACAATGGTATGAAAAGAAAGTGTCGAGAGCGGCGCTCTCGTAGAAGCGCTCCCAGACGCACAATGTCTAGTTGTCTTTAATTAAAAGCTCTGCCGTTGTATTTAATTCGCGCTCGCCGCGGGTCACATGTTCCCCAGCGCTGTTGCCTTCCCATGTTGTGTACGTGACAGCTGGAATAACCAGAACAAAAGGAGATTGACATGCAAGCGGATACAGATCCAATTTAAAAAAAAAAAAGTATTATAACAATAATTGCTAATTGACTGCCGTGTGTGTGGGTTTGTGTGTGTGTGGAGGTGTGTTGTGGGTAGAGGACATGCAATTAGTGCCACATCATGTAGACAGAGAAAGGAGTAAAAAAAAAAAAACACTAACAAAACACTGATGCTCCATATGCAACCTAATATGCATGCTGGGAACTACTCAAAGATCTTCTCCGGTGCAAGCCGATGGTGTGCTCCCTCAGCAGCAGCAGCTGCCGCCTCTTTCTCTGATCTGAAGTATAGGGAGCATATAATGGGCCTTCTCACTGTCTCCTCTCCTTCCTTTTGCTGCTCTTTGCTAGCATCCCTATGCAGCCACAGACCTGAAACCCTAAAGGGCGGGGGGAGAAAAAAACAGAGAGAAACTGAATCCAGTGTCCAGAATTTAGTTGTTTTGTTGCACATGGCGTGTAGCGTAAAATACTGTAAAGAGAAAAATACACATTAATCACACGTGAGGAATAATTCCTTGTTTTTATTTTAAGGATAATTTGTCCTTTTTAGATCGATATGTGGGGAAGCCCATGATAGCCGGATCACACAACATATTTATCAACCGGGGGTGCTGACAATCCCCATGTCTCGTGTGTTGATCTGTTCATCTATAATTTTTCGTCCAAGCGATGTCATTGTCCTTTACATATGCATGAAGGAATGTTCGCATTCCCACCCGTTACATTGGCCTAAATCCACGGCATTAAGACGAGCTCAGCGGCTTGTTTTAATGGAGTTGTTGACTGTGTCTGGGATTACCGTTACTGAATGTCATCCAAGTGCCTCCTCGTGTGGTCGATGCTGCACATGGCATAGGTATATTAACCAGCAGTATCCAGCCTAGCTTCACTTGTGTTTATAACTTATCTATTTATCCATTGCTGATCATTTCCTTGTTTTGAGGTCATCGTTTTTTTTTTTCTCCTTCCAAAAAAAAAAAAAAAAAAAAGCCTTGTGTTTTTTATTTTTATTTCAATTTTTTTGTTTTTTCACGTCGTTTTCCATTCCCCTAGGCTCAGTTGAGTAACCCCCAGCTCAGTAGCCCCCAGGGTAAAAGTAAAATGCTCCCTCTTATTGAGGAGGCATGGAGTCTGCCAATCCCAGCTGAGCTAACCTCCAGGCAGGGAGGCCTGAGCAGTGCACCACAGCAGGTGAGAGACCAGATAGAGCAATTTATACCCCCCCCCCCCCACCCCTCTCTCCCACTTTCTCTCCCCCTCCCCCCCCCTTCTCTTTCTCCTCCCCTTTGACTGAGTGCACACTCAGATGCGTAAACACGCAGCCGCAGCGTACGCACACACACCTGTGTGTCAGCGCATGCTCCGTAGTCCACGCTGATGGGTAGCGCTTGAGCTTAACTCCACCTTCCGCACAGACACAGCTTGTGTGTTTGTGTGTGAGAATGCAGATGTCTAAAGAAGCCAACAACAACAAACTCCAGAAAAAAAACACACTCATCAATACTATTTTATTTATTTATTTTACTCCCATCGGAGGCCTTTTGACTTAAGCGCGCTGCTTCTGCTTCATGGGTTGAATTGAATGGATAAGTCCAGGGTCATGGCTGCTTTACGGCATCTGCTTTATTTAAAAGAGGAGGGGTCCGGCCAAGTGTTACCCAGTCCTGCAACCTCCCCTTTTCTTTCTTCGCCACCGCACAGTAGCCACTCGGCTTCACCCATCACACTCAAGTAAAGCCCCCCCCCCACCCCCTCTCTCAAAAAATGAAATAAATCAACAAAGCACTTGTGCAGGCTTTTGTTAATTCTTTCCCCATTCGATTACTCCTATTAATCCTGTTTTTTTTTGTGTTTTTTTTAATCGAATGTGGTATTCAGGATTACCCTCCCACCCCTCCCCACCAACCCCCTGCAGTTCATTTACAAATCCAACCTGCACCGCTCTGCTGTTTGCTCCTAATCTGCTTTGGTTTAGACTGGGAGAGATTGCCTTTCTGAACAGATTAAAGTGTTTCTAACAAATTCTCACACTCATTGGGCATTTTTTTTGCCCCCTCAATCCCCCCCCACCACAAGTGTGATCGGTGAGGTCGTGCTGTCGTAGAGTAACCCCCCCCCCCCCCTCGGCTTCCCATTGGCTCTGTCTACACTTCCTCCCCCTCTTTCAGTAGTTGACCTTAGATGTCCTGCAGCTGCTCACAGAGACCCCACACCCCCCCACCCCCAGGACGCCCCCTAGTGTTTCATCATCACCACTCACTCACTCATGCTCATCACAACGGTCCGACACGAGTAGCTTTGTTGTGTCTATGTGTGTGTGTTTGTGTGTGCGACCGCTGTTGTGTCACCGACTTCTTGCATTGGAATACGTTGGTTTATCGGCTTTGACTTGGTGAGAGTCAAATCCCTGTGAGACCTATTCCAGTGTGACTGCGTTTTGGAGTGAGGGGTGGCCTTCAATGGGTCAGATGGGACTTTTTGTAATGCAATATTAGTTTGAGATGCTAAAACGGGTTTTGTTGGGGATTTTTTTATTTATTTTTTTTTTTTTCAATCTTAAATTCCGCTGCTTTTAAGCACACCGGTGAGGTTTTGTTGAGCAAAATTCCCGGGGGCAATCACATCTGGCTCATAGGCTCCCTCGGAGGTAACGGTAAGGCTGCCGGCGCGCAATGTGTTTTGACCTTTCCACTTTCAAAGGTCGAGTCGTGCTATTGCACACACATACACACACACACACACACACAGCTACAAAAAACAACAACATGGAATTGCTGCATTAAAAATCATTAGGACAACTTGGAGGGCTGCGGGCGTCGATGGGGAACGCAGTGGCGACGAGTTTCCTCCCTGCGAAGCAACACCGTCAGACACACAGGGATGTTGTTATTGCTCTACGTGTCCTGCTTGACTGTTTACGCGCCAGCACAGAATCACAGAATTGCTCTTTTTTTTTTTCTTCTCTCCTTTCCTGATTCTCCATCCCTTGCTTTTGCTTTGCACTTTGACCTTTTTCCACCTGCTGTGTCTTTTCATCCATTTTGCTACTCGATAAACATGTTTGCTTTGCTTCCCCCTCCCCCGACCCCTCCGTCCTCCGTGGCCTTTTGTTATGTCCCTTCCATTTACGTTCTTTTCCTCCTTGCTTCGGTCTGCACGCGCTACCGCCATCCCCTCCCCTCCAGGCGTGTAAGCCCAATCACAATGCAGAGGGCGGTCAGTCTCTGCCCCCTCACGTGGGCCCGCTGGGCCAGGTGGAGGACCAGACCTGCCCCGCCAAGAGGAGGAGAGCCTCCAGCCCCAACAAGGTAAATGACCACGGAGACGGCATCATTCACCTGCTGCCTTCCTCTTGTAATGGCTACAGGCATGCAGGTACATGTGAACTGGGTCCTTTAGTTAGATCTTGTGCTCCTTACATGTCGTGCATGTTTTCACGTGTTTTTCAGGGTGATTCATGGGTCAGTAACCCTCCACAGCAGCCAGTTCCCAACTGGTACCTCTCCCCGCAGAAATTACAGGTCAGTCCTATCTTTTATTTTACTTCATGCACAAATCTTCACTTTATTATGATTATTTTGTGCAAACTTCTTCATCTGCTGTCCGTCTTCAAGGCGCTGGAACAGTTGCGGAGTAACCGGGCCAGCCTGAAGCCCCCACAGCTTCAGATGCTGGGGCAACTGGAGGCTCAGTTCGCCATGATGCAGCAGCACCAGCACCAGGTAGAAAACCCTCGCCTTCCCAAAAGTTTTACATTGTACATTCAATTGCGTACCCGTGCACAACATGTTTTCTTGGGTTCGCGTGAAGAGCAACGCTCCGGTGTGTGCTACTTCGCTTTCCACAGCTGGGAAGATAAAGGCGTAAACTCTCAATTGTTCAAACAAAGCCGCTAATCCGGCGCGTGTAAACACGGCATGATTGATGATCCGAGTATTTCGACCTGATTTCAAATCCTCCCGCCGATGTGGTTTGGCACACGATGCGGCAAAAGCGAGAGCAGGAATAAGAATGTTGGCGTCGGTCGTGGCGACGTTCAAGCCGTGTTGTCTTGTGGCTGTCACCCTCTCCGTTTCTAGGTGAGACAGAATGCCTCAGGAGGCCCGGCGCGGCCCTCGCTCCCCAACGGCCCCACCACCACCACCACCAACTCCCTCCCCTCCCCCAACCCCAGCCTCCACCTCACCCGGCCCCACCTGGGGCCCCACCGGCCCCTCTGCCCGCCGCAGCCGCTGGCCAACGGGCCAACGGGACACTCGGATGCCCTCCCCGCGGTCGACAGTAGTAACAGTAGTAATAATCAGCCGGGGGCCACGGGACCCAACGGAGACGTGCCTTACCTGCAACCCGCCGGCGGCGGCGGCGACGCAGCACTGCTACCTCACACCTGCACAAGCGCGCAAACACAGGACGCCGCGCAGCGCCAGGCCCTGCACCTAAACTCCTCTCAGGTTGGGCCCTCACTCCCTCGTTCATCTTTTTGTGTGTGTCTGTTGCTCAGCTTAGAAACGGATATATAATTCTCTTTTATCCTACTGACCTACTTGACTCCATCAAGTGGTGTCATCTGTGAAATCCCTCCCACGGGGCTGTAAATGAACGCATTCGAGGATTCTTACTCGCTTCCCTCGTGCCTGGTGCAGAGCCAAGATATGCACGTGTAAGAATATAAAAGGGTAGGGCTCCCAACTATTATTAAGTTCCAGCACGGTGAGCACGGTAACTTCCTTACTAATGACTGGTGTTTCCTGCTTCCCCCGTGTAACGCTTCCTCTCTTCTTCCTCCCAGGGGCTTCAGAAGGCGTGTGCTCCACATGCGACCGGCTCCAGTAGTGAGGGGACCCTCTCTCACCCCCAGACCCCCAACTCCTCCATCGCCCCCGTGCACCCCAACAATCAGGTTGGACATTCCACAAGCGCCCCGTCGCCGCGACAGCAGGCCCACAACCACCTCCCGTCCCCGCCCTCCCTCCCCCACCCCTCTACCTCAGGTGGAGCAGCACCCGGTGCGTCCGCTACCAAAGATAGCAACGGCGCGGCCGCCCTCGCCGCCGCATCCCTCGGCAACGGGGCCGGCGAGGGCAAGGCGCCGTCGCCTCGGACGCCCGCCGACGGCCTGGCCAATCACGTACATTCGGGGGGCGGCAAGGGGGCAGAGGGCGGCGAGAAGCCGAGCCTTAGCGCAGACAATCCTAGACTATCTGCCCTGCTGGCAGGGGGGAAGGGCCCCGTGGAGGGCGAGGGCCCGCCGCAAGCGGCGTCCACCACGACGGAGTCCCACAAGAAAGTCAACAACATCCACCCGGCCGTCCTGCCCTCCACGCCCCACGCACATGGCAGCTCGGCCGCCTCCTCGCCCATCTCTGCCATATCCACCGCCACGCCCTCGCCCAAGTCCTCGGAACACACCCAGACCGCCGCCCACAGCCCCGCCGCCACGTCCGCCGCGCCGGCCGTGAACGGCAACGGCAAGGGGGGCATATCCGAGGACTCGCAAAGCCCGCTGAAGGCCGAGCCGCCCGCCGTCACCAGTCTCAAAGCTACGCCGCCACACGGACACGGCTCCTCCTCCTGCTCCTCCTCGTCCTCGATATCCATCTACCCCAGCTCCACGGACGTGCTGAAGGCCTGCAGGTGAGACTGAAATCGGCCGCAGTTTAATTCCTCTCTTGGCAGGAATGACGGTCTTGGCAAGGAAGGAAGCCGCGGTGCTGACAAAAGCAAGATAACGCCGAGTCGAGCCATAGCGGGGCTTTAAGAGCGCCACCAGATTTACAGCGTGTGACAAATTCTCTTTATTTCTTAACATCCTGCACACTCGAGCAGGGGTTTCCAGATCTAACAGTGCGTTTAGAGTCTTAATTAGTGGAAACGGGTGGCTGCTTCAGCTTGTGCATGAGGTCTGAAGCCTGATGATGTGTGCATTTGCTAAGAAATGCAGTTATGGTAGATTGCATGCAACATTTGAAGACTAAATGCTGTTTTCGGCGTTTTTATTTTTCATCATGGATAGAAAAGATGACTACTTAATATATTTCTTGCATGTTTTAGTTTTTTTTTATGCTGTGTGCCTGAAGTTTGGCACCTTTTTTTGGTTTGTGATCCGTTGAAAGGCTTTTGCTCTGTGTCCCGATGAGAGAGGGAGGTTGAGCGGTGTGGTTTGTGTTGAAGATTGCCTCCCCCCGGTGGAATTCCCAAGCAACTACACAACAAAAGGCAAACAATTATGTAACCGTAAACGACACCGAAGGCTACTGGGCAGTCTTGTTGCCATGCAGATATTATTTAGCACAGATTATTCAGTGGCATATTCCTCCGTTTGGTTGCATGAATTCCTCCCCCTCCCCCATACTTTTACACATAATTAGTAAAACGTGGCGCATCGTCCTGCATATCGTTTAATATCCAGTGAAATGGACCGCCGATAATGGTTTTAGTTATCGATGTTTTTCCGATCGGAGATGTCGTTTCTCTTGTCGGTTGCTCTCTGGCTCCTTTGTGATCTCGGTGTTCGATCTCCCGTGTTGCTCTCATTAAAGAAATGTTTCTGCATTTTGTGTGTGTGTGTGTGCAGAAACCTGGGGAGGAACGGCCTCTCCAACAGCAGCATCCTCCTCGACAAGTGCCCCCCGCCCCGGCTGCCCCCTCCACCCTCACCAGTCCTGCCCAAAGACAAGCTCAACCCGCCCACGCCCAGCATCTACGTGAGTATCACCCGAAGAGGCCGGCAAGCCACTTTATTTTTTATGAAGTGTTCGGCAGCAGTTGTTTTGTTTTTCTCAAACGTCCTGTTCGCGTTGACCTGATGAGTCTTGTTCATTAAAGCAGGTGGTCGTAGTGCTATATTATATCCTTTAACTTCCTGTTTCCTGTCTGTGGACCAGCTGGAGAACAAGAGGGACGCTTTCTTCCCCCCACTGCACCAGTTCTGCACAAACCCCTCCAACCCCGTCACTGTCATCAGAGGACTGGCGGGAGCACTCAAACTGGGTAAATGCTTTCGCCGACAGCATGGTAGAACGAATATCGGTCGCAAAAGACCGTCCGTGTTTTTATTCTCCTGGGTGTCCGTTCTCCCCGCGCAGACTTGGGCCTGTTCTCCACGAAAACGCTGGTGGAGGCGAACCCGGAGCACCTGGTGGAGGTCTGGACGCAGCTCTCGCAGCCCGCCGACGAGAACTGGGACCCGGCCGGCACCAAGAAAATGTGGCGCTGCGAAAGCGCCCGCGCCCACACCACCATCGCCAAATACGCCCAGTATCAGGCTGCTTCCTTCCAGGAGTCCCTACGGGTCAGTTGTGCTTCACCCGCGGCCTCGGACCTCCCAATGAATCTATGGCTACCGGTAGCGTGCATCTGGCTTCATGCGTTTCTTTCCGTTGTTTTCAGGAGGAGAATGAGAAGAAATCCCTCAAGGAGCCCTCGGACACAGAGCCAGCATCAGCAGAGAGGTACCTAGTGTTTTTTTTCTTTCTCTTTAGTTACTTTTCTTACTTTTTTAGTGCATTAGCTCATTGTAGATTTTGTTTTGTGTCTTCAGCGTCGCACGCAAAAGAAGGGGACCCCTGAAGCACATTAAGTTCGGAACCAACATCGACGTGTCGGATGAGAGGAAGTGAGTACGGATCTGCATTCGTTGCTCTTTTAGGACGCTCCGGAAACACTTTTCATGCCGTCTCCTCCTCTCCTCCAGGTGGAAGCAGCAGCTCCAGGAGCTCAGCAAACTGCCGGCCTTCGCTCGCGTCGTATCAGCCGGCAACCTGCTGAGCCACGTGGGCCACACCATCCTGGGCATGAACACCGTCCAGCTCTACATGAAGGTCCCCGGGAGCAGGATAGCAGGTCAGTACGCAACCCTCCTTCCAGGTGGCAAATGAGCACCACAGTTTTGTGCCTCCCTCGTTTTTAAAGAGGTCTTCTCCGTCCCTCCAGGTCACCAGGAGCACAATAACTTCTGTGCCGTCAACATCAACATCGGACCGGGAGACTGCGAGTGGTTTGCGGTGCCGGAGCCCTACTGGGGAGTGATGAGCAACTTCTGTGAAAAGTAAGACGGACAAGTTTAAAAGATCAGACGGTAAACCACACCCTCGTCCCCTCGATTCCTGTATTCACCCCCGAACCGTCTCTCCCCCCTCCTCCCCTAGAAACAACATCAACTTCCTGATGGGCTCGTGGTGGCCCAACCTGGAGGACCTGTACGAGGCCGACGTGCCCGTCTACCGGTTCATCCAGCGCCCGGGCGACCTGGTGTGGCTCAACACCGGCACCGTCCACTGGGTGCAGGCCATCGGCTGGTGCAACAACATCGCCTGGAACGTCGGCCCTCTCACCGGTACGTCCGCCCCGGGGACTGACGATGCTCGCGTCCTTTTGATGTGAAACGTGCCGCTGGCAGTATGTCTGATACGCTGACCTTTTTACTGTGATATTTAAAGTGCATCGTTGCCGATTGGTGACCTTTTTAGTTGATTACCGCAGGATTTGATTCCCTGTCTATGCATTGTGTGTTGTTGTTGTTGTTGTATGATGGCACGAACACACTTCCATAATAACCGGTGCACCTGTTTTTAAGCTGTCGAGTAATGTCAAGATTTTTGTTTTTCCCCCAGCCCACCAGTACAAGCTGGCTGTGGAGCGCTACGAGTGGAACAAGCTCCAGAGCGTCAAGTCCATGGTTCCCATGGTGCACCTCTCCTGGAACATGGCCCGCAACATCAAAGTGTCCGACCACAAGCTGTTCGAGATGATCAAGTGAGTCTCCTCTCGGCAGTTCTTTTGTTATTGTGAGCCGGGTTGTTTCTTCATCACTTTTCTAACGTGCCCCAATGCGTCGCCGCTGTAGGTACTGCCTGCTGCGGACGCTGAAGCAGTGCCAGTGGGTGAAGGAGGCCCTGGTGACGGCCGGCAAGGAAACGGTGCTGAGGCCGAGGACCAGGGACGAGCCGGCCCACTACTGCACCATCTGTGAGGTCAGTCGGCACACACGGCTCCCGCTTATTTCTGGTGTGCGGCGTACAAGTCGGATCAGAACCAGATGTCTTGTGTCTCTGCCCGTCGGAATCTATGTTGTCAAGCTGTGCCTTTTCATTTTTTTGGGATGTAGAATGAAAAGGCCGACGAAGATAATTAATGGCCACGCTAATTGGATTAATTTGAATGCAGGGCCTTCGGCTGTTTTGCTGAAAAGCCATTTAAATGTCTGCCCGTCATTGTGTCCCAGAAATTGCTCCGTTATTCACCGACTGTGGAGCAGCTCCAGGCATTTGTCTCCAGATGACATCATCGCTGCGCTCTCAGATTCACGGATCAAAGCTCAGTCACAATATAATTGGAGTGGCACCGACGCCGTTCAGTTGGCGCCGCCCCTCTCATGCGTATGTATGTATATGTGTGTGTGTGTCGCTCTGCAGGTGGAGGTGTTCAACCTGCTGTTTGTGCGGCGCGAGCTCCTGTCCAAGAAGCAGCACGTGGTCCACTGCCAGGACTGCGCCAGGAAAGGCAGCGCCACGCTGGACAACTTCGTGGTGCTGGAGCAGCACAGGATGGAGGACCTGATGCAGGTCTACGACCAGTTCACATTAGTAAGTCGCCCGGACCGAGGGAAGGCGGGAGGGAGGCCGGGACTAGAGGCACTCGTTTCTTCCTTCAAAAAGGAAGGGAAACTCCAGTGCATGTATTAGTTTATCTGAATCAAACATATTCAATTAGCCAATGAACCAGTTAACTCAAAAAATAAAACAAAAAAACTATTCTAATGTTTCCACTTGACGCCCGGTTTCCTGTGACTGCTTTTAACTTGCCTTTTAACAGATACAACAAACAAGGAGACAGGGATGTTATATAAGAAAAAAGGTGACGGGTGTTTTTCCTCTTGAAAGTGTTACTGCTGAGCATGCACGTGTACGCATGTAGAAGTTGTGTTTCTTGCCACATAATTCAAGTGAACGTTTAGAAAAGTAGACGTCTTGGTGAAAGGATTACATACTGTCGTGTTGATAAAGGCTGATGGATTCCAGTCCTTTACTAATTCCCGATGTGTTTCCTCTTCCTCCGCAGGCCCCTCCTCTTCACTCATCTTCATCTTGACATTAGGTGCCCCCTCCCCCCCCCCCCCCCCCCCCCACGGTCCCCTGTCTTTCTTCTTCGTCTTCTGCTGTGGACAGGAACTCGTATTGAGAATAAAAATGAAACGGAGCGAACATCTACATACGCGGACCATTTCTGATATTCAGGAAAGCCAAGGCCGTCACCCCCCACCCATTATGGCTGGTCTCCATAGCGACGGCCGGAGGCTGAGGCGGCCCGAGCGCGTCTGTCTATGCAACCTGTTTTTGAAGTGCTGGGGCCTGGCCCTTCCAGAGGGGGGCGCCACCGAGCTCGCTGACAGGACTCGTTTCTCCCTTCCCCTCCCAGCCCCTCTAGTGACAATGGTTCAGCCCTGTTTTAATGGAGGACTTAATCAAAAAACGGTTGGGAACCAGGGGGAGGAGTGGGATTCTTGATGCGTGATTTAAAAATGTTTTGTAGATACTTGTTAACTGTCACAACTGGCAACACCACCCGTAAAAGACTACTGACTTGACAAGCTTTCTCTCTCTCTTTCTCCCGTCTTTACGTTTTATATTCTGGTAACAGGATGAAACGTTGGCTTTGATTTATAGAATTTTCCCAAAAATTATGTTCAGTTTTTCCTTCTACGGAGCACTAGCCTAACTGGTCTTTTTCTATGGTAGATAGTCATTTTAAGACTCTTTGGACAGCAAAATCTCCCAAAAAATATTTGTAATGTGAAGAGTTAAGGTGGTTTTCTTTCTTTTTTTTTTCCTCTCTCCTCTTCTTTCTTTTCTTTTTTACAGCTTTATGTTTGACCCTTTTTGTCTTGTTCTTTTCAAAACTATGACGTTTTGTTTGTTTCTAGGTAAAAAAAAAAAAAAAAGGCAAAAAAAAAACTTACTAGCCAAGTCACAAAGAAAATGGGTTGCACATAGACTTATGGAATAAAGTTTAATTTGTGATTTTTGTTATGTTTCTAATCTTGATGTAAATTTACACTATTTATAAATACATATTTATTGCTTGAAAATATTTGTTGATGGAATGCTGTTATTTTTTTCCAGAGTACCTGCCATTTAAATTTGAAGGAGTTTTGTCATTTTAACACAACTCCCTCTTACATTTTCTATATATAAATAAAAATTGCTTAGCAAGCATTGTACAGAAACGGACATTTAAAATTGTTTTATTGTTTGAAGAATGTTTTATGAGTCAATAAACACAACGTTGTCAAATTATCCATGCTTTTTTTCGGCTCCTCAAACGTACCACGGTAGTTTCATAATCCTTTGGTATCCTTTACAGTGACGATACAAACAATAAGGGAATAAAAGGCTTGCAGAACATGGGCATTGATGTGAGTGAAGGCCTGAAACCCAGCAGACAATGTAGCTGTAGACTGACACACACAGCATCCTACACTGAATGCCAGGTCCAGGACTTACCCTGTATCTCAAAATATCATTTTTATTGATAATAAAGTCTAAACTGCATGCAGTGGAGGATTAACTCTTTTTCTCCTCGCAGTGGGAAGGCATTCAAGACATTTATTTGAAATTCAAAAGCTGCGTGGTAGAAAAACCCCACAAGGAGAGAGAGTGTGTTGAGAAGCGACTCCAAATGTGTCTGAAAAGACTACGGACATCTGACAACTTGAAGATGGAGATGCTCTGGAAATGGTGTGCCTGCCAGCGGAGACCCAGTAGCCAGATGTAGCTGCTGCCAGCCTCACAGGATCTACACTGACTACTGAGCAACCGCTGGGCGCCCTGTGGCTCTGCAGCGCCGGTTCGGGATCCAAAATGGCCGCAGACGGGAAAAGAACGAGGAGGAGGTAAACAAACTTCCGATGTCTCGTCATCAGTGATGCAGGCGAGGAAGTGTCTCGGAATATCCATGTATATACGTACCTCTTAATTCAAATGTGTACACTGATATACACAATCCCTCAAACGTTACAAGAGTGCATGTAGAAAGCGTCTTCAATGGAACCCGACAAAGTGAGGTAGTGTCGCAAACAATACAACAAAGTAGTAAAATAATTAAGACATTCAAAAAGAGCGTTTACAGGTGGAGGTGCATGCGTTTTAAGAAGTGCAACAGTTGTTTCCCTCCTCCTCTCCTTCTTTGCCCTTTCAGAGTTCACGGTCCCTCCGCGTCACCGCCGGATCCAAGATGGCCGTCTGTTTGTGGCGGCCATTTTGCCTGCCACAGATGGACGCTTCCACCGTCCTCTCCTGGAGTGTCCATCTGTTGTTTGGAAGTCTCACGGGAGTCCTGGGAAAAAAAGAAAGACATCGGTTGTGAGAGTTAGTTTGACAATCAAACTGCACACGACCGAGTTGGGAAATTAAGAATCCAACATTTCATATTCCACATGTTATAGTAGAGCTGAATGCTCTGGTGGTCATGAAGCAGGTCTAATACGCACTGCGGTTAGTTTTTTTTCTTTAACATTTTTACTTAGGCGGAGGCGCACAGGAACAACACAAAAAATACAGGCTGTAAAAAAAAAAAATGAAGAAAAATCGTGATTCTAGGAAACGAGGTGCCAGTTTTAGAACAGGAAGTCTTCATCAGTTAAGAAGATTAAGACTTCCTGTTGGCTGCCTGAAACGACAAAGACAGGAAACTTGAGATCTGCGATACAGTGACAATAGTGCTGTATGTAAAGAGAAATGGGGGGGCGGTGATGCAATTATTCACAGAAAAAGAACATTCTGTTGCACAGCGCCCGATCTCACGCTACAACTCTGTCATCGCACGAGGTGTTCAATGGGGGTCGGTCCCATAGTCCAGTCCATTAGCTCCTCCCTGTAGATCTCCCACCTATATCCTCTGTGAAGTCTGGCAGTGATCCAGCAGAGAGGTATGTGAACTTTGCTTGGCCCGGGGCCCCCCCCCCCCCCCTCCTCAAATCCAGACCACCTAACAATGTCTCCCTGTGTCGCAGTGGGGGTAAAAAAGAGAGAGAAGGAGTTAAACCAGCAGTGTGTGATCAATGCCCTCTGCCCTCCCCTCCCTTCATCCCCCCCACCTCTCCTTCCTTCCTGTTCCCTCCGTCTCTGCTCTGGCGTTTCCGCCTTTGTGAGAAACAGACAGGTGGCCATGACTGCTAATTTAAACCGGTCCGATTGTCTCGGCCTGCGTTTCCCACAGCTATGTATAGAAGTGGGTCAGTGTGCGAGACTCACACACACCTATAGACTCACACACACTGGGCCCTGACCTCTAAACCTGTCCGTCCTGTTCATTCATACACTCCCACCTCTGTTGCAAACGACCCTCCCCCATTGGTTGTCACTCTCAGCCAATGGCAGGGCTTCCTGCTGCCCATTCATAAAACCCCCAGGTCATTCATGATAATGTAGCACTAAGGCACGTGCAAAAAAACTTTTTTATTTTGCCCTACTTCTTTAAGTTACAAGTTAGTATGACATGTGAGGTCATGTCATGTGAATATGGATTCAAGAAGAAGAATAAACAGATGCTAAAATGATATGTGTGGTGTGATCTTAACGGAATCTGTTTATTGTGTCCGTCATTGCAAAAAGCACATTCCTGTTTGTGCATTTTGCCGTCTCCAAATCTAAATTGTAATTCATTTCAAGTCTAAATAAGTGGAATTTCAGGTGAAATTGAATCCTTTAAATGAAAAGCTTTAAACGTGTCCTTGAAGGTCCGCCTCCACCCCGCCGCCGCAGAGACACGACATTCCTGTGTGTTTAATGAGTAATGAGCCGAGGGCCCCTCAGGCCCCGGGATAATTTCCCCTTTTTTTGTTTTCTCAGGCTATCGCTCTCACTCTGTCCCTCCATCTCCGTCCGACTCAAAGGCACACACACACACACACACACACACACACACACACACACACACACACACACACACACACACACACACACACACACACACACACACACACACAACTTGAAACCATTCCAGTGTTGTTTCATCCCCCCCTGTAATTACGACCCTTGCTAGTTTTCTGACCGTTTTTAGTGTTAACTGCCCCCCCTTCCTCCTCCTCCTCCTCCTCTTCTTCCTCTTCTTCCTCCCTCGAGTTCCACGTTACTATATGGAAACGTGTGACTGTGTCAAAGTGACTCACTTACATGTGTGACACCCACAGCACAGACCTATAGCTGAGAGGGGAAGATGTCGTCCAAGCTGAATGGAACCTTTTAGAATAACTTTATGAAATGTGGAACAATTCCTGCCACTGATCCACACATTCATAATTAATAATGTGTGGCAAGAATTCCATCTGTTCTGGCAGAATGCAGCGAAGGATGGAGACCACGACGTGACGACTGGGCCTCTTTGTCTGTGTTTCGTAAGCAAAGAGAACAAACATAATAACGTATATAACATCATATATGTATGACTACAACAGCAAATATTGAAGTTCTAGTTGGAGGGGAATAAAAAAAGGGTGCAGCACTCTTGCACTGTGGGAAATGTTTGAAATATAACCTAATATAACACACGTATGAGTCAAAAATACCAACACATCCTCACAAAAGAGCTCTCCTGGAAAGCATGTTAAACCACAGATTGATTATGAATGAGCACATATTTCTATTCATATACGTTCTCTGTAATTTGAGCACGGATGCCGATTGCTTATAGCCGCGGGATACGATCCATCCGCTCAACAATACAAACTGTCGCCTCGGTCTCCCGATGTGATGGAGAGGCATGTTTGCGAAAGGCTATCCGAGATAACAAAAAAAAGAAAGAGAGGTGCTACCCATCGCCATGGAAACGGAGAGTAATTAGCACAGAGTGCTGTTCAGAGAGAAGCGCAGAGTGAAAGAGGGAGCGTGATTATTATTTTTTTTTGGGTGCGCATGTGGGATGTTGGCCTGCTTTCAGGGGGATGAGATGAGCAACCAGGAGGAGGAGGAGAGGGAGAGATGGAGTCGTGGATGTTGCAGGTTTTCAGGTGCCAGGTGTCGACGAATAACTTCCTCTGTGCTGACTCGGGTCTTTTTTGCTGTGAATTTGATTTGGAAAATGTGCACTTTTTTTTTTTTTTTTGCTGGAGGAGGAGAGAGAGGCTGATCTCCTCAGTGCTGCTGCTTCAGCTGTTGGTCTGGATCACGCTGCTACACGGATGTGTCCGTCCATCTGGTGGTCACGTGATCAGGATTTATTGAGGGAAAAGGCACATCTTCCCGAATGTGTTCCCAAGCATCGGAAAAACAAAGACAAAGAGGTTATGCCGCTTTTATAAATGAGATGCATGCAAGCAGGGAGGGTAGAGAAAGGAAGCATCATGGGATATGGGAGGGAAAAGCAACTGATATTGTATGATGTCACCAAGAGTATTTTTGTTTTCCAGGATGCTAAAGTCCTATACATTTTTGATATAAAATAGTTATTATGCTTAAAAGTTGCTTTTATATGACATCATATAGTAAATAGACGACCTGGTGGAGGCTACTTTTCAAGTTAAGTGTTTCTAACTGTCTGCAGACTGCGGCTGCAATCTCACTGGTACATTTTTTTTTTTTTTTACTTGTGCAATCTCCATTTCCGAACGTTTGTATTCATAAAAAGTGACTCAGCACGATGCTGTATGGTGCAAACACCCTGCTTCAAATTCGCACACGGCTCCTCGGTTTGCACAGGCGGAGCAGCTGGAAGTTCTGGGTTCGACGCCTTATGTGCTCAAGGGCCCCCTGGAAGTAAACTTCCGGCCCCCGTCCTGTACAGCTGCTCTTGCATCAGTCAAACAACAAATCAAATCTAAAAACAATGTTTAATACGTCAACGCCGGGTGCGTTTTTCCCACACACACACACACACACACACTCAAAAACACCCACACATGTTGGCTGTTCTTCGAGCATCGAGCGACTCCTCATTCCTCATTCCTATCTCTCATTTTGTTCCTTTCTGCAGCAGCTAATGGGCAGCCAGGGGCCCGCAGGCGCGGATATATCTTTGTGTGCTAAGAACAATTATGCAGATTGTGCGCTAAAAACCACTTTGGAAGTTATAATCCAACAATCGGTCCATTATAGTAATTGTCATTAGCGAGTGGGCGATTACAGCTTCCACCGAGACGCCACCGGTTTTATGCAAATGTCTGCAAGGCCCCGTTTATGGTGTCAGATGTAATGTGTGAGTGTGTGTGTGAGAGTGTGTGTGTGTATGTTTGTGACCACCTGTTGGTTTTACAGACAGGAGCTCTTAACAGTAAAAAAAAAACACATTTTATGATGAATTTCAGGCTTTTAAGGGACGATGCACAAATGATTTTGGGGAGGAGGCGGGGTCAGAAAAGGAGTGGGTTATGTCGTTTTTGTCTTTCAGATTTATACATTTGAGTTTCAGTTATTTTCTTGCACAAGATGCTGGTAAAAAAACAAGATGCAATAGTTACGCTGAGGGTTACTGGTGTCATAAGAGGACCCTTTCCCATCCCCCATCCTTAACTTTCATACAGTCCCTAACTTAAGCCTTGGAGGTTATGTTTCCAGTTTGTTTGTTTGTTCTTCAGCAGGTTTACGAAGCTACTGCCTGTTTCATGACACTTGGTGGAGAAGAAGCCATTGCATTTGTCCGAGTGCCCGTCTGGTTTGACAATAGATTGAAAAGAGCAGGACCTTCCTTTAGCATTAGATAGGTGTTGTGGTTCCAATAAAAGTTTGGTCAGTTGAATTTTTCTTCCTCTACGGTAATCGCCACGTTATGTTTTTTTCATTGGGACTTTGAGTCTTCCGGTGGCGTCTCATTAACCACTCAGTGCTGAGGTCATCTGACCACTTTGTCCAGTTGCAACGCATCAGCTGGGCGCTTAAGGGTGTCATGTGAGGAGGCAACATGTCAGCGGCTCCAATAATGTGGTTAACTTAAAGAGGAAGGCGAGGAATGTATCCAAAACTCAACCCCAGTCCTCCTCCTCCTCCTCCTCCTCCTCCTCAGTCATGGGTTCTCCGCTGGGTGATTGCATACCAAAAAACACAAGAATTTCCCCCCCTCTCCTCTCCAGGCAGAGCCACCCTCTCCCCCTTTATCAAGCTGGCCGGAGTTCACCAGGACCAAACCGGAAACTATCTGAGTTTTTGCATTCAGATTAAAAGCATCCTAAAAATCAAGTGCAGTTAAAAGAAACAAAAGTGAGTGATACGTCATACCTGCAACATTAGCTGTACAACTTTGACTTCTGGCCAGTTAAGACAATGAAAGGGAAGTTAGATGTCAGGATCAGATAATTGATGGAGAATGTGATGAATTCCCTTTTTTCAATGGAGATTATCTATTATTTTGTGTTATATTATACTGATCATTGTTATTTCACGAACAGACTGCCAAAAACGTACAATATGCCCGTCACAAAATTCAATTGACCCTTATTTTGAAATGGGCAACCGGAAGTCTAGGTTTGATCGCAGCTTTCTTGACACTCGCGGTTCGGAGAGCGGGTTCCCGAACTGCCCAAAATGTGAAGAAATACAGGGGGGGGAACACGCCGGGCGCATTCCTGAGACCCAGAGACACCCATGCCCCGACCGTGACAGACAGACGGGAGCGCGCGCGCGCAAGAGTGCGCGTGTGTGCGCGCAAACCGTGCGTCTCTGCGGGGGTGGAGAGCTTGGAGACCACACACTTTGCGCATTACCCCCCACCCCACACACACACACACACACACACACACACACACACACACGGGAACGAGCCGCACACTTGGCCTTTCAAAGTAGAAAAACATTTAACTTTAAGAAAAATAAAAGTGACTGATCGACAACACTGTAGATGTAGCTTTGGGCAAATAAATACAAATAAAGACAGTTTGGTGCGTGAATGCCTCTTTTCTTCCAGCAAGTGGAGAGACTCAAATGTGCTCCCCGCATGGCCAGAGAAAAGCAGAACCGAGATGATGAGCTGGACTTTGGTCAAAGTGCGCGGGCAGCCACGACATGCAGGGTTGGATACACACAACAATAACACCGGATTCATTCTTTTTTCTCACGTTTTCCAGTCCGACCACACGCCGCGTTGCGCAATCTGCATGGATCGACCGCGATCGGCGGAACGAGAAAGAGAGAAAAATAAATAAAATAAAACCAAAGTCTGTTAAATGTCCCCTTTCTCCAACAACGGCACACCGAGGATAAAGGGGTGGAAGTTCTCAAAGCTCCACCGGGAGATAAAGTGCCGAAAAGTGGCTCCACTTACCGTGGCTGCGTCTGGCTGGCCGCATGTCCCCATGAGAGTGTTGTGAGCGAGCGTGTGTGTGTGTGTGAGAGAGTGTGTGAGAGAGTGAGTGTGTGTGTGTGTGTGTGTGTGTGTGTGTGTGTGTGCGCCGGAGAACGCATACCGATGCTTGTGGTCGGAAGCGTAGCGCGCGACACGTCAACGCGTGTTGCCTCCATATCATAAGGGGGATTCTTACGCATGCTGCCTGGCTCAGCGGTGCACAACCCGGGGTCCGGGGGACCTCCGAGGGGTCGCAAGCCGAGTGAGGAGTGTATGAGCTCAAGGTACAGAGCTCAGAGGCGTGCTGCGTAAAAAATCGATGCCAGTTCATTAAAGTAAGATCAGCTAATCCCTGTGGAGGCAGAGCTCCCATTGGGAATCACACATGCAAATGAGATACATTTCATATTGGGTATATTTGCAGTTTTGTGCTCGAGGGATGGTCTCTGAATAAAAAAAAAATCGTAGAATCCTCGTTTTTGGTTTCCTTGACATTGTTTTCACGGATATTATATAAACAGCCTTTTTAAACCTGATACTACATTACTTTTTGCCGTCGCACATGCGCATTTAGTGTGCAGACATAATCTATTATAACTCATATTTAAGAGAGAATTCTCAGATGTGGGTCTGTGGGGGTCATCTGATGGTTCAGTGCTTCACTTCCCTGCTCATAAAGATACTGCATCACCCCCGACTGCAGCTATTATATCCAAAATGCAATGCCCGTATGTCAAAGACCAAATGGGAACATATGGAGGTACAAGAAGTACACGTCTGATCATTGAACTTTAGATTTTAGGGATGCTAGACGTCTGTAAGCAATGGTGCCCATGTGGTTTATTTAGGATGTGATGAAACAAGTCACACACACACACACACACACACACACACACACACACACACACACACACACACACACACACACACTCTGAATGAATCCTGCAGCAGCAGGAGCGCGCCGCCGTTTTTAATTGAACAGATAACGGACTGAATGGTTTTGTCTGCAGTGGAAAGGAAGCTTTTGGAGATTTGTTTCTCCTGCTGCTGCTGCACCAAGGAGACAAACGCCCGGCATCTCTCCCTCTCTCTCCCTCCCTCTCTCTCTCTCTCTCTCTCTCTCTCTCTCTCTCCCTCTCTCTCTCTGCAGTGGTTCAACACTGAAGCATGGGCAGCACGGGACGCAGACAGGCATACAAATAGGCACCCAGGCACACACACATGTAAATATGGCACAGAGAAACAGAAACATCAAGCGCTTACCAGCGGGCTTCCTCCAGCCTGTGTGTGAAAAAAAAGAAAACAGGGGCAACCCCAGACGCCGTGATCTGCTTCTCTAATTCTCCCTCATCTATCTCTTCACACACTTGTGTCTGTCTTTCTTTCTCCACCTTTTCCCCACCCCTTCTTCGTCTCTTATCTGTGCTGCTGCCGCATCCTACAGGACCCCCGGTATCCTCCTCTCCATCCCTCCCTCTGCTCTCCACCAGTCTCCACACTGATCTTTTAAATCTACCAACCTCTCCACTGATCAATGGACAGCCGGCGAAGCAAACGCTGCTGCCTCCACCTCCCCCAGCTTTAAGTGTGTGTGTGTGTGTGTGTGTGTGTGTGTTTGGCTGTGAGGGAGAGGAGGCTTCCAACCCACACACACCACTCTCCAGAGCTCTCAGCCTCCACAGTGCCTCATCAGTTGACCACTCCACACCCCTACGCATCAATTGTGTGCACACCTACACACACAGTACATGTCCATTAAAAGCTGAGCCCACATTTCCCTG
This sequence comes from Taurulus bubalis, assembly GCF_910589615.1. Taxonomy (NCBI): domain Eukaryota; kingdom Metazoa; phylum Chordata; class Actinopteri; order Perciformes; family Cottidae; genus Taurulus; species Taurulus bubalis. The sequence continues at coordinate 9,304,174 of NC_136609.1, forward strand.
TCAACTGAAGTATATATTTTTTGGGGTAAGGGGGGTGAAGAGGGCGCACGTCTTAAGAAGGGTAGCAAAGCATCCTCAGGAAAAAGAGCTCTAAACACCTGTGGCTCATGTGGCTTCTCGCGGAGTGGCTCGTAATGGCGGTAGTTCTATCCGTTAAGTGCACAACCAGGTGGCTTAGCGGTTGAACAGGCAGCTCCAGGCCATGAGGAAACTTCGTTGGGGACGGCTCATCTTCTTGTGATGCCATCGGTGTAACAAAGCGCCGGCAAAAGCAAATAAATAGTACATTTGATGTTGATTCTTTTGCATGACGCGTCGCCAAAGCTGAAAAGAAAACATAGAAAACCAGATGAGGAAAGAGGTGCTTCTGCTCAAGCTCATTTCAAATGAAGAGAATCTGCAACCTGCACTGCAACAGGGTTATAAATACAAAACTAAACTCATCCTGCACTCATGCTGCGTGGGTATGAGAAGCCATCAGATGAGAATACATGCGGGCGAGTCAATGGTGGCCCCTCAGTAGGGGGTTGGATCTAATAACAGCGGAGAAATTACCGGGTTGAGGCCCGTGGAGCGCCACACTTTGGCCGAATGTCAATGGGCGGAGAGGAACCTAATTTCAGAGCTTTGAAATGTGATAGAAGGATATTATGCTAATATGACTTTTCAACATGTTTCATGCGTGCAGCAGATATAAGGAGAGGCGGGTAATGAGCGGTGATTGGCACCACGGCTGAACAGGCGAGGAGGGATGATTGACAGGTGACAGATGCCGGGCAAAATAGAAATACAGCATAATTACAGGAGCTTAGCAGCAGAGACGGAGGCAGCGTGAAGAGGGGAAAATGAGCTTCGGGCTACTTTTGATACAGTTACGGTTCTACCAGCAACCATCTGTGCAAAAACGGTGCCAGTCTGGCGACAAGGGAGGTGTTCGTAATGAATGTTGCCACCACGGAAGAGGTCCTGGTTCAAGTCGGTATGGAACCAGGACCACCATCTTTCCCCAACCTAAATGTTACGTTGCCCTCTTAATATATCTTAGGACTACTTAGATCCAGCGTATGGAGAAGTTTCCCCTGGTGTCCGTACCCCTCACGCTTGTTTGTCTCGATTGATTCTACCACAGCCCGCTAAACACATTTATACCCGTTAGCTGTAGTTTGCTAACGGCGCGCGCGAGAACGTGTCTAGCCGCACACACAAAGCTCGCAGAAGGTGGCGATGTTTTAGCGACAGTGTTGGGGGTAACGAGTTACAAAGTAATGGATTACAGTAACGATTTTACTATTATAGGTAACGAAGTAAAGTAACGCATTACACTCAAAATATTGGTAACTACACTACTTTACTAGACCTCAGGAACGGGCTTTCCTGCGTTACCCAAGACATTTTTACTAGTCCGAAAAGTTCTCTTTTAGTGGCGCGCGAGTCACACGACACTTCCTGCATGAACAATAGCAACAAGCTGCTAGCTAGCGCTGCTGCTGCTGCTGCCCGCGACCCCTCTGCCCAAGTCGGGTGTCGAGCCTGGTCCCGCTATCTTCGGTGGTTTTCGGGGAGCTAGCGGAAGTTAGCGGAGAGCTAGCGGAAGTTAGCGGGGAAGTGATAGAGCGCTAGCAGGAGCCCCAGCCCGCTACTTGGGGAGCTAACGGGGACTCTGACCGAAGGTAGTAGCGGCTCGTAACCCGACGTTTACGGTAGATTGTTCATGCAGGAAGTGTCGTGTGATTCGCGCGATTATTATTATTGGAAATTATATTAATTAATAATAATACATTATTATTGAAAATGTATCTTTGCAGTTAATTTGGACATTTGCTTAAAAAAATGGAAAGTAAAGTAACTAGTAGTGAAGTTACTTTTCAAATGCAGTAACTAGTAAAGTAATCTAGTTACAATTTTCAGAAGTAACTAGTAACGTGTAACTAGTTACTTTTTCTGAGTAACTACCCCAACACTGTTTAGCGACAATGACATTGCTTGTTTTTGTGTGAGGGTAACTTGCTCACACGCGGGAGGACATGGCAACAGAAGCTCACTGAATCGAAAGCTTCGCTAGGTGTCGTAGGTTATCGGCGGTTCGTCAGGCTAACAAGCAACATTGACCATGAGGCAGACAGAGAGAGAGAGGGAGCATTCAGGGGTTTTGACTGGATTTCATCACGTTTCCTTTTAGTCCGTGCAGGTCAATGTAAATACGTGCACACAAAATCAAGGGCACTTTGAAAAGCCTGTGGCCTGTAAGGAGCCGGCGATGCGTGGGTGGCTTTAGCAAGCTGAAAACAATTTCAAACTGCTGGAGTTCGAGGATAAAAAAGAGATTAAAATAAGCACTGCCGAGGCTCGTGTGCTGGTTGTGTCGCCAGGTGTTGGTCTGACGAACGCAACAACAAAAAGAGAAATGTTCACGTGTCGGCGCACGGACGAGCAAGTGGCCGCAAATGATTGGACACCGTAGTGTTGCTCACGGAAAGTTGATATGTAATCTTGCCAAGGGAAAGGTCACAGCGGGCACTTGTAACGTGAGCGCTGGAAGTATTTCATTGTCTGGTGTTTTTTTTATTCATTTCTCGTGCCGCGGACGGAATCAACATGTGCAATAACGCTGGCCTCGGCTCCACCTGCTCCGTCTTCGGGGGCACGGAGCCGGAACCCGGCTTTATTTATAAACTGGCAGCCTCTGTAATATTCGGTGGACGTTTTTTCAAACTAATATAGCTCATCTTGAAACACTGAGCTTGTGAGGTTGAGGGGTTGTTTTGCAATGAGGAAGAGCATGTGGTGTTGGTTGCACAGTGGACAGGTTGGACTTGAAAATAAATAAATTAAAAGAATCAGCCGCCTTCTCAAGAAAATGAATTTGAGCTGCAAAGATGCGACAGAGTGTCCCAGTTCCAATAGTGTAATATAACTAGTATTGTTTCAAATGTTTTACATTTCAATACATGCCCTTGTGTTTCATGGAGAGTTTGTATTTTTTGGCGCAATGGGACGTTTGGACAAATGGGCTTGAGGTCCAATTGGACATCTTCGGACTATTAGGATTTCGGAATATTGGGAAAATCTATACTGGTTTCTCAAATGTCACCTTCCCCAGCTTTAAGTACAATGCGGTACTTCTATTTGATGCTATACTTCTATTCATATGTTGCACTTTTTACGACACAAAATGTATGCAAAAGGTTTAGTTACTTTGCAGATTCAGATTACTTATACAACATATACATCAACTGATAAATGATGATGTATTATTATTAATTTAGCTACCCAGCAGTATACAGAGCAAACTAAATTAGCTCCACGTTCACCAGCTACCACATTAACGTAATTCACACATTGATAATTATAATCCAGTAATATAATAGACATGAAATGTGCTGCTATACTCTGCAAGATGAGTACTTTTACTTTTGATACATGAAGGCAGGACTACACTGCATTATTGCTACTTTCTACTGAAGTAAAAGATATGAGTACTTTTTCCACCACTGCTTTGAAAGCATGTGACTGAAATTATTTTCATGGATCACCCGGAAACACGGATTTCATTCATGAGCCCGCGCGTGTCTTTAGCATAAAAGCTCATATGCACATAATTCATGCCCCTCCAATAAGAAATAACACTTGTTACTTCACATATCCGCCATGCTCGATCACGCAGACGTAGCCCCGGAGAGGCACAGGGACGGGTTCTCCTGAACGCCACCGCAGTACGGATACGATCTGGCATCCTGTGTGCATGTAAAAAGCACTCATTTAGTCACGGCGGCGTAAGAGAGGTGGCTGTGTGAACCGCCTGTCTGAGCCCAATTCATTTACATAGGTAATGGTAGGGGTAGTGCTAAAAAATGTGCGGGGGTGGAAAATACACAATCCTTCCACAAGCATAGAAAAACAGCCAGAGAGACGGAGAGGGGGAAGAAAGACAGAGGAGGAGATGTAGGTGTCAGGCTCCTGAAGCACTCTAAAATGATGGGTAATTACATTTCAAATTACCAACGGGAACAAGAGCGAACTCCCTGACTTTGGTCCGCAAGGGAAATGCATTAAGGGCGGCGGAATCGGGCGTGCAATATGTAATTTCTAGAATTCTTGTGTTTAGGCAGCACTCATTTGCATGTCGGAAAATATCAGCTTGAAGGACCACTCCACTCAGCAAATCAGATGGATCTTTTTGCGTCTCATTTTTAGGGAGCCCCCCCGCCCCCCAAAAAAACACTCACACAATTTCGTTTGAGTTATTTATTGAGAATGGGCGAGTTGGTCTGTATATTTCCGAGCTGCAGATTGTACGCACCTGTCTTTTAAAGGCTGAATACCTCCCGGTACTGGTGTCTGGTGCTGGTGCTTAGCGAGTGTGCATGTTGGGCCACACAGCGCACTTTCTTTTCCGAGAAAACATTTGCAAGTTTCTTTCAACATTGGCAAATGTTACATCATCTGTTTACTTCATTGTGGAACTACAGCGCTCTTCCTCTTCTATCTTCCTCGTCTTTGCGGTTACATTTCTTTATGGTGCCAATAATGCTCACATTATTATTATTATAGCTAACAATGAGCTCGTTAACTGGCTCATCTTAAAACCATCCGGTCTTAAACGTCATTATTCATTCTGGCCTCTCAGACATCTCAATCTGATTTTCCCCTTGCGGTATTAACAAAGTATACCTGTCTTGTTCTAACAGGCGAGGCGGTAATTATGTCAATCAAACAATATCCCAAATAATATCAATTAAGCCGGGCTATTATTAGCGGTTGTGCTCCCCATCCAAACACTCAGGGAAGAAATAACCTCAAAACCCAGAAACCAATCAATCAAAGCAGGGGCAAACATTTAACCCTTTGCATGCCGTTCATAAGGATTCATGTGATATGCTGAAGCCATGTTGGACTTTTATTGTGTTTAATTTCTTCTTTGGAGTAGGTGCATGAGAAAGTGTGAGGACCTTTCTGCTTCTGGAGCAGTGAACAGTTAACATCAGCTAAGAGCAATCATTTAATCCTTTCAAGGCACCGGGAGTTACAAATAATGAATGCATCTGATCCAATTAGGCTGTGGCCTTTTGGGAAGTCGATGCTCGGAACCAAAGGGGTGCTGCGGAATAACTGGGGTGGGCTGTAAGTTTTTTTGTCAGTTTTTTTTTTACCCCACTATATTTCTTTTCATTTTTTGCGGCTCCCTGGCTGACTGGTCAGATTGTTGCTATGGAATGTGCTTCTGGGACAAAAGGAGTGGAGATCCAGAAACTCAGTGACCTCCTGCAGAGGCCTCACTCTCTTTCTCCCACTCCCTGCTCCTCTCCTCTCACTCAATCCGTCTCCCCTCTCTCTCTCTCTCTCTCTGGTCACTTCTTAGTCTCTCTCTCTCCCCTATTCTCTCTCCATCCAAAGCTTGTTTTCCCTCTGCGCTCGTCTTGCTTTCTCTCCGTCTCTCACTCACTATTTCTCTCTGTCAGGCTGCCGTACTTTGATGTGCTTCTGTGCCCAGGTACTCTCGCTTGGCCTCCTTCATTCCCTCTCTCTCTCACACACACACACACACACACATACACACTCTCTCACAAACAGGAATGTGTGGGAATCTCCCTCTGGCTACCTCTGTAACCTGCATCTGAAGCTGGTGAGGGGCCAAGGAGCCAACAGACCCGGGAGACGAAATGCAAATAGTGGAGAAGCTGGTTGGCTGCCTAGCTGAGATCAAAGATCCTCTCCACATAGCCCAGCTCATACTAGACATGCATGAACAACATTCGCAAACACAGTCTGCATGTGTGTGTGTGTGTGTGTTTGCACGTGCATGCATGCCTTGTGTGTGTGGGCTAACCAGCAGCAGGATTGTGGGGGTGCGAGTGTGAGCGCAGCAACATTCATTTTGACATGAGTTCATACTTTCAAGGAATTTGCGCTTTCGGCAAATGAGTCACTCTGAATAAATGATACCTGACCTCGAAAAGGGGGCAGCTTTCGAGAACATGCGCTCTGGATGAGATCAATCAAATTCTTTTTTTATTTTTTTCGAGGGGGGTTCTCTGCAGAGAAATCTGTGTTTGATTATGCCCGAGAGCTTTAGCGCAGTTCTCATCTGTGTCCAGCTGTGCGCCATCACCTGCGCTTTCTAGATTGACCGCGTTGAGATCGATGACTCTTGCATGGCGAGGCAGTTATTTTAAACGCCGGGCAGATGAAGCGGCTAGCTGCGGCGTTTAGATGCACTCAGAGAGGTAAACAACAGCGGGATACATGTTCTCCCCCCACGCCCACACCCTCATTTAATTTATGGTTCAGAAAACACACAATTTGACAGACATTTGGTGAAATTCGGGACAGGGGAGTTGGGGTTGGGCCCCAGTGGGCGTGGCCTCCACGATGGACAGCATTAATAATAGTAAACTCTTTGCCGGATCAGATGGTAGAGTTAGCGGTTCAGGATTCAGGATTTGGGAACACCGCTTGTGATTCTGGACTCTTTGGGACGGCCTGGTCACCTTCGCCTGAAGTCACAACGAAGCAGCATTTTCAGAGCAATTTTCTTCCATAAATTGATGTTTAGTCTGTGCACGGGGATGGATCATCATTTAATTGCATATCAGTTGGATACAGAGAACCAGTTGGGGAGAATTTACAGTACGCCATCTGTTCCAGGGTTTCATTATATTCCATTTTTACATAATAAAAACCCAACAAAGTTAATTCTTTTCACGTTTAAAGAGTTTCAGTTATTCTTCATAATATGCTCATGCAGCAGGATCATCATCTGCCGAGCGTAATCGCTCTATATGTGCGATTATGAAGGGTGTATCATGTGTTCCTGTGAGTTAATCACATCTGAAGACGGGAGAGGATCTCTCAAAGCACAGGGTGTGATGTTTTCAACGTTAGTCTCACATTAAAATAAAAGGAGCAGCTATGTAAAGAAACGCAAGAGGAACGGGGAACTGAGTGACACATGGACAAATTTAGTTAACCAAAATTGGAATAGAATATATTGGAATTTTTTCGCCACCCACCTCAGGCGAGTCGGCCTCGGAGAATGGAGTGTGCTCAGATTTAGGAAGGTACATTCTGCTTTTAATTGGATTGGAAGAGCCTAAAAATAGACCCAAAAAGAAAAGAAAAAGTGCTGAAGTGCATAAATTAGTTAATTGAAAAGCGGCAAACAATTTAGATTTGCCGTTACGATAGCCTGTGCAAAACAAACAGCCTGAACTGCTCTTAAAGCACACGAGCATGGATACAAAAGATCATAAATTAATACAAAAATAAACAAGTACTAACTAAGGAAGCATTTTTTTCAGAACTATGGATTGCCTCCTGGACAAAAGATAATGACCGGACTTCTGTGCAATAAGAATAAGAAGAAAATAAGAGGTCAAGCATTTAATAACATCATGTATTTTCACGTGTTTGCCATTCCTCATTTTCCCCATTTAAAATATATCTTTTCATCATTTAGTACATGCAATGCAGAGGATATAATCAGTTCAAGTCTTGACTCTTTAATGACACTTTAATGCATAACTCCCCCCCCCCCTTTGGATTTTCTTAATTTTCTTTTTAACCGAAGACGACACATCTCACTTTGAAAGAAAAATAGCCGGTCAGATAAATAGATGGATACCTTAATAAGTATTCACCGTTTCAACTCCCACTATGGCGACAGATTCATCTCTATGCAGAGTAGGAATGTCATGCGATGCTGAAAGTGTGTGTGTGTGCGTGTGTGTGTGTGTGTGTGTGTGTGTGTGCATCTTGTGTACAACAGAAGCGAACGGGAACACATGGGCCGCGTGGGCGTCCTCTGGCACAGAGCGGAACCGCCACATTGCCTCCTTTTACAACAAAGACGAGAAAAACGCTACATTTCATATCTGCCAGCGAGATTCTCAACAGGAATCCGAGAAACGCCAAGCTTCAACTATCGACACGTCGCAGGAGAAAGAGTCGGAACGAAGAGTTCTGCCCCGTATTGTTCACGACGTTGAGCGTATCGAGCGGTAGCCGCGTTGAACAGTACAAAATCACAGGGCTTTGAAGGCCAAATCCTCAGCTAATCCTCTTTTATTGGAGAAAGACATTGTGTTCAACTTTCATATGCTTGTTTCCCTTGACAGGGTGGACAAACACAAACTGGCACACACACACACACACACACTCACACACACTCACACACCCCGGCTATTGAGTGCAAAGTGAATCATCGTTCCAGACAATATCTTTGTCAAACACTCTGGCCTTGACAGATAGACATCGGCAGAGCCGCAGAGCCATGGCAACAGTCAAGTGTGAATCCCGCTGATGAGAAGAGTGTGTTTGTGCTTTGCAGAAATTGGTTGGTTAATTCCTGCCGTGGAGTCTGCTGCAATTGCTGAGAGGAATGAGAAGAAGAAGAAAAAAAGAAAAGCTGCCAACGCAGATAGAGAATTCAATTCCAATAATAAAAGAAGAAAAAAAAGAAAAAAGAAATCCGTTGTTGGCGTGAACAGAGAATTCAATATGAGAGAGAGAGGAAAAAAAAAAAGATAAATCAGTTAATTCTAGTATTTAATGGTGCTAACAATTCTGCCGTGTGGTAAAAGTAACCAAAAATAAGTAATGCATCATTCCGTTCATCCCATTGTCACGTTGCCAATCGGCAACATGTGACGGATCACAATTTAAACTTTCAAACCCTGCCAACACCTCTTTTGTTCTCCGCAACAGAGTGAGGAGAGATACGCCCACTCCCGCCACACATTTGCATCTAAATCACATATATTTAGAATCCTGGGGGAACCAAATCGAAGCGGCTATTTCATCCGTCTTTAAGGGTGGTGATGGTGATGGTGAACATATTTGTCTTGTTTCTCTCCTGCCAGCCGACCCCTCCAGTACACCTGGGCAGACAACTATATGGCAAAGTAAAGTATTGGGAGAAATATGGTTGAAATGGCTCACTCACTCACACACACACACACACACACACACACACACATACATGCAAGCGCACACTCACTTTGGACAAGAGTCAACAAAAGGCTGAGCGTGGGTGGAAGTGGTGAAGAGGAGGGAAGAGAAGTGGGTGGAGGAGGAAGGAGGAGGCAGGTGATGAGGAAGAAAGGCTGTTTTCAGATCAGGTCTGATGCTGAGGCCCCATTACCCGACCAATAGGGAGAGTCTGCGGGGTCGGATGGATGAATGGATGAATGCATGACTTAATGATCAGGGATGAATAAGCCCAGAAAGTCTCAGTTAAAGTACATCTGACGGAATGAAGGGCTTCTACATAGAATGCTTTTAATATTTTTTATTTAGCATTTATTCTTATTGTTATCTTCCCGGGATCGTCCTCATTGTCTGTGCATTTTGTATATATATATATATATTTTAAGTAAGTAAAGTAAGTAGAAATGAAACACCGTGAGTATAGTTTACAGTGCCTTCATCAAGTCAAGTGTGGACAAATTGGGCTTCATATTGACAACAAAAACAGAAAAACTGAAATATCATATCATTCAGACTATCCCAGGTGCCTCCCATCTCCGTTGATTATCTCCAAGATGTTCTCCACCCCTTGATTGGAGGCCATTAGCGGCAAATGAAACTCTTTTAGAGAAAGGCTGACGGGGGCGTGGACACTCTCTGCTGCACGTTGGCTATACTTAGTTAAACTACAGGAGGGGAAAAGGTTCAGCTTCTTATTTGCAGTTGAAGACCAACATGTGCCCCGCTGGTGCGGAACGTCATATCATCCGCCGACCGTGTTAAAAGTCATGCTTTAGCATCGACACATACGAGTCTGTTGGGAGCTGATTAGGAGCTGTTCGTGTTCATTTTCTTCTCCTCTGACATTTCATGGTGTTTTTTTTTTATTGAATCACGCTCTAAAAACTTGGAGTTGTGTGTGTGTGTGTGTGAAAAGCACTTTTCGTTCTTTTTTTTTTGGAAAAACTGAAGAAATTATGACCCTCAGAATCAATTTGTCTGAGGATCATTTGAGAAGAGAGCGTTGCAAAGTCGACTCCACTCCAGTCACGACTCACGTCTAAATGTGTGTGATGGCTCTGTATACCACACACACACACACACTCACACACACACTCTCCTATTGCGCAATCCACACCTGTATGTGTGTTTGAGGAGTCGGATGGTGAGAGTGTTTAAGCGACGGAAGGATAATTTGCCGTGTGGCTCTGACTTAGCAAGAGAGAGAAAGAGAAAAGGATGCGGTGGTGATGATGGAGACGGGGGGATGAAGAGCAAAGGTAGCCAAACCTGCGAAGGGATCAGCACCGCTATGAATATACATGAACCGCTCAGCCCACGCCAATCTTTTATTTAGTTTTTACCTTTCTTAAATACACATGAACACATCTGTGCGCACACTTGCACAGACAACATCTGAAAGTGCACAAATGTTCTCAAGCAGTTCGATACTTTTCCCCACAAATACGAACGTGATAAAGGTTTTAAACATTGCACTGTTGAATGCTGAAACCCAGAATCCATCCCGTTTCCAAGATTATTTAAAAACAATCAATACAGTGTTCATGCCACTTCCTCCTCGAACTTTATTCTAACTCGGAGAGGGGTCATGACACGCGCTGCTTCCTTTTTTTTTTTATCAAGCATCAAGGTCAACAGTGTGGACTTTCAGCTTTCAAGATTTAAATAAACACACTCGCTCGCACACTCCTCTCTCAGAAAGCAGGATCATCTCCCATCAAGCGCTGCTGTTGCCACGGCAACGGCTGGAGAGCAGTCATAGGTGGGCGGCGATGCCCGGCAGCGATCCGTCTGGAGGGCTCTCATTGGCCTCTCCACGGTTTCCCACAATCCTTTGCGGCATTGCTTACAGATCCCACTCCGGATTTGACCCGGAGAGGAGGTCAAAGAGGAGGTGGAGGCGTGTGCATGCGCGCGTGTTTCTCAATGTTTCTTTTGTTAAATTCATAAGCTGACTCGGTGCGATAATGTCGTTTTACGTGAGGTATTAATTGATAACAGGATGGGACCGGTGTAGAGGAGCAGGAAGTGATAATTGTGGAGAAAACTGTGACAGAGAGGCCGGTTCCAAGCATGAGAGTGGAAGTAAACAGGCTGAGGACCGGAGAACGAGGATTAAAAACTAAAAAAGAAGCTTAATCTTAAAAGAAACAAGTATATGAGCAAAACCTTTGTCAGAGTGTGTTTGGATTTCCACGAGGTGAATGCATTGTTGTGTATGGGACAAACAAACACAGGACTTTCACCCAGGAGACCGCCGTTCGTTTTCCAGTGTGAAACCAAAAGTTGAGTTATTTTTCTCTTACGTTACGTCACGTGATGTTACATCACTATAGGTATATATATAGGTATAGTAGAGTACTCCCGGCTCCAGTACTTCCAGTTCAGTAACATTTGTCATTGGTAGGAAAGCAACAGAGGACCTCATGTTCCGGAAAGCAATCCGCTCGCATCCACTAGGAAGCATCTTAGAGGCGATGCCGTGAGTTGTACAAATATGCAATGTTTATTTATATTTACTACTCTGTGAAATGCAATGATTAAGAACGTAGACTGATTGTTTGCATTGTCTTTGTTTGCAGTTTCCACCAGCACGATTGAAGGGAAGGGAAGGGAAGAGTGACAGTAAATGATGAGACTTACTACGACTCTGTCTCCATTGACTGCGGTTTAACTCGCTGTTTAGAGAATATGAACATTTTAACCAAAACCATAATAGGAGTTCAGTTGCCTCACGTTGTTAAAACAAATATATAAAGACAGTATGTAGCTACTTTATTTCTATTTATGTCTCTCGGTGGTGGTAGTAGCACAATCTCTGCTAATTTGCCATTACCATCCTTTTGACCAGACATTCAAGGTCCCCGGAGGATGTACCATCAAGACTCTGGTCCTCGACTTTTTCTCCAGTGCGGCAAGCAGGGCAATGTTTCCTCTCATCCCGGGGAATTTTCTCAGTGATAGATTAGCAACAGCCATTCGTTGTTCCCAGAGGATGAATCCTAGACTGACTCCGGCCCCTGAACCTTTTCCTCTGGTGCCGCTGTGAGGTTTACATTTTCCTGTGAAGCTTTTTAGTGTCCATGGTGATGAGTTGGGATGGGATACTCATCATCCCCTCCTTGTATTCTCCTGATGCTACAAATAAACCGTCATTCTTGAACTTGTATTTCTGCTTTGCTACTGCTGAACATTACAATGTGAAATTATCTGTTAAATAACGTCACAAAATGCCATAACAACTGTAATTTTCAGTGATCGTCCGCCATATGTTTGAGCTTTTAGTTTTGCAGGATATTATGCGGCCAATCGAGGGGAATTGAGATTCAGGAGTGCAATGGCGTCCCGTTTCCCCAAAGTAATTTTGTTCATTGCTTGTTGTGGGTCCACAGATGGAGGTTTTTCCCTTTAGAAAAAGAAAATACGCCACAGGCAAAATATATGGCTGAGAAACACATGCTTTAGCTTATTGTGCTGCGCCTTTATAGCCTGCATATTGTGTTTCTCAAGATGCCAGCAAACAAAATCCAAGATATACCTTTCTCAATATAGCGTCTCCGGTGAATTCCAGGTGATATTTGCGCTGCTGAGTCGCAACAAATGCTCCGTGAGCTCCAGCGCTCCGCGGCTAAGGCTCTGGATCTGCGAGACATTTTTCTTGAGCGTGTGTTTTTCCGTTCTGCCTGGTTTCCCACGGCGGGGTGGTCGGCCCGGTGTCCAGTTTCAGGTAGCTCTGGCTGTTCCCAGAACGTGAGCGGGCAGGAGCGCTGGGAGCCATACCGGGACACTCCGGGATCAGTTGAATTCCCGGCATTCCTGGCATAGTCCCTTTGAAGGGAAAGCAAATAGAGAGGGGGTTTAACGGCCCCCTCTCTCACACCTCCACACAGGCCGAGGAGGGGAAACGCAGTGTTGGTAACGGGGCTTATCACAAGATAACAGCGGTACCATGCAGGGCCGGGGGTCAATTCGCCTTAATTCGCTTACAGTGGTTCAGCGTGGAGAAAAAAACATCTGGCTATTGTCTTCGGTGGGAAAGGTTACAATCTGCATTCATTAGGGACAAATGACTGCAGCAGCAGTCACAGGTAGACACGCTACTATGACCGCTTTTTGCTGTGTGACGCTTGTTGATAATTAGTTGCTAAGCTCACCTCAAAGCCACCAGACTCCAGACAGATTACAGCCATTTTATCTCGCCGACTGTCGGACACACACAAAATAAAACTCTTCAAAACCCGTTGTTAGTCTCTCCTCTGTTCCAACAGGCGACTTGTTTACTGGCACTGAGAAAAGAAGGCTATTGCTATATTTTTTAGCGGGATTCCTCGCGTTTGCGAGCTGCAGTTTAGATTGGAAGCTGTAAAGAGTTGATTCCTTCCTCCTTCACAGCTAAGTTCGGCTCAGCCGTCGGAGAAAATACTGATTTGTTCCCCGGACGAGAGAACTTCAAGCCATCCTCGTGTGAAATGCATTGCCCTAATTCAGTCAGCTATTGCTGAGGCCTTGTGAGCACACTGCAGCCAACACACTCACCAGGAGTCCATGCTTGTCCTATAGAGCTGAGTGACCAGGGGAAACTATTAAAGCTGGTGTGTGGGTGGCCAGCAAGCTCGAGAAGAAAAGTTAACCAATGATGAAATCGCAGCATTCGCTCGGTAAAAGGCTGTTTTCTTGTGGCCTGAAATACTAATAGTTGCAGTGATACATACATGGACATATATTCCTGCCTGGAGGCGGCTTATCTTCAGATTCTTTGGATCAATGATGTTGCAAATGGAAGCTGCACTTGTAAGCTCAGTAAAACACTGCGATGTAGTGACAAGCACAGCGCGCCGAAAGTACATGACTAACTTGAAGTGTCAAGCGCAGTGTGGATGATTACATGCAGTGGATGCAATCAGAGCCCATTGTACTGCCCACTAGGCAGTCAGGAGAGGAGGACTCATCAGCGGAGAGTTAGTCACACTGGGATATGCGGGGCTCCTGACGAATAGGCGGTTCAAATGATGAATTTACAGGTTTGACAGGGTGGAATGGAGGAGACGTTTAGTTCTTTGTGGCACCAGAGTTAACATTTGTCATGAGAGCCGGGTCACAGGTGTTGAGCGTCACTGCCAAAGCTCTTCGTTAAACACCGCGGTGACGCCCACGCGGTTTGATTGACAGGCGATCTCCGGGAAGCGCAGTGCAAACATTCAGAAAACGGATGAGCCCCGAGTGCCAGACAGAATAAACACAGCAAATAAACAAAAGTTGAGAGGAGCCGGAGGGTTTAAAGGAGGGTTGCACCGACACGACTTCAACCTGGGTGGAAGAGCAACGCAGTAAAAAAGAGTTGTTCCACTTTTTGGGGATTGATTTTAAACTAAAAAGGAGTTAGAGGCCATTTTCCACGATGGGTGGGAGCTCAATTCATCCCTTCCCCGGCCCAGTTTCCCCCTTTCCTTCCTGTCACATGTTGCAATGCGACGGCACACAGGACGACTAGTGTGGCCTTCTGAGTGTGCATGCTAAGGACTCAGACATCTGTGTGTGCGTGTGTGTGCGTGTGCATGAAAACGCACGCCGCATACCAATTACGAATCCGACTGCAGCAGAGACGCACAAAACTGCTCAACACATTAATGCAAAAAGCAGAGTGTAACTTCTGCATCTGTCGCCCGGGTCTGGCTCCTCCTGCAAAACTTCATTTAGTTGGTGTTGAGAAAAAAGTTGTAAAGGGTTTTTTTGGGGAAATTTATGAAGCAAGTTATTGTTAATGTTATTATTATTTTTATTTTTTTTTGGGGGGGGGGGGGTCCTCTGCGCTCTCCTGCCCCCTAGTGGCGAGCTGAGCTAATTACAGCAGTTTTTTTTCTGTGCCTCCTCCAAGGTTGTTGCCGTGCAGTTTAGAGCCACGAGCACAAACACGCGCTTGCTTTTCTGTGCTCGTGCAGGAGTTTTATCAAATATTTATCTCATATATTCATCTAAGTGTTGCACGACTTGGTCTCATCTGGGAGCAATCGTAATGCAGTGAACACCAACCGAGCTGCTGCTTTGAGATCAGATGAAGTTGAACCCCAATGCTTGAAAACAGGGTTGGATCCAGGCCTTTTAACAGATAGTATAGAGACCCGAGCTGTGAATACACTTGAACACATCACGGTCTGCCTCCCTCTAGTGTCAAGAGAGCAAAAGAATTGCACACAAGTATTTTTTCTTTCTCTTTAGACATCAAAATTCCACGAGAAATTGTTAATGTGTTGCTGCTCAGTACGTTGCAATATATAAATGCCAATATTACCAGTAATAAGATGTATTATTGAGGTTATTGAGGTACATTATAGTGTGTGTGCATGAAAATGTATATATACATATATATGCATACATGTATATATCTTATATAATATATCATAACAGATATAAAGAAACTCTTTATTTATATATATATATATATATATATATATATATATTAAAGTAATTTTAATTTGATAATTTTATGAATCATTTAATAACAAATGGAAAAGTTGGAAAAGGGAATATCACTCTTTGAGCTGACAAAACCTCCTAAATGCACCGTGACGAGTCACAGGTTAAATAAAAAGAGGAAACCACAGCTTTATATGACTCTGACTTTATTGAAACAAATGTAAACATATTAAAGTGATTTTTTATTTAAATCTTTTAACTTTAGCTAATGGTCTCTGGTGCGGGAGAGAGAGAGAGAGAGAGCAGACTGACTTCTGGATGTGTTGTAGTTTGTTGATGGTTTTGGTGGATGTGCCGTTTAGGATGCTGTTGCAGTGGAATCCATTGAATATGATGAATAATCCTCAAAATCTAGAATGGAGGGGAACTTAATAGAACTGTATTTCTGAATTTCTAAAATTATACAAATTATCACAAAATAACACAATCTTCCTGCAGAATCTGAATGTCCATTTCTGCTGATAGAACCTTGTTAGAATGATTCTAAAGGAACAACACAGAAACATCAGTTCACTCACCGACACGATTTGATCCAAACTGGTTTCATTTATTTTAAGAATGATAATATGATCTGAAGTGAACGCTGCTGTTCATTTCCTGCTTGTTAAATTTAATAAAACAGACTTCTGTCACTGTGGTTGTTCCAACGCTGTAAATTCATACCAGAGTTTGATCTTTGACCTTAAAAGTCTCACTAATAAATCTCACCATGGCTTCATGTTTGCAGCTTTTTAATTAGTGCGCCGCAGAGATGACTTTGATGAAAGTATTTCTCTGAAAGCTTCTTAATAGTGTTGACTTTCAGGTTATTTATGTTGGATATGAGTTGCTCTACACAATTCACTTAATGATATATTTTAAAAATAAATAAGAAACTTAAAAATGATGAACCCATTCAGACATGATTTATTATTTCAGTTTTTTTCATCTCATACTTCTGATCTTTCCACATTAAAGCCCCGACTACCTGCAGTTATTCAGAGACACTTTGCATTTTAAAAGTGTTTATACATATATTATGTTTACTAAGTTTTATCAACTTAGTGGTCAGTATGAAAACTGAAGTAATAGAAAAGGACGTTAGTGATCAACTCGTTATCAGTCAACTCACAATGAGGGAAATATAAATTACTGGTGAATAATGCTAATATAACAATATCCATAAACCCCCTCAGTATGAAGATTGAGAAAAAAGTATGAGAAACTGAAATAACGTCCAAACTAAACAATCATATTGAAATAAACATGCTTATAGCTGTAACATTGCTCAACAGGTTAGCTTGTTCGGCTAATGCTAGCAACGGCACGATCACGTCTTCTACTAAATAACGGCTTACAGCCTCACTAGTATCCCTAGATAACACGCAGAACAGCCTTCCTTGAACAACGCGTGTCTTTAAAATATACATCTGGCTTTAAATACCGTTATAACAGTGTTTTAATGAGGGTGATGTTCACACTTTTCCGTTATCTTCTTCTTCTGAGAAACTTGACAGGTTAATACAATGCGCAGACAGCCCCCTAGTGGTGAGATGGCGACACCTAGTGGCCGTTTTAGATATTACCCACATTACCATATATCAGTTACTTATGAAAACAAAACAAAAACAATGGGTATACAACAGTGTTCAGCAAATTAATTGATATTCTTACCACAAATTAAACAAACATATATCTTACATATGCATTTTAATAAAAAAAAGTCAGAAAATAGACCATGATTTAGTACATCTTTCCTCCTGTCTGCAAACATAAAAAATTAAACAGCAATGATCTGTACACTAGGATATTTCCAGGTTTAGTCAAAATATGCTTATTTTCATTTAATCTCCACAATGCATTATAATGAATATAACATACTATACACCAGACAGGCCAGACAATTGTTATATTACAAACACAGATGTTATACATGTGATGGCCTTCTGCATGAATAATATTTATTTAACATCTTATAATACAGAACATACCACAGGATGCTATAGTATGGATTCTAGCGACCCACTTATGAACAGCATAAGCTGTGGTTTGAATATTTCCCTCTGCTGCTGCCAGACAGAAGGAAAGAGCAGGTCTGATGTATCGCAGGTGTTGCAGGAGATCTGTGGGCGGTGAGCCACTCCTTCCTGGTTTCTAGAAAGGAGTTTTCAAGGGTCCTAAGCGTCCGCCAACACCATCGCCATTTTGCTGAAGCTTTTTGACCTTCACAGTGAGATCTTTGCTGCGCTTCACTTCAATTTGAGATTTATCGCCACACATGTATTTATACATACATGAAAGCATTTATTTATTTTTTAGGAGCAGCGAGCTGCTGTGAAGCATCCAACTTGGAGTCGGGATTGAACCGTCGACCCTGAAGCTCTGAACACAAGTAACAGCTGTGGCTGATGGGAATGTCATTACATTTTGCAGCGCTGGCCACATTTGAGTTTTTACCTGTTGATGTCACTGGATGAAAAAACAACAAAAATGTGTAAAATGACTCTCCATTTGTATTGAGCTGAGAAATAACAATTCTGAGGCAGATACCTCATAAGCTGGACACATAAAATCCTGATATTTTATTTTACTTTTCATTTTAGGATGTCGTTACCATATGTAAGGTTGTTACACTTGTGTCATTCTCTTGTGTCTGCCCCCACATACGTCTCACATCCTTCAGCTTCTGGAAGTGTTTCTTCGGACCCTTGAAGGCAGATCACTGGAGTGTGGTCAACGTTGTTTATGAGACGGCTGAGGGGAGGAAAGGGCCAAAACAAGAGCCGTCTCTCTGCTCATCATCAGAAAGTGATCAAAAGTACCTTCTAGTTATCATTTTACTTCATGTGTACACATCAGTACACATCCCGTACTTAGGACTTAGGAGCCTATACACCAAAACAAGTACAATACTATCCCATTTATTCATGTTATCATATGTATACATACATTTCCTTCCTAATTTAGATACTGAAGTAAATGAACACACAAAGACAGTGGTTGATCTTCAATTCAACGAAATTGCATTTTGTGGATTGTTTTCAGAACAGAAACAACATGCCGTAGACACTTTTTCCAGGCACATAGATCATCATGAACACCCAACTTTAATTTAAATGAGAGCGTGAAACATACGGAGTGACATCCCGTATGAGTTAGTGTGGCAAATAAACACTTAACACATTCATATCTGCCTCCGGTGACATATTCCAGACTTGTCCAAGTCTTTTTAGAGAGTGAATAGTCGCCATGTAAACCACTGTGGAGTATATCAGGGACACATTCTAATGAAGGACAACTAGTCAAACAAAAAGTTCAATTTCCTGTGTGTTTAAGGGATTTCTATCCTCTGCCACTGGAGGGCAGTGTACATCTTTACTACCCCATCCTTCCCTTCGCTCTCTCTCTCTCACTCTTGCCACTCTTTTATTAATATCTCTCTTTGTTGATCATACACACACACACGTTCATAATCACTTTCTGGAACTACACTTTCCCTGCAGATACCTCCCAAATACAAACCAGCATTGAGGGTAAAACCTCCGCCCACCTGGGCCTCGCTCTGCACGTCGCTCAGGTGTATTGGTGATATGTTATGTGCCGATCACAGGCGACACTCAGTGTCGAGAAAAAAGCAGCGGGATGCACTTTAGCCATTTTAATTGACAGCAGGCACACGCAGACCGGAGCCAGGGGGATTTGGGATTCTGCAGCGCTGATGCTAATACAGACTGATAGTACTGGGATGTTTAGTTCCTCGTCTTCCCGTTAATTGCCTTCCTCAGACGTCAGAGTGGCATCTTTACGAGTGATGATAATCAAGACCAAAGCAGCTGGCAGGGCAGCGTCTGATGTTATCACTGCGAGCGCAGCGAAAAAAGGCTCACAGCTAATCCTCGTCTTGGTACAGTATTTCATTTCTGGACCAGACGGGATGTTCTGGAGTGGAAGATTTCGTCAACTTGTGTCGCGGTTTCACGTGTCATACACGTGCAAACTCGGAAAAAGAAAGAAAGATATATTTATTTAGCTGTAAGTGTGTTTATTAATTAATTTAACTTGGACAGGTCGGCTGAGAGCTCACTCTTATTTACAGGAAAAGCCCGGGGAAGAAGATGGAGGGAGGGTCACACACACATACATTTACACACATTCACACCTGGAGCTGCCCAGTACAGCCACAGTCTCACAATGTTGACCAGTGAGCGGATCCCCGGGGGGTTAGTGTTGGTCCCAGGGCAACTGCACTCTTTACCCAAGTGTTTTGAACAAGTCCACCTTTCTGACCACTGCTGCATTGAGACTTTACCCAAATGTACGAGTCTGCAGTATTGCACACTATATGGTATTTGTAGTTCACAGGATAAAGCATATAAAAACACTGATGTGATGAGTCAATTATAATCATATCAGCCTGTATTGGTGACAATAAACCATAATTATGCTTCTTTTCATGCCTTAAACTTGCATTCTTTCTAATGGCCACCAGGGGGCGACTCCTCTGGTTGCAAGTCAGATTGCATAGAAGTCTTATACTTGATGTATTGAGTTTATGTCTCAATCTCTAGTTTCAAGTCTTCTTCAATACAGCTTGATGTTCATTTAGTAATTTATGGTTTTAGAGTCAAATAGTCCATAAAGCAGCGTATGCTTTAGGGCGGTCACTACCACGGCGTTGTCCGGTCCGTATGTTCGTCTTGCAACTTTAAACCTTTCAGTGTGTATTCAGCTCCTAAAAAGGAATTGTTACCTTTTTGTACTCAACAACAAGATGGCGACCTCCAGAAAGCCTAATTCAAGGCTTCAAAGCGCCCAGAAACCAATTGGTGATGTCACGGTAACCGCGTCCACTCCTTCTACAATGTCTCTCAGGTTTTGAAAATGTGCTGAATGCACACCAGACAGTGATATATTTTCTGTGTACTGTTGGGTGTTGCCATGTCGGAAAAAGCGTAGTGTCCCGGAAAGCTGTGATAGCCTAAGAAAAGTATGCAAGCCTCATTTAACAACTGTCTGAATGTGGCAAACCCCACCCATCTGCTTCCCAAAGCAGATTAAAACAAGCACAAAGAATTTATTTTCCAAGTTACTATTTCACCCAGGCCTGATGGAGGACAGACCACATGGCCCAGTCCCGGTGTCAGGACAATCCAATAAGCCCGCTATAAAAGTCAACCATGAAAAACAGCCGACCGCGGCAGCGCTGTAGGCCTCCGACCTCAAGCCGACTGCTGCAGAGGGGAACGCTGCAAACCCCAGATCATAAAAGTCAAGCTTCTCATTTAATGTGACGGGACTGGACGCAAACAAAACAAAGATGAAACGCGTGTGTGTGTGTGTTGTCATCAAAAGACTATTTGGCCTCAATAAAGTGATATTACCAGTCATTGCCAGAATCCGAACCAAGACTGAAAGCAAATATAATTTAAGTTGACATCTTAGATAAATAAAAACGAAGGAATATTGCTAGTGGAGCGGTAGATTTCCATGAATAACTTTTTTTGGGGTTGTTGCCACCTGCTTATTCATGTTTCATTCTTCAGCTGCTTAGCTACCAGCTGACACGTAACGTCCAATCATATTCATGAAGGTCATTATCGCCTCCTAACTAACTACTCTGCTTCTGTATGTGTTTTTATAGTATATTTCCATGCCGTTACACATGTGCATGTTTGTGTGTGTGTGTGTTGCCAGGGGGTCATGTGAGCCCATCTCATTGTTTTGGGCCCACGGGCTCAAACAGCTGTGGATTGTTAGGGTCAGCCTTGCGTTAAAGCGGAGCCATGGGAGGAGAGGGGGGTCGCGGGGATGCCGACAGTGTGTGTGGGTTGGAGGGGTCCCATAAACCCAGGACTTGGCCCACGTTCAGCAGAGCACCAATAAAAACAATAGTTGCTTCCTAATCGCGCCCTAGTGGGACGCATATAACCACACACACTCTTACCTCTTTGGTCCGCGATGGCCTCTGTGATGATCTTCTCCGTGGAAACACACCAAACCTAAATAAAAGGCTTTTACGTGTTGCGGCCCTGTTTAATTGCTGGGATATGGCTTATCTCGTGCAGATTAACTGCCACGTCACTTTTGTGTTTTTTCTTCTTCCAGGAACCGATGTAGCTCAACCAGACAGGGTGGGGATGAAGTCACTTTATAGTTACTGGCTTTTGTCAAAAACAGAATGTTTGCGTATCTCTGGTTAGATTTGCTGAGCGTCTTATTGAAGGAGGTTTGTTTCCGCGGTGAGATAATGAGAAGACGAAGTGCCTCTGCAGCTGTTTGTGTGCACTTTATGTATTTCTCGAGACGCAGACGAGGCAAATCTCTTCCAACACTCTGCCTCTCCAACCGGCCTGAAACAAAGATAGAGATCACTTCTCCTCCGTTGCTCTCGGGTGTTTTTTTAGGGAGGAGAGGACATGTTTGCTTTGAGGTAACAACCAAAAAAACAGTCCGGATGTGATGTTCTGTTCTCTAAAGCAGCGATCTGGGTCAGATCGACTTGTCCTGTTCATTTTCGACATCCCTTCAAGGAACACTTGATGCGGAAAGAGATAAAGTTGAACCGCAGTCTACAGTTACAGATCAGTTTAATTGGTGTGAACAATATGGCCAACTCTTCTCCCTCCCCCTCTCCGTCTGTCTGTTCATTATTCCTTCCTCTACATGAACACAAATGCTGGGTTTTCTTACTTTTTATTTTGCCATTTCCCTACATTTTTTTGCGTGCAATGCTAACAAAATGAGCATGAAACTACATGAATGGAAACCCGGCTAACGAGTATGTTAATGCTGCCTCATGGCCTTTCCACTGGCAGTACCCTCGGGACAAACTTCAGCATCATTGTAGGGCATGAAGAATTACACAATTGCCTTGTGTAATGCTAATCTGTTCAATGGTCCCTTCTTAAAAATGAAATCCTAAAAAACTATAGGCCTGAATTAGCATTTTCTTGTCCATCAGGTCTTGACTTGACTCGTTCTTCCTACGGACTTAAAGTAACGCCGTCGCATCGCTTTACGGCACAGAGACGTTGCTTTGTGGCACAAAACCAAAGGAAGTGCAGCTCCTGCAGAAAAAGTACAAACTCATGCAGAGTCACCGGAGTTTTATGGGAAATTCAGTCTTACTTTGAGGAAACGCTGGCACTGCCGACGCCGCTGGCATGAAAAAAAAGCCGAGAAATCTCCCCCGTTTATGGAAACTTCACCAAGGTAGTGCAGCTAATGTGACGATGATATATTGCCGCTCGAAAATGCGACATGTTGCGCTTTTAATTAACTGCGGTCGTGTCCAATATTGTTGGCAACCGTGACTCCCAACAATGATTCACAGTAGTAGTAAGCACTAATGCCTGGCTGCACGCCCTCCATGGAAAGTTCACGTTGGGAATTTCCAGTCAGGACCGAGTAGCTCGACTACAAGCTTGGCGCACGGCCGCTTCGTGTGTTTGTTTTTTTCTCTCTCGCTCTTTTTCTGCAGCCGTACTCGCGCACAACTGACCTACAAACGTGTGAAATGCACGCGTGCGGTGAGTGTGACCTACTGTAAGAGATGGAAACCGCTTCGCCACATTGCGGAAGACGTGCCGTTCTAGATTACAGGTTTCACCACGAGCTTCAGTTACTTCTTCGCCAAAGGACAGGTAGCGCTGGGCGGTCTTTGGTTGAGGTCGACGGACGCAAACGATTCTCGACCGCGCTAATGTTCACGCTTCATCGGGGACGTCAGTGTTTTCCGCTACGGTTTTCTTCGTTTTGGAGCCCGTGCAGGGTGAAGCATCGGGTAATTGTCATGAGAATATTTTGACGCGTGACCGACTGATGTTTGCGCCGCAGTATCCCGGCAAATCTTCGGGTTTCTGAGCTCTGAAAACGCACTCGCTGACTTCTAGAAGAACAGTGTCCTCAGTGAAGTTTTTTTCTTTTTTTGGGGGGGGGCAGGGAACCGTATAGGTTCTGGGTCTCTGGCAGCAGGGGTCACCTATTTCTGTTTGGCTCCTCTCTGGAGAGGAAGACAGCGGTGACTTTCCACCCCCCCGAAATGAGCGCTAGCGAGGCGCTGCGCCCCCGCTGTGCGACAACGTCAGTCCGACCAAAGTCAACAAGGCCCGCTGTGTGAGTGTAACCAAAGGAGAACCGGCGGGGGCCGGGGCGGTGGGCGGCCGCGACTCCTGTGTGACCACACCGTGCACAGAATAGAGCATCAAAAGCATAATGGCTTCATTCACTTATTCTCGCCACATGCTTTCACTCTGTTTTGACCCGGTTCCAGCGCCAGATTCATAGCGTTTGCCGCATCATGGGTGGGGGAGATGGGGGGTTTAGACAGAAAAGTTTCCCAAGGTGACCTTTGAAAAATCACTGGCACTTATTGTGTTGTTCTGCGAGGGAAAAGTTCACCCATCTGGCAGTTAACCAGAGTAAAAACAACCTTATAAGCCCCCCCACCCACACACACACAGGTACTCCAGTATTTCCCAGCAGACCTTTGCACACAGAGCGAGGTGGTTTTATGTGACAGGCAAGAAAACGTTGTCCTCGAGGAGAAATGGATCTATCACAGCTTGGCACAGCTCGGGCCCCAGAAATACCCAGCGTGCGTGCTCACGATTGTTTGTATGCACATGTCCGACCATGATGTATCGCTCTCCGATCCCGAGGCGTATGGCAAGTCACCGCAATTAGGCCGACGTCCCGCTCGGAGCCGCTGTGCAACGCCAGAGGTGGTGGTCGTGGTGGCGGGGCAGCGAGTCAGATGTAAAGCCGGAAAAAGAAGACGAGGTCACCCAAAAGGGCCCACGTTGATCATTTTCATCTCAGCGAAGGATTTTTTTTGTCAGGCAGCGATTTCTTTTTGGGAGATCTCGCCGAATTCCTCTCGACCGCTTCTCCTCTTCTTCTTCATCTTCTTCTTCTTCTTCTTCTTGTTTTTGCTCTTTTCCAGCTCATTTCACACACTGACAGGCTACCCTGTGCTCCAGACGAGAGGCTGAGCGAGTGTGGCGGTTGAGCTTTGAGAGAGACTGTGTGTGTGTGTGTGTGTGTGTGTGTGTGTGCACATGCATTTGAGCATCTAGTTAGCGAAGCAAGCATTTCTGCATATGTGTGAGTGTCTTGATTGGACTTAAAACCACATCATCAGCCACTTGAATCCTCGAAAACCTGCTGAGACGATTCCAAAAGTCCACATTTGAAGACTTTTATTTATTTCAAAATGTTTTTCGACTGGGTTTCCTCCTTTCCTTATGCCTTTTTTTTATTATTTTTAAACGAGCCCTGTTCACGTTAAACTGCCCAAAAAGGATAAAATCACCGATCGATTGAACTCAACTCGTGATGTGGGGTTGCCAGTCGCCATGCTTTGTTCTTCAGGGGTTTAGAACAAATGTGATTAAATATGGACTTCTGCACCCGCAGTTGCAAAATTATGAATTAGCCGGCGAAACAATGCCACAGTTTTCCTATATACTGTACCTGATGGCTGTGAGTGTGTGTTACTGTTAATCCTGCTCTAACTACACTGCTGATCCTCTGCCAAGTGGGTCAGTCTCACTGGAGCATAATAACACAGATGGAGCCGCATAGGTGGAAGAAGAGAGCCGGGACCGGAGGGTGAAGGGAGGGGAAAATAAAGAGTTGAGGAAAGGTTGCTGTGTTTATTTACCCCCCTCCCCCATTCCGCTTCCTCCAAATCTGTTCGCGTTTTACAGAATTGTAAAAAAAAAAAACAACACGAAAAAGCAGGTCACGGGCCACAACACGGCCACGGTTTCAAAAACAATCGCACATCGCTGAGGTAGGCATTTTTTTCCTCATAGTGGAAATGTCTCCGGCGTGTATGGATGTGTAAGGGGATTTACTGTGTGTGGGAGGCAGTATGCGAGCGCACGTGCCCGCGTCCTAACCGCCGGCAGACTCGTCCCAGATGTGAATCGGCGCGAAGCAGCTGGACAGTTTCTGGGGCTTCGGAGGTGGTCAGGGCCACGTGTGCACAAGCAGAAACCACACCGCCGGGTGTTCTCAGGAGTCCAAAAAAAGACGCACTGAAGCGCTTCCATTGTTTTGGGTTTTTGGACGTGAAGTCGGATTGACTTACGAGCTAACTAGCCTCTTAAACCGCTCAAATGACACAATAATCTGGCGGCCGGGTTCAAAGTGTCCACAGAAGAAGAAAAAAAATAAGTAATCTTCCCAAAAAACTAATACGTCCTAATTTTTTAGCTCCCGTTAAACAATTGCAATGACTGAAATATTAATTGGGGCCAAATATAATAACATAATCATTGTTTGAGTTTCACACCGCGAGCAATGCGTGAAATCCGATTAGGTGCTTGGTTTGATTGGACCCAGCAGTGAAACAGAAGTAATGCGCGTACAGATACACACCAGGAGTACACCGTCTCCTCATTCTTTGCAGTTGCAGCCGTCTGGCGGCCAAAAGCGCCGCGCTTGTCGTTGATAGCATCGGAGCGGGCGAACCAAAGCTTCCAACCCAACCAGTGATTTGACTTGGTGATAATCTGATATGTCTTGTGTATAAACCCAGCGCTGCTGCAGTGGAACGAGCTTTTATGAACCGCTTGTGGCGCACACGACTCATCAGTGATATTTGACGAGTGTTTCTCGGGGACATCATTTGAATAAATATATATATATCCAGGCGAAATATGGTGCAAAAATAAGGCCCCGGGATGCTGACGTCGACTGGTTCTGCCACTGCTATTGTCACACATGTCCTTTTTGGGAATTCTTTTGTGTGGGTTTGAACGTGGCTGTGGAAAGTTTGCAGCTTGAAGGACAGCGGCGTTTAACGAGCCACCGGTTGACATCAGCGTGCGGTTTGAAGAAGGGAGGCAGCGAGACAGCAGTTGCACGCCTTTTGAGTGGCGCGTCTTTGAACCACATTCCATATTGCTCTTGTTCGTTTCTGACTTCTTTCAATTTGCCCCATAGCGTCACGTCGAGGGAAAGCGGAGCGGCCGGTTTGTTTTAAATTTTTGTCGTACTTCGCTGATTTAAATGAATCGTGTCGTCTTGATAATTCGGAGCAGAGACGGTCGTTTCGGCTGCTTTCAAAACCCCCGTGTAGTAACTGTTGCCATGAAGACCAAGTCTGCAGAGTCAGCGCCGCTCTGCCGTCTGCTTCTGGTTATCTGACACTGTGTAGCTCTGCTGTTGATATAGCAACATTGATCACATCAATTCAGGATAGATTCAGGGGACTTTTTTCCTGCAGGCTTTAAAAAAAAATCTAGATGTATATGTGGAACCAAACCACTGTCGCCTCTCTATTGATCTCACACAGCTCCTGTCCGGTCCAAAATGTTGACAGCTCATTCAACCCGGGCCAAGATGGCGCAACGTGTTGCTTTCGAAACTGGTTTTCTGATGATGCAGCGCTTTTACGGCGCACGTGGGACCACGAAGCGTCTCCTCTCTTTGCAACCGGGACAGGAGCGGGGAATCTTGACATATCCATCGGAGCGCGGAGGCGAGGTTGCGAAACACATCCGTTGATAAAATATACAAGTGAGACCTTTGGGAAACGGAAACACACCGAGGCTGGCGATCTAATGATGAACACACAATAGAAGGTGATACGACGGTGCAAAAATATTTTAAAAAAAGCCCCTTTATCAGCGAGTAAAGTCGATCAGAAGAGGAAGCAGCTGGATTTGTGCTCTCGATGTATCAGCACCCGAGGACCCATGTGAACTGGACGAACTCTGAGATATTTTGTGGCGGGCTCTGACTTTGAGAAGGGGTTGTTTTACAGTTGGCGGTTTGGTTTGGGGTTCGGGTTGGAGTGTGGGTTTGGGGTTTGGGACTGGATGTTGTCGTGGGAAGCGAGTGCGCAGGTGTATGCATGTGGAACTAGTGGAGGAATATTCCCCGTTTTTGAGTTGCCGTTTCCAACGGTCGCCCTCGAGGTGCGCATCACCGATCTGAGAGGTTTGCAAAAACGGTTTTCCTCAAGCAACTCTTTTCTCGGCCATGCACGAGAGCAGACTACTTGCACCAGGCTTACGGGCAAGAGGCGATCACAGTATGAGTATAACAAGATAATCAGAAAATGCTACATTCAGAATGAGGCCAAATATTTATTTCTTTATCAAGACGGAATATGCTGTGTGCATGACCCATACCAAATTTGGTTTATTGCCATATTCTGAATGATGAGTGTGCGTGTAAACATAGTGAATGATGGGATTGATTAGAAGAAATGGGTCTGTGTAATTGCAGCCAGAGTCTGAGGAAAGGTCTGTAGCCGACATGGCGACATTATTTCTGCCAAGTGCAGAATACGTTTACATTCTTCGCTGAAACATTGTTATGTTCGCTGGAAAAGGTCCCAATCCATATCTTACTGTAAAGAGAGAGAGTCAATCCACGAGCATAATGTTTTCTAAATATGGACTTTACTTTGTCGGAATATGTTTACGACTGAGCAGCTGTCAATAATCAAGGGCCTGACAACTGCATTAAATGAGGCGGAACTTGTGGTGGTGTTCAGGAAATGTACTGGAGTTATTATTAATGACTTGCATGTAACGGTGAACTGTAGAGAAGGCCGTGCAAAATGCAAACCATAACTCGTTTGGAGCGGCCATCTTTGTTTCCCACTCTCTCCCCCTCCCCCGCTCTCTTTGTGTCCCCTCCCCCCTACCATCACACTCTTACTGGAGCACACGGTAACTCACCTACCGGCAGGTGAGTCAGTCGTTTCATCATGAATGTGGTTGCCCGTGGAAATATTTAACCAACGCTGGAAAATTGCTGCTTAATATTACTTGGCCCAAGGTTTGCCTCCCACATGTGATTACTGCAGAAAACCACCGTGTCAGTACACTAGTGGGAGTCTGGCTTTTGAGACGAATGAAACAAAAAAACACATCTTTCCCCTTCCCCGACGGTAAAGGTTTCTCTTGAGGGGTGATTCAGTCGCGCGGAGGAGTTTTTTGGAAACGTCAGAGACTTGAAACACGCTAATCCGTTTCTGTCAGTGCAGACGGCCAAAGACGGGCAGAAATAACACGGGGGGGAAGACGCATGAAGCGTCGCTCTCATCCCACTCCTATTTGCGAGCGCACATCAGGTGGAAACGTGAGCTTTTCCAGAGGCAGGTTTCTGGATACAAGTGTCTCCTGGTGACTCATAGTGGAGACTCCTCACCTGTCGGCAATCACAGTGGGCTACTCACACATTTTGACCCCGCACATTTTCCTACAGGCCCGGACAGCGGTAGCTATCTAGAGTGAAGCTGTCACGGGCGCGGAGGCCGTTAGCGCCGCGGGTCGCTGTGGGGAAAGGCCGTCGTCTGCAAAGCCAATTAGCCTCTCGGCGCACCGTAAAAACAGAGCGAGCCTGCAGCTCGGGGGGAAACTTTCCACGTGCAGGATTTTCACTTTTTTCCCAATACGACAATTTGGAGCGATGGGCGGTTAAGAAAAAAAAAAAAGAAGTGAAACCCAATCTCCCCACTCCCAAAATATTTGCACTGCAGAGAAAAACAAAAGTGATCTGATTTCGGTTTGAATCCATTCTTGGTGACACCAGAGGGAAATGTGGAGTAGACACATAATCTCTCTTTGACAGGAAAATTACCCAATGAAGTCTAAATGTTTATATACTGTGTAGCAGCGGGAATGCTGAAGTGCTCCGGTACAGATGCAAAAAAATAAAAATGGCTGCAGGCAAGCTACCAAACAAACACCTGTCAAATGGAAAAGTAAACGATAAAATGATTTTCTTCAATGATAAACGACGTGGCGTAGTAACCCGTGGCTCAGAGTGGCTTTTTTTCTTGAATCCTCTATTCAACCGGGACACGTCTCTGCACCGATGACACATCGAGACACCTTTATTGTTGATGTTGGAAATAGTCGACGTAGTGAATGATGTCATTTGGCTACTGGAGGATTAAAAAAGATAAAACAGGGAGTATATGTGAAAAACTGGGGAGACATTTACCAGGTAGAGAGCTTCAAGCGGTTCCAATATGCGTTTTTTTTTTTTAGGATAAAAGTTTTTAGTTTTTTTGGCATTTCGCAATACGAATCACTGCAGGTCTCCTTCAATGTTTATGTCAAATCTCATGGCTTCCCTACCATTCCCATCACCTGACCTCCCCCCTTGCTCACCTGCTCCCCATTTCAATCTTCATTAGTCTCGCAGTTTATACATTCACATACATTTACAGAGTGCCGCACTCTGCTGATACAAAGAGAAGAGAGAAATAAGAGCAGGTTGCCTGGGAGCGTTGCCCACCCACACACTGACCTACAAGCACAGATATGCCACCTACGTACTCCCTCTCCCTCCCATGCGTAAAGCCTTCGAGACACATGGAGACCCAGTGATGTTTTGACAACAACCCCAGCGTGATCGGCCTTTTGCCCTCTTCCCCTGACTTTCTCTAACACACACACACATTTTTCTCTCAGGTGATCCAGATCACAGTGTTTAATGTGTCACGCTTTGCTTTTCGCCCCGCGGCTCTGAGACTTCAGAGAGGGCAGTTTTTCCCACACAACCTCCTCAGGTTTGAACTTATACATACATATTATGTACACTCTACAAAATCCAAAACATAAAAGGCATATTTCTTTCTTGCTTTCCCCTCAGAACGGAAACTGCAAAGCCCAAGAATGAACGTCAACTCCAGAACAATTCCTGATTTTGTTTCCCTCTTTTCCCTCAAACCTCCACATCCATCAGTTGGTGTTATTGTAAATGGAGAACATGAAGCAGGTTTTGATAGAGCTTCTGCCATAACCCTAAAATGTCAGGCGTTTGGAAGCAAGTCAACATATACATCACTATACAATGCGCTGAAGATCATATGTTTTATCCAAAATACCACAAACTTTTAAGTTTGGAGCCTGGGTGGCCCCGCTCCGTAATAAAACCCATCCTCCACTGATGACTGAGAGTCACGCTGACTTCAATAGGAGCCACTTTGCAGCTGGTTTCTACGCACGCGGCTCCGTAATGGATGCCATTACTGAAAATTCAATTTGCGTTGCATTTTGAACATTATTTGAAATTTCCACGTCATAATTCAACGCTGCTCTAACGCGTTCCATGTGTCCAGAACGCTGGAATTATACTGTCATACCGAAACTTAATGAAGCAATACGTTTCCCGTGTCTGCCGTTTGCTTTTTCTGTGACGCTGCGCTGCGTGTGTGGTGCCAGTTTGCGCAGCCACTCGTTAAGAGTCTCCTACCTGCTCAGCTAATTGCCTAATTAGTTTCAGGTGTGCTGTGCAGCTGTTATGAGCTCCCAGACAACGGTTTTACAGGAGGGTTGTGTGTTTATTGTTATCGGGCTCTTCAGCCGCTAAATGTGCCACTCACTCTTCTCCCTGCTGTGCGGTGCCGGGCCGATGGCGCACGGTTGAGCTTCTTCAGTGAAAACAGCTGCCAGCTGCAGTTGGAAATCGATACAGGTAAGTGGCAGGAGAGAGAGCCGAATTATGCTCAAACTAAGTTTTGTTTTCCTGCTAATGTTTGCCCTCGAACGATCTGGCCCACGTGTTTTGCACACAGCCAGGTCCGCCTTACACGCGCACCTTAATGGGCCACCCAGTGGTGTTAAATCGCCCCAGAACTTGCGTGCCCCCCTGGGCCATCCGGTCCAGCAATGGAGCTCTGCTGGAGATCCCTTTCCTCTATCAAATCTCTGCAACAGATCTGCCAGAGAACCCCTCTCATACACAGATGAAAGTCTGCTGTGGGTAATAGGCCATAAAACCACAGGAAGGAGAACAAAAAAGAGACAGTGCCTCGGTATCCGATGCCAAAATACAACCGCCATCCCCTCCTTCTCTCCCCATGACTCCGCTGTCCACACACCCGGTTGTCCACTCCCTGTGCAGCGCCTCCACCCTCGGCTGTACAGACAAATGGGTCAGGAATCCGGTTGACGGTGGGGCACCCCTGTGGTATCGCAGGGTGGTGGTATGGGCAAGCGGGAAGCAGGAAGAGGAGGGGAGATCCAGATTGTTAGGTGAGCCGCGGGGGTGTCGGAGAGGTGTCGCCATAATTACCCTGCATCGTCACCCCACCCAGGAGAACTCTGTTCTTTTGACTGAGCAATTAAATAAAGATGTGCGTGTGGATTCACAGAGCCAAAAAGGAAGCTTCCGACAGCTGCTCCTCTCATCGCCATCAACCTTTCTTTCTGGTTCCATCTCCATCTCTCTCTCTCTTCTTCTTCTTCGGTCTTCTTCCTCTGTGTCAACAGAGTGGATCAAACCGAGATCCTTGACCTGTTATCCCAGTCAAGAAAAGGATGTCCTTGATGAGGGAGGGGAGCGTTTCCAGCGTGCGTGTGTGTGTGTGTGTGTTATTTTCAGGAAGCTTGTGTGTGCTGGTGCACGTCTGTATCCTATATCATCATCATTCCCCCGGCTACTAGACTTCTGGTCTGCACCAGGGATAATTACAGCGCCATTGATTGTCATGGTGGAGCTATAACGGTATTTCCCGTCACAGTTTTAGGTTTTGAGTTCCAACACACAGGAGACCCCTCAAAGTCGACCCCTCCAAACTTTAAAGTGCGGTAATTCCCCTGTTTTGCATTTGGTGCCACTTGAGAAGGCTCTTTGACTGAATCGAAAAGGCGACCTGTGCACGGACGATCCCTTTCCCTTCACTACCTGGCAGTCGGCTGAGCATTTGCTGAATATAAAGAGCTCTGCCAGAGGCGAAAATCTCCGTGGGATGTGAGTTATACAGAGTGAGACGCTGAGGCTGCAGCTCTACAACACCGTCTCTCTTGCAGCTTTTAATTTGATTAGACACTTGGTACCGTGTCAAGCAATTAGTGCATTATTCAACGGGGAGATGTTGAGTAACAGGTGACTCTTCGTCAGTTTCCCGGCTGTTACAGTGTCGGTGTTTTCCGGTGGTGCCACTTTCTCTGACGTCATTTACCGCACTGGGCGCACAGTTCCAGTAGGCCCATGTTAAGAGCCCGGGGCTCACCGACCCTGCCAAGAAGTACACGCCAGTGAGGTGGGGGACTTTCAGCACCTCGGCTGTTCTCCGGAGCCAGCGGCACAGCCGAGGTGCAGTTGGAGAAACCAAATGTTTCCCGGCGAAGGGTTATCTTTAGACGCTGCTCGAGGAGTGATGAAGTGGAGTGTTAATTCGTTGGTTGGGTGCCAGATCCCCAGGGTTGACGCTGGGGCCATTGTCATTGAGGAAGTCAATCTACGGGAATGTTCATGGCTCCATTGTTGGGCTGCAGCGCCGATAAGCCACACATGGAAGCTATTTCTCCTCTACAAGCCTGGTTCCTGTATCTAGATTTGCGTAGCGCGGTGTTGTTCATTTTCAGAGCCACACAGGAGTGAGGAACATTGGTGGAAAACCACATGTCCCGTGAGACGGTTAAGCACATGGCCTGTGGATATAAAGAGCCTCAGTAAGCCATCATCATGTTGGTGTCTTGCCGAAAGGTTATGGGTTGTAAAATGTCTCAAACTGCCTCCACGCCAACAGCATTTTATTTTCTGATTAATTGCCAGGAATGAAAACCATCAAAATCCTCCTGTTGTTTGTGTCACGCAGAGAATCTCCACTTGATGAAATAAATGAGGGAAAACAGCTTCGTACGATTTTTGCTTTCGGAAGGTGTGAACATATCCCAGCACTTTGGCCGTCTCCGACTCTTTGCACACAGGCCAACCGGTAGCATAAGTGTTAGAGGAGTTGTTGGTTCGAGGCACCAACAGCAGCCCGGGGCGTTGAACAGAAACCTGGGAACAAGTTGTGCTTCTGATTATTTTGTACATCTCTCAGGGTTACCGAATGAAATGCCTCTCAGGGCCATGTTTATACTAATCCTTAGCATTACAAATGTACTTTTTAAATTGGTGGCATTCTTTGGCTTTACTTCGACAGCTTGGACTTTCTTCAAAACTCTTCTTCTCGTGTCTTTGGAATAGTTTTCATGCTGTTTCTACGCTCTTAAGAAACACCAGCCAAACTCTTCACTTTAGATAAAGTCTGAAAGGTTTTTACGGTTTCAAAAGAACGGGGGAACATCTCAGATGTTACACGTTTCAGACTTTTTGGAGCGGAAGCCTTTTGATCTCCAGACTCCAGCCATCCTCTCCAAGAGCATTGATCAGCTGCAGGGAGCTAAAGGTTGACCTCTTTTTGGAGACTCTGGGTTTCTGCCTGCTGCTGCTTCTGCGCTCCGAGAGCTAAACTGCAGATCAGAGAGTCTTTAACATCCACAGTGGGAATAGCTGAAGGTCCTGTTCGGTTCGATTTGGCCCACTTTACCTCTTTTACCCTGCACGTCTTCACCTCTATCCATTCCACTTCTAAACATATCCTATTCTTTTATATTTCTGTCCTATTGTCAATTAATCAGTCGTATCATTACTCAGTTCTGGACAACCAGGAAGGAACACTTTATATGATGTGTGAGAACAAAATGTTACCTTGCTCCACTGTCTGAGGAAGTAATATGTTATACTCGCCTGAAACACACCCTGACTCCCTCCCGCATCCCACATGTGAATGACTAACCCCTTCCTGTGCTCGGGATGCAGGAAGGTTGTTGTCCTGGGACGCCCAGGCGTGACGGCGAGGGCCGTGAAAGGCTTTGCAGATGGTGGGGCGTCAGGTGGAGGCCGCGCTGACCTCGATTATTCCCGGCATTACCGTGACCAGCTGTGGAAGGGGCATGGGCGTGTGTCAGCAACTTGGGAAGTGAAACTTTACAGGAGAGGACATCAAATCTATGGGTGGAGGGGAGGAAGTCCATCACAATAGCTAAAACTGCTTACAGGAAATAAGGGCACTGCGCTGTGACTCAGCAAAACCCGCTATGGTGCTTGGAGAACTGCTGCAATTTCAAACGGGACAAGGGGGGTCTTTTAGATTTTTAGTGCTTTCAAGATTATAGAGGAGTCTATCTTTCATAAGGAAATTGCAGTCCATTTGATGAGCTTATCTTCCTAATAAATGCCCTTTTTTTTAAGGTGCTGTTGCTCAAATGACATTTACTTTGATTTCTTCGACTTCAAAGTAAAAGTTGGAGGTCCTCCGAGTTTCAGCCGCAGACTTCAGAGCTCCGGAGCTTAGGTGGAGTGAAAGATGATCCATTTGATGTCGGAGATTTGGTTAGTCGAGGAAATTAACCTGCACAGGGAGCTCCCTTGATCTGCTGCTTCTACTTTAGCCTGTAATGAGCCTCGGCAATATGAGAGTTCTGTGCCAGAGTGGGAGACAAGGTCATGCCGCGGAGATTGATTCACGGTCCCCACTTGCCATTAACATCACGTGCACGTGAAAAATTACACCGCCCGGTGTATTTCCACGTATTCTGGACTGGAGAGAGGCATCCGGGCTGGAGATGGACAGATAGGGAGTGTGATGGAACAGGAAAGAGGGAGTCCAAGAGGAATTAAGAATCCCAAAGGAGCGCTGGGAAAGATCCGGGTGACTGCTTGTCAAGGTCACCACCACATTCTGTCCCGTGGGCGGATGACGGGGAGTCCGGCGGGGGGCTCGCGGTCAGTAGGTCAGAAGCCTGTGGGTGACTGTGTATAATGCAGAAGCCACAAAAGGCAGTTTGGCTTGGAAAAAAAAAAAGTTGTAGCGGGCCAAGTCGGTATCCAACTGTGTGAGAGACAGAGACAGACACAGCGGCGAAGCGTGCACGGACACACACTTTTGGACCGAGCCTTGATGTAAAAAAGCAAGTCGGCCGGATCGCCGTCCCGTTTTAGCCCAGTCACGGTACGCAGAGGCATCAATCTTCATCAGCCGGCACAGAGCGCTGGAGCAGAGATCTGGAGATGATGGCGGTTCGCCGTGTCTTTGATGACTTGACAATATGTCTACTGTCACTCCAACGGCCGGGCATTGAGTTCATAAAGTCTGGATAAATACAACCATAACAACAGACGTCCCACCATCTGTTAAGTTCGACGGCGAAGGGGAAAGCCGCCGATCTGGCCACGGCCTTGAAAGTGTTATTTAATTCAACACTAAATCTAACTAGGTGACAGACATCTACACACACCTAGAAGTTATTCCGGCTTTTATTAACACGGAGCACAGGATCTAAATAACCAGCGATGGAAAGTGGGTCAGCAGGCCGATTGCGATCCGTCTCCATCACCTGGATGTTATGATTGGGTTTACCGTAGCCGTGGCCTGCTGAAGACCCCAGTGCAGGTTTTTTGGATAGAGGGAGCGCTTGTTGAACGCTGTGAAGGTGGGGGGATGGAGATGCTGATTTGGACTTTCGCACCGGGTTAATTTAAGAGAGTCCTGTTGTTTTAACAACATTCCAAGGCCCTGGACTGTTTCGGGTGGAGGGTAAAAAAAAAAAAGAGCAGCAGACAGAGAGATTATTAACCCACTGCCCTTGGGATACCAGTGTGCATTCCTGCTATTGGCTTGACCACAGGACCCCTGCAGTGGGCCGAGTGTGAGTAGACTCATCGGAGAGGCTCCTGTTGCACTGTGCATACATTTCACTGTATTTATTCAAGGTTTTCATCGCATTAAATACACTCAAAGTAGATTTCCACCCAGCTGAGCTCACGGACATTTTTTTCATACGTGCATAGAAAGTTCCTATGTGTGATTTAGTATCCCTAAATGTTTTATTATTATGTTTGGCTGAGGTGGGAAAAGTGGCTTTAGGACACGTTTCTTCTTCTTCTTGTTTAATATCCGGCAGCGTAGACGCAGCGTTTTCTTGCCACACACCGCTGCATGCCTGCACTCCACTAAAAGCTCAACAAATAAAGAGGTAGACAAAAGCACTCCTTTTTCTGTCTGCCTCCTTTTGTCTGCCCTCACAGCTTTATTTATGAAAAGGAAAATATACACGTCTTTGGTCCACCTGCAGCGGAAAAATGTCTGTCTGCTCAAAAAGAATTGTCCCACCGCAGAACGAAAACGTGACTTTTTGGCCATTCATGCTCTCCACAGGGTGAACAAAATGGTGACCGCGTCAAAGCGTAACCATCATCGGGTCAAACATTTACGCATTTAGCCCATAGTTTAGGAAGTTTAAAAGACAAATGGCAAGACATCTCAAGCAAGCTGACCAATAGCTCCATAGATATCTCGATCAAAAAGAGATGTAGATGGTGGATGTGGAGGCTCCTGGTGCCTGCTGAGCTCATCAGTGGGCTCGTGGGTTTTTTCCCAGAGGAAGGAGGCTTGAAGTGCTATTAGGCTTCCTGGACCTGTTGGTGCACCTCAGTGTGTGGGAGCGACCCTGTCTCCTACAAAATTGCATTCCCATACAACTAAACTGCGTTCTCGATTACGTTTCGAGGGAAGCGTATTTTTCTTACGCTCGCAGTTTTGAACATGTGGTGAACCTTGTAAATTGAAACAAAGCGAAATTAAAAAAATGCAACATAAATACTTGGCTAGGTTTCGCAAAAAACATCACGGTTTGGCTCGAAATAAGTTTGTGAGGTTAATTCTCACGGGACACGAACACCAGTCTCATTTGTGAAAGTCCTGTGTTTGTTTGCCCACACACAGACACCCCGACTTCCTGCCTACGCAGACTCTAATTAGATTATTTTTCGTGATCCGTCTAAAACAAATTGAATCCAGGAGATAATGCGTTTCCCTCAAAACGTAATTGACGATGCAGTTTCGCCACAACTCGGTTCTCCTTCGCAGCCTCCTGCCAAATTGTTGTTATTTGTCATCTGTTCTTGTCGTGCGCTCCCCAGCGTGTTGGCACACGCGTCTCCTTCAGTAAATCAAGGACGAGTGGTTTTGTCACATTGTAAACTCATCAGAAGGTGGGCGACTCAGCAGGGCTCCTCTGCTGGCTCTCATGTCTGACTCGTTTCCACCGGCTTGTTATGACTCTAACAGTCACATCCTACCCACTCACCCCATGGGAAGACATGCAGATTAGCTTTGGAATGATAGATCGACTACCGAGAGAGAGAGAGAGAGTTTTAGCTTTGGAATGATAGATCGACTACCGAGAGAGAGAGTTGCAAATATGAGCGATCGTGGCGTGCAGAAGCAGAAGCAGAAGGATCCCGTTCTCACCCTCCAGAGAGTTGATGACAGACGAGAGTGACAAATTAGTAACGGAAAGAACATCTTCAAATAAAGATGTTGGGGCTTTAAAGGCCCATTTTTATCTCTGACCCGTGTCACTTCGAGCTCCGACTCTCAAGGGAAACAATCTCGAAGCCTGCTATTCATTTCCCAGATACATGGATGCCGTAACTATGTGAGGTCACTGCCTCCTTTTGCCTCTGTGGTTCTCTGATGCCACCACTCACCACTCAGGTCACGTCCTCCCATCAGTCACAGCCTTTAAACAAATGTCTCTGCTTCGATCAAAGGGGCCGAAAGTGGCAACAGGCCGCGCGAACAATGGAGCACTTAATCAATTTGCAATAAAACCTTTATTGCAGCATTGTACCAGCCGTCACATTTCCAGCTAATGGCCAGCTATTACATTTATTCTTTTTTACGCATCCATGTTTTTAATATTGCCTGTCGATGTCAAGTGTCGAACGAAACAATCCAGACTTTTGCTCGGAACCAGGCAGCCACGTATAAGCATTTATTAGGAGTATAAAACATGTTTTGAGCTCTCATGGTAGTAAATGGTGGTTATTGCGGTAGTGCTAACTGGTGAACAGTGTCACGCTGCAGCCGGTCAAAATACTTCATTTATTTCATCATTTATGACAGCGACTGCAGAAAGGTTTTGTATGTGCTGCAACTGGAATGATGGCTCTGCTTTGGAATTGCTTTTAGTTGCGTGTATTTGACACTAATGCCAAGAACTCAGTTAACCTCTTTCTGTGGAGTGTGACTTTTTGGAAGCATGCACACAGAGCTAGCTGTGCATGCTGTGAAGGTACAGCTAGCTAGCTTAGCATAGCATAAAAAGCAGGGGGTAAGCATGGAGATGTCCAAAGGTTAATTAAACTAAATGATATTTTCTCCTCGAGTATGGTAGATCATGCTCCAGTCAAAGCTCAACAAAGATACGGGTGTTTAATGCGTTGCTGTCGAGGTATAATACGTCCTTAATGTACAGCAGGAGCAGAATATGAATTAACTCGTCTCGACGCGCCACTGAGCCGATATCCACATGTGGCTGAGTGGTGTGATGTGGAGCAGGCGACTGCAAGTCAGTTAATTAGTAAGTCTAAGCATCATAAACCCCAGTCTGGCGGTTGCTTTGTCGCGGCCCTCGCGCTGGAAACCGCCACATCCTTTACAGAGACGTAATTATGCAAGGACAGGATTATGCCCTCAAACGCCGACTGCATCAGACGTCTGAACTGGTTTTACAGAGATCTCACGGCCGTGGTCAGGGACACCAAAAATACTTGACAATGAACATTGAATTCAGCAGTCCAGTCGAGGGGAATTAAGTTAATTATCAAGCGGGATCCAACAGAACTGCAATGACAAACGGCATTTAAATTAAGGGCTGAGAAAAAGAAAATAAACGGCCGAGCCTCCATACCTTGTAAAACATGACTGCAGTGTAAGGAGTCATCAAAATGTGCGGCTTGATGCTTTGATGGGTTTTCTCAGCTTGACAAGAGGATGTTGTGAACGTCCACGAGTGCAAGGATCTTAATAGAAGTGAAGTCAGTAGGTCTGAAAGAATCCATGTGTCGCTGCTTGATTAAAGTATAAATTGCAATTACAACAGCCTTGTTTTGGCATTAAAAAAACATGGCGAAAGAACACTATGATTCCTCAGATATAGATCAAATGTGTCCTTGTATTGACTGGAAAGGCAAAGTCTGAGGTCAACTTGTTTTTATGTGGAAGTATCAGGAGAAAAATTCGACTTAAAAAAGAAAAATCTTTCAACGTTCATATTCTTTTGTCCAAACGTTCTCCTCTCTGCCTCCAGGGGGCAGTATGGTTGCATGCCGACCGCCATGGTGTCTGCAGCCTGCAGTGGCTCTCACATTACTGACTTCACTGAGCATTTGCTGTCACAGCTCCTTCAAGAGCGGGGCCCTGCTGTTTATGCCAAAACGCCAGAGTTAAGCAACCTACATCGAGACTAAAGCGCACATATTTTGAAAATATCCATGAAAATCCTCAATTAAACTAAACACTGATTTCAGAGAGTGAGTGTTTGGCTGACGCAGACACCATTAATGTGATGCTTTTAAAGTCCTGGAACATTGAACCACTTGGCCACCTTTTGCTGTTTCTGATTTCATATTTGTGACCGCTCACCAGAGCAGATTTTAAAATATGGCACATTTTCCCCACTTTGGACGTTTCTCCATTGGATCCATTGGCAGGTGGACGTGGCTGATGTCTTGCGGAGTAGACGGGGTCACCCACCAGACCCAAATATTCAGCAGTTAGAGTGAACCGGAGGCATTTTCTTGGCAAAGATGTGGAAATATATGTATGCGGTATATGTAATATGCACGATCGCCTCAGATCACCAGAATGCAACGTGGTCACAAGACGGACACGGTGCATTTTGGGTAAGGGGAGTGATGCGTTACGTTTTCAAAGTATCTGGCTTCGTCGTGTAATCTCTGAGAACTGTGGGTCAAAAGATCGCCCTGGCTTATTCGCTCAAGGTATTCTGGGAAAAAACCCCTCCTGGAATGAATTGCACACCAGAAACGGTTGAAATGCACGAAGAGAGAGGAGTGACAGGAAGAGAGGGAGAGGTTGGGTGATGGTGGTGGTGTGGGGGTGTATAACCAAGAAAGAGAGGCCTATGCTCTGTCCACCACTCCCCAGTGCCTCTTCCAAGAAACAGACAGAGGAGAAGAGGGAGGTGTGTATGTGTGTGTGTGTGGAGGAGAGGGCTAAACTGACACATGGACAATGTCAATGTCAAGATATGCAAGCTGGAACCGACAGCGTCTGCTACCCAGACTCTGACAGGGGTCCGGTGCTACTCATCACTGTGCTATTGACAACTGAACAGATGATTGTCATGAAATCCAGTGTGTATTGCGCATA
This sequence comes from Taurulus bubalis, assembly GCF_910589615.1. Classification (NCBI taxonomy): domain Eukaryota; kingdom Metazoa; phylum Chordata; class Actinopteri; order Perciformes; family Cottidae; genus Taurulus; species Taurulus bubalis. Next base: position 9,344,603 of record NC_136609.1, read on the forward strand.
CGCTGCTCATTCTAGCGTGATAGTGCGTGTGATGATGAATTCCACCCACTTAGTGACGTCAATATTGTCTTTGCATCGCATGCGTTGTGCTGTGAAGTTTACTGCGGAGGCTTTGACTTTGTGATACATACAGAAGATGTGACTGTTGCGTGACGCTGATTCCACGGCAACGAAGGCGCTACAGGACAACGCAATGTTGCCGTTACAGACAATGTTTGCGCAGAGAACCCATCCTTGGTTTGGCTTCCAGCTTTGGCTCGTCAAAAGTTCCATCCAATGTTCTCAATTTTTACTCCAGCGATAAATAACCAACATGCACTTTTTGTTTATTTGTTTTGTTTCTTCTCTTTTTACAGCAAACACAGATGTACAACGTCTGAAAAACCAAGTCTAAAAAACAAAGTCTAAAAAACATTTCCCTATGAATTTGCCCCAAAAAATGTCCATCTGGCATCGAGAAGAGCTCAGTGGTGGTTGTGGTGTTATCGGACGGATCACAAAAAGTCCATTTCGTCTCTCAAACGCATCACTGTGCAGAAACAAATGCGCATTTCGACACACATGCGTCACACCTGCACGGATCTAATTCCAACTGATTACTCTTTCTGGAATCATTGCAGCGTGTGTTTGTGCTTTGTGTGGTACGCTGCCCCCAACACACGTTTATCCTCCCCGAGGGTATATGCGCTTTATTGGCAGCGAGACATTTCCTGCATTGCACTACACCTGTAGGCTCTGTCATCGTGAGGGCTTTTACACTTGCGCACCTACGCACACACATGTTTATTAGCTCTGTCTTTGTAAGGGATCCGTATGCGAAGGCGCCAGTGTGGACGCGTGGAGCGCTGATTGGCGGACATGTGGCTGGATTTAGCCGCGTATTGACATTTAAGTATGTGTGTTTTTCAATGTCAGTCACCTTCCCTGTTGTGTTTTCATAGCACGCACCTGGTTCAATGTCCATCTGGCGAAAAAAAAGAAAGCACATTGTTGTCGGCGCCGATCATATCGCCCCCCCCCCCACTGCTCCGTACGTAAGACAAAACTGGCCGCCAGCAGCAGCAGCAGCGTATTATCCCACCCAACGCCCGCCTGCTTTCCGAAAGGGCAGATTTTTTTCGTTACGTAAGGAAGCCGAGCGCCGCATGGAAAACCCATTGCTGTTCCCAGTCCTGTTCCTAATCCTCCCTGCAGTTGGCCTTAAGCCCCTTTAGCCCCGTTGACAGCAGTCGGCCAGGGGTTGTCATTAGGATGAAAGCCCCCGCGACTCACCTGGTTACACAGCTGTCTGTTGGGAGGGAGAAGGCATGATTACAGAGGAGACCCGGCCCTCCCGCCTTCGCCAGCGTGGACCAACACGCTCTTCAAGGAGGCCGAATGAAGCAGAGATGAGAGGGCCGGGTTGGCCGGGCAACACTTGTTGTTGTTTTGTGCTCACGGTGTTTCCTCTTTTTGTGCAGGTGTTACTTGTACGAACCTTTATTGGCTTTTGCTGTTCCAGGACAGTAGATTATGTATCGGCGGCGTTCAGCAGCGGCGGACTTCAACCTGAAGCGTTTCATCTTCGTCCTCAGGCGTCGACTCTGACGGCGGGTTCACTTCACCTCGGTGTTTTTCTGCTCTTCAGTGAACTGCAGTTTTTTTTAGTGGTCAAAGTCCATTCAGGTCAAAGTTAAATGATTCTCTTGAAGGAACAAGGCACCCAACTGTGCAGAAACAAACCCATATATCTATTGAGGTTCACCTAAAAATCCCAACATTTCACTATGCTCTTCTCTTGTGGATTAACACAGGTCAATTATTAATAGACGTTGCTAAAAACTTGTCCTGCAATCAAATACATCAATAAATATATCAATACAAGTATTAATAATCTGTGTGTTCATGAGCACAGTGTTAGTAGCAGCCAATGAAAAACATACGGTCAACGTGAGGTCGTTATTATTCACATTCTTCCAAATATATTGGGCAAAAGGAGAAGAAGGAATGAATGTCAGGGTTGCGATTGCGTTGCATATTCCACAGTTAGTTTGAGGACAAGCGATAAAGGAACTGCACCACTTACCGTCACACTGCCGGACACTGACTATGCCATTTCTGAGAAGTCCTTATTAAAACCCCCGCAGCAGTCAGGCTGCTTACCGCCTAATGAAAACAAAAAAGAAATTATTTAATCTTCCGTGTTTCTCCGCTGCCCGTAACAAAACACAGTCCTGTCAACTGATCACGACCACAAAAACGTCTGAATGTTTGATTTGGAAGTAGCACACAGGCACACAGGCCTACGTCGGCGAGATCTCCAACCCGGAGGACACACACACACACACACACACACACACACACACAGAGAGAGGGACGCCCCGAGCGTGAGGGCAATTTGGCAATTGGACCAGAGAGATTTTGGCGCACTTACCTCTGTTGACGTGGGCCGGCGCTGCTGAGAAGGGTCCCCCGCGGCCCCATGGGAGAACCCTTTTGACGTCAAAGTGCGATCCGAGCCCCCGGATAGAGTGTTTTCATACGAGCGGCCGGGGCTTGGGTTACGGTAAAGAAGGGGAAATTGCAACCACAGAGCTGAGAGGAGCTTCAGCCGGGAGGCCTCTCTCCATTTCTCCTCCTCCGTCGCTCTACCTTGCACCTACATAGAGAATCATGCTTGGTGTATTTCGCCATTTTAAGGTTAGCTCCGTCCACCACTGATTTTCTGACCCCACCTCCCCGCAACCAATCGTTCCCATTGCTAAACCTTTCTCCCTTGTTCTTTGCTTCCCTCCTCTCAGCCATCGCCCTTGTTTTCCTCTGGTTTATAATTGAGTTTCTATGTCTTTTTGATTTTCTGGAAAGAACGCCACCAAATGTTTATTTTTTTTTGTTTCACGTAAAATTGCTTTTGACAGATATTCAATCTGACTCACTTCAATTTGGCCCTACCCCACTCCCACGCTCCTTGCCTCCTTCCAGTTGGCCGTGCGCTGAAGGGGGGGGCGCATCTGAGCGGTGAAACTCCAGCTGTTTCCGCCGGGATGTGGTGGCGAAGCATCCACGAGAGCGTGAGTCGGAGGGTGTGAAGCTGTGGCCAGCTGTTACCTCCCCCTCCCTCCGTTGCAAAACACATGCATAAATACAGATGCAGATGCACGGATGCACATGCGCACGCTAACATCCACTTATTGCACGTGCGCACGCTTGCGTATATTTATGACTTCCGCAGAGCAAATCTTTGAGTACAGATTGTACAGCGGAGACGACCACAAATAGATGGTTTACTGTAGCAGGTCCGCAGAATATGGTGTTTAAGCTGTGGTCCTGAGTAAAAGACGAGGTTCAACCACATCTAATAATGGTCCAAGGATGGCCGTGGATCGTCACTTTCTTCACTGTAAACCTGCAGCGCCGCTTTCGACAGCGATGCCTTGATGTGTGCCGGTCATAACGCGGAGGTTCAAACGGCACCGAAGAGGAACAGGCAACAGTTTGTTAGTGTGAGATGCAGCTGTGGGATAAACACCTGCACGACCTACAGCATTCCAATATTCACTCTGAGTTCAGCTCTGTTTTCGCCTCCACTGACAACAATATCCGGATATATCTACTGTACTAAATGAACATCATGCAGCATTGAAGACGACTTAAAATTGCGATCGAGACCATAAACTACAGAGGTCATAAACCCACTGAGAAGTAGGGTCAATTTCTCATAGACCTTTTGCAGGCTGGTCTCATCCAGCTAGTTTGTAGATATCCACCAAAATATCGTATGCTATCCCCATAATCATGAACGAGTAGGTTCTAAGACTGCGAAAGCTTTTTTGCAACCACAGGAGTTGCCCGAATTGTTAGAAAGAATGCCAGTTCAAGGTAGCACTGCCTTGGCTTCACTTTTTGTCGCACATACCCCACGTCGTTTGATCAGTAGCTAACATAAGAGTATATTGGCTGGAGCAGAATGCTGTAGCGTAACTGCTGAGTTCGTTGGCGATGACGGTAAAGGGGGATTTGGTTTTCACCTTTCAGCAATCTCTGGGCTGGACGTTGTAAATCAAATGGCTGAAATTCCCCCGCTCGCCAACACAAAGCTCTTTTCAGGCCCAGACCCCGTTGCATGTCGAGCTTCCACGGTCAACGCAAACACAATAAATCCAGATCTCTCACTCCGCCCTCTCGCGTTTCACAATTGATTCTTTTACTCTTTTCGCACTCTGCTGCTCCCCCACAATGAACATCGACTGAGGCCCGCTAAGAGCGTGGCCATCTGTAACAACAAGCAGCAGAGCCCCGCGTTCGACCAGTTGCCCATTTTCTTCGCTTGGCGTGTGCTTGTTTTCTCTCTCGCCCGCTCCATCTCCGCTCGTTGAAGTCTAGTGGCCCGCCGTTTATTTTACAGCACTTTGCCAGGAATGTGCGTGGGGAAGGAAGGAAGGGGGGGGGGGGGGGGGGGGGGTGAAGGCTCACCAAAAATCGCCAATGAAATTTGGGGCGAGGAGATTACCTTTTTTCTTTTCTTTCAGTGACAAAGGTAATTTGCAATAAGGGTTGGACACAGCAAAGCCTCTGAGGCTGAGTGCATGTCTGCAATGGGGGGTCGGAAAGGGTGGAGGGGGGCGAGGTAATGGCAAAAAGGTGAACGCAGGCCAAAGTCAACACACCTTTTTACAATAGAAGCCCTTACTGCTTGCGCTGGCTGGCAGAGAAACTGCTGGTATAGCTGTGGCTCAGGAAGTGCTTCTCGTGTGTCACGGGGGGTTAATTGTGTTTTAGTGTTATCTTAGAAACAAGACCCCCCATCAACCCCTCCTGAAGCCTCGTAGACTGCTGCTACGCACCTGGACAAACACAACAATATGGAATTATGAATTACCATCGGACGCATACCGTAGTATACTTCTGCTTCTTATTATTTCGTCCATATTCTGTCCAGCTCCTTAGCGTTATACCTGGACGTCTCTTCCCCTCCACATGCAGCGGCTCTGCCTGGACTCACTGTCAGTGTGCTCCAGCCATAATGACGGCCTCTGTGTGTGGCGTGTTAAGACAGTCGCCGAAGGGGGGAAATTGCTGCTCTTGCACCTCGCATTCTTGGGCTGGGTGTCGAGGGCTTTGCCGTCGCTCTTTCTTGCAAAGTCAATCGGCAAAAGGTTTGATTCAGAGATCTGAGGCGGCGCGATCTTGAAGGAAGCCGATTGTGATTCTGCTTCACTACAGCAAAGGCCGGTCCTCGCAGTACAGAAAATTGTGAAAAATGCAACCCACACTCCGAGGTGACATCTTTAAGATACTTTCTTTTGTCTGGCCAACAGTATTAATTTTACACTGACAGAAAACAGAGAAAGGGAGAAAACCTTCACAGTTGAGAGGCTGGAACCAGTGAGTGTTTGGCATTTATCTTTCCATCGATCAGCTCATCGCTTCAATAATTCGCAGATTCAGATGTCCGTGTTACGGCACGAAATCCTCCACGTTTCTTTGTTTTAACTCTAATTCATGAACTGTTGAAGGCTGCGAAGGTCATCCTGTGCGATCATGAGAGAGCGATAACTCAGGTCACCCTTTTCCAAGATTAAATACGTGACTTGGCCAGCGGGGAGGAGATGTGCTGAGTGTGTACAACGATCTGTTAGCTCCAGCGAAGCATCTCCGAGATTGTGTGGCGCTTGCAGAATGTACGGGGCGAGCAAGGTCCACCGCAAAGAGCTCTGGAGTAGAGGAGGGGTATTCCATCGTGGAAAAGAGGACGCTGGAAAATCCTCCCACTTCGCCGCTGACGCCGATCACTCTTGCGCTGGCTCTTTCACGCAGACGTCCGTCCCTCGGCCTGGTTTACGCTCCTTCGATCTCAATCTGTGGTTTTACATGTCTTGTTGTACTCCTTGGCCCACGCAGCCGCTCCATCTCTCAGCCCTGTTTTCATTCCCCCCCTCCCGCTAACTCTGTGTCACACACAGACACACACAATGATTTACGAGGACGGGACCGGCGCTGGGGATTCTCACTCTGCGCTGACGTAGACGGCCGCGAGATTCCCACCGCTTCTCCCTGCCCATTCATCATCTGTTTGCGGTACGGTTACATAACTGAGTTTACACTCGGCACAGGAGGAGCGGCCTCACGACGACGGCGGCGGAACGGAGAGGCCTGAGGATTACGCAACACATTCGTGCCGCCGCACAACCGAATCTGAGCGCGCACATAAACATCTCACGTGCTCTTGAAGACACTGACGAACACAAAATTACGGCTTGCACTGTGCGTGAACCCACTGAGTCACTTAACCATGTGTCTCTGAGGTCGACCCCCATTCATAACGGCATCAATATGAAGCACTTTAATGCGCTTGTGCGCCTTTTTGGCACCCGGACGGCGGATGGGTGATGGTGTCTCATGGCCGCACGTGGGCTTAGCTGTGAGCCGTGCATGTGTCGGGATGGAGCATATTATTTTGTTATTGTTTTTGCATGCATTTGCAAGTGGGAAATTCACGGCTCTGTGTGTGTGTGTGTGTGTGAGTGAGTGTGTGCCACCAGTTTTCCACCGAGAGGCCTCATCAGACTCTCTCTGACTGTTTTCCTTACCTCCAGTTGCCCGGGTCATTGATTGGCATGATTTACACAGTAATTATCTAAGCATGCAGACTCGGTGTGGGCCGAGGACGAAGAGGGGAGGACCGGCGACGCTACTCGCGGGAAGACATTCATTCTGGGACGAGAGAGGAGAGCCCAGTCCGGTTACTCTCTCTCTGCGTCATAACGGTTGTTCCTCGGTGTTTTTCCTAAGCGAGAGTTTATACCCTCTGCGCGCTCTGGATCCACTGGGGACACATTTTTAGTTCCTTTTTCCAAATACCTCACAAAATGGGGAAGCATGAGAAAGAATGGGCTGTATCTCGCACTGCAAAACACATCTATCACAGCCATTTGGTTTTAATTCCTGAAAAAACAGCAATTGAAGCATGATTCCCACTACACTAAATAAATACTTGGCCTTTTTTTTAAACTACTTTTTTAAAGATTTAACTCCACTTATGATGTCTTATTGTCGAATGGTTGGACACATATTTCAAATGAAGAGCCCAAGACTGAATATTGCCTGGCTAAATGACAATGTGGGCAGAAATCAATCCAGCATTCAAGAGCTGTGGTACCCAGCATACTGCCAGAGGTCACTTCCCTCCTCCTGGTATGTGTGAAGTAATAAACCCAAACTGAGTGTAACTGTCAGTGGGAGCCGCTGGCCCCTGATTAACTGAACCAGTGTTGCGTTAAGGCCTCAACAGGCTCGGGTCTCGTTGAGTGCTGAAAAGCTGAATAAACATCCCACTGCGCAGTGCTGGGATACATTCATGTTTGTTTTATTAATGAAATAAAACGTGTCTGAGAGCAAAAAGCATCGGACAAACACTGTTTTTCAAAACCAAGGTAGCGCATATTTGTTCGAGAGGCTCCGTTTGCCGATCGAAGAAAACCAGTCGCTGCCGCCACCGCTGTTGCTGCCACCACTGCCACTGCCGCTGCTGCCACCGCCGCTGCTGCCGCCGCCGCTGCCGCCGCCGCCGCCGCTGCCGCCGCCGCTGCCGCCGCCGCTGCCGCCGCCGCTGCCGCCACCGCTGCCGCCGCTGCCGCTGCAACTGCCGTTGCCGCTGCAACTGCCGCTGCAACTGCCGCTGCAACTGCCTCTGCAACTGCCTCTGCAACTGCCTCTGCAACTGCCGCTGCAACTGCCTCCACCGCCGCTGCCACTACTGCCACCGCCGCTGCTGCCACTGCTGCTGCCACTACTGCTGCCGCTAGTGATGGCGAGCTTTCCATCCAATTGGTTTGCTCATGTGCCGAAGCTTCATGGAGCTTCATTTGCTCTACTGCGCCACCGAGTGGACAATACATGTAAAACAGGCAGAGTGATCATAACGACACCATGGCTTTGGTGTGTGAAGCTTTAAATTGAGTAAATTATGTTTGTGACGCGAATACAGCCATTATTAACTTATTAATTTTGTGTCAATCTTTATGATATAATAGCGGGGTCAAAGTCAAAACTCGAAACAAATTGGGAGAGGGTTGTGATGTGACTGTGGGTCAGTGGTTAGAATATCCGACTTTTAAGTAAAAATAAGAACTTTCCCACAGTGCTGGGCTTTTTGAGACTATTTCGCCTGCTTTATAAAATACAATTTCACAGGCACACATGAAGCTGGGTACAGAGAGGTAGGGGGAAATCCATTGAGTTTCGCTGCCCCTTATATTTCAAATCAAACGGCAAACCCACGAACCATTTTCTGAATCAGTCACGTGGTACGGCCGGCTCGCGAGGCTTCGAACGTCACCGCATACGTCATCGACACAAGCCTCGATACGCGCTTCACCAAAATCTACCTGGATTACTCGACACGCGCATCGAAGCCTCGACACGAAAGGACACATCACTGGCTGCCGCTGCCCAGACTCAGGTAGAGGTCAAGCCGTTTCAGGTAAATGTGTTGCAGAGATAGATACACAGCTTCAGCTCTGGCTGTGTAACCACGGTTTTGGCTGAGGCCCGAGGCATCGGCCACTTTAAGAGCGGGAATGTGGAGCATCAGACGTATGGGGAAAAAGGTCACTGAGGCTTCACATGTCGAACGGGCAGCTACCTCATGTCTATTTCGGTCCGCTTAATACCTGCATGTGATTTAAAGTTCTCGCCACCTGCCGCTGTCAGAATTTGCCGCCTTTCCCAGGGCGATTCTTTATCACCTGGAGGACCATTCTGTCCTCAAGCTACACGGCCAAACAGGAAGCAGCCCGTCTCAAGTGTTGACGCTGGCAAAAACGTCCATCACCGGGGATGCCAAGTCAAAGGCCGAGCTGTCACCACTCCTGCCCGCTTAGACGCCGTCTGAAGGAACACTTGGCTCCGTAAACCTTTGGCTTCCACTTAACCCCAAATATCGGTTGGGTTTTTCAAAGGAAACCTACCGAATGTTTATCTCTCATCTGCAAGACGGTCACAGTTTGAGAACGGTTGCACAATATTCTACAGAAACACATTTCATTAGTGCGCCGAGGTGAAACCAGGTCGATGCCCTTTTCTTCCATTTAAAGCAACGCTGCCATTTTTCTAATTATTAACCTCACATATGTAAATCCACTGACGGCGACAACAAGGATGAAAAGTCTCAACTCTCAGTCCAACAAATCCCACCGATCCCGCTATGGAGCGGAACAATGAAGGCTGTTAACCAGGCGCCCCCGCCGTTCTATTACTTTAATGACGTGAGTACTTAGCGAGGGAAATGTCACATCGCTTTTAAGACTTTCTTTAATTTTGTGACTCAAGCCCCATAGCGCCTTAACTGCGTCATACGTCGCGCATAGCGGTGCAGGCCTCCCTGCTGTGCACCCTTGGGTGCCTCGCAGTGAAAACACTAACAACGTTAATGTGGGCATCAGTTCCCGCTTCACTAAAAGGTGACTTGGGTAATTGTGTGCGCGTAGCCTTTAATTCGTCATGGAACGCACGCACACACACGTTGTGCATTGTGCGGCGGATTCCCGCTGTTTATGAGAGCGTTTCCCAGGGAAAGTCAGAATGCTAATGGAGTCACTCCACCACTCGGAGACAAACAGAGGGAGAGATAAAGAGGAGAGAGGCGAGAGAAAGAGCTTTATAGAGGATACTCCACTATTTCTTGAAGTAATTAAGAGCTGCAGCTACCATTTCTCTTATTTTACAGTGCTCAGAGGAGTTTATGAGCAAAAAAACCTGAATGTAAGACCGACCACTTGAACTGCTCATTTAGAGAGCGCTTTAAATAGACTAAAACATGATCTTATTCCTCTTTCACCAGCTTTCAGATTCATATCCAAGAAACAGACCCAAACAGAGAGATGGGGAAATCCTTCTTCGGATGACCAATGTGTCAACTTCCCCAGTGACGTATTTGTTTCTAACGAAGAATCATCTCTGAACCTGGCATAAACCAGCAAGAGGAAAATACCCCTTTTCCCCCTGAAATGCCTGTCCAACCACAACTTCCCCTCGTATGTCACCAGTGACGTCAGTCCTGAGCGCATCGCACCTGCACACCACCCTCGGTTTCCAAAGGGAGGAGCTGTGCAGAGGACGACGGGGGCCGCAGCGAGGAGCAGGAAAGGGCCTTTTTTCTTTATAAAGTTGGTAATGACGCCGGAAACAAAAGGGGAAGCAATGAGGGCTGACTAATGTCGAGCAGCGCGGCGTGATTCAACCTCCCCAGTCAATAACAGAGGGCAGTGCCACTCTTCCAGCCATTGTTTCACACTTTCCGGAGGTGGATGTGCTTGAGTAACTCCCTCAGTGCGCGACCGCAGATGATGTCCAGTTGGGCAACTCGGTTTGCCAGAAACAAAGTTCATTTGAACTTTTAAAACATCGCTTCACCTGCAGAAAGCAGAGTAACAACATGCTCCATTCTCTTGTTACTCATCTGTTTGTGAGCTGTAAATGATTAATGTTGTGGTTAAAGGGAGTGTTTAGTAAAACGTCTTGCATCACATCTTCCAGTTAACTGATTTCCTTCTTTAAACTGCTAATTCTGGTTCCAAACCTGACTCCAGGTCAGCCAGAAAGAGTTGAAATCAGGGGGTCCTTGTTGCTGATGACCTTGATAAATTAAAGAAATAAATGCACAAAAGAGAATAGAAAGCTTCTTGCTGACCGGAGCTAAAATAATGAGTCTGAAGGCGATCCGTTTTTTGTGTTATTCCAATATTCAGTCTTGCACAAATTACTGCGAGGCCGCCACGTGCAGACCCACACACACACACACAGATGCCCACAAACCGAGAATCTGGCCAGCGTTTTCTTTGCGAGGGAGCGGAGGGCATTAAGTCCGAAACACACTTCCTCCTGTGTATTTTTCTTTGCGCGCTGGTTAAAATAAACCCATCATGTTCAAGAATGTGAAACAAAAGTTCTCCTTTCACAAACCGAGAGTGCGAGATAACTGGAGTCGTATGGGCCCGCCTGTTTCTTTCCAGCACAGTTGGGTGGGGAACCAGATTCAGTGTCAGCCACAGATCCATTAGATCTCATTCTCTGCAATATAAAACCATTAGTTTTCTAAATGTGGGCCTAGTTAAAATCAACTGAGAAAATGATGACCAGGACCCTGGGGGCCCAATATTTATATATTTTTATTTTGTCGCATTAAGGTGCTATTAAGGTGCTAAAACCTAGATTAACCTTAACACAGAGGTTTAATCTGGCATGTTATCTTCACATAAACCTGGTGCCTAGCAAAGCAATATTTAGTTTTAGCTGCTTTAAGATTTAGTGGCCTGCAGATGGATTTAAGATATGGACTGCAACTCGGATATTAAGGGAGACCCGCCAGCAAATCAGAAGTATTTTCTGGAATAAATTCACTGCCCATATAAAGTGAGATTGTTCCATTTAGCTGCAGTCTGTGAACCTTGACGCTGATATCATAAATAATCATTTGGAGAATTGAGCGCTGACTAGAGCCTTTCATTTGAGGTCAGAGGTTATACAAAGATCAATAATCAGGGGTCTTTCCCGTCCTCAGACTGCTCCCCATGTTGACACACGGAGATATTTTATACTGTTATTATTCTGCACACTGATAGTTTGACTATAAACCTTGTGAAACTAATTGAAGAACTGCCACTCGAGCAGAATTTCTTCTTCAATCCAAAATGAGGCCTCATTTGAAACCTCTACAAGTTTGTGTCACATATTTAGTAAGTTGAGAGCTTCCTGAAATCATCTGAAATGTCTCAGCATTTCCAGAAAGCTGTGCTGATGTACAGCACAGCCTTGAATTGCTCCATATATGGAGCTTTGCAGTTATTATTATCCTGACTGACAGACAAATTGACCCGTACCTTTGGCCGGGCAACTCAGCTGGGCACCTCGGCGTAAACCTGAGAGCCAACGTCTTGACACGAGAAGGATGCCGGGAAAGGAGCTTTTCCCAACCAGACAAAAATCAATAGAAAGAGCTCATTTTTTCGCTCCCCTTTTTCTTCTGAGCGCTGGAAGCTGGAAGATCAGCGGGGTTGCAGAGACGCTGGAATGCAGAATTTCTGGACTGAGAGTGGTGGTTGGCAGAGAAACCCGTCCACCGATCCAACAGACAATCCTCTCAAGTCACGATTCAAACACAGAGGCAGCGCGCATTGTACACATTGGACTTTAAACATGAGAGTAACATCATCTAGTAGTTTGGATTAATCACTTCACCGACTCGCCAGCCTTTCTGTTACCTTAAAGCAACAGTAGCCGCTCTTTGCTTTAAATCAGTGTCAAAAACAATGCCGCTGCTCTGCCTTGACTGCATTCCTTCCAATTAGCGCCCGGACTTATGTGTCAAATTTGTTGAGCTTATTCTTCCATTACAGCCTCCCCAGAACTTTCCATCACAGTCCGGAGGAAGGGGAAATGTGCAAACTCAGCATTTAGGGGGGCAGGACAGTAAAAAGAGAGAGCTTGCACCTTCCCTGAAGATCTATCTCTTTTTCTCTCGGTCTCTCCTTCCTCCTTGACAAAGCACACATTGCACAGCACACTTGGGAGGCCCCCTGACAGGAATATGAGTTTAAAGAAGGGGGGAGGGGCTGATGCACAGACTTACAGGAACAAGGACCGCTCTGTGCAGCCATTCATTCATGGCAGGTTCCTCTATCTCCAGCCAAACATCAAATGAGAAGGAGGCACCCTCTAGTAAAGCATCAAGCCCCCTGTGTCTCACTATTTGTCCCAATTTACTGTATTCTTACCCTAGTCTCAAATAATTATACTCGGGTCCAAACTTCATTTCTTTTTACAGCGCGGAAAATATTTACGAAGGATTTAATGATGTTTGTGGGGAAAAAACACACACAAAGAGCTCCCTCGGGAAGGTTGGATGGAAAGGAAGGAGAAGGAGAGGAGAAAGGTGGCGAGCTCCGCCCGGAGACCCAGATCTGGGCCAGGATGGCAAAACCTTTACCGCCACCAGCAAGGTAAAAATGGGCAGATGAGAGGAAAGAGAGGATGCAAACAGAGGCGAGGACAGGGCAGCGCATGCCAAGGGAGAGGGTTGAGTTATGAGGCCGATGGACGGACGTCTGTCTCGGCTTCTTGTAAATGGGACAAAGCAGGAAAACGTACGGCGGAGCCGCCCTGTATTTTCCCAGACTACCCCCATATACTTTGGGATCAAGGGTGAGCCCCGGTAAAGATTAAGTGAATTGGCAGAAATTGACAGGGCTTTGACAGCTGAGCGGCTGTTTGCGAGGAAAAAGGTCTGAAGGTCGCAGACAGGTGACGGCCCGCGCGCCGAGCGGCGTCAAAGCGTCAAAGCGAGGTCCTCTGGAGTTCAGGGGGCATGTGAGTGCAGCTCATCAGCACCAAGACACAACAACATGCCGCATCCCTTTTTTTGTTGTATTCTCCTCCCTTTGTCCCCGCGATGTGTCTGATCCTCTGAATACAACCCCATTTACGCTCCACTGAGAGATGGGATGAATGGAAACGCACTTTGAAGCGCCGAAAGAGGCCAAATTTGTATCGCCACATGTCCAGAGACACTCCACATCCCAGCTGACGCGACAAAGAGCGTCTCTGTTTACTATCCGCTGTCAACCGGCAGATACGAGGGACTTCGAACTGCTAATCAGCACGGGGATGCGTTTTAATTTCGACTTCTACTCCAGTAGCCCCGTGGAGACTTTCCGCTCTAAATACCCAGGAATTGCATCCACATGCAGTCGGTTTTGGGAGGTATTTGCTCAAGGACCTCTGCGATGACTGCAAGCGCGACCGACAGTGAAAAGCCGCTGCAAAGGCACCTGGATTCCGTTTGTGTGCTCACGTGTCTGTTTTGTAAATGAATGCAAACCGGGCTGCGTTTGTCCACGTCTTTGTGCACGTGAATTATCTCATGCACCGCTGATTAGAATTGAAAACGATTAAGGGTTGGCAGACGTCGTTGAACCAGAGACTTTTGCAGCAAAGAAGCATCTCTGGTCTTTCTTGAAGCTCCTCTGCTTTACGTCTCAATGAAACGACACAAATCCGATCAAACTTGCAGAAAGGATTCCTGCTTTTTAAAAATCACAGATGTCTCGTATTTGTTGGCTATGCATGCAGCAAAAAAAAAAAAACACTGCTGCAAAATTTGTGACAATCAGAATTCAGTGTCAAATGAGACATCAAGAAGCGGACATTCTTTTGCTGACTGGCCCTTTCGGTAGTCAGTAAACACGTTTCAAACATTGGACTCCTGACATGTCGGACCGTTTCATTGAAGCCAGATGGCTTGTAGAGTAATCTGACTTCTACAGGCTGTGAAAGGTGCATCCCTTCATCTCCCTAACATATGACAGACAGAGATAAGAGTGGAGGACAGAGGGACTAGAGCCATTGTTCCACAGACAGCTACATAAACCTCAAACACATTCAAGCAGAAGCTTCTTATTCATGATGGAATGGAGCTTCACCTTTGTTTCAACCATCACTCTTTCCCCGTCTGATCAGACATCTTGTTAGTCATCCAAGAACTGGAGTGCGTCTTGAAAATGTGGTTGCAATTATCCACAAATGATCTTTTTTGCTTTTCTTTCTCTCTCTCTTTTTTTCTCCTTCTGAGCCAGGCAGGAATCTGTGGAACGTGTTGGCTGTCCACAGCGGCTCAGGTGGACATATTCTGTTCGCCATGACTGTTTAATGACACCCAGTTGTATTCAGGGTCACTCCAAAAAGCAGCTTCACTTGGTCCTTCAGGATACTCAGCTGGTAGTTTATTTATTTAATTGCATTGGAAATGGTCTTGAAAGTTGATTTGATCCTCCGGGTTTGCGTTGACCTCTGACCTCTCTGTAAGGGCAATGGGGGCAGGCACTCGTAAAGATAAATCACCCCCCTGATGATCAATAGAGTGCCACAAAACCATTTAAAGTAAATACGCTGTAACAGTGTGTTAGATAAATTATGGAGGTGCCTGGAGGTCAGGCAGCGAAGAAATAGGACAAACAAAGTGAGTCATGGCCGTAAGAGCCATTCCTCATTATACTAGGGTTTTCATCAAAGTGGCTACTCCGTCTGAGTGAAAGAACTGCACATTCAGGACATGCGAGACTGCTGTGTGAGGGCTTTCTTCCTCAACAACTGTTTACTATTTGTGGTGTGGGACTGGATCCTCTTATTTCCCCACAACAAATATTCAGTTTAATGGGAAAGTGCCTGCATGCATGAATCTCAAAGTGTAACCCCATTGTTGGAATATACGTATTTCATCTTCTTTATATAAACACGGTTTTACTAAACAGAAACAGAAGAAGTACTGCAGAAACACCATTTACGACGAAAACGATGGCTGCTCCAGCTGCAACTTCCACTAATCCACTCTTAAAACTGTCTGTAACATGCTGTCTTGTAAAGAAAGATATTCACTTTTTCGCTGAGCGTTAGATGAGAAGAATGATACCACTCACGTGCATGTACACTAAATATGAAGCTGGGAGCCAAGGGGTTGTTAGCTTAGCTTAGCATAAGGCCGAGATGCAGGTAAAAAAAAACAGCCGGCTCTATCCAAAGATTTAAAAGAAATCAAGAAAAATCCATCAGCACATCAAAAGGTCACTAATCAACACTTTGTATCTCGGGAGTAAAGCTAGCTTTCCCCCGTGTTGCTAGTCTTCATGCTAAGCTAAGCTAACAGTTTCCTGGCTGTAAATACATGTTTAATGTAGGCCTAAGTACAAGTGAGTGGTATCGTTCTTCTCATGCAACTCTCGGCAAGAAATTGAATAAATGCCCCCAAATGCTAACTATTTAATTCTGGACTTTCAAAGTCACACTCTTGACCTCTTTTCAGTGCACACATAACATGATTTAACAAGGATGGGTAATCAGACAGACTAAATAGGATTTCATCCCCTCCTTTCAGTTAATGAGCTCACCAAATCCAGATCCTTGTGGTTTTCAGATTGAGGCTCAAAGCCGGCTCACGTTCTCACAGAAGTCCCGGACAAGTTTCAGACCGGATCCCGGCAGTCATGGTGATATGAGCATGCTCTTAATAATATTAGGATTGTTACGTTATTAAGATTATTATGAGTATTTCCTCTTGCTCTTGAGTCCTGGCTACAATCCTGTGATGTATGTCCCCCCTGATATTTCAAATTGATCCGATGAGCTCATACAAGCCACTGTATATTAAACACATTAATGATGCCCTACTTGATCAAATTCAGATTTTGGTTATTTATCTATATTTCTATGCATTCCCTTGTTCTTTGTGGATGCAAGGGTCTACAGACACACTTTAAAAAAAAAAGTGTTATTCATAGATCCAATAACAGCTTTGGATCAGTTGAAATATGTTGCACATGCAGTCTCCAGAGTCCATGCCCAGATTACATGTTTATGCTTTTAATATGCAGATTGTTTTGAAGCAAACGTTCCTTTTGTTATTAATACAGTGTTAAAAGTTTTCTTCCAAACAGCCGAGTGTTGTTTGGACTGAATAACACTGATTTAATTTGTCCCAGTTACGGAGAGCCACATGTTAGAGGCGATAGTTTTTCACCCAAGTGATTTTAACTGTTGCAAATCCTATAAATAACATGAAAGGGTGAGCATTAAGCACATTGTGGAGTTGGGAACACACTCAGGTAATCCCACTAGACTTCAGCAAGTTGACAAGCAGCTTCATTAATGCTTTATGCTGCAATAAAGCCTGCAGTAAACAAAACAATGCATTGCTTGTTGCATCTAAACAAGAAAGGGGCCCCGAGGTTGCAATGGGAGCGCTGGGGATTCACACTGCTGAGCTGGTGAGTTTGCAAGAATAAAAGTCAGGGAGAATGGGGGGGCTTTGCATGTGCACGGCTCCCCGTCCAAATAATCACTCCCGCCTGCATCTCAGCTGTAAGTGCTTGGAGGCCCCTGGAAAGGAGGGCGGGAGGCCCCTTATCTAAACAGAGAGCCAAGAGGAACAGAGGGCTCTGTGGAGTGTCAAGGACCACAGGAAGTATTCAATCCTGTTGTGACATGCTCACCTGTGCACAAACAAAGCCTCCCCAGATTCCCCCTGACCTGCTTTCAGCTGCACACATGGAGGCCGCCAGACGATGTGCGGCGAGGAGGAGCCCGGGAGATGCGAAGGACATGAAAGAAAAGAGAAAGGTGATGGAGTTGTGGAGGTAATTATTTCAAAGAAAGGCAGAGGATCGTGGACGGGGGTGGGATGATGCAGCAGCGCTGGTATTCTCTGTCACCATACCTTCCCTCCGCACGTGTTGAACCAGATACATGGCTCTCATCACAAGGTGGAAAGCTGGCCCTCTGCCACCACCTCGCTCGCTACTTGCCATGTGACCACATACCCAGAAGTCTGATTCTTCCCTGATCCCAACCATCCCACACATGTGTTCGAAACGTGTACACGAGGGCGCACCGGCAGACGAAAACAAAAGCCATCGTATGCGTTCCCTCATTTATTTATGAGGGAAAGTGGGCCGTCGGGACGATTGATTTGAAGCGTCAAGCTTTGCATCGCCCCAAATTTCAATAAAACATCTGCTGCTAAATAAACAGCACTGTAAGGATGCAAATTATAGCCTTGGCGAGGATCCGCAGACTGAGACGCAACGAAGCGAAACATCAGTCAGTTTTTCCATCCTGGTGAAGTTAATTAATTTTTATGAGCGTTTTGCTGTTTGCTCTCATTTGTTATTCGACGGGTGGCAGATCGGAGCAAAGCTCATTTTTCACCTTTGTTTACACTCATGGAACACTGGCTTTGTCCAGATGACCTAATTTATAAAGTGCAAAGCTGCATCACTTTGGCATTTCTCAAAGACTTTCACATCTGGCAGAGTTACACATGCTGGCACAATAGTGATAAAGCGTTATCCACCATGCAGGGGCTCTCAGGCCGTTGGAGGACACACAAATACAAAATAAAGGAGCAACTCAGACCCAGATCAGAACCAGAAACAGGCCCTTTCTGTCGCAACTTGGTTTTTTTTTGGTTGCGAGACGCGTCACTACCAGCTGGCGGCGGATGAAAAATGCCCCTCTCCAAATTTCATCCAGCAGTTATTCAGTCGTTTGCCATTTTTCCACTTTCAGGGGTAACGAGGACCAGGTGAGGCTGAGGGGAAATTGGAGCAGCAGATAAGTGATGTGCGGTACAGTGGCAGCTCCCACGCCTCGCGATGGCGTTTTAGCATCCTAGGTGAAGCTGAAGCGAGGCCTCGGCCCGCTGTGGGCCTGGGAGCGACTTCAAAGTGGAACAAAGTCTTAAAACCTTGAACGGGGAAGAGGAGAGTTAATTGAGAGCATATCATTTCCAGATGGCCCACAAAAAAAATCGGCGAGAGATGATTAAACTGTGAAGAAGCAATGGAAATCCCTGGCAATTAAGCCAGATAGCTGCCATATGCACCAGACTGGGTTCAACCGCCACAGGCTCTCTTCTTTTTCTCTTCCCATGCAGCGGTCGTCCCGTCTCATCGCCACAAACCCACTTCGGAAAAGGTTGCACTCCCACCTGATGGACGTCATGTACCGACGCACACGCGCTCACCTTACCCGTGGCCTCGCATGTACACGGGCGCAGCAGGGGAGCTGGTGATGGAGGGGAAATTAGTCAGACATTGACAGAAATTGGAGATAATCAGTGAAAGGTGCAGACCGCGAGCAGATAATCCGCGACGCTTCAGCCCGTCTGGTGTTCAACCTCCTTATGTGTTCGCCACATGTCACCGCGCCGGCTCCCTGTTGCAGCTCAAGATGTCAGTACGCTTCAGACCGGAACAATATCAGGAGGCCGCGGCCGTCTTTTCCAATTCCCAACTTGTCTGGTCAGGTGTGCCGAGGCGAGGGAGTACGTCTGAAACCTTTGAACCCACGTCGTACGAACTGGTTTGCTCAAGCGAACTCTGACCTTTGCTTCCCGCCTTACTCACATGAGATGGAAAGCCACCTTTTCCCCAGATTTATTTATGTCCTCCAACTGCGTCACGTTCTTTGCTGCATAAGCGGCGTTCGTTAAATCATTTATTTATTCCCAATTTAAAGCCTGACCACCTGACTCTATTCTGAATCGTCTGACTACAGCAAATTCCATCATTCCTGAGCCCCATCTAGGTTAAAACATGTGCCGAGACTAAAATTATTTGACCCAGGCCTCTTCCAAGGACATATTACGACAGGCAGCCACGCTCCGCTCCTTTCCCGGTCGCAGAGTGCACGGGTATCAGATATAATTTACAAGGATATTTCTGCTTTAGGAACTGTTCTGAGCGCAGGTCTCACTGCAATCCACCTTTTGGAGAGAAGACGCTCAGCAGTCATGGAAAAATATGCCTCCCTTCACCAAAAAAAGAAGCAATTTCCTGCAATCACGGTGGCTTTACTGTACTTAGTTCATCTAAATAAAAAGGGAGGTGATTTGTATTCGTCTAATTTGATTAACTGGAGGAATTTTGAGGTTTTTTCCATCCGAACGTTTCCATTCCTGGAGAGAAAAAGTCTTTTAAACTTGGAAGCTTCTAAATGGTGTCAAAGACAGTGGTGTGTGCGTTTTTGTGTGTGTGTGTATCGGATATAGACTGATTAAGGTTTGCCAGTATCTTCATCAGCACTCAGCCTGCCACCAGCTTCACCCTCAAGACGGAAAGTCTGGGCGCTGCAGTTTACAGGAAGAGCTGAAACAAGGAACAAATAGAAGTGAGTGCTTGCAGACCACAAAAATGACAAACCACTGTTTGAAGAGTCAAAAATTCTCCATGTGGTCCTCCCCTCGTCTTAACCAACATGGCTTTATTGAAGGGGGGAAAAACCACCCACAGACCCTCTGAACATCATCAGTCCATTACTCTCAACACGTTCATGATGAAGTGGTGGAATTGTTTCGGCGTGGCCGCGTCTCCTTTGACTTCGTACGAAGATTTCCCAGAACCGCTGACCGTCAGTGTGAAATCTGACAGAACGAGCACTGATTAAATTAAACTAGGTGCGTCATCCTCGGGACCCACAAGTTTTTATTTTTTTAAAGGCGCTTTCAAATTTCCTGGTGTGAGCTACATTTTTTTGCTGATTTTTTTTATAGGCACACATGAATTTAAAGACAGGATTAACGTTTATTTGAGCACTGAATGTTTTGTCCCAACTGTTTTTTATTTTATTTAGTTGATTTTTTTTTAAAGTCTTTATGTTGTTAAAACATTTTGTATTGTTTTGTTTGTTATCTGTGTTTCTGTGTGGTGAAACCTTTGACCTTATGTGTAATGTCAATGGTATTATCCTGGATAAAGAGGTTAAAAGGGAATTAAAAAAACAAATAAATAAAGGGATTAAGACTTTAACAGAGATCTGGTACAACCTCACCCACAACAGAACTTATACAATACTGGACTGCATATTTCATATGTTCCCCTACTATATTTGGAGAAAAGTCTTTGTCCAACTTCGGTCCACCTACTGGATCCTTGTGGCGCTGCAGAGCACGACTGTGGAAAAACACAACCGGGTTCACGGTCGCAGCCGGAGGGGGAAACGTTGTTGACAAACAGAGCATAGGGGATTCTCATTTCTTCCATCGGCCCCTCCCTCCCATCCCCCTTAATGAATCTTCTCTCTGTCAGCTCCTGTCTCCGTTGGTCTGGAGCATCCCACACAAATAGAACCAGAGCAAACTCTTTGTGTTGGCAGAGCCCGAAGCCTGTCTTGTTATTCGTGATGTCGCTCAGGTAGAACGTTTCACCACCTGACCATCCCGAGGTGTGCACGATAACGTAAACTGTCCCGACGCTGTGAAGGCCCTCAGCAACGCTCCGCTGGTCCCTGCCAGCAGTAATTCTGTGTATAGAAAGGGATCAGAGGTGGTTGGAATAAAACTCCTCAAATACTTAGACGGGAGAAAGAAGCCTCTGTTTATATTCCAACAGCTCTTCTGCTTGTTTTTCAGATTCTAAGTAAGCATGAAAGTACAATGAGAGGGGCTCGGCCTGCAGAGACTGTTTCTGGTTGATGTCCATCAAAGAGCTTTCTAGTGATTTTGCTTTCTTGTGGACAAATGTTTTCTGGTTTGTTCTTTCTTTTATGCAAAAAAAAAAGCTTTTTATCTATGTTTTGATGTGTTTGTTTGATGCATGTTGCCAACTTGACCAGGGCCCCTTTGTATCCTGCATGTATAAATACACAACAAACAAATGAATAGAATGAATAACGATGAATTAAAAATGCATCTGGATGCTGTTTTTGGAAGAACTCAAACAGAAACGTAACTCACTTTAATTTCACTTTAAGTAAATAACCAGCTGTCTTTTTTTCCCTCGTGACGGACAGGATAATGCATCAGTTCCTGTGCAGCCGAGCGTCGCTCCAGGGAATATGGACCGTCCACTGCTTTCAGTGCCAGTGGGAAGAGAAGCACCGGGTTCTGCCGCTGCGTATGTGACATCCAGTCCAGTTCCATGTGCCTCCTTTAAGTGCTTTAATGGGGCTTATTGTTGGCACCAAAGGGCATGCTGGTCCTCGAGGGGTCCTTTGAGGAAAACGGGCATGACAGGAGGACCAGCCTGGCACGCCAGCCTCCCTGCTGCAGCTCCAACCCACCCGGCAGGACTTCAAAGCACCTACTGTCTCTCTCTCTCACACACATCTGACTCAGCGAGAGTGTGAGTGTGTGATTGTGCGGGTAATGTTCGTTGCCTGAGTGAATGCGTTTGTCACCGTGTGTGTGTGTGCATAATGGCCGTAGTATCGGCCCGTACGAGCGTGGGCGAGTGAGACCTCTTGATGTGTAAAGTGTCTGTGAGGGTTTAACCATGCGTGGCCACCTCAGATCTCGCCTGTGGACAGCGACACAGTGCTAATTGGTGCGCCGGCAAGGGTGTCACAGTGAGTTTAACTATGTTTAGAGGAGAGGAGAGTTCATTGAAAAGATATGTTTATTGTTTTTGTTTTGCAGAAATCACCCCCTGCCAAGGAATTACAACCTCGGCATTGCAAGAATTAGCGCGTCCCCTTTTTTCGGAGGACATTTTTATCGTATATTAGGAAGCTTTTCCAGCTCGGAGGAAGGATTCTCGTACACAGGAATGGACGAGAGGCGAGGATCCGAGAAATGGAGGACTAAAGGGGACAGGGAGGGGTTTTTTTTTCGGAGGGAGGGGATGTTGATGGGAGCCTGGCACCGGCCAGGGTGGACGGGGGTCTGCAGGAGCGGCATGTTCACAGAGAGTTTCTCTGTGGCTCTTTATCTGTGGTTCTGGCAGCACTTCAATGGAGGCCTTATCGCCATAATGGACACGGGGGGAGAGGACACGACGAGAGAACACACTCAGCACATGGAGCGAGCACGCGGCGGCGTGCGCGCTCTATCTTCGGTCCTTTTTACTTTTCTTGTTTTCATCTCATCGGCCATACTTCTTTCCTTTCACTTCCTCCTTGTATCTTCCCCTGCAGGACAGCCGTGCAGATCGCCGAGAGGCTTTTCAAGGGAAGATTTGTCCTCCACGTCGCAGGCTTTACATCCGACTCGAGAGGCAATGTTAAGAGTCACTTTAGAGGGGACTTCCTTCCAGCTGGTCTTGTTGACGGGACAGCGACCTGCTCTGGCGGGCGGATGACGGACTTGGGTGGTCGGGAAGAGACATCGAAGCCCATTGGGCGAAGGGGAAAAAGCTAAAGAGGAAAGGCTGCATGTTGAGAAACAAATGAGACAAATGTAAAGTTGAGACGGGGACAAAAGCGCGAGGGCAAAGACCTCCGAGGGGAAGCGAATGAGACGGACGAGCGAGAGCTGACAGAAACAAAACGTAACGCGACGCCAGGAGGAACTGAGTGGGTGAAGAAGAGTCCGGGCCAACATAAACTGTTATGCTCCGGTCCCATTTAAACACCCTCATGAGTCCATGGGATGGCCTCGCAGTGTACAAGCAGAGTGTACAACAAGTGCAGGCCTTTGTAAACAACTGAAAAAGAGAATAATTGGAATTGTGTGCGGTTTTTATGCGATGGAGGATAAATGGTTCCCCTGAGGAAGGGGAGTCAGGCCTCTGACCTCTGAGGGTTTTTGGGATTCTTGCACCAGCTGGGAACATCTGAGTGTGAATCCCGCCTTCCCCTCCCTAAATTACTCCAGGCTGTTGTTGCGAATACCAACCCGCCTTGGTCAGTTTGGCCCCGCGTCTTGAAATAAGTTAAGAGTTAAGAGAAACATGCGGCCCCGTCGAGTCGTCCTCAAAAGACCGACGAGGACGTTGGAGGGAAGGGGTAAGCGGAGTCCAGGAGCCACCCAGGCGCTGGTTGTTTACCCCCGTGGCAAACAAATCCCCCCATCTGGAGGCTGGTGATGAGCAGGAGAGGAAGGTTGTGTCCACGTGTACAGCTAAATCTGACTTTGGCTTAGTTCGATTTAGTTCAACTAAAACCCATGGGAAGGAAAAGGAAACGAGGGAGAGAAGGAAAAAGGATGCAAGTATGGTTTTGGTGTCCACTTTGACCTCGTTTATGAGTTGCCCTTATTGCCCTTGACAGACAAGAGTCATAATTCACACAGCAACTACATAAATCCCTGGATTATGTTCAATAGGCGCCAACCTTTTAAAATCCTTTCTTACTACAATACTTGCACATAATGGTATGGGTTCAGGTTAGAAAGAGATAATGGTTATGGCAAATAATTGTTAAACCAAAGCAAACATTAACTTATGGAAACTGAAGCATGTCCGCTCCGTAAAGGTCACACCACTTCCTGCCCCGACAGTGCTCATAAATCATGTTTAAAGAAACAGAATTGACCAAATGCTCTCAACTCCAGCGAGCAGGGCTTTTATTTTGAAAGTCGTGCTGCGGTGAACCGCTTTGTCACAACTGATCACTGCATGATGATTAGATGGAAACTGAGATGGCGGATTAAGTCAAGTGATTGTCACGCAGCTTTTTGGGGCAGACGAAAAACCAGAGTCCCCGTTATTAAGTGTTCATGTTTGGTTCGACTCTCATCTCCCAAAGGCCGCTTCGACAAATAATGGCAGTCAGCAAACTGCTAGGTTCCAAAGTCTGGCCGGCATCCAAAAACCAAACAGCAAACAAAAAAAATGCTCAGGCTTCTAGTTCTGGTCTGCTCCGACCCTCTCCTCTCCTTCTTGTTTATCTTAGCAGTAACTTGGCCGCGGCCTCGGCCCTTCAGTCCAAAAAACACTCGACGGCCCAAATTCGTCGTGACGTCAGCAACGACGCTGATTTGACGTCGGATCGACTGCATAAGAAAATCTCCCAAGCTCAAAGGAATGAATCATATGGTGAATTATGTGAGCTTTCCCAATAGGAGGGAAGATAAGTTCTCGCTTCCGAAGGAGTGACGCTGAATCAACGGCAATTAGCTCCACCACCAGAAATAATGAATGAGTACAATTTTCATCCATCTAAATCTGCCTCCTCAACGGCATCCGAGATGAGGACCACGACAACAACCCTTTTCCCAGTCAGTCCCTGCAATCACAATTTCTCTGCAATCAGTGTTTGTTGCACGAGTTTTTTTTTTTTTTGCCTGACATCTGAAAGCCTTGGCGCACGCTCCGTATTTCCACTCGTGCGATCTGTTTTCATTAAGCTCACGTCTCCCCGAAGGAAAAAAGACAGCGTTTTCGTCGTTGCCAGAGCACACTAATCTGTGTCAAATATGAAAAAGAGAGACAGAGGCAACGCTTTGTTGCTGGCGTGGACGAGAGGAGTCGCTGAATTAAGTTGTTTTGGTTTGATCCCACTTAAAAGAGAGCAAAGAGAGACGAAAGACAACAATTCGCTGCCATGCAATTATCCACTAAGCGCGTATAAAGACTTAGAAAATATGCAGTAAAGGACAACAGACATGCAGACACAGATCCGTGTTACTATGCTTGTGAGGACCATGGGCTCAATGACAGCCCTAACTCGACACGGCCTCCGAACATCTGGGGACGTGGTTAAAAACACAAAGTCCCACATGATGAGAACCAGATTACAAACAAAACTTGTTCATATAAAATCATATTATTTTTGGGGTGTTTGTATGCGTGTGTATCTGTGTGTGTGTGTGAGTCCCAAACTCCCTATCAAGGCAGCGGCCCTGTGGTGTGTTCTGCTGGTCCTGTTATCTCACCTCTCTCCCATCTGGCTATTGTGTATCCAATCTTCTCTCCTTTATCTAATCCTCTCTCTCTCTCTCTCTCTCTCTATAATTAGTTTGCTTGGTCCTGCAGGTCTTTCGTCCCTATACAGATACACATTAGGACTCACGACAAGTTGTATAATTTTTTTCTTCAAATCGCTGCAATCCTGAAGCTAAACATGCATCCTCTGTTTTGGTTCCTGTCATGTTTCGCCTTGTCCTCTTTGCCATATATGGCTGTCTCTGCAGCAACAGGCAGGAAAGAAAGGACACATTTGGGGAACTCTTTCTCTGCACAATTTTCCTCTTCTTAAGGCGTATTTATTTTTTCTCTCTTTGGGGGTCTCAGTGCAACCGCCAATGCTAAAACAGAAGCACATTTTATTCTGGTTCTGCATGTTCGCTATGAAGAAGAAAAAAAGCGTCCATTTGAGTCCTGGACTTGACCTTCTTTTCCTGCATACACCCACAGTGTATCACCTGATTGACCAATCACTGAGCAGCTGACCCAGCAGCTTCTCACACCTCACCCTGTGTGTGTGTGTGTGTGTGTGTGTGTGTGTGTGTGTGTGTGTGTGTGTGTGTGTGTGTGTGTGTGTGTGTGTACGGTGACTCTGGGGGTTGTGATGTGTGCTGATACACACACTTTACACTTTACTTTGGCCAAGGGGCGCATATCTCAAACAGCATCCATCACATACGGCTTGGCTGGCATCCCTGTGGCTGTCTGACTCTGTGTGTGTGTGTGTGTGTGTGTGTGTGTGTGCGTGTGCGTGTGCGTGTGTGTGTGTGTGTGTGTGAGGCCCAAAGCCACTGAGCGTCTGACCTCTCCCGACCACCTCCAAGGACGTTTTTCCCCCGCTTGGCGAATTGGCAAACAGCACCGTCACTTCTTTTTAACAGTGCACTGATTGAAGATGAAACACAGATTCACATAATCAAATCCATATTTACAAATGTCAAGGTTAAGCGAGGTATCCCTTCAGCACCAGCCACACTGCATTCGTTTTTCTTCGAGGATCTCCACCGGTCCACCTTAAGAGATTTCCGCATGCAGTTCTTCCTCTTGGCCTGCTGGTGTCAGCGTTGCACCATGGGAAAGTCCCCTCCAGGCACGCTCTTGAGCCAAGAGGAGGGCCTTGTTTTTAAGGAGGTTCATTAGGGTTGAGGAACGTATTCTGCGCATGAAAACCACAGTGCTGAGTAGGTCTCAGCGTGAAGGGATCATGCAGTGTGTGTTATTAAAGATGCATAATATGCCGTTCCAGATGCCTCTCTGCTTGCATCCTTGCATTGCGTGAACATTTGTTTTCGCTCCTGCATGTGTACATGCCCTCTACTGTTCCACAAGCATCAGTGCTGGCTGTGTCTTGGTGCAGGCATGCGGCGGCTGACACAGTGAAAGCAGCTTACAGCTCCCAGTCGGCGCTCGGTCCCGGCAGGGCCCGGGACGGAGAGCGACCTGGGGGCCTCCCGGACTGCCACCAACAGGGCTTTACCAGCCCCGAGGATTACTGCGATTTCATCAGGGTCCGGGCCTGCTTGCAGCCACACACACACATTCAGGCACACACACACACATGCACATGGTATGCACACATGCTTAGAGAAAGTGCAAGTAGTGAATAAATAAATAAACAAATATGTGAACGATAAAGATGCTTTTGCTCCAGACTGTCTCCGTCTCCAGTCATGTGTCTACTTGGCTGGTGGGCTCTGTGTGGACCAAGAGGAGGCCAAACAGCAACAGTTGCTATGGTCTTGCGTGTATGTATAGATTTCTTGTGTGTGTGAGTGTGGCGGAGGAGGTCAAAGGTGGACTGAGAATGAGGTTAAAGCGTCACTGCGTTTGTAACTCCAGGTCAGCAGAATAACATCAGACGTCTTCGTCTCTGTACATCTTTGTTCTAAAAGCTCACGCTCAGGGCTCATGGTGGTGGGAAAGAGGGAAACACACGTATTACCAACCAACAGCATCATGCAATTCTAAAAATAGTGGAATGCCCCTTTGACTGAGTGCTTTTTTTTTTTTTTTTTCCTTGTGCTTTTCTGCAGGGTCACATTTACATATTTGGCTGGGGTGCAGGTACACAATTACATTTACTCTCCGTCCTGTAACAACGTCCTTCTGTCGTGTACTTCTGCACTTTGAAGTATTTCAAATTACTTATCTTTCTCTCCTCAAATAGTTAGCCACATTACAATAGAATAATTAGGCTAATGTAGGTCTGCCTGGCATGAAAGAAAGCGGCCTCTGTTCATAACGCACCACCCGGCGAGCACGCCTCAATAAACACTAATGAGTGTGTGAGCGGCAGGTGTGTGCCCACTTCAAGCTAACATGCTAACATGCTAACGTGCTGCAGCGTGGGCGCTTCTACTTCTCCAGTGTGGCGTTCGTGGCTTTTCGTTTTTTCCTGCTATTTATGACAACAACGCCTGAATTCGAGGACAGGGAGTGGGACCAGCGTGGCTCGTGACTGGTTTTATTTTTGCAACTGGGAATGAAGGGAGCCGAGAAGCTGAACCCGGAGCGGCGGGAGAAGGAGGACTCCGTGACGCGCAGTGAGCGAGCGTGAGACCGGTGAGTGGGTATTGAGGTAATAGTGGGGGTTAGCTGTTTTTAACGTCTAGGTAGCCTTCCATTTCTTTTGCACGAGTCACTTTTTTGCTGCTAAATGTTCTGGTATGCTTTCCATCCCTGATATTTAGTCATGCATGTTTCTGCTTCTCGCATCAAATCAGTCCAACTTGTCAGAGAGCAGGTGGATCCCGTCCAAGTTGAAGCCTGGCGCGCGGCGTGAGCGCGGTCGGGCCTAAAAGCAGGGGGAATGGGCCAGGAAAGTTTGCATTGATCCCCCCCACCCCCCCTCTCCAGTCCCAGAATGTCTTCCATTACACGCACCGGGTCCAACGTTTAGCTTGTTCAAAATAGCAAAGTAACACTTAAAGAATTGCATCACAAACCAGGCATGTAATCAGTCACTAAATGGGTTGCAAGTCCACTCAAATAATCACCAAGTGGTTCAAGTAACACAGCTGACTGACGTCTGAATCCTTCTTCCAACCGATTGAAAACAGTATGAAGTAGGTCAGGTCAGACCGGGGGGGTTTGAGGGTCCCACTTGATTCCACACAGACCCCTACCCCCCAATTTCCTCCAAAATCTTTAACTCATTACCTTCTTTTGACTTTAGGTTGTGAGTGGTGCATGTCTAAGCTGGCCTGTCTGTCTGCCTGTCTGCGGTCGTTGACCATCACGATGAGCTAACGTGACCAGACAGTCGTGGCCACATCAGGCCCGGCCCGCGCTTGCTTCATTTCCCAGGTAGCACATTCTGGAGCAACCATGTGGCAGAAGAAGAAGAAGAAGAAAAAATAACAGTGAATGCCTGGAGGGCCTCGGTGCGTCTCAGCCTGCTATAGTTGTCTGTGAAAATCTGTCTATGTTTATGGTGTGTATGTGTGTGCGTGTGTGTGTGTTAATGCGCGCGTCTCTGTTTTTCGGTCTGCCTGTTTTTATGTTTTTTTGAGTCTGTGTGTGTGTGTGTGTGTGCCCCCGCAAGTGCGTGTGCGTTTGTGTCTCTGTGTATTTATGTCTGCGTCTGTGTTTGTGTCTGAGTCTGTTTGGATGTGTGTGTGTCTGTGTTGGTGTGTCGCTCTCAGGTGTGACCATGCCGCTTGGAATAGTCTGTCTGGTCTCTGATGTTGTGATCTGAACATTAGATATTTATATATTGTTCCAACACGTAAAGCTTTGACCGCCACACATCCTATCTGCTTCAAATTTTCTGCAAAAAAACCACTGGAGGTTTGTGAGAAAAAAATGTGTTTCATTTTTATTTTTGTCATTGTGTTTCAAAGTACTCCCTCGCAGCCAGCAGCAAACTGCTTTCCTGCTCACCAGATGTAAACTTTCAAATCCATTAGATATTTGTCTGTGTTCTAGAAGCTTTTAAGCTCTAATAAAAAGCTTATGCTTTACGTTTATGGTGTCTGGTAGCAATCCCTGAGACTGTGATATTTGTGCGAATGTGGCCACAGAAACACAAGCTCCTTCTATTAATACCTACTGAAAGATGCACGCTTTGTAATTATGTTTTTTCCGGGGATTTCCCGCCTTTTATCCATTGTAATCACATCAAGTAATACAACATCATCTCTTCCTTTTTAAAAGGTGATTGCGTTGTTTGGCTTTGAGGTCCTTGAGCGGTGCAACGAGACCCAGTCATTAAGAAGTATTACTCCCTCATTGAATGATTTATGAATGGAGAGCATCTTGGCATTTTAAGTGTCTTAAATACACGCCGCTCCCATCACTTCATGGTATTGATGCTGAGCTTTGAGTGTATAAGCCAGCTGCAGAAGTTTGACTCTTCTTTGTTGGGCGGTTCTGCGCTGACGCCAAGTAACATAAAGCTTTTTTGCTTCTTCTTCCTCTTCATATTAAGGAGTGAATGCTCTTTAGCTTGATTATAGACGCGGCGGAGGCTGAAGTGACGCAAAGCACACACGGCACCCTCTTTTGTTGGGAACATCTCCCCAGATGCCTTGGCTTTCGGGGCACTGGTTACAATGGGTGATGGAAGGGAAGACCACAGGCTCTCCCTTTATGTTTGCATCAAAAGTCAGAAGTTGGCACGTGAAACCACCGCAATCATTTCCAATTTCCTCCAGCAGTTGGGACACGTCTGGTAACCAAACAAACTCGCAATCCTTATTTACAGAGAGCCATTATGTAATATCTGACTCCGAGCCCAATGTACACTCAGTCAAGAACAATCTATACAAAGCGTTTAAGAGCAGCTGGTAAATAAACTATCCTCTCTTTCAAAATCCCTGCTCTCTCTGCACCTCCAAGCTGTCGTCATACCTGCTCCCTTTTTATTCCACCTTTTGCACGAGTAATTTTCTCTATTCCGCTCTTTCACTTCTCCCTCACTTCACCTTTCTCCCTCGTACTGTTTCGGGCACGTCCACGAGAGACAATAGCCTCATTGTGACGCTGTTTTTTTTCTCGTAGGTGTGCGTTGGACCACACAAGACTGCAGAGCAGAAGCAAAACGTGCGCATCCCTCCTTTAACCCCCCTTTACCTGGCCATATAATCATCGCTTAAATCACCGGCCTCTGACAGCTCGTCACCTCACAGCTTAGATAGAGGAAATACCTCAGGGACTTACATATCCTTTAGGGTGTGCATAAATGTGTGTGTGTGTGTGTGTGTGTGTGTGTGTGTGCTTGCGTGTGCGTGTGTGTGTGTGTGTGTGTGCGCGTCTGAGGGGGGAAACAATAGTCGCATTAAGTACCTGTCTCATTGTGGATCTTGAGCGGAGAGAGGGCGTGGCACACACACACACACACACACACACACACACACACAGGCTCTATTGTGCATTGTTTTCACACGCATGGGTGTGACGGCTGGAGGACTTTTGGCAGCGCATTTGGCGGCGCATTTGGCGGCTCATTTCACACAGCAACTCGTCAAAATGAGCCCGGAATCCAAAGCTAACAACTAACGGGCGTCCGGGATGAATGCGAGGCAGCATTTGTCACCTGTTACGTGACGAGGTCAGCGAAGGGTCAGCGCATGTGCAGCGACGTTTGTTATGGTTTTCAGGGGCTGACGCGAGGCTACGACCGGATGACAAATGATCGCCGGCCGTCAGCCGAGCTCGCTGTGAGAGGAAAGTGCTGAGGGCCGAGCGAAAACAACCCCAACTCAAGGTCCTCTTACTAGTTTTTTCTGGAGCTTTGATGCGCAATACACGATGCATTTTGCTCAGTTGTCATAGAGACTACTGTTTGGACTCAATGTCCGAGCCGTGTGCTCTTTCCATGGTGAAAACCGATCTCCACCCTCGATTGAAGACCATGTGACATGCTTGAAAGCTAGTAGGTGGACCGTGGGGTGGGATTGTTAAATCAAGCCAGTATTTCAAAATCCTCTCAGATTTGGATCATTTCAGTGTCTCGGCAGTTGCTTCGCGCTTCCACAGTGATGACACGTGTTACTCCCACGCTCTCAGGCACCGAGCGTGTGATCTGGCGTTTTAAAGGCCGCTCCGTGCCCATTTATTGTTTTACTTCATGAAACCACCGAGATTAGAAAAACGTGTCGCAGCGTACGGGTGTCTAAAATGTCCCGCTCCAACAGTCGACTTAATCGGGCGACTCACGCCAGAGCGGTGATGAATGACGCATCCCATCCACGGGCCGACTGCGGGGCCAAAGCTGGCCCCAGTTTGGTTGGAACCAGCAAAAGCTTTTCCAAATCTGGCAGCTATATAAAACCGAAAGCTGGAGCACATTTAGTCCTCCGGTGCACAGAGGATTTCCCTTCAGTGATCAATTAAATATCCTATTATTATACAGCATCGGTGGAATGCAGCCTTGTATATAATACACCTACAGAGCAATGTTGACTTTCCTCATTTCCACATGAGTCAGGATCATTTGAATGGGCAACGAACGGTTGAATATATATTTATAGTGTGTGTGCATGTGTTTGTGTGTCGACGCTGAAGGCCGTGCGACCATAAATCATACGATACACTGCAATGTGTTAAAGCTGAGAAAACAATGGTTCACCGTGTACCTTATACTCAGGCACAAGGCAGTGTGACTCTAAAAATGGGGCTCGCTGCTTAAAAGCCCAAACCAGAACCTGCTTCCGGAGTCTGGATTAGCCCTAATTAGACCCGTACAGCTATTCTAAAGCACAAAACCAGTATTATTGTTTGAACTTGTAAAAATATCTTAAAGGACAGGGCAAATTCCATTTCTGAGAAAGCAACCGCGAAAGAAGCACTTTAAACTTCAACATAACATGCAATTAACCTGCCAGCACGGCAGAGGCTTTTACAGGAGCACCGTTTCTCCTTATATAGGCACGATGGAAACCTACAACTTTAGTACTACGTTACCCCCACCTCAGGACGTCCACCGTGTATAAATCGCTGTGTATTTGTAGTAAATGTCGGGTTTGCGCTGCATTTAAGTGCCGCTCGGAAGATCCTACTTCCGAGCGAAGGAGTCTCACGTAGTGTTTTTTTTTTGACACAACCATGGAACTGATGTCTCACTTATTTATTTCCCAGAAGGAAAGAAAGAAAAACTGAGTGATCACAAAGAATACAGAACAAAAATGTAATAATGATCATTCCTCCATTCACTTGCTGAGTCAGGTCTCTGTGCTTCCTCAGTGTTATCTATATTCTGTATATTCTATATATATGTATATATATCATGTATAATCACTTGAACACTCTGCAGTTATATGTCCTTAAAGGCAGCATTATGACAGTAAATTCTCCTGACATTTCCGCATACCTCTCCTCCCACGCCCAACTCATTCATGGGTTTTCTATGGAAAGAAGAGCTTTTTTCCACGTCACCTTTCCATCCATTTTTAAAGTGTCTTTGAGACACTTTACATACCTTACGATGACAATTATATTCTTCTGCTTTCTAAACCTTTACACCACACCGCTCACAGCCAAACCACCATATAGTCCACTTTGTTCTGCAGCTTTTGCATTCAGGAAGCAGTAAAGCAGCTGTGGGATGAGAGTTAAGATTGTATGTGTGTCTGTTGCGCTTTCACATGTTGAGTTCTCCAGCAGTTTCCTAAAAGAGAGGAAAACAATGCTTGATGATTGAAGTCCTTGATGAAAAAACTAGAATATTCTTTGCCTCCTCCACCATTTTGGACATCTACAACGTCCCACGGTTGTCATTCCTGATCCCTGAAGTCTGTTTCGAGACACATCAGTAAAGGTGCTAAAACCGGAGCAATGCATGGAAGAAGAAGAAGAAGAAGAAGAAGAAGAAGAAGAAGACTGGTAGATGGCTAGCGTGACTGCAAACAATGTAGACATGGTCCCGCTGGTAAATTCTTATGGGAATGTTGCAGCTTCTCATCTGATGGACCATCTTTAAAGGCTGAAATGTTGTCAAGAGCAGAAACCAGTCGCTTATTCTCTCAATCATTTTGAAGGTCAAGTGACCAACTGAATTTACATTCATCATATTACATGTTTTTCCATCCATAGAAACTTAAAGGCTGCTGAGAAGCAACTGGGGAGACCAGGGATCGAACCGTGACCCTTGCGGTTGCAGGACGGCCACTCGCCCCATGAGCCACAGCCGCCTGTTGAGTCAATGGCCCAGAAAGAAGCCTTGGAGAGAGAGACAGCGTAATGTAAGAGGAGCCCATGTCGAGATTCATGACTTGAGGCCTTATTACTAAATCTCTGCTTTAGCACAGTGAGAACTTTCCCATCAAACCTCGGATGTGTGAGTCTAGACATATACGTATATACCCGTATCTCCTTCCCCATCAGGGAACATTTGAGCCTATCTATTGGTCGCCGATGCTCGGCCTCCTCTTTTTGTCCCAACGTCCGCTCTTTATCCTCCGTTCCTCCCGGAGCCTATCGCCTAACCTGCTTTTGTCCGCAATACCTTAAGTCAAAGCTGCGTGTGCATTCATGGAAGAGCAAAACCATCCATCTGTGTGTGTGTGTGAGGGTGAGTATATAGGTTTCTCATACAGATAAGGGATCTTAAACTAACAGACAGAGGAGCCTAAGAGCCGGTGAACCGATCAGCCGAAAGAGGCCGCAACGCAGATGAGCAGATTAGATGCATCTACATATGCAGACATGCACACACGTCACACCGGCAGGTAACATGAGCGAGAACGGACCTTGTGAACATGTTTCCCATACAAAGAAACCCTCCGATTACACTGAAAAAGAAGTCTCCTGTCCTCCCCTGACACTTTGTTGCGCGACGCTGGCACATGTTTTGCTTCTTTTGTATCCAATATGTTCTTGCTTCATGTGTAATGCATCTTTTGACTTATTTACGAGCAACATCGTCGTCAATCATGACACAATCGTATCAAAATGCCTGCGTTTGAAATTGAATAGCGCATCGAGAGCCAAATAGCAATTTGTGTGTTTTTTTTTTCTGGGGAAAAAAGCTGCAGCACTCACATAATGGATTCCAGAATAACACTATAATGTTCTATGTCATTTGCACTAATGTTACAGTGATCAAGTAAGATGAGGTTACTATAGACCTGCTGTAAGCTCCTATAGGAATAGTGGTTACTGCTGTGTTTAGCTGCCTGGAGCAACTTCAGTCTGCACACCATCCATCACATCATGTAAGCTGCCTGTCCAATGTCTGCACACTTACTCTTTTTTTTTGTTTTTGTGTTGTGTGTGTGTGTGTGTGTAAGCGTGTGCACTCTCTGGACTTGTGCACGGCATACAAAGTGCGCTTGTGAGACATGATGAGGCGAAGAGGCTGTCAGGCGCTGTGTGTTGTGTCTCCGACGGAGAGACTCAGGTGAAGAGAGCCCGGGGCCACGCTGAGTAAGGTGAACGAAGAAAGAAAAAACACACACACACACACACACACACAGACAGTCCTCACTCAACAGCCCTTAGGCGAGTAAACAAGTACACACATCTGTAATGACTACTGTCTTATTTCCCTACCAACCTGCTCTGTTTTGGCAGAAACCCCTTTCATTAAGCGTCTTACCCCGAGGGGCGGGGGAGATAACAATATCCCATTGTCCAGTCATCGCATGAGGGGCAAAGAGACAGAACAGCGTGAGCTGGGAGTGTTAATAACAGACTTCGCAGTACAATGGTGGTACTATCGCTTCAGGAATGCGTGATTGGGAGAACAGCAGCACCTCTGCAACCTTATAGCGCCGCGTTCAGATTGTCAAACAACGCGAGACGCTCACCGCTCCTGACAGGTCGAGATGTATCGAAGGAGAAGGTTTTACGTATTGTGTTTCTCGCAGGATTGGAATTCATATCAAACTTAAATACGATCTTTTTAACTCTTTCTCCATTTTCTGCGGCGCTTTTTATGACTTCAGGTCTGGAGTGTTTCTCAGGTCACATATCAGCATGAAGTCTATATAATGTACACGCTGTGTGTTCCTCTTCATGCAACAGTAACTGCCTCTTTAAGGCTCATGAGCCTCTGGACTTCAAAAGACTTTGAAGATGTGCGCCATATGGGGATGCTGAGATGAATTTCGACGTACTAGCCGCGCGGGGAACTGTCAGATTAGCTCAGGGAGCACTTCATTCTGATCGGCTCTTTGGCCGTTCGATACTAGCGCCTCGGAGGCGTCGTAGGGTCAAAGCTGGGGGGGAAGACCACATGGTCATTCCTGCGCAGATGCCGGAGACTGTTTTCCTGCTGTCAGCGCTTCAGACGACTTGGTTCCCTTTCGTGTGGTTGTCTTTTTTCAATAAAAACGGAGAAAGAATACTTTCTTGGGGCTGAAGCTTTTGTTTGGTTCGTTACAAAGGGATTAGAAGCTGGGATTCCTGACGGACACGCAGGAAGTAAACATGTTTATATCACAAGATGAAATGAAACCATTACATTCTAAACGAACAGCGAACATGTCCTTGTTGGGGAACAGAATCGCAGAAAACAAATGTGCCCTGTGGGCTTGCCTCAGATCAGTTCATAACTTGAGTAATGTTCAGTGTTTTGTGTCTCCAATGCACAGTTTGAATGAATGAGTGATGGGCAGTGGTGCAACAGCTCCAGGAGCATCTTAGACAATGAACTAGATGTGAAACTAGCATTAGCCTTCTGAAGTCCCAGTGGGACCGACATCCATTGGTGCACGTTTTACATTCTTTTTCTGACGGCACAAAATGGAAAGTGCATTTATTTCACTGCTTGCAATATTAAAACAATGGCACGCAAACTAAAAATGACTTTCAGCTTTTAAAGTTCAGGTCAGACTTGAATAGGTGTCAGAACATTGCTTATTTTAACAATCGTGGGGTCGGTTACGAGATGGTCCTTCTCCTTCAACACATTACATGCGGGCCAATATCGGTCCCCATCTACCGCCACAGCTCCCCGATCCTCTACGCTGCACTGCAACAGCTTCGGATCTGTATTAATTGATATGTGAGCCAGCAACACTCCATTAAAAACAAGCCGAGGAGTCAGCTCTGCTGCGTCTCCCTCCCCACAAACCCACAAAATATAAAACAAGGCTTTAATAAGAAGCATGTGGAGGGTGATACAAAGCTTTAACTGGCATTCGCACAGTTTCTCTCCTCATTCATATGTACACCACATCATAATCAAATCCCTGCTGAAAGTAACAATGCCCGTTTCCAAATTCAACACTTGCTTACAACGCACATGTTGACACTGGCGCCAGAGCGGCGTGGGCACCGGCTCCACACACACGCATGCACACGTATACTTGTCTTCACGCCATGAAATGATACTCGTTAGCAGGATTACAGGTTTGTTCAAACCTGGAACACTATATGATACCCAACAATGTGGTATGCATACTTGTAAAAGCACACACACACACATACATACATACATGCATACGGAATCACACAATACCATCTGCATTTATTCCCCGAGGCTCAATTTATATTTTACTGCATTTTCATTGCAATCTCAAGGGGCTATATATATAAATGAATAAACTGGCTCCAGTTAATCTATGCAGCAGCACTGATCCTCATGTTAAACTGCAGCTGAAGTCATTCTTTCGGGTGCCACGGCTTCACGTGGTCCCTCTCTGTCCGTGTGACGTGGGTCTACAGGTGCAGCTGATCCCTGAGCAGCGGCGAGGCCTCACTCCAGCCAGGAAATTATTTAAAGCCATGAAACCAGGGAGGGAGGGAGGGGATTGATATCTCACTCAACGTCTGATTTGGAGCGCTCAGGAGTGTTTGGTATTACAGGTGGACTGGGACACCCGGTGGAGTCATATGTCCACTGCTGACCCCGCGGCTCTGCCAAAGGTGGTGATGGCGAAATCCGCCGTTTGTGAATGCGTACGTGTGTGAATGTGTGTGTGTTTGCAGAGGGGAGGGAGAAACGAGCCAGGCTTCGGGAATACTTATCCAGCTGCAGAGTGTCCTTCTAACGCTGTGATTTCTACGTGTGTTTGTTTGTGCCCCCAGTTTAACATCTGTATATTCATTAGGATCGGATACCATGAATCGAGATCCTGTGTATTTCCCGGTAATTCTCGTTAAATTCTCCCAATTTCCTGCTGGGAAAAAAAAAGCCGGGAACTTTTTCAGCGTGCTACACTTTATTGAAAGAGTGTGTAGTGTGTTAGGTGGAGAGTGACTGAGGGTCAGGAATGGACGCGTGAAAGGTGTCCAGGTGGGATGAAATGAAAGTCAAAATGGGGATCGATGAAGGGTGCAGGCCGGAAGGGGTTGTAGAAAGGAACCCAAGGAGTGAGATTCAGGGTGGAGGAAATGTTTCAATTGGCACCACCATGCACTCTTGTGGTTTTTATAATGAGCAGGAAGGAGGAGAAGAAGTGGTAAAAAGAGGATTGGAGTGAAAACTGAGAGAAAATGGGGGTAACACACAGGAAATTGGATAAGATTTAGGCGTCTTTGTTCCTCGGATTCATTTGAAGGCCCTAATGCTCCCCTATCTTCCAGCTCTTCACTACCATGGTCTGTCTGATGTTTGTGGCTGAGCAGGTCGTGTTCAGTGGGGTTGTAGAGCTTTGTGGCTATAAAGAAAGATGGTCAAACCAAAACGAAGAGCTAATCTCTGGGTTCAAAATCTGCAAACTGAATATGAATGCATGCAGCAACTCTTTATGAATTCACACTATTTTAAGAAGATTCTTATTGTTTAAACATTATTGTTAATGGTGGGAAAGCTGTGTCATATACTGACATTTGAAAGTGAGACGTATGAGGTGTTCAAGACACGACTGAGCGGTGGTTCTTCTCAGCTCTCAGTCGACATGTTACATAAGGCTATAGCTGCCCCTCTGCAGCTATCAATGACCTAGCGAGTTGCATAACAGCAGTGTGAGTATGTGTGTGTGTGTGTGTGTGTGTGTGTGTGTGTGTGTGTGTGTGTGTGGAGAGAGAAGAGAGAGAGGGAGTATATTAGCCTCCAGAGGCAGAAGCACACAATGTTCAGTATTGACCTGCTTCAGTGATTTCAGCAGCTTGATGTTTGGCCTCAGTATCTCCATCTGAACCCCGCGGCTCACACTGGGCTGGGTCAGCCTCCTGTTACTGGCGCGGTAACGTGAGACGCCTAATAACATTAGCAAATGCTGATCATCTGCAGCGTTTTTTAATGCAGATAAATGCTCAAAATGCAGTTTATCAAGCTCCTGCTGAGTGTCCTCTTTGGAGATATCATGCGTTTTATGTTTACAGCTGCACAACAAGAAGTGGAAAGTTTCCTCTCACACTCCAAAAACTCCAAACCGGGTGAATGCGAGTGTGAATTATTCTCTTTCTGCACGTGTTAACCTCGGTGACTTTGCGGATTTAGAAGCAACACACATTGACTACTGAGGACAAACGGTAACGAGACAAGTGGCGAGTCGGCCTTGGAAAGGCTTTTCACTGCTCTTCTAAAGGAGATCTCATCAATCAACGGATCCAATGTCAGAGTCGTGACATTTCCCTTCATTGTGAGATAAAAATCCCCACCGCTTTGGCCTTTCTGGTTTGGCCTGCATGCAAACACATAGTACCACTCTAGTTTGGGGTTTGGGTCAGATGATGGAACAGCGTTTTTGTTTCTAAGACCTTAATGATGGGTATATATGTGTCTAAGCACATGCAGGTTGTGTGCCTTCACAACTGTAGTTTATGTTTCTATATATATATGTATATGTCTATGTCCCAGTCAGAGACAAAGATGGTCTTGGTGGGCAAATGTTCTTCTGGAAAGCCATGAAATGTCTGAAATGATGAATGAGGCGTGAATTGTCATACACCGTGTGGTAATTTGTGATAGCCTGCAACCGAGCGCTTCTTTCTGGTGCAATGTAAGTGAGAAAAATGCTGCGGTTTTACGCCCGTGGTCAAGGCCTGCGAAGAAAAACCACACAAAAAATTCAGAGGAACATAAGAAGAAGAAAAACCTCTTCCAATGATTGGTTGAAGATGGTATAGAAAGCAGCGCTTCTCTGTAATGTAGTTCTTCAGTTACAAGTTAATCATAACTGCCATCGTGTTTTATTATCTCATCTTTCTGTGGCCTCCATACATATCATATAATCATTAAAAGACAAAGTTATTCATTTCAGATTCTCAGATATTGTGTTGTATGCTGCTTGTCTTCATAATAATACAACATTGGATATTTTTGTATGGACAAACAAAGCAATTTCAAAATGATATTTGGAAATTTAGGAAACTGCTGAAAAGGTACTTTTTCCACAATTGTTCAGATTCATTGACGATACAGTCATGAAAATATTAGTTAATAATTTCCCTAATAAATAGCGTGCCAACAATTTTGAACTTCTTCTTCCGCACACATGTGGGAGTGCATTGATTCCTTACAAATTCAAATTTTTTTACACTTCTTTCATGTCCATATTGATGTTGAAAATGAATAAAAGCAGATACGATGTTATCTGATCGCCGTTCCCTCGGCTGTAAACTGTTCGCCTGCTGTTCTTGCCATCGCCTCTCCCTCTTCTCTCTCTGGCTTTGCTGCACACCAGAAAGCCGTAGTCGGCGTAGATGTGATTATGTATCTTGGCAGGAGCAGCGTGCATACATCACTGTGTTTATGAGAGTACGTGCATGCGTGCATCACAGTGTGTCCTGGTCGGGGGAGGGAACCGACTCGTGGAACACTTGACAGAAGATATATACCTTTTCCAGAGGAAAGGGAAACAAAGGCAGACTCCAAATGATCCACGGCTCCTCTATAAGGCCTGCGAGAGCGCTCTCTGCTCTCTACTGTTTCCTTCTCTTCAGGTAAACCCAGCTGTGAACCCGTGAGCGCCGCTGGACCTGTTTCTTTCATTTTTACGGTCTTTTTAACGTGACATCTCTCACAGCCAGGCTGTCTGCCTATCTACCGGCATGTGCTGACTCCATTTGAACCCGCCGCTTTTCCTTTGCCATATTCCTCTGCTTTATTGCTCGCCATCCAGGCTTGTCTTTGCCTTCTTTCTTTTTTTCACCCTCTCCCGCCCCTCCTTCCTCGGCGCTGGATCCCTCCCTCCCCAACTTTTCCTTCCCCGTCCAGGTAGGTCTTTGGTGCCAGAGAGAGGAGCACAGTGTTCCTTTGTTATTTCCAGGGCTTAAGTCTAGATAACGACTGCAGCCACTCAGGCTCACCAACACATCAGCGGCCTCGTATCTGAGGCTTTGTATTTCCATAATTGAGATTTGAGGGGCAAGTCAAGACAATAAAGACTTTTATGGATACTGAAAGGAACTTGTTTAGTTATCCTGATTTTAAAAACAGCTTTAACTCAGTGCTGTGGGAACAAATGTTGTATTTTGCGTGGAATTCTACTTTAATATTAGCAGCTGTGATAGAATCTTATTCGGCAGCTTCTGCACATGCTCACTTGCATTTCCATTCGGGACGGCAGGGATGATACATCACCAGCTAGTCCCGCTGGCCCCTCCCCTTGACAACGGTTGCTTAGTGCCACAACTGGAGCCCATCACCAGGGCGGGCGGGTAGCCAGGCTGCCAGATGTGAGGCTTTCTCCACGCTCTCTGTAATCCAAGCAGAAACACACACACACACACACACACACACACACACACACACACACACACACACACACACACACACACACACACACACGTACACAGATGACTAAACGCTTATCACAGCTATGCATTTACCTGCCTTGGCGTCTCTGCGTACACTCTCCCTCCCGGAATATGCCGAAGAACATGAGACGCAGACTTTTCTCGCAGGCCTCTTTTGTTTTTCATCCAAACCTAAGAGTGACCTTGTAGTGGCCACAGATTCCCCGTGTGGAAAGCAGCCTCCTTCAGAACCCTAGCATTAGCGGCTTTGTGGGGCAGAGTGGCGACATGTTAATGGCACACAGGCGCAGAAGAGGCTTCAGACCCCTGCAGCTTCCTGCGACCAGAACACAGTCGAGTGCAGGGAATGTGGACTGTCGAAGATAGAAGTTGACAGCAGCCACAGAGGGATGGTTTTGATTTGCGTTGGCATCGAGATTACATTATTATTTCATATTGTTTTTCCAAGAAACGTGTGTGTAGCAATTTAACGTCTGCAGAATGTGAATTGAGTGGCATTGCTGTAAAGATAAGCCTTTTGCATTGTGTGCCGTTGGATCGGATTTGGAGGGAAATCTGCTTGAAGGTTTTAGGACACAAAACAGGAGGAGCAAACACAAGTCCTTACACTTAAAGGACTAGTTTGACATTTTGAAAGTAGCTTATTCTCTGTCTTGATGAGATTTAGAGTAGAATATTGATACCACTCCCATAAATGTACAAAATATATGATGCTTGTTTAGCTTAGCTTCGCATGGAGCAAGATTGACATTTTCTTTAAAAAGGCTAAGTACATTCTTGAAGCCACTTTGGCACTGTTGTTTTTTTTAGAAAACATTACAGGTTTAAAATAGCACATTGGTTTGGGACTATTTTCAGCTGCAGGATAATAAACAGTTGGCATGCTGACTAACTACAGTGTGCATGTTCATGGGAGTGAAAAAACATGTCACCCTGTGCTATTGTGTTTTTAACAGTTTTTGACAGCAGTGGAGCGCTGGACAGTTTGAAAAAAACTTCATTTTCTACAGTGAGCAAAGTATTGCGAGGCGCTGATGAACTACTTTAGCAGGAATGTTAATAATGGCATTTAAGGTCATTTTCCTGAAACTGTAACTATTAAAACAGATTTGGGGTTACAGTATTGAATAAACTTCCTGAGGCCCTAAGAGGTTGTGTCATCAAGCTAATAAGTCACAATTTCCGACATTTCCAGTATACTGTGGTTAAACCAACTGTTTTTTTTCCGCGGGTTTCCCCGAGAGTGTACAAATGACAGAGCTGCTTAGGCAATAAGTAACGTCTGTAAATAAAACAAACCAGATAGAATAAGTTAATAGATCCAGAGTTCGTTATATACGAGGCAACAGCAGGGTGACGTCATTTCACGGAGGCCAAAGGTCAGGATGATGTCGCCAGCGGGCAATGCGCCTGGACGACCTCCCTGTAAACACAAGGGCAAATGGGTCACACTCATCAATTTGGTCAATGGGGCAGCGCACCTCAAACTCTGATGATAAGACAAACACCGCCGCCCAACGATCCTTCGATGACAGTCCAGGTCAAGGCTGACAAATGGCCGCCATCTAACCGTGTCATTGTTTCATGGCCAGAGAGTCGGTTCAAAGAAAGAGTTCTAAAGATCTAAAGTGGGACACATCAGATGAACTTGTAAATGAGGCCAGAAGCGTCCGGCAAACAGCCAGCGAGACGACCGTTGAGAGAACAAGACACAGTGGGAGAAGAGTTTCAGAAAGTAACCAGATGCCTTTAATGCCCTCAGATTGGAATCACCTTCGGAAATAAATCCAACCGCTGTAAAAACTAAAATTCCATGCCATTGACATTCGAAACAATGGTGGCCCTCCACCTACACACAGCCAGACCCCTCCCATTCACCTCATTTCCCAGAAATCTTTGTGTTCGGTCACGGGCCATGAGCGGCAAAATGTAATCAGACTGCTCCGTGATGAGTCATGGGGCACTCCGTTGACGTAGCAACTTGCCGACGTAGCAGCGGCAGTTCCCCCTTAAGCTAGCCAAGAAGCGCTGAAGGAAAAATACCAGTATTTGTACAATGGTCGGTTACCTCAATTTATTCCAAGCCTATTCCTGCATAAATGACGCAACAAGTAATTTAAGGTAACCGTGCACGATGAAAATCAACGTTATATGTTGACTTAAACACTCAATGTACTTCTGGAAAGCCGTCCCACTACTTAAATGGTGCATTTGATGTATATTCTTTCACCATTTGCCGAGGGAAAGTTGGCTGGAGACCTGACAGAATGACACTATTTGCTTTAAATTGAAAGAATTGGCCAAGTCATTGCATGAAAGTGAATTACACGGATGATATAAGATGACATGCCTCTAATGCCGCTCTATAGGTCGGTGTGTCCCGCTCCAGGGTGGCCTATAGCTTCAGTATCGCTCTCCGTTGGAAACTGGTATTGCGAGCGCTTTGCTAGGCTCACATCAAAGGCCTCCATAAGTCAGCTGGCGCTTGGCTCGCCGCTCATCACACTGGCACGGGCCGAGCCCGAGCTTCAGAAGCTCTGGCCTCGGTTTCACAAAGAAAGCAATGATGTCAAGATTTCTGGACACATTGCAACATCACACCACTTTGAGGCTGGAGAGGAGCTAAAAGCTCTGCTGAAGTTTGGAGACGGAGGTGTGATCATAAATCAGAATTCCCTCACACTCTCTCACTCCTCGCTTACTCCTGCCTCTCGCTCGCTCCTCCAGTCCGAGGCCCATCTCGGCCAGAGACGGCACATTTTAAACCCATTAGCGATCGGCCTGCCAGCTGTACATCAGCAGAAAACCATAAATTGTTTTATTGGATGAAGTTTCTGCAAAGTGATGAGCTCAGCGTTACCGATTCCCGGTACACCACCAGCTTATTGTGTGTGTGAAAGTGTGCCTCTTGTCAAATATTGAAGAAAAAAATATTTCCACGACTTTGCCGCTTGCATAATGCCTCTTGCGCATTTGTCACGCCTCGCTCGGGATATGTGTCAGTAGGCTAGGAGCTCAAAGCATTTAAATTGAATTTTCTGTCCAAATATTTGACTTCTTATATATGAGCTCGCAGACATCCATGATCTCTCCAGGCGTGTGAATATCACCAGCGTTCTCAGTAAATGGTTATCGATACACTGTAGCAAAAAAGTGCTGATTTATGGAATTTGAGCTGCAGGCTGTCTCTCCGTCTTCTTGAAGGAGCAGCTTGTGTGAAGTTGTTGACACTAGTACCCATCTCCCACCCCAGCCCCTCCGAGTCACACAGCTGTGCGCAGTGCAAACACTCCGGGCCCCCGTTGCCCGAGTAACCAAGACCACAACCAGGAGCACCCACCGGCCCCCTGCTGTCCGTCAGCCCCTCTCGGTGGGTCGGCCGTTAAACGATGCCTCCTGGAGGTCACATGTGTACATGTTTATCCAATAATGTCATCCACAATGAAGATGATTGGGGGAGGGGGCAAGGTTTTACAAACCCATGTTCAGGGCAGGAAGGTTCCAAAGGAGGAGTTTTAGGGGGTTTTGGGTTGGTAGCATAGCATGTGTTGGTGTTTTCCCTCGTTGCCTTGGAAATGGCAACGATGGGAAAGCCCCAGACCTTTCCCCCATTATACACACACCACGCGTCCACTCCATGGAATAATATTTTTATGTGTCAGCAGAATCGGGGGCTCCGGGGAGGAATGTTGTCTCGGAGGACAGGTGCGTCACACCTGCATGGCCGGCAGTCACTGGTTAGTGGCCACTTTCCATTATAAGAGGCCCTATATGAACGGCGGGGTGTGAACTGGAATATAAAATGAAAGTTGGCATTAGAGGACTGTGTATGCCATTCATGGCTGTGGAAGAATATACGCGGAGAGATGGAAACATTTACAATGAATTATGCTCAATATAGCAGCACTAGCATGTCAATGTTCAAATGCAAACCATTACATACTATAATGGCGCTTCAAGTCTCGAACATTCAAAAGGCGAAATAACTGTCTTTCAAATATAAAGTACAATTCAGAAGCAATAAAACGCACCGTTGCTCGAGCCAACACTGCGATTCTGCAGCTGCATCCTTATTTGGTCTGGTATGACCATTAGCTTATGGCGGCTAATGCTAGCCAGATAGTGCTGTGTAACTGACACTTTTTTGACTCTTCTCTACTATTCTCCTGCTTTGTAAAAGCGTCAATATTTTATAACCTTGTATAT
This sequence comes from Taurulus bubalis, assembly GCF_910589615.1. NCBI lineage: Eukaryota > Metazoa > Chordata > Actinopteri > Perciformes > Cottidae > Taurulus > Taurulus bubalis. Next base: position 9,389,548 of record NC_136609.1, read on the forward strand.
TTAATCTTATTTCTGTTTTTAGGTTTGTTTTTTTAACATCTGCCTTTTTTACAGAAATGTTTTTTATTAATGTGCACTGTCCCGTTATCAAATAAACCATTTAATAATAATGCGATATCAGCATTTTAAGATGATCCTGTAATATTTTTTTGCAGCTCAAATACCTATTCCCTCCCAAGTCTCCGCACCCGGCTTTTAAAACCCTGAATAGTGGTTGTTAACGTTTTTACGATGATTCATGGATTATGAAGATGGGATCAGAATTTGAGCTGGATCGCAGATTCATTCCTTCATTTTGACATGGACTTTCACTTAAGTCCAATTAAGGCTTTACATCTGGACCTACGGCTGTATTGACCGGTGTCGACTGTCTGGCTTCTCACGTCTGCTGGAGTGTCTCCACGTAGCCGATTGCCATCGTGTAAAACCAGTAGGTGTGTGAAGGTAAAGGTGTGTGTCGGGGGTGAATTTCTGCTGTTCAGGGTCGAGATTCAAGCCTGTTCTACCACTTATCCCCCCCAGAACTTCATCCAAGAAACACAAACTAAGCGGTACTTAAGAGACTCGGTGAAACGCATTACTCTCGTCCCGAGATGACGTCTATTTCAAGGCAAATTCATGAAATATGAATACTATGGGAGCTTTAAATCTGCACCTAAATAGCTGCTTAGGAATTCTCTTTTAGTGTTATTGCTGAAGCGTGGAGCAGAAGTGCAACTATAAATCAGTTTTCCTTCTTATTTAGCTACTTAAACACTTTAATCGTTTAATTCAATAACCTGCCCTTATTGGCCTCTTGGAGGAAAGCCCCTTGCATGTTGAGTAGTACGAGCTGCACGTCAAAGTACAGCCAAGAGTACAGTGTTCCCGTGGACACTTAAAAAGGCAGTGTTCCCTGGGTTCAGTACCAGGTGAACCCATCCTTTTAGGGCATGCAGATATAGCGAGATGTTCCTTCAAAAGCAAAACATGTTTGTGTGCTGCTGGGATGGACGCGTACAGGGAGAGAGAGAGAGAGATCAGGGGGGTAATGAATCAGCTGAGGTTTATGAGAAGCATACGTACAGTCTGTAGCGGCTCGTGATTTAAGGGGGCAGAAAGGGAATAACTCTGATCTGTTCCTCATCAATACATGTTTACATCTGCCTCCACTCTACAAACAGCACGTGGAGCCGGACTGCATCTCATACACACACACACACACACACACACACACACACAAGGACTGCGGGATGCCTGGAAGTGATAACGTGAACACTGCAAACCAGAACAAGATCAAGCTGTACTTGTACTCACAGAGGGATAAAAAAAGGCAGAGGAAAGTAGGCTAAATAAAGAATAGGAGCGATAAAAAAGGGAGACAAGCTGTTTAGAGAATCTCACCAGGGAGAAAGAGAGAGGGAGAGAGGGAGGTATAACAAGATGAAAAGGAGGGGAGGGCTCGGAGGAAAAAAAAAGAAAACAAGGCCGACGCAGAAGGAGACACGGGGCATGTGGTGTTGAGCAACAACCTGACCCCGAACACGCCCGACGCGTACGTCACGCGTCCGAGAACACGGGGCGCTGAACTCGCCCCGCGAGACACAACAACCTCCCGGGACGTCAAGTCTGGCAGCGTCGAAACACCCTGACACATGAACACAACCACATGTTGAAATGAGCCCGGAGGGAGGGGAAGAGGGGGGGAACAACGTGGCGCTCGCCGCAAGATATGCAGCTGAGGCCGCGGTCCGGGGTCAGGTACCCAGAAGATCCACCGCAGCTTTCATGTCCGATTTGTCTCACGGTTAGTCACAACCCCACACTCGTGTACATGATTACGAGGGTGAGGGTGACGTGGGCGGCGTTGTTTGGTGACGTGGACCGCTAATTGAAACAAGGAGTTTTCTGTTTTGCACCGGAAGAATTAGGGAAGACATAATCGTTTTTTATATTTTTATTGACATGTTGTTTGCGAATGGTGCAGGTCAGGGCAGCCTCAGAGGAATCCACGGATGACAGGAAAGCAACCACCGCATAAGAGAACATATGACGAAACAAAGATCAGGACATCCTGAAGAGGAGCTCTCTCCTGCACTAGATGTGTCACACACACACACACACACACACACACAATTAAACGCATAACCGCGAGACTGTGTGCCAGCGGAGGCCTCATCCCGGCATTAACGGCACACAGTCTTCCTGCTGTTAGTGTTTTTAAAGGAGCTCAGTGCCGCTGACTGTCAATGGCGCGTTAAACAAGGCCAGTTATCGGGGTTAAATCTGAAGTTGAAATGGAGTGGAAAAGAGTCCCTGTGATCCAAGAGGAGAGCGGCTGAGCGTTGGGGTGTGGAGTCAGCAGAGACGGCCACATTTTTGTCTTTTACTGTCCTCATGCTTCTGATTATTAAATATGATTTAGGTTGCTGGAAGATAACGCGAGACAAGTCTTATTTATCACAGCATATTTAACATTGGGGCCGTTGCTGAATATGAAAGTACATGGAGCAGAATTACCATATGTAGAGCCAGTTTCCCCTTGTGGAAAATGGTAATAATACTACAATTAACTTCGCTATACATTTTATAAATACATCACTTTCCTAGCTTTTTTTTTCACTGCCTCTAAGAAGCCAAGAAATTGCATGTTTATGCAAAAATAAGGAAAAATGTAGTATTAAAACATTTTCCGGGATTAATTCTAAATGGTAAACTCCAGTCGTCATTTTCCTTTCTATACAATAAGCGGCGAAGCGTTACGCAACATGTTTACCCCGCACTGTGTGTTTACATTCATTTTAAAGTGCTCTAGGTTGCTTGACCTCTCAATAATCAACCGTCTCTTTCATGGATTTGAGAAATGCCTGTGAAGCTCTGTAACATTTTCATTGTTGATCTCCTTGTCATACCCCGCTGCATTTATTCACTGAGGAGTGCGCCTAATCTAGCATGACAACTTAATCCAGATGTAGGATTACGTGGAGGGAAATGTGTCGTAATTCTCACAATCTCTGCTTCCATCTCAAGGCAAACATGAGCTCCGACCATACATTTCCCCTCAGATCGGGTTCTGTTCTCGCAAAGCTGCTAAGATGCGAGCCGGGCGCCTCGGGGGTCACCGCTCAGGTAACATGGCAACAATATACAGCGCAGCCAAATACCTGCAGTTTGAGTTACACCGCGTGGCTCTTCGCGCCATGTGCGCGGATGTGAGATGTGTTTTAGTTGTTAAAGAGTCCCGACGCCAGAGAGTCGCCTTCTGATTGAAGTGCGTCCTGAATGTGATTCTGATTAGCACGTATTTAGCTAACGGCTTATCCGCTAATTAGAAATAAGAGACAGTTTCTCCCCGCGCCGAATCTGTGATGTAACACTCGGCGTGTATAGCGGCTCTGCGGGCTCTCACACACACACACACACACACACACACACACACACACACACACACACACACACACACACACACACACACACACACACACTTCAAACTGAGTGCAGATTTGTTCTCAAAGGCGGATGAAAACGCTGCTTGGCATATTTCAAATATTTCCTCCAGTCTGCATAGATGCATATTTATTACAGTTATTAAATCAGCAGCCTACAAAGAAAGAAAGTCTGATGGAAGAAAAAACATAGATACTTGTGTTACCCTGCTGTAGTTAAACCAGGGTTCTCACTTGAATCGCATACCTCCTCCTTCAAACTGCAGTTTCATGATGGAGAGTCACGATGAAGCAATCAGAGGACACTCCAACTTTGACTTTTGTTTGGGGTGTAATGTAGTTTTAAGTCTGGGTAATATATTGTTTTTACCCCAATAGCAGCAGGTGGCTTTTTGCCCATTCAGAGGTTGTGTAAACTTGCTGTAATCGCAACATGTGCGAACAGTTTTATCCACTTGTACGTTAAAGATGGGGGGGGTGAACTTCTGAGGAAAATCTTGCCAGTTTACAAATTCATCAGATATGGAGATAACCATCTCTCTCGCCCCCCTCACTAAGCCGCTGCACGTTCCGCGTTGTCTTGGCGATCTGGAATGCTTTCGCCGCGGATGATCGGCACTGATTGGCGTTCTTAGGAAAATGGAGAGCCGAGGCTCGCTCGAGATCACACACATTCACAGTAATCATTATAAGAGCTGAGATCCTTCGTGCCAAAATAAACCAATCACACATCGCTCTGCAGCCAGAAACGGGGTGGACCCAAAGGAAGTGAAGGGGGCCCAGTTGTTGAGAGAGAACCTGACGTCTCTCATTGGTCCGCGCTGCGATTTGTCATCACCATGTGAAAAACAACCATATATTCTGAGAAGTCTCTGCTAGTGGACGAATAGCCTTTTACCTTGTAAACAACCTCTTTCTTTTTCTTCATTTAAATGCAGATTTTGTCCAAAATGCGAGCAGCTTGTCTGACTCCAAACACGACAACCCCGTCACGCGAATATGGCGAATATGTGTACTGTCATGCTCTCTCTCTCTCTCTCTCTCTCTCTCTTTGATTTGCTGAGGGGCATTTGACAGCAGGTCGACAGGGTCGGCTTCAGACGCGGTCAGGGCGGCTCGGGGGGGTCGGATGATGTCCGTATAGACTTCCCAGCACTCGATGAGGCCGTGTGGCGCCGCGTTCAAAGTGCTCGCTCGTTGGTGTGGAATGTTTGGCGGCCGAGGTGCGTCTGTTTGAAGTGTGTGTGTGTGTGTTTGTGTGTGTGTGTGTGTGTGTTTCACCCGAGTAAAAATAGCAGTTGCAGTCCAGGTGGGCGTGTCCCTTTGACACCACAGTGGCCCGGGTTATGGGCCGACTGACCAGATGGCACATCCAGGGAACAGCTACCTGTTTTAGTTTTATTTAGTTTATTGTGTTTATTTTACTATCATTAGGATAATGTGAATTGTCATTTTGTGATCTAGTTCACTTGAGAGCTCAATCTTCCATATGTTTTATGTAGCATTTATACTTATTTAGCTGTATTCATGCACGAACACTGTATCACCTCAAGACGCTTTTCAGAGTTGCATAAATGGGGTATTTTGCCACGTATGTATTTGCACAATTCATGCATATGGTCTGAGTTTGAATTTCAGTTCATTAATAATAATAATATGTGAATTCCTCTTTAGTGAAGTTACAATCAATAAAACTATATATATATATATATATATATATATATATATATATATATATATATATATATATATATATATATATATATATATATATATATCCATCCAATCTCATGGCATAGGGGAGCCTAGACAAACAGGAGCCTGGTATCCAGGTAAGGGCGACGGGAAAGGGGTCCACGGGGACTGTGAGGCCCCGCTGTTCCAGGATCATTTCAAGTGAAAAGAGAAGGACAGTGACCATGGGTTCATAACCCACTTATACATCACATTATATTCCCACATACTGAGCTCATACGCGTCTGTTTAATCGTGCACGAACATGCGTATCAATGCAAACGCACGCGCTCCCTCTCCCGCCAACAGCAGTTTCTGCTCGATACCACGAAACGCCCCCGAGTCACATCGTGGTGCCTCGTTGAAAATAAACACTGCGGGCCGCCCAATTGGCAGATTTGAAATTGACCTTGGACAGCAGCTGTTCGAGCGGCGCCAACTTTCGCACTTTGTCATGAGAATCGTCAACATGCCTCAAAAAGAATACAAGAAGCAGCATTCTCCGTCTGCCTCTGTCGTGTGTGTGAACAGTCGACGGGGCCGCCGGTTGATTCGCAGCAACTTCTGGGAAGGGGCGGACCTGGAGTGTAGGCTCTGTGTGCTTAGTGCACACGGCTACACAGGTACAGGCTCACTCGGTGTGCAAGCACATGCACATGTATGCACACATGCATCTCTATGTTACATCTGCGGGGAGGATCACATTCATGGGATTGTGTTGTCATCCTTACAGTGGTACTAAGAAGTGGATCTGATGGTCAAGTTGTTGTTGCGATGGCACAGTGGTGCTTTGGGCTAAATGCTAAATGCTAAACTTCAGCACACTCACAAAGAGAAAATTACCCCACTAGTGTCCGAAAGTGTTTTTGTTCATTTTTGTATTTTGCTGATGAGCTTACTATATAGTGTCTTAGTTTAAAATGTGCCTATTATATTAAAATATAATTCCTTCTAGTAGTCGTGTGCTCCAGTCACTGCTAGCGCTTGTGCTACTGCCTCTCTGGTCTGACTGCTCTAACTAATGCTCACTTTGCATTATTATACCCTTAAAGCACCATTTAGATTTTAAACACACATTCAGAGTGAGGCTTATAAAAACAACTGTTTGCGAGCGGTGTAATCCCGACAGAGAGCGCTATATGGGAACGCTAAGTCAGTGGCAGAGTCTGAGCTTATCTTTTATTGTATAAAATTGTAGAAGCGCATCACTTGCTTGGCTGAACTCTCGTACTGAGCCGATCCAGAATTTACTCTTTGACCTCAGATACTGCATGGCTCCGTGATTTTAATCCCAATGCCCAATTACGCTTGTTCATGTGCTGTTGTGCATATACACACACATATACGTGCACAGGCTTAGCCAGAAAGCACTATAGGCGGGGCATCACAGCCTGCTAAGAAACTCTGACATTTCACAGAGCTTCACCTGATGAAACGCCATCACATAATCTGTGTCCGTCTCTGGGGTCAAAGGGTCAAACGGGACCTCCAAGCTATGCTGCAAGTTAAATGCAATGCGGACCAGTCGCCAAAACCAGGTTTCAGTTTGCTTGGATCAGGGGTTAGAGGTCAAACATCTTGATGACATCATCTCAGACGGATATTCTAGCACCACCCCAAAACAATAAGCACTTTAGCGGTACCTTAAAGCAGCAGTGCGACCCCGTACCACCGATGTCACCACCGAGCAATGAGGATGTGGGAAGGGGCCGTCTCTATGGCAACGCCGCTAAGCACACCGAAACATTCTGCTGAGATCCCGGCCACATTCCTCCTGTCAATCAAAGAGCGGGAGAGACGGAGAGATGACAGCGTATGAAACGTCTCCCCTGGTTCGTGTTCGATGTGCTTGAGCTCGTTGGTAGAAAAGGCAGCGGTTTCACGGATTTTATAGATTTATTTTGAAATTCAGGCATTTATTCCTCCTATAAATTTTTTGTTTGTATATCTGGCCAGCAGGGTTGGGGTGAAGGTTCGATAAGTTTTAAATGTGCACGCTTTAAAATAAAACAAATGGCTTGAAAATAATAAAAAAGGGAATTGCAGGAAAAAGGTACCAAATGGATTCATCATTGCCACTACACCTAAATAATAAAAAAGCAAAGTTCACGCTGTCAAGTATGCATCACATGCAAAACATTTAAAAGCAGTTTACTCCTTAACCCAAATTGGTTAATTTAATTATTAATTATTAGACTCCGTAGAGCCTCTCTTGACCTCGAAAAGCCTCACTCCAAAAGCCTTGATCCAAGATCGTCCTTCTAACCCTCGTCTCCTGAGCAGCTTCCCATCGTCACGCCGACCACCTGAATCCCCGCCCACCTGAAGGTCAGCTGTCACTCTGATGAAAGCGTGTTCTGTCAGAGGAGAGTTGAAAGGTCACGGGCGGGGTCAGGAGCTGCCGGGAAACGGGACGAGCGCAAACCTCTGTCGGACATCTACTCTTCGCACATTCCTCGCGCGCCACTTCCTGGTCCATCATGACAGACGTCGGGAATGTGGCGAACGGAGGCGCCGCCGTCCTCATGGCAACCGGCGTAAGCGAATGTCAAAACACCGAGGCGCTTTTTAACTGGGGCATTGTGTGAAATTCACATAGGCGGACATTGTTTCAGCGTGACGCTGTTTTCTTTGAAATTCCCCGCGAGCCAAAACCATCCTGTATTCTCCGAGTCCGCCTGGACTTTCTGCCGGCTCAGCACTTTCGCGACATTGACTAATCATGTTGCTCCTCTCTTACAGCAGACGGACTGTGAGGAAAATCGAGCAGCTAGGCCGCTGATATAAATGTGGGCACTTATCCTGCCGACTTCTTTTTTATGAACGTGGAAATCTCCTGTCGACGAGGGACCAGAGGAGCTCAGAGAGCTCATTTTTTGAGCGACAGGAGACAAGGAGATGAAAGGAGGAGCGAGGACTAAAACAGGGGCCACACGTTCATCAGCCTCTGTGATCACAGGGGCCCCCGCGGCAAAGCCACCGAACAATGGCCTCCTGTGTGCGCGCACGTACGTGTTTGTATATCATCCCCGATAAGACGGCCCGGGTCTCCGTCTCCCCTCGGTTCCTCCTCGTCTCCTCTCTCTTCTCATGCCCCCTTGCTGCCGCTCCTCCTTCCCTCCTCCTCCGCTCCCTTTGTCCCCGGTGCTCAGGGGCCTCTCCCGAGATGAAAGGGAGGGGAGATAAGGCCAGGTAAGAGAGTGCAGGAAGGGAAAAACAGAAGAGGGGAAAGTGATAAGGAGGGAAACAATGAGGGCTTTGATAGCATGTGAGCTACTGTGTGTGTGTGTGTGTGTGTATATATATATTTGGGCATGTAGGGCCTTGTGGAGATGTGTATAATCTCTCGTATTTTGTAAGCAGAATCTTGGTTAAAGTTGGATTGAGGAATTGATAGTTGAAGGAGAGGTGATGATATAAAAATGTGACTTCCTGTTGACCCCTCATTCTACCCCTATTAGCCTCTTTCCCCTTTTTTTTATGAGCGCTCACTCATCCTTTAAAGCCAACGTTTCTCTTTTGTCCAGTCATTACCTCGCACAAGAAGAATCCCGCTCACACACACACACACACACACACACACACACACACACACACACACACACACACACACACACACACACACACACACACACACACTCACCTGTTTCTCCCATTTGTAGCTCTTCAGCCTTCTTGCTGCCCCGGCCTTCCTCTCCTGCCCCTGCTGGGTGTGGTTTTCCAATCTGTCCTGCTTTAGTCATTACAGCCTCACACCCACCCAAAGGCAGCCCAAACATCCACCTGCCACCAGTGTGTGTGTGTGTGTGTGTGTGTGTGTGTGCGTGTGCGAGTGTGAATATGCCCCGACTTTCCCAGAAGGGTCATTAAAATTTTATCTCATTCGAATATGAGTGAGAAAGGAGCGAGCGTGGGCGTTTGCATGTATGTGTATGAAAGGAAGAATGCATGGGACTCGCGAAGCCGCAGCTGCTCGCCAAAAGTTTTGGGGAAGAAAAAAAAAAAGAGGAGAAAAATAAATTGGAATTGAATAAAAACAAACGGGAGGAGGCTTGTCACAAAAGCATTTCCTTGACCAATGCTTGAATCCACATGATGGTGCGTACATCCCAAAGTCTGGCGTGTGCGTGTGCGTGTGCGTGTGTGTGCGTGTGCGTGTGTGTGTGTGTGTGTGTGTGTTACAGGTGGGATACACACTGCTAGACATTCCAGAGGATATGGAGGGAGAGCAGCCTCGGGGTTAAAGCTGACTCTGTGCCATGTTGAGTGTACAGATATTTACAGATATAGAATAAAGTGCTGATGTGGATATATATATATATGTCACATTACGCTTTCTGATCATTTATCAAACAGAGAGGGTTCCTTTATTTTTTTTAAAAGCACCACTTTGACCCTCAATACATCTACCTCTCGCTCTCTTTGTTATGCTAAACGTCCCTGATAGAGAATAAGAGGAGGGAGACACACATCAGAGTGCGTGGTGAAAGCAAAGTAAAGCAAGGCCTCTGGACAGAATGCTCAGTATTGGCTGGCCTACTTTCCGGCAGCGGGGGCTCCTTCCCGCCTCCTGGTGTTTGCTCACCTGCACAGCAGCGTTCGGGCCCCTCAGATATGGCCGAGCGCTGCAGTTCATCTACCGGCCTGCGGGAGGCAGCCCGAGCAAAGAGATGCTGCCCGTTGCTGCTGGTTGGTGTTCGGTGGCTAATCAGCAGGTGGAGCTCTCTGCTTGGAGAGGAAAGTGGTAGTTTGTCTGCAGCTGATCGAATGAAAGAAGATTTTATTGTATCCTCTGCATGAGCGTTGTTTTGCATTTACCAGTGTGTTTTAATTTGATTATCATACCTTGAATACCAACTTTACGGCCTTCATTGGGAAGTAAACTTCTAATCCGACTTGATTGCACCCTTACATTTTCCTATAAGTTGCTGGAGTGCCCATTTCCCTTCTGTCTCTGTGGACAGTGCTGTTACTTCTCTCTCATTCCCATCATCTCTACCATTCCTGGTCATTCTCAGCCCGGCTGCTGCTCTGTGACCGTCCATCCTTCCATCTTACCAAAACCAGACAGGCTTCCTGCGTGAGCTCTTATCGGCGCCTCTTCCTCTCCTCCTATCTTCTCAGATGTCTGCTTTTGCTCTGAACTTATTTTTTTCTTCGTCCTTGTCCCACCACCATCCAGATGGGAACGATGTCATTCGTCTTTCCAGCAGCTTCATGGGCCTGTTTAGCAACAATTAGACGGCGTAACAAATTAGCACACTAAATCCTGAGGCATCCGTTTGTTTCTGTCCCGGTGTGACCGGCTGCCTGAGTCACATCTTGGCAGCGAATCCCATTTCCAGCCCAGTTTCTCATGTTTCCCCTCTTTCGGTCATAAATTCTCATATGGCAAACGCAAACACTGGTAAGCACTAGCGCTTCAATCCAAGGTCACTCAGTGACTATGCAAAGCTTACACACTGGTTACTTGTCTTGTGAAGTGGGTTTAAATATATGCAAACAAATAAAAAGATTGTGATGCATGAAGCAAATGTTTCACGGAAACAAAATCTGCAATATCATGCACTTAGTTTGCACTGTTTGTCAGTTCAAAATCGCGCAAAGTGAAGATAAACTGCTCGGCAAAAAGTGGAAAGATGCGTGTTTACGCGCCCTGTTTATTCATTTCATACACATTTTTGACATAAAAGGGTGGTGCCCTTGTGCAACACTTTCTTAGACGTGCGGTCAAACGCGTGGCGAGGCCAAAGACAACAAGCTCCCCCACAAAATAGATCCTCCAGGATCCGCTGACAGCTGCAGTATGTGAAGAGTATGCGGTTTGTGAGACATGCCGGTCCATGGGTTCATGAGTGCTTTTGCATTAACAAAATGTTGTCCGCGACTCGCCGGGGACATATGAGGAAAGCAAACAGAAGAGAAACCGAGGTTTAATCTCACTTGTGACTGAACTCGGTGGACTTCCTGTGACCGTTGCCTCACTGGCCTACAGACAGACTTCCACTCTGCAGACTTTGGTTTTGCGTTTTCCACTGTTTCGCGTGCCAGTACACACCAGCTGGAATAAAGCAGGATGCACTCAGCGTGCAGCAGAGGAACTCGAGTATACGATTACAAACAGGCCCGCTGATTCAAAATCTTTCTTTTCACCTGACAGTGGCAGTCACACCTCCTGCCTTGATCCTTTTCTTTGGTATGACTGCCAAATGAGTCAGTCGTCAGAGAGCTGTGACATGAGCAAGCAGCATAACATTATTTTTGTTCTTCTTTTTTCTGGCATGCTGGTCCACGCAGAGGATTATCTGTTGTTAGACAGCAGTGTTAGAAAACAGCTTGTAACTGGCAGATGTTTAGCACGTTATCTAAGAGAAGGCTGGTTTTCCCCATGACTGGCCTGTAGGGGGAGCTCTTAACATATTCACATACAGAAAACTATAATGAAGGTGTGAGGAAGATGCAGACGAGGGAAGAAAGAAAAGGATGTGACATACTCCGTTTGGTCCTTCATTTTTGACCCCTCTCATCATCCACAAAGCATCATCTTGCTCACAGCAGCCCAGAGACAAAGTCTCATAGTGTCATAGTTGTTTCTCGCCTACAATGGCCCAAAGAGTCATGAAAGCTCCTCGTTGTTTATTGTGGATGACCGTCAAGAGACGCCACTCCACTGAGCACGCCACGAGGGGCCTCCGGCATAATGCCGGGTCTCATAGTCGCCTCCCTGTCGATCGCGGCGCCGCCGCCCCGCGGCATTGGAGCGGTCCACGCCAGCGATGTGAGGAGCCAAACCAATCCTCACCAAGTAATGCCACCGTCTCCCGTGTGACAGCCGGCTCTGGGCCGTCCATTATCTGCCGGGGCAACCGGGTGACGACAGCGCCTCTCCCTCCTTCCCCCTCCCCAAAGGGGGGCCGCTGACATAATGGGAATCCCCCGCCATGCCAGAGGAGGATGACCCAAAAGCTGACATCAGACAGCAGGGAGGGACGCAGAGGAGGATGATTCCCTCTTGGGAATGCCGCCCTTTGAGTCAAACGTTGCCTCGGAGAAAATATGTATCTTGCAGCAGGAAGCGTCAATTAGTTTTGGTAATGTTGATGTCATTTCATCCACGCCTTGTGTTTAGCAATGTACTTCATACATGGAGGAGGTTTTAGTTTATTCGGAAGAGTAGCGCCTCCTGACTTCTGCTTCTGGTGACGGAGGTTACAACCCCATCTTGAAGTGCATCTTATTGTGAAAGGCAAACAATTATAATAAAACATGCCCTGGCATGTGAAGTCCTGCAGTGCCAACAAACACACCTTACCATCAATGTCGACATGACCCTCAGACATAAACATCACACACACACTGAGGCGGAAGAGAGCAGCAGTGTGAGGAGTGGGCTGCGTTGGCACAGAGAGCTGCAGCTGTGAAAACAGGCAGTAAGTGATGTCAGAGCAGCAAGGGACTCTGGGAAACGAGGACACTTTGAAGTGTTTTGCGGCCTGAGAGAGGCCGGCGGATTTGAAGCCAAACTGCGAGGCACAGATACACAACGTGCCGCCACGAGGGGCGACATGAGCCTAATCCCCCCCAGAGAGACTGAGAGGGTAAGTATGGGAGGTGAAGGAAAGCGATGTCCAGGTCCCTGCATTGACAGTTTGGCCTCCGGACAGGTCTCGAGTTCTGCAGGTGCAGAGTTACAGCCCTCCCTTCTTCCCCTTCCTCTCTCACTCCCTCCATCCCGCCGTCCCTCCCGTCCTCGCGCAGGGAAAACACAGCGGAGGGCAGCAGGGGCACGGAGCCAGATGTGCCAAGTCATACCAGCAGACAGGCCCAGGATCAAAGAGCGTGGGGTCCAGGAAGGGAAGTGCATGTGTGTGCTTTGTGAGAGCAGGTGGGAGGCTGGAAGAAAGAAAAGTCCAGAGCTGCCATGCTCTCATTCTTGCACCTTTTAAAAAAAAAAAATTAAAAAAAACATTTCAACGTTTCTCAATTTGCAATTAAAAGAGTCTGCTGGAGGTTCAGGAACAAACGTTGCCACTCCGGCTCCGGCTCACCGCACTCTCATCGTGTTTTTCATTCCATTAGTCGATGTTAATGAATATCGGATTATTCCAGACTGAGGCTTGATCCCGACCGCTGACTGAGCAAAGTTCAGAGACTGGGCAGTGGTCTAGTTGGCTGATGATCCGGTGTGAAATCAATCTGCATGCTGGTGAAGTTTTGTTTGGTGCAACGTCTGCCCTTACAACATATCTGTCTGGGATTGTAATGAAAGGGCAACAAGTTTGTGGTTAGCTTAGCTTAGCATGAAGACTGGAAACTGGGAGAAAAAAATGCCCAAACTAACTAAATAACATGCTCTGGTTGTTTATTCTGTAGTTGTTTTCAGAAGGTTATGCGTTTGACTGTTCCTCGGCAGGGAACCACGCTAACCACTTCAATATCAAGGCCTTACGTTGTTTTTATATTGCCGTTAACATTGACGGTGGTAAAAAAACATCCCCACTTGTACCTGACACTGTGCTTGTTTACTAGCATTCCCATATGTCTGCTCTCCCATCACTGTTAGGACCATTTTAGGCTTCAAATCCCAAATCTCCCCTCAGTCCTCTCGCTGTGGAATCCCCATCATGGAAACCCTCAAACAGGCACTGATAAGCTGCCTGAGACCTCTGCCTCCAGACTGAATCGAGCCCATGACAGTCGTTCCTGAGGCCCATGCAGTTGACCTCCACCTTTTACTAGAAAGTGGGCGGACGTTTCCCAGCAGGTTGACAGAAATACAGCCCTGGAGTCACCTCGTTCCCAACCCTGACAGCTATGAATAAACGTCAAAACAAATCATCCCACTTTCGCTCTGCGTGGCAGTCGAAAATAATACGCCCGCTGCCGAATTCCTCGGCTTTTCCAGCTCTTTTATACGCCTGCAACTTAAGAGCCTGCTGTAACTTGATGAAGACACAAAATGAGTAAAATGCTCTCCGAGGTATTTGCTCCGTGTTCCCTGGTGAAGAAATGCCGAACATGTGGCTCGGCCGGATCCGCCTCGGGCTAAAGGGTTTCTTTTGCAGGTTTTGCTCCACAAGCCTGATATTTGCACTTACTTACAATACAGCTGACGGCGGTGAGCGACAAAAAAGTTGAAGATTTTGCATACATTATAATACTACGGAGAAAGAATCCGACTGAGATTGCACCAAAATCAAAAAACACATGATTTGATTTGTGGTATTGGCCGATAGATTGTACGGCCCTCATATTTGCACAGCCTCATGGGTAAAAATTGGAGGATTACACCAATCTTTAATGCATTCTGTGGACAGGACACAACACAACGATTCCTCTAAACACTTCAACACGACCTTAACATACCTGCTGGTTGCAATGAGTCAGACGGTGCAGAAAAATCTTTTTACTTTCAAAGCTGAGCAGTGCACGAAGCACAACGGGTGAAATACGCTGAAATGTGACCCAGCACAGAAAGAGGCCTGCTTTCATAGCAAGGGATCGGTGACTTTCAAAGACAAACCACCGGACCTGAGATCTTTGTCTCGAACATCCTGCACTCATTGGCATTCCTTTCCTCTCACTCTTGCCGACACCTTTTTTGTTTCATCCAACATACATCCGTCATTGCGCCGCTCCTCGTTCCTCCCAAACACATCTTTCAGGACTTCGTTCCCAAACATCCTTTCTCTCGTCTCCTTTTCATGCTTGACTCGCTGCCTCCATCTCATGTCATGCCCCATCTTCTACCAATCTTTCATCTCCTTCTTCGTCAAGCACCATGTGCTCCGAGCAGGAGAGGTGGCGTAGGTGTGTTTTCCTGGCCCCGGCTTGTTGGAGAGTGAAAGAGACCGCTCTTTGCTGTTTTTTTCCGCGTTTCCAGCTGCATGCTAAGAGGCCGTCTGCTACGTCAATCTGTCAGCATGCCCACCGAGAGCCGATGGGAGCCGATGGGAGACTTCACTCAATGACCCTGGATGATCCATTCCAGACCTCAGCTTTTCAGTTTTTTCTGACTTTCTGAAATTATAAAACCGGCAGGAATCCTTGCTTTTAGGGTATCAACACATTCCACAGACCGTTCAGGAAACCTGACCTTTTTAATAGTTGTCTCACAGTTTTAGTAAGTAGCTAAAGGGTGGCTTACTAGCCAATGAGCTGCTCAATGGCCCCTGTTTTCCCCAAGGTCTCTTCTGTACACTAGTCTTGGACTGTATGCTCAGAATCAACCAGTCGGCGAACTTTATAAAGCAAACAATGATGCTCAAATCCCCAAATAGTGTTGGCTGACACAGAGACTTCACATTATAATGCTGTCAGTTTGACAGCTGCTTCAGCAGGAGTATGTTATTACTCAAAGTCCCTACTTTTTTGCTCCTGTACATGAGCTCTATGACATTATCAGGCAGCAAGGAGGGAAGGTGAGGGCAGGGTCAGGCATCAGCCCCTCTCCGTCTTGGAGACAGGCAGACATAATGGACGCTGCCTGTCTCCGCTGACGAAACACGGGATTGGAGGAAATGTCTCCAAACTGTGTAGTCGGCGACTCAAATGACAGTAATTGTAATTGTAATTGTGCTTTTAAAAGTTCCAATATGATTTGGGGCACTGTGCCACAAAAACGCCCTCTGTAGGAATGACAGTTTATCCATTGTGTCACACAGGGTTTCTGTCTCATTCTCTCACACACTCCCTTCGTCATCCCTCTCAGGCCATCATTTCACATTCCTTGAGTGCGTGCCAAGTGGGGGACTGTGTGGTTACAGTACCTTACGGCACATGGAGAATATTAAACAAGACCATGCTTTCCCTTCGCTATTTGACCATCTTTCTGCGTATCCTTCCTCCTCATCCAGAAGGTTGTGATTACCACCGACGAGGGGCCAGTCATGCCCAATCGGCTGCATGCCTCCATCTGCGTTATTGCCCCCGTACTTGCATGCTGTATGTTCCCCCCGCAGTGGGGAAATACTGCTGTGCAAGCAAAAACCGAGACTAGGCTGGTTGATGTGGTCAGAAATGTTTCGAGTTGTGTTTCTGTGGGCAGTCGCCACAATTCGTGGATTTCAAATTTGCTGGATGAAGTCCAAGCGGTGCAGCCGTGACAGACGCAGATGTAAGAAATGGATTCAAAGGGGAAATTTCCCGTCTCTGGACTACGTGGTTTGACCCTCACAGGTGGTTGCTTGAGATGTTTTTTGATTCTCGGTAATTCCCATGACGGTTGAGAGCGTCATCTCAGAGCCTGCTCCGGTGATTCAGATGACGGTCAGGAGTTTGGATCAAACAACCTCTGCCCCATGCTGAGATCTAGCTGTCTGCAGACTCACTCACACATCCGTGCACAAACATGTATCCACAAACACACACCAGACAGGCCTCGCCTGGCTGCTCACAGGTCAGAGCTGGGCCATAGTTTGTTTTGATGCAAAGCTTTCTGGGAATTTTCCCTCCAAATTGCTTTGTTTACTTTTCCAGGTTGACTTCGAGTGGTTTTGTGACTAAAAGCCTTTCCACGATGGTGACTGATGCATTGGACAGGACATGAGTGGGATTACGAGGCACTTTGGCCCCCGACTGAAGGGAAGAATACATTCCTGTATGATTTCTGAGGAGAAAATGTTTACCGCCTTCTCATAAATTCTCCTAAATCACTGAAGAAGTGACCACAAAGTGCCACACGAGTTTAGGGAGAGCTGATTTAGAACGACATCGATCTGAATTCAGTTTCCTGTTGTTCCAATGAGACTAAAATACTTTTCCCTCGAGATTACATGTTGTGTTTGTGTAAGGAGCAGGTTGGGTAATGACATGTGAGAGACGAATGGGTTGGTATGAAAACCCACAACACACACACACACACCTTTTGAGCTGGTTTATGTCATCAGAAAAAAATATGGAAAGTATGCTTAGGGGAAAATATGACGTGTGTGTGTGTGTGTGTGTGTGTGTGTGTACTCACTAGGTGTCTGCATGTGTATATGCATGTACATCCATCTGTGTCCATGTCTGAGGGTGTTTTTTTTTTCCCCCATATATATGCCACAGGGTGAAATATGTCTCTTTCAAGGCCGTGGAGCAGGTAGTTTGTCTTATTGTTGACAGAAAACGTAAACACACATACATTGAAACCTAAAGATGATGATGATGTGTGTGTATATTTGCAAGGAACAATGTGAGTTTTTGAGGGTGTTTTTTTGCAGGTCCTCACTTCTTCAAAGGCCTGTTTGAGGGTTGGAAACATGTTGTGGATGTTCAAGTTCAAGTGAGGTTACGTTTAGAGTGAATGCATCAAGCCAATCACTGTCCTCACGTCCTCCCTTCTCACCCTCCCCTGTGGAAAGTTTCCAGAGGACACGACAGGTTATTGGTTTTGGAACGAGGCCTAGCTCTGCTCAACAGTCATTAACAAGGAGCTGTAAAACAAATGGAAAAGCAGGCAGAGTGAGAATGGGAATATTTTTCTTGGCTGCAGAGGTTGTCACTTTGCTCTCTTGCTGCACAGAAGTTTGTGTTCGGTTCACTTGTTACATGCTGGGCAGGGCATCTTGACCTCAGCAGTGCTTTCAAGAGTTAATTTATGTGTTTTTTGACTGATACTGCAAAGTTTTGTTTGCACTGATAAAGGTGATGAATTAATGTCAATCAAAAATGAAAAATAAATAAGCAAGGTGCACGCCATGAGTGCAATACAAACGGCAGTGCTTTTACTTTGAAGGCGATTTATGAGTTCGCGCACGCGCGCGTTTACGCAGCCTCACGACGGGCAGTGTTGCCGACTTGGAGACTGAAGTGAAAACGTATTGTTATGCAGTTTCTGTCCTCAGCGAGCAGCGGGTGCTGCGGCGAGACCCCCGCCTCCCAAGGAGCCTCGCGCTGCAGTCTCCGCCTTCAGATTGAAAATGAATCACGCAAAGCCGCCGCGGATCTGACCTGCGGTCTGATCCACTATGGCAGAGCACTTTAAGTCAGTATCACTTCTGGATTTTTATTCTTCTCTCAAAGAGGAGAACTTTCCTCACATGAGGAGGCTCAGAAGATGTTGGTTCTCTTTGGATCTACCTACATGAGAACAAACATTCTACTGATAAAGTTCAACAGATCAGATCCTCTCTCTCAGCTGTCCTTCATCTCCACCTCATTCAACCAGACTTCAATGCTTTTGTTCAAGCCAACACAGACTGGACTCCCCGAGTAAGAACAACTGAACTGGAAAACATCAAAAGCACTTATTGCTTTTGTTTAAAGTTAATAAATTGCTGGTCTTTAACATACATATTTAAGGTAAGGTTTAAAAAAATCTTAAAAAATTAAAAAAAAAGTTTTTACTTATTTTCATAGCCTTACTGTAACATGCATTCTTACCAGTAGCAGCTCAAAACCATATAATTTACAGTTTTTTAATAAAGTAATAACATTAATATTAAGTTAATTTAATTAAGTTCAGAATTGGTTCGGCCCTCCACAACGGTCCAAATTTCTCATGTGGCACCTTGGAAAAATGAATTGCCCACCCCTGCTTTAGATGATAAAGCATACATTGGTTTTCTTCCACTCAATGCCGGCACTTCCTGTTGTCATGCTTTGCACTCTTTAGGCTAAAAAAAACGCTCTGGAAGACTTCCCGGATACTTTCTTGAAATAATTATGTAGAGGCTCAAACCTTCACCAACTTAAGTATTAGAGCCACTAGGGGGCGAACGGGAGAACATGTTCGGACACGTGTTCTGCCACAAACAAATCAATCCACTGTCCATTCCAGCACTGTCTTTTTCTATACATTTATTCCGTGACTAATCCGTGACACCATAGCATACAAGCACAGGATACCAAAAGACAGGATAACACATGAGCACGTTGAAACAATCACGCTGACACAACCACGCTCAAAAACTATTGTGCTTCCTATCCACATACCAGTTCCCATTAGCAGGCACTTACTTTTTGAAATGAATGTGCCACCCTGTGTTCCAATGCAGCAACTGTATGTCCCAATTCACCTGGTGTTTCCCTCAAAGACAAAATAAAGTAACAAACTACATTATTGCTCCAACAAATTACTTCCAAGAGGCACTAGGTGAGTTTGCGTGTTAGCAGTTTTCTGACATCGGTACTGTTAAGCTCTAAATACCTTTGAGTCGTCGCGACCGGAGAGAAGAGGTCCAGATTTGACGAGTTATAATAAAACAGATTTAATAAAAAGTCAATGGTGATACCTGGACCTTTCCAAGGTGCCAACATGCTACCATGACCTTAATTAAGGAGGTATTTAATTAGCCTGAGCCACCTCTCTGCCTCCACACCGGGAGTATGATTGCGCCATTGGTCTGATTGGATCGTCTCCTCCCAGGGGAAGGCTCTATTCCCTGTCTGCACATGAGACATGGGCTATGAAGGATTATGTGACCTCCGCGTTGGCTGCAGGCCTAATCAAACCATCATCTCCAGCGGGAGCAGATTTTGTTTTCGTCAGCAAGAAGGAGAAGACCCTTCCGCCCCTGTTTCGAGTACAGGGGTCTGAACGACATCACCTTCAAGAACAGGTACCCCCTCCCTCTTATTTCGGCGACATTTGATCTGTTACAGGATGCTAAGGTCTTTACTAAACTTGACTTAAGAAATGCCTATCATCTGGTCAGAATTTGGGAGGGGGACGAATGGAAGACTGCTTTCAACACCCCTAGTGGGCATTACGAATATATTGTAATGCCCTTTCGACTAACCAATGCCCCAGTTGTTTTCCAGGCCTTGGCGAACGATGTCCATTCGGGACCTTCTTATCTTCTTGCCCGGCCTTCTTGGCCACCAGCTGTTTGTAAAAGCTGAGAAATGTGAGTTTCACGTCTCCACTGTTTCGTTCCTGGGGTTTATTGTGTATGAGTGCAATGTGAGGATGGAACCGGCGAAGGTCAAAGCAGTTGCCGATTGGCCCACTCCTAGCAACCACAAGGAGGTCCAAACGGTTTTTGGGGTTTGCTAATTTCTATAGGAGGTTTAATAGGAACTATGGGAATTGGAGCGATTCTTTGCCAAAGGTCCGTGAGAGATAACAAGCTGCACCCCTGTACCTTTCTCTCTCAGAGACTTTCACCTGCGGGTAGGAATTATGATATCGGAGACCGGGAACTTCTTGCCGTCAAAGTAGCTCTGGAGAAATGGTGGCACTGGCTGGAGGGGGCGGAGCACCCATTCCAGAACAGAACGGATCATAAAAACCTTGAGTATCTGCAGACAGCTAAAAGACTGAACCCTCGTCAAGCCAAGTGGGCTTATTCGTAACTTTTCTTTATCTTATCCGCGAATGTTTCTGTCCCTGATGGGACAGAACTCTACTTGTTACAAGAGGGCGGCAGATCAACGTCGTGCCCAAGCCCCTAACTATCGGGTCGGCGGGAGGATGTGGCTATCTACACGTGACCTCCCTCTTCGCGTGGAGTCCCGCAAGCTGGCCCCTCGGTTTGTGGGTCTCTTCCTGATTTCTAAGGTGATTAACCCTGTGGCCGTGAGACTCAAACTCTCCAGACCCATGAGGTTTCACCCCACGTTTCATGTGGCCCGGCTAAAGCCAGCCAAGGAGAACCATTTGGTCACTGCCACCAGACCCCCACCACAACCCTGACTCATCGATGGCGGCCCGACCTACGCAGTCAAGCGGCTCTTAGCGGTTTGGCGCCGCGGCCACGGTCAACAATACCTTGTGGTTTGGGAAGGGATACGGCCCTGAGGAGAGGACTTGGGGGAGGGGGGTGGTACTGTTTTACACCCAGACCTTCTGGGTAGTTCTGTTAACACTGTCTGTTTCTGTTGTGTTGTCTGTCACTCACCTTGTCTCTCGTTCCAGACACCTCCCTCCTCATGTGCCTCCCTCCTGTGTGAAGTCCCACCCTCATTGTTTCCACCTGTGCCTCGTTCCCCTGTGTATTTAGTCTCTGTCAACTCCTTGTTCTGTGCCAGTTTGTCTCTGATGTAGTACGAGCTTACCAGCGATTTTTCCTGTGTACCTTTCCCGTGTTTTGACCCGTTTCTGTTCACCCGTGAGTTTTGCCTGCCGATCCGGATACCTCTGCCTGCCTGGACTGATTACCCGTGTACCGAACCCTACCTGAAGAAAATACTTTGTTTTTACACCCGACTACCCTACCTCTGAGTCTGCTTTTTGAGTCCTGCTCACCATGGTTCCCAGTTCCCTAACAACCGGTATAAATATAGAATCACTGCACTGGCGATCTCTTTTGCCAAAGCAAGATATGAATACTCTGCCTCAACTGAAGAAGACTTTAGCTACAAGATTAAATATAGAAGCACACCCTGGCGATCTCTTTTGCCAAGGCAATATATGGATACTGTGCCTCAACTGAAGAGGACTTTATCCACACGAATAAATATAGAACAATGTTGCACGATGGCGACTACCTTTTGCCAAGGAATAAATAGTTTGCCCCAGCTTAAGAGGACCTCACTCCTACCGACGACGCCGCGTTACCTTCCTAGAGGCGTTCTCATTTAACCACTCGCACACCTCAGACGGAGGGAGCCGCCATTGTCTCCAGCAAGTCTACCCAGTCATACACTCGTCCAAATCAGACAAACTGCGCGGTTGCCCCCAGCGTGGCTTCCAACAGGCATACACGTACATTAGCTATTAGTGGATGGTCTCGATGGCAGGGAGTGGAGTACCGGTGATGCGTTGGGCGGCTTTCACCACCCTCTGCAGAGCTTTCCGGTCTGAGGCAGACCAGTTGCCATACCAAACTGTGATGCAGTTAGTAAGGATGCTCTCGATGGTGCAGCGGTAGAAGTTCACTAGGATCAGAGGAGACATGTGGATCTTCTTCAGTCTCCTCTGGAAGAAGAGACGCTGGTGTGCCTTCTTGACCAGGGTTGAGGTGTTGAGGGTCCAAGAAAGGTCCTCTGAGATGTGGACACACAGGAACCTGAAGCTGGAGACACGCTCAACCTCCGTTACATTGATATGGATGGGGGAGTGTGTGCAGTGCTTTGTCTTCTGAAGTCCACAATAAGCTCTTTGGGCTTCTTGATGTTGAGGGTCAGGTTGTTGTTGGCGCACCACACTGCCAGGTGCCAGACCTCCTTCCTGTAGGCCGACTCATCGTTGTTGTTGATGAGGCCCACCATCGTTGTGTCGTCTGCAAACTTGATGATGGTATTGGAACCATGTACATGTATGTGCGTGCAGTCATAGGTGAACAGGGAGTAGAGTACAGGACTCAGCACACAGCTCTGTGGAACGCCAGTGTTCAGGGTGAGGGACGACGAGGTGCGATTGCATAACCTTACATACTGGTGTTTGTTGGTTAGGAAATCTAGTATCCAGCTGCAGAGGGAGGTGTTGATGCCAAGCTCACCTAGTTTGGTATTTAGTTTGAAGGGGATGAAAGTGTTGAATGCTGGACTGAAATCAATGAACAACATTAATATCCCTTTTTAACTATGATATCCCTCTAATGCATTGTAATTTACACATAGACATTCTTCATTCACAAGTGTAAGTCATAATACATTATTACAACTCTACGGTACCAGTAAACCGTTTGAAAACGGATTGAACAACAACACCAATACATGTCAGGAAGCTGCTCATGTTTATCCACCCAACCAGTCTGTGATCACTTTGTACCGGAGGATGCCAGAGAGATGAGGGAAGTTCTCATGCTCCCATATCCAGCTGTTGTCTGGAGTGTTTTCAGTTTGTATTTGTACCAGATCATCTTTCTCTTTGGGTGGAGAAGCTCACAACAAAACTCTGATGTGTCAGTTCAGGGTACCGTGATACGGCACCCGAGGCAGCCCCTGTTTCTCATTGTGCGCTCACAAAATATGCGCATTCGAACATGGATCGAGTTTCAGATCAAATACTTTATCATCATATCGTCTTGCTTATGTTTCCCGACCTGAGAACAGAGAACAGAGCCGGGTCTCCAGAAATCCTGGGCAACCTGTGGATTCCGGAGGCCCGACGGCCCCATCGCACATACCTGGGGCACCACATAATCACAAAACACATTTGAGGCTGCGCTGTCTCTGTGTGTGTGTGTGTGTGTGTGTGTGTGTGTGTGTGTGTGTGTGTGTGTGTGTGTGTGTGTGATGAAATGAGAAAAGGGTGGAGGAGGCAAACTCAAGTGCTTTAATCCGCAGGTCTGCACTCTGTCCACTAAATTGCCTTTTGTTTTGGTCTGCGAGCAAGTGAACACGCCATGCTGAATATTCGCCATCTTTCAGCAGACTGACCTGTTCTCCACAATGTGCCGCTGAACCAACAAGCATGTGTACTAAGGGAGGACGACGAAAAGGCAGGAATGCCTTCACATGCATGTATGGCCCGGCTGATGAAAAACACATGCCTGCTGTAGCTTTCGATGAGCCCATTGCAGGATTTTGTTTAAAGAATAATAACTTTTCCATACTGTATGGAGAAGGCTTGATTTGATTAAAATACTGCCACAAGAGGAACATTTTACACGCCAGATTTGACCGCGTGACCTCATGAAATATGGCCATATTGCATATGTGTCTTTAAGGTTACACAGGCTGTGGTGAAACCCGGTCAGAGTCCTGAAGTGTGAGTCTGGCCTCTGTCTTTCACTGGGGCCTCGCAGCTTGGAACCGGGTCTGCTCTGCTGTGCTGTCACGTTCCCAAGACTGCACACACATACACACAAACACACGCACGCACACAGAGTGGGTCAGTAGGACAATGCTGCGTGTGTTTGTCTGGGTTTCTGTTATATTTTGATCTACAACCCCACTGAGGAGCCGATATCCTGAATGGATGAATGCACAGTTGGCAGTGGTTTTAATGGGGATTTTTCATTGGATAGAAAGAAGAGAAAGAAGCTATTCAATATGCATCCGTAAAAACATAACACATACAAGGACTTTAGTCCCTCGACCCTATATATATATTATATGATCATATCGAGCTGCTTTAATCTGTAATATATGGCACATTGTCCAGGTACAATTAGCCATGCAGCATCACATCCTTCTTGTCAAAACGTAATGCTCTAGGAGCGAGTAAACCAACACTTGGCAACCAAAACTTTCCATGAGATACGTGAAATGAGACGCCATGCGGACACGTTACAGCAGTCTGGATGGTCGAGGACACAATGGATGAAATGGCTTCAGATCAGGACTGTGGGTCGACTGTACTGACTAAATGCCACATGTCTGGGGGAAATAGATGTGGGAGGAAATGTGTCTGCCCTGAATCATCCCCTTTCGTAAAGAAATTTCCACCCTGCAAAGTCCTCTTCTTCTATTTTTGAGGAACATACATAGAAATATGATCATATTTTGCATTTATGCTGTTGTTTAAGTTGTTTTTTGGAAAAACAAAGTCTTTCCAAGAAGAACTTCCTCTTTCAAGAGAACTCTCAGAGGAAAACAACTATGGAAAAACAATACCCTTGTTTTCAAAAGATTCCACAGCTGACACTTAATAAATAATAAATAACTGCTGCTTAAAAAGTATAAAACAACGCAGACGAGAGATGCTGCCAAAGAGCTTGAAAAATGCCTTGTTGGTATGGTTGTATATCTGCGTTTGTCAGAACTGACCTCTGTTCCCCTTATACAAATTAATTGAATGTCATGTCTTAATCAGCCATCAGAAATGAGCTACGGTTTCTTTTATCAGATTCTGCTGAGCCTTCCAGCTGTATATATATAATAAAAAAAATCCCTAGATGAACTTCCATATGCAAACATTTTGAGCGTGTGTGTGGTGCATGCATGTAATATGTCCATGTGCTTTTATTTATACAAGTCGTCTCATTTTCAGTTTATCTTCAACATTGTACAGTGCATGAAATGGTGCATGGAGCCACATGTTCGGCTCCCGACTGAAACATCAGGAAGTGGTCATGTCAAGGAAGCGTACAGCAGCGCCATGATTTAGTGAGCGAGGGAGAGGCGGATTTGTTTCGCTTTTCTTTGCAATGTCCGAAACATTTGTTTGTTTGGTTTTACTAGTGCAGTTTGGAGGCAGGCTGCCTGCCAAGCTGCTTTCATAAGAAAGACTATAAAATGACGAATTGACACATTTTTCCTCTTTCAAAGGAAACGTTGAATTCTTAAGAGATCAAAATTCCCCTTTCTCCAATTCATCGTACTCGGGAGTTTTGCTGCCACGGCCTTAGTTGGTTTGGTGTGACAAAAAATTATAATACTTGCTTCTTGACTCTTCTTGACTCGTAGCCTTTATAAACTGTGAGTGGACGTAGTCACCGTGATGTCGGCCATCATTTTATGTGCATGCTTGAATTTTAGCTAACCGTTGGGCTTCGTCTGGCTTGAGCGATAGATATAATTGGGTATCATCTGCATAACAATGATTATTTTTATGAAGTGCCCAAATTGCCAAAAGGAAGGATATATAAGGTGAAAATAAGGTGATAATTTTTCCAAGCACAGAACCTTGTGGAACTTCGTGACTAACTTTAGAGCGCCTAAAGGATTCATCGTTTACATGTACGAACTGGAATTGATCTGTTTAATAGGACGTAAAACAGCAGTAAAACTGCTCCAATTTCTGTAATAGCTAGTATATTTAAATATGTGTAGAATCCTTCACATACCCATGGATGATAAATCAAAAAACCTTGTGTAAAATCGGACCCCCTGCAATCCGTAGACCAGCTTCTGTGTCCGCCATGGGGCCGGATACATGGGGCCGAATACATGGGGCCGAATACATGGGGCCAAATGCATGGGGCCGGATACATGGGGCCAAATGCATGGGGCCGGATACATGCTCATCAGCACATGCAAACGCTCCGGCAGTACAGTAAGCCTCCACGTGCCGGCATATGTGTTTATCCGGCTGTGAAACCTGAATGAAATTCCCGCTGTGTGTGTTAGCATGAACAAGGCCTTTTCCAGATTGTAGGCTGACATGCGAGGCTGTGCATACATTGTAGGGTGAGTCACTTTAAACCCGTATGGAATACACTTCCTATGGGTCTTTTCTCAATACACATAGTGTAAGTTGGAGACCCACAGATGGATTTACTGTCTGCACACCATAAACAGCCTGTGCGGAGCAGGACCTTTACGGGAATATGATACAGAAGCCATCCATGGTGGATTACTTTTTGATGCAGAAAGGTCAAAGGTCAAAATCAATTACCTTCCTCTGTAAATACATTTGAGAAGGTTCCAAATGGTATTTTTGGCTGGATTGTTTCACCTCGGGGAAAGGTTGGGAAGAGGTGACAGAGATGAGAAGACGATATTGAGGAAAAATAGAGCAACAGAGCTTTGTTTTTTCCTGACTTGCGCCTGCTTTCCTTTTGGGTATTTTTCTCCACTCATCCATCTCTGTGTCTTGTCTCTTAATCATTTGCCAAAACCACAAAAAAAAACACGCTCAAAGATCTTAGCTGTTGTTGTTACCTCAATGCACCCTGAGCCAATGACATTCCTCTGAGGCAATGGAAGAATGACTCGTGCCTCCTTGAAACTTTTATGTTCAAGTCTGATTGACTAAACCATATAAACACGACCCCGATTCAATATCTTACAAATTGTCACATAAGAGGCGCATGTGCCAGAGTGCGCCGAGCTCTCCAGCTGTGCTCAACAGAAACGGCCATTCCTCAAATAAACTTTCCGTCACACGCTCTCCACAGGAGTGTGGCTTGGCTGCACACCCGTGGATCGCACTCCAACTTGTTATTAGAGATGTTGTGTATCTCCTGTTGACTGTTTTAATACATGCTGTATCATATTCCCGTAAAGGTCCTGCTCCGCACAGGCTGTTTATGTGCCCCTTAAATAATCGGCTGTCCAAAATAATACTTTTGTATTAATGCTCCCCCAGTAGTGAGTTTAGGCCTGTGAGTGTTGACTTGGAAAAATGTGTAGCGGTGCTGGATGGACATGCAGCATGTCTGACTTTCATACAGTATTGAAGCATTTTAGTTGCCTCAACTTAAAGGGGTAATCCCATTATTTACTATTTCTCTTTTAGAAAGTTGGGGGACTCACAAGAGACGGCTTTTAAAAAGAAGTCTTGATCAATGCACTTACTTTTAGTTTCTAGCATGGGTCAAGCTTATTTTCGCCCGTCGCCCTTCAAAGAGCCGTTGTCAAACTCCAGCCTGTTATGAATCTACAAGCCAGTGAAATAACCCAAATTACATTGCCATGACATCACCAGGTTTACATTTTCAGACTCCGGAGTCAGAGAAGACGTTCTAAAAATGTATTTGCAGGCTGAGTAGTAATCAACATGACAAGAATGCCAGGGCTCCATCTGTTGAAAGGGTTGCACCGGCACAGTAAATAGATGTAGATAGTGGTCATGGGGCCAACAATAATTCAGTGACTCGAAGGCCACTTTAGCATTTACGCTACTGGTTCAGATGATGGTCTATATACTCGCCACAATTCCCTTTTGGCCCCAGTTTCTAAAAACTTGACCTTTTGGATGCTGTTTTTGCAAGACACCCCCATCCAACCATCATTTTCCAGCTGGGCCCCACCCAAGCATGGTAAATGCGGGCCGAGGCCTCCCTGGAGCTCCTCACCACCAGCTCTGGTCACCAGCAGGTCAGCTCACCCAGGTCAAGGGCTTTAATTGGTCCATCCAAGCCTGGAAAAAAAACAGCCTGAGGGCTGGAGAGAGAGCCTGGGAAGCTGGCCTGTACCTGCTGCCGAATTAATGGAAAGATGGATGGAAAAAGAGAGACACATTGAACATGGCATCTTAGCAAGTCACTTAATCTAATATGTTGTGTTTGGGCCTTTTTATTAACGCTTGTGAAACAAGGAGAATGGGGTGAGATAGTTGTGCTTAGTTGCAATATAAACTTGTTTCAAGAACAGTGTTTTTCTCTCTATGATTCACCTAACTGGGTTTTCTGGAATTTTGGTATTAGCCTTGTTTTCAGTAATGTGATTACTGAAAACTAAAACTCCCAAGAAGAGATATTTGATCATGTCTTCAAAGAAGAATGTGTTTTTTAGCCTGAACAAATGAAATGCCTTGAGATGGGAATGGTTTGGAAGTGCATAAATAAAGTTAAACTAATTGCATGTGTGAGCATGAGTGGGCCCATATGGATGTATGCAGTCTGGGTTGGGCATGTGTGACTGCAGTGCTGTGGTCCTGTCGCTGCCACCCGTCTGCCCTCTGCGTTTCGCCCCTGCTAGGAATGCAGGGGAAGATTGCTCTGACTTTAGCGCACCACACGGCGGCTTCTTTCCCGCTATGGTTTTGTCAATCAGTGCCATGTGGTTTTTGGCAGGCTGGGGGTCCGAGATGAGGCTCGTGAGTGGCCGGCAAGAAATGTGCACTTTGTGAGTTTAACTTTCATGGAGAAACATTGTCCCTTCTCTATGTGAAATCCAGTAGAAGACTCCCAAGTGTGACTGTGATCCGGGGAGGTACTGGAAAGAAAATACATCCTCTGATGCAGAGCAGAAATCACCTCCAACACCTTCCCTCTCCTTCTCTAAACTCTGAGCGCCTCTTGTTTAATTCCCCCGCTATTATGAGCTGCTTTTAACAAGACGCTGTAGAAGTCTTCACATGTTAAAACAGAGTACCATACGGTATTAGATGCTATCCTGGCCTGGCTCATCAATCCGGCTAAAAGAGAAGATAAGAACAGACCCTGTACTATTTCATTGAGCACTTTAAAAACCTTCATGGGAAAAACACAAGACACATTTTTCATTTGCACTTTCTCTATCAGGCTCTGTCTACAAGGCTTGAGGTAATCCTTGTGAGTTCACATTTTTATTGAAAGTTCAACCCTCCAGGTTTTGGAAAAGTTGCTTCTTTATCATCGCTTATTCTGAAAGGCATGCACTTTGTCAACTTTACGATTTTGTATTTAAGTATTGGGGTATATTAAGAAATATTAGAAAAATAGTAGTATTTCTTATTAGGTCGACTTTTCTTCCTTGGTGTCTTTACAGTCAAAGACACCAAAAAACAAACATTTCTATTCTACAAGAAAGAAAAAAACCATTTCAAGAGGCAAGAATGTCTTATTTGGTTAAAACTGTGGAAAAGCAGAATTCCGTATCTCTGCTCAGATAGAACAAATTGGACTGGGAAAGCGTGTAATGGCTAAAAGATGGTCAGTTTATTCACAGAAAACATACTTTCGACAAATTAGGCCCTGCATGCACACACACACACACCCATGCATGCACTCAAGGTCATACCTACAAAACACACCCTCAAATTACTGTTTGGCTTAGCAAGCAGGAAGTAGGTAAAGCCACTCAATCTGACCGTTGCCATGGCGACGACCAATGGGAGCTGGGGGGGTGGGGGGGTTAATGAGGGAGTCGGTAGCCCGTCTAGCCAAGTGGGATTGTCAGTCGTGGCGTTAAGTCAAAGAATGTGGGCAGAACAGCGGTGGACAGTCTGAGAGGACTACGTTAAGGAAAAGGAGGAGAGGAAGGATGGGAGGAGAAGAGGTGAGGAAGTAGAGAAGAAGCTGGAAAGCACCTGAAGTATGATTCAGGGGAGGAAGAAGAGGAGGAGGAGGGCTGGTCGCAGCTGCAAAAACACTGTCTGGCAGTCCGAGGGGGAGCTGCTCGAATTGCAGCCCGCTGTGTACACACAGACACACGCATGTACACTTCCATATGCTCTCAAAACATTTCCTCATCCGCCCAGACTTTTCTTGTGTCATATGTGTGTGTGCACCTTTTAGAAAACACAGTAAGCAGTAGCTCTCTCGCTCCCTCTCTCTCTCTCTCTCTCTCTCTCTCTCTCTCTCTCTCTCTCAGCGCAATGCAGGACAAAAGGACTGTGCGTGTCATCATGCTTTTAGGTATAAACACGCAAAGGCTGGGGTCAGCTGGTGCAGCCAGCCACAGGCATCTGGCAGCCCGGGATCTGGCTTTGGCCTCGGTTCACAGCCCTGCGGTGGTCTGCTCCGGGGTCTGGGTTTCCCAAAAGCTTCCCGCCTTTGCGTCTTTTTCTTGGTGAAACATAGCTGGACTCCGGCGTGTTGAGATGGGAAAGAGTCTCCGAGTGTTTCCCCTCAGAGCGCCGTGGGCCCGCTGGTCCGCCTCCTGAGAGCTACAGAGGACACAGTGTGCTGTTCACTCTTGGTTATGGCAGCACTTAAACAAAAAATAAACGGGAGTACGAATCCCTGAGTGCAGTCGTAATTCGAGGTCACGGTGGTAGCAAACACGGCATGGATGTAGAAGCGTGAGGTCAAAGAAAACACTCAATATGTGGTGGAAAGCAGATTATTGACACACAAAGACCACGCTTGGAGCTGCAGTACATTTTGTTCAGTTTGGTGTAAATAGCCCCTCTTCTGTGCAGCTGTGAGTTGAATGTGACGTGTTTTCTCTGTGGTGAGGAAATTACATCATCTCAATCTCTTCTGTTCACTCACATTTTACAATTTACTACCCTGGAGAATGCACCTCCTTCTGCAGTGGAGCTTGGCGGAGAGAACGTTAGATGTCCCGAGTTTCATCTCATTTCCATTTCCGCCCAAAGTTGTGTTACCAGCTGGATTAAGATACCGACCACAACAGTTTCTCATAAATGAGGTCTGTTGACAGCATCCAGAGCAGCTTCCAGTAACGCAGCAGACCGGGAAGAAATCTGCCAAAGGATTTTGATATCAATATATTAAGCTGCTTTCCCTGTTTTGATGCGTACTCCCGGCCAACCCTGGCGCCCAGATATTATGTTTATATACAACTAATTCGCAACAGACGGATTATGTTTTATAATAGCATCATGAGGAAATATTGTTATGTTTGCCAAGCAGCCCTGAATGTACCAGTAAATGTTCATTGACGATGCATTTCATTTGTTTTCTCCCAGAATATCCAACCTCGTAATGCTTGCAGTGATGACAACGTTATTAAAGTTTAATATTTAAGGCACTGGAGGACTTCAATGTGGTTCATAATGATTCCTTCACTGCCTCCGAACATATTCCAGCCAGTAATTATAGCTTCATCATATATCCATCATATCTTCTTGGTCGTTAATGATGGTTTGAAATCACACCCACCAATGGCTGTTAAAGGCGTCCCACAAGGATCGATGTTGGGTCCCCTGCTATTTACTCTGTATGGAAAGCATTTATTCCCACACTTGTTATTTTAACATTCAAAATAATGATACTTTATAAGATGTATAAAATTGTAACCAAACATTATGACTGAAAACCATCTTTATGACCAATAAAGAAAATGTTAAACAACCAACACCTCCCAGCTTGTAATCCTCTGAGGGTGATTTACATGTGTTTTAATGTGTTTATGCTAAACGCTCGCCATCCCATAGTTGAGCAGTAAAAAGGCATAAAAAAAGAGAAGAAATCAGATCAAACAAAGATGAAAGCAGTTCTAGGCGCAGAAGGGAAAACACTTTGGGGAGGTATGTTTATGAACGCAGCTTAAGATCATAATCGTGAAAACACAAGCTCGCAGTAAAGGCCCGAGTCAGCTGAAAGCGCCGGGTGCCGCGAGGGTAAAAGCTTCTCCTGCTGTATAGCTGAACTCTGCTCCCGCTGCTGCGTTTCTCCGTGCTCAGCAGATGTCTCCCGCCGGTGACTCAGATCTGAGCATCAACCCGCTGGCTGCCCTCAGATCAGTGTCGGGGACAGAAGAGAAAACAAGACGCTGTTGAAACATGGTTGTAAAGACTGTAAAGCCCTTAATAAAATCATGATACACTACAAGAATGATTATCGACATCAGTAAAGACTTTCCCTCCATGCCTCATTTGTCCAGTTCCTTTACTACTTGTTCCTAGTTGGGGTCACAGCGGCCGTATCCCAGCATGCATTGGGCAATACGGGTGGGGAAACACCGTGGACAGGTTGCAAGTCTATTTGCAGGCGTAAACACTTTGCCAGGATAAAAATACACTCGACCCAACAGACAACAGTGCTATGCATGTTAACAGGCCGGCTTGTTAATGATGCTGCAGTTTACAAGCAGTCTGTTTCTCACCGTGGAAAAGTTTTGTAGCCGCTGGGAGGCCAACCTGGAGCCTGTAAACAGGCTACTTATTTAGATTATTTACAGGGGGCATTGAATCATAAGAGGGCTCTTCCTGTGTGCAGTCTCTCTCTCTCTCTCTGCTTTGTTTGTGTCTCTCTCCCTTTTAGAGCAGCTTTAGTCCTCTGAGGGTCTGCTCCCATGAAATGTTCTACGATAATAATGTGGCGACTTGAGATGCAGTTCCTCTCATAAAAGGCTAATTGCTCCTCCTGGTACTTCCGTGCAAGTCCTTCCCCACCGTCAGACACACACACACACACACACACACACACACACACACACACACACACACACACACACACACACACACACACACACACACGTATTAATTCACTCTAGGGCCAAATGGAAACACCTTTTAAGATAAGTCTGTCATGGCCACTGGCGTGAACACTGGAATCTTTGGATTTTTATGCAGTTCATTCATTGGGTTGGGTCACGTCCACAGAGTATTTAAACATGGAGAGACATCCCTTCATTAAGCTCACCAGACCCCAACTACCATTAATCAGCTTCATAGATCTCACGGTCCAAAAACGGCACCGCACTGACTTGGCTGTAAAATATGCCAAATTACATAACAACGTGTTTAGACTCCGCTTTGGCTTTCGGGAAGGAAAGTCATTTGTTAAAAAAAGACTTTTCAGCAATAGCTAACGTGTCACCATGAAAAGATATATTCATTCCAGAGTCTTCTAGGGTTGAACGTGTCACCACTGCCATAGTGTCGTTGCTTAAAAACAGCCCTGACTCACAGAGCCACCTTTATGTTACTGGAACCCAACGAAGAACTGGGAGACTTTTAGTACGGCTTCATACAAATACTGAAAGCAAAAAAAAACGCATCTTAAAACTCGCATGAACGGCTCTTAACTGGAATTTAAAGGTACTTAGGTCTGTCTCTGAAGTGGCCAGAAGTGAGACCTACAAATCGGTTAACAAGGCTTGTTTCCCAGGCTGAAAATGGGGGCTAAAAAACACAGACTGAGAGTAAACAAGAAAATAAAATGCTCACACAGCCTGCTTGTTTTTCTGTAATTAAAGTAATTAAAGTATTTAACAGCTGAAATGATGAAAAAAAAAAATATATATAAAAATATATAAAACAATGATGATCTAATTATTTCCTTTGAGCACTAGAGTGGTAACTTTAGCACCTCTGACGTTACTCTGGTGCATTAATTCGTTAGCAGCCATGCATTATGGGTAATTGTTGAATATCAAGTTTAGGTGGGTCAGCTACCACACGGCTGTTCTTCCCACAGAACATGTGAGTGGCTGACGTCATTAATTGCACTAATTACACTTTAAAAGGGTGTTTCTGTTATGACTTGCATCGTCATTATAGGAATATTGCTCATCGGTGGTAATAATCGTGGTTGAAACTCACCGTTTCATGAAAATCACAGGGAACCCGCCGCATTCCTGGAGGAAACATGAGAGTAAAGGGGTTAGAAGAGTTAACAAATAACGCCACAGCCCACACCTGACAAGAAGAGCTGAAGCGTCGGACCACACAGTTCGCGCCCGGAGAAACTGGTCTACAAGATCTATTAACACAACAAACCGCTGGGTGTAATTTCCCCACAGATGAGCCAGCTTCTCACTGCCAGGGAATGTTCTGTGGATGTCAGAAATAAACCACAGCAATGCTCTGAGACTGTGCTGCAGGTGAGGGGTTTCACAGCATCTGTTTGGGATGGAGCCGATAGAGGAGCTGGGGAGAAAGGCTTTTGCTTTTAAATGGTGGTTTGTTGGAGAAAAAAACAATGAGTGAGGACACAAGCTGACAGTTTAGTTAAGACTTTCTGAACAGTCTTCAGCCAGGTCTAGATTCTGCTTCTTTGTTAAGAAAGGCAAGCTTGATGTTGCCTTATACATATAGGATTCCAGTCATTGGCACCCAGTGAGGCATACAGCTTAATAATTGAATACTGTTATTGGATCGGTACTCGAGATCGGCTGACACCTAAAGTCCAGGTATCACTATCAGTGTTGGGACCCAAAAAGTTGGATCGGTGCAGATACTTGTCAGAATGTCACCTGAATAAACAGTCGGGTCTTATTCAAGTCGGAATTTCTTGTTGGAAACTCGCGCAGCAATTAAACACACCTGACACAAGCTCCTTGAAGGGTCTTAAATTTGCACTTAGTCCCTAATACCAAGTTTTTGACTTCCGACTTGCAATGGATTGCAGCATGCGTCAGTGTGCTAGCATCACAATGACAATGTTAGCATGCTGTTGTTTAAAAAAAGTATAACATTAACAATGTTAGCCATAGTTTTGCTGACATTTTTAATGCAGATCTTTTTCATTTTTTGTTTCCAAAACGTTTGATTTCAGGGGTTTCAGGGTTTGATTTGATGGTGACTGGTGGCATGATGCTCAGAAAGGGTGAACTGCTGTTTTTGAGCCAACAGCGTGTGTGTGTGTGTGTGTGTGTGTGTGTGTGTGTGTGTGTGTGTGTGTGTGTGTGTGTTGGTGGGTACGAATTACTAACACATCTTTAACTTGATGCTGCCAAGCCATTTAAAAGTCTCCACAGTGACTGTTTATTTCCCCAACAGTTTATTACCAGTGAGACCTACAGGACAGTGCAGGTATTTTGGTCTGAGGAATCCATCCCCGGACAGCCGTTGTGAAACCCTGTTCTCCTGTTTTTGTGGTCGTTAGACAGCCCATGCAGGGCAGATACATCGTTTAGTCGGATTGTTCCACTGATAAACTGAATGGCAGAGCCAGTCTGTCTTCTATTAGGCTGTACAGTGACTTTTGACCTTGTGCGGACCGAGATATTTACCGCAAACACATGCTATGTATTTTCTTTCCCATCGTATGTAGTTGGATGAGGGTCGGAGTATTTATTACACAGAAGCCCCTGGGGAAGATTTAAGTTTTCATTAGAAATATGTATCTAATGCCAGGATATGTTTTCAGCAAGTCAGGACGTTGACTAATGGGTCTACTTTTGTAATATATCATGGGCTATCAGCGCTCCTCCAGTTTGCAGAAGTCCCAACGTTCCTAGAGAGGGGAATGTAGAAAGAAAAAACATCTCAAACCACAGCCTGTTACTTTGACTTTTATGACAGTAGTAACAAGGTACAATAAAATAGGAAAGAAGAGAATATATAATGTGTAGTTTTTCTGTGGTATGCAGACAAGACACATTCAAAATTGCTATTTTCTTTTTATCACAGTTGACTACTAAATGCTATTATTTACTCTATGTCACTTAAACTGCGTTGGAAGCCGAGAAAAGAAAAGAAAAGCGTGAATCCTGTCAAAAACAAGATTGGCAGTCAATGAGAAGCCTGATGGTTTGATACACAGAACCATCTGTTTTCCCAAAAATACCTGGCAGGCGATTGGATGAACCACCTGTCAATCAAGCTCTTGCCAAAGTCAGTCGGGAGACGAGCAAAAACATTTTTTCCTTCGGTGCTCTTCTATCTATGATGAAATACTCTCACAATAAAAATATAAAACTTTACAGGCAATGCTATAGACTCATTGTCACATAAGAACAGAACTCTAGTAAAAATCCAGTGTCACCAAGACCTCAAGCTTGAACCTTGAATGCCACCTGAAAGCTTGTATAAGCATAAACTTTTACATTTCATAGCAACCTGAAAGTAATCCTGGGTGAAGCTCTTTATGTTGACATTATGGTATGTAGCCATTTAATTGGTGTGAGGACATTAAATGAAACCTTAAAGGCCCTGACACGTCAGGATTTTCCACATCACCTTGGTATTTCACCGCCGGCTTTGAGCTGGGTGTTTCAAAGTCATGCACCAGGAGTGAGGTCATCCTGCAGAAACTGCTCTTACAGCAGCGGGACAAACTTAATACACATGTGCCCCACAAGATTAATGCTGTGTCCACAGTGTGGGGGCGTCCCGAGAGATATGCAAAA
The DNA here is from genome assembly GCF_910589615.1 of Taurulus bubalis. Lineage (NCBI taxonomy): Eukaryota > Metazoa > Chordata > Actinopteri > Perciformes > Cottidae > Taurulus > Taurulus bubalis. The sequence goes on from NC_136609.1 coordinate 9,425,655, forward strand.
ATTATTAAAAAAAATATAAAAAATATGCAGATTCACGTGCAACTCATACATACTGTACAATTATGTTAATTGGCCGGTCAGCAAAAAGCTAGTTTATTTAGTTTGGAATAATGTGGACACGATGTACGTCAGATTTTGATGAGCTGTCTCTTTAAAGAGGCCTCGCTGAGGTATTTATTCATGACAGTTGAGTGCAGACCGTGTCAAACACCCCTGCTTTGTTCCTATTGGCCTCCAGCTGTTAAGATCGCCCACCTCTGCCAACAAACCCACATCAAGCAGCCAGGCTCCAGCCAAACGGGAAAGATCAAAGGTCAAATGGAAACGTCACGGTGAACGTCAAGGTCAGACATTGTGCACATTGAAGGCGGAATTTCCTCGTGTGGTAAAGTGTGACTTTAGCACAGATGTTGAAACAGGGATCTGGCAACCGGACAACAACTAGTTTCTACCCAGAACTTCAATAATATGAAAAATAAATAACGAACATGTGAAATCTTTTGCATCTCGGGGGCAGAAAAAAAGAAGAAGCCCGGAAGGCTCTCTGAGACTGTAGTGAAACAAAATCTTCCTATTTTTTAATCATTAATTGCTTCCTTTGTGCAGTCAAAGTCGCTCAGCTGTCAGGGTCTAACCGGATAAACATTTCTGTTTTACGCACCTGCTTGTGTTGGCTTTGTCCCGTGGGAGGCTGCCCATTAGACCAGATTAGATTTCACATGCGCTCACACTTGGGAACCTCAGTCATTAGTCACTGAAGTATCACTTTCCGTTCTCACAGTGGTGAGAAACACAGCTCGGACATGTTAGCGTACGGATGAACGACGGAGAGGTGGATTATGGTTCAGGCGTGCTTAAAAATGTCCAATTTCGTTGCAACCACCATGAATCCAACTGGACCATCAAAAAAAGAGAACTAGGCCAAGTTGTCTTCAACCTTGGCTATATTAACAAAAGAACACGTTTGTTAGTGTTTTCTGCATCAAAACAGTGACAGGCAATCAGACAAATTAACATAAATGGCCAAATTAAACCAAACCTTATTGACATTTACGCTGTTTTTGAGCCATTTTGCTCTGGGAAGCACAGTTCTACGGACTCCCATGAATTCGAGCGCACACATCCCCATGAGCAACGCACCTCGCACACTAACACCCATTGTGCAAATTGCCTCGTTTTCACCCGCCGCTTCCTCCACCTCCGAATGCTTCGCCCTCTGTTAACAGGGAACAATCAATCAGGGTCATTTCCTGTGCAGAGTGGACGTCCTGTCTCACAGGATGTGGCTTAAGAGGGTCATGGGCACCAGAGACTCAGTGGGCAAAGGCTGCAAACTCTCGCAGCCCTTCATGTCAAGAACTCTCTCCATGATACAAATACATATGTGTGTGTAATGTATACGCTGGCACCTGAGTGCAATAATGACATATCTAGAGATTAGATCATATAAACAATGTATGTAGCTGCTATAGTAAATGTCCAATGGGATTCCTTGCCAAAACGTGTAGTTTCTACCTTCCTGCTTCTCCGCTAACTCCCAGTAATACCCGGGTGAGAGAATGGAAACAGCATATTAGCACGTGTGAGTGCTAGTGGCGCCCTCAGTGAGTGTGTGTGTGTGTGTGTGTCAGAGAGTAATGCCAGTGTCGAACCACGTTTTAACACACACTTGCAACACGACAGTAGCTTACTGTTAAATATGGAAGCTTCTGGCTTTCGGAGAATCTGGCATTCCTCAGCAGCCAGAGGAACGCCGGATCCCACAGCGGTCCCGCCGTAAACAGGTTGTAAAGATCCGCAGAAAATACTCGTCAGATGAGCCGGCAGCAGGCGAAAATATTCGTCGCATTTGTACATTGTGTACATGTCAACTTTGTTGCATTGGTGGGAATTCAAGGGTTCTGTCTCGCTAGTAAAGATAGAAGGCCTGAGCTTTCACACCTCAGGAGGATGTCGGCCTTGTGTAAAGGAGAAACGAGTCTTTTAAAAGTAAAAATACACTCTGGTGTCTGTTAGCCCATTGGAGATCAAAGGACTAGGGTAGCTTTCCTCTGGCAAAATACTGTCATTCGTTAATTTTGACTCCCTTTTCTTGAAGGACATCTGCTGGGACAAATGGTCGAGGTCAGGCCATGGAAAGTTATGTAATCGTAAGTGAATTTACACCCTTTTCGAGAACGTTTCACAACGTTTCAGGGAGGGCAAAGGACGAGCTGGTTCTGGGAGGGAAAAGTGGAAAACGCTAACAGTGGGGCGATTCACGTACAGCCAAAGAGGCGGTTTTTAATGTGGAGATTTGTGTAGTTTAGAATGGGGTTTGGCGCAGTTTGAAGATGCCATCTGTGTCCCAGGTTAAGTTTATTACTGTCAGTGGAATTGAAATGGAATTATCCTGATGAACTTCAATCAGGTTTTTTCCTGCAGACTTGCATATTAAATAAAAAAATCCCTGGGATGAAGTTTTTCGCAGAATTTACATTTTGGATATCTTTACCACTAAATGTAGGCGCCAGATTTATCTGCAAGGAGGCCCCAGGGAAGAAATGAGTTGTGGGCCCCAGTTGAGCCCCCTGTCATCACTTGATCATCATCTGCTGGTTTATATAGGACCTCAGTGTGTTTTTCAATACCAACGTTTAGTACGTCTTATTTTGAAATGGACACAAATAAGTATTGAGGTTTGAAAGCAAGCTGCAAAGACAATGATTTATGTACAAAAACATAATTTAATGCTATGCAGGAAGGAATGTATCTCAACCATTTCTTTGGGTTTTACCTCACCGCTATCATTAACATTAACCGTACCATAGTTGCCATGTACAGGAATCACAAACAGGGAGGATTTTAAAAAAAGTTGGCTTTTGAAATTAAAAAAAGAAAAGACATTCAACGTAATCCACAATTTTCCAGAGTTGTTCATCATGGACATTCTTGTCTGGCGAAAAAAATGCACATTACAATCACCAAAATGACCATGGCCCTTCAGGGCCCCTGAAGGTCCCAGTTACCTATTTGACTGGTAACCTTTCTAAGAGTAATAAAGTGATGCTTGGAACAAAGCTCCACCAACTTTAGAAAGAGATCTTTTTTCCATATGGTGCCTTCAACCCATTGACAGCTCAAAACCAATCCTATCTCAGACTTTATTCTGCCAGGAAACTCCGGATCCACATCACATGTTTGAGTTTGTTATTCAAACAAGTGGATGTGCAGCTTTGCCTTTTTTATTTCAGCAGTGTGGGTGCAGCTGATGAAGACACTGACAGTCATATTCCTACGCGAGGGAGCGAGTCAGCCGCGTGCTGATTAAGGGATCCGCGAGCAGAGGAGCCATCAATCAGACGCAGGATCACTCCTACTCTCACTCCACAGACCACGGCTGTTATGTCGTGTTTATCCAGCTGCTGGTTCTTTGCCTCGGACAGAGACCCCTGCTCCCGTCCTGGCTATCTACGAAATTCAATCCATGCGCTGCCAAAGTGAGTTCGGTTTATAGTCGTATGTTTAAAAGATTACATCTCAAAACGATGTCACAACCTCGTCTCCATTCCAGACATGCAAAATAAACAGCATATGGTGTATGTAAAACAATAAGCGTTCCACTGCTGCCCAGCAATGAACATACATACAGTTCAGTGTGCTCTGGGAAAGTTGGAAAGGTTGGAATCTCAACTCAGCCACATCGATGGGGATTTGCAGCTCAACACCCGGCAGAAGAGACATATGGCTTTGTGGTTTGTAGCCCGAGATATGTCGGAAGCAACGGAGACTGAAACAAAGAAAAATAATGAAAACACAGAGATGACAGAAAAAGAGACTCTGAGAGAAATTAATTCATATTTATTTGACTTTTAATTGACAAGGTTAGTGCAATATAGTGGAAATATTGCCAAATGTAACCAATCCAAGAAGGTTTATGAACGTCAGACAATTACGAAGGAGATACAGTACGGATGGGTTGAGTTTTAAGTGAGCCAAAGAGTTGAGAGAGACCAGGACTTCTGGGTGTGCATGTCCACCGGGAGGCCAGCCGGCGTTAAGTGAGAGAGCAGCTGCAGTAGGCAGGATATAAAGCCAGCTACTCCCATGGAATCCCCCAAACCTCCAAGTAGCACCGCCGTTAGACCTCAGCTCACTCCCGGCCTACAGGGAGTCCACCACACTGGCTAAGAGAACGTAGGACGTTTAATTGAAGTCACTTAAACCTCTAGAATAATATCCTTCTGTTGATTAATACTGTAATAATATCCCTTTGCTGATTAATACCGTGGCTGTCAATCAAGGTTTCTAGAGTGGAGAGACGCCAGAGGAAGCCGTCACAGTGATCACACCCAACAATTGCCATGTCTCTTATGTCTGTCTGGTAAATATAAGGCAACAGCCTGTTAGCATAGCTTAGCATAAAGACTGGAAACAGGGGGAAACAGCTAGCCTGGCTCTGACCGGAAGTGACAAAATCCTCCTGGTAACAAACAACAAGTTGTTTCCCCTTGTTTTCTGACTTTATGCTAAGCTAAGGAAGCTGCTAGCTTTAGCCCTACATTTATCGGACAGATACAAAAGTGGATTCAATCTTCTCATCCAACTCTTGGCGAGGAACGGTGAGACTTCATCCCCTTACATTTATGGTTGTTGGCTATAATCATAATTTGCAGTAGACGTGTTTTGCTTGAGAAAGCTTTGGATTGGATGTCTGTAACACACACACACACACACACACACACACACACACACACACACACACACACACACACACACACACACACACAGGCAGATAAAGGCTGTCAGATGGATTCCTACACACACTGGAGCAAACAGCTTTACCCCAAAAGCACTGTCAGCGAGTTCTCAGTTTGAACCTTTGTTGTGTCTTTAAACTCCCCCGACTGTGAAAAGCCATTCGCTGCAGCCAGCAGACGTACGGATGAGAGGTATTCTCAAATCCCACACCACCCTGAACACACACACAGTCAGAAAAACACACGTTTTTTTTGCACTTGGACACTCACTTTTCCCAGCCTTTTTACCGAGAATACAGCAGTAGCCTGACATCTCTCATGTTTCACATTGAGACAGACAGTCCGTCCCGCAGGATTGTTCTGGTGTTTCCCCAACACACACACACACACACACACACTGACATCATCTGGTGCCAGCCATGGCCACGGTATATAAACTTTATGTCTGTGTGTAGATGTGTCTGCAGACCTCCTCTTAGAGGGAGTTTTTGTGCATATTCATGTTGTTTTTCTCATCAGGGAGAAGGTCAGGGAGGCCACCTGTTAGTGGAATGGTTGCTGGTTCTTCTTGAAAATGTTAAAGTGAGACCATGTAACTTAAGGTGAAGGATGCAACACCATCTTTCTCTTACAAATCATAAGTTAAATACAGTAAAACACTTCCTCTGTGGACGGAGCTCCGTTCTCATCACGTTGACCCTTCAAGGTCACGATTGAACCTCCATGATGGACGTTTTTCACGCGGGGAAGTATTTCTTCGTTAAAAAATAGTTCCAAAGTCAACTTTTGAGAGCTGTAATCTCAGTAACACGAGTCTCAACCGGAATGATGACACCGCCTGCACATATTCTTTTCATAATTGTAATCAGTCCCTCTCTCCAGCTCTCTGTTTTTGCCTTTTCCTTTCTCAGCCTGTCATGTCTGGAGAACAGATTAGAGGCAGAGAGCAATGCCAATGAAACGAGGTCACACTTGCGTGTGCATCTTTTTTATTTTCCTGTCTTCCTCTCTTATTACTCTCCTCTCATTTCCCATCACTCACTGCAAGCGTCTAACCTCATGTAGCGACTACTGCTTGGGGGAGATGTACAGTTTCTGTCTGCGACCTTTCACACTGAGCACTGACCTCGCTGACGGACGGTCTGTCTGGCTCAGCGGATCACAACTGAACAATAGAATAGTGTCGTGTAAGCAGTATACAAAAAAGTGGCATCATGTTCAGCGGGACGCAACAATGTTTCCTGTTCACTTTGCGGCTTGTTTACTAGGGAAGATCTTTTGAAGTTTGTTTTGGATGTATTTTCAGGAATTGAAAATCTATGTCCGCCCCCTAAAACATGTAAGGCTTAATCAAAGGTGCTGACAGAGGAGTTTTTATATATATGTGTGTGTGTGTGTGTGTGTGTGGGGGGGAGTCCTAAATTGTAACAATTAATAAGGCTTTGCTGACAGACAGGGAGGAATCTCTGTCAGGGCCTTAATGGGGAGGAGGAGGAGGAGGAGGATAGAGACTAAAATACACCCACACATACATTTAAAATAACAGACAGAGACCTATAATAAATACACACATGCATCAGACACATCATGATGTGATGGTGATGTTATCTTTCATTATTTATTTTATGGAGTATGCATTTTGAGGACGGCAACTCAAATACCTGCTCTTATTTTCAGAGTTAGGTCCATAACTTCTGTTGGATTATGATAACATTGTGCTCGCCAAGAAAATCCTGCACTTTATTGAGTCAAAATAAAGGGTCATAATTAAAGCAGCTGAGGTCGAGATATCCTGACATTTAAGATAAGAACGACTTAAAACTCAAAGATCTGATACCACTTACTGCTTTTAAATCAGAAATGAAAGAAATAGATGCGGGTTCCCAAAAATTGTCAATGTTTCTTAAATGAACTCGGTTACGTCACTTGTCTCTTAGCTTTTAGTTTTTTTTTAATTTGTCTTTGCTGCCTGTCTTGGCCACGTCTCCCTCGAAAAAGAGATTTTTAAACCTTAAAAAAAAAAAACAAGACAACTTTATTCATCTTAAGGGGAAATTCGTCCATTCTTCACTTCCCATGATGCAATTTGGTAGTGTCGGTCTGGTAAATTTCCATTCTTTCAATCAGCATTCCCCCGGTGTGTATGTCCTCATATTTCACTCACACAATGATCTGTTAATCAATAATCACCCCGAGAAAAATGGAGTCATAACAATATAAAAAAAATCTGTTAATGATCTCTCACACAACTCAGTGCAGTGTAATCCAAGTACTTCCCACCCAACATATTTGAAACACTTCCGCCACCAGCGTCTCGTCCAGAAGAGATTAACTAGGTTGCGCATTTTGGATAGAGCTTTGCTGTTGTGAAACCTGGACTCCATTTACTTCATGAATTTATTGCGTGTTTTGATTCTTCATTCCCAGTGGAAACATGCGAGGAAAGTTTTCTTCAACAAGTCAAGCTACACAACTTAAAGAGATTTGCAGCCCAAGGAAAAAACATTGTCAGGAGAAGCTTAGTATTGGACAAACATTTTTTCATTTACCCCACAACTTCATATTGCAGCCCCTTGGCAGGATCCTGACTCTCCAGTTAGGAGCCCCCAATCCAAACCACATATTTAGCGGCACACCAAAAACTCTAAATGTTGACTATCATGGGTCATTGTGGAAAAAAAGTTGACGTGTGAAATTCAAAACCAGGAAATAGGAGGTTGAGTAATGGATGTTTTTCAGCAAACAAACTGGCCAACAATTTGAACGCTGGCCTTTCTTTTCACCTCAAAATAAGTCGAATGAAATAGTTTTTTGTTGACTCGCTTCGTTCCCAAACCTCAGCAATGAAGATTAGTTTGTAAAATGCATAATTGGTGGCCAGAATAACCCAAATTTGACCCAAACAACAGAATCCAACTGCAGGAGACGCTGCTGAGAAACATAACTTGAAGCCTTTGTGCGTCTCCTTCGATAACTGGAACGGTGTCCAGTGTAAACACATCCACACCTTTTCCACACATTCAGTGCTGTGAAGTTTTCACCGGTGCCAGACACAACTAACCTCTCACCCTGAACAGTCTGTCCAGACACTCCCTGCTTGATTAGATTTCCTGCCGCGCAGGAAAATGGACAGAAATATGGTTTTTAGAGAAGTGCAGGTCAAGAGGATGGAGGTAATAGTACGGAGGGACAGAGAGGGAAAGTAACGGGGGAGGGCGGAAGAGAGTTTTTGGAAAAAGAGTGCGAGCGCACTCGACTCAGGGCGTGGGCGAGTCAGCAGCTTTGCCCTCTCCGCTCGTCTTGCGCTCGACGAATGTGGGTCACGAAAACACATTCCGGCCCTCGCGATCTCGGTGAAAGTGGAGGGGAGGAACGTGAGAGTCGGGGAAGGTGGAGGAGGGAAAGACGGGCAGACGGACAAAGATGAAGGAAGAAAAGGCGTGAGGCAGTAAATCATGTATACTGTACACTCTAGCAGATACTGTAATCCTTTGATAAATTACACCTGACTCCCAGGGAGAGTCAGGATCCCGAGCAGAAGTGATATGGACGCCTGCTGTTTTCAAAGCGGCTCACTCTGGTTCACAGTGTATCACTTCAGAGCCGCCACAGATGAGGGATTTGACTCCATGATGGATGACAGAATCCATAACATCTTTTTTTTTTTCTTCTTCTTTTTTCTCCTGGCGTTTAAATACTTAGGATTCAACAGCATGTGGTGAATTCTCAGTTTTTCCACCTGCAGAGTGCGTGTGTGTGTGTGTGTGTGTGTGTGTGTGTCTGACCAAGCAGACGCTCTAAACACGGGTTTGTTTTTGCAGCCTTCCTGGAAAAAAAAAAAGTCCATTTATATAATGTCTGCATGATTTATTTACACATATATGTTCACGTGTGACTTCATTCACAAACCTGTGGCGTTTGGGTGTTGAGCTCCTTCGGGTGCAAATGTCTGTGTCCTCACATTCACTTCTATTCAATCGTAGCCTCTTAATTTAAGAAAAAGTGTGGCGCTGCCTTTACTCAGCACAAGGTCAAAGGATGACACTGATGTGAGGCGTGGAAGTCATGACACCGGGAGACAGGATGTGTGTTTTTCGCAAGTGAAATGCTGCAGCTGGAATCATCAGAAGGGGCACACTTATTTGAGGTATTGATTGTGTTTACTTTTCTGATTATTTTCGGCATTTAGGCCGGAATGCTCATCTAAACGAAACCGATGTGTCCAGATTAATCTAATAGGATGCTTTAGCTGTTCTGTTGATTGCTGTGCTATGCTGGCAAGGCTGGCCACTGCCCCCGAGCACTGACCTGCTTCTCTAAAAGCTTGCTGCCCTTTTAGGCCGCTCACAATGATTTATCTGTGCCCAGCCTATGTGTGTGTGTGTGTGTGTGTGTGTGTGTGTTGGTGGGTTTTCTGCACGAGTGTGTCAGTCTGTCAGTGTGTCAGTGTGTCGGAGGGCACCGGGCCTTTTCAAAGGGGGCGGCTGACACAGTTTGCCAATGTAGTTCCCGACTTCCTGTCTTCAATCTTTGTCAGACACGCACGCACACTTAAGAGTGCGTTGATAGATGCGGCAAAGAAGACCCCACCCCCACCCCTGTACTGTAAAAGTCAGCCAGACGGGACTCGACCTTTGACCCCCGGGGTCATTGACCGTGAGACCCAGACACACAACAACAGGAAGTGCTCTTTTCTTTTCCTCTCGGCTAAACCAGGCCAGCAGACGCTGACCCCGCACGCTCTCCTACACATGCAGCGGAGCCGGCAAGTGACCACGGCACGACATCAGCGCAGAGGCGCACAGCCTGACCAACGCAGGCCGGGGAGCCTGCAGAGTGGGTTTCGGATTATCAACTTCAACCCCGCCCTGTGTGTATCATGTTGTATCCTTTTGAGAAGAATGCTTGAGTAAATACAGAGCCCTGGGCCACACATGACAAACGTCCGGAGCCGATTCAACTTTTTGTGGAGAAGCCAAGTCCATCAAGAGTCGACACGCTGATAGCGAGCCGATAGCGAGTGAACGCCTGCAGACACCCCCAGCCAAAGATACAATGTGTGTTTGTTTTTTTCTACAAAATGTATTTTTAAAAAACTACAGCTTGGTGCGGCTGGCCAAGAAGGAATCCAAGCGGGTGTGTTTAGCTGCTACTCGCCCAGGGGGTATTAGCAGAGGGAGGGAACACGATCCTGGAAGCTGGGGAGCATCAGAAGCCATTAAAGGGAGGTGAAGAAAAACAGAGCGCAGCCTCTGGACTGTATCACAGTGAGCTCAGGGTGGAGAGGAATGGGAAGTAAGGGTGAGGGGGGGTAAGAGCGGATGTGTCCGCCATGATATGCTGCACAAGAGAGGCCGTAGCATTTCAGAGCAAATGGATTTGTGACAGTGGTTTTGCTGCCCATTCAAACGGCACCCAATAGGAGAACACGGGACGACATTTCTGCAGATCTCCGAGGCACGAAGTTCACACTGGAAGCGAGGCGGGACCGGCGGCCGCGGTGAAGTCATGGTTGCTTCCAGGATGAGGACATGCAAAACAGCTGCGGCCGCTGACCTCGTCCTCTGGCCCTCGGCGTCCGCAGCGGTGCTCACGCAATCCCAGCGATGAGAGCGACGGGTTTGGCAGCCGCCGCTGACACCGCCACACGCTAACGCAATGAACGAGTATTCACATGTGTGCGATTTACAGCTTGCTTAATCACACACACACACATCTGAAAAAGAGGAGGTTGTGATGGGAAAACGCAGCGTAAATCACCTTCAGTCCACCACTAAGTAGCAAAGTCATTTAACCGTCTTTCATCGCTCTCTTCAAACGCGACCAAAGCAACCAACCTGACTCATCGGACGGCCGCGAAAGATGGTGAGCTCCGCCGCTCTCCTTCCAGCATTATCCGCTTTTCAACTCTGTGTGCCCCCCCTCCTCCCTCCGACCCCCTGAAAACTCCACCGTCAGCATTTTGAAACACACACATGCACACAAAGACACACAAACACGCAGATCGTCTCCAGATGTCTAATTAAAGGGAGACATAAATAGGGTAACAATGGCGAAGGGGAGAGTCACAAAGTCAAGCTGGATCAGATGAGAGGCTCGTGGCTGTCTGTCTGCTTGGATTAAATATTACTCACACGCTCATTCAAATAAATGCACGCACACGCACACACACACACACACACACACACACACACACACACAAGACAGTTTGATTTGTTTGAGTCCTGCAATTTCTTTATAATCCGGGAAGTACTACTTTTTGCAATACTGTTGAATTTAGGACCAAATATGAATATATATATACATATAGATATGTATTATATCACAAATGCATCCTGTCCTTTATATGCAAAATGAATATTGGTGTCTAATATCTGGTGTGAAGAAGATTACAAGTAAATGCACTGCCTTGTGAAGGCCCTGAAAACTGTATTTCTCTATCAGCTGAAATCTCAATTAGTAAATATGTCGCAATCGTTCGGGTTAAAACAATAAGTGTTGCTTGTTGTTGCCTGAGTTGTTGCCTGTTGTTTTAGCAGATATGATTGACAGTAACCAGCTGTCGTCAGATTCCGATTCAAACGTTGCTGAATCGTGATCGGCGCTCAAACGGTAGACCTTCATGATGTCACATGTTCCCAAGAGCACAGACATAAATCCCTCAGGTGAAATAACCAAGACTTTTCTCACTTATTTACAGAAAGAAGTGCTTTGAGAATTGAATTGCGCTTTCAGGGCTTTTCAAAGTGAACTGTGGGTGATGTGTGAGATGGTGCAGGGGTCACCGTGAAGCCCTATCTCTGCAACCAGCCGGCTAACGTCGCCGGGAGGTTCACAGAGATCCTATCTCGATGGGAGACAATGAACGATCCCAGAGCTCCCCATGTCAGACCAACGTGGCTGGACTTTCTCTGCCCATGTCAGACTCCCTCCTATGAAATGTGATTACGAATGCTTGCTGCTTTTGAAGACCTCATCACCCCATTCAAATTTCTATGAAAATAATCTGCCAGACCAAACCACCGTGGCTGTAGGACTCAGCTGTGAGTCTTACCGAGGCACAGTGGGCCTTTTTTTAATGAGCACAACATTTGTCTGACTGCAAATGGCCGAGTTTAAAGCCACATTAGTACCATACTCGAGCATAGATGATCACTATAAATGGACTTTTACCAGAGTGAGTGTTTTCTTATATTAAATCACACAGCCCAGATCTTTTCCAGGGGACACAATGTTAATGTATATCCTCTTAAACATCTTTAAAAGGTCCTTTAGAGTCCTCGCATCGTCCTCAGCAAACAAACAGCACCATCATAAAAAGAGGAAGTACCACACTTCCTCTTTACAACAGGCAAAGTTGAACGGCAACGTCTAAAACAATAGCAGGTCGAGGTGCGCAGCGTTATCTGACACCGTGCCATTATCCGTGTTGTTGTCATCAGATATCTAAAGGCAGAGCCCGGTGTCACCTCCTCGTGTGAAGTCGGATCGCACCATATTTAGGATATTGGGCCAACTGTTGTAACGCGCTCCAGCTGTGTTTCCCCTCTCACTCGGTTCTGACTGACGCCCAACAACAACAACGTGCCATCCCCTGCTTTTAAATGTGGAGGAAAGAAATGACAGGCGGACGGAATGAGAGCTGGGTGTTTTTTTCAAGAGAGAGACAAGTTGAGGATGAAGATGGATTCCGCCGTTTGTCCCCGGCGTGTGGACAAATAGAAAGAGAGAAAGATGAGAGGAATATCATCTGGAAAACGTTTTGTCCCTGCTCGACAGATGTGGTGTCTGGTTTTGCGAAGAGGAGAGGAGGAGATAGAAAGGACAGGATACGGGAAGAAGAGAGATGAGATCAAAATAATAAAAAAAAGAGGAGAGAACAGGCAGCTATCAAATATCACTATATATCTGCACATATTATCCTCGCTGGATGAGAATGAAAAGCATTCCTGTGACCACCCTGGCCTCCTAAGTGAGAGTAGCTTTGGTGGCGTTGCAAAGCAGAGACCCCCAGCTAATCCCTCGTTTATTGACAGCAGGTGCCGTGGAGGGGAGAGGCTTTTTAAATCCTGTTTTGTATAATGAACTCTTTGCACACTTACACAGGACATGATATATACTTGGAATATGACCGCATTCATTTCTGTTTCCCGACACCAGAAGAGCTGATCGTTTCAAAGATATTCCCTTGCAAGGTTGGCCCCTGACCTTGAGGAGTTAATTCAGTGGAGAAAGTTCAGTGGCCATAAGTGACAACGACAGATACAGTCTGAAAGGAATAGTTGAGAGACATGAAAACAATATATAACATATATTCAAGGCTCCTTAGAGGTGGTAGGGTGTTGGTTCTTTTATCTTCTTTTGACAGGGCCAGGCTGTTTCCAGCCTTCATGCTCAGCTGCTGACTGATCTCATCGAACTATTCCTTTAAGGGAATTAAATGGGGGTTTTCTTCATCATTAAAACTGCCGCAAATCATTTTCGTGACATTATCCAGCTAGTTATTCTTTCCCCTGATACTCGGTAACCAGTGCAATGTGTTCGCACCGCATCTGCCATACCATCTTACATCTCTACGCCGATGACCAAACTCCGTGACCAATCAGCGGCCATGACACAGTAACCATGAGGGACATCTCCATCGCCATCACTGGCATCTATCTGGAGGCAGGGAAAGCATTATTTTAGCACAGCATGCACGGCATATTTTTTCAGCGACTTTCCAGAAGACAAAATCAAAACCACATGGCGGGATTTTTCTTAGAAAATACCCTTTGGAAGGTTTGGCATGATATTTCCAACAAAAAGCACGGCCATTTTGCGCTGTCATCTGCGCTGTGAGTCGAGCTCAAACGCGGTGCGGCCGTAATGTAGCATTTATTGGTGTAGCATGTAGTCAGGTGAAAAAAGGCCAGCTTGAGAGTGATTCTTGGTCACCTTAAATGCTGCAACATCCTCACGTCTCATGCATGAGTGCTGCTAATTCACTCAGAAATACTAATGTTGGGTGGCAGGCGAATGCCGTGACTAAAAGGTCCACTTCCCCCAAGTGTTCCTGATTGACCAGACAGATTCAATGATAAGTGTTTCTTTCAATTTAAAAGTGAAACAGAAGAAATTAGCCTGGTGATTTTTCTGGCGCGCTGCAGCTTAGAGAGTTATTATTCCTGAGGCTTAGACATCCGGTAGTGTTTCTGCAAACAAATTAAAAAATGGAGGATTCCAAGCTTCAGATCAAACACAATGTGGGCCTATTGACATTGGCCCGGTGTGTAAAGAGGAAGCCGCTCCTGTCGCCGAGTAGAGGAGCAACGTGCAACAGTGTGTTTCCATGTGTGTGTGTGTGTGTGTGTGTGTGTGTGTGTGTGTGTGCGGGGCCCGCTTTCCGCTTCCTTGCCCGCCAAGCCTCAGCCCAGCCCCCACTGGTCCGTCTGCCCAGGGATGGGCAGCTGTTCCACAGCAGAGCTCTGCTGATTGTTCCCCTGTGTTATTCCATCAAGGTTCTTCCTCCGGCAGGGGCCTGGCCAAAGAGAGCACTGCATTGGATGTATCGATGACGCTTGTGCGTGTGTGTGTGTGTGTGGGTGTGTGTGTGTGTGTGTGTTAACGCCCACTGATAAGTGTGTGTGCACATTCATTCGCCCTTGGCCCTTCCTTTTGTTCACATGGATCAACAGAGATGTGTTCTCTTGACAGAAATCAAATGTGGGTATGACTCTGCAACGACATGATTTGACTTTTTTTTTTTTAAACAAAAAATATAAGTTAGCAGCATGCGTGTCTCTTTGCTTCCCCATTGACTGTGCTGCTCGCCTTGAAGCGGCGACGTAGGTGGCTGCGTAGATTTTTACTGTGTTTATTTCCCCCCAAAAGGATAAAAGAGTCGGATGTTACCTCTGCTCCCTCACACCACACGTGCCACCTTTATGGGAGTGTGTGTGTGTGTGTGTGTTCGCGTGCCTATGTGTTCCGGGCTGTGGGAAAAGCAGCCGTTTAACATTCCACCTCTCACGCCCATGGAAACCAAGGACAAACTGTATTTTCCCTCTGCTCTACGTGCACCACACACATTGGACACTTGTGTAAAAGTCATGTGAATTCAAAATTTTTAATTTAAAAAGCTTGTAAAATGTAATAATTACTATACGTTTTTGTTCAACTATGCAATTACAGGAAAGAGTCCGGGGGAAAAAAGTGATTCAATGTCATATTCAGAGGCTTTTTTCCCCATTCTTTAACTAGGAACAGTATATTTGATCAATTATTTTTAATGTGTAAGAGCATCTGTGCTTCATTAAACTAGCAAAACAGGAAAACAGCCTCCCTCCCTCCCTCTATCCATCTTTAATTTAGCCCTCCAGCACAACAGTCTGCTGAGTTCTATCCACAAAGACAGACAGGGGTCAAAAGTCAAGCGCACACACATCATCACACACATGCACTCTTCATCCATAATCTCATCGGGCAGAAAAACAGACTTAAAAGAAACTTCCCAGTCCATCTTGTTTTTGATAAGCGGACTGATGAGTGATCTGTGTGTGTGTGTGTCTGTGTGTGTGTGTGTGTGTGTCCACAGTGTTTACCAAGGGGCCTGACTGGTCACATGGCTCGTCAGGTGATGTATGTTGCCGGCTACCTGCGGTGCAGCTACAGAGGTCTGGCCTCAGGATTCGAGGTAAAATAATGCTCATCTTGGCGATAATAAACCCAGACACCTCTCAAAAAACTAAAATACACACACACACACATTTGAATCATTTTCCAGACATATTCCCAACTTCTGTCACTTTGGCTTTTTATTTTATGCCAGTCTTTTTGAGGATAAACAGAACCATTTTGGAGTTCCTGCTTCTGTGCAAGTGATGAAAGACATGTCGTGGTTTTGTAGTTTCCACTTCACCGTCGATACACCAAGATATGCATCATAGCTAGCGGCTAAAGGGTGTGGAAAGAGATCTTTGTGAGTGTGTATGAGCATCAAAAAGGGGTATTTCTGAGTGACAGAAGGGCTGCTTTGACCCCCACCGCTGATGAAATGGGAAAAGTTGGTTGCTTCTCTCATGAATATAACAAAGCAATAGCAACAGGTGTCCCCGTGCAGCATGGTGCTAAACATAAGGTGGGACTAGCGCTCCTGCAGGGTTAATATACCGCACACGCCTCCGCACACATGCAAGAATTTGCCGGTGCGGGTTCGGTTCAAGCCGAGCCAACAGCCAAAGAACATACGCCGTGTGGGGAGAGTGTGCGATGGCGTCGGTGTGTATCCCTGATTGCATGAGCATGAATAAGCAGCTAGCGCCGCAGTGCAGCGGGTCAGGAGTGTGTGTGTGGGCCCCGGGCGGCGGAATAATAATGTCAACGGGTTGATGTGGTGAGGCCTGTCATGAGAGCGCTGTAGGTTTGCACCGTCAGCTGTGCTTCATCAGGGAAACCCTCACCGCCAAACCTCCCTTCTTCCTCCTGCTCTCCACCTCTCTGTTTTCCAACGGGCTCTTTTCCCCCGTGATCCTCCATCTGGTTCTCCGCCTCGCCTCCTCTTCCCACTTCTCTATCCTACTTCTTTCTCCAACTTTCTGCACCTTCTCACATCGATTCGTTCTTGGTATCTCTCTCAACTTTTGCCAGACACTCTGTTGTTTGATGCATCCACCCTGCAACGCTGGGATCTGGGCGGTGTAGTGGTGGTCTGAGACCACAGCAAGGGAAGGGCAGGCCCAGTCCCCATTTCCCAGAGGATGTTGAAGACTGTTTTTTCTCACGGTGGTCTGGGCCGAGCCGTATGCTGGCACGCCTCGGTATATAGGTTGGCGCAGGAAACGGCCGCCTGGACCCCGCGGAGGGATGCCCAGCCAGTTCCATTTCCTGTCAAACATCCTCCCAGAGGACGCTCCGAGACAAAACCGGCACTGGGGGAAACAGAAAGCACAAATGGACTCATTAAACATTTAATTTCATGTAACACCCAACACATCTGACGTTTGACATGCAAATACAACGTATATGTAATAAAAAATTGGATGTACTTCATACGCGGATGTTTGAAGTACATAAAACCCAAATGATATTCATGACTAGAGGGGATTTGGGGTAAAATGTCCCTTGAGTTCAGATATTGTTTTTACGTTCTGCCCTCAGGTATACCGTGTTTTTCAAGGGCTCATATTCCACTGGGCTAAATTCTTCTCTATCAGATAACATTGCACCACAAATTCCCATTCCTGATAACTCGAGGCGTCTGTGGGTTTTTTCTTGGTGGGGGTCTGCCTTTCTTTCTGCCAGGGTTAAGCAGCATTTCTGCGGGGCACGCTCCGCTATCTCCCTGTCTGGGTGTCTGTCTCCTGAGCTCCTGACGAGACGCCGGGCAGAGTTTGCCTCCGTGGTTCTTCGTCATGCATTTCTCTCACACGGCATTCCAGACAGATCTCCTTACATCTCCGCATTTTGATGTTGTTTTTTTCCAAAGTTTCTCTCTCTCTCTTTATCCTTCTTTGTTCCCAGGGTAGCATTCCACAAAATCACTGGTTGCCACAAATAGATCAGGTAACTTGTTTGAGTTGCGACATGTTTAAACTGAGCATGTTCAAAATTGCTGTCTACACTGAAAAAAGAGTGCCATTTACTTAAAAAAAAAGCTCGGTAACAATTTCCATACAGAAATGTAAGTAGAATCCAGGATCGGCCTCATTTTCCCTTCTTTGTCCAAAATATCATCAAGAGTTTGGTAGTGCTTCGCTCCAGATGAACTGTCCTTATCCTTCTGAACTTCTGAAAAAAACAACATGATCAAGATGATCCACCTCGCTGAAACCATTAATACAGTAGTCCTCTCAGTAAAATGTACTATGAGCAATAACACAAACTAAAGCCTCAAAAATGACAATATATTTAAACCAAAACCTCTGTGTAACAGCTTAGAAAAGATATAACGTTAAGACACACCGATGAAGATGTTAGCGTTACAGCTAACGTTGCATTCTCTGTTTGTACCTGTGTGTGTGTTGGGCATACACATGAGAGCGTCAGCACAGAGCTCACTGCGCTAAAGTGGACCAAAAACGTTGCCACAAAACGTAGCGGTTCTTCCACGTCTGTAAAGAAAGTTAACTAGCACATAGCCTCACTAGCTAACCTAAACTGACCCGGCCACATTCCTGTTAGCGTTAAGTAATGACATGGCCAAAAAGTAATCTTTTTTCAGTGTACTTTACTATTCATGCGTATGGGATGTGTGAAAGAAGAGGAATACATCCACCATTTAAAATCTCCAATCGGAGCATTATGGCTTCATTTGGAGTGCAACTTGTTATTTAGGCTGTGGCGCTAACGCCACCGAGCACAAGAGAGCTTCAGATTCACAAGGAAAGACGTTTTGGGGGTTTTATGACGTGCTAATGTCGAGGAATGCTATTCGGCGAGCTATTAAGAGCTTAGATGGGAAAGAGGCCCTTAAGTTCAGGAAAAGAACAAATTATTTCAGGGAAAACACAAGCAGTGGGATGTCGTGCGAGGTCAAGTTCAAACTACAGGATAGAATATCGGCAGATTACAAAATGAAGGGTTTAAAGCAGAATTCTCAAGTTCAGAATTCTCAAGTTCATTCTCCTGATGTATTGCTTTATTTCGAGGGCATTCCTTTTGGCAAAGGCAACCAGCACTGGTTTTTATCAAGGAAAATGAGACAAAGCAACCGTACAGACACTTTTTGATAGATTCACGGTCACAGCATCACAGGGAATCAAACAGAAGAATCAGTGCACATGTCTTCGGTCAAGAGTCTGCCAAATATAGATTTGAACTTCCCAAAAATCAGGTTTTCTGGCTTTGAAGAGTGCCATCACTTTGGCGAGAGAAATGCGTCTGAGGATAGTGGGTTCCTATTGTGTCTGGAGGCAATTCATCACAAGGGGAAGGGGAATGAAAAGCCTGGAGCTGGACGTGAGGGAGGCTGTAAATCTAGCCAAACCACAACGAGCTGCAGTCCTCACTGCTATAGAAAATATTCAAATCAATGTCAAAATAGTGACATACCAAACAAGCAGGTTTTTCTTTTTCACCAACGACTTGAGAGTTTTATTACCTAGCTCCTTTCAAAATGAAACACTCATCTCAATACTGTGACTTGGATTAGAGCAGGACAGAAAACCACACAACCTAGATTTGGACCAGAGAAGTGGACCCTCCCTCCAGTCTTAAGAAATGTTTCCTCTGACTGTTCTGCTGCTCTCACATATGAACACATTGCAGGTCACAAATCCCATTTTTCTTCTTCTGTTCAGCTCCGTCTTGACAGGACTTTTGCGCTACGGAGTCCATAAAATATGCACAGGATTAAAAAAGTCCAACATACAGTGTAAAGAGCCAGATTTGCCCTTGCCAAAGAAACATAAACACATGCCTCATTCCATTACACCACTACCCGCCCGTCTCCTCAGCTCTCCTTAAAATCCGCAGTTGTGAACAGAATGTTCACAACTTGTGTTTGCCGCTCAGGAATCTAAATGTGTCCATAGGAGACAGGAATCCCGTCAGACTCCTCTGTCGCACCACTTACTGCAATACACAAGTGGTTGTTGAACGGTGACTGTTGTAACGGAGGAATCTCAGCTCTAGGGCCCTCGGCTGAGCGCTTGTAAATATGAACAAAAAGCTTCCGGGCCGGATTACAGGTTATATATGCTCTTCTTATTATCATGATAACTGTCATAAGTAATCAGAAGTCAGTGGAAGTCAGATAATGGACTGCTGTCGGTAGACTGTGCATTCTGTCATTACGCTTGTATGTATGCCGTTTGTGTGCTGAACGTCGTCTGTGTGTGTGTTGGACTCATTTCAAAAAAGCACCTTGTAAATGAAAGGTAAATGCATTTCCACGTGTTGGGAAAGGGTGTGACTTTGAATTAATACATACTTCATTAATCCCCAAGGGCAAATTTGGTGTTGACGTAGCAGCAATTTACAGACAAAGAATAAGATATAAAAACAACAGGGATGAGAGATATATACAATAATAATAATAATGCTCGCGTTGTCCTCTTCCGTCTTTTTTTTATCCATCTTTCTCTTTTTGGTGGGAAAGTCTCAATTTGACCCACTAGCAATAAAACTGCAGGATCAGCGCTGTGTTCATTCTGTCCATCAGGCATGACTTCATCGACACAGTGATGCGTCTCATCCCCGATCATGCTTTCAAAATCAGAACACTGGCTGATAAGTTGTGTCAAAGTAATTAATTTATTATTACCTAAGTAGGTAAGTGGGCCCAAGTAATGATTATTAATTATCTGCCCATGTCGACTTCATCTCTTCCATCTCCATTCCTCCCTCCGAGAACCAGTGATTCCTGTTCTCCATCATCATTGCATATCCTCGTCCTCTGTGGCAATAAAAGACGTTCTCACGCTACCCTTCAGTCGGTGCCCTGCGCTTGGGTTCAACTCGTTTCTTATTACAGTTTCCTCTGCATATTTTCCCTTCCCTCTGCCTCGGTCACCACAGCGCCATGCCAAATAGGTTTCTACATCACTGTCTGTCCATCCTCATTCCAAAGACCAGACCGAATGGAACAGGAGGCGGATGCATGTTTTTATTATAAGAGCCTTGCAAAAATTAGTTCATATAATTTGGTTTCAGGCACCTTAGAATACATGTTAATGTGCGACACTCAAATACGCATCACCCTTGGTAAATAACTGAAAAATCCACGGTGCTCCGAGCAACACACAATGGGTGTGTAAAATAACCTCATACATATCATAGTTTAGGCAGAGTCTGTTGCATCATTTCACAAGTTATTCCAGATGAAGCTATTTTGTCGATTTGAGCAATTATGGGCATGTGTTTGCGGAAAATCCTAAATAGTTTAATGTTGAGACAACATAGCCAGACAACGCAAGACACCAAGTCTGAGCAGAGGGGACATGATGGAGACAGAAAATGTGACCTCGGAAAATCTCCAGGAAATACTCTTGTCGTGCAGAAATGAAGAAAAATGTGTAGAGGCTTGGCGTGGGGGTCAGGTTTTAGACTTCACCAGCACCTGTGGAAGAAGTCTTCAAAATAGAATTCAAAACAGAGCTCCAGAAGAATTACGACAGTGGAGCATTAGCTCCAAAACCAGAGGGAGATACAGGGAGCGGAGTGGAAAGCTGGTTATTAGAGCATGTTGGTCTTGTTTTGATGGGGCCCTGCACTCCTAATGACAGACCGCTTCGGCTTCTATCAGCCGGCATCTCCTCCGAGAAAAAAACCACTGAGGTGAAACAAATAAAGGCGTAATTGGGGTTTTACAATCAAGTACACAGTGTGCAGTATTGCATGCACGCACACGCGGAGCTCCGGCTCCAGAAGCCAAAAAGGTTTCAGGCAGAATTGGACGGGTCGATCCCCGGCACTCGATTCGTCACTCATGCGGATATGCATGTTTGATAACTACCCATTACCTCAGATAAAGGATCAGGAGACTCCTTCCCCACACTTGAGTGGGAGGCTACATCACAGGAAACACTCAAAAGACACCGTGCGCCTTCAGTTGTTTCATTGTGAGCTTCTCGCCACACGGAGAATGTCGCAAACCCGAGTTTACATGCGCACCGGCGTATGGAAATTATAAAGGCCAAGGTCATCAACATGCCACAATAGTCTGGGACGACAGGACAATAGATGACAGAGGACCAACTCACACAAGATAATGTGGATGTCTTAATAAAGAGAGACGACGGAATGTTTTGCATATTTTCATTTTTTTTTTCTCACAACCACATTATGAACCGTTAAAGGTGAAAAGGTGCCGCCTTAGTGTGGATGTCAGATCAGCGTTGATCATAAAGGAAGTCAACCACCATGAAGCTATACATTGAGCACCACACTCCAGTACACAGCAAAAAGTAACGCAATTTTGAGTTGAATACTGTAGAGAGTCCTCACTGTTGCTCAAACAGCTCCTCCTTCAAACACACCTTTGGTTTCCTCCTATATTCTCAGTTTACCTGCTCCTCCAACCTGGCTTTGGTTTTGTTTTTTTTTAATTTTCCTGCACCGATAAAGATCCAACAACTTGAGAAGAATACAGAGAGAGCAGTGTCACGTTTCTACTGATATAGGTGATATACATTTATATTTGTGTGTGTGTGTGTGTGTGTGTGTGTGAGAGAGAGAGAGACAGCACTAAACAACTTTGTAAACAAAGTCAACTTGTTTGTCATGTAAAATTGAATTATGTGAGCTAATTTCACAATATAATATGCAATATGCTCAATTTGTAAGCTTGAAATGTATGTTGTAGTCGGTGGCAGAGCTCATTTCAACTTAATTTACTTTGACATTGGACCATATTGTACGAACTGTGTTTTGCATTTAAAATCTACATTTGAAAAGAAACTAGGAACTAAAGCTCTGAAATAAATGTCACCCTGAAATGTGGTGGAGTAGAAATATAAAGTAGCATAAAAGAGAAATACTCACTTATGTAATCTCCACCACTGTAAAGGCAGGGATTCCTCACGCTCCGCTGCAATAAGGACGGTTACAGGAGAATGTTCCTGCCGACAGCTATATGGTTTCATAACAAGTCACCGCTTGTTAGTTCCTCCGTAGATTAGTTCATCACTGTACCATACTTACTTTGCATTTTGCACTTTGCACTATCTGTTTCATCTAATTTACTTATTTACTTAATTAATGAATACACTCTTCAGCTGTAAATATAAATATATTTCATTCCAGTCAGTTGGTATTCTATTCTATTTTAAACATATAATTAAATATATACAGATATATATATATATATATATATATATATATATATATATATATATATATATATATATATATATATATATATATATACATTACTTTATTTTCATTTGTATATATCTCTCATCCCTGTTGCTTCTTTATGTATTTTATCTTTTATCTTGTGTGTTTGTATTTCAAGTGGTAAGGCGCTACTGATGACGACAAAAAAATTTCCCCTTGGGGATTAATCATTAATCATTCATTCAACCACTGATATTCTTGTATCTTAAGATGTTTGCCTTGAGAATTAGATTGTTATCTCATTGCTCTCTACTATTGAGGCTCATTTAGATTTTAATGAATGGCCAACACCTGTGAGTTACAAGGACTGCTCATAAACAGGTATTTCCTCTCTTGACTGCTGTCTGCTTTTGTTGAGGCTGCATGACTTGCTTATGCATGACTTAAAACCCACATCAGCATGACACGGCAAAATGTTCACTATGAGTCAGATCATCAACAACAGTTTCCTGATACAGGTATACAGTACATATACAAAATAAAATAATGGCTATTGGGGTAGGTTATCGTTTGGATTTTAACAATTCTGATTATTTCTGATTAATTCTGATTTAATTTGTTGTTAACCAGTCAGCAAATCAGACGCTACGAGACATTGTTGTTGTGGTTTTGGTTTCGGTTACACTTATGTATTCCTTGAAAGACTTCCTTGTGCAACTACAAGGTGAGGTCATCTCTGTTGCAACACGTGTGCTTCATTCTGTTTAGCGGCTTGCGCTTTGTATGTCTTGCACCGCAGATGTTTCCAACCCTTTCCCTGTGATCCGAGCACAGTGCTGAGGCAGCCATATACTCGGATTTGGCAAATGCAATTTTCTGGCATCACCGTGTGGTGGGATTTTTTTGCCGGCGTTGAGTAATCTGCCCCTTTGATGGGCTGCCCAAGATCTGCGTGGTTCCAAGGCGCTTCCACGCCAGGGTGTTTATGAACCATAGTTGTGTGCAAATTGGCAAACAGCTGCAGGAGGCTGTTGAGTTGTGTATCCGTGTCATCCTCTCATTATGGAAATAGTGTGTGGTCACATCATTCAAAACGTGTGTCAAAGATGCTCACTACTGTCGGTTTGATCATTGTGTTTGAGATTCAGTATCCTGCGCTCATTCATAGCACAAATCAAATTTATCTACCAAGCACAAGTTTGTTTGATTTTTTTGTATTTCTAACACCAAAAGTGTTAAAACAACAAAATACCAATACCAATAAAACCCTTACTGGTTCCTACTGGTGTTTAGATTGTAGATACAGTGGAGGAAAACTATAAGTAAAACAATTATTAAAACAGTATGCCCAACAGTTACTCCCTAGTTCTACATTGAAGTACCAGTAGGAACTGGTAAGTGTTTTATTGGTTCCGGATTCGTGCAGAAAAATTACTTCACAAAGTGCAACCTAGTGTTCTTTTCCCACATTTTCTGTATTAATTTAACTGTTTAATTATATATTTCTGCAGATTTGTGTGTAACTGTAGAATGTGACCTCCTCGGGTCGTTAAAACCCCCACATACAGTACAGAGGGCGTGACCTTGCCGATTATTATCACCCCTCCCTTCACTTGTTGCTTACTTTCTCTCATCAGAATAGTTTTATCACACCAGTACAACATGGTTTAAATGTTCCACGTCAAGGGGCCCCTGCACAAATCCCCAGTGGAGCGGTGTGGCCCTCAGAGCCCCTTGACCGAGGTGCTTAACCTCAATTAAGTCTCCAGGCATCCAAGCGTATGAAACGGCTGGCTGTGGAATGCAAAACCTCGCCAGGTGAGAGCTGTCAAGTCAGCAAAGAACACGGTAATGAAATTATAAACCCAGGTTCTAATGGATGCAATGGCCTGTGATGATATAATTACATTGCGGGTACCCCACAACGTTGCCGTGTGCGTGCCGATGGAGATACGTGGGGCTCTGGTCAGTGAAGATTAATCAAATTATTATTTTCCTGGGTTTAATATTGCAGCTTCCATCTAGTTAATTCATCAACTTGCCCTCAAAATTAGATTCCTGCAGAGCTTTGTTTGGGTCTTTTATTCTCCAGTGGGATGAAAAACAGGAGTCTTTGTGTTTGCTGTCAGTGGAGGCAGACGGGGGGCTTATTATTTGATGTTTTGAGATAATCCAGCGCTGCATTCCTCCCTGGGGCAACCTCAGTCCAGAGTGTGGAGGTCTGGGAGCCTCGACCACATTAGAGGGTGTTAGTAACTGTACAGCTGACTTGCTGGCTGGAGGCTTGACTTCCACACTCCATTTTTGCAAAGTCATTCTTGCACCGCTTGGAACAAGTTGTATCCAATATTATACTGGAATCATGTACAACATGTTCTAAAGTCAAATGTATCGTTGTCACGGCAGTGTTGAATTCAACTGTAGCACTGACAAACCGAGATGTAAAACGTTGTTAACATTGTCGGGTCGACACAAAGTGGCCAGTGTTCATGTCACTGAAGGGTTTGACGTTACATGTAAAGTGAAATAAGACTGTAAGACTCCCATGATCCTTTATCCCCGCGCTTCAGGCTCAGTGAGCAGCGGGAATTCAGGTTTGTTTAGCTCGCCTAGAATTCCCCGAGAGCCTGTTTCATCACAGGCGAAGGCTGGACGGGCGAGGGAGAGACGGGGCGGACTCACTTTTCTGTAAAAAGATCCGGACAAACAGGGTCCTAATTAATCCATCTCATTAAGGCGCTCCGTTGACGGTTGATTGAGAATCCACGTGAACAGAGGTAAGTTCAACATAAGGACAGTCCGAGTAGTGAGAAAAAATATTGTGTGTATCATTCTCTTATCTTTGCATGATTTCTCCTCATACTTAACTAAGTCATGTGTGGTACTATGAGTGATTATCACGACTTTGTGCATTATTGCCCAGAAACGAGTATAGGGGGCTATAAACTCCATGTACTGTGCTAACAGGCAGTCGGGTTCTTGACTTCGATATCAATAAAACCACCAAAATCTAGATCCATGAGGGGAAATTTTAAAGTGCAGACCGGAGCCGGATTGTCAGACAGTTTTTCTAAATCACCTTTTCGGTTGTATTTAGCTTGTTTTCGTTTCGGGAGTTGTTTCAAGCATGATGACCTAGCTTTTGCCCTCCTTCGCATGAATGATTGTTTGGAGAATGTTATAGGTAAAATATTATAGGGATAGCTGGGCATATCGGAAAAATGCTTATTCACCTTCTTGCATAAGATGAAACCACTCCTGTGTCACTAACTATGCAGCTTGATCCCGTTAGCTTAGTAGAGAGACTGGACCTGCTTGCCTGGCTCAGTTCGAAGAGGGGAAACACTTTTTGCCCACAGAATAATACTCACATGTTAGCTGTTTGATAATGGGATAGTAAGGATTTTTGGGGGGCTGGGAGGGATACTGAGATTTGGATAAATCGCCTTAAATGTCCAGTGAAGCCCTACAAATCTCTGCAAGCAGCACTAACACTTCACGTGACTGCCCACTGTGGTTAAAAGACTCATGTAGGGAATTGCCCCTCAAAACATTCCCATAAAGTCTCCAGGAAAGATTATCAGCACTGAATATCTGGCCTACCACAAGCCTCAGGGGAGTCCTGTACAGTGTGGACTTAAGGCCAGAGGTTACATTTAAGAGACTCCTCTTTTACAAGGTATGTTTTTCACATAGATTGAGGAGGAAGGGGGTAAAGCCACAGGAATGTTTACCTATTTAGGACATGGGAACTAGAGTATGGGAAGGAGGGAAGTGTCTCGAGGTCTGATGTTGACCACATCAGGAACGCCTCTTTCAAAAGGTTCAAACAAGGCAAGAAGACCACATAAATATCTTACAGTGTGTTTGACCTTTGGGTGAGGCAGCAGATTAAAGTGTCTGGTCTGAGTGCATAGACAACGTTTTAATTATCCTCCAAATATTGAATTACGCTGACTTTTCTGGTCTGATAGCTGGCAGACGGTAATCAAATAGATGGGCTTGTGTTGCCAAACATTCGCGGTGTTGAGGTGCTTTTGAGCAAGTCCGCTGCAGGGTAGCTGCAAACACTTTGAAAACCAACCGATTTTTAGGCCTCTGCTCAAAAATGTCATACCCAAACTAAAAAGAGTGTATCTCTGCAAACATAGGGCTATTTGAATACTTTTGGTGTTATAATAAAAGGCTACACATGTGAGATTTTATTCAGATGTGTAAATATCAGTCTATATGTTAATGGTTAAGAGTAAATGAAGATGACACATAGCAAAGATAAAAAGGTTTCAGGTCCGCCTAGAAAAAAATCACTTTCAGGATGATTATTTATTTAAAGTGATGCAGCTGTAAGGTCCAACTTTAACCCAAATCATAGCTCAATATGTGAACATTCTCTCTGCAAAGGTTGACTTTGATAAAGTGAAGCAGAACAAAGTTAGAGAGTGGAGAGAAAATGTAGGCGAGGTCTCCAAAATTTGCGTTGGGGCACATCTTTGACATTTAAATTTTTTCATGTACAAAACCATATATTTCACTTCTATATTACTTATGGTGTTCAATACATCCAAATACAGCAGTTGTGGGCTTTTTTTCTTCATAAAACAAGCTATGATTTACCATTTTATAAAATAATCACTAAGTCTGCCCCCCCTATGGGGGATTGGTTTTGAATTGGTTAACTTGACCTCTGACCTCCCTTAAGGACAAGAAAAATAAACTTTTTGACAATTATTTCACGCAGTTCAATATTTATTTTGGTAGTGAAACCAAGACCTTCCACTGCACAACATGCACACATTGGGCAGAAGGCAGTCACTGTAATTTAAGGACTTCAATACCCACAATTCCCTCAACATGCTTGCATACCAGCTCACAGCATTCTGCCCACTAAACTGGGTTCAATACAGTGTTCACAGGAAGAAGCAAAATGATAATCATCTCAATGATCATAATCAAAGATGAATATTTGCGACATTCTGTACACTGCAATGTTGCTTCCTATGGAAGTTGTGAAAGCCTTTCCGTTATAAAACAGGATAGACTTGAAGAGTTTCACAATGCTCACCACTGTATATCAGCAACCCACTGCCCTTGCCCTGGATGCCAGACTCCAATAAAAGCAGCCATAAAGCACGCAGTAATTGTGTATGGCTATGGCTGGTCTGAGTTACACGCCGTGGCACCACATTTACAGGGGCTACAGGTTTGTCAGGACGGAACAATGGCGACTGTATTGAAGGGCCCTTAACGCTGGTATTTTATTTGGCCCCTGGGAGGCAAAGAGTCTGCATTTTGGGAGATGACATGCAAGCTGTGTGAGTATGTGAATGGAGTTCACATGTGTAGTTGAGGAACTGGCACATTGTATATGATTGCATGACTTTTTACCACTTCCTGACTCTTGACCCTCTTTTTTTGGGGGGGGGGGGGGGATTTTCTCTTCTAATGAGGGATAAAAAAAACAAACGGTGACATGAATTCATAAAATTGGTTAATTGCAGACTTAAGCTGCGTAGAAATAGTGTAATTTTACCAACTCGGTAAATCTTTTCTCCAGCTTTGTGCAACCAGCTTGTCCTTGGAGCAGAAGGCAGTCGTAGGTAAAGTAATATGTCGTCTACATAAAGGCTGAGCTTGAATTGCAGTTCCAATGGTTGCGTTTTTATTTCGGATCAACTTGTTAATGCGTGCTAATTATTGGATGCCTGGTGTAGCCTCCAGAAGAACTCAGTTCAACAACTTCTCTCGTTCTCTATATTTATTTACTAAATGATCACAAGCAAAGTAGTCAGCACTGCAATTGCAAAAGCAGTGAGTGGTCCAGCAACACGCAGGTTGGGTCCAGAACCACTGCCCCCCAAACGGAAGTGGGGCCTTTCATACACAGGTTATCGTCACAGGTTGGTCTCGCCTCGTCCTAACATCTGATTGGCTCTATCCTGTCAAGAGGAGGAGAATCCCGTGTTCTCATCTTTTCTCACAAGACTGGACCACAACGACCCGTCTGCTTCACTAATGTCAACATACTGATAAACAGTTGTGAGGGTTGAAGTGCGCAGGCGTGTGACTGACTTCCCTTGAGAACTGGACCTTTCATAGACACAACCAACTCCAGCTGATAGCTGTGTTATACTGACCTCGCTGACCTGAACTTTAATAGGCATGAAGAGTAATGGAAATATCTGCAGAATATAAGGATTTATATTATCAATCCCCCTTTTTACATAATTTATTATGTAAACTAAACAATAATTTAAAGCTCCAACCATGGACTATATCAGTTCATAACTATGTGTGTTAATTATTTAACAGACTGGAAATCTCTAACAGACATGGGCTACATCAGTTCATTACTCTATGTGTGTGTCACTTAAAAAACTGATGCAGCAAATGCAGATGGTAATGGTGCACATGTGTTGAGTCCTCCTGCTGTAATGCGAAGCATTACAATGTAGAGGCGGAAGGCACACATGGCAGAATACAATGAATAATTAAGTCTCTGAAATCCGAGTAATCAGCTTTAGACTATTTTGACTTTGAAAAAGAAGAAGTATAAAACAACTTGTGTTCCTCCTCGCTGAAACAGAAGCATGCATGCATTTATACACCCGCTAATATAACTTAATATGCCTATGCAGTGGAATGTACATTTCTGAATGAAGTCCTTGGAGCAGAGTGCTAGATGGAGCCTGGACTTTCGTTTTTACTATGGCTGTAAATGCTCAGCAGAATGAGCACAGGCAATGACAAAGCCCAATAAAGGTGAGAGCTGAAGAGGTGGCCTAAATGGTTAGGTCACCTGACATTTTACAGGACAGAGTCCACAACAAGGAGCCGCCGGCTGTGGTTTTTCTCAAGTTAAAATATTTATAAAAATGCAAAAGAAGCGTGCAACTTTTTCTAGGAGGTTACTACGTCTGGTTAATGTCTGCTAATGTTGACTTGGAAGTGATGTAACTGATGGATTATTTTTATGAATTGCAATTTCAAATTAGTCCAGGCCGTACATGTGTCTTTAATATTTCATTCTAATTGATCTGCTCATATTTAGCAGCAGGATCCATCTTCTACTCATTTACTGTACATTTCATTATATGTCATCTTTCCATCTTCAGTAACCATGCAAACGTCAAAACATCATAATGGAGGATATCTCATGTATACTATTGTAAGATATTATATAGAGATACTTTAGCAGCTCAAGCAGTGTTCCAGTGTATATCTGGGGCTTTTATTGTATAGGATAACACGGAAATAGTAAGAGAGGAGAAATGTACTAAGGGTCTTTGTGCAGACTACGGAGCCCCGTGTTATTATTGTATTCATACTATAAAGTATAGGCACCATAACCCTTTGCGAAACTATCTAGCGTGTCTATCTCTGATATATTCAGTACATATCGGAACTGATATAAAAATAAATAATTTCGTAACCTATCATTCAGTAACTAACACCGGTCAACATCCACGCGCCCGGTTGCATCCAATCCTGGTCCCGCTATAAATTTGGATTGTGGCCCAGCAGCCTCTCACAGAGCGTCCTCGGTCGGACCAAACCATTGTACCACCCGCACGCGGGGGTGGTCGTGTGTCTGAGAACTACGGGAAACGCAGAGGTAGGTAACGTAATGTCGAATTCTCTTCAACGTATCCTTTCATGCAAACACACCTCGTGAGGGCGAATGCGCAAATTTACAGCATTTTTTATTTTTTTTTAACATAGGTATCTTATTATAGAGCATCGTTAGACTTCACCGCGCCTGTTGTTCGGGATCCGCTGGGAGAGCGTAACCGGTTCCGTGGAAGGGTTACATGTGTGTATTCTGCAACGCAGGGACAACGGAGCCGGTGAATGAGCCCATGTGTCGCTACAATGTCATAATTATGATTTTTATTCGGGTGTAAAAGTGAACGGGCGCATTGTGTGTCGTATTCGGCATTGTGTGTTCACATGGCCACACCGGGAGGCAATGTGGAGGAAAGGAGAGAGAGAGAGAGAGAGAGTGGGGTCACGAGACGCTCACAATAATAAATACATAACAATGTTACCAATAATACGAAAATTCATCAGCAACTCCTGCATTTCATATTGAAATATAATGGCATTAGTGTGAAAATATATACTATAAACTGACTAAGTTGGACTACAACAAACAAAGGTCTCTATAAAAACATAATGTTCTGAAATATTTTGACCCCCCCAAAAAAGCTTAAATTGGATATTGTTAATACATATGCATCTGATTTAAGCCAGACTATCGATGAATGCTTTCTAAAGTAAAGTCACGTAAATACAAATATGAATACATGTACATTGAACCTTTTCCTAAACATTATTAACATTGTGTCCCACAATGACCGCTGTTAACTACTATGACATGTCAACAAAAACAAAAAAGGTCCATGTGTTCTTTTCCCACCAAAAACAAGTGTCATGAGAGGAATGGCCTCCAGTCAGATGGACAAGCGGGAAATGGTCGAACTTGGTCCTTGGTTGGGTGGCCGAGTACAGATAAAGCACACACACACACACACACACACACACACACACACACACACACACACACACACACACACATGCATTTGAGAGATTAGTGAGGCAGCCAAACCAACTGTCAGAGAAGACACCCAAGCTCTTGTCGCACAGTCCCGGCCGCGACAATGTGTGGGTTAACTGTGCATTGCGGTCCCTTTTTGAAGGAGCTTTAAATCTGTCAACTTCCTCCAGGGATTGTGTTTGTTTACATTACTACATTACTCCTAAATGCTTGTGATTACCTCTCTTCAGGGGTGTGTGCGTGTCTCTGCCAGAACCGGTGATGGCCGACCAGCTGCCTCCGCAGCAAGCGGACCCGCTGCTGAATAAACCCAACCAAGGCAGCCTCCTCAACAAGAACGTAGCCACCAAGGACGACATGCATGCCAGGGGACAGTGGGCGAGCAAGGCCGAGTTCCTCCTGGCCGTGGCGGGGCAGATCATCGGCCTGGGCAACGTCTGGAGGTTCCCCTACCTCTGCTACAAGAACGGAGGAGGTAAAGCATGTGGGACGGGGGAGAAGAGAGGGCGTTTCTGCTTAAAACTGTGAAGAGTTGTCATTCTGTAAATTCTGTCTCTCTCTCTCTTTCCCCCGGTCCCATGGCTCTCTGTGTGTCATCTGCCCTTATCTCTCTCTCCCCTTCCCCCTCCATCTTTTTCCCATCCTCTAAAACTAGGCGATGACATTTGCAAGGTGTTTGTCAGAGAGGATACGTGTATTTTTTACACCTATGATAGGATAAAAGTTAAAAGAATCCGTCCATTACACGTGATTTGTACTATTTTTGCCAGGTCCGATTGTCGACTGGGATTATAATGTTGTCAATAAAGTTGTACAGCAGGGTTCAATTAGGGGTTATTACTTAGTTGTAGTGTTCCGATTTCATTTGGGGTCAACGTTATTTTAGGGTTAGATATTGGCTTCAATGTAATCAGTGAAGGACTTCACAAGGATAGCACCGTGTGTGTGTGTGTGTGCGTGCGTGTGTGTGTGTGTGTGTGTGTGTGTGTGTCCAGGTGTGTTCTTTATACCCTACCTGTTGTTCCTGGTGCTGTGCGGCATCCCCCTGTTCCTCATGGAGACATCGCTGGGACAGTACACCAGCCTGGGAGGAGTCAGCGCCTGGAGGACGATCTGTCCATTATTTGGCGGTAGGTTTATCAAATCAATCGTAAATTATGGGATGGCAAATACAATACCAACCGAATTGGGTAGATTTAACCTCGGCCAACATCTTTTTTTCAGATCTGGCACGCTCTGCCTGCTGCATGCGTGTGCAGCTCATATCCGGCTCGTGTATTGAAACACGTTGCCATTTAAAATTAGTAGTAAAAGTATGTATTTGTATTCAAGAAAATGTACAAAAAGTAAAAGTACTCCCTATTAAGCCAAATGGGCTCTTTAGTTAAGGTATTTTACACTGTAATATGTGGTTATTATTATTATTGATGCAGTAACGTGTGAGATGCACATCAATGTATCTAGCTGCAGTGAAGCTAATGGTAATCTCTTTTAATATAATGCTGTATCACAATGCATTGTATTTCAAATGCTCACTATGAATACATCTAATGAGGTAAAAACACTAATATTTCCCTCTGGAATGTAGTGTAGAAAGTAGCATCAAAATGCGACCAGTGGAAAGGTTACTGCTTTGTCTTTTTTTTTTTTTTTTTTTTTTTAAATGCAACTTTCAAGCACACAAACTCATCTGACAAAGTTCAGAAAACACCTCGAAGTCCATTTGGCGTGCAGGTGCGGCTGAGGCCAGCTGGACCACCTGGGAAACACATTGTAAACACAATATATATGTGTGTGTGTGTGTGTGTGTTTTTTCCCTGTTCGGTGACAAATATGTGCCGCTCTGCCCCTCGGTCCATATGGCGACGCCTGCATTTCGAGGCCTCCCAAGACCACCAGTCACTCTTAATGGAGATATGCTTTATGTGGGCCGCTAGTGGAGTGTCTGAATAAATCCCCCCCCTTCTGTCTCTGCAGGTCTCGGCTACGCCAGCCAGGTGATGATCCTGCACGGCTGCGTGTACTACATCGTCATCCTGGCCTGGGCTCTCTTCTACCTGTCCTACAGCTTCCAGGCGGTGCTGCCCTGGTCGCACTGTAACAACACGTGGAACACTGGTCAGTCAGGACGGGGTGTCGGAAGCGTCCGTCGTTGAACTTTGAATCCACCGTGTAAAACTTGAACTTTTGTGTGTGTCTGTGCGTTCTCCTGCAGAGGCGTGTGTCCTGTTCGAACACCTCAACCAGACAGCCAATGGGAGCGGCCTGCCGGAGAACGCCACCTCCCCTGTCATTGAGTTTTGGGAGTGAGTGTAGCCTCTTGGTTTCTCACTTTAAAAAAAAAAATGTTTTTATTGATTGTGTGTGTGTGTGTGTGTGTGTGTGTGTGTGTGTGTGTGTGTTAGGCGCGAGGTGCTCTGTCTCTCCAGCAGTTTAGATGAGCTGGGCCCGATCAGCTGGAAGTTGGCTCTGTGCCTCGCTGTCGTCTGGTTCATCTGCTACTTCTGTGTCTGGAAGGGAGTGAAGTCCACCGGAAAGGTGAGCGGTGAAGTTGGTTGTTGTAGTTTTGAAGTATAAAAGTCCAAAAATGAGCCCGTAGCCGTGCTTGAGTGCCCAGAGTGACTGAGCGGTGCTGCAGTCAGAACCTGAACATAGATGTTTTCCTGTTCCCCGTTTTGGTTGGCAAGCGCAATAAAGGACAGGCCTCTGCAGCAGTTTTGTCGGGTTTGTTTGTTTTGTGGCTGTCAGTGAGGTTTTTCAGATGTTTCCAGAGTTCCCTCTTCGGGTACGTCAGCTCTGTTTGAAGACATCACCGCCGTGTGTCCCTGATGTTTTCTTTAATCCCCGTGCCGCCCTGACCACACGCCCCCCTGCGCGCTGTGTACAGGTGGTGTACCTGACGGCCACCTTCCCTTACCTCATGCTGTTTGTGCTGCTGGTGCGCGGTGCCACCCTGCCCGGAGCGACCCAGGGCATCCTCTACTACCTCAAGCCCAACCACACCCGCCTGGCAGACCCGCAGGTACAAAAACACACACATGGGGGTTCATGGGAGAAGCATTAATGCCCCTGTTGAGATCATTTGGCAAGTCAAGTAGACTCTTTTTTCATTTGCGTGAATGAAAATCAACTTTATTGCATATATTTCATACTGGGGAATAATATGATCTAACTAAGGGGTCGGCAACCTGCGGCTCTTTAGCCCGTCTGTTGCGGCTCCCTGAGGCTTTGACAAAAAAAATAGTTGTGTTTTTAATTAACCTTAATGTAGCCGACACATGACTATTTTTTGTTTGATAGTTATAAACAGGTAAAATAGCAATACAATGTAAAAAATGTCTTAATTTTTGTTCTATAATTTCATAAATACAACAAACTATAATTTTTTGTATATATAATATGACTACATACAAAACTTCAGAAGCTGTGACATCAAATATTTTTTGCGGCTCCAGACACATTTTTTTTGGTGGAAAAAGGTCAAAATGGCTCTTTGGATACGAAAGGTTGCTGACCCCTGATCTAGCTACTATTGCCTTAATAAAACGTTCCCTCTGTTTCTACAGGTATGGATGGATGCAGGCACCCAGGTGTTTTTCTCATATGGAATCGGTTTGGGAAGTCTCACAGCCCTCGGCAGTTACAACAAATACAACAACGACTGCTATAGGTGAGAGCCCTTTGTCACGTTCTCCTCCCTTCTTCGCTCCAGACACACCATACTCACTGAAATGTAAGATGTAAGCCCCGGCTGGTCAGCTGGCTTCCAGAAGGAATGGCTGGAATGGACAGAGAAAACACACTGATAGAGCCGCACCTTAGAGAACAGCCCTGGCTGCAACGTTCCCCTCCCCACACACACACCACACACACACACACACACACACACACACACACACACACACATACATACATACATACATACAGAGAGAGAGACACAGAGTACTTTGCTCTTGGCTTGTCTTGACACTAACAAGCCAAGTCAAGGTCAAAGACCAGGATCAAGGCCTCAGTAGATTCTGCTAGTCACTTTTCTACGTGTATTTCTTCATGTTGTGTCTCGCTATAATTGTGTTTTTTTTGTGGCCTTCCAGGGACTCCTTCCTTCTGTGCCTCCTGAACAGCGCCACCAGTTTCCTGGCGGGCTTCGCCATTTTCTCGGTGCTGGGCTTCATGGCTGGAGAGCAGGGCGTGGACATCGCCACCGTGGCGCAGTCAGGTGAAACAGGGCTTTAAATGGCAGAAGTGTTACGGTTTCATTCTGTGTTGTTTTTTTTAATAGTCAACAAATCACATTAAAGGACCAAAACCGACCAACTCGCATGGTCTGCATAGCCAAAGCCTGAACTACCCGATTCCTCTGTGCCATAAAGCTCCACAATTTATTCATCTGTACGACTACGCTGCGAAAAATAGTCCCCAACAAATATTCAATTCACACACGGTTTGCTTGAAAACTACAGTGCGCAGCTGCTTAATTTTTTTTTTTTTTTTAAAGTTTTATTAAATATGCGTGAGCTGTTTTTAAGAGGTTTACACCTTCAATGGTAATCAATGCGCTTGGAGTGCCTCAGACACGGTAGGGAAGTTGTAAAGTATTAATAGAAGGGGAGTGTTTTGGTCTTTTTGTGGGATTTGTTGACTGTAATAAATGAATATAGAATAACACCAGCCTCTTTCTATAAATCTATAAACTTATTCTGAACAAAATGCACAACAACACCTCATTTGGGATTCCAATTTAGCTGACCGTGCATTTTCTTATTCCATATTTTGGTTCCATCTTGCTTCGGTCACACATTTTATGTGAGAATAACATGTAATTTACTCCCATGTTTATGTGTTCATCCTCTCAGGACCCGGCCTGGCCTTCATTGCCTTCCCGAGAGCCGTCGCCATGATGCCAGTCCCACAGCTCTGGGCCGTCTGCTTCTTCCTCATGATCATCATGCTGGGGCTGGACACACAGGTAGACACACACACACACTCACACACACCGACTGGATGGATGCATTGAGCGAGGGGTAAAACGCGCTGACGCCGCCTCCCTTCTCCGTCACCCAGTTTGTGAGTCTGGAGGCCCTGATGACGTCGGTGACTGACCTCTACCCTCATCTGATTCGCCGAGGCCACCGCCGGGAGCTGCTGCTGCTGTTCGTCTGTGTCGTCTGCTTCCTGTTGGGACTCGTCATGGTCACGCCGGTACGTCTCTCTCATGAGCCTCTCCCTTCTAAAGACGAGGACTGATGGGAGTTTCCTCTCCTGCTTGTGTCCACCTGCAGGGAGGTCTGTACGTGTTCCAGATCTACGACCATTTCTCCTGCAGTGGAGCCAGCCTGCTGCTTCTCTCCATCTTCCAGTCTGTCGCCATCGGCTGGGTCTACGGTACAAGACTCCCCATCACCCTTCCTTTCCTTTCCTCCTTGCCTATCCTCTCCTCTCCTTTCCTTTTCCTATTTGATTTCCATTCCGCCTCTATTCTTTTCCTGTCATACATGTCTTTTCATTTCCATTTCCTTTCTTTCTTCACGTGCTTTGCTTTCCTCCTCTCCTCAGCACCTTCTCTCTTTGATTCCTTTCTTTACATCCTTTCCTTTTCCTCTTTTCCTCTCACTCTTTCTTTGTATTCTTTTCTTTCCTCTACCCTGCCCCTTCATTACTTTTCTTTTTTATTTGTATTTCCTTTCCTTTTCTCATCCTCTATACTCTATCCCCTTTCCTTTTTATTTCTCTCTCCTCCTCGGCAGCCCCACTAAATGTTTTAGCTCTTTTAATCATAGACCTATTTCATATGTACAAAATGTCCTACCATCTCATTCCATGTCTGAATTTAATTAAATTCAGTCGAAGCTCATTAGTCTGACAACAGGCTAAATAAATCTTAGTT
This sequence comes from Taurulus bubalis, assembly GCF_910589615.1. Classification (NCBI taxonomy): domain Eukaryota; kingdom Metazoa; phylum Chordata; class Actinopteri; order Perciformes; family Cottidae; genus Taurulus; species Taurulus bubalis. The sequence goes on from NC_136609.1 coordinate 9,462,592, forward strand.
TGATGGCTGTCAGTACACCCATGAAATATGAAGACAGAGCAGTGCCAAGAATTAAACTTTTTCTTTATTTTTTTATCACTCCACTAATGAAAGTAGTTCCTATAATCTGATTAACACACGCTGGCCACTTCCTCCCCTCCCTACATTCCAGTTAGAGTCAGTAGACAGTATATTAACATGGCTGCAGCTACCCACCGTTGTAAGGAGATTGGCTCCTCGCCAGCCCCCCCCGTCTGTCTCCTCCAGGCCCTAAATCAGCCCCCGGGCCCCGTCGCCTCTCGGTCTCAGTCTGGCAACCCCAGGGAGCCCCTATCCCAGCCAGACCTGGGCCTCTGGAGCATTTCCAAAAACATTGTTTGTTTAAGAGTGCGACGTAGCGCACATACATCATGACAAATACAAAATGCACACTATATTTGGGGAGATAATGAAAAGCTGTGCCATCGCAAATGAGTCAAGTCGATGGGCGCTGGGCGTGTGAATAGGAAACCTGTTTTTATGACTCTCCCAGCAGGAGGTGAGCGGAGCAGCGTTTTTTTTTAGTGGACTGGGTAACACAGCGGTCAGGACTCCACTGCACCCCCCTCTTTATGACTGTGGGATTTGACAGTTTTTGAAGCACTCTAACATACACTTACACTCCTCTGCTGCTGGCTCCACCTCACTCCACGGGTTGGCTTATTTTAGACAAAGGGACCCCTACTTTTACCGTCCTTTTTTCTTTCTTGTAACATTTCCATATCACATCCACGACGGCACAAGTCTGCGTTAACGTAAAGCTACTGCTACTTCAGAGTCAACGCTACATGTAGCAGAAGTGCTACTCCCCATGGCAGCTTTTAGTTATTGTCTAATAGTAATAAGTGTTCAGGAAACGTATATATTTCTAACAACCTGAGTCTTATTTATTGTAGTTTTGACCATCATTCTTACATATTGAGGTTTTTATATACAAACATCAGAAGATATAGTGACATAGCATCATCTCTAAAGTAGTCACACTACCAGGCTATAATTAAATGCTAATTTCAATGGGAACTTTTACTTTTACCCGAGTAAATGAGCTGCTCCAGCTATCAGTGTGTGCTATCGCTACAACTGCTCCTACTATCAGGTTACGTCCTCGTTTTCAGAGTATTTACACTCCTTGCTAGCTGGTGGATATTGACGAAAAACCAGTTCTTCCAACGAAAGTCAACAAACCAGTCGCGAGCTGAGCCCTGACGTCGGACCGAACCACAAGCAGTCGTGGTTGCAATTGTTCTTGTTTTGGCCACAGGAGCCGATCGCTTCAACTCCAACATCAGGGACATGACCGGCTACAGCCCGCTGCCCGTCTTCAAGCTGTGCTGGAAATACTTGACCCCGGCCGTGTGCTCTGTGAGTGACCCCTCCCCGCTGGCCTGCTTTCACACCCTTAAGTGTGTGTTGCTGGCTGTGAAATAGTATCCACATTTAATTAAAAAAAACACGGAATGCCTGTCAATCAGTCATACCTCTCATGACCTATGTGGTCTTGTACGGGAAATTGTGAATTGGTGTACTCACTGACCCAGTCCTCCTCTGTTCCCGCCCGCAGGCTACCTTTGTGTTCTCCCTGGTGAGCTGGTCTCCGTTGAACCTGGGGAAAGGCCTGGTGGCTCCGGCCTGGGCCACCACGCTGGGCTGGCTCCTCACGTTCTCCTCCGTCTCCCTGCTTCCCATCTGGGCCGTCTACGCCCTGGCCACCACCCCGGGAACCCTGTCGCAGGTTACACACCCCTATTCATCCGCCATCATTAACCCCCCCGAGGAAAAAGAAGGGATAAGCATGTTGTGACGTAAAACAATCGACTAACTTCTTTTTAACCCAAACAGCGCTTCCGACGTCTGTGCACCCCCGCCAAAGGCCCGTCACTGGCGCTCCCCTACTGCCCCGTGCTGCCCCTCACCGAGAAGCCGAAGGAGCAGAGCACGGACATTATCCCGGATCATCTGACCCGATGATCGCCCTCTGGGAGGCCGGGCCGTCTCACTCAAGGAGGAGGTCCGAGTTCGGCCTCAAGGGCCCGACGCAGCTGACTGGACTCCATCCTCCCGTTACCGATTAGAGTTCTCACGCACTCCTCGATCTCGTTCACCTCATCTGTTTGAAGTCTTTTCTTTCATGTACTAGTTGAGTCACTATAGTTGTGAATCATGTAACAAATCATGTGTAAAGCCACAAGGCTCAGGACGTAGCTAAACAACAACACTTACACTTTTATTTATTATAATTATTTCGTTACTAAGTATGTTGGCCCTCCTCTTTACCCTCTGTGAGAAATCACTGTACGCTTCACATTGACTCTCTACTGAATATGTTTCGGCTGCCGCTGTGCTTTGATGATCCATGAGTCGGCCGTGTTTTATACAGTGATTTGTCTCGACATGTGAGTGTGTGTGTCACATGTCACCCTCTGTGATCGCCATGTCTTAGAGCTTGAATGGCTCAAAACACCCTTACCCTCAGACCATGTAGTGGTAGAGTTGTATTGGCAAAACACAACTTTTTTTTTTGTACTGCCAATGCATCAAGTGATTGATGTCACAGCGAAATGATTGATATGCATTATGCGCATAGTTTTTATCTGTTTTACTCATCTAAAAGAGTGTTTTTTTCGTGAACCTCTGTCTCAAATGCACACATTTAAAGTGCAGTTCTTGCTAAATTTAATAGAACCTTTTTGCACTGTACCAAAAATAACCACCATCTATCAAGCTGGGAAACGCGCAATAATAGTGTCTAAATATGCATGTATTAGTACAATATTTAAATAGTGCTGCTGCTGTGTGGACCAGACTGGAATCATTTTATTTTGCTCCGGGACTGAAACAAAAAAAATGTGAAAGTACGCAACTCTCTGAGCAGACTACACAACGGTGTCTTTAACTGTAACTTTAGAATGGATGGATGAACAATGTCTTGGGTGAGCGTGGGCATTTAACATGTTTGAAGATAAATAGCTCCTTTTTAACAAACTTGAAACTGCTGTTTTTCCCTTGCACTGCCATTCGGACCTGGATCAGGTTTTTGATTGGATGCTCCGCTGAGATTAATTTAGAGCCCGAGTGCTCATCTCTGTTTACAGGTGTATACACGTGCCTCCTTTTTATTTTTAGTTTCTTTTCTCTATGTATAATTCTTCTTTCTTTTTTGATATATAGATATATATATATATTTATATTGTGGATAAAAGAGTTTGTGTCGACTGTGTTTTTTTTGCGAAAGAAAAAAGTGAGATTGTGTGTGTGTGTGTGTGTGTGTGTGTGTGTGTGTGTGTGTGTGTGTGTGTGTGTGTGTGTGTGTGTTCCCCTGAACAGAATAAACCTTGTTGAAGCGAGCTGTCGCCCAGGGGATGTTGCTCTCTCTCTCCCGGCGCCGTGGTAACAGATGCTAAGCACACACCTGGTTTCTACAAAGAGAGGAAATGGAGGAAAAAGGGGAGAGTGTACACACACACACACAATCACACACACACACACACACACTCCATCACCCGCTCAACCATCACAAGAACAAGCGCTGTGATTGCCGTTCCCTTCAACTGAAGCATTTTCATCCTGATGGGAATTACTGGTTTAACATCCATGGAGGGTTAGAAGAGAAGGAGCAACAGAGGGATGGTGTGTGTGTGTGTGCAGAGGAGGAGGAGGAGGAGAGGGAGTCATGGAGACTAGAGAGGGAGGGAGAGTTGCAGTGCTCAGAGGGGGGGATTCTGACACCACCACTTAGATGGAGCATGGCGGTTATGTAAAAGGCTCGGCCTGTCAATTAACCGTATTGGATTCCCCTCACAGCCACCGTAGAAAGTGGGCCGGTCCCCCCCCCCACACACACACACACACACGTGGCTCAGCACGCGGGTTTACACACACACACACACAACTTGTTTTGGTGGCGCTCAATACTGTATACAACCCGCTTTACACGTGTGATATGGGTTACTGTGTGTGTGTGTGTGTGTGTGTGTGTGTGTGTGTGTGTGGATAACGGGGGAGGTTTATGTCCATATGGTTGCTTTGGCATAACATCTCGGTTTTTAGATTGATGGGGATTAAAAATGATCCAATGGGATGCGTGTGTGAGATTCAAAGGGGAGAGAGGAAGAGGGAGGGAGAGGAGGACATTGGAGGGATGTGAGCCAGAGCGCATGTGTGTAAATGTGTGTGTGTCGTTTCAGTGGGGCATTGAAAGATGCTGTGGAAAGTTGCCTATTTTTTGCTCAGGCTCAGCGCCACTAGTTTGCAGCTGCAGTACATTTCACCACATGCATTAACAAACCTTTTCTGTGCACACACACATAGGGATAAACTCAACATACTGTCATGCATATAGCTTGACACACACACACACACACGCACGCACACACACAGTGCCAAAAGTCTGTCCTGACATCACTTCATCCTGATCAAACACTCTCTCTCACACAGACACAGCTCGGGTTTGCTCTGTATTTTCCTTTTTTTTACTGCAGGTACTACACTTGACAGTTTGGTGTGAAGGAGCTGCAGCCAGCAGCTGGGGGTGAGGCGGTGGGAGGGATGGGGGAGGGGGGGGGGGACATTGCATAACAGTCGATCTGGACGTGAGGCTCAGCTCGATACTGGACGAGAGCACATGTTGTCATGCTCAATAGCGGGTTGCAGGGCCGCAGCAGCGCGTTTGAACCAGCCAGGCTTACGGGTGGCAGCACACCGTGTTCTGCTGTTTGGCCCCGGCGCTTCCGCCGCGCGCACCCGCGCCCACTCGCCGGGCCACGCCCACACCGCGCTCAGTCGTATAAAACGGCTTTGGATTAGCAGCGGGAGACGACACGCGCGTTTGACGCAGTAATATCTGGTGTGTGTGTGTGTGTGTGTGTGTGTGTGTGTGTGTGTGTGTGTGTGTGTGTGTGTGTGTGTGTGTGTGTGTGTCCACACAGAGAGGCCTCCCTCTTGACACACAACTGAAACCCCCCCTCTGTGGTGTGCAGAAGTAATAGCTGTTTAGTGACTCAGCAAATGAGCAGTGTCTTGGAACTTTTTGAGTGTGTGTGTGTGTGTGTGTGTGTGTGTGTGTGTGTGTGTGTGTGTGTGTGTGTGAGAGAGAGAGAGAGAGAGAGACTCGGTGACTTCAGCTCCAGTCAGGTGTTCGTGTACAAGTATGACGTCCCATTGGCACCGCCAAACACACTTCCCTAAAGGTACAATTAATAATCAAAACAGATCCCAGGGCAGTTCCTGGCACACATCTGCAAACACGTGCACACACTTCTTTTTTTTTTCCTCCATCACAGCATCTCCTGTATGCATGCTCAAAGATGTTCATCCATCTCACTACACGCCATTACATGTCTCACACAGGGAACAGTGAACTCCCACAACTCTTATTTGGGAACAGCCATAAATTATCTATTCCCCAACTCTCCAGTCAAGTCCTGTTGGACTTTTAGCCTTCAATTATTAAAGGAGTCAGAGTGGTACACATGTAAAAATAACATGGCTGCGATAAAGGGTGTTGGTCCTGGGAGTGGCAGCATGTGGCTGTTTGGTAACTTGTTTTGCTGTTGTTGTTGTAATGCTAACTTCAAGGGATGTTGATATAATGAAGTTAATGATGGGGGCTGTCACTGATGATGGATAGATTTAAAGATGTATTCCTGAGAGGTGATTGGAGGTTTTGGTTTCTGGCTTCTCTTTTTTTTTTTTTTTTCTCCGCCTCTCAAAAAGTAGTCATGTGGATTTTGATGGACTTGCAAAGTCTAACAGGCTCCTCTTTCCTTTTGCTGAGGCAATGGGAAATACTCCAGTGACAGCATTGTTCAGGTTTCTCTCCTCCAGCACTTGACTTCACTCTGATTTGAGGAAGAGAGAGAGAGCGAGGGAGAGAGAGAGAGAGACAGAGAGAGAGGGAGAGAGAGAGGTGGAGGAGTGGTGATTGAGCGCAAAGGGGGCAGGACTTTTTCTCTCCCCTATTAAGAGCAAACTTTGTGTTTTTGTTCTCCAAGTTCAGCTCAGTGCTCTCCAGCCTGCACACAGTTCCGTTCTGCTTCTCTTTTTTCGTTTTTCCATTTTTTCTTCTTCTCCTCCTCCTCCTCCTCAATGGTTTTGTTTGCTCGCCTGTTGGTTACTACTGTGCGCATTTTCGTGGGGGATTTGGACACCGCGAGGATGCGCTTTTTGGAGGAACACACGCTTAAAGTTGTCTCTTGAGCCGAGCCGGTCCCGGGTGGTTTTAGTTGGATACATAGATGCTCTTCGGGTTGGAATGAACAATGGTGCGGATCCTTGGTGCTCTGGCCGAGGGCATGCTCTTGTTTCGGCTACTGTTGCTGTGCGTCGTGGAGTTGGAGCTGGGAGCCGGGCTTTCTACTTTCCAGGGTTTCTATCTTCCACCTGCGAACGGGTCGCTTCTCACACCTGCCCGGAGGACAGACGGGGTCGTGCGGACCGTTGACCGGATTTACCACGGAGGCGGGAAGGTGGGCTACCTGCTGTACCTGGATGGGAGCCGGTTTCAGCTGGACATGGAGCGGGACGAGATGGTGCTGTCGCATCACTTCAGCCCCCAGTATGTGCTCGCTATGATGGGGGACAGCCCCGCGGCTTTGCAGCGGGAGTGCGCGTACCGGGGGACCGTGGACTCCAACCCGGAGTCCCTGGCCGTCTTCAACCTCTGCGGCGGGGGTCTCGAGGGCTTCTTCGCCGTGGACCACGCGCGCTACACCATCACGCCTATCGTTAGGGCGAAGGGACACGAGCACGACGCGCGCGCCCTGCAGGACAAGGACGCGGAGAGCGCGCTCCACGTGTTCACGCGCGAGCGTTTCAGCTTCGAGGCCACGCGCGAGGGGCGCGAGAGCTGCGGCACGCGCGACGGCCGCAGAGGACGCCGGGACGCGGCGGGGAAGCGGCGGCCCAGAGGACGCGGGAAGGGGAGGCGGGACGGAGAGGCGCTCGCGGAGGAGGAGCGCGCGGGCGAACACGGCGCGCGCGGGCGAACACGGTGGAGCCGGCTCGCCAAAGCGGCAGCCCCGGAGCACGGCACGCGGACCAAGAGGTCGGTCTCTCGCGCCAGGCACGTGGAGCTGCTCCTGGTGGCCGACGAGACCATGACCAAGAAGTACGGCAAGGACTTGAACCACTACCTGCTCACACTGGCCGCCATCGCCTCCAAGCTGTACGGCCACGCGAGCATCGAGAACCCCATCCGGCTGTCGGTGGTGAAAGTGGCCGTGGTCACCGAGAAGGAGAAGGGGCTCGACGTGTCCAAGAACGCGGCGGCGACGCTGAAGAGCTTCTGCAAGTGGCAGAACCAGCAGAACCCGCTGGACGACGACCACCAGCAGCACCACGACGCCGCCATCCTCTTCACCAGGCAGGTAAACTAAACGTCCCTCGCTCCCCCGCACACTCCACCTGTTTCCCGCGGAGAGGGCGGCTGCGCGCGCCGGTGTGACGCCACACCGGGTTGTTTTTATTTTGATGGTGCACGCGGCGGCAGCTGTAGCTAAGCACTTGGCAGACAGAGCCCCGGCTGGCTTATTGAATAGCTTACGAGCAGCAAAACACACGGAGTGAAAATAACTGACACACATTACCGTCGTTACGTAACAGTAATAGCCGAAAAGCGACACATTCAGTGGTTATTTTGGCCAACTGTGAACCACCATTTGCACCAAGTGAAGACTGCACGAGCTGCTTATATCAGCCCTTTTCTGTGTGTTTTCTTTCTCCCTCCCTTCTTCTTTTTGTGCTGAATCTCTGCTGCGTAATGCAGCGCAGCAGCGTCTGTAAAAGTCTCTGTATTTCCTGCGCCTGGTGTTTTTCTAGGCATGTCTCTTCTGTCTCCAGCCTCCCCCTCCCAGTCCCCTGACAGCCCAAAGGCCTCCCAGTCTGTGATCTGAGGCGCGTGCCCGAGGCCGCGCGCACGCACATTCTTCCCAGGTCAGGGGGGTTGAAATCAGCTGCTGGATGCATTGCAGAAATATCCCTAAAAACTCCCTTGAAACTGCCGTTAATTAGGCCATCATCCCGGCCTTGCAATCCCTTCCTCCCTCTTTTTATTATCACTCCATTCCAGTCTGCAATTTTTTCCCCAGCTACTTTTCCAGCCTCCTGTCAGCTGCTGGGAGCTGTCAGAGCAAACAAACACATCCTCCCTGCTAGAAGGCTTGCGTTTACCCAGACCCCACTCATGCATCCCTTCCTTCACCGTCCCCCGTCTCTCTCCTCCGCCCCTCAGGGCAGCGACATGCATTCTTCACCTCTCCGGGTGTGGCCTCGTTGCGGTTAGCTCCAAGTCGGCGAGTGGGACGGCTCCCCCTTGGATTGCGGTGTGTTCGGTCTTGTCGAAAAGGTTTGGGCGAGAGGATGCGAGCAGCGGCGGCGCTACCTCGAGATCTGCTGGCATCCTGCTTGCACGTTGGCGCTGTCACGCATTGGCAAGGCAGCCGGTTGTGCATACATGAGGTCAGCGGGCTGGCAAAGTGGCCCGTGTGCCTGTGTGGAAACCACCTCGTGGCTCGCTACTAACCCTGCTGCCACTACACCTGCACGGGCCAGACTGACAGATCCCAGACCGAACACGGTGGTATCCTCGGTTGGTTTGGTTTGACGGGGTCAAGAGGGCATGACAACCAGCTACCCAGAGACCTCTATGGACAGGAAGTCAGAGAGTCCAAAAACATTGACTGTGGCTTTCTCTCTGTTCTACTTGAGTCCTGAAAAAAGATTTCAAACACCATATCATCTCCAAGCAGTCCATTTTAGATTGTCACCTGTATCCAGGCACATAAGGACACAAGCTCCATCGTATAAATGTTCATAAACAAAGGCCAGCGCGTCAGTCAATGCATTGGTGTCTCACCTGTCGCAGCGTTTGCATTATTCACAAACCTGTCTCCTGACCATCATTCACACACATCTCACCTTCACAATGGAACATGGGGGGGGGTCCATACTGTAGATGTTACCTGTCGACACACAGAGCATCCATTCCTCCTCCATGGCCTCTGAGAAACCCCATGAGGAGGGGTCCTGCTCCCAAACTGGCTGCAGCTAAATCTGTGTGCAGAATAAGCATATAGCTCATGCGGACGGCTCGACCTGAGGGTCGCGACCTTTATAATCCAAAGAAAGCAGCCACTTTAACTTTGACCTTTGAACTCTGACTTTAAAAAGGCTTTTCTGCTTTTTTTTTTGTTAGGAGGCTGAGTGCTTGAATTGCTGTTACTTCGTTGTGTGGATCATTAGAAGGGCGGGACGAGCACCTGAGCTTTGTTTACAGCTAAACACTGCAGGGTGTTTTTGTTTTGCACCAGTGGCTCCTCATGCAATGTCAAGAGCTGCACAAAGTCTGCCGATTTTATAAACAGGATAGAGCCATTAGAGTTTCCATTTACGGCATGCCAGTTAGGAAAAAGTTAATTTGGCTCAGGTACCTCATACCTTACATGCTGCATTTTGGATTGAAAAGGCAGGAAGGGGAAAAAACAAATTTGATATGTGAGGCGTGGAAAACTCCAGTGGAGCGTGGAGGTGCTGCAGATTCAGTTCAGATACAGGAAGCGGCCTCGTATTCCATCGACTGTCGGAGGTGTCAAATAGTGGTTTACGCGAAAATAAATAACCGCTCTCGTCTCGCGTATTCGGAGCGGCTGTGAAGTAGAACCCGATTATTGTAGCCCGGCGAACTAGAACTGAAGCCCATTGAAGACTTTGTGACTGTGAAGTCAGGCCAGTCCATTGTTCCTATATGAGAGGAGAGGATGGAGAGGAGGGGCACAGGGTTGGAGGGAACCCGTCTCTTTGTGGTCAGGTCCAATTACTCCAACACCCCGTACCCGCGGTGAGCTGACCCGTGCGGCGGTGTCACCCTGTTCCACACATACCAGCGCCGGAACAAAACAACGGGGCACATTGAAGGGGGCGCTGCTCCGAGTGTGCGTCTGCGTATGTGGGAAGATGAAATGCTGTGCATGGCTGTGTTGGCTTGTTGTGCGCTCGGGGACGGCGCACAAAGCCCCACTGTAAGTTGGACCGGAGATGGCTGCCGAGCGCCGGAGACATTGACACACATGTATGCGTTCGTGCTGCTATCTGATGCTGCAGCAACAGCTCAGATGTTTGGATGGGTACAGATAATACACGGCAAATATGGCACTTTATTCTGTTATTTATATCACTTCGCCATGACATTTTTAGGCGTTTACCTGACTGCAACATTCACACGGAATAAAACAAAGAGTGGATTAAGATCTCAGCATTAGACATACAGCATTGTAGTAGTGGTGGTCATATTAGAGTCCATGTTTTCATTTTAGAAGAAGCAAAAAAAATTTGGAGACCAAATACTAGAAATGACTCCGAGGCCAGTTCCAATTGCTGATAAATACTGTGAAATGTGGTTAAAAGCTCAGGAGGAAAAAAACTAAATAAAGGTTTAAATGGAACATCAATGCTCAAAAGGTCGAAATAATGAAGAAGCTGATGTTGACACGGATATCATACCTGCCAAAAAGTGTACAAAAAGTGGATTAGAATTCAATTGAACGTTGATAAACCGTAATAGTTTGCAGAGACACACTAAGAGGGGCGTGAGATACACGATGGCGTAGATTCAGCAACTCGTCCACAATCCGTTTCCTCCACCCGTGTGTCAAACACCAACCTATGTGAACGTGTGTGTGTAGTTTGGACGCAATAAAGTGTACATTTCCCAGCCCTCGCCCCCGTCACAGCTCGGCCCTCTATTTGTTTTAACTGTTCCGGATATTTCACAAGTGCTACCCGTCGCCTGGTATATGTTGACCACCCGCAGACGGCCCTCGGATCCCAAAACCCCCCCGTCCCAACACACGGCGCCTCGCTCTCTTCACACCGTGATGCATCAGTGAACTTTAAAACCGCACTCCTGTTTGCAATCGCCGTCTGAAGCTTTGCGACCAGCTTCAACAGAAAGAGCGCAAGATAGCATGGGAATTAAATAATCTTTCTGTCAATCACTGGCGAGCGATCATTCGTGACCTCGACAGTTTAATTTTTGGGGTTTCTTTTGATGAGCAGGTTCCTTGCCATCGTCCTGCAGGGCGTTTTCGCCACACAGAGTGAGCTAAACTCACTCCGCAAGAGAGGTTTGAGTGGGTGTCTGGGTCTGGCTGGCTGTTTGTTTAACACAAGCCTTGGCTTAGATCGCAAGTGGTCTTGTTACACACACACAGCTCTGATCGCCTCCTGACCTTCACAACCAGCGTGCCACCTGTTCTCCTGTTATTTCTGCCAATATTTCTGTAACTCCTTGTTCTCTCAGTTCTTCACTTTAATATCCGGCATCCCTCCATCATCCCCTCTCCTCCTCTCCTCCACGCAAGCGTCTGATTCCTGTGCTTTTTTCTCTTCGCTTTGACGCACGAGAGGCCTTTGATTGGAAACAAAGTTGGGCAAGAGAGCTGGCGGAGGCGGGGGTAAACAATGCGTAGATAGGGATGTGAGTTTTGGGGCCGTGCCCGGTATGTTTTCACGCGTCACGTAGGAGCGTTTCTACGGGGATATTCAAGTTTTGAAAAAAGAGAAACGGTGGAAATGTGTCGACAATGTTCTCTACGTACGCACACTGTCCGTCTGAATCAAAACAAACAGGCTTCCTTCCACCGGTGTCTGTAGCTTTTTCTGCACGGGGGGAAAGTCAAGAGAAACTTCCATTCATTCGTGTGTTTGATGGCTCTTTGTTGGCTTCTTGTGTCTGCGGCAGTCACTTGGCATCAACAGGCACTGTTGTATGTCTGTTGTACATGTCTGCATTCATATGCACCCATTTACATGTACCTCTTATGGTTATGTACTTCTGTGTTCGTGTGTGTGTGTGTGAGTGTGAGCGCGGAACACGGAACACAAGGCAGTTTGTTCCAAACCCAACCAGCCGGGAACGGGGTAAACTCCCTCCCCGGAGAGGCTCTAACACACGAGCCAGCAGGCCTGTCCGCACCACTTAACATGACGATTCATCCTCTCCACGGGAGAGAAAGAGAAAGAGAGAGAGAGAGCGTTGGATATTCTGCATACACACACTGACATGCACGTTTGTCCATACGTCTATGTACCCTGTAGTGCAGTGCACACGGGCCCATGTGACGGTTCGATTGGCTGATTGATCGGCGGGCCGGGCAGCACCCCCCCGAGGCCTCATCTGCATGGACATGTGTGGGAGTCAAAACAAAGATCAATGCTGTGTACTTGGGAACCCGATGAGGCGGACAGAGAGGTGGTGGAGGCAGAGGGAGGGAGCGGGTGTAAAAATGACACTCCAGAAGTTTTGCTCGGCCTCAAGCTGGGGTCTTGAAAGCATGCATTATGGGAGGTGTAGTACACATTTTGGTAGTATTTTGAGAGAGGTAAGTATCAGGATGAGGTCGCTTCCTTGAAGGAAATGTTTCCCACAATGTTTCGGGTGTGTAGACTGACAGTACTTCCCTCGTCCAGGACCTCTGTGGCCACCACTCCTGCGACACCCTCGGGATGGCGGACGTCGGCACCATCTGCTCCCCGGAGAGAAGCTGCGCCGTCATCGAGGACGACGGGCTTCACGCTGCGTTTACTGTCGCGCATGAGATAGGTAGGCATGGATACACACACACAAACACACACAGGCTAAAACACGCCAGGGCATGCACCTCTGTCAGCACGTCTCTCGTGCTGATTAGGATTTATTTCTCTCCGTGCACCCCAGGTCACCTCCTGGGTCTGTCCCACGACGACTCCAAGTTCTGCGAGGAGCGCTTCGGGGTGAACAGCGACAAGCGGCTCATGTCCTCCATCCTCACCTCCATCGACGCCTCCAAACCCTGGAGCCGCTGCACCTCGTCGACCATCACGGACTTCTTTGACGACGGCAACGGTGAGCGTGGGAGAAAATGCATGGGCTCGTGGTTATGCATGTCTTTGAACGGCCAGCAGAAGTTCGACTTTCTCCAACTGCAAATTGACTTGTGATAGCTTTTCTCACACAGTGCCCGTCACTGCTACCAAACAAAGCTGTAATCTACTCATAGAGCGTTATTTACAACCCTATTAACTTCTTAAAGAGTGTAGCGGCACTGCAGCCGAACACAAATCACTGGCAGCCAATCACGATGAGTTATATCTCTTTAGAAGGTGTCATTCATTACGCCCATAAAGCTTCGCCGGTTGGCGTTCTGTCAGAAAAAGACAAGTAGCAACATATCATTTTTATTTTGACACTATCTGCTGCTGCTCCAGCACTTTTATGAGCGATATGTCATACAGGCCTCATTTGTGAAAAGAATAAAATGTACTTTCATGCACCAGCCAAAAAGTAATCCCTCCCCCCTCTTTCCTGCCACAGCCGAGTGCCTCCTGGACTCCCCGCGCACGCCCCTCCTGGGCCCCGAGGAGCTCCCGGGGCAGAGCTACGACGCCGTCCGCCAGTGCCGCCTGGCCTTCGGTCCCGAGTACACCGTCTGCCCGGGCATGGACGTGTGTGCCCGCCTGTGGTGCGCCGTGATTCGCCAGGGACAGATGGTGTGTCTGACCAAGAAGCTGCCGGCCGTGGAGGGAACGCCCTGCGGGAAGGGCCGCATCTGCCTGCACGGGAAGTGCGTGGACAAGACCCGCAAGAGGTACTACTCGGTAAGTGGCATCGGAGTGTGGATGACGCGGAGATGGAAGGTGACTAAAAAAAAAAGGACCAAACTCAAAAAATAGATTCCTTTTTATAGTTCAAAAACTGATATTTTAAGCATTTTAGGAACTTGTCTGTCGGAGACACAAAAAGTAGAAAAGGAAAAGAACAAGTGTCACTGGTCTGCTGTATTTATGCCACTGCTGATCTGAGCTATTTGTTTTCTTGGCCTTGCTTAAACCGATCTAAATTGAATTTGGCCTCAATGAGTTAAAGGCCCGAATCCGTTCTTGGCAGGCTGTGACACTGTGTGTGTGTGTGTGTTTGTGTGTGTGTGTGTGTGTGTGTGTGTGTGTGTGTGTGTGTGTGTGTGTGTGTGTGTGTGTGTTTGTGTAAGGGAGGGAAAGTCAAAAAGAATGGCAAAGAATATTTCCTTTGTGTGTGTTTGTCACATGACATCTGTCGGGTCTGACTGGATCCTTGGCAGTCGACTGTATGTGTGGACGCGGCCCAAGTTCTGACTTTTCACTGCCTGGCATGACGACCAGTTTACTGCTCAGGGCAACGTTCAGCCCCTCCATTTTAGACTTCAGATTCTTTTTTAACCTCCAAATATATTTTATTGTCGCATGATTGCAGATTAAGTGGCTATTACTGTGGAAAGTACTGTAGTACAAAGGCTCAACGCTGGAGCTCACTGTGAACGCTTTTGCAGGATTATAAAATCAACATTGTCTCATAAAATGTTAAATGCTACTTATTCGGTGATGTTTTTTATCGGCAGTGACTCATGCAGCACTGCTTGGAAAAACACAAAAATAAGGACGTTAACCTAAGAATTTCAGTGAGGCTTTTCCTCAGGGGAAGCATGTGAGCGTCACCACAAATCCAGTCATGCTGTCTTAATGAGAAGCTTCATCACATGGGGTCGCCTCGTCTCTTTTCTGTCCACACCACAATGCATGCCACATTTTTCTTTATCACAGATCTCTCCAAAGATCTTTCCCGTGACATGTGGCTCGGTCACAAACCACGTCCGATAACATGTCTGATAAGCACTAATTGTCCTCTCTCGTCGCCTCTCTTTTTTTGTCTTTCTTTCCCCTTGAACCCTCTCTACGCTCTGATCTCTCATTCTCTCCAACTCTTTGTTTCCTCTTTCATCTTCCACTCTCCTCTCCTCCGTCTCCCAGGCGTCCAACCACGGCAGCTGGAGTTCCTGGGGTCCTTGGGGTGCCTGCTCCAGAACATGCGGAGGCGGGGTGCAGTTCGCCCAACGCTTGTGCAACAACCCGCCGCCGCGGAACAACGGGCGCTACTGCACAGGAAAGAGAGCCATTTATCGGTCCTGCAGCGTCACGCCATGTCCAGCATCAAGTGAGTGTGACGCATGACCGGAATAGCACACGGTATTGTTTATTTATCATTTAGTTCCTCTTTTAGACCCTCTTTTCCTGGGACCTTTGTCTAGGTAAGAGTTTCCGGCAGGAGCAATGTGAGGTGCGCAACGGCCCCCAGACGGATCCGAAAGGCGTAAAGACCTTTGTTGAGTGGGTGCCTAAGTACGCTGGAGTCCTCCCCAAAGATGTGTGCAAGTTGACCTGCAGAGCAAAAGGAACCGGATACTACGTGGTGTTCTCTCAGAGGGTGAGTTAGTTGAACAAAAAGAAAGAACGATTGCCGCGTATTTAAAGGAGCAGCGTGTAGGATTTAGGGGCATCTAGTGGTGAGGTTGCAGATTGCAACCAACGGAAAAACCCTCCTCAAAATAAAAATGTGGGACATAATTGTGTGACCGTTTGCCTGCAGGTGGTAGAGGGGACAGAGTGTCGTCCTTACAGCAGCTCAGTGTGCGTCAAAGGGAAGTGTATACGGACAGGCTGCGACGGCATCATTGGCTCCAAGCTCCAGTTCGACAAGTGTGGTATTTGTGGAGGCGACAGCACCGGATGTATACGTGTTGTGGGCAACTTCACCAAGAAGAGGTAAGAAAAATGGAGGTCTTCAAGCGTGCGTTGTTCATCTTCGTATCACGGGAATCATGCGCATTGCAGGCCTTTCTAGACGAAGATCTCATGAATTTACAATATGCTGAAATGTTGGTATTTTTCTATTTTGATGCAAAGCCAGCGATGACGAAGAAGACACTGCGTTGTGCACGGTTCTGACCTACCTTCTACTTTCTTTCTGGCCAAACAGTAAGGGTTACACTGACGTGGTGAAGATCCCTACCGGCTCCACCCACATTAAGGTTCGTCAGCACAAGGCCAAGGACCAAACCCGCTACACCGCCTACCTGGCCCTCCGACGGCCCACCAACGAATACCTCCTCAACGGCAAGTTCATGATCTCCACCTCCGAGACAATCATCCCACTCAACGGTTCTGTGCTCAACTACAGCGGCTGGAGCCAGAGGGACGAGTTGCTTCACAGCATGGGTCCCGGGGCCCTCCAAGAAGCCTTGGTGGTCCAGATTCTAGCGACGGACGCTAAAAAGCCCCTGGATGTCCGTTATAGTTTCTTCATGCCCCGACGGACAGCCCCACAGCAGCCGTCTGCTCCGCTCATCCCCAACCCGAAGTCCAACCCGAAGTCCATCCCTGTTCAGAGCACAACAAGAGTCTCGAGCACGACGAGAACCACCACCAGTACCACCACTACATCTTCCTCCGCTCCCTCCGTCCTGGTCCCAGGGCCGCCGAGCGCTCCCGGTCCCTCCACCCCAACCCCGGGGCCCCGTTGGGTAACGGGAGCATGGATGACATGCTCCAGGACTTGTGACACTGGCTGGCAGAGCCGGACTGTGCAGTGCAAGGACCAGGGTGGGAAACTGTCAAAGGGCTGCTCGTTAGGTGTCCGACCATCTGCCTTCAAACACTGTCTGGTGAAGAGATGTTGAGGCGGACAGAGAGGGAAAATGAGACGTGGGACAAGAAACATTTCGTAGGACGGAGTTTAATCTGTGCATCTGATAAAAGTCTCAAGTGCTGGTTGTTGGACTATGGACCAATAGCTTTAAGAACCTTAAACAGGACCGTGAATGTTGGCTGAAAGCGCCCGGACCAGATACGCAAAGAGACCCAGAGACAAATTGTCGTGGATGTACCCGACTACATGCCGGAGAAATGTTTTGGAATCATAGTAGCTATGCAGAGCGCAAGTAAAACGGTGGACAGTGTCCGTATGATAGTGGCAAGTAACGCCCTGGCGTAGCTAAGGACTTAAATTGCATGTCATTTCCACATGGACAGTAACTGATTGTCTTTACTCCAGTCTCCAAACCCCTGGAGGCTCAGTGTGTGTTGCCCTGTAATGGCATGCCTGTCGTGTTGTTGTTTTTTATGCTATGCTAATCACTGTGTGTGTCCGAGAGACAAGAGCCCCGTCGATGGGAAGCACTCGTTATTCACCTTGTCGTCCGAATCCCAGCCCGGTCGTACTGCGTCCCCTGTTACTAAACTGACTCGGACATTTCCGTCACCGAACCGCTCATAAAATGGGGCAGA
Source organism: Taurulus bubalis (assembly GCF_910589615.1). Classification (NCBI taxonomy): domain Eukaryota; kingdom Metazoa; phylum Chordata; class Actinopteri; order Perciformes; family Cottidae; genus Taurulus; species Taurulus bubalis. The sequence continues at coordinate 9,479,737 of NC_136609.1, forward strand.
ATGCTGAAATAATGAACAATCTTTGTAGCAACGAATCATGTACAATTAACAATTGCTCAGGATGTCTATTTCATCAACCGTCTTGAGTGCATCCTAAACTAAAATGGTGGTCTCCTTACCTTCTGGTTGCCGACCAATACTCTTCCCGTAAATACTTTTATGAGCCACTCAAAGACCGAAATGTCCAAATTCCAGGAGATACATATGATGATGGTGCTGGATCAGGGCTACCCATACTGACTATAGGTGTTCTGTGTCTTTATTTGACTGATCTGTCCAAGCTGAAAATGGAGAAGCAGCAAAAGAAGAAGGGCAGACTTATCATGAACCATTTCAGTGGTGACCAAGAATGAATGGGTGAACCCAGACATTTGGGTAATGGACGGCGCATTGCATCCCTTAAACTGTTCAGATACGTCTCTAAGAAAGTCTACCCAGAAGGCACGACTCACCTGTGCAGCGTTGATACAGCAGCATGGTGTGAGGGGATGGAAGTGTACGGTGGCCTTCAGGGGACAAACTTTATAACAGTTCAATTGCAAAAGGGGCAACGTAACCACGACACTCCTTAACATTTACTGAGGTTAAGGAAGACTCACAGGTTTGGGACAATGCTTGATTATTTGTGTGTGTGTCTGTGCGTGTGTGTGTGTCTGTAAGTGTGTGTGTGTGCGTGTTCATCCAGGCCTGTGTTTGAAGCACATACAGTATGTACCGTAAACATGTGCGTCTTGAAGCTTCTTCTCTCTCAGTTCCGTTTGTATCAGTCATTATTGCGGGTGCTGGGAGGTCTGCGACCTTCATGTTTTGTTGTTGAGGTCAATATCTGTTTGTTAGTCTGTTTATCTGTTTATGAAGCAATAGTATGACAATGTGAGCCCTGGATACTCGCAACGACAGCAAGGGAGATACTAATGCAGTCCTTAATGTCCTTTTGCAATTCATCTCTTTCTTTTTCATCACTCATTCTCTATTTTACTACTTTACATCCTGTATTTGCAAATTATTGTTTTATCTGTTTCCAACTCTGGTGGTTGGGGTTCGTCACATCACAAAGATTCAGATTGTGCCACAGAATAGATGGTTTTAAAAGGTCGGTCCAGAGACTACAACATATCCAAAACAGCGCTGCCAGGATCCTGCATAATACAAAGAATTGGGATATTGAGATCGTCAATGAATGGAGTTCCCTTTGCAGTGGGAACAGCTTTCAAAAATGACATTTACAATTTTCAGAAGAAACTCCAGAAACAATGCCTCGTTTCCTTCAGACAATCCACAGACCTCACTGTCAACAATTTCAACTTCCTGATAAAGAAATAGCGCCGATACTGGACATCGATTGTGGAAAGTGTTGTTGCTGTTGATTTAAAGACATTGTTTGACACTTTTGGAAGTATACTTATTCATTTTCTTGCTAAGAAATAGATCTAAAGAGTGATGCCACTCTCATGCCTGTCCTTTAAATGTGAAGTAAAGCCAGGAAGTGGTTAGCATAGCTTAGCATTAAGACGAAGCAAAGGGGAAAAGACTATCCAAAGAATAAAAACCCACTGAATACAGCTTGATATTGTTTGCTTAATCTGTGCAAAAATCTGTGTAAAAACAACAATTTGCCCGTTTTTAGTTGTGATGCTAAGCTAACGCACTGCTTGCTCTAGCTTCATATTGAACAGACATATATGAGTGTGGTATCAATCTTCTTGTCTAACTCTCAAGAAAGTGAATCTACTCAGTAAAAAAACAATCTGCATCACTAGATACCACTAGGCGTACGTGAGGAGATTTGCTTTTATGGTTATTTTGGGAAACTCATTCCTTAAAATCCTCCACCGAATCTCACAATTTCATGCTTTGATTTGGTTATGCAATCAATGGTGCATTAAGAGTGTAGACAATGTGCATTATATATCAAATGGGCTTTTTAAAATGCCTGTAATTGTTTGCAGCACCTCTTACATGTTCCTGTGTGGCAAGCCTCACCTGTCTGGCACCTGTGCTGGAGAAAACCAACCATGAGGAAGGTCTTCACATGCATGACCCGGGTCAACATACCACTCACACAATGTTCTCTCTCTTCTTCCCTCACACATTCAGATTTATTTACACAATGTAGACATTTTGTACAATGAGTAGATCTTTCATATACGTGTTAGTATTCAACCATATTTACACAGAAATGCACACATACAGAGACATCAAAACAACCCATCAGTTACAAAGAATTTTGAGTATTTCAGAAACACACACACACACAAACACAATCTACTCTGACTCTTCCAGTGGGGAAACTCCTCTCGCTGAACGACAGAAACACAGCACTGAACTTGTAATTTATTGTTTGTACAACTGGTATGTGTGTGAATAAAAAAAACAATGAGATGAGTTTTATTTATTATAGTAATTTTGTATCAAATTGCTATTTGACTTAGGAATATGACTGTGCAGAATCATTCCTTTGTAAGAATATAGTGTTTCTTTTCTAGCCATCCACATGAATATATGTACATAAAATCTATATATTTAAATATCTTTGTGTCTGTGTTGTTAATGTTGCCGAGGCATCAATACATTTTATTTATCTTACATGTGTTTTAAACGTGAATCAGTCACTATCTTCACACACAAGTTATGACAGGAGGACTATTGTCACTATGTAGCTTTTTGGTGGAAAAAGTATTCAAATATTAATATTGCTATGCATTTATGCTCCATTTCATGTATTTAAAAAATGTTTTTAACTTATGCAAAAGTGCAGAGCTAAACAATAGCAATATGTGATATTTATATATTGCAAAATAAATATATTTAAGGTATCAAAAACATCCACAGTGACATATTGGATTATTTGTATTGATAATACAACATGTAAGCAGCATTGTAATGTAATAATTATATATAATTATGAGATGTAAAATACTAATGTTAGTTATCATAGGGAAATTAATACTCAAAATGTTACTTGTACCAAAAAGATATTACTCGACAAAATGTATTACATTACTTTCCCCCACTGGACAAAATATATATAAATATATTACTTGCAGCATAAAGAATGTGACAGACAGCATTTCAAATACACTGAACATCATTTAATGGCTTCACGTTAATCATTACTTTCAAATGTATGATAAATATTCTGTAACAGAATGGTTCAATTGCAATTTCTCTGTGTTTTTGGATTCCTGACACAAGAAACCAACATCATGGGTCAGGATGGAATTTATTGTAATTAAGGTTCAGATTGGAAAGGAGCAGATTTAATTTACTCCCATTCCAATCTGACAAAACACATAAATTAAGGCAATGGAGTTTGCTGGTGATCCATTAATATCTGCTATTAAAATGTATCCAGTGAGTTGCGTATTGACTCCAGAGGACAAATATCAATATTGATCAGCTCTTTTCATCTGTTTAAGTCCACAAAATAAATATAGTAGATAGACAGAGAAGGTTTTCAACACTGCATTCAAATGTCACCTAAACTCATCATTGCTGCAGTTCTGACCCGGGATCAGCCAGCAGGAGCATCATTCTAAACCCAGTACATTAGTGTACCAGTGCTGCCTCCCTCAGGTCAGTGGCTCACGGGCTCCACCTTCCCAAGCCCCCAGATGTGATGCTATGGCGCCACCTGTCGGCTACACTTATGATTGGTCCATCTAGTCATGGAAAAACCCTCCGGAAGTCTGGGGGATTTCCATGACTCGTGCCCACCATCTACTGGGAAATTATGAAATCACAACCGTTCACTTTTTATGACCTGTTGCTTTTAAGGTGGACTACACTAATCGGTCCCTTCAGAGACTGATTAGTGATGTATGCTTTAGTGAGTCACAAGTTACACAATGCAGTGGAAATTGTGTTTGTCTATTATGCACTCATTAAAACAAATCAACAGAGCAATAACATATTATAGTTGTATATTATTATATTTACCATATCTTAACATAACAACACACCATTAAAATATTGAATGACTATTTTAGTTAACTTTCCCTAAATAGGTCTGATTTTTGTTTTCACTGCTTTGAATTGAGTTCCACTTGTATATGGTTCCTCCACATAATAGTATTTCTGTTGTCCAGTTATTTTTAATGAAACTCCGGCGTGAACCCCTCCTGTCTGTTAGGAGCAGTCCTGTCTGTGGTGGGAGGGAGGAAGCCGGAGGACAGGGGCTCTGTCTGCCCGGGTTTGAGCGCAGAGGCAGCCCGCTGGGAGAACCGCTCCACCTTAAGACCTCAGCGGCCCCTCTCTGCTCCCGGGGAGCGGAGCTGCCGAACCCGGCCACGGCGCACCACAGCCGGCTTGGCACGGAGGAGGTGAGTACGACTCCCGGAGCCTTGGCCAGCACGATATGGTTTACCATTCCGGACCTGCTGCCATCTCCCTTCTCCAGTTGCACTGACACTACAACACTGCTCCACATCAGCCACTGCTGCCTGTCACCCTGATTTATGTTGGAATGGGCATGAGTTTAATAAAAGGCATGTAGCTCAGTGATTAAATGTAGAATAATGCCACTTGGAAGCCTTTTGGGTAAATTGATCTATTAGACTGTGTGACAAACATTATATGAATATATTGAGTAATAATATCCCTGGGTTATGGCTGTATTAGTACATCTTGTGACAGACTAGCAGAGTTTGAAGAAGAAAACGTTTCTCTGCCCAAATCCTCCTCAATGATTGATTATTATGGCAACGCTCCAGGTTGCTGGTGCGTTTTCGTTGCGCACGGGATTTGGCCCCTCTCACATCAAAGGGTCCTCAGGAAAGGGGTGGTCCCGGGGCAGGGGGATATATAGGAGGGACCTGCTCTGTTCTGACTGCAAGGCAAGAGCAGGGAACAGACTAAACGGGTCAGCAGAGGAAAAACCTGCCCCCGAATCCAAACAGAGAGACATCTGCTGAGTTTTGGAGAGAAGAGACCTGTTGGATTTACCACCGAGATCCAGCTTTTATTTTCATTTATTCAAAGGACTTCTTTTTTTGCAACAAGTCAGACCTGCACATAACTTTAAACAAGTTTTGCACTGGATTTGATCCCTTTTTTAGATTTTTACGCGTGTGCTTAATTTTGAGGACAGTTTTGTGGAAGTTCAAATACTTGGCGTTTGTAGCTAGTAGTGGAAAATCTTTTAAGGGATTTATTTTGCTTCCTCGTAGAGACTTTATTATCAATTCGTCTTTCCACTTGTCGGATTTCGCGGTCGCATGATGAGGTTTTTACATGTTTCCATTGGGTTGTTCGCCGCTCTGTGCGTCGGCGCGGTGCACGGCTCCTGGGAGGAGAGCACCGTGGTGCCGGTCAGACTAGACCCGGTGGCCCGGTCGGAGAGCGAACCCGAACCGTGGCGGACTCTCTCCGCGGAGGAGAAGGAGAAGGAGGCGGAGATGAGGGAGTACAGGTTGGACGTATTCGGCAAGGAGCTGGTCTTGCAGCTAGAGCCTGACCAGACCTTCTTGGCGCCGGGTTTTGTCTTCCACATTGTCGGGAGTCCTGAGTCCGACCAGACACGGGAACCCAAGAGCGGAGCCGAGGCGGGTTGCTTCTTCTCCGGCTCGGTGAACGGAGAGGAGCACTCTGCCGCTGCGCTCAACCTGTGCCACGGACTGCGGGGCGGATTCTACTTTCAGGGGGAAGAGTATTTTATTCAGCCCTTCAACTCGAGTGGCTTCGTGGGCACCGAGGAGGACGTCCACACCATCCGCCGGAGAGGGCGGGGGGCTTTGGCTGAGGAGGGGAGCTCCAAGTGCGGGGTCAACGAGGACGAGGACAGGGTGCCAAAGAATCTGGAGAAAGAAGACAAGCACGGAGCCGCTAACGCAGACCAGACAGGTAAGGCTGCAGAATATATATATATATATATATATATATATATATATATATATATATATATATATATATATATATATATATATATATATATATATATATATATATTTCATAGGGGACTCAACTGAACATATCAGACCAGCAACCTTAAAAGTGGCATTTAAACACATAAAAGGTCATTAAATAATATACAAAAACCAAATTAGCTTTCTTTATATAAGTCACCGGCTGTAGTGTATATGCTGCCCAGACTGCTGCTAACTGGAGTTGTGCGCGTGCCAAGAAGCCCAGCATGCATTGGACACAGCTACCTTTTTGACAGCGCCGTCTACGCACTACCAGAGATGAGGAAGGGAGGGAAGGAGAGAGGGGGGCGAGCTTCTCCAGGAGGGGAAGGAGGAGGAGGAGTGGCGGGGGAAGGGGAGGGGAGTAGCGGGGTTGGGGCCAGGCAGAGCCCGGCGGTGCTGAGACGTGTGAACTCGCCTCCTGGTACAACTCGCACCGGCAGACATTTTTTTCCCCCCAGAGAGGCTTTTCTCCCTGCGCAGAATTTTCCTACCAGAGAAGGTCAATTTAGGAATGTGGACCCTGAGGAGGAGGAGCCACCGGTGGTGTGACGCTGAGTCACGGAAGCCTGGCTCCTCCAGGCACATCCGGAGCTCTCTTTGGAGCCTCCATGCCTCTGAATGAAATGAGCCTTTGTAGCAGCTATTTAGAACACTGGTCGGGTTTTTGGAGTGTGCAGACTGTTCCAGACAAGCAGAATAATGTCTATTAAAAAGAGCATCTGTCTACAACAGTGTAGTGGAATCAGGACTGAAACCTGATATCTGGTCTGACCTCTCCTCTCTGTGTCTTTCTTCTCTCTCCTCAGACCACCACAGAACCAGGCGTTTCGTTTCCACCCCTCGCTACATGGAGATCATGCTCGTGGCCGACCAGTCCATGGCTGAGTTCCACGGCGCCGGGCTCAAGCCCTACCTCCTGACCATCATGGCGGTGGCGTCCCGCCTCTACCGCCACCCCAGCATCCACAACTCCATCAGCCTGGCGGTGGTGAAGCTGCTGGTGGTGTACGAAGAGGAGCGAGGCCCTCAGGTGTCATCGAACGCCGCCATGACACTCCGCAACTTCTGCCAGTGGCAGCGGCAGCACAACCCACCCAGTGACCGCCACCCTGAGCATTATGACACCGCTGTGCTCTTCACCAGGACGGTAAGTCGGAGTGGGAGAAGGGGACGTGTGTTAAGACGGAGGATGGACTAGTCATAGTAATTAATTAAAGAGTATTCAAGTATTAATTTTGCTCTCTGTTCGACTGTTTAGGACCTGTGTGGTGCCCACTCTTGCGACACTCTGGGCATGGCCGATGTCGGCACCGTGTGCGACCCTGACAGAAGCTGCTCAATCATTGAGGACGATGGGCTGCAAGCAGCATTCACTGTGGCACATGAACTGGGTAAGTAGAAGCGAAACATCTTCTCAATAATCACGTGTGTCACTTTTTACAAGAGATGATCAAAGAACGTCCATGTCTGTCCTCCAGGCCACGTCTTCAACATGCCTCACGACGATGCCCAGCTGTGCTCCGGGGTCAACGGTGTCCACTGGGGCTCCCACATGATGGCCTCCACCCTGTCCAACCTGGACCAGCAGCAGCCGTGGTCCCCGTGCTCCGCCCTCATGATCACCACCTTCTTGGACAACGGCCATGGTCAGTGCCTGCTGGATAAACCGGTCAAACCTCAGGCTCTCCCTCAGCCCCTGCCCGGGACGGTGTACGACGCAGACCACCAGTGTCGGCTCACCTTCGGCGACGACTCCCAGCACTGCCCCGATCTGAGCACCACGTGCGCGGCCCTGTGGTGCACCGTGACCACGTCCAATGGTTTGCTGGTGTGCCAGACTAAGAACTTCCCCTGGGCCGATGGAACGGCGTGCGGGCACGACAGCTACTGCCTGGCCGGACAGTGTCTCACCAAGAGCCAAGCCGCCAAACACCAGGTAGGAAGCAACCAGACCTGAATCAAGTATACACCAAAATACTGTACAATCCAAAGTAGTTCATATATATTGTACATCTACTAATCCTCATGTCCCTGTTGCTTTCAGACTCCTGTCAATGGTGGCTGGGGAGTGTGGGGTCCTTGGGGCGACTGCTCTCGGACCTGCGGTGGAGGGGTGCAGTATTCCTTTCGTTCCTGCGACAACCCTTTGCCCAAGAACGGGGGCAAGTACTGCGAGGGCAAGAGGATCCAGTACCGCTCCTGTAACACGGACGCCTGCCCCGATACCAACGGTAAGACCCCCTCTTGTTACCGCAGAAATCTCGGGCTAAGATTCGAGAAATGATGTCGCGCTTTGAAGCACCTCGCACGCTGGTGTGAAAGCTAGCCCGGCTGAACAAGCGGTGAGTCTTACCCCTCTCTGTTTCGTTCTCAGGCCTGTCTTTCCGCGAGGAGCAGTGCCTGGCCCACAACGACATGTCAGCCCAAGTGTCGCTGGGTTCGGGCGAGGGTGTCGAGTGGGTGCCCAAGTATGCTGGAGTTTCACCCAAAGACCGCTGCAAGCTGGTGTGCCGGGCCAAGGGGACCGGATACTTCTTTGTCCTCAAATCTAAGGTGAGAGTTGCTCGATTATATTGAGAAAATCTGTTTTTAGTAGGTTGTTACAACATTTTCAGAGTTTATCTCAAAACAGCCCTCTTACTTGTGCAGACCTGCTATTATAATTTCTCTCATCCCCTTGGCTACTGTCGCCAGCAAAGATTTTTACCTCCTCCCATTGGATTCTTATGTAACAAGTCTTATGAGACATGGCTCTTATTAAATTGCATTTGTGTCTCTCTGCTGCCCCCAGGTGGCTGATGGTACACCCTGCAGCCCAGACTCCACCTCAGTCTGTGTCCAAGGCCAGTGTGTCAAGGCAGGATGTGATCACGTCATCGGCTCCAACCGGCGCTTTGATAAGTGCGGCGTGTGCGGAGGAGACGGCTCGACCTGCAAGAAAGTGTCCGGCTCTCTGGAGCGTGCCAGGTACATATCCGACTGTTTTTTCCTCGTACACAAACACACCGTTAACATACACTGACACGTCATAGTCAAATCTTCTTTATGACTCAGTCTGACCTCCGTGTGTCTCTGTTTCAGGCCTGGTTACCAGGATGTTGTCACCATCCCTGCCGGTGCCACCCACCTGGACGTCAAGCAGCGCGCCCCAGGCAATGGCCGTCATGATAACAGCTACTTGGCAGTGCGTCGCCAGGACGGCACCTATCTGTTAAATGGCGACTACAAGCTGATGACCATGGAGACCGACATCGCCTTGCGAGGGGCACTGTTGCGGTACAGCGGCTCCTCCGCCACCCTGGAGCGCATCCGCAGCTTCGCCCCGCTCCCCGAGCCCCTCACCATCCAGGTGCTGTCCGTGGGCGAAGCCCCGAGGCCCCGGGTGAAGTACAGCTATTTTGCCCCGAGACCCAACAATGCCGCTTCAGCCTCCAACAGCAATGGAGGCCGCCGCCATTCCATCAACGCCATCAGGGAGGTGGGCGGAGCCGAGTGGACCCTGAGGGAGTGGGGTCCATGCTCCCAGACCTGTGACGGAGGGGTGCAGCAGAGAGAGGTGGTGTGCCTAGATCCCCAGGGTCGTCCCGCCAGAGACTGCCCGGAGGAGCTGCGCCCCTTGGCCTCTCGGTCCTGCGCCACCCAGTCCTGTCCCTCCTGGCTTCTCGGAGAGTGGTCGGTGTGCTCCAAGACCTGCGGCCGAGGCTTCCGCAAGCGCCAACTGCGCTGCATCGGCCACGACGGGCGCACCCTGACCCACGACAGCTGTGACCCCAAAGACCGGCCGCGACCCCTGCTGGAACTGTGCAACCAGAGTGCCTGTTAAGGAGTGCTCCCACAATCCGAAAAACCTCCTTTCACACAGCCAGCTTTCAGAAAGACACCAGATAACAACTCTGACCTTCACTAAAGAGGCAGATGAATGTTTACATCCAGAGCAAACGTGGCTTTCGTGGGTTCCAGGTGGGTCCACAGCGACTGCGGCATTAAAGGCCAATTTGTACCCATTCCCTCCATCCATTTTGGGGCCGGACGTTGCTCCACAGTGGCACTGCCTCCTGGTTGAAGCAATAAAGACTGATTACAGCTGGCTGCCGGTCTGGCCCCCAGAGCATCAGTGGCACATTAAGCCTCCCATCAGGGGAAAGAGAGAAAGCATGGACATTCCTGATTTCCTAAAGGAGCATGCTGCTTACCGTGCCAATGTCACGCTTATATATGTGTGTGTGCGTGAGTGAGTGTGAGACTGCGTGCGTGCGTGTGCGTGTGTGTGTGTGTGTCAAATTTTTGTATGCATGTATGGGATGTTTGTCCAAGCTGGGCTGGACAGACACATAAGGGGTTGGGGGTTGGGGATGTTATTGCAGAGTATATAAGTATATAAAGAAACAAAATGAAAGAGATTAGCTCATATTCTACTTACTCGCCCCATCAGGTATGGAAAATAAGATAGCTAATAGTCATAGTGTTTATGTTTAAGCCAGTTTATTTATCACAAACCTGTAGCACTTCATCTTTGTTTTTGCCAGCGGCACATTGTAACACCCAGTTGTCTCTAAATGCCTCAGTACGCCGTATCTTGCCCTCGTCTACACAGCCTTCAATGAGGGAACTCTTCAAAGACCAAAGAGGAGTGTCTGTGTGAGTGAGTGACTGTGTGTGTGAGTGTGTGTGAGTGTGTGTGTGTGTGTGAGTGAGTGTGTGTGAGTGAGTGTGTGTGTGGAGACCTAAAGAGGGACTTGTCTCCTGCTACTACTTCATAAGTAAGTCTCTCCTGCCTTCTGCGAAGGCACCTCGGTTTTTTTTCTATCAAGTCTTTTTTCCTTTTGTACAGAATATCCAAACATTATTTATTTTTGTACAGCCTGTTAAATATAATCATGTGGCTTTTTTTAATATTATTTTTTATTTGTTATTGAGATCACAGAAGGGAGTAGAATATATAGAGTATTTATACAGTGTTTTATATATATATATGGTCCTAGGTTCATGAATAAAGTATCACATTGACTTGTGAAGCTATTGTCTCCAGAGTGGTTTGTCTGTCTGACGGTGCACTGATTTCACTCACCACACACACACACACACACACACACTTTATTTTAATCCACCAGTTACTGTACGCAGACAATCGTAACCCACGAGAAGACCGTTTGTGAACATGTCTATACGGCCCCCGACAATTACTTAAAGGTACAGTGTTGAGCATTTAGGGGCATCTATTAGCAGAAATGGAATAAAAGCTTTTAATAAGCCGGTACTATCTATCTATCTACATACCAAGCTGGTCATCTCCATGTGGCCTAGATCGGACAAGGCAAACACTGGCTCTCGATAAAGCCATTCTTGTTTTTTACCCTCTTTAGCTCTCCTACACTCTTGGCACGCGGTGGAAGTTTCAGTTGGTTGCAATCTGAGCCCTCACCGCTAGATGGCGCCAGATCCCCCACACTGGACCTTAAATATTAAATATAGTTTTGGTGCACCTACCCGATATGTGAAAACGTGTTTTGTTATTTGGGTTTCGTCCACCAGGTGGGAGTATTTCCGCATGTCATCCAATTTGATGAGCCCATTACAGGCAAAGGGAAGTCTAGTCATGGCCGGTGTTGTGTTTAATGCTGTTTCCCCACTACCTATGGCACTTAGTCGTTGTAACATAGAGCTACAATACGTGGGTGATTTTAAGTGGTGATTCGTTGCAGAAAGCTGTAGAATTCACCATCTTTTCTTTAGACTGAAGAGGCAGAAATTACCTTCAGAAAATCAGTGATGTATTTTGGCCTCACCCTGAACAATCTGAACGCCAGCCGGAACCCGAAAATACCTCAGCAACGGCACTAAAGGCTTGAAGCCTGTGTGTGTCTCTTCCTGTTGGGCCCTGAGGAAGAGGAAGAGCACAAAGGAAATCATTATCCTGTAATTAGAGATGGTTAAGAGGAAGATTGGCCATCTCTGTAATCTGCGTAATGGTACGATGTGTCACCGTGAGTCTGTTCACTTAAACAACTGCATGTTTTTCTGACTTTGCGATTGACAAAGAAAAACACGCGCTGTGGCAGGGGAGATGTCAGCGTTAATACGCACACGCCTTCTTATACCTGCTTGTTTTTTCCCCCTCCTGTCTCAGCGTCACATCATTGCCGGCTGAAAAGGAACATCTGGAAGGCATTATGAATCACGGCTGCTCAATGTGGGTGGCATTTTCAGAGGGCTAAATTGTCTTCATCCTTTTGCCACCCTTGGCTTCCCATAAATGTTTGTTTATAAAAGAAAAAAGAAACAGCATTTATAACTTAGAATCTAAGTCCACAGTTCACTGGGTCGAACACATATATCATGAGTTATTATTGAATGATGAACTTTTACGCTGGCTAGTGTTCGCAGCCTACCGGGGCCTTTTCAGAGCAGTAATTTAACGTTTTAATAGTCAGCTTCATGACTGTATTTAAGTCCCTAGGTTAGCATTTATCATTTATTATGGCATTTTTGATGCAAAGTAGTCCCATGCAGCACAGATACGTGGTGGTCTGCCCACGTCAAGGGTGTATTCTCATGGAAAAATACTCAAATCAGGTGTGTGTCCTTTGTGTTTTTGGACAATGACGCCTGCGTGTTAATTTAAACCAGTTTCACCTCAGCACAGCCCGCGGGACAGATTTACACCTTTACCAAGAAAGTAGGGCGGCTCGTTTTCATTTTGGTCCCCGAAAATAGCCGACGTGTCGTCACACAGGTGTCGCCTCGGCCCCATTGCATGCCGGCTCCTCTCGTCTCAATAGAGGTCGTGATGTGACAGGAGCACGCGGAGGGGCGGCTCGTGCACGTATACGTAGAAACTCATGTGCACGGGCTTTTATCCTCTTGCTGCGTCAAGCGTGACAGATATATCTTGGATAACACCGAGAATCAGACAATCGTGCCTTCAAAATAAAAGCACAAACGGTTTGACTTCACTTATCAACTCAATAGGGTTCTAACTGTGACCACCGTTACATATAATAATGCAACTACATTCACAGTATAAAAAACAACAACATGAAAAAGTCATTATCAGGGTTCTTACAGTCATGGAAAACCTGGAAAAGTCAATGAATTTTTAAAATGGTTATTTCCAGGCCTGGAAAAGTCCTTGAAAAAAATAACATTTGTTACATTCATATGTTAATGGCCTTCATTTACGCTGAGTTTGAAATAATTCATATACTTTTAAAAGAAAGACGCTCAAAATATAAACAGGCATGCTTACAGGCATCTATATACATGTTTATTCTTTTAATCAAACTATTGTCTCTCATTCATTTGTGCCATTTGAGGTTTACTGCATGCTTTGCAATTCTCATTGTTAGTTTAACTGCTACATTTTCTCACTATTTCATGTATACACCAAGATTTAACAAAATGTTTGGTCATGGAAATGTTGTTTAAAGTCATGGAAAAGTCATGGAAATCCATTGGTCAAAATGTGTATGAACCCGAATTATTTTGTACAGCAATTCATCAATTTACCTGAATTGTTTCAAAACAATGTCCATCAATTAAAAGTCTTCTTTTGAAAATATCGCCCAGAAGTCTTATATTCCATACTGTGGCTAACTTCATAGTGTCTCTCTCTCCCTCCCTCTCTCTCTCCCTCCTCAGTGTGAACCCAACAGGGTAATTTGAGCAAACGGCGGGGGGGAAGGGAATAAAACCCTCGGCAGACAGCCGGAGAGGTGTGGGGACAGGACGGGGAGAGACGCACACACGTGGAGGAGGAAACGGATTAAAATAACCCGAAACCATAACGAGAGCAGTCGGGCTGTGTCTTCAGAGGAGGCGCAACAATGGTCCCGGAGCAGACGAATAGGTGACGGGAAAAGAAGCGCTCTTTGTTATCTTCTGCCATTGATTAAGACACTAAAAGTGAGAAGACGGGTCATGGAAAACCTCTGGAGGAGGAGTGGGAGGACGCGGGCGCTGCGATGGAAGCTGCTGAGGAGCTCGCTGCTGCTTTCTTTACTCACCGGTGAGTACAACAAGTTTACAATTCCACTTTTCCAAGCAGCCACATGTTTTAAAACATTGTGCCGCTTTTCATATATTGTATAAATGACGTGACTCCTCCAGATGTGCTGCCGGAGTCAAGAAAAGCGCTTTATTTGACAGTGAGTTGTACTTTAGCTGCGTTCTCCTCCAATTTTTAATCCGAGCCTAATCTGTGGTACAGTGTGGTGGAGGCGGGAGGACTGTGTGTGTGAGAGAGAGAGAGAGAGAGAGAGAGAGAGAGAGAGAGAGAGAGAGAGAGAGAGAGAGAGAGAGAGAGAGAGAGAGAGAGAGAGAGAGAGGTGGGGGTGGAAGGACATAGTACAATTGTCTCCAAGCGTGTGGAGAGACAGGAGCCAGGACCCTCGAGGACCACCCATACAGGACCAGAGGGCTGCTGGTGGGACGTCCTGTGGGCATTTGCATGGACATATCCCAGCTCACACAGGGGTGTAGTGTTAAAATAAAATAAAAGGTGGGTTCAGTGAGGCCTCCAAAATTAAAGACATCCATTCAAATTTACATTGATCAGAAACAAAGACATTTTCTTTCTTTAAAATTGCACTATATATATATATATATATATATATATATATATATATATATATATATATATATATATATATATATTTGATAGACTTTGCAGTTTAAAGGTTCGCACAGTCAGTTTTCTCCACTTTTCTCCACACAACAAAACCCTGTGCAGGATTTTGTTGTTGAGAAAGTCATCTTCCTGCACTAATTAAAAGGCAGGACTCCTCTACCACTATGTGAAGTCTGGAAATGTGCGTATAATCCTCCAGGCGCACATCATTCGAGTGTGAGTGACTGCTGAGAGAAAGCAGATCTTCAGAAAAGGCACACACACACATACGTGCGCACAGAGCTTGTTTTCTTTGCAGTGTCCTTCATTTTGAAGTGCACGATGTGGATTGCAAAAAAAAAAAAAAAAAAACTACCGCAGCTCCCCAGGAGAAAAGCCCTGAGACGAAAAAGGCTTGACAGGTTGAGACGAGTGCACAGGGGAGGCCCGGATGTCTGTACAATGCTTTTGAATATGGAGGCTTTTATGGAAGAGCGGGAAGAGGTGGTGGTGGTAATGAACCACATTAATCACACGCACACACACACAATCATGTAGCAGATCCTGCAAATGCCACGTATGTTTGCAGCAGGAACAAGCATGTTGGATGTAAAAAAAAAAATCATGGTGCAGAAATGGTAAACAATAGCTCTTTGGTCATCTTTTGAGTCCCATCGTGCACGGCTTTCACTCTTCCTGTCTCCGGTCGCAGTTTGAGGGCCTCCATCTACTCCCCAACAGATCTGTTATTGTGAAATTGGGGCACGTCCTGAAGTTGGGAGGGGATTCACAGGAGGCTCAGATATCCAGACTTATTATTTTTATGGGTCAAACTCCGAACCTGCTGGATCCTCCCATGCTTCCCACACTGAATCTCTCTGCCTTCCAGGTAATAGTCCTCGATATGAGGTATAAACAAACCTGTGTGTGTAAACGTGTGACTGCCCCTCAGGGAAAGACATTGTTTCAATCTTATTTAATTGATTTTTTTTTATCTCGCAGTAAATCCCCTCGTGGATGCTCACGATCTCCTCCTGACGAATCAAAACGACCAACAAACAAGCGGAAGAAAAACCGAACTGAGCCGCTTTTGCAGCCACGTACATCCTCAAATTCCCCCAAAAAGAGAACTAATTACCGTGCAAACCTTTTCCCGGGCCGTGTCATCGACTCGCCTGTCAGATTGAGCCAGTTTTTGAGGCCTGCAGCGTTTGATTGAGCCGGTCGGCCGTGCACTCGGCCTGCAAATGGAAAAATAATTCAAGCATGTCAACGATTACCTGAGTGCAATGTTGGTTCACCTGTCACACTGCAACGGGGTGCTTGTTGCCACGCTATTCAAATCTCCCACATGCATCCCACACGGAGCCGGCTGGTTTTATTAGGACAACCCCCCCCCCCCCGATCTTTCTTCCTTTTCTTATTTCCCCAGACGCTCCACAGGTATCGATCGCTCTTTTTATTTTTTATTTTTTTTAAGCGACAAGTGCTTTCTCCAGTTGTCTGAGCACATAAAGAGACTGTCGCGCTTTAAAACCCCGCTCTTTGAAGGTATAAATACAGGCTGAGGTTGTGTGCTCTTGAGGTTGAACGGTTTCATTTTAATTAATTTGTCATCAAGGGAAAATTTGAAAAACCCCAGATGAAGACAAGAGCTTCTTTTTATCATGATGGACACTATACCGGTGCCAAGGTTCTTTCTTCTTCTTGTAACCGTGTTCATATGTTTCTTTTTTCATCCACTGAAGAGCATAACGTCTTTCTTTAAGATGATCTTTCGGCCTTTATCTGTGGAAATGACTTCACTCTGTTTGTGTGTGTGTTGCAGGCGGCAGTGAAGCCCAGTGTGAAGGCTGCATGGAGTACTGCTGCGATGGGTCGCCGCCTTTCTGTTGCTCCTACTACGCCTACGTGGGGGACGTCCTCTCGTGAGTTCACACACACACACAACCACAAACACACAACTGACTGTCTGCACACACGCGCCAGTTTTGGCTCGAGTGAGACAAAGTATCGGTCACAAACCAGCTGTTTTTAAACATGCCAGAAGACCCTTCGGAGGATCTCACCTTTTGACCTCTGCATGTGCTGATTCCACACAGCTGTCTCACTTACACCCCATCTCAAGACTTCTCTTTCAAGATGAAGATTCGTAAAATAGTATATTTGTATGAATATTCTCGGGGCGGGGGGAGAGAAAGTCAGAGTTAGCTCCTCATGAAAACAGTCAGGGCTGATTCTGACATGCTGACGAAGAAACCTGTTAATGATGAGTGTTTTATCTACTCTATAGTGTCAATTCACAGACTCCTCTGCAGTGAACACACACACACACTAATGCTCACACACGTCACACAGCTGAGTTACATCAGATGCTGCGGTCCATCTCCATGGCAGCAACTTAGAAGTATTGGTCGCATGTCTGTTGGAGGCAGCTGCCTCCTCTCACACTCGGGTGGCTCACAGTTTTTGTGTGTGTGTGTTGTGTGTGTGTGTGTGTGTGTGTGTGTGTGTGTGTGTGTGTGTGTGTTCTAGGGGCACGGCCATCTCCGGCATCGTGTTCGGCGTGGTGTTTCTGATGGGGGCGGTGGCGGCCCTGTTCCTGTGCGTGTGCATGTGCATGAAGAACGGACGGGGCGCGCGAGTCGGCGTGTTCAGCACCTCCTACATCAACACCGTGACCCAGGGCTACCCAGGTCGGTCTACGGAGACACACACACACACACACACACACACACACACACACACACTTTTAAAGGATATAGACAACTTAAAAAACTCTTTAACGTTTGACTATATCACAGAACTTTACATGATGTACACTCACCAAGATTTTTTCAAAACAAAAGTCATCCTTAATAGTTCATTTTTGTAAAGCAGAAACCAATTCTTTATTTATTTAACAAAGAATAAGCTTTTTTTTAAGTATGAAAGGATGAAAAAGAAGTACAAACATATCTATCACACATTTATACGCATTAATAACTTACTTGACATAAAAAAAACATTAGTTTTATATTTTTCTATATAAAGGAGGACTTATTAGAAAGTGGCGCTAACTTATTTGTCATGCACACCTTTAAAGGATATACTCAGCAAAAAATAGTTTCAAAATAAAAGTCGTTCTTAGTAATTTATGATATTTTATGCATGAATCCTTTATTAATGTTAGTAAAACATATAAACTTAGTATGATTTAAAAACAGGATCACACTCAGTTTTAAAGGACGGACATTTGAACCAATGTATTACAATTTTATTGATATCCAGAAAGTCACAGTTACACTTTTTAAGTGTGTATTATATAGTCTTACCACACACACAGTGGCTCCATCTTATTTCCCCCGACATAATGATGATGATTAAGGGGAGTGTTCCATTTCACTCTGTGACGCCTCGTCTCCTGTCCTCGGGCGACCAGATATGAAACGAAAACGGCAGAACAGAGGCGTACCGTGTTACGGGATCCACCTCGGCCTCGAGCACAATCCCCGTCGAGCAACACAAAGAGAGCACTGATTCTTTTTCAGAATATGAGGAGGAAAACAGAGACTTCACACAGCTCCGTTCCAGACATTTTTTTTTTTTTGACTCATAAATGGGCCCAAATCTCCACTTTCTCTTGACACCCTGTTCCCGCTCGGGGGTGAAAAGGAAAAGGTTGTACATCCGAGTCTGTACTCTCTCACTCTCCAGCCCCAGGAATATGCTGATGTTGTTTGTTTTTCTTTTTTCCCCGTGGGCGCTCATCATTTATTCATCACGTCCCGGTCCCCCCTGTGTATCGCCTTCACGCTACGCTGGACCGGCACTCTTTCGCTCGGCACCCGCCGCTCTGATCGTGTTTCAAAAACGCGTTCGAACACACAAAGCCGTGCAATATGAACGCATGCATGGCGCGACAGTGGTGTGAGTTATTAGTCTTGATGAACCGCACGCAAGGCGCTGTTGTTTTCTTCCGCCACAAAGATTAATTTATTGATCACATAGTTTTATGTATGTTATGTTTGTTTTTTCTCCTCTTGCAACGTCTCACAACAGTTTTACAGAAAGAAAGAAAGAAAGAGCTCCTCCTTTTAAGATGTTAGTCTGTAGGTTATTCTTAACAACAGTGTCATAAATGTGATGCAACCCTTTGGTTTGGAGTCGGTCTCGACTAACATCCCTTCATCTATTCTTTCATCTCTGCTGCTTTGATGTTTCAGTGTATAATGTAAGTTCCCCTGGTGAGACTGATGCATTGTGCTCAACCGAAACTTCTCGATGCCATATTTCTGATCTTTTACGAATCAAAGTCTCTTCCTCCAGAGGGTGCAGTCTCTCGGTTTCACCACTAGAGGGTGCCACTGTCCCATCAAACTCTTTGTAAAATGGGGGCCTCGGTTTCCTCCCTCACCTTTTTTAGAATTATGGATGAACTAAATGCTTTCTATCTGCCTGCTGAACTGTATTTCTTCCCCTTTCTCGACCTCAGGTCCTCCACCTCCATACGACTACGAGATGTACCCTCCATCGCTGCACCCCCCGCCCTACACCCCAACTCAGCCTCGGCCGGCCAACTACTCGCCGCCACCCCCGTACCCCGGCTGCACCCGCAAGTAAATCCCTGCAGCGGCTGGCTCAAGGGAAGCTGTCATGGCTGTACATCTCTGGTCTCTAACAGTTGGGGGGGGGGGGGTAAAGTCAATTTCAGGGCGTCCCAGTGCAATATTGTTCAGCAAGGCAGAATTCCCAGCTACGTGCCTGCAAGGTGTGTAAATGTCCCTGCACTCCTGCTGGGGTCTGGACCAAATGGTGGGGAAATTATTAATAATTTCAACACTGATAGCCTGCAGCTGGAACTGATAACCAATACTGCACATCAAAGGCACCGCATCGGTGGAGGTGAAGACCACTTCAGTCTGCATGGAGGTGGGACCTCGCGTCACCGGGGGACAAAAGTCTCTCCAGGACACAGCGAGGATTCTGGCTTTATTTTTTATGGACTTGATTTATGTCAGCGACTGAGGTGGAAGTTAATGATTAAAGCGGTTCCAAACCCCTTCAGGTCTGGACCTGTCATGTGGGGAGGAAAAGAGGTGGACATTAATAATGCCTTTGAACTGACTTTGAAAGGACTGCTGAGGTTGTTGCAGTCTGTGAGTGTGTGTTTTTAAAAAAAAAATGTATTGCCTTACTTGAAACAATGTGAGGAGGGAAACTAAAGATGGGGGCTCATATCATGTGCATTTTAAAATTTAAATGTTTTGCATTTGCCAGATTCTACAATTTTGACTCATTCATTATTTAGAATTTCAGTTGTAGGTATAATGTGATTAAAAGTGACCCGACCTCACTGTTTTATGACAAGTGACTGTGAATGATGTGAATGACATACGGGAGAGAGAGAGAGACACACACACACACACACACACACACACACGAGAGAGAGTCTGTGATTTACTGACGGTAATTATCTCTCACTGGAAATCGTCACGATTTTGTGATTGGCTAGCAAACCCTTTTCATTCCTCATCTTAGTTCCCGGTGTTACGCACAACTATTCTGCTCGAAAGAGAAATAGTTTGTTGTTATTGTTTGAAATAACAACTAACGGTCGCGCAAAATCTACCTGTTATTTTGAGTGCACTGATATGGAACGCTCTGGTAAATGTTATCAGGTGTACAGTACATTATGGCTAAATAAAGCATACCCTGTGACTCACTCTCAACCAATCAGAATGCTTGTTTTCATCGACCCCGTATTATACAATACATGTATTTAAAATACAGGTAATACTTTTTTCTGGATTTTGCGTTTTCTCACAATTTGGTTTAGCAGAGCTTTAAGGTTTGGGCTATATAATGTACACAAAGCTCTGGTGAACCCCACAAAAAGAATGTCAGTGTAACAACTTCATTGATTATGTATACATATATTTTTTTTTTATTAATGGGACTCAATAAACCCTAGCGCAGAATTCTTCATCAGGAGCTCTTCCTCACTCTCCAGGTCCTCGTACTCCCATGAATCGATACCAAAGCCACTGATGTGACATAAAAAACAAACTGCACAGGCTGGCCTTACAAGTCCATTTAACATGTTTATAACACGATTCAACCATAAATATTAACATAAACCATAAATATGACTCGAGAGGACTCAAAAGTGACTCGAGAGCTCCCCAAGTTATGAAAATATCAATTTGTATATATCTAGCTTGATGCCACATTATTGGTGCACCTTTCTGGGAAGCTTACGACCTAATCCGCCAATTGCCCCAAAACCAGTCAGACTTGGCAAGATATCAACCACATTCCAGCCAAAAAAATGAAATGACTTACTAATGGATGAAACAATATTCCACATGGCCTTGCTTGGTATGTATTGGTGCATCTGCTTGAGTAGAGCCCCTCTGTTGTGGAACCAGAGGCGTCCAAGCTCCAGGAAGAAAGTTAGGACATTTTTACTTTCAGGGACCTAAACCTACGGTACACGAAATGTGCACTAAATTAAATACTACAAATATTTAACTTCACTTAATCAAAGTAAAACTTTTCAGAGATACTATTAACACAGTGCTATTTTATAGTAGAAAAAAAATATATAAAAATGATTTGTATCAACAAGAAAACATTCGAATAGCATCACACATTAGACCTACTGTATGTATACTATAAAAGCAAAAAATAGAATTAAAACCAGTTGTACTCCGGTAAAGAGCCTAAATAAATGACTGTACATCAAGTTCTGCACAGAAAAATAAATACAAATGAAAGGTATATAGTAAATCAATACTAAAGTGAACCAGTAACTTAACAAGTGAGGAGCCTACTCACGTCTCTTTTACTGTACCTTGGCCAGTGGCATGGTAGACCACATAGTTCTATATTACAGTGTTAAGTGTCTCATACAGGTTCTCACTGACATCTTTATGACACCATAATCCTTCCATGTAGGTTCTTGAGACCCAACCACCGAGTAGCCAGTTTAGTTGCCTTTAAGAACAACTAACCTTTCAAGTATTTCTGGTGTTAACCGCCTCCTGTGCGGATGCAATATTATTCCTGCAAACGAGAACAGTCTCTCAACCGGAGCTGAATAGGGGAGGGTCGTGTTAAATCGAGCAAAAAGGAGCTTGATAAGTGAACTGTTGTTTGATTCGTGGAGAAAGTATTTTAAATACAAAATGACTTACACGGCACAACGCATGGTAAACGAGACGTGCTTTGTGTATCAAGAAGGCTCGGGTGGGTAGCTGACCTTGCACGGCAGCTGGTTTTGCGTAAAATCAATTTTAATTTACAACCATTGCATTGAAAAGAGTAAAAGTTAAAAGCTAACCCTGCTTGAGATGATGTAGTTTTTTTACCAAAGGATGTATGTCCTCCCCTTGTCCTTTATCTCCTTACTCTTCAAATACTCGGGTAGCAAACGTTAGCTAAACCTACGGCTACTTGTATGGCAGCTACGTTATGTGCTTTGCAGACAGTGGTGGAAGAAGTATTCAAATCTTACTAAGTAAATGTAACTATAAAGTATTGTTAAAAATTCACGAGTAATAACAATGATTAGAATTTGTATACCACATTTCATACCTGAAATGCAGCTCAAAGTGCTTCACAGCAAGATTACATGCTATGTTTTACATAAAAACAGATTTAAAAAAACATTCAAAAATATACAAAATAAATTAGATAAAACAGATGAAATTCTTAAGAAACCAATAAAATGCTTAAAAATAAATACAAGTTGACTTGATTTGAGTGCAGTACCGAGGTCTATACCGCCACCTGCTGCACCGGAAGATAAAGAACGGGATCTAGTTTATCTCAGTCTGGACAAACAAAGTAGCATCAAAAAACAAACCCAAAAATACATAATTATATTAAACAATTATACGAGACATATATAGTTCCCCGAAATATGCTGGCTATTATTGAAACCATTTGATTTGTAGCTCTATAGAGACAAAGTCAAGTGTTAGGAATTGTAGTTTCTCTTTTTTTTTTTATACGTTTCTTCATTTAATTAGTTAATTAACTCAAGTTGGAAATGTATCATGCACAGGAAGAATGACTAGTTTACACACACACACACGCACACACACACACGCACACACACACACACACACACACACACACACACACACACACACACACACACACACACACAATGAATGGATAAACAACTTTTTTCACCCATTATATTTTTTTATTATTTTTCTTTTGCTCATAACAGTAATATTGCATAATCATGGTACAGCAGCTTGCCTCAGTGTAATTACAGCTACACTTTTAAGGTGAGACATTAACAGGCATTACATTGTTTTTAATGCACTTTTGTGTTTGGGAATTTTGTCTTCTTTCAGACTATTGGAAAGAAAACATTCAAAGTTCATATTTAAGTGTTGCGTCAGTTGATTCGTCCTAAATTCACCAAAAGTAACCTATAGATAATAACTCATTTTCAAATTTAAACATATAATTTAAGAAAACTTGTAATACAAACACAATTGTCTAATTGTAAGTAATCCATTGAGGAAGTTCCATGGGATATATTTTAGTTAACCCTATACACCTGGAGAGTTTCCCTTTAACTGGACAGCTTAATTTTTAGCAATTTAAATCCAAGAACAATCACCGTTTTAATGTTCACAGTCACTTCAGTATTTTCCTTCAACAATGTCAATAAAACCCAGATATTCTGTTTCTGTATTCAGTAGCAGCATTTAGGCTGTTCACTTTTAAAGTAGCAGCTAACAGTACGTTACAGAAGGAATGATATATATTCCAAAAGAACCCACAGTACCAAGAAGAAGTGCATATGGTAAATAAAACCCTCTAAACCCTTCTTCATATCATTTTCTTCATTGCACTCTTCACTTCTATTATTTCACCAAAGATTATGTTCCATTTCAGGCTCCAGCTTAAGTCAAGAATCACCTGAAAAGACAGCAAGACAAAACTGTGATCAGTCATGATTAATACTTTGTTTCTGATGAAGGTTAAAATATAAAGATTGCTGCAACATTTCCTGCTATAGAATAGATAATCCATCAGTGTGATGATCTTCAAGCCAACATTTCTCAACCAAAGATCTTTCTGGCTTTAACAAGTAACAGATAAATAAATATAAATGAAATATAAACTTACCATGATCAAAAGGGGAGTTGTCTTCACCTAATTATTCCAGACCATGGTGATGAGGGCTTGGCCTCCCTTTGCATATTCAGTGCTGGAAGATCTGCGCTTCCTGGTAGCTCCACCGCAGATCTGTGAAACAGAGAGGGTTGTTAGGTTTTTGTGAAAATGTAGAGTTAGTCATATAAATATATACTATAATTTAAATGTATATTTCCTCCACGTCTGCTTACCGGAGCGCATCCTGGGCCTTTGGGGCACAGCTCCAGTTTGCAGTGCAGGTAGATCTCAGAGTTTCCCCCGTTATTTCCTTCCACATACTCGAACATGCGGAAAGAGAAGGAGTTGGACACTCCCAGTCCGTTTCCCTTCATCTCCACCGTCTGGTCAGCGGTGTTCGGGCATCTGCTCAGAAACAGGACAACAGACACGGTGAGTTCATCGGCAGTGGATTCTTTCAGCCACTGACAAAGTCTCAGAGTATTTTCTCACCCGTCAATAACCAGGTCGTATACCAGACCACCATCAGGCTGGCTGGTTGCCCAGCAGGAGTCGGTCACCACGGCGACCATGTCGTCGCCCAGCCCCTCGGTCTTCATCTCCACCCAGATCCTCTGGCCCAGCTGGATGTCAGTGTCGTTCTCCACCGGCTGCATGAAGCCGGCGTCGGTGAAGGCGGTCATCATCAGAGTGTAGTTCCAAGCTTCAGTTTCAATGTGCTGAATCACAGAGCTACACACACACACACACACACACACACACACACACACACACACACACACACACACACACACACAGCTGTATCAAACTTGAACTACACACAAGCTGCACATTAACAAGCAGGTGCATCTCAGCCGGCCTCCACACACCTGTCTTTGATCCTAATAGACACACTCTGGGTGTCCGGCTGTTTGAAAGAGCAGGAGAAGTCGATCTCCACCTGGCTCTCGTGGGAGATGGTTTCATTCAAGGCGCTTTCCCTCGACATGATCTTGTTCTTGAAGATGACATGACTGTCGTTCCTCTGCATAGTGACAGGTTTAGAGTCATAAATCATATGCATATTTCTATAAATAAAGAAAACTAGTTAAACTCTAGTCACCCGAGCACCAAAAGAATGCATTTCTAGAAATCCTAACTTGACCTGAGACGTGTCCTGACTTTTCCATGAGACTACAGGTGATAAACACCAACTGCATGTTTCTTTGTGATGGTTCTGAGCTGAAAGCTGAAGGAGAGCACCCACCATGACCTCCGTCCCGCAGGCGTCCCCTTCCAAGATGAACGTCACCATGTGGGTCTGGTCGTCCACGTGACCTGTGCAGCCCGGGTCGATGAGGTGTAAGGTTGAGGAGTCGATGCCTTTGTCCCACAGCAGACATTGAGCCAGAGATACATTGGCAGAGCTCTGCATGCAGACTGTCGGCTCGCCTGAACACCCCAAAGCACAAAGAAGTCAAACACATCATTATGGAGGCAGAAACACACCCAGTATTTAATTTAACTCATCAGGGTTAAAAAACAAACAAACAGCTTTGCCAACTTCACATCTTGAGGTGGATCATCTTCTGGCTTCTTACAGGTAATGAATTTGTTACTTCAAAGACAACTAACAGAGAGTAAAACACATCATAACAGGATAAATATAATGACCTACTGGCTGGTGTTTAGCTATAAAATAACCATAATTAAAACCATATTCAGTAAGTGGTCAGGAGTGAACCAACAAATTAAAATAATTGTATCATCCTGGTGATTTGGTCTAAAGGGACGTCTGAACAAACTCCCTCTGAAGGAAACTCACAACCTTCAGGAGGTTTTTTCTTTCATGCCACAGTTGTTGCATTGTACCTAAAGTGTCTGTTGACTGGTACTTGGAGGCAAAGAGGGCCCGACAGAGGCAGCGGGTTTCACCGAGCTTCTCGCCACAGAACTCATGATCACTGCAGTACTGGTCCAGACAGGAGGCCTGAGGGGCAGCAGCTACACACACACACACACACACACACACACACACACACACACACACACACACACACACACACACACACACAGGTGAGCTTCACTTTCAAACCATCTTCAGTCAACAAACTGCTTTGACTTTAGTATTTGAATCTCGACGATCTTACAGCAGCCGGCCTTTGACCTCCAGTCCCCCACTGTGACGTTAACTTTCAGGAAACAGGCCTTGGCGTAAGCCTCCATATAGCGGCAGGGGAGATCGTCCACCGGCGTGTATTTGCATGAGGTGTTTTTGCATGCGGCTATGTAGGGCTCTGGGTCAATGTGGTCGTGGCAAGCAGTGAAGGGGTCCTGATTCATTAGATCACAGCTGATCCAGAGACGAAGAACGAGAGTAAGTGATCAGTTTATAACAGTATTTGTGTGTTCAGCCTCCAGAATCGTCCCTGTTGGATAAAAGTGTGTTTGTGTGTTTTGATGGGTCCGTTCTTACAGGTCAGTTGAGCGGCTGCAGTCGACCGTGCTGTCGACGGCGTCGCTGTGCTGAACCTCACAGCTAGGTGGAGACAAACAGCACAGAACATTCCATTTGAAACCTTTACAACATTAATAAACAGGTGATATCAGTCAGGGGTTCAAGTTGTGACTAAGTCGTACCCAGGGTGAGAGAAAGGAGGCATGGCCCAGTCACTCAGGCTGGTGGTTTGACTTTCATCAGTGGGGTTGCCACACAAGCCAGTTAGTGGTTCATCAGGTCCTGGTCAGTGAGAGAATTAACAACAAATCAATGAACTTTCAACCAAATGACAACAGCTGTCAGTGTTGAATTCTAAAGCCTATTTTCTTAGATTGCAGTTTTCTGTACCGGTCATATGTGCAGTGTTCCCATCAAAATGGATTTTGAAGGAAGGTGTCTTGGCAGTAACTCCAGTCTGGTCCTTGGAGAACTCCACGCCGTAAAACAGCTGAGCCGTGGTGTTGAGCGTCAGTATTTGGTCGTCAACCTACATCACGTCAGACAGGAAACAAGGATAGAAACCCTGGCTTTAACATCTCAAATGTACACTTACATGTTGCTTTGCATGTGCACTTGTTTCCACTTGTAGTGATGTTTAGATATCTTTATTCTTTACCCTTCATTGATATTTGTTGAGGGTTATTTAATTGATTAGAATGCAGGATAATAATATATACACATTATGCTTCTGCCTTTTTAGTCATATTGTATACTAGATTAAATATATGCTTTACTCAGTGTATACTGATAACTTTCTAGACACACTTTGTGAAGAGTATACATTTTTTTCACAATTACTGATTTCATTCAGGAAAACCTTTCTCAGCTTCTTTATCCGTTAATAAGATCATCAGTGATTGATCAAACAAAGACAAACTCATTTACATGTTTTAAACAACCCTATGAATAAACTGTTGCTTTTAGATAGGTTGTAGCGGCTTACCCGAACTCTGCCACCTTGTTCCAGATATATCTCTAATTTTTCTGTTACCACATATATCATCAAGTGATCCAAAAATGGCACATCTTTAAGGTGTCGCTCCCGGAAAACCGCAAAGAACTCGAAATCTTTTCCTGAATTGCCCATCAGATGGTAAGCACAGCGATCAGGGACAGAGTGGACTCTGCTGAAGAAATCGATGACAGTGGAGCCGGTCACAGTGCACACGAAAGAGGGTTGAACGCACCTGATGGAGATGGAAAGGGACAGATATTTTGACTTTTTATTTCTGAAAGCAGAATCCACAGACAGAAAGGTGCTTGATCTTGTGAAGACGTAACTTCCAGATGACATACATTTCAGAAAACGCTCCACTTAAAAGTCAGTTTACTCATAATGGGGAACACCACACTATGTGAGTCTAAAATAATAAATGTATTGAGTTTGGCTTGTGCATTCAAAATATTTGACAGAAAACCTCCTGGGATAAAAACTTGGGTTGCATTATGGGAAATGTAGGCTCCAGTGTTTTTCTCTTCCTCTGCTGCTTTGATTCTGACCTTTGTTGTTTGTTTTGTGCAACACTTCAAGAATGCTGCAGCAGCCCTTTGAGGACTTGAACATGTTTAAGTGTGGACAGTAAGTGAAAAGAACTATCTGTAGCTCTTAGACATATTATAATAAAAGCATATGCAGTGCTATTGTCATAAAGGCAAATGTCGTGACTACAACAAATACGAGTGTTAGAAAAACAGAGACATGTAGGCATCCACAGTCTCAAGACTCTTTAAGAAGGTCACTTGAAAAGCGTACGTATGTTGTAACAGGAGAGTGGGTCAAATGAGAAGCCATAAGCCTTTACACAGTATATGATTAATAATATAACTGTGAAACAGTCGTTGATTAAGAGTAAATACGTTTTTCTTCTAACAAAGAGATATATATCTATTCAAATAAACAATATAGTCTATTGATAGACAGAAAATGTAACTAATTGTTTCATAGTTCCTTGAAAACTTGATTCCAAATATAAAGCAAACATATTTACGTGTTTCCGTTGCAAACCTGCGGAGGTTCACATCCTCCAACAGATAACTGTGCAGAGCTGTTACAGTACGAGACAGTGCAGCTTTCTGGGTCGCTTATCGATGTGTCAGCTGGAAGAACGACACCTGGAAGGTGATGGGAGGTTTATGAAATTAGTTTAGCATTAAAACGTCACCAACCAGTGTACAAAATCCAAGAGAAGAAAATTACATCAATTTCTTTTTTTATATTCCAATTTTAAATTTGAAGATCCAGACAGAGTCCCGACTCATTCTTTGGTCACCACTGGGTTCTCCTACCTGCTTGTCTGCATCCGCTGATGTCCAAGAAAAAAACGCCGCTCTCCACTTCAGCGCCGTCATACGACCATGAACCTATAGACATGTTACCGACCTCTGTCCTCAGCGTCTTGAGAAGGATTAGACAACAATCAAGGATAATGCTGAAATACTGAGAACAGTGTAGGACTTGGATCCCTCTTTTATAAATATATATTTTACTACAATGTTCAGTAGGACTGAGTTTACACTATATGTGTCACTGCATTACTGTTATATGACTGCATTGTATAGAATCAATGAGTTTCTGTTTAAAATAAAACATTTCTAAATTGCTGCTCAACTCCCAGGATGCATCATTTTGTAACTCTCATACATGACTGTTAGATTCAAGATGCTGATCGCAGCAATGTTTTTTCGACATTTCAATTTTTTCTCGAAATCCACAGATAAAGGTGAGGCTGAAAGTCAGACTCTGAGATCTCAGCCTTAGTAACAGACTCAGGCTCATACTTACCACCGTAGGGTATTGAGTAGAGTTGAATATTAGACATTTCACAGCTGTTTGTAGGCCAAAGTTGTAGAGCTGAATGACAATCTGAAAGCATAAACAGACAAGATATAGAACATATTCAGAAATTGCTTCCAAAATATTTTTGAAATAAACTTTGATTTGATGTTCCTTTTGCCACAAAATAACATTTAATTTTGGACAAAAGTCTGAACAGCCAACTATCTAAAAACATGTCACTGATGATGACTCACATCGTTCATTAATGTAAACCGAACTCTGCAGGTTGATCTGGATGTGATGCTTGGTAGAACGTTGGAAAGGTCAACGTTTGAAATGGATATGTTTACCACCACGGTGTCTGCACCACCATGATTGTCCACTGAAAGACACTCTTGTGCGGCTTCACCTGCGGCATTTTTGAAACAAAGTGCGAAAGAGGAATCTGGACGGAAGAGCATCTACAAAAACAGAAAGAAATCTCAATATTATGACTTTTCAAGGCAGTTTGACTCAAAAACAGTGATAATAAACAGTGATAAACATTGATAAAAAAAAGAAAAGAAAACTGGATAGATTTACTCTTTTGGCATATAATTTCTTGATCATTTCTCAGAATTGCCTGGAAATAATTAATTAATTTGATATTGATCACTATGGAAATAATCACAATGTTCTGAGACCGTTGTTTTAGTTTGCTTAGTTATAGTTTCGTTGGGAGTTTAATGACAGATTTCACAGGGAACTTTCTTGGAAGAAATGCTCTGTTTAAAAGTACCAAATATGTGATCAACTTTTATTGATTATTATAAAAAAAAAAAACATTTGTTGTTAAAGTTGCAATTTCTTTACTTTCTACCCATTGAAAAAAATGGTGTGCAATGAGGGGAAACCTTTGCAATATTCTAATGCCGTATTCACACCAAAAATAAATAAATACAAATGATCTATACACCATGGAAGGAATTACAACCATTTCTACTGGTACCTCCGTGGCTTTGCTCCATGAAAACACTTACTATTTCTGCCATTCACCATTGAAATAACCACTACTTCTGCTTTATACTTGTTGTGGAAGTCCCACGAACGTCGGAACATCAAATGTCCTGTGTCACCAAAGTTTTTTTATTTTTAATTTATTTTTTTACCGGGAGATTCCCATTGAGATGTAAAATCTGTTTCCCGGCCAAAACATATTCTAGTTTAAAGTGTTTCTGTAGCTCAGACCAAGAGGAGGATGCAAAACATTTAAAAGCACTTTCAACAATGACGCTGTGGGTTTATGGAAAGATGTTCATAACTTGTCCAAATGACGGATAGTAAAATATAATATACTTAAAATAGAAGATATAAAGACAAGGCTTTTCTCAAACATGGTTTAATTTACTCACTTCTACTAGTGTGTATTCCTTTCCATAAAAGTAGATGGGACACTCGCTGACATCAGCCGTCCCTCCAGGCGGGTAAGGAGTTTGGGACAGGTTCAGGTCCACCTGGCTGGCAGCAACTACAGCGTGGAAAAATAAATATCATACATCAATCTAGAACAACTTTAATATTTTTCATTCCCAATCCACACCTGACTTAAAATGACGTGGGTCAATGCAATGAAATGTGTGTTTAAAAGAGTAAATCATTACATAATTCAGTGTGAAGTACACCGAGAGCGGGCTTCAATAAAGGAGTATCATTTCATTCATAAATGTAAGCACTTAATATTAAACTCCTCATGAAAACAACGAGGAATCAACTGAATATATGACACTAAATTGCCCCAAACTTGACTTACATAAATGAAGAAGAGTATCCATTGTCATTTATATTGATTTCATGGATAAGCACATGTTTTATAAACGTGTCCTTCAAGTAATGTCTTACTTTAAACTTTTAAAATGACACTGTAATGAATGCAACGCAGATTTAAATGTTGTTTCGATGTTTGCCAGATAAAATGTCCTGCTGTTGAAACTATCCGGCGAGACATTAAAGCCTTTAAAATAAATGAAAAGGTTTCATTGGCTGCTTACCTGCCAGCAGGAAGAGCAGTGCACCCGTCTTCATGATGGAACCCTCTGGCAGTACAGTGTTGGAGAGCTGGGAGAAAAACAGTTCACTTAGTAAGTGATGAAACATGTTGTTTAATCCTCAATAACCATACATTCCATTTGGATTCTGCATCTGAGTGTGCTGAACCTAGAAGTGGTTTAACCTGAAAGGTGGTTGATGTTATAAGGAACTTTTGTTTCATCGTAGAATATAAGAAGAATAAATCATGAAATTGAGAGTTGAAGCTAAAAAAACAAGAACAACATGAAAGCACTGTAACAATAAGTCCAAGAAAAGACAGCCTCTAGAGTAGGTTATTAAACCTGATATAATAGTGAGGGAGACTTTATTCCACCACAAATACACATTTGGTGCAGAGTTAAAGAAATAAGAGGTGGAGGGCTTTGAAAGTAAGCAGTAGAATCTGGTTTCCGTTGAATATGTTCAGGTAGAGAGAGGAAGAGCGTGCAGCTTGCCTTACTTATCTGGAGGTCAGCAGTGATGAAGCTCTGCAGGTGGAGGGCGAGATGGAACTCTGGGATGTTTCAGCTCTCGGGCCGTTGTGTGTGCTGTGTGTCTCTCTCCATCTCTTTTTATGCAGGTTGATCTCGTCCACGCCCCTGAAGAATGACGTATATTTTAAGCCTTAACACATTCTCAGAGACGACATTCTTTTCATATCTGCAGTAGATGTTGACCACATTATGTCACAATGAATACTGGTTTGATTGATGGTGTTGTTTACACCTTGTGTGTGTGTGTCATCATGGCAAAAAAATGCTCCTGGCGATGCCAGTTCTTTGCCAAGTTTTTATATGGCTGTGGATAGATTTATTCACGTGAAAGCGTTGACTAGAAGATACAGTCACGAAACCTTACAGATGTATTTGAGATCAAAAGCAGATTGGCTCTACTTAGAACAGGGTGTCCAAACTTTTTCCACCGAGGGCCACAAACAGAAAAATATACAAAAGTCTGGGCCACTCAGGTGAGGTACATCACAAAATGAATCAAATGAGGTCAATTATGCTTACATGGTTATATATATATATTCACTTTTTAAATATTTTATATATTATATTTGAAAAATCGCATCAGAGGAAACTTGGCCTTTTCCAAGCTCCGGTAGAAGTCAGGTAGGGAGAGAAGCTGATGCTGATTCTTCAGAGAATCATCACACTGAATCTTCTGCATCATCAGGAAGGAAGTCGAGAACAGCTTGATTTCTTTCTCAAAGGCAGAAAGATCTTGGAAGCTCTGACTGAATTCTGTCATGAGAAGTGATGACAGACACATATTTCCTCATTTTAGCAGGAAGGTTGACCTCTGGAAAAGCTGCTTTGATTTCAGACAGCGTGGGGAAGAGCGCAGCGTTGCCGTTACGTCGTTGTGTTTCAAAGAGACGGATCGCTGTTATGAGGCATTTTCTCGTGGTTTGTTCGGACGGTAGAAATACGATTGTTAAGCTAGCAGGCTAGCTGCTGTTTGCTTGACTTTCTCTCCTTTATATTTTTAGAATCTGCCGTAGTTTGGACACCCCTGACTTAGAACATCTTTTATTTGCGACAATTTTTGTCAATTACAAATTCTACGACCAATAATCAAGTGTTTTCTCTGTCAAACAGGTTATTCAAAGCAAACCTTCCTTACGGTACACGATGTTCCAACCTGTACACGAACACAGTGTTAAGGTCACAGAATGTGATGTGTGTGTAAGCAATGAGGTACGAGAGGCAGTATCGTCAATAATGTACTGTTCAAGGGTTTGCCTAACAACACCCTTGAACAGTACATACAGTACTGCCGCAAGTACCTTATTGTTTTTATAACAATGCAACATTATAGATAGTAAGTAAACAGTAAGCTGCCTATGCAACATCACGTTTGTTAGCCTAGATCTCGCACCATCTCATTCATTCACATTACTCATTTTATAAAAGTTGCCATTAAAATAACAAAAATGACAATGGGACACTTTCAATAAAATAATATGTAATTTAAACATTAGGCCTAAACATTCTGATACTAAACTACATTTCAGAGGCCAATTTTTTAACCTTTCTTCTGTTTTTATAAGATACAAGATACTTTGCAGACTCACATTACTCATCAGAATATAGTCAAAAAACAAATGTGGCTGTTATATTATATATAAGACATTACTGATACCCAAATATACAAACTACCCTTTTACAAAGTAATTCAACAACTAATTAGAACAAGCGCCAACGTTATCAGCTGCAACATTAAAGTAATGTGAATTTGAAAAAAAGGAAATATCATAAATCAATCTATCAAGACAAACTTCACATTCTGTAACAATTGTAAAGCACAAAAACCTCAGAAGCCAAGCAGACGGTGGTTTTCAGAACATTTTTGATTTTATTTGCGACTTGAACAACTTGTAAAACTTGTTCTATAATTATCCTCCAAATGTACATGCTGTACTTTTCTTTACAGGAAAACCAAAAGACACAATAGATGAAAATTACAAAAGAAAGAAACAAGTCCCGTGTTGAAAATCTAAATGTTGCATCAAGATTACTTTATTCATGTTGACGACATGAAGAAGAATCCTTAGAGTTCTGAAATGTATGAAGGGGTTTGTAAGTTCTGAATGTACGACTGAAACATCGGCCAGAGAATCAGGAAAAGATGAAGATGTATTGTCCGTGTTGCAAACGGAAGATCACTTTCATAACTTAGTTATGACATTCAGTAGCAACTCTAAGGGACTGGAGGCTGTTTATCCATTGAGGAACATTTTGTACCCAATGATTCAGAACATCTCCACCCTTTGATCAAATCTTTTGATCAGTCTGTTTTCTTTGGCCTCCGAACAAACACACACACACACAACCTAAGGTCACACATCTCCATCTACAATGAGAAAGCTAACTATGGTGGTTTGCTCCCAGCTGGAGACTCCGGAAGTTTTCAATCAATCACAGCCTTCACACGCTCACAGCTAGCGTGTGAAGGCTGTGATTGTTCCAATCCCAATCTCCCCCCTTAGGACTCACGGACTCCGTGAGGGTTTAGTTCTGTCCCACTGGCACATCGTTGAGTGTTTGAGTCTCTGGCAGACATTTTGAGTCCTTTATGAACCCTTTCCGTAAATCAGCATTAGATGCCGACTTTGCCCAAGGGTATTACCCACAATTCATTGCAATGTGAGGTTAAACACGCAGTTACCAATGGAAGAATGGAGATGTAAAAAAAAAGCTAAACAAAGAGGACAGCACATAAATCACATTTACACAACAGTAAAGATAAAAGATGGAACATAAAAAACTATTTCCCTTTTCTGTTGAGAAGATAACTGAGACTTGTGTTAGCTTTGAGGCTGCTGGCCTTTCAATGTCATTTATAAATGTGTAGTAAAGCATATATAGTGCTCACTTTAGATGAGGTCACACAAAATACTAAACTAATACTTAACTAACGACTAGTAACTACCTGAATGAATCATGAATTGCAGTATTAAAACATGTTTATAAAGCACATGTTAACCATTATCATATATAAGTCCTTAATAATTGGTTAATATATATTACTTTTACAAATGGGGAATCCATCATTTATAAAGTATGAAAACCCAATCATGAAATATATAATAGTCAAACTTAATCAAGAATAAAACATGTATAACTGTGTTAATGAATTGCATTCTAATGAGTTGTTCATGTTGGAACAATGCTTTATAAATGATGAATTAAGTGTGTATTTATTCTAAAGTTTTTGTTTGGATTTAATAAGGTTTCAAATGGAATAAAAGCTCAGAATAAACAGTTTAAAATTCAGTAAAGATACAATAATAAAAAGAGCAAAAACGTGTAGTCATGCTTACAGTGACAGAACCAGGAAGTCACGGTACTGACTCAGTGTGGGAGGGGCAAGACTGAGGCTTACGATTTGATTGGTTAACCGTGACGCTGCTGGGACCTGATAGTCAGATTGAGTAAACAATTATTTATTTTAATACAATGTTATAAAAAAGGCTCTAGTCTTTTCCCTCACTAACATTGGTGTTAAAGATGGTTTGCCTGTCTGTCTCTCTTTGTTGACTGAGTGGATACTTTGTTACACTTGAAACAAGACAGACAGGCTGCACTGCTTTGAGCCAAGTGGAAGGTGCGTCTCACAAAGACATCAAACTGAGCTTCAACCCTTAAAGCCCACATTATAAAAGGAGATGCCTTCATCCACGCAGGTGAGAGGGATGGAGGACTTGGCTTCACAGTAGCTGCATAAACACCATGTCTGCAGCTGGGGAGACACACAACGCACAACCACAGATAAAGTGCAGCATTACATGTTAGAAATGTAATTACAACAAAAGGGGACACATGCTGCTAAACAAAGAAGAGCCTCATCTCTCTCTACACACTTGCATGGGAGCATTATAAATATTAGGCTGTGGACTTCAGGGACAGTTTTAGTCGCTGACTCATGGTTCAATGAAAGTACCGCCACATCATCAGAGACTCATTACCGCCATCTACTGGAGACACTGAGCACCTACAGCATTTTATTTATACCCTTCATTGATATTTCTTGAGGGTTACTTAATTGATAAGAATGCAAGATAATAATATATACACATTATGCTTCTGCCTTTTTAGTCATATTGTTAACTAGATTAAAAATATGCTTTACTCAGTGTATTGTGAATAAAACACTACTACTACATATCTGCACTCTTTCCTACTTTGTATTGCAACTGATGCACAACAATATTCATCAAGGGTGATAATATAATAAGTTCTATTTAACATGAATTAACAATAAAAGTCAATATGAAAAAGTGCAATTTTAAACATATTATTTTGTTAATCATCTGTAATTGTCATTACGAATAGACGGAGATAATACTGATAACTTTCTAGACACACTTTGTGAAGAGTATACATTTTTTTTCACAATCACTGATTTAATTCAGGAAAACCTTTCTCAGCTTCTTTATCCGTTAATAAGATCATCAGTGATTGATCAAACAAAGACAAACTTATTTACATGTTTGAAACAACCCTATAAATAAACTGTTGCTTTTAGATAGGTTGTAGCGGCTTACCCGAACTCTGCCACCTCGTTCCAGATACATCACTACTTTTGGAGCTTTCACAAATATTATCGAGTGATCCAAAAATGGCACATCGCTGGAACAAAGCTGTTTTTATACCACATATTATATGTTTTAACCCTAACCCTGCTTCGATGTTTCAGTGAATAATGTAAGTTCCCCTGGTGAGACTGATGCATTGTGTTCAACCGAAACTTCTCGATGCCATATTTCTGATCTCTTACGAATCAAAGTCTCTTCCTCCAGAGGGTGCAGTCTCCCGGTTTCACCACTAGAGGGTGCAACTGTCCCATCAAACTCTTTGTAAAATGGGGGCCTCGGTTTCCTCCCTCACCTTTTTTAGAATTATGGATGAACTAAATGCTTTCTATCTGCCTGCTGAACTGTATTTCTTCCCCTTTCTCGACCTCAGGTCCTCCACCTCCATACGACTACGAGATGCACCCTCCATCGCTGCACCCCCCGCCCTACACCCCAACTCAGCCTCAACTCAAGCAATACTCTTCTCCGGTTCATGTGCACATCAAAGGCACCGCATCGGTGGAGGTGAAGACCACTTCAGTCTGCATGGAGGCGGGACCTCGCGTCACCGGGGGACAAAAGTCTCTCCAGGACACAGCGAGGATTCTGGCTTTATTTTTTATGGACTTGATTTATGTCAGCGACTGAGGTGGAAGTTAATGATTAAAGCGGTTCCAAACCCCTTCAGGTCTGGACCTGTCATGTGGGGACAAAAAGAGGTGGACATTAATAATGCCTTTGAACTGAATTTGAAAGGACTGCTGAGGTTGTTGCAGTCTGTGAGTGTGTGTTTTTTTTAATTTTTTTATTGCCTTACTTGAAACAATGTGAGGAGGGAAACTGAAAAAGGGGCTCACATCATGTGCATTTTAAATCTTAAATGTTTTGCATTTGCCAGATTCTTCAATTGTGACTCATTCATTATTAAGAATTTCAGTGACTGTGAATGATGGAAAGGATTTAACTGTAATCATTGTTTTGGTCAGATTTGATGCAACTCTTTAATGTTTCAGTGGCTGCGGAATAAATTAAAGATGCAATTAAAATGCGTTGCTTTTCTTTTCTTTTTAAGTAATGACGTCTACGGTCTCCATTTCTTCATATGAATGAATGATCAATAATGCGCGCATGCATGTGAGAGGGGCTGTGCATAAAACAAAAACAATGTTGATGTATAGGCTACATGCGCGTGCGTCTGATAAGAGTTCAGAGCCTATGAGATAAAAAAAAAAAAATTGCGCACGTGAGTCAGAAAGATAACGCGTGTGAGTGATAGACTATGCGCATACCGTGTGCGCACGCGCGCGCGTTTGTGTGTGCGTGCGTGTGTGTGTGTGTGTTAATCCCACTCCGCCGTGGTCAGGTGATCCGCCGCTGAGCAGCTGTGCAGCCTCGGCATCGCTCACAATCACACAACGGGAGTCACCGGCGCCGAACGCACCAGTTTCTCACCCGACGCAGAAACGTTCACACCGTCCGGCGCAACGCTGCCTTCGTGTCAGCGAACCGACATGTTGGACCGAGTAGCTCTCCTGCTGCTGGCTGTAGCGGCTTCGGCTCTGGCTGCCGAGGTAAGAACAAAACTGGGGTCTTTTTTGTGTGTGATTTGGAAGCATTTCCACCATATTGTTGCTGTCAGCTGCGTCAAGCTAGACGGAGGTAGCCGCAGCTAGACCGGAAGCTCGGCGGGCCTCCCTCCAGAGACTGGATTATCACGTTAAATAACCGAGAGATGTGAGGATAATTTGGTGTCGTTCTATGACACAGATTTGCTCAACATTATGCAGCTTGTTAATTATACATTAAATAAGAAAATCAAAGCACAACCATAGACTGTAACAAGCCAGTCCTTTAAAAGTCAGCATTATGCCTTTGTGTGTCCACATACGACTACTTCAATTTCCTGCGAACACACTTTAGCCAGCATCAGCGGATTAGAATACATAGTGTTGACGTGCCTTCTTTACTTGACACAGTTGGTGTGGCCTATTGTACAAAAAGAGACGGGTTAGTTTTATTTTGAAGGTTTTAACCGGAAGTGTTACGTAAAAGCGTTTCTAACTTGACACCGATTGGGAATTCTTGGGTTTCTTTAAACCGTTCACTATGTTGCACAACACCCCGAACGCATTGAGATAGTTTGTTACAATTTGTCGCGTTTTTTTTTAGTAGTAGTAATATAGTACGAGACACCGACACAATAACGCGTATTTATTATAAATAAGCGTCCCCTTGTTCCGATGCTCCGGACTGCCTTGTTCTCGGGCAAAGTCTCCCTTTAAGCCTGTTATAGCTGATTTATAGAGACTATGTAACAGGGACGAGGATGCCCGACACGTTGGGTTTACAGCTTCCTTTGTTAGCTTTTTCCTCTCCGATTTAAATATGTTACAAACAAGTAATCAGTGTTTGTAAACAAATTATCCCCCCCGTTAGTAACACTGCGCAAATGTCTCTAAACGCTCATAAAACGAGAGTT
Organism: Taurulus bubalis; assembly: GCF_910589615.1. Classification (NCBI taxonomy): domain Eukaryota; kingdom Metazoa; phylum Chordata; class Actinopteri; order Perciformes; family Cottidae; genus Taurulus; species Taurulus bubalis. Next base: position 9,518,255 of record NC_136609.1, read on the forward strand.
TACTGCTCGTTCGGGTTAATTTGGAGTCATTTAAACTCATTAAAGGGAATAAATGAAACGCGTATTGTCTCGTTTTTCCATGTCCCGGGGGCTAATTTTTTAAGGGAGTGGGCGTGTTTTTAGAATAAAGGAAAAAGTCAATAATACGTCTCTTTTGCGCCACAATAAAGAGTTGACTCCATGATTCTGGTAGAATAATAAATACAGCCGTGAAGATGACGGCCTGCTCGGGAATAAAAAACCACCCAAACATTGTGAACGCGCTCCGTCATATTCCAGCCAGACGGGAGAGAGACTAGAGAAGTAAGATGGCGGCGGTGCACTGCAGCATTTATCGAGGAGCTGGGAAGCCAAGAGGAGCTTCAGTTGTCATTGTTGCCTTTCAGGCTTCTTCCTCCTAATACCCACCGCAGAGTTTGCTGATGATAACAGTCCTGGTCATATACGAGTTGTTTTTTATTACTGTCTAATAGCGGGTTCACAAAAATCACTTTTTTTTTTTGGTTCATGTCAAGAATGTCGCTTTGTGCTTTTTTTGTTGTTAACCCTCAGTTCTTACTATCTTGTAGTTATGTCACTGAAATATATATAAAAAATAAAAAAAAAATCTAATTCAGGGATTTTCAGACAAATAATGTCATGTGATTGCCAGTCTAGTCATTTTTCTTGATGCTGTAATAGTGTTAACCCCCCCCCCCCCATCCACACACACCCTTTTGTGTATATTTATGTTTTCAAGATCAACTTTGCTTCTGGAAAACCCCATTTGACACATGTGGGTGTCCACCACTGAGAATATCATTTCCTCTTTTCATCTATCCGTCTATCAGCCGCCAGCAGCCACATTGTCTCAGAAGTGGTGGTGCTGGTGGAGGAGAAGGAGGAGGAGGAGGAGCGGCTGCAGCTCCGCGGTGTCCGTGGGATCTCCGGCTGTTACACAATTATATCACGGCTACACGACAAATGACTTGTAATAGATCGATAGTGCCAAACAATGGCTATTATACTTCATCCGGGCCCCTCTGTTTTTGCTGTCTCGGCCATTTCTGCCCATTTCTCCTCCAGATGAATCAGGTGTAATGTGGCAGCAGGCCTTCATTGTTTCCCTGCCCGTGCAGCCTGTAATCAGTGGACTCCGAATGAATAGTTTGGGCTGTTCATCAAGCAGACCAGTGGCTTTGCTCGTAATCCGTCGCCTTGCTTGCCCGAGGACTATTTACATGACGAATTTCAAAGGCAGAAGGGATGAAATGAGAAGGAACAAGTTGTTTCAAATTTCAGTAAACAATACAAGCAAGATTAAATCAGATGTGATGATGAGACGCTTGCAAGTTCTTTCTTTTTTTATCTTGTCGGGGCTTGTTTAAAGCCTTCCACACACACACACACACAGCTCGCAGGAAGCTGCTTTTTTCCTGACGGGCCGGCGGTGTGGAGCGTGGGAGTTGGATGCCAGCCTTTTGTGCGTCTGTGAATCCTTGGGAAATGGCTCTTGGACGGGTGCAGGCGGTCTGTTTGTGTGCACACTGCAGTCTTTCAGCCCCGGGGCGGACCAGCCCTCGCTCCCCTTATTAGCGGGTTTAATGCCTTTATGCCTGTTGGCGCTGCCCGTGTTCCTCTCTGGCACCTTCTCTGCTGCTCACACTGCAGCTCCAATTCTTTTGAAGGAGGAACTCCACCTGACGCTGACATATCTCCTCTCGCTTTCCAGAGTCTTGTTGTGCTTTCCATTGCGCACACGCCTGGGCTTCTGCCTCAGTTTGTCATTTACATTTAGCAGAGAAAGATGTTTCAACTTTGAGTACATTTGTACATTGATGATGTTAATCAAAGCACAACTTGTCTCACGGATGTTCTGAAATCAGGCCAGCTGAGGCTATAATGTCTGTGAATAATTCAGTTCCTCAATATCTGATTGTTGACTGACCTGCTAGCGGAGAAGCCTTTGCTCTGATTCTGACAGACTGACACCAACAACCTGATGTTTTTTGTTCTGGACATATTCATAATATCCTATCCAGAGCTGAAACAAGCCATTCATTGATTTGTTTGCTGGACAGGAAATCAACAGCACCTTTTGGTTGATTGATGAATGGTTGAGGTTATGTTCTCAAATGTGAATATTATAGAATATCTTTGGATGTTTGTGTGGTGATGGAACAAAACAATGCATTTAAAGTAAAAAAAAAGAAGCAATTCTGATGTAATCATATTCATTTCAGGCAATTTAAAGTGCCCAAAATTGCCACACTTGCAGTTTTTCATGATTATAAAGTAAGGTAATTGTCCCGCTTGTTTCTCAAGGGTGAATTTAATTCCCTTGGGTTTTGCACTGCTGTTTGGACAAAATGAGCAATTCAAACACGTCCCCTTTGCTCTCAGAACTCTCAGAACTGATGATGAATCTTTTGACCGGGAACAAATAGATCAATCATGAGAAAATAATCAGAAGCTGCAGCCACAGACGGGAAATAAAAACAGGCACCGGTCCGACCAGTCACTGTGGTTGTATCAGCGCGTCGTCCTCCATGTGCCTGTCTCTCCGCGTCGCAGTAAACAGTGGATGGTGTCATGTGGCAGGACTGGATGTCCTCTTATTTAATGAGACATGAAAGGAGTTTTGTCTCCAGCGCTTCCTTGTTTTTGTCTCTGTCATTTTCTCTTCATTTTTTAATCCTTCATGTCCAACCAGTGGCACAAATAGATGGCTATAATAAAAAAACAAAAACCCTGCTCAAACAGAGCACATTGTCCATCTTGGCTGTGTCAACAACAGCAATGACACCGCAGCGCTCCCAATTAATGTCCTCCCCTCCGTCACCCCCTCTGTCTGTCCCGGAGAAAAGAATTCCTGACCTTTTGATACCGTTGTTTCGGTTGTCATGGTCCCCCCCCCCCCCCCCCGGAATCGGGGATGACGCCGATCTCCAGCGAACTTGTGTGTGTGAATCGAGACACTTTCACCTGTTAAACTTCGCTTCCTCCACCGTGTTATACTTTTCTTTTTCGTGTGTGTGTGTGTGTGTGTGTCATCCTCACACTTTTCTTTGTGCGTCCATAATGTGTTTTCCTGCTGAAAGGTATAGCACCCCCCCAACCCCCCAGTTTCAAAGCATGATAGGAATCTGGGAGCGCAGCTCAAAGGCCCGCTTTGTGTGCAGCTCTGAACGAGATACCGTGGATGAATGCCAGGAGGTGAGATTAGATCCAACAAGTATCTGATAGCACAGGAAACTTCTTCTTCGGAGAACTTTCAGATTCACAGCGAGGGGCCTGGATGGAGACGTGCCGCTTAAGTATCGCACTCCGCTTCATCTCGTCATGTGATAATCGTCCGGGGAACACGGCATCCTCCTTCCCGCCATTTGTCTCCAAGACGCTCGCTTCCTTCGCCTGAATTTACGCAATTACTCAGCAGCAGCAGTCGCATCGAGTGGCGTTCAGCTCATCAGCGAAGAAGCTGCACACATGGCCTCCATGGGAAGCATGTTCATGCCATTTCTTGTGCGGCGAGTCCCCTTCAAGGCCACGATGTGCCATTTTGCGCGGCTGACCTTTCCACGGAGATACGACCTCGGCTGTCGTAATCTGACCAAGGCCAGTACAGTGCAGGTTTTAATCTCGGCGTGTGATGGATGAGTCTGGACACATATTTAAGTGCGTACGTGTAGATTCGGGCCCATGTGACGGCGTGTCACGTGTTTGTCGCCGCCGCGCCGTGACTCGTGACTCGTGACCCGCCCGAGTTGATCTGCTGGATCCCAGACCGGAGGTGTAACGAACCACCTCTAAGCGGCGGAGGAGGCCCCTCGTCCACTACTGTGCCGGGGACTTTGACGTTTATTTTGGGTGAAGTGCATTAACGTGACGTGAAGTGGCTTCACAGATTCACTCAGCCTAGAGATAACTAGAGTGCCGTGCTGCACATTTGGTACCTCCTTTCCTCCCAAAAAAAACCAAAGCATGCAACTAAGTGGGGTTGGGAAGAAAAGAAAACAGTCGTGGCAGTTAAGTGGCGAAGACGCGTACCATGTAGTCACAATGTCTGCCCACCTCTCTTCTCATGTTTCATACCCGCCTGTCGAGTGAATAAAAAGCCTCAAATAAGAAATACAAAATTCAATATATGTACAAATGGAACTATATCCTGTCCCTTATCTCACACTTCACAATTTTATATAAATGCTACTGCCCATAGAAATGATGTTCAAGTGTCAAACATCTGACATTTTAATGCTTGTAGCTCTTGGAAATTGTATAAATATCTGAGTTGCATTTGAAAGGCACTTTTCAAAAAGAGCAAATGCTTCTGTTGCAAGTCTTCACCGAGCCACTGTGAGCTCCAGACGTGTGCCGGATGCTGTTGATGCTCCCGACTAAAAGGTCAGACGGTGCAGAAATGGAAATGCAAAACTCAAAATAGCCATCAAACACAAGTGGGCGGATTAGAAGTATGTCCCTTGGTGTTTTGGGATTAAGTATTTGCATGTTTTCTTTGGCTCTGTGAGCAGAATTCGATGAGCACTCGATTTAAAAAATGATGTCGCAGTTTAATTTAACAAATCCAAATATCAGCTTTTCCGTCAAAACCCGATACAAACCGTCTCCCTCACCATATGAATATTTCCTGGAGCCACAGCGGAGCCAGACTCTCCGTGGTCTCGTTTTTCCCTCTCCTGGTTTCCATCGCTCCAACTCGCCAACGCACACTGAGAAACCGCAACTCTCCGGTTCCTGCAGAGGTTTGCCGACTCTTTTCTCTCTCTCGCCACCTCCATCAACACACACCAATGCCCGCGGGGGTCCTTGTTTTCGAGGGTTATGTTCCTCCACTCAGAGGAATGATCTCACCTCCTCGTCCGCTCACTTGTCTCTTCCCATGTCTCCGCTCGGTGTTCAGGGCCGTCGCGCTGCAGCCTCCCCCAGGTGCCTGGTACTTGCACTATAATTAGGCCGCTGTGTGTTATTCCCGCCGTTCTCACCCACTCCTCCCTCCTTTTTCCCCATTTTCCACCAGAGCGATTCCTCACTCTCGCCATTTTTCTTCTTCTCCCCTTTCCCGAAAACGCTGTGTCATCCACACAGTGTGTTGCTGATGTGCCCTCGGCTTGAGAGTCACAGTTCAGAGGGTTTATGAAACCGGCACCTCCCTTTTGAGTCGGGGCGACACACCATCAATTGCAGATGACAAGTCCTCTTGGAGTCCAAGTGTGAAATTGGAACACTTGCTTAAAATGCCAAGGTGTGTGTGTGTGTATATGTGTGTGTGGGTGTGTGTGGGTGCAAAAGAGAAGACAGTGGTGAGATGGAGGTTTGCTTCAGAAAATGGACGCGCCTCATGGACTGTGTCCTGCTATTTCTGGACCCGTTTCCTGTTTGGCCTCCGTGGAAGAGGCGGACTTCCTGTTGTTAGTTCGGTCGCCAGCGGCGCTGTGTGTGTGTGTGCGTGCGTGCGGTAGGAAGCCATTGTTTAGAAAATCCCTCCTGTTGGAATCGACAGTGTGCTCTGTAAGAAAACCCTCAAGTCGCTTAGATTTGGGATTTGCGAAACAGAATTTCCTCTTCTTGTTAAGCTGGTATTAATCATAATTTCCTTGTAAGGATGTCAGCATTTACTCATTTGATTTAAAACTTCTGTCGTATTAAAGTATGAATTGGTGATACACACTCCCATTAGCACCCGAGGGCCCTGGTTCCCAGAGGCTCCCGGTAACATATTCAGACCTAAATAATTCTTATGCCGCTCTTAACATGCTATTAGGCTTCTGGTTTGTGCATACTTAATTTCAGCCTTTCTTTGTGTGCCTTTAGCCCCATTGATGGAAGTGAACGCGTCAGAAAAGCTGACGATGCAAACAGGACGTGGTCAATGTAACTGAGGTTCTAAAGCGATGTTTAAAAGCAGCTGCTATTAACCTATTTGTGTCAACAGCTTTGTGTAATTTCTGATCCCAGAAGCCACAGTTCATTGTGATCGCTGAGGGTGTCATCAGCGTGCGTGCGTGTGTGTGTGTGTGTGTGTGTGTGTGTGTGTGTCCAGGCAATCGCCGCTCCATCTGTTTATATTGGCGGCCCACTGCAGGGCGGCTCCCAGTTGAATACCATTGAGGTCAGAGGCAGTTTAGCAGGTCGTTACTGAATGAGACGGCCATTACGCTTTTCGGGACACAGAAGCACCTGCATGCAGTCTCACACACACACACACACACACACACACACACACACACACACACACTACACACACACACTGATGAAATTCCTACTCCCAGGTGACTTGGATAATGGTGTTGCCTCAGGTTGCCACAGCGATGACAGAGGAAGGTTATAACAGGCAGTTCCCCGGGGTTGAGAGCAGGCTCTGTATCCATGGTGACTATAACTAAGGGCCGCAAGAGTCCCTCCATCACGTCGATAGAAATTAAAAGTATTTCTCTTACACGCTTCTAATCAGATAAAAAAAAAAAAGAGATTTGTCTGAGATGCTAATTCCATAATTCCACAGGAACCCAGAGACAGAAGTTTAATCGCATTGAATACGAATGAAGCCGAAGCTTCAAACTAACTTCCTCACAATCTCAATGAAAGGTTATTTGAGACGGGGGCCGCTGGGATGAGCTGAGAGGTAGAAAAATACAAGACGAGAAGCACACGGACACATTCTCTAAATGTGCGTGTCTTGATTGATTCGTTCTACTTGAAGGAACCCGTTCGGTGTGCAGCTCTGACCTTTCCACAGGGAGGAGGAGCTCTACATTTCCCCCAAAGTGACGGAGACCTGAGACGCATTCCTGGCTTCCTGAGGCGCTCGGGTTTCACCTCAATCCCACACCCTGTTGTCTTTTCAGCTTCTGTTTTGCCACGCTGTGTTTTATTCATTCATTCATTCATTCATGCTTTCATTTATTCGATGATGAAGGCGCTCTGTCCGATTTTACATCTGCTCTGTAATTTAACTTTTTGTCCAGCGGGGAGTGTGAGCGGAGGGTGTGGCTGCCCTGTAATCAGTGAAACGACGCACTTCCTACTAAATCTACTTCCCAAACACCAGGCGCAGATCGCTTTACACACACACACACACACACACACACACACACACACACACAGTAGTGGGATAGCGTTGCAGTCTCATTTTAAGTCCAGTCAAAGACAATCTGAAGGTTTTAAGCAACAGCAAGGCCTGCTTGTCAAGGTGATTACAGAGCATGTGTGTGTGTGTGTGTGTGTGTGTGTGTGTGTGTGTGTGTGTGGACAGCGTGCACAAGCGTTGCACTTCTGTCACCTCGCCAGCCTTATCTAATTCGGCCGCCCGAGCCCAGCAAAACAAATTCCCACTGCGATGCCTCTTGTGAACATCGCAGACGGCGCTCCACTTCCACCGCGATTGATTGATTAACGACCCGGAGCGAGGCAATGTGGGTTCGTTGTACTCGCGTCACATAACGGCGTTATCCCGCTCGTAAATGTTTAAAGGCTGCCAGCGATAACACAATAACGGCCTTATTTGCATTGTGTTGCTGCTCTGTGTCTCTCTCCTGTCTATCGGAGACATTTATAACCATGTCACCGGTTGACGTTATCTTGTAGCTCAGCCCGGACAACAGGGCCTTGTCTTGACTTAGCCAAAGATGTGTGTCAGAAAGAGAGAGCGTGTGTGTGTGTGTGTCTCCTGCGACACATCTCGCTCTCCAGGGAGTCCCCCCTGTGGGATGAGAGATGATCCCCCAGCTCCCCTCCCCCACCACCTTCACCCAACTCCCCATGGCGGGCCTGGCCCACTCAGATAAGACTACAATTAATAGCACCGCAGGACCAGCGCCCACGGGGGACACTTTCAAAGAGTGTGTGTGTGTGTGTGTGTGTGTGTGTGTGTTGGATTTATTTGCAGTTTGTAAGCGTGTGATGTCATATTTCTCTCTCTGACAACCCCCCATTTACATTTAATGGGTAATAAACATCTTCCCTGCCTTTTTTTTGCTGCTCTTTAGTGCCGCCGATCACATCTGTGAGGGCGCCAGCCGTAAGCGGGCTCATTCACACATATCAGCACATTTTACAGTCGCCGTTACACAATGACTTTGAGACGGAAATGGTTTGTGCAATTTGCATAAAAGGGGGGAAGAAGCGTCTCACAAACTCCTACACATGGGGAGTGCTGCGCAGTTGCATTGATCGATGAGACGCCACTTTTTTACCGCTGAATATTTTGAGTTTGTAGCTAATTTGCGTCAAAATATAGTCAATGGGGAGACAGGTTTATTATTCGTGTCAGTCGTGATAACATTGTACTGTCTATAAAGTCATTTCTGACTTTTTTTTTAACATTCAAAGCTTCTATTGAAGTTTTCAAATGGAGCTTTGAATGCCTGTCGTCATGTTTTGTGACGTTGTCGCCCCTTTTTGTTAATAGTGTTTAGTTATTGTGGTTATATGAATGTGATGTATGATGCTGCTAAATTGCTGCTCCCCGCTATGCTCCCTTTGTGGGCGGAAAGCTGAATAGCAAACAGCTTTTGATTGCGATGAAAACTTGTTTTTTAGTAATGACAACAATTGAGGATTGAAGCAGAATATGTTGTAGGTGTTTTATGTTTGAATTGATAACGTCGCTCCGATTTCTGAAGAGACAAAACCCGTTATGTTTATACACTTCCTGCCCGTCCACACATCGAGTTCACCATTTGACCTCCAATCCAAACCACTTCATTAACCCTTACATTGAGTGCACCTGTGAAACACAAAGGGCTCATAGTGAAGCGGAGTAATCCCTTCAAGGCAGAACAGGCGATGAAGAGGCAAAGATCACGTTGCGCGTGTCTCAAGGTTTTGCCTGGATTTGATCTGGGTCATGGTTTCCACCTGGAAATAGGTCGCCTGTCTGAGATGGGAACTGTGATTTGAATCGGGGTGTAACACACACACACACACACACACACACACACACACACACACACACACGTGGGTGGACGGTTCATCGTAAACCTCCTTGGGGTAGAGAACCACTCTATCAAATTGCAGTCGCAAATAATCTGACTTTAATCGCTTTACACTGCAAACTTGTATGTTATTGCATTACATTATTAGATTGTTGGTTTGTCTGTTTTGTGTTTTTTTTTTGTTTTTAGTGTCTGTTTTCCTTTTTATGAGCCTCCCTCGGCGTTAAACTAATTCCATTTCAACCTCCAAATTATTATGAGGACATTGAGCGCTTTGTGTCGTTTAAAAACCATCATCGCATGCCGAGCTCTAACAACTTGGACATGGGCTATTTGCACCCTAATTGTGCGGTCCCATATGGGTCAGCAGGCTTGAGTCTGTATTTTCTTTCCGTGACTGACTTGATATTGACCCATTTATCTGCAAGTAGCACCAAAACACGGGCATGGATCTATACCCTGCTTCGTTGCATGGGTTATGGCTTTGCCAGCTTTTTTCCCTCGGCTGCAACTTTTTTTGCTCTCATTTCTGTCGACCCATGTGTTTCATCAACTAGCATGATTAATAACAGCGGCAAGAGGCTGGAGAACATTTCTGATGGATCAGGGCTTTATTTGCATCCCTTGTAATTTGTGTTTGGGAAGCAGCGAGCCAAGCAATATGTGACGGGGGGTTTTCTGCTGACGTTAATTGACTCGGGGGGGTCAATCTGACGGAGCGTCAAGCCTCCTCTCCCCTGGCTTATTCCCCGTCGTTCCGGTGATGGCTATCATGCCAGATTGAGACCAAAGGGGGATATTTCTCCTAACCAGGCTGCCGTCCTAATCCTCAGTGCCCAGATTACTGCTCCTTCCCCTCCCCGCCGGAAGACCGGCTGGCAGACTGGCAGTAACGCGAACCAGAGCCGAGCTCGGATAAAGACGGAGAGAAGGAGAAGAGGGAAGCCTGGTGTCTCCTATAATATAACATTTTGTCTACCACTCTGCTGCCATTTGTCAGCCCGCCTGTCTTTGAGTCCATCTGCTGCTTCCTCACGGTAGATTCTAGCTTCCCGACATTGAGGGAGAAAATAAAAATAAATGCAAGCCATTTCCTCTCACCGCTCTTATCTTCTCTCCCGCCGTGATTGCAGTGATTATTTCTGCACACAGTATAATCAGTGCCGTCGCTGCCATTGAGGATCTTTTGAAAATTGTGGACGTAGCCGGCACTGGGCTTAACTGACCGGAGATGCACTCGCTCTTTTCTACAAAAAAAAAAAACAACCTTTTTCTGACACCAGAATTACCAATCTTTCCCTGTGTTTAAGCCTTTGATTTTCCATCAGCCTCCCTCTCTGTCCCTGGCCCTCCATCCCCACATCCTTTCTGTTTCACAGAGCGCTTGACCTTCTGCTCGAGCCCGAAGGCTTATTGTCCAATTCATCTGTTCTCCAATCTCTCCCCGTCTCTCGCCATTGTGGTTATTGTTCTTCCTCTCACTTTCTCCTCCCGCTCCTGCCTCCGCCATCATCCTGGGACTCTGATTTATAAGCTTGCAGCGAAGGCTTGGCTGATCCCCACCTGCTTCCTCCTCCTCCTCCTCCTTCAGAAGAAGAAGAAGAAGACAGAGCGGTGGGGAGATAGCAATAGAGAGACTGAGAGACTGGAAGGAGAAGAAGGAGCGATTGGCAAGGATAGGATTTGCCAGCCAAAAGAGGACGACACAAAGAATTTGAATGTCAGCGAGCGGTTGGCTCAGATTGAACTACCTGTGCCTCGAGCAGAGAGGAAGTTGGTTTATCTCTTTCAATAAGCGACAGGGAGAGGCCAGAGGATGAGCGGATAAGGTCAAAATGAAGCCGGGCACCGGGAAAGTGAATTAATTAAAAGATAGCACACATGCACACAACTTTTTTTTTTTTTTCTTTTTTTTTTTTAAAAAGAGATTATTTGAAAACTTGCCGCTCCCACTTCGCCCCTTGGGTTTAACTGTTAATGAGCAGGACGGGATTTGATCTGCCCCCCCGCTGGGCGCTCCTCACTCACAGATGGGAGTGTGGGAATCGGGCGGCAAAAAACAAAAAACTCTAAATAACCCGACGAGGTGCAGATGGCCCGGCGTCAACACCCATTGCCACCGGTGTTAAGTTTCCATGTGTGGCGGCTGAGCAGGGATTTACCGATTTCCTCGCTCGGCATGCTGGTCTGTGAACTTTGCAGGTGCACGTATGACTCATGGAAGGAAGTGTGAGCTGATCTGTGATCTTTTTACCCTCATTTGACTGCAGGAAATGACTTTTTTTCCCCCGTCCGGTGCTTCCTTTATTTGTACAGACGCGACTAAATGAAATAGATAGTCTGCTTGTATCATGTCGGCTCTTTAGAATACATGACAACCCTGAAGCGACGCCTGTGTTTACTGGTAGTGGATGAATGAACATGACAATGTGAGCCATTAGCTCATGGAAGCAGATTGATGAACGTTGCCACTAAGTCATCTCTCGCTTTGCTTGTCAGACTCCAGAATTAAAGCAACTGTCAATATTAATTCACACCCTTTTGAATTATGTTGTGGCAACGCTCTTAAAAGTAGAACATTTGTTAACTGACAGTTCATCTTAATTGACGGAAGAGATTCTGTGTTTTTTGCAGCTGTCACAACCCTTACAGTTTCACTTATGGAGGCTGTACATAATATTAGATGCACTCTAAAATGTTATAACAGCCGGAGAACGCTGCCTGGTCTTCTTCTGCCAAGTGTATAAATTCTGTCAATGTCTTTAAATTCAATATATAAGCTGGTAAAGTTTATTTCCCCCCAAAACACCAGATACATGCCGGCTAAATCAATCCAAACATTTGAGTTTTCAGCTTCAAATTGATCTAAATCGATGGCCCACTGAGCTGAGAAGAGGACTTTCTGCCCCCGGCTGCTTGGAGAGAATCAAGTCTGGAGGAGAAAATATGCTATCCGTCTCACAAAACAACATTTGTTTGCCTGCCAGGGCCTTCAAAACCATTAACAAGATTAGGGAGCACACAATGGCAACAGTCCCTCTCCGCCCTCCCTCTCTCGACTTCTCTCTTCACCCCCCCCCCCCTCCTGTATTCCCTCCCATTTTGTTCTAGCTCATTTGCCAGCACAATGCAGACATTCAGCGGTTTGTCTGCACCTCCTCTCCTCAGGGAGCACACAACCTCCTTATGCAGGCAGACAGAAATTACACACACACACACACACACGCAGAAGCTCACACCAGCACAGAAATGAACAAAAAAATTAATGCATTCATGCCAAAGGTGGGCTTCCTCTGTCACACACATGTTAGCTCTCACACACTCCCCTCGCCTCCAGCCGGCTTGCTCTGTGTTGCTGCACTGACGGAGAGAAACAAACCCAAAAATGAACCAACAGCGGGGTTATATAAACACGGTACCAGCATGGGGCACAGAGATGTACACCATTCCCATAAATGGTATCGCACAGGGAGGCTGAGTGTGTGTGTGTGCGTGTGTGTGTGCATCATAAACAACGGAGGGTGTATTATTGGATGGCTCCAGGCCCGTTGTTTGAGGCAATTTATTCCTCCAAAGCTATTGATTTTTGATGTCCATCACTCTTTTGGCTCCGTTTCTCAGTGAGATCTTTTGGCACCCAATGGCAAACACGAGCGGACGCCATGAACTCGCATTGAGCACGGAAATGAAACCAACAATGTGAATAGGACTTTGGAGAGGAGAATTTGTTCCTACACTCCTCCCGCTCACACCTCATCTTTGGCTTTCCTCCTCGTCTCTCCCTCCTCCCGCTCCTCACATCTTAAACCAGCTTACCTCATCTTACTTTTCATCTCGCGCGCTAATCTCCTCTCCTCTCCCGCCCTCCTCTATCTGAGTAATGAAATTTAATTGCATCCATCTTGCATTTTTCAGCGCAAGTGCTCCAGAAGACATGAGCGGTACATCTCATTAAATCTCTCCCTCGCCTGTCTCTCTAGGTGCCTACAGATGTTTCTATGGGTCTGTTGGCAGAGCCCCAGGTGGCCATGTTTTGCGGTAAACTCAACATGCACATCAACGTGCAGAGCGGCAAGTGGGAGCCGGACCCCTCGGGCACCAAGAGCTGCATCGGCACCAAGGAGGGCATCCTGCAGTACTGCCAGGAGGTAAATGTTGGGAGTGGTATCACTGTTTATTTCCCCCGTGGAATTAATTAAGTCTGATCGTACATGATCATATTAATCCACCCTTTAAAGCTGATATGAATCTGCATTATATGTGTTATAGTAACAAGCCTAAAGGGGCGTGGAAAAGGTGAATGTCAGCTTGTATTGAACAAACATTAATAGTGTGCAGGTAAAATTCCAGCTGCAGCAGGGATTAAAGAGGTCGTTTCCTCCCAGACAATTTGTAATCATTTTTTGTGCGTGACATGCCTTTTAAAGCGTCTTTCATTTGGCCACGTATGCTGATATATATGGAATACTTAAACTGTAATTACTCAGTGTTTATTTCATTTTGAGTGCGCAACGGCCCTAGATGATAAACCTTTATAGTCATGGCATTTTAGTTGGATTTTTTTGGGTCGGATAAATTACATTTTAGAAATAAAGTTGAGTCTCTTGGAGTAAATTATGAAGATAGAGCAGGTTGCCGTAAAACAAGCAAGATTTGATTATCTTAATTTTCTTTTCCCAGCAGATTTACAATTATATTTTGTGGTGGGTTTGGGCGAGTGAGAACAATTTTTCACACCGAGGTGGTACCAAAAACATCCACGAGTTTCTATCCTCTTGGAATTTGTTGTTGCCGGTTTGAGGGAATATAAGAGAGCACAGAAGTCCATCATGAGTGGGTAACAGGGACTGAGAGCAGATTTGTTTTTAATTCACCAAAACCCCCAATTTGGCAGGTTGACACGATGCCGAAACTCGGCTCAGTAAACAAGCTGCTTAAGTCCATGTGACGCTACTTTAAAAGCTCTGGATGGCTTTTAATTAGGCAGCGTGAAGCTAACCAAACCAAACGCACAAATGCAACACAGTGAACCTCTGTGTTGTTGTTGGGCTCAAGTATACCTCCAACCACATTTCTTTGGGGAATATTCCAGCAGTGTGCTGTAGGCTATCGCTGTATGAATACACTGTAAGAGGGAAAAAATGCAAAAAAGGAGTTGACTGATAAGCAGGAGTGATGCATAATGAGATTTCTCAGGAAAGCATGTGCGATAAACTAAAAGAAAGATAAGTCCTTTATTGTTACCACCGATAACTAATCCAGTGATAACAAACATGCTCACCGAATACGCCTCGGGTTCAAATTGTTTCAACGTTCTCACAGCTTCAAATATCAAAAAGAGAAGGAGAGATATGGGGAACCTTGGCGTTTTCCTGCCCAGAGCCGAATATAAGAGTCGACTTGCAGATGTGAGAGTGTCACGAAACCAAGAAGGTTATGGAATTATTATGATTTTCTCCTCTGCTATCGGAGAGGCACGAGAGGAGAGGAGGCGTAGGAGGGGGGGTGTCGCGATAAAGAAGGAAGGGCGATGCGTTTTGGAGAGGGATGACACGTCGACTAAGAATACTGTGCAGAGGCAGATGTCATGCATAGGCTGAGAGGAGCGTGGAGGTAAACACAGCCGAGTCTGCCAAGCAGAGACCGGGGGAGCAATGCAACAAATAATGAAAAACAACACATTGCTGAAGTAGGGAGGGAGCAACAAAGACAGTGAATTATTAGAAAATTGAGCCAAAAATCTTTGGGTACAAAGAAACGATACCCTCATTCAGCCACGTCTCGTTTACGATGAATATAATGCCGTGTGTGTGTGTGTGTGTGTGTGTGTGTAGGTGTACCCAGAGCTCCAGATTACCAATGTGGTGGAGGCCAACCAGCCAATCAGCATCCAGAACTGGTGCAAGAAGGGGCGCAAGCAGTGTCGCAGTCACATCCACATCGTGGTGCCCTACCGCTGCCTGGGTGAGTCCCACATGCGTGTTTTACTCATCCACCAGGAAGCCTTTCTAGAAGGCAGTGTTTGAATATGTATATATCTGAAGCTGCCCCATTGTGTGTGAATGCGATATAAGTACGGATGTTGTTGTTGTTGTTTTTGCTGCAGTGGGAGAGTTTGTGAGCGACGCGCTGCTCGTTCCTGACAAGTGCAAGTTCCTGCACCAGGAGCGCATGGACCAGTGCGAGAGCCACCTGCACTGGCACACCGTAGCCAAGGAGGTGAGCGCGCGGCTTCGTTAGCGCTACCGCTACGACGAGCAAGGAGCGAGTTACTGATCTAATCTTTGCCCCGTGTGTGTGTGTATTCCCCGTCCCGTGCAGTCCTGCGGCGACCGCACCATGAACCTCCACGACTACGGGATGCTGTTGCCGTGCGGCATCGACCGTTTCCGAGGGGTGGAGTTTGTGTGCTGTCCCGCTGAGGCGGAGCGCGACGCCGACAGCGCCGAGCAGGACGCTGATGATTCGGACGTCTGGTGGGGCGGAGCGGAGACTGATTACTCTGACAACAGGTACACACACACACACACGCACTCACACACACGGATAAATGAGGTCGAGGCAGCAGCAGAGTACCAGCGCTCAGATGATCAGAGATACTGGCGCTTTCATTTTCGACCTTTGCCATGAGGATATATTTCTCTCCTTGGAAGTAAACTGCAGGTTGGTTGTGATTTAAAGTCTTTGTTCTTCCCTCCTTCACATCATCCTCTTCTTGCCTTCCTTATTTCCTCATCCATCTCCCTCTGTCACCTCTCCTTCCCCCATTTGCTCCTGCTCTCTCCATATGTCTCCTTACTCCCTTTCCTTCGTTTTTCTTCCTTTCCTTCCCTACCCACTCTCCCCTTTTCTCCCCATCCCTGCTTCCCTCCCAGTATGGTGCGGGAGCCAGCGGAGCAGCAAGAGGAAGCCAGACCATCTGTGGTAGAGGAGGACGAGGAAGAGGAGGAGGTGGTGGCTGAGGAAAATGACGACGAAGAGGAGGAGGAAGAGGACGCGCTGGACAACGACCAGGATGGAGACGGAGAGGAGGATGAGGAGGTGGTGGAGGAAGACGAGGAGGAGGACGAGGGAGACGACAACGACGCCGACGATATCGTCGACGCGCTCGACGACGACGATGACGCCGACGAGCCCACCACCAATGTTGCCATGACAACCACCACCACTACCACCACCACCGAGTCTGTGGAAGAGGTGGTCAGGGGTGAGGAGCATTTCTTCCATAGTGTCTAGTTTTGGTCATAAATAGACCTCATGTTATGTTTTCATAATCTGGAGGTCATTGAAAAGCCTCGGAAAAAAGTTATTTTAAAGAGGCAGTTCGCCCCAAATCAAACACATGTTTGTCCTCTTACCCGGAGTGCTATTTTATGTAGATTGTTTTTTTGCACCGTGATACGGTTGGCGGGTGTAGTTCAGTCGAAAGAAACGAGTTCCGACATGAAACGGCTCACAACGAGGTCTCTGGATTATCCTGAATATCTGGGTCATGATTTCGGGAAAGAAGACACTGCTGTTGAGGTTTTTAAAATGTGTTTTTGGTCATTTGAGCACCACAAGTGCCATCTAGTTCCTTTTATATTAGAGAGAAAACCGACTTCTCTACGTCCAATATCTCCAAAACAATCTAGATGGATGAATAGCACTCGAGGTAAGAGGAACAACATGTATTTGGGGTTTTGGGTTCCCCGTCCCTTTCAATCAGATGACAGGTTTATGTAGATTAGCGTGGAACAAGCTTAGTCGTACAACATACAAAACGTGCTTCTCTCACCATTTTTGATGCTCCGCTAAACACAATTGAACTTCATGTTTCTCACCAATTAATTCCCCAGCTGTCATTTTTCTTATTGTGCTCATCTATCATTTCAGAGCTTCCATTAGCTACGTGCCATTAGAGTCAGAACCGGTGGTTCCGGCTCTGTTTCTTCACTTCAGTGTTATATTTGTGCATTGGAACCTGGCTTTCTTCACATGCTACTCTACGTGACACAAAGCACTGAAACAATTGGCATGCCCTTGGATTTAAGTGCCATATTTTGTCAGTAAACATACTTGAGATTTTTTTTTCACACAGTCTGGTGAGCCGAAGAGCCTTTTTGTGGCCGTGTACTGCTCCTCTGTGAGTGATGACGAGGTGTGTGTGTGTGTGTGTCCTCTAAGATGTGTGCTGGGCCAATGCCGAGACCGGTCCGTGCCGGGCCATGCTGTCCCGCTGGTACTTTGACCACCAGGAGGGCCGCTGTGCTCAGTTTATCTACGGCGGCTGCGGAGGCAACAGGAATAACTTTGACTCAGAGGAGTACTGCCTGTCTGTCTGCAGCAGCGTCAGTAAGTCCCGCCCCACAGCGGCCAAACCTCGGCAGCCGGTTTGTCTCTAACCCTCGCTTTTTACTCGCCGCCTTTCCAAGCTGTCCCGTCGCTGCCAGATGCTCCAGAGGTCTCTTGCCTCTCCTCTCGCTCCCTACCTGTCAGCTCCATTCCTGGCTAACCTTTTCCGCCGCCGCTTCTCTCTGTGTTTGTCACAAATGTGTGTGTGTGTGTGTGTGTGTGTGTGTGTGCACTAAAAACAGACTAATCCCTCGCGGATTCTTAAAGTCACCGACCCGATGCTGCTCCCTTCGCTGCCGCACTCGGCACCTTTCTGTTTGCGAGCTTTTGTTTCGAGAGCCGGAGACACGTTATAGCAGCAATGTTAAAGCTGAAGCGATAAAAAAAAGAAAAAGGGATGAGGTTTGATATTTCAGAATAAGTTGAATTTATTGATTTCCATTAGAATGAAGTCGTGAAACGTGGCACCAAAAGCTCCACCGCTCCGATACAGAGGATTCATTTTCATGGACAGTTTGCTTTAAAGGCTCAATGACGCTTTAAAATGTTCTAGCCATATGTACGGTGTTGTTGTCCTACAGCATCCGCTGTCTTTTCTATGATTAGTCGTTTTATGGGCATAAACATTGTCCCCTACATCCCGGACGTGTTGCAGGCTTTGCTTACATTAGTACACTTATTTGTCACTGAGGAAATGTAGGTTCAGGTTAATTCATTACACTCACCTGAATCAGATGTCATATCAGCTGCTGCAATTTAGAAAATGCAAAACGTCTCCGAGGTAGCGGTAAGGAAAGATTCATCAATGCATCATTATCCTGCACACCTGGCAGCGGCATCGCATTGCGATGATTGATTATCAGTGGCGCCGCTGCAAATGAGGAGGATTGCTTGATGGTTTTTTTCGCACCGTGTTGCTATATTTGACTTTGAGGTTGTTTTTTTTTTGAAAGGCTTTAAAAGAAAAAGTATTTCTCGCCAGTCGCTGATGAGCCAGACGTGATCATGCAGTCCCAAAGTGAAGTGATTGGATCTCAATTAGTTGGATTGCCAACCTATTTTTCATCTGGCTTTTTTTTTCTCCATTATCTGTGTGTGTGTGTGTGTGTGTGAGTGTGTGTGTGTGTGTGTGTGTGTGTGAGAGAGTGTGTATGCGCACAGAGGGGAGTTGTGTGTTATTGATGGGGGAGAGGAAGGTGGTTTTAAGTGTTTGGCTCGTGTGTGTGTGTGCGTGTGCGTGTGCGTGTGCGTGTGTGTGTGTGTGTGTGTGTGCACCTCAGTCAGGAAGTGCATAATCTGCCCTGCAGCAAAATGGAGTCATGTTATCTCCATCTCCCTATATTGTGATCTAATTTTATCCACGGTGTGTGTGTGTGTGTGTGTGTGTGTGTGTGTGTGTGTGTGTGTGTGTGTGTGTGTGTGTGTGTGTTTAGACGTGGGATTTCCGCTCTGCTGAGTTTTTCCACTTAGCGAAAGCGATCACTATTCCTAAAATTTGTACACGGGAAAGTCCTGCAGCGAGGGTCCCGTGGAAGTTAAAGGGTTGGTACCACTGGAGGGAAGTGAGGAATCCTAATTGGGGAGAACTGATCCTTTTAAATGATTTTGAGGAACGGAGGCTCGGCTTGGGTCAAAGTGAATAACATCTCTCCGTTGTTTTTGTGTCTTGTGCAGTCATGCGCTCTCACCAGACATAACCGATTTCACATGGCGTGCGACCTTCACGCATGCAAACACACACACACACACACACACACTCACACACACGTACCGCCAGCCCCTCTTGATAGCATACTTGTGGAAGATAATCAACTTTCCACGGATTTAAATCCAGGTTTCACGCTTTATGTGGTCCATTTATATTTCTTGCTGGTAAGTCGACTAAAATCCAGTCCGTGCTTTCGAGCCCAGAGGATAAATTCCGGCGTCAGTGTTTTTGGCATGAGAGCCGCATCACGCTCTGAATGAAGTTACATAAGTGAGAGATGGGTTTTGTCCCGCTTCTACAAAAGACTACGGGTCATTTGTTTGCTTTTTGGAGGGTGCTGGCTTCCAGCTACAGCTGCTGTCTTATCTCCCTTGTCTCCTGATCTCACACTAACCCTCTTTACCCTTTTCAGGTCCCGTGTTTTGTCTTTTGAAAACACGGGGCCAGTCCCCAGATCATCCAAATAAGAAGAGTGTAGTAAAAAAATAAGTCTTTTCATCCTCTTGCCTCCTCTTTATCTCCCTCTACTTCCATTTCATGCAGTACCCACAGCCAGGCCCAGCTCCCCCGACGCCGTGGACCACTACCTGGAGACGCCTGCTGATGAAAACGAACACGCCCACTTCCAGAAGGCCAAAGAGAGCCTGGAGGCCAAGCACCGCGAGAGGATGTCCCAGGTACTGACGGAGAGGGGCGAGGGAGGAAGGGGAATAAATGAGGGTTTGATGTTTTTGCTGTTGATGTTTTTCGCAGCCTGAGCGCTCATCAGCAGTCACTGCGTGCACATGAATCCGTAACGGTTGCTAAGCAGGGAGAACAGAGAGGAGGATTTTCGTTGTTGCAGAGAGGACAGAGGTTGTTGCCCCTCCCCCCTCCCGTGAATTGAAAATGGAGGGAGAAAATGTGTGTCAAGTAAAAACGAATAGGTGCGTTTTTTTTTTTTAAATCCCTCCCGGGTAATCCGACCGAGCCAATTCAACTTTAATTGTGTTCTTTAATCAACCGGCTCGCGCTCCGGCAGAGAGCCAGATGGTCCACAGCAATGTCACACTTTCAAAGCTCCAGACAAGAGCAATAACAAACTAGTGGCTCTAAAAGCGCTGTTTTCTACCAGAGTTTGTGCACCGCTCCAGATAGCTTTTCCTATTTGTTGCGTGGGTAGCTGCAGGCGCAGTATCATCTGATTTCACACAGTTGACTTCATCCTTACAGATACTCTTCGTCATGTGTTTGGCAAAGGCCTGGGTTGAACCCGGTGAGTCAGAGAGGATGAAGCGGACCAAAAAGGGAACAGAAACTGTTGATTTGGGACTTTTACTGTCTTCATCACACTGCACTTTGACCTAGCATGTAAATCCCCCTGTGATTTAAAAAAAAAAAGCAGACATTCTCAATCAGAAAGGATTACTTCCACCGAGCAGAACTGATATTTGCCCTCTGCAGCCCAGATGTTATTTTTTCATAGCCGTGTAAAATGTCAGATTTTTGAAGTGTAAAATCAACCCGCGACAGAACGTGTGCTCCGATAAAGTCTGTTGACGAGTTGCATTGACCTTGTTGCGCCCAGGTGATGAGAGAGTGGGAGGAGGCCGAGAGGGAAGCGAAGAATCTTCCCCGCGCCGACAAGAAGGCCGTCATCCAGGTAAGACGTGCACATGCAGGACGTGCATCAAATCCACCCAACGCGGTTCGCGTCCTTTTTAAATCTATGTGTTGCAATGTGTGCAGCGTTTCCAGGAGAAGGTGGAGGCGCTGGAGCAGGAGGCGGCCAGCGAGCGGCAGCAGCTGGTGGAGACCCACATGGCCCGGGTGGAGGCTCTGCTCAATGACCGCCGCCGCCTGGCTCTGGAGAGCTACCTGACGGCGCTGCAGCAGAACCCCCCCAAGGTACGCTACATGCTCTGCAGCTGATGCAGACGATTAGCGGCTCTGTTGTGTTTCTGATTCCCTGAATCTGACCTGCTGCCAAACATGACACCATCCGCCGTCGTCTTTTGCAGCCTCGCCACGTCTTCAGCCTGCTGAAGAAGTACGTGCGTGCGGAGCAGAAGGACCGGCAGCACACCCTCAAACACTTTGAACACGTCCGCATGGTGGACCCCAAGAAGGCCGCGCAGATCAGACCTCAGGTAGCGTTGTCGCTTTACTAGATATATTACGCAGCGGGGGGTTCTGAAGATGATGCAGTTTTATATTGACTTATGTTAATGTGTGTATAAAAGGTGCTGACCCACCTGCGTGTCATTGAGGAGCGTATGAACCAGTCTCTGGGACTTCTCTACAAGGTGCCCGGTGTGGCCGACGACATCCAGGACCAAGTTGGTGAGTTAGACACTCGTTTTTTTTTCAATCCGAAACATTCCACATATGTAAAAATAGAATCCAATTCATTGTAGAAACTAAGTGCAACTGTGAAAGGTGGTTTCAGTGTCAGCAGAGAGACAAGACAGTACAAAATGTGACCCTGAGGAAGATATATCAGAAGACACAATGTCCTGATTGTGCTACATGTTATGGAGAGATTGAATGCTCTGAATTCCAGCTCCCCCCAAAAATGCAATTTTTTGTGTTGATAAGGGCATTGGAGCAATTTGCCCTAATTCTTCTGTTCAGAGTCAAATGAAACTGTTTGCCGGGAAGATAAATCCCCCCACCCTCCCGCCTCCCGCTCATGCATTCGCTAGCTTTCTGTGGGTTTCTGAGTTTATTGGAGTTGCGTGCGTCACGCAGCCATCTGTGTCTCTGTCTCGGAGACCGTCACAGTCTGTGCTGCCTCGGCAAAACACACACGGGAACTAACATAAACAGAAGAAACGGCAGCGTGTTCTGTAACATTTCTTGGAGGCCGTCTGTCCCTCTTGATAGAGCAATCGTCGGGTCATTGAATGGGATCAAATATTTTCTTCAAGCCGAAATAAAAACACTTGTCCTTTTTTTTAATTTTTTTTTTATTCTAATTATCAAAGAAAGTATTCTTTCGTTTGTCATATTCTCATCATAGGGAGCATTTTATGTTGGAACTAACTGACAAGATACAAGAAGTTTGATAAATGGAGTGAAACCTCCTCCCTTTCCTCTTTCTACTTCCGTTTCTCCTGTGACCTCTGACCTCTCTCCTTCCTTCCTCGCTGCCTCCGTCCAGAGCTTCTGCAGAGGGAGCAGACGGAGATGGCCCAGCAGCTGGCCAACCTGCAGACGGACGTGAGGGTGAGCTACGGCAACGACGCCCTGATGCCCGACCAGGAGCTGGGAGACGGCCAGACCGACCTGCTGCCCCAGGAGGACGCCCTCGGCCTGGGGGGCGTCGGCTTCATCCACCCGGAGAGCTTCAACCAGCCCAACACTGAGAACCAGGGTACTGACTGGAGCACCGGGTTGTTGATTACAGTTTGGTTCAAAGTTGATTTAAAAAAAATGGCTCTCAAAATGTATTTGCTCTCTCTCTCTCTCTCTAGTTGAGCCGGTGGACTCTCGCCCCAGTCTCGACAGAGGCATTCCCACACGGCCAGGTTGGTCCTATCGCCCAAAAAGTCACCCACTATCACGATTCTAAGTATTGATATGTATTTAGAAATGCCTGCAGATATTATGCTGTCGACTCTGTCACACCGGCCCTCCTGTTTGCTAGGCCAAGAACACAGAAAGAGTTAAACAGCTGAGTCACTGATGATTTATAGATTGGTAGTAAACCATAAACTTCTGAGTTGTGGAAAATCTCATTTACGTTCATCGTTGCTTGCTAACTTTATCCAATAGCTTGTAATAAAAAGGGGGATTCATGAGTATTTATTAAATACTTTATCAACATCTGTAACCGCATTACTTTTCCCCCCTTTTAATTAGTGACTTATGAGCAGCTCACTAAATGTGTTTTTCACAACCTGGCAACCCAAAAGCTAAGTAATAGTGGCTCATAACTGCACTAAAAAGCACAAGTGAATTATTCAATTATAAACCGTGAATAAATGAATCATATCTGGACTGCAAACAGTCTTGGGAGCTTATATAAGCATAATGGGTAATGTATTGTACTCTGCTACAGATCTTGGCTAAAGTTGCATATTAACTTTAACAATCATTGCTTTGTTAAAGTAGCTTTCAGGCTAATAATACAACATATTTCTTCAGGTTAAGTAATGTCTCATAAAAGGAGGCTTTGAAGTAGAGCCTTTCAATAAAGTCAGCACAGTATTTGTCCACCATCTCTCCGCCATTGTTTGCACACAGCCAACTCCACATAACCTCCATTAAGGCGGTAGCTGTGGCTGTTAGGGCCTATGAGTTCTGTGCTGTACGTATATGTGCGTTATTCAATTCATGCC
The DNA here is from genome assembly GCF_910589615.1 of Taurulus bubalis. Taxonomy (NCBI): domain Eukaryota; kingdom Metazoa; phylum Chordata; class Actinopteri; order Perciformes; family Cottidae; genus Taurulus; species Taurulus bubalis. The sequence continues at coordinate 9,541,552 of NC_136609.1, forward strand.
GCTGTGACATCCAACACTCGGCTGTCCGCCCCGCTTTAGCGAGCGGGTTTGAGAAGGAGAAAGTGACTGAGTGTCACCATCCATAATAGATGGTCCTTTTCCTTCCCTCGCCAGTGACTGGAATGAAGATGGAATCTGTTCCCGAGCTGCGGATGGAGACCGAGGACAGGCAGAGCACCGAGTACGAAGTTCACCACCAGAAACTGGTAAACAAACACAGAGAGCAGCTGATTTCATATTCACAATGCTATTTATGTCAGAGAAAGACACGCATGAAGGTGATTTACTGCCCTTTCCCCCCCATAAGTACACACACAGGCGCCGTCAGGTCCATGTCTCCGCTTTGTCCTCATGGTAAACTCCCAAGGTTGTCGCCATGGAGACATGTGCCCATGGAGAGAACCGCGATAATGTGTGCGTCACACTTCTGCTTCCTCTCTAAATTCCACCGTCCTCTGATCAGAGTTACGTTCAGTGTGCGGATGTGTTTTTCCGGTCGGCCACAGGTGCTGAAACGTTCCCGGCCTGCATTCATTCATTAATCTCATCCAGTATTGTAATACCAGCACAAAGACCTCAATCCGTCCTCAGTCGAATCCAAATCCGCGTACCTTATTCCTCTCACCTAACGGCTTTAATCTCTTTAATCCCTACATTTTATTACATATCACATTTCTCGCATTCACAATGAGCAGCCAGTGGCTGCCTCCTTGAGTCAACTCCTTAATTTGATGTTCACCGTAACCCCAATCAGCGTTCTGCAGGATTAATCTGGAGGAGGCTCGCCAGCCTGAAATTAAGTCCACACTCACTGCAGCGTTGGACACGCGCAGGGGGAGCGGCGTTTTTCAAAGTCGAGATGTATTTTTTTGTACAAATATCTGCAGTTTAGTGGCGCTGTGAAGGTTTCCGTCCTATTATCCCTGCTGACGTCACTTATCAGGAGTTGTTTCAATCAGAAGTTGTTTCAGAAGCCGCCATTTGCTTCTTTTTATTTCTGGATCTGCATGAGAAAACGAGCTCCATCAAGCAGCGTAATCCGCGACAGAGGAGCCGGAGCCTTCACTTGCCTATTTAATCACGTGTCTTAGTATTGTGTCGGAGCTGAGTCATACTGCATCAGTGTCGCTTTATGGTGTGCTCGGCATCTGACAGCCAAAACTCCCCAGAACCCCTCAAAAACAAGTCACCTGACAGACCGTGTAAAGTCGATGGGCTCTTATGTGTTGCGCCTTTGTTCCCCCGCAGCTGTTTCCAAGCTAAATTTGCCACTTTAATGCCAAAATCAGGTACATGTTAGGAAATGCACTGGCAATTATGCACAGCAACATGATTTGGGTAGATGGAAACGGAAGTAAATGGGCTGTAACTCTGAAAAGTCAGCAGCATTCTCCTCCTTCAGGGAAATTCAAAGACGTTGGGATGAAAGTAGAAGCAGCGACTGGAGCTCATCGGATCTCTGGGAGAAGGAACATGCAAACCATTATTCGAAGCACAATTAACTCTCGGGCCTGCTGTGCTGAAACCACACTCATTACTCAGCAGTGTCACGGGCGCACAATAGCCCATCATGTCCATGGCGTGCACAATGAGTCCATTGAAACTCGATGAAAACCATCAGCGCTCACGTGACCAAACTATCCGTCCTTCACCTCCCCGCAGGTCTTCTTCGCGGAGGATGTGGGCTCCAACAAGGGCGCCATCATCGGCCTGATGGTCGGAGGCGTCGTCATAGCAACCGTGATCGTCATCACCTTGGTGATGCTGAGGAAGAAGCAGTACACCTCCATCCATCACGGAGTCATCGAGGTGGGAAACAGCTGACCCGTGTGTTTTGTGTTGGTGTGCGCGCTGTGTACAAGCTGTTGTAGACGCCAGTCAATCTGGTGTGTGGGGGGTGGTGCAGTGCACGTGTGAGTGCAAGATGCTTTTCAGTGTGTGTGTGTGTGTATATATATATGTAGATATCGATATACACACACACACTGTATCGGGTGTATAGGTGTCTGAAAAAAGGCTTTAAAATGTTGAGTTGGGATGGTATTGTACACTCTGCAATCTGCTCACTCGATTTGAGGGGATTAATGCCAGTTAACAATTAATTTCTTGCCTCATTTTTTTTAATTATCCTCATTTATCACTCCAGAACTTTCATTAGCAGTTTCATTTTTTTTTTTTTTATGCGGAAGTTATGGCAGCCGTGTTTCTTTATTTTAGCCGATTACTCTCCCAGGAAGCATTAAAAAGGTCTTAAAATGTAGATTGTCTTTACATTAGTAAACACCACACACATATGTGTGTGTGTGTGTGTGTGTGTGTGTGTGTGTGTGTAACCTCCTCCCACCCTCTCTCTGGCTCCCCTCCAGGTTGACGCTGCCGTCACACCCGAGGAGCGCCACCTGTCTAAGATGCAGCAGAACGGTTACGAGAACCCGACCTACAAGTTCTTCGAGCAGATGCAGAACTGAGGAGAATGTCACATGTACACCGCACACATTTAAAAAAAAACACACACACACACAGACATCTCCTCCCACACATCAAACACCTCCCCTCCCCTCCCTTTCCTTTCCTTCCCAACCCCCTTCCCCTCGAATAGCCCCACGTCTCTACAAGGCAGTGTGGCTGAGATGATTGAGTGACTGAACTAGTCAGTGACGACCATTCTGGAGCGACTGTAGCCGGGGTTTTCTTTCATTTCTGCCCGGGCGGACACCGTGGCCGAGCCGGTTCGCACCCATGTCCGTTCACTTTATCGGAGCAAGACGCCTTTTTAATTAAAGAAAGACGTTTTTACACGTTGCTCCGTCTGGGCCTGCTGTATGGAAAGAGAAAAGGCCCCGCCCGGCGCATTGAAACAAACCCTCTCTTCGGGGGAAAGAAGCGCTTTCTCTCCACGCTGATTCAGGGCCAGTGTATAAGTCGGGGGGTTTTTTGGCGTGGGACGGCTTTAGGTGTGGATTTGTGTCGGCAAATCTGACCACTGATCAGTGGGATTTTAGGCGCACGCAGACCCCGGGCCTCATTTCGAAAAATTGGTTGCAGAATCGGCATTTTACATCATTATTCAGAATTTCGACATATTCATTTGTTTCTATCATATTCTTTGATGATTATATCATGAAAGCGGGCTTAAATCAGGCAACATTATTCTTCTAAATGAAGTCCAGTGTATCCCCACTAACTGCACCACTACTGCACTCACTCTACAGTCTACACTGGAGTAACCCCTCCTCCTCTTCCTCCTCCTCCTCCTCCTCCTCTTCCTCCCCTCCATCCTCTTTTCTTTAGGCGTTCTTACGATAGCTGGGCTGTGTTAATTCACACAAGGCTCTTAAGGATATTTGGAGATGCTGATGATAATGAATATGTTGACGACGACGGTAATAATTATGTATTCTGAATGAGCTGTTTTTTTTTTTTTCATTTTAGAGTTTTTTTTCTCTTTTCGTTTCCAGTTTTGTTTTTCAAAAAAGAATGAAAACGGAGAAAAAAAAGAAAAAGTAAACCGATGTAAAGTCCTTTTTTTAAATTGCGTGTAATGTTACTGGAGTAATGCTGAAGTCTTAGCTGTTCCTATGTAGTGCATGACATCAATGACAACAGGATTTGGAAGAAAAAAAATACGGAAAAAAAAACCCAAGATCTTAACGCTGCTCTCTCTTGAGATCCTTTCTCACGTATAGATTGTCATTCTAGCAAGATTGTACATTTAGTATCTTCTCGTGATCACGTGACTTCAAACAATGAAAAATATATATAAATCTAGATGAACGGGCTCTGCTTTGATATCATGTAAAATACACATTTAAAAGAGATCTGTGATTTTGGAATTTAAGTGTGTTCCTCATGTCTTTTCTTTCTTATTTTTATTTTTAAACCATGCTACGTTCCTGAAGCTACAGGGGAGGGGGGGCTGGCTTCATCTCTGTTTGTATATTATTCTCATTCACTGAAATATATTGTGTTCAAAATCCTCATACATAGGGGCTCTCGGAAATCACCCCCTTATATATATATATATTTTTTGCTTTTTTTTTGTTGATTTCATGTTACTTTGTTTCTGGAAAAGGGCATGTTATGGGCGTGAAGGTTACAGGGAGCAGGAAGTGAAACAGGGGAAATGGGCATGGGGGATGGGTGAGGATTATCTCTGCGTGTATGTTTTGTCATTCTCAGTCTGGTGTTTTGTCCAGTTGTAAGCCGACGCAGTCTATTTTTTGGTTTGGTAATCATTTTGCTGGTAGATCAAGTGGAATACTGAGAGGAGGAGGAGGAGGAGGAGGAAAGAGGGCAAGGTAGAGAGGAAATCACTTGCAGTTCCGGATGGATAGCCAGCCAGCCTGTGTATATAATGGATTTTCACTCCCCAGCACCTCCCTCCTTTTCCTTCCTCTCCCTCCAGGCATGCCGCTCACCTCTCCGCCATCAGCGCACACTTGACTCCTCAGAGGCAGTGCACCGTATATGTGCTGTATATAGATGGTAGGCGTTCACCATTGAGAGACCTGCAAGCGAGTAAGCGGCATGGAAGTGAAAGCAGGGATGAAATATTAGTCTTCAGTTAGTTAGCTCGTTAAAGATAAAATGTTAAAGGTTTGTCCCCATCTCAACATTACATCGAAAGAAATGCAGTCGCCTCTCACTCTGTTAATGCGAATAATGGCGAGTAAGATCTGTGAGGAAATGGTGTTCATATGGAGGCTGCAGTGGGGTGGGTCCTTGGTTTTCAGAGTGTGCTCATTAGAAGCCCAACAGAGGGCAGTAGAGTAGAAGAGGAAGCAGGATTTTCTTTCTATCTTTTTTTTTTCTTCCCGTGGGTTATATATTGGTTTCGTTTTCCACTGTGTAATATTGTGCAGGCCATTTGCATTGACTGGGAAAACGCTTTCTACACTGTATTCCATAATAAAGTTTTGAATGTACATACAGATGCTGTGTCTTTCGTGTTTTTGATGTTTAATGCACACCTGCTTTCTTCGTGCATCTTGTTTTATTCTAATAATTTGATGTCTGGATCGTTGGTATTAATAATTAAAAAGGTATTCATGTAAAAAATGACATTTTGACGGAGCATTTCAGGAGAGGTCAGTCTCAGAAAACGGCACACTGGAGCTGAGAGGGAGTCCGTGCGCTGCTCAAGGACACATTAGAGTGCTTCCTGACACAGATGCCAAAGGTTAAATGACTTTGCATTAAACTGAAGTCAAACATATGTTTTAGGTTGACCACATCCACTCTTGAGCATCAGGGGAAGACTACAATCCACTTGACTATCACTATCCTATATCCTATAGGCACCACACCCTTAATAGCCTGACCATGGCTACGGTCAAAAGGCATTCAGTAAAGGCAGCATGTCCGGGATAACTACAATTGCAGTATAAAAAGTCAAAATAAAAAAGGAAGATTATGTGTTCCAATGGTTAATAAAACTCTGTGTCTTCTGGAGTGATTATAACAAGATAAACGGCAACACATGATGTCAAACAATTATTTAGGTTTAAAGACATGTATTCGCACATATCTACTTTGGTCGATTTGGGATAATTTGGTGTCACGTGAGGTCGACCTAAATATGCGCAGCGCTGCGCAAAGCAGGCGCCACATTGACGTCCATGAACGCCACAACACTCCCACAATCCACCGCGGTCCCCCCACACTCGGATCTTGTACTGAAAGTGTCAAACCCAAGGTGAGTAGCGTCACTGAGTTTTAAAACGAATGCTGTTAAACGTGTAACTGTTTCCTATTTGTCACAACTGTATATACAGTTGAATAAGTTATCTTTGTCTTTAGTGAGTGTTACGTTAGCATGACTTACTGCAGCACAATAGAGGACAAGTCGCTGAAGCTATCTTAGCATGTTAGCAGGTGCTAACGCTAGTGAAGTGTGATTGAAGCAAACACTCAGGCTTACTTAGCAGCTAGAAGGACTTTGCACAATGGTGACGTAACTCAATAGTTGTATAAGTGACAATACGACGTGACACATGTTAAGTGTGTAATGTTAGCCAATTCAAAGTCATTAAGCTGTATCTTTGCTAACTAGCTAGGTACGTTAGCAATGCTAGCTACCGTTAATTTGCTCCAGCTAACCATCAGCTCGTCTTTCTGTGCTACGTCACCCATTTAATAGGTGAACGAGTCCTTCAAGGATGTATTTCTTTAATTTAAATGACAAAGCACCTCACGTTTGTTGCAGCATAACTTCTAGTTTTACGTTGTCTGATAATTCCTCATGTAAAATGTCAGGCTACGTGGTTTCTAACGTTATTATGACCGGTGGCCTTGTTGCTCCTTCAGATGGCGCTTCACCGTTTGTCCCAGCTGTCCTCCTTGCTGCGCACCGCCGTGAGTCTGACCCTGCGCCGCAACCTCGGCCTCTCCGCGGTCCTCTTCAACCGGGCCCAGGAGCTCGACCCCATCCAGAAGCTGTTCCTGGACAAGATCCGGGACTACAACACCAAGAGCAAGTCAGTAGAAGGCGTACACCTGTCGTCGTAGACCCACATGACATGTCCATACTTTGAAAATAAAAAAATAGAGATTGGGATAAAATGGGTCACTAAATATACCTGGGCAGCTCGACTAAGAAGACTGCATGTGTAGGAAGGTGTTTGCTTTTTTTTGGTGTTACATTTATGTTGTATTTAATTTATGTTTCTTAAAACAAATAATTGTGTTGGTTCATGTACTGAAACGTTCTTCTCATTGAGTGAGTAGGTTTTTTTCTTTCATGTGAAAGGAGGTTAAATAAAATGTGTTGTATACATGATATAATTTATGCTCGTTTAAATACAGTGTGATGAAATACTGAGGGACTTTAAAACAACTCAGTTGTTGTTTTTACAAAGTAACAACAACCACAAAATCATCAGCATCGAACAAATATTTATTTTAGATATCTGTAACGGCCCAGAGTTTCACAATCGCTGCATCCCTAAAAGGTAGGAGCTCAGAGTTTAGCCTCCGGTACAATATTAACTTCAAACGGCCTAAAAAAAATGACAAAAGCAACTTTTTGGTTTCTTCAGCATACAAATGAATTTCAGTCATTCCTGCTCAATCGTTTACATCTCCTCCACTCATCTGTTGCCGCCTTGCATCACCAGGTCTTCGGGTGGCATCGTGGATGCAGGGGCAGCCTACCAGAAGAACGTGTCTGAGGAGGTGATCAAGCTGCAGAGGCTCTATGGCGGAGGAGACCTCGACAAGTTTCCTGAGGTCCAATTCACAGGTTAGTTTGTGCGTGTGTTGGTTTACATCGTGTACTGTGAGTGTTGGAAGAAGTGGTTGGAAGAAATCAAAATTACAGCTTTATTTAGATATTTGTTTAGAAAAACAATGTACAGTTGTGCTATAGAGGGACAAAGTATATCGAACTGTTTTAATGCAAAAGACAGTTTGCATTTAAAACCGTCCTCTATTATGTAAAATCCTGAATTGTGATCAGCCACGGCTTTGGAATTACAATAAGATGCTTATTATGGCTTCACTGTTTTCAAATACAGATTTTTTTTTTTTTTTTGCATCCACACAATTTTACATTTCCCTCATAAATATTTATTCCTTTGCCACTAGAGAGACTCACTGTAATCTGGGGCTTTGTCTGTGTCTATATATAGCGCACAGATAGTGACACTTACAAAGCAGGACGGTTTTCTCATTCTGTTTGAAATTGTTTTCTGGAAGCTTTTATCCTTGAGCTTTGCTGTATTAATACATCTAGATCTAGCTAGTTGCTTCATATTGCTGTACATTTAAAATCTAATTTCAAGTATTTTTATTGTGTTGTACAGCTGGAATATGTCATTTAAAAACTCAGGGAATAACTATCACTAACAGTTCTCTCTTTATCTTCCAGAGCCCAAGCTTGAGGAAGCGGCCAAGTGAATGCTGTCCATGCTGTAAATCTCCTACGTGTCACAAATGTTGTATTTAATAAAAAGATAATGGATTAAACCATGATACACTGGTTGTCAGCGCAGGAAAACTTTCTAAATCGGGATTCATAACCCTCTCTGTTTATTTCTCTGGAACCCCGGGAGGAGACAGACGCCTCAGACTCCCTTCGGTCGTGACTCATGATGTCCTCACAACGGTGAGGAGCGAACCCGGGCCCGACGCCATGCAAACCGGGCACTTCGTAACCACGCCACCACATCACACACACTCTGACATGTTCCATTGGGATATTTGACGTCTTCATTTGGCTGTTAGACTCCAAAATGCACTGAACCACATAAGAGTTGAACCCATAACCTCCCGTCTCCTACACAGTCAGCCATCACATCACGCTATCGGCTCTGACCCTTTCTTTGCATATTTCACTTACTTTATTTAGCTGTTAGAACTTAAAAGTAATTTGAGTACTTTTGGTACTTGATAGTCATGTATTTTTACTTTAGATTTTGAATGCTAGGGTTTTACCTCTATTTCTACCTTGGTATTACGAGTTGTATTTCTGTAAATGTTATAACAACCATTTCCTCCACTGGTGTCTTGTGGAGTTTTGATCTGTAGAAATACATTATGTTGCTTGGATTTTTAATCATTCATCTGAATCTACAGATTAATATAAAGTTATATCATAATAGTTTAAGTGTTCAATAAAAGTACATCGTAAACGTACTTCATTTTTCCATAATTTTTCCATCGCAATAATAACAGCTAGCAGGTTGTTGAATATAAAAACGTTTTATTACATATACACCATTCAAATAAAACTCTGAACAACCCATTCACACACTGTCTAAAAACAGACACTCCAGTTTGATAAACAGTGGCACAAAAATATAAAGACAGAAAAAAGTAAGGCAAGTTCTTTACAAAAAAGTGTGATCCATAGATAAATATGACAAATTAAAAAGGCACAAGGTATATATCTATATATATATATGTGTGTGTGTGTGTGTGTGTGTATATGTGTGTAAAAAGACCATGCAGGCACATTAGGGTGGAATGGGGTTGGTCTCAATAGAATTGGCTGCAGTGGCTTCCTGTTCTCCTGGACTGGCTTCGTCTGTTTTCATGCACGAATGTATTTTATAACACGTCCGTGGTTTTACGTCATCACTGAGACCATAAGGGTCTTTCTCTAACACCGGGGTCCCAGGGGCCACAAAACATTGGCAGATGCTGAGGTAAATGTTTGAGTAGTATTAACGTTTGTGTGGATTGAAAACAATGCTTTCTCTATGGCTTTGAGCAGAATTCCCTTGTGGTGATTTTAAAAGTTTGAAAAGCAAAACAAATCCCTTCAACCAAATCAGTCAGTTTTTCGTAAAAGAATACAAAAAAGGGAGTCAAACACGATTGGCCTGCAGAGGGAAGAAACTGTGTGTAGGAAGAAGCTCCACTCCTCCCTGGGTCATTCAGAAAAAGAGCGATTGGAATTGCAGCATCTGACCACCAGGGGGCAGCAGAACACCGTGAAAATGGACATCATCCCCAAAAGAGCAGAAAAAACATCAGTAACCCACACGAGAGAGGAGGAGGAGGAGGAGGAGGAAGAAGAAGCCTTGCACATTTTTTTTTCTTGAAAAGAAGACCAGGAGCTCGCTCAGAGTCCAGAGAGGAAAAACAAAAACAAATCAGAGAATCCGATGTTTGGCACCTTGTCACGAGGCTGACGTGTTCTCTCGAAAGGAAGGCCGGCTTCTCAGAGCATGAACGACTGGGTGTGTTTGAAATCCTGGGGCTGGATGGAGGGGAGGAGGAGGGAAAAACAGAAAAAAGAAGAAGCATAAGTGTGGAACTGTTTCAGAATTATGGCTCTCGAGGTGTCGGCGGCGTGACGTCAATCATGAACACAGAAATATTCATTAGGTAAGTATGAACAGCTCGCTGAAGTCAGCGCTTTGCCACTCTGAGCTTAATACGAGAGGAAGGGGAAGAGGATGGAGAGGGAAGGGGAGGGGGATAAAAAATACAAATAAAAGGAAACACTTACTTCTTGAGGCGGAGGGACGTAGTTGACATTGGACCTGCAAGACAAAGACAAGGGTGAGCACATTGGACAGTTTGACACAGTCACAGAGGAGAGAGGACACAGCAGGCGGACAGCTGTATTCTGAGTCACATCTTGCCCCGCATCAATAATGCACATCATACAGGACACGGGCCAAACCCCCGCTGGGTACAAAGGGAAGCCGGACTCTCGGGCCGCTGAGCAGGACTTCTACATGAGGGGAGAGGACGCGTGTCTCCGTGTGGCCCGTTAAACGAGACGCAACCTGTAATAAATCTGATTTACGTGAAGGTTATGGTGTTCTTTCTGTTGGTGAAACTGCTTTGAATCATGTTTGGAATCAGCTTTATGGTCTTTTTTTTTGGAGGAGGATGGAGTTTGGTCTTACACACATACATAAAAAATGGCATTTTGATTAAAAAAACTCTTGGGCAGACACTCTGCAAGAAAGTTAATGTGGGTTTTTCAACATCTCAAACTTGCATGTTATAGCATTGGAATATTGTAAATTGACAACCGTCTATCTGAATGTTGCAAAGTATTACGAAGGTTTGAGGCATTATTGCTTTTTAGAGTCCATGAATTCAGAGAAAATGTGTCCCAGATAGAAAAGCTTCAGGTCAAAACCCAACAACACAACGACGAGCGATAAATCAGACCTGTGCTATCAGGATGTGTTTTGTCAGTCAGCTGTTATCTTAATGAAGCTCCAGAAATGAATCAATGTGAGGTTCATAGCTCACAATTAATACTGTATATGTATTTATATATCCGCCAGCCGGCCTAAAGGGGTCACACTCACGTGTCCTCAGTTCTGTGCAGGGTTTGGCTGCTGATGTGGGCTGCACCATGACACTGGGAGATCCAAAATGACCTGTGGGGGTCAGCGTGTTGCTTTAAGAAGGGTTAACAAAGATGGAGGGGGCGACACTGCACATCATGCTGTACTGACATGCAGCCGGAGAGCTGGAGAAAAATGGCGGGTGAGCAGGTCAAGTGGTGAGCCAATCACATGCAGCAGTCCAACACCCTGGTATGCAATGTGTATTAAATGTTGCGTGGTCTACGGCCTCGCTTACAGCTGTGTATTACAGCTGTGTATTTATTACAGCTGTGTGTGTATTACAGCTGTGTATTTATTACAGCTGTGTGTGTATTACAGCTGTGTGTGTATTACAGCTGTGTATTTATTACAGCTGTGTATTACAGCTATGTATTACAGCTGTGTATTTATTACAGCTGTGTATTACAGCTATGTATTACAGCTGTGTATTTATTACAGCTGTGTATTACAGCTATGTATTACAGCTGTGTATTTATTACAGCTGTGTATTTATTACAGCTGTGTGTGTATTACAGCTGTGTGTGTATTACAGCTGTGTATTTATTACAGCTGTGTATTACAGCTATGTATTACAGCTGTGTATTACAGCTATGTATTACAGCTGTGTATTTATTACAGCTGTGTATTTATTACAGCTGTGTGTGTATTACAGCTGTGTGTGTATTACAGCTGTGTATTTATTACAGCTGTGTATTACAGCTATGTATTACAGCTGTGTATTTATTACAGCTGTGTATTTATTACAGCTGTGTGTGTATTACAGCTGTGTATTACAGCTGTGTATTTATTACAGCTGTGTGTGTATTACAGCTGTGTATTACAGCTGTGTATTTATTACAGCTGTGTGTTTATTACAGCTGTGTGTGTATTACAGCTGTGTATTACAGCTGTGTATTTATTACAGCTGTGTGTGTATTACAGCTGTGTATTACAGCTGTGTATTTATTACAGCTGTGTGTTTATTACAGCTGTGTGTGTATTACAGCTGTGTATTACAGCTTTGTATTTACTACAGCTGTGTATTACAGCTGTGTATTTACTACAAAAGGCAGCATGTCCGGGATAACTACAATTGCAGTATAAAAAGTCAAAATAAAAAAGGAAGATTATGTTTTCTAATGGTTAATAAAACTCTCTGTGCCTTCTGGAGTGATTACAACAAGATAAACGACAACACATGATGTCAAACAATTATTTAGGTTTAAAGACATGTATTCGCACATATCTACTTTGGTCGATTTGGGATAATTTGGTGTCACGTGAGGTCGACCTAAATATGCGCAGCGCTGCGCAAAGCAGGCATGTCCGGGATAACTACAATTGCATTATCTAAATGGACACTGATAAATTTACTTTTTTATGAATGATAAAAAAAAAGGTATTTTGTTCAAATATCCGTATCAAACACGCGCTGAGATATGAATATGTAGCGTAAGCATCAGAGTAAGGCAAGCTATGTGTATTTTTTTTAAAGGACACTGTCACTGAGATTCAATATCCTAAAAACTAAAACTTGTGTGTCACAACAACCATCTTCAATGAACATGAACCCGTCTAACCGGGTCCCGTTGACCGCTCCCCCTCTCGGAGGCTCCCGCTGTGTGGACTCGTGCCTCCTATTGGTGCATCAGATCTGTCACATTGCCTCCGAGTCTCTGCGAAGAAGCCGGTTCTATAAATAGGACGTTGACGCTGACAGCTCCAGTTAGCTCAGTGGGATAAGCATCAGACTTCAACCTCGACGAAGAGCTCTGGCGTCGGCTCATTGATGACTCGGTAACAAGCCAGTAATCAAATGGCACGAAGAGTCGAGCCAACCGGGCCGGTCGCGTGAGGACGCGCACTTCTGTCTCCGTGGTTCCGGTCTTGAGCGACCTTTGACCCGCTTGTGTGTTAAACGCGCTGCATGAAGAGCCCTCTGTCCGGGCCGCACTATCAGTCTCAGGATCTAAGTAATCCATTTCAAATCACCCATCCAATCAGTTTAATTGCTTCCAATTCTTTCTACTGCCAAAATCCCCCCCCACACACACACACACAGTAATTATTTCATAATTACGATGCACTGATTATTTCTCCTCCCTTTTTAAATGTCTGCATTTTTACATCGTCTGTCTTGCCGCAGTTTGACACGATTACGACAGACGTCACACAAAACAAAGAAACAAAACGTTTCCCGTGTTTTTCTTCTTCTTCTTTTTTTTTTTTACATCTGTTGGCGCCAATCACCGGGTGAGCAGAAACACGGGCACCGCTGTGGCTCAGAAGAAACACACACATGTAGACACACACACGGCCACAGCTGTCACTCTATACTGTCCTGACTCAGCACACAGGCGCGCAGTCTTAGTGCAACAACAAGCCCCGCCTCTTCCTCCTCCTCCTCCTCCTCCTCCTCCTCCTCCTCCTCCTCCTCCTCTTCGTGTCGGGTATTAGCCTGTGTTGGTTCACGTCAATGTTAATGCAATCACGGAGCTCTTACCTTCCTCTGTGTCCTGCTGATGGACGAGTGACGAGCATGTTGGAGAAAACAGAGAGGATGTCAGAGTTTTTCATGCACTGAGTGGTTGTCAAATCAGGAAGAAAACAAACAACACAACACAACACAACTGAACCAAAGAGACAGAACTCACGGCTGAAGAAGCCGTTGCGGTGCAGGAGGTACCCGCCGCATCCGCACACCAAAACGAGCAGGCAGAGCACCACCACCGCCGCCACCACGGCCGAGATGTTGACGTCCTCTGGGGGTGAGAGGGCGATAAAGACGGCGTCACGGCCCGAGAAGAACTCTCCTTTTTATTGCAGCAGTAAGTCACAAAAGATGGGGAATACATGAACTAGCATAAACAGGGTGGAGGTATTTTAAAGAAACTCCGTCTCATGCCTTCTCCTGTACTCCAATGGCATTTCTATAATTTATTAGGAGCATAGAATGGCTGCTCGCCCTAATCTAGAGTACACAATATAATTTATTAGCAAGAAGAATGCCGTTGACCGTGTCATTTGTCCCTAAATGGACACCGTAGACCTTCACATCTTAAGTTTTTGGAACGGTGTTTCCGATTTTAGAAGCGAGGTGAAACGGTCGGCCTTTCCTCTCCACTGCATCCCTGATTTTCTCCCGTGTTGAAAGGTGTGGGGAAGAGGCAGGAAGACACACACACACACACACACACACACACCTATCGTCATGTGCTTGCCCTCGCAGCTCTGTGGCCGCCCCACTCCGTTCGAAGCCAGGCAGCTGTATCGACCGGTGTCCTCTTTGGCTACGGCTTTAAACTCCTGCAGAAGAGACAGAGTGATGACGACGGCGTTAGGGGGCGTGTTCTGCTGAAGTGCCTTTGAGCAACACTCACTCACCAGTACTCCTGTGTGTGAGTTCATCAGGTAGGTGGCGTTGGCGTTGCGCGGCTGGCTGATGGGCTTGTTGTCCTTGAACCAGGTGTAGGTCGCAGGCGGGATGCTCTGCTGGTCCTGACAGCGCAGCTGCACCACAGAGCCCGTCACTGCCCCGCTTGGGATTTCGCAGGACGGGATGTGTGGCGGCACTGGTGGACAGGACGGGGCAAGAATTAAAGAAACATAAGCACATCTCACACATCTCACACATCATGGATTCCCCTTTTCCCCGCCGTACCGAGGACTTTGAGCGTGACGTTGGTCTCGCCCAGGTTCACGGTGTCGAGCGGGGCGCTGATCTCGCAGCGGTACTCCCCGGCGTCCTCCTGGGTCACCCTCCTCAGGGTGACGGTGGCCCCGTCGATCGTGGCGCGGTCCTCGAAGGGTCCTGAAGGAAAAGGACAGAAGGTCAAGCGGATCCCGGAGGAAAAAAAGGTCTCGGCTGGCCGCGGGCGAAGGCGGAAGTAATGCAACGTATAGATTTTTAAAAGGAAAAATCTATACGTTGCATTACTTCCGCATTAATATGAGACACGACATTCGGAGCAGGAGAATGATGCTTCACAATAAGAAGTGGACGATAATGTTTTAACCCGAGGTAAGAAGTTACTCTGAAGCATCCCGGACCCCAGACCTCAGGGAACCCTTAAAGCCCCAGTTTACTCTGTAATTAGTAGAACTTGGAAGCTTCGTGGTACTTTTGCATCACGTAACCCTAATGGGATAATCCAGCCAGTAGATGCCAGTGGGATGACTTTTCATGAGGATGTGGAGCAGCCCGCCAAGCTAACTGCGGCGTCTACAAAAGAAAGCTGATTTATCATTTATTTCACCCACTGAATCCCCATCCTGAACCACAAAGGAGAGGAATCAAGGAGATGAGACGTGCATTGTGTGCCTCGACACACAGGCTTAAATATCTCTCTGAGAGTTTATTGTTCTCATCTCACGGGATCCAGCTGGCGTTCTTTCCTCATCCTATGTGGCAAACCCCATCCAGCTGGTACCGCAAGCTGATTACAACAAATGCCCTCTTTGTCGCTCGGGGGGGATGAAGAGCAACAGGCTGCTTTCTCACCTTTGAAGTGTCCATCAAAGTACACGAAGGACACATCTTTCCCCTTCTTCTTCCACTCGATGCGCGGGTTCTGGTCCTTCTCCGTGCGGAACGTGCAGGACAGAACCGCGTCTGTGGAAAGCAAGGAGGAGGGCGACCGATGAGATATTTATGGAGGAGTAGCAAAGCCTTCAATCAGTGGCATTTTTAACTGCTCGGTCTATTTTTAGCCTCATGGTTTATTCCGTCAGACAGAATCTGATCAAGCAGCAAACTGTTTGAGGGTGAAAGCGACTCGACAGCTTTTCTCCGCCTCACCTGAGAACTCGTTCACCTCCACCTTGTGTTTGTCGGTCGACACGGTGACGGGAACGGAGGGGGAACCTGGAGGTGGGGGAGGGGAGATAGAAGAAAAAGAGGGTCATCCATTAGGGGTGAATCGGGCAAAGTGCTTCACGTCGCCCGCTAACTGCGAGAGGAGAATGCTTAATGGCCGTCGTTGGTCTCCTGCCTGAGGCCACCAGAGTCTTTCTCCATGAGCTCGGAGGTAAAGGCAGGATTATTCCCTCCTCCGCTTTAATCCGGCAGGGTTAAGGAGCAGCCCGCCGTATGTTTACCCACCAGCGGGTTATGACAAGGTCACCGGGCCTCTCACCCAAGGCTTGTCCAGATTAACCTGATGAACATTAGTCAACTCTCCGTGTTTGTTTGCCCTGCCGTCTGTGTGTCATCGATACAGGAAGAGGAAGAGGGAGCAGGAGCTGCGCTTCCTGTGTGCTGATTGGTTTACGGGACGGATTATTCCCCGGCCATCCTGTTGTTAAATACAGGTTCAACTTGGGTGAAGATTACCTGCCGGTTGGAGAGCAGCGGACGCTCTGCTGCCGCACTAAAGCAGACAACAGCTCCCAAGAGCCTGCGACTTCAGGAAAAAGGGGAGAAAAGATTTTTAGACTGAAGGCCATGCATTTTTGAAAATACATGATAAATGTTAAATGGGCCTTAAGGGTTCTAACTCAGAGCCATGAGGCGATGGGAAAACATCTGAAAAACTTTTAACTTAGTGGAACGAAGATGTCATCTTTGCATATTCTTGGAAAAAAGGAGTTTTAGAACTCTGAACACACACACACACACACACACACACACTTCCTGCCATTGTTCCTGTAAATGTCATGACGCAGACGGATTCAAATCTCGCAAACGCAAATTTAAAAACAAGTGTTCCTATATTATTGTGGCCAGTTTCCTGTCCGGCGGTCACTTCCTGTGCGTGCCCATTGTTACTGGATTACAATGTGTTGCAGAAGCTTTTTCTTCTTTCCCCTCCTGGAGGGGTCACATGGAAGAATGGAGGGCGAGCCGAGACCAAAGGCAGGAAGCGGGGAAAAGAGCCGGCCTCGTTGGACGAATATGTACAAACTGCCGCTAACTCGCCCGCCCCCAAACTCCTGCTCTCGCTCTTATTTACAGCTATTTTTAAATTAGCCTTTAAATAAACAACTGCCTATACAATAATAATGTCATCTGCCAAGTGCTCAAGTTTCTTTTAAAAAGCTTCTTTCCTGGCTCAATTCACAGCAGCCTCACTTACTAAGTGAATTAAAGCATCCCCCTCTCCTCTAGACGCTCCCTCTTCTTCCCCCTCGCCTTTTTTGCCACGCGATGACTTGGGACGGCGGTAACAGGATTACCGCCGTCGCCGTGACTCTGGTGCCTCGACACCCTCTGAGGAGCGTCGTCTCGCTAAAGGATGAACGAGACGAAGGAGGGACGATACAATGAGATTTAAAAAGGACAGGGACGAACGACAAAGGAGAGATGAGCGGGCCTAAGAATAGAATACAAATGAAGTGGAGTGGAGGAGAGGGAGGCGGGTGGACTGGAGGTTGGTGGAAGCGGGGAGGGGGAGGGAGGTCCAGAGACCCGCAGAAGCATGAATAAAAGAGAGAGCGGGACTGAAGGCGAGGGAGATCCTCGGCGACAGTAGGCCTGTCACAGAGTGTGAGACCGGGCCTGCTGCCACCTTGAAGGCCGCCTCCTCGAGGAACGAGATGTAGCCGGGTCTGACAACACGCCCGCACTGACACGAAAGCAAAAGAGGACTCTCCTCGCGTGTGAGGTCTCCGAAAGCTTCCCAGCGCTTCCACTGCCACGAACGCTGTCGGCTTCGATGGCCTCAATTAGCTGCGAAGGCGTCGAAGCGGACGGCGAACACATGGCCCGCTTTGGGTCGTTTCACGGCTGCGTGGCGGGTAACGTTAACGCGGCGGCGCTCGCTAAGTGGAAAGGGACGAGAGAATGTCGCTCAGGTTCGGAGACGAGAGGAAGTTGACCCACTGAGTGTCGGACGTCTCTTCAGGGCCGCTGCACACGCGGAGATGGATGGCCCAAATACATGAATTCGGCTTTGGAACTTGAAAAGAATAAACAAACGGCACCAGTGCAACCCAAACTCAAGCCTCAGTTACACCCGATCCAGCTGTTTGAGTCGCATCGGGCCCAATAACCCCATCACAGCCCAAACTATGAGCCGGACCTGGCCCGTGTACGTCTGCCCAATGTTGGTGAGGTGTCACTATTCTGATGTCACTGCAAAACTGGAAAAAGATCCAGTCGTACGGCGTCACCGCGGGTATGATTTGCTTATTATGGCCTTTTCCAAATGTGTGATGCTGCTCCAACTTGGCATCGGACAGGCCCAGGGAGGGGATTCGAACGCTCCTCCGATGGGCCCGTTGTGGCTCTGAGACGCATCCAGACAAAGGCGTCGGCACGGACGACAACAAAAACGCACCCATTGTGCGTGGCATCAACATCAAGCGAACACTGCGACAGCTCAAACCCACAGAGGGGACCGGCCGCCCTCTTTGCCTGAGCGAAAAATAGAAAGATGGCACGCTCCGCTCCTTGGCACGCCGCCTTACTCTCGGTACGTGGTCCGTACAGAGTGTTACAGAGACGTGTTGTCGGGGCTGTGTCGAGGTCAAAGAGCCCGGCGCACTTATAATCGAGGCACTTATTCAGATTAACGGGACAAACGGAAGAGGAAGGGACATCCAGGAGACGCGTGGGGAAGATAACGGGCATGTGGACGGCACACACACACGTTTCAAGGCTGTGGGGGTATAGAGAAAAACAGGGAGGACGTGTGTGTCTATCTGTGTGTGTGTGTGTGTGTGTGTGTGTGTGTGTGTTCTGCATTCGAACAAAGCCTCTCTGTGCGACTGTAACCCTGTGAGCAGCAGCTGTCTCAGGCAGACGCGATGTGGGAGTGCGAGGTTGAGATGGGGGGATGTCGGGTCTCTCGTCATCGAGACCCACCCAAAACGTTTCCTCCTGGATTTGGTTTTCCTTTTTTTTTTTTTTTAAAACAATACACTCCACAGGCGGTCAGTAGAGCTGAGGCACATTTGAAGCCGCTCTGTTCAAACCTATCTGTGCGGCAGATGATGAGTGATTTATGTCAGGTTGTCCACAGCCGGCCTGGACACACACACACACACACACACACCACCTCTGTGAACTTGTGACCTGACAGGTGGCACAAAAAAAACAGAGAGTAAAGTCTGCGTCACTCTCACTGTCTCATCACATCCATCCCAGCTGCTCCCCAGGAGTCCTGGAGGCTTCACCGCTTCCTATTTCACCTTCAGGGAAAGTTGCTTTTGTTTTATAAAACAAAAACGTTCGGGTTCCTGAACTTTTCGGTCTCCTCGTCACGAGCGAAACCAGTTGGACGTTTCTGTTGGCGACCCAACCGCTGACCTCATGCACCGAGCCGCCACCTCCCCTGCCAACACGGGAAGGGGCCCACCTGCCACCGGCACGCCGCCCACACCCTCGGGTGGCGCCCCGCCAGATGCAACTGTGGGGCCAACTAGCAGGAGCCGAGCCTCAGCCCACTCTCACGGCGGGGAACAACTCAACAAAACGCCCCAAACTAATCATTTCTTCATGTTTTGCATGTTTAAGTTTAAAAATGTGCTCGCAAATATTCAAATAAAAAATAATTATAGATTTTTTTTTTACAAGATAATCTTACCTAATAAAACCACTACTTTGAAAATGAAGAAA
The DNA here is from genome assembly GCF_910589615.1 of Taurulus bubalis. Lineage (NCBI taxonomy): Eukaryota > Metazoa > Chordata > Actinopteri > Perciformes > Cottidae > Taurulus > Taurulus bubalis. The sequence continues at coordinate 9,560,905 of NC_136609.1, forward strand.
AGGTGTAATTTGAAATAACTAGTGTCTTGTTAAAACTTGTTAAAACAATATTAACTTAATTAAATGACCTTTTTTTTCTATTTCTTACTTCATCCTGTTAGAATAAAACATAAATACTTCGAAAGCACTTCACCTATGTAAGTCTGCATCTCAAACACAGACAGAAGCGTCGCTCCGTCCTGAAGAGTTCCGTTTGTCACTTACATTGCATCAGTAACACAACAATAGGAAGACACAGGGACGTCCCCTCCATTATCCTCCACAACTCTGGCGGAGTCGAGTCTTCCCTGGACGGCGCGAGGAGGCAGATCCCGAGCCTCAGCTTTCTTCTCGCACTTGTTCACAACTCTCCAATAATTCATCCAGCTTCCAGGGAAAGAACTGTTCTCCAGGGGGGTTGGGGGGGGGGAAGCGATCGGCGGGACTGGAGCGCAGCGGAGCGGCGGGGAGGATGAGCGGGACGCGCCTCCGGGACGGATCGGTCCGAGAGCCGAGTCCGAGAAGTCTGGCGGGGAAACGGCGTGCCGAGGTTACTCTGACAGACGCGGGTGGACGTCCTCTCTCCTGTGGTGCGGCTTTCGGCGCTGGCTGAGGTGGAGATGGAGGGAGGGAGAGAGAGAGAGAGAGAGAGAGAGAGAGGGAGAGAGAGACAGAGAGAGAGAGAGAGAGGGAGGGAGGAGGGGTGTGCTCTCAGACGAGCAGAGCGGCGGAGCGCCGAGAGCGCAGCGCCGAGTCCAAGACGCGCACTGCAGCGCCACGGAACGGGAGTTTGGCACCAAAGCGCGGCGCGTCACACCTGAGCACGAGCAGAGATGGGCAGCATTTATATTACTTGTATTTGATTGATACTTTTGAGTATTTTGTCATTTGTATTTGAAAGGGCTGATAAGAAATCGAACGTAATTTGTAACAAAAATACTTTAGAGTTGAGTCCTTTTGTATTTAAAATACTCAAAATACTTTCTCCACGAATCAAACAACAGTTCACTTATCAAGCTCCTTTTTGTTCTATTTAACACGACCCTCCCCTCTTTACCGGTGTACAACTGGTTTTAATTCTATTTTTTGCTTTTATAGTATACATACAGTAGGTCTAATGTGTGATGCTATTCATATGTGATGAATGTTTTCTTGTTGATACAAAGCCAAAGTTCACGGGCTTGAAGCCCCAGCCATTCTTCTCAGAGTCAGAAGGGTTTTGCCGCCATACTAAATACAGAATATCTCCTCAACCACAAGGGCTATTTGAATAATTTCAAAGGGTACTATGAAATAGCACTATGTGTTAACAGAATCCCTGCAAAGTTTGACTTTGATTATGTGAAGTTAAATATTTGTAGTATTTAATTTAGTGCACATTTCGTGTACCGTAGGTTTAGGTCCCTGAAAGTAAAAATGTCCTAACTTTCTTCCTGGACCTTGGACGCCTCTGGTTCCCCAACAGAGGGGCTCTGCTCAAGCAGATGCACCAATACATACCAAGCAAGGCCATGTGGAATATTGTTTCATCCATTAGTAAGTCATATTGCAGTTTTTTTTGCGGAGGCTTTGTCTGACAGTGGTTTTGGGGCAATTGGAGGATTCCGTAGGTTGTAAGCTTTCCAGAAAGGTGCACCAATCATGAAGCTTCAAGCTAGGGATATAACAATTGATATTTTCATAACTTGGGGAGCTCTCTCATATTTACGGTTGAATTGTGTTATAAACGTGTAAAATGGACTTATGCTCTTATACGGCCAGGCTTTGCAGTTATTTTTGCTTTGTCACGTCAGTGGCTTTGGTATCGATTCATGGGAGTAGGAGGACCTGGAGAGTGAGGAAGAGCTCCTGATGAAGAATTCTGCCCCCATTGTTGGGGGCGCTGCCATTCTGTAACTGTTCTTTCTTCGTGTGGGGTTCACCAGAGCTGTGTGTACATATATATATATATATGTATATATATATATATATATACACATATATATATATATATATATATATATATATATATATATATATATATATCTCATATATGTATATATATATGTATATATGAGATATGTATATATATATCTCATATATGTATATATATATGTATATATGAGATATGTATATGTGTATATATATATACATATATATATATATGTATATATATATACACATATACATATCTCATATATATATATATATATATATATATATATATATATATATCATAGGATGTATCCTCCCTCTCTACCTGTTTCCTTCCTTTCTGTTTCTGTGTACCAAAAGATTACAATTATGCAGCAGGCTGTGCAACACCAGCCAATGCACATCTTTTTATTTTATTTATTATATATATATATATATATACATATTATATGGCCCAAACCTGAAAGCTCTGCGATACCAAATTGTGAGAAAACGTAAAATCCAGAAAAAACTATTTCCTATATTTTGAATACAAAATACATGCATTGTATTTTGTTATATTTTCTAGCACCAGTATTTTGTATTTTATTTGAAAACATTTATTTGAGGGGTATTTTGTATCAAAATATATTTTGATGTATTTTTGCAGATCTCTGCAATTGTGTTTTATGATAGTGGATGGCAGAGATTGAGATCTGAAAGCCATGTGGAACACTTAGTCCAAAAAAGGTATATTTATCAGTGTGTGTAGCCGTGATGGATTAACCTCAGATTTACCTCGGGGGCTGCCGGGGCGGGCCGACGTGAAGCTCTGCCTCTGGCTCTCTGATGGCTCGATGCCAAGAATGGAAGAAGATCAAAAAAAAATGGGCTACGGACGCGCTGACTTGATTTAAACTTCGATATCAATCAATATTTATTTCACCAAAGATAGAAAAGGATGTACAAGTTACAAATGCAACCTCGAATGTACTTCAAAGAAAGCTGAGAAGATAGGAGAACGGAGGCTCCACTGAAAGTGCGGAGAAAAACTAATTCATTCAACTACACCAAAGTATATTCACCTCAAACGCAACTCTCCCAAAACTTATTATTCCGTTTCAAATTTCAACTCGAACCCCCCTCGTTTTCTTTCCTGTGTTACTTCTCCCTTTTCTCTACACTTCAGTCTTATCAGCCTCGTTTCCACTCATCCTCTGTCCTCACATTTTATCATCACTTTACTACAAGAAACACCATAGTTTGAACCTTTTCAAGTATTAACACTTGCCAAGCATTGATTATATATCAAGAGTATCTTCCCACTACACTGTACTCTTATGCAAGGTGGGTCACGGTCTCAAGCAGACACGTTCTCCTCCACCCTGAGCATCACTAGATTATATTAAAGAAATAAAACACACACATATCTTCAAAACTGCAGGCTGTCCAACAGGGTTGCCAGGTTGTAAAAACAACTGATATAAGATGTATTTTATATCTGGACAAAACAAAGACCACTGGCCTTATAACAGGCCTCTGCATATTAGATTAAAGTGGAATTATCCAACAACATCCTGTCCTTATCAAATGAGACGCAGACTCCTTCGCTCTCGTAGAGAAAGAGGAGTACGATTTGAGAGGAGCCGCCCAGAATAATGAAAGGCAGATGAACGTATTCAGTGATCTTTCTCTGGATGAAGTGGTTCTCCGTCATTGATCACCATGTTATTGGAGGGGTATTTCAGGCACCGCCTCTCTTCATTTGGGGGAGATGTCGAGTCGTGACGACTCCCCAGTGAATTATATCGACTGAACCGGTGCTCAGACTGATCCCTGACGAGTGTCTGCCTTCAACACCTGACAGACACTTCCACTGCTTTCAGTCCGCCCTCTCACTACGACATTAAACGAGGAAACCTGTGGGACGACTCCGCTGTCGAACAGACACACATTATCAATTCATTTCTAGGAATGCATTATTCCAGAGTGTTTTAGTCGCTATTCAAATTGTATCCCGTTTGAGCCGGCGCATCTTGAAACGTCTCCGCAAGCAGAGAGGAATTCAGGGCAGCCATTCAAACATCTCAATTGGCGCAAGTGTGCTCCAAGTCCGAGGCATATGTCCTTGGGTGTGTCTCGCACATTGTCAGTGTGTGTGTGTGTGTGTGTGTGTGTGTTGGGGGCGGAGGGACGCTCGAGTGGGAGCAACAGCTGCACAGCGGCTACGTTTTCTGGCCCCGAGGCTTTGCTCATTCCTTGACAGTCTCCTGAAACGCAGGAAAAACAATAAAAGAAAGTCCCCCGTTACTAAACACTTTTTTATTTTTAAGCCGTCTGTCTGTCTGCCGCTTGTCCAGAGACTCGAATGTCAAACAGTGATCCGTAAAATAAGACTGGAGGAGAGAGGAAAGCTCAATGTTCTTTCGGTCACCGGTGCCATTAAACATTAGCAGCTGTCTGTCGCCACCAGTACTGTCACACAAACAGCCTTGTGACGGCACTGATTAGAAGTTCATAAAAAAAAGGGTTCATGGAATAGTTTGGAGGAAATGAGCTTATTTATGTTCTCGCCGCAAGTGCATATCCCAAAATGAGAGGCCATTAATATGGATATTGATCGTCTGAAGGCACATACACAAGCAGGGCGTCAGCGCCGTCTGCAAGGCATTTATCGATTAAACATGCGGGCGATAAAATGTCAGAATATGAAAACAAAAACACCAATCTTCAGACGAACAAAACGAGGGGAAGGAAAAGAGCGTCTCTCACGGCTCACTCGCTCACACTTGACTGTGAACTCTGAGGATTGAGAGCCACCTGTTTGACGAGTGATAGACTCAACAGCTGCAGCGCCGCCTTGACCTTCAGCCAACACACGCCGCACACTCCGCTTTTGTTGTGAGGCAAACTGCACACACACACACACACACACACACACACACACACACACACACACACACACACACACACACACACACACACACACACACACACACACACACACACACACACACACACACCTATCTTCTCTCCCACTCCTACAATCGGCTCAACAGTTATAAACTGAAGCACCTCCCGTCTGGAAGCGCTAAAATCTTTTGTTCAACACAAACGCAAGTTTCGTACGACAACCGGGTCAAGGGGAGTTATTTCCTGCGATTTGCACGAGAAAGACAAACGTGGGAGTGGTTTTTTTCACATATTTATACACATTTATTGAACAAATAATACAATCGGACACATGTGAAAGTGTAAATGTGTGTGAGGAAGGTTACACAGAGGTCGTTCCTGGCTGGTCGGAGTCAGGAGGAGAGGGAGGAGCCACTTCTTCAAGTCTCGGCATCTCAACCTGTGCAAAATAAAGCCACACATATTACTTATTATTCCTAGAACAATGGCATCCCCCTTGAGACTGTTTTCTCTATTTGGTGAGGGTTCGATAAAGCAGCAACGGCCCTAAAAGTCATCTTTCAAAGGACATTTCTCCAGCGATGTTGGAGGGGCGTTTTGTCGCGTGGGCGGCCGTGTTTTGAGCGCCAGCTGGAGGCAGACGGGGGACATGCCTCCCCACCGCCTGCAGACGGCTCAGAACGCACCGCCCACGCCTCGCTGCTTTCATAACCCTGGTGGACAGAACACAAACATTTCTCATTTACATGCAGCGGATTGCAACACCGCGAGGTTTATTAATATCTCTTTGAAATAAAATAGGGTTGCAGGGCTACTGTAAAGGATTGGATGGGAAGGTGTTTCTGTTATTCTGTCCACATGGATCGAGCCTTTCAAGGGAAACTCATATTTAAATAAAGCAACAAACATTTTTGGGGAAAACAAACCAACATATCTATACAAACAATGTATATTTTCCATACCGATGAAATACCGACTACACAGTAACTTGCTGTCATCAACAGCGTTGACAAACATTTTTTTTATGTGTGAATACCTGATATATAAAGGCAGCTTTTCCAAATGAAGTGTATCTTGTAATTTACTCCAAGAAAAGGTGCACAGTAAAAAGTAAGACCCAAGTTGTTTTTATTATTGAAATAGCGACATGGCCTCTGCAATTTTCAAATCACAGGAGGCACAATATTTGTTCAAGGTGAAATGAAATATTGCGGTGCTGCAGAGATGACCAGTACATCATATTCTACAGAATGTTTCATAGTAAATCCAGAGCCCACAACTTGATCATTTTAAATGTTTTTCATAGAGAATGAGAATAATGATGAAACAATGATCTTTCCCTCTAATATCGCAATATCAGTCAAAATAACCGTAGTTAGACGTCTTTCCAAAACACTCGGGACAGAGAGGACAGGGCGGCTTGCTCTCAGTGTGGTGTGTGTGTGTGTGTGTGTGTGTGTGTGAGATACTATGGACCCGCGTCCTCTGAGACCATGGCAGCGGCGTCCTGCAGCAGGTCTGCATGCTAATCCTGTGCTCGTAAAAGAGCCAGAAGGACGTGATCTAAATGTCCTCCACTTGTAATGCGGCTACAACTCTCAGGTCCATTTGTCTTTAATAAAGTGTGATTTCAATTCCACGAATAACCACATGTGAAAATAAAATGTAGGCCACGGAGCACAGTTTGTCATCAGTTGCCAAATCAAGAGTGTCTATTAATGAGAACTTCTTTTTTCTTCTTCTTCTTCATTACGCAATCAGTGATGCACAGAGAATGCCAGAAAAGCTGCAGCAAAACATATTTCGCCTAGATGACTCCATCCAAAATTAACTCGTAGCCTAGTTTGAATTTGAAGAATTTATGCTTCTCTTTAGAGGCGAGCTTGGTTATGCTCAGACAGACGATTCGACTTTGTATCAATCCGAGTGTCACGGTGTACAACGTCTAGAATAAGAGCCTTGAACCTGCGGAGATTTAAAAATACTTCCTCCTTGGATCTTGAGTTAGCGTCGGTGTCTTTCATGTCGAGTTCTGAAAGCAGCAGTTTGTCCTTCGTGAGGAGAGTGAGACCTGCTTTTTCCTGAAGACTGCAGCCCACGCTGCGTCTCCTCTGTTTTTGCCAAAATATAAATGCAAAAGCAATAAAAATAGCCCCGTTAAATCCTAACCCCTGGCTACTTTGTGAAATCTGCAACGATGGCTGCAGCCGGGGAGCAAGCTGGCTGAATGTGGAACAAGTATCCATCATCCAGACCAGACCACTGTCTCCAGAGTAGGCCGCAGTGCTTCAGCTTCTGCTGTGAGGTTAAAACAAAAAAAAGAAGAAGAATAAAAGCTTTGTTCTTACCAGTTTCTCTGCCCGCTGCCTCAGTTTCCTCCAGACTGTGTGGTGAGCCTGCAGAGAGGAAGACAACGTGACCAGCAGGAACATGCAGACACCCATTACCTCCCCAACTGTCCTGTACACAAGGACAGGCTTTGATATTAGGAGAACAATCAAATATCAAATCTGTTCTGTGGAAACAGAGGTTTTATTAATAAACCACTGCAGACGAAACAATCCCATTTAAATTGACTTATTGACAGTAATTAAAACCTGAAATAGTTTGAACCAAAAGGTGTATATATTCATTTTTTTCATGTTAAAATGTCAATATTCATCTTTGAATTGACATTTTAAATAAATGTTTGTATGCCACAGTAATCTAGGTATAATCAATTGTCACGTGACATTGTGACCTTCATCTAAATCAGTTTCTTGTCCCAATAAAAGTGGGTAAGAAAAAGCTCTACTGGTAAGGTCAAACTACAACACAGCTAACAAACAAAAGGTTTTTATACTGGTTCGGTAAAAAGATGAAATAATGAATAAAAAAGCCAAACACACACATTGTCTGCCTTCAATGTGTTTCAGTGCCCCATATTATGTCCCCATATTCCACACACATCCCTACCTGCAGCTGCAGAGGCAGGGAGAGGCCCTGAGCTCGACGGTGGAGGCCCCAGGGCCCCTGCTGCAGGCTGTGGAGGGCCGTCACCTCGTACTGGGAGCACAGGCCTGTCCTGGCCACCAGGGGGCCCACACTCAGCAGCACATGGTCACCACATCTACAGAAAAATGATAATGGAAAATATAAAACATACAGCCTCCTTTGGATATGCATGATGTGACATCTAACAGACACTAAATTAAACCAAACTGTGTTCATGAAAACTCACCGGTGGAGCGTCACTGTGCCTTTGGGATTTTGTGCTGCTTTGTGTTCCACCTCTTCCTGTTTACACCTAAAGGACAGAAGTATGAAGTGAGAAAGAGGTACAAAAACTGTGAAAGTATCAGTGGCACAAAGTGCTGCTGCTCAGTCAGAAGTCGGTCTACCTGCTGTGTGAGAAGACCTCCAGCGCCACAGAGGGCGCCACCTCCAGAGGCTCCCAGGCCAGGTCGTGGTGGATGAGCTGCTGGGCCCCTCTGGTCAGAGACCGCAAGGACTCCTGGAGAGAAAATCCAGCCACGATGGTTTACAAGCACATCTCATAAACATGTTTATATAAAAGTATATGACATACTGCTAACACCCAATATGATTAAGTCGCTTATTTTTGCTAAAATATGACTTATATGACAGCATGAGGCAGAGTTTAAAGGAAGACGTTAGCACAACACTAAAATAATAACTGCATTTAGGTAAAGGAGTGGCTGGATCTTTGGAAACAGACACCTTTCTATTTGATTGATGTCAATACTGGAAAGTGTTTCCTTGGAAAGTAGACACAAACAAGCAAGTCCTGACTGGAGAGGCCTCAGTGACACACACACACACACACACACACACACACACACACACACACACACACACACACACACACACACACACACACACACACACACACACCTCAGAGGGAGTCCATGAGTCCAGCTGAGGGTCGAGCACCACATCACAGCAGAAAGCCCCTGAAGTGACTGCGTGGAAACAGATGACATGCGAGGAACTATGTTTAATCAGCCTTAATAATTCTCACTCAAACATAATAAGAACAGGCAAAGTTACTGCATCCAACTTTTAATTCCATCTAAAAAGTCGCTGGCAGAGACTACAGACGTAAAGAGAAGCTCCTCTACCTTCCACCTCCGGTGTGCTGAGCAGCTCCACAGTAAAGTCGTCTTTGAACGCCGTCTCCAGCACCTGGCCGAGCAAGGCAGCGCAGGAACGCCAATACGCCTGAGGGGAGACAAGAGGACACGCTGAATGACGTCAAACCCTTTTCATGATGTCGCTCGTGGATTTTCCAAACACATTGATCACAAAGACAAGTAGATTAACAAAAAGATGACAGATTTTGGGAAGCTTTGAAACATCAGACAGTTTATTTGTTGGGGTTATGTGATTTCGTTGAGACTCAGAATAAGTGGAAAGAACAACAAGCCAATGTAAACTCTGTTCATGGAAAATGAAAATTCAAGCTAAACAATCCAAAACTCTAGAAGATACCATGTGGACTTGGCTAACTCATTCCTAATACATGAAGAAAAAGCAGGAGATACTTAACATCCACAAGATTAGACATTTAATTAAATAAAATAAACGTGTGTTGTTTAGTACCTGGTTGGCCAGCACTGGATTGCTGTCTTTAAACGTGAGCAGAGTGAGGGAGCAGGACTGGGTGAGGGGCTGGTGGAGAGACCACGGCTCCCCGTCCACCAGGGCCAGAGCCGAGTTGGTCACGTGATACTCTGTCAGGTCTGAGAAGAAAACACACAGGAGTTCATCAGAGTGCAAACATAATATTCATCTATGGCTAAACATGCAGCAATCCACAGATTGTGGATGGTGCTGTATACAACACCTGGCGAAAGTTATATTTTTAAAGTTGTGGAAAATCACACACATTTCCCACCTCTCCACACAGATCAATCTCGCACGCAGCCTCCCTTAAACTCACGTCTAGCACAGCTCAGTGGCGTGGACATCCCTTTGTTCATGATGAGCATGGTCCCATCCAGCCCCGGGCCCTGCATGGACACCTCGATCTTCTCGATGCGAGGATACAGAGCCCTCTGCCTGGCCTGCTCTCTGGAGAAGACGGCACTGCGCCGGCTGCGGACCTCGGTGGCCGGCGCACGCGCAGCCGTGGCGGCAGTCGCAAGGCCTGAGGAGGAGGAGGAGGAGGAGGGAATGAATGACAACCCAAAATGACAGCAGAGGATTCTCCATCTTTTATACTTTTAATCTTATGTCATGAAACTACTTTGTTATTGGTGTCAAAGCAACGTCATCAGGGTTATCTGGACTCAAATAAGTTTGAACAATAAGTCTGTGTTTCTAAGAAGGAACCAAACAAACTGTGGAGTTGCGTTCAAGTGTTTCTGGATCATATTAGATCAAAGTCAGGATATGCATTTGGTTTAAATGTATAACTCATATAGTCAGCATATAGCATGCACACAATTAAGACAGACAAACAACGTGTGTTTAAGGTAATTACTGCCTGGTATTAGAATACCTAAGGTCGTGTTGGTGATTATACAGGTAATCCAGATGAAGCTGGGGATTTAAATAAACTTAATTTCGGAGTTGAACAATAATGCAGCGTATTGAGGAGTCTGCAAACTTTGCGGTATTTGAGACTAAAGACCCAGGTTACTATATATCCTAATTTACGACTTTTAACACATTTCTACTCACATGTTTAATCTACATTTCTACGTCAAAGCTGTGTAAAGCTGACCACTTTAACGGCAGACATGTTGGCCTGTCATGGCAGGAACAGCACAGGTGTATTTACTAAAACTAATCACGGCTGCGCTCCATTTCCGAGGAGGTCCTGCTAGCTAACTAGAATAGCTTACTTGCACCTAATAGAACAGTGACGTCGTTAATGTAATTAATCACACATTTACTACTTTGTTAGGTCTAAATGTAAAATGTCATTCATCAAAGATCTATATATGAAGCTGCAAACTATAATTTCCACCTAGTTAGCTCACATGCTAATGCTAGTTAGCTACCAGTTGACGTTACTCACGGCGCTGGAGAACTTGACAAACAGTCCTGGTCACCATTGTGAAGAATATTTATATATTTACATAAAAAAAAAACAGAAAAATACACAAGGGCAAATTGCTAAATGTTCGTCACTTGCGCCTCTGTTTGAAGGACGCCATGCCTGTTTAGTGTGCAACGAACATTTCGGTCCGGGTAGGAACTGTAATCAGTGGCTGGAAAGGTCCGTGTGACCGAGAGGACGAAGCGCAGTTCCGGTTTATAAACAGCAGATGTCGCTGTTGATCAATATTTCAATGTAGCCTTATGTAAAGGAAACCCTGCAATATTTCTTTGTATGCTGTAGCTAGAGAGAGTGAAAAACAAAACCTCCATCAGCATCGTTTTCATCAACAGACTTTAACAACATAATATGTCTCTGTATAATACTTATTTGATATTTCTTTCGGCACATGTACAAAAGTTTTGATATTTATCACGTCACTACGATTTATTTCTGAATTACCTCATTCTGTTGCCTAAATGTTGACAGACTGTTGCTTTTACTCTGATTGGATGGAATCCAAAGTTATGATCTTGGCTCTAAAGTCTCACATGTCCCCAACTTCATCCTCTAATGGACTCTAATGGTATTCAGAATTTGACAAATGCTCATTGGGTTTTTCAGGACGCGAATCAGCAGTAAGTGTTGGCACTAATGGCAGCAGCTGGGGCAGCAAGACGCCCCGGCCAGGGAACGCAGCCGCAGCACCGAAACATCATAAATCATCTGGACGCAGGAGCCAGATTACCGCTAAAGAGCAGCGCTGAAAGGAGAGTTTCACAATGAGTGCCAATCTAATGACCTCTGGAGGTCAAAGTCAAAGAAGAGAGAACTCCAAAGTGGTAATCGGAAGCTGTTTTTACAATTTAAAGAAAAATACTTTACTGTCACACAAAATCACTACTCAACAACAAACACACATGGACACATTTGTGCATAAAGATTTATTTTTTGTTGAAAATAAGTGTTTCTCACATTGAACCACTAACATATCTGATGTGACTTTAAGATAAAAGAACTATACATTGACACTGATGTTCACTTCATACAATGTAACAAGGCATTTGTATCATCTGTAAGGTGTAAAGACAAGTGTCCGGTTGATTGTTCCATCAGTTGATTGATTGATACTGTCTCTTTGGGTGAGGTCGGTTGTACTCGATGTCGGTGTGACGGTACAACTTCATGCACACATCATCCACAGTATGTCAACATTTGGGATCTTCTGAGTGAATTTCCCCAAAGGTGCGGTTCCCTTTTTTTTTTTAAACATTCTCTCATCTAGTCATTCATTCATATTTAGGCGGGCCAGCTGGGAAATTGACCTCCAGTGCGACTCCGTCACAGTGGTGTTACTTGACATCCGTTTCAGATGCCTGGTGACTGGTCTTGCGCTGTCGAAAAGAGTCCCAGGAGTGCAAAAAGAAAAAGACGAGCAGAAGAGAAGAGGACCAATAAAATTGCGGAGCACACTGCCATCCCTGCTTGGACCTATGGCTGGTTTCCCAAAAAGCTGTTTAGCACTATGATCCTCTTTGCCGATGGCTTTTAAGATGGTTTTGGCACCGTGCTGCCTTTGGGAAACCCTGAACGTTTGCTCCTGTTAATCAGGAGGACGGTGACGAACGTGGGAGGTCGAGAGTCTTTTTTTTAATTCTTCTTTCAAGGGAGAAATCCACCCTATGTCCGAAGAGTGATGAATGTTGAAGTTGAATTTCCCCTGAAAATCCTCTCCCGTCTACTTCGGCGTCCGTTAGGGATTTCCTACATTTCCCAGAATGCACCGGCCTAAACTGCTTGATAAAGAAAGCAGCTCTAAACAGTTTCAGAAAGAGTGGATTTTCCCTTTTAAATCCCTCCACCTCCAATCTATCTAACATGAATTAATTAGCATTCTAACTGCCGACCGCCCTCCCGTCCATCGCCGCTGCCGGCGGGCTGCTACTGCACGCTGCAGGCGGGGCAGCAGGCCTCTCTCCGGTCCGGCAGGGGGCAGAAGTCCATCTGCCTCACGATCTCGGCGAAGAGCTCGTCCACCATGGTCTTGCTCTTGGCCGACGTCTCCATGAAGGGGCAGCCCCAGTCCTCGGCCAGCGCCTGGCCCTCGCTGGGGGACACTTCCCTCTCCTCCTCCAGGTCCACCTTGTTGCCCACCAGCACCACCGGCACCTGCTGATACCTGGAAAGGAGCGAGAGAGCAATATCAGAGGAGCGCACATCTGGAAGTGGCTGCCTGCTCCCCCGCTGGGCGCGTTTTGTTTCAGAGACTACAGGAACTTCCTGCTACCTAAGGGAAATACGGGAGGGAAAGAAACAGACTAAACTCTGTGTGTGTGTGTGTTGTTGGCCTACATACTGTATTTGTTAGATGTTGAAACAATAAGGGGGTTTGAACAATGCACAATGGAGCAAGAGGAGAGGGGTAAACAGTTCCAGCTCCCCAGGAGGCCTCCATCCCTCCCTGGGTGTCGAATACCAGTGGGCGGTCCCGTCATCAGGAAAAATAATAAGAACTGCCGCGATGCCCTGTTTATTCCTGGAGACGGGTTATACATGCGAGCTGCACGTTTAATGGCTTCCAATTCTTGTTTAAAATCGTTAGCCGCCCACTTTGCGTCACTTCCATCACGCGCTAAGCATGTCTTAACGGATCAAAAGCCTTCTTCCCCCAGCGTGTGGCTCACGATCCCAGTCCTCCTCCATCCATCAATACAAGGAAACCAGGCCGGGGAGAGTAATGGTATAGGTTATTGAATAATTGAATGAAGCTAATGTGCTGCTCTCACATGGAGGCACATTGAACATGGGCCTCGTACCTTTGAAATAACTATTTTCTACATATCTACAGCTCGAGCTCCTGTTTATGCATTTAAACAGCGTGTCATGTATTGGCATGGAGAGAAAAATGTATAAAAGCTAGAGACAATTCCCTCCAACACAGGAAGTCAAGGTTTTCTGTGAGGAGGTTTTTGCAATATGGAAAACAGAGACTATTTCTGGAAACAAGTAGTTCCATTAAGTGATTGTGTGGAGGAGCCAGGGTGCTGGTTGTTCCAGCACAAAGACGGTGACTTTGTTCAGGTACTAGATATTTCATTTCAGTGAGACGCCCTTCATGTTTTCTCTGATTAAATAACTACGGCATGTCAATTACTGACGGCATATATTCTCACAACAGGTAATGGCGCAGACCACCTAATAGCCTCGACCATCAGTCACTCCTAAGTGCATCCCGAGCCCGGCTTATTGATCTGCTGGTGCTATTGAGAAATGAGCTCTTATCTACAAATTGGTGGGCTGCTGCCACGCCGCTCGAGCTGAGGCGCGGAAAAGAGAGAGAGGCTGGAGGAAACGAGTGCAGGCAGCCGGGTGGAGGACACTTGTGGACCTGCTGAAGCGTCCTTGAGCAAGACGGCGAGGCCCTGCCGGCTCGACTCCTGACCTTTCCTGAGGGAATCACAAGAGAGCGGTCGCCTCCTCCTAAAAAAAAAACCCGGTGCAAATGGGAAATGATTACAAATAATTCCAGAGGCTTCTTCCTAATTGGTCGGCAAACGTGCTGTGAGACTGCCAAGCGGGGGGAAAACTCGCTCAGGAACATTTTTCAAATGTCAAAGACTTCCCCGGAGCGTGACATTTTCCCTCACAGCCACCGCACACACACACACACACACACACACACACACACACACACACGTCAGCTGACCTCAGCAGGACAGGCATCTCGCACGGCCGGGTGTGTTTGGGAAAAGAAGCGGTCTAGAGGGTGTGAAGTGTGAACGAGGAGCAACGCACAGACAAATGCAATCTGACAGCCTTGCAGGAGAAACTCTATATATAACTACAAAGACACAGGGAGAGCCAGCTTCTCCAGGGTGGGGTGGGCCGGGTGGGACACAGATTGTTTGTTGCGGCATCAAACCAGCGCTCCCTCCTCGCCACATGAGGAGGAACTCAGACTGCTCAACACGGCACGAACAGAAGGCGCCCTGTGGGGAGTTATAGGATGATAGCATGCATTATTGAAGGATGCGTCACTCAGCGTTTTGGGTTAAAGAGTGAACTTTTGCTCAATGTCAGAACCATCTCTACCTACTATAACTCTATGTGTTATATTGTTTTTTTCCCCCAATACATTTTTACATTAAGGGTTTACATATGAAACCCATTATTAACTTTTAAAATGTGATTTATTGTTAGCTAGCACGATAATATGTCAATTAGGTGTTTTCAGCTTGCTCTGCTGCCCCCAAGTGGCCAATAAAAGCAGCTTTAAATACGTCATGTTCATAATATAGTTAAAAGCTGTAAGGTGGGTCATTTCTTGTGAAGTATTGTTAGTTTTTCCCTCATAAATAAATGATATGAATACTTGTATGAGAGGTTAAATTGACTCCACAAAAAAGGATGCTACCTGTATATCGTGGCTTTTTTGAGGTGCGGCTGCTTTCCCTCTCCGTACTGTATGAATATGAAGCAGGAGGAAATCACAAACATTGCTAACTTGGTGCAGCACAAGAGTTGGCAGCCGCGCGCTATCTGGGAATTAACAACACAGTTGGAATGTGCTTGCGTTGCTCGGCTGAAACGACCAGCTGTGTGAGAGTGCGGCTTTTTGTTTAAAAAAAAAAAAAAATTGAAGTGGGAGACGAGTCACGTTGGAGTTCCTGGAACAGGCAACAGCAGGTGGCTGACAGCTGATGCAATTAAACAGAGATATGGATGTTCAAATGTGCATTGATTTCCACAAAGCTGCTGTAAAAAACGAGCCGAGAAGACGCCGCTGCGTCCTAATTAATGTGTGGAATCCGGCCCGACTTTTGCTGATACGCTTTTGGCCTTTACGTGTGTGAACAAAAAGAAAAAAGCCTCTGGAGGGTGTTATTCCCACTGTTGGTGGGGGGGAGGAACACATAAAACCTCCCACACACAGAGACATAACACACACACTTTTTCCACTTAGCCTGAGGGTACGACCGCCTTACTAAGGCTAACTGCTGTGCTACATACCGATACAGTGACATCGCTTACCCGTTTTCACGAGAAACACAAACATCACAACAAAAGGCCTCTCGTGAAGACGTGAAGCCCTCGGACCCTGCAGCCGCTCCTCTTTGTTGCTCCCTGCATCTGCACTTAATTAGCAACCGAGGAACCCGCAGAACCCGCAGAACCCGCAGAACCTGCAGAACCTGCAGCGCCTCCACTGTTGGATCTCCCCAAAGGGTGTTGACTGCTGGAGAAGAGGAGGGCAAGGAAACACGGTAAGATGAAGAGACACGGAGGCCTGCACAGCAGATGGAGAAGGTCTTTGGAGTCTTTTTTTTTTTTAATGGCGAAGCTTCATTTCCATCTTTAATGGTGCAGCCCAGCTCTTTCCAGCCGTAAAGGCCGCATGGGAGTGGAGTCTTATAATTACTTGTATTACTCCCGCTGTTCAGTGCCGTTAAAACGAAGACAACAACTCAAGGTAGGAACATAAAGGGGGAAACTTTTAACGTGATCAATGTTCCGGATTCTTGAAGCCACCTACGAAGCTCCGGTCGACTACACTGGAACCGCAATCCAGAGGTCTGGAACCAGCTGGCAGACTACAGACCCCCTTCAGTCTTCCAGAGACTTCCTGTTGCAGATAAATACACACAGGCTTTGTCGCTCTGTAAACACTCTTTAGGATCTGGAATCATTTCTTCAGTTCTGTAGTTTTGGCTTCAAGTGATCATTATCTGAATGTGGGGAAATCCCAGCTGCAGATCAAGGCAGTGAGATGTGTTTTCCATCCCTGAGGGGTCCCGAGGTGAGAAAACTAAAATCTGCTGCACTAATGAAGTTGATTTTTTCTTCTTCTTTTAATTGTGATATTTTGACCTCCTCTGGATTCCTGTGAGGCGCCTTTAGAGAGGAACATCTATCGATGTGCTCGCTTGTGACAACACATTGACCTCGTCCTTTTAAAGAGTCTGAGTGGATTATGAGATCGGATTGGAACGACGCACAGATGTGTCAACAGATGTGCGAGAGACTGTGACGACCGGCAGAGGATGGCGAAGACCACTCGACACGGACCGCATGCCAACAAAGAGCGCTTCACCGGTGGCTTTCCTTCCCTCACATCGGGAACCAGGCCTGAACACAACCCTCTCCAACTTGATGGCGAACACTAAAAGCCCCCCGAGGTCAGGAAGTTTGTACCTCCACCAGAGTGGCCCCTGGGACGTGTAGTTTTGGTCCCACTCAGCGGCGCGCGACGCTCACCTCCTGCTATTAGACACAGCATCAGTGCAGCGTGAAAACGCAGCTCGAGTGCTTTGAACGTGGCCTTCCTCCTGCAGAAGTATTAGATCTTTGGAGGAGGCGGAGGAGGGGGGGGGGGGGGGGGGGGGGGGCCGAGGTGCTTGAGTCCACAGAGGGCAAAGTGTGTGGAGATTGCACGCTCCTGCGAAAATATACATCAATTATGCACGTATGTAACGAAAAGCACAAAATTTAATCATCGCGGCAGCGCGTGGAATACAGATTTCCTTAAACAGTTTTTATGCAGGAAAAAAACAAAAACAAAAAGTCTTCATGCTAAGCTACGCTAACTGGCCCCCTGGCTTCAATTAACGGCAGTGCAGGGGCGAGGGAGTTGTCGATCTTCTCAGTCAACTCCCGGCAAGAAGGCGATATTTCCCAAAAAATGTCCAACGACTCCTCTTAAGGGTGTTTCCTGCTTCTCGCTGCACCTCCTCAGACAAACATACGGAGACACCTGCACCCACCCAGGGTGGAAACATTCAGGGTCCCACAGCGTTCCCGTGACTCCCCGCCCCCCTGCATGAGCATGCTGGTTTATACGTCTCCCTAATGGAGGCCTGATGTCTTCTTGGCTTCCGACCCAACACAATCCCATTAAGTTCTGGTGAGTGGGCACGCACTATATCTCCGTGTGGCGCTCTCTGCTGCTGCTGGCTCAGCAAGACGTTTGGGAGGAGGGAGGCTGATCTCATGGGCGCCGCTAATGAGGACCAGGAGAGGATTGTGTTTGTTTTATTAAAAGATGGACGCCCTGTGGACGGCCGCATATGTTTAAATGACCAAGCCCCGCCCTCGCTGTCCTGAGATAAACCAAGAGCGCTATTGTCTCTGCACTGTGCAATAATTTGGTCCTCTGAGACGCTTTGTGTTAGGAATTTACACAACTAAATATATCTCTGTGCTGCAGACACACAGTAACGACTTCAAACCCAGAGCAGTGTGAAATAAAAGCATGAAATATTCATAGATATACACTTGAGGACAGCGGAGGCAGCCGCCCGGCTCAGCCGTATCCATCATTACATATATATATATATATTTTTGTTTTCAAAGGAGTTCCCTCTCGTGCGCTCCTCGTCCTCGCTGCACCTTCGTCAGCACGTGACGCTCTCCTGCTTCCACTCGGCCGGTGACGTCCGGAGCATTCGGTCCACTCCGGGAGAGAGAGGGAGGAGGGGGGGGGGGGGGGGGGGATGGAGGTGAGAAGCACTGCACCAAAACCGTGCAGGTTACATTAGGAATGACACAATGTGCAGTTGGATAAATACATGTTTCCCATTCTAGTGATGAAGAGAGGGAGGACCAATCGGAGGAGAGAGGAGACAAAGAAAAGAGGCTAAACTGACCCCAGAGCCCTCAGCTTCGCCTCTTTTCCTAGGGGTTGTGAGCCGGACTACTTCTCGGACCGGGAGCAGTGACTTCCCGGAGTCTCCGCTGGTTGCTTGGCAACCTGGCGGCGATGACGAGACTCCTCCTCCGCCCCGGGTTCACAAATGGCACACGGGCAGACAGAGGCTGTGTTTTAGTTCCTTTAGAGGCGATGATGTAGTAATTAGTGAGGAGGCTTTACTATTCCTTTAAATGTGTTATTGTATTCCTTCCCTGTTAGTTTGGGGCGTTGCTCACATATGAATATGATGACCGGTGGAATGTGAACCTGACACACACACACACACACACACACACACACACAATGGCCCCTTTAATACTTATATGTTTGCCTTTTGCAGACAGAAGATTCAGATGAAAACAAAAGCTGAAATGATCCACATGGCACCAAAACAGCAACATATATAATCTTTTCCAGCCCTTCTGACGTTACAGGCTGTGTGACAACACACAGACATGTCACCAGCAGAAGGAGAGACCACAGTTTCTCCTCCCTCTCCCTCTCCCTCTCTCTCTCTCGCTCCCAGCCCTGAGATGAGCTCAGTGGATTTGTTGAGTAATGGACTGAACTGATCAAAGCCATCCAGAGTTAGTCATGTGTGAGAGACAAGAGGATATGAAACCCAGAGAGGGTTCAGCGGGTTGCTGTATGACAGGTGAGCCGCAGCTGGGCCTCTCATGAAGAACATATGAGCTGCTTTCTCACGCTGGAGGGAGGGAGGAAGAGGGGGGGATCCAGACAGGGAGGAAGAGGAGGGGAGCTGAGAAGATGCAAGGATGAGGACCGACACTATAAAAGAATAAATACAAAGAGAATCCCACATTTGGGTCGTGGCTCTTTAAGTAGGACTTGTAGGGGCCCTCGGGGCACCCCAGCAAGATGAGGACTTTAATTGTATTTAACAATAAATCAACGAGTATAATCATAACCCTCCATCCCACTGACATGAGCAACTTTTAGTGTCCATATAGAGACTTCAAAGGGCCTAAACCCATGCATAACCTCATCCCTATTGCATCACAATACACAAGACAATGGTTTTTTATTTATTTATTTAATATAAATATATAATAGAAGCGGGCATTGTCTCACCTTTTCACCCGGATGATCTGGTCTCTCATGGGCTTGATGTCCTGAAAACTTTGCTGGTTGACCAGACTGTAGACCAGGATGAAGCCCTGGCCGTTCCTGATGTAAAGGTCCCGCATGGAGGCGAACTGCTCGGTGCCGGCCGTGTCCAGGATCTCCAGCACCGACGGAGAGGAGTCCACCTCGATCTCCTTCCGGTAGAAATCTTCGATGGTCGGGTCGTACTTCTCGATGAACGTCCCGGTGACGAACTGCACGGTCAGGGCGGACTTCCCCACCCCGCCGCTGCCGAGCACCACCACCTTATACTCCCGCATAGCGCGCGCGCGGACCTGAATCCGGGCATGCAAAGAGGGGAACCAAGCCTTCAAAAGAAGCGCACCCCCTTCCGCGCACGGCTGGTCTAGACTCGCGCTATGCAGCCATGGCCCCGGGGTTGAAACGAGACGCTCTTGCAGTTGCGGCCGGGATGCTGGAGCATTGAGCGCCGGAGACGCACAGCCGCTACTGAGAGGTTCCCACGCTACCTTGCAGGGACGCCGTTCCGGGGGCATCCATAATGCAACGAGGCGTCGGCGTGGTAGGAATGAGATCGGCTATTATTAGCAGCCAGCAGACGGCACATCTTTCTGTGGGCCGACGGAGAGAAGGAGGATGCCGCTGCATCTGTCTGCACAGTGGGGTACAGTTAAAGGCAAAGAGCCTTTTTATCCTCACTGCTAAGAGTCCACGCCTCTGGAGTCGGTGCATCCACTGGATGTTACTATTTCCTGGGATGTATGGGAGGTGATTAGTGCCACATGGAGACAGGGGAAGGATAGGAATATTTAGCAAGCTTAGCATAACAGGGAATTCAGATTTAAGGGTTTTCATTTAGGGAGCGACGGGTGAAGTGGGAGCAGTTTTTAATTGCACTTAGAAATGACAAATATATGTCATCCAGCACCTGCGTTGCCTGTCAAAGAAAATAGTTACACATCTCTGATGCAAATGCAAATGCAAAAACAAAAAATGTTGTGTTAAATGCCAGAACATATCAATATAAATGAATAAAAGATCACGGTCGACATTGTGGTATGAAACTGAAAATCCTGTCCCACGCACCGGACTCTGTGGCTCCCTAAGGTCACGCTATCGCTAGAGGGCTTAGTCACTGGAACATAAACACGTTATTTTGGGGCCTTTTTTCTAAATGGACTGATGGTGGTGACACAGTTGTCATGGAAGCTGCTCGGGAAACCGCCGGCTGAGCACCAATCAGATGACGGGAAGAGTCGCTCCCGACGAGTCTCTGAGGAATCTCTGCATGTGCATGCCAGCGGCGCTTAAAGTTTGTGTCTGAAATCATGAAATATGATATCTGAAATGTCATATTATGAAGGTTAGGCAGTTTGTTCTTTTTTTATTTATCATCATTTGAGTAAAACAGCAGGTTGATTAACAGATTTACTTGAACAACTAGCGCCTTGGCCATTAATGCAGTGGTATTATTAACCCCTCATATCATTCTCACTTTACTTTACTCAAACACATTTCCCACTGCAGTAGCAGGAAATGACATGGGAAGCTAAAAATGAAAGCGCTTGCTGGTCCCAGTCCAAGGCCGCATCATTACGGTGGTTCTGTGATTCTGTGGTTACTTAACATGGAGGCCTGAGACCTGCTTTCATGGACGCAGCATTAACTTCTTGTCATAAGTCTTTTATGGAAGGGGTTCCCAAAGTGGACTTCAGGGACCAATAAGGGTCCTTAAGGCCCGGCTCAGTTTTACAGGAAGTCACGTGACACAAATCAGAGATCCAGACCAAACATTTATTTGATTTTCTTTATTTCTTTCTTTCAATAGATTTTACACTATCTTGCTGGAACCAAAGAAACATTTGACTATAGAAACATAAAATAGCACAAAATATATGCAAAAGAAAAAGAAAAAAAGAATACATTTAAAAATTATTACATTGAAACTATAAATCCGATGAGGGTCTTCTTGACAATTGTGTCTTGATGTCTTTATTTGCTGGCGGGGCACACTGCAACAAGGATGGCACAGCGGTCACATTCAGTGTAGCGCCCTCTGCTGGCTAAAGCTGTGAGTTACACGCTCCAAACTGGTCCATTGAAAGGCAATGGGACAAAAAGATCTCACTCCAGATTTGGGAGAACAGAAGAGAAGATCGATGACTGTTCAGTCTGCCGCCAGCACACACACACACACACCTTTTGGCCTTTTGATGTGCACGTTAAAACCCGGAAAAATGATTTCAGATAAAGATACACATTTGAAAATAAATTGAGAAGGGATTTGAGAAGAGAGACACGGTCAAGTCTCTTTAATAAACTTCGTAAGAGCTCTTAAAAACATAAAACCTTAAGCACGATGGACTCAAGATAAGGCAAAGTGTTTGGATAAGCTGAGTCTGCTCAGTTGACCAACTGCTCAGAAAGTGCTTACATTTTTCTTTTTCTTTCTCCATCAGTCAATCATTGCCGACACAATTTAAAAAAAAAAAACAAAAAAAAACATTACACCTCAAGAGGATTCCATACACAAGGGCATTGTGGGTCACCAAATCAGGACATTTTGTGTACAGACTTTTTTTTTTTTTCTTTCACTAGAAACATTCAGTACATTATGGTTTAGTAAGAAAAGAAAATGTTGTTTTTTCATGCAACATGTTGAATTGAAGTTATTCACCGGTGGTCTCTGCTTTGACTAGCAGGGTGCAGGAACCTCACAACCCTTTAAAGGGAATGAAAAACAGATCACATCTTTAAACAATATGAAAAGTGCAATCCTTAACTCTAGTGATACATACGCCTCGAATAAAATGTCTCAGTGTGGAACCTATAAAGGTCCTTTGTCAGGGGAAGAGTTGTACTTCTGAACTTATCCATTTATAGATTATTTAGTTCTTATATATATATATATTTATATATATATAATCTATGTAACATTGATGACTTTAAATCTATTTAAGTGTTACGGTCACAGCACTACACGGGCTGTTTTATCTGCTAATGAAAATATTAGGTCATTGTCATAATCTCAGTGAAGAATAAGAAATGTTCATATCCTCTTTACAATCTACCTTGTGTACAGTGTTCTAGCAAAGAGAAACAAAAAAACAACTTAACATGTCATTTACAAAAATACCGAACTTTAGTAATTGCAACATTTGTTTTGCCACAGCAACAACTTAATATTGTTATGAAATACTATTATACTAGAGTGAAAAGTACATCTTTTTTTAAATTTTCTGCTCTTTTTTTTTGGTAAAATGTCATCTATACAATAAACATTTTTTTTTCTCCCCCAACAACACAAGCAACTCTATAACTATGCTCATTACTGCAACACTGTGATCTTTTTATCAACGAGAAGGCAAGAAAGATCCAGTAGCTTTCCATTGGTGGGCTGACTTTTAAGCCCCGCCCCCCCAGACGTGCGCGACTTCTCATTCGCTGACCTGACAGGTTAGATCTTGAAACGACCAACCACGCAGAACTAGCACAATAAATTACATTCATTTCAAAATAGAATAGTTACCGACATTGTTTTTGACTAAAATTTGACCAAGAGTAACATAAGATAAATTACGACAAAATAAAAGACTTTCACCACCACCACAGATATTACGTACAGGTCCGAATGCGTGTGGAGACAATCAGCGTGAAGGAAACCAACGCTGACAATCCACAACCATACCGTGGATTGTCAGTGTGAATCAAGCACCATGAAATTACATCAAGATGTTTTTTTGTTTTTTGAATAATGGGAAATAAGATTTAGTGAAATCGTGCTTTTCAAAATAATGAGTGGGCTGGACTACAAATAATCGAATAGTGCTTTTGGCGGGAAGACAAATGATTGTTCTGGAGGTGGAGGTGGTGGAGGGTTCAAGGGGGTTCAAAAATACCTTGATAATAGACACAACACAAAATTTAAATAACTTTGAATACATTTCTAGAACCATGAATATAAACTCTCAAAATAAGAGACACTTTACATACATTACACAGTTTACAATACATTTTTTTGTCTCACTCACATTCCTCATGTAAACTACTCAAACCATGGTCAGAAACGATGGTACACCATGAAAGTCACCAAACATTCTACAAAGCTATGTTTTGATTTGTCGGTTCTTTAACTTCTTTTGCTTCGATAAAGTCACTTGTGATGTCGATGAACGGCCACCGGGGGTTTCCAGTGGTCGATTTTCGCGAAAATGGGATGTCTTTCCCCACGAAAAGTCCTTCCAAGCTCCTGACAGCCGGCGGCGTCGCGTCCGTGACTCCAAGTGATACACTCTGGATGAATGTGTTGTTGATGAGCATTTTTTTAGGCACTTCTACAGTTTTCTAAAATGGAACAGGATTATCGGTGATAGTAGGGTTGGACAGGACAACCGACGGTCACAGATAGCCCTCCAGTCGAAGTTCAAGTCATCTTTTGCTTGACGAGCGTCGTCAAATGCACCGTTTTTTTTTGTTTGTTTGTTTAGTCTTAGCACTTTAGCCCCGCCCCCCACCCCTCCCCCCCTATAAGAAGAAACCCCTCCAACCAGGCCTGGTGTTGTCATCACCTGCTCGACCTCGCTTCTAGTCCCAGTCTGCCGGCAGACCATCAGTCTCACACACGCGCTCACGCACACACACAAAAGGCTTGGTGTGCTCTGTGAAGCCCTTGGCACAGACCCGAGCCTTTAGGCGTTTTCTTTTTCTTTTCCCCCCAGCAATGGCCACGACTGTCTTCCGTCAACACCGGGCTCTGTCTTCCCCAGTCCTGACTGCATGCAGAAATCCGTGCAGAAATCCGTGCACAATCGATCCCGCCGCTCCTCCCCGAACAAAGAACTGAACCCAGCACCGAAATAAATAAAAAGGGGTGCGTCGTGAGCGGCTTTCGCGATGGCAAAAAAAAGAAATATATAGATGTATTTTTAATCAGGGTGCTAAGATGTGGCTCTGCTTTCTGGCAGGTTGATTCCACCGACCTCTTCAGCTTTGGCAAGATGTTTCCGGAGATGAAAAGTTGGCGGGGGGAGGAGGGGGGATAAGTGTCATCGTGGCATCTTAACAGCTTCTGGGGCGGATGAGGTCACAGGTGTCCTCGCAGGGGCGTCACATTAAGAAAACATGAGCCTGTCTGCGCCAAGGACATTCAAGTTCAACGCAGAGAGGAAAGCAAAGAAAAGAAAAGAGAGAGCGCCGGTGTGGTTGTGCACGGGTTTTCTGTGACTCTTCCTGTCGTCCACGTTCAGCACTATACGTCTCATATAGTGCAAATCAAGCGTCTCTTTTGTTGTTTACGAACCAAAGGGATGAACATTGTGCAGCGGTTTTTAGAATAAATATGAAAGAGGGGATCCACGGTACTTTGGGAGAACAGGTGTTAAAATGACCTCTATAGTGTGTCTGCTATGAATGTTGTACTATACATAAGGATATTTTTGACTTTTTCATGTTAATATTTTTTTTCTAGCAATACATACAGTATATATCTTTTTTTATTTTATTTTTTGTATGTGTGTGTGTTACACCGGCACTGCAGTTCTTACGGTTAAATTGAAGTGTTACACTCTTAGCATGCAGGTTGCTGGACCTCTATGGGAGAGGTATAGTAGTATTTACACTGGGGATGTTTTGGGTTTCCTAGTGCAGCTTCCTGACACTCCATTGCCTTCCTGAAACTTACTTCAGGATAATCTGGAGGAGAGAGACAGAGAGATGGCGGCAAGAAAAAGAAGGAGGGAACAAAAGGAGAGACACATTTAGTCAACCTGTAGGAGAGAAACAGTTTGTTGTTAGAATATAGACGTATTTTATTGCGCTTGGTGTGATCTGGGTCAAACTCTATTTGCCTTTATGTCTGCCGACTTAAGGCCTCACTGTCATCTAACAACCTTAACGCCAACTAAATATGTCCGACAGTGTTTGGAACGTCCAGATCCGGGCTGACTGGCCAGGGGAAGAGCTGTGGTCGAGCCGCCGGCCTTGTGTTTCGTGCAGATGAGAGCGAAAGCTGCTAATTATATGCAAATAGCATTTGACTCAGGTCTGGTCACCTCCATTTGTAGCCCGTCTTTTACGAGATAAAGGCTGATCCAACACGAGAGAGAGAGAGAGAGAAGAAGAGGAGGAGGAGAGATTGTCTGTGCAGGGGGGGGGCAGGTAGAAGACCTGCTGGCTGGCCATCATGTGGTTGCCACTGGCAACAAGCCAACACAGCACAAAGCAGCGTGGCGCTTGTTAATATACAATAGGCAGCCAGCAAAGGACAGAAGCCACTGGCCACTGGCCACACATCGCAGAAGGTCACCGCAGGTGGAGAGCATGTGACGTCGCACGGGCGGCGAAAAAACAAGACAAATAAATGCATATTTACCAGGCGCCAGATGGGTGGGATCAGCCCCATATAGGACGGTAAACCCCACCCGTCTGGTACCACAGGTTGGGGAAAACAAACAACAATAAATGTTTGCAGGGGCGGATGACGAGAGTTGGATAATTAAATGCGATGTGTTCATTTGAATAAAGATGACGTAGGGAGAGGAGAGATTGAGCGCCTGGTCTCTTGTTCTATTCACTACAACGGCTGATCTTCCTATCCGTTCAGCCAGAAGGATGTAATGTAATGCCGCGTTCAGCCAGACGAGGGCGCTGCAAGTTCACACTTCAGCTCGCCGCTGTTGGCACACGGTTAATGTGAGCTGGGACATGGGACGATGTGATTGGTTGCCGCTCGTCACGTCACGCCGACGGCTCAGACGGCCACGAGTTGACCAGACTCCGAACCTCTCAACGTCTGCAACTGTCCTGTCCCTATTACTTACATTCATCAGCACACGTGCAGGTATATGATGATTAATATCACTACATTTTATTCTCCTCCTCCTACGTGCTGTCAGAATTGTCTTGAAGAAGCCACACAATCAAGAAGATGCTAATGAGCGTCGGCAGCATGTGCCTGTCTAAAAGAAAAATAATTCAGAATCTGAAAAGCCATTCGATGGCGATGGCTGTAGTAAACGAGGCGTGTACTATGTGCAGCACAGCTGGCGATTATACGCGTTAACTGTGTCCTAGCTGGAGGGATCTTTATGCAGGGCGGAGGGAGACAGACAGCGAGGGCTGACGTCAGTGTTTCTTGGGCTCCTTGTCCCACATGCATCTTTAAAGAGCAGCTCTGCTTCCTGCTGCTACTGCTGCTGCATGCCAATTACAGGAAGAGACGGTGACTCACAGGAAGTGCACACTGCCGGCCTGTGAGGGGCAATAAAGCACAATGTAATGGGGTAATCTTTGGTTGATGATCGAATGGGCATCTCGAAGAAATTATGAAAATGGTCCTGTGGTTTTAGTTGTTTTTTTTTTACTCTCAGCTTCCATTCTTATTTTGTTTTCATTCCAGATGAAACACAGGGGCTGTTTCTCTCTATCTTAAATATATGTTTGATGCAGAAAGAAAATACGATACAAGTAGTGAGAAGAAGAGGAAGAAGAAGAGAAGGAAAGGATAACAATGTGGACAATGCTGACCATGACGTGGTTGTTTTCCACCTGCGTTACATTTCTACCTGTGGAATACTAATCTGTTCATGTGTGTGCTCTCCAGACACCTGTCCAGTACTGGACTACCAGTAAATGATTACCAGCTGCATGAGGCCAGAGTGCAATCATTGTGCGAAAATGTCCCGGTTTAAAATGGGGCACACATGAGTCACTCTGGCATTAAAGCCTGGCCCTGCTTCCCTGGCTCCCGCTGCCACGCGGCAACAGGAGAGCCGCCGATCAGAGGCCATTTTTAGACGGCTTCTACCATCATTTTTCCTAACCCTGACAAGGGCCCGAAAATGTCTCCTCGCATGATTTATTCTCCCTTTCATCCCGCGACCAGGAAAAGTAAAAATAAAATAAAAAAGGTGAAACCGGGAGGGGCGCAAACAGGAAAAACAAACAAAACATGGCAGCTGTTACGAACCAGCTGTAAGTGCTGCAGAAAGAGGCAGTATGTGTTTGCTTGAATGTAGTGTGTGTTTGCATAGCACACAAGCAGTACAGATGACCCCCGATTGCAGATGGAGAGGCTTATTTGACAACAACAAGAGAAGTGAGGAAATAAAACTTAAAACAGAACATGCAAAAAAAACCAAAAAAAAACAGGAAGTAGTGCAACACAACACAACTACTACTTTGCAAATGTGGGAGCTCTGAAG
This sequence comes from Taurulus bubalis, assembly GCF_910589615.1. NCBI lineage: Eukaryota > Metazoa > Chordata > Actinopteri > Perciformes > Cottidae > Taurulus > Taurulus bubalis. The sequence continues at coordinate 9,588,731 of NC_136609.1, forward strand.
AAGTGCTTGTTGGGAGCGCCGAATGGGGCTGTGCTCAGGTCGCCTCTATACTTTAAATTGTCTGGAAAATACTCTACTATAATACTAGCATAGCAATAGTAATAAATATAATAATAACAATAATAATATATACTATAATATATAGTATATACTATAATAGTGTGAGCTCGCCCAGTGCAGGCGGATGGCTGGGTGGGGAGGGGCTGGGCGTGGGCTGAGGCTCAGCTGTGGGTCACTGCAGCTCACTATTAGAAGGCAGTACTTATTCAGAGCTCCAGGGACTGATGAAAGAAAGCTTTAAAAGGAGCAAACCTGATTGGCTGGTGCTGTTGCTGCGTAGGGGACACTTGTGGCAGGAGTTGTTGCTGCAGAGACAGTAGCAGGCGTAGCACTGTACATCATGGGGACTTTGTTTTGAGGGTGGGAAAGGGAAGGTGAGGGGAGGAGGAGGAGGAGGAGGAATGGGGAGGAAGTGGTAGCAATGGACAGGTAGGTGGAGCGTTATGGTAACCATGGCAACAGATGTGATGTGTGCGTGTCGACGGTATCGTTTTGTAGTTGTTGTTGTTGTTGTTGTTGTTGATGGTGGTGGAGGAGGAGGTGGTGGTGGCGGATGTTACAGAGAGCCAGCAAGCCATCGTTAGGGTTACACCGGCAGATGGCATGCAACCATTCACAATGCAAAGCAAGGAGGACAGAAAGAAAGAAAGAAAAAGAGAGCGTGGGAGAAAAAAATAAAATAAAATAAATAAAAAAAACAAGAGGAGAGAAGCTCATTACAATCACAAGTAAGGAAATTCATACGGAAAATCAGTTTGCTGGTTTTCCCAGAGAAGTTGAACGGCACAGGACACCAATTACAAAGATTCAATGGCATTTTTTGGCAACGGGGATGGGAATTTTGTTTTTCTTCATTTCTTTTTCTCTTCATGTGGGCTGCAGCAGGACGACGCCAAACACCCAGGCGGCTGCTCCTGATCGACTGTATTAACACCATGTTTAAAGTCCTTATTCCTGGACATCATGTATCCGTTTATTAATGTGGCACCGGCTGATTAGCCGACTGGGACTTTGTGTCACCCCCGTCCCCTTTTAGCGGAGACAAAACGCTCCGGCGACGTGGCTGAAATAACTTCTCTGGGAAACTGATTTAAATTTCCTGATCAACACAGCACAGCAAACAGACAGTGGCTATCCTACAGCTAAAGAACAGATCCGTCTGCACTAGTGTATCTACCATTTCCATCATAAACAAACAGTCATTAGGGAAACAAGAACTGAAGGTCACAACTATTTCAGGTGATACACAATGGACATAAAAACCTGTTTCATATCATATCTCAGCATCAAGAAAACGACAGTTTGATGACAGTTTCCCAGAGCACATTTAAAAAGGAAGTTGCATCACCGCCACAGGAGGTGACGCGGTGACATGTTGTCTCACCTGCAAGGGCTGCAGATATTGCTCACTCATCCCACTCCAACCCCAACCTCCCACTTTCATACATCAAACAATGTGTGTGTGTGTGTCCTGCCTCCTTCTTCCTACCTCCTACCTCCTGATGCGCCGCCTCTCTACCTCCTTCTGCTTCATGGATCCATGCCTACTACTCATTATATGAATCATTTCTGTCATATTCATGTAATGTGCTGTAACTCTGTTACGTTGGTCATTCTGGTCACATGACATCTACTGCTTCTGTCCATCCGGGGAGAGGGATCTTCCTCTGTTGCTCTGCTGAAGGTTTCTTCCCTTTTTTAAATTTTTTGGGGGAGTTTTTCCTGATCCGATGTGAGGTCCCGGGACAGGGATGTCGTATGTGTACAGATTGTAAAGCCCTCCGAGGCAAATTTTAATTTGTGATTTTGGGCTGTATCAAATAAACTGAATTTAATTGCGTGTGTGGACGTGTGTGTGTGTGTGTGTGGGTGTGTGTGAGCAAAAGGGAAGGTCAGGACCTACCAAGACTGCTAGGAGCCATGCACAAGACTGACCCTGTTGTGTTCATGCAGAGAAAGACAGAGGGAGGGAGAATGGGGGGGAGACAGAGAGAGAGGGAGAGAGAGAGAGAAGAAAATAAATGGGTTAATTGAGAAGGAGGAGAACAACAAGGTTAGACAAGACAAAAACAAAAAAGCTTCACAGGCTTCAGATGCTACTGCTACAGTTATAAATGCAGTTAACAGGAGCAAGCAGAGCAGGACCCTGGTTCCGTTGCGGCATTAGTGACTAAAAACTGTCCGTATAAAGCGGCACATTTACAAACTGTAGCTTGTGAAATCGTGGCCAAGTTGGATCCATGAGATTATTGGTTTGCGGATGTGAAGGAAATGATGGATAATCATGAGAATCAGTCAGGGATTTACTTAAAATTCCTTCTGTTTCTCTTTTTGTTGCAGAGTTTTTCCACATCCATATAACAGGTCAAGGAGTGTCATTTGTTGGACAGATTGTAGAGGCCCACTGGGACACATTTGTGGTAACGGATTATATAAATAAAGTTGACTTGAGTGAGATCCAGCTGTTTCTTAAATTGATGCACATTGTTCTTCTGAAACTCATCTCCTCACACTTGATTAAAAAGATGATTCTGTATATATTTCTAACATAGTATATGTCTACATTCCCCTCATTTTCTAGGTCTCCTGTGGCCACAAACCCCCGGCAATTAAATCTATATGCTGAAAAGGTTTGATAATAATGAACAATCTAAATAGGTAATTTCGAGAAAAGAGGTGACGGACTTCCATCCCGATGTGGATCAGATGAAGATGGGCAGGGCTGACTGCATCTTAACCGAAGTGTCCATCACTAAAATACTACAGGAAACCTCACATTTTCCAGCTGAAGCTTCTGCAAAAACAGGATGTGCTAACACGACTTAAACCCAGGGCTACTTCCCACACACAGATACAGAGGGCGGGCGTGTGGGAGGGAGGGAGGGATGAGGGGCTGTCCGGCATCTCACGCCACAGGGAAACAAAAAAAAAGAGCAGGTAAAAAGAAGAGGGAGGGTGGGAGTCTCATCCTCATGACTCAGTGTGGCTACAGGCCGCCGCATTAGCAGCAGTTAACTCGTTTAGCGGGTGACCCGAGGGGGCTTAAGCTACTGTTAGCTTCTGTGAGACGAGTTGACAGAGAGTGCTTTTTGTTCGGGGGGGAAAGAACTGAGGAGGAATAAGGGAGCTGACTTGAATTCATTTAGGAAAATTGGAACAAAATGGCTTTTTTTCCCCCGATATTGACGTCACACTGAAAAGGTTGCGTTTGCACAATATTCCATGTCATTATTCCCCTTTAAAAGGCTTATAGTTTTGGAGTCAAACACAGTTACTGAGCCTTTGTGTTGCAATCAACTCGGCTCTTTTGTATGCTTGGCTGTTACACTTGAGAGAGGTGTGCTACTACATCATATCTTGTATTGCTCAGAACAAAGCGTGCACTGCCCTCCAATCTGGCAGCCATTACGTGCTCCTGTTGGCAGGCACTAGATCAAAGTTAAGGGACGGTGGATAGTTGAAACACTAGCACACGCCGTCGCAGCAGGGCTCCATATGTGGGTCACGCGAATGAATCCCCGCGGACGTAACCGATCACGAGTGGCGGTCTCACTTCGCCGTAAAGAAACTTGGGTTGCGGGGATGGATGGATGGTTAGTGGAGCACATCCAGGGGGAGTATCTGCATGTTTGCATGCCCCGCATACCTATGAGTGCTTGCGTGTGCCCTGCGTGTCGATTGGGAGGCTCTTACCTGTGGGAAAGAAAGTGGGCTGCTGCATCTGTGCGTTGGCCAGCGCCTGCTGGTAGTGCAAAACACTGGGGTTGAACAGGGAGCCGTTGCTCTTCTCAAGTGCTTGTCTCTTTGGTAGAGGCTGGAGGATGCCGTGGGGGAACGCCTATCCACCGAAAACACACACACACACACACACACACACACACACACACACACACACACAACAGAAGCACAGTAGATTTGATCCGAGCGCTCACACAAGTCAACACTGATATTTGTAAATCTGTTATTTTTCTCTATGCACAGCACAACAAAGCAAAAATGGAAACTTACTGTAACTATCACAAGGACAATGAGAAACTACACTGTAGCAAGGCAATCAACAACACATTAAAGAAACAAGTGTGATAACTGGAATTATTTTAACATTACTTTGTAGTTTAATAAATGTACAGTACAATCTAGAATTGCCACTGGCGATCATAAATGATAACTTTAAAGTGTCTTACAGGGTTTCACAAAAACAAAAGAGCCAACTTAAATTGTGTGAGTGGCTACAGTACAATTAAAGAAGCTACATGCAAAGCAAAAGGTGAAAGGTCAAAGTACCAGGTCTACAGTTGCCTCGAGGGGTCGCTTCATTGCTTTGGCAGTCGACTGAGTCTTTAATTAGCAGGCAGCGAGCACATGATGGCAGTGGGCCAATGGGATTCAAGCGTATTAACATACAGGTAACAGCAAGCAGAGGTGCGTCATGGGGGACAGCATTGCATTGTGGATAGGTGAGAAGGAAAAAAACAAAAACAAAAATAATCTGAATGCAAGTATACCACATACAAAACAATAGGCATGCACATAAACAAAAAACTGTTTTGTTTACTTTAAAGAAACATTGCTACTTTTTTGAATTAGTAAAAGCAAAATAGCATCTACATTAACCTTTGGTTAAAAAAAAACAAAAAAAGCAAGATTCTATGATGTCTTTCAATACTACTGGAAAAGCATTTAGTAGTAACTCAACTTTGTTTTAAATGTATATATAGATATATCTACGCAAGAAGACAATGCAGTAAACACAACTGGCTGACACTTTATGTGATATCTGAACACAGGTTCTCTACAGTTTTCAAAGTGCTTCAGTCCTACACACACCATAATTACTGTGCTCCTGGAGGTGGTTTTGGGCCTGAGAAATGTCTAAAACACCCACAACAGATTGGGATGTGAGTGGGCTCGGGTCAAAGCCCCTCAAATTACTGAACTCTGCCCTCACAACTGGCAACAAGAACTGGTCACATCCGTGTGGGCAAGTTTTGAACTACAGATAAACACGATTGCTAGCGAGAGGCTGTTGAAAAGCTGTCACCCGTGTGGGCGGTCCTAAAGTATAACAATCGCATCCTTTCCTGTGGTGCCGTCGATTCACGTCTAGTGCTTGAAACAAGTCACAAATCCTCAAACTACGATCGGCTTGTTAGTGTGAGCGAGGAACTCGGGAGGTGACACGATGTGGGTTATCGTTCAATCACAGAATGTGGAGCTCTGTTTATTCTTACGTTTCCCTCCCAAACAAATATCTCGAGAACCTAGAAGTCGTACGTTTTATTTCAACTGATTGCTTTTGTTCATTTTCTTATTTAATTTATTAACGTCACTGCTGAGGGGGAAAAAAAAACATGACATGGATGTGATGAGCACAGCAGTTCAGGGGGTCCATGCACAAGCCTCTTGCTTCATGTATGTGGCTTTCATGTGGAGTATATGACGATATATATATATAAATATATACATATTTATCGACAAGGCTGTAGTGTCCACCACTGTGGTTAGTTCAGATGGGAGATGGTCTGTCAGAGTGACATGAAAAGCAGAGATGACTGCATTCGACAGCGTGGCAAGCATCCCATAATGTGGCACAGTAAAACAACATAATCTCAATAATAGGATCTTCTTACTGTAACTGTATCAGTTCATGTGTAACCTTATCTACAGGACACTTAAGCTTATTTGCTTCAGATTTTAAAAAAAAGAAGTGAATTATGGATAATGATATTACCTATTTGCAGCAGTGCAGCAATAGAGATTTTATGGGTCTCTGCTTCAATAAAGGTCCTTCAGCTTAGGCTAAGGGCTAAAAGAAAATTGGATAAAAGGTGCTGACTAAACAAGGCATTGTCCTAAGGTTAACCCTGCTCACCTCTTGTACAGCTTGTAACTGCTGATGGCAAATTGGTTCATAAAATTGATAAACTGGGGCATATGAGGAAGACAGGAGGAGTATGAAGCATTGATTGTGAGGAGAATGCACAGGGCAGATAAACTACATCTTCTTGCTTGAGAAGCATTGTGTACCTGATGTGGAAGTTGTTGAGCTAAGGTACTCAGTGTGCCTTTAAGAAAACGGCGGGTCATCATCAGGTTACGGTGCCGTGGGCTCTTTTTTATTTATGCGTGTTTCGATGCCTTCTTTGTTTTCCTGCTCCCATGCAGCTGCTTACAAAAGTGCACAAACTAACCTGGGCTCACGGCCGACGGCTCGACGTCCACACTGTGGACTTATGGAGGAAGGGCAAAGAGAGCAAGCAGCGATGGAGCCAGCCAATAAGAGAGGTATGTGCAACGCGGAAGAAAAAAAAAAGCATGCCCGTGCCATGGAGGAGAGGGGGAGGGGGGGGAAGTCAGTCAGCAGCACACTGGCGAAGTACAAGGTGTGCGAGTGCAGCAGCCAAAGGGCCATTGAAAGGAAGCCACTCAGAGCCGGGGCGGGGGAGGAGGAGGGGGGGGGGGGGGGGGGGCACAGACAAGACACACTGCCAAACCCGTCCCGCTGTCTGTCTGCTTGCCTGCATCTCCATCCGTCGGTCTGTCTTTGCAACTAAAGGCGGAGGAGGTTAACCCCTCCCCCAACCCGTGAGGCTACATCCTCATCCATCCCCGATTCAATTTACACTGATCTGCAGAGAGCCGCACTTATCATTGAGAGCACGGGGGGGGGGGGGGGGGGGGGGGGGGGGGGGGGGGGGGGGTGAGCCAGCACATTGTCTCCGTATGAACCAAGGGCATTGGAAAATAAAAGCGGACTGCGGTGAGATAATAACAGATTGTTCTTGCGGCATTATACTGATGCATTTAGGTCCCACTAAACCCTGTTTATTGTATACAACGGCCTCACTTTAGGACGACTATTGTTAGTGAATTGTACGCTGGAGTCCACTAGAACGAGCCAGCAGCGGTGGGTATGTTTTATACAGTAATAAAGCAGCGCTCCACATTTTATGTTGCTGCGGGTGTCGCCATCGACAGCATGCGTTGACATGTAAGCCGAGGCGATTTGTCGTAATGTCAGGTGTATTTAGTGAACTTTCATGTGGTTTACGGGTGTTTTTAATTGGTCCAAAGTTGGGTGTGTTCGATCGGATAACAGTTACGGTCTGTAATCATCGAAGTGCAACAATCTGTGTTTGTGTGAAGTTATTAGGCCAGAACCCCGGGGCTAATATAGATGTTACTTTGAGTGTGAATAGTATTTTATACATTGTGTTTTCTCGCTCTTCCACAACCATAAAACCTCCAATAATAACTTATTCTGTGCCTCCCTGGGTGTTACAATGAAAAGGTGAAGCTTTTGTTGTAAAGTTCAAGGTAAACTGTATATAAGCGCTATAAAATAGCATTATGTCCCATCCATACAAGCTTCTGTGTGTGTGTTTCCTGCTCTCACCATGGCTGCAGCCGTGGCGGCGGCTTGCGCTGCCACGGCTGTCTGGTTGGCCTGGTGTTGGGCGGCCTTAATCTTGGCCTGCAGGTGGGCCGGTGGGTGGAAGTACTTGCACTTCTCGCGGGAGCAGCGGCTCTTGATGTAGTCCATGCAGACGGTGACGGTGTTGTCGCTGGTGTCGATCATGGGGCTGTCGCTCGGGTGAGCGAAGCGGCAGTCGGTCTCCCCGCGAGCGCAGTTGCCCCGCTGGAACTCACGGCAGACCTGGTGGAGGGGAGGAGGGGCAAAAAGGAGAAAACAGAAACACACACAGAGACACACAAAACGTCAAGAGAGAATATTTAACAGCGTAAAACAAGGCATCCAATTCAATTCATATCTTGTCATTCTCTTACTGTAGCGCATGATCAACCAACTAGCACGGTAACTCAGGCAGCCATCAAAATATTGCTGACGACATTCAAGTTTTTTTTGTTTTTTTTAAAGCATTTGACTGTTTTGAAAATGAGAATCTTGAGGCTTTAGTTCATTCTGCAGCACCAGAATTCAAAGACAACAGCAGAGCCGTTTTCTTTTTAAATACAGATGTTTTGAAAAGGTTTTCACACCGTGGAACTAAAGTGTGACCAAACCAAAAATTATAGTGAACCAGTCAGTATTCAAGTGTTCAGAGGCTTGTCATGATCACATGGGGGATCTGCTTTTAACTTGCACTCATGGGACTGACGCACATCGTCACATGCAACAGCAAAGCACACACATACATGGAAAAACATTGGTGCACGCACACACACACACACACACACACGCTCGGTTGGTGTGGGCGTGTATATGCGTCTCACAGGGATACTGTTTCATTAGAGCCAACTTCATTCAGTTGCTAAGTGATAGCACTCCTGGAGAAAAACACATACAGGCACACACCTACGCATCACCTCCAGGTCTTCGGGAGATTATTGTTTATCTTAAAAAAAATGTAGTGGGAAAAGACACAAAAAGAAACACTCCTCGATCACCGAGCTATTCTCATTCAGTGTTGTGAGCCAAGGGGGCAGATGGAGGTTGCTGAAGTTGTGGTGATCGTCCCAGTCTAACTGTGGCTGTCTCGCAAGTACCAGTTAGTGTTGAGCGATTTTCCAATTGAAGTTGCTTTAGTCGTTTTTTTTTTCTTCTGCGTCACGTTTCTGATTCAAGCCTGAAATTATTTCTGTGAGGGATAACAACAATCAGATGCTCTTTAGCTCAAGGATACTGCTCTCCAGATGAGGCGTGACTTGATATATATCTTGTCGAACAAGTACGACAGCTACTACTGCAGTTACATATTTCACTGGGCTTTTTGTTTTTTTGCGAGATTTAATTAATATTATTATATATAATTAAGAACCTGAATTTTCTACTTGGGCAAATGTATGTATTTAAGTCACAAATTACTCTTGTCGAGTGCTATTTACACAACAAGTAGTTGCATTAGAAAAGTCTATTCAAAAGATTAAAGATGTGCATATGTGCATGTTATTTGTTGCTATGCCAATTCCTGTGGTAACCAGGGAGGTAGTATTTATAGTCGTAGTATTGTATAGTGTTTTCTTTCCTGTATTCACAACACAGTATGAGAATATTGTAAATGCTCTTGAGCTATAAATGGTCCGTCATTAGCGCCACGCATCTATTGCATCTGTTTCGCACCCGTAATCCCAGCAGGGCGTTACCATAATTATACCTCTAGACCTCAAAGACAACATTAGGTACGATCGGCCGTCATGCTCGTCTTGTCTGAGAGAGACTGTGATTGGGTGGGTCACCTCCAGCTTGTCGGTGCGCAGCAGTTTCTGGTTGGAGGAGCCGCCGGTCACGGAGATGGGCGGGCTGCCGGGGACGATGCAGGGGCTGCTGGGCATGATGTCCGTGGGCATCATGCCCATGCTGTGGGACATGGGGGTCAGGTACGACGTGTAGCTCAGACCTGCGCTGGAGCCAAGGGCCTGGCTCATTGGAAACGTCTGTGGTGCATGGAGAGAGAAAGTAGTTCAGCAACTTTTATCCGAGCAGAGCCTCTTTTTTTCTTACATTCTTAATTAGTCAGAGACGGGAGAAATGGCAAAAGCGGTAAAACGAAGGATGAAGGGACAGTAGGGAGTGGAGGGTGGAAGGCAGAAAGAAGTTGGAGGACAGAGGCGCAGAAGACAAATGAGAGGAGGGCGCAGCTGTGCAGAGTGAGAGGGATGAGGGGAGGAAGGGTGTGACAGGTAGAGAGGGGGAATAGGCTTCATAGGGGGAAACAATGGGGGGGAGGGGAGAGGGAAGCCAGGGCAGAAACAAGAGGAGGGTTATTTTTTTTTAACCTCTATGTATTCTGGGAAGATTTTTGCTGAGCAAGCATGTTCTTTTTCAGCTGCACCCAGCGTTGCATTGATGCAGTTAAACACGTTCACACCTGGCAGCTGCCCAGCACAACCACAGTCTACCGCTGACTGCAGGGCAACTCCCAGAGAGGACTTGAGTCATGTGCTTTGCTTTGCTTTGCTCAAGGCCATTCTCAATGACTATTGTGAGAACAGAACCATTGTCGTCGTAGCCTTAGATGTGATCTGAAAACAGGGTAATGTGAAGGTAAATATAATAGTAAAGTATCGAATGGAATTTACAGTAAGGTGTCAAACTGGCATGAGGGATGTGGATGGGAACTTGATATGTAGAAGATGTTTTAACGGGAGCAAACTTTTTACAGTGTTGCGCAACAACGGGGCTATTTTCATCATTGGCGGTCATTTCCTGAAGCCAGCACTCACCACGGGTTGCATGGTGGTGCCGGGGATCATGAACTGCATCTGCTGAGCCAACATGGCCGCCGCTGTCTTCTGCTGGATCAGGTTATTTCGCCCGTTGATCTCCAGCTGGGTCTTCAGGTGAGCGGGCGGGTGGAGGTATTTGCAGTTCTCTCGCGTGCAGCGGCCCTGAGCGGAACAACAAGGTGGATGGCGGGGAGAGAGGGAGGGCGGAGAGACAAACAAGGTCATTAACAATCCTGACATGTGCTGAAAAAGCTACGTTTTGACAATAAACCCAATAAAGAACAGGTTGAGTGTCCGCCTGAGGACGTGGCATTGGTGGGCACCGATTTTGACACAGACTCCTGAACACCGGGCGCTTGAAGGCAGCATACATATTTATACCATTCGAGCGTGGAACGCACGGCATGTTAGTGCTCATCCAGTGGGTGTAGCGGGTAGCGCTCGTCGTGTTATGAAAGACGATAACCAGTTTCTGAGTTGCCAGCTTGTTCATTCTGGCAGGTCACCTTGGACGCACTCGGCAATGTTCAGAGCACACGAATGAAGAAATGTGGACAACAAGTTCCGATTCTACCTCGCCACGAAATCTCTGTCGCTTTTTTAATGCACAGGTCATCCAGTATTCTCTGCGGAAATGCAAATGCTCGGTTGGCAGGGTCGGGCTTACGGATACCCTGGTGGATGAAGGCAATTAAACTGTCAACCCAGAGGCTAATGGCAAGCACAATAATCCAATATGGATCCTCCTTGCAGTGCTTATTGCGAGGAGAGTGGGTGGACGGGAGGAGCGAGGTCAGGAGGGAGCAACAAAGTGCAGGGTGGAATACAGTGATGGGGAAAGAGACTGTTGGGAAAGACAGAAAGTAAAGGTGAGGAGCGGAGCGGTGGAAAAAGAAGTGGGCAGAGTGGAGCGCTAGGAATTAGCCCTGGAGGCGCAGAGAGGGGAGAGAACAGCGAAAGGCCAGGAAGACAAAAGGGGAGGACGCGACATGGCCGGCGTGACATGCCACGTCTCCGTGAAAGAGAGGGAGGGCGGAGGGAGGTGAAGCTAAATCAGAATCAGTCGAACACGAGGAGGTCCGTCACCCCTGGACACAACGCGGTGGCCTGATTATCAATGCCGTACAATCACCTCTCTACTTTCCTCTCATTAGAAAATCCGACGTGTCCAGACAGTGATGAGCTGCATTTAAGAGCCACTTCAGTCCCGAACCAACAACAAGTCACCAGAAAACCTCCTGATAAGATAAGTGTTCTTTTCAGACGATGAACTAAAAAAAGCATTTAGCTCACAGGATGCCTCGATGCTCTCTGATGATGACTATTTGTCATGTCCCAATTCATATATCTGCTGTGAAAATGGTTTGCATTAAAGCCAATATGTATTCATATTGTATAAATGAATAAAGACTATTGCTTTGACTTGCTTCAGTCATTTAAGCAGCCAAACTTACTACCTAGTCGTCACATCCATGCTACGTTTCATCGTTACTACTTGCTTTTATTGTGTGTACTTTGAATATTGACGCAATATTGCATAATTGGTTTTGTCAGTATTGCCAGCTGAGCTTGGGGACGCAACAAAAGGAAAAGAAAGAATCTAGAATATCCCACATTATTCTTATACTATTCTTAGTAAAGCACATATCTGGAACACGTCCCTCGGGTTGAGATGCAAATGCATAAAAGCATGATATGGATTCTTTCTGTTCCCTCAAAGGCTTGAGAGAGAGAGAGTGGCACTCGCTGTGCCATCTCACGGGCATCTGAGGTAGCACCCTGTTCAAGTCTATGTAGCAACACGGAGAGCTTTGTATTTCTGTGTTCGCTGGCCAGGCAGACGGAGAAGAACTTTTAATCAAGCCTGGCTCCCGGTGTAAATAACAAATAATCTTTTCAAAGGAAAATAAATATTAAACCTGGCGATCCTTTTCTTCCTGACAGATATTAAAGACACCTCACAGAGCAGCCAACACACTATTGCTATTGTTACAATGACTTTTCTTTCAGCTGATCTGAAGCCAGCACAAAGGATATAAAAGACGCCTGCAGACACTATAGGCGCCATTGTAATTTAGTTTTTTATTAATAAACACACAAATATATGAAAAAAGGTACTTTTGTGTGTGTGTTTGTGTTTGTGTGTGTGTGTGTGTGTGTGTGTGTGTCAGATAACAGGTTTGACATTCACAGAGACACCCTGCAGCAGCTCTGTAATGATGAGAGTCACATGTGAGACGGGACCGGCCTCCACTGATACCCTCCCATCGGGACAAAATCACACCTGCCCACACATATGCATACTAAATCGCACAATCACAACAAGCGGCGCCCACACACACATATACTGGCACAGGCAGACACACACACACACACAGTTCTACGCCCTGTCCAGACCAGAGGAACAGCGTTAGCGCTGAACTCCGCAACCCAAAAACCTTGAGAGGTGTCAAAACTAATTGGAGCCTTATGCACCGACACGGACACTAGCAAAAGGTGTGTGTGTGTGTGTGTGTGTGTGTGTGCGCGTCTTGTGTATCTGCATCCATGAGAGAGAATGCGTAGGCAGGTGTAGCGGTGTGTGTGCAGGGGGGAACTGTGTGGGCGGGTGTGACTGTGTGTGTGTGTGTGTGTGTGAGAGAAGGAGCTGGTGCTGAAGCTGAGCTCTGGACTTCATCCCAAACCGAGATCACAGACACGGGCGGAGACGGAATAAATCCTCGGGCCCGCCACGCAAACGCCAGCCGCCGGCGCCACGGCCCCACGCCGCTCACTTTGTCATGGACGTGGACTGAAGCCATCACTTTTGCTCCATATGCAGTTTGTCTATAACCTGCGTGTGACATGTGCTTTTCACGATTGCTCCTCATTATTCCCCATTCAACTACTCGGGAGAGTGTTCCACAACGTGCAGGCGCTGTCGCACTAAGTGCAAGCCTTGGACTGGTAAAAAGAAAAATGAAAAAACCTTCTCCTTTCATACCGTCAAACTTTTGTTTGAGAGCCCTTTTTTTTTGGCGCTGATGTATTCATGAGGTGCCAGGTCTGTGCATAAATTAGGTTCGGGCTGTCATTCGCTCTTCCTTCTTCTCGTCTAGTTTGGAGGTGGAAGAAGCAAATAACTGAAGCACCTTCGCTGGCGCTGTCACAGTAAAGGGAATTCAGACACTATTTATTAAAAAAAACACTACACCTACATTCATTATTTGCAGTGAATTGAATTAGTTCAAAAGTTCGCACACATCTCTCTCACATCTGCGGTGCCGTGTGAGGCAGGGATGTTGGCTTTTTTTGTCTTCTTTGTTGCAGCGTCACATGTAAACAGCAAACATTAAAGTCAGTATCGATATGAATTACTCGTGGTTTGTTGTTACAAAACCCTTCAAGGTCAGCGCTGCACATTTCATTGGAGTGACTGGTGTTTTTTCTTCTTCTTCTTCTTAATAGATTGCTTATAATGCTGTGAAATAAGATTTGACATCATTTTATTTTCAGTCTCATCACTGCGAGGTTAAGAGTCGTATGTCCTTCACGGTACCTGTGTGAACACAGCCTGGCTTATAACTTGTAAACGTGTCACATTCTGTCTATACAGCGTTAGTCACAGTGTCTTTTACTGGCTTTGGCTCCTTGAAGTCTCAGGGCCTATTAATGAAAAGGATATGGATTTGCTATAAATACGGATAAAGGACATCAAAATGGCTGATATCCTTTGGGCGTGGGGGGAAGAGGAGGATTTTTGCTGCGTTCTGACAGTAGATATGAGGTCAGGTAGTCCGCGGCTATATATTCTGAAGGGCTAATCCAATCCTGGAGAAGACTTCCTGGCATTCGCTGCTGTCATCAAGGAACAATGCTGATGAAAAACACACACCCCACACACACACACATATTGCGGCGCATTCATTAAACTAAGGGAGGCGTTAATTTATTGGTACTCTGCACAGCAGTTAAAAAGCTCTCACCCACGTCACGTCTCTGATTAGCTCCGAGTAAGGGTGAAAAATCTAACATCTGCTTTATGGCAAAAGTAATTCTTGCTTTAATAAAACACGGAACGGCCAATTTCACGACACTGTGCAGAACCATTTGTGTTGCGCGATTACTACCGACCATCAGAGAGAAGGTCCGGGCTGCAGTTTGAGATGATGCTCCAGGATTCAAGGCACATAAGATGAGGTAAGCTTTGTCTGAAGGCAGCACTGCATCACACATAAAATAAAATGAAGAAAGAGTGCGCATGGCTCATGGTTTCAGCAGGGAAGTGGTCCACCGACACGGCGATGACAGTGCTGAAAAAGACAATGCTGTGGCCTCATCTGGTTTCAGACCTTTATCTCTTTGAGAGGGTGGCAGACACACGCAAACACCCACCCAGAGACACACACACACACACACACACACAGGCCTTCTGTCTAAGCCACCCACTCGGAGCAGAGCAGAAATCCATTCATCACGGGCAGTGCCTCTGAGCAGCCGTCTATGAAAAGGATCTTTGAAAGCAGCAAGGCACCTCTGTGATGCCCGCACCCGGTGCAGAGCCATCGCTACACGGGGAAATTATACCTTTCAGCGAGGGTCTCTCGTCTGTGGCAACTCTCATTGTAGGCTGCGCCGTTGCCCTTGTGTGTATGAAATGCGATGATCCATGCTTCGGGATGCACTAATAGCCGCTTTGATTCAGATTGGATAATTATCTCCTCGCGTCGCAGTGAGAGAAAAAAAAACGGATGAACAATGAAGGAGAGATCAAAGATAAATTATCGGTTGTTTTCACTTGAAATAGATCCTCGGTCCAAGAGACATTACTGCTGGCATGTTCCCTCGAATCCCCAAAGTCATCGCCAACAAGATAGCACTGACTGTCTGCCTGCCAAGTTTCCATATAGTGGTAATATGAATACAAATGTGATCCGTTTTATTAAGGTTCCTGGGGGGAGAGGGGATAAAGGCAGATAATTTTATAAACAGATTAGGATTACGCTCACTTCACCCATTCAGGCTCTTTCAATTGTTTCTAGTTCTTGTAATTAGGGCTCATTAATTACTTCTGGAAATTAATTTGGCAATTTTTTATTTGTAAAACAAGAACAATGGTGTGAAATGTTCCTTCTGCATTTAACCCCAGCTGGAGGCTTTTATTTTGACATGTGCTTTACTTGATATTGCCTGCTGGTGTGTGAATTTAACCGTATTATGATGCTTTTTTTTGATACAACCACATACTGAAGGCTGGTTAGGCCATTAACATTCCATTGAATAATCCACAACAATTTTCATAATCAAATCAATTTTTTCCAGCAAAAAAAAGGACAATCCCACGCTCTTTATCCTTGTTGTCGCAAGTTCTTTTTTTATTCCATAAATAATAAAAGTTCCTTCAACATTCCACTAATCCACAAAATCAGACGAAAGGGGGAGAGAAAAACTCACTTTCACCGCAGTAAACACAGTGGCATGAGAACACAAAAAGAAACACCCCAATCCATCCAAACCCAGCGACAGTGCTGAGGAGGGTACAACATTTCTCCTGCCCGAACACAACATCACTGTTGTGCTGCAACGCTCCAACTATGGCAACGAGGCCGACAGAAAAACACCTCTTACGACATTCACCCGCTGACCGTACACATTTTGAACTGCCGGTGACCCACTTCTTTGTGCTTTTTACTTGCCTCTGATAATGTTTTCTATGTCTGGATGGAGCAGACGCCATTGTGGGAATTAAAATGTTCATAATGTGAAGCAGACACGGTATCTTTCGTAGCTGTGCTGAACCCTGTGAGTGCCTCCTCAAGGGCTGATAACAGCTGTGATACTGCTCTTTAAAAGGAAGACACATCTGACAGAAGGAAAATTCAAATGCAATTCCTAAAATAAACACCATTACTCAAAGACCGTCAATACATTTGAACAATTCACCATTGCTAAACGACAGAATGTAACACATTTACAGGGACCACCGACCCGAATGCTCCATTTATAACTGGCTGGACTTCACGCTGCCATCTTCGTCAGTGGCAGAAGCCCCCCACCCCCTTCATCAGCCCGGCTGAATGGCCAGAGTGATGACTGTTGTGTGTCTGTGGGTGGCACAGACACAGAGGGCCAGTCTTCCACCCCCTCTGCAGAATAGTGTTCAGCTGTGGGCCCCTCCGTTCACCACTGTACCATTTGCATTTTGCCCTCAATGGGCGCTCTATCCTCAGGCCTGCTGGAGACAGAGAGTGGCTGCCTATAGGCTGCGGCCGACAGAGGAGCTGTAAATGTCCCCATAAAGACGTTAGATTACATCCCCGTGGTTCCAATCGCCCTTAATAGGGAAGCTACTGCCCCTGCCCTGGTGCCCAGCCGACGGCTTTTCTTTCCCTCATCGACACTCAAAACCCGAGAAAACAATATCGATGAATTCCGCGGTGCCGGATCTCGGGAGTCGTTTCTCCATTAAGCCCCCCCTTTCGTTTTCCGGAGAGGCCGTGCCGGCTTCACACATCCCGGCCCTCGCGGTGTCAATCTAATGCTCGCACAGCTGCACGGTGACGTGATCAATGGCGGTGCGGCTGGCAGTATTGGCAGACTGAAGTCCATGGTAATGGGAAAAACAGCACAAAAAAATAGTTGCAGGGTCAGCAGCCCAAGCGACAACTAAAGGCGCCATCAGCGGTACGCAAAAGATGTACTGCCCAGAGGCCCAGACTTACAGAAAGTTACCCACATAACAGCCAACAGGTGAGGTCTCGCTTATGGCTTGTGCATAAATGTTTTTTGGATGGCTGTATCCGACAGAGAAACTGGAGCAAAGTCTTCCTCCTGTTCATCCGATTGTCCTTCTCAGCGCGAGAGGAGGAGGCCCGCTGTGAGAAACTGACACTAATTTTTCTGACATGAAGCCTGTGATATGTGTAATCCCCTCAGAGCATAGTCGGAGAACCTGTTTCATCCTCACTGACCAGAGGAGGGGTGGGAGGACATTGTCTTTCAGCGTCTCCTCGTATCTGTTCTCTGTCCCTTAATGCCTTGTCCTCGCTGTGCCGCTTTTACATGCTGCCTTTAATGCTCTGTCATTTGCATTGTTGAGAAATACGCGTGGCTCATGCTCATCCTTTGGCTGCCTGTTGTGTTGACAGATATTCATATTTGTGGCTATAAATACCCAAAGAAGAGCATTTATTGGCTTGCGCCCACTTCCTGGAACCGATCCTGTAATGATCGGTCCCAGGAAGTTAGGCCTCGCCGACACATTTAGAAGATGAAACATACATCAATGGGGGGAAGAAAAAACAGTTGTTCTTCTCGGTCATAAAGTCTTTCTGTCTCCCCTTTGCTCCGTAAGAGTTTTGTTTTTCGGGGTCACTAACTGCTGGTTATGGGTCAGCCTTTACCAGTTCACAAGGAGACCACTCTTGTGAAAGCCCCCCCAGCTATAAGACACCAACAGGACCGGCACTACAGTGCTAGGAAGGCTGCAAAAGAAAAAAGGCAGACCCGGTCATCCTAGCAGCGAGGCTCTGGCTGCACATGGACAGGGGCTTCCCTTCATCCTCAAACGCAGAGAATGCTCCCTCTCAAGGATCCTGTTTTGTTTTTGGGGCTCTAATGGATCCGTTTGGACTAATGGATCTGTTTGAAGCGGCGAGGCTCCAGGACACCGGGAACCACTGAAGATCCATTATGAAACGATAGCCAAAGGCTTTTTGCTTACTTTTGGGCTGGTAATGGAGAACAAGAATCGATGGCGAACGGTGGGTAAGATCAAGTCATTTACAAGGAAAACTGCAGAGGAAACCCAGCTGATTATATTGGGATCAGGTACATTTGGGCTGGCTTAGTAGACGACAGAACAGTTAGTGGTAATGTGAGTGAATGCAAACAAGAAAACACCCTCAGTGCAAAGAACGGACACCAGGTTATTTAGAAACAATAGCCACACACATACACACGTGTACAACTGTGTTGCCTCAGCAGTAATTAAGTGTCTTTGTTTCACCCGCTGTAATCCCACAGATGGAGGAGTAGTGCTGCTGCTGACACGCCTGAGATTACCCGAGGAGAGAGAGAGATGAGGATGAGGGGAGCTGGGGAGACGAGCGCAGACAGGAGGGGGAGCAGGATAAAAGTACAAACGTAAACAGTCCCGCCTCCATGTGAGATGTGCAATAAAGGCCGACTGTGTCCACACGCAAGTGCCGCAAGCAACTGAATTTGTCCATTCATCTTGATTCAACCGACACTGTTTTATTTTAGCACTTCGCCGGCCCCTCCTTTGGCTCACATTGTTTCCTTTGCAAATCACTGTGGCGATGCCTTCGGAATAGTCCCAGAGGTGTTGTGCATCAGCTGAAATATCACATGCTAGTGTCGACACCGGCAATGCCAGTGATCAGTTCGCTCAAACTGGTTCTGGGAGACGCGGAAAATGTGCGTCGTTGCGACATTTTTACTGTGAGGAGATTTTGTCTTCTTTACAGCACAGCCACAATCAAAAGACGCAGTAAAGTTTACTGCAATCAATTCAGAGGACGCTGAAAAAAACCTTCTTCTTTATTAAACTCTGAGGTGATTTTTCTGCACCAAAGTGTCCAAATTGACTGCAGGGTAGAGATGATATTCTTTTAAGAGCAGTGATCTATACTTTATGCAGGTTATGAAACAAGCTTTTCTTCATCTTCCTCAAAAGGAGCTTTCATGCAGTCGAACAGTTGAATAAAAGAAGGCACGGGCAAATTTAAAAGTAGATTATCAGCATTCAGGCGATGGCTGCGGCATGTGCCTCGGCTCTAGCTCTCCTTCGGGTTGTTGGGCGGTCAGAGTGCGGCTGCAGTGGCACCTTCGGAGTCCAGGTCCCCGCGGCTAATCCAGCTGGAGGCTGGAGCCCTGCTTCAGTTAATCTGATCATCTGTGACCTGCTGAGACATGAAACCCACCCTCTAGAGCTCCTCTAATCTGAGCACACACACACACACACATACAGGGACGCACGTAATCACACCGTCCGAAGTGTCTCTCACGCTCCCACAAATGCACACTGCCACGAATACACCAGAATAACGACAATGCCCGCTCTCAGTCTGCTGATAGGTGAGTCACAGCTAAAAGACTGAGGCATTAGCCTGCTTTCGACAAGCTGTCATTTCCTTATGCTCAGAAGATAGATCTCGTCGGCCCTGCACCGATATGACAGCTGCCCTGCAGCCGTCTGGAACTTCAACTAGCCATGCTCGTGGGAGATTTCGGGGGAAATAGGTTACATGATGTTGATGGCCTAGTTCGGGGAGAACTGTGCCACAGCCCCGAGAGGAAACAGCAGTAAGCCAGTGGGCCTTATTTTAATTTTCCTAATTTTACATTTGCTCACGGATACCTCAATTCCAATCACTCCCCTGCGATCAAAGCGCTTCTCTGCGGCCGGCGCTCTAAGAATAACACAAACCCACTACAAATGCTAATGAGAGAAATTAAACAATGCCAGAAAGTCCCAAAAAGAAAACATCTTCTTTCTCCGCTGACACTATCGACCGCGTGTCAGAGTGTGTTGAGGAGTTGTGTAAATCCATAAAACAGATAAAGGCGGATAATGAGATGGAAGGGAGAGAGCAGATCTATTCATCAAAGCCTCTTTCTAACACACTCAGCAGAGAGGGGCAGAAACGTCGGATGGCTGCTTACTCTCCAGTTTGGAGATTAAAGCTTTTGGTTCCTTGCTGACAAAAAGAAGTTGAGCGATATAGGTTCATAATTCATATCGCAGAGAGCCCTGTACCTCGCGTGAGGATTTAGGAGCACACCAGTCTTCCTGTTGTGAGTCTGATCCGGTCTTTGATCATATTTGGGGTGTAATGCCTCACAGTATACATCACGAGAGAAGTCCTGCCGTCTTGTTTCTCTACAACGTCCTGCAAAAACCCGGTAATACAATGTGAAATAACAAGTGCACAAATGTCTTGTGCTATTCCACGGTTGCTATATGAAACCCACGGGGGAATAAGGTGTGTTGTTGGTTGGTCGTGATGACGAGGCCTCTGAGGATGCTCTCTCACCCCGAGGAGGCTGCGAGAGACTGGAGATGATGAAAACGGTCCTCGTAAGGTGGAGAGGATCAGTGTTTATACTTTGTTCACAGTAATAAGTGCCTTTTGGTCAAAGAGATGAGATCAATAAACCAGGGTACAGTGACTCAAACAGCCTTTGAGCTGCAGGATGCGCTTTATCTTAAACCGCCCGATGCAGGTAAACATATTGATCTCACCCATGACATCACCCTGCTCTCTTTTCCCCCGGTGTTGTCTGAGGTGAGCCGTGACTCCTTGGCGAACGAGACGAGAGAAAAAAAAGGGCAGTCGGAGATCGGGAAACGGTATTCATTCGGAGGCAACATCTGTTTGTTTATCAACCATGAAATGAAAAAAAAAAAAAAAGTAAGCAAGAATAAATTGCTACCATTGGTGTGAGTGTGTGTGTGTGATCATTAAACCTGACGCTCATCCTTTCATGGATGTTTTAATGGTTTTGCCCCTCCCCCACTCCCCCACACACTGGCTTTTCCTCCCCTCTCATCCTCCGGTCCCTCCCTCATTCCCTCACCCACCATGGGTTCACCCTACTCTGTGACGATGTGCGCTGCCAATTAGTGTCCCCCACCTGTCGCCGCGGGTCACTGGCGCAGGCATCTGCTGGGTGTGAAATTGGCCATCTCACTTTCGACCATGAACTTTGCATCCCCCCCACACACACACACACACACTTGCACAGGCGCAGATATGCTGCCATGACCTGAGGTTGACCTCTATGGTATGGCCACCCCGTGTGTCAGGGGAAAAGGGCGAGGGGTGTGATACAGATAATACCTCTAGCTTGGACTGGGTATTAAAAAACAATCCCTGCTGAGAATAGTTCACATTACCGTGTGTGTTTTGGGGCATCGGGAGATTCTGAAGCTTTGACAGCTTGAATTCTTATTCGCTGCGGTGACATCACCGCGTTCCCGGATCACAGAAATAAACTCGGGTGTGTACGTTATTATTGTTCCCCGTAGGAAAGACTGCAATTCATGCCTAAATAATAGACATCAAGTTCTGTTGTTTTTGATCCGGCGTCAATAAAGCATCGGCATTCAAACATTTACAACAATACCTTGCTCTCCCTCTAACTAGACAGCTGTGAGCTTTTCATTCACTGATACAGGAGTCGTTTACACCGACTCCAAGACTTTCACCCAGGCGAGCTCCATCAGATTAGCCCAATTTGGAGCAGCTACGCTCGGGCCTATTAAACCTGATGCTTCTGAGGGAAGCTACATCGGCCTTGAATAAATTGTCGACTGAAACCTCGTGGCGCCGACTGCCGAGTTTGTTTTGGAGTAATCGTCCGTTTTCAGACACCTGCGTTGTTTCATCACTCTGATTCAATCCTCACTCTAATGAGTGAATGTGTGCCTCTTCATCATGTGTACCACGAGGGTGCAAATTGAAACGTAAAGCAAGCGTGCGGGAGGAAAGCACCAGCTTTTTAAGTGCATGTTGGGAGATTGGGTTTCGCAAGAAAGTTTCAATGTCAATGCGGAGTCCATCTCACTCACTATGGTTGTGTCGTTAAAAAAAAATGACGCGACCATTGCCCTTGAAGTGAGACAGACACCAATGGATTACCTCATTTGATACCTTTTTTTTTTTGTACCTTTACTTCATTCGATGCACCACAGCCCAGACAGTAGGGGTTGTAACCGATGCGATCACACAGTGCAGTGATTGGCTGTGAGCTAAACTATACAAATAGTCCTTGATTTGTCAACATTTGGGTAAAAAACAACAATAAAATGCAGGTATTGTTTGACTGGAGACGTTTCGATACTACTTGGCACTGGATTATTTCGGAGCATACCTTCACGGTTACCCTGACTGCCATTCGTCAAGCCTGAATAGGATACGAGTCAAAACAAGAACCCTTCCTCGGAGAAGGAATGAACACACACTCCGTTGTCACTTTACCGCGCTCTTTAGCAGGCAGGCTCATGTCAATCACTGTCACAGCGCCGTTCAAACTCCTTACATTATTAACATGGAATGATTTGGATACCGACATATACTGTAGGCTGAGACATTTTCTGCACTGACACGTCTTCACATGGGACTGGGATGTCACGCTAAGGTTGGTTTACAACAGCCTGTTTGACACAGGCTAATAGTCATTTAGACAAAAAGGCGGAGGGCCCCTAAAGATCGCATTTCTGTTGCCTCATTAGATCGAGCCAATTAGGAAGATCTCTGTCTCATTATAAAGGCGGGCCCCTGGGAGACAGCTGGGCCCGTCTGTCTAACTGTTTGTAGCTCCCTAGGTGTGTGTATATGTGTGTATATGTGTGTGAGTGTGAGTTAGGGGTGGCTGGGTGGGAATTGTGGAGCATCTTGAGCTCTGTGTTTTTGTAAGTGTCATTTTCTACAATCAGAGGTGATTTCAGAAGAAGCCAGGCGGGAGGAGTCAACACATTTCCTGAGCAACGGTACATTTTTTATGTTTAATACGGGCCATGTGCTTCTGCGCTGTATACGGGCAACGCGGGGAACATGGGCACTAGCGGGTGGTAATCTCCGGTCCTGAAAAAAACAAGGCTGGAGCTATTGATTTTTCCGAGCATGATATACATTTTTAAAGGATGCGGCTGAACAAAGCAGACAAATAAATGCTACCTTCAGAAGAAAATAGATTAGGATAACCGGAGTCTGTCTGATGAGTGATGATGCAACTCCGTATCAATAATGAATGAGACCGATACTAAAGGTCAAGCCCGCAGCGAGCCTTCCGCCCGACTCGCCATAGATCTGCCTTCAGCTTTACTGCAGAGGTGCTCACACTGCAGCAGTGAGCGAGTTTGAGTCCAACTGGACTGGAAATCACCAAATGTGAGGATGGCATTGATTCTGCAGCACTGACTTAAGTTTTTTATTTATTTATTTTACAAAGAGGGAAAAGAAGAAAAAAAACGGTGCAGAGAATGGAGTACTTTATCAGCACTGTGGGCAGCAGAGAGAGATGGAAAAAGGAGGATGACTCAGAGATGGTGGGTGGATTGAGACCAGGTGAGACACTGGTACAGCAGATGGGCAGATTTTCAGCGCTCAGTCTCTCCATCATGTTGCAGGCGGCTCATTGGGTGACGAACACCTACTATTCAAATTGACATGAACACCGGTAGCGCCACACATTTAGCTGTTTTAAGGAGGATATAATGGACTTTAAACTCAAAACCAGAACTCCAGTATATGATATAACAAAGGCTGTGTATTAGCAGGCTGATGTTATGTAACTAAAGCCATGTTACTGACTTAAAGTCCCTTTGGTGTCATTATTATTTCGTCTGTGTAAAGTCAAACTGCAGTGGAGCCGCATGTCTGGAATATTCCTTCACATGTACCGCTACCCGACTATTCTCAGTTGGTTTTAGTTTGGCTGCCCACATAAAAAGGGCAAAAATGTTCACCAAAGATTCCTGTTGCCAAAGATGAAAACTGTAAACCGGCAGGACCGAAAGCAAGTCTATGACCCGTGAGTCCACACACACACACACACACACACACACACACACACACACACACACACACACACACACACTTGCAAAGAAGCAAAGTGAGGGATCATGTTCAGTGGGTCGGTCATTGTTGCAAAGTTAACTCCGACGGGGTGAGCAGGACCCTTTCGGCAATTATTTTATTGCTTCCGCGAAAGAAAATAGTCCTCAGTGTCCATAGCAACAAACTGATATTCATAGCAGCGGCCTGCGATACAGAAATAACACACCTTAAAATGTATTGACCAATCAGAACGGAGTATTCAACAGAACTGTGTAATAAGAAATATATAACAAAATAGACTATTACAGTAGTATTGCATTTAAATAATTCCATGTAAGGTCTGAATATTCTGAGAGTATTAGTGTCTGCAGTCCAGTTCTGCAGCTGAACCCTGAGGGAGACAGAGAAACCTGGAGATCAAGCAGACTCTATCGCTCTCTCTCACACACACACACACACACACACACACACACACACACACACACACAGATGTGGGTCAAAGCAGTGGCCTAACTAAAATGCCAACATGTACCCTACATTATCAGCCTCTCTGATCAACATCGGCAGAGTGCAGTACTGTGTAGTCTGTAGTGACATCAAGAACCTTTAAAGAGATTTATCCACATTTTTAAATGCATACAGAAAGGTTACATCACAGGAAGACAGAGAATGTCAATGAAACAGAAAGATCGTGGAAGAAAAAGTTGGATTTAGACCACTGAATGTGATTTGATGAGCGTCAGAAACCTGCATCTCACACCCGTTTATTACTGAGGTTACTGGTTGTTTAAATGCTCTTGTTTTTTTCTTATTGGGATCCACTACAAGCAGTGGGATTCTGACTAACTGGACCTGGGTCATGAGACCTCAACAGGGAGCCGATCCTCTGGCTGCCCCCTCCCTCGCTCTTATCTCGTCCTATCTTTGGAACTTGTTTTCGGATCAGCTCGCCGGTGGGGGTGAAATCACGTGGATCAAATGAAATTTGGCATGGTTTGCACAGGCAAGACGGCGAGTGTGCGCGCATGTGTCTGTGTCGGACGAGGCCCGTTGGAGGCACGGCAGCGGCGGGGGTCTCTCGGGGCTCATCAAAGCACGCCGCCTCCGCTGCAGCCCGGCGTTAAGCCCAAGTCAGCGCCTCATTGTGTCCGTGTGAATGACCCTGGGGGAACACCGACTCCCGCTGCGCTGCGAGCATTCCCCTCCACATGTTTGCTCTGCCCAGGGTGTGGCCCAGTTCGAGGGGATTACGCTGAGGAATGCGGCCGAGCCCATCTTTTAAAACAAGCGTGGAAGGGAGGGGAGGGGAGGCCATGGGCATAAAGTTCATGTTCACTGAGGCTTCCTAAGGATCCCCCAAAAAAATGTAATACGCCCAGAGGGAGGAAGCTCAGAGTTGAATCAGAGGAGTCTGTACACATTAAAAAAGCCGTCTTAGGTATCCGTTTGCTTTTAAGTTTCTCTGCCTGGTTTCTGTTTGGACTGCTCGCTACGGAGTGACAGATTAACTGAAGGTCGCGGGCACTTTGCTTCTGAATCTTGATTACAATCTCGGATAATTGGTTTAAAAATGTCGCTGCGGTTCCCCGCCTGGCTAGACCTGTCACTTGCTCCTGCCTTTATGTCTTCACTCCTTTATTCTCGAAGCCATTCAGATATTAACACCTTCCCTTCTTGCCATGTTCTCCCGCGTCTTTATTTACATGGGGTTCAGCTGTCCCACGCTCCACCCTAAAAAAAACCCCACACTTTTGCTCTTTTAAAGGCAAAATCCGGATTAAGATGTTCTTACAAAGTGAGGGAAACCACTTCACCCCCCGAAGGGGGAGGGGGAGGAGGGGCTCTGCTTAGAGTCTGGGACACAGAGGAGAAAATGCCCCACACACCTGGAAGTAGCTTCTATTGCTTCTCGCCACTTTCTTTATGACAACTTGACGAAACACAATAGCGGCGGGATGCCGACCCCCCACCTCTCAGACTGTTGGAGTTCAGTCAGGCGTGGAGGTCACCTGGTAAAATCTGACTGGTACTAAGAGAAGAAGTGGGGGAGAAAATCTCAACAGAGCACGTTATCAGACATCTAGATCGCTGGGTTTTGCAAAGACGACCCACGTGTTTTATGTCATATTTGTGCACTGACGAGCAGTAAAACACATAGACGGCAACAGTATTTTCCTGCACGGGGAGGAAATGTAACCCAGTTAGCGGGGCCAGAGGCAGTACTACAGAGAGAAAACTGGAAAAGCAGAGGACTTCAGCGTCCACAAAAGGCTTCTGTCAAGAGGCATAGCTGGCGTGACATCATCACATGACTGGGTGTGATTGCATTTAGTCCATTAACGGAGGTATTCTCGCTCATTTACTACAGCCTCCCCCTCCTCCCCATCACCGACACTAGGTCACTGTTTCCATGGTCACACGTATCAAAGAGCCTGAAGGAACGAGGCTTCGACCACCGCACATTTGTGAGACTTTACGGAGACGCAGCCGTGCCTGTATTGGTCAGATATCTGCGGGGAAGGAGGTTTCAGGGAGGGGCTGTGACGGCTTGAAAAATGAAGCACCCAAACCCGTCCGTGCTTGTAAAGTTGGCAATGCAATTTACCTAAGTTAAAAGAAAAAGGAGACAAACCCCCAGCGATCTGGATTTTAAGAGAAATGGGAACAAATCGTATGTGTGAAAAAACTGCCGCTCCTGTCGTTGAGGTCACCGCTGTCAACATTTCATGTCACGTCTTAATGGAAATGAACGATTCAAGCTGGCGAGCTGCATCACGTCTACCAACCAACTGTGGATACAGCTTTAGTTGGACAGAGATGAAGCGGCTTGTCCTATTTCGAGAGATGACAAATGTAGCATAGAGAGACTATTTCTAAAGCCCACAGTGTCAGGCAGGAGGACAAAACCATAATTCCCTCGACGTGACAATATAGAAGTGCTGAGAGCAGCGCGGCGGAGTCGGGAAGCTGCAAGCTTTCTGATCGAGAACGCAGGAATGATTCCTCACCGTCATCCGTCCCGTGCGAAGCGCAGGAACAGAAAAATGCAAAAAAAAAAAGAAGGTATTTAGGTCGCTGTAGCCTTCACATATCATGGAACTTGTTGCCGCGGCTTCTCCCCACTGCACCCGTCCCTTTCCCTGCCGCGTGACTTCGCGATCAGAAACCTGAAAGGCCCGGTTTGTTCTCCAGGTCTCGCCAATAAGGATGGATGCACGCGCAACTGAATTACGCTCTCAAATGTCATTTATACCCAGCAAGCGCTGACTAAACCACTGCATTGTGTGCAAACGGCATTATACCCTTGAAGAAGATGATTGCTAGGAGTTTGCCACCTATAATTTACATGAAATCATCTAGATTTTTTAACTGGATCCAGATTATAAATGATGTCAAAAAGACTAATCAAATAAACCTCAAAGATGAGATACAAAATGCAAATTTTTTGATTTGGCAACAGGGAAGCAATTGTCTTGGCAGGAGTGGGTATTTTTTTTGTTTTACCAACTTGACAAACAACAACCAGAGCAGTCAAATTCTCCACTGAGCTGGCATGCTTGCCCAGTGCTGCTTGACAGGAGCGACGACAAGCGTTACGCCTCCTACTCCACTCCTCTCCTGAGCCGTACCTTTCCCGTGTTTATGAAAAGGACCCCTTCTGATCATTGGCCAATACACGCCTGGCAGCACACAAGCCTGGCATGATAACCCTATCAGATGAGAAGACCCAGGAAGACGATACGGGCGTAATGGGGTGGAAATCAGCCTGCCGTGGAGCGAAACACATTTCCTAATGCATAATAAAGCATTCATTCTCTGGGCTGTCACGAGGAGAGTCTTTGTGGGAAAGGGGGCGAGTTGGAGTTAAAAGTACAGAGAATCCTGTATTCTCGTTCTGTCACTGAGTTGTATGGTGGAGAGGCTGAGAGAGTGTGACAGAGAGCGAGTGGCTGCAGTCAGATCGGTCTACAAATCAGCTGCATTAGCTGATTTGTCTTCACCCAGAGCCGAGAATAACAATATGAAAAGGAACATGTAGTGAGCAGTGCTAGGGTAAAGGACATTAAAAGGTACACATGATGCAAGAAAGGTGGCACCAGTCTGAGGCTGAGTGAGTCAGGGATGACTGGTTGCAAAGTCATGTCATGTGCGGAGGATCCGTGTCGGGCCGTCCGGTGAACGGCGCCGCGACAAATCGATCCCGATCGCAGTCAGCTGTTTGCTCATCGAACCAGAACGGCAGACGCGAAATCTGGCATCTGGGATGGAATGTCGCCCGGCGACTGGCTGCGAGCGATAACTCAAGCGAGCCGCACCATGAGCGAAGTCTTCGCCGACAGCTTCATGGACGCCCGCTGCTTGTTGTCACGGCTTTGAATGAATAAATTGACCCGTGGGCTTTTACACGGTGCAGAGATCTGAGTAATGAAGGATGACACGGGTGGAAAGCTCACCGGGGGGTGAGGGGGTTTCAGGAGGGATTGGGTCCCAATGTGAACACATGGGGAGATCTACCGCATCAGACTCAAGGACGGCGCTTTTGCGTGATGTGAATCTAGTCTCTTTGACCTTGTACACAACCTTGAAAAATGTGCAATGCACACGCCACACACTGCACTGCTGTTTTTGTGATACGCAGCTACGGTTCATACTTAAAAAAAAAAAAAAAAAAGACCAACTCGACACAGTTTCAGTGTTCTGCTCCAGTTTCTTTGGCTATTTATCATTGTCACTGCTGTTTTTTGTGTGTTTTTTTAAATTGCAACGGAGCATTAAAATAATGGGTTGCTCCTGGATGCAGTCGTTTTATTTGCAGCATGAGGGGGCTTGTATGAAGCGACCTTGCTGTAATTGGGGAGACTTAGAAAGTGTGTGGTGTTAAGCTAATTTAAGATATTTTACCACTTATGAAGAGCAAACTGTGTCATAAGAGAGGGGTCAACAAATAAACCGCAGGGCTGTATTAAAGGAATAAATACTTTAGCACGGCTTTAAGGCCTCGAGCAAATTTCTGTATCGACCAAATGTAGTCAATAATAACAAATTGAGACAACAACAAAAAGAATAACCACGTCTTGAAAATGGATCCGTGAGAACCGAACATTACACTACAAGGTCTGGCTGTTTATTATTTATTTGTTGGTTATTGGTAGTGTGTGTGACAGCTGACGTGCACCCAGGAATAGACGCCCTGGAATGACTTAAGGCGATCAGATGTTCGCCCACATACACAGATGATGGACGCGGCATTGTAACATTAGAAGAACTTACCGTATAAAAAACTAAAGACACACACACACACAGTCAAACACACCGGTGGTGGCAGTGAACGTGACAACAGACCTCTCTGGCCTTTAGCTCCATAGGTCAGGCTGGTCTTCTAACTGCAGAACAGCATGGAGGCCTGACACACATGCTAATTTGAGCAGACAACCTACACCCACCGACCATTGGGAACCACAAAGCTGTGACATTTGATGTCAGATACTATATCGGTGCCGCGGAGATGCGATCTAATTATTTATATTTGCTTTAAAACGTTTGACAGCTGCGGTTGCGTAAAGAGAAGTAAATGACCACGAAATCATGATGATTTCTGCCGTGTTACCTGTACGCCCGGCATTCATGACAAACAAGTCTGTTTGTAATACTCTGGGGAGAAAACAATAGAATAAAAGTAGAGGATTGATCACAGCAGAGCACAGCAGTTAGCTGCTGCATGTGAGAGTCCTTACCTTTAACGAGTCAAAGCAGGCGATCACCCTCCCGTTCTCCACCTGGCAGCTTTTGGGTGGGTGGGCGAATTTGCATTCCTCGTCGCTGCGTGAACACGTCCCCCTCTGAAACTGCCGGCACACTTCCAGGGTCAGCCATTTTGTGTCCCGCATCGAAGCAATGTTTAGAGCCATGTCAGCAACACTGGCTGTGGAGCTGGAGTGGAGCCACTTGGTTTTAGGAGGACGCTATCCTCTGAGGAGGGGTTTCCGAGTGTTCCAGTGGAAAAAAAATAAAACAAACAGCTAAAACTGAAGGAACATGCGGCTATAAGTGATCTGCTTCAGGTCAGCGGATAGGGTTTGTCCTTGCGGACGGGAAAGCGGAGGTAATGGACTGGCAAAGTCTCTGTGTCCGGTGCATGGGACTGCACTGCTGTGGTGGGGTTTGTCAGTCACACGGCTAATTGTTCATCAATCAGTAAGTCTCATGTAGACCTCTGACACGGCAGAGGGGGCATGCTCAGAGACAAGCTCTACTTGTTGTACCAATGTCTCCGAAATGACCTTTGTATGAGTGATGAGATCTGTGCAAGGGCGGGTGTTCAGGGGGAGGGGCAAAAGTGGTGCTGTTTTGAGGTGCAATGGCGCAGTCTCGAACACAAAGTATGTGGCTTCCTATTGGTTAAAAGTCTTTACTACCTACTCCCTCAGAGCTTTGGCACCTTGGCAGTAGCTCCACCGCTTCACTTGGGGTTTCTCCACACAGGTGAGGAGGAACGAACAAACGTGTCAGGACTGAGAAAGGGAAAGATCTGGAGCCTCTTCAGAAACGCCCGGGGATCTTCAAGTAAGATGTTGTCTCACAAGGCACTTTCTGTCAGTGATCTGAAATGGAGAAAGAGAAAGAGAGAAACAAACAGAGTGAGAAAACGTTTTGCTAAATATGAGCTAATGGGCTTCAACAGGCGCTAACAGTGTTTGTGTATGCATGTCAATCTGAATTTGTGTGCACACTGCCCCAGAGGGGTGCTTGCTCCAAAGAGCATCATGGCTGATGAACCAGAGAAAAGGCAGCTGTGAGGTTATGCAGAAGCCACTCGAGTTGAAGTCCTTCAAATCACGGCTGCGCGCCATTGTACGAGGTGACTGCGAGCCCACCGGCTCTCCAGCATACAAAGGCAAACGCGTCCACGTCGTGAGACAGTGGACAAGAGCATCGAGTCCGAGCGGAGATAGAAAAAAGCCCAAGGGTCCCAACCCGCCCCGTAGAGCCCTGCACGGCGGGATGGCGCAGCCAATACGAAACCGCACTATTCCGGGCGGCCGTCCAGCAGCCGCAGAGGGACCGAGACAGATGCATGTGCCAGTGCCAGACACGATTATGACGCGGCCCAGTGTCCCGCAATACTCACTGGTCTCCCACCGTCCAAATTAGATAGGGGCTTATTGACATCGGCCTGTCAATTTACATTCGTGGGGGGGGGATGTGTGCATGTGCTCCCAGCGTCATCTTGTGTCCGTCTGTTGTCATGGGAGATAAGGGGGACAATAGGTGGGGCAACAATTTGAGGAAGTGACCTTTAGCTTGAGCATACGAAATCCATTAATAAGCTACTGCGCAAGGAGCTCTTTTCCTGGCACATCTGGAAATGTTTTTCTGTTAACTGAAGGGGGTTGAGGACACTAGACTGAGGGAGAAAAACTTGCCCCCCCCCCTTTACGTTTCAAAACATATGTAAGCCTCCATAGAAAACAGACCAGGAGCAAACACCAGGGAAACGTTAAGTACTGTGAGAACAATATCTGAACAACCTCCAAAGCCATATGACATGCTCCACTTGATCTTAATGAAGGCATGTTGAGACTTGCACTCTAACCATCTACACGGGGGTAAAGGGAAGAAGAAATCGCTTCACGTATTCCCTTCATAGACAGAAACCCTGATACAGCGGTCATACAGGTGCACCGTCCTCCGGGGATTCAGGCACTTCATCTTTGTCCTGTAGATGTAAAAAACCATCCGGCGTCTTGGTCTGAAACTCGGTCGCTCTAATTTGAGACATCTGAGCTCTTGTTTTGTTTTGGTGTTTTAAAAATCAAAAGGAAGGAACTCAAAACGACCCATTTGGGACAAAGCCACATATCCTGGCTTTG
This sequence comes from Taurulus bubalis, assembly GCF_910589615.1. Lineage (NCBI taxonomy): Eukaryota > Metazoa > Chordata > Actinopteri > Perciformes > Cottidae > Taurulus > Taurulus bubalis. Next base: position 9,620,415 of record NC_136609.1, read on the forward strand.
GAATAAAAAGATCCTTCAAACTGTGATAGATTTTTTTTTTTTTTCTACGGTCAAAAGGACAGATTGATTTTTCGAAGACAACGACGGCAGAAAGCTGCTTACCCTTGAAATCACCCACAAAAACACCAAACTGTTCCAAGCCTATGAATCCTGAGCATTGTCTCGCTAATCATATTGTCCCACTTTAGTGCTGATCATGTGAAATGAGATGAGAAGCTTCCTAGCCCAATCGCACTGACGCCCAGGCTCCACTCTCCGAGGCAGGATTTAATTTCACACCATCTCCCCAGGGAGAGAGCCAATCGCTGCAGAAGAGAAAGTCAGGTAAGAGAATCATGTCAGATCTGACCTTTAACAATTAATCCCTTCTTATTTTTAGAAGCCATAAGAAGTCTGCGATCAAGCTAACCTACTTAGTCAGTATGTGCGGAGGGACGATGGCGCCATTTCTCTGTGAAATGACTTGGCCTCAAACGATGGAAGAAGTTGTGCTGAAATGGTTAGGGAGCACAGCCAACGCCATTTTTGATTTTTTAATGGAGAAGGCGGGAGGTTCAGACCACTGAAAGCTTTCATAAAATCGAGTGGCCCAACAGTTTGGATAAGGGTTAGTTGGGGTCATCGGAAAAGCTAACAGGGGACTCCACAGGCTACATTCAAACTGTGTTTCTGTCATGAAAGGTATTCATAACAAATGGTGAGGAGTGAAGATCAAAAAGACATGTGGGTGAGGGTACGGGTATGATAATAATCATGCAGGAACATGACCGCATGTCTCTCTCTTCCCATACTGTAGACCAGTGTATGTTATGCAAATAGACCCAGCAAATTGAACTGCATTTAACTGTATTAACGGATGAATCAACGCTGGGAATGATCATAAGATCAAAAGTAGCTTTCAACGAACAAAGACATACTGAGAACTGGAGCACCGAACCATTTATTAATTGCAGTGTGTTGCATGTACTTCACCGAATTAGCTTTACAGAGATGGATGTGTAACGCTAACCTGTTTTTAGTCCCTGCTGTCCTCCTGAGGAGGAAACTGCTACCTCTGTCGTACAACAACTGCTTTACAATAATGACTGCTTTGGAAAGCTCCAGCTGAGGTGAGAGTTTTGGTTTAGTCTGGTTTGACTTGTGTCTTTGGACAGTGGCTCGGGCTAGCTTAGCTTCTGCTGGTGCATTACGCCTGCAGTACCTGCAGGCCTGGCTTAGTTTACGCTGGGCGTAGCGGTCGAGCTTCCAGCCCAATGCATAAAGGGAAAGACAGATGGTCAGCAGGTAGGAAGGGACCATACAGTACCCGGTGTTTTGACCTCAGAGAAAAGCCCTTAATATGGCGACTCACTTTGGCGACAGAATTGTCAAAATTGAGAGTGTCATATTTGATGTTTTCAGCTCCACGGGACCACATACCTAATAAAATCCAAAAGAGCCAGATCCTGCACACCGCAGTATATCCTGTCTATCTTTAGTTCCTGAGGTCCCGCGAGACGGCTCCGTCCCCTACGCGTTCCCAGTACAAACAGTGGACAGACAGGGTGACCTGATAAATCAGGGCAGAGATGTGAAGAAAAGCACTACAGTACTAGACTTTATGGATTACTGACGCTTACTAAGGCCAGCTGGCAGCGGCATTATCTTGGTCAGTCTGTCTAATTGAATGAGAGTCAGCGGGACTGGGGCGTCTCGAGTGAAAGTCATTGGCTTGACCTCTGAATACCATGCATGTAACCCATTAGTCTGGTATCTGTGCGCTCTGTCTGTGCGGTGCAGTTTATCTTGGCTGCTTGTATTTGTTCAGCGGAGACGATAAGCTACCAGGTTTCCATTGGTCGTAAACCTTGTGACAACGTTTGCTGTGGCATCAGCCAGGTGTTGTGGGCAAAATATAGCAGAAATACAAATGGCTGTGACGGACGAGAGGAAACATGAGCTGGGTACCTGAGTGGCTACATTTCCATTTATTACCATTTCATGCTGGCAAACCACACTTCTATGGTCATTTGCATGGCCAAGAGGAACAAGTGGTCAATGTTTTTCAAGGCAGCGGAGAGAGGGCTTCATTGTTGAAGTGAAATAGGAAAATGTTCAGTTTCCAGTGAGTAATGGAAAATGCGTGAGTATAACAGTAAAGGTTTTATCAAAGTGTCCCGAAACAGGGCTAACCTAGCTTTCAGCGTGACATCACCTGCTTGCAAAATGTTCCTTTGCATCCTCCAGAGAGGATCAGAGCTATACCCTGCAGCCTAATTCGTATTTAATGCTATGGATGTTATGATGCTTATGAAATTGTCTTTGGCATAAGCTACGGCTCCTTGAGTTCAATATCATCAAGTGCCATTAGCGATAAGGACGAGTGAGTGGGCTCAGCAGCGGCTGTACCAGGACTAAGCTACTGTTCAGCGGCAACACAAGAAGCGTTTCATGGAGTCAGCAGATAGGTGTGCCCCATATCATAATAGCCTTAGCTAAACCAAAGTGACCCGAATGGCCCTCCACATGATGTGGGACTGGGCTTTCCTCTGGTCAGTGTCTCGTCTCGGAACAAAGAACAGATGATGTACCTCTTTTTAAGGAGAGAGCGTTAGTATCGGGGATGGAAATCCACCCCTGCATTCTGCAAATGGACTTGTTTACTGTGTAAGCGCTACTCCTTGCTTCGCCACAGGACTCAGGCAAGTCATCAGCTAATTACAGTATAGTTGGCAGCCAGAGGTGAACAGCGCTGTTCGGATAAACATGATGATTAACAGGATACCCCAGCTCACTTGCTCTCAAGGTCTGAGGTGAACATTTTAGAAGCGCTGTACCTACAGTGGCGGTTTTCTTCCCTCAAAATCAAAAATGGAAAATACTACGCCAGATTAAAGCTCTTGTACATTGAAATATTAAGTGAACACGTAGCAAATGAGTGGAAAGCTTAAGCCCACAAATTACAGCACTTGAAAACATAAGAGCTGAATGATTCAGCAAACTCACCCTCGTGTCACGGAGCAATCAGACTCCCTCTTTCATGCAGAAGATGTCTGAAAAAGCTACCGACCACTAAATCCTTTTAATACCATCTCGAGGTGCAATTTGCACGAGAGTTAAATCCGAGAAAGGGGATTTCTGGCTGACAGGGTCTTGCAGTGAGGACTTGGTACTTGTCTCAGACTTATCCCATTCTTTTCGCAACAGGAAGGGCTGAACTGATGTTCCATTTTAGAAAACACCCACTTCCCCTTGATCCACAGCCAGATGTATGACACCACCCTGGCCTTTTCCATGCAGGCGATGATGTCCACTACTCGACCGCTCCAGGCCCAGCGTCTAGCGCGGCGCTAAATCTAGATAGACAGCGGAAAGCTATGGGACACGTCAACCGTGCTTCTTCTAACACATAAGGTTAATTATGACATTGGCCTTATTAGAACTGTGAAGTTCCGGCTATTTGTGTCCACATACACAAACCGTGTCAGACCATGTTCTGAACAAACAACCTTTTGTACAACCCTTGTTACTTGGGGGGAAGAAAAATAGTTACTGTACGGGGGGAATAACTTTGAGACGGCCGCACAAAGCAGCGAGCAGGGACAGCGCAGCCACACAACACGACAAGTTTTTCTCTCGAGAGTGAAAAATGTGTAGCCCATGTGGCAAAAAGAGAAAGCTCCTGACATTTGCACTGAGGAAAGGGGGCAAGCCAACTGCTGTGATAATGTCTCTCTCTCTGGAGTCGAAAGAGAAAGTCCATTACGGCGCTGGAAACTGCAGTGAGCGTAGTTACTGCGTGGCTGCAGGCTCCCAGTACTCCTGTGCATTTATCCCACACACACACACTATATATACTTCCCCTTTCTTCCCTCTTCTTTTTTTTTTTTTTACAGCCTCACATGCTTTCTCTCGCACAGATAAAACATCCCCTGTCCTCCCTCCCCACCCAGACTGGTATGCAGCACACTGCAGCAAAACTGCTAAAAAAAAATCTTTGTGAGAAAAAGAAAGAAAGAAAAAGCACCAAAAAGAAAAAGATAATGCCAGCAAATATGACGGTTCTTTCCCACCTCGTTTCACTGGGTCCCGTGGCTCTGCTGTGTGCCTCTGTCTGTCTGCTGTCCCGAACACAGGAGGCACCCGGTGCTTCTGTGACGCTGAGCTACAGTGCAGCTTTCCCTTCAGCCTCAGCGACTGGAGTTAATGACCATGTGAACTGTTGTCATTCCTCGCGAGCTGCCGAGTGCTGCAGCCGGAGGTCCATGCCGAGACTTTCTCTGGATGTCTCTCTCTCTCTCTCGATCTCTCAGCCAGGGAGCAAGCGAGCGAGGCAGGCAGGCGGGCAGGCAGGCAGGAAGCAGAAGAGTGTCTACTCCAACTATCTGGCTGAAACACTTCCAGCCAACCCCCCACACCCCCCTACACGCATGCACACACACACACACACACACACACACACACACACACACACACACACCCCTAAAGCCAGCCCCTTCCTGCACACCAGCCTGTGGTGAGGCCCTGCCCCTTAACAGCTCCAGCCAATAGGAAGCCAGCTACACTGAATCACAGCTTTTTTTTGCCTCTCCATTGGAACAGAGTGGACTATCTGATAGGGCGAAAAACTGTGCTTACAGTGACAAGCCCTGAATGCTGATCTTAAAAGGTATTTCCCCAATTTCATGCCCCGCTCAACCAGCAGGTACATTATATATTCTTTCTCCATTGCTCTCCTGGTGAACCTGATTATATTCAAATTCAAATCAGCACCACCTGAATTGTTTCCTAATAGGAAACAACCTCAAGAATATAAAGTCTAGACTTGCTCAAACAACAAAGCAATACAAGTGAGCAATGATCAGGGAGTTGCTGCAGTCGCATAATGAAGATCAGCCCCGTCCTTGTCTATGTTCTATCATCATTTACCACCATCCCCCAGGAAACCAGAGCACCACACCTCCTCCCCCTCCCGACTCTCCTCTACCTCCCCTCAGCATCCGTCCTCTAAGCTCATCCACTCCACCCACCCCCTTTCCCTTACACATCTCTTTTCTACCCCTCACCTGTACATTTCACCCATTTCATAAAGATATGTTTCGAGCTTAGTTTCAGTCAAATTCCTTAATTTACTGGACTGCAAAATTGCACAGCGGCGAACATTTCTGTTGTTGTAATTGCATCGGAATTTGCTTTGGGAAGAAAAGAAAAAAAGAAGGTTGGTGGCGGCTGGGACGTGGAAGTCTTGGTCTGTCTCCTCCCCCACCCGTCCTCTCCCCTCCACCCAGCCGATGACATGCCGGTTGGCATCACACGAGCCATGAAACCAGAGCGTCACAGAACTGATGAGTCAGAGAAGCAGCTTCATGACTTTTCGATCCAGATTCAATAGAACAGCTGTACCGTCTGTCTCTCTGTGTCTGTATGTCTGTCCTCTCTCTCTCTCTCTCTCTCTCTCTCTCTCTCTCTCTCTCTCTCTCTCTCTCTCTCTCTCTCTCTCTCTGCCTCTCTGCCTCTGTCTCATTCAAAGGCTGTGAATGACGCAGCAGCCTGGGTGTTTCGTTGACATCAATGAGGCTAAACATGCTTTACAGTTCAATGATAAACAAACCTATTTACTGTCTGATCACGCTTTAATAGTGTGATGCTCCACAGGAAACAGATTTGTCAAATGGATCGGGGGCGATGGGGGTTGAGGTCATTAATCTCTCTGGCATGAAAAATTGTACATCTCAGCAAATGACACCGAATACTGACGTCATCTTTGGCATCGGGGCACCTGTAATGAAATAACACAGACAAGCGCTCTGCCGTTATATGAACGGGGAGGCGGGGGATGTCAGCCTTTGTGAAAAGCAAAAGTGTCACCTTACACCTTCCCTCACGATGCTGCACAGAGATGCAGCAGATTCAAGGAGCAGGAATGCTACGAGGCAGCAACAACTGTGTATTCCTGCAGGATGAAACTTGACTGGACGCTGTTGACTGTCCAGAAAATTAAACGACTCAATATCATTCACCCAGAGCAATAGCAGTTGGACAGACCAGCCTGCTCCATCATCGCTGATAGATGGATCTTATCAATTCCTCATTTGGTTGCAACCGACTTTTCAATAACCACATTACTGAATAATAAATGTATAACAAGCCTGCTGCTTGTAGCTAATTTCCATCGGTAGACCTCAGATAGCCTACCTTCTAAATAGGTTTGTCCAACAGGAAAACAAACAAAGGCCTGGCGGACAAACAAGCTGGGCCACTTCCTTCCCACATTGTATCCCCTCCCCTCTTATTATCCCTGTCCTGTTTGACCCCGAACAGCTTCACTCACTCACACCCAACCTGATTTAGGATTCTGTGTCCCGAAGCGCCTTCATTTTCAAATACAAAAGGAGCCTCTCGAAACAATGGCTAATTACAGCAAATGAAAATTGATGGATTAAAACAGTTTAAAAAAACGCTAACCAGCGCAGGACGCTGTGCTCGGTGGTACTATTGGATAGTTGAACAGAGGGAGAGAGAGAGAGAGAAAACAGGGCTCAGAAATAGGGCACTGAAGACAGATCAATGAAAAGGCAGCTGTCTTTTTCTATTATTAGCCGTAATCAAATATCAAGCGGCAGAGAGTTGCGCTTCCTTCCGCTTGAAACCCATTCTGGTAAGCCTGTCGCACGAGTCCACATGATGATAGAGCATAAACAAGTGGCTGTGTAGGCAAGTGGTCAGCCAGTGTGCTTTGGAGCATGTTCAAGGATGTGCAATGAAACGAAGTACAAACGATCAATCAGGAAGCACTGGATTATTTACATTAAAATTACTTCTGGCTTGAAATCAAACAGAAATCTGATTCTAATCCTATAGAACATTAAAGGGCAATTTTTCATACTGCTGATTATACAAAGTTCCTTTTTCCAAACAATCCTAGTGTGCTGTGGACTGCTATGTCTTACTCAAGTGGGCAATTGCCTTAATGAAAACAATATAGTCCATTAATGAGAAGCCAAAGTTATATTGTTATACTGAGTTAATTTTGTTCCACTGGCGCAATTTTGCTCTGAGATGGCAATTTGCATGTTCAGAATGACCAATTACTGTACATGGCATAGCAGCTAGCCTGATCACAACTTATTAACCTTACCCAGGTGGAAAGGCTCCAGCTCAGAGAAGCTGCAATAGATTTAAATGCGCCTCCACTTATGTCTCATTACAACTGCTTTATTCTGTCTTGTACACTGCAATTAAATCGAACAATCCATTAATCAAGGTGAAAGCACGGTTATTTTGTGGGTTTGTTCACATTTGCATTTTAATGCAATAACACACAAACAATTAGCTCTTTGTGCTCTGGAATAGGAGTGCACCCTGCAACAATGATGACAACGTCATTGCTTAATAAGGGGGGACTGACTATCGTAAATCAAATCAATAATAACTGGGTTATTATCAAACCTGTCCCCGTGAGACGTAATTATAGACATTGCATGCCACAGAAAGCATTACGCGAGCCGTGCTAGGAAAATACACGCAGGGAACACTCCGCACGTCGATTTGATTTTTTTTTTTTTGTGACTATGGAGCTGCTTTTTTACTTGTTTTCATTAGCTGTCCGGACAGTTGTTGTGAGCTAGCATAGCGATCCAAGGCGCCAGCGCTTAGTGCTCAGGACACTGGAGTGGCATCCTCAAAATCATTGCAGAGCCCTCCACTAGGAGCACCTAGTAGCACCGTTATGTTCGCCGTGCCGCCGTAACAAGTGTGAAAAGCCAGAGGCATACGGAGCTAGCTAAGCTAACTACCTGCAGCTTACCTGATGACGAACCTGTCACATCCAGCTGCACTTCACCCGCCGCCGCCGCCGCCGCTTCTCGAAAGCGCTATTTCGGAACAGCACGGGGAGGAGAAATGGTCTTCGAATAAGACTTGTCACTTTTTTCTTTTTTTCCCGTGGGCGAACTTTTTTCGCGGTTTCGAAAAAACGGTATTTTTTTATTGAGACGGCAGAAGTGAGCTGTTACTCGCCACACGCTAGCTCGCTAACTACTTTTTAGGCTAAGGTAGGAAGCAACAAGCGATTTTGACAGTTCGAGGGAATGTTGAATGTGCTTCGCCAGGGGGTTAGTACTAAGGTCTAAACATTAACTACGCAGTTATTCTCAACTATATCAGATAGTATGAGCTGTACCTAAAGGACAAATAGTAGGATATTGTAACGTGTTGTTTCATGTCCTTCAATTTCAACACGGTAATTTACTTCTATTCGATAAACAACACATGTTCAACCCCAGAGCAGAGTGGTACAGTCCAGATGAACCAAGGGTAAAGGGAGGGGGTGCTTGTTACCTAGGAAACAACAGTGAATCTCCCTGTGGCGAAAGATGTGGCCACTAATTTATGGACCAGTGCCTGTCTGTCTGTCTGCCTGTCTGTCTGTCAAAATAGCCTGCCACCGAAAAGATGATTAAGATTGAGAACATTAAAGACATTTGACAAAACCTGTTGTTATTTATTCGGTGAGATACTGTATTCAGTCTCATCATTTCTAACATTTGTATTTGACCCTCCTCTAAGACATGATTTAATAGATACATATTTAAAATATATTGTCATCATTTTTAATCTAATGGCACTGATACAATAGTCATTGATTTGGCTTAATTTATGTTGTGGCAGCCTAAATCTTCTAAACCATCTATTATACAGAGGCTATGTCTTCATTATATCATCATCATGATATAGATATTCAATATGTTGGTGTTTTGTATTCTATTGTATTGACTGATGTTCTCATCACAATTTCAGAAGAAACCTAACAGCAAAAACAATTTATTATCTGATAATTAGATTTCTCAGCTGATCAAAGATGTTAAATCGGCACATCGTCACCACTTGATGCTTTGCAGAGGAGCATGCACGTCCCCAGCATTTTGCAGCCTAATTGCATGCAGCTGGCTGGATTTAGCGGCCTGTGACACACAGAGACCCGTTGTCAGCAAGAAGCACAACGAGTCAACAAGGAGCAAGTCACAAATATCCCCGGAATGAGCAGAGAGGCACAAATTTAGCCCCACTGACTGCTGCCCACGCCATGTGCTGCCTATTGAGCGCACGAACAATGAACACAGCCATCACAGACTGCTCTGTCAGGTCCAAGGCCCGCTTCAGTGGAATGCTACCGGGAGGGAAGGCATCGCAGTTTCACAGGCCAAAGGCCACCGGCGGTGTCAGGGATGAAGGCGGTATCAGTCATAACTGTAATATTTCACGACAACAGTTGTTTGAAGCAGAGACCTTTATGGGCTGAATTTATGATCAATCATGTTGAAATTCAAAGATGGAGAATTAATCTGGGATCAGGCGGGTGATGGCTGGCATGTGTTACTGCCTTGTGTCACCATATAATGTGGCATTTTGATGCATCGCACTGGTGGCGCCACACAAGTTCAAATGACTCAATGTTATCTCAGGCCGACCAACAGTAAGGGTATTCAAGAGAACCAAGAATACTGATGTTATCCCCGCCCGCTCATGCTCTTTTCAGCTTTTGATATCGGAAACATATCAGAGCCATAAGTCTTTTTTAAATTTATTTTTTATCTAACCACATATCATGTACGTTTTTCATCCGATTATAAAAAGTCGAAAAGCAAAATACAACAAGGCAGCGCCGCTGTGGAGGGGGGGAAAAAGACCTAAGTGATTATGAAAAACTGCTCACATCGGTCAAGCTCATCCCCAAAGGCCTCACGTATTGATCTCAATGCAGAGGAGGCCTTTGTAGAATGCTGCCGGCATACTTCTCTAAAAGTCCCTGAACGCCCACACACTCGCAAAAAAACACACTGGGCTCACACTCGTAAAAAAAAATACACAAAAACCTCAATTTAACAAGACTTTTTCTTCATTTTGACTTTAGTACATTGATGTAGGCGGAAGGGTTGAAACATTTCTGTCACTTTTCCCCCTGCTTTGTGCAAGACGGAGCAATTTAGCATCAGATTCAAGCGGCGTGCTTATTCCGGACGCCATTTCTAAAAAAGTTTGGGATAACCGGTGTCATTATTTTCCGACAGGAGAGTTAACGTCAAGTGCGGGCATTTATCTCAAAGACGGGCAACGAAGCGGGAGCCGGAGCAGATGCCTGTTTGTGTGCGTCTTGAGCTCATTAATGTGTTTTCACTCTGCGTTTGTTGCAGTCGCAGTCTGTGGAGTGGACCTCCAGGATCAACTGAGGGGGCGTCGGGCAGAAAAACAACCGTGGCGGCTAGCGCCACATCGCTGTTAGCGCCGCTAAAACACAGAATGAAGAGACCACAGCGGGAAGCAGCTCGGCCCCGCAGACACAAGACAGTAAACAGCACACTTGCACGGGCAAATACATCCACACACACACACACACACACACAGAGGGCCAAAGCGTTGACTCTGAGCTCCTTGTGCACACACACACACCTACGTGCGGTGGGCAAAGCTCTCCCGCCAAGGACGGTATTGATCTTGGAAATCTCTGCACACTGAATGAGAACACACCTGATTATGAAAGCTTTTAACCCAAATGCTTAATGCAGCGCAGGTTTAATAGAAAAGAGCTTATGGCTGATAGAAAGCTCAGACAGAGAGAGAGAGAGTGTGTACGTGTCGTGTGTGTGTGTGCACTTTCATTGTGGTTTAGTCAATTTGATTGATTGTAGGGAGATCACATGGGCATTTTACTCCCAGTATGACTTTGATGAGCATTTTACTAATCACACGGCCTAAGCAATGATGGATTGAAGACGGGCCCCGCCGTCGGCAAACCAACCGATCCCCAAAAGCGTGTACGCTGCGCGGGGAGAGCTTATTCAGACCGCCGAGAGGATCCATTTTGAGGCAGACTCATTTTATCCACAGGGAAAAGACGAGTTATTCCATCACCATAAATCATCTGCCGCAGCCGCTTGCCCGCGTTGCGTCATCCGCTCCTCCAAGGGGCCACGTCAGCACAAAGGCACGGCACTGTGGAATTCCCACGGAATCACGAGTGAGTTCATTTATATGAGAAAAAAGCACTTTGACTCATTTGCTGTGGCTGCAGTTGTTCAGATAAAAGATGTGGACATGTAGAAATACATACATGCGTTCACCTTTCCTTGAAGAAGAAGCACGTCAGTGTGAACAGCATGTGAGTTGTGGTTGGAAGTAGTTGAAAAAGGTCAACTTTGAGTTAGTTAGTTCTACATTGTCTGTCCAAAAATAACAAAATCCACCAACCAGGATCTCAAAAGCTCTCTGATTAAAAATGGTACATCTTGTTTGTATCTACCGTTTCTTGGTTGAGTGCAAGGACTTCACGGGTCCTCTGCTGGTTGGCCGGCCAAGACAAGACAAAGAAGTGGCGTATCTCATCATTTTCATCATTTGATGGATCGTCAATATAGAAATATTGATTAGTGTGGCTTTAAGTGTGGTGAAAATAGCCTACTTATTGTTACTTTCCCCCGCTGGTTTCCTGAATTGATTGAAGAAACGTGTATCCATAAAACATAGCGATGATATGTGTGTCAGCTTGTTACCAAAACAGTGTGTGGATCTCAGTGGCTCATGGTGTTCCAGTCTGTGAAAGCAGACTTTTGGACCCACGTTAAAAGTGTACGATTAATTCTATTGGAGAACTACTTTTTCAAACAATTATCTCCCAAGTAAACTCAGAGGAGTAATGAGAACTATGTAAGATAATACTAGATGATGTAATTATTACTGCCTTACTATTATTATTATTTTTAATGTATTTCAGAATGCTTAGATCTCGTCCCACAGTGGAGAACATCCAATAATGAATGGTGGCATTTCAGACAAGAAACAGACGGGTAGTAATTGTGAGAGATGAAAACCTCGTAAATGTCAGGAAAAATGGCATATTACCATGACAACTCAGCTATTGTCTCGTCCCAGGTTAGGGAGTTTGGAGTTGAGCTTCGGTGAAACGAGACACCGACTGTTGGAGCGATTGCAATAAATCGTTTCTCTTTTCAACGACCCAGTGTTTGCCACTAAAATTGAATCGTTCCCTGAAATTGCACGACCAAAAATCAATGTCATCAGCCCCCCCCCCCCCCCCCCCCCCCCCCCCGCCGCCCATCCTCCTCGTCTACATTCCAAAGTGCTTCCAAAATACAGTAGAGGTATTTATATTATTCATGAGCCTCAGGTTCACACAAGGCCAGCAGCCCGGCCCAGACTCCTTAATGGCTGAACCGCCCTTCATCACGGCCGAACCGGCCCTGTGATCCAGGCTTGGCAGTCACTTAGCCCAGAGGATTGAGACTCCTTTGAAATATTCAATAATGCATTAAGGATCAGAGAGAAGTCTGCTAATTATGTTCACACACACACACACACACTTTCAGTTTCCACACACAGACATTGAAAGTGGTAATTAAGCATTTTGCTTTCTGAGAAGCTGTAATGATTTGTTTTGGATTCTGCCCCCTCGATGACGCGTTACTCCGTTTCTGTCGTCCAGAAACCCGTCTGCGTGCACGTGTTTTCCTCGGTGGCGTGTATGCGCCACCCCCCCCTGATAATAACCTATCTCAAGGCGACCCATCAGCTTGAAATATTGATGCCTGTGCTGCAAGGCTGCCGCAGCAGGTTACAAGGACGCTTCCAGGCCCTCATAGAGGAGCAGGCAAAGACATGCTGACCTCCTCGACTGTCTGTAAATCTGATAGGAATTTCACTACTTTGATAGAAATCATTCATTTACTTTTTGCTCATCCTTTGAAATATGTGTGCGTCTGTTTACGTGAAACTGAATTTAGCCACTAGGGGTCCCCAGAGGGTAAAGATGGGCTGTGGGGCCTCTTGGTTTCTCCCACTGTCTGTGTTTATTTTGTTTTGTGGTACCTTCACAAAGTTTTTTTGCAAAATGCACCATGTTTAGGCAATACTGACGTCATAAAGAGCCTGAATAAAGACAGGGCCCTTGAGGATGGGGCCTCAAGATGAGGGAATAATGCCTTCGCTGCAGTCATGAGGTAAAGATTTAGAAAATGATGAGGCCTTAAATTATGCCTGGCATGGAAAGCAACTAATAAAACCACGATAACACCATGCACAAAACACTGATGTGGAAGAAGAATAATTCAGAAGAGCAGCAGACACTAGACTCAAACGTTCCCTCCGCTGCCAAACGAAACGCCACGTTTTCTCTGTAATTATCGATTTCTGAGTGGCCTTGCAAGCGTCACCAGTCGGGACCTTCCCTTCAAGCACGGCAATTATGATATTACCGTCGCCATGGTGATTTATTTGCTGTGTGATTTGCAGTGGAAATGTATTTATGGATGAGAGTGGGCGGAGGATCATCGAGTGTGTGTTCGTACGAGTGTGTTTGTGCACCAGTGGTTTAGATCAATTAATGCGCACACACACACACACATCTTGATCTCTGAGCTATGAGCACCGCTTTGATTATAATACAAACAAAATTATGAAAGAACAATCAAATATGGCCTATGCAGAATATACTGTAAAATAATATTATAATTGCTACTTACAGATATTTTATTGGGACGTAACGGTTTAACTGGTTCTATTTGGCAATACAAAATATCTTTAATAATCGATTTAGATAAAGACAAACAGGCAGTTATTAAAACTGACTAAATTATACTGTTTAATTGTCTGTATGTATTGTGTTCAATGGCCTGCATCAGTAATACAGGAGCTGTCATCCATTGAAGTTCTTGAACTCCACTCATGGTTAGAGTCCTCCATCTTGTGGCCATAGTGGGTACAGAAACAAATGGACATACCTGACAAACGTAAATGTCACTGCAAGCAATCATCAGACTCTCGACTTGATTGCGCTTCAACTCTGAAATGATCACCTTTACATTCCAACAAATTACACGCCTCCAGTCCTTGTGGTCGGTTGACATTAAAGGTGTCCTCCAGGGGTTTATGATTGCACTTCCATGAAGTTGGAGACTCACTAGAGACAGATCTAGAATATCATAACCGAACATATCCAGACTTTTAGTCTCTACAGTTAAGCAGGTAAATAAGTAAAAATAAGAGACCAAAGCAATCAAAACAACCATGCAACAATTCAAAGGCGTCGTCAGTCAATCGTGTCAACCATGGATTCAAACCAACATACAGATATGTTACAAAAAAATATATTCAAAGAGTTCTATTCCCAGGGTTTCTCCAACTTAGTTTTAAACTTATATATATGGGGTTGCATCTTGGTGAAAGAGTTTTTTAAAGAGTTACTGAGCTTCTAGAGCCAACAAAATCCAGAAACCTGTGAGGTTAGGGAGGGCGAGTCACCTGCCAATTTCCTTGTTTTTACATATTTGGTAAATTTAGCTATGTATATGTCTTTTCTTAGTCTCAGAAGGAAGGTCATTATTTCCATCTCGTGGATTTCTTTAATTATTCCAGTCTTCTGTTGAGGGTTTTTAAGAGTGATTGCTTTTTTTGCTGCTACTGTGAATGTTTTCAGGAGGTACCTGTCGCTCTTATTAAGACACCGTCAGTCTTAAAGACAGTACGTTACCCTATCTTATTGGTACCGATATTTTAACAGCAGTGTATTGGGTATTTATTCTTTTCCTAAACAAACATGTCATTTGTACCTCTTGCAGCACAGGGATACCTAGCGGGTCTCTGCTGGAGGAAGAGCAGCATGAGGGTGTAGGCGTATGAAGAGAGGCTGCCACAGGAAGCATCCCCAATGTCGCACTTCTGTAATGGGACAAAAATAAAACATGTTGGTAATACTCTAACACAATATAATAATACTGTATGACAATGGAGACATACAGAAAGGCACCCCGAGTGTCTAACGCCCGCTCACCTTGGGGAAAACCTTCATGACATAACCGAGGATCTTCACTCTCCTGTCTATGGCGGCATACAGAGAGAGCAGATGGTTTTTGCATGGTTTTTAAGAATTTCTTTACTCAACAGGAACAAAAGTACACGAACACACTGAAAAGCACAGAGACACACACTGATCAGCTCCACACTACATACTACTACAGTGAATTAAATGTACCTATATATATATATATATATATATATATATATATATATATCAGCGTATTTTATTACTCTAACAACTTCATTCACACTGGCGACATTCTATCTACACAATTCACACAACTGTCATTCTCACAGGCTACAGGTGGTTACTACGGTGTTTCCGGTCGCTAGATAGCTAAGCTAAGTGATTCATTATATCCCGACACGTCATGACATTCAACTTCCAAACTGACATACATTCATATTTGCCTTCCTAACAGTTATGCCCATGTGTCGCTACTTTTATACTTTTTACTTTCACCCACCTGAAAAGCACAGAAACACACACTGATCAGCTCCACACTACGTACTACTACAGATTATTCTGTAGTAGTACGTAGTGGAGCTGATTTTTCTTCTTTTTTAGTACGTAAAAAAGAAGAAATAAAAAAGAAAATAAATAATTTTTACAAACATTTCTTTTTGTAAACACACACACACGCCTCTTGGAATGGGATCCGCATGGTCCACGACACCTGTCTCGGTCTTTGCTTATGAAACTAGAATGTCTGGCTGCAATTCAAAAACCTTTACTCTCAAATCAAAAAACAAGTGGGCTAACGTTACATGCACCTAATGTGTGACTATGTTAGCTAAGGTTAGCTATGCATGTATGACACAAGTTTGGTTGTTTGGAAAAGATGTTTGGAGTGCTGTAACATCTCAGTACTACAACTTGCTTCACATCTTATGGGAAGATGGCTTCATTGACCTTTCAAATGCAGTTCACCTCTTCTTTTCTGGGGTACGTCTTCATTCCCCGTCTACAAAAAGATCTGCAACATTTTGTGGAGACCTGGAATTGCAGCTTTTGGGGGACAAGTACATGTGCCAGAGCCAAAATCTGCAAGTAGTGTGTACTATACATTTAGCACAAGAACAAAGAAATTCAATTTAAAGTATGGTATTCACTAATTTGCTATATCACTCTAACGTAAATTAATAAATAATAACATTAGATCGTCAACAGTATGTGAAAAACGAGGCAATGGCTATAATTGTAATTAAAGAGGCTGTCCTATAATCTAAGATTTCAAAGCCTCTGTCCACCATTTTTATGAATTTTGGCCTCCAGGGACCGTCTGCTGTCTGGGGCCCTAGAGGCCCTGTCGTTTAGCATAGATAATGAAAGCACAAACATGAAACAGCATGAGCCCCCCTGACCCCATCCATTTCATAAGGTGTCCTACCCAAAAGCGCCACAGGAGGGCAGCGTGGCAAAGAGAACGGCTTCCATCCTGCACAGTCATCATGGATCACCTCATTCACTGGCACCCACGACTATAGTGGCACCATGATGGATACCATCGTTCTACATTTCTGTCTTATGCACTGAACATCATGATGGTGAAAGAGTAAAGAGGCACAGGAAAGAAAAGGATAATAATGTCTTTAAAACATGCCTCATGGTGACTACTAAAAATGTGTGTTTTGGGTGGCTTTTGCAAAAATAAAGGTGTAGACGATTTTCCGAAAGAGATAATAGATAACATAGATAGTTGAGTGTGTGATCCCAGACTAGACAGGCTGAGCAAATCCTCTCTGGGCAAAGGGTTTAAAAAGAAAATCTCCTCACATTCCTTAAAAGACTTTATCTGCGTTTGATTGAGCACGCCTGGTGCGGATTAACCTTTAGTTGACTTCTATTGGCTGCAGGTGGCGGTGTTGCTCCGTGAGAAAGCTGAGCACCAATCTGCCTCCCTTCTGAAAGCTCTTTTTGGTTTCTTTTGTTCTTTAGGCGACTGGAAAAACCTGTGGAACAGGCGCATCAAAGGCTAACAGTGGTTAATCTAGACAAACTGGTCTTGAACAGGGTAGACTGGAAACCCTGTCGGTGGAACCGCCCTTCGTTATCCACCAGAGCTGCAGGTCGTGAGGAAATCGGCACGATGTACTGGGTAAATTTCTTGATTTGCATTATTTCGGAGTCAAGCATCCGGAATTTCGACATTTATATGTGGAACTTGAAGTTGGGCCACGAATAAAACTAGCGTCCTCTGTTCACGACAGCTACAGGTGTCCAAACAGACACACGGGGTGTGATCGCGGAAGGCTATGACGGAGAGACGAGCAATGGCAAGCATGTGTCGCAAACATGTTTTATGGGCTGACAACGTGGAAAATCCTGTTTTCTTTCCACCTAAATTGGAAAATGTTCATCCCCTGCTGAAAGATATAGGCCCAGCGCCGAAAGATAAGCAGGAAAGGGGGGATAATGTATGGACACGTACGTCTCACGCACATGGAGGCGAACGACTCTCCCGGGGATTGGAGAGAAAAACAGGATCCCGTCTCCGTATGAGGCAAAAGCAAAACCAAAATAGAGGTGCTGACAGCTTCCTCCACCCAGACCCGGTGGGAGCGCTTATCCAGTTTTTGCGTTGTGCGATAAGAGGGGGATTTATTTATTCAGGTTGATAGCTCTGGCGCACTTTGAATGATAAAGGAGTGTGTTTGTGTGCGGCGGGCTCATCCCCTTTCGGCCTGCCAATCAGGATTAAAGGTCGTGGTCCACAGGACAAATATGTGTATATTAGAAACCGTAAATATGAGGTGTGAGTTTCTTCGTTTCTTCTCATCCCTTTGCCCTTGTCTTGCACCTGAGAGCTGGGATCAAACATTGCTCTGCACATTCCCATTAAAGCATATGAAAGACAACAGCCAAAGGAGGGGAGGGGGATGGGGGGGGGGGATTCCACATCAAACACCAAGGCCAGAATATTTTCATCCATTGTGTACTGAAAAAAAAACACACCCACATCTAAAGGGGAAAAAAACGGAAGGGGGCCCTTTTGTTGTGGTTATCCTCCTGGTGGTTAAAAGGAAGGTGTTGGGTTCACGATGGGATGGATCTTATGTTATTTCAGTCAGAACAGACATCTGCTCTGCAGTAAGTCACATCCGCGTTAACTTCCCTGGTGCAGATGCTTCCCAGCATGGGGATTTATTTATCCCGCACCGGGCCGGAGAGGTTCCGCGCGGTGCTGTTGGCACGGCTGACGAGGAGCCGCGGGGAACGCAGCAAGGCCTCCGAGAAAATACTTTATTTTCACTCTGGGAGCTGTTGGCTCATGTGGCACACTGTTTTTGGAACAACCCAATTTGCGGGCGGGAGTTTCAGTGAATGAATCCCTCCTGAGCTGTTTTGTAAATCTTGAGCTCTGAAAGGTCGTCCTGATACATTGACAACCAAAGATGTCGGCTGCAGTGTAGTTATGAATCATAAGCACGGAGGCCAAAGTCTTTCACCCTGCTTATTGAAACAAATCGCTGGATTACAGGCGTGTTCATGGCTCAGATTTGTTGTCCTTTCTAATACATTCTCTACATGTAGAAGCAGGCGATCCCCATGTTCAGTACTTTGCACGGTTTTATTTACGCCTGCACAAAGGACCGGACTGTGTGGCCTGAATCAGCATCACAACATTAAAGGGGAACCGCCAAACATTTTACACACAAAGGTCAGTCAGCTAGGGAAAACAGTATAACGTCGTCTGTGGATCTGGAGGAGCTTTGACACATCTGTGAGAATAACCCTGGTGGAGTTTTAAAGACATTTGGCGTTTATCAGGCAGAGAAGATCGAACTCAAGGATGCTATTGGTTGTTTGAGCTCTCAACTACGTCTCATGGTCTTCATCAACGGATAGAGTTCGAGGAAGTTTTCAAAAAGCTCTTTTAGTGTTGTTTTTGCTGATGCCTTTGGTTGCATTATGGAAATTGGATGGAGATGGATCCAAACTAGAGGCAAAAAAAATAAATCTAAATACCTCTATGCCTTTGCTGTGTAGATTCTGTCCATTCCTGTTTTGATCTGTCTTGTGAGTCCCACAACTTTATGGAAGTGCATTACTTATATATCTAATTCCCAATATGGATGTCACAATATTGTAGAAGTAAAAAATAATCTTAACCCAAGCTCCACATACTGTATTTCTCTAGAGCAAACTCCATCTGTGTGATGCATTTAGACCTGGAAATAAATGTTTAACGCAATTACTTGTGTTCCATTATTACGCATTGGATCAAATCAAACAAAACGTACATTTTTATTTCTTTAAACATAATGTTTAATGTTAATTTTAACTACAGATTTTTGTGTAAAACAATAACAGTGTGTTTAAATCCTCACAACATGCTTGATATTTTCTAAGTACTAATATTGAACTACTGACATGATAGATTGGTGGCTTTTGACACAATAATTCCCAGGATGCATTTGTTGTCTTTAAAACTCAACTATCTTGTACTCAAGAGTTTTCTTTTTTTTAAAGGAGGCTGGGAACCCGAACAAAGACCAGTCCGTGAGCTCCGCAGGTGGCCCCATGAGGCCCTCAGAACTTGGATGCAAAACAAACCTCACAATAGCACCAACTGGCAAACAGTGGAGATCAGAGGGAGCGTGGCAGCCCCCATCTGGGATGTTTGGGGATGCAGCGCAGGGTGGTGGTGAGGGTGCAGGGAGGGTGAAGGTGTGGCTGCGCAGGTCAAGCCACCCGCTTTTCCTCTCCCGTCCTCCGGGAGGGGCCCCCAGTGTCTGTTACAACAGGAAGAGACTGAAGGTCAACGCACAGGCCTATTGTCTTCCTGCCTGTGTGACAGACGCCTGTCTGTCTCTCTCTGCTGTCCGAGCTCACGCCTCAACGGACTGGGGAAGAAAGAGAGAGGGGAGTTAAGAAGCAGTTAAGATGTACGTTCAAACAGGATCAAGCGATATGGATGGACAGGAACGTAGGGGATCGGAGTCTCAGCAGTCTATTATCTCGCCCCCATGAAGCCCTCAGCAGAACAACTTCAGAGACACTTCCTCCCTGCGAGAGACACACGCGCCCTCCTCGATAAGACAAACCGCGGAAAGGAAAGCCGAGCCCAGCCGGAACAATCCAGACATCTATTTCAGCAGATAACGTCGCGCAGACAGACTGCCCCACCCCTGGAACCTCGGGGACACGCGCTCGTCCCTTTGTGCCCCGATAGAGGAGAGCGGTGGATGCATGTAATCAGCATATTATTGATAGTCTTAATGAGAAAGGCTCTGAGTCACTGAAGCCATTAGCCAGGATAAAAGGGGCTTAATTGTTTTGTGAGAGTGCGCGGCGTGCACATGTGCCTGGGCTAAGACCGAGCTAATTAAATCCATTTCCTTCGTTAGCTACTTTTTTTCCCTTGCCTTAATTAAGAGGGTTAATTATGGGCCTGGACAGAGGTCGCGCGCATGCACGCTTGCGCTCTCCAGACCCAGATGTAATATTGCAGTCTGTATCAGAAGTGTATAATAACACAATGAGCACCCGTGGCTTAAATTAAACTTTGATATTTATTCAAATTCAAGGAATAATTGAAGTCAGATTGTGTCTCGATAGAGATGTCTGCCTTGGATTTCCAAGGCTGCGAGAAATAACACAGCGCCTCTTTGACGATGGTCACCTGTGTCTTTCTGCGTTGGACAAAAACAGAGAAAGAAAGTGCAGTTTTCTTGTCTTAAAGAGGAATCCACATGTTGCTTCTTGTCAACATCAGCAGCCGACAGGCTTGGTGTTGACACCGACACCTGTCATCGCGGCGTGGACGTCTGCAGCATACAAATGGTGTGGAACAATATTCCCCAGCACGCTCCATCTACAGCAATAATATCGTTACGGCTGCCAGACATGAGAGGACTCTCCTCGCCTGCCACTGGACGCACGCCATTACTATTGATGGCCTGTGTGTTTGTGTTGGTGTGTGTGTGTGTGTGTGTGTGTGCGTGTGCGCTCGCGGCCCCCGGGGTCACGCATCCTGTCGGGGTAAAATGGCTGATTCAGGACTTTCTGCCACTCTGCTCGCCAGCTTGGGTTCATGCCGCCATAACCGTTAGACATCTGTAGGCGGGCGACCATCCTCGGTATGACGGTGATGGTGATGATGATGATGATGATCCTCTGCGGTCATAACAAGACATTAACACCTTTTACACTCCTGCTGACTCCTCTTAAAGCTGCAGGGAAGCTCTGTATGTAAAAGATAAACCCAATAACAACAAAAACTTGAATCTTGAAGTTAGTATGCGATGGAGAGCCTGGAGACGTGCTACATTTGCCAAAAATATAGCACATATTTCAACTTATTATAGGAATATAGAGTAAAAAACGTAAATTTGTTGCTCGTCCTGCATCCAGTGACGTAATTGGAAGACGCTGGATGTGAGAGAGAACTATTTACGCATTAAAAGCTTTACTTGGACAGAAATGTGACATTTTGTGATTAGATTTTCTATTTATTTTTCTGTTTATTGTTTAATCAGCATGCTGCTTTTACAGCGTCACACCGGTGAGTGTTAAGAGAATCGCGCTTCCTCACGCTACATTTAGACAGAACCTAATGGCCAATAACTTCTTCTAATCTCTTTGTTGTTCTCTACTCTGTCTGCTCCGTCTGAAAAACCCAATAAAGTCCCGTCCCCACATCCTCCATGACTCGTTTTCGGGGAGAGGCTTGTGGGTGTGCGTCCATCACCGTGCCTCTGAGTGTGCATGCTCTCCTCGCTGTCGCGCTTCCTGCTGGTGTGTCGTTAGGTATGGCTTTTTATTAGCCCCTGGTGTGTTGGAGATGGGAGGTGGGGGTGGCAGTAAACTAGCGCCGCCGTCAGCCGCGCACACGGGAACAAACACCCCATTAAAGCGAGGCCTTCACATATTACTGTAATAAAACCCCCTGCTCTCGCCTTTATGGGCTTTTTAATTATGTCTATTCGTCTTCCCGGGCTTGTGAGCAACAGTTCATGATGAGCCCCATTTCACCAACGCTCCCGCCAATGGCAGGAAACTGGAGGGGGTGAATTAAAAAAAAAAAAAAAAAAAAAGCACAAAGTGGCCCAAAGCTAAAATATGACTACGGTTACCGGGACTGTGTGTTGTTCCGCGCAGCGCGGAGCCAATGGCGCTCGGCTTGTATTTTCTTGATGTGGATTAGTCTAAGATGGAAAAATCTCATGCAGCTCTGCGGTAATGGAGTGCATTAAATTAGCTCCACGAGATCGGGGCAGTGGCTCGACTAGCCGCATGAGCCCCTAAAAATTAACCATGCAAATCATCCATCCAGAATTAAGCATGAGGGGCCGGCACTTTGGGCCATTTCACCGCTAGTAGAATTGCTTTTTTTGTCTCGTTTACACAGTACTTTTATATTCACACTGATATGTGTATCCAAAAGGTCGCTCACTGGCCACCCACAGGTACCCCCATTCAAAACACCCCCTGTGCATTACAAAAAACCATATTCAGTAAAGTATTCATTTATTGCATCATGCCTCAAAGAAATCGGTGCCTGGTATTAAAGCCCCCTGATTGATGGAGCAATATACAGTGCCTCATTGTGTACACATTTTATGCCTGGGCCATTTTCTGCGAGGCTGGACACTTCAGCTTAACCCCTTTTTAACCTCTGGCAAGCCCTTATACAAAAACCTGGAATATAGTGAGCAACATAGAGCGCAGATGCAACCAAATTAAACCTCCTGCAGAGGAATACTGGACACCTAAATCTTTAAAACAAATTCTCAAAAGCAGAAAAAAGCAAAAAGGGTAATTTCAGTCTTATGTCATTAACTCAAGGGGGATCAAGCTTAACTTCTGTTTTGCTTCAGCATAGAGTACAGGAACGATGAGGATTTTAAAAGGTTTTATTGTCTTGAATCAGGTGCCAACAGAGTGTCCGGTGGGTTTGTGGCGTCTGCTGCGAATGATGGCACCCATGACGGCTAGCAGCAGCACGGCCAGCGCCGCTGCCCCCCCACACAGCAGGGCCGTCGACGGATAGGAAGCTGAGGACGGAGAGCGGAGGACACCACAGTATTTATTTGTTTTTTTAAAGGGGATTTGAATGCATTTTCCAGTCTTTCCGTTACATGCGTGAAAACCGCCGGCGCCGCCCTACCTGCTTGAGTCACTTGGAGCGTTTGCAGCGCCGAGCCCTCCGTCGGCTGCTCCGGCAGGATGTTCTCCAGCAGGATGCTCTCCTCCAGCAGGATGGGGCCCACAGACACCGTCTCCTCCCACTGCGGATCTGGAGGAAGTGCAAACAAACTAAAACTAGAAATACTTTCAGCCAGCAGATTCAGCCGTTGACGATACGACCGATTGGCTGGATAATGCAAAATAAAAAAAGGGATCAGCTCAAAAATCAATCCTCCGAAGACGCGTAAACAGCGTGGTGCCAAATGAAGCCACGTCAGCGTGTCTAAATATGGGTGCAACCTCTCCGTTTGTCAGCCAGTGGCCGATTGGATTTCAATCCAGCTTTGCTACTTCAGCATCATCCAGTCGGCCATGCAAATACCTTTTTTTGGGGAGGGATACCTTTTAGATAATTGTACCAGAAAATATTAGATATGACAGCAGTGTCTAAATGCGTCCCCTGCGTCAGTATGAAGTGTTCATCCCAGAGTGTAATGTAGTGTCGCTTGTGCAAACCGTACCGACATCTGCTGCAAGGCCTCGTTTCTGTCTGGGCGCGCTGCAGCTGGTCTCACAGCAGCCACACACCTTATTGTCTCCACCTGATGCCACCCATCTGTCCAGAGGCAACCGCACAGCGCGTTACACAGGCTGAAGGAATCTCGGCACGGTAATGACAAAAACAAATAAATCAGTAACAATAAAAGAAAGTCAGCTAACCGGTTAGCTTCAGCCAAGAAGGAACACGCTTTGTGCTGCGAGTCGATGGGCATGGAGACTTGTGTTGCTTTCAGGCGACATGTGATGTAGAGCTATGACAAAGTTAAAAAAGGACAAAGCATTAAACGTGCATTAGTGATATTCAAAAACAATGGCATCTCCATTAATTACATTTTGCCCCAATGTAGAAGCAAGTATAGTTTCTGTAACTGCTGCTGAAAGAGTAGTATTTGGCATTGATTGTCATTCATATACACTTGTTTTGCACCAAAACCTCAATAATCAAAAAGTCTTAAAGGGCGGATTTTAAAGCAGTCGGTTGCATATGGGAGTAGAATTTCCTAATTAGCAAAACGCACAAAGTTAATTAAAATCCAAAGCTCTGATTGTGCAGATGCACAAGAAAGATTTTCCAAGTTACTGGCTCCGCATTCATGGCACAGCTCCGACTTCTATCATATGAGAGAGAGAAGGCTTTCATGTCCTCAGTTGGAAAGTATTTGAACTCAGCACAGATAGCAACAGACGGTATTATAGCCTTCAAACACTTACTAATGTTCGCCTTGTGTGCCAACTTAGCGCGTAAGAGACGAACACGGAAAGGAATGTCAAGTAACGCTTCAAGACACGCAGGGATCAGATCCCTGGACTAGAAATATGCGGGGAAGGAGGAGAAAAAACCTGCCTGAGAAGTCAAACATCTCACTATATGGTTCCAACTTGTACGAACACATCTTACTGAATTCCTTTGCTCGTGGTTGAACCTGAAGGCTCTCAGCTGGAAGTGAAGTGTATCCTCCTGGCTCCTCTGCATGAAGTACGACTTGGTTCCCATCAGTTTACCATCACTTAAGCACCTTATATGGCAAAACACAGGATTCATAGTCGCAAACACAGACGGGCAACGAGTGTTCGTCATAGGTGGCTGCAGCTTCTCACCCGTGGTTGCTGATGAAGGGGTATCGGGGCGCCAAGCTGGGGTCCGGGCTCACGGTGGCCACGCAGCTGTCCACGTAGACCCTCAGCGGAACGTGGTGGCCCCGGCGCGCCGCCGCCTCAATGTGCATCACTTCGTTCAGGCGGTAAGAGCCGGAAGGCCTCTGCGACTGCCAGTCCTCTAATCAAATCCAGGGAGGAGGAATAAAAGTGGAAAAGTAATGCTGGGGCCCATCAATCTGATTAGATGAAAGTTAAACGATGCCCCGCGGGGGCAGAGTGGCTCAGCAGCATTGATACAGGTACTGTAACAATAACAGAAAAGTACTTTAAAGAAGCACTAAATTAATTACACAGGCAGTATTGTCAACCTGATGAAACACAGATGAACGGCCTGCAAAAGCTGGTTTTAAAAACTTTCATAACGTCAATTCATTCACGCTCATTTTCCAATAACTTTTTTAAAACGCAGTCGCTGTGGTCGCCGTCTGCAGCGTGGGAATTAATTAGAATTAGCCAAACCGCCTGGCGCAAAGCAGAGCGCTAACTCGCAGGAACATCGGCTGAACCCCCCCAAGTTTGTGGCGTGACGACCCACGTTGCCCACCTGTCATGAAGCGCAGGGAGAAGTGCAGCCGCTGCTCCGATAACATGCTGGAGAGGAAGGGCTTCCAGGTGGGCATCACGGCGCCGCTGCTCACGAACATCCGCCTGCGAGGACGGTCACAAGCATTTCACTGGAGAGGCAGTGTGTGTCTCACTCACAAGAGACAAGGGAGGTAGAGACAACATGGTCACCCAGTAAAATACAAAGCATTGAAGAATTAATACAACATAGACGATCTAAAGGCTAAAGTACGGTAGAAAACCAGCAGAGATTACAGAGGCCTAGAATTATTTTAATTACTTTTCGTACGTACTGCAGCTGCCCTACAAGGCTCAAACCATTGCATGAAATATTCTTTTAATTGGGACACCATATTGTACCTTGAACTTTGACCCTCTTGCTCACTGTGCAGAGGATTGTGGGTCATAACAGCCAGAAAGCATGCTAGCTTGCATATTGCAAAATGCAACCCAGAACATCCTGGTACTTTTGGCGTTCTACATTTAACACACCATGTATCGAGACAGACAGAATCCCTTTCTGGCAGCATGGTTACTGGAACACAGAGAGGTTGAGAGGAAATGCCAAATAATGAGACGTTACCTTTCATAGTGGCATTCAATTACCACGTTAGCAGGGTTGGTCTTTAAAATGAAGGTGTTGCCAATGGGAGTGGGAGCGTACATCAGTGAAAAGGAGTAGATGAGGGCTTCTTCAGTCATCTGAGGGAAGAAGAGGTTACAATGGTCGTATACACAAGAGTGGATGGACGCTAAAGGAGTCACACACCCTCAATGTGCAGCCGCAGTCCTCCAACTCCGACTGGAACCACACGATGTTGTGAGCGGTGTCGAGTGCGGCGCAGCCTCCGAGGGTTAGATCACTCGGCCGGATCAACTGGCCGTTTCCTAGGAACAAAAGAGGAGAAGGTGCAGCTTAAATCAGGACCATTACCTTGAGGCCATTTCTTCTCCTGGTCCAGTCAATAACACTCACAGCAAGAGGCGGTTCAGCCACAGGACAAATAAAAAAAAAGGGCTCTTAATGCATCGCCCGGGCATGCAGAACGGTCCTTTTTAGGAGTGAGGAAATAAAAGGAAACGCAATATTGATCTGCGTCCATATAGTCTGTGCCATTTGCAGTAATCGGCACCGAGTGTCCCATCTTTACCGTTACATTAAAATCTTTCAAGTTGGGCTTCAAAGCTGAACCCTCATGTTAAACGGACCAGTGCCACTGCGGACAAACAAAACAACCCCGCCCCAGATCAGCTCAGCCGTTACCTAAGAAGTTCTGTTTGACCTCTACGATGACCTCTCCTTCGCCACAGTGCACCACCACGGTGTCGGCTGGCACGGGCACCCGCTGCTCAAACATCGGCGTCTGAACCTGGAATATCATTCAAACTGGATTACACTGAATTTAAAAATGGTGCAGAAGACGGATACAAATAAATAAATGATATAAAAAAAAAGGGCTGCGTGGAAGTCCTACCGTCGAGTCCGGCTCGACAGGTGGGTTCAGATCCGGGCCTTGAATGAGTATGAACGACGCTTGAGAGGGTCGGAACGACCTTGGAGATAGAGCAGGCTTCTCTGGCTCCAGCTCCTCGGAGGTCAGGACGCCGGCCTCCCACCACTGCGGGCTTTGAGTAGCGGGCATCTGCTCCTCAAGGGGCGGCGTTGGCGTCGTGACCCGGAGCTGGTAAGCCTTGAGCCGGTAGGTGACGGGGGAGCGGAGCAGACCCTTGTGCTCCGTCCAGTTCGACCCACGATCCGCTCTCGGCAGTTGTAAGCTTGTGGTCACGTGCTCCTGTGGGATCCGGGTCGGGGGTTCATTGGTGCTCGATTTTGACCAGTTTTGTGTAGCTGCACAAAGATTTCCACCTGAGAGGAGAAGCACAAACCCTAACAAAACGGCCTCTCTGAAACCCATTACAACTTATCCAACTTCTTTTTCTTTTCCAATGAGCACTGCCGCTTAAGTCTTTTAGCCAAAACTAAATTGTGGGAACTTGGCTCGTGCTCCACCTCCTCCTAATGAGTTGATTGGATTCCAGCCTGGAGGATTCAATCTATGAAGCTTTCCTTTCCACACCTCCTCGTCACTAAACATAATTGCAGATTGGATATTGGCTGTGAGCTCCAGAGGTGGAATTTACAGCCTGTGTTTAGTCGGCTCCAATTCTGCCCTTGTGTCAAAGACTCATAAAGAAACTATTTAGATTA
Organism: Taurulus bubalis; assembly: GCF_910589615.1. Lineage (NCBI taxonomy): Eukaryota > Metazoa > Chordata > Actinopteri > Perciformes > Cottidae > Taurulus > Taurulus bubalis. Next base: position 9,647,888 of record NC_136609.1, read on the forward strand.
TATTATCTTTTTGGATGTTTCTAGTGTTCAAAACTGTAGAAAAAGAAATGTTGAGCATTCTTTAAATGTTTGAAAGGCAAACACCGCCTGCCAAACTTCCACTTGTCATGATGGTAATTAACAAAGGCTTGTGTAAACAGAACCAAGCCTGACCCTAACAGTGAGTGGCTTTCACTGCCCCCCTGAGACAAATCAATCACGGCTTCCAGGGACTTGGAACCCCGGGGTTTTTCGTGCCGCGCTTGAATGTCGAGGCCGCAGCGGTCAACAGTCTGCAGAGTTCAGCAGTGGCTCATAAAACGGAGAATTACAATCATCCTCTGTGAGACTTCACAAATGTCACCGGCACCTGAAGCGCGCCTGTGTGTGTGTGTGTGTGTGACATGTGAAGAAGGGGGGCGGGTGTTGAACCTGTGCCAGCGGGCCTGTCAATCAAACGTTGGCATACCTGTTGTGAATATTGCACTGATGAGACGCGTTTCAGGTCCTGCTTAACTTCTTGAACTCTCAATTTAATTCCACTTGAGTTTCTTTAAATGTTGAACAAAATACTGATTAATATTATATATATATATATATATATATATATCTTTATTTAAAAGGGACCATGTACAGTTAAAACATAAATGTCACCATTTGATGCACTGCACCAGATTTTAGCTACAGCTAATTCACATCTGTAGTCCCATTGAAGCTACAGCATATGATGTTATAGGGGGAGAAATGTTCACCCAATATAATCATATGCTGTAGAATACTCTAGAATATTTGAATTTTCACTGAAAATGCAAATATTCTAGAGTATCCTTTTACACACTTTCCACAAAAAATAAACAATTGTAAGTTTAATGATGATATATGATGATATTTTTCTGATTGTCAAACAATGCTGTCAAAGTAAAACACCCAAACCAACAGTGTGGTAAAGATGCTGATAGATATCAGCATTAGTCTTTAAACGAATGTTTAATAAAAGAAGAAAAGAAAGATACCAGTATGTCAAATCTCAACTTTTCTACAAACATGAAACGTGAAAACTACGGTGACTTTTTTCTCTTACGTTCCTTTTTGGATTAAAATCATTTCTTTTTATGTTTTCAATACTCATAATGCTTTCGACAGACTTTAAAATCAACATTTCTCCTTATCTGCAGCTGCACAACTATTTCCAGTAAGAACATATGGATAAAAACCCTAATTGGATTTCATTTGAAGAAACTGCTGTTCCAAAGGCTAATTTAGTTGAAATCACTACTTGATACAGACGCACTAATCCAGGCCGGCCAACAGGAATACATTACAGCTCTTCCTCTCTGTCAGGAGCTCCCTGCAGACTCCCCAACAGAGCGGCTGCCATTGTCAGGAACTGGCTTTTATCTTTCGCTGATCAGCGGCAAAACAAAGAGGGGAGGTTTGTGTGTGTAGTTCAGGAGCGGCTGGAGTCAAATCGGCCCATCCCTGCCCGTCAGGCCCCCTCTGCTGCTGATCTCTAACTTGGTTAGCTGCCTCTAATTTGGCCCCTGGAGGGCCCTAATGTGGCCCTCGTGGGGGTTTTCTGAAAGGGGCCTGGCAGCTTCCACACACACACAAATGCTGCCGCCACACCCATCAGCTTCTGTTTCCAATAATCCCGGTGCATTTTGAGACAAGGACAGGATGATGCAGGTAAGTAGGCCTCTGTTTGGACAATAAACACACACACACACACACACACACACATCCACCAGATGGAAAATCATCAACCGGTATCGCACGCCGGCGACGCAGATGCTCGACGATGACAGCAACTCACACACACAGACACACACACACACACTCGTCACGTTTTGCTGACGGCACAAAGTCATGGAAACGGCTCGTTTTTTGGCCCCGCGCCGCACTGCACCATACGGAGGATGGTCATGGAGGCTCATTAAAGACATGTAGTGGGAGATGGATTAGTTATAGCCTGCTGTTGTGGTGGTGGTGGTGGGCGAGCAGCGCTCAAGATCAGCAGATTTTTGTTTGGGTACAGTGTGTTTTGTCAGCGTTCTCGTGGCGGGGAACAGATTTGGCGCGGGACAGGAAGATGTGCCGCCCTTCCAACTTATCCAGGCGTGCGCTTTTAGACGCTGGCACCGGTTGTGGTGCTGTGGTGGCACTTTTTTGTTCATTTTTGAAAAAGGGAGCAAATATGTGGGCCTGTCAAGCAGGGGGGGGGGGGGGGGGGGGGGGGAAGTCAAAGATGAAATATGTGAGAAGGAAGGAGCGGGTGAGGGGAAGAGAAAGTGAAAACAAAAGCAGGGGAGAAGAAACCTCGGGGTCAGTGAACCTCGGGGTGAGGGATAACAGACGGCAGCCCCTGCTGGTGCTCGGCCCCGTCCCGTTGGGAGCAACATGGAATAACAGCGCTGGGCTCTGACTCGCGGTCCGTCGGCGGGCCATCTCCCACACGTCTGCACACGAGGACGCTTTCCCTTTTTTTACACACACGCAGAGAGCTAATGGACTGTTATTAAAGACATGCATCACACCACGGCACCCACCGACCACACACACACACACACACACACATCTTGCTTCCACCACGCGCTCTAATGGGATAATGATCTCCCGGCACTGCAAATAGCAGCTGATGTAAAAGATAAAGCCACGGTGACACGGACAGTGGAGGGTTTTGGACATGAGCCACTCTCTCTCTCTCTCCACACCCGTGGCATTTCTCTCGGGGGGATCGTTGCCTCGCTCAATAGCTCGCAAAAGCGGCTTTTGTCGCGGTGTAAAGGTCTTCAGCGCGGGTTTGATTGACAGGTGTCGGCGCCCCCATGTCGAGGCACAATGAGGCGGCGGCGGGAGAATCGAGAGGTGACCTTTAGCCTCCCGCCCTCCATCACGAGGCTCCAAAGTGTCTCTCCGGGGAGCAACTTTTGATTTTTTTGTTTTTTTTCCTGCGTTATCTGATTTGTGCTCGATGGAGGAGCTAATCTGATGGTATTTAGCTGCGTTAGCCGGGCTGACTTTTTAAAAGTTGTTGTATTGTGCGATCTGAAAACCCCTCATGTGTACCCAGAGAGTTTAGATCTCTTAGCTGCATGAATATGTCGAACTTGTTTTTGGCTGGAGGATTAAACTCTATTGACTTCTACTTAAAGGGACAGTTCACCCCAAGACACCTGTAGTGCTATTTATCTAACTAGATTGCTTTTTTCTTTAATGGGAATAATGGGACTAGGATAATGGGAATATATGGCATTCGGCTTGCATATTAGATGTTTGTGTGGAACTGTCTCTTTAAAACTGCGTAAGTATAATCTATAGTATACTCCACATACAGCCACTTGTTATCACATGACCAGAATTTCCTTTGTTGCACCTACCGAGGAAGGCCACAGAATACGGTTTAAACCTTCAGAAACCAGCTAGTTTCGACCTTTTGTGGAACATTTTTGATCAAATCTATGTTTCAAGAGGGAAGTAATTACCTTAAAGCCGGGGTCTCAAGCTTCGAGACAATTTCCTCAGTTTCCTCAAGTGGCCCTCCTACGCCGACCTGGACAGCGCCCCCCACATAATTTGACTTTCCGCGCGTTGGTTTAGTAAAAAGTTTCAACGGGGCGGCTGAAAAGTTAAAGGGGACATATTCGGGTTAATACTTGCATGTTGGATCTCTACTAGAACATGCTTTAATATTCATATCACACATTATTGTTTTTATACTGTCAGTCTGAATATACCTGTCAAACCAGCCCACAAACAAGTTATAATTCATTTTATCATAAAGGTGCATTTCGAATTCATTGCAGTATACTGTGAAGCTGACTTTATTCATTGTGGCCTGACATTCCCTCCAGTGTAGCGCCTTTTCAGGGGGGCGATATATGAAACCATAAATGTTGCAGAAGGACCATACGCATCTCAGCAAGCACCACTTAAAACTTCAGAATGCCTGCTTTACAATCAGATGTAAGGATGATGCCTCGATGTGAGGTTGTGCAGGTTCCTCCCTGTCAGAGACGACCCGGGCACATGGACGGACCATATGGCGGACGCTTTTAACCAGAGTGCTCTGCGTTGCCGTCTGAACGTGGGTGGCCCCCACGCGGGAATCAAACACGAACAGTGCAAACATGACCTCCTTGACATTGTTTCACTCCAGCGTTTACGTCCTTTTCAAATATATATAGATATATACATTTATATAAGACTGTGCCTTTGCGGAGAAGGACATAAATGGCGTGTTTGTGCGAACAAGGGCAACGTGGAAACCTGTCTTCCTTACATGGGCAATTGGACACACACACACACACACACACACACACACACACACACACACACACACATAAACGCTTCTCTCTCATCGCTCGAATCTTTCTCAGTTATGCTGCAATTCAAGCCCTTTGTTTAATAAACAATTTGTCAGTGATGTATTGACCGCCAGCTCTAATTTGATTGTCTGTGAGATGTGTATGGAGGTGGCTGCCTGCTCTCTCTCTCCCTTTCTCTTTCTCTCTCTCCCTTTCTCCCTCCCTCTATCTGCAGGCACAACAGTGATATTCCACCCTTTATTTCCCCGGCAGGTGTGTGTAGTGTGTTAGTGTGTGTGTGTGCATTCGTGTGTCTACGCGTGCAGGGACCGAGGATGCTGGGCCAATCCTTAAGGGTTTGCAATTACATCTAAACGGCATAATGGGACATGATGGATGGCTGTTGCCGCTCCTCAATGTCTAGACCCCAGCTCCACCAGCGCAACGAGGTTACAGGAGAGTGGGAAATGATGGAAGATTTAATAGTTTTGTCCTGCTTTGCTCCGACCCGACTCCCCTTTTTTTTCCCCTTCCTTTCAAAGCACCCCTCTGGTGACCTCGCCAAAAGTTGAACACGTTCGTCGCTGACAAATCCGCCATTTTTACGAGTAAGTAACTTAATTCTGCAAATTGCGACAGGAAAACAGAGCAATAATTACTTTGTGCTGCATGCATGTAGAATATCAAAAGCTTGTAAAAGACAACACTGGGCTCAAATGACCCATTGCATAGCTGACTGCAAAGAGATGGGTTTGTTTTCCGCCAGTAGGTGGCACTGTGGGACCAAAGGTTCTCTGCAGAGGGAAGAACACACCTCAAGTACAACCCAGTCAGTCGGTGCAGGGCGGTAGGTAAAACGAGGTGTGTTCCTCTGCTTCTTGAAGCTCGGCTCTGTCCTCATCCCCGCTCAGCGATCTTTAGCAGGAGGAGACAGAATGACACCTTTTTTCTTCTTCTTCTTCTTCTTCCCCTCCATAACCACAGCAGTGTTGCAAATGAAGGCCTTGAAGTTGCCAAAAAGGCATCCATTTAGGATCTGAGGTAAGATGTTAAATGGACAGAATAATTGTGGAGATTTCTTCTGGCAATTATCATGGACAAATGCATCCTTTGGCTCGCCAGGTGCACTTACGATATAAGACGCGATTATGAACTGCGAGAGAGTGTAGGTGCAGAGAGGGCCGTTAACAAGCTGCTAAATAAAAAGAGAGGGTATGGCGTTGTCAGCCGCACTTCCTAATTACACAGATGGCCAGATACAAACATTTAAAAAAGTAAAGCGCAGCGATGGGAAAAGAAGGTTAATGGTGGTTGTCAGACACGGAAGTCTTCCTCACAGAGCCGTCGTCTTTTGCTCCCGCGCTTCCCTACTTCCTGTCAAATGAAGCTTTGATTGTGGCGCTCTCGGGCGCCCCGCTTTTCATTACCCACAATCCCAGAGGTTGAATCGCCACCATTTTCCTCCCTCTCCATCGCTTTCTCCCTCCATCGCCTCTCCGCTGATCAGGCGTCGCACAGATGTTCAGCAAGGAAGAGACACAGACAACAAACGGCTGAGAAATAGAGCCGATCCCCGGTGGAGATACGCATCTCGTGTCCTGGCTGTTGTTGTTGTCACTGCTGATGTGTAAGACGGAGAGGGGAAAAGATGGAGGCATGACTCGCGCGAGTCCCTCTCTCATTCTCCTCTGATCAACGGGGTGCAGCTGTGCCCACCTCACCAAGCCTTCAAATGAGCTCCGACCCGAGCTGCGTGTTTTGTTTTTTTTACCGCGGTCCTCTTGATCACGTCTGTATTTTCCCAGACACGACTTGATTTACCGGCCGTGGAGATGAGACGTGCACGGCAGTGTGTGGATGGGGAGGGGAGAGGCGGCCTCGTCTGAGATTCCCTGTATTTACCTCAAAGGTTCATTTAGCATTAACAAACTGGCGGCTCCTCCTCTGCAGCCAATGAAACGCAATCGTCCACGCCAACGTGATTATTGAAAACATGGCAGTAACAAGCGACTTCGTGAAATAGCCGCTGGCAGGAAAATCATTTTTTTCCCCTTAATGGCGGCAGCTCGCAGTTTTGACAGAGAACTCGACTCGACTTGTAAGGATCTTGACATTTCGCTGCACGCTCTAATAACATCCTGAAATATGAATAAGAGCGCGGAGAGTGGAGGGGAGCCCCGCAGAGCTTTTGTTAACAGGTATTGATTGATACTGAAGGGAGGTGGAGGCGGGGCTCCGTGGGCGGGCCACAGGGAGCCACTCTTTACTGATCATCCGTTAACCTTGTCAAAAGATCTCGCCCCGCTCCCTCTAACGGGCCGGGGGCGTCCTCCTCGGCGGTCATCAGAGAGGCTGTGATTTCCTTATCAAAGCGAGAATCCGGCCTCAAGCGTAATTCACATGTTAGTCCGACGACGGCAGCCAGCCGGATCGATATTCGGAGGCGGCGAGCTGTAGCAGCAGCGGTGAGTTGAAATGAAACCTGCCGGGCACAGGTCAGCCGCCGACCTCATTCAGCAGCGGACTCCTTCCTTCCACGACGGGGGACTCATTACTGCCGTGCAAAAATAAGAGCTTCATATTGACACGGGGAGACTTGCAACGCAATTATCCTCCACGTGTGGTGCCACCCCGGTGGATTGACATACGCGTTGATTATAGGTTTCCACCGCAAGTGTGTCTTCAAAAGGAAACCTAATGGACTTCTTCCAGAACAACATTTGAGCGAAATCGAACTTGAGTCCATCCGATAAATACGGAGTCAGGCTGCGGGAGATCGAGCCGTGAACTGTACCTTTTGTTCGAGCGCATTTGCCAGAGCTCTTTCGTTTTAATTGGTCTCATGAAGACTTAAGAATGTCAAATGATGATTTCTCCCAGTCGCCAACAGAACAAATATGGAATATTAAATCAGTCGTAACTTGAAAACAGCATCTTCTTGCCATCTTAGTTGTGCAAAAGCGTCTATAGATGAAATATAAACGTTCTATAGTAATCTATAATAAGTGTGTACCTGCAAAAAAGTGTGAATATGCTCTGGACGCTCATCGGGCTGTACAAAAAATATGGATACCCTCGAGTATTGAGATATTATGTTTTGTGAAAAAAAAAGAAAATTGCAAAAATGCTAAAATGTATATATGGCAAAGATTGACCACAGTTGTGCGAGGTTTGCTAAAAAATAGCACCTGTATGTCCAGATGTTGAAGTGTCCCCGCAGGCTGTAGCTCAATGCTAACACCAGGATGCTAACATGCTTTCAGTGACCGGAATATGCAAACGTTTACAACTCGAGCTTTCTGGTTCAAACTTAAATGCACGAGCTCACAACAGTGAGATGACAGGTGGGATTTATCCTCGGGGATATTTGGTGTCTCATTCAAGGACACGTCAGTGCTTCAGTGGGCAGATTGCTTAAGTGCAGGACCGAGAGAGAGCTAAGACACAACCGTAAGAGCTGATCTTTTATGATTGCTGCGATCAAGAGGAACCCCTGGGGGAATTCAAAATGAGCGCATACATTACCGCTTTTTATTCTAAAACCTCCAGCAGCGCATATTAATATGTTTTATTCTACTGACGTGTACATTTGCGCCGCGCGCTGTCTCTGGCTAATTTCTCCTGCCGCGGCTCCAAAAAGCCGTTTACTGTAATTACAAGAGATTGTTTTTAATGGGAGATGAATGGCTTTCTGCAGGCTGCAAGCCAAATCAATACTTTACTACAGTTTGAAACAGTGGTGCATCGTTTGCTGAAATTACCTCCATTGATTGGTTGCTACTAGTCATTTTAATTTAATTTCAAATGACTGTAGGGAAAGATGGAAATCTGACATTTCTTTGTTTGACAGTATAATGCGTTTCTTCCGCCGGGATACAGAGCAGCAAAGTGCATCTTCCTCCCCGAAGCGACGCTGAATAAACCTGAGCAACGAGCCAGCTTCCGTTATAGCTTGATTTCGCTGTAACGCAACGATAACAGTGTTTGTTTTTCCTGTTTTCTGTCTTTGAAGTCCCGTCAAGTGAGACTTTCTCGGCAGCCGAATGTTGAAAAAGAGAAGGGGCCTCAATTAGCGGATGAGTCCGCTCAACTGAACAACGTAGCTCATTATCTGTTGGAGCATATTGGCTGGAAACTGAGAGAGTGGGACGTTTCGGTTGGAGGTCAAACATTCAAGTCAAGCGCTGTGCTAATGAGCTTGAATCACGCCACTGACCACCCACGTGCTTCTTCCCTCCTCCTCTTGACTGTTTTCTTCCGATCCCTTTTTTTTCTACTTCTTCTTCTTTTCTTTCTCTGTTGCTTTCATCTGTGAACTTTCTCAAACATGACAGCTCTGTGATTTCTGGAGTTCTGCTCTCCCGCCGGAGTCAGAGCGGATGTCAGATAACAGGCGAAGCTGCTGATTCAGCCCTTCGGCACCGGCAGTGTGTTCAAATCTGGGATCACCTGGAGGGCAGCTGGTCTTACGGCGGCGCTGCTGAAGTAATCACGCAGGACACTGACTGTTCCTCGGTGGGACGCTGAACTTTGATCTTTAATAAAATGCATTTGTGGAGTGGACTGTGTGTTTCCGAAAAAGACTGCACACAAAAAACTGTACATCCTGGTCTCTTTAGAGTGTCTCAGGGTAGTTTCATTCATGGTACCTGGATCATTTATAAATATAACGGACGAACTTGTAAGCATATAACTTTGTCAACTTATGCTATGACGTTACCTTACATGTGTGTGTGTGTGTGTGTGTGTGTGTTTCTGTGACAGCCTGATTCACAGGCCATTGGTGTGTTTAATGGAGCCGATGAAGCAATGATCGCTCATCCAATCCTTTCTCGCCTTCTCCTCTAACTGCCTGGGCCTGATATTACCAGCCATCTTTTAACACACACACACAAGCACACACACACACACACACACACACACTCGACATCTATGTGATGCAAGAAAACAGTCCCACGTATACACCAAAGTCGACCCACGCACACGCGCACAAATCCTGCTTTATAGGGGATAATCCAATGACAGCCAATTTGCTGGAGGGATATACTTTTTTCTTCTTCTTTATTCCATTCTTTATTTATCCATCGCTTCTGCTTTTACAAGGCAATTTGTTAGCTGGCCAGCTGGAGGAGGGAAGTATTAACCTAGACTTCCATTACCATGGACCCCCCCTCCTCCTGCTCGCCCCTCATCCCTTCATTCCACTCGCCTGCTCATCCTTTTAAGATTAAGCTATGCCCCCCCCAAAAAGGGGGTCCAGTGTAATCATGAAAGTGTCACATTTCAGCTGAGAGAAGAGGAAGCGGTGGCTTCAGGGTCACTCTGAAATTCTTCACTCTCACTTTTCTTCTTTCTCCGTTCTCTCTCCACCTCCACCCACACACACTCTCTCTCCGTCTCCGCATCCCCTCCCCTCCCCACACTTATTTATTTCAATCTGTATCCCTCCTCTTTGCTCTGGTTACCCCTCGTCTGACTCTTGATTTCGTCCCTCTCCCTCCGTCTATACCTTCTCTCCGGTCTCGTTATGCCTCCGCCTCCTCTCCCGCTCCCTGACAGTGGTTCAATAAGCAGTGCCTCCGGAGTGGTCTTGCTCAGTCAGTGGCCAATTACCCAGTCACACTGCCCGTCCTCTGGGACGGACAGGATTAGCAGGATCTGTCGTCTGACCAGACACACACACACACACTCACACACACAGAGTGTTGGACACCTGTCACTTATGGACAGACAACCTGTGGGTTCTTTTGTGTGTGTGTGTGTGTGTGTGTGTGTGTGTGTGTTTCTTTTTTCTTTTTAAAGCTCAGGCTCCACCACCTTTTCCTCCAACAGGCAATTTGACAGGCCAGTGAAGAGAGGCGCAGAGAGGAGAGGAGGAAATGTATGCCGGATATCAAATGCATAAAGGCTTCACTGGTGCAGGTGGTCAGTGCGCGCTGGGAACCAGTAGAGCAACACCGAGAGATCATACCTCACCTGGAGCAGGTTGTTTTTTTTCGCTAGGGGCAACTTGATGGCCGCAGCGGTGAAGGCCAGGGAGAGAAGCAACAGGATGTCACTCGCTTCTACTTCCCACCATCAGCGATGCTCCATTGTCATTATAAAAGACTTGCACTGAAATATAAAGGAAAAGATGTCCATTAAGACGTGTGCCACATGGTGGTAATAAACTTGATGGACCATGGCTTTTTATTTTTTCCGTTGAATAGTTAATCTCAAATCCAAAAATGACTAATAATGGCAGAAAACAAGTCTGGAAAGATCACATTTTTGGTTAAGAGTACTTTGTTGGAGGTCAGGGAACGACTGCGGTCACGGTTAAAAGAATTATCAAAAACAGTAACGTCAGTGGAATATCCAGAGTTATCCGGAAGAAAACGTTCCTGATGAATCACCAAAGCTGTGTCATTTTTTGTATTTCTTTTCGTGAACCAGCCCTTTAAAAGTGTTTTATCCGGGTGTTCATTTTCTCTCTAATGCATGACAACCCCAGGAGTTTGGTCCATAGAAACGGTGTATCTCCGTTATCATCTCAAAGGACACTGCTTCTTTAAATATTATTGTGGTTGATACCTCGGCTGTTTAGCACAAGCCCATTTTTCATCCCTGATACAATCGCTCTCCCGTCTCCAGCATGAACCGCAGCTTTAGCCGGGACTCGCACATTATTCATACGCCCTCCCAAAAACAACACTCGTGTGATCGCTGCAGCGCTTTGTTTCCAGCGGAGAGGGGCTGCCGAGCTCGGGCCCCGGTCCATAACCTCCTCAACGTGGCCAGGCTCGGCTCGGACGTCTCCAAAGATACCAAACATGTCAGGCAGAATTACTGGGACGTGTGTGCACAATGATGCACAAGACATGCGCTGCGGAGTTTTCGTCTCCATCTTCCATGTGCACGTCTCGTGGGTTTAAATATTTCACTAACCTTTTCGTGACATGCAGCACACACGGAATATGTCTTTTTCTCCCAACCTTGAAGGGAAACTCAAGACTATTTTCAGTGCAGAGTCAAAAGCCTGTTAAGCTCGTCCAGACCGTGGCGCTGGAAAACGTGGCCGGTGCCTCTCGTCTCCTGGGGGTCACGAGGGGTCGCATCGGTCCTCTTTAAGGCCTGCTCACCTCCATCCTGGGATTACACTGCGTTGGTTCTTTGGCTGTCAGCAGATGCAGGTTAGCTAAAGGCTGACAGCAGCATGGTGTGGCTTAGAGAAGGCAGAGGGGCATTATGGGATGAGGGAAAAACATGTCTGTAGAGTTGCTTTATGTTCTGAGTTTTGACCATCCAGTTCAGCAGGATATTACATTGCTTAGTTGAAGAGCGACAGGACGGGAATGCATGTAAACAAGCATGTAAAGTTGACAGTGCAATGAGGTCAAACGTCATGTTTTTGACTAGCTGCTCACTAATTGTAAGTCTCTGAATCAAAGACTGCTAAGACCGTCGACCGTGCACGCCCAGACTAAAGCAAAACCAAAATGCCCGAGTCACTCGGTCGCCTGCAAACCTTCCAGGATTCTTTTTCTATTTTCCCGCTGACACGGTGGGAAATGCGGCTGGAAATGATCTGAGGGAGAGCTGGATTCCTCCCTCTGTTTATGAAATCCCTCCGCGGGCCCTTTTGAACTCGCCCCGCGTCCAAGGCCGGCTTATCCAGCCACTTCAAAGACGCTGGAGGACCGGCGCGTTGCATCACGGCCGCGGTGACCACTGACGTCCTGCATGAGTGGGAACAGAGAGGAAGCGTCCTCTAATCTCAGCCCTGCAGAGTGAGGCTTTCAAGTGAGGCCTGGCCATTTCCCTCTCTGGCTGGGGAGGGGAATACTCGCGGGGTTTCCAGCAGGTAAGTGGCACCCCGCCTTTTGTCGCCTCAAGGATGCTGCAGAGAGGTCTTACAAATCCCCAAAGGTTCACTTAACTCTTTTTCTGTGTGTGTGTTGAGCAAAGTTAGGCTGGATTTCACTTTCAACTCAACCTTGTTTTCTTTATATTTCAAGAACTTGCAGTATTTTTCTGTAAGAGCATTATCATACTCTCCACTGTCTGACTTCTATTTCCAATTTACCTCTTGAATCAAACAGATTTAGAGTTAATCGCACCCATCTCGGGCCTGCACAATGGCTGGAGGATATTAAGCAGACAGAAAGATGGGATCAATATTAGCTCTTTCTACTATTATGGGATTTAAAGTGTACTCTCACCGAAGTCCTCACTTTTAAATGGTTCTGCCACCGAGTGAAAAAGGCACAACAGACATATCTGACAACCTCTCATCTATAATCAGTTTATTGCTCACAAGAAGAAGAAAAAGCCAGCGAATGGGACCAGCCTCAAAATTACTATCATTCCCCACCTCTCCTCCAGAAAAGCTCTTTTTGATATTGACTGAATCAAAGAGGCGTCTCCGGGTAATTAAGTAAATTATGGCTCGGCAGAATTGTAGACTTGGTTGAGAAACTACGGCGTATGGATTCCTCTCTAATTATAAAGGAGCGCTGGACACAAATAGCTCTTCCTTTTCATCCTCAACCTTGGTGTAGTCTACACGAGGCCGCTGTAAGCCTGGACTTAGCCCCCGCCATCGACCTGAGAACCGAGAGTTTATTTCAATGCTTTATACATCCATATTTATGCGACTCTTTCTTGGGAAAGTGTGCTTTTGATTCACTGAGATGAGGAAAAGGAGACACAAGACGGTGTGTTGCTGAATTAATGGGGCTACATGGGCCTGGGATTAAATGAAATTCATACAAGGGAACATGTGGCCTTGACTTTAGGAAAAGAGGAAGAGATGGGAAAACAGGAAGGCGCCCATTTGGTCAAAAGAAACAAAAACATATAAGTATCCTGCATTTATATACATTTAAATCAATCAACTTCTTCTGCGAGAATATTATGATCGGCTCCTGTGCTTTCCCAAAATATTAATAATAGTAAAACATAAATCTCTGCTGCACTCTTAATGCACTAACCCTAAAATCTGTCTGTAGCCTGTCGCCATCTTGGTTTTTGGCCTTCGCCATAAGTGACACGAGGGGGTGGAGCTAAGTAAATCGAAGCGGGGCCATTGTCTAATGGACTCCTTTTTGCAACCGGAGGAGTCGCCCCCTGATGGCCATTAGAGAGAGTGCACGCTTTAGAAACCTCCTCATTGGATTCACTTTTTCAGACCCTGAGATTGCTGCCTAGAAACAGAGGACCAAACCTCGGTGTTCTCAGTAGAAGCCATCGCACCTGAACAAAACTAATCAAAATGTCTCAGGATATTAAACATACCCACTTATTGACTCATTTGGCACAAATCCACTTTTTAATTGAATCAATATGTGCGTTCTGGCTCCGTCAAAAGAGGCTCGCATGTCGTCTCCCAGCCTCTTCGCTAATATACTCAGGAAAGTGCTCTATGTAAATCGCCTACCTCCCCCTCCAAAAAAAGGAAGTAAGAAGGCGCCAATCAACTTGTGCGGTCGCCATAGCAACGGTTCTCCCAAATCAGCAGCTAGCAATGTAGCTGCTGCTGGGTGGTGTCTGTCAAAAGCTCACAGCCATTACCTGTACCCTCGTGCCTTTGTGCCACGGAGCAATCATGGCCTATTCACAGAAAGCCTTTTCTCTCCCAGAAAGTGATCGAGTCTGGATTTCTGAAAGACACGCAGCGTGAAGCCCCCCGACACCCCCACCCTCCTCCACGACAAGTTCAGACCACTCTCCTCCTTCCACCACCTCCTCTTCCTCTTCCTCGCCATTGATCGCTGCTCCTTCCACCACAGAATCAGGTCCAGGCTGGTCAAGTGAGTAACAACCTCTGTCTCGCAATCACGCCCTGACCAGCGGGGACCGACATCTTCACTCGTGGAGGAAGATTCAAATTGGGGGCATTCAGGTTAGAAAGAGCTTCATCACGCGAGCTGAAGAGGCACAGAAGTAATTTCTCCACTCCTCCACTCCTCCATCTCCTCCCCTCCTTCCGATCAAAAGTACAAGGCAGTGCAAAAGTTCCAATAACGCGAACACCCGGGTGATGGAGCGCGGCCTGAGCCTCAGTGGGTGTGATGGGAAAGTCTCACGCACTCTCAAAGCCGGGCTTTCTCCCGACCCAATTCTGCATGCAAATCAAAGGCGGATCAATCCTGAATTGTCTGAGGAACTAATTACGCGGTAATTGTTCTGGTCTAGACCGCTGATCCATTGTGAGAGCGTCTCTTTGTGTCGTCCCCCGCGCTGATTGAGAACGATAATTGGGTTTTTTGATTGGCAGAGGGGCAATTTTGATCTCTCTTTTCTTCTTTGCCTCTGCTCATGTACATGCACACCCTCCTCCCTTCCCACACCCTCTTACCGCCGTCTCTCTTCGTAGCTGCCAGAGACGGATCCATCTCGCCAGCCAAACTTGAATCTGCTATGGAAACCCTCTAGACGGGTTACGGAGGGTTAAGTGACGAGGCAGGGCCGCTATGCATTTGCAATTAGTGCATTTGCATAACTTAATTGAGCGTGCTTGGTAGATGGATTGTGATGGACATGTGGGCGCGTATGCACAGACACAACACTTTTATTTGTCTTTCCCTCTCATCTGCTGACTTAACCTCACTATATTCTGCCCAATCATAAATACCCAGAATCCCCCTGTAACAGCAACAGAGTCCCTTTGAAGCCAGGTCAGCCGAAACAAATGCCTGACCCCGCTGGGAAGGTAGTGATACCCTGTAATGAGGTGGTGTTATTACAGTAAAGCCGCTCTCAACTTTTTTCCTCTTTGACCTTTGACCCCTGAGGCCACGACTGACCTGGCGGCCCCTCCGGCTTGTAATTAAACCCAGGTTGTTTGTTTGCAGTGTCACAGAGCGGAGCTTAAAGCATTTGCTGGGTGCAATTGGGCGAACAGGCCCAGTTTAAAGGGCCAGTTCACCCAAATCACAAATATACACGGTGCATTCACTGCACCTCTGATGGTTGTAAACATTTGGTGCCAGTGCTCTGAAACCATGTCCCATAAATATATCGAAAAATCTACAGATTAAAGGAGAAACTATCGCCTGGCATGGGAAGTGATTTGATTGAACCGGTCCTTGCTGCTGTAAATAGAAATGTTCTGTTGGTCAAATTACCAGGTTGAAATAAGCGGAGAAGAAAAGTTCACGAGGCGGAGCCGCGCGGGCGAGCCGCAGGATGTCAGGCGGATTGAAAAGAACGACATCACTGGGACATTTAAGAGCTGCAGACGGCGGAAAAGGTGCCATTAGAGCCATTAAGCTACCAGACATGTACCACGCTGACCCCTCTCCTCGGCTCTCGCTTTCATTTTCCCTGCAAGCACTCACATGTAGTCGCCCCCTTCCCACTTCACCTTCCCCAACCACTGCCTCTGCCTTGTTTGCAAATGTAGCCCCATAATTGTCCAAATCAATGTTTAGCAGTCGCTCACGCTGTGATTAGGCGGGAAATGAGGTTATGCGGCAGTTGCCATGGTTTCAAGGCAGCGGATTTTTACCCCCACCAAAAAAAAAGATCTCCCGCGAAGCCGAGAGACTGGCACGGTGTAATGAACTTAAATTAAAGCAACTTTTGTCTCAATGTAGATTTTAATTACCCGGCGACTGTCTCTGACAGAAGCGGCGAGGAAGAAAAGGAGAGAGAACAAGAAAGGGAGGGAGGAGGAAAAACAGGGTTTATGTGCCAGAGCGCTAATTTGATCCATTAAGGGATGTGTGTGTGAGAGAGTGTGTGATGTGCTACCTGCCTAGTGAATATAAAGTCTCATTCTCACCCATCAAGGAGCACGGTGCAAAAGGGCGAGGGCCTCGTCTTGTTAAAGGCCGGGCTTCGGCTGAGAAATATCTAATTAGTCTAATTAGGCGTGTGCAACAGTCAAAAATGGAATGCTTGTCCTTTGTGAAAGGCAACGGAGAAAAACATGTTTCTTGTCGGAAAAGAGTGTGAGACGCGTCGACGCAATCCACGAATCGAATTCACATCCTTCCTCCGGCTGCCATCGCCCGCAGCCTGATTTCTTCCTTCTTAACCTGCTCTATGATCTTTTATGCCGCTGATGACATAATAGCTCATCCGCTGGTTTCTTGCCAGTGGGAGCTGCCGCTCCAAAAGTAGATGATTAACACAGAACCGCTCTCATCTGCTTGCATAACAAGATCCATTCAGTCAGCCGCTGGCACGCCAACAACAGCTTTCCCGGGGTGTTCGATCAAAGAAAAGGATGTCTTCAAATAAATGCACGTCTTTACAACAGGAGGTTTTATATCCAAAAGACACACACACACGCACACACACAAGCACACACTTGTTCATTTAGCATTTTTGGAATCAAGCAAGGGCTTTTATTTTGGAGGAACTGTGAATAACAATGGAACAGCGTTACGAAGAATCCATAGAATTACAAAAAAAGACCTACAATGCACATGTTGTTAGTTTCATATCTTTCTGTGCACTTTCCAAACATTTAACTTGAAATGTGAGTCCAACTGAGTGCCACAAAATAAAAGTTATTCTCACAGTGGAGGTCCTTCATGACGGCCTCCATTAACACAAGGATTCTTCGTTTCAGGTGATTAAGCGTTAATAAAAAACACAGGTATGAATATTCCCTTTCTGCTAGTAGTATTCAATAAAATGCTACACACTGGCCCTTTAAGTGACAAACTGAAAAACCAGAAGTAGAACTGAAAGCTTGGGGCTAATGCAAGTCGTAAAAGAACCAAATGGCCACGCATGTGAGATACATAGGACTCAAAGGACAGCTGGAAACCATGTTAAAAAAAAACATGACGGCCTTATGGTTGTATTCTGTGTTCAACACTCCAGAGAGTAAAGCACCCAACTGAACTGAGCTTGACCCGGTGCTGAGTCCCGCTTTTGTCCGGTAGTTGTGCCAGCTGGGGTTAACACTCAGAGCTGGGTATTTCGTGGGTCACTTGTTTAATATGAAAGAGATCCCTTCCAGCGAGAGGAGAGAAGTCGTCATGTACTGCAGCCTCCTGCACATTCAGATGTCACTGTAGATGTCTGAGCTGGAGATGCTGTATAGTCACCACGACTCCAACTTCCTCTTTTTTTTGTTACAATCCTGCACACTTCTCCTTCTACCTGCGCTCAACAAAGATCCCCCTAAGCTGTAGAAGTGTAATAAAGTACAATACGTGTCCATAGATCACGCCGCCCGATGACAGCTGTTTCTGCTTTGAATAACTGTGATTATGCCCGACAACAACTCGGGCAACTTTTGCAAACACTTGTAATTCACAGGCGAGCGAATTCAATTGGAGCTTTTCGGGAGTCGCACACAAAAGGAAAGGAATGCAATTTTGCAGCGTGAATATTATACCTGAAGTCTGAAATGAAATCCTCACGCTGACTGAAAGTCAGTTTTTGTGATTGCGAACACCATCTCTCCATGGCCTATACTTGGCGCGGCCACACACACACACACACACACACAAAGAGAGCGAGAGAAGGTTTTTATGAGTAATTCTTGCTACTGATTTGAGGCCTGTAATTGTAAGCAGCACAGCAGGAAGTGAAGCAAGTCTCAGCTATTGACCAGCCTCGGTCTCACACTGAGCTAAAACACAGGGGTGGTGGCACTGCCGCTGAGAACATGTCAATTTTGCTCTTTAGAAAAGGGGCACTGCTCGAAGACTGAAAGCAAATCAACACGAGATATCGACCCAGACAAGTCAGCCCTGTAAATTGCACTCAGAGCGCTGAACAAACAACAAAAACCATCACTGGGTTTTTATTGACGGCCGACACTTTGGCGAGCGCGCCTCACTTCCAGACGAGGCGAAGATTGAAAAGACTCAGAAGAAAAGGCTCGATAGATCACAGTGTGCAACTTTATAACGGCGTTTTAGCTCAAAGGCGGTCGTACAAAAAAACGGAGCTTTTTACATTCTGACCAACAAAGTCCGGCTTTTGCGCCACCTATTGCCACGCTGGGGTCAAGGCGTGGCGAAGAGGCCGCCGCTCTATTGACAGAGGAAGTGACATCACAGACTGTTGTGCAAACAGGGTTGTCAAACTTGTCGGCTCCCTTCCTCCCCTGCAGATCACATGGCGCGCTCACTGTGTCTTTGTTACAGCGCTCGACATCCCATCACTCCGTTCCTTTTTCTGACGCGTCTCTGCGGCGTGAAGCCACTTTGAGGCCTCCGACGTGTCGCACAAAGCTTTCCTCTGACATGAATGGGAGCCGCGCTGGTGGGCGGGAGCCGCCTTGAGCAAACAGAGAAGCTTCTCTGTAACACAGTCAGAGTGTCCATGGAAAGGTATATGTTGCAGGGTACTAGGTCTCTGTATTTTTATATTCCTATTCTTGGTTATATGTCACGACTGTAATTGTCATTTGAGGCATGAAAGAATAAAGCTGAGATGAGACTTTGCATCTTCTGGATCAGGAGACAACAGAATGAAGAATTTAAAATGAATGTAGCTCTACTGTCATTATTAAATGATGAAAGAATCTTGTGAAACATGCATGGGTGAAACAAATGCAAAATTCCTGATTCCATTGAGAGTGCAGCATGTTCCTCAAGTCCTGCAGAAGCACTCCAGTAACAATCAGGATTTGCCGAACATCATCCAAAATACCTTTTGTTTTTTTTGGTCTCTACACCTGCTGCTCCAAACAATGCATTTAGGTGCCGTCGACGGGAGCCACTTCACGTGATTTCTGGGTAATAAAGTCCTCAAAATGTCAATCAGCAATCTCCCGAGCTGCTGGAGTGCAAAGTTGCCAGGTGTGGCTTTTGGAATATGCCGTTTTGTTTGTTTTTCTTGTTGGTTCTTTTAACCGGAAGGTGAGTGTGGAAAGTTAATAAGAGACAATTCTTTGCCACACACACACACACACACAGCAGTGGCAGAGCCTTTCATTAACCAACCGTGTGAGTGATGGAACGTTGGATGGAGAAGCGGGCCTGAAAGCACTGACATCGCACCGCTTTATCGCTCGCTTTGCACAGGGATTAAATAAGGTTGTATGGAAACACACACATGTTCCACTGCTGACGGAGTGCAGCCAAGTATTGGCAACAACAGCACTGATGAGTCAGCAGCCGCCACAATCACACTGGGGGAGCATAAGCAGCATCACACACTCTCAGTGGCTCTAAACACCGTGTTAAACCAGGTAGAGAATGAAAGATGATCTAAAAAAATCAGAGCCCATAGATGATCTGTTTCTCTCTCGCTCTCTCCTCGGCTCACCTCCCCGTGTTTATTGGGGATGAGAGGAGTGAGATGAAACGAGAGGCAAAAGAGGCTGTCAGCCCTTCATTGTTCCGTTCCGTACATTTCGGGGCGAATTACAGCGGCAGTGGAAATAATTGCTTGTCCCAATTATGAATCCATCTGCAGCGGCGGCTTTCTGATTTGACGGGGAGGAAATTCCCGGGAGCAAAACCAAACAATATGCAGGAATAAGGCACGGGAGCGTGTCAGCGGCCATTAATATCCATAAAGGCAATTTCACAACACACCTAATGACATAAAATGACAGACAATAATGGGCAGGTAATTAGTATGTAGAGGGGTGTGTGTGTGTGTGTGTGTGTGTGTGTGTGTGTGTGTGTGTGTGTGTGTGAGTGAGTACAGGGGGATTAGAAGGAGTTAGCCTGACATAATTCTCTGCAAATGTGGACAGTTTACCTCTGTCCATATATAATATGACTTCACAGTATGTAGAAACACACATTATGGCATTTTGGAAATGGTTTAAAAACCAGAATATGCATTTAAGGGCAATACTAGGCAACATAAACTATTACAAGTAAAGGTTCTCATTGTGGAGGGGAATGACCACTGTCAATGTTAAACTATCACATATTAAAATGTATAATATTTGATCATTTTTACAGGGGCATTAAGGTGGAGGACATTTGAACCGTGCCTGTAAATCCACACTCTGTTGACTTACAGTGTATATAATGTAGCTCACAAAAATACCTGGGAAATAAATGCACAATATCGGCCTCTGATTAAATGACTGATGTCATGGTATCATATTACTGCATATTTGGCTGACCTTTCAACCTGATGTTGTGATGTGTTTAGATAGAACGGATGAAAGCTGTCCCGAGGAACTGATTGGTTAATTATTGTCACATGATCTGCGTGTTGCGTTTATAATAAATTGGGATTACTCTATTTTGGAGCGGTCCAAACCCTGAATAAATGTGGTAGATTAAATGAAACTGTAGCTCATGAGGATATGTCACATTTGAAATTCATTCCTATACAATTTTTGTTTGTAAAGTGAGAGTTAATTAGATGACGTAACCATTGTGTGTTTTTGGATGTTCACTGTCCAACAGGTGTTTCTCTCAAAAGCCTAAAACGACATCAAACACATTAAACTTCTTCTGAGAAAACATTTAAAGAGAAACATTATCAAGCTCAAGACGCAAAAAGAAACAAAGTAGCGAACTAAAACCGCGGTGAGCTCCTGAGTGTCGCTTAGAATGCAGTTTCCTGGAGCGCTCGAGCCGCTGTGATTTCTTCCGGGTTCCTCGCGCAGTTTGTTTTGTTTGGGTGGATCCGCGCGGCGCTCAGCAATGACAGAAACTCGTCGCGCTCCGCGGCTGTGAACCGTAAACCTTCTGCGTTTTTTCCCCACGACAAGAAACGACAACTTGGCGTGAAACGAACATGTCGTGCGCGCGCGTCGTCGCTCGGTAGAGGCGGACACACAAAGTGACTTCATCGGGTTTTTCGACCTGACTTGAGACACCTGTTGCTCCAGTTTCGGCAGACAGGTGCCACCTTCCTCGAGCCAACCAGGCAGCCGCTCCCGGGGTCGAGACACCGGCCTGAAACTTGGATTAATTGCTTTACTATTTCCCCCAACGTTTGACCTTCACGGCTGCCATGAAAGTCACCGTGACGTTCGGGGACACCGCGGTGGTGGTTCCCTGCAAAGCTGCGTGGACCGTCCGGGATTTAGTCGACCAAGCCACGCGGAGGTACCGCAGGATTTTGGAGCAGGTAAACACTTCACACCGTCACTTAGCTACTCAGTTTCCTCAGGGCTCTCTCTCCCCACCCTGTCTCACGGGACACAACGATATGTTTTAATTCCACTCATTCTTCATGTTTTTATCAGAGCAATGGCTCCCATAACTTGTTTATGGTGTCACGTGACCCATATGTGGACATGGTCATACTTTTTAAAGCCAATGTTGGAGACAGAACACGTTTTTTGTGTCGAGAAAATGTTTTATTTTGTCACAAATTGAGTAAAGTTTGGTTCACTGAAGTCTCCTTAAGAAGTTTGACTCTTATTTAAATTTTGTTGTTGTTGTTTTTTTGTGCTGGTGCAACTGCTGCTGGAAACAGTCCATCTGCCAAGTGATCCACTTGTACGTTTCATATAAATAATCTTTTTTGCACTAAAGAAGAAAACCATCACAGACGGTTGATGCCTCAATAGACCAGAATGCAATGCAGCTGCAGAACATTTAGGATTACGAGTAAGAGGTGTGACATACCTCAACTGGAAGAGAAAACAAGCCTCTTGTAGTTGCCTATATGCAACATCTGGATGCACAAAGTTCAAACCTGAGACGAAAGGCATTCTGGGAAAATGCACATCATCACAAAACATATGCACTGGTGTGCAGTGTTGTTCTCCCGTGACGTGTGTTGTTTTGAATGTCCCACATGTACACAAAGATATTTCCCCTCCACCTCCCTGATGCTGCAATCACTTGAGCATTAATCACTCCGCCGAACTGACCTTTGACTAATCAGCCGCCGTGTATGTGCACGCTGTCCCGACGTGATAGCGTGCCGACGTGAGGATGAGAGTGCTGCCGGGCCGCGGCCCTTCGGCTGTCTCCCGGTACAATAGCTCCCTGTTTTAAGCCCCGATATCTCAGCGGGCAGGTGGGAGTTTGCTGTTTGATGCCCCTCAACGTGGCCGCAGTCGGGGACGGGCTCCGCCGCAGACAGGAGGCTTTTGTCCCATGAGTGATTGGGGATTAGGATTGGTGACAGGTCCGGGTCTTATCGGTTGGCTGGTCCCCCTCCCAATTCAGCCCCCGCACCCTCTCCGAGGCAAACAAAAAAAGCTGGCTTGTGGAGATGCGAGAGGCCCGCGCGGAAGGATGGATTGGATGGATTGCTTTCTCTCAGGGAAGGAGCACACGCAAACACCTGAATAGCCACACACACACACACACACACACACACACGTCTCCGCTCTAAATCCGGCTAAACGTTGAGCGTGCACCCGGCCCCCTGATTGCTTTTCACAGAGCATTTTAATTAGGAGGAGCCGTTGCTGACTCAGCAGTCCGTTGCCCCCTCCTCTTCCTCCTCCTCTTCCTCCTAATAGAAGCAGACCGCCGTGAGGACAGTCCGGCTGCCAGAGGAGGACCGAATAGATCTGACCGGAGGAGCCGGCTGCTCCTGCCAGCAGAATCCACTTAGCGGCCACATTAACCGCACATTTCTCCACTCACCGGCCTCGCTGCTGACAGCAGGGACGGTGTCAAGAAAACGGGGTTTAATCGCCGAGAAAATATGTGTGTGTGTTGGGGAACAGGATTCTGCAGACCTCCTTCATTAGCAGGTTGTTTTAACGTAATCTCGGGCGTGACTCCGTACGCGTGTGCAGCTGCTTGCGTGGATCCGTTGTTGAGGAAATGTTGTCATGTTAACTGACAAAGCCTCTTAACGAACAGTCAGACGTGTTATACAGTTGTTAAATCACACTGCATAAATGTGTATTGTGGAACGCGACAAAAGCTTTTCCGCACATTATTCCATCTCTGCTATTGCGATGAAGTCTGGGGGAGTTGTGTAAAGATTTGCACCCCGAGGCTTGATATGTAGAAAATCAGGTCCTATTTCTAGCTCTAAATATGTGTCTGCCTTCAACACGCAACTTGAATTCAATTTATAAAGATTGGAATCTCTACAAACGTTTACATTTGAGACTCTGTAACACACTTATTTTGATACATGTTATTGCAGATGACCTTTTGACTCATCATTTCAAGTCCTCTTCCAAGTGTGTGTGTGTGTGTGTGTGTGTGAGGGGGGTGGGGAACCAGCATGTAAGCTGTGTGTTCAAGTTCAGGTACTGTAGCTGTCTCTCCTTGTCCCGTGATCTGTCTGCAGATTCAGTTCAGATTACAGCCCCCATACTGACACCTGACAGAGCACTAACCAAGCTGGAGGTACTTTGCCCTCCTCCTCTTCCTCCGCCTCCTGTGTGTGTGTGTGTGTGTGTGTGTGTGTGTGTGTGTGTGTGTGTGTGTGTGTGTGTGTGTGTGTGTGTGTGTGTGTGTGTGTGTGTGTGTGTGTGTGGAGTGAGAGGTGTTGTCCAGTGTGCGTCAGAACTCAGCTATGCAGAAGGCATCTACTGTGGCCGTTGAAGCAATTGTGTCATTGTGCTTTTTTTTTTTTTTTTTTTTTTTTAGGCCTGGCTGGCTGCATTCCTCAGACTATTGCAGCAGCGTATTCTAACTTTGCGTCGCGTTAAACTCTCTGCTCCCTGAAGGAAAAAACACTAGCCGTATAGCTACAGAGTAGCATCCCGGGGCTAGCCGAAGGGCGGGACAGGTGCGGCGGGACAGATGCCCGCTGGCATGCGACTTTAAACTTAGTTCTCCCTTAAGGAGACGTGAAAGCAGGAGAAAGAAACCTGACGAAAAACTGCTTCAGCAAGATATCACAACGCAAAATAGTGTGTTTATAAACAGCCTGCTGTGTAGCATTTGCATCGGGAGTATTCTTAACCTTTTGAAGGTCACCCGACCTTCATCGGGTTCCTTCCTTCAGAGACCACGGCGTCCCCCTCTCTTTCCCGCCACTCGCACCGCCATTCTCGAGCGTCGTCACGTTTGCTCACCAGACAGACGGGGAGTGTGAACATATCGCTTTAAATGGCGGTTTGGGGGGGTAATTGAGTAATTTGCAGGGAATTTACTCTTCTAACTGTCATGGTGATTCTCCTCCAATGTTGACTGACTGACTCCCTTTGTTTTCCCCCGTGTCACGGGAAAAGTTCAAGATACAAAGGGGAATAACCAGGGCTTGACAACGAAGGACTTCAGAGGAGGCTTTTTTTTTTTTTCTTCCATCCACTTGCTCCGCTCCATAGATTACTTTTCCTCTGAAGTGTCATGCATCCAGCCCCTTTCATCACGAGGCAGAACGACAGGGTGGAGGAAAGTGTGTTTTTCCGGTTGAGGAAACGGGCGCGAAAGTATGCCAGAGGTGATGCCAATTAACACTCAGGCACCGCTGCGTTCCGATCCACTGACGCGAATTTGAAAAATCACACTCATACCTCTTATATCATAAAGGTGTGCGTCTTAATGCCGGTGATGTCGCTGCAAAAGAGCCAATTACCGTGCTTCCCTCCTGCTGTGTGCTGACACACACACACAGGTTCTCACACACACTGGGAACAGTGTCGGTTGGAGGCAGAAGAATGCCGGCGGTCGTTCAGGTCGGACCGGTTTTTCTGGCAAGGTGTAAATGCTTTGCCGTGATGTCTGTGCTACATATGTGCTGCACCGGTTTCAATGTCTCCGTCTCACATGTGCCTATAGTAAACATGAATATAACCCCCCCTCAATAAACACATTTATTATATTATATTCTGGTACAATGTTATAATGGATCCATTAAAATCTACTCAAATTAGTTTGAAGCAACGCCACTTTATTTTGAAAGGTCATCTGTCTCCATCTCTTCCTGCATCTCAAGCTGAAACAACAGGTGCCTCCTTCCTCGGAATCGCAAATATAAGTAGAGCCAATACAGAAAGCATTGCGGTTGCATGCATGCCGTTGCATTGTGGGAAAAACTGCACCGTGTTTGCATGCAAGTTGTCTCACTGCCCTTTCTCTCGCAGTCCCCGGCTGTTAGGGGCACCTCCCAAAGAAAGGGACCCGACCATTTGTTTTTTAGGAGAATGGACTGGGCCCATTGTGCAAGACAGATACCCTCTCTTTTAGCTTTTTTGTACCCCCGTAATTCTTATTCGGGTGCAGCAGAGCAAGAAGGAGCCCATTCACATCGGTACGCGG
Source organism: Taurulus bubalis (assembly GCF_910589615.1). Taxonomy (NCBI): domain Eukaryota; kingdom Metazoa; phylum Chordata; class Actinopteri; order Perciformes; family Cottidae; genus Taurulus; species Taurulus bubalis. Next base: position 9,673,227 of record NC_136609.1, read on the forward strand.
CGATGCAGCAGAAGCCACTCGCTGGGTCTCAGCCAAAGTCATTCCAGCCTCCTCCTCCGGCTTATTGCCCAGAGCTGGTAATTTAGCCGCTAATGTAGTCTTGTGTCGCTCTGGACAGATTGCTTATTGGTATGGGCACTTCCTAATGGGCTATTTTCTACTGCACACATTGTTAGAAACGATAAAGGCTCGTCAAAGATTTCTTAGTCGAGAAATTACTTCTAATAGAAATGTTGGGGTGAAAGAAATAGCAAATGTGTTTGTTAGGGCTTCATTTTGGTCTTATCTTAAAATGCCTGCTTACTCTTCCCACACTCTCACCCAAAAAAGGGGAAGATGCTATTGTTCGCGTACTTCTCTGTTGATTTTGTCGACAGCACAACAGATCAGAGCTCAGCCCCGGTTCCCTTATTGACAACGGTCGGAGCGCCCGGCTCGGGGTACTTCCTGCTCTGTGGGCCGCGACGGCGAAGGTGGCTCTGGAATGCGTTCACCACCGCTACCCGCAGGGCGGCGAAACTGAGGGGGAAAAACACGCTCCCACCCTCATTTTTCACATTCCTCTGCACATACTGTACTCGATGTTGTGCAATGTAGGTCATCTGCTGCAACTGTACCTGCCGCACGAACAGGGAGGGTCTGGGTGGATGTGCGGTTATTTTTTTGACTGACATTTGCTGCTGTAAACAATCACAGTGGGGCACAATGGCAGTGGATTTATTTTTACCATATCTTATATTGAAACAATGACAATGAATCTTCAAAACATAGCTCTGTAAAATGTGTGTGTGTGTGGAAATGACACATCTGGAATCCTTTTGTGAGAATATGCTTTTGTTAAAGAGTTTAACTAATCAGCCTGTGTGTTTTTTTTGTGACATTACAATTTCCTTAATTCTAATTAATCCCAGTATTACCAGTTAAAGACATCCGAACCAGACTCACTGGTTGTTGCAAAATAAATAAAAACACATAATGATGTTCCTTTTGTTGTGTTCTGATGCTATTTTTGTGTGTGTGTGTGTGTGTGTGTGTGTGCAGTATGAGGAGAGTGAAGTGAAGACCCACCACTTGACGTACATGGATGGGATAATGGACATGGACGACCTGCTGTGTGACCTGGTGGAAGACAGGGACAAGGTGAGGTTCTTTCTCTCTTGCGTTTATGCATTTGGGAGCGCCATCCTTGTTCGAATCCCGCGGCCGGACGGCACGCTGTTCCTCTGATCGCTCTCGCCCGGTGTGAGGCGGAGAATCCGTCGTTCTCAGATTTATTTTGACTCTTTTCGCTAAAGTCTCCAGCCTGGCAGGATGACAGGAAGTCCAACAAACAAGGTATTTTGTAAATCCAAAACCGTGGTTAGCTTGTCACTGCTTGTTTGGAGTCTTAAAACGACTCCATACCAAATGTGACAAAATAGTTTTTTGTATGCTGCAAAAAAAAGGAAAAGAAGAAGAAGAAAGAAACATCAACTCTGGTTTGATTGCATCGCACTACATGCATGAACTTATTTTTTTCTCCTCCTCCTTCCCTCTGTTTTTTTAGAACGCCAGAGTAGGAGTGGTGACGTCGCCGTGTGCTTTTTAGCTGTCATGTTCATTTTCACCGAGGCGGATGAAAGGACATCAATTTCAGATTCTAAAACAAATCAAGAAACGAGAAGTCCCCTAGAAACGTTCAGGGATTGGAGCCGGGCTGGGAGTTAACTGCGCTCCATTCACACTCCGGCACAGACGGCGGCCCCGATTCCTATGAAGAGCACATTTTTATTCCTCTCGCTAATTTCCCCATAAATGCATTCCCAAGATGTGCTAATAAACCGCCCGAAATCCATATTCATAAGCCCCGGGCCCAGACGGAAGATGAATTATCAACACTTAGTCAGCAAGAAGGCCAAATGAAATGGAAATGGAATATTCCGCCGACCCTGTACCGCGCGGTAACAATGGTGTTTTAAGCTGCGTGAACAATAGAGCGCGTGCTGAAGCATGTTTATGCATGTAGGACTGCGAGTTGGGCAAAATACTCTTTTGACGGGGTTGTGGGGAGTAAAAAAAAAGGGGGACAAAGCTAAATAATAGATGTGTAAACTTGGTGGGGATCTTCAACTGTCGGGAAGTTTTTTTTTTTTGCAATCACAGAGAACAGAAGCTTAATTTTCCCGGCATGATGGGATTATAATCATGAGATCTGTTTTATTTGTGCATAAGAGGATGAGTCTGGCGTGGATTTTAATGACTCATCGGAGTGATGATGATGATGATGAAGTGTCACAGATCACATCCCACTCACATCCCCATTTCAGATCAGATTCCCTCACTAACAAGTCGCCCCCGACGCCGACTCGTGCTGCGGTGCTCTTTGTGATTAGGAGCTCTGCTGAGCAAACGCTTCCCTCCAACCTGCGCAGGAACTGTCTAATTTACCTTTTTTTTGTTTCTTTCACTCTCTCGGCGTTCACCCAATTCTCCAGGCGCCCCCTCCTCCTCCTCCCTTCCTCCCTCCCTCCGGCTTTCATCTCGCTCCTCATTTCATCCTTTTGTTTTTTCGCCCGCTGATGAAAAAGATAGCACGCTGACTAGGACGAGCGGGCGCACGTGATCCTCGTAACGCGCCAGTCATCCGGCTTATCTCGGGGCTTCCAACCGGCGTCGGCTCTCAGATTAATGAGCTGTGCCTGGCGTTCTTGATTAGTCCGACTCCCTTTTGTTTGTCTACGTTTTTATAACTTCGCCGCCAGATTCTATCTTTAGTGCTTTGCTTTCCTTTCTCTTTTTTTTTTTTTTTTGTTCCGTTATTGTGGCCGACGCTGTTTCCCCATCAATCATACAGGAGTGGTCCCATTGTGAGGGCCCTCCACCGCACAGCGGGGGCCCTGTGTTAGCCGCGGATGCTAATGAGAGATAATGCTACGCTATTTGTACGCCTAGTGGTTAGCTTGGCCCGCGAGTCCAGACCTCTTCATCTGGGCCGGCCCCCTACCATTACTCAACGCGCACACACACTGTCACACACTGTCACACACACACACGTCTGCTGTCTCCGCCGCCCCGCGCCGAACCGCAGGCAGGCGCGCGGCGTAGCATGTTAGCATTATCGTCCACGGAAGGAGCACCACTGGTGGTTGATGAGGGCGGAGATGAGGGGGCGGCTGTGATTTGATTACAGCTCGCTCCCTCCCACCCCCTCCCTGCATCTGCGAACACGCACACACACATACACACACTCCGTTCATTAGCACCCCCCACCACCATCTCGAGGCACACCGGCCACCAGCCTCCTCATGAATATTAATATCAATCTGATGAATGCGAGGAAGACCACGGGCTCTTGGCTGAGGTGTGACCGCGTATACACACAGTACACAATCGCACAAAAAGACCACAGTATGAAGAGAGCAGGTCACAGATCAGTCAATTATACTATGAAGCGCTCCTCGACTTTGACCCTTTACTGTGTGTGTGTGTGTGTGTGTGTGAGAGAGAGAGCGCTCTCAGAAGACAGTTGGAGGCATTGACCTGTCAGATACCCCACCACTTTGTTAATGGTTCGTAGAAGCGGGAGGATATAACCGCCTTTTCGATCTCTTCCTTTTATGTCACGCTGCGAGGTCAAATGGCTGCAGCTCAGAGGCTAGTTAACCTGTTCATCCTCCGTCAGTGTGTGTTCTTTCATACAAACACACACACACGCCGCGGCCATTACTCCCAGGCTCTCCTGTATATGTTTACCATTTACGTGGCTAGAGATGTTGCGGCGCGAACGAGCCGCCATCGAGATGGCGTTTGATTAGGAGGCCATCTTTACGGCGTCCCTCGACGTGCGACTGGAATCTGAATGTCAAACATGTGTGAGTGTCCCCTCTGGTCACGGCCGATCTCCTCCAGAACGGGGATTAAGCTCAGGGAGCATAACGTCTCCTCATAAGTGGCCTGTCACTCCTCATTCAACGCGTACACACACACACACACACACATTGCTCCACACGGACCGTGTTGTCAGTGAGGGGGTCGGGGGGATAACGTATAACAAAAAGTCAACCTTCCATCCCAATTCAGCCAAACGAGAAATCTAATTTCATGGGAAATTTAATAGAAAAAAAAAAACCCGGGGAATGATTTCCTCCATCTCACTTTAATTAGCCCTCTTCTTTTTTTAAATTTTTTTTTAATCACTGCGCCTACAAGGCGTCCACAAGCCTCCTGTGCGGTCTCGGCTCGCTGTAAATGGTGCAGGGTGGCGTGTCCCAGCTGATCTCCCTCCGAAATGTCACCCGCTTGATCACGGGGGCCATCTCCCATCATCCATCTCTCCTGCCGTGGAGGACGCGATGCCGAGAAGAAAAATGAGTCGGAGGCCCCCACGGAAATACATCTTCCATATCCCATCCAGAGGAAAGGACACCTATTTGAATAATTTCTTCCATATTTAGCTCATATTTCTCAAACTACGGTTCATTTTTTTTATTTTCTTCACATCCATATATGGTCACCCGGGTTTGTGCAGATTACACAATACTGCTGCAGATTTGATTCCCAGCAGTTGCGTCTTGGGATTCGCCTGAAGTCATTTATCTCACGTCAGACGTTGGGCCCGTCCGACAGGCGACAACAAGGCGTCGCTCCAAACGCGCTAAAAAGTTCCGTGAATGGGAGCGTGATTGCGAGGCGCAGACGTGCTGATTAGCCTTTTGACGCCTCTGTGACATCTCGCTCCCCCCCCCATTCACCGCCGCCGTTTGATTGGCACCAGAATAGTCCCCGCAACTCCGCGGCCCCTGTGTGAATGGCCTGTGATGAGCGAGAGCACGAGGTTCAAATGCGCTGATTTAGAAGAAAATGTCATGGCAGGGGCAAGTTTATTTCTATAGCACGTTTCGTACACAAAGGCGATTCAATGTGCTTTGCGTGACGCGAGAAAGGGCGGGGAAAAGCGGCATAAAGACATTTAAAATGCAAAGTAAAAGAATAGGAACCGGTTTAAAGGCAATTGAAAAGTCCAGTGTTCAGCGCAGAACGTAAAAGTTAAAGGTGGTCATAGTTGAGCTCGTCTGATGGAAGTTCCAGCTCTGTGGTGCACAGTCTGCTTCTCCGTGTTTAGTTTGCCCCCTGAGAGCTGCAACAGGTGTATTTCCCAAAATATCATTCTAATCATGATCCATACATCCTCACCTGTGTCTGTCTGGCACATTTTAATACTAACTAGAAGTCTGCCGTGGACTCTGAACATGCTCAGTGTGTAAAATGAGTCGGCCGTATTTCACCTCCTGTCGTCTGCTTAATTGATTTTTTTTTTTTTTTTTATTCTAGCAAAAAGAACATTTATTTCTGCCGTAGCCCTGAGGCTACAGACATGCAGAGATTTGATGGGGGGGGGGGGGGGGGCTTTTCAGTCAGTTATTCTCATTATATGAAGACGCATTTATAAATATTGTTTGTCCATTTTCCAGGACAGATGTCTGATGACAATTCATTCTTTAAAAATTACAATTACAGGACTAACTTCGTGACTTCCCTGAATCTGATGGATTTCGACTCATTTTAGACCTGAAGTTCGCGTTGACCAAAAAGTCTCTGCCGTGAAGTTTGTTTCCTGCATTGTTCATAAATAGCGTGACCTTCATAAAGACTTGTTGGAGCTATTGAATTAGATGGAGGGGAGAGGAGTTCCCGCTGCTTTGTCCTTATCTTGTGTTTATTATGCGTTCTCTCTCGAACGTCAATTATGCATTCATGTATTCAAATCTCCCGTAAACATCCAGTATATTGAATGAAGTCAGATTATCTCAGTTGCCTGCATATCAGATCAGATCAGACCGGAGCGGTTGACTGTTTTGCCCGGCGGGACTCGGTCACTTGAGCTGATTTCATCATATCTCATCAGCCTTGACCTTGATTCAACCCCCCCCCCCCCCTCCCTCACCCACCATCTGAGCACCACAGCAGCTCTTCATCTGATTATATTCAATTAAAACGCACACACACATTCACCAAACCTTGTTTGATTGTAATCACGAGGCGGGACCTCAAGGAGGGCTTAAGGAGAAGGAGCTCTCGCCGTGCCCGTCTGCTTTTCATTTAAGTTTCCTCTCAAAGTTGCACTTTTGGAATTTTAATTCCTGCAGACGATCCGTCGCTCCACCTTTTTTTTATTTTTTTTATCCCGACTTTGAATGATGGCGCCTCTCCAAAGTCATTTGTCAGATCGCTGAAGCAAAAGGCCGGGGATTTAGTTTGGGATAAGGCCCCCGTTTCTATCCCCCCCGCCCCCCATCCTCATGCGTAGGTGTGTGAGAGACTCTCAGAGGCCAGGCGGGGTCATCACGCCCTCTCAGATCTGGTCCTTTTACCGCTCCGCCTCCTGTTAATCACACGGACTCCGTGTCGCCATCGCACCACCTATTAGCTCCTAATGGAGTGAGACGGTCAGGCTGCAACCTGACCCGTCCGGCCTGCTGTGGGGGGGTTGGAGCTCGGTGCCGAGGCCAGAGGTGACCCGCGTGAGGGTGTCAGGAGGGGATGTGCTCGAGGCAGTCGTGTGTCGCATCTATACGCACCCGGACATCAAGAAAACGCGTCACGTCTGGCTAATGGTCTACTCTAGATCAACTTGTTTACAGCAAATCTACTCTCTGACCTCACCAGCCTCACGCCATCTGTTTTCCTGGATGACACTTCCGCAGGTGTGTGTGTGTGTGTGTGTGTGTGTGTGTTTTCCCTCCGCTCGCCGAGGCTCCGCTCACTCCAGCGGCTAATAACTCAAATCAGCAGAAAGTCACACCCCTGGACGTGTGTGTGTGTGTAAGTGTTCACTGCCACCGCAGCTAGAGGATAAATGCTGGTGAAACTGAGTCCAACTCATTTAGGTTTGAGTATTTAATGATTTCTGGTGCAATTACACAGCTGAAGCCGCATCTGCGTCTGCTGTGTCGCAGCCGCTATTGTTATTATTCCCGTCTATTTTTCTCGTTCCCATCGCCGAGCTGATTGGGTTAATGAAGGGAGCCTCGTGGACGGTAATGTGTCTGAATGGGCCACTTGAATTATTAGGCAGCCCACACTGGACATGGGAGGGGCTTGTGGGAAGGAGGAGTTTTCAACATCGCCGATGATGATGATGATGATGATGATGATGATGATGATGTCAGATGATTAACGGCAGTTGGTCTCACAGATAAAACTATAAATTCCCATCGTATGTCTCAAATTGTTAGTTTTTCCAAACCCCGAAAAGGAAGAAATAAAAAACGAAAGGCCTCTATAAATTGGCAAATGTGATGCTTTACTCTTATTTAGTTCATTTCTGTCTGAAGCTATAATTCATATTTTTATATTTGCATTGAAAAGGGTCACTCGTATGAAAATAGATGAGGTTTAATTTACATCTTGTGATGTTGTTCTGATTTGTATCCGGAGTAAAAGCTATTCGGTGGCGTAAACCTGATGAGAAACCGGCTCGTATAGAAGAAGTCGTTATTAATATGCGGATTCCTTTTCATTCGGGATCAAACTGTCCGAGCGCCATGCCCTCATCTGATGTTGCGGCGAGCCGAGCGAGCAGTCGGCGCTGCGGCCTCGTCGCCGGCTCGCCGACTGATGGATGCTGCTGTCAGGTGCCGGTTTGTACTTTTTGCGGCTCGCAGACATGAGCCGCCGCACGAATCCCACCTTCCTACTCCGGGCTTTGATGTTGAGTCAATAACTATCTAATAAGGCGTGTTGGAAGGAACACGCATGTTGATGGGTACAGGAAAAATCTCCGGGTGAGGGCTTTTTTTTCTTTTTTTCCTTCGCTCTCTTCTCGCAAACACCTTCGGGCTGTGAGTGATGTTGGCTCTCCATGGCAACGGCAAGTACCGCGTGTCAGTAATGTATCACACACACACATATATATATATATATATATATATATATATATATATATATATATATATATATATATATATATATATATATATATATATATATATATATATATATATATATATATTTTTATCAGTATGCTCAGTTGTGGAGGAGAGCTGAATGTTTACCCCTAAAGAAGAACATTTCTATCAAAGCTTTTTGGTCATCGTGGATACAGTGAAAAACTGGTAAATTATTGATAATGGGATGAATTATAATACGGAAAAACATTCTTAAGGTCCCTTCAAACCTCCGTAAAGGAAAGCGAGAGAAAGAGGTGACGTATGGCATGAAAGTCTAATGTCAAGGGAGGGCAAATGGAGGAGGAGGGGCAGCCTGTGGAGGAGAGAGCCACAGGTGAGAGGGCAAAAGCCTCGCAGCTCAGAGTTAATCACTCCTTCTATTTCTCTGTCAGATCCCGGGAGGGAGGGAGGGATGGAAAGAGGGAGGATGGATGGATGAGGGAGGAGGTTGGAGGGAGCAGCTGGCCCTGCAAAGGCCACAGGGAGAAGAAAGCTGATGATTAGACTCCGACTTTCGGGGGAAGAGAGCTGGAATGTGCACGCTTTTTATTACACGCTCATGCCGAGGGAGCTCGTCGGCGTGCCACGGACGGCGGATCAGGACCGGCGTAACCGCCGCCGCTGTGTTCGCGCTGCGGGAGTGACGAACGAGCCGGTTGGATGTTTGTGTTGCCGGCCTGAGAAATACGAAGCCTGGAGCTCCCCTGTCACCCACATCCCTCCTCCTCCTCCTCACAGCCTCTCGGCTGTGTGTGATTTATGAAGAGTTTACCCTCTCCCTTTATGAGTGTGCATAAATAATAATGTGGCCTTTCACCGCGCATAGCCGCCACCGCAGTGCCTCAGCTGGTGTGTGTTCACGCGTGTGCGCGCGGCTGGTGCACGCATGCTCCATCACTGTGGCTGATGTGACCGATGTGAGGGTGAGACGGGGGGGAGAGAGAGAGAGAGAGAGAATGATAACTCGAAACCTTTTTGGCAGTGTGCCTGAACAAACGGCTTCTAGCGCTGCAAACTGTTCTTTTCCCCCCAAACATCGCCTTTTTTGTGTGTGCCAAAACTGTGATTTATCGGCATAAATAAAGTTTAATTTCAAACCTGAGCTGTCGATAATTAATCACAGATCACAATCTTCAAGGTGGAAAAATGTATTCTGGATTTGCACTCAAATATTTTGTCGAATAAGTGCGGTTCACACGCAGCTGGATTGTAAGCTGCCCCTATGCCTGGAAGAGATTCCTGCATTTGATAATCTTCAGTATGAGAACAACTCTAACCCCAACAAAGAAAAATCTCACAGACCGACTAGATTTCCAGCTGCGTTAACATGTGTTACATACAGTTTCTATTATATCGCCTCGGATCCCGAGCTTGATCTCAGTCCTCGTATAAAAAAATGTGGCTATGATAGTCTTATCTACATAATTCAACTACCATTTGAAAGTTAGCATTGCAAATGTTTTCTCGACTTTGCACATATTTCAGGGAGTTGAATAAACACGCTCGGTGCGAAAAGGAGTGTCAGGAATGTCGATGCGTTGCTCTCTCTGTGGGACACAAGTCAATGTTTCACTTCTGATCCCTGACCTTGTGCAGCTTCTTTTTTCTTTTGTTGAGTCGTCATTTTCTTTTCGACCACCGCTGCACCAACAGACTGAGCAGCTCACCTCAGTGTGTTGGTGTTTAGTTCGGGCCGCCGGAAACGTTCAGAAGTTCAAGCGGTGATGTCATTATCGTTTGAAGAGACCTGACAAGTTGAATTGTGCATCCGTTTGTGTGCTTCAGTTCATGAGTGGGAGGTTGGTGTGTCTCTGCGGCGCTGCTCTAATCTTTTGTGTGTGTGTGTGTGTGTGTGTGTGTTTTCCTAAGAGGTAATACTCTACATCTGCTAGTGTGCTATAGATTCAGGCTGAAAGAGAAGGATTAGCCCTGCTCTCACCGGTAATGCTCCCAATTTTCTACTTGTTTAACTAACGCAGGCCACACATTCCTCTGTTGGCCCTGGAAAGTGTGTGTGTGTTTAGTGTGTGTGTGTTTAGTGTACAGTATGTGCCCTTGAACATGGGTTAGCTTTTGGTAGGCACGCTTGGGTACCACAAGTTGTTCGTTACAAAAGGAGAAACACAGCAGAAGAGTATCACAAATTACAATTAACTGCTCGTTGATTTAGTTTTTATTCACGTTTTAAAAGCCAAATAACCGCCCTGCGCCTTGCTGTGAATCGGTTGCCGTTTCCCGCGTGCCGCCGTGCATATCAAGCGCTAAGATCTCCCGCTCGCTGAGAGCGAGGCGCCTCACCTTCCCCCTTTACCTGTGCGCCGTCAATATTCCTCACGAACCACGGAGAAGCCCATTCTCCTCGCATCTGATCCGCTCTTTGTTCATCTGACTCGTACACACAGGGAGGGGATATTTTCCCGACGCTCCTCAGCCGCTTGGGAAAACAAAACAACAACAACACCAACACCCGATGTTTGGGAGCCGCACAGTGTGGAGGAAGTATCCGCTCTTTGTGCACGGTTCTGTTCATCATAAAGTGCAGTTTAAGCGCTCAGGAAGCGTCGGGTAGTGAAGTCGAGACGGTGGGAGGTTTAGGCCCTGTGATTTAGCGCTTGAAAAAGCAGGTGTCTAAAACGGTCTTTGTAAACCTTTACTTTAGTAAAGAAAGTGTGTGTGTGTAAGTCTCTCTCTCTTTCTCTCTCTCTCCGTGTGTGTGTGAGATGATTGGGTTACCGCACTCGCTGTCAGGACGCCGCGCGCTGCTTCTGAATTATGCATCTCTCGTTCAAAGAAAGAATGAAGAATAGCGCAAGAGGGAGGAAACGGGGGAGAGAGAGGAAGGGAGGAAGGGAGGGGGAGTCGTAAGATAAATGACAACAGCACAAAAGCAGAGCATCTCAATAGACTGGACACACACACACACACATATATACACACACACACACACATATACACACAGCAGTGCTAGACAGCGATGAGAGAGGAGAAGAAAAATGGGTTGATTAGTACCAGCAGATGAAATAGGGAAGTGTGTATGTTTGTTTGTGTGTGTGTATATGTGTGTGTATATGTGTGTGTATATGTGTGTGTGTGTGTGTGTGTGTGTGTGCGCCTGATGCTTATGTAAAGACCAGAGGCTGTACTGGTACCAGCATGCAGTGGTGATCCACTAAAGCAAGGTGGCACTGTTCATCCTCACTGTGAGAAAAGTGTGTGTCTGATTGTTTCCACATATAAACCAATTGTGTGTTGTATTTTTTTTTTTTTTTTTTTTTTTTTTTTTTTGCAATAATGGCATTACGCCATGCATGATTGCATATATATATGTGTGTGTCCATGCTGAACATGCATCCCCCACAGTGCGTGTTATACGGGACGTGTCGCATTTAGCTAATTAATTCTGAGCAAGTGCATTAATTATTAAAGACACTCAAGTGTTCCGGCTGTGAGTTGCAACATGTAAACACCGTCCACTGTTTGCAGCAGCTGGGCTCAGTTCACATCCCCGCTATGAAAAAAAACGCATAATAAAAAGCTCTGCATCTGATTGGAAGCAATGTCCTCAACAACAAGGCGTCCATTCATCGACCGCAGAGAAACAATCCTGACATCATGAAGCACTTTTGCTTCATGATGTCCACTTCCCAGCCTTTCCAGCCACAGGGCGGAGTGCTCGGTGGCCACGGGGCTGCTGGGAGAGTGTCCCCTGAAGAATTAGTCCAACATCTGGAGCAATATCACAGTATCAACCGGGGACTACTTTATCTTGAACATAATAGTTTACAATCCGTCCCTTCAGAGTTCTGAAGGTATAGAGTCGCAGCTGTGGCCCCAGCGGGAATAGACCCTTTTTTTTAATGTTTTTTTTCTAGACGTTGGTTAATGACGATGACGCTCACCTTACATGTACAGCCTGCATCCAGCTTCCTCTCAGTGCAGGAAAGGAATGGAAGTGAATACAACAACTTCCATGACCCCCGCACCCTTACACACACACACACACACACACACTCACACTCACCACGCTGTCCCCAAACTCCATCTTGTGTTATCGCTCTGATTTGAGAGGAAGCAAAGTCCCACACATTGTGTGATTAAATCTGCTTGGGCAAAGAATAGGAAAAAATGTAAATCACAACGAAGCGGTATTATAATTTCTCAACATATTATGGGATGTGTGTGTGTTTGTCTGCCGTGGGCCACGTGAATTCTAACGTTTTACAACACCAGTGCTCGAGGCGGTGTGAAGCCGTGTTTATCTCTCTCTCGTGTTATTGTATGTGGCTTTCACGTATGTCACGATAATTGCTTTGGGTCTGCACACACACACACACACACACACACACACACACACACACACACACACACACACACACACACACACACACACACACACACACACACACACACACACACAGTCTCCCCAGCCAGTCCGGTCATGTTGGATACATGCGCCGCATCATGATTTACACAAGATCATAACATGACGATTTGAAGGGTTTAGTCGTTTGTGTTGGCCCCGGGTACCAGCGTGTGTGTGTGTGTGTGTGTGTGTGTGTGTTTATGGAAATGAGACGAAGGAGTCACATTATTCAGCAGTCGTTGACATGCAGGCTCCCCAGGTCCATATCAATATCCCCCCACAGACGCAGAAAGGAAAAATAAGGCGATTTGTTTCCTAGCATGCTAATGGCAGTCAGGAGGGACGCAGAGAAAGCCGTGCTTTAAGTAAACACACTGGGAGCCGTTCAAGGTGTTGTTTTTTTCTTCTCATTCTTCATCCCGGGGCTCCACAAGAGCACGTTGGTGTTTGAAGGACTGGATTTCAATCCACTGAGTGCTTTTAAAAAAATATATACATATTAAAAAAAGCTTTCCCCCAAGACTCCTCCCCTGCTGTAGTTATTCACAATAATGATGATTGTTGATGCTGGGATGTGATGTCTGCATCCAGCTTCTTCAGTAGCACATTAAGCAAAGCTGCTCTGCAACAACAGGGGACACATCCTACGACGTTAAAGGGCCGGTTCACCCAAAAGGCAGCGAGACAAAAACACTGGCGCGTATAGATTTCGGTCTAGTTTGGGAAACCGTAGATTTCTGAAATACAGCACCTCAAGAAGCGCCGCCGCTTGTTTCCCAAAGGAAGCAATAGGTGATTAATTTTGTTGATGGCTGGTGTTTGATTGAGTGATGAGTGGAAGCAGCGGGGCGGCCTCCGTCTGCATCGCTCCCCGCCGGTGTCGGCCGTAAAGAAAACAACCCTCCCGGAAAGCAAATCATCATCAGCGCTCCGCACATTAAAAGAAGTCGAACGAATAAATAGTTTTTGAGGGCAGGTCGTCGCTTTGTTTGTGTTTATGTATGTGTGTGTGTGTGTGTGTGTGTGTCGCGTGCACACGTCACATTACGCTCCGAGACTTCGTCTTTGATTGATGCTGTCAGCGATTTTGGAGAGGACGGGGAGGGCCGGAGATAAGGAAAGAGAGAGAGGAGGGGTGAGTAGATAAAGAAGAGAGAAAGAGCTCAAGAAGCATCCATCAAGCGGCCAATCAGATTGTTTTTCCTGGCGTTCGGTCTTTTCTTTTACTCTCTTTTCCGCATCTACTAGCGCCTCGATTCTGCATCTTTCCTTCAACTATCGCTTGCTAAAGCACACACACACACACACACACACACACATGCACACGCACACGCACACGCACATGCACGCAAACGCAGAAGTCAAATCTCCATTGCGTGGCGTCGACCGGGTGTCACGAGGTTATTGAATCACGGGAGGTTGAGGTGAGAGGCGGCGCCGCAGCGTGATGGATGATACATATTTCGCCGCCTCCTTCGCGCTTATTGTTTGCACACACACACACACACACACACACACACACGCACGCACACGGCCTCCATGCTCCTTTTGTTGTTAATTGACGTCCTCCACTCGTCTGTTGTTTTTATTACATCCCTGGTTTCCATTGCGGTTATTGCTTTTCATTAAGTGGTCATTTCCTTCGCCGGCGCCGTCTAATGAGAGCGTCACGCCGCCACGCGCACATTTATCAAACCACGCGGCCGCGATTGCACGACCTCGCCACACACACACACACACACACACAACCGCACACGTTCCCCCTTTCGATCTATCTGCCATCATGTCCCTGTCTCAATTAGGATTGTTTGTCGTTGCTCTGCCCTCCATCCCCTGTTCATTTGTCCCCCGCCCCCCTCCCTTCTCTTCCCGCCGCCTCATCGTGGCAGCGGCGTCATTGTGTTTGACAGCTTCTCATTCTCGTGTCGGATCTCATTCGACTGCTAATTCCACACACGCACACCTCGTGCGCGTGATAACTTCTCCTTTGCGAAACCCGGCCTCCGCTAGTCAGATTTAGTTAAAAATGGAGGCAGTCATTGTGTCGCCGAAGTGGAATCTGCTGTGAGAGGTTTGAATCCAGCTCTGTTTCCTTGACACACACACACACACACACACACACACACACACACACATACACACACACACACACACACATCATAACAGTCCGGCTGCAGCTTGACTCTCCCGTTGTCTCTTCCAGCTCGTGGCGGTGTTCGACGTCCAGCGCGGGAGGGCGGAGAGTCCCAGGGAAACCATGTCCAACGGCTACTCCAGCGCCGCGCCGAGCCCCGAGCCGCTCCACTACTTCTCCCACCTGCAGCAGCCAATCAGAGGAGAGATCGAAGTCAACGAGGCCGTCCTCAAAGCCAGTATGTCAGATCTGCTTAAAAAAAAAAAACAGCATTTGTTTTGGAGCTCAAGGTTTTCTATACATTTTGTTGAATTACAATATCGCTGTTCTTGAGCGATATCAACTATTCTGTACTGCACACCAGATGTTTCAGTTTTAAATGTAGGAGAAGTTTTCTGCAGGAATCTCGGCGGCCAATCAACACATTGGTGTGTGTGTGTGTGTGTGTGTGTGAGAATAGTCAGAAAATACATTTATGGAACAGCTGTAAGCTGAACCTGCTGCGTAAAGAAGGAGGTATTTTTTCTCTCTTCCTCTTGGTGTTGCCTGTAACTTGATTGCGTGTGAAAACAGATGCAGTGTTGACGCTGCGTTCTTTCCCGCCGTCCTCACCTCGTCGCTCTTTACAGACTCTGGTTTTCACACGCGGATCAGCGGAGAGACGCAAATGAGACGCAACAACGACGACGACGTGGCGAACATGATATCTATACGATGATATCTTCTTCTTCTTCATGCTGTCGGACCAAAGCTTAAGGCGATGGGTGAACTCAGATTCTGCTCCTGATAATAAATATCTCTAATTTAATATGTTGAGGTCCTTTTTTATCGTATGACCAAGCCTCGGTCTTTTTCATGTTTTCTTGTGAAGTCAGAGGTCAGTCAGATAAATAAATAAAGAGAAAAACACCTGGTTCAGTGAGTTGCTTCCGCGAGTAAAAACAGTAAGTGAGAATGACGGTGTGTCTGTGTGTGCACACACACCAAAAAACTGCATTTTAAGCAGCTTTTTAAAGGAGCGTGGAATGACAGATTTGGTTTGTAAGATGCTGGGTCATGGGGCATCTCCAGTGGGAAACTTCATCACAAGTCTAGTCAGCCAGAAGCCTTAGGGAGCCTCTGGGGAATATCTGCTCTGTCTGGGCTGCAGTCACTCTGGCTGGAGATACATTTCACTGCAAATAATCTAGATTTGAGTCTGCCTTGTATTGGTTACGTTTATCTATGACGGGAGCGGATAAAGAGCCCGACGGCCAGGGGGTCTGTCTAATCACTGGGCCTCCCCTTTCATTCTCCTCCCTCCATCTGTTTCCGCAGTGAGCCTCCACCATACACACACCTGCCCTTCGCCACCCCTCGCCCTCTGCCCGCTCTCGCCCTCTGCCCCTTTTATCGGCCCCTCTCTCCAGGCCCGTCCAGACGTTTCTAGCCTACTCTACTATTCAACCACCTGCCATGCAGCTCCCCATCCCCACCCGGCCGCAACCGACGCCGCCTCCATCCCCCGCCTGCATCCCCCGCCCCGTCTCTGCGTGGCTTCCAGCTCTAACTAGATTAGCACTGTAGCCATTTAGCATGCCCAGGGTCCAGCAGAGCGTGAATGGACTAATTCCAGCCCCCCATCCTGTCTTCAACCCAGTGGGACCTCTTCCTAACCCCCTCTTCCCAAACCCTGACTAACGTAGTTATGATGTGACCCTGTGACGCCCCCTCATATAGAGCCAGACTCATGCATTGAGGCGGCTTTTGTCATCTGGACATGCACGCGCACACACAATTTGACAAAAGAATCCCAGCATGCCAGTTAAACAACCGAAACCGGTCGCCCATCCACCGCTGGGAAGATCTTTCCAGTGCGAACAGTTTCCTCGGCGTCCATCGAGGATACCTGTCTGCAAATTTGCTTTGAAATCAGATAAACAAGCTTCAGATCTCTCCTGATTAAAAACAAATCTAAAATAATCCAGTTGTCGTCTCCGCAGCAGTGGTTTGTCGTGCAAACACGATCCACTAATTCAAGATGACTTTACTTGGTTTGCACGAAACGAAAATAACTGCCAGCTCACTTCCTGTTCCTCCTCACCCAAAGCATGATGGGAACTCTGAGTCCGAACCCACTCTTCACGAATATAATTAAGAGAGAGCATTTTGCTTTTGTTCTTATTTATTACATTTTTTTGACCCTGTTTTTTAAATACATCTTTGACATTTGTTTGGAAACCTATAGTAAAACATGCAGTGACTCTATTCCATGGGACTCTAAATGAAGGTACATGAAGGGTTAAACTAGACGAGACAAAAGCAATAAAGGCTGTCAGGTACCGTATGTAAACTCTTCAACTGGGTGATCATATTTCAATTAAAGCCAACATGAGAGCAAACATCGCTGTATTACTGTGGCTTTGTCAGGACTGAACCCATTCATCAACAAATCAACTGCTGGGAGGAGTTGGGCCGCTGCAAACAAATGTGGACGCTTTAATCACACTCATCACCTTAATCCGATCACTCCCAATAATCTGGTTATGTGCGCTCATGTAATCGCACCGAGTGGTGGCGGACGGGGCGACGGCGTAATTCAGTAATCAGTCGGGCATCCAAGTGTTTGTGTGTCGGGTTGGACCGCTTGTTTGAACAGGGTGATTGGACCTCACACAGCCCCGGTGGGATGATTAAACCGGCATTGATCCGCTGCTGCACACACACACACACACACACACACACACACACACACACTCTTACACTTCTAGGAAAAGAGTCCTTATCGCATCATCCCATGAGCAGCCTGAGCCGCGCTGCTCAATCGATTGGGAGAGAAGCAAGACCACCCTGGCCTGTAGCATGACGACACACACACACACACACACACACACACACACACACACACACACACCCTCACGCAGACAAGTATATATAAACTCAGGAGCCGTTTGTGATAAATGCACGTGTAGTACACACACCATGCACGCATGCTTGCAAATGTAAGGCGCACACACACACACACACACACAGTCAGAGAGAAACATGATGCCTCCTTGTTTTCATCCTGGCCCGGCGGTGAACTGCAGATCTTTCACGGAACAAAAAACAAGAAACCTCAGCGTTCCCAGAATTTGCAGATGGAGAGTCGGAGGCTGACGAACGCCGAGGTGGAAGCTCTCAAGGCCTCTTCAGGGTCCCTCCAATTACACTCGAGGGGCATTCTTCAATGCGCTTCACCGTTTGTTTCTCCGGCCTTGAAGCGCCCGCTGACACGGGTCCGTCGGGGTGGCGTTGTATTTAAAGTGGCAGGGCACCATGTGGTTTGCGGCTGCGCAGTCGGCGTTAAATTACCCGACCTGAAATAGACCCAAAGTTACGGCGCTTCCTCCTCTCCTCCACCCTTTTGGCAGAAGACGGCGCGTTGAAGTCAGCAAATGTGTGCGATCTTAAAATAAACGCAAACTGACTGAGTGATGTTCAGCTGCTTCAGGAGCAGGTCTCTCCCCATAACTTCCTTAGACTTCATTTTCGTAATTTAAATTGAAGGCAAGAGCTGTTGTATATCATTAACAATGTGGTAAAATAGTGCTTTTAGATTATATCATCTGTCATTTAGAGGAGATAATTTCTTTAACCACGTTCCATCCAAATGTTTCTGCCGCTGTTTCCATAAATAGTAACTTTGACTTTAAGGATGCAAAACCTTACAGTAAATAAACTGTTTCATGAGAGATAATCCAATCCAAGGAAATGTTCTTGTATGCCAGACACATTTCTTTCAGGATGCATTTGGACAGATTATTCTTCAGGCCTTTTTAAAAAGGATACATCCCATAGAAGTATTAACCCACGCTGGAGCCTATTTCCACCGTCCCAGTCACTATTGATTAGCAATGGCTCTGAGCCAATCTTGTTTACAACCGGCTAAACCGAGGCTGACCTAAGCGAGCCTAAAACTGTCACACTCATCAGTATCTGACCCTCGGTGACACCGCTTGACCCTCCAGAGGTCAACGCAGGTCAGAGGTGAAAGCCCGTGGCCCTCCGGTTCTTTCACATGAGGGACGTCTAAACGGAGGAGGATTTATGGGGCTGACCGCCGGGTAATGGAGCCTGACCGTGACCACGGTCGCTTCACAAAGTTGCATCACCGGCATCGCCGTGAAGTGCGTGGGTGTCGTCACCGAAACGCTCGCTATGAAAATTCGTTATCGCCATTTCCTGGGGGGGAAAAAAGTCACTGTGTATCTTTTAAAAATCCACAGGATCCAGTCTGAAGAGGCGCTGTTGTTTAGTCTGGCCTCGCAGGAGTGAAGGTGCTTTCATGTTGTCCTTGCAGTGGGATTTAATGTTGTTGTTGTGCAACTTTTTCCCCCTCATGGTGAGGGCAAATCTGCAGACTGGTTTAAAATCCTGATGCCGTTCGGTGTATTCTTATCTGCTCAGGTTCAGGTTCAGGAGGTCAGAGCAAAGCGCAGCCATTAAGTTTTACTGCCTTCTATACATGGCCTCTCTGAACTTGTAAACGTTCGCACGCGTCCGCCTGGAAAATGCCAAGGCTTCCGTCAGGTTGTCCCGTAAACTCCACATCATCCCGAGATAACCACTCATAATTAACAACATTGAAAGAGCACCTGCAGTGGTCTGACCTATTTTCAGACGCACGCGAGTATAATAGATAATCAGGTGGAGAAATCAGACGCCATTGATTCGTCGGAGCCTGTTTGATGGACTCCATGTATCTCTCTGGGGTCTTTTGATGCCGGCACGGAGAAGACGCCTTTTATTTCCCTGTGTGTTATTGTGTTAAATCAAAGCAGGAGAAGAAACCGACTGTTCTCTGTGTTGCTTCTGCCTGAGACTTCTTCACGAAGTCTGCTTTTCCAAATCGGATGAGACCACATCGTGTCGGTTTTGCTTCAGTAAAGCAAAGTGGAACCTCGAGGAAGAACTAGAAGAAGAGAAATGCACTTTTTGAAGCTTTTTTTTGTGTGTGTGTGTGTGTGTGTGCTTTTTGACGCCTTGTGAATGTCGTCAGCAGAAGTAGAGCGAGGGAGCGACTGGGACGAGTCCAGCAGAGGATCAACACATCAAATATGACAATTAATGAAAATGATTAGTCCGACAAACCTGAACACAACACGTGGGCGTTGTTTGAGCCGTGTGGGGTTTTTTGTGTGTGTGTGCCGGGCCATTGTGACGGGCCATTTTTCATCTGTCTACAATCACAAACCACAGACACACACACACACACTGAGACCCTTGCCCGCTCCTTCTTCTCGACTCGCTCTCCTCCTCTGCTCTCTCTATTCCGACCACGTTAGACCAGGACCCTGTCACTGACCCTCCAAAGAGAGATTGATTACAGGAAAGTAGAGCATTTTGTTTGCCTTCCCTTTTTCTGTGTGTCGAGGGTTTTCTCCCTCCTCCGAGGTCGCCGTCTCACCAGCTCCCCCACCCCTTCCCTTTTTGTTTATCTCACACTTTTCCCTGTCTTTATTTTCTCCCGTCGAGGTAAATTTGAAAAACACCCTGTCACGTTTTTGTTGTTGTTGTTGTTGTGTTTTTTTTTTTAACATCCACAAATAACAGTCTGCTCTCGTTGGAGGTGGATATTAAAAGCAAGAGGCGGCACAAAGGTCCAAATTAGATTCTGTTGAATAGTTTGTATTGTGCATTCAGACCTGCTCATGTCCCGGCTCCTTTGGGCTGCGGGGAACAGGGGTGTGTGTGTGTGTGTGTGTGTGTGTGTGTGTGGGCAGGCAGGCAGGCAGGCAGGCAACAGCTGGTCTTTATGAAAATGTACACTGTGGTTGTGGGGCTTGGGCGTATTGCTGAAAGAGTCGGGTGGCTGTTGGTTTGTGAGTCATCTTAAAATGAATTATATTTTTTAGTTTCTTTTTACCATACAGGGTAATTTTTTTTTTCTGTCTGCTTTGATGTAAAAATGCTTCTGCAGAGCTCGGTGACCTCAATAAGATGCAGGCCAGCTGCTCGGTGCGAAAGTCGCCAGACGACGAAAGTAAAGCTGCTCCCTTCCTCTCTCACAAAAAAAAAAAAACGCAGCACATTCAGTTTATCAGTCCAGTGTGTCAAACAAAAAGCATCCCGCCTTTGTCTGTGTCTCTAACTGTGTCCTTCTCCACGCAGACACGCCTCTGTTGGTGAGGAGCAGCAGTGACTCGGCTCTGGTCCCGACCCACGAGGCCCGAGCCACGCCTCCGCCTCCGCCCGATGACCCCGGCAACAGGTCTCCCGATCGGGTAAGCATCCTGCACGCTTGGTGGATAAATTCCCCTTTGTTCTCCAAAGGTGTCACATTTTTAAAGCGGAAAAGAACCAAGTAAAAAATTGACAGAACGTTCAGATTCCGGCGAATAAACTCCTGCTGTTCAAACTAGTCGTTCAAAGGGAGAAGCGAGTTCTGAAGCAAAGCGAGAGACGACGCAAAAGATGTGGAAAATGTAAAAAAAAATGCAGTAAATAAATAACGTTTGAGAGATGAAGATGTTCCCCATTACTGCCGTGCCGTGTGAAGACGCAGCAGCCCAGTGAATACTCCTCTTGTTCCCCCCCGGGCTGCACTTTGGAAAGGGTCGGCTTTTCAAGCGCTCTCCGCCATTAAGGAGGATGCTTGTCCCTCTCTGTGGGTGACTGCGTGCGCGGTGGGCGGGACGGAGGCCGCGTGAGGTCACCGTGGTACACGTGTGTGTGTGTGTGTGTGTGTGTGTGTGTGTGTGTGTGTGTCAGGTAGAGAGAGAGGGTCCCGTTGTCCACCTCCTACCGTGTTACACACAGCGGTGACTAAGTAGAACTCAAGCGGCGAGTAAACATGATGACAAAGCCCATATTTCAGGCTCCATACCTGAAACCAGAAAGAACAGGCTCATTACAGATGATATAAATGTGTATTTGCACTGTTTTAAAGGCGCTCTTCTGCTTTATTATGTGGCGAACAACAACAATGCATATGAGACCTATTAGCACAGTGTTTAACATCGAAGATAAAGAGGTTATGAGATATTTTTTCATCACGTTAATTAATATTAAGATAATTAAAAGTGTTTCCCGTGCGCACACAGAGGAGAACACAGAGCACTCGTTGCCTTGCAGGCGTGAAAAGGCCGTCACAGCTGTTGGACATATTGAGTCGTGGCCTGATGGACTTCCATAGATCAATACACTATCACTTCACTGTACTGCTCCTCTATAAACCCCTCACACACACTTTATCTTACTCATACACACTTAGAACTACCACACACTCTTGTGTCCCACTCTTGTCTTGGAGGAGGTATTGAAATCCAGATAAAGTCTAATTGAGGCTGATAAAAAAGCGTCCCGCCCCTTTAAGTGATTTTCTTTTTTTACTGGCTTAAGGTCAAGGTTGGCCCACTTCTTCTCTGGCTTTTGTTTCACTCGTACAGCAGCCCACGCACACGCACACAAGTCTTTATCAGGCGAGCTAATGAAACCGGCAAAAGGCTGAGCAGTGCTAAACACGCAGCCGGCCCTTTAATTGACTCCCCGCCCTCGATCGAAGCTAATAAACGAGCCGTTGGAATGCTACCTGCTCAGTTCTACCGCTCCTCGTTCCTCCATCCCCTTTTTTTTAATATACAATCCTTGTTATGTCCCTTCACTCCCTCCGCCAGCCACATTTCTTTGGCTGGTTTTCAACACCCCGGAGGCGCGGTGATGCAATGCGTGTCAACATAGCAGAGGGTCTGGCTTCAATGTGTCGCACTCCGTCCGGTGGGGATGTTTCCCCTCTGCCCCGAGCCGACGCCACTGCTAACTAAACCACATTCTGTCCGTACAGTGTGTGTTCCTGTGCTACATGCAGCAGCTGGATGTGTGTGTGTGTGTGTGTGTGTGTGTGTGTGTGTGTGTGTGTGTGTGTGTGTGTGTGTGTGTGTGTGTGTGTGTGTGTGTGTGTGTGTCCTCGCCACCCAAAGATTCAAAGTTTGTACGTGAGAGAATGTGGCAGCGAGTTAATGTGATGGATGCGACGGAGGTCAAGGAGCAGTGGCTAGCACGGAGAAAGCTGTGATCCTGCAGTGTGTGTACATGGAAACACACACACACACACACACACACACACACACACACACACACATGCTTTTTCTTTCTCCTGACGTGTAGCAGATGACTACAGCACCCAGAGGAACTGCACAAAAGCAACACACACCTTATTACTCATCCATCAAACACACACACACACACCTCATCTCTCCGAGGTCTGCACTCCGCCGTGTCACTCACACCTCCCTCCGACTACAAACCAAACACTGAAGCATGTCTGGCAGCGTGCAGCGCGGCGACAGAGCCGACTACCTGTTAGTTGTGCTCAGACGGGTTTCCGGGCAGGTTTCACAAATTATTTGAGCGATCATTCCGGGAACCCGCCACGTTTGAAGAATTATATTCATAACAAGGAGCCATTGATTTCAGTTTAGTTCAAGTCGATGGTGCTGAAACAAGTAGCAGCTAAAGCGAAGGTGCTGATAGGAGTTGAAGCGTGAGAGTCTGCGCTGAGCGGCCTTTTAGGAGTCTTAAGAGTCAGCTGAAAGAATTTATTGTCAGCTTCAAGTGTGAGTGGAAGAAGTGGAAGTGCCAACTGATGCGTGAGCACGGATAGGGTAAAGGTAAATGTACGCGGTCGTCGGGAGTGAATGAAAACATCCCAATAAACCCAATACACAAGCGCACAATACTATGCGAAGGCGGTCTGCTGTGTGTGATCACTCGAGGGTCAAGGCTTCACCGTCACACTCGGAGGGTCGGCGGTAATGTCTCCTCTTTGTGTGTTGACGTGAGCGGCGAGCGTGGGCGCGAGCTGATTGGCTGAGCACCGGCAGGACGCCCGGAGGGGAACGCTGCCGTTCTGATGTGTAGATAAACGGGATGCGCTCTCAATCGGGGATTAGATTCACACTGGGAGTGATCCCTTTATTTGAAAGCAGTGTAAAGAAAGGCAGGTGTGTGTGTGTGTGTGTGTGTGTGTGTGTGTGTGTGTGTGTGTGTGTGTGTGGGGGGGGGTGTGTGTGTGTGTGGGGGGGGGTGTATCCCACAACATGGCGTATCTTATATAACACTGTAGTTTTAGCAAAACACAAGGGGTTTCATGTTATGTAGTAGCTCACTTGCATTGTGTGTGTGTGTGTGTGTGTGTGTGTGTGTGCGCACCAAAGGAGGAGAAGCCTGGTAGCTAACGGCGTTGCGGGAAGATGCACAGCAACAATGGAGCCTGCAGCTTGTCTTCCTACACACACACACACACACAATCACACACACACACTCTATTGTGGGGTAATCTCACACTGCCCAGATAAGTGGGTCACTATTTGTGCAGGCACATGTGTGTGTGTGTGTGTGTTCATAAACGCACCATTTCTACGTTTGAAGCGCCACAGAGTCGATACGTGTTGTTGATATTTGCAGGAAGTGTGTGTGTGTGTGTGTGTCTTATGAAGCGTTGATTTACTCGCCGTGTGACAGAGGGTCCGTCGGGGAGCTGGGTGTGGTGGTGAGGAGGGGGGTTGCTAAGGAGCGGGCTGGTGGGCGGGAGCTTTTGAGCCATTAGTACTGGTGACACAATGAAAGTGACAAGGCAGAAGGACCTAATTGCGCCCCTCTTGTCTTTAACGATTTGGGGCAATGTCTCTCTCTCTCTCTCTCTCTCTCTCTCTCGCCCGCTCGTCCACTGTGTCTGAGCGTCTCGCAACAGTTTGACGCCGCCGTCTTCCTCCTTTCCTCCGACATTTCTCTCTCTCATCCTTCTTTTTTTTAACCCGTATGCCCCGGGGGTTGTTGATTTTTGTGCCGACTTAAAAATAGAGCCGTGCCTGACACAGGGATGGATGGAGGGATGAAGGGGGGTTGGGGGGGAGGGAGAGGTAGACGGGTAGAAATATACGTAGAGTGAAGGAAGGACAGCGGCGCGTGGTCGGGAGCTCGGCGTCGGGGCGGTCGCTCTCTCTTCGCCGTCTGCAAAGGTGATTGATGGCGGCGCGAGATTGTTTCGCTAATTGGCGACGGGCCTCCTCGTGTCCGCAGACCGGCTACTGTTTGTTTACCGTGTGTGTGTGTGTGTGTGTGTGTGTGTGTAAATGTTGACACTCTTAATGTGTCACTGTAGAGATTATCATGTTGACTGAACGGGTCTGTTTATTATTTTTTTACAGGAAGTCAACAATTTGCTGAAAGGCGCTCTGGACCGACTGCGCACGGACAACCCCCCCGCCAAGATGGGCAAAGCGAACTATAAGTAAGAAGTGTGTGTGTGTGTGTGTGTGTGTGTGTGTGTGTGTGTGTGTGTGTGTGTGTGTGTGTGTGTGTGTGTTTACGGATCACACTGTAGCTGGGTACGCCACAGTGTTGGAGACTGGGATTAACGCTCCAGTCTTTGTTTGACAGCCTGACATTGTGACTGGATTAAGTGTGTGTGTGTGTGTGTGTGTGTGTGTGTGTGTGTGTGTGTGTGTGTGTGAGTCCCAATACTAAGGGGTGGGCTCTGATCTGTACTGTATGTGCTGGTGGTGGTAAGTTCCTCCACTTCTGTAGGAGTAGGGCTTATTCAAATGAGTGTGAAAGTGCTCTGCATCATGAAAAGGCAACTTGCTTGTATGACATAAGGTTGACGGCACTTTACCGTAAAAAGGAATAAAAAAAAAAAAAAGTCGAAAAGATGTAAATAAAACCCCAAATCCGGCTTTTAGTCTGGACGAGGGAAGGTTGTGGACAAGTAGTCGGGCTGCTCTTCATGATTTTCACGGTTGATTTAATGTTGCTTTTCCTTTTGGTTAATCAAGCTCCGTCGGCCCCCGCTGGGACGCCGGCGGTCCCGCCCCCTGTTCGAGCGAGGCTCACGCGGGATTGGTCCCCCTGCATGTGACTAATTCCATTCATTGTGAGCAAATTGAGATGTAATGTTCGGTTGTAACCCGTCCCTGCGTGTGATGTCCCGGCCGATCCGCCAAAAGGCGACATTTGCATAACAAACATCCCTCTCTTGAAGTGGCGGAGGAGTCCCCGTGGAAGTTATATCTGCCCTCTTAATTATTCTTTAGGATGCTGTTGCAATTAATTGACATCCAGGGTGTTGACCTTTGACCCCTTTGTAAGAATGGTAAGTGGAAGTAACTTGAAAAAAACGACTTTATATGGAGTTGTCGTTATTTATTTGTCATCAATGTCAAATCAAGTGCTTCTTTATGTATTTATTTTAGCAGGGACGTCTCACCACGGCAACCTCGTGACCCGATGGGAGTTTTATCTTCATTTCTCGCCCGGCCGTCAGTCACAGCTCTTTCGCCCCGTCCCTCGAACCAGCGAGCCGGTGACAGACGTAAAAGATCATCTCGACCGCGGCCTCGGCAGCCGAGTGATTTTCCGATTAGACGATTGTCCTTTTTAAAAGAAAAGAATGAAAAACAACTCGGGGAGCGTCACGGGGAAACGACTCGGGCCGCGGTGACAGATGGTGATTCTTCTCCACTTTTACAGTGCAGCGGTGCCTTGACAGCGGCGCGAAAACAATGGAGGCGCTGCTCCCACAGAGGGTTCGCCGTGGTAACAGATGGTTGGCGGTTGAGGAAGCCACGGCGAGCGAGGACACAATTTCTTCGGCGAGTCCCCGGTCTGCGAGTCGGGCCTCGGTTGATGTAGAGGACGTCAACCAGGAGCGGGATCTCCATCTGTCTCGCTCCTGGTTGCTCTTTTCCTCCGTCCCACTGTCCCTCGCCCCTCTCTCTCCCCCTCCCTCCCTCCCTCCCTCCCTCCCTCCCCCCAGTGCAACGACTGTGTTTGTGTCAGCGGGATGCTAAAATGGTTGAGCGGAGCTATTCTGCATATTAGAGTGCGGCGCTAACAAGCCGCGGCTGCCTCTGATGAGCTTGTTTGTGCCGCTGTTTGTTTTTATATGAATGTAAATGGGCCGAGGCTGCGTGAAGTGTGCGCGTGTTGCACACACACACACACACACACACACACACACACACACACACGGCGCTGTAACTGCCTGCACGTGTTTCACACTGTCCGGGTTTGACTGTTTACCACAGCAGCAGCATCAACAACAACCTGTGTGTGTGTGTGTGTGTGTGTGTGTGTGTGTGTGTGTGTGTGTGTGTGTGTGTGTGTGTGTGTGTGTGTGTGTGTGTGTGTGTGTGTGTGTGTGTGCGACTCGCGGCTCGTCCGCATGTGTAATTCGGATGTAACCTCGTTCTCCTAATAGATGCAAATCGGATGCATGTGTGTTTCTGTGAATTCAATTTGGAGGAATGTGACTGATGGTGTTTGTGAGCACGCGATAGATGTAGCAATAAGAATGCAAATTGGGATGTGTGTGTGTGTGTGTGTTTGTGTGAGTGTGTGCGACCCTGGCAGAGGTTAACGAGAGCGGGGGTGACAGTGACGGAGGAGCGGGTTATAATGATCCCGGCTTGTGTACGTGTAAGAAACACACAAACCTTGAACTTTATTTCAGCACTTGCGTGGTAGATTTGTGAAAGCTACTCGGGGGGAATCTTTGGAGAAAAACAGTACCGGTTCCTCTTGGCCGCCACCTCCTTTTGGACCGATCCTTTAGGGGCTGACGGAGGAACGTAAGGAGAGTGAGACGTGTTCTTTTGAGGAATTGGGAGGAGTGACCTTAGTCAGCTAAATGACCTTTAGGCATTGTTCTGTTTGGGTCAGGTGAACGTCTTATTCGGAAGATTGTACTAAAGACAGTATTCGGCCCACTTTTACATTTTGGGAATCCATTTGATTTTACCTGGAAAGAGTTCGAGACATTTTCTTTTTTCCTTTCACTTCATTCAAACATCTGATATCAAAGCTTTTCATCAAGTTCTCACTACTCATAATATCAACATTATTAGCTTTAAATTTGCAATTTGGGTTTCATCGTCTCAGTTAAGGACACTTCCACTTGAAGGAAATTCCTTGCCAAATTGCTTTCAGGTGGAAATATTAAGAAGTAAATGCAGATCAGTGTCTCAATGTTCCCACGTCTTCTCGCCAAAACACACAGACTAAAAATACGACGAGGAACTTCTCACAGGTTATGAAACAAACTGGGTTTCATACTGATGCCTCTTTACAGCCTACGTAAGCAAGCAACACCATCAAGGAATAACTCAAATATCAGAAATATCTGCATGCATACAATCTATCATTTCACCAGGAGAGACTGTACAGCTGCACACAGAGGAGAGACAATGCTGCGCCACACATTTCAGATGAATGTCAAATACGACCTGAAGAAACATGATTTCACTAACTTAAAAAAAAGAAAAGAAACCCCTTACGGTTGTTTTCCGCCTCCTGTGATCTTCCTCCATGCTCCCGTCATGCGGGTCCCCTCTCTTCTCCGTCCGCTATCAAACGCAGCCCTCGTCCGTCTTTATCTTCAGTGGCACTGTCCTTGTTTATCTGCCGTCAGAAGCTCCGCCGAGATTATTAGAGACGCTCATTCCGTTTCATCTCTATCTGCTCCTCTCTCCGTCTTTCTCTTTTATCTCCCGCTGTCTTCCTTTGTCCACCGGCCTGATGGGGTGGTTGAGAGCGCAGGTAGATAAAGGCTGAAGTAGCCACCTGCGGCCCGCCCACCCACCCTTGTTTTTCTGATGTCTGGCAGGACTACCTGAAAGCTCATTTGTGTCCCTACCTGTGGAGCCCCGAGGAAAACGCTAATTTATTTTGAAGCGCTTGCTCATTGAAAAAGGCTTGGAGTGTGTGTGTCAGTGTTGTCACGATTGCATGTGGTACATCCTTACTTTCAATATGTCTTTCAAGATGTCTGCATGTGTGTGTTTATCTGATGTCAAATGTGTGTGTGTGTTTCGTTGACAGCACCCTGACAAAGGTGGTGGAGTTTCCAGGTGACTGGGGACCCCTTGGAATCCACGTGATCCCATACTGCTCCTCTCTCAGTGGACGGTAAGCACACACACACACACACACACACATGTACAACACATATGCAAATACGCACTCTCCTCCCGCCACATCCACTTGTCATCAATCCAGACATTCACAAGGAAAGGCAGATGGCAACGTTGACTCATAGATACGCACAAGCGTTGGCATGTAATAATATGTGTGTTTGCCTCCATGAGTTAATATTCACTGTGTGTGTGTGTGTTGTTAGGACCCTGGGCCTGCACATTAAAGGCATCGAGAAAAACAGCCGCTCCGCGAGGGAGAATATCTTCCAGCAGGGCGAGTGCATCGTCCAAATCAACGACACGCCGCTCCAGGACAAGACCTTCGCACAGTAAGTCGAAGCGATGGGATTATAACGTCTGAATGAGTGACGCGGGGGGGCGGCGGGATTAGGGATTAGGGGCATTTGAGGCAGCTTACTATGCAATTCTCTGTCTTTCCATATCTCACAACCACATCTGCTCTCCTGCTGTGACTTTTCTCGCTCTCTTGTGTGATCTCAGTGATCATCTTGTGATTTGAGTGAACACAGCTCAAAATCAAAAGCCGATATTTCTAAATGTGTCCTTTTCTCTCTGTAGGTCACAGGAAGTGTTCCGCCAGGCCATGACCTCGTCCTCCTCGTCGTCCTCTTCCTCGGTTCGCCTGGAGGTCCTCCCCCAGGTCAACAAGCCGCGCTACGAGAAGAGCCTGATAGGTCAGCTTTTCACCGCCGACGGCAAAGAATTACCCGCGAAAGTGAGGAGTCCGATGGTGACCCGGGTCAAAACCGAACCAGAACCTAAACCCAAACCCGATGCCAGCACCAGACTGGAAGTGAGGCGACCGAACGCGCGCGCCAGGACGCCGGAGACGGTCGCAGCGCACACGCCACCGCCGCCAGAGCACACGCCGCCGCCGCCAGAGCGCCGGCCTGTGCACGGCTCCCTGGAGAGAATCTCACCCACACCTCTGGCCAGGGGGGCGAGCGCCTCCCCGACACCCAGGACCCAAAGCCAGAGCCCACTAGCCGGTCAGAGCCCACTAGCCGGTCAGAGCCCACTAGCCGGTCAGAGCCCACTAGCCGGTCAGAGCCCCCTGGAAGGTCAGAGCCCCCTGGAAGGTCAGAGCCCGGTTCCTGGCCTGACCAACCTTCCCGTCAGAAAGGGCGGCAAGAAGATGAAAATTGACCTGAATAAAGGTAAATGTGCAGCTTAGTATTATCCTTATAATCAATATATTCAGTCTCTCGTTCATGAAAGTGTACTAACTTCTTTGTGATTAAGACGTATTCTACTGTGTCTTAATTAGTTTCAGGAGAATTTTCAATTATTTTTCTTGTTTAAACAGCATTTATGTGTCGCACAAAGTTTGACTTCAGGTAAAGAAATAGTCCCATAAAAGGCTCTGGACCACTGAAAGCAATGTAGGTCCATATTCAAAGTAAAAAACTAAAAGTATCTTAAGGGAATAAGCTCACAATCCGTTAGAATGTTTTACTTTGTGGTTTGTAACCCAGACTGAGTCAGTCTGGCGTCCCCTGCTGCCTTATCCATCATCCCTGTGAAACACATCAGTGCTGGAGCGCCGATGTGTTGATAGCACTGGAATGGGTTTGCAGGGCCGTGAATGGGCTCTGTTCTAGCAACCTGTCGTGTTGTGGGCCGCTGAAAGGACGGCTGTAATTGGGCCGCATGCACACACTTGCTACAGGCGCGAAGAGATCCAGATGAAAGGATAGAAGAAATTGGGCTCCACACTCTCCAGCTCCGTTTTATTGTTGGCTCCTTTCTTTCCCCCCGCATCTTTTCATCCCTCCCATTTTCTTCACCTTTCCCCTCCATCCTTCTTTTGTTAGAATTGCCCCCCTCCCTCCCTCCCTCCCTGTCTCACTCCATCCCTTTCACCTGATGCAAGATCAGAGGAGAGGATATTACGGGGTTTCTAACACCCTCTCCCTTGGCAACAGGCTCTTTCTCTCCGTGATTGACAGGCGGTGAGGTTTAGGTGCGCTAATGTAGGGCAGGCAGAGGCTTAGCTTGGAGACCAGATAGCATCGCTCACCGCCTTTAGTGTGCCACGCCGGCTTTGCTCTCCCTGCTCGCTCACACACACACACACACACACACACACACACACACACACACACACACGGAGCGTGGCACATTTCACTCATGGCTTGGGGCTTGTGAGGCCGTGAAAAAGGGAAAGAGGGTGGAGGGGCTGTGGGTTGGTGTGTGTGTGTGTGTGTGTGTGTGTGGCTTCAGAAATACACACACTTGTAAATGTATACACACAGATAAACGCAGGCTCACACCCACAAGAAAAATCTTTGTGGGAATCACGTCGCGTCCTCAGGGAGGGAAGCTGGAGAAGGGAATAATATCTCCCAGGTTCTTCTCTCTCTCTGTCCTCCCTCGTCGTCTCCCTCCACCTCCCTTCATCAGCCACCGTTCGGCCTGCTCACACGTGAAATTAAAGGCAGAGTCTGTCTAATCCGGCAAGGAGAGAAGCCTTCTCCCGGCGGCTCGGAGGCTGAGCCAGGCAACAACCCCCCCCTCAGAGGAAAACAGCCACTTAAACAGTAGTTAATGTGGAGGAAGAAGCTCAAAGCGCCAACCGGGTTCAGTAATAAAATGTGAAAATTCAAGTCTGGCCCGCAGGAGCGATTGACGTGTCTAATGCCCACCGTGACGCAGGCTGCTTTGTTCCCCCCGCAGGCGGCGAGGGTCTGGGCTTCACCGTGGTAACCCGGGACTCCTCGGTCCACGGGCCGGGGCCCATCCTGGTGAAGAACATCCTGCCGCGCGGCGCAGCGGTCAAAGATGGCCGCCTGCAGCCCGGAGACCGCATCCTGGAGGTGAGGTTGGCCAACAAAATAAACAGATCGCCTCCGTCAGCAGCAGGTTTAGCAGCGGGAAATGGAGCCGTGTGGCTCACCTGCTGGTTAAACTGAGTAACTGCACCTTCCAGTGGATAATACGCTTCCCTCTAATATACTCAGCTGCGTGTGTTCTCTCATTGTGTGTGTGTGCAGGTGAACGGAGTGGACATGACGGGCCGCAGCCAGGAGGAACTGGTGGGCATGCTGCGCAGCACACGGCAGGGAGAGAATGTGTGTGTGGTGGTGGCGCGGCAGGAGGACGTCTTCCTGCCGCGGGAACTGGTAAGAGCAACACAGCGCCCCCCCCCCCCCCCCCCGTCTCTTCTTCTTTTGGTCATTTCTGCTGATCGTTTGTCCTTTTCCGTCCCCTCCTTCTCATCTGTTCCACACACCATTGTGTCATTATATTTGTTTTCCTTTATCCTCTCCCAAAGGAGCTAACCTCTTTCCTTTTTCTATGTTTTGCCCATAAACACCGCAACATACGCACAGCACGCTCCGGCCTTCCTGTCCCAGTCCGGTTTTGTTGACGCAGCAATGACACAGGAAGTCCACGCCACAGGAAACGCGCTGGCATTGTCGACACGCCGTTTACCTGCGGTAGCTGACGGGGGTCATAGGTCGTGTTGACCGAGCCTCCCTTGGGACATTTCATGGATAAACACACACTTTTAAACGTACGCACACACAGCCAGGTTCCCCCCCCCCCTCCCTTTGAAAGTCACCCATCTCGATGGAAAAGATGTTTTTTTGCCCCGCGTGCCTCTATTCTCTCCCCTCTGTCCTCGCCGGTTATTCTGATTATTCCCCTTCCGCGGCTTCAAAGAGCTCTGAAGAAAGCGCATTGCTTTGTAGTGACTGATGCATATTCACACCTAGAGAGGCTGCGCACACACTCGTGCACGCAAACTCCTAAACACCTTGATAAATAAACTCTCTCGCGAACACATCACACAATCTTTAAACAGCCAAGTTACTGCCTCCGAAAATAGTTTGCCCTCATTAATGGCCCAGCAGTCTTGGCATAACAAGTGCACTTTGATGAGCCTCTGCAGTCTTCATCTAACACTTGCTTGTATTTGGGCATTAGAGACTTAAAGAGGGGGGGGGGGGGGTGCAGGGGGGGACGGCAGACTGAGAGAGAGCCTTCACTCCTGTCTCTGTTGAGGCTGTTGAAGTTGTCAGTGCCCCGTGAGATCTGGCCCTTATCTCCAGCACAGTCCTCCACCTCAAAGACAGTTTGATGTCCCCTAAACACACACACACACATGCATTTTTCCAGACACACACATACAACACCACACACAGGCACTCCAGAGCTTCTGAGCAGACCCTAAAAGCATTACATAAATACACGGCTGCAGAAACTATACCATGGAGAAGAAGTTGAGCAATAAAAACAAAAACAACACACCTTCCCCAAAATCTACACCTTACTGGAAAAATACCGATTTGTTTCCTCCCTTGCAGGTTTTAATTGCTCGACTCCTTCTCCTGCTGCTCGATTGGAGTGGGAATGCACTAGCGAGGAGCGGCCTCGCAAAAGATGCGATGGCGATGGCGGGGCGCTCGGCGGCCGCGGCCATCTGCTTCGCCCGTGGTACAAAGCCGCTCGTGCGTAGGCGTCCGTCTGCGTTTCCGTGCGCGCTTCTGACTTTAGTGTGGGTGCTCATGAATATTTACAATGTTTCAGAGCGATGTCTTGTAAAAGCCGCCTTTTTTTTTTTTTTTTTTTTTTTAAGCATCCGCATTATTCCGGTCATATTTATTACAATAAAAAAAAAAAAAAATCTGATGCAAATCAGCAGTTCATTATCACAGTTGTACTTTCAGGAGCTGCTGAGATTAATTGGCTGAAACTTCAATATCATCTTATTGCATCTATCACGGTTCTCTCACGCGATACTACATGTTTGGCTTATTTGAATTAAAAAGCAGTGTCTCTGGGAGCATTTATGACGCATGGTAATGATATGATCAGTAAGCAGGGCTTATTTCCCTGTTGGGATTTGCTTCGCAGTGCGGCAGTAAAGACCCCCTGCCTCTGCTCCGTGGTTTAATCCGGCGTCTCACCTGTCCAGCTTCTCTGTAAACACTAATCTAGTTTGAGGTATCAAAATGCCTGTTTACATGCAGGGGAGCAGCTCTACTTTAACTGGGTGAAACTTATTTCCCCAAAAGAAACCCGACATCTCACTGACTCAAACTGAAACTGACACCAGAATAAATAAAAAAAAGTCCAAGGACGTCTGCTTTCACAGCCGACTATTTGTAAAACTCCAGCCACATTTGCACTATAAAGAAAGAGTGTGTGCCGACTCTGCTCTCATGGTGCTGAACCTCTGCGGGCAACTTTCGCTCTCGCAAACATGCCCTTCTTTCCTCTAATCATGGCAGTTTGTAGAAGGGGGAATCTCATTATTGACTCATTTTACAGTGCTCCGTGTTTTCCTCATTAGCCGTCTCTCCCATCAACCCGGCTTCTTGCATTGCACCGGATCCCATTGACGTGTTGACCATTGAGGCCGACAGGTGTGTGAAACACCGCGGTTCATTAGTGTTTAATTGAAAGAACGGGTCGAAAGGTTATTATGAGATCGCTCACTTCGAGGCTTGAAGTGGGCGATAAACACCAGGCCTCTGTGAGGAGTTTGTGAGGCCGTACACTGATGGCAACATGCTACGCTAACATGGTCGCCATCGCTGTTTCTGTTCCCCGTCTCGCTCCAACATTTACGCTCTCCACTCCAAGTTGACTTTTAGAGGAACCAGCTGAAGCGCTGATTTAAATGTTTTTCGGTGGAAGCCGAAGGAATATCACGTGAATCGGGCTCCTCATTAGGATACAGGAGGAGGAGGATGCTTTCCTTCTACCCCATCCCCCCGTGCTAATTAAAGAGTGATGGCTTCTAATCACAGTTTCACTCCTGTCAGCACTTTCTGCCTCTTCCAGCGTTTTTTTCCATGATATCGCCCCGTTTTGTTTCAGGAGATCAGCGAGTTTCTCGTCGGGTTTGTGTTTGCGGCGTGATGCGTGTGTGAGTGAAAGTGTGTGTGTGTGTGTGTGTGTGTGTGTGTGTGCGCGCTGCAGAATAACGGCGAGGACAGGATGGCCGGGGTCGCCCTGCACATGGCTGACCCTCTGTGGCCGGCAAGCCTAGGCCAGTTCCCAGGAAGGAGGGGTCGCCAGGCAGCTTGTCCCCTCTGATCTCTGTATCTGTGGCCAATCCCTCTCCACCGCTCTCTCTCTCTCGCTCTCTTTCTGTCTTTCCTTTTCACCCCCCTCTCTCCAACTCCCCAGATTTATCCCTCAATCAGTCATTTCACTTTCCCTTTCTCTTCATTGTGAGGTAAAGGTGTAAAGCGGCAGAGAGGCAGACATTAAGGCGATTAATTGGCAGCTCCGTCAGCGGCGCCGAGCGCAGGGAGATCTCATCTTAATTGAATGTCGCTCTCACCGCTAATCCCACCGCTTTGAAACTCCCATTTAGAAATCCTCAGCGACAAAAGGCTCTGTGTGTAATCGTGGTGTATCACCCCCCCCCTTCTTCTCACACACCACCCACCCTGGGGTAAGAAAAAGCTCCCTTTTGTCTCCTCATTTGGGTGTTGAAGAGGGTGGTCTCCCTCCTGGCTAAAAGCCTGTTAAAGAGCCATTGCTGAGGGCTAACAGTGGAGGGAGGAAAGGGGGGGCGGGGGTCTCAGAGTGGAGCCAAGGGGTCTCAGCCGCCCTGGGGACACAATCTCCCCCAAAGGAAAGCGCATTAGAGGAGATACTGGAGAGTGTGAGAGTGCATTTGGACCACCACGGAGATCCACTTGGTTGTGTAAATACATAATCATTTTATTAACCCGTAATCGGAAACAATAAATAAACACTTTCAGTTCACGCGACTTCACTTTTTTCCCCCCATTTTTTCCCTTCCAAGATGTGAGGCACACAAGCACGGTGAATGAGAACGCAAAGGAAAATAATTGTGCGCTAAAAGCTGTGCTCGGATTCGACCCCCCCCCATCACAGAGGTATTTAAAACCTCCCAGGTTGCCACCTGAGTCCTCTCAAGTGTCTCTCACGCGGGAAGCAGCGGATTGTCTTTGTAATTCCTCCGGTTTTGAGTAACAGCGCTCTGAAGCGGCCTTGTTGATAAAAATAAGCCCCGACTGGGAGCCTTGCATCGCACGGAAATAGAAAATAGATTCCAGGAGGCTTGAAGGACCCGATTCACCCGATGCGACTCGTTATCGGCACATCAAGGAACTGACTCGGAGGTGATTAGCAGCGCAGCCGACGCTGTTATGTAAAGGAGAGGAGGAGGCGTCTTGTGTCGCAGATTTAGGGGTGAAGGAAGTAGGGGGTTTCATGTTTATTAATCTCTAGTTTACAGATTAATGCCGTGCAAAACTGAAGCTTTATTGACTTTTCACTGTCATGGTTTGGAGACTGTCCTCAGGAGACCCCGCTGCCAAATCAGAAATCATTTTCATCGTTTTTTCGTAAAGGCTAACTAACGGGGCGCGAGCTGCGACTCGCGGGGCCTCCTCCCCGGCCTTAAAGGCTTCAACGGGCTTTTCTGAGTTTGCACCTGCAAGGAGCTGAGCGGCGCTGACAGCGGGGGATTTGAGGTTGAGGGCGAAAAGCTACAGCGGAGGACGCATCTGGCGAAAAGCATCTTTCGACCGCCACTCCCTCGCTTCCACTGAACGTGAACGTCTGATTCCATAGCAGCCGCCTGATGTAAGGCTCCTGCAATCCCGGCGAGGGCACTCAGATCTTTAAAGCCGTGACAACGGGAGGAAGGGCTGGCGTTACCGTATCTGCATATTCCTCCAAAATCCACTTTGACATTTTATTTTGTGCTTTCACGAGTGGAGGTTTTTTTGAGCATCTTTATTGAACTTCCTGAAATGATGAACCTCTGAGCAATTTTCAGTCTCAACTAGCGCAGGAACACACACACACACACACACACACACACACACACCCCCGTAACCTTCCATCCGTCCTCTTTAAAGAAAAATAGGGCTTTGGAGTGAAGTGTTGTCGAGGCGCCTCCCCTCCGCCGTCCCTCTTTTCCCTGGGTGACTGAACCTGGCTTTTCTTTGCCTCTCTCCATTTTGCCATCCTCTAATAACAGACATTTCCCTTCTTCTCTCTTGTTGCCTTTTGTCTCTCTCTCTCTCTTCCCGCTCCCCCCCCCATCTTATATCCTGTTGTATTGTTCTCCTCACATTAAATCGCAGCGGGTGGAAGATGACGAGAGAGAGAGAGAGAGAGAGAGAGAGAGACCTGTAGGAAGTGGAGGTGGAATGGGAAGAGAGAGTAAGATTGAGAGATTAGGAGGAAATGTAAAGAGTGAGGGGGGGTGGAGTCTGAATGAGAGAAGCGGGTATACCTCAGGGATGGGTTATTACTTTTAAATGCTCCTCTGCGCCTCCATCCTCGTCCCCCCCTCTCTTGCTCCCTGCCTCCCCCTTCCTCCCCCACTGTGCTCCGGGAGGAGGTATGAAAAGGTTATTATGTTTCCTTTAGAAATGGCTCGCTCTCCGTCTGCGCCTTTCATCTCCAAATGGAATAACCTCTCTACAGTAGCTTTCTTCTTTTCCTCACTACACCTTCATCTCTCTTTCCAGTGCGCAACACCTGCTCCTCTCTTCCATCCGACTCTTTAATCCGTTTCTCTTCTTCCTCCTTCTTTCTTTCTGTGTGAGTTTTCTTCTTCTTCCTGCATTGAGTATAATCAGTGTGGCGTAGAAGCATGCATTATCAGATATGGTGCTCTTACCTCAACCGTCAGATCATAAAGTAGCTGTGTGTGTGTGAGCAGGCGTTTCCTGTCTGGTGTCACAGCTTTTTTTTTTTACATAACACTTCAGGAAATATCTCCACTTAGGGTAAAAGTCTTGAATATGTGTTGTGTTTCAGAAAGGGGAAGAGGACGGCAGTCTGGTGTTGGAGGACGGCCGGGAGCAGCTGATGTACGAGATCCCCCTCAACGAATCGGGGTCGGCCGGCCTGGGGGTCAGCCTGAAGGGCAACAAGTCCAGGGAGACCGGGGAGGACCTGGGCATCTTTATCAAGTCCATCATGAATGGAGGGGCCGCTAACAAGGTAGAGCATCCTTTCTACAATGGGGGACCTTTTACATCTAAAAAAAAAATCTAAACTAGACGTAGTCTGGTCCTTTTTTAAGAAAATAAATACCACAGCCGTGACCTCTTGACACCAACGATGGAGACAAAGTAAAAGCAAAATATGAACTGACATAAGGGCTTCTATATAGTCCCAAAATGCCTCATTAGGTTTTCACCATGAAAGAACCCGTTTGGGGCTTTAAAGAGCTCCTTAGAAATACATCAAACATGAGAATAAAAGAACACACTTCGAGAGCCGCACTGTTTTCTTTATTCTGAATACTAATCCGGGCTGCTTTGTGTATCGTTTTACCCAGAACCACCAAGAACTGTTTTTTTTTAAAGTGTGGGAAACTATTTCCCCTTCTTTGTGAAGTCTCTCTCTGTCGTTTCCTCTCACCTCATCTCCCTTTGCACTTCTCGCCTCTCCATCTCATTTCCTGTCTTTCCCCGAGGCCAGAACGGCCCGCCTCCCCGCCCGCCGACCTTTGACCCCCATTGACTCCACGCGGCCTCGTCGCGTCAGCGCTGCAGCCGCCTTCTCGTTATCACTCAGTACTCACTTCAAGTTGTGAGTGCATCAGGAAGAGTAACATCCCGTTTCAGCACTTTCAGATTCATCCACTTGGCCTCAATATCTGCGCCCCTCCCCCCTCCTCCACATTTCACAACTCCTCGCTGCTCCCAGATCTGCAGCGCACGTCGACGAGTGCGGCGTTGTAGATAAACGGCTGGTCTGGGATCAGGGCGGCCAGACCACGGCTCCCCGAAGTGCCTTCAGAAGTAGTTTTTCCGACAGCTGCCGACGCGGATAACGCTCCGACAGAATGGCCCAGTAAGATCTCCTGGCTGGCTGCGAAACAGGTTTCTGGGACAAGATACCACAGAAGAGGAAGAAAGACACGCAGGAAGAGAGACGGAGGCGGACAGCGGCGAGGGAAAGAAGGGGAAGCCGTTGAAAGGAGACGGCGGGGGAACGAGCGAGAGAAAAGGGATGGGGATCTAAAAGGGAGGCAATGAGCGGTATCGAACAATAGAGAGACGGGATAAGACGGGTGGGGGGGGGGTGATTGAAAAGTGGAGACACTCAGCGGGAACACAATGCACGAGGGCGTCTGTGCGGATCCTCCTCGGTGTCAATGCATGCTAATGAAAAGCAGCTCAGGGGCCCGACGACTCGCAGTGCGGGGCCGGTGCAGAGGAGGGAACCCGGGCGTCCCCAGAGTCGCACACGAACACACACAGCAGGAAACAACAGGGAGGAGACGAGGAGAGATCTAACCTATTTCCATTAAATAGTCCTGGCTGCCGTCGGGGGCCCGGGGCCTCAATTACATCCCCCCCCCCCCCCACCCTCCCAAAAAAATAAAAAATCTTCTCTGACTTCATTCCTGATCCCGTCACACGAGCGTATCAAAGAGTATGCGAAAGAAAACAAATTAAAATTACATGTAGAGCGCTTCCGCTGCTAACTTGGGCGAGTGAAGATATTAATAGGGAATATCACAGACACCCGCTGGTTTTGGCACCAACATCAATTCTTGATGACACCCCGATTCGATACAGGCACATCGTGTGTGTGTGTGTGTGTGTGTGTGTGTGTGTGTGTGTGTCATCCCAGTCTGCATCGAGGTCAGCCCCGACGGTGCCTTGTTAATGAGATGGGGGTCAAAGGCCAGTGCTGACCATAATGGACCAATCATGACTCCACGCACACACTCAAAGAGAGTCTTTAGTGTGTCTCCAAGTGTCCTCATCTTTATTGTTCCTCTTTTTTTCTTCTTCTTCTTTAAGATATTGCCCTCTGCATTGCTTTCCTCATCTGATCCCCCCTCCTCTCCCTCCCTCGCCCCCTCTCCCTCCAGGGCACTATTCTGTGTTGCCTCTATGAGAGGCTGCTATTTAAAACACTTAGAAGTGATTTAGTGCCCACGGAGGCTATTCCATTAGCTGCTCTATGTATTTATCACGGCTCTCCCGCTCTCAGTAGATTGCTAACTCTACAATTTTCTTGCCTTCCCCCATCTTCCATTTTCTACTTCACTCTCTCTCTCTCTCTCTTGCACACTTTTCACACTCCTCTCTGAAAACTTTATTGGTGACCGGCCTTGTGTGTCTTATTTTATGTACGAAAGCATTTTAAAATGATTTATTTTTTATGATACATATAAGAAGTTCCTCAAAATGCTGCAAATCGCTTCACTTCCTGTGCGATAAAATGAAAACAAAATGCTTTTATTTTGAAAAATCTCATAACAGCAACTGTGTGCTAAAAATGCCGATAACCTCTCTGCGTCCCTGCAGGACGGCCGGCTGAGCGTCAACGACCAGATGATCGCGGTAAACGGCGAGTCGCTGCTGGGACGCTCCAACCACGCTGCCATGGAGACGCTGAGGCGCTCCATGTCGTCCGAGGGCAACGCCAGGGGGACCATCCAGCTCGTAGTGCTCCGGACATCCAGACAGGTACAGCAGGTAGTACTTTAAACCTTTCTGGAATATTGGGGAGTTGTCACGCAGGTTTACGATGTATTTCGCTTTTCGTGAGAGGATTTCAACCTCGAAATCATAAAACGTCATGAGTAGAAGTGACATCTTGGAAAAGACAGAGAGGTCAATCAGCTGATAGAAAAAAAACATATTTGGCTGATGTTGTCATGATGTATGTTAGAACTTTCATAATTAAAGTGAAGTATAGTGTCATACTTTTGCAAAATGTTTTTTTTACTTCTTAACCAAAAAAAGTAAAAATGTCTCTTTAAGCACTGTGGAACCAATTTTGGTTCTAGACTTTTTCTTCTTCTTTTCCCCTGTGTTTGAGTCGTCGTAGCAACCCCAAATTAATGATGTATTTGTTCAGCAAAGTTTTGGGAAAAAAAATGTATATCTACAAAAAAAATCACACAAAACTATGAACATCCAGCACGATATGAGCAAGATTTCCCAAAAATGCCGCCTCGAGCGGTCACCGAGTTTTTCAAACTGTATTATGGTGCCTTAACAACAGTCCACATACTATTAAGCCTTTTTGGAAAGATTTGGACATAAAGAATCGGAATCTGCAACATAAATCATAGTAGAACTCAGCATTTGGGTTTTCAAAGGAGTTTCAGTCAAAAAACTGTGTCGTTCGGTTAAAAAATGGAGTTTACGTAAACACTTAAACTTAACGGTTACTTTAATCATGTTTCACACCAGATGTATCTCCTCACAGGGTTGCGGTATTGTAGCAATTTAAATGAAGTTAAACAACGATGTGGTTCCGGAGATAATATGTTGTTGTTTTTTGTCTGATGATATATAGGTGCACCCTGTTTTTAAAGGGTTAAAACCATGAACTGTGATCTAACCTGTCATCTACTTCCTGTCAGGTCGTTCCTCTCCAGGGTTCGCTGGATGTGGGTCGACATGTTAGACTTTTAGACTCCCGGAGTTTGGATGAATTTGGTTCCATGAAACATTCAGGGCTGCTTATGCATTATGAAATCCTGCACGCCGCCTCTTGTGTTCAAAGATTATTCTCAAGAAGCGACCAGAGTTTTGACGGCAGGATCAATGACACGAGGCTGATGTGATTCTGTGAGGCTCCAGTGTACGGGAGCAGCTGACCTACATGCACATGCGTGTCAGCGACACGAAAGAGAGCCCAGCTATTCACTGAAGATCCGCAGCTTTCTCCAAATGTAATTTTTTTTTCTCCTACAGATGGGCAGCGGCAACCTCGCACCGAACGCGGCGACCAACGGGTCCGCCGCCTATCACCCGAACCGCCACGCGGCCTCCGGCAATCAGGTACGAGCGAGCGACGCCCGCTTCCACCAGCAGCCGCCTCTGCAGCCGCCTCCGCAGCCGCCTCCGCCTTGCCGCTCCTCCTCGCTCCTCCCGGCGCTGAGGAGGCGAGTGTCGGAGCCGCTGCCTCACAGCCACCGGCAGCGTTACGCGCAGAGGCCGGGGGAGACGCACACCAGATACACCTTCGGTTGCACTCAAAGGGAGAGGCCTCGCGGTTACACGTTCGGCCTCGCACAGAGGGACATTGAGTACAGCGATGACGAAGGCGGGTACGCGCAAAAAGACGCGTACAGACCGGCTTCGAGGTACAAGTTTGGGTTCGTCTCTCACAGTCAGACCCTGAGCAGCTTCGACAGGCCAGCGGGGGGGAACTTAAACGGGGAAGGCTGCAATTGCGGATACACACACGGGTACGCCGACGCTCAGGGCCGGGGGGCGGGGCTAGTGCGCAGCCGCAGCACGTACACGGAGAACATCCGGGCCATGGCCGGGCAGATGTACGGAGACCCGCCCCCCGCCACCCGAAACACACACGCGTCCGCAGGCAGATACCTCGACACACACGGCCATAACTACGCACACAACCGAGCTCTCACCAGACCACACCAGCAGCTGTCTGGTGGACTCTGACTGTGTGTGTGTGTGTGTGTGTGTGTGTGTGTGTGTGTGTGCGGTGTATATATGCAGGCTGCGTTGCAAAAGGAGTGCATGTGACATTTTGGCTGCAAAAGTAGTTTAAAATCTCTAACGTTATGGACAGTGCCTATGAAGTTCTATTTTTAATGGGATTATTAGGTAAAATGTCACTTCCTCCTTTTTCTTTTGCAACCAACTCCTGAATGTGTAAATACCGTACGTTTTTTTTATTCGTGATCGACGTCGTGGACGCATATTAATCTGGTTGAAAGCTTTTCCCCTTTGCCGACGCCACAAACTGTCACAGCACGAACTTTCAGCTCTCTTTTTTTTAAATAATATTACCCATAAACTCAACGCAACACTAAATCCTTCACTCCTCCTTTCTGTCACCTCGGTCTTAATGCACTAGAATTAGCTGTACATTTCCCTCCAGTCTCGTAAAGGCCTAATCTGCTTCTTCCTGTTTTGTCTGTTCGTATATGGTTTTATTTTAACCTTTCCTTTTTAATTTCCATATTTTTTTGAAGGGAATGTACTCCTGCTTTTCTGTCTCACCCGCCTGTTTCTGCTCTGTTGAATAAAGCTAATCTGAAGCCTCCTGCATGCCTGTCTGTTTGTTTCTCTGTTGGGTTTTCCTTTGCACTTCTCCCTGTTTATTAAATGACATTTTGGGTCCCTGTTCTCTGTTTTGGCCTCAATCTCCTTTCTTTCCTGCCTTTTTTTTTTCTTCCTTTTACCGCTGTTACTCACTGCACGCAGAAACCAGCTCACTTTCATGAAAACTAGAAAAAAACAAAAAAACATTAAGATGCACAACATTCACAGCCATATATGTGTGTGTCGTGAACATGTTTCAGGAATAATAATGAAGAGTGACACAAGCGCAGGCTCCGTGTTCACGAAGGCTTCATGCAGCTGCGATGAATCTGTTAAAAATCAGACCGCATGGAATGTGTTAACCTTTGCTTATTTTTTACAGCTTTCTCTTTCTTTTCTCTTTTGTTGAAGTGCTTTTTAAAAAACAAAACATTAATGTGTCCCCGGTGGGAAACGGTGCGAGCAACATGAGAGCCAATCGCAAAGTCACAACCAGAAGTTGTGTTCAAATAGTGCTTACGAAAGCGGCACAAATGGACGGACTGATGAAGACATCAAGCGTGACAGGCGGTGGAAAAATAGCTCGTTTCTTAGTTAAAGTCTGTCTATTGAGCGCCACGTCCAGCCGTGACTGATTGTTTCAGACGCTGATAAAGACGTCGAGCAGCAGTTAAAGCAGATGCCCGGCGATAATGTGCACAAGAGAGGGAGTAATAACTGGAGGGTTGACCAGCGTTGACCCGTTTCCACCTCGTCTACACAGCACTCCCATCATCGTGTGTGTGTGTGTGTGTGTGTGTGTGTTTTAGTGATCCATGCCTGCAGATAAATGCAAGTTCAGAGTTCAGTGTGTATCTGCATAGTCTCATCACCAACCAGCCCGGCTGGCGGCACCGTGATAAAACGGAACGCTCCCTCAACGCTGAGCCGCCCGAGGCCGTCTGGGTGATGTGATCTTAAATCCAAACCATAATCACCTCATTTACCTTTTTTTATGAAAACCCTTTTGGTTTCAAATCCATCGAGGCGTCGCAGGATATTTCTCTCTGCATTCGATTCTGACATCTTTGTTGACGATGGCGGTCCGGCCACATTTAAGTAGGTAGAGTTCCAGTGAGCGAGCTAATGTTGGCGTTGAGCTCAACGTAGTTGGCGTATAGAAAGTGAAATGGCATAATTGCTGCCATGCACGCTTGATTTCTATTGGCCGAGAGCTTAACATCTGTCCATCATGAGCTACCACTGAAGCCCACGAGCAGCCGGCCCCATTTCAACCACTTCTTGAAAGATTGATTCCTCTTTTTTGTTTTAATGATAGATTTTCTTTTCTTTTCATGGACAAAAAGCTTATTTTTTTTAAATTTTACTCGCTGCCACACGAGGAACATTTTATCTTCGGCTTGGAAAAACATTTGTCACAGACTTTTGCTGGAAAATGAGACTAACGGCTCTTTTAGTCTTTCTCGCTCACGGTCACGCTGGACGATTTGTCACCGACACAAATAATAAAACATAAATTGAAGCGCTAAACCTTGAGTCTTATTAGATATAGATATTAAAATCAAAGACAAAGAGGAAGTTTGTCCTTTATCTGTTTTGCTGTCCAGCCCGAGCCCAGTGAGATGTGGGTGGGTGGGTGACACAGTTGGGTGAGGTGGGCTAAGCCTCTCAGAAGCCTATTGTATGCAGCAACCCTCCCTGTTTACCTATTGTTGGGGGATTAAGATATCTGACTGCTGTATGCCGGCTGTTTCAAAAGCCCCAGGCGAGTCGTTAGTATGTGGAGACGGACGGATGGATAGATGAATATATATATATATATATATATACTGGATACATGGAGGACTGAATGGACGGCTGTGATGTGCTATAAGTGTCTCTGTGGCTCGTGCAGGAGAGCTGTCAGACCTTTGTGTGCGGAGCCACTCCAGTGATTGACAGCTCCGGTGCGCTGACACTTTAACATGTGTGGTGGGTGCTAATGATGCTCCAGGGACTCCATGACACTGTGCATACATCCCACCCGACGCGTTGGTATGACAAAGACACGGGAGCACCTTTCATTATTCTAAGGATTATTTCTTATTACCCTTTAATGCATGTATAGGTGTGTGTGTGAGACAGCTGTACTGTAGCTCCCATCTCTTTGACCAGAAAAAGCTTCTTTCATCCTCCACCAGCACCGATTCCCAGCAGCACTCAAAGTCCCTATCTCCATCTGGGGGGGTGGGGGTGGAGGGGGGGGTCCTTTGTAGTGCTGGGCTGTTGGATAACATGCCTGTCAGGGCGCTCAGGTTTGTCTTAATTACTGCGTTTCCAGTTGTGCACATGAAGAGAAAATCAACATTTCTCTTTTTTTTGGTGCAGAGCATTAAGTCTGTTTTTTCAAAAGCACCGCCAAAGGCAATCAATATG
This sequence comes from Taurulus bubalis, assembly GCF_910589615.1. Classification (NCBI taxonomy): domain Eukaryota; kingdom Metazoa; phylum Chordata; class Actinopteri; order Perciformes; family Cottidae; genus Taurulus; species Taurulus bubalis. The sequence continues at coordinate 9,718,022 of NC_136609.1, forward strand.
TATATAAATATATATATTTATGCTTCCTTGTAATCTTGTTACTCTCGGCTTCCTCCATGTCGAATGTCAGAAGTACAGAAACCCGTCTGCTCGATGCCGAGTGGCGCGTTGACACGGTTCTGTTCTGCGTCCATCGTGTTCACTTCCTGTCACCAATCCCAACAAAATAGTGCACACGCAGCGCTATCTGACCTGTGAGCCTCTTTCCCGCTGAACACCTCTCTGCCATTACGCAACGGGACCTTTTCCGTCCACGTGGATGGCACGCCTGTCCCTCAATGACGATCATCTTGGCGATATTTCGTTCATCGCCCACGCTGCACGTCTCTTGAAAGCCCCTCAGAGGGTTGTTCTAAATCTGCTCATGTTTCCTCAAAGCTTTGCTCCCACATCGCCATCTGAGCCGGATGATAATTGATTTGTTACGAGTTTCGACTACGACAACATTAATGTGAAATCCTCCTCATGTTGGACTAAACTGCAGTCGCTCAAGATTATTATTTTATTGTTTCCTCTGCTTTCATCAGAAGTTAATCTACCTGTAGTAGATCCAGGATGAATAATATAAATCTTTGGGCTGATTGGTTTCCCTCCCAGAGGAGTCGGGTCTGGACTGTGTGAGAGTAGATATTTGGTTTGAGAATGAAGTATTAAATCTGTGCGTTGATTGGGACATTTCGTCAAGGAGACGACCCAAGAGACACACGTGTGTGATGGCGACCACATTGTATAAGGACCCGACGTTTCACCAGAAATGGAACTCATTTATTCGATAGTAGGATTGGATGAATTCTACCTTTTTGACCGCTTCTGCTCGCTGATATTTTGTGCTAGTGTGCCAAAAAAAACAATATTTACTCCGTTTATCCCAGCAGCAACAACATTGGCGGATCTGCCAAAAACAAAAAGTAGTAAAAACGGCGTTGGTCCAATCCTACGGGGTAATAAAAGAAATGACTTTCATCTTCTGATGTGAGGCAACATCATCCATTTTTCATGAATGACAACTTTGGCTTGGATTTGACACACATATATATTTTTTGCATATGAGCCCCTTTTTTTAATAAGCATTCTTCTCATCTCTGTTTGTCCACAGGAGCCGTGGGGCCACACTGCACACCAGGGGCCCTCGGGACCCTCCAGACCCCCGAACGCGGAGCCCAGCATGAACGGTGCGAGTCCCGTCCCGATGGCGACCAGCAACCCCGGGACCGGTGAGCACGCGGCCGGGAAACAATATTTGTCCATTTGAACTGTGGGAGAGTCAACATTAGGCTTTGAGTGTTTGTGTGCTCCCGTTATCGACCCCTGAGTGTGTACACACAGTGTGTGTGTGTGTGTGTGTGTGTGTGTGTGCTTATATACGTGTGTTTGCCATAGCTGCACAGCATGACACCCAGCCAAGACATTGATGTCTGCAGCATCCTACAGCAGTGCATTACAGGATTGCCACATCTCTTTATATCTCTTTCCACTCCCCCTCCCTGCATATTTATAGCGAGAGAAAGAGGAGTCATTAACAGCTTTCTTTTTCTTTTTTTTTTTGCCGAATGCGACGCTTGCTTTTCATGTGCAAAAAGATCTGACCTTGGAATCATTACGCTGATGAAACGGCTTCTAAGTGGGCCAGATTTGCATAGAGGGTATTGTGCAGCATGCGTGCAGTCGTGTAAAAAAATAGAAAGACGACCAAACTGTTTAAGATTCTTTCCTTCTCTCACGCCCTCGTCTCCCGCTCCTCGCCTCCTGGGACGAGGGGAGCGCCGAGGCTCCTGTCAGCTCTCCATCAGACGCTACAGTTACAGTCATTTAGGACACGAACGCTTCACACCGCTGCAAAGGAGCTAAGAGTGCGGCGTTTGTCTGGAGTTTTCTGTTTAAAAAATGCTGCTGCTTTCTAAACGTCTGACCTTACCGAGCGCCGTATCGATAGCATCACTCCTCAAAGGAAGGACGCGCCGATCATTGTGTCTGATGTCTGTGTTTGCATATCCCTGATAATACAGAACATTATATAATATTTAGAAGCCTACACACACCTTTTTAGAATGTATTTAGCTTGTATTAAACTCAGGAATCAAGCTAAAACCAACACAATATAAATTTGAAATAAATTCCATTACGTGTAAAAATCTATGAAACATTTAACAACTTTTAAAAAACTTTTCTGGATTTTAGTCGACCCTAATAATCCAAATCAGTGTTTTTAATACTTTTTTTTATTTACTTGTTTGGTTGTCTCCTCAGCTCTGCATCCCCCTGCGACCGCCAATGGCAACCACGGTCACTACGGCAACGCCGATGAGGAGTTCGAGGAAGGTTTCCCCCTGCCGCCCTCCCTCGCCGCCGGGGAGAAAATGAAGAGAGACTTGCCACAAACCCTCCCACGCCAAAGGTACACACACACACACACACACACACACACACACACACACGTACGCTGCACCATCAGCACTCTATTACACTACACACAGGGCCAGAGTTATTATATTCTAATGGCACTCTTAATATAGGGCGCTGTGTTATGAGATAAAGAAGAGCCATTACGCCGAATATTACAAGGCTCATATGCATTATTTAGACTATACGGCCTAATTGCAATAGCCTATTTGCATTATGAATAAGTAATTATGGTGGCCGCATAATCGAGTGAGTTCTGTTGGAGTTGGAAGGCTTAGAAAGAGCTATGATGCTTCTGCTGCACACACACACACACACACACACACACACACAACAGTCTTCTGAATGAGTATGTTTACAATTCTGTGTGTGTGTGTGTGTGTGTGTGTGTGTGTGTGTACGATAGCTGTGGTCAGTCAGAGGTCTGGCATCAATATTCTTGTTTCCCTGTAAGTTTAATAGAGACAGCACATGCTATTGTTTCACTGAGTCAGGCCATCTGGAGTGGAGGAAATTGAATGATTTGTCGTCCGCGCGTGGATTAAAAATTTAATTTCTCGTTCGAGTAATGAAACCGTCAAGTCCCTGAAAGATTTGTTTTTGTTGTTGCTGCTTGCTGCACCGTTTCAAGAGAGAATATCAATTGATTAGCGGTCATTTATTTAAAAAAAAAATTGCTGTTGTTTTCGCAGCGAGTTCCAGAAGCAGCCCCGCGCGGCGGCGGCGGCGGGTTTCTATGCAGACGACAAGAACAACGTGCCTCGCAACAGAACGTCCAAGAGCATGGACATGGGTGCGTGTACACACACACACACACACACACACACACACACACAGCTTCATTGTAGTCTCAACCAGCCCAAACACGTGAGTCTAATCATGCGGCCAGACGACACGCAGTCACAGCAGCGATCACATGGCCCTTATCGCTCCGTCTCCGTTGTGATATGTAGCCCGCTCCCATTATCCCCGCCCCGAGGGGCTCTGACCTCCTGACCTCCTCATAAACCCAGGGGCTTTCCAACGGACTGGATGAACAAGCCGTGTGTGTGCGTCGTCTATTTGTGTGTGTGAACGAAAGGTTTCCAATCTCACGGCTTGCTGTGTGAGTGTGTGTGTGTGTGTGTGTGTGTGTGTGTGTGTGGACGGGGTAAAACGAAAGGGGCTTATCTCCTCGTATTAACCCGGGCCGACCCCCGTCCCCTCCTCTGTCTCACCGATCTTCTCATCTTTCTTTTACTTTTTGATGCTTTTCTTCAATTCTCCCGTCATCCCTGACTATTGGGATGAGCGCTATTTCCTCTCTTTCGCTCTCTTTTCTCCCAGCATTCCCTCCGTAGTTGTTTATCTCTTCATTCTCCCTTCAGCGCTTTCTCTCTCAACGGGAAAGCCGCCGGGTTCATTGCTCTCGCTCTCTTCCATCTATCTCTCTTCCCCTTCCCTGCCTCGCTCTGATTTCCAATCGCGGTTCATTAGGTTCAGTGGATTGGCTTTCTTCCTGCAGCACACGCCTCTGCCACCCAAGCTGATTGGCTTTCATTACGGACAAGGGTGGTCCGCGTGCACGGCCGCGCACTCCCGAACACACACCCGTGTCTGCTCCATCCCACTGAGGACCCACTCCAATGCCCACCGCTATCTGGCTCCCATCTCCAGCTCTGGCCTTCCTCCATTTCAATCTGTTTTTTTATTTTTTTCGTGTTATCTCTCTGGTTCTATTCATCCCTTCCCTCTCCAAAGTGCTCAGAGCTGAAACAAGGTAGTTAGCAGAGCTCCTGTGTGTGTGTGTGTGTGTGTGTGTGTGTGTGTGTGTGTGTGTGTGTGTGTGTGTGTGTTGTAAAGATTGCAAAAGCTCCGAACACACACGAGACCTCAGACCCACACGTTTTGTATTTGAACAGCTAAGTGCTTCTTTTTATTTATTATTTTTTCGGAGAGTTTCCCCACTCGTCGGAGTTCACGGTCACATGTCTCCGAGCTTTCACCGCGCCGCGGCGCAGGTTAGCTTTTATTAAACGCCACTTGACAGGAGGAGATGATCTTCTTTTATTGACCCTGGATGCCTTGGAAAATAGTCTGTTGACTCAGAGCTCACACACAGAAACCCTCACAGCCTGCGAGCTAAATAGCGGAGTCAACGACACTATAGCTGTACCTGAAAGCACCAGAAAGAAGTGTTTTGTCCCTTCTCGTTTGCATTATGTAACGCCGCTATGTGACACACAAAAACAAAACTCAAAAAGATAAGTTATTCGTGCTGCAAGTCTCGCAGTGCGACTGCGCGAGCAATAATGGAAACTAAATGGTCTGTATGGATTCGCTTTAAGATGCTCAAAGTGCCCCTCAGTGTCCTACATTTGTCATGTTGTAATAGACAGACGGTATGGCTCCATGAGAGAGGCCTAATAGTCCAACAGCCTCCGAAGCACATTCCTACTTTCAGAGGCCAAGAGGTCAAATCCGGACGTGGAGCGAAACCTGTGAAAACCGATCTGTCTCATTAAACCCTGTGTCTCCGTCTCTCCACCTCTTGATCCAGTCTCATCTGCCCTCTTTCCTCTGTCTCTCTGACTCTTTGATGCTCCCACCCTCAATCCTACGCTTTTTCTTTCTTGGTGTTTTTCCTTTTCCCGTCTCTCACTTCCTCACCTCACTTCCATATATATATATATATATATATATATATATATATATATATATATATATATATATGAGTTGCTGCAGCGGTGCCATGCCGCTGCGGTTTTTGTATGAATACACTTACATTTTGTCGTTCAGTAATACACATATAAAACGCTGTGAGACATTTTTAGCCCTCCACTGTGGAACGAGGTGACAGATTTGGCTGCTGGCCTTGCAGACTTCTATCTTTCCTCCGCAGGAGGAGTAAACGTTTCATTATCCGCCAGGGTCACGTCGCCTGGAATAGTTATATTTTTTTTTTTTGGGGTATTTTTTACGCGCACAAGAAAGGCGTTTCTAAGCCTTCTAAGCTGCTACAGATGTTTTCTTTGCAGGTCTTTTCGTGAAGCAGCCGGTTTGATTTCAGGTTTGCTCTCCCCTGTTTATCCCGACACGCTCCCTCTGCCTCCATTTTCTCCCGCCCTCACCCGAAAACTGACCTCATGAAAAAAGAAATAAAAAAAGACTATTCAAGAGAAATAGCGACGTAATGAAAACCTATTGTTGTATCCCACGGTGCGGCCTGTCGCGCCCGACCACAGTCCTGTTTTTTCTCCTTCATCCTCCCTTCACCTCCGCTCTCATTTTCTCTCACGGGCGCAATGTCACTCTTTCTTCTGGTGTTTCTTCTATCCCTGCTTCCTTTTCATTTCCTCTCCCGTCCCCCACTCGTCCTCTGTCCCGCGGTACTCTTCGCAGGGAGCCGTTTCCAGCACCAGTAGGCGCCATTATAACCAATTACGGAGCAGCACGAAGCTGTGTGGCACATGATGATACGAGCTACTCACTGTTTGTCTTGTTTTCTGTGTCGCAGCGGCTGATGAGAGCAACATGGGATCACTGGGCGGGCAGAGGAATGGTGAGTGATCCATACAAACTAAGCTTACATTTCTCTTTTCCTCCCACAATGCAACGGCTATTCCATCCAGGCACCAAAAAACACATGGAAGATTCTCATTTTCTGCAGTTTATTTTCTCCTCCCCGCCAACATTTCTTCGTAGTTCACTCTCCTTTGCCTCCCCCGCCTCCCTCCGCTCTCTCCGGCTGACAAAGTTGAGTTGTGAAGCACTTAGTGTCGGAGCTCTCGCTGCTTTATAGCCGTCCAGGTCAGCAGGCACTCGGTGCTCAATCCTCGCCCAGCTGACAGCAGCCGCACAGCGTCGCATCGGCTCCAGCCTCGCCTGTCCCTCCGCACACACTTCCGTCTTGTTTTATTTGAGAGAAGTCTGGTTAAGGGCAGAATATAAAGTCGGTTTTACTGTTTGCTTTCACTGTAGCGGTTCAAACTGTATATAATTCACTCTCAAGGATTGGAGTACTTTCTGCTGGAAGGGGCCACATTTGGAATTACCCCTCTCAGGCATGCTCCTCCTTATGCAAATCTCCCGTCCTGAGTCACTTCTACACAAAAGTCCTGACGGCAATCTGACTAAGTCGGAACTCAAGTCTGAACCGAATGTTCAACACGCAGATAATCATGTTAAATTCACATCCTGTTTGCCTGTAAATATCCATCAAAATGCTCTCCAATGCACGTGAGCGAGGTCCCAATCTAACATTTGGTCATTCCCTGCTCGTCAGAAGTCGTACATTCAGGCCGCCGAATTAGCGATCTAATGATACAAAAAAAAAATACATTTGATGAAATTAATTTATTAATGGATTCCTCCATGAGAAAGGGGGCAATCAAGCGTCCCTCGCGCTCACAGCGATCTGTAATTAAGGCTTCAAAATAACTTTTAAAATCCATCAGCGCTGCAGCCAGAACACTCTTCTTCTTCCTCGACGTCCCTCTGGTGCAGCAGGTGCCAAACATCGCCCACGAGTTGTGGCTCTTTCTGTAATGCGAGGACAGCTTCATGAGGGAAAGGAAGCACTAAAAATGAATGAAGCCAGCACTGTGACGTGCACCGCGTCTGAAACGCCAAACAGTGGAACCCACTGGAGGTTCGACATTGAGAGAATATACACGAACAGAGCAAAGCACTGCTGACACATTGGTTGCAAACGTATTCCACCAGATAAAGTCAGATAAAGTCAGATAAAACCGCTCCAGCGTTCGCTTCCCTGTGTGGTTGCTCTGGGCTTCTGCATGAATATAAATCAAGACTGTTGCAGACAGAGAGCACGATCGGTTTTGGCGTCCGCAGACAACGAGCTGCAGAAGTCACGACTCTAATCGATCTAATCGTGATCTGCAGTGTCGCTTCATCGCATCTGTGTTTTTTTTTTTTTTTTATGTGGCAAACGAGGCTTATGTAAGAAAGAAAACACGACCAGAATTTGAGTCCTGATGTTGGCTTCTTCTCTGCCTCTGTGTGTGTGTGGCTGTCTCACACACACACACACCCACCCACACACACACACACACACACGCACACCGATCTCTTAAATCCACCTGCAACAAGACAACTAAGCCTGTTGCCGGTGGAATACAAATGGCCCGAACACCCCGGTGACCTCAAATCCCCCACACTCAGCATTCACACAAGTGGCCTCTTCCTTCTCCTCCTCTTCCTCCTCCTCCTCCTCCTCCTCCTCCTCCTCCTGTTATGATTTTCCTGGCATTTCTGATCAGCACCCAGAACCCTCATGATATATAAAGTGATCCATTTCTCTGCTGCAGCATTCCTTTTTTCTATTTTCTTCTTCTTCTTCTTCTTCTTCTTCTTCTTCTTCTTCATCTCCTCTCCCCTTGACGTCTTTGCTAATGTGTATTGACAGGCCTTTTGCGTGTTTTTCATTTTTGCTGACGCAGAGTATTTTCCCCCCTCCTCCCCCTTCCTAAATGGCCTCAGTGTTTCTTTATGGGCTTTGACATATTTCATTAGGCGGATGGTCTTAAGAGGCCTGCCTGGCTTCTTTAATCTGGCTAAAACCCTTTTTCTCTCTGGCTAGAGCCGCTGCGAGCAGCGCTTCACTCCTCTCGCTCTCTTTCCTCTCGCTCCATCTTTCTCTCTGTCACTAACTCTCTCTCTCTCTCTTCTCATTCTCCAGTTTTAGGCGTCTCCATCTTCAATAGAGCTTTTAGTTGTGTTTTTTTTCTCTTCCTATTTCCGCTTTCATCTTTGCTACCAATCTCGTTCTTCCCAGTCGCTTCTCTCTTGATTATATTCTCTGCCTCTTTTGTCGCCAGGCTCATCCCCATTTTTAGCATCCTCTCAATCCCAAACCGTCGTCTCTCTTTCTTCTTCTCTCTCCCTCCGTCTTTCCTACATCTGATTTCTTCTCTTTATGCTCACTCTCGTCCTCTTTTCTCTCAACAGGCTGATCCTTTTCTATTCATTCACTCGCTGCTATCTCCAGTCCTCTCTCTCTCTCTCTCTCTCTCTCCCTCTCTCTCTCTCTCTCTCTCTCCATCCTCTGCAGCTGTATCTGTTCCAGCCTCATGCGATTACGTGGAACATGCTCCAGTCTCTTGAGTTCCCTCCACCAAGTCAGAAGCAGCAGCTCTCTGTATGTTCTGTGTGTGAGGGAGGGAGAGTAGAGACAGATATCCCTTCACTCATCCCCTCATATTCCTCCCTTGGAGTCAAAAATCTCCCCTGGCAGCAGGCTGCCTTCTTACATCACCCCGGGATCTCATCCAGCACACACACACACACACACACACACTCACACACACACACACACACACAGCGCCGGCCATTAGTCCCTGCTGTTCCGTGAGACTTTAAAACCAGCCGGCTTCTTGCCAGCGCTGAAGCCTTTTCTTTGTTTTCTCTTTGTTTGGGTGCTATGTAACTCTCTTTCTCTCTTTATATCTTTTCTTTCTCCCCCCCCCTCCCTCGCTTCGTTCTTTGCATCCGCCGTGTAGATCCAGGCAATCGGGGCCAATTCTGGGGGCATCGTCCGCCCCGACCCGCCGGTGCCGCCGTGCAGAATGCGTTCGGGCTGCAGCCGTCAGTGCAGGTGCGTGCGCACTGAGCGGCTCTTCACCTCGATGTGCGTTTACAAATGGCACGTGTCCCGCTCCCCCAGCCCTCATCCATAGTCTGCCAGCCCCCTGAGCCGCCGCTATCCAGCAGAGGTAGGCAGTAATTATGAAATGGCCTTTTAAGTCCCCTCCGGTTATTAAAGCCATTCATCTCGTCGGAGGCCGGATACATACATACGTCCGCGTTCCCCTCGTACATCCAAACAGCTAAACCCAATTACTGCGGGAGCAGCGCCTCCGGCCAGCTTCATCATCTGCCCCCTGATATAGCTGAGTGCATTCAGATCGCGATGGAGGGATGCTCGGATGATGGGACAGGTCTTTAATCGGAGTGGAGTTTTGATTGGCCATAACATGAATTGGATTTGCTTCTACCGGCCATCCAGACGTCCGGAGTGATTTGGTTTGACGTCGAGTTTGCGGTCGGAAAAGAAAACATTTAGAATGCGAGGCGGAAAGCTTTAATGACATCCTGGTCCCGCGCTGCCGAAACGGTGTTCGCTATTTAAGGGATACGGCTGGCATTCGCCTGTTTTTCTTCTTGTCATCAAATCCCATGAAGGGACCAAAAGCGACCATGATCTGATCCCGGTGCTGTCGCACTGTGACGTGTTCATTTACTACACGCTGCAGTTTGTTTTGAGTCAATCCCACGTGCAGCGCCTTGATGCTGCAGATACTCACTGCAGTCCACCGTGTATTCATCCTCAGAGGGAAATAGACCCTGATAGATCTATTAAAAAATAAAAGATAAAGGATGGTCCGTGTGCCCTATGCTGAAGGAAAGGTTCCTTAGTGTTTAGAGAACTCGACCAGCTCTTATCGTGGCTCCTTTAATACTTGAAGGTCATTTTACTCACTTAGCATCCTTCTTTAAGCATGGAAATACGATCTGACCGCAGCCTTTTTCACGAGAAGAGAAATATAGAACACTGCCAGACGTATGTGTCATGCCTTTTACTCTTTAGACGCCCCACATGTCGTCACAGTTTTGCTCTAATAAAGCTCTAAAAGCCTTTATTTAATATAAGGTGAAGCCATGCAGAGACCTGTGTGTGCTCTGTCCATGTCTCACTAAAACCCATTCATAAACATTTACTGAGATTAGATTTGTTAATGTCTATTGTCGTTCAGGATTTTGAAAGATATTCTTGAATTCGACAACTTTAACTGAAACACTGCAACACAGCAGGGGCCGTTCTGTCCCTGGTAACTGTGTTTAATGCTTCTGTTGGATTGAATTCAATAACCTTTATTGAAAAGGGGCGACACTGAGAGCAGGCTTTCTTTTTACGTGTGTGTGTGTGTGTGTGTGTGTGTGTGTGTGTGTGTGTGTGTGTGTGTGTGTGTGTGTGTGTGTGTGTGTGTGTGTGTGTGTGTGTGTGTGTTTTTTTATAGAACAGAGCCGGTCAGACCCTGGTTTACAAGTTTTATTGGCCTGTCCTGAGATTGGATACTAGATGGAAATGTGTGTGTGTTTTTGTGAGGACTGGTCATGTGTGTGTGTGTGTGTGTGTGTGTGTGTGTGCGCGCTTGTGCTTTCTGTACCCAATTTAAAGAACTATGTCCAGAAGCAACAAGCCCCTTTTCCCGGTTTGCTAAAGTGTCTCCTTGGCAACTCACCGTCACCCTTCTCTCTCTCTCTCTCTCTCTCTCTCTCTCTCTCACACACACACAACTTGTCCGTAACACCCCCAGCGGTTTTGATGGAGGGAGGGCACTTGCTTGTAACCGTGGCAACCTTTCAGCCAATGTGCTGCAAAAGCTGCTTGCTGTGGAGCACATTGTAGTCCAGTTGATAGGTAAGTGTTAAGACCCTGCTGAGACACTGTGGGAGGGTGCAGCAGTGTGCCAGGGCTTATGTTGGGAGGTGTGTGTGTGTGTGTGTGTATGTGTGTGTGTTTGTGTGCGTGCATGTTTGGACTGGAACAACAAAAGCCAAATTGAACATAAATAAGACAATATCCTGTTTAATAGTTTGGTTGATTGGATAGTGTAATTAGCTGTGTGTGTGTGTGTGTGTGTGTGTGTTCATAAGTCTTGAGTGGCATGTTAGGTTTTTGCACCGCACACAGTCTGCGTGGCAAAACATATAATTTTGACATCTCCGAGTTCATTAATTATTGTGCTCGTTGGGTGAAATAATTAGAGGGTTGCGTGCAGACAACTTTTATTCACGCTTTGATGGCGAAACGCACATCTTAGAGCCAGATTATTGTTTATTTATTTTTATCGTTTTCCCAGCGGGACATGAAAGCAGACCTCAGTCGCAGGTGTGTCGCACTCCTTTTTAAAAAGGCACAAAGCGGCGGCCGTCCTTGAAGGGCCTGTCGGCGCAGCAGGACCCCGAGGCTACGTTCCAGGCAAAGACTTCACTGCCGACACGGCGGCTTCACTGAAGTCTGGATGTACAGATCACATCCAGACGTGTGCGGCACATTTGTTGTGCCCACATCTCCGTGTGTGTGTGTGTGTGAGCAGGTGTGGGCTTCTGAGTGGATGTTTGTGGATGAAGAGGTAATAGGCAGGTTCTTTGTTAGCAGCGCTTGTTTGGCATTAAGGGTGTTCTTACACTGCGTTTCCCAGGAGCCTCTTGTCCATCAAAAGTTGTGTAAGTGTTGTTTTTATAGTTTTTTTCCCAGCGTAAAGTACCGTTTGAAAGTTTTCCCTCCGCAATGTTTTAAACACTGGAGTCTCGTGGATAAATTGATGGCACCGCACTGTATCGTAGATTATTATGTGTAGTTATTAATGTTTGTTTTAACACATTAACTTGATTTTTTTTTAACGTTATATTGTACCGAATTCAAAACGCACCACGCAATAGTGACTTCACGCATGAATTATTCATCCATAATGCAACAGTGCACTGGTTTGTGTGCTGAATGTATTATCAGATTTCTACAAAGAGTAATATTTAGACTCTGTAGTTGGATGCTTCTCACTGAAATGCACCTTTTGGAGTTTAAAAACACAGTTAATCGTCTTTTGAATTCAACCGCCGTCGCCGAACATTGTCTTTGAAAACCAAAAAAACAAGGAGGCGAGAAACACTGACACTGCTGCTTGATCTCGGATGGGAGGAGCGATACAGCTGTGAAGGGCATCGCCGGGGCCCGGGGTCCGGGGGCCCCGTTTGGCTGTTTGTCAACCGCGTGCAGCAGCTTGAGTCTGGTGGCAATCAGGCGGGCATGGCGATGTGAGCGGGTCCGCGGGAGCATCTGCTGGCACAGCGGGCAGCGATATGTGATAAACGCTGATTTCACCCTCCATTGGATCGAGCTGGCGATGATAGCCACCTCTCCCCCGCTCATCCATCCTATTAAACCCTCATTATTCATTTACCGCCAGCCTGGGCCGCCTGACGTGCGTGGAACGCACACACACACACACACACACACACACACACACACACACACACACTAACACACACGCGCCAGCAAAAGTGTTTCTTCTCCTGTTTCATCTAAAGTGGTCAAGGACACACACCGCTATCTCATACAGGCAGTATCGGGACTTCTAAATTTGTTCCTTTTCACAATTCTCACATTTTATAGCACACACACACACACACACTCAGTTTCTATGTGCATAGTGCAGCAAGCGCGCTGGCAAGGAGCTTAATTCTATCAGGCTGCGAGCTGGACAGCCGTAATTACATTTGTGACACAAATCCTGCCTCTCAAATTGAGCGTTTTATTCCTGAGCGCTCCCCCCTCTCTATTTATAACCCCTTATTCCCCATAAATCCCACTTCCTCTCAGAAAGTCAATTTAGGACTTAAAAGGCAGCGGCGCTCCGCTTACTTTCCCACCGCTTCGCCCTCTATCGCCGGCTTCAGTTTCACTTCGGAGCTTTGAAGCCTCTGAAATGACGTATTAAGCAGCGAGCGCCACGATGCGAGAAAGTCATCCCTTACCGGAGAGAAGTTTCGGACGGAAAAACAAAACAAAGCCAAAAAAAAAAGCAGCTGCTCGCTACCTGTCTGTCGTTTTCTTCACCTCTCCGTCACTTCCTCACAGTGACGTTTACCCTCTCCCCTCTCTTTTTCTCCGTTTGCCCCACAGCGCCGCCCTCCCTAAAGTCTTCCCTCCCTCTCACCCGGGGCCGCCTCCCCTTTTCTCTGCAAGTCTTCGCTGAATCAGCCGTGGCCTTCATCCCTTTCCTCCGCCTCCTCCTCTCTGGAGTCGGAGGCCACACCTGAGTACAGTATGGTGGCAGTTCATTTGTTCTCCCTCTTGCTTTATGCATGAGCCTGTCAGTTCCCGCGGTGCCGTCCCTGTACCACTCCACCTCATTCATTGTTTCCTCCCCACCTCCTCTATGCTGCTCCTTTAGGACTCCGGCTTTCTCTTCACTTTCTCTCCTCTGCAGCTTTATTCCAAAAAGCTTCGTCCAAACGGGAGAGAGTGTGTGAGCTGATTGCTCAGGTTAAAATCCGGCTGATGAAGTCGAGATATTAATACTGTTTATATATTCTTAATGAATATAGATAAGCATCAACTCAAATATGTATGTCTTGATTCCGATTCCAAAATAGTTTCCTTTATACTTTAATAAACATTGCTTGACCTCACGCCTTAAAATATGTGTTATTTATTGTATTCTTCCTTTACGTTTATTTGCTGTTTTCCTCATGTTAAGCTAAAGGAATCGAGCAAATTGTGACCAAACACAAGAAAGAAAAGGTTAAAAAAAGTACAAAGAGTAGTTTAAAGAAATGGCTAAATTGTGGCATGCTGGCTAAACGCCGTTATAAACTTTGCATGAACTTAATTTTGGTTCATAAGACGCAATGCACAACTTTACACTGGCTCCGTCCTAATCGGGCCCCACTGGGCCGGTGGACTCATTCCAGTGTACCGTCCCGTAACTCATCCGAAATGCCTCGTCCCAGCTCCCTCTCCTGCAATGAACTTGAATCAGTTCAATTTAAGGCAGCGTTCCTGCTTAAAGTTTAATGCAGATGCTCTTTAAATAAGGAAATATGAATGCCGTGGATGATAATGTCCTGTAAGCAGTGGGGGAATTTAGCTAAAAGCTTATGATCTCAATACCCAGAGTCACTTAAAATCATTCAGGCCCATTTTATCAGCGGCAGCACATCTCATTGTAGAGGCCCCGTTCCCTCCTCCTCCATCACTGAGGCGTCCTCTGCCCTCCCTTCTCCCTCTCATCCTGTTAAACATCCCTCCCTCCCTCTTCTCTCGTCTCTTTTGTTTCCCCCAGAGCCCTCCGCCGGCGGAGCGCTGGGCCCGACCCTGGGCCTCTGGAAGTCCAGCTCCCTCGAGAGTCTCCAGACGGCCGTGTCGGAGGCCAATCAGAGCCGCAGCAAGGCCCAGGTGCCTTTTCACCGGCCGCGGCCGCACATGGTGCGCGGGCGCGGGTGCAACCAGAGCTTCCGCATCGCCATCGACAAGTCCTACGACGGGCCCTCTGAAGACGGTAAGACGTTCCCTGTTGCTGCCTTAAAAGAGTCTTTCTGAGACATTGTATCCTTTTTTAAATTGGACCCCGCACATCCCTCAGGCTTTATAACACACTGGCACTCAAGAAGAGCCAGAGGCCTGCCAAGGGACGGTGCTTAGCCTGAGTACCTTAATGAAATGCTACATGATTTTATCCACTCAGCAATTTAGGAAGAGCAACTTTATATCTTACGGCAGCATATTTTTTAATGCTCTACCTTGTGAACCCACGGACACGCTGGATGTCGTGTGCGTGTGCGATGATTACTGAGGAAATTATCCTCCGCGTTAGCTGGGAGGAGTGAGTCAATGCAGAATGTTGACTAATGATGTTTGGAGGAATCTGGAGTGTGAAAAATTACCCATCTGCGGTCGCATTAGAGGAGAAGTCTCACTTTGGCGGCGGTTGGCGTTGAATGACAATGACACACGTTTGGCTAACTAGCTTCCTGGACAGGTGATGCTAACCCAATGAAATGATGCTTACCCTTCGCCCTCTCCGCAGACGACGACCTGTCGGACCGCAGCTCCGGCTTTGAGACGCCCGCCAGCAGCTCCTCTCGCCAGGACCTGGACACGGAGGACGGAAAGAAGAAGAAGAAAACCAAAGGGAAGAAGAAAGAGAAAAAGAGCAAAGGGAAGTCTGTGGACGACCCGGAGAAGAAGACCAAAAAGAGAGGATTCGGCCTCTTAAGGTAGGAGTCCTTTCATACTTGAACCTCATTAAAAGTCCTCCGCCATGAGTCACACGTTTGCTCTTTAAACAACATATGTGGGGTTTAAACTTTCTAGCATCAAGGTGACTCTTCTAAATAAATAAATCAAGCAAAGCAGCTTCAAAGACTGAACATTGAAAAGGTCACCTGTGGGATAAAACAGAGCAGGTAATGAGGCTTGCGCTGCTTCAATACTCCAAAAACCCCAAGGTCTTCCTGGAGCATCAACAGAGCCGTGATTACCTTTGTTTCTGTGTTCAAGCTCAACACATTTTCAGAGGAGAGCTGGTGATTTTACTTCCTAGTGAAAGAAACAAAATACCCGACGCATCCCCCCTGTATACAGTCGAATTTAGGGTTTATGTGGAAATCAATGGGAACAACTGCCCTACTTTCCCCTGGTTAAGTTTCAACAAATCAGCCACTGAGCCCAGCAGGATTATGGGACATTGGATTATTGGCTATGAACACAACCTTCGCTGTAATGGAGGGTATCCATTATCTCTCAATCCAAGCAAAGTCCCACCGACACGAGCCGCTTGTCAGCCCTTTATCAACGCGTCCCCATCGTGATTGCGGCGGTCCAATCCTCCAACAGCGACCCTTATCTGTTGGCAGTGACACGGTGTGGTCAGTGTATCACTGCACTTCCAACACTTGAGATTCAATTAGGCCGTGGCGAGAGATAGCGCTGGCCGCGCGCCGGCCCACAGATGGAAGATAAGAATCCAATCGGTCGCAGTGTCAAGGGCGGTAATGGAGGAGATGTTCACATGGTTAGGCTGGTAGTGGAGAGAAGGGCAAGGCGAAGGACGCGCGCAGAGAAGAAGAAGTGCATGCAGGGAAGGCGTGTGAGAGGCTCCGAATCCAGTCCAGCTAGCGCTACGTTTCCCCGGCAAAATGTACTTTATGGCTCCATCTATTACCCACATCAAGCCTCTGCTGTGTCTCAGCGGCGGACGATGTCGGGGCTGACACCGCTAGCTGTGTGACAGATTGTGTTTATGTGTTTGGGAGGTAGTCTCTGCATCTATACTCCACGAGCATCCAGCGCCGTCTCCTGTTTATTCTCAGTTCAGACGTCAGAGCTTGGGGTTTTTCTCTTCCTTTTATCTTCAAGGGGGCTGCATCTCCCCGCTATTTTAATGATCGATTGATCTGCCCATTATTTCCATGATTAATGGTTTGGCCGATAAAAATAGTGAAAAGCTTGTGTGCAATTTCCCAGAGCCCCAAGGTGACGTCTTCCAATGTTTATCCAACCAACAGTCCAAAAAAAGTCAATTTATGATCATGTTCGGTAAAGAAAAGCATCACATTCTCACATTCAAGAAGCACGAAAGCAGCAAATGTTTGGCTTTTTGGTTTAAAAAAGTAATGTTCTGTCAATCACCTAATCGTTGCAGCTCTAAACTCTTTCCATCTCCCTCTTTTGCTCTTGCCTACTCTTATTTTGAAAGGGTTACTAGCAGTTGACTTCATTAAAAGACGCGTGTCATTTTACACATTTGGGATGCACATTTATTCGTATTTCTGGGACTGTGTGGAAATGTGACTTCTTCACACCACAGATGACGATCACGTTCGAGGCCGGTCAAGCCTCGAGTCTTACAGGTAACATCGATATGTCGTAGATGTAGATTAGCGTGTGGCGACTGCTCTGCAAGCGCTCTGGCCTGTGGCGTATGAATAATACAGCATTTCAAGGTTGATTGATGAAAATGCACTGGATCCAATTTCTTATTATTTATAACGTTCTTTATAAAAATAGAGAAGTGGGTAACACGACCCGGAGTCTTTACGCCATAATCCTTCTGTGCGCCTTTTGACACAAATATGAAAGCTGACACACACACACACACACACACACACACACACACACACACACACACCTCCTCTTTTTTGTTTGCGAAATCATCCTTTTAAACTGGCAACAATAGTCCCAAACACTTAAATCCAGCCCACTGTTCAGTGCCTCAACAATAGAACAAAGTCTCTCTCTCCCTCTCTCTCTCTCTCTCTCTCTCTCTCTCTCTCTCTCTCTCTCTCTCTCTCTCTCTCTCTCTCTCTGGCCTTTATCTGGCCGACTTGATCGTTATTGAACTTGAAATATGACTTAATTAGCCGCAGTATTGCACGGTTCAATCTAATTGCAGCTCTCAAATGCTATTTTACTCCAATGGCGGCATTAGGAAAAGGGCAAATTGCAAACACATGACCTCAGTTTACCTCCGCAGTGAACGTGTGTGTGCGATAGCGGCTCGCACAACAAACGCTGGAAGTGCTCTGTCCTTCCAGCGTTTGCCATCGATATTTAGTTTAGCCGCGGCAGTAATTGAAGAACAAGTTTTGGCGGCATCGCAAACAGCTGGATGTAAGGTGACCTATGGCAACATTAGTTTTTTTTTGGCGCTAAATCCATATCGTGATCCTCTTTATGTGAAGAGCATCACTTCCATCCAGTGTTTTTCCACCTCAGCACAGCTGGTGTGAGTCTACCGCCGTTTGACATTGTCACCGGCTGGCATAATGGTAGTGCGTCTTTTAAAGGTCAACAATTAAGGATTGGTGGGGGGGGGATGTATGTATTTAAGTGGTCAAAGTTTAGTCCAAGTGATATTAAACATGCCACACGTTTACAAATGTCATTGCAAATGACAGTAATTGGCCTACTTAAGGCCTTCACGCGCCGTGGGTGTGACAACACAAACGAAGTAGGTTTTTCCTCCAGTTTCCCATGAACTGCGGCGTCATTTCTTGTGTCGCCGTGTGTGTGTGTGTGTGTGTGTGTGTGTGTGGAGGGATTAGACGCCTTATAAGTGTGAGCCAACGCGACTTAATCAGGAGGTCAGGGTTTGAAGGATATAGCTTGTGACTAGCGTCCTCTGTGTGTCGCCTCTCAACCCCGTCAGCCCTGCTGGGCGCTGACGCATCCCGTCTGTCCCGCCAGTCACTCAGGATCAACGTTCATCTGTCGCCATCAACGCGCGTCCCGCCGCCCACCGCCCCGCCGGTAATTTAAAAGACATGAAAGCTGCTTCTTTTTGATGCCCTGTTTTTTTTTTTTTTTTTGCGAATCCGCATATACATCCTCTACCCCCGGTCCTCTTGTTTGCAGGCCCCCCGAAAAAAAAGAAATCCGACAAGGGGAAGCAAGCCAATTAGCGCCGTCCGTTCCGCTGCCGTCCTATCGCGGAGCGGCAGGATGCTGAATGGCAGACACCGGTGGGCTGTGCTCCACGGAAACCAAAGCCTGGTTGTCACACCGCTATTTCTGATGCTCGCTCCCTTTCCTTGAGCACTTGCTCCCTTCCTCTTTAAGTTTCACCGTGAGTCCCCCGCCCCTCACTCTGCCCTTTTCATTTGCCTCCGTAACTTCCTTCTGCTGCCTTTTCTACGTGTGTTACATCTCTTTATTTCCTTGAATGAACTATTGATTTGCCAGGCTGCGTTAGACAACATGAGCTCTCAAGTCCCACTTGAATTCACACAAGTTTGTGATTATCTACGATTAAGAGTGCTAATATGAGCTGTGAGGCCCCAGAGACCTCCTGCCAATTAAGCAGGCGCGAAGCATGTTGTTCCCCCGGATTCCTTTTGTGAGGTTTCCTGTCGTCGGGGCTCTTCTCTTTGTCTCCTCAGTCGTTCCCGCTTGTTCCAAACAAAAGCCGAGAAAAGACGTCGGAGTAAAAGCTTCGGCCGGCGATTGTGACTTTCAACACAGCGAGGAAAGGAAAGGAAAAAGGAAGGAAGGGTAGATGTAAGGCGACTCTTTGATCGCCCCTCGGTTGTCAAACGTGTTGCCTCCACACCGAAATCCCTGTGACATGTTTGTGTGGGCGTCTTAGCCGTGACTCTAAGCTAATGTGGAGGTGCGTTACCTAATCCCACCGTCGGTGAGTGAGCTGCAGGTGGATTTCTTTGATCCGCCGTCTCCTCTGGCATTTAAGGGCGGTTAGCGGCGCTTGACGTTGAACACCGGAGTGGAGTCTTCAACAGAGTATTTATTAATGTCGGTATTCTCTTTTGTAAAATATGCATAGGGCCATACGTTTTGCACATGGGACAAGCCCATCTCCTTTGGATATACATTATCTCTCTCTCTCTCACACACTTCATCTCTATTCATGTCTTTATCTTTGCATTAATAATAGATGCTAAACCACAAATCACTTTCTTTGCTACACTTGACATGCATGGAGCACGGGGCCGCGGCTCGCTAATCAGGGCTTGCGTTGGATACACGCTCCCGGCGAAGAAGGGGAAGCCTCTCGGACCGCGTTCGCGCACTTGTACGCGCCGCACGTGTCGGTCGGAGGTTGGAATGATTTGAAATGGAGACGGCAATCATGCAAATCCCTCGGGGGAGGGGGTTCATGGCGCCTCTCTTGTCCGCTGGTGGCTTCAACCCGCAATTAGGGGGACGGAGAGTTGGTTGTCTGCGTGTGGACCCACAATGACCACGTGGCGTTTGGGCATGTCCTCAAATTCTTGTAATTTGAAGCCATTACATCTGTCGTTATCATTTACATTCTCAACTCCAGAAAGGTGCCGTAACATTGAACCATTGACGTCTTAAATGATTTATTTTTGTTTTTTTTCCCTTTCATAATTCAGATTTGTGCACAATTTGCTCCTCTCCCGCCAGCCCACATGTAAAAAGCTGCCAAGTGTTCTCCCCGCCGTTGGAGGAGCAGAAGCCGCCTCCTCCTCCATGCAACCTCTATTGAGGCATAATTCTAATTTACAACTTCGCCGTGGAGGCAAACAGTCGCGGTGCGCTATCACCGACGGCAGCCGCCGGAAAACAAATTAACTTTTTCTTTTTTTTCCCTTTTCTTTTTTTTCACCCTCCAATGCGGCGCGATGGGCAGCTTCCCTGAAATGATGTGCGGGTTTATTGGTGTTGATGCGAGCTGTCAGTCAAATATCAGAGGGATGGGGAATTGACAGCGGAGATGATGAGGAAATCCTCATGCATATATATCAGCTGATAAAGGGGCAGTCACAACAGGCCCTCCCTCTCTCCCTCTCTCTCTACATCACTCACACCTTCCCCTTGAACCCCCCTCCCCTCCTCCCTCCTCTTCTCACACGAAAGGCCTTTTATGTTGCTCGTCTTTCATGCGCTGGCTACACCTGCCTCCCTTCCCCTCTCTGCAGCCACACCGTTTGGCTCGGAGCGCCCTCTTCTTTACGGCGGCGATGCCGACTCACTCCTCCGCGGTTTGACCGCACGCCGGAAGAATTAATGACTTCATTCATAGGCTTCAAACGGCTTGTTTCCCTCCTCCGCCCTCCAGAGTTTTCCCAGGAAGTTCTGGAGGTCTGCACTGTGCAATTATACGCTCTCTTGTCCAACTTCTTCAGCCAGCCACATTATCTATTATACGGGAATGTAAGGAGCAATCTTCGGGAGCGGTAATCACTCGCTAATGTCCTCTTGAGTTTTTTTTTTCCAGGAGCTGTCACATTTTTCAAACGGCACCGATCTCATTTGGGATTATTTTTCATTTCCACCGGTAACGTCTGTGACTCATCCAGCTGAGGAACATGATACCCGCATTTGTACGGTGAATTATTGCCCATGAGGTAATTATCAAATGAGACGCCGAGCCGGGGACTCCCATTTGTTGTCGATCAGTCTCGCGATCCATCAGTTCCGATCGAGTTATGACATTTTGGATTGACCCAGAGGGAGCGGCGCTTCAAGGCGCAGACGCATCCATATCGGCCGGGCATTCGGGCAGCCGGCTGCCCATCGCTCACCGGCCAATTAAAGGTCTTCATCTGGCCACAGGAAACGGTCGTGACCAATTAGCGTTGGATCTCGCCAGGAAGCGATTACACCTCCGATGGCGGTCATGTCCTGTACAGTCATCTTCACGTCGCGCGTGATCGATGAGCTTCCTCTGGCATCGAACGTCTAATGGCACACACATGCAAGAGAACACACACACACACACACACACATCTCCCTCTAAAACACACACACGCACACACAGAGCGCGACCTCTGCTTTTCCAGACGAAGAAGGTTAAGTGTTTCTTGTCCGAGGATGTGCGGAGGGCCCGAGGAGCCAAGAGTCTAACCTTTCCCAGTCTGCCAATGGCTCTCATGTGGAGTCCCGCTGACCTGGCCTTTTCCCCTGCCGCCAGCTGGGAGAATGTGAAGAATTCAGAAAAGGAAAAGGGGTTGACACCTCACACATTAAAAACTAGCCAACATTAATTAAAATGCACGTTTTGTTTGTGGAATGTCGGCGAATTTAAATCTGAAATATTCCAACCACGCCCCCCCCATTCGCTCCAACCAAACAGCCGCCGGGCCTTTTTGGTTGTACATGTGTGTGTGTGTGTGTGTGTGTGTGTGTGTAGCCCAGTGGTCTTGTTTCAATATTAATGCCCTCCCTGACAGAAGCTCTCTTGCCCCATTCACTCTCGAACTGTTCTTGCCTCCTTGCTCCGCTCCTCTGTTCTCCTTCCCTCCATCGTTTGTCTCTCCCTTCTCTTTCTCTGTACCGATCCATTCATTGATCTCAATCTGCACCCCTTTCTCGCTTTTTTCCCCTCTGCCCTCTTTCTTCTTAACTTTCCTGTTTCCTAGATCATTGAGCCACACACCTCGTTCTTCCTTTCTCCAACTCTCTTTTATCTCACCTCCTTTTTCCTGCCCCCCCTTCCCATCCTTCCTGCCTCTTCTCTCTTTGCCGCTTCTTCTCTTTTCCTTCCTCTCCCCGGTGTCTTCCTTCCTTTCCTATCACCATTCCTGGCACCCCCTCCCCTCCCTTTACCTCTCTTCCCTCCACCACTCTCTCTTTTGTCTGACTGAAGTATCAGGCGTTGATTAAGGAAAGCATTTCATATCAGCTTCCTGGTCCCCTGAGACCAACCTGCTGTCTGTCTGTCTGTCTGTCTGTCTGAGTTCAATCAGTTTCAGGAATTAGATCCTAAAATAAGAACTAGCGGATGAGTTTTCCACCCGCATCTTCCTCCCTACATTATTAATACGTTATAAGCGAAGCTCTTTTAACTACGATTAGCGCCGGGCGGATCTCTCACACTCTCTCCCTCTTCTTCTTCTTCTTCTTTTTTCTTTTTTTTTCCAGTCTTATCTCAGCTAATATCATCCATGAATGGGAGCTGATTTGGGCCAAACTGTGGGGATGCGGCGCAGGGCACACGGAGAGGAAGTCTGATAAATAGATTTAATTATGCCCAGTGGGGGAAAACTTGGGACCTGCCGGCGGTTTTCATTACCGAACTGAGATGGAGACGGGGGGGGGGGCTTTTCCGCAGAGAGGCCCAGGATTGGCTGACGCCGCCGTCAATCAAGGGCGCTCGGCGGCCCGGCTTGACCTCGCTGCTGCAGCCTTGTAGCCCGATCCCTCGGTTCCACCAGGAAACCGCGGCCATTTTTCAAAGCGCACTTGTTGTCTATTTTTTGCCGCCAGTGTCATTCTGTCTATTTTGAGCCGGAAATATTTTCCGACTTGTCTCACCGCGAAGCAGCCAGAACGGGAGAAGGAAGGCTCCGAGTTACGTCACAACCCTCTATGGTGTTAATCTCTCTCTGTCTCCCATTTCTCTCTCCCTCGTCTGCTCCTCGGTTTGTTTCTCTCTCACCCTTCCTCCATCCGTCTCCCTCTTCTCTCCTTTTTTAGCATTTTTTTCTAACAGCAAACCCCACTGAGATGCCCGCGCTCGTCTCCAGATACATACAGAGCAATCTGATTACTGCGATAACATTTCTGCTTGGCTGATTAACTGTTCTCCCCGTGCCTCTGAACGCCGCCGCATCGCTTCCATATATTCCTAAGCTCCTTACTCCTCCACAGCCGAGCTGCACTTTCACGGAAGCTTTGGCTCACCCATCCGTCTCTCCTCTTTTCTCTCACTTCTCTTTACTTCCTCTCTTTCTTCCCATTCTTCCCGGTCTCTCGTTTATTCTCCGAGGCAGACGTGCTGTTCCTTACTCTTTTTTTCTTTCATCCTCTCTGCTTCTTTTTGCCTCTGTATCTCACTTTCATTCATTCCCCCAAAACAAATGGGATATTTGTCCAGTTTTCTCTCTTCTTCTTCTTCTTCCATAAAGCGCATAGAGCCTGTTGCAAGACATCTCTGTGTTCTGCATCTGCTGTGATTTAAGTCTCGAGCATCACACCATGAGGCTTGTCCAATCATGTTTTAAAAATGGCACATTTAAGAGACCGATTTCATCTTCTCAGGGAGGCGCGTGAAGACGAAGGAATCCCGGACACGTGGGGATGGGGGCAAGATGCACCCATGAACGTGTAGTTGAGAGCAAGTACATCAGCGTTTAAAACCAGAAGTGTGTTTTAGGCTCTTGGCATCGGCTCCCAGTGCGGTTGAGGATCACTTTTAAGATCTTTCTCGTCACTTTTAAGGCTCATCATAGCCCGAAACCAGTTGTGTCGCTGTGTGTTTTCAGTTCCTCTTGACTTGAGGTGTGTGTGTGTCCGTGTGTGCAAACACCGTATGCCAAGGTGTTTCGTCAAGTCTGCGTGATCGTGAGCTCACACACACACACACACACAAGGCACACATGCACTCGTGTCAATTAAATCCTGAAAACACGACTTCCTCCACACACACACACACACGGTGCTCTCGTTATGCCCGACCCAGCCACCCACTCACTCCCCGCTGCATCCAGAGAGGAAAGCTTATTAAGGCGACGCACAACTCACAACACTGCACACACCGGCAGAGTTGTTGTCACAATTGCCCCCAAGAAGAAGCGTCCCCAATGCTGCGAGATGATTTCCTGAACGGCCGTTTAGTCTGCAGCGGCGGAAAGCGTTGTGATCGTGTGCGCAGCGATCTGATGCCCTTAGTTAAGAAGATGTTCCGTAATAGATAAGTTTGTCTAATGCAGTGAGCTCTCCCTCCCTTTCTGGACGGGCTAATTGCACGGGTCAGGTTGGTGACTTCAGCACCCTGGCTGGCTGTGATCTCCATGTTGCATAGAGAGCCTCATTAGAGCCCGGCTAACTGAGCCTCCCCTTCCTAAAGCTATGAAGATGACAGTAGCTGTAGTAATTACACTCCAGTTTCTTCCGGTGCGACTGGCCGTGGTCATCGTCCATGATCGCCGACAGTTTTTCACCAGCAAAAGGAAATGCTGAAGAACTAATTTGTTCATCATCTTCTTGTGAATTTGAGCAATGAATACTAAATCAGCAATAAACTCTTCGTGACCAGCAAGGGAACTCTCATTCCCAGAGTTCAGTGCAACAGTCGAGCTTCGTGGCCCGCCATGACGCCGGGTTCGCAGATGTGGCGCCGGCAGGCTAATGATGACAGCGGTGCGCTAATAATGGTTCCCAGTAGCTCCGGTGACAGTGGGGAGTGTATTAACTGGGACACCAGAGCAGCCCGACTCCCCCGGACCCCCTACTTCCCCTCTAATGAGGGTTTGATGGAGTGGTTGTGGAGGTAGATAATGCTAAGTTAATGAGATGTCCTACTCCATGAGACTGTTTGCAGTTCCCCACAGAGTTGCCGTGTGTGTGTGTGTGTGTGTGTGTGTGTGTGTGTGTGTGTGTGTGTGTGTGTGTGTGTGTGTGTGTGTTGATGTATGCTGCTGTCTGCTCCAGCGCGTGTGGCCGCTTACCTGCGCTTGTGTGCAATATATTGGTTTCTAGATTGCCGTGTGTAGTTGTGAAGTTGTTTTTGTGTGTGTGTGTATGTGTGTGTGTGTGTGTCGGTGCATTCGCTTACCTCCGCGTACCGTTCTGTCATTTATTTCTATTCCTTTCTTCTTCTTTTTCTTTTTTTTTTTATCTAGCAACAGTCGGGCACTTGACAGGAAATGAACCGTGAAAGAGTGATGGAGCAGAAACTGTCCTAAGAAGAGACAGAACTTAATAAAGGGCAGAGAGAGAGAGAGAGAGTAATGGAAAAGAGAGGAGAAAATAGACAGGAGACATCGTTACCAAACAGTTGGCTCACCGCAGAGGGGAAAAGATGGGAGTTTTGGCGATGAAGGAGGAATAAGATAATGGGAGAGCGGGGGGGATACCCACCCTCCCTCATGGCAGGTACATGTCTCTAATTGGGAGTCCCACACCCATTCTGCATCCCCCACCTTCTCCTTCCATCTACTTCTCAGACAACGCAGTGAGAAAAAGAGCCTTTCCTAATTAATGCAGATATAATGATGAGTCCAACTGTGGACCTCTGCCCCCTTTGAATGTTGATTAAGGTGTGTGTGAGGGGGGGATCTAAGACGAGAGAAACCTGGGATTTTTGGATTTAATCATATATTTACGTGTGATATAATTACACGTCGGTTGACGCATGCTGGGAGGGATAGTGCAGATATTTCTTTTACACTTACGCTGAATTCTATATGCTCATCAGGGAAGTAATTGGTAGTCTGTTTCTGTCTCCCGCATAATGTGGGAGTGCGTAGAAAATCAAAATAGTTCCCGAGAAGAAAAAGGATCTCGCCGAAAAACAAAAGCCGCTGCGGCAGCGCCCACACTTTTCAGTTTCCGCGGCGAGTGATCTCGAGGAAGCGACGAGGGCTGACGACGAAATAGAAAATGAAGGGAGGATGTTGCAGATGACACATTTATACTTGCTAAAATGGCTCAAAGATCCGGTTGAAACTGTAACGGATGCTGGTTTTGCTTAAAGGCGGCGACTCAGCCTGTTTATTTGTATAATATCGTCTGTGTCAGGTCTGAGAAAATACAGATATATAGTGACTGTTAAAAAGAAAAAGATGTCCCCTCTCTGCCTTCTTCACAGCAAAACATGAGCAGTGTGAATATCAGCTCGGCGGCTGCCCCCGGTAAACACACATGAATAAGTGAGGTGACTGGATTAGCTCATAAACAACACTAATTGGTGTGCGGCGCGGTGGCAGGGCCGGCGTGGCCTCCCTGTCCAGCTCTCGCCGCCGCGGCGCTCCCGGCCGGGCCGGCGGGTTGCCATTCGGGCCACGTATATCTGCCTGTAGCAGCAACGAGAAGTTAATGAGATAAACACGGACGCTAGATTGGCTCAGCAGGAGCTTGGAGATGGAGAGAGAGAGAGAGAGAAGAAGTAGGTTGGTTGGGTGAGACGGAGGAGGCGAGAGCGGGAGAGAGAGGGGTGAGAAAGACGATGTGAAGGAGAGATAGAAGACTATTAAATATTTAGAGGGGGAGTCTTGCTAAATTACTTTGAAAGTGTGAAGTGGAGCTTTTATTCTAACTCGAACAGAGGTGACAAGTATATTTTGAAGAATAAGAGTTTAGGGATGATGATGATGGTCGTTATGGCGGAGATGACAAGAAAAACACGGCACGCTGTGGTTTAACGGCTATTTTATTGGACAAATTGTTCAAATATTCATGCTCCATATGCTGCGTGACAACTACACCCATTTTTCATACACACACACACACTGTGGATTGTCAATGCCTGCTGAGACATTATACCCACATCTATCATGGAGCAGGCAAAGCCACTAATGGACACACAGGAGTGAGAATGAGTTTGCCGAGCAATGTGCATGTGTGTGTGAGTTGACATTTAGACATGTGATGCAAGGTGGTGTGTGTGTGTGTGTGTGTGTGTGTGTGTGTGTGTGTGTGTGTGTGGCGGTTGCATGTTATGTGAGCTAAAGAGCCACTTCAATCAAAGCCTGAGTGAAGTTTATCGTTTCATCATTAAAGTCTGCGCATGAATCTTGCCTTCAAAATAAAAGCACAGCCTGTGATGTGTCCAGGTTTCATACAGATGAGCAGGAAGTTGCAGGGCGTAACTCACCCAATCTAAATAAACTATTTCGCTTCTGACCGAGCCGTGTTGTTTAACACGCGTTAACATCCGTGTCCCTTTCTGTGTTTTGTCCAGATTTGGAAAGAAGAAAGACGACAAGAGCAAAGATGCTGCCAAAGCCTCCAAAAGCAAACTGGAGGCCCTCAGTGAAGAGGAGGTGGACAGGAACCAGGACCAACGTGGCAGGTAGGAACCAGACCTGGGTGGAATAAGTGAAGAATGCATGCATCGGTGTCTGACTGCCTCCTCTCCGACAGCTACGACCCGCGCTACACCGAGATCCAAGCCGGCTACAGCACCCCGGACTCCGCCTCCTTCCCCGACGTGGAGGACGACGACAGCGACCCCAACTACGCCCGCATCAACAACTTCCGCCAGCCGCCCTCGCCGCAGCCGTTCATCAGTCGCACGCCCTCCCCCGCGGCGCCGCCGGGCGGGCCCAACCCCCTCAGGGCCTCCTCCGAGGAGCTGGATGGGCTCTACGCCAAGGTCAACAAGTCCAGGCCCCCGCCGGCTCTCCAGAACCAGCATCAAACACAGCCAGACAGGTGAGGGAGGGCGCATTTACATTTTCTACACTTACGGGGACCCAACTTCTGCTGGTTCCCCTCGCGGGTGTTTGTGTTTTTTAAATGCGAGCGCAGCGTTCACATCTGTAGTTGTGCAGGCCGGTGCGCGCTCACAAGGTCACGGGCCACGGCTCGACCGGCATGCCTGAGGGAGCATTTGCATTCATGCGCCGCCGAGCCGCAGAGATGCATAAAACATGAACGCACTGTAGTAACACCCTCGAATATGCACACCCACCCACACACACGTGTACAGTAATGCCATGCAGGATTTATGCCACACTTCTGATGAGATTACTTTGACCTGCAGAGCAAGAACAAGTTAGCATCAAGTTATTTAAAAAAAAAAAAAAAGTTTGTTTTGGGTCAGTTTGACCGCCAAGCATAACATATGGAGAACTAATAATGTTGTCCATGTTGTAACAGTGTTCCCACCCCAGCAATAGCGTTGTGTGTCCTCTCTCCCCGTGTCCCATTCTCCTTGCGAGCAATTACACAACAAAATATCTCCAGGTGGAGAAAGAACATGTTCCTGAAAGCACAAGGTCGCCTGCGCTCTGCCCTCTTCTTCTTCAACGCGACGCTGTTTGAATTTCAAGCCGTCGCACTCCTCAGGCCACTCACTGGAAAGCTTCAGGGCAGATACATCCCCAGTGGGCAGCGCTGGAATCGCTCGAGATGCCAGTGACACATTTTTGGCTTTTTCAATTCTCAACTCGTTTTATGTTTGGTACAAATCCTTTGCCGGTAGTCATTAAAACCTTCGAAAGACAGACGTCAAATATGTCTTCTCCACTGCTTCCCTGCTGATGCTCGGCCCTGTAATGCCGCACATGCTCAGTAGGCCCGAGGTCAGGTGACTGCCTCGGCCCGGTCCTGAGGTAGTCCTGTTCATCGTTGAATTTGAAAGTATTTCCCATATGAGTTTCAAATATGGAATTGCGAGTTTATAAAAAAAAAGGGTTAATGCTCGCAGAAAGAGCCGTTGTTCCTCTCTTTATTATGTGTTATTACTGCAGAAGTTTTTGAAACCTCCGAGTTTAACTCGCAGCCGTTTTTGTACATGAGAGAAAACTTATTCTCATGCAAATGTATCATTTCCCGTGTGAAATAATACAGGCCACATTAAAACTTCCGTCAACTTAAAGTCTCTGACAGAAATTACTATTGACTTGCAAATCAAAAACTAAGCCCCCGACACCCAATCTCTTCCAGGAAAGAAGAGAAAAGGAAAGATGGAGCATACAAAGAGAGGGAGAGAGAGGGGTTTGGAGGTGGAAAGGAGACAGATGGGAATGGAACGAAGTGACAGACGGAGGGACAGACGGAAAAGACAAAAAGGAAGGGAGTGGAGTGTAGGGAAAGACAAAATGGAGAGCGAGTAAAGCCCGTCAGATAGGCAGAGTAAATTCGAGAGGGAAGAAGTGACAGAGGAGAGGATGCAGACAAAGGAGGAGGAGGGATAATTAGCCACAGTCTAGCAGCCTGACAGATCCGTTAGACCACTTTAGCTCTCATCCACTAGTGGTGGCTACTTCATTACCAGCCTGTTTTCTCCCTCTCTCTTAGACTCTCGGTGTGTCACATGTCCATTCTCCCTCCCCGGTTTCGCTCATAATGTATGTTAGATAGTCTTTAGCGTTAGCATGACGGATGAGGAGCCTCCGTTTGGCTTGTTAGCGCTGCCTCCGGGTCCCCCGGGGACGAAAGGGAGACGGCGGTCGTGCTGCGGAAGCTCGAAACAATTCAACGCTAAAATGAAGGTGTCTTTAATATTTAAGTACAGTCGGCCATGTTGGATGACCTCAGATGTATTCCATGGTCGCTCACCCAGACACACACACACGTCGCCGGCTATTTCTATTCCTCCGTTCCGCCACCTGCGGCTTGGGCAAGGGCGCTCCATTCACAAAGTCGCCGCATCTGTTTAAACACACACACACACACACACACACACACACACACACACACACACACACACACACAGAGAGAGAGAGAGCCCGCCGGGAGGCCGGAACCCTCGGAGCCTTTCGTCCACATGAACACACACGCGCGGTCAGAAACAGACGCACACACACAGCCACCCACTTGTAACGGCGAGGAAGCCCAGTGTAACCTAGCAACAATGCTGTGTGTGGCCCGGCGCGTTTTATACCACTGCGCTAAAATCATAGGTGTAAGATTACTTACTGTGTGTGTATGTATATTATACATACACACACAAAGCTCTCTTTGATAGCTGTAGCATGCACAAGTTTTAGTGTTTCCAAGGGAACAACATATCTGGTTCCTCTCATCTTCCACTGTTTTATTGATGCTGAGGAGAAAGTGCTCATTATCCAAGAGGGACTTACTTAACGCTAATGTTTTTGGAGGTAAATGTGCATGCCTCGGCGTCCACTATGTTTGCTTAGTTTTGCCAACTGAGACATATTAGTGCCCCTCCCTCCCTCCCTCCCCTCCCTCCCGTCTCGGCCCTGAACAGCGGACTCCAGCGCTGTCTCCCTAATTTACTGTGGGACATTTTCATTAGGCCCTCAATGGCAGGTGTGTGCCGTGATGGGCGTCACATTTGATTAGCGCTGCGCTACGGGCTGACCTGTGGAGAAAAAAGGTTAGCTATGCTTGTCAAATTTTATTAGCCGGAAGGCACTCTTCATGGCTGGAGCGAAGAAACGGGGGGAGATGAGATGAAAGAGGAGCGAGGGCGAAGAGAGAGATGTAAAGACTTTCTCTCTCTCTCTGGAGAGAGGTGCACACCAAATAAATAATATAAAAAAAGCCCCATTGTGCTCCGAAAAGGAAGATGAAGGTTAGCTTGTAAGCTAAGACGAGCGTGCTCCCACATTCCTACCTCGTGTCACCAGAAGTACGCACCTTTTAAGTTTGCCTGACGCGGCGACAAAGTCCAAATCTCAAATCGCTCCAGACAGGCCTCGACTAATTGCCGAAACGCTTTTCCGTGAGAGGCTACAAGCTCTTTTGGATGTCGTTTTGTCGGCCTGAATGTTGTCGTTTTTCATTATTTTTTTCCCCCGTGGTGTGACACTGATGCCACGTTTGTGTTCCTCTATAGAGGAGAGAGACAGGAAGCAGACAGCATGCGAACGCTGACGTTATATAAGGAGACTTCCCATTAGGGCAGATGCAGAAAATTCACTATTTCTGCCAACAGAAAATGCATCAACTTGTTTTCTGTTGCGGATTTAGTTGTCAGGCAACACCTGCCGGAGGAAGAGCTCAAAGAGAAAATATGTTGCTCCCTTGAAAACAACACATCATTAGTGCAGTCTGCACATTAAGTCTGCGTCCTCTAAAGCCTCTTTCATTGGAGCAATTTCCTTTTTTATTTATTCTTTTTGCATCCAAGCAGCCCCCCCAGCTCTTCTTTTGTTCATGGTCAGTTACACGGAGGAGGCCGACGGTTACTGGAAGCTGGTGTTTGATTGGGAGCTAATCAAGTTTCATTTTTCTATGGCGGTGCACTTAACAGAACACAGATACATGATGAGTAATGTGTCTGTTCTGTTGCATGCCAGTGTCTCTGGAGAAAGTTATTTTTTTGGGGGGGAGGGGGAGGACTTGGAAGATGAGAGCATTTTAGTCTGAGTTGCATTATGGGATGTGAAGTAGGGGGGGGGGGGGGGGAATCCCCATTGATTCTGGTTTGGAGCGCGACTGCATTTCTGTCCGGCTCTGCTCCCGATGCCACAACAGAAGATGGAACATTGGCCGTGCACTTCGCTGTGAGCTCACCTCCAGCGCGCAGGCAGCAAAGAATAAACCGCCTGCCCGGGCTTTTTCCCCCCTCCCCCCCCGGTGTGTTGTGTTTGAATCAGCTGGCCGCAGCAAGAAGAAGTCGCCAAACCGGCCGACGGCGGCGCACGCTTCCTAATTAGTCTGCCCCCACACTGGCTAACACCACGGGATAGCTGCAACCTCTCTGCCTCTCTCTCCCCCCCCCCCCCCCCCCCCCCCGCTCGCTTTCAAACAGCAGACAGGTTTTTTGTTTGTTCCCGCTCCAGTTCCTCTGCTCCTCCTTTCTCCAAGTTCCCATCCCCGTCTTTTTATTTCTTTTCTTTTTTTTTTTGCCGCTGTTTGGTTTTGCTCTCATTCTGTCTTCTGACGCACCTTTCATTTCCTGCTCCTGCGTCTCCCTCTCTTCCCCCTCGGTCTCCATCCTCCTCCTCTTCCTCTTCTTCCTCCTCCTCCTCAGCGCGCTCTCTGATCAACCTGCATAGTCAGATACTCTGAAATGTGGATGACATCTGACGGCTTAAGTGGCAGCGATTTCCAAAATAAGACTGTATTGATCAGTTGTGTATTGATGCCCTCCATACGTCTCATACAGAAACATTGGGGTAAAAAAAAAGAACAAAAACATCAGAAGATCCCCACACAATCTAACTTAATCTGACAAACAGCCTCACATCACACCGTCCTATCGCTAAAGCTCCAATCTGTTGTGTTTATGCTCCTGGCCTCGGGTTTGCAGACAGGCAATCAGAAAGCCGTTATTAGCTGCTGATGACAACAGGGGAGCCTACCTGTCTCCCTCCAAACACACACACACACACACAGGACAGGACACATGTGTGTGCTTGTACAGACACACTCTCTCTCTCCCTTTTCTGTCACTGTTTAGAAAGCAGCCTGCCTGGATTGTCAACCCATCAAACTGCTATCTACCCCCCCCCTCTAATGTTTTATCCAGAATCAGCCTCTGTCTTCAGCTATTAATATGATAATATTTGGCGTTGTCAGTGATGGAGGCCACGGCATAATGAGATAATTACGGTGTTGTTTCACTGGGAGAGCGACACACACGCTCAATCAAAAATGGCAGCCCTAATTACGGGCCCAGGGATCGGCTAATGGGTTCGCTGGAAGTTGGGTGGCGTGAAAAAAAAAAATGCAACCGTCCTCTGAGGGGTTTGTTTGTTTGTTTGTTTGTTTGTTTGTTTGTGCATGGGCTGCTGGGCCGAGGGTGAGTATGAGTAATAAAAAGCAAGTAATAAGTGGAAAAAATGATGATGAAAAGAGATTAAGTGTGAATATCTTCACAGTGAGGTTGTCTGCAGGCCACGGGGGCAGAGATTAGTATTGATTAGCTGCACGTTAAAGCAGCAACTATTCGTAAACTCCAGATATTCCAATCTATTTAAAGACATGGAAACTCCCGTTGAAGTTCTCTCCCCGTGGCTGCAGCACTTTGTGCAGAAGAACCGCGGCGCTTTGCATATCGAGACGCAGGAGTGTGTGTGCGACTCGGCCTCCCGAGTCCCCGCTGAGTTGCATAGAGGGGTTTACTGTCCCGGCGTTTCCCACACACCGCATTACAAGGATTAACTACGAGCACGCAGAAAAGTACACCCTCCCCGTCTTCTTCACACGCACACACTCGGAGCCTCGGCCAGATTTTCTAATTAAAGGCAGGGTCACAAGAGAGACTTAAAGATGTAAGCTATGTACTCCACTAATGAAGCTCTCTATCTGCTCTGTGTCTCTCGCACCGCTCTCTCTCTCTCTCTCCCCCCGTTCCGGTCAATATCCGCCCGGGGTCATCCCATTAGGATGTGCGGCGCACCGTCCCGTGTTATGAGTGTCGTTCAAAAGGCCTTCCTCCTGTTTAGCCGTTCCAGGTGTTTGAGTGGGTGCATGCAGAGGACGGGGTGTAAAGTTTTTTTTTTTTTTTTTTTTGCCGTTGAATATTGTCATGCAGCGTTTATCTCCTGAGGGCGAAATAGCAAGCGGGCGGCATATCAGTGTCAATATGAGATACCTGTTTCCAATGCAGCCGGTAAACACAGATAAACGGCAGCGCGGCGTCGTACTTTGGGTCGCACATCCTGAAGGATTGTGCTCGCTCAGGCACGCCATTTCCGTCTGTCGCCTTTTGTGTGTGCGTGTGTGTGTCTTTGTGTGTGTCCAATTCCTTTGTTCATGCGCGCACGGCTCTGTACTCTCAGGTGTGTGTGTGAGGTTTATCTGGCATTAAGGTCCAGTGAGCATGATGACGTTTCTCTTTAAGTTTTGTCCCCATTCTGTCCTGGGTTCTTATCTCTTTCTTAACTCTTTATTTTTTTATTATTATTTCTCTTTTTCACCTTTTAGGTCGATCTATCGTTGACTCGCCAACGTGTCTGGGCGAGTTTCAATCGAGGGTCGGCCGCAGGCTGCCTTCAGAGTGAAAAGGCACATCCATCAAATGTTTTTATTCGGGTTTTTTTGTATTTTTTCCAACCTTGGTTTTGTCTGTCAGCTGTAGAAAGTTCAGTTCAGCCGCCGATGTCTTCTCAGAGGCGGCGCTTTGTGGATATTATCTGTCTGCCGGGGCCTGTCAGTCTCGCTGCGCTGTCAAGGGTTGTCACTTTAAAGCAAAAAAAAATATATATATATATACAGGTAGATTTTTGGTCCCTTCTCTGCCTAAATCTTTGACCTCCCCTCTCCGTCTCTCCCGCAGTGATCAGCGTCTCCAGGCGCCGCGCAGGGAGTACCCGCAGGCCCGAGCCGCTCCGGGCTACGACGAGCTCGACGCCCAACGCCGCAGGGTCCTGGAGCACGACCCGCACCGGGTGAGTCTACGCACGCCTTTAAAACAAATACGGGGACGCCGGGGGATCAGATTACAGCGAGAGCTTGATGGCTTCTCGCCCTAAACATCCAACCCAAACGCCACAGAATCACAGCGAGACATGTTCACCCACAAGGGACACTCGTTTGAAAGAATGGAAGCATGTGTTTTATCTCCAGAGCGCTCCCGGTGTTCCTGCGAGCCCAGACGGTTCCCCCCCCCCGGTGCCTTTCTCGGGCTATTTTCAGTTCTCTTGTTAACATTTTGAGGTGGCGCCCGCTCGCCTCCTCATTTAGTTTATGGAGAGATCTATTAGACCAGTGACATTTCCATCCACCCTTTCTTTCAGCTCGACAGCGCAACCTTCTCGCTCTCTTTTTACGTTTCCTCTCTGGTGTTACTGCCCCCGTTCCCTCTTCCCTCTCTCTCCTGTTTTAGCAGAGACAACAGCGGCTTGAAATCTCACTGTAGTTGCCTCTCCTAACCAAGCAGCACTGCTAAATGTCCCTGAACCTGTATTGATCCGGCCTGAGGAATCATATCATTTACCTCCGTACACTCCCAAACTCGCCATGAAAATCAATAGCCATTTATCAGCCATTTTGAAAATGGGATTTCTTATTTTTTTTAATAGTGAGCCCAAGGATGCAGAAAATCACACTTTGATCCCAATCGGAATCGTTGAATCTGGCCGCAGCGATTTGCGAAAGGCATTTCCTCCGAGCTGGATTTCTTTTTTCATTCCGCGAGCAGAGGCATCTGGGAAATATGGTATGGATTCACAGACGGCAACGCCGATACCCAATCGCCTGACGCCATGCTGTGCTCACTTCCTCGCTCATCACGGTGTTTATTGAGCGGTGAAGCTCTGCAAACCCGGCCTCATCCACGGACACGTGGCGAGGTTTCTTCCTTTGGGGCCTGAAGGGCCCGGTAACTCGAGGCCCGTGACTCCGCCGGTACCGAAGCTCTGATGCAATTACAGCGCAACAAGCGTGAGACACAACTTCCCGCACTGATTTGTTATTTTTCACCCCACCAGAAAGAAATAGCCAGCGGTGGGTCCCTCCCCCGAGGAGCCCGATAATGAAACACCCCACTCACAATCACACACACACACACACACACACACACACACGTAGCGAGAATAGAAACAGTAAAACACCTGGGAAGTAATGTTGGGAACAATAGAGAGCGAGAACGTGATAATGGACTGTTGTATTGAAACGCAACATGACGGCTGAAAAATAACACTGAAAGAATATTTTTATCCAACGCCTGGAAATAAAAAAGTACTGCAACTGTGATCAAAAAAAAACAAGCTGATGGTCTTCTACGAGTTCCCTTTGCCCTGAGTACGGCAGGTGGCTCAGAACTTGAGATGACCAGTAGATATGAAATATGTGCATCAGATTAGAATGAGGTGTTTCACATGTGTACCCGTTCCCTCTCTCCGTGCGGCGCCACAGTAGCGTGAATGCGGAGCCACTCTCGCTCGCTCCGGCCTTGTGCGATCAGCCTTTTAGCTGCCTGCCTCCTCATCCGCCATCACCAGCGTCGAGCTGCTCTTTTATTTTGACATTTCTGTAGCCTTGAATGGTTACATTCCGCACAAGGCCAGGCGCCATTCTCCCTCTCTGAGTGGGCTTTTTTGTGTGATCAAAAGAGAGGACGAGTGCGAGTGTCTCCGTTCTCTCTCCTGAGCCAGAGGATCCCGGGTAACGCGCTAACATGAGCAGACGTATGAACAAAAGCCGGTGTAAAAGGCTGTGGTTACCGTACCTATTCACGTCTGTCTGTCCTCTCAGCGGCCGTGTGTGTGTGTGTGTGTGTGTGTGTGTGTGTGTGTGCGGCTGAATCTGGTCTTCAAAGTAAGGACTTCATGTCCCTTCCTCATTTCTCTCCCTGCCGTGTCTGTGTCCGTCTATCCGTCTCTAATGTGACCCTTCCCCCATGTTCCCTGTCTGTGGATAGGTCACACTTGTAATTATGACAATCACACTGTCCACTTCTCTCTGGCTATTTTTCTCTATATGCTAATGATATGCTCTCTGTAATGTCTTGATGGCCAATTAAGCCACAAAAGTGCTCGAGCCGTTTCTTTTTATGGGCTTCTTTGTTCCATAGCTTGAGTCGGGAATAACTCTTAATGCAGTTTTCAACTTGATATTTCAGTAACTGAGTGCAATAGTTGAATTTTTCCATGTGGGACACTTCAGCAATCTAGCTTCCATAAATTTAAAGTCTCTTACTCAGTTCCTTCGTTTTTTGTTTCTTCTTTATTACTTTTTTTTTCCGCTGTTGGCCTATTTGCCCCCTAGTGGTCATTATTGGACATGCGCTAGTGTGCGTCCACTTATCACTTATTCCCTCCCTCTGACACATGCTGTGCCTTTGTGCACTGCATACTGTGTATACTGCAGTCCTGATTGCATGGCATGTTTATTAGGTTGTAGATGCACTGCATGTGCATTCCAGCTGACCACGCATAACGTGTGACTCCACAGCGACAGACAGTGTAACAAAGGCACGCGGAACAGCACAAACACACACACACACACACACATGCATGAACTCATGCATCTTATCTTCAACTCATTACCCCGTGAATCGTAAACAACAGCGGCAGCACATGTGACACCTTAATGAACGGCGAAGTCACAGAAAAACCACGCGCGCAACTGCACACTCAAAGTCATTATAAAACACACACACACACACACACACACACAGAGAGACTCTCCCACTCCAGTCCAGATAGGACTTGTCCTCCGTTTCGCAGCTGTTTTTATTTTTTATTTTTGTACTCTCTAATGTCGCGTGTGTGTGGACATCCATCACCTTGATGATATTTTAATGTCACATCCTCAGGCTGTCTCAATCCCCCCCATCTCTCTCTCTCTCTTACTTTTCTCTCTGCCTCCCACACGCCGGCCATCACTTCATAAATAAACCCCCCACATCATTAAGTAAACACGCACCAGCCTGTCTCAGTGATAGATGGCCTACACACTCACACACACACACATACACACACGCACAAACGGGCGCTGGTGATCTGTGCGTCGTGCCCACAGGCAAACAGCCCCCGATGGGTTTTGCGCCCGCAGTCCTAATGAATGCGCTCAAATTCATCTGTGAGCTCACTTTCGGGAAGAAAAAAAACGTCGAGAAAGCCCAGAAATGTGTCCGCGGGCGCTTTTTTGTGGTGATATTTGTATTTAGTTGTGTTTACCGGCCAGTTTCCCCTCTCCGCTCCCACCTGACAAGCGCACACCTTCTGCTGCGAGCCGCTCAGGCCTCCCTCTCTCTCCGTCTCCCCCGGCTGAAGACGCACACTCACGCGGAGCGGCGGGTGTAATGGATGTGCTGGCGGGCTTGTCCCGCTGTGTGCACACTGTTGGGGAAGCTGCCACACACACACACACACACACACACTAACACAAAAAGAAGCTGTAGCCCAGCAGAAAGCTGCTTATAAAGACAAGAGGAGGACCCGGGGGAGAGAGGAGTGAGCGGGCAAGCAAACGAGGGAGAGAATATACGAGCGGAATGGGAAACAGTGAAAAGGGGGGGCCGGTCAGGAAGAGAGAGAACATGTGTGTTGATGAGGAAAAAGTGAGGGAGAAGGAGAGAGAGAGAACATGACAAAGCGGTAAAGCAGAGTAAAGCAAATAAGACTTAAAGAGGGGAGAGACGGGTCTAGCATGGGGAGGGTGGGCTGGCACGAGGAGGAGACAGATGGGACGGAGGTGCTGACGGACACACGGAGGCGTTGACTTAAACGACTGGAGGAATGGAGCGTGGGAGGAAGACGTGGCAGGTTTTTGGGCTGGTGGAGGGATCGTTGAGGCCGAAGCGAGCGCGGGAGGTCGGCGAACCTCAACGTGAATGCTGCAGCACACGCAGTGTATTGCACAGGCTTTGTTTGCCCTCTTTGCGCTCCGTGCTGTCCAGTTAATCAGAGCCGTTCCTGTCAAATAAACGGGTAAAAATGTAGATGCGCAGAAAGAGGATGAATCGGTGAAGGATGGCGTGGGCGGCCGAGATGCCGGTTTGTGCATATGGAAGGAAGTGAGGGAGGAGGGAGCAGCTGGTACGGGGGAGTTTCTCTGAAGGAGGCTTCACTAATGTTAGTCTAATGTTAGTGTTAATCAGGTTAGCATATGCCCTGTGTGTGTGTGTGTGTGTGTGTGTGTGTGTGTGTGTGTGTGTGTGTGTGAGGTTTTAGTTTTTACTGATGCACCTGCCATATTTTAATGAGGAAAGAGAGAGGGATGACTGGGCTACACACCATCACTCAACATCTCTCTCTTTCTGTCCACCTCTCTTTCTCCATCTCATACACACACACACACATATGAACACACACACACATATATCCCTGCACTTCTATCTTTGTGAGGATTGTCATAATGCATTCTCTTTAGCCCCAACCTGAACATGAGTTCTAACCTGAAACTTAAAACCCCTTTTCAAAAATGTCCCCAGTCTGAAGGTCTAAAACTCTAATCGGTCCTCACAAAGACAAGTGACACACACACACACACACACACACACACACACACACACACACACACACGATCCCCATGGGGAAAGCTGCAATTTGAGGCATCCTAGCAACTTGGATGAAGTCCTGCTTTCTATTTTTTCATAAACACGCTCACAAGTTTAAGAAATGTCACGTGTCTTTCCTGAATACACACACACACACACACACACACACACACACACACACACACACACACACACACACACTTAGCATATAAATGAACGCTCCCACACACACACTTTATAACTTGGACTTTTAAGAGGTAACATACCACAAACACATAAAAACACACACGCAGCCATGGAAAGGCACCATGTACACACACACACACACACACACACACACACACACACACACACACACACACGATCCCCATGGGGAAAGCTGCAATTTGAGGCATCCTAGCAACTTGGATGAAGTCCTGCTTTCTATTTTTTCATAAACACGCTCACAAGTTTAAGAAATGTCACGTGTCTTTCCTGAATACACACACACACACACACACACACACACACACACACACACACACACACACACACACACACACACACACTTAGCATATAAATGAACGCTCCCACACACACACTTTATAACTTGGACTTTTAAGAGGTAACATACCACAAACACATAAAAACACACACGCAGCCATGGAAAGGCACCATGTACACACACACACACACACACACACACACACACACACACACACACACACACCATCAAAGGGCTGCAAACCTCAGCTTCGGCCAAAACTGAAGCTGCTTTCAGAGTTCATTTCTCGGTAGGAGGCTCCAGCCAGGTCCATGCTGGCAGCTCACACACAAACTTTTTTTGAGGAGGAAATCTCGTAATTCAGTAATTACAAGAAATGCAGCCTCCTGATCCTGTTTTTTTTTTCCTTTCCTCGTGATCCTCCCGGCCTGCGTGCCGATCAAAGGCTGCTGGTCGGTGCCGGCTCTGCGGACCGGGCTCGCTGCTATTCTGGGCCCGCGTAATTACAGCAGGCCGCACCGCAAGTTAGTGTTCGGGTCGTACGCCCCAGAATAAAACCCCGAACCAGCTACTGTGGGCTGCTGGAGAGCCGAGGCTGAGCGGGAGGGAAAGTACAGAGGAGGAAAGGGGAACGAGGGAGAGCTCACCGGGGACTGGGGGAGGTGATAATTATAAAAAAAAATAGTGCTGGGAAGATAGTTCCTCTTTACAAGCCTCTTAGTTCCAGG
The DNA here is from genome assembly GCF_910589615.1 of Taurulus bubalis. Classification (NCBI taxonomy): domain Eukaryota; kingdom Metazoa; phylum Chordata; class Actinopteri; order Perciformes; family Cottidae; genus Taurulus; species Taurulus bubalis. The sequence goes on from NC_136609.1 coordinate 9,757,936, forward strand.
ATTAAGTCCTGGCAGATCATTTTTAGGTGAAGCTATTTGCCGGCGAGGTGAGATGAATCCATGTTTTGATTGCAAATGTAATTGTTTCTCGCACTAATCCCCTTTTAAATATTCCAGACTACGACTGGTTATGACGCTTCATGAAAGCAAATGAGCTCTTTAAACAATTAAAATCACCTGAAACCTTTCGCATATCGATTTGAATTGGACCACCCACGTTGTTTTACATCAACTCGTTGTTTGATTGGCGCTCACAGACGGCACCTCCTCGAACACACACACACACACACACAGATAGAGACTCAAGGCACAAGCTGAACTCCTGAGAGACGAAGACAAGCGCGAACATCTCATTCCGGCATTATGTTTCCGCCCACCGCCATCAAGAGTTTTCACACACACGCCTCACACCTTTTCTCCGTCAGCTTCTCTTCGCAAAGTCACAATGAGCGATTCCGTCCACGGACTCTCCTCCCCTCTGTCCTTGTCTCCTCAGCTCTTCCCCGAGGCGCAACACGCTCTTCTCTCCTCTCGTTTTGTTTTAAGTCACTTCATTCCAATGCCGCGCAGCAACCGGGTGAGGTTTTTTTTTCTCTTCTTTCCTCACCCTACCTTCCTCTCCCTCCCCCCCATCTGGGCCAGCAAAGTCCTACAGGGGACGTATGTGGTGTCTGTCTTCATCCCCACAGCTTGTCTCTGGCCTACGGGCAAACTGCAGAGTGTGATCTGTCTGCAGGTTGATAGAAATCTCCCATTCTGCTCCTCGCTCGCTCTTCAAAGCTCGTCACCGGTCTGTGTTCGAGGTAAAGAAGGGGAGCTTCAGCGGGGTCCTGAGCGAGTGAGTGAGTGTCACACTTTAACGTCTTACCAAAGGAAAAGGACTTGTGGATAATGCACCTTCAACATCCTCTTTAAATCTCGATTTCTTTACTCTTAAACTTTTTTGGAAAGATGAAAGAAAACTCAACTACAGATGCACCAAACGCTGGATGACGAATCCCAGCCCCTCCCCCAACCCCCCCGTAAACCCTCAATAGTGCGGTGCCGTGTGCACAAACACTGAAGAATTTGAGAGAAGCCACCAAAAGGAATGGCATAAAAGAAGAAGAAGAATTTGATTGTATGGCAGTAAGGTTGTTTTTATGTTCCTCAAATTCAAAACTGCCGTTCAAACAAAATTGTTCAGTGTGAAAACGAGGCGTTTATTCCCCGTCTCGCTGAGGGTGCTCTTGAGAAAGGGTTCTCTTACGTGGGAGAAGAGCAAAAATAAGAAAACAGAAATCATCGGATACTATGCAAATAAGAACACATCTTGGATACAAAACAAAAGCAAGAGAACATCTGTTCTTCCATCGCCTCCTTCTCGAGGCCCCAATGACTTTGAGTTATTATTCCCTTTAATGCTCGTATTGTCTTTATCCAGAGAAGGAAAAGAGAAAATGGATCAAATTACAGTTTTTGCTGGATGAAGATGAGGAATTTCAACAGATGGAGGACGCAAACTCAGTGGAACCTTGTAAGACATTACACTGAAAGGCAGACATTGAACAGGCGGCTTAAGGCCAGACAAATCCAGACACTACTTTTTTCTTTTGCTGCATACAAACAAACCGCTGCGGATGAACGGGACCCCTTTTTAAAGCGCTCACACCGGAGGGTCTGGAGCCGCATCAAAGTATCTGAAGGTCAAGCGCTTCAGCCTCACGACGTCTGCAGCAGGCCGTCGGAGGGCATGAGGCGCTGGACTGACTCATCAAAAGCCTCGCTGGCGGTGGCGGCGTCAACCCCCACATCCACAAATCTGTTACTGTAAGGAAGGGGGGTGCGGGGGAAACAGAAGGCTGAATAACCTGTGCTGTAGATGACACACACACACACACACACACACACACACACACACACGTGACTCGGCAGAACCAGAGGGAGGGCTGCTGGAAGATGTGATTTGGCCCCAAGAGGTACTTTTTGGGGGCATCGTACAAAACCTGGAGGGGGAAGAATGAAGCCAAACACACACACACACATGCACACACTCAGAGGGGCCTTCGGATGTTATTTCAGTGAACAGTGGGGAGGCAAACAAACCCCCACAGAGGGGGTGGGAGGGAGGACACGGCTCCAGTAAATATGCAACACCCCACGGCCACACACACCGACGCACACATGGAACAGGTTTAACATGCATGTTGATTGCAGTGACGAGACGCCCACACGTGCAGGTTTCCCCCTTTTCTGGAAGTCCATGATTTGATTTGGCAGTTTAATTAACACGGAACCTAATATTCCAGTTTCCAGTCCGAATGCGCGCTTTCTGTAGCGCATGTCGGACGAAGCCGGCCCATCCCACGTTTTGTCATATGCCTGAAGAGGGCTATAAATCGTCCAGTTCCAAAAATGTTTCTGGCTAATAGCCACTTAGACAAATCAAATACTCTCTCGGGCCGCACAACATGTTTATTTCCTCTGTGTCTGTCCACTCGGAGCCAGTGACATCAGCGCGTTTCCGGGAGCGTCTAAGTCATTCTCCCTTTTTGAAATGTGCGCTGACGGATGAAACGGTCTGCGTGGAGACGTAGCAACTACCTGTTACACCTTCACCTGGGAGGATTACACCACAAACACACATCCTGTATGTAAGAAGGCCTTTCCAAGGTCAAGAGTTGAGACCTAAACCAACACTAACAATGAAGACAATTACCAGCAGATTGGCCTATTACCAAAATAGACTGCATTCCAGTCTGAGTGTGCGTAACCTTTGGTCCCTCGTGTATGTGTGTGTGTATGTGTGTGTGTACCATCTGCTGCTAACGAGCTCCGAGTGAGCAGGGTCCAGGTGTGGGAGTGTTTAGTGTACACTGGGGGGCAAGTGAGCCTCCGGTTTGAGATCCACGCTGCGCCTCCTAATGCAGCATAATCTCGTGTGCCGCCGGTTTAGAGGTGCTTTGACCTTTTGCGAGATTTGGTTGGTTATTAGTTGGCAACTATGCCGACAAGGAATATTGGCAATTTGTTAAATATTTCAGTTGGAAGGAAGACGCTCAAGCTCCGTTCCTACTGGAAGAAATACCCTCTGACATGAGGATGTTGTCTGAGAGGGAGAGGTGACAACCGGCATCATGAAATCAAGGTTTTGGACAATTGTTATAATTTATGAACATGCAAAACATATCATTACAATGCTCTCCTTTGAAGCCACCAGACTCCAGTCAGACAACCGGTGTTTCACCTCCAAACACGTTTCATTCATTAGAAGCTAATTACAACTTGATTTGTCTTTCCACGGCTCCAACAATCAATTGGTTGAAATAAAAACCCTTAATTCATCGCGTTAGATGCGAAAAAACATGACAAAAAAAACACAAATCTTACAAGCGACCAGACAGTCATTTTTCATTCAGACTTGACAGAAACTCATTAAAACCGTTTTTTATTTTACCGTCTTTCCAACAATCTCCGAAATGATCATATAAACAACAGAAGTAGCCATCGTAACATTTTCACATTTAACTGCTCGCAATCGGAGAAGAGTCCATTGACGATTCCGCCTCGTGGTGCCAGTGGGATGCATGGCGTAGGGGGTCCGAGGTTGCTAACAGGCAGAGGCTCCACACTGAGACGCAGGCTTAATTATCCTCCAAGATGGAGGGGGGGATGGAAGAGGAGTAGATAGCAGTACAGGAGGCTAATTATGCCGTTTGGCAAGAGACAACGCGGGAAAAAGCGGTTTGGGAAAAAAGGCAAATCTGAGCATCTCAGTCGCGGGATGAAATCTCAGGCATCGAGTCAAAGCACTTGGACTCTCAGTTGATGGTTTATTGTATATGGGAGCATCGCAAGTTTACAGCAAAGCCAAAAGTGCTTCAGGAAAATTCATTTCCTGAGCTCCGGCAATACTTTCTGATGAATGCGACAGCTGTGCTGCTAGAGTTGATTGGTGTGTGTCAAAGCACGGCTTTCTAATTTGGAAAAATGGGAAAGTGACTTCTCTTTTTTTCTCATTCACTCACACACGTGCCAAGCATTTTGCCGGAGCGTTTGTCAGCTGCTGAATTGCGGCAATGACTCAACACAATTATACACTTTATAAGAGATTGTTCCCGATATGTTGAAGCTCATTTTCGCTTTCCCTCGTGACGAACGTCTTAAAAGCAGCCGGAAGATCTGCTGATTGGCAGGTTTGGGTGTTGATTACGCTCAAAAGTCTTTTCAGCTTTGCGATTATCTTTTTCATTTTTTCCCCCCACATGAGAAATAGGACATTCCCAATCGTGTGTGTGTGTGTGTGTTGTGGTCTGGGATGGAGTCCAGAGAGAATCTGGCTTTCTCTCAGCTACTGTCTGCATTATCCTCTGATAATAACCACTTGCACATGCCACATATACAGTATGTGTGTGTGTATATATATATATATATATATATATATATATATATATATATATATATTGTAGATGCACGCACACATATGATGTCACCGGGTTCGGGGCGAGGACGTGAGGCAATAGCAAAGTGTCGTCGCCCTCCACCTCCGGAGCTGTGAAGACGAGGCGTCTTTTCCTCAGAAGTCCGACTGCTTGCATTTTCTCTCTAACCTGGATGAATTTCATATTGCTTTTTTTTTTTTTTTTTTTTTTTTACCAGTTGCCATGGTGAGAGTAAGACTTGTTTTGTGTGTTTGTTTGTGTTTGTGTGTGAGCGCGGCGTAGCAGTGTTTTCAAAGCGCATCATCTGGCACTAAAGCTGGCTCTTCTAATTTGGGGAAATAGGCTTCCGCTTGAAAAGCATCCATATGACAGCCATATTATATGTGTGTGTGTGTGTGTGTGTGTCAGTTAATAAGGGAAACAACCAGACCTATGGCTCCAGGCTATTATGCTAATACAATCAATGGAGTTTCACTCATTTTTTTTCCTGTCCAAACACACATTTCCTCCCCTCCTCCTCCTCATCCTCTTCCCCTCGCCCTCCTCCATACTCAGAAGATGTATTGTGCGTCGTTCGGCGCACACAGGAGGTCCTCCACCTGAGTCCCATCTCCTTGCTGAGACTAATGTCCCCTTTACTTCACATTATGCGGCCCTTTGCATAATGGCCCCTACCTAACGCACACACGCACCACCATCCAAAGATGGAGCGCTCGCTTCCCGACATCATATTAAACCCCCGACTACCCCAATATTTACACACACATGTACACACACACACAGGCACAAAGCCACATTAGTCCTTGCCTCTGATGTGCTTTCACTTCCTGGCTCCCATTCAGAGACATTAGAGCTCCATGCTAATGATATCTGGTAATGCTCCGCTGCCGCATTGACATGCACAATGAGTTTGAGCTCGTACGTTTGTGCAAAAACACGGAGACGGACCACGGAGTCATTTACACTCTCCTATAGTGCGCCACGTGCGTGCGTTCAATTCTGTGCACGTGGGCGTCGCTTGGATCAAACACATCGCTGTTTACCTCTCTAGATTCGTGCGTCCGTCAGACCGTCAGACCTGTGATTGCTTGTTTATGCTTGCACATGTTTTTGGTGCGTTTGGCCAACGCGTCGGCGCTCGCGTGTGTGTGTGTGTGTGTGTGTGTGTGTGTGTGTACACAATACGCCACAGCGTCGGTTGGTGTGTTCAACCAATAAAATGTCCACTGAGTAAACAAGCCCGTGTTTGTATGTGGAAACCCAGATTGCAGGTAATTGAAACTGTATGCCCCTCCCCCCCCTTGTGTCGTCGTAACCTGACACCGTGTCCACAGTTTGACGCCACGTCTTTGTCCTCCACCGCGCGAGGCCCGTAATCCGCAGTTGTTTGCCGACAGACGGACAGACGCAAACAGCTTCCAGATCTGTCCGCCACCAGCGTGGACGTGGCTCCCGGTCCATCACTTCCTCGTGTGCGCAGATGAAAAGCGCGAACAATCCTCTGCACCCGCCCCCAAAAAACAACCCACAATGCAATTTATCTTCGTATGACTGGTGTATTTGCATGAACCGAACCCGCACATGTTCATCGGAGGGACGCTTGCATGTGGTTGCATGTGTTTGTGTTGCCACATGTGGGGCATTCCATGTTTAGCTTCTTCCTCTTTTTTTTTCACTGAAACCACAAGCTTTGAATACATGATGTACGTCCACCGAGTTGGATGTGAAATATCGCTGTGGTTAAACATATAGCCTGAGGATGCATGTGTTCTGCATCAATAGCTTTAGAATCTGCAAACAGCTTCACACATTTTTGGTTTGTCATCTAACTGACGGAGATGTGAGTTCGGCGTCTTGCTCGAGGGCATTTTTTGACTGTTGGGTGACTGAACCGTGGGATTTATTTTTTTTGTCCACATGCTTACCGTCCGTTTCCTTGTCTCTCCTCACCAGATGGCACCCAGAGGTGCTGACTCTCGACCCGCGCCCCGCTACGAAGAGGTGGACCGGCTGTACCCCACACACCCCAGGTGAGACCGTGTGTGTGTGTGTGTGTGTGTGTTTTATTCCTCAGTGCAGGAAATTAAGGGATAACTTCTTACCACTCCCTCCCTTTGTGTCTCCATCACTCTCTCATACACACACACACACACACACACACACACACACACACACGGCACAAACTAATCCTCTTTGGAGCTTATAATTAAATCTGGAGTGTTTGCCTTGGGAGTGTCTACTCATCCCAGGAATAGGAGTGTTCAGCTCTCCAGAGAGCAAGGCCCAGGCGGGATCTCTCTCACACACACACACACACACACACACACACACACACACACACACACACACACACACACACACACACGGAGGATGGTTTGCTCTTAAAATGAAATTATAACCTCTAGTGTGGGTTAAATGGAACTGCACATGTTTCTTTCTATTTGCTTAATGTCAAATTATGCACATGCACATTTCCCAGCAGGGCCGCACCACGCATACATCAGTCCAACCACGCCGGAGCATTACCTGTGTGTGTGTGTGTGTGTGTGTGTGTGTGTGTGTGTGTGTGTGTGTGTGTGTGCCATCTCTGTGGCGTTAGCCGTGCCCCGGCAAGCCAAGTGGAGCGGCGTGGCGCGGTGGAAAGTGAGAGGAGGAAAATGAGGCAACGAGGGGGGGAGGGGGATGGGAGAGGAGGAGAGTGCGAAAAAGAGAACAGTCATTTCACGGGTTATTGCCCCTCCTGATATGACAGGCACCAGGGAGCGCAGACATCGGCACCGGCTCAGGACGAGACACACTGAGAATCTGTGGGGGAGAGAGGGAGAGACACGGCCCGGCAGCAGGGAGACAGAGAGACTGGCCAAGTGCAACTGTGGAGACGAACCCTAAAAGGAGACAGACAGGCCGACGGAGACTCGCGTGACCTTTTTAAGAGCTCAAACTATACTTAGGTTCGTATACGGTAAAAAGAAGTTGCGGCGTCCACTTATCAACATTTTCCCCCGGAATAATATCAAAGCAGGTCCGAAAAATTGAGGATCCTCTGATGCCCGTCAGACTGGCAGGGAGTGAAAGTCGCGTTCTGCATTTTGTTGCTGATATGAGTCGACAGCAAAAATTGATAATCTATTAATCGTTGGAATCTTTTTTTCAAGAAAGAGACCAGACTTGAGGATGAGCTGCCTCTTAACATCATCAAGTGTGGTCCGCGTTCTCGTCCGACAACGTTAACCCTTTCCACAGTGTGTTCTCAGGTCATGAAAAGGTAATCGGGACACTTTTGGTCAGCGGTTAAACTCAAGGCCAATGGACTTCATCATATGTTTATATACGACGAGGCAGGAAGATTATAAGTCAAGTTCAAATAATGTTCATTACCTCAAGAAATCTCCTCATTGTTATTTCACTGCGTTCATCTCCTCTTTGAAGTATTTTTAGGCCCAGGACCTAGAGGATATCCTTCGTTTGAAATGCATAATGCTACAGTTAACATGCTTCTGGGGACATTTGCCTCCGCAGAGCAAGAGCAAAGAAACGGCAGGAGGAAAAGTGCCAGATAGAGTTTTAACAGGATTCAGAGTCGTTTGTTTGTGTTCTTGTTTCTGATGTTCCTGTAAAGATAAATCACGACTCCTCAGTCCCCCTCAAAAAAACCTCCTCTGACTCCCCCAGCATAAGTACAGAGGCAAGAGGAGGAGACGCAAATCTTTTCTGGGATTCTTTTCCCTTTTTTTTCTTCTCATCGAGGGGAGGAAAAAAAAAACCGGAGAGAAAGAGCGAGCAGACACAGCAGTGAATTGAATGCATTTTTCAAAGTGGAGCTGAACTTTGTGCAAAATCCCCCCGGGGGCCGCCATTATTGAAAGCCATTTCCTCTCAAAATGAGTGCGGCTCCACCATTGGCCTGGCTCTCATTAGCATACATTTGGCCTGCCTTTGTGTGGAGCCGGCTGGGGCTGCAGCTGGAGGGGTGGGAGTGAAGGAGGTGTGTGTGTGTGTGTGTGTGTGTGTGTGTGTGTCTGTGTGTGTGTGTGGATGGATAGTACAGGAGATTTTTCAAAGCACCTCACAGATGGGAGCAAATGGAGAGTGAGGAGAGGAGAGGTATGAGTCAGAAGGATGGGGATGGAATCGAGGCTGAATCAAAGCAGGCAGACATTTAAATATTTCACTTTCAGTGTTGCAAAGCGTGAACATGTTCATTCCTATTTCAGCTACAAGTATGGTCTATTGTGTTTTATATATCTTTGAGGGGTGTCTGTGTGTGTGTGTGTAGCTTTAAGCAACACAGTATATTCCACTTTTCTCACAGTCGACCAAAAACGAGTCCGCCACGCTCTCTCCGGTATCGGGGAAACATTTCTCATCCCGATCCAAAGTGCAGTTGTACCGTCAAGTCGAGAGTTTCTTTGAACCTGAAGGAGCGGATGACGAAGTGGCGGTGGACAGAAAGAAGAGCACCTCTGCCTGGGAGCTGCAGACTGTGAGAGAGGATTTGGAACGAGGGCTGGAAGTGGCGGCGTGGAGAGGTTTGCCTCCAGGGAGGGTGATAGTGCTATTTTGGCTCTAACCTCCCTCTCCGTCGGCCATTAACGCCGGGGTGCAGCTCAGCCTGCTGAGGCTCCACGCTCGGGGACACACACACACACACACACACACAGACACACAAGGGCCATATGGAGAATATTAACATCATTACCAATTCAAAGCAGCGGGTCACGGACCCAGCGACCCAGCCCCGGGTTATCCAATCAAGAGCGGCCCCTGACCCACTCCCCCAGCTCAAAAGGTGATTGGATTAAGCGGGCCGGGTTGGCGCGGAAACGTCGCTGGCCGGGGCTGATAATTGGCCGATTGATGTGAAGCCGATGGCCAGTGAGTCAGAGAGAGCCTCGACCCCGGAGGACGAAGCTGGCCTCGCGAAGCTGCCGTCACATCTGGACAGTGGAGGCGACCCACTGTGGTCCTGCTTGGGTTTCGGTTCCCTTTTGGACCCGGTCGCCTCTTTTTGGGCGTGCGTTTGCTTCGCCATCAGTCATTTTGAGCAGCCTCTCCGGTTCGTAATTGTTGGAGTGAGCGCTCGGTTCTTATCAAGCGCCCTCGGCCCCGTCCTTAAGAACCAGAGGGGTTGTCCTCAGCAGGGGAAGTGTCCCCTTTAAGGACTCTCGTCTGACCTCCCGTTAAAGTGCACACACTTCGACCCACTTCCCCGTCTTACAGCCACTTGGTTTTCTCCAGCACGTCTCAGCACATTTGACCCCCTGGGCAGTGTCTGCTCAGGCTATAATGAGCCACGTCCAGACCGGACACACAGAGTATCCCCTGAGTGAAAGCAATGTGTTGATTAGAGTAGGATGAATAAGTAGCGAAAGATGAGAGGAATGTTACAAATGAAAAAACCTTCTAAAATGCTCTTATTTCGTCACTTATTTCTACTCCTCCCTCGCACGCCTCGCTTGTATTTATTGCAAACGGCCCGTTATTATTTCAGCGCAGTAACATCGTTTGGAGCTCTCGATGAATCCGGATGGCTTTTTCAAGGTCAGGGGAGAAGTGATATTTTCTCTGCACTCTCCAGCATCTTTATTAAAAACCGATTGCGCTTCGTTTTTTTTTTTATTATCAGTGATCAAGTGTTTCCCCGCCCGCTGCTGTCCAGCTGTCGAATGGCTCACTTTAAACTCGCCAAACTCAGTTAGACTTATTGTCTCCGAAACTCATTTCATTCCCCGGGTCCCGGGGAGTCTTTCGCCGCAGTCGTTTTTCCGCATTTGCCCCGTAACAGCTGCTGTCGTCTTCTACGTGATTGGTTTAAACGGTCACGTGACCCCACCCCCCCCGCCCCCTGTTATTTTATTGTTAAATAAGCAACCCAAGAGCATCTGAAGCGATGTGCGGATTATTTTTGTTTGATTTCCCGAGAGGCGGCCTGACCCTTTTCTTATTCGAGGGCCCTTTTATGAAGGAACAGGGTGCCGGTGTGCTGTGTGTCCAGCTAACGGTGTTTGCGCTCAGACACAGCAAAGCGTAATGGAATCAGAAATGAAAAGGCTTCGGCCGGCTGAGGCACCAGTGGCTCTACCTGTTTACAATAACTCCTCTTTCTCTGATTCCATCAATCCTTTTTTTTGTCTGCACTTTTTGTGCATCGCTTCTGGTTATATCCCTTCGTATCTCGTCTCCGTCTCTCGTCTCTTCCGTGTGTGAGAGGCTGTGTGTGTGTGTGTGTGTGTGTGTGTGTGTTGGAGAGACGGAATCTCCGCTTCATAAATAAAACAAAACGTACACACTCGGCGCTCTCCATGAGCTCAGCGAGAAATTCAAAGACCGTCATGTTCAAGTCGGCGTGACATTCAGTCGGCAAATACAGACGGACGGGCAGCTCTGTGGAAGAGGAGTCAGCAAGAATTCAAACGCTCTCCTCCAGAATCGAACAGAATGGAGCAGAAAAGGCCGACGGTGAACTTGGCTTGAACTGCCAGGAATCTGAGAAATTGAATATGATTTGTGGCGAGCCTTAAAAGTTTCTGCATTTCCCCATCTGTTCCCGTCATTAACTGTTGCTGCTTTTTCCCATGAAGCACGTCTCCAATTACGCGCCTGTTGTCGCAGTACTGTCCAAGAAGTGAACCCGACCTTTGACCTCCGTGGCAAAGTGCTTTCGCTCGCAGTCGTTCGAATCCACCCTGGATGAGAGCAGCAGTTTTACTAATGTAACTCATTAGAATCATATTGAACAACCGCTTATTGATAGCCGTCCGAAGCATGACATCACTCGGGATGATGAATGAGTCATTCGACGCCAGCTTCACCAGAGAGTACCTCTGCTTAGTGGCTGTTTGCCGTCACTCCTCGCCTTCTCATTTCCAAACCCGAAGCTCCCACTTTGCAGCCGGAGCCCGCTGCCTCCGACACATTACACATCCCCTCGTCCCCGCTCGGTATATGGTAGCAGGGGAGTGTAAACACGGGGCCCATTTAGATGAGGCACGTGCGTCTAGGTGAGAGCCAATTTCCACTGCTGTTGTTGACATAGCCCTGGTTTGATTAGCAGAGCTGCCTCGGCGGGGCCGGGGCCGGGGCCGGACCGGCTAATGGTTCCCTCTGCTGCCGAGCCAGCCGGGCCTGCTCTGTGTCTCTAGCACTCAGCTAGCACAGCCATTAGCGCTATGACTAAGGGTGTGTGTGTGTGTGTGTGTGTGTGTGTGGGGTTGGGACAAGGATGAATTTGGAGAATGTGGAGAATGCATCATCCACTAATGAATATGCCAACTTGCTAAACATACTGTATTACATCTTTTAAATAAACATTTTTTATAATAATTGATGACCATGTTTTGGCCTCAGCTTCTCATCTAGAAACCACCGACAGCGGTTTCACTACATTAAAATAAACGGATGCATTTCCAGCTACTTTTTTTTATTATTATTATTTTCCTGCAACGCCGCTGGACACGTGAAACATTTTACCCAGAAAAGAGTGTGCGGACATGCATATGGATGGATGTGTGTGTGTGTGTGTGTGGGGGGGAAGAGTGTTTGGCAGTGATGTGCAGCAGCTGTTTGTTTTTTTTCTTCTCCTGCAGAGCAAATTAATGCATTTTGCATGCAACGCGTGTCTGTTCCTCATCAGTCGAGCAACAGGTGAGCACAGAGCTGACAGATGTGCGTACATGTGCATACGTTTTGCATCTGTGTCTTCTCACATGAATTAATTACGTGTGCAAATGTAATTTAAGTGAATGCAGTTCAGTGTTTAAGCGTTGCCGCTCAAATTTTAAGTGTGTGTGTGTGTGAGAGAGAACAAAGGGAGATAAACATACATAGAAACATCCTTAAACTTTCCTCCAAACAGCGCAGACTTCCAGGCATCTGTTTGTGGCCTTCGTGCTGCACCATATTGGGAAAGTAGTTTATTGTTCTGCTATTCGCGTGCACCTGTTTTTGGTCAACATCATCTTTCCTGTTGCCAAAACGTGTTTTTCCTCCCGTTCTTTGGTCATTTTCAAGTCGTGGTCGATTCTTTATTTTGTTTAACGCATTGATCAAGAATGGTTGTGACTGGTGGTTCTCTGAGCACGCAGAGCCTGCGAACTTCAAGAGACTTCTCTTGTCGAGTTAATCAGGGGAAATGAAAACCCCTGATTAAATCCCTGAAAAAAAAGTTTTTCCGAGCAGCAAAAAAAGTCGCAGCATGAGGCGTTTGAGTGAATCTACGAAACGCTATACAATGTACACAACATCTATGTACATATATCTATAATGAGCAAAGATTTTTACCTTGCTGTATACAACTGTGTCTTCATTTTATAAACAGTTTGCTTATGACTTTTATAGCTCCTTTTGCTCTTCACTGTAATATATAGAATTTATGTATTCATTAGTTTATCATGTTTCGCCCCACACTTCTGTAAAGTAATGGAAATATGATAATATAAGAGAAAAAACAAGATTTGGAGAACAACGTCTACAAAATTGCTCTACTTTTGAACACTTTTTTTCTTAATATGATTTAGTAAATCTTCCCCGGGATGTTATCTGCGGAGTCCCGCATTTCTAACTACTCTGAAATCTGGCCTGTTTTTTCTTTAGATACAAACACATTTACATAAAATGTTAAAAAATCCGAGCATGCATATCCCTTGACCTTTCTGAAATATAAAATGTGGGAACACACAAAGCTGTTTTTTGTGTGCAAGTCTGACAGAGACATGGGTGTTTTCCAGCTGTTTGGGACCGGGGGTATTGGGGGGACCAGCCTGGTGAGTGTGGGGGTCTAATGGGCAGTTGGGAGGGGGGGTAACTAATTTCCGCCTTCCGTTTCCTAGAGGCAGGTGCAAGGTATCCCCCATGCCACCGCCATACACACACACATTCTTCACTGTCATAAGGGAGAAGCTACACACACATACACACACTCATGGTCCCAGATGGATGTGCACGCTCACACACATCCCTCCCTTTTCGCTGTTGTAATCACGCACACTCCCGACCCGCATCCGCAAACACGCAACGCGAGCCTGCATGTAATATTCCGGCGGCGCCGCGCTCTCGGAGGGCGGCCGGGAGCGCGCTACATGGCGCTGATGTCCTCCAAGTGTGAGTCACTCAATGTATTACACGGTGTGTCATTACAGCGCTCCACTCTCGCTGCGCCCCGCGGTTCACATCACACCCTGCTCCACCGCTCCAGATGGACCTCAGAGGGACTGACGAGTGTCTACATCTGTCCTCTCCTTCATTATTCTGCCTTTACGCCGTCTCCTTTTCCCGTTTCCTCGTTTTTTGGGGGGTTTATGTCATACCTACCGTCACTGTCTGTGTCTACACCGCTGCAAATAGCCACTTTGTTTACGATATTACATATTTGATAATAACATGGAGAGAAATAGCAACCAACCAAGAACCAATTCCTTTTTTTTTGTGCTTTTCTGACATTGATTCAAACCTCTTTGTTTCTTTCCACATCACATGGAAACATCTCATTTGCATTTGATTTCATTTTTTTTTTATTTTATTTTTGTGTGCGTAAAAGTGTCTCGACAGCCGAGCGAACACACACCTACTGTCTGCACGTCTCTCGTTGTCAGAAGCTCTTTTCAAGCTAGATTAGCGGAGCTCTTTTAATTGTCACTGCTGACGCCAAGCGGCATTGTGTTTTCGGCATGTTTGGCATGAAAATCAAAAGCTCTGGAGGGAATTTCCACCCTGTCCTGAAACTGTTACTCACTTGCTGTGATGTGACTGGGAGACCAATGCTCAATATATTTTACATCAAGTTTAATAATCAGAGGAAGTCTAAAGTCACTTCATTTTTGGTGTAAATGTTTGTATTTCTTTTCCTTTCCCACGCTTCCTCTCTTCCGCATACTCGACTGATGCTCGGATGAAGTCACGCACGATTCCAAGTAAACACTCTGACACTTGGCATATACAAACGCAACTGTGCGCTCTTCCTCTCTTGCTCGCCGAGGCGCACACACACTTTTTATTTGGATCTGCTACGTTAAATTCTAATTCATGTCGGGCGTTCGACGCGGTCTGAGAACACTTGAGGTTAGCGGCGCCCTGCGGACTGAACCCGTTCATTCTTCTCCACCCGGCTGAAGCCAGCTGCGTGACCCGGGGATGGGGGACTCTCTGTGGGTCACTGGGACCCCCTTAATCCCCCAGCTGCTTGACCGCACACACAGATAGACAAATGCTATGAACCACAATATGTCAGGGATTCCCCTGTGTTTGCTTCTGTACAATGGTGCGACAATAATATCGCAAATGATATATTTTGATGAAATAAAGGTTAAATCATTAAAAATAAAAGGATACTCACTGACCCCTCTCTGAAGAAACATAAGTGCTCCCATATGAGCAGACAAAAGGCAACCCAAGCACAGCCACTGGTGCGGTTCTGCGAGGCCGTTTCATGCCGGGGTCAAAGGTCATCCAGACCTGTGTGCCACGCCGCCACAGGAATGTACCCTACTTAATTAATCCCAGAGTCATTCCGAAAATTGAACAAAAACGTAATGTTAAACCGGTGCGTTTGGTTCATTTGACTAATTATTATTGAATAATTAGGAACATTTGTTAATTAGTTTGAACAGATGAGTCCGTCTGTGATTGTCTATCAAAGTTACGACACTAGACCTTCAATTTTTCCTGCAACGTTCCTCCGTAAATCACATTTTAATTTGTTTTATCTCCAAATTACAACTTTGCCCTCGTTGTTACCTCTGAGAAGCCAAAAATAGCGGCGTGCGCGAGTGGGGATAGCAAGAGGACAGGTCGGAGAGGAAGATGAATATTGAGGTGGAAAAAGATGTGGAAATTGAAGATCTCGAGGGGGGGGGGGGGGATAAGGAGAGTGATGAGAGAAGAATGGGGAAGCCGGCGGAGGTTCCTGCCTGTTTGGGTGGCCCTGAGACGGGTTGAGGACCCAGGTGCTGCCCCTCCCTCTACCCCTATATCCCTCCATCCTTTCTTTCCTTTCCTCGTTGCCTCCCCTGGTGGCCTTTGCCGTTTAATCTGGATTAATGAGGAGGTTGACCTTCGTCTCTCTTCTTCTCTCCGCCGCTTGTTTCGCTCCTCGGCGAGCTTTACGTGGAGGGATATGCCGTTCTCACCCAGACCCCCTCCACATCTGCTGCTGTCTCCTCACATCATAACTCTATATGAACTCTCTCTCTCTGCTCTCTTTTTTGTATGTTTCCTTCCCTTATCTCCAGCAATGTCATGCATGTGTGTGTATGTGTGCGGCTCCGTCTCTGCTGACTGACAAGGCTGTGCTGTTTTTTCTTGGGACCACCTGTGTTTCCTGCCCCCTCCCCCCCCAACCCCACCAACCCCTCCCCGCTCTGTTTGGGTGGTCAGGCCATGAAGCACACTCCACTGATATGTGGGACACACATATATAGAAATCCACGTCAGCACAGTCCACGAATATCCTCCAGGGAAGTCCTCTTATGCACAAGCTGTGTGCGACCTAATCTGTGGTGAGTGAGTCATTCTAATTGGCCAGTCAACAGGTGCTGAGCTCCACTCATGGGACTGGACAGAGGAGACGCAGGGATACGATTGCAGGACAAGGGAGAGGCTCAGCTCAAGGCTTCTGTATAATAAGTACAGTGGGAGCCATTGTTTTGAAGGGTGGGAAGTAAATGTCCAAATCTGATCTGCAGCTCTCTGCTGCTGATTGACGTCGCTCAATAGTTTCAATAGAAACGGCTCAGATTGCACGAAAAGTCGTTTGCAATTTGTGCACATGAACTTGTAGAATACCTCGTGACTAATTATCCCCAAAAACAGGAGATGGAGGAAGAAATGATTGCAGCCAGACCGCTGCATGTGGATTGAGTGTAACCTTTACTTCTATATATGGCCAAAACGAGGTGGCGATGTGGCTCCTGTAGTGCCCAAAGTGATCATTTACGATGTTGACAGGGCTCATTGTAGATCACCACTTTTATAAATAGGAGCGTTTCCCTTACAGCTCGGCCGAAGAAGACCTGACTTTTAGATTTGCTTACTTGCGAGACATGCGTGTCACTCGGCACTGGAAACAGCACATAAGATGGAAAACATTCAAATGGGTCTGAAAGGTGAGCAGCCCCCTCTCTCTCTCTCTCTCTCTCTCTCTCTCTCTCTCTCTCTCTCTCTCTCTCTCTCTCTCTCTCTTTCTCTTACCTTCTCTCCAGTTCCCCCTCTTCCTCAGTCTCTCTCCTTCCGTCTCCCCGAGGCCCGCGTGTCGCCTTACCCAAGGGTTTAGCCCCTAATCACCCAGAGCTAGTAGGAGGGAACCGGAGACTTCCAGCTGGCTGCCTCGTTACTGCAGCAGACCCCATGGGACACACACATTCCTGCACACTCCAGCTAAACACACACACACACAACCTCATATATGCTTACCAAGGCATTTGCTGTTATCTCTTGGCATCTCTCCATCCACCCCCCCCACAACTCGATCCTGCCAAGGCCGCGGCCTCACCACGTAAACTGAATAACAGGAGGGGGCTTACTGCAAGGGAGGCCAAATCTCTGGCACGTCCTCTCCTCCAAACCAGTTTAAACCAGTGTTAAATATCGTCTTCCTCTGTGCACTGAAGCATACATAAATAGGCTATATATATATATATATGTGTGTGTGTGTGTGTGTGTGTGCCTGTTCTGATTTTTCTAATCTTTCAGGAGGGATCCATATGATTACCCCACCCACTCCAGACCCGGGCCAAGAGAACCAGCCTACCCCGGCCCCTACCTTGACCCTACAGCCTCCAGGCGCGCGCAGCTCCCCCAGACGGGCACGCAGTCCCATCAGGCGGCCGACAACCAGCGCTACTACCCCCCGCCGTCCGGCGCGGGACAGCAGCACCGCGCAGCAGTAAGGCAGGACGTTCCCCCGTCTCCCACCGCGGGCCGCAGGGGGCGGCACTACTACGAAGCCGTCGGAGGGCGGGGAGACGGCCACCGGCAGGCCAGCCCGGGCCGCTACATCGGCCCGGAGAGTTACCCCGACAGCAGGGAGCGCTACACCAGCCCCGACCGCTACGGCTACGGGGACGAAAGACAACCCGACCCCAGGCGGAAGAACCCCCTGATTGGTGCGGTGTAAAAAAAAAAGAATATAAATAACTCCAAATTCATGCATTTCCAGATTTGTGAAACCTAATATCAGCTGTCTGGGCTACTAGTGTGGATAAGTGAGATTTGGCAATATTAACTTATCTGATCAGGAACCCTGAAAGCTTTAAGTGACAAGCTGGGAGGCTAAAATAAGGCTTATTGTCACAACCATCTGGTCATAACTCTCTCCACAGGCCAAGACGGATTTAACAAGCGGTGTGTGTGTGTGTGTGTGCGTGGGTACATGTTTGCAACCGCGTGTGTATACACGCAAGTGTGCCGATGTTTATATCGACATTATTCTGGCAGTTTTTATGATGTAGAATTGAAATTAAATTAATGATAAAGATCTATAGAGTAAACTCAGTACATATTTAGTGTATAGAATCGACTCGTTTTCCAGCATTTTGCACAAGCTGACCTAACTGAAGGAAATAAAGAACCTTAACCAGCCGGGAGACACAGGACGTTGAAGTGGACAAACAGGAAAAGGAAGCAACTCCCCTTCAAAGTACTTGTCCTTGAGGTTTCGTCTCTCGGACTTCCTTTCCATCCGGCTATAACACTTAGATATTTGTACTTTTGCCTTTTGATTATTTGGATGTGGACGTGGCTGATATATTTACTGAATGTGTCAGATGTATAAATGCCTTGCATATGAATTTACTTGTGATATTTTGGTGGTGTTTCTAATGAAAATGTATAAATGTTGATCCGCACACAGATTATAAAAGTGTTCTGTGAATCCTCACACATGGTGCAGCTAATAAAGAGCTTAATAAAATAGTTTTATCTTTTGACATGTCACTGCTTTCAATCACTGCACTGATTTGATTCAAACAGGCTATCCAATGAATGCATGATTTTTCTTTTTTATATATATATATATATATTTTGCATTAAACGTTTTGAATATTCTCTCTCCGAGCACCACCAAATCATTTCACCCATTTATCCAGACTATGCATATTTCAAATATCCAGTCAAACTACCACAACACCATGAGCCATCCCTTTTAAAAATTCATTAAAAATATTCGGCTTCATTTCTCTGAGCACAATCTTTAGATAAATTTGCCCTGTGAGATGACTGATAAGAGTAGCCAGCGTTCTGATAATGACTGAATCATATTCAACAATTAGAGGCCGGGAAATCTCCACTAGAAAATGATTACTGCCCAATTTGCTCTCAGAAATGAAGATGGCACTGATTGGTGAAATTAGACGTTAAAAGGGGAATAATTAGAGTGTGGAGACGGCTTTTTCTATCAGTTAGTGTTTAATTAGCGCCGAGGCCAACAAGGACCGGGCCTCTGCTGATCCGCCTGTTCCTCAACTGGAATACCCTTCCACATTTTAAGCAAATTAACTCTTTCCCCAGACGGAGCGAATGCACACATCCAGGACCCCCGACCTGCTCCAGGGGCGGCAGGAGCCGTCTGAGTAACGCTGTAAACACACGCTTATTATAACCGTTCTATTCCTATAGTCCCTTTCAGGCCGCCGTCACGAAGCAAGCTGGATAAACAACCAAAGGTAAACGCACAGCAGCTGCCTGCTGACCATCCTGTGATGACCAAATGTCTTGCCGCCGCGTTGAATTCATCAAACACGTGCAACGACGCAGAGCCGCCGGGTTTTCACACTCGTAAAGAGACTTAGTGCATTAACAGTCACGTGCACTGTTGCCTCACCGCTACTAAAGGCTTACGATAATGGCATTATGCGATGGTAATGCAGTGGCAAACATGGAACGCTCTTTTTCAGCTGATTAAAACATTATGGGCTGTTGTGTTGAGCTGTAACATTTCTTTTAAAACCAGTTCCTCCTCACAACAACATACATTTGACCAGAAATTAATCTTTACTAAAGGTCCACTTACTTTCTTTTTCCTCTTGTTTCACACACTGACAACGGAGCTTCTTTCTCTAACAACTCCAGAAAAAAGTACTCAGAAGGCCTCGAGTTGTGTTGTTTTTCAAGGTCAAGAATGGACTTCCCCGCTCAACACGTTCCACTAAAAGTAAAGGGGCTTATAGACGAACCTTAAAGGGGCGTATCATGCTCATCTTCAGGGTGTTGCTTATATTTGGGGTTTCTACTAAAACGTGTACATGCTTTAATGTTCAAAAAACACATTCTTTATCTGAACATACCTGTGTGTACACTCTGGTGGAAACACTCCGTTTTAGCGCCTGTCTCTTTAAGCCACTGAGAGTTCCAATACCCAAACTATACCTCAACATTTAGTGCATGTGACATAGGAAGAGGGGCCGAATCTTTGTGATTCTTTGCGCATGTTATTCTGATTTTAGCAGCCCACAAAAGAAAAATCTGCTCATCTTATTTCACAGTTTGTGGGTTGGTGGACACCCCAGATACCCAAATGTGTTTACTAATATGCCCCCTTTAACCTCACCATTAAGGAGGTATCTCCAGCCAGCTCCACCTTATCTCACTCTCGCTGAGGGCAAAACAACTTCCAGCACTTAAGTTGTCTGTTCACTGTACTTTAAAGAATAGCTGCGCAGTAAACAGCCTCCTTCAAGTGCTTGTGGTCAGTTTGCTGCCAAAGACAATAAACAACAGCAACGGAACATCCTCGCATTAACTGCATTTAACGGCCATTAAACAAAAGCTGTTGGGATTGCTCGGCTGCAACACACATCTTCTGCAGTGTGTGTGTCCTTTTGTTCACGCTCTTTTGGAAGAGATGCTTCAGTTTCAATCCCATAACACACACACACACTCACCCTGGACGCGGTCATGGCCGCTGATGCACTGACAGACATATTTTCATGCCTCACATCAGCGACTTTTCCTCTCCTCACATGATATCAAGGACCCTCACTCCTAAAAAAAAAGAAGCTATTTGTCTCTTCTCTTCCCTTCCGATTCTGCTGGGCCGTTTCTTTTTGAAAAGTCACTTCCTTTCTTTTTTGCATTTTTCTTTCTTTTTTGTGTGTGTGTGTGTGTGAATTAATTTGACACCTCATAAGCCTTCTTGTCGCACTTTCCTGAAAAAGTAAAAATGCAGAAGCACATGCTGTTCCCCGCGGTCGATTGTCATGAACCACGGGTTGTGGGAGTATTCCCCGGTTATGTTCTCTTAGCATTACCTATTCTGCCCGCGCCCCTGTCGAACACCTTAGCTTGTTAGCATGTGTCAATCAAAAGCCTAGTCGGGGGAGGGCAAAGCGGAGGTGCTGGAACAGTTATCTCTCTCTCACACATGCTCCCAAAAAGAGATACTGTAGTTGGAGAGAGTGTGGGGACTTCACCCCCTCATCGGGCAGAATAAAGGAGTGGGTGAAGGCCCGCGGTGACCTCGGCCTGCGCTCGCCCTCCCCCCACCCTCTCCCGCTTTCATCCTCTTCATTAAAGGCACATTCCACCGCATTAGCCCGCTGTCCTTCTGTCCTTCACCTGCTGCCATTCGTTTCAATTCAGCCCTCGTTACGGCATCGCGGTCTCGGGAATGGAGCCGAGCGGAGCTCCTCATTTAATTATACAGTTCATTAGAAAGCCGGCCCGCCCCGCTCCTCTCAGGGCTGAGGCAGGCCATGGGAATAGCTGGTGGCTAATGTGCAGTTTAAACGGCCTGAATATGGAGATTGGCGGAGTTATGGATTACCGTTACCCGTTAGCCTGCCCTTCACCCACCTCATTCGCTTTTATGTCTTCCGTGTAGCCTTTTGATACAGTATCACTCAAGTTGGAGTGTGTGCGCTTTCAGCCAGGGTGTTTGTTTGATATTGTTCACGAGCTGTGAAATTGAATTTCCACAGTTGGGCTGATATTGGAAATAATTTCATATCCTGTGCAATATTCTTGCTTGGTTTCCCCTTGCGCTGTGTTTAAGACATCCATTTTTACTTAATGTCTTTTTTTTTTGCCGAGTCGACACACAGAAACGCCGCTAATTTAGGGCGTTATTTGGCCCACGACGAGCAGCGCCCGGCCGTGCCAAGCAGGCCCCACCGTCTTCTACGCCAGCCGTCGCCATGGCAACGGGGGCCGCCGCTCCCCCCACCCTCTTCCGGAGCTGATGACATCGTCGCGGCAACAATGAAAGGTTCATATATCCCATTATGGGGAAGAGCGGGATTATTCTCCTTTTCTTTTTGCGGCCGGATCGATGAGCGCCTCATGTACTGTCAAATCCACCATCAAACCAGGTCCCTTTGTTCTTGTCCTATATGGGGGGCATGCAGCTGGAATGCCATCTGCATTACATTGAGCTCAGTGTGGTAAGCTCTTGTGGGTTCAGCCAGTTAGCATAAATACAGAGCAATATTCTGTAAGCTGCACACAGCATTCCTTCTTCTGCTTTTTGAGCTGCTTTTTTTCATACATTTGAAATAAGAAATTATTTGTGGATGCAACATGAGCTTGAGAACCACCGAATGGTTTGTCTGCCAGTTCCCCGCCGGCTCCCCACTGAATTGAACAAGCTGCATTGTGTGTTTGCTTCCTGTGCTGCAGAGGCTCAGGCTGGTGAGATTCCTCTTGTCCAAACCCTCCAGAAGCCTCTCTTCATGCATCTCCCCAGAGCCTCCCCCCACTGCCTCCAATGAAAAACACCCCAAAAAAGTGCTGTGCGCTCTGGTGCTAACCCAAGGCTAGCAGCATGGATCAGCGGGTTGTGATGTGGCCAGCAACAGCTGAAGTCCGTGACCCCTGGACCCCATCCATCAGGCTTTCAGCACCCGCCCCGGCCTCTGACTCGCACAAAACCTCCGCCAAGGAATGGAGGCACGCAACGGGGGAACTGCATGAATGTCGGGGAGACACTGGAACCGCAAAAAAATTATATGTCGACACTTTGTCCAGCGCTTGGTATGCACACGGTACAAAGCGGCGTGCGAGTTCGGGCGCAGCGCTGTGGCTGTGTATGCGAATATCTAGCTGTGAAGGTTCCCAGAGTTCAGAAGCTGCCAAGCTGCGGTTTCCTGTCGGTCATATGCTTTGCTTTTGAAGTTTTTACTCTTACTTTTACACGTCTCTCCTGACACAGCAGCACATCCGCAGCGCTCTAACCTCCGTGCGTGTGTGTGTGTGTGTGTGTGTGTGTGTGTGTGTGTGTGTGTGTGTGTGTGTGTGTGTGTGTGTGTGTGTGTGTGTGTGTGTGTCAGAGGCTCAGCTGACCGCCTGGCAGTCACTGTGAAATTGCCGCCCTTCTCGTGCAGATGCCAGGTGTTTTGCTTGGCAGTGCGGGGGTGCTGGGGGTGAGCTTGTGCCAGGAGTGTTGGGTTGCTGTGAGCGGCAGGGAAAGGATGGGGTTATATGTCGCGTGTCCCTGTTAGCCCGGTGAGCGAGCCGCCGCAAGGTCCAAGAGGAATTAGAGACTGCTTAGTTTCCGTATGGGCTTGAAAAAGCACTGGTGAAGAGTTATGTTGGTGTTTGGGCCATGCATTCACTTTTTTTGCAGAGTTAGAAGAGCAGATTGATACCACTTATATATTTGTCTGATAAATATGAAGCTACTGCCATCAGCCGGTTAGCTTAGCTTAGCACAAAGACTGGAAACAGTTGGAAACAGCTAACTTGGCTCTAGCTAAAGTGACAAAAATCGGTCTACCATCTCCTTTAAAGCTCCTTTATTCACATATTATATCTTGTTAGTCTTGTTTTTTTGGGTATTTCTTGGTCGGGTGCAGTCACTTCCTGTAGCCTTAGCCCTTTAATGTCCTCCATGATGATGGGGACAGTCCTGCTCTTTCTGTGTGTTATATGTGATGTGTTGGACTTTCATTCTATAAATTGCACGTCCGTCAATGCAACTTTAGCTGACAGGCAGGTCATTTGACTTCCGGCCTCGTTTTCATGTTGCACTGGTCCGTTCCAACGTGGATTAGACGGGGGCGAACACAAAGTGGAGCCTCATTGGAAAGTCTCCGTCGCAGCCAGCAGTGTAATCCATCCACGCATTCCTTCCAGAGAATGCCAAACAGCTCGCTGAAAATGAGCTGAGGACCCGACTCCATTAGATCTCCGCTCTGTCTCCAGGCTTTCTATCTTTCAAAAACACACACACACACACCTCGTACTGT
The DNA here is from genome assembly GCF_910589615.1 of Taurulus bubalis. NCBI lineage: Eukaryota > Metazoa > Chordata > Actinopteri > Perciformes > Cottidae > Taurulus > Taurulus bubalis. Next base: position 9,781,529 of record NC_136609.1, read on the forward strand.
AGCTGTGAGCGACACACACACACACACACACTCTGCGGCTGCCACCAGCTTCATTAGTGCTAAGAAATGTCCTGCTCGTTAAGGCGAGGCAATTACTGGCTAATTGAGAAGCTCTCTGCAGTGAAGACAAACTTGTGCTTCTCTTATCCCACACACACACACACACACACACACACACAAACGTGAGCATTTTGACCAGTTTTACGCATCTGGATTCCACCTCGAGCTCATTTGGACTGAGCTGCAGCCCGACGGAGATAAGGAGCAAAGCACATGGAGAAGTTTCCCTCTTTCTTTTTTGTGACGCAAGAAAAATGAAAACAACGACGCATTATTCCTTTTTGCATAATTGTTTTATTTATTATGTATGTTTTGCCGTTTGCTGAGACAGCTCAGAGCTTCTTCTGCAGAGACGACGTCGCGATGCACAAAGAAAAAGGCATAGTAGGGAGTTTCACTGAGTCATTTCAGTGCGCCTTCCCCTTCATTATGCCTCCTTCCTAGACATAACAGTCAAACTGCCACAACTACACATTTTGCGCACACGCAAACACACGTTCCCAACTGCCTGCCCTTCTCACTCGGCGGCTTGACTTTCCATGCCTCCGTCTGTGTGCTTCTCTCCTCCGTCTCCTCTTTCCATTCTGTCACTCCTCGCCCCCTCCACCCCAACCAATTCTTTGCAGTCCACAGATAAGCTCCATGATAGGGAGGAAATGAGAATGACACACACACACACAGCCTGATTAATCTCCTTCACAAGTTGCTTTGATAAAGAAAAAAAAACTGCAGATGAGACATGCAAAGGAGATTCATTATTCATGCGTCGATGCTGATGCTGACTTTGTCCTACAGGGGGCAGAGTCCTTGTTACCCCGCTGCACTTGTGTGACCTCTTCTCTGATTTATAAGCACATTCCCTGGCATGGCCTCGCGCTCGCAGTGTACTGTCGCCTTGAGTGATCAACAATCTTTCCCCAACAAAAAAAAAAAAAACCCAGATGCAGCCAGAGTTCAGCAAATACACCACACACACACACACACACACACACACACTTTATGGATTTCCCCTGTAAACATCAGAGATATGTGACCTGCTCGCTCTGACCACCCTCTGAGAGAGAGTGTTTTTATAACACGCCTTATCTCAGCCCACCCCACTTCAGAGGGTGAAGGACGGGTACGGGGCGGGGGGGAGCTGAGCCGGGGATTCCCTGTGTGTTCTGCTTAATTCTCCAAGCTAGCTCACACACACACACACACACACACACACACACACACACACACACACACACACACGTATGGAGTTACCCTGGAGTGGGTGAAGGCCTATGGATGTCCGTGAGGGACAGTCACATCCTATTCCTCATTTCGACTGGAGAGAAAAATGGCCCTTTATAAGTCTCCTTCTGTGTGTGGGTGGGTGTGTGTGTGGGTGTGTGGGGGTGGGTGTGTGCGTGTATGTGTGTGGCAGGAGATATGTGAGTCAGTTAAGCAGGATTGACAGTGGGGAGCGTGTGGACAGGCCGCGTACACGTGACAGATCTTCTCTGGTGCCGACAAGCTGAATCCTTGAAGTCTTTCTATATGAATCCCTTCATAGTATTGAGTTTTTAAAAAGCATAATATGGAGCTAGGTGACTTGTTGGCCCACTTCAAACGTCCACAAGGGCTCAGGGCTGTCCCGCTGTGACTTGGCAAGTGTTTGAGGGCTCTGCGGTCGACTCGTTGAGCCCTTGATGCTCACTAGTTCTTAAGATAGCAACTCTACAGATGGCGCTCCAGGGGACGAGCCCACAATGCATGAGATTAAAAAGAGTGGAATTTAGTCGGCGAGAAGAACAGAAATGGTCCGCTCTCCCCGGTAGTTTCACAAAGTGCAATCGGCCGCGTTTAAAGATTCATCACATCACCAGAACAGTTTATGTCCCCGTGTCCCAAGCGGCCCGCTCTCTAACACGACGCATACTTTCAAGCAGCTGTTCGGGGCTCTGTGATAACACTACAGCTCACGCTTCCTCTCTGCCGCTGCTCCACTCCTAATATTCCAGACGAAGCCACTCGCCAAACAAAACATTGATATTGGATGATTCTGCAAAAGCCCAGATTAGGTTCAGTGTCAATGTCGTTGAACGCGGTCTCAGTGTCGATGGCGGCGCCATTTTCGGAAACGGCGGAACAAAAGGATTTAATTTCAGTGCTTAGAAAAGCATCCACATTATTTTGCTCAGTGCAGTTCATTGCATTGATGTGAATATTACTGATATCTTACTCGGCCACCATCAGTAGAATTGATGCTGTTTACTCTTTTGTGTTTGGTGGTCACTATTCACAGAGCGCCATTGAACTCACCATCAGGGCAGATTGGTCTACTTGCAAGCTTTGAAGCCATGAGTTTGGGCATTTTGGCGATTGCCAATCTTGGTTTTTACCGTCACCATCTTGGTTTTTACCTTCACCATCTTGGTTTTTACCTTCACCATCTTGGTTTTTACCGTCACCATCTTGGTTTTTACTGTCACCATCTTGGTTTTTACCGTCACATCTTGGTTTTTACTGTCACCATCTTGGTTTTTACTGTGACCATCTTGGTTTTTATTGTGACCATCTTGGTTTTTACGTCACCATCTTGGTTTTTACTGTCACCATCTTGGTTTTTACCTTCACCATCTTGGTTTTTACTGTCACCATCTTGGTTTTTACCTTCACCATCTTGGTTTTTACCTTCACCATCTTGGTTTTTACTGTCACCATCTTGGTTTTTACCTTCACCATCTTGGTTTTTACCTTCACCATCTTGGTTTTTACCGTCACCATCTTGGTTTTTACTGTCACCATCTTGGTTTTTACCGTCACATCTTGGTTTTTACTGTCACCATCTTGGTTTTTACCATCACCATCTTGGTTTTTACTGTGACCATCTTGGTTTTTACGTCACCATCTTGGTTTTTACCTTCACCATCTTGGTTTTTACTGTCACCATCTTGGTTTTTACTTTCACCATCTTGGTTTTTACTGTCACCATCTTGGTTTTTACCGTCACCATCTTGGTTTTCACCTTCACCATCTTGGTTTTTACTGTCACCATCTTGGTTTTTACCGTCACATCTTGGTTTTTACTGTCACCATCTTGGTTTTTACCGTCACCATCTTGGTTTTTACTGTGACCATCTTGGTTTTTACGTCACCATCTTGGTTTTTACTGTCACCATCTTGGTTTTTACTGTCACCATCTTGGTTTTTACCTTCACCATCTTGGTTTTTACAGTCACCATCTTGGTTTTTACCGTCACCATCTTGGTTTTTACTGTCACCATCTTGGTTTTTACCGTCACCATCTTGGTTTTTACCGTCACCATCTTGGTTTTTACCGTCACCATCTTGGTTTTTACCGTCACCATCTTGGTTTTTACCGTCACCATCTTGGTTTTTACCGTCACATCTTGGTTTTTACTGTCACCATCTTGGTTTTTACCGTCACCATCTTGGTTTTTACCTTCACCATCTTGGTTTTTACTGTCACCATCTTGGTTTTTACTTTCACCATCTTGGTTTTTACCGTCACCATCTTGGTTTTTACCTTCACCATCTTGGTTTTTACCGTCACCATCTTGGTTTTTACCGTCACCATCTTGGTTTTTACCTTCACCATCTTGGTTTTTCTGCAACCAGAATTGACATAAGTGGGTGGAGCCAAGTACAGACGAACAACGTGTTTGACCTGTCAATCACAAGGTAGCCCCGGCCCAAAGGATACCCTTCTTTATTGTCCTTTTCACTCTAAATGGGACCATCATTTACAAAGTGGACATCATGCCGTACTGAAGAGGACTTGAAACTACTCAGGTAATAAATCAAGAGGTATTAAATCAGGTGAGAAGTTGGGTCATTTTCTCATCGACTTCTTTCTGCAGCCACAGGCGACGCCTACTGATGGAGCAGCTTTCTGCATTGGCTTTCCTCTTCCAGACCCGGAGGTTGGCGCCCGGTCAGGTTCCATTGCAGTGTGACTATTACGAGGGAAAGTTTTAATTGCATCCTGGCACAGTTTGTTTGTGTGTGTGTGTGTGTGTGTGTGTGTGTGTGTGTGTGTGTGTGTGTGTGTGTGTGTGTTTCCCAGCTTCTTGCAGCAACTACGTCAACCTTTTCAGTGAGGTAAGTGATGAAATTGCGATACCAAACTGAAAGCGATTTTGGCAAACACTGGGGGAATGAAGTCCAGGTTGAAATTGAATCAGCGAAACTTTAAGTTTCCTCTATTGTGAAGTCTGAAACTATAAGTACACATGCATATTTGTTGGGGATGCACGTGCCCCCAGCCTCCAGCAGCATCCAGGCCCTCCTCCTCCTCCTCCTTCTCCTCTCTGGTGAGGCATATTGATGCAGTGTGAGGAGGTTAAGCCGTCGGTTTAGTGTCCGGGCGGCCGTGACATTCTGCCTCGCCGGCCTGTAATTGACTCGTCGGCGTGTGTATCAGTTAAACGTCGGCTCACCTGCTCCGTGCGCGTCCAGGGGGTCCGTGATTGACAAGCTACTCTAGCGCCCTGCAATTTGGAGTACGCTGGGGTTTCTTCCACTCTGTTTTCTCTGGCATCTACTATTTCCCCCCTCACACACACACATTTTATATTATTTATTTTTTTCTCTTTTGAGCCTGGCGCTTGGCATTTTCACACACTTATTTAGTTTTCATCTGTCTGCCGCTGTGTTTTTTCTGCAGCCTGTTGGGCTGTCAGTCCGTCCGTCCGGCTCCCGCTCTCCATCACTTTCTGTATTTTCATCTTCCTCGTGGTCCTACACCCGGGCCTTCCTCCTCTTGGATCCAGGGTGTCAGCTCATGTTAGCGCAGCGGAGCGGGCGTTAAAGTTACACCGCTCTGCAGAGACCAGCTGGGGGTCTCGGTTACTCTGGAAAGTTTGCTGCTCATGCTACAGGCATGCCGTTCTGCCTTTGGCTTGGTTTCAGCTGTCTACTCCTGTACTTGTACACACACACACATGCACACACAATTGCACCCACTCTCTCTCTCTCTTTCTCACACACACACATGGATGTTCAGCCTCCCCAGTGACTGGACCCCAGTACAGAAGCATTATCTATTTAAGGCCACTAACTCTGTGGATTAGATCAAGATTCAGCCCCATAATGGCGAGTCTGGCACAGCACCCTGCTTCAATTAAGAGCCACACACACACACACACACACACACACACACACACACACACACACACACACACACTCCCTGCAGAATAATGTGATCTCACTCACACCCGGATGTGATCACGCATACAGTACAAATGGATCACACTTCTTCTTTTTTTTCATCTTTCATTGAATTTAATTATATTTTCACAGGTTTTTCTTTCCACAGTGACATTTACATCATTTGGAAAGAATCCACGCCGACTCATATAAATTGACTGCTGCTGGCAGGAAAGTTAAGCAGATTATAGGTCATTATTATTAGCGTTATGAGACGTATTAACACCTTTCACTTTGAAGAAGTAATGGCACAGAGAATAGTGCCGTCTATTCCCGTCCAAGGCATGAAGCCGGTTGAATGTCAACACATCTATTCCTCTCCGCTTCGGCCTTTTCTTCCAGTTTCTTTTCCCCGAGCTTCTTGGAAAGCGTTGCGCATTGCACTTCAGCGCTGACGATGAAAATGGACTTTAAGGGAAATGATGACGAGCGTTGGTCTGCTTCGTGCGACCATGAGCGGCACGAAGGGAAATCACACGCGTTTTCAATTCAGGTCAACCCGAACATAAAAAACCAACCGGCTTCACATTCTATTACACATCCCACTTTCTGTCACAAAATAATTTACACCCCACTTCCACTTCCCACACACACAACCGCGTCTTCCCGCAATGAAGTTGGGCCATTTGGGGCGACCGTGGCGCAGTGGTGAGCAGGGTCGTCCTCCAATCAGAGGATCGGCGGCTCGATCCCCAGCTCCGCCAGCCTGTGTTGCAACCCTGTCTCCCAAAAATTACGTTCCCCCAGAACTAATACGCATTCCCAAATACGTTTGATCAGAAACGTATCTCCTCCCTGTTTGTGTTTGACGTATTATACGTATTTTTGTTTTATTGTTTTTATGTTTGTGTTTGACGTATTACAAATACGTTTATAATCGTGTGTTTGTGTTATTGTTTTCTTGCTTTATTTAAGCATATTTTAATTTTTAAACTCTGCGGAGAAAAAAAGAAAAGAGGGGCGGGGTGAGGCAGTGACAGCCGGCCAGTGAGAGCCGGCCGCACCGGGAGGCGAAGACCGTTTGCCCGCCGTTGTTAGGCCGGTAATGGGCCGGTAATGGGCCGGTCTTCAGACTGCGTGCACCGGGGCTCGGTCTCCAGACGCTTGGCGCCGCCGTCAGGCCGTCGGTAACAGCCTCCTTCGCGCCGGCTCCGGTCTTCTCTGAGTCGGGTTGTTTGTGAATGCAGCCCAAAGTGTGTGATGAACTCCATCTAGTGCAGTAAACCACTGCGATCATCAGCAGACACTCGGATCTCTGAGGTCACATCAAGTGCAGAATCTGACGTGAAATATATTCAAACGGGCGGAAGGAGTGACGGGACCCAACATCCGGTTTTCAAAATACTAACTGATATGAATGTGTTCAGAACATTTCTGACCACATCCAAACATCTTAACAGTACGTTGTGTTTGACATATTACAATATTTCTGTAAAACCAGTACAGTTAAGATGTTTGGATTTCGCTATATAAAATCAAAGAATTATTAATTATTATTATTATATTTGCTATTCTATTCTAGGCTCCTGTTTTTATTTGCTTCTATCGCGGAAGCCGCTCTGTGGAGTACTTCGAGTTTGCGAACGTTTGAATAATGAGGCGAGCCTGTAAATAATGAAACAAAGGATGTCGTGCATCAATTAAGAGCCATTTACTGCCTCGCATCCATCTCGTCTCCATGCGTGTGTGATTTTCAGATGCGTTTTTTTTTCGTGCGTGGGTTTCGTGCAAATACGTCCCCCGCGCGACTCCTTCTGAAAACACATTAATCAACTTGTGAAACATCACGGCCTCCTCTGATATGAAAATGAGCCGTCCGGAACCACATTGAGGACATTGTCACCGTAATTGCTCTTTGACAGCTACACACACACACTCACACATACTCACACTCACACATATGCGCTTTAATTGCCTCCAAAATGTTTATGTCAAGATGGCGTTGCTAAGATAATGGCTGGGGACTGCCTGGCCCACACTAATGGCATCTCTCCGTATTTAGCGCTTCACATCAGCAGAGAAATCGGCAGAGCCCATCAGATATTTAGTGGCATGCAAAGGCTTCTATTGTTGGGGTAATATTGTGCTGCTGGATGCGGGCCAATTCATTAAAAACCTTATCGCACCAGAAGGAAATCTAGAGCTCAGTGAGGCGTAGCAGGAAGATTTTAATAAATATAGCTAATGTGACATTTCCAATAGTCTGCTCCTCTGTTTACGTGCCGGAATTTTGTTCTTCATGTTGCACAAAATAGTTTGGACCTGTGCAGCCATCTCTCCATCAAGCACTCCTATATTTGTTACTCACACGCCAGGCTTCATTAAATCCAGACATTCATTTTTTTACGATCATCACAAAGAGGATGAAAAATCAGAAAAGAGCTGCAGTAGAAAAGGATAACAACACCCACATTTATTGTCTAATTCTGTCTGATAAGACCTATTTTTATTGTTGCTTATCACGAACCATGCTTGATTATTAGGACAGAACTCCCAACTTGTGTTTTTTTTGGTACATGACATTTGCAGATGTCATCCAGATGTCAGCCCATCAGCCGGAATAAATAAAAACACCTGTGCTTGTGTTGCAATGCGTTTTAATTGGCATTTCCGTCGACTTTGAAAGCGCGGTTCCTCCATGCGACGATGGCTCGGCTTGTTTGCATTTCAGAGTCGGAGAGTTCGGAGTCACCGAGCGGGAAACGTCTGATTTAAGAGTGGACTTGCGGGGTGGGTGGGAGGGGGGGGTCAGAGTCTCCATCACTGAGGAAAAACACCTGAGCAACAGCAGCTTCACTACCGATCAGCTCACAGGTACAGCCTGTTCCTCTGGTCGTGCTCACGGCGCTCCACTTCCTCCGTTTCACACTCTACTCGCATACGAGCAAGGTTATTATTCTGTTTCTGCACATCATGAAGTGTCACATTAGAGAAATATGAGACCCAATAAAAATAGATTTCATGCTTCAAGCCTGCGCTTGCTTTTTATCGCTGAGGAGTTCATGCTTTAAAAAGGACAACGGACAGACAAGAAACATGACTGATGAGCTGTTTTGGCCGTGATCCCGGACAGTCTCCAGACAACATGAATATGGCAACATGAAAAGCAATTAAACATCTCTGCCTTGATCCATTTTTCTCTGTGTAGTTTTGTTTTATCTGACTCCTCTTACCAGACAGTTCAATGTAACTATGCATCAGCACAAGACACCTGTCATACATTCTGCTTAAGATATTTTATATGCGCTAATAAAGTTGATGGAAATGCTTTTAATTTGCATTTTATTTGGAAAGTTATGAAAGTCCTCTTAAAAACCTTTTGACAAATGGATGGAAATGTAGCTGCACTCTATCACACACACACTTGCCAACTTTCTCCTCGCTCTCACACACTCTCCATCACACACACACACACACACACACACACACACACACACACACACACACACACACACACAGTCCTGATCGAGCGGCTGCAGTAGTGATGACCTTGCTATCGTTTACAGCAGCTGCCAGTCCATTGTGTACCGTGGCTCAGCTCAGTTACTGTCCCCACCACACACACACACACACACACACACACACACACACACACACACACACACACACACACACACACACACACACACACACACACATGCAAAACGCTGCAAATGGCGTCCCAGTTTTAGGCTGCCTCTCCAACCAATGCCTAATTATCATGGCACTGAAGCTGTCATAAAAAGCCCATTGTGTCCGCATGGGAGCAAGTCTCCTCACAAACCTCCGAGAGATTAGCATTTACTAAGTCGGAAACTTGCGCCGGGATTTTCGATCGCAGTCTCAGAGAGCCGAAAAGACGGATATAATGTGGAATGGGAGGCTGTAGACTGCAATGCATTCGTCTCCTCCATATCTGGGTTGCAGAATAACAAGTGAATGATTTATGAACTGGAGCCCTTTCCCACAGCTGCGGAGGATTTGAAGTGGAAGTGAAATGACAACAGGCTCAGGCAGATTGTTGTATTTACTCAGCAGGAATGCCGAGTGTAAACTGAAACTGGTCCGCTGTAATGACAGGTCTGCTGTTGCCATTTATTCCTTCATAGCAGGGATATTAATAATTGTGTAATCACAATCAGTCACAACAATCATGCAGGGGTTGGTCTCGGTGACACAGCAGCCAAAAGCTTGGCAGTTTACTCAGTATATATAACGAACACTAACATCTGAGATGGATCTGTGATTACAAACTGCAGCCCAACAAGTCAAATTGTGATTGTGGTTTTATTCCCGTCTTATTGAGCAATCATGTATCCAAACATACAATACATGCCGTGTGGTAATCCACAAGGCTCCATCCCGAGACCTCTTCTATTTAACCATTATGTTTCCATTTGGCCAAAATGAATGGTCTATTATCACGCAAATGAAAATGACACTGCATGAAACAAATCTCTTTAATGTACTGTCGTCGTAACGTGGAGATCCACAAGGCTCCATCCCTGGTCCTCTTCTAATTACCCTTTATGTGCATCCATTTGGTCAAATAAATCCATCGGCTAACATGCAGATGACATCCAATTTTACCGGAGTGCATTGAACTAATCCCTTTGGTGCACTTCTGCAGTCTGCTGGCGCTCTGCTCACTGTTCCCAGCCAAAAATTGCTCATGGAAAACCAGCATCTTGTAATTATTGCTCCACAGAATTGTAATGAAATCTGGAACAAACTTCTAGATGACATAGCAGACTCGCTCAAGTATGACGACCATTAAATACATGTTGAAGATGCCTATGTTCTCCATCGCGTCTTAGCGCCTCATGCTGAGTATTTTATTTAGTGTTGCCTTATAAAAAGCACTTTAAATTGCCTTTGTGTGCGACACGAACCTTTTATAAATAAACATTCTTTGCCTTGCCTATAAATACATGTTCATTATGCACCTGTCTATCACAGATTAGTGGCTCAGCCTATAGCCTTGTTGATGCCCAGCGTCTGGTGGCTATTTCCATGGGGAAACTTTTGGCACACACACACCAAGTGATACATTTGATGTGAAATAGAAGAACTGGGGTTGAAAAAGACTTGAAAAGTTGAACGCGGAAATTGAAAGTTTGTCAATAGAAAATCCAACAAAACAATGCTGCCCACACAGTTGACTGACTGTGGGAAGCGCGAAGCAAAAAAACACATCCATGAATCCAAAGAAAACTGAATGTCAAAGATTAATCCTATTAGAGACTCTGCACATGTACAGTCCAAGACATAGTCTGGCCAATTGACTCAACACATCCATCATTCTGTCCCTGTGTGGGTTTCTAGCAGCATGGCATCCGGCCTGCTTCTCTTACCATCTCCAGTTTTTGAAGTTTGTCTTGCTCGAATTGAAAGCATATTGACCCAGAGCAGGCCGTGAGACGCCACAGCACTGTGGCCATTATTAATAATGAGCATGAGACACGAGGTGCTGGCTTGGACGGTTCGACAAACAGGTTTGTGACCCTCCGAAAACAATTAGAGGCTATTGTCCTGACCTTTCGGCGATAACCACCCTGGAACCTGGGATTGAAAATAATGAGTCTGGTTGTAGTCATTACCTGTAGGAGAGGAGTGTGGGCTGTGTGCGTATTACTGTCAGAGAGCAATTGGATTACAAATGCCCTCAATATGGTTCATTTTTACTATTTCTTTGCGTGTGTGTTGCTGTCAAAAAGTTGCGCTGACAGCCCACACAGCGTTGTTAAGGAGATGCTCTGTGTTTACCTTCCCGTGTGCTCTTTGTGTTGTCGATGCCGGAGAGTAATTTCCTGTGCAGTTGTACGCCTTCACATGCAAATTCTCCCATCGCTTGGCTAATGTCAGCGGGACTCTCTGGCAGGAAGAAGCTCGCAGCTCAAGCAGGCAACTGTGTCGCCGTCTGAAGATTTGGACGAACATTTATTCTCACACGCGGGGACGTCCAAGCCGGCTCGGTTCCCGTCTCCCGGCTCCCTCTGCCTCTTTCTGCGGCGCCAGAATTCAATCAGATCGACGGGCGTAGCTGCGTGAAAGTAGAGGACAGTGTTACCGTTGCATCAATGTAAAAGATCGACATCTCTCACACACACACACACACACACACACACTCTCGCTCATCTGCCTGCCTCCTGGTTGTGTGTTTACAGTGTGTTTGCCATCCTCAGAGCCGGCTAGTGGCGCTTTGTTGTGCCTCTCCGGTCCCCTTCCTCATTTGCCTTTGACAACACTGATAATCCCCCAACAAGATCCCCCCCATTCAAACCCCCACCTCCACACACACACACACACACACACACACACACACACACACACACACACACACACACACACACACACACACACACTAACAAACATTTCCAGATGCTCACAAGCACATTCATATACACAAAACCAGGCACACACAAATACAATCATGCACAGATACACACACACAGACACACATACCCTCGGTGCCAACCATTGCCATGGCAACTCCAATCAGCAAAGGCTCCTTTTCCCCTATTACAGCAGAGATATGACAGTTTCTCTCTCCTTCCTGCTCTCCTTGCATTATGATTTTTTCTCATTTCTTTCCCCTCTCTCTTCCCTCCTTCTTTCCCGATGTCTTTTTCTTTATTTCTTATCATCCACCTCCACTTTTTTCCTTATTCCAGCTCCTTTCTTGTTCATACCTGTCGATGCAAATCATCACCGTAAGTCAAGAAAACAATATATATTCATTTCTGGTCTGGGACAGCTTCAGTTCAAGTCAAATGTTGGCAAGTGGAGGATGTTCTGTGTGGCCTGATCCCAATTACTGATTTCCCCAATCATACTTTTTCTCTGAATTATTAATGTATCCTCATATTGAACAAATGGCTTTCCCCCAACATCATAAAGCTTCCCATCCGCCCTGTATCCATACCTGCTCGTGCGGTGCAGGGGTGTGGCGGGCTCGGAGCCAAACCAGGAAGTAGCCCCCCACATGCAGCAACCTCTCCGTCCGATTGCTCATGAGATCCCACTCACTGATACAGATCTCTGTGTTTTGGAATGCACTTCTGTCTGCCATGTTTGATGGGCTATGCAGACAAAATGATTGACAACTTACTCCATTTTTATTGAGAGCTCGTTGCTTGTTGGCGGGTGACTTGGGGGCGAGCTTGACATGGTTTGATAAGATACAGGAGATGGATCTGCACCGGGGAAATGGTACTTAATGGGGAGACAAGGGTGGAGGGGGTGAAGTTAGGCTATTCATATCAATCAAAAGGATTGTCAGGTTATTCTTTTGCGAGTATTTCCAAATTAGATATAGTTTCCTTTCGATGTCAGTGAACCCCTGGTTTGACTTTTTTGATAAAGTAATGCATGATATACACTACATATATATATAAATAACAAGTTGGCTACACTGCATTGAAGCAAGGTTACGCATCCAGCTAATTTATTCTCTGCTAACTAATCCCCCGCCCCTGACTGGCTGTTGAAAGGACCATTTAGGGTCCATTCACATCAAAGACCCCCTCGGACACTTAATGGCGCCATTGTTGTTTCCTCTTCAGAAGAAACCTCTTGGGTGAGAGGCGGAGGAAGAGAATGAAAGGGAAAGGAAGATAATCACTGTCCCTTTCACACACTTACACACACACACACACACACACACACACACACACACACACACGCATACACTGCAAGAGAGAGAGAAAAGTTAATTTAGTCGACTATTGACTCCTGCAGTCATGGTTTTTTAAAGCAGTTGGAATATTCAGCTAATTAGGATACGTCCTCTTTTCCCAAATCAACTTTAAAAAAATAACTTTCTGCACACGACTGACATTATCTCCTTCAAAGATGGCCGCTGGGTTTCGCAGCTACTGAACCACATCTGACTCTCAACCGGGCTTGTCACTGCAAAACCACACACTTACAGATGGCGCGCACACACACACACACACACACACACACACACACACGTACGCACACACAAAGTGAAACCCAGCCAAACCCACAGCTTCCTACTCACAACTCTGCCACGGAGTGAATCTCACGAGCATCCAAAGTGAACACTGACACACATCAGACTCCTCACGGGGCTCAACGTGTATATTTAGCAGCTTTTTTTGCTAACGAGAATGCTAATTTATCAGGATACTGTGAGGACGGAGCATCGCAGGAAGCATGGAGGAAAAACCGATGATTTACAGCGCTTTTTACAAGGGAAATAATTGAGATTAAACACTCGTATTGTGCGTTGAATTGAGCTGCATGGCGGCATAAAGAGGCAGTTATCAGGCAACGTGCGCTCCATTCGGAAAATACACCTTTTAAAGTAGAAGTTAATAGCAGTGAGGGGAATAAAGGCATTCAAAACATTCAACCTTGACTAATAGAAAATCAAACATTTCTCATTCTGACAAAACCAGGAATGAGTTTTTCCAAAAAAGTCTGCTTTCAAAATCAGCAAACGGGATACTAGGTCAGCCTATCAGTGCGAGCCGCCTGAGGAGGCGCAATCATTTACTAATTAATTAGTAATTCATTAAGTAATAAATACTATTACTTCGCTAGACTTTTGACCTCAGGGTAGATTCCCATTATGTCAATTCTGCACCACAGGAGCTTTGTTTTAATGTCTCCCTCATCACATCCAGCGCTGCTCAAAGTTTATTAAGCTCAACTGGCACGAGACACGCGTGTGTGTGTGTGTGTGTGTGTGTGTGTGTGTGTGGGTGTGTGTGTGTGTGTGTGTGTGTGTGTGTGTGTAAAATAAGCCAAAGCAGAACACTGTTAATGTGACATTCAACACAGACAGAGCATCAGTTATCAATATCTAAAATGTAGTCACGTATGCACATATGAAAGCAGACATGAGCTGTTTTACAGTCTGCCGCTGTGGCGATGAGGGAATATCCATCACTAGGTGGACAACAATGATGATCAGATTGACAATAAAAACATCTCACACTATTCTTCTCGTGTCCTTGTATGTCATTGGATTTATACATCCCTTGAAGAAAGAATAACAAGTCAGAAAGTTGAGCTCTCCTAATTATATTTGATAATTAAAGGCTGTGAAGACACAGAGGATTCTTCTAATCTGGTGACAAAAGAACTTCACTTGGAAAGCTTTTCTTTTTCACTTATCAAAGCAAGTCGTTAAGGAAGTCGTTTGACACTTTCTGCCAATTCAAGCAAATAAAAAAGGAATAATGCTGTTAAATCTGGAATTTAAAACGCATTCCTAATCACCAATGTTGGGTCACCGAGCCATTGGCTTTCAGCCGGTTTCCAATATGCCCATCCTCTTCGGAAGGACAGGAAGTGAAGGTAAGAGCACGGCCTTCCAGCTCTGGGCTATATATTAATGCAAAATGCTTCAGACAGAAATCTAAAACACACAACACCCCGCTTATCTAGGTCAGAGCTAAACATGAGTCAATCCTGGTTTGGCAGTGACAGCAGTTCCATGTTTCAGTCATCATCGTGGCGGGAAACCCCTGACTGCATAGTGCAGGTGGGTTGCAGACACAGGTGTGTCTAATTGAGCAGCTGATTAGACGGGGTATTTCCTGTCCGCCGATACTTTTAGTCTAAACTTTGGACTCCATTCCGACCACCGGAGCCGAGGTAAGTGCAGCCCCAAGGACGACACACGTGTGCGGAAAAGATCGAGATGCTCTCTAACCAAGGTGAGACGGTTAATTAATCTGACTGGCTTGTTTTTGGCAAATCTTCTGTTTGTTGCTGGGACTTAACTCCGCCCTCTGCTTGCTAATTAGTGACAATGCAATGTGTAGTGTGACCAGATTTGAACTTACATTTACGTTTCGGCATGGCTGCAGACGTCATGTGCTGTTGTAAACAATGCAACTAGTGGAGGTGGCAAGGTGCTTAGTGTTGCCTGACTGGAAATGGCGAAGAATCGTACCAAAGGCTCAAAATGGTCGTATTTGGAGGATAATTATGGTGCATCTGGCAACACTAAGATCGGTCGACCAATGATGTTCTCTCTACAGTCAGAGCTTGCACAAGAAGGTGGAACGTAAGGGAGATACCATTTCCAAAACTTGTAAGGGGGTAATAACTAGTTTGTGAAAGACCCAGAGAAACACAAATATCCAACGAGGCAAAATCCCGGACGTTTTTGGAATCCCTGCCGGACGCATTTTTTAGGTCTCGAAAAGAGGACATGTCCGGGAAAAAGAGGACGTCTGGTCACCCTAGCAATGTGTCTTATTGCGCCCAGGTGCTGAAAGCAGAGCTGCAGCCACAGAACGGCTACAGCTAACGGAGCGTGGCAGGCGACCTGCAATCTGACCTGCAGCTTCCTGCTTTCTATTCATCCCGATCCTGAAGATCTGTTGATGAAATTCCCAGTGTGAAGATCACACACTTCAGAAGTCAGTGAGTGAGATCGGTTTTCATGCGTGTGTTCATAGGATGTGCAGCGGAGTGAGCCTCATTGATTGAACATGCTATATCCCAGGGAAACATTTGGAGGGCGTATCTCGTGTGCTATGAAGGTGCGAGGTGACCTCTTCCCCTCGCCTGATAAACGTGTTTGTTGTGTTTGCCCTGTCAGCCATACATCATCATCCATCTTGACTTTGGTCGAGCTCGGCTTCACCTGAGGTCAGGTCGCGTTTGATAACGCCTCGCAATCTCCCTCTTATCGCGATCTAAATTACAAGCGGCTGCATACCAAACATACCCGCGTCGCCCCTTCTCCCCGCCGCCAGATGCCAGAGCCGAGACTCGGCCGGGCTTGATAAACACTGACAGTTGAAGGCGAGGTATTTCCGTGACTGACGGTTATTGACTCGGCGATATGGTGATTTGTTTCTGCGCTGCGGCACAATTGATTGTCCATAAGGAAACTCAGGAGACGTTATTGGATTACTACTCAGAAAGATTGAGTGTCAGTCTCCATCGGATTCCATATCTCATCCATCTCTCTTCAGAATATATTAGTCATTTTCAATAATGGCCGGCCGAGATGGAGGCGTCTCCTGTCCTCCATTTGATATTCTATATCCATGGCTAAATAATGATGGATCCCTGGGCTTGTCTTGTTCACCTGTCGGCCTTTTCCCGCTTTCTAAATCTGTCCGTCTGCTGGTTTGAGGCGCTCATCCTCGATGCACTGAAATTAAGATAGCACTCAACTCTTGAGGAGAGCTTCCCTGATTGTGGAAATGGCCGCATCGTGTCCTCTGTGGCTTTGGAGGGACATTTCTGTTGAGAATAACCCCTGATGATGTCATTAGGGTTACACAGCGTGGTCTTAAAGACACGTTTTTAATGGAAAGCATGCGTTACCAACTGGTAAATGTCCTTGCTACTGAGCTGGGATCCAGTGTTATTACCCCGAGAGCGAAGATAACGACCCCTGCGGTAATGATTTTCAACATTCATGTTCAAATGATTCTCTTGCAAGTCCCAAAACATTGTGGAACTGCAATGCTAAAATGCAGAATTACCTTCAGTTGCACATATAATATTGAAGTGGTTATTCCTCAGTTGCACATATAATAAACAATATAAACTCTTCACAAATTACACAAATGTAATAATGATGTCAGTCTTTGATTGGGAGAAATTCAACGGCTCTTAACTGAGTGGGTGGCTCTCGGCTAACGAAGCTAACAGCGCTATCAGTGCAAGCTAAAGCTAAAGTTCTGGCAGAGCTAAGAGTGATAACTTTAGGGGGAACCGGCGCGTGGGTGCTACACCATCATACTGGTATAATAACTTCAATTTAATGGTATTCCATTATATATTTGATGATCAGCTTGACAACAGTTTCTAATCAGAAAGTGCACATTCATTTGCCATATTTGTGCTTGTTTTAAAAATGGATTGATATTGCAAAGTCATCATTCTGTTCAGTCAGCCCTCTCAAGCTAAGCTACATCAAAATAATATATAATTACATTAAACCCACCACAAACAGGTGCCATGCCAAGATTGATTCATCTGCTGCTATAATTTCCTGGAAGGCCGCCATCCCCAAAAAGTCTGATACAGAAAACTGCAGTGCACCCTGGGGGTGTTTTTCAATGTTTTCAACATGATGTACTGCAGCTCCAAATGTGCTTTTATCCTAAAGATCCTAAACATTCAAAATGACCACATGTGTCAGATAAATAAAGATTAGGGCGCGTATGCAATTATGCACTCTGAGGATATTGCTTTTCCCAAATGGGTTTGACTATTTCACGAAGAGATGGAACAAGTTGGTAGACAACATAGATGGGACACTAACAAGAGCTCTTTGTTTACCCGGCAGTTTGTATACGTGCTTCTAGAGTGTGTCTCCGTGTGTCTTTTGGCCCCATTTCCCACTCCATCTCCTCTCAAGGAGACACAGATACGGTCCATTTTGCATCCGCTGGTGCATATCAAGGTCAATCAGTGGCAAAGGGATGCACGATGAAGCAAATGTCATTTAAACCTGTGTGTGTGTGTGCGTGTGTGTGTGTGCGTGTGTGTGTGAGAGGTGACACGGGGCACTCACTTACATGACTGACACAGATGTTACCTTTGTGGTCAGGAGGCTGTAAGTCAATTAGGTTTTGCTAATGGGGCCGAGTGCTTAGCTGTCTCAAACACACACACACACACACACACACACACACACACACACACACACACACACACACACACACACACACACGATATTGATAAGATTACCATGGTAATGTGAATGCACTAGGGTTAAACCACATTAAGGGAGCCGCCTTTCTCAAAGATCCTTGTTTCTTTTAAATTGTCGGCCATCTTATCCTAAGTGCCCTCCTCTGCCGCTCCGTCTGCCTCTTTGTTTTAATGTGACTTTTCCTCTTTTGTGCGCTCCCCTCTTCCTTCATCCTCTTTCTCTCCGCAGCAGATGCACAGCAAATCTCCACTTTACATCTCAAACTTCCTCAGCCCATCTGTCTCCCCATTTCTGTCACTGGCATCTGACTCAGTGGCATGATCCTTCTTCAGGAACGTTTTCCTCCTCTTCCCCGTGCCACTGTTTCATCATTTTTGACACATGTCATAAAACAAATTAAATCAACAATAAATCAAACCCTAGTAATATTTCCTGTGTTGCCAGACCTCATGCACCTCTTTCTTCGTTGCCATAGAGCTCCATCGGTGTCCAAAAACTATTTTAAAAAACACATCAATGAGCCACACTGTGACATGTTCCTTTATTAAAATGAACACAGACACCATAGTTTGTTATGAGTCAGTCTGCTGAAATGCTCTGAAATGCTCTCTTTAGGAAAGTTTGCTATGAAATATAGTGTCCAGCTGTTTTAGGACATCATTTCGTATTTTAAAAAACATGTTTTTTAAAGGTTTATCATTCATTTATATGTCTCAGGACCATGATCACAATCACACACAACTTAAATGAACAACAATCAACAATGGCGTGGTGTGTTGAGAGTACAAAGGAAGGATGTTCTTAAAAATGGCTTATCTGATTGTAATAACAAAGCGTTCTTCAATATAGATGGCTGTTTTAATTGATACCTTTCTGTATAATTTATTCTGTTTACATTCTGACTAAAGTCTCCTCAGCGGTCGTCATCACAAAGGTTCCCGGTCCTCTTGGTTTCCACCCAACCCAAAGTTTATATCTTCCAGTGACCTCATAACTCGTGCTGTTAACTCTAAAATTAGAAATAGACTGTCTGTACTTTATATACAACAGATACTTTTCCAATTGAAGCTCTTGTTTGAATTCTACATAAGTGTACATGTTCAGGACAAACCTTTGGGTTTGACTTTGAATGAAAAACTACTTATCTTTTTGTTTGCTGACAAAATATAGAATAACAAAGTTCTCCATTTAGCCTATGCAGAGTATAAATGGGTCTATTTATACAAGAATAACCCACAGGTGATGTAACATCACAGTATGTCTCAACGTGATTCTTCTTCTTCTGGTGTTAGCAGACCAAACTGTAGCTTTTAGTCGTGCAACACTTGTATCCCCCCAATGCAAAAACTCTCTCTCTCTCATTAGCATGCACTTGTCCTCCAGTGTTTTCTCTCCCCGGTTTGTCAAGCGCTGATCTTTCCTTCAGAGGCCGAGTGATAAAGGCCCCGCAGAGTAAACAAGCCGTGGAGAATGGCCTCTTGTCTTTTTATTATTGCCTCCTAATGCAGCACTCATTCCTGCCGTGATGGAGTGGGGTTGGAACCGACAAACGCCATGCGAGGAAGGGGGGTGGAGGGGGGCCTCGCCACTGGAATGAGTGCACAAAAAGAGGCCCACTCAAATATATACATTTAGATGCACAAATACACACTGAAGTGGATTCTCTCCCTTTTCATTTTTTTCATCACAACTGGTTTTTTTCTTCTTCATGTCAAGCAGAAGAGACAATGCGTAAACAGATTAGCTGTAACATCCGCAGGGAAGTTTTCATGCAATCGTATTTCCATTGTTCACTGAAAACTGCTCATCATGTCAGGTATTGTGTTGCTGTCTGGATAAAGCCTCCTCCCCTCTCTCTGGTCTCCAGACTACAAGGAGGGGTTTAGGGGGGTTTAGGGGGGTTTGGAGGGAAAAGGGTGACAAAGGTCACTTTGATGTGACTATAAAGACACACAGCAGGCCAGTGGAAAGAGATGAAAGAGCCGGAGCAGAAGTAAAATGCATCCTGGTGGACCAGCCGGGGAAGAGGAGAGGCATTCTCCCTTCTGCCCTGCAACATACACAGGATAATGATGCTGTATCATAAACAAGAGGCGGCCGGGGAATAGAGCCGGCATCTTGCAATTAAAGTGAGCAAACAACATTTTTTTGAACCGAGCTGACAGCAGCTATACAGCGTAGAATGTGAAACGGGCAGAGAGCTGCTATCTGAATCAAAAACAGCAATTTATGAAGCAGGTTAATAAATTCATCAAAATAGGGCATTTGGCACATGCTGATCATCCACTGTGACTTATTTACTGAATGATTAACGCCTGGTTTTAAGTGCACTCCCAGACGCCGCGGATTATGCCATGAAGCAAATTAAATGTGTAGATAGCTGTCAAGTGCATGTTGATTTTAATAATCTTAATCGTTTCCGTATGCATAATCTAACATCGAGTTTGATCATATTTATGCATGTTCCTAAAGATTGCCTGCAGTCTGGTCTCCGTAAACGCCTCGGCTTGATGCAGTTGCCTGCCCCCATTAGGCTCAGCTGTGTACTGCACGTGAATCCTCCTGTGCATCTCTACCGCCTGAACGGGTGGCAAACTGGTTTTAGCAACCCGCCAAGATTAGGTGCTATGTGTTGGCGCTGACAGCAGCAGCGGCCATGGAGAGAAGAGAGAGAAAAGCATGACATCTTCAATCCAAACACGTGCGTTTCAACGGAGCTCGGCTTTGAGGTTTCCTCTCTGCGTCTGCTGTGCGTGCCGTTTCCAACTGCAGCTGAAATAGTTTCGGGGATTGAGACGTTTTTGGTATTGAAGGTAGCACATACAGAAGGGAGGAAAAGGGAGGAGGAGTGAGGGTGAGACAGCAGCCAGACACCAGATGTTTCCATACAATCCAGCCAGCACAGCAGAGGCAAGATTAGTGTATGCCGTACTGTGTGTGTGTGTGTGTGTGTGTAATTATTACCCTGGCCAGGGCATGCCCGTAGCCTGGGTGGCCTATCAGGAATTCGACGGTGGCAGTAAGTCTAGAAATAGCTCAAGATGTGAGAGATGTGTGCCTCCTGGTGAAAGGAGGGAGAACCTTCCTCGCTGGAGGAATTGGCGTATTTGGAAAAAGTATCACAAGGCAGAGTGTGTGTGTGTGTGTGTGTGTGTGTGTGTGTGCGCGCGTCGATGTGCTTACAAGATAAAGATCAGATGAAACTTTAATGATCCTAAGGGGAAATTGGGTCACTGCGGCAGCAAAGGAAAGTGTGAAGATAAAAAAATACAACAAACAGAACAGTTTGAAGATTAGAGATGCAGCATTTTAATACGGGGGGTAGGCTTTGAAAGAGCTCTGCCTCTAACCTGTGTGTGTGTGTGTGTGTGTGTGTGTGTGTGTGTGTGTGTGTGTGTGTGTGTGTGTGTGTGTGTGTGTGTGTGTGTGTGCATGTAGCAGTTCATGTTCTTATACATCCATAACATGGATGGAAAGCTCTGATATTCGCTATAGCTGAGGTGTCACAATGAATATCAAAGAGGATCACAAAACTCCCTCCTTGACCCTTGATGTGCTCTCAATGCCCTCATCCCCTCACACACACACACACACACACACACTCAAGATGTTGATAGGTTCAAGTCGAGGCTATCTCTAGCTTATCTCCCCGGCCGTTAGATCTAAAACCGAGTCCGTCGGTGATGAAGAGAGGAAAGCTGAAGGCCTCGACTACGATCACTCAGCCTCTCCAGGAGACGACCAGACTCTCGTACGGTTTCCTCCTTGAACCTGCAGCCGGCTGACTGGCGAAAACGGGAAAGACGGGGGAGGAGAGGTGTTGAGAGAGGGAAAGAGGTAGAGAGAGGTGTGTGTGTGTGTGTGTGTGTGTGTGTGTGTGTGTGTGTGTGACAGAGACGAGGGGAGAGAAAGAGAAAGAGAGGGAGAGTTATCAGTCATGCTGTCAGTCTCCGGGGCAGGTTGTGATAAGAGAGGCAGTATGGCAGCGGTTGCTATCAGTCTTTCCCTCTCTGTCTCTCCCCGTCTTTCTCTCTCACGCACACACACACACACACACACACACACACACACACACACACACACACGCACAAAACGGGGGAGAAAGGCCCTGTTGTGTTCCCCTCCACCGCCCACGAGTGAACGCAGCCCAGGTGTGCTGGACTGTATGGCAGCCATTTGTCGACTGTATTTTTAGGGCATGGGAGACGACGGTGGGAATACAGATGATAAGACCCGGAAAACATCGTCGGAAAAGGAGGCTCGCCCGGCGCGGCTGCAGGTCGAGTGTTCGATTCCACTGCCACACAGCCTCCGACACCGACACACGCACTGGCCAAGCCGGAGCTCACACTCAGTGGCATGGCATGCGCTCGAAAGGATATGAGTTTCATTACTCGAAGATAAATGTGCATCCTGCTCCTCTTTATTTGGAGCTTCTTTTATACAAAGAGGAGAAGAACTCGGGCAGAAACTCATTCTGCATGGAGGGAAAGAAGAAAATAGCTTCACCCTGTTGTGTACATGAAGGCGACAGTGTTCCCTCGTGGGATCAATACAACATTTCCTCTCTATCTCTGTCTTTCTCTGGATCTCTGGTGGACGGTTGCCCTCCATTAGCCAAGCGTTGACCCAATATTTTGGGGGATTGGGGGCCAAGGGGGGCAGAGATGTTGACAAATGGGAGAGAGGAGTATCAAATGACCACTGGGGATTGGGAGGGAAGGAGGGAGGGAGGGAGGGAGTAAGAAGTGACCCAGTGTTGCTTGAAGGTCTCATAGTGGCTGTGTTCTCTCTCTCTCTCTCTCTCTCTTTATCGCCCTTTATCTCTCTCTGGGTCATCGCGGGGGGGTTAAGTGAAGATCACCCGCCGCTCATCAAAAAGAGTCTAATCAATGCCCACTCATCGATACACACACACACACACACATAGCATAAACAACACAGCACAGCACATGGCAAACTGCTATACCCCAGTCTCCTCCCCCAAAGGCTCAGATTAGCCAATCACATTGACGTCTGACAGCCGCCGCACCCTCGGGCGAGAGGTGGGCTTAAAGAAATGACTGACAGGATGTAAGAAAGCTGCAAGTTGATGGCATCTAGTCAACCTGTGGGGGTGCAGAGCAGCAGGGGATGACAGTTGACGGAGGTGACAGGCAGACGGTGACACCCGGGCCTGTCACACAGCCCTCTGTCAAGGGCATTTGGGGGTCTTTTGTTGACTTTGTTTACAGCTCATGGCTGTCATGGGAGAACAAGATGATGAAGACTCCGGGAGCGTGTTATTTTCCTGCTTCACCGTGAAGTTAAATAGCTGGCATAAGAGGTGAAAAGTTCACGCAGAGGAGAGGTGTGCCGCGTGTTCCATTGCCGCCTGCAGGAATGCACCTATAGCCGCTCCAAATAAAGATGCCAGCGAGGCTGCATACTGTACCTCGCTACACAGCCAGGCCTCAGCCGGTCCCTTACATTACACGGTAACACAAGCCAGAGGCACGGCACATGGGCTGGACGCCGGAGGCCTTTCTCAGCAGATTATTTTGGGCTCACGCGCTGTGTCATTACACGGCCTCCAGCTCTGTATTTAGGCCTGCTGATTGCAGGGCAGAGATTGGGCAGGGCCGAGGTGGTGGTCTCCCTCTGTTGAGTTGAGGGCTCCGACATCGGCCGGGGGAGTTTGATGTGTGCTGTGGTGAAAGGCGGCCTTGTGCCATGTTTGCTGCGCTACCACCCCTCTACCCCCAGTGAGGCACTCCTCCCTGCCGCTCTCTCACTTTCTGAGGGCTTTCTCTCCCTCTGTGCTCCTTTGAAGGCAGCCTCAGGAGGAGCTCTGCATCCTGGTTTACCATTACAATGTGTGTTATCTGTGGAAGAGCGCGTATCTGTGGGATCTTCTGAAAGCGAGAGAGGGAGGAGGGCGCGTGCACGTGCCCCCACCCCTCTCCCCCCCCCCCCCCCCCCCCCCCCCCCCCCCCCCCGTGATCAGCGACCTACGGGAGTGGGCGGAGCCGAGGCGCCGTGACTGTAACGCGATAGCTGCTCAGCTCAAAAGGGGGATCACTCCAACACACACACACACACTCTCGCTACACACGCCTCCCAGACGCGTCCACACGCCGGTCCGCTGTCAGCAGGCTGTACGGAGCCGCTACCAGAGAGCCGAAGACACGCAGCAGAGACGAGCTGCAGCAGGGAAGGTGGCACGGTCTCTCTTTTTGTTTTTGGAGAGCAAGAGCGCAACACATTTTTTTCTTATTTATTATTCTGTGAGCATAAAAAACAGAGACTCGGACTCATGCTTCCGTGAGAGCTGCGACTGTGGGCTACCACCGACCCTCGTGTGCGCAACATACTTGGAGACGCAGAGAGGGAATGAGAGGCTCTCAGTCGGGACTTGACGCACCCTGGAGCCGCTGCCTCCGGAGCGCAGATACCGCCCGAAGCCTCCCAGCTGCGGAGCGCACGCCGCGTTGATCAAGGAGTTTGTTTGTTCACCATATTTTGGATGAGGTTGAGTGGCTGAATTATTATTATGATTATTCCTGAAGTGGGCTGCCTCGCTTTGACTGCTGCCAGCGGTTTTTTGGTCCGACAGGGGTGTGGATTTTTGTGTTTTTTTGTTGGAGGAACAGCCGCGTTTTTATTCTAGGAGGTGGAAACATTATAAAGTTTAAGCTCGCCGCGAGTTTTCAACGTCATCCAAGATGGATTTTGAGTCATCGCTGATTGGATTTTTAATGACAATGTGTCATCTGGCGTTGAGAGTCAGAGGCGAAGATGGTGAGTTTTCGTCACTTCTTTGATTTTCAAGCACGCACCAAAACACGCCAAATGGGAAATAAATACGAGTCTAACACAGTCTGAACACGACATTTGGTTTCAGCTGCTTACACTGTCAGTTTGGATATTTATTTTGTATTTCTCACGAGGTCCTTGTCATGTGTTTCACATTATTTCAATAATAGCCTGCATGGCAAAGGCATTGTGTGATAACCAGACCCAATGTTGTCTTGGTTTCTTATATATGTATTTTCCGTAAATATGGGAGACATTGAGTAATATAAATATATATATATATCTCAATGATTTCTCAAAGATTACTTTTAAAATGAAAGTCTGACTAATTCAGTGCCACCCCCGTGCCAATAAGCCAGCTGTTACACGTTTAAAACTAAAGAACATGAAATATTTAGAGGATCGGAAACAGTTATCTGTCCCAGCTCGACTGCTGCTCACTGGACTGTAAATGAGCTGATTATATGCATATATCACATTGTTTACCCCGAGTTTCCCCTTGTTTTTTTCGGTGGTTTAATTATTCATCAAGGGAAATAAACAAACAAACCTGTGCCTGATTAAAATGCTTCCTCACATCCGGATGAGAACATGTTTCAGGCGTATGCTGCTCTATCACCTGCTATTTTATGAATTCGCGTGTGTCCAAGAAACCGTGCGTAAAAGCAACACTGTCATCGTAGGATTCCACTAATACGACTGTAATGATCACCATTATAAGCATTATCTTCACCCGCCATCACAAGTCTGCCTCCTTTATTATCTCCTCGTGCTCCTCGGGGTTGTCTGTGCAGGGTGAAGCCAGGGCTGAGGGCTGAGCGCCGGCAGCTCCAGGCGGCGGCGCACCGGCACCTCCTCCGCGCGCTCTCAGCAATCAGATAACAATAAGAAGGGAGATTATAGTGCAGGATGAGCTGCAGAATAGCAGCCCTGCAGCTGCTAGGGATTCAGCGCCTTGCTTTAAGGCACTTAAACAGGGCTAATTCTCTCCGTAGCGCACGGAAACGGCACAGAGAGAGCGAAGCTCAAGTCGGAAACAGTGCCAAATGTATTTCGAAGCCTCATTAATTGTGGATTTAACACCAGGGCGCACAGAGGTCCAACTGGCGAGATGGTCACATAATCGCAATAATGAGTCTTTGCTTCATTTTGTCCCCATAAATGTGCGGGAGGACGGTGGGAGATATGGCTGTATGTTGGGGGGCCACCATGCAGAGAGGTGACGCCACTGGTGGGATGACACATGGCCTTTTAGCTCACGCGCGTAGCCACTCTCGTACTCTTGTTGCTTAAATTCGGTGGTTTGGCTCCGCGTGGCACAGTGCATATGTATTTAATGCGGATGCGCGTTTTCGCAGCTCGTAGTGCATTTTTGCGCACAAAGGAGAGTAAACATAATGTTGTGTGTGATACTCCATCATGCTTATAACACAAAACACATTCCTATAATAACACATTGACGTGTGGTGTCCGTCTACATGTGGCTGGAGCGTTCCTCTCCTCCAGGTCCTGGTCCAGGTTCTGGAGACTGTGAGTCTTTGCAACAGCAAGCGCTAGAAGCCGAGCTCTGTTCCCTTCACATGGCTCTCCCTCTTGTTTAGGCTACTTGTTGTAAATAGGACAGTCAGCCCAGCCATCCCTCTCAATGTCTCTGCGTGTTTGTGTTTCATGGCTGCCTGTGTACCCCTTGATCAGAGACAGATGTGGGCCTCTTGGCAGCCATCAGGCAAGCAAGGAGCTACCCCCCTCCCTCCCTCCTGTCCTCTACTCTCTCCCTCTCTCTCTCTCTTTCCCCTGCCAAGACACTGCACCACATGTCCCTGCCTCTATGCTCCCCTCAAGAGCCACATTACACACAGATGCCAGAGGAACGAGAAGGCTGAAGGGGAACAGAACAGAGACAGAACAGGGAGGTTCAGAGAGGAGGAGGGTGCAGCCGAGAGGGAGATGAGGGGACAGGGAGACAGCGACTGCAGAGAAGAATGGAAGCAAAGCTATACGGCACAGAGAATCCACCGGGTCTTAATGTGAAGAAACAGAAGGGAACAGGGAGGAGGAGGACTTTGGGGGAGGTGGTTTATGCATCAAGCAGAGTGAGGGAGGAAAAGGGCGACATCAAAGCGTGCATGGGGTCAGGTAGTTAAAAGGGCACTGGATTCAGAGGGAACACATCGGTTTATGAAGTGACACTCGTCTGGTGCGACACAGCAAGTGTGGTTAGGAGTGCAGTGTATTTACCATTTAGAAAAACGGACGGTTGCAAAATGGAATTGAAGCACATTGGCGTGACATTAAAGCTTCCTGCTTTTGATGATCGGCTCCATCTGGTTTGAGCAGCTTGGTACATTTCCAGTAGAAAAAAAAAAAGGTTTCCCATAAAAAAAGAAAAAGAGAGACAATGTTGTGGAACAAAATGATGCACGCCAGAGGTGTTAAACCTTATATGGTCTGAAAGGTTGGCGACCCATGAAAGATGCTCGGCGCTTGGACATTTCCAGCGGCGGCCTGCTGTTCCCTGCATGGTGGCGTCCTCGTGCGGAATGGGAAAGGTCCCTTTTTCCATGTCTCAAGACATATTTGCTGCGATCTTTATATCCGAAGCGGAAGGACTTCCAATCCACTTGTACTGTAATCACAAAAGTTTAACTCAGTGACATGTACATCAATTATTCCCTACCACGAACATTAATATTCAGGCCATTAAGCATCTCATTTGCATGTTTATTGAGTGGGCTGCTTTGCATCCCCTCCACCTATTAACTTCCTCAAGTTGGATTTCCATTCATTTAATCATTTATTTTCCAAATGTTAAGTCCTGGCTGAATGGACTTTGTCGTTCTGATCTTCTTTGTTGGTCTTTTTTAAACGGTTCTCTATTTGTTTTATGCCGTCGACCCTTTTCTCTCTCCCCTGCAACCCGCCGTTCAATTCTTTGCATTTCTCTGTGTTTTAATCTGCCCCCAGTCTCGGGAGGTATCAGCTGCGAAAACAAGGTCACCCATTAGCATTCATAGCCAAAGACAAACCGAGCGGCCCGTTCAATACCAGTCAGGTAGCAGAATCACAGGCTCCGGAGCAGCCCGCCGCACTTGGGGTGAAATTAAAAACAAGACCCCCATAAATAAAACAGAGCTGGGTCTTTCACTATGGCGCATTAGCCACACAGGGGCGGTGAGGGAGGGGGGGGGGGGTCTTAACGGGCGCTTAGGGACGGGTTTAGATGGGAGCTGGAGGGGGTTAGCATTGTCAGGAGGCAAAGCGTTTTAAATTTACTGTAATTCACGAGCGGGGTTAAAGAGGAAAGGCTAACGCGAGAGGAAAGACTGAAGAGTGTGAATTTAAAAGAAACTGCTTTTTATAAGAAGTGCAATTCTCCCCCAGAAAGGTTTTTTTTTCTAAGCAGTCAGTTCCACTGAAAGGTAACATTCTCTTAGGTGGGGGCAACAAATCACCAAGACTCTTGCAGCAGAGCTCGATTCTTCACAGCTCCCCCTCGCTGATGTGGGCTCAGCCGTTTCCACTCCGAGGGAATCTTTTGTGGAAAGTGCTTCGGCTGTGCATGTTGGAGACAAAAGGAGTACAGCGAGGGAGAAGAGAGACATGATACTGTAGTCACAGTCAGTCAGGTAGCCTTCAGGATTAGCTCCACACCACTGCCCCCCTGCAGGCAGCGGCAACCATCTGTTTCCTCCATTGATCCATTGAACCATTGATCACCGTGGCCAGCGCTGTGCATTTAGCTGATTAGCATGGGGCACTTATCCTGTTAGGGCGGGAGGAGGAGAGAAAGTAAAGGAGACGGAGAGGGAGGAAAAGAGGATTTGGGGATATTTATCTGCCTTTCATGTAGATTTTGATGGTTCTTAAAAGAAAAGAGAAGGACAAAAAATTCCCCTTTTCAACACATTTAACACGGTTAAACAGAAAGCTTTTGTCTGTGAACGTTGCATCCCCGGGATGATTGTTGTTTGTTCCATTTCCGTGTATTCAGGTAGATAACTGCCTGCAGAAAACATTTAACGTATCAAGAAACATCAACAATTGGATATTTTGTGAGTAAGGAGTGAAAATGGACAATTAGCTCACGAGTAAAGACATAATGTCAGAAGTACCGAATGCCACAAGTACGTACATATAAAAAAGGCTCCCAGAAAGTTATAAAAAGGGCATCTTGGTGATATTTAATTATATAATATCAGGGAGGATTTTTCATTGCTACCAATGCAGCTCCTGCTGGGGTCCAGTCTAGTGTGGAATGGGTGAGATTAAAAGCAGTCAGAGAGACAACCCCTGCTCTTGACTGAATGGATGAGTGCGGCCCACTCTCCCCTCTCATTCCCTCACTCTGGGCGATAGCACTTTTTAATTAAGGTGGGTGGGTGGGGGTGAGGGGGAGGAGGGAGAGACACTAGGAATGATGGAGGGATTTATCAGCGCCTCTCCTCACACTCGCAGCTTATCCCAGAGCGTGACGCCATACTTCTCCCGATAAGGCGGCTAATAGAAATGAGAGCGTGCACGTACACACACACACACACACACACACACACACACACACACACAGAGCGCGAGCTAAGACATGCAGACATATGCACATTTTCCCAGATAATGAAGATAAAGGCACTCTCGTCTCATACAAAGACATCTCCCGGGTTTGACTTGATCTGGAGTGACTAGAAAATGTTCTTGCACAAATCTCACTTAACATTCACTTCTTTGACAGAATCTACGCTGCAAACAAACGACGCATGTAGAGACACACACACACACACACACACGCACACACACTCGTAATATTTCTGCTGCATTTCGGTTTCATCCAGAATAATATTGGAAAAACACACGTTTGCAAATACACTCTAGCTCTTACATACAGTGTGTGCACACATAGTGGTGACATTGTTCACATGTACTAATAGAAGTTTGGTCCCCGCGTGGTAGAAACATATGTGTGTGTGTGTGTGTGTGTGTGTGTGTGTGTGTGTGTGTGTGTAGACAGATTGGCTCCTCTAGTAGAAGAGACAGTGTAATTCATGAAGCTTGCTGGCAACTCCTGAGTGCTTCCTCTGTGTTACTCATCCAACACCACAAGTTCTGTTCTCACCGAGACATTCTGCTTAACACACACACACACACACACACGCACATATATATATCCAAGCAATTAGGGAAAAATAAACATGTATGTCATCAGAAGATTTTCTCTTTCATTTAGAACAGATATATTGCTGCTGCATCCCCTTCATTCTTTTTTTCTGAGCAGAAGCAGCAAACAGGCACACACACACACACACACACACACACACACACACACACACACACACTGCCAGTGCTAGTGTGTGTGTGTGTGTGTGTGAGAGAGAGAGTTGACTGACAGAGGTTTCCCAGTGGGGTCAGTGTCTACAGGGAGCTGCTGGATAGCAGGCATGTCTTAATGAGGCTCGTCAGGCTCTACACACACACACACACACACACACACACACACACACACACACACACACACACACACACACACAGTCCCTTCGCTTCATCTCTTCTCTCACTCACTCACTGCATCCTTCTCTCTCTTCCTCACCCTCTGTATTTCTCCTTCCTCATCACCTTTTGTCGCCTCCCTCCCTCCTTCCCTCCCTCCCTCCTTCCCTCGCTCTCCGCCTGTCTCTCCCCCTCACTCTTCCCACCTCGGTCCTCGCACCCGTCCGTCGTACATCAACCCCACCCACCGCCTTCACCCTCGTCCCCGTCCGATCAATCTTCCCCCTTCTTCCTCAATCCATCTTTTATCCATCGTCTCACTGTCTCTCCTCTTTCAATCCTCCTCTCCCTTTCATCCTCTCTTTTTTGCCTCTTCCATTTTCCTTCCCGCTGTAATCCCCCCCCCCCCCCCCCCCTCCCTTCCCTCCATCCCCCTTCATCCCTCTCGCCTCCACCTCCTCCTCTTCATCCTTCCCGGAGGCCATTGAATGGGCAGCTCAGGGAGGAAAAAAAGTGTTGAGGCTGCAGGATTCCCCCCAAACGGCTTAATCTGCCGCGGCTCTGCGTGCCGATAGCCTCCTGCACACCGTTCCCAATGATGTGTGTGTGTGTGTGTGTGTGTGTGTGTGTGTGTGTGTGTCATTCTTTGCCATCCCTGCTATCTTTTTGAAATGTTTCAGTTAGCTGTTTTCCCCTCTGTCGGCCCCTGTGATTGACAGGCCCTCTGCATGTATTTGGATGTGTGTGTGTGTGCGTGGGTGGCTGTTTGAACACGAAGCTGTGTGTGTGTGTGTGTGTGTGTGTGTGTGTGTGTGTATATATAAAAAAAGCGTGGGTGTGCGTTTAAGCACGGATCCCCGTACGTGCCTTCTTCACATGTATAGCTGAGCTTGCGTGCGCGTCGTCGTGCACACGTGTATCTAACGTGCACGCTCGTGGGCGGCCGGAGTCGTGCACTCGCACGAAACCACCGGCAGCTGCGTGCGCCTGGTGTGTGTGAGCGTGGGCATCGCTCCTCTCCAGCAACAAAGTGAGGAAGCCATCGCTGCTCTATCAAATGTCAGAGAATCTTAAGTGTGCCTTTTAAGCACAATAGGCGGTGGAAATGTCAACACTTGAAGGGTCTATTACACTTCAAGCCTTTGGTGCTGGGTTTTTTTCTTTCTTTCTTTCTTTTCCCGCTTCCTTTATTGATGCTTTCACATACATTTGAAAGAAACAGGCAGGAATATCAACCCATTTCTGTCAAGAATAGATGCATCTCAGCGGCTGAGTGGTTAAGCCCACCATTTGGCGGTGCATTGTTAATGGCAGTATACCATCAGCTTTACTTTGTTGCCTGATCGCCGCTTTCCTTCCTCTGGATGTTGTTTCCCTCACTTGGCATGACGCACGCCGGCTACAATATTAAGAAAACATTTGTCGCTTTGAGTTCAATATCACAAAGTTCATTACATTTAGAGATCCCCCTGATGCAACCACACATACACACATATATATATATATATATATATATATATATAGAGGTAGAGCTAAACACCCCCCGCTGTTGTCATGGAGAACACGTTGCTCCTTTGCCTCTGTAGAGAATAATAATGCCTGCAAATCTATTGCAATGCAAGAGTAATAAAAGAATCATTGTGCACAACGCTGTGTATGCGTGAGTGTGATGTCCCATTGTGTGTGTGTGTGTGTGTGTGTGCACATGCATGCATGTTTCTACGTGTATGTGCATGTGAGTTTATGTGTTTATGGGAGATAACGCGAAGCGCGGGAGCTGCCTTCGCTGTCAGGGCGTGAGCAGAGAATAGGGCCTTTGTTACCGCGCGAGCTTCTCATTACAGAGTCGGGGTGACCCCCCAGAACCCCGCTAGACAGGCCGTCTGCGTGTCACTTCCTGTCGAAGCCTGCCGAGCGACGCCATTGGCAGGCTATTGTTCCTGGGAGAGCGTGATAGGATCAGGGAATGTGTCCTAATGTTTGCAGATTGGCTTGCCGGAGCAACAATTACACTTGGTGAACGCTCCCGACGGGGACCGAGAGAGATAAGAGCCTGGGTGTGGAAAAAAGGCTCTGTGTGTGTGTGTGTGTGTGCCCAACAAATGCAGCATTGATGCTCTTTTATTGTTTTAATAGCTTACCCATGTGGTCCCACTGGCATTGAGAATCCACAATGGAGAAGTTTTTCCAATTTCCTCCAAACTGACGCTCTAAATTGCTTTCTTTGTTTTAGCGCTCATTTGTTGCTCATCACATCTTCATACAGAGAAACGAGATAAATCAAGGAGCGTCCTCTGAGTCACCGCCATTTACTGGGGGCTTATATGGTGTGACGGCGGCCTGCCAGGCAAATGACAGATGTAGAAATGTATGTTTAGAGTAGAATCGTAGTTAATTTAGTGAGTTTAACAATCTATAACTGTGCCCCGCCCTTCCGTCTCCCTTTACAGTGCCAGAGTGCGGCGGCGTCTTCGATGCCAGCGAGGCCGGTTACATCACCTCCCCCGGTTACCCACTGGAGTACCCGCCTCACCAGAACTGCCACTGGGTTATCACGGCGCCGGAGCCGTCGCAGCGCATCGTCCTCAACTTCAACCCGCACTTCGAGATCGAGAGGCTGGACTGCAAGTAAGCCGGCAAAGATGGAGTCATGTCTGACACCGATAAGCCTTCATGTTGTATTATTATTCTGGATGAATGATGACTTGCGTGGACATTTTCATTAGTATGCTGCGAAGGCATTTGCATCTCAAATAAGCAATTTCCTGTTAAAGCACAGTTTCTTTTTTTACATGACACTATTATTATTCACTGCTGGCGGTTTGGCTTGATCCCAAGTCGTTGAAACATTTTCCACATTTTTGACCACAGCAGGTCAGTTGCAAAGGAAATTTTAATTGTCGGTACGAGCTTTCTGCAAAACGCAGACCATTAAGTGGACTGTGGGTTTTTTTCTTTTTTTGTGTGTGTGAAATTGTTATTTATGGCGAGCACACAAGCTCTTTTCAGCGCCGTCCCTTTATACATTCACACCATCGCATCCGCAAACTTTTGTCACTGGCCCTTTTGAAGGCTTCTTTGGAGCAACTACTGGCTTCAATACCTTGCTCAAGGGCACATCAGCTGCACGTTACCTTCAGAGAGCGGAACATTTTCCTCATCTCGGTCTCAACATCTCATTCGCACGGTGGTGAAGAACAGAGGAGCAAAGTCCCGGTAAAGACTGCATGGAAAGAATGATTTAAATGTCCCAATAATTAGTCTTCCACTGGTTAAACTGATGATGTCATGTGTTTTTGCTCTGCTTGGATCCGTTTCTTCTCATGCTAAAAGGCTGATCTCATCAAAAAAGTTTAGACACATTTTGAGAATTATTCTTGTTTTTATCAGGGTTGCCTTGACTTGAGTTTTGGGGCAGATTACGTAAATTGGAGTGTGTGGGGGGAATAAACAAGGAAGAGAGAATGAAGGCCAGCTGTTTGTGACTGCTCCTTTCTCAGAGAGATGAATAATCCAAATCATATGGCCTTCTATTGTCTTTGACCTCAGAGGAAGGAGGAAGAAGTCACGGTCTCCGCTGTTTAATCCCCTTTAATACAACAGTCAGGAAGAGCGTTACACAATTCACCCACTTTGAGACTTTCTCATTGTCTGTTTAAAGTGAACACAGATGAGATGTATCCGTTTAGTCGCTGCAGTTG
The DNA here is from genome assembly GCF_910589615.1 of Taurulus bubalis. NCBI lineage: Eukaryota > Metazoa > Chordata > Actinopteri > Perciformes > Cottidae > Taurulus > Taurulus bubalis. Next base: position 9,815,402 of record NC_136609.1, read on the forward strand.
TGGCCATTTATTCCTCCAGCAGTCCCTTCTCTCTGCAAATTGAAGAATTAATAATCCTACATGGGTGTGTTTTTTCTTTCTTTCTTCTGCATTGTTCGCTGACAAAGCAATTTGTCTGGCCAGGATACAAAAAAAAAAGTCACTTTCATGATGACATCAATGGCCGCTTTGGTGAAAGGCGTTGTGTCACGTGGCAGCGAGGCCGGGCGAACGTTATTTTGATGTCTCGGCTTTGTGTCTCCGGGTTTTCTGTCGCCTTTGTCGAAGCCCAAAATGTTGCGTAATTATCTCCCTGGCAGTTTGCTTCTCAGTAATGCGGCTTTTACACCGGCGTCGCAGTGTCAACACAGAAGCACGCCGGACTTCCCTTCTGTGGTGGCGGAGAGGAGAAGCGGCTCAGCTGTTGATAAGCAGTGTGTCAAGCAGTTTCTCACAGCCCAAGGCGAGCAGGGCAGTAGGAGGCCGAGGGAGGAGGAACGGAAACTGAAATTGCCTCCTCGTTTCTCCTCTCCACAGAAGGTTTTTTTTATTGGGATGAGTTTTTTCTTCTTCTTTTTTTTACACTCGCCTGGAGGGACCGAGGCCTTGGCCTGCCCTCTAGCACACACTCCCACTCAATCGCCCTTCATCCTGTATGTATGAGTGTGAGCATGTGTGTGTGTGTGTGAGAGTCAGCGAGCGTGGGTGGGGGGAAAAGGCGTCTCCGAGTGAGTAACTCTGCAACCATGTAAGTGAGTATTAGTTTGTAAGACTCGCTGCTCCGCTTCCCTCTTCCCTCCATCCAGTTGTCCATATCCAGCCAGCCTCCTTGTGATAACCCCATTTTAAAGGAGGATCACGGCTACATGTATTTATGCATAACCTCTGGCACTAATGTGTTTGCCCTTCTGTGTTCAAGGAGGATGCATTTCCCTTTGGGGCACAGAAATAGCAGCAGAAATAAGTGGAAAAAGCCAAAGCACGGCTCGATATCCCCGCGCTCTCCGTCCTATGCTATGCTTTTTACCCGGATTGATCCGAGGCCCTGTAGCGCTTTTACAAGCAGCTTCCTTTTTTTTTTTTGCCTGTATGATTAGGCACGGCAGTGTGAGGGAGCAGAGAGTAGATTTCTGCATGTTTTCACGGTCCTCCGCGAGGTTAGGGCCGAGGAGAGCCGGAGGGCTGCAGAGGTGGAGGGCCCGCCATCTTGGTCAAGGCTGAAAATCTGGCGTGACAGCTGGGATTGCAGAGACGGCAGCAGGGGAAAACCAGAGCTGTGTGCTACCTGAAAGACGCAGAGCTGCGTGGACTGGACTGCTGATCGCGGAATCACTTCAGGGACAAGAAAATACATATATACATGGTCATAAAGATGGTAAATGGACACATGTTTTCAGTGGATACGCTTAAAAACAAACACGTACGCACTTAAGCACGCAACCTATCTGCGTATGAATGCTCATGAGCGATCATACCGCCCCTTGGGCACTTTACGCCTTTATAAAACCAAGAAAAGTGCTTGGTCAGCACAGCCAAGGGGTCTGAACTCTGGCTAATATCCCCGGCCAGCTGGTGATTTCCCCTCAGTGGGTTCAAACAGTCAGTCCTCTGACGGTGCAAGGTAGCCAAACCGCGGCTCTACTGCAGCAATCAAATCCCAGCCTTATGCAGGCACTCCGTGTCTGAGGTGGCACTTTAATTCAGGATTTCATTTCAGGGGGAGTCCGGCCACGTGCCAAATAGCTCTTACCTCCAGGTTGCCAGCCGATTGATGTGAACTAAATGTAATAAAGGCTAGATGAAATATCAGGCCCATATCTCTAATGCAATCTGCCATCGCCGAGCCCCAGGATGCTACCTAGTGATATACCAGCTGAACGATTCTCCCTCCCTCTCTTTGGCTTCATTTTCCTCCCGTTCTTGATCTATCTCTTTCCTCCCTTTTTGTTCCTCTGTTCCCCCTCTCCTCTCGCCCGAGGAGGAGGTGTTTTATTTTTACACACATGAATTAAAGATTGAAACTGAATCCCATATATATATATATATATATATATATATATATATATATATATATATATATATATATATATATATATATATATATATATATATATATATATACACAGGCACGCGCCATAAAACTGTAGTCATTCCGGAAGATCCATTTCCTTCCGCCTTTGTGGTTTTTATTTTCTCACTTATTTATTTGGTTATTTGTTATTGACTGCAGCCGGAGGTGGGAAGATTTGATGATAGAACTTTAGAACTTTACACACAGCTGTAAATCCCTTTGGACTGGGACATGCCTGTTCACAGTGAGACGGAGCAACAACTCTCCTGTGTGCATGATATCACCCTATTACTAATACCCAGAGGGGCTGCAGAGGGGTGTGGGATCAATGTCTGGATTCCGCTTGTAATGGGAAATCGATAGATGATCACCAATGGCCGGGGGCAGAGGGAGACGGGGATGACGGCGACCAGGAGGGTGACGGTTGAGAGGAGAGACGGATGAGTTGCCAGAGGTCACGACTGAAGGGAGTTGTTCAGGTTCCCGATTCGTCGATATCTGGCACTTGATCATGGTCATCAGCGTCCAGCGGTCATGATGTTGATATAATAAGTAAAAGCCATTTCAAATGCGTTCTTTAATTTCATGCACTTAATGAACTTTGTCAAATAAATCCCAGCCGAGTGGACTGGCGGATCTAAATTCGGTCCGGATGAATTGCAGCAATCTCAATCGCAAAAACATGTTGATGGAGGATTTATAACGCATCCAGCCGCGGCGGCAGGTCAGACAGCAGTTATAGTCTGATGTTTCAGATCGATGCCGCTCTAGAAGGTCCGGGGCCGAGCCCAGACTGCCTGTGGTCAGCGGTTTGGCCTCAGTCTTGTGTAAGTATGGCTCTGTGATGGACAGGAGAGGGGGGTGAGGCGTGAGGAGACGAGGAGATGAGGAGATGAGGAAGAGAGGAGTGCCATTTGTTTTGGGGGCTAGATTGAAGATGGCAGGCCCTGTGGATCTGCAGGGATTTCACTCGCAGCATCTAGTTAATATTTCAGAGGCACTTATGGTTTATTAGAGTCCCGATTGAGGGTGGGAGGAGTGGGTGGTACTGTGTGTGTGTGTGTGTGTGTGTATGTGTATGTAAAAGCATGTGTGTCTACTGTACAGCCTCCGCCTTACTTTCTGCTTCTGTATCCATCACCGAGAGGGAGACGAAAAAGAAGCGACAGACGTTTCTTCATTGTTTACCGGATCGGGATTTCATGCTCCGAGAGTGGAAAACACTCACTGGGAGGGGGAAAACACACACACACACACACACACACACACACACACACATGCACAGAGGAACAAAATAATTTCTACTGAAGGCCTCTAGTGTGTGAGCACAGCCAAGTTTGGTTTGCTGTTGTTCGCGAGCAGCTGTTGCTCTTTTATGGGCACAAACAAAATAAATCAGACGACGATGACGCGCCCCACAGCAAATTATGTGTAAATCTTTTGTGTAATTTGATGAAACTAAATGAAACACAAGCTAGTTTCTTTTGCAGACAGAACTCTTTTTGGGGAGTTATAAACCAGCGCTCATAGCAGGAGTGACTGCTGGTCTAGTTGGGAGGCGTGTAAATATACATACATACAGTGTGTACATACTGCAGGTGTGTTTCTCTGTGCTGAGGTGCCAATGCCTGCAGGGGACGTCCCTAGTCCCCGACAAACAGCAAAGGTGCGAAAGGCAATTAGTTGTTTTGTCGGAAGGGGCGGAGTGATATATGAGAGCAGAGGGAGAGAAGACATGTCTGGACTGGTGCAGAATTACTGGCCCTTAAGGGTTTTTAGTTTCCTCAACCCCTCTCCCTCTGCTCCAGATATTCTCTATGGGCAAACTGAGCAGGGGGGAGGGGGACTGGTGCCCCTGGTGCCTGTAATGGCTCCTTAAACACAGACCGCCAGACAGACAGAAAGCAGGGAATGGGTGGGGTGTGGATCAAAACAGCAATGATGGTATCTGGGCTGCTGGTGTGTGTGTGTGTGTGTGAGTGGTATGCGACGCTAATGTGCGCGCTCTGCGTGTACGCGAATAATTTATGTGTGTGTGTGTCGTGGAATGCGTCAAAGTGTGTGTTTTGAGAGAGGACAGACAGCGGGCTCTCACACGTCAGGCCCTCATGCATGTATTCATCAGAGCCCGGGGAGAGGCTGAGCGAACAGGTCAATAATCACATCTGAGGAACACTCACTCACTGACGCTAATCCACGACAGGAGAGAGCGAGGCGGAGAGAGGGAGACGGAGAGGGATAGAGACCCACTCCAAAATCAATTAAAACCTAATTAGGCTCTCAGCTCTTTTATCCTCGGCGTTGGCGATACCACGCCGAGTGTGTGTGCGCCCGCGTCCGTCAGTGCGTACATGTCGGCCTATCTGCATGTGTGCGTTTGTTGGCACATGTTTGAGTGTGTGTTTTCCCCAAGCATGTGTCAGTTACAGCCCTAAGCAGGCGTACTTAAGGAGAGCGGCAGTGGCTCTTACAGGCTCACCGAGGGAGCTCGCGGCTAAAGCCTTCACGATCGCCTCTGTAATGCAGGATTACAACCAAGACACGAATAAGAGAATTGGACAACGGCTTCTGTGCTCACTAGTAAAAGAGTTCTACTTTCTGTGCAGACTTGCTGCAACTGCTGATGGGACACGGGAACTTGTCTCCAATGGCGGCACAAATACACGGCTCGCTTTAGAGAGAGGAATGACATCTGTCTTTGAATAATTCACACGTGTTCTTCCATGCCGGTGCACAGATATAATGGGAATTGGTGAAAGAGCACTCCAGCGATTTAGCGTTGCACTTCCGTACATTTGAGGGCCCCGAGAGAGAAAGAACAGCGAGCAGATGGATCCGGACTTTTAGTCAAAAATGATGGATTTTAGCAATTCCCATAATCCAACTCAATACCACCGTTCATTGAACCCTCCATCTCTGATAACACAGCCTCATCACACTCGTGACTACTAAACTGATCTCGATGTGAAAACCAAATCACAACTGTTTCCAAACTGCCTTCATTAAAATTGTGATCATATATGTTGTACTTTAATGAAAACGAGCGATTTAATGGTGGTGGCAGTGTTGTGGTGACATTACAGGCTCATTGCAGCATTTTCTCCCTTTGATCCTCACCTGTACATGTGCCACTCTGATCTAGATTAATGTGGCTGGGATTATCCCTCCATCAGCAGTCTTAGCTCGAATGCTCTGTATAGGAATCAGAGCGCTGCAGGAATGAGATAGCCCCCAAAAAAAGAGGCTTAGTGACTCTACTTAATCCACGTTTTATTCCAAGACGCACACAAAAGCAGTCTTAGTGCTTAGATGCCATAAATGAACACAGCCGAGTGCTGATTGGTAGCTCTCAGATTTACTCGCTACTTTTCAGTTTGAGGAAGTCGTGAGTTTCCTGTTTTCGAATATTAGCGAGATGCCGCGTTTAAAAAGTGGATGAATAGCCGGAGACGTCTGCGGAGCTTCAATCCGAATCAAAGGAGCCATCACAGTAATTAGTGAGACAACAGCGGCCCTGTTGTCTTTTTGACGGCTTCGTCATGTGATCTAATTGAGAGTGTGTTTGCGTTGGGGTATGATGGGAGGGCGTCCTGTGGCGATGCAGTTAGTCACGCGGGGTGAAGAGACACTTAGTAGCACTGGAGAGAGAGAGAACTATTACGAAGACCAAAATTACAAGGAAATTTGTCACCGCTGCGCAACTTGAAATACAATAACATGCAGATTTAGCCAAAAAATGCAGGTTTCACACACGTATACTCAAATATGCTTACAAGAAGAGGAAGAAAAGTGAAGGTTACTTTTGGAATGATTGCTTGTTTAGGAAGAACATCACTCAAGTAAAGTACCGTGTAACTCACTTCAAACAGTACTTAAGCACTGAGATAATAACAAACAGAAATTATGGAGTTTTGCACACCTTCCAATATTGTCACAACCCCAAATTATTACCTTTTTAAGCCTGCCGCAGGCATGGGCTGGCCCTTTCTTAATCATATCAACAAAGCGATGCTTTCAAATTATTCGAGGTAATGCACACTGTGTTTTATTGCAAATGACAGTTTTCATTGTCGAGCACTCAGCCGTCTGAGGCCTAAATATGTTGTCAAGTAAGTGGAGGAGTAGCAACGTTCTCAGGAAGCAGCACCTGGAGAACATGCATGGGGATTGTAAGTGTGACATGTACTGATCGTGATGCAAGGGTACTTTACCTTTAGAATAAGATTATCACTCATTGGGCATTCATAATATATGCCTATATTTGACCTGGCAGCAGTGTCATGGTATTCATACTCTGTCTGTGACTGTGCTGCTGCCTGTTTCTGATAATGTGAGAGGAATGACACACAGAGCTATGAGCTAATTATGGATCAGCCAGGTGGACTCTCTCTCTCTCTCTCTCTCTCTGTCTCTCGCTCTGTCTCTCTCTCTGTCTCTGTGTGTTTTCCTCTCATAAAAACATACACACACACACTCACTGACCTGACAGTTAAGAATTTGCTTTTATCGTTTAGGGTCAGTTTGCTAGTCAAAGGTTATAATGAGCTGAGAGCTCAAGCATGTGGAAGCAAAAAGAAGCGAGTCCACTTCACATTTATTCATCCTAATTTCTCTCTGAAGCCCCATCTCACCCCCCGTGCTGCTAATGTCCTCACCTTTCCTCTCTCCGAGCCCTCGCCTCTTTATTTTTTCATAAGCTCCGCTGTCTATTTTTACGCCTCCTTATTAATGAATCCATCCAGCTGTCCATTCGCCTGCGTCCTCGCCCTCAGAATGTATGTTCTGTTGCAAACACAGCCCTCCTCCCAGCTTGTTTTCTGTGATTTGGGGATTGCTCGCCCCAAGCTGATGTTAAAGGGATCCGAGTTTGTTGTGCCGAGCAACAATCGTCTGTAAGAGCTAAATTTATTGAATGCAGCTGAGGGGAAGGAGCACAAGAACGGCGGAGACGCTTTGACTGGGAGCCAAGTCTGTGGCAGATATATTTACTTGTGTCTTAATGTTGTGCTCCTAACTGCTTTTCTTGGACACTGTGTATTCTGTCCTGAGGCTGAACTCTGATGGCAACACCTGTCTGTTTTTTATTAGCTTAGCACGTTGCATAACCCCATAACCATCCATCTATGTTTATCTCCCCTCCGTGCTCTCCCTTTATCCCGTTCCCTACCTCTCTTAATTCCTTCCTGCTGCGTTAAGATCAATGCAAACTGAAGATTGTTTTCTCTTCAAGCAACAGGAAATCATCTCTCTTTGTTATTCCATCAGGTATGACTTCATCGAGATCCGCGATGGGACTTCGGAAAACGCTGATGTTCTGGGTCGGCACTGCAGCAACATCGCCCCGGCGCCAATCATCTCATCGGGATCCTCCCTCCAGATCCGGTTCGTCTCGGACTACGCGCACCAAGGGGCGGGCTTCTCTCTGCGCTACGAGATCTTCAAAACAGGTGAGGGTCCTGGAACGTGATTGGTGGTTTAGAAGAAGACACGTGTGTGTGATTCAAGGGCGTAGGTGTGTCTGGAGCCGCAGAAGCTATTTGATATCACAGCTTATAAAGTTGTGTATATATAGTCATATTATATATACGAAAACTATAGTTTATTGTATTTATGAAATCATAGAACAAGAATAAAGACAATTATTTACATTGTATTGCTATTTTACCTGTTTATAACTATCAAACTCTTATCAAAAAAAAAATACTGTCATGTGTTGACTATGAGACTAATCAAAAATATGCACTAAACAACTAAACAAGGTAGCATATCTTCGTCAAAGTTTGGCTTTGTAATTTCATAGTTATCAGGCCTACAATATGATTAATGATGTGTTACTTCTTGTTTAATTGTATTTAGTTTTAAAATCCAATGACTGTTGACATTTATTTAAACAAAAGAGTGATCTGATTATATCTTCTCTGTATTAAAGTCCAGAAACAATCGTAGGTTGTAAAATATTTAGTATATTAAAGTATTAAGCGAGCTAGAAATGTGTATCTCATCCAGTGTACAGAGTCTTTTCTGGATTGTTCTGATCTTCTCACGCTTTGATTTATTCTAATCGTGTTTCAATTACATTAGTCTGATGTGCATCATGGAATTCAAAGGGATAGTAGCTAATTCATGTTCGAGTCATGTTGCTTATTTTTAAGATGAAATCTGCTCCGTGTCGGTCAGGGTCCGCTGCTCCCCGCATGCCGTTTATCTCGGCGTCCAGAAGTATCCAAAGACCTTTGTGGGAAACATGAGTTTGAACTTCTCCACCGAACAGGAGGCTCCACTGTGCATTAATACTTGAGTTAATGATTTTGTCCCATGTTAATGGCCCGAAACGTGTGATCATTCACCCCGACACTCTTGCAATAATTTACATCAGCAGAGGCAGCCCGGCACATAAACAAAAGTTAAAGAGAGAGGAGGAAAGAAAAGTACTTTCAAGCCGCCCGGAAGCATGCGAGGAATGCTCGCTTAATTGGAGCAGGATCCGCTTCTTCTGGGTAGCGGGGGAGGGGTGATGGAGGGAGCTCCAAGGCAACTTGGAGTTGGACTTAAGGTTAAAGGTTTATGGGAAGAGGCGGTGGCGAGGAGATTGATGGGGATGAGTGTGTGCCGAAATGGAATTTTTCTCGAGGTCGTGGAAGTGCACGAGGTGAAGTGCACATTGCAGGTGAGATTGTTAGCGGCAAGTGTATTTGTCTTTGCTGGGGTTGGTGTGTGTGTGTGTGTGTGTGTGTGTGTGTGTGTGAGTGTGTGGCAAAATGGTCAGATGGCCTTGAGGCAGTAAAAAGATTTATGTGCAAGTGAGTCACCAGCTGATTGGCGAACCGCCATTTAATAAAATTTAGATATTTAGGACTCAAAATTAATCTTAATGGACAAACAAGTCATTAAACAAGTGTTTAAATTTAAAAGCCATTGAAGAAAGGTGAAAGTCGGGTTCATGGAGCATAAAAAAAACAGCATTCATCCGACGTAGAGCTCTTAGTTGTCACCTCCTACCTTTGAGAAATATCTCGGGTTTTGTGTCAAATGATTGTGACCCAGATTTGACTACTTAGCTCCGTTACCAAGGCCACCAGATTGAACCCCGACGATGCAATAATGTAGATTGTATCACACACACACACACACACTAACAGGAATAGATTGAAGGCTGGGGGATGCGGTTGCCATGGCTTTAACAAGATCCTGGTATAAATTCAGGGGGCATGAGAGATTGTGTCACTGTGTGAGCACATGTAGGTGTCTGCTCGCTGCCTGTGTGGGCGGTTCCACTCTGCTTGTTGTGTGAGATTCTGTCCGTCTGTATGTTTGTGGAGGTGGGATTATAGATGCACATGTGTGTGTGTGTGTGTGTGTGTGTGTGTGTGTGTGTGTGTGTGTGTGTGTGTGTGTGTGAGACAGACAAGGCAAAGCAGGAGTGAGTCAGAGAGTGCAAATGAATTCAGGATGCGTGATTGAGGCCATGTGTTAATTACGGCGTTCCCAGCGCCTGCACGCTCTCTCATCAGAGCGGTTTGTCTCGGCCGGGCCGGGCCACGGGTCTCCACTAAACACGGCTTACAGCTTCAGACGAGGAGGCAGAGCTCCGTCTGAGATGCGTTTATTCCACCAGAGTGGAAGTAATTGCACCGCCGTGACTTTTACCCTCGTTAATGGATTTTAGTTGCATTTCTGTGTACCTGTAATTACTGAGCCGCTCTAGAGGAAGACTTTTACTGACGTATGAGTGGATGTAACTGTATTTGGCTCGCGGTCGAAAGCTGTAAAGAGTGTGAGTTAAATCCTAGATTGCACTTTTTTTAGTACAGTGTGCAGTGGGCGATGTGTTTGTGTGTTTTTAAAGGGTGCGACCGAGCAGAGATAGACATCTCAGCACGCAGCTGGGGGACGTGTTCAGCTTCCTTCCTATATTAAACAGACAGGACAGCTTACAGTCTGGGCTGACCCCACCACAGTGTGTGTCTGGTTTTGGCTGTGTGTGTGTGTGTGTGTGTGTGTGTGTGTGTGTGTGTGTGTATGTGTGTGTGTGCGAGAGAGAGAGAGCGTAAGAGAGCGGCATATCTTGGCCTGTTTTCCGTACTATGAACTAATGATACTGCGGCTTGTTTTTGTTTTGTTCATTCAACTCTATTACATAAACGGTGACTGTAACAACTCTAGGGGGTTTTGAATTGGGCAAGCAATCTGTTTGTGTCAACATGTGTGTTTGTGCGTGTGTGTGTGTGTGTGTGTGTGTGTGTGTAATGGGGTACAGTGCAGAGAAATCTAATTATTTCCAGCTAGGAGGAGCAGGAGTCGACCTTTGACTCGACATCCATCCTGAGTCCCCTCCATCCTTCAGTGCACCTCCTGAGGGGGGTCGGGGTGAGCGTCTGCCCCAAAACAACATCCAACCACCCACACACACACACACACACACACACACACACACACACACACATGCAGTACACGTATGCCTTAATCCTGCCATAGCTACAGTGAACGTACACGCCTCCCCTCCTCCCTTTTATTGTTGTGGCCTACTTTGCTCCTACTCATGCGTGCTTAACCCTTTATTCACCCCCGACTACCCCCCCACCCCCACGCCACGCCCCATCCATCCCTCATACACTTTCACTTACACACAGTCATGTGCTGCTGACGCTGTTACCACGGCTACAGGGGGAAGACTTGCCCCCCCAGTCCCCCCAGTTCCACCACTAGCGCGGCGGGGGCAGCTAACGTCGCAGCCAATCCCAAGTCAAGGCGGGGGGCCGAGAGCACCCCAGGGCGTTGGGTCTCCTCCGTGACCGCTGTCGTGGCATCTGCGGGGTCACGGCGGGAGCGCAGCCTAAGGCGGGACCCCCAACCAAGTGCCAGTCACAACATTGGCCATGTGTGCATTTCTGATGCTGCGGCGTTGATTGGAAGCCAAGCGTCGCGTCGGTGACGGCTGTTACTATGTGGCGGAATGCCAACCGCCCGGTTCCATCCCGACGCCGAAATTAGACTCAAGTAATTAAAGAGCACAGGTAAATTAAACTCATGAATGAGTAAAATGGATGAGCGCGTGTTTAAAACAGATCAGAGTGGAATATAATTAAATATTAAGGCGCAAATGAGGAAATCGAAACACACACACACAAACTGCAGGAGGCTCTTTTGGCTCCAGATTAAATAAAACGCGTGCATGCCATTACACATAACAGAGGCATCAGTGTGACGGAGGCCTATGTAAAGCTGCTTCAGACTCTCTGGGTCCATAAAAGTGTCAAGCCGTGGCACGCCACGAACATTGTAAGTATTCTTCTTGTTCGCGATGTTGTTTTTGTGGTTGTTGTTGTTGTTATTGTGGGTTTCCCCCCCCGCTACGACACATTCACGCACGCACACACACATGCCCTCAGGAGACAATGTCTTCAATGAAATCTGGATGTGCGCTCCAGCAGGGTTACACGAGAGAGAGAGAGAGATCTGCTTGTCTGAGGAGCAGATGCATGTCAGACGGAGACAGGCAGGTAGAGAGAGTGGAGGGCGAGGCGAGGTTTTGATGTGCAGCAGGCGCCGCGCTCGTGCAGAGGTGAACCTTTAGCAAAGAGCTGCGTGCCGAAGAACGGGACGAGCGAGACGGCGCCAGGCGAGACGCGAGAGTTAAAAGAGTGAATGAACAACAGTCTCGGCTTGTCGCTGCCGAGGAGATGGGGAACGGAGGAAAGGATGGGAGGAAGAGGAAGAGGAGGAGGAGGAGGAGGGGGAGGAAGTAGGGAAGGGGGTTGCCCTGACACAACATGTGGAGCTGCTACTACATCAAGCACTCATGTGCAAGAGTCGAGTGGTTTTCTACCCAGCAACTGGCCCGCTCGCCCCCCTGCGTCACACTCACACTCTCAGGCTCACACCATGACCTCCCCCTCTTTGCCAGCAGACAGCTCTCGCCAAATGGCAGCTCATGGTGCGATGCAAGCACCAACCGGGGCCCTGCATAAGGCCGGCATGTGCGAGTGTGTGTGTGTGTATGTGTGTGTGTGTGTGTGTGTGTGAGACATGGTCGAGGGTTGACGGAGGGAGGCAGTGACAGGCACTTGTTTTTGGCGTGTTCACGTACTGTGAACTAATGAACGAAAAGAGAAAGGTACTCATGCATACGCAAAAACCCACGGCACACACGCAAATATATGAACTCACACAGCGACGGAACGTGGCGCCGCCGAGTGTGTGTGTGTGTGTGTGTGTGAAGCGAGTGCTTCGTGTGTGCAGTGTGTTTGCAGGCGATGGAGTCAAGCTGTGCTCAGATTGAAGTTTTTTTTGTTGGAAGCGGGACTCCAGACCGCTGCACCGTGACAGAGTAAGAAACAAGGCCAGTGTGTTACTGGGTCTCACGCTTACTGTGAAGCCTTCACACACACACACACACACACACACACACACACACACACACACACACACACACACACACGCACACACGCCTCTCATACAGAGGGACAAACATGCCGCAGCAAAAGATGAAAGATTTGCAAGGAGCTTAATAAAAGACACACACATTTACTAATGCATGCATTAACTGTTTCATTATGAGCGCATTATATACACATCTTGCTGCTTTAATAGATTCATAACATGCGTGTCTACTCCAACTGTAACTGTAGACACACACACATTCAAATGTATTTTCCACAGAGAGGTGAAGTCAGTGGTGAAGAGATATGAAGAGATATCGCTTGTAGCTTTCTGTAAATGATCATCATATTTCAACATGCGTAGTTATATATATATATGTGTGTGTGTGTGTGTGTGTGTGTGTGTGTGTGTGTGTGTGTGTGTGTGTGTGTGTGTGTGTGTGTGTGTGTGTGTAGGCAGACAGGCCAGGTTTTGATGTTGCAGTGTGTGTGTGGGAGTCGACACACAAGAGGTTGAGTGCTGCTTTTAACATGTGTGGGAAGATCTCATGCGTGTGTGTCAACACGCGCTCATGCATGCAAAACAGATCGATCGGCAGACGCGTACATGCAGTAGATACAACCGAGTCAAGGAAGACATGAGAGACAATTGGCATTAAAAAAAGGAAGTGGGAAAACAATTGACAAAAGGAAGCAGTTTGAGAAGAGAAAAGAGATGTATTGTACAGACAGTCTCCTGAGGTGTTTCCCCCTCTGTCAAGGCTGATTGGGGTCGGCTCTCTCTTCACCGAGTGTAGACAGGGAGGGCCAGTCGACCCCTCAGCTTTTATAAGGCTGCCTGATAATAAGGACTGGTGCCTTGGAGGAATGCAGAGGAAGGAATGTGCTGTTGACGTGTCTGCACTCCTTAAACGCTGCTTTTATGAATATGTATCTGCTTATCAAACGCCGCCTGGCACTTCTCTGAGACAACGCAGCGCGGCCGGATGCAACCCCACTTTCCCAGTTTTCAAGCTTCTCCCCTGAGTCTCTTCAACATGGCCTCCCTATCTGCTGTTCTAACGCACTCAACGATGGGAAAGTGCAAGAGCCGACTCTTTTCCATCTGCTGGTTATACGCTCGCCAGTTGGGAGCGTCTTGGCAAAGTACTGAAGTTGGCCTTCTATCAGTTGCCATTTTAACTGGAGAGAAGTTTGAAAAAAACCTGTAAGAGTGCTTATAATTAGCCAGAAGAAGATTTCAGTGGCATCGGTTGGACACAACCGCAGCATTTCTGACACAAAGACCGGATGAGAATCCTGCGGTCTCTATAGCAACATTATCACGTGAAGATATTTGCCCCTAGTGCCAAGCATGGAAATAGACGAAGACACAGAAAACTGACCTAAGTGTTTATAGCCCACATATAAAGACGGGGATGTTTTGAGGGCAGAGCGAATGGGCAGGAAATAGCCGGGGTTTGTGAATGAGGCTGTGTGTGCCGGACCGTCGGCTCTCTCCCACCCTCATTGATGTGCCGGTCCATAAACACTCGGCCGTGACTCAGGCCTCCCCGGTGCGCCGCGCAGCAGTGGCTGATGGGTAGATGATCTGAGCCACACAGCTGCCGCAGCTCAAGGTGAGCCGCCCAGGGCGCATAAATCTGCATGGATAATGAGGAGCCGCTGCAAAGGGCCCATTTAGAGCCATTACACAACGTTTGTGGTGTGTGTGCGTGTGTGTGTGTGTGCAAAAAGAATTATTGCGAGGTGAAGAGAGAGTGAGATTATTTATTTTGAATATATAGCATAGCACGGGGGTCCGTCTACTCTCCTCTTTAGCCTTCAAGGGGTCTTTTAAGTGTGCAATAAAGCTGTCAAACATAATATTACTGCTTTTCTGAAAGTAGAATAGATCTTTGTTCACATCTTTACCGTTTACCGTTGTCGTTTCAAGCATGGTGGCGGAGCTGATTGGTGGCATACGACAGAGGAAAAGAGCCGCTCGCGCACCGCAGCGTTAGCTACACCCACTTGAGCATTTACTCACTTTGTATTTTCTCCTCCATCGGTGATCATAAACGGTGTGTGTGTTTGTGCGTCCCAACCACCGCAGCTACTGTATATTCCAGCCCGCTGTCAGTGATGAACGACTCTCCGAAACACCCTCTGCAAGTCAGATGGGATATGCGAGTGTGATCGATTGCTCACTCCTGCATCTCCTCTTAATATGACCGATTGCTTATTCCGTTCTAAATATCCTCTCATCCTTTTGTGCGCACAGGGTCGGAATTCTGCTTCCGCAACTTCACCAGCGCCTCCGGCATGATCGAGTCGCCGGGCTTCCCGGATAAGTACCCCCATAACCTGGAGTGCTCCTACATGATCATCGCCCCGCCCCACATGGACGTCACCCTCACGTTCCTGACCTTCGACCTGGAGAACGACCCCCTGCTGGTGGGAGAGGGCGACTGCAAGTACGACTGGCTGGACGTGTGGGACGGCCTGCCGCAAGGTGAGGGCGCGCAATCATACACACTGACTCGTGTTCCTGGGGATAACACACACACACACACACACACACATCAAACTCTCATTCAGAACCCACACATTATCCCCCAAATTCCCACACAGAAATTTGCAAACCAGGCTCCCTTTGATGTAAGCAGCCTTGCCTTACATCGCTCCACATTACATAGAGGAAACGTTATTTCACACGGGGAGCTGGAAGTGCCTCGGCACCCCAAAGGAGCAGCCCTTTCCCATGCCCCTCTTCCTTCTCCATAATAACACCCTTCATCACCCCCTTGCTATCCGCCCTGTCCTCCCTCCTTATCACCTAGCGCTTCCTTCCTCCCCCGGGCGAGTGAGAGTGATGGCCACGATGAATATCAGCTTGTGTCCAATAGGAGCTGCCGAGCGTTGCGAAAGTGGCCTATCGGCCGAGATCAGGATGTGGCGAGGAAAAAACATTTGAAGGGCCTTTGATAGTGACCGCCACAGGGTAATGTTAGCTTCTGTAGGGCTGATGAAAATCTCATTAGTAGTGGTGAGTGGTTCACTTCCCACCTCTTTCTTGCTGACTTTCTTTTCCCCCTTTTTTTAAATATGAAGCCGAGAACTGAGGATTTGTTCTAATTATTCTATTTCCAGTTGCTAAAAAGGGATCCAAGTGGATTTAAAATTCCAATTATAGCCTTGAATTTGGGAGCTTTGATAGCTGAAAACAATTTATGGCATTCAAAGTTGAGAATTAGGAGGAAATTAAAGTGTAACCCAGTTCCAGTGAGGCGAGTCCTCGGGCATGAAAGAGAGACGGGAGACGAGACGGAAGGGTGAAGCATTTGGTGTCTGGTGACTCTTGAGACTATTGTAATCCTCGCTAGTGTGTGTGTGTGTGTGTGTGTGTGTTGTTCTGTGTCCATGTGTGTGTCTGCAGCTGATCCCAGTGCAGCTTGCTTTAAGGCGGGGATTCCAATCCCCCTGCTGGGCCCTGGCTGGAACACACATGGCAGATGGAGGGATGGACAGGAGAGAGAGAGGAATGATGGGAGGGAGAAATGTGGGGGAAGCGTGCTGCGAGCTATTAGACAACACTTACTAAAGCAGCGTGGCCACTGGAAACCTGTCTCTCCACTTCCGTTTTCTCATTTAATATGGAAAGGGGACGCTGTGGTGTCACAAAAAAAACAGATACTGCTCAGTTTTTCAAAATAAAAGCACAATCTGTTCTTGTCTTGTTGTTTTAAGAACTTTTAATGCAATATCACACTTAAAAATCTCACTTTATAGACCAAGAAAGACCAGATAAAACATGTTTTGATCAATTTGATTTGTGTGTGTCTGCAGTGTCTCCTCTGATCGGCCGGTACTGCGGGACAAAGATCCCTCCAGAGATCCAGTCGTCCTCCGGCCTGCTGTCCCTCTCCTTCCACACCGACATGGCCGTGGCCAAAGACGGCTTCTCCGCCCGCTACAACATGACGCACAAAGAAGTCAGCGACTGTGAGTGCGAGATAACTTTTAGCGAGTGTGTGTGTGTGTGTGTGTGTGTGTGTGTGTGTCTGCGCACGCAAAAGCTCTCTGTGTCGGTTTGTTTACCTGTTTTCATCAGCGCCTCCATTTTCTCCCTTTCAACAGTTTCTTCTCCGTCATCTCTGCTGCTTTCTTCATCTTTCACTCCTCTTACCCTCTCGATCTTTTCAGCTTTGCCTACTTTAATGCTATTTAAATCTCGGCGCTCTCTCTCACCTCTCTCAGTCTATTTCGCTCTCTCCTAAGAGAGCACCGTTTCTCAGAAGCAGACTCCTACTATTTTCTTTCAGAATATAAATTACCATCACCTCAATTTACCTCTGCTCACCTGTTGGGCTGCTTTCATTCTCCCTTTGCCCTTTCTCTGTCTGGATGTACCTTTTCCTCTCTGTCTTCAAGCTCTATAATATGCTGCTTAGATCTTCCCTGTCAGTCTCTTAAAAAAATATTCTTGCACCTGTCATCCATTCTATTCAACTTTCTTTCCTTTCTCTTTTTTAAATTTTTTAAAGCTCCTTTTTCATCTTCACTGTAAAGCCGCGTCAACAAATATACAGTTAACGCCCCGCTTTCTCCATCTCCCTCCCTCTCCTCCTCTCTTCGTCCCACCAGCGTTCCACTGCAGCATGGCGCTCGGCATGGAGTCGGGGAAGATCAGCGACGATCAGATCACCGCCTCGACAACCTTCTACGACAACCGCTGGTTGCCGCGGCAGGCCCGCCTCAACAACGACGACAACGCCTGGACGCCTTCAGAGGACAGCAACAAGGAGTATATACAGGTCAGGCTTCACAAGGGGACATTGTAACAATGTGATATGATCATAAAAACCACGCAAAGATACATGGGATCACCATCACTTCCACTTCCTACGAATAACGTCTCAGGTGTAGAGGAGAGGATGCACTGCCTCGTTCATACAGCTGAGAGGAAATAGAGGAACTGTGAACTGATGATAAGGAAGTGCTTCTGCGCTCTCAATCTTTCCTGTCTCGAACACACACTGGCCCCAACGCGCATGCATGCATACGTAGACACACACACACACGCACAGGAGCGGCGAGAATGCGCGGTGATTGATGAAGGCGCTCTCCAGGAATACATCCGAACACTACGCCATTGATCTTTGCCTGCAGCCTTCCTCCCCTTGCACACGACAATGCAAAGATGCACACACACACAAACACACACACACCACCTAAGCTCCCTCAGCAGTAGGCCACAGTCGGTGTCCATCCCCTGCTGTCTGTGTGACAGATAGACACAGCAGCTGGTCTGTCTCTGTTATCTACATCATCCCTGAGCCCCATAAATCCCTGCAGCCGCTCTACGACTGCATTCTATTCTTCTGTTCGAGTTTTAAATTATGTCTCCGCTGCTTCCATATTTCCAGGTTGACCTCCACTTCCTGAAGGTTTTGACGGGAATCGCCACACAGGGGGCCGTTTCCAAGGAGACGCAGAAGTCCTACTACGTCACGACCTTCAAACTGGAGGTCAGCACCAACGGGGAGGACTGGATGGTCTACCGGCACGGCAAGAACCACAAGGTAGGAACCAGCACTGGAGATTAACCCCCCCCCCCCCCCCCCCCCCCTCATTCAGGACATGCACTTGTAGTTTCAAAGCCCTGTTTCTCTAACCTCTACACGACCATCATGATATGTTGTCCAACAACAGAGGCGGTAGTGTTCGTCCCAGAGCCGCATCAATGGATGGAGCATTCCAACAGGAGTCCAACAAGGACTGTTTATGAACCTGAGTCATGACCCCAGTCATGAGGCAGAGAGAGAGGGAATGGGAGGGAGGCAGAGATTCAGATAAAGCTGACAAACAAGAACAATGGAGTCCTCTATGTGCCCTTATCTGGGTTTGCTATTCATCATCTCTCTCACACCAATGTGCACGTAAACACACGCCGGGGGGTTGTGGAGTCGCACCAGGTGTGGACTGTTTGGCAAGTTTGGGTGGCTGGATTCATACGCATGCTTGCGTATGAATGTGTATACGGTGCAGGTTGTTGTTGCTGTGTCCCACAGTAGACCCGTCTCCAAGGGATTGGAACTACGTCCCTCATATCTGGGCTAAGGTCACTGTGGATTGCAGCCAAATAGAGAGTGTGTGTGTGTGTGTGTGTGTGTGTGTGTGTAGGGTTAATCCACACTCACTTGCTCACACAGACCGAGGGTCCCCTTCTGTGTGTGCCAGTGATTGGTTTGGGTGGGTCCGGTGGGGGGTATTTGATGTGGAGATTATTGAGCGGAATGTGGATTTGACTTTATAAATCAACATCTGTGCGATGCATTAGAAACCCCCTTCTCCTCCTTCCACATAAAATCAACAGATCCCCCCCCCCCCCCCTTTTAAATAACCTCTGGCTGATCTCTCAGTCTGGAGATTTGTGCGTGTATGCGCATATGTATATGATGTGTTCCTGTCTGTCTGTAGCGTGTAATCTGATCTAATCTGTCTGAGCAAAAAAAAAAAAACTGCTTTCAGACTGACGCATCATCAACATGCATTTGGGAGAGATACTGCTTGTACGAGTGCTCACTTGCAGAATTCGAAAATTGGTTCTGCAGGAAAGCAGACGCGTAGCAGACACGTTGGACTCAGCGTCAGCCAATCAAAGAGTTTGCGAACATTCCTCCAATCCAGCAAAACATTACGTGATCTATATAAAATATAGATGTGATTAAATACACCATCTGTTTGGGATGATCGTAAAGAAAAGACGACACAACGTTTACTCCACTGCGTGATGGGGGCTATCGCATTATGCGTCAAGGATTTATTGTGCGTTCACATTCTCTGATGTATCATACACAGATCTCAGATTACAACTTTCTCTTCGCATTTGTGCAGACATTGACGGATGGATTGGATTCAGGGTCGACACTTTTGATTTATCGCGGACAGTTTTTCAGTCGAGATTGAACCCGACTTTATAATTAAATAGTTCACTGTACAGCCAGGTTCTCCTCCGGTCCCCGCGGGTTTTGCGGTTGAATCTTCCGTGACTGCTAATCCACCAGTCCTGTCGTACAAACTCCCAGTTAGCCCGTCCTAAGCCCCCCAAAGAGCCCTTAAGTGGGTGAAACTCAAATCTCGTCAGGGGGTCTGTAATGACTGGGATTTGGCTTTTCTAATTGTCATTTAACAGTGAGCTCAAAGCTAATGTGGCTTTGGAAGAGCGTGCGCGTCGGTGGTGTTTGTGGAAGGTTGAGCCGTGAGTGTGTCTCCGCATCCGATATGAATCACCCGTGAATAAAAAGGCTCGGCCTGGCAGTTCTCGCCTCGCTGTGTTTGTTATTGGGAGGGGGGGAGGGGGGGGGGGGGGGGGGGGGGCGGCGTTGATTCATGATCGTATTTGCCGTGTTAACAAAGAGCAAAGGATTTAATGCCAATAAAGATTATTTGACAGCAAGAGAGGCATAGGCGGAGAAGCTGGAAGAAGGAAAAAAAAAGAATGGCATTGTGGGAAATGGGGCCTTTTTACAGAAATGAAAGTGCTGTCGGAAAAGAGAAAAACACCATCGATGCAGATCGCAATCGCCTCAGTCACACCAGCACACAGGCGTCGTGCCCGTCCGTGTGTGTGTGAATGTATTTTTTTAACTTTTTTTGCACGCCAACACGTTTTCAGTTTGACACCCATGTGACGTGTTAATTCTGAATCACACTACTCACATGTGCAGCTCATTACTTGATGAGACGTGTGCACACTAAGGAATTGCATATCACTCTCTCTCACACACACATTAACATTAAAGATACACACTGTCATTCGTCTGTCAGGAAAATCCCATCAGCCCCAGCGCTAACCAAGAATTGTGTTACGGAAAAGCATTGTGAGGCTGTGCTAAAACACACACACACACTCACACACACACAGTAACCTAAGAGAAAAAACGCTCACACAGCATTTCAGCCTGCTTCTCTATCACACACCCTCATACAGATATGTTTTTTTTTATTCTCATTCTTCAAGCGAATACATTAAACAAACTTTGACAGACTTGGACATAAGGTGGTGTCAGGCAATTTCTAAGGACCACTGCGTCAACCACACACACACACACGCACACACACACACGCATGTTAGCACGTCTTAGAGCCAGGAGTGGAGAGCGGCCAGCTGGAACCAGTTCCTACTGTCAACATCTTCATACCGAGAACGAGGGAGGGAGAGAACGTCTGGAGCAGAGATGGAAGGAAAGAGAGAGAGGGGGAGGGGGGGGAGCGAGAGAGATGGAGGGAATAACTAGAGCAAGAAGACAGGGATGAAGAGTATAATGGACAGAGAAGGAGTCTGGGATCGAGGGATGAGGATGAAAAAGCGGCCGGGAAACGAATCCCGTTTTGTGCAGAGCTCGCCGCGTCTCCCATCAGCTTGAAGGGAAACACTGGCAGAGGATGGAGACATGTGACAAAAACACAGTGTTGAAAGAGAAAGAGAGAGATGGGAAATGAATCATGCTCTGATGTGTACATCTATCCACACCTCATTTTCCAGAGAACACATTTTCAGTGAAATCCAGTCAGTTTTTGACGCAGACAAGTTTCCTTTTTTTTTACTCTCTTCGCGGGTCCGGCGCTGTAGATCTGTAGAGGGTGTGTTTTGCTAGGCGCCTTTCACGGTGACCTCCTTCTCCGGAGAAGTTATCAATAGTTAAATACCCATGGTGCCTGTGTCCCGCCAATGTCCACACACACAAGTCTGGCCGCCGCACGCTGCTGTGTGTGTGTGTGTGTGTGTGTGTGTGCGGGGCTTCGTTATATTTTCATGACTCTCCACACCAGGAGACACAATATGACGACGTTAATTATTCAGCCCGGGCTCGCCAGCCTGTCACGTGACTGACGCACATGTACAAAACAACACGCCAGTCGTCGGGCAGATTACAGGGGTGGCCCAGACGCTCTGCCCACCTACAACACCAGCATTCATTTCAATTCATGTCCCACTCCTAGTTAGTCAAAAAGTAACCACGTTATCTGCAAGTTGGTCAATGAGCAACCATCTGCTTCCTCTGGCCATTAACCTTTAACCTTGGAAGGAATGGGCCAGGGGTCAAATGAGCGACCTCTCAGGTGCCCTGACAATAGATGGGAGGAAGTGGAGGAGACCGAAGAAGCTGAGAGCCGACTGATGACTTCTCATTGGCCTCTCGCGTCTAAAAGACAAATGGAAAGAGCCTCTTGTGAGCCAACTCTCATTGAACAAACTGTTCTTTT
This sequence comes from Taurulus bubalis, assembly GCF_910589615.1. Classification (NCBI taxonomy): domain Eukaryota; kingdom Metazoa; phylum Chordata; class Actinopteri; order Perciformes; family Cottidae; genus Taurulus; species Taurulus bubalis. The sequence continues at coordinate 9,837,083 of NC_136609.1, forward strand.
TGTGTCGGGATTGTTGGCCAGATTCTCTGCTTTTATCCAAAGATGAAAATAAAGCGAAGCAGCAATATTGTAATGCACCAGCTAATGGCCTTTTAGTGATGACAGGCATCTTTACGACTGGAACATTGGATATTTCTGGGAAGTAGTGGACAGACTTTTTTCAGTCTTTTCCTAACTTTACTTTTGAAACCCGACCCGATCATGCAATGTTTACATCATTTTCTTGCTGTTATTAATTATTGTAAAGAAAGCTAAAGCTGTTGGTCACATTATTCAGATTGGAAGGGATATTCTCGCAGTTGAATGATGATGTTTGTCGGATTTAAATTATGACCACAATTGATTTAAAAATTGAGGAAATTCCATTGAATTTAGCCTTATTAAGAGATAAATACTCGGAAGGAGTATTTCCTGTTTCACTGATGAATCTGTTCGTTGTTCTTGCTCCTTACTCGCACCGCTCCCTGCCTCCTCTTCCACATTCCTGCGCTCATATTCCGTTATATATGCTGCCCTCTAGTCAACCTCTCCTTTGTTTCCACCCCTCTTCATCTGTTTTTAACTATTCTTCTAAGGACTCTTCCATCCCCGCAGTCATTTTCTTGTTTTTCACATCCTCTCTGTCTGTCCTCCATGCCGCTCTTTGTTCCACACACCGAATATCTGGGAGCAGTAGAGATGTTTCGGTTGTGTGCGAGGCGAACCCTCCATCATCCAGCTTGCCTTTGTGTGTGTGTGCATGCGTGGGTGTTTGCATAACCCCCATAAGAGCCCGCATCCACTGTTTGGCCTCTTAGGTAAACATAACGGCTGTCTATCCTCCATCCAGCAGCAGATACAGCCGAGATAGACCGGCTTATCTGTTCAAACACTCACGCTGCTTTGTATTACCAGTGTCAGCTCCACTTGATTCAATCAGGCCATGCCCAAAATCAAATAAAACCCCTCGAGTAGGATTTTGAAGTGATATCACTCATATTCCCACTGGTTGTGGAATTTTTGGAATCTCTTTTCTTTTTTTTTTGCATGCGCCAGATGGGGAATTTTACAATTGGGTCACTTTGCCCCAATAAGATATCTTTAAACTCAAACTGAAAATCACACTGTTTTATCACTTTAGCGGAAAAACAACATCGTCAAAATAAGAGAGAATTTTTAGGCGCAGGAGGCGTGCTTTGGTTTGATCATCCTGTGCTTGGATTAGAGTAAAAGAGAAGTCATGTCAGGATCTTTTTTAAGAAGTGATGCCTTTTAATCTTTAATTCAGCTGCTTGTAGCAGTAGTCTTTCCGTCTCTCTGTGTGTCGGGGCTCTGACGTTAGTCAGCGTGGTTTCTGCGAATAACTGTCGGTCTCCTATCAGCCGGCCCGGTCGACCACAAACAGAGTGAATGACACTTAACAGTCTGTCACTGAAAAGACACTTCCACTGCTGAGTGTGTAGGGTGTGTGTGTGTGTGTGTGTGGTTCCTGTGGTTTCCTGTGTCTTTGTGGTTTCAGTTTGTAGCCACCAACACGAGGAAGAAAGGCAATATGGGTGAGAGAGGATTAGTGCAGAGATGTCAAGCAATTTGGGAGGAAAATGGATGGAGGTGTTGAGACGCAGAGGGAGGTGCCGGTGGGAAGAGGAGGTTATTCGCATGTCTGTCGTTGAACCTCCCCATCCAACGGCCTCAAGCATCATGGGAAGCTTTTTTTCGGCCCAAAGCAGGAAGTAACTTAACCACCCTGTGTTACATTTGCCCTCCGACCCCTGCTGCCCCACCCCGCTGCTTAAGAGCAAATGGAAGGAAGGGAGTGTTCGAAGTGACTGTTGATGCTTTGGGAAGGTAATTCCACTCACATCCTGCCCACCTGGGGAGACTTCCTGCGTCTGACGGCCAATCATGTTTAGTCGTGTCAGGTCATGTCTCCCGCAGCCTCCAGCACGGAGGTGTACGGACGTTGGTGTGTGTGTGTGTGTGTGTGTGTGAGAGAGAGAAACCCTCTATCCATCGACTGGCTTTCCCAGCCTTCCAGCGCCGAACCTTTGACCCCAAAACACATCGACAGCTGGGCTGGTGACATTGGATCCGTGTTTGGGTTGTCTCTGCTTTGTCCGGCCTGCCACTGTGTGTGTGTGTGTGTGTGTGTGTGTGTGTGTGTGTGTGTGTGTGTGTGTGTGTGTGTGTGTGTGTGCAGCCAAGCGAAACCGCGCACTGTGGGTGGGTGTGTGAGAAAGAGAGAGATAAGACTCACACCGGCATGAGCTTCTGACAGTAACCTTTGTTTGTCTCCTCCTTTGTCTTCCCAGGTTTTCCACGCCAACACAGACCCAGCCGAGGTGGTTCTGAACCGCGTCCCGCAGCCAGTCCTGGCCCGGTTTGTCCGCATCCGACCGCAGACGTGGAGGAACGGTATCGCTCTGCGCTTCGAGCTCTACGGATGCCAGATTACAGGTGTGTGTGTGTGTGTGTGTGTGTGTGTGTGGGCGTGTGCACGACTTCTCCCACCTTTTATTATGCCTGAAGAAAGTTGACTGCCAGAAACAACATCAGTTTTCTGCTTTTTCTGCTTTTTGGTTCTTTGTTCAAAGGCATTTCAGATCATTGAACATCTGCAAAAAATAACCTCCTAACTGGAAAAACCTGGCACACACACACACACACACACATATGTGTGTATTTCGACTCTTTCCCACACTCCCACTGCTATCTTTTAAACATAGAAAGCCTCCGGCTAATTAAAGGAAACTCTATTCTTCCTCTCAGAAGCACCACCGGTGTCATTTCTTCTTCGCCGCGCTCGCTTTCTGTCTCCGTCTCCCTCAGCGACGCCTCTTTCCCTCTCATGGATTCAGATACTTCTGTTGCAGTGCCCTCTTTGCTCTGTGAGCTCCTCTATATTGAGAAATGAGTTCCGATCAATCATTCATGACTTCCTGTTCACTCTTACATCAGAAACTGTGATTCGCTTCAGCCTCAACAGCTGCTATTGAAATAACTATTAGCTCTTACAGTACGCGCACACACAGGCAGGCTTCTAAATATAGTAGATGACCTCAAAAGCATGCTCACCCTTTGAAATGTACACAGACACCACCCACCGGCACACATAAACACGTCCTGTGCCTTTAATTCATTATTTACATCTCCTGCTTTTGCGGTGACATAACAGCATGAAACTTTGATCTGTGTTCTCTTAAACCGTCAGCACAACTAACATCTTCCCATCTCCCTTCCTCCTGCCCTTTCTCTCTTCCTCAAGCTCTCTCTACCTCTCCACACTCCACCGTCACTCGCTCCTTCCCTCTCCCACTGTCTGTCTCATCTTCCTCTCCTCCCAGCTTCCCAAAGCCGTCATCCTCGACTTTTTTCTTCCTCTTTCCGCTCTCTACTTCTCTGCCTCCCGACTCCTCGTATTATACCTCTCTTATCCCCTTAATCCTCATTTCTCCCTCTCACAAACTCCCTCTGCAAGTTACTTTCAATGCTACCCGCTCATCCATATCTGAATGAGCTTCATTTCCAAGTGCTTTTGCATGTACGTGGAACCTTCCCTCAGCCAGTGAATGTTCCGAAAAATGTGTGCAGCACAGTGAACAGACAAGCTATTGTAGAGAGGACACAATACCATATTTAAGATGTTTGTGTGAGATTGTGAAGGGAATGAATGCAACGCAGGGGAGTATACTGATGCTTTTATCTCACTAATGGGAGTCTAATTGCGTAGATAGAACATGAAGCAATAGTGCTGCGCTACACATCTCTTTTCCTCCAGTCCCTCACCTCATCCTCTCCAGTTCGCTCCACTCTTAGTGCTCAGTGGCCAGCAGTGCAATCCTGTGGTGAAGCTTAACAGCTCCCAGGTGGGAATATGTGTAGCAGAGTGCATGTTAGGTCGTCGCTGAAACTTCTCCATCAACGCGCGGCGCCCGAGGTGGAGGTTAAAGTTGTCTCTGCCCTCTCCACTTCCCACTCCAGATGCTCCGTGTTCAGACCTGCAGGGCCTGCTGTCCGGCCTGCTCCCCGACGCCCAGATCTCCGCCTCCTCCAGCAGGGACATGGTGTGGAACCCCGGGACCGCCCGCCTGGTGGCCAGTCGCTCCGGCTGGTTCCCGGCCCCCGCACAGCCTCTGGCTGGAGAGGAGTGGCTTCAGGTACGAAGGGGTTTAAATTGCACTTAAATTGCACTTAAATTGCACTAAATTGCAACATTTTAGCCGCGTGTTTCCGTTGCCATTGGTCCATGTTTAGTGCTAAATGTGCAAGACGAAAGTCTGGTTGTGGTGTCATTTGTTCAGCGTAGTTGTTGTAACTTTCACAGTGAAAATGTCATGTTGTTTCAATAAGCAGTACTTTTAAATCCTGGCTTCCAGATAGTGTCATTCCAGCCGGCAGAGGCGAGCATGCTAAAACAAGAAGCACAGCTGCAATAAAACGTGACCATGTGTTGTTTTGCGTAAAGCACATTCGTCGCCATGCGTTTATCTAAATCTGGTCTCCGCAGGTGGACCTGGGCTTGCCGAAGACGGTGCGCGGCGTGATCACCCAGGGGGCGAGGGGAGGCGACGCAGGAAGCGGGGCGACCACAGATAACCGGGCGTTTGTCAGGAAGTACAAAGTGGCACACAGCCTGAATGGGAAAGAGTGGAATTTCATCATGGACAGCAAGACCAGCCTGCCAAAGGTGGGTAAAGGAAGGAGGATAATGACGTGTTTGTGTTTGCAAATGGAGACGCACCGTCGAGATGACATTTTTTTTGTGTATTCTTGGACAGATTTTTGAGGGGAACACACACTACGACACCCCAGAGCTGCGCCGCTTTGAGGAGATAGTGTCCCAGTACATCAGGCTCTATCCAGAGAGGTGGTCTCCAGCAGGAATCGGGATGAGAGTGGAGATACTTGGCTGTGACCTTCCAGGTAGGACATTCTGCTGTTGCGTATATATGACAAGGAATCATTTTATATATGATCATTTCTACACTGGATGATATGCCCCACGCTGTAATGAACTGATCCAAAGTGAAGAGTCTGAAGAAGGGGGGGCGGTGATAGCACAGTGAACGCTTGACCCTCAAAGGTTACGATTTTGAGAGAGTTTCACCTGGAAAATAAAAAAAAAATTGTTACAACAAGTGCTCGCATCGGCAGGGAGTGTGGACAGGGTTCGGTTTGAAGGAATGCGTCCCCAGAGAGAGAGGGGGATCATTTGGTTTGTTCACTTTCCAGCGTGGTCTGTTATCCAGATGTGAGGTAGAGCTGGAGAACACACACACATGCAACCGCATATGGACTCCTTACGACTCCCTCTGTGCCTGAACAGGATGACTATATGTCTATACAGCACAACATGTCCAGCACTTACATACACAGACACACTTTTACTCCACACACACACACACACACACGTCGCTGTACTGAAACCACACCACTATTAATGCAAGTTAGCCTTCGCTGAGGTGATTTGTGTGCGTCAGCGTGTGTGTTTGTGTGCTTGCACAAGTGCTGATGAAGTGCACTGCTCTCTCAGTCGAAGAGAGATTAATTATTAACGCTACCATGAGGAACTTTAACTTTGCGTTGACTTTGGCGGTCCCTGTGGACAAAAGAGGGTACTGTTTCCAAACGCCAGAGTCACAGTTCCACAGTAACTTAAAAAAGAGCACATCATCCTTATCAAATTATCAAACACATGCTCTGGAAAGAGGTACAAAAATATCTGTCAGGTGATGATAGAGCACAATTGTGCTTAATTTCACATGCGCATGAAAGTATTTACTTTTGCTAAACACTGTGGGAAGGGCAGGAACAGGAACAGAAACTTCCAAATATGGAAACAGAACAACAGAAACCAAAACCCCATGGTGAAGGATTACGACATTTTGCACAGGGGTGATTTTCATGAGATGGCGTGGAGGGTTTTGAAGGAAACGCGTCAAAGAAAACTGCTGCTGAGGGTCACGCATTGTTCACAGGCCTCCGACACTCAGCAGGAATAGTGAATTTCTGCTGACATCCTGCAAATCATTTACTTCCTCCAACACTGAAGCTATTCTTTCCGTTCTGCCTTATTCTCATATATATGAATTGAGAATTCATTTATTGTTGATCCCTTGCTTAGTGTAAAATAGCAGCAGCTCTCTCTCCCCGTTCCTACACATGGTTGCAGTTCTTTCTTTCCCCACCCGAGGCCCAATGCGTGGGTCTGTAAATGTTTTTGTTCTTTTTTTTTTCCCGTTACCCTCCTCTCCTTTCCTCCTCCTCCTCCGTTACTCATCTGCTGTTGGACTTCTTTCTGTTTCCCCGTGTTGACGCACAACTATCTCTCTCTCTCACACAAACACACGCACACACACACACACATTCACAGCCGAGGCAGTGGCTTTTTTTTCCTCCTTTTTTCGAGTAATCGTGCTCTAAAAAATGCAAAATGTATGAGCTCAGGAAGGACGTTTTAAAAGTGATCTGTAAAAAGAAAAAAGAAACAATAAAAATGCAAAATATCATCTCTTCCTTTTTCCAGGACGGATCATTTCAGTCTTATGAGAACTGAGTTGTAGCTCACACACACACACACTCACACACGCACACACACACACACACACCTGTAGTATAAATCTCAGGTGCCTCGGCTTTACAGTAGACGTAGACAGATTTTTCTCAATTTAGTACTTATTTTACTGGTCATACATGTACGTTCTTTATCTAATGTCATAACTGTGTGTGTGTGTGTGTGTGTGTGTGTGTGTGTGTGTGTGTGTGTGTGTGTGTGTTGATCTGAGCACTTAACCCCACCCACCAGAATATTAAACAATGGCTGCTTATCTTTCCCATCATGTTCTTTTGGGGTTTGTGTGTGAGTGTGTGCATGTGCATTCATTTCTGTGTGTGTGTGTGTGTGTGTGTGTGTGTGTGTGTGTGTGTGTGTGTGTGTGTGTGTGTGTGTGTGTGTGATTTACTGAAAAGCTTTCTACATAATTGAAGATTTTTTTTTTCCTCTTCTCTGACATATCGCTGAGTCAGATAATTTTGGAGGGAGCAATGTCTTTTAGCAGAGAGCTCTTTCCACCCTGTGTACGTGTGTGTTTATGGTGTGTGTGTGTGTCAAAAAATAAGCAGACGTGTGTGTGATTTTGCGAGCATGTGTCTATGCATGTGCCGCTGCAGTGTGTCTTTGTACGTGGGAGTGTGCGCCTCCATTATCTATGCCAGCAGCTCCCCTGGGTCCAGTTTTTAAGAGCCGGTGTCTCATCCCGTGCATGATGATGACTTGCATCATCACCTGCGGCAGTAGACACATTATGTAAGACAACACTCCGCTGCAGAGGGACTTCTCCTGCACTGCAAGGCCTCCTCTGCTGCGCATGTACAGTATGGCCTGCTTATGCACACACACACACACACACACACACACACACGGGCCTCCTCGCGCAGCTCCGTGCCGTCGCACACGTCAAGGGCAGGGCTCGGGGAAAGGTAGGCAGGTCGCATACGTTCGCTCTCTCTCCGTCTCACACAAACATACGCATAAGTCGGGTCCCATTCCCATTGCCCCCGACACCCCTGTCACACCCTGGAAAGGTCAGCACATTTACACTGTGACAAGGCCTGACCTTTGAAAGCATAGAGTGCTCAGGAGCTGGGTAGAATTTTAATGGACTCCAGCGTGCGCTTTGTGTTTGTGTGTGTGTTTAGTGGTACGCACACAAGGGCGACCAGGTAATGTATAGGCACACCCGGCCCTAAGAATTAAGTGGAGAGCGGAAAGGTTAGGCGAAAAGGCAAAAGCGAAGTGATATACTTATAAAAGATGGAGCCCGAGGTTTGAGGAAGAGGGTCGCGTTCGTCGCCTTTGCTTCCCCAGTGGGACGGCAGCGATAAGAGTCTCATTAGGTAGTTAATGACAGGAATAAAAGACGTGACATTAACACTGGGTTAATGTCAGAAGCCATCGCCAGCTGTGGCCGGCCCTTTCATGTCTGCCATTTCTCCAGCTGGAGCGCCGTCGCGCTCATTTCCACAGGAAGTTCCTCTAAGCGGATCAATTGTGTATCACGCAGCGTTTGTTGCCCGTAGTGCCTTTAATGATAATGGTTGTCATGTCGAAAGACCAGTTGGAGGCTCTAGTATTGCCACTAACAGTCGGCGAGCAGAGAAAAGTGTGCTGATGAATCCATGTGGCTTTTTATTTTTATGTGCTTGTTGTTTCTTTTCCAAATGATCAGCTCTGTCTCGCAGGAGATCTCCAGCCGTTTAAGCCTGTCAGGAACCGCTAGCAAAGCAATGTGACATATAATACGCTTAAGAAGCCACTTTAATGTCGGTTAAATGAGAAAAAGAAGCCAGGGTAATGTATTTGTCGCTGCTTGTACAGACAGAAACATCTGACAGTTAATTCACACGATAAATTTGGACCTTTTAGTTCAGACGTGACCCAAACCTCAGTGTAAACGTCCATAAAACACCAGCATTGACTCATCTGCTCCTACTAACACAGCGCTTTCTCCTATTTCCCATTCAAAGTCCACAACACTGCACATGCGATGCATTTTAATGAGCAAAATGTTAAGCCTCGGTGTTTTGTCGGACTTTCCTTCTGATTTACGGTTGCTTCAATAGATGTTAAGGGCAGAGAGAAATCATACGTTTAACTTTGTGTTTGCTCTCCCTACTTCTGAGCGCGCGTGAGTTATAGAGTGAGAGAGACACTCTGTAACACACGATAGTTCACACGAGGAAACAGAGCGAGAAACGGGAGTGTGTGTGTGTGTGTGTGTGTGTGTGTGTGTGTGCTCCGTATCCTCCCTGACAGCCAGTGAGCGGTCCAAGGTCGAGGGGAGCTTGTTAGACACGTCCATCCATCAGCCTTAACCCCACTTCTGTATGTGAATGTGTCTGTGTCTGTTAGCATGGGGACATGTGTGTGTCAGACGCAGACGCCTGAGCACCCAGACACAGCATGACGGGGGGCCCCCTTGGGTGCTCTTGGACTATCTGTTCCTGCCTCCCTCTGTCTCTGGCACTCTGGGTGGGATGGAGACGGGAATACGAGTTAGTTTTGCACGATGACCTCACGCTCTCGATTATGACAATAATTCAGCCTTGACATACACTGAGACGTGGTGTTCATGTGCTGAATTATGGGTAAAAATAACTTGGGAGAAGTTTCAGTTGGATGCAGTCTGCAAATCCTACACACATGGTGTAAATTAGTGAGTTTTAGACATCATTTTATTTGATTTTAGTATCAATCTTCTTCATCTAACTTTTAAAAACTGACTTTGCGATCTAAGTATAGGCAGAATGGAGGGTTATTAAAGCCGGGATGGAGGGTTATTTAAGGTGCATAAAGACATTACACCTCATTGCTTCCTGGTCCTTTCTGCCTTTGTTGCTTATCACTTCCCCTCCCTTCTGTTTCCCCCTCACTCACACCGTGGAAACAGAGACTCCACATAAATAATCCGTCAAACAAACATCGGGTGATGAATGTGTCCTCTGTACAGTGATCTAATATGTGGGGATTGTTTCACACACCCGTTGACCTGAACTGTGGTGTGTTTGTTTCCCGCAGAAACCACCACGCCGGCCGACACCGCCACGCCGACTCTGCCCGCTGACATCGATAGCACCACTGTCCCCTTTACGACTGCAGGTGAGGAAAAGAAACTGTCTGATTAGAAACCAGGAACAGAAAAGATGAAAGCCATTATGTAAAGCAGCTGTGAATGCTCCTTTTGATCTGAAATGATGTCTCGTACCTTTTTGCCCTTTGGCTCTGGCGCTAACTCTCGCTTCCCTCCTCACTGCTCTCCACCTCCGCAGTAGCCACGGCTTCTCCATCCGACAGCGTGTGTGACTTTGACCTCGGCCTGTGTGAGTGGACGCATGACCCCAACGCCCCTCTGCTCTGGTCCCTGCACAGCCACGGTGAGTCTCCTCACCAGTCATGCGATGACTCCGCTTGACTCACCGCCACTGTCTGGTTAGCAGAACGGCTCAGAGCTAAGTTTGTGTTTTTTCTCGATGCAGCAAGCGTTTGATGGGCAGCGACCTGCAGGGGCTGTCTGGATGGTTTACAAACAATGCTGTGAGCAGCTCAGGTTGACGACCGGCATCTTAAATTGAATTTGGGTGTCAGCTTCTTTGCTGCAGAGCTTTTATGTATGCAGCTGCAGGGAGAATTTCATTTGGGCAGAGAAAATTGCACAAGCACAAATGCATTAAGTTTATTTTATCAACTTCACTGAGTCTAGACAGGACACTAATTAAATGGAGTCATTCTCCTTGTGCATCTCCATTGAGTTCCTTTTCAATTTGATTAAAATAATTCCTTAAATTGACACCAGTCTAATTTAGAAGCGCCGTCGTTTGCCAGCCGTGCTGCTCTTTCCAAGCGGGTGAGGATGAAAATGAATTGAGGAAGCGAGAGGGACACACACACACATATAACAGCCTCGCGTGCGACATGTGACCTACAACAGCTCTCCGCTCGCGTCCGCGTGTCAAACCGGTTAAGAACCAGTAGCTCCAGTTCAGTTCACGAGCAGGAGATTCCAAAGAGGAGCGCTTATTCCCAGCTGTCCGTTACTGCCCCTCCATCCCCGCAGGCACATCCCAGATGATGCTGTGTCGGCTTCCATCTACTTAGACACTAGAAATAATTATGAATTTCCCCGTCATACCCGCATACAGCTTCGAGCGTGTTATTAAAAAGAAGATGTATGCTGCTGAGTTTAGGGAGTTTTATAGCTCTATTTATAATTGTCCACAGGCAGGGTGAGGGAATCTTACCCCAACTTGCTTTTAAAATGCATTGGTTTTGAGCAAGTCTCCATGAAAGATTCAGCATTTCTCCAGCTGGAGAGAATTAAACAAGAGGCTCAGCATGCGGCCTTCTTTTTTGTGTCAAATTTGTGATGTCACCGGGGTCGTGTTCAGCGGGGGCAACGGATCTCACAGCAAAGGCAGAAATGTTCCCGAAGCGTGACCGTTTCAGGTCACAGCCATCTTTGACAGGGAGCTTCAAAGCGGCTTCTTTCATCGCGGCCGGATTGGAGAGGGTTGCTTAGATTAGTCAGGTTGTGGCTTTCATGTGTGGAGTATCATTTCCAGCCGTTTTGACGAGCCACGCCAGCCTTTGATTCTCCCTGCCGATGTCAAAGGTCAGGAATCCCAGCCAACACAGGATCATTATTTCACTGCTATCAGATCACGATTTAATCCTCAATAGAGTTCCCTTTTCTCATGGGACCCAGAAACCATGATCTCCTCACCTCCTCACCTCCGTCATGAAACCAATTATTAGGGCACAGAGATGGAATTAGCCACCATGTACTGTGATACTTGGCCTAATATACCCCTGCGAGTAATGAATGTGTGCTTCTCGCTGCAGCCGACCGCTGTGAAAGGGATTAATAAAGCTCTGTTGTGCTATGTACAGTACAGTCTCGATTATGAGCTGTCTGGCGAACAACTTGCACGACAACGGGGGGCTCGCTGCGAGACGCCGAGCCTCAACACCGGAGACACAAATAGGTTTCACTCGCACATCCTGCATAGGCCTATCCACATGCAGTGCATACGCCAGAAAACAGTGTCATGTTCAGCAACGGAGAAACACACACACACACACACACACACTCATCCATCCCAGGACTGCAAAGGGCCATGGGACACACTGTCACACACTGTCTGAAGTGTCACACACAGGCGAGTCTGGGCGTATGGCGGGCAGAAGGGAGCTGTCAAGTCGGAGGAAGATTTGTCCCTCCAGATGCCGCTTGTCGGATCTGCTGCAGACCGCACACACACACGCACTGACGCAGCGAAAGGTTCTCGACCCAGTCACTCAATAAGTGGACGCTACTGTACGGTGCTTTTGGATAAAAAGCACATGCTGGGAAACAAAAAACAGACGCACTAAAATAAAATGAAAAACTACCTGTGTGCGCCCTGATTTTCCTCTGACTACTTTTTCCTCACTTAACAGAAAGGCACGTAGTTGCTCCGACACACACACACACACACACACACACACACACACACAGTTGTACATGATAAAGCAGGTGATTTAATCTGCAGATTGTTGATGCTGGACATTTTCCCACCGGGCCCACTTAAGAAATTCTTCACCCGACGCCTCCTTGAGTCACGCACTCACAACATACTGTTGGCCCACCAATCTCTCACAATGGAATTCATGTCGGCATCCAATTTGCAAGCTAAACATCCTCTGGTGTAAACAAATGGAGCGGCGTGTTGGACTTTTCCGTTGTTTAAGTCATTTACCTGGAAGGGAATGAAGAGAAATAGTCCCCGAGGGTCTTGGCTGGAGTTCTGATAGCTTGACGCTCTCACTGGAGCTATTCTTCTGTGTGTTTATGTTTGTCATTTCCCTATTGTTTGCCGGGACTATTGTGTGGTAGTGATCCCGGTCCTGTTCGCAACTGGTGATTCATTTCTGTTTTTGTTTGAGATATCTGTAATTGTGTGAAAACATGCCGTACATGTGTGCATAAGGGTATATACACGTCTGTATGTGATGATTAATGATTATAATCCTGTGCACACACAGAATAAGTGTGGGATCATTCCGGCAGCATCCATTTACAAAAGTCTACGCATCCTTTCCTGGTTTTTATTGCCTCGAGGGCTGAAATGAAAACCCATTAAATCATGCTTTTTTTCCTCTTCCATTTGGCTGTAGCAACCAGCAAACTCAAGGTTAAAACAAAGCTGTGCTCATTTATTGCATTGTGTTACAATTACTAAAGCGGCTTGGTTGCATATCGTTGCTGTAAAATTACGTGTTTTTTTAGTTTTTTTCACTTCCTGATTTCATACAATTCTGTTACCGAGAGAGTTTAACACTGACGTTGGTCTGTAACATCGCAGCACATCTCAAATTAGGACCCGTTCTCAATTTTGAAAGCGGTTGTAAGAGTGTGTGGCGGTGACCTGTGACGTTGACTGTGCACATTACAGTTTAAGCACATGTGTTAAGTGTCTTCATCTCACCATCTGCCCCGCAGAGCTCAACAGCTACCTGTACATGGACGCCAGCTTGAAGACGGAGCAGCAGCGAGCCCGGCTCGTGAGCCCCGTGGTGGCGGCCGACTCCGGGCCCCTCTGCCTGCTCTTCTCCTACCAGCTGTGGGGGGAGGCCCAGGGCCACCTGAAGGTCCTGCTGCGGGACGCCCACAACGAGGAGACCATCCTGTGGACGCTGAAGGACGATCAGGGCCCCGTCTGGATGGAGGGCCGCACCATCCTGCCTCGCTCCCCGAAAGACTTCCAGGTAGTTTTATAAGCCCATCCAATGCAAATACTGAAGGAGCAGGGTGACGAGAAAAGTCATAACAGCAGAGCTATGAAAGCATCAGACTTCTGGCCAATATCAAATAGATTAAAGTGTGTCTGCTTTATAATAAGTATCTGGGTCAAACCCTTTATTACATGTCTCCGCAGAAAGAGAAACAGGTCTTTTTTTCAGGGAGGGTTAGAGGGAGACACATTCCTCCTCATCAGTTTCCATCTCTGTCGCCTTAGGCCAGGTTTGACTTCAAAAGGAGCTAAAGTAAGCCATATTGTCTCTATTGGCTGTGTGATTGTTTGGGGATCGTTGTGCATTTGTCAGAGACATCACAAGCAGTTAATGTTCTCATGAAAAAGTAAGTTGAAGGAGCTTGCAGAGAAGTGGGGGATGATTGCAAGTGTTGAGAGCAACTTTGAAATCACAGACACCGTATTAAGTTTTCATCCTCTTTCTCCTCCTCTTCCTCCTCCTCTTCCTCCCCCTGCGTGTCCCCATTCTCAATCCCCCCCCCACCCCCCACACCCCCTGTTGCCTTCATCCGTCTTCCTCTTTTTCAATTCTTCCTCCTCCTCTTCCTCTTCCTCTTCCTCCCCTGTTTTGCGGTAGGTTGTGATGGAGGGTTTCTTTCTGCACGGCACCAGAGGACACATCTGGATAGACAACATCCACATCAGCTCTAGCACCCCTCTGAAAGAGTGTACACGTAAGTACACACACACACACACATTGCGACCAACTCCTATGACAGACAGACTGGGACAAACTGTCTTTTACCAAATCTTTTCCACGCAGAAAAATATCGGAAAAGTAAACAAATCCACATTTGACCCGCCCACTCCCTCTCATCCTCCGTCAACTCCGCCATCGCCTCATCATCTCGCCCGCCATCAATCTGCCATTTTCCTTCCACCTCCTCCACTTTTCGCCTGAAGGTCCTTGAACAGTGGCACACATGAAGCGATAAACACCCTCGATCCTCCCTCCACTCCCTCGCCCTCACATCCTAGTTTCAGAGACAGCCCACTGAATACAGAGATGAAAGGAGGAAGGAGAGGGAGGGACAGCATTTATTCCTCACACAAAAAAAAGAAGAAGAAGAATAGTAAAAGTAGGCCATAAACGCCCCGTGGGCCCCAGCGATGCTAATCTATGTTTCATTAGATTTCTCTTCTTCCCTTTCTCTCGTCTCCCTCCATCTCTTATGCGCTCGTATTTGTAAACAGAGCTTTTCCCGAGCCGTCAAAGGGAATTACTAGACAGGCTGTTTCCCAAGCAACTTTCCGGGTGCCCGGTGTGAGCCGAGCGCCAGCGCAGCCTCCCTAATCTGGCCTGAGCAGCGGCTTTGGAGAGGGTCTTAAACAGATCAGAGACCGAGCCGGGGGTTCAGAGCCAAAAAACCTGCCGTCATCACTTCTGACTGACGTCCAGTGCGCTTTGGAGCTGGACCACGATTGGGGAGCAGGCAGAGTGTCGTTGAGGGAGTGTGTTTGTGTGTGTGTGTTTGCTTCCAAGCTCGCGGCAAACCCTGCTGTGTGTTTTTGAGTCGTATCCGTCGTTTTTGTGCATATGTGTGTTTCATGAGCCTTGAGAGAGTTTGAGCAGCACAGCAACTCGGAAGGCAAAGATGACAGCCCCCCTCCTTCCTGCCTCCATGCTGCTGTGTTTCTTTCTTTCTTCCCCCCTTCCCTCCCCTCCTTCGCCACTCCCAGAGCATTCTGGGATGTTGCTTATCACCCAACGCAGTTGAGTTTTTCACAGTAACGCTGGGGTTCGCGCCAAAAGGCATCAGTTCCCAAGTCAGTTCCCCTCCCTATTTTTTCTCTCCCACCCGCTCCTGACACACACACACACACACACACACACACACACACACACACACACTCATACTAACACACACGAAGACATGCACACCCGTTTTTTGTGTTTGCATTCCAGGCAATCAAAGTGAAGGTTCTGCTCCGTGCATTTGCGGCAAGCCCCCCCCCCCCCCCCCCCCAAAAAAAGCTCCAGTTTAACTGGACTCGGCTGATAAACAACTTGAAATGCGTGAACTTTTGCGAAAGCAAACACACATAATTCTCGGCACAGACCATCTCAGATTCCCCACTCACACATTGTTTGAAATTGCATTCTGGCGAAGGAGCCAAGTAAATGCCATAACTCATGTGAGTTATCTGAGGAATTAACTTAAATTTCCCCGGGAGGACTTTGATAGTCTTGTGACATTTGTGTGACATTTGGCTGACTTTTCCCTCATATTTAGAATTATCTAACAGTTGTCTCGCTCTCTTTCTGTTCCTGTCTCTCTCTCTCTTTCTCTCTCTCTCTGTCCTCGCAGAACCCTTTGCAGCTTTTTCTCCAGAAAACCCAGGTGAGTTTGACTTTGTTATGATGTCACTTCCTCTCTGGTCTTGCTTCCTGCCCGTTGGTATGCACTAGCCTGGGTTTGTTTTGCTTGGTGGCACTAAGTTGTCTCAACCGCTAAATAGTCAGCAACACAGAAGCTGAGTCTGCAGGAGTCTGCTGTGTGATTCCAGATGAATAAATCTGCATTCATTATTAAAACTCGTGCCTCGTGGCATCAGCAGCATGTAGACATCACCAAACAAATACTAAACCCCTCGCTAAAATCTTCGTTGTCAAATTTGCAAATACCAAATGAATTTTCTTAAAGTTGGAAAATAGATTATTTCACTAATGTGCTGTTGCACGCCAGTTGTACCTTGCAAGTCTCAGTGGAAACAAAGGATTAGTCTCCAAAGAGCACACTGTGTGCTAGGCAAGCTAAATCAAGCACACCTCGTGGAGTCGGGTATTTGAAAAGAGCGACATATTCTCAGTTCTGCGCTGCCTGACACAGCCTGAAGGGTTTTAAATAACTGTCTGCCTCATGAAAAATATTTAGAGCTTCCTGGGGGACTATATGAGATTGATGTTAGTGTTTTGGCATCTCATAATGTCTTCCAATAAGATAAGAGCTCGCCGGTTTCAGTGCGAATGTGATGTGTGTGCACTTCTTGGGCCTCTCTACTCCTACGCCTTCACATACACACACACACACACACACACACACACACACACACACACACACACACACACACACACACACACACAGAGTCTATAACCCTTGACAAACATGCACCAACACACACATTAATATCACCTCACACACACACCAGTGTCCCCAGTGAAATGCAATCAGATAGAGTGACTGAGCAGCGGCAAGCACGGGTGTCTCTCTCTCCTCTCCCTAACTCAGCTCTGTCTAATGAGTGTGTGCAGTGTGAAGTAGCAGCAGCACGCACCATTTCCCTCTGTAATTATGTGACACGGTCCAAAAATCTGGATGTATTCAGCTCTGCTTCACTTCCCCTAGTTCAATTTGACATTCTCCCAGTCTTACAACTCTCCCCACAAGTTTGGATGGTGCATTTGGGCTGTGCTTCGTTTTTTTCAATGTCTTTAGGGGTTTGTTTCTCGCATAGCAGTCTTGGATAGTCAAATAGAGGCTTCTTGGAAGGTGGTTAGTTGGTTCTTACCAAGAATTTGAGGAGGGGGTTCAAGCCAGGGGTAGCAGTGTAGAGGATCTGTGGAGATAGTCTCCAAGGAGACGGAGCTTGGCTTGAGGAGGAGAGGACCGGCCAGGAGGCTGATGCATAAGAAAGAGGAAAATGAGAAAAAAACAGAGAACACGATAAATTATGTACTCAAAACAAATCTGCCACCTCGAGCCATTAAATAACAAATCCCAATCCAATATTGGCTGCGAGAGCTCTGGAACATTGGATTCCCATGTGGCGTCCGTCTGACTGGTCCTTGCATGGTTCTGAGACTTTATCACGGGCCTGTTGGGGACTTCCTGTGCCAGAGTGAAACAGGAAGAGGAAGCTCCTTAATTCAATTTGTGTGGGTGCTTTCATAACTAATCATTTTGGCTTTTATTTCACACCAAGTCATTCCATCGAAGTTTTGGAAAAAAATCTATTGCATTGAATTAGACTGGATCAACCATTGGACTGATTTCAAACCAAATCCCCTTGATGATCTTGGTGTGAAAGCTTGTCCTCCAACTGCAGCCCAAGCTACATGAGAGAAATGGATGCATTTTAAGTTTTCACTTTTTTTGGCCTTGGAGATTTTTTTTTTTGCAACTGGCATGCTTGTGCATGCTCATATGAGGTGCACGCCTGCTGTTCGTATGATGAAGATCAATAGGGATAGAAAATAGACGGTTAAATGTAGAAAATAAACAAGTGCCACTCTGTTCCCGCTGGCCAATTATTCTGTATCTCTCCCCACCAGGGGAAGGCGTTCCTGTGCCTCCCTTGCCCATCCACTGGTATTACATTATGGCCGCCGGGGGCGTCCTCCTTCTCCTGGCTGTGGCCATCTTGGTCAGGGCCCTCTGTTGCTGCCGACAACACCTGGCCACCAAGAAGAGCCAGCTGTCAGTGGCCTATCACAGCTCCTCGCAGTGCTTCCAGTATTCTAACTGGTCCTCCAGTATGGCCGCCCCAGGGGTGGAGCCAGTGCTGACAGTGAGGTTGGACAGCCGGGACCGACACCGTACCCTCTGCTGAAAAGAACCACTTAGCCGCGTTGTGTTTGGCAGAGCAGGACGCCAACTCGTGACGTCAGTGGCAGCGTGATGCCACAACACTGACGGAACATCCTCCCGACGAAAACCCCTCCCTCATTTAGTTTACAGTTGCAAGGGCGATGATGATGACGACATTGTCCCGAAACTGCCACGTGGACATTTGCAAAGAAACACTGTGCTCTCCCTTTCTCTCTCATGGATGTAGCTTCGGTTGCTGTTTTCTTCTTTGTTCCATTAAGGAGTTTGCTGTTGACATTTCACACGATGCTGCTCCTGATGAGCGGACTGAAGTCTGAGTAAGTTATTTATCTGAACAGCTTGTCTCGGACCATTGAGTGCCGTCTGGCTCCTCATAACCCCAGCGGTCCTCCTGGAATGACCCCAGCATGGACAAACACACAGACATGTGTGGGCTGGGGAGAGAAGGAGGTCGAGCTGGTTCCGCTGCGAGGGCCAGCCAGAGCTGCCAAACCACAGGCTAAAAACAAGACCCCAGAGACATGAGGAGCTCTGCAGTGCTGCGAGAGAAAGAGAGACAGGGAGGCGGGGGACTGTTAGGCTGAGAGGCATTCAACGTGCGAGCTGTGGAAATGATCTGGCAAGCCCCAGAAAATAAAGCTCCTGGTATCTCTGTAATAACAACATGAGATATCTGTGATATGAGTTGTACCAAAAGTGAGGGGGTTGCATTGGAGGAGGAAAAGAAATCCGTCCATTGTGCTTTTCAACAGAGCATGTGCACATTTAAAAACAAAGGAATGCAAATCCATCATACTTTAAGTCCTGCATCACAAATGGTGATAACCAGCTCCTTTGATTGAACGTCTTGTCTTCTCCTGATAAAGGCATCAGTCAGTGATGGATGCAGCCGTCTTCAGTGTTTAGTGTTTCATCTTGATTCTCTGGCGTAATAAAGCACGTTGTTCCCACTCCCATTCACGCTTCATACCACCCACTCCCGTTGTTCCCCGTGTCTTTGAGCTGCCCAGAGGAAACTCGTGCTGCGCCGAGCCGTGTTGTGATTTCAGTGGGAATATGTGCTTGCTGTTTTTAGGGTTGTAAATAGACACAGCTGTCTGCCATCACCATCGCTGTCTTGATTTATACTCCTACAAATCCCACAATGCCGCTTTACCAGCTGGAAGCAGAGCTGCAGCTATTGATGCCGCTTCCTCTAGCGCCATAAGACGCCACGAACGGCTATTAACATAAAACAAGACAGAGCTAATGCACTTCTTACTCGTGTTTAACAAACATGGGATCCAAAAGCCTATTTTATTGTGAAATTTCTCAAAACTCTGACTGAGCCAAGACAAATTGGCAGCAGTCTCTCTCTCATCAGTCGGTGCAGAGCTGGTGAGATTGGACACGAGCTCGGTTTAACACCTTAGATTGAATGAAATTGAGGTCTTCACTCTGTGGCTTAACGGGCCGTGCTTTCGTGATCTGTCACACCAGCAAAAATCCATCACCCACTAGCCCACAGCTCAGCAGAATGCGCCTCGATTTGTTGCCACAATTTAGAAGCCGCACTTCAGAGTGAAGAAGAAGCGTTTTTTGGCACGCTCTCACTCTGTGCTTTTAAATCAACTCGGGAGAGGAGGGATTGGACACCCTACTCGGGCCATCTCGACGCCGTTACGCTCCAAGCCTCTAATAGTTGTAATTAGTTAATGGACAGATAACATTTATTAAGGCTGAGGTAAGCACTTCCCCCCACCCTCCCTTCCACAGCACCTCCGCCGCCCAATCAGCTGCCAACTTCAGTTGCCCCCGGAAACAGTATTAATAACGCCATCGGCCATCAAAGACCTCCAGATCGAGGCGTGTGCCTTGCCAAGCAGTCACTCCCACTCCGGCGCGCTTGCCAAGAGCAGCAAGCGCAAACACACACTCGCACACGTAGACACAAATGCACGCGCACACAAAGTGGAAAGAAAACTCATCTAAAGTAGAAGTACACTTGAGCTGTTTGGCTCAGCTAAAGTGCTGCAGCCAGTGCTGGATTCACCACACTTATAATCCTCCAATTCAGACACGCACATACATATCAATGTTCAGTTCACACCATATCGCAGTGAGTCGCACAGAACGGAAAGACAAGCACTACTTAAATGTTGTTGCCGTTAGTTGTTGTTTTTTTTGTTTTTCCATCATCTTATTCACCCCTCTTAAACTTGACAGCGACAGTGTCGATGATTTTAATGGTGATAATGATGGGTAATGTTAACTATTTGATGATGTTTGCATCTCTTTTCACACAGAATGAACAGTCTTATACCACCAGTATGCTATGTGATGACTGTGTGTTTGACAGGAATGTATCATAATGATCTTTCTCTATTAATAAAGTCATATTTTTCTATTATCCCAAGACTCGTGTGTGTACGACTGCCAAATGTAAATATGAATTTATAATATGCAAAAGGGTTAGTCATCAGTAAATATGTGTGTGTGTGGCCCTGTTGTTTCTGATTGTTAGCATTGTAAAAGGTATTAAATAAATGCTGTGCAACAATTATTCTGTGTAGAATTTGCTTCGTGCTTACAGGTTATGTTTCCTGTGCTTCTCTCTCACAGATAGGACACCAAATGAATTTGGAGATGGACGTCTTTTCAGCAGCAGAGACCAGCTGGGTGGAGGTGAGGAGCAAACCACAACGCCATTTGATCCATAGAGGCTCAACTTCACTGTCGTGAAATTAACCTTTCCGGCCTTCTTTGTCCCCTCCCCTCACAGTTTTACAGTTCCCTGAGTGGACCACAGCATCCCCGTCGTCTGATCCTCCGGTGACCCGCGTCTCGGAGAAGGACAACTCCTGGCTGTACACCCTGGATCCCATCCTGGTCACCATCATCGTCATGAGCTCCCTGGGCGTCCTGCTCGGGGCGGTGTGCGCCGGCCTGCTCCTCTACTGCACCTGCTCCTACAGCGGCCTGTCGTCCCGCTCCTCCACCACCCTGGAGAACTACAACTTCGAACTGTACGACGGCCTCAAGCACAAGGTCAAGCTGAACCAACAGCGCTGCTGCACCGAGGCGTGAGGAGGTTTCCGAGAGAGGAGAACACAAGAGGGGAACGGAGCGAGAGGCGCAGCCGTTTTGTGAAAAACCTCTCACTATTTTCTTCATTTCCTCCAGTTCACTTTCAGTTCACTTCCTCGTTGGTGCAGATCCCCGGACACATGGACAACGAGAAAGCCACTTTTTTTTTTTTGTTTTAAGCTCAAATGAGAACTTGTTTCCTGCTCGGGAAAACGTGGCACAGTCCGGTGTTGCTAGTTTTTGTGGTGAAAGAACCAATGACAGACAGACTGGGGTGACCCAGATGGATCGTTCCATTGCGGGGACGTTAGGCCTCAAAAAAAAATATCTACACATATCAATTACAGATTCCTGCTCCACCGAAAGAGAACTGTTTATAAATGCATCGTAGACTTGAAGCTGGATTCTGTAAGCTACACATACTGCGTGTTGGAAAGGTGGTAGGTTAGGAACGTGCTTAGAAAGCGTCTGTTTTGATCACATGTGAACACAGTGGCCTAGAATTTAGCTCCTTTGTGTCGCCCGTTGGCTTTTTTTTTCTCTCTCTCTCTTCCGTCGTAGACTCTGCTACCGATCGGCCTCAGTTATCCTCTTAGTTCCTGACAGTCTGCGGTATTTTTAGTCACAGACGTCCATCGAGTTTGTTCGGTCACTCTCTTTCTGTTTAATGTTTCCCCGTCTGGCCGATCGCCAGTCTGTGATGGCAGATAAGTAGAGGAAAAAATAAGAGGCGAGGAACGTGTATGTGTGTGTAGAGGTGGAGAGAGGGAGGGGGAGGGGGGATTTTAACACATTCTTTTAATGACAGAGAGAGTTATTGTTAGATTTCGTTGTTACTGGTTCCTGTCAAAGAGAAGGTCATGTTTACATTGTGCTTAATGGTAAAAGGTCAAGGAGCTTTGGTCGGTGCAACCTATGGATTGCTGGTAAGGGCAGAGACTGAAAACCCACTGAAGGAAAAGACAAACAAAGAGAAAGTGAGAGAGACTATGACTTACAGAGCACTACAATCCCCTGCCTCTCTCTCACAGGGGGCGATGTTCTCCCGGTGCTTTGGCGGAGGACAGAAAACAAACGGGATCAAAAAGAAATACCAGGAACGGCTGCTCTCGATCCACCGACTGTGCGCGCGGACACGCAACAAGCCTTAAAGCAAAATGTTAGAGGAAATGTCGAGAAAGGAACGTTGAGGCGACACTAAGACAAGAGGAGGTATCCACCTCTCTCTTTTTACATGTGGACCTCAAAAAGCCATGATTTAAAGGACCTAGTCTCCCCTCCCCCATCCCAACCAACTCAAACACATACACACAGATCACACCACCCCCTCCTCCTCAAACTACCGGCTGATTGTGGCCTGTTTTTTATTTTATTTTATGTCGTCTCTCGCACAGCAAGGCGGCCATTCTTCTGGATCGTTTTGAACCAATCAGAAAGGGTCTTGCACGCTCTGAATGGACTCATAAGCCATGAGAAGGAGAGGGTAAGAGAAGAAGTCTCCCTCCCACACACACACACACACACACACACACACACACACACACACACACACACACACACACACACACACACACACACACACATTACTTCCCTTGTATATACAGATGTAAACAGAACATGCATACACACCCTCTCTTGCTCAGACGTGATGAAAAATGAAGGGAACACTGGTTGTTATATTTGAGACCATGCAGAACGTAAATGTAATTTCATCCCATCTACCCTCACCATGTAACCACACACACACACACACACACACACACACACACACACACACACACACACACACACACGCCCTCCCTCTCCTCTGAGGCCCGCTTCTCTGGACCCCACTGACTCTCTTCAAAGTGCCTTGGAGCCTCGGGGATCCAGCTTGCCTTTGGAGCCGGTATCAGATACAGTAACTTGACGGTGACAGTCACAGTCACAGCGCCCCCTTCTGCCTGGGAGGACCAAACATAAAAAGGACAGGACCCCCCCCTCCACCCCCACCCTTTCGCACTGCTCGGACTGCTGTTGTTGTTGTTTTAAAGGGGTCTTTGTACAGAAATGCTCTTTTTATGATTGTTATTATAATTATTGTTCTGATTATTTAATAAAGGATTTATACCATAAGGAGGAAAAAGCTGGCCAGGATTTTATTACTGTGATATGTTGTGTGAATGAGCAGAAAAGTTGTCGCAACATTTTCTGAGTATTATTGACATTCCTGCAATACTAACTCCATCTGAGACTTTGAGCCAAACTCTCACTTTTAATTGCAAAAAGAACACACACACACACACACACACACACACACACACACACACACACACACACACAGTCTTGTTCGCCGTCACACACACACACATTCATATATAATGCCATGTTGTCAGCTTGCTACACCCGGCCTCTAATCTCCACATGATGTCCCATTAGTCTGGACCTCTGGTGGCCCTCATTTAGGAGCTGCAACATCAAAGCTTTGAAGTGCCCGGCGTCTCAGCCACACACACACACACACACACACACACACACACTCACACACACACTAGTACAGTACATGCAATTACTCTGCTTCTCTTTTATACAGCTTGCTGAGTCTCCCACACACGTTCCATTTATCCACATAAGCTTCCCTCACCTAAAAGTAAACGCTGTTAGCAAATACAGCAGTTTTAGATGCAGAGTGTGATACCTTTGACTCTTCGGGTCTCCCGGACGCCTGGAGAAAGACAGCTAAAGTGGTTAGCATTTTTTTTGCCGGGGGTTGCTACAGTCGTGACTTGGAAGATTAATGAGAGAGCCAAAGCTAATGTTGCATTGCTTTGCTTGCATGCGCTTCTGAAACAGGTTTTTCCTTTCTGAAATAGACATAACTTTTTAATTACAGCAACGGTTAACACAACTTTGGGTCGATGTGAAACGGAGCCTGTAGCTCAGGTACCACATTACGAGCCGCACAACGCAGAACGACACGTGTTGTCGCTGCACAGCGGCGGCGGCGGCTGTTAGCATGCTCCGGTCCGTGACATAGCAGGCCAATTACCGCCTCTGAAAAAACACAGACTATCCCCAGTCCACCGGAGGAGTGCGATGCCATCTGCTCGCAGGTTTGATTGATCCCGGCAGAACAGTCTCGACCACATCACACGAATGAACGCCGACAGGAAATTACCAAAGGAGCCAGATTGTCATTGTTCCATACCGCCCCTTGTTTTCTCAACCAAATTATTCTTAATTTTCTCTCTCCCTGTGAGTGTGTGTGTTACGCAAATGTTGTTTTTTTAGGTTTTTATCACTCTGCAGGGGCCCTTTCCTTTTAGCCGTCAGATCAGAGAGTTCTTTTGCCTCTGAAGCCGAGGCGGCCTTCAAAGAAAAAGCTCTGGCACCCTGTAAGTCGATAGGCCAGATTGAGGAGGGAGCCCATTTGAGGGTCGCGCCACAGGAAGTGTCTGCAACACACAGTTAATTAATCTGGGGGATTAGGTAATCAAGATGGAAGAGAGTGCAAACAGGCAGTTAGTCATCCCAGTTAGGGAGGAAACTTTGTTTGGTTTTCTAACTTAACTTAACTTAACCTTTATGTCACTGCATAGAGGCTTCTCACAGCGTCCACGAGAAGGGAAGCGCGGGTGTGTCGAGGTACTTTATCTTTCGATCATGAAGAATATTTATAAAACAGAACTTCTCAGGAGAAATTAAGAAATCAGAATCCCCCATATCCTCCTCCCTGCACCTTCAATGACAGTCTGAGGAAGAGAACCACCTGGAGGCTGAACCTTACATCTCTTTCAACAGCATCCAAAATCCAGACGCAAAACTGCAGCAGTGTTGCATGTACACATGCAGAGACTCACATGTGCACACACACACACACACACACACACACACACACACACACACACACACACACACACACACACACACACCACCACCACCACCATGCACACACATCCCAATGGTTTTCCTGGGAAGGGGGCCCAGATAATCTTGTCTGGCCTGCCAGCGGTTCAAAGCACCTATATGGGTCAGAGTGTGTGTGTGTGTGTGTGTGTGTGTGTGTGTGTGTGTGTGTGTGTGTGTGTGTGTGTGTGTGTGTGTGTGTCGATGGAAAGGGGCTCTGTGGCAACTTGCCCACCAATGACGACAGACCCAATGACAACAAATGCCAAAGTCTTGTGTAAACACCAGACGGTCCATCACTCTCCTTCCTCCGTGACATTATCATCTCCCACCACCAGAGGATACTTCCCCCGAAAACAAACACATGGAGGAAATGATTGGGGACGAGAGACGCTCCGTTCAGAGCTCCAAACTAGGCCAGCTTTCTTGTCACTACGTAGCAGCACAGAGGAAATAAACTTGCGAGACTGAAGCTAATGCCGCGTGCTGGGATCGCTCAGCTAGCAGGGTTGATTTCCCAGAAGCGTCCGTTATTTCCTCCACCGACAGATCTGATGCCATCGTATGGTATCTGGAGCATTTTCCTCGTGACTGAACCTTTGTTCTGGACACGCAACGTGACCAGTGTGACCTATGTGGCGGGCCACCTGTTCGCTCCACTTGAAGCTGGTGTGTTTACAGTCACGCTCTCCCTATTTAGCACCAGAAACTTGTTATCGGGCATCGCGGGAGGCCCCTCGCAGTGGGTCCCAACCATCTGTCTGGGGTGTTTTGTGGTTGAGTTTGAGTGAAGGTGTTACAGTGCAAGTGTTTGACGTCTGTGACGAGCGCATTCGTTAGAAGCACTGCTTGAGAAATTATTGTGTTGTTTAAGTAATCGCTTAATCAAATCGATGAGACGTCGTCTCTTTTTTGTTCCATTCTCTTTCCTTGCCAATACCTGGTGCCGACAATACTCACAATGCAACTTTAACAGTTGTCACAGATCCAACTCTTGAGCCTCTCGTCCAAGCAGAGATGAGGAGCAAGCCACAGAGATCTGGTTACATCTCACACACCAGAAAAGATATTTGCATTGTAAGTTTCTGCAAAACCGGGGATAAGTTGAATGTGGACGTTTCGGGAACACACATTTTCCGAACAACCTGTTCTCATTTGGTTCGTGCTCTTTCAAACATCCAGTCCCCCCTTCAGCAATGAGTCCTTAAAATTGTATTTAAAGAGAGGGTTCACTGAAAAGTTTAAACACAACCTAATTCTAAAAACAGATCTGATAACTTCTGTAAAACCTTAATCAATTTGAACTCGTGAACCTGAGAGGGGAAAAAAAAACAGCTAAAAATATATCTGCCAATCACAAGTTAAGTGAAGAAAGGCTGTTAGTAGAGCAATCACACTTGACAGGTTGTCAGGTTTCTTGAACAAAACATCTTAAAGCTTCTGTAACAATCTGCTCGACGCCGGCACCGTAGCCAATTCTTTACTCCGAATCTGTCAAAGGATTTCTGCACAGTTGAGTTGCCGGGGCTGTTATTATTTGAACAAGCGTGTCGATAATAGAATGAAAAACAAAGTTGCATTTCAAGAAAAGCGGTAATCAATTAACAGTGACAAAAAGCACCGCGCTTTCGAGAATGAAGCCGGGGCAGATTTCAGAAACAAGCAAATAAAACAGCTTCGGAGGAGAAGCAAGACAGAAAAGAGGAAAATGAGAAATAGAAAAATGATCTGAAATGATCTGAATGCATTGATCTGTTGTGGGAGGATTGAAATGACCTTCTCATAACTTCCTGCTCAAATTCAGACTTTTCCATTATGCATTCCATCGAGGCGATAATCAGATTCAATTGCGCTTTGAGACCCATCTGTTGCAAAATAATTGATGATTCTACCCTTAAAAAAAAAAAAGAAAAAACATCAACCTCACAACCCTCCTCGGCTCTGCACATAAATCTCCTCATCTGAATCAAATTAGCTCCGCGAGTGACGCGTGTTTACGAAGCAGCTTTGTAAGAACACTCGCCACATTTCCCCTTTGATGAAGTTGGACACCGCAGTGTGAAACACGGCAGTAAATAAAAAGGCTCAGTGTCAGTGCATGGAATGCGTTTTTACCCTTAACAGGTAGTAACAAATGCCATTAAGCTAAGTGGGAATATACTAGTCGACCTATATTTATTTCATGAAATTGTAGCTGTACGTTTTGTTCCGTTTCCCTTTCGCCTCCGGTGTCATGGTTTGATCCCAAGCAGTGCACGTTGTGTGGGAAAGTGTTGTGGCAGAAGGAGATTATGAGCCAGTGAGGCCTGAGTGGATGTGAAGCCTCAAGAGGAGAGATCTCTGTGTTTGGTTAATGTGGGATGGAGCTCTGTGCTCTATATATCCTCAATCCTCTGAGTGGGTTGCTGTTGATGGTGAGGGTTATATTTTAGGCCTTGTAGGAGGCAGAAATAGTGTGCGTGTGCGTGTGTGTGTGCACGACAATAATGCGGTGACATCCTTCTCTCTGTGATAGTTCTGTACCGCGGCGCTCTGAGTAACTGCACCCGGGAGAAAGCGGATTTACAGCCTCATTCAGCTGTGCTGAGCTCCAGTTAAACATCATTCAAACCGCCAACTTAGCAATCCCTCTCTCTTTTTCTCTATCTCAACAAACACACACACACACACACACACCCGTCTTCATAACAACACACGCTCCTGCTGAGTGATGTCACGGCGGTGGATTCGTGGGACATTTTGCAGCATGTTTTTGGGGAGATTTATCTCTGCGCGCTTCTCTCGCCTGGATAGTTTTATCGCAGAGGTGAATTTTGCACTTGCGTGGGCTTTTGGGCTTGAGCGAGCGGGAGAAAATACTCTGCACACAAATGAAACAATCGCTCTGCATATAGCCAAACAGAGGAGGGAGGAAAGGGGCCTGCTCAATTTGCTTATCAGTCCCCTCTCAAGCTCCAGTCCGGGCCCTTGGAGACATAGCAGCATCAGGCCACTGGGGCACACGAGCGGGGAGTCGAGTAAACACGTCGTAGTAGAGTAAGCAAGTTGCACAAAAGGGCCTTCCTCCCATGACCAAGGCCACACACAAAGACGCAGCGCTGCAGTTTCCATATATACACGGGGAAGAACAACAAACAAGCAAGCGAATCCGCTGACAATCCACTGCTGCAAATATCAAATCCATATCCCGTCTTTATTTTTTGAAACTGTTTGGACTTGGCGTCATCGTGGGATTATTTGTAGCAGTAATAACCCCTCAGAGGACGGAACCAGGGGAGCGAGCGCCACCTGCCCTCTGAACACAATGAGGGAAAACAACAAGAGCGACTGCAACTGTATGGATGCGCGCGTGTGTGTGTGTGTGTGTGTGTGTGTGTGTGTGTGTGTGTGTGTGTGTGTGTGTGTGTGTGTGCATGCATATGTTTAGTCCCCATGTGCCCTCCCACCCAGGCTGCTCCACGTTTTTGGGTTCGAGGCCTGTCTCCTTCACCCGAAGTTGTTATGGAAACAAGAGCGGCTGCAGGAGCAGCATTAGCATAGGGTGTTGTAGGTTAGCCCCACAGAGCATGGCAGGTCAAACTATATATTCTCTCTCTCTCTCTCTCTCTATCACTCTCTCTCTCTCTCTCTCTCTCTCTCTCTCTCTCTCTCTCTCTCTCCTCACCTTGCCAAAAAATGACAAGTGCTTCTGTACTTGGGCGCCTCTGTATTGAGTGGATTGCCTCCCAGATTTATGTAGAAAATACAAAAGCTTTTCTAAAAATTATGCGCATATGAATTCACTCCTGCACTGCTTTTCACCTGTATTTTCCAGCCATTTATGTCCAAAATGTGTTTGTTTTTTTACCCAATATTTTCCCCTGCAAACGAGCCGGAGAGAATGCGAGTCTTTCCCTGCTGCACAGGCGTGTCCCCTGCTGAGTGTCGACTGGTGACACTGTCAAAAATGTTGCCATTCAAAAAACGCTGCCGTACCTCATGAATATAAAATGTCTTCTGCTTGTGTCGGCACTGTATATACAGTACATGCGTGTGCGTGTGCATTGCTGTGTCTCTTTCCCTCCCACCAATCAGCCTGACAACGTCTGGTGTTGAAAAGGTAGCCTTTGACACGAAACACACACACACCACCGGCATTGCAATGTGTCTGAGAGCATCAGCTCTTCATCAGCGAGAAGATGCTCCCAGTATTCCCACGACCCCCAACCAAATAAATAACCCGCCCCCGCTTGACACCAGTGAGAGTCCTCGTCTCCAGATGCTCTGCCTGCCTTGCATCTACCCGGAAGGCTTCCTCTTCCTCCTCCTCCCCTTCCATAACCACACTCTAGCCTTGAGGAGAGCAACACTACCTGCATACAATCAGCACATGCACATACACCAACACACACACACACACACACACACACGTAGGCATGATGGATGGCCTTCCCCTCTCGGTAATGCACAAAAGCATTATCCGTCACCCTCCAGCCCAGAGGAAAGAGATGCTCTTTTAAAATTGACACTCCGCTCCGTGACAGCGTCGCCGGCAAATCAGCCCGGCTGCAGAGCCGCTCATGCAGGAAGCTGCCTCCTCCACCTTCTCCTCATCCTCCTCCTCCTCTTCCTCCTCCTCCTCATCATCCTTCTCCTAATCTTTCTTGGGTGAGAGATCAGAGAAGCACTTCCAGTTCATTTAATACTCCTCACTTCATTCTCCATTATTCAAAGTTGTTAAGGATAAATCACGCTAAAGTGTGCATTTGTGTCTAATGGCAAGGTGCATGATGGGAATATTGTCAGTGTTGATGGCGTTAAACCCTGGACTTATTGAAATATATCTATTTGCTGTTGCTACCTTACATATTTGTATTTATTGTTTTTGTCTACTATGTTCCGTTGTGGTCATTTTTGCACATGCTGCATATTGATTATTATTATTATTATTATTATTATTATTATAATTATTATTATTCTGCTCCTATGCATGTGATAATGTCCTGTGTAGTGTGTCCCTGTGCTCTTGCTGCATGTTTAAAAAAAGCTACAACCCAATTAACTGCCCCTGTCCAATCGGTGGCACCTGGCAAAGCAATAGGTTTGTTACATATGAGACTTGAATGATGCAAAATTGAAAATGTGTTTGTGCTTCTGGTGTTGTTTTGCACTATTTTTTGGTGACTATCCCTTTCACCATAAACGTGAGACAAAAATGTAATTTGAACATCTTTACAAAGATTTAAAAAAGTGTTGGCTTTACAAGTTATTTAATCACGCCAGGCTCATATGTCATCGTCCAGACAAGGAAAAACAACAGTAGATAAATCGAGGTATTTCTTCTCCAGGTGTGGGTGCAGGCGACTTCCATCCAGCCAACTCGGAGGCAACAAATCAGGCCCTTCCTCATCCAGAGAAGGAAACACAATGTTTTTCAAATCTGGGTACTTCTTCTCATGAGTGTCTCCTGCGTGAGGAGGCAGGGGAACCTCACGAGGCAGCGGGTTAAAAGGAGAAAGAGACCGGAACAAATCTGAGTACTTCTTCACATGAGTACGTCCCGTGTCCAGCGCATCGTCAGCGGGTGAAGGACGTCCTTCAGCAAGGAAGTGCGCACCGTAGAAGTGTTCCATTGGCGGAAGTGCTATAGTGGCTGCATTTTGAAAGCTGCAAACACAACAATCAGTTTTGATATGATGTTATGATGATAGTTACTGTTATTTTCATCATGTATTTGTGATAAAAACATGCTTAATGTCAAAATATTACATGCTGCACCTTATTAAAAGCTTTTAATATGTCCATGTGCTCCACATCTCATCTTTTCTGATCTCTAATGCAAGACTTACCTGACAGTTTCATCATCGGGAACGGCGCCGCAGTACATTTCACCGACGGGTAATCCGGCGGCTCTTTGCAGTAGCAGGGGTGTGTGATGGCCGTTTGCCTAAGAAAAAAGGTTCCATGTTTCTAGGTTGATTTGTTCATTTAAGAAAGAAACTTATTTTTGTGTTTAAAAAAAAACAGAGTGAAAAAAAAGAACTCTTTTTTTTTAGGCATTGATCAGACCAAAGCTCTATAGTGGATTTTATTTGATACTCTGTAAACCATTACAAAACAGTTATATCAAATGCAACACACTGCAGGTTTTTGTTTTTGCTGGAAATACCCATTTTGGATGTCGATTAAGATGTTTTTGAAAATGTTTGAACAAAAGATCCAATAAGTCTGACTTACTTCAATAACGTTTTTCAATCTCGCCGGCAGGCTGCCACTTTCTTGAAATATCTCTCTGAGTTTCGTTGTATGAATCGCCGTTGGTTCACAAGTGTAACAATGTAGCATCTTTCAGTTGTGGCGCATGGAGAAGACTAGTTGCCTCATTGGAACCAATTGGAGTCTTCATTGAACTTCATTCAGGTTTCAGAGTGCAACATATTCGAGAACACGGTGATGTTTGCTTTTGTGGTCATATATATCCCATGTCCAAGTTGCATTCAGGCTGCTAAACTGATATTCTTTACAGAATAAGGGGGGTTTCTCCAAGTATAAAGTTATACATGCATAGAGGAGAGAAAAGTACAATGTTTCTCAGAGGTTTTGATCAGCTGGTCCATGTGATGATGTCCAGAAACAGTCCTGGTCGTGGTAAAGCCACTGCAGCTCACTCTCAGGGTTTAGGGTTTGGCAGAAGTTGCATTCAAGTACCGGCAGCTCAAACGCATCCACATCCACAAATATGCAACTGCAAGGAGGGGAGGGCAACAGGAGACTGTTTTAACCACAAATGGCTCCATTGCTTCTTCTGTGGCTTTAATGACAGATGGTTTAGTTTATTTTCTTGGCTTTTGATGAGATAATCCTGCATTATTTTGAACTGCCTTCAAGGTGTGGCATTCTTTTCCTAAGAGGGTTTAATATATTGAATAATAAATTAGTCAGAGGATTAAATAACACATTTGCATAAAATCCATGAGTTTCCAGAAAGCATTCTAAACATCGTCTCCATTCATCTTTACACTTCCTTTAGTGAAAACCAACCTATTTTTAGGCCTCTGCTCGAAAATTGCATCCCCAAACTAAAAAGGGTGTATCTCTGCAACCACTAGGGCTATTTGAATAATGTTGGTGTTATAATAAAAGGTACACATGTGAGATTGTGTTCAGATGTGTAAATATCAGTCTATATGTTAATGGATAAGAGTAAATAAAGATGATACACAGCAAAAAATAAATAGGTTTCAGGTCTGCCGAGAAAAAAATCACTTTCAGGATGATTATTTATTTGAAATGATGCAGCTGTAAGGTCCAACTATAACCCAAATCATAGCACAATATGTGAACATTCTCTCTGCAAAGGTTGACTTTGATAAAGTGAAGCAGAACAAAGTTAGAGAGGGTTTAGAACAGAGACAATTTAAGCGAGGTCTCCAAAATTTGCATTGGGGCACATTTGCACACATCTGTGACATTTGAATTTTCTCAAATACCAAACCATATATTTCACTTGTATATTACTTATGGTGCATACATCCAAATACAGCAGTTTTGGGCTTTTTTTATTCATAAAACAAGCTTACAGTTTTATATAACAATCGCTCAGTCTGCCCCTCCTAGGGGGAGATTGGTTTTGAATTGGTTAAATATGTGTCCGAGTCCATAAAGTACGCACTTTATTCAACATTGATATGCAATGGTCAGTGATGCAGCGTAGCAGTCGCCCCAAAAGTAACTTTCAAATTCATATTCCATTGTAATTGCACTTTCTCTATTGTTTAAATTCCCTAAATTAATACTCTCTGCGCTGTATATATCTTTCACCCCTGTTATTTTTATTTTTGTGTCTGTAAGCTGCTACTTTCCTGAAATGTGTAAATAGGTTAGTTTTGGGGCTCTGCGTCTTCTCTAACAATACCTCTCTGCCTCAGCCCGTCTGCCTCTGTATCTGTGACAGATTCGCCCACACACTGAGACACCGGTGCGTCAATCTGGTTTCTGTAGCCTGTGTTATCTCGTACACACACACACACACACCCTCTCTTCTCTGTCTTCCTCTACCACTTCTCACTCACCTTCTGCCTTTCCCCTCATCCTCTCTATGCAGACGACCACTGTGACGAGGGCGAAGTTCAACGGCAGCGGAGGCAGCCCCTTTGTGTTTATCAAGAGCAGTCGGACAGGAGATCTTATCCGAGCAGGAGAAGGTGGCTGAACTACTCTCAGTGGGCCGCCAGGGTCGGACAGTTCAAGCTCAAACCCAGAGATACAATGTCAAGCTCAGCAGGCCAAGTGGAAAGTCTGTCCAAGTAGAAAGCTCTTTCAAACAGCTCTTAAAGCGGCGGTCGGCGACCTCATGTGCGGAGGAGCCATCACCCGTTTAAAGGCTGTGAGTTACATTCATAAAGTATCAACAAAAAAAAGAGCATCCCATTCTACCCCATGCAGAAAATCTGTTAGTCGAGAGTGCCTCGACTCAAAAGCTGTAGGTGGTCCTCTCACTCAAGTACCACAATGATGAAACCAGTTGAAAACGTCATGAATGGAGAATTCCCCTGCAGACAGCCGTCAGCATGTGGGTCAAAGGAAGAGTCTAGACCGCGTATCTGAACCAAGAACTTGGCGCATGAATTCTGTATGTGATTCTAACTGCGGGGCTGGCTCTTGCAGATAAGCTGTAGTAGTGAGGGTGAAGCTGTGGCACCAACACAGACGTTCGGCATGTGCCTGAATGTGATGTCATGCTTTCAAATGTTCTAAATAACACAAGAGCTACCTTTGTTTATCCTCATTGGAAAACGTGATTATTATGATGCCACATCCCTGGAAGCAAAGCAATAGTTTATTTTCAATTCTGGACCTGAATGTCCAGATAACCCACTTTGTCTATGTGAACAACCAGCCGACCACACAATAGCTGGTGGCTGATTTGTGAGTATTAAAGGTAGCAAAGGTCATCTGCCATTGATCTACTGGTCAGAACTGTAGTCACAAAGCCCAATCCTTCAGTGAACACCAGATTCAGCAGAATCCAAAGCTTTATTGATCGCCTTCAGTACTAATGAGATTGGACGTAGCATTCCGAACACCACCAGTATTCTCTTCTCACTAAATCAAGGGATTAGATTGGCACACACATCCGTCTTATCCCCGCCTGTTACCATCCTCGCGTGTCAGGCAGCTTCAAGCGGACAAAGAAGCAGAAATGAGAATGAGAGAAAAGGTGGGATTGGATACCAGAAAAGACACACCTAACGGACTTTTAGGGCTCCAGCTGAGCCTGCATGCGGAGGTGGAGACGCCCACAAAAGGGGAGAGAGATGAAGGTTTGTGATGGGCAGGCCATCACATCCACTGGGAGACAAAAGAGCGGGGCTTCAAGCAGCCGACGGACAGAAGGTCCATTTCCACTCACACAAAAGAGCCGGGGAGATGAAGCAGATTAGCAGCTCTTTATGCCCATTGTGAAAGCTCTAAATGATAAGAATTACCCCTTTTTCCATTTCCATCCCAGCCAGTGCGTGCGTGCGTGTGTGTGTGTGTGTGTGTGTGTGTGTGTGTGTGTGTGTGTGTGTGTGTGTGTGTGTGTGTGTGTGTGTGTAAGCTCTTTCCTCTTTCACATTAGGATACGCTTCCCATTTCTTATTCTTTCCCATGCAGGTACACACAGACACACACATGCTGAGTCTTTTATTCTCCCTCGCAGGAAGGACAGACACGACAGATGGCTTTTGAGTCACTTCCCGTCTTTGTACTAAACACTGAATTTACAGTTTGATGGGAAAGCTCTTCACTTTAAATCCTCTCATCACTGAAAGACTTCTTCAAATGTTCCCTTGACTTGAATGGCTCTTTTCTTCAGTGGAAGAGGGACACTTGTCTCTACAGTCTTTAATCACTCATTCAATTTATACGGCAGTGAAAAATGACAGTTTGCTATTATATATTATTATGTTGCATCTCCAGGACTATCTTTTTCTCACCACCGGTGTCTCATGTGGGACATTGAGGTTTTATTAGCTATTGTTCATACATGACTCTGTTGTGGACAGCGGTTTCCTCTGATTATACCTTAGTATGTAGTGCCATCTACTGGTCATTTTGTAACACTGCATGATCTAATTCTTTTCACCAGATATTATGTATTTTTTCACACAATCCACAATGGATTGAATAAAATACATAGCATCATTGTGTGTGTATACAAGTGCTTGGTTTGTGTCACATTTGATCTCAACTGAAACTAATTGACACTGTTGGAAGTGTCAAAGATTGGCTTAATAGCTTTACCACTATAAAGTTATATTAGATCGTATATGGGTTTAGCATTGCTCTTTTTCATGAACTGCAATTCATTTCCAGTGGTGAAATAAAGAAAAATAGATTTGCTCGAGGTACTCGTAATTAAATATTTCCATTTGATGTTACCTTACACTCATTTCAGAGGGACAGTGTACTTTTTACTCCTCTACATTTATCTGACATATTTGTTTACAAGATACTTTCAGTTTAAACATTTAATCCAAAACATATGAAATACAAAAAGTCAGTAAAAATATTCAAATAATATCAATGAAAAACAGAATTCATAATGAGTACTTTTACTTTTGATCCTTTACATTCGCTTTCTGTACTTTTACCAATATCTTTATACTTCTTCCACCTTGTTATTGTGTCCTGTTTTTGGGGTCCGTGTTGCTCGCTTCCGGTCTCCATGACTCAGTTCCGCTTTCATCCTCTAGGGGCGCTGACGCTCGGTTTGATGGTTTTACGACCCCGGTCAAGGCTGTAAACACCGACAGGACATTTCGAAGCGTCGATTGCCGAGTCATGGTTACATACGAGTTGTTTAAGTAACGTGCACGCGGCAAGGACAACATCCGTGGCGATAACAGACGCCTGGCTATGTATCTCTCGTCAGTCCGTCACGTTCGTATTACAGCTGATAGTTGTGAGTGGACTTGCTAGCTTCTCTGGAGTAACCTCTGTTCACGACAAGTGGGTCGTTGAGGTGACTGAAGTTGACAGAAACCGCCTGCACATACGGTGAGGTCACAACGAAGTGTATACCGGTGTTAAATGTCTGCTTGCTGCTCCTTTAGCTTCTCAATGTGGACGTTGATTAGAAACACGTGTGTGTGGAAGTGTTTATGTGAGCTACTCTATGCGTGGTGGTACTTTCATTGAACCATGAGTCAGCGACTAAAACTGTCCCTGAAGTCCACAGCCTAATATTTATAATGCTCCCATGAAAGTGTGTAGAGAGATGAGGCTCTTCTTCGTTTAGCAGCATGTGTCCCCTTTTGTTGTAATTGCATTTCTAACATTTAACGTTGCACTTTATCTGTGGTTGTGCGTTGTGTGTCTCCCCAGCTGCAGACATGGTGTTTATACAGGGCTACTGTGAAGCCAAGTCCTCCATCTCTCTCACCTGGGTGGATGAAGGCATCTCCCCCTGCTTCTACTTCACGCTGGTCCCCTCCGTCCTGCTCACCATCTCCTTCTTCCTCGGCACCATCCACTGCATATTCTACCAGAAATATGGCACCGCAATGGAGCCCAAGTTCATCCCGCGCTCCCGCCTCTACGGCTTCCAGCAGGCCGTCTCCGTCCTCCTGCTCGTCCAGTTTGTGGGTGGGGTGGTGTGGCGGGCTGCCGACGGGGGAGAGCTCCCGGGGTATGTGGTGTTGTACGGCTGCTTCTCTGCAATGGGCTGGGTGTGGGCTGTAGCCCTGCTCAGGGTGGAGAGACGCCGGGCCCTGCTGATGGACCGGACCAGGGGCCACAGCGTGGCCCTGCTGCTCTTCTGGGCCGTGGCGTTCTCAGCGGAGAACTTGGCCTTCATCTCCTGGTACAGTCCGCACTGGTGGTGGGGCCTGGAGAACAATCAACAGCAGGTGAGGAGAGATCGAGCCTCACATGAGACGCGAGATTTCTTTTTCACCATAGGCTCTGAGAATAAAACCCGCCAAAAGAGGCAGACTCGAGAGTGTCTCTATTTTTATACAATTTTCAGACTGGATTGTATCAAAAATATTGCACGCTGCGTTTATGTCACTTATCTCCAGTTATCTTTCAGTTACTGTTATTGTTTTATAATGTGGGCTTTAAGGGTTAAAGCTTAGTTTGATGTCTTTGTGAGACGCACCTTCCACTTGGCTCAAAGCAGTGCAGCCTGTCTGTCTTGTTTCAAGTGTAACAAAGTATCCACTCAGTCAACAAAGAGAGACAGACAGGCAAACCATCTTTAACACCAATGTTAGTGAGGGAAAAGACGAGAGCCTTCTTTAAAAAATTGCTGAGTCATTGCTAATTCTGACTATCAGGTCCCAAATCGTAAGCCTCAGTCTTGCCCCTCCCACACTGAGTCAGTACCGTGACTTCCTGGTTCTGTCACTGTAAGCATGACTACACGTTTTTGCTCTTTGTATTATTGTATCTCTACTGAATTTTAAACTCCTGTTTATTCTGAGCTTTTATTCCATTTGAAACCAAACAAAAACTTTTAAAGAATAAAAGAATAAAGAATACAATTATTAAGGACTTCTAGATGATGCACTAATGGTTAACATGTGCTTTATAAACATGTTTTAATACTGCAATTCATGATTCATTCAGGTAGTTACTAGTCGTTAGTTAAGTATTAGTTTAGTATTTTGTGTGCCCTCATCTAAAGTGAGCACTATATATGCTTTACTACACATTTATAAATGACATTGAAAGGCCAGCAGCCTCAAAGCTAACACAAGTCTCAATTATCTTCTCAACAGAAAAGGGAAATAGACACAAAGTGATAAAGAACATCATATGATGGTGATCAGCGTCAGTGAGTGTTTCATAGTTTGCTGGTACATACATATTATTAATTATGAGTATCTAGCTAACTAGCTGTGACAAGCTAGAGGTCCTGAGACAGCATACGCCACCTCAGTTTTAAGTAGAGTAATGTAAATTACTCAGAGTCTTGCTCATTGTATTATAATGAAGCATCTGACTCAGTCATCAGTTTCATTATCTCATCCAAAGCTGCATTATGAGCATAAATGCAGATCAACTGGTCTCCATATTGATCTGTTTTGTTCCAATGATCCCTTCAGGTGCAGTTCGCTCTGTGGCTGATGCGCTACATCGGCACCGGACTGCTCTTCTTCATCGGTCTCAAAGCTCCCGGGTTGCCACGGAAACCGTACATGCTGCTGATAAATGAAGACGAGCGTGACGTGGAGGACGGCGGACAGGTGAGCGGCTTGCGCGTTTCCCCCTGACGCTCCTATTTGGCAACAATCTATTTTTTAAATGTCCCGTCTCAGACATGGTGAAATGCTGTGCTCAGTATTTCATATATTTCTCTCAGAGCCTTTTGGGCGGAACAGAAGAGAACCAGTCCACCTGGCAGGGATTCAGGAAGAAAGTGCGCGTGCTCCTTCCCTACATGTGGCCCCGGGGCAACATCTTCCTCCAGCTTCTCGTCCTCTTCTGTTTGTCGCTGCTGGGAGTCGAGAGAGTAATCAACGTCTTTGTGCCCATTTACTACAAGAATATTGGTGAGGCGCATATCTTTTTACCGAACACCCGCAGACTCGAACATTTTGTTTATTTCAGAGCTGCTTCTCAAGTTAAATCGCTCGGTAACAAACCAGTAGTGTTTTACCAGAGCCACATGAAAACATGGCAAAATAATGTTCAATATACACCCAGCGGCTTTGCAGCGGATGTGTGATGGGATACGGTTGAGACATCCTTCTGATAGCTGAGTGTCTCCAGAGAGAAGAATATCAGATACCCTGCTGTCAGAGGGTCCCATTCATCGTCTTGTTTATCGGCCTCATCTTCAATCCAAAGACCTGACCACCTGACTTCTTTTGCTCATCTACCTTCACGTCTTTGTCCCTCTCTCAGTGAATGAGCTGACTGATGGCAGCAGCTGGAGCACTCTGTCTACAACAGTGTGCATTTATGTCCTGCTCAAGTTCATGCAGGGCGGCGGCGCAGGTATGACCAAGACAGACCAAAGGCTCAACAAGCCACACTGCGCCATTCATGTCCCTGTTTACGCGTCACGTGACTCAATCTGTCCCTTCCATCATCACCTTCCCCTTCTTCCCAGGTGCGTCGGGTTTCATCAGTAACCTGCGCTCTTTCCTGTGGATCCGGGTGCAGCAGTACACCAACCGCGTGGTCCAAGTGCGTCTGTTCAGCCACCTGCACTCGCTCTCCCTGCGCTGGCACCTGGGCCGCAAAACCGGCGACGTGCTGAGGAGCATCGACCGCGGCACCTCGTCCATTAACAGCCTGCTCAGGTAAGACGGCCTTGGACTTGGAAACTCTATCCTAGTATTTGGATTCCAAGTGAAAAGGAACTCACCTGTCCCTTTGTTTTCCCACAGCTACATCGTGTTCAGCATCGTCCCAACCATAGCTGACATTGCCATCTCTATCATCTACTTCATCACCTATTTCAACGCCTGGTTCGGCCTCATCGTCTTCGTCTGCATGGGCCTGTACCTCAGTGAGTAGTGCATGTTGAAGCGGAGCGATCCAATATTCTATATCCGCTAATAACAATATAAGAACCTGACGGGTTTGACGTAAGACGTTCCTTGAAAGATTTCTGATTTCCTCATAATCTTTCCCCCCCAGCTCTGACCATCATCATCACCGAATGGAGAACCAAGTACAGACGAGACATGAATCAGCAGGACAACGATGCCAAGTCCAAGGCTGTGGACTCTTTGTTAAACTTTGAGACGGTACATCGAGCATTTTGCTGTCCGTCTACATTCTGGCTCATAGAGACGTTTCCATTATTCCAAGATGTTAAACTTGGTTCCGCTTGTTGTTGTTTTTTTATTCTGTTCAACAGGTGAAGTACTACAATGCAGAGAACTATGAGGTCGGGCGTTTCGAGGGCTTCATCTTAAAATATCAGGCAAGTCAGACAAGTTTCCATCGGGGCATGAGTCAGTCCTGTGTCTAGTTATCACTGCTTTTGAGATTTACGGTCAGCCTCAATATTCTGCGTGGGAGCAAATCAGCAAGTTTAATCTACCACAGTTGTCCCCAGCAAGAACACACATGTGAATTAAAGTCTAAAGTCGTTATACAGTCAGGTCCATAAATATTTGGACATTGGACATTTTTCATTATTAAAATATTCATTGGCTGCTCAGCTGTTCTAAGGTCAGGTGTGTGTAATTCCCTTAGTTTTTCATTTACAAGGAGTAGATCTAGGTCTAAGGAGTGGGTCTAGAGTTCATTTCAGGTGTGGTATTTGTGTTTGGAATCTGTTGTGGTCAACTATCAATATGAAGTCCAAAGAGCTGTCACTATTAGTGAAGCAAGCCATCATTAGGATGAAAAGCAAAACCATCAGAGAGATAGCAAACACATTAGGTGTGGTCAAATCAACTGTTTGGTACATTCTTGAGAAAAAAGAACGCACTGGTGAGCTCAGCAACACCAAAAGACCCGGAAGACTACTGTGGTGGATGACAGAAGAATCATTTCCCTGGTGAAGAAAAGCCCCTTCCCAACAGTTGGCCAGATCGAGAACACAGAGGTAGGTGTATCTGTGTCAACGTCCACAATCAAGAGAAGACTTCACAAGAGTAAATACAGAGGGTTCACCACAAGATGGAAACCATTGGTGAGCCATTGGTTTGCCAAAAAACATCTAAAAGAGCCTGTACAGTTCTGGAAAAACATCCTATGGACAGATGAGACAAAGATACACTTGTACCAGAATGATGGGAAGAGAAGAGTATGGAGAAGGAAAGGAACTGCTCATGATCCAAAGCAAGCAAATATTTATGGACCTG
Source organism: Taurulus bubalis (assembly GCF_910589615.1). Lineage (NCBI taxonomy): Eukaryota > Metazoa > Chordata > Actinopteri > Perciformes > Cottidae > Taurulus > Taurulus bubalis. The sequence goes on from NC_136609.1 coordinate 9,877,707, forward strand.
ACTGTATGTGTCCCAGCTAATGTCCTGCAAATCAGTAGTTAGTAGTCAGCATTTAGCCTCTCCAGCATGCATCTGATGGATCCCCTCCCTGTTTTTAGGTGTCGGAGTGGAAGACCCAGGCGTCCCTGGCCTTCCTCAACCAAACGCAGAACGTCATCATCGGATCGGGCCTGCTGGCCGGCTCCCTGCTCTGTGCCTACTTTGTGACCGAAGGAAAGTTCCAGGTACCGACCACGTCGACATGATACTCTACATCACATGTGTTTTACTGGTCAGAAGTCAGTTTGACTGAAAAAGGAATCCTCTTGTCTCAGGTTGGAGATTTTGTTCTTTTCGGTACTTACATCATCCAATTGTACACCCCCCTCAACTGGTTCGGTACCTACTACAGGTAAGAAGAAACTGCATTGTGATTGACCTCAGCACAGTAAAGATCCATCTGCTCTCTCGGGCCTTTCTTCTGGTTGATTCTTGTCGACGTTCGGCTCTATTTTCTTTCCTGCAGAATGATCCAGAATTCTTTCATTGACATGGAAAGCATGTTCAAACTTTTCGAAGAGGACGAAGAGGTACTTTTGAAGCCGATTGCTCTGCGTTTCCACTTCCAGCTCTGTATTATGATCCACGTTTTTAATACGTCCCGTATGTGTTCTCTCCTGCAGGTGAAAGATGAAGTAAACGCCGGGAGTCTTCAGTACAAACGGGGAACCGTGGAGTTTGAGAACGTTCACTTCAGCTACGTTAATGGGTCGGTTCACCTGTGATGTGACAGCCTGGTTAGCACTGAAATAGATTTAGAAAATTCAGTTCTCACATTTCCTTCCTGTTTTCCAGCAAGGAGATTCTCACGGATGTTTCCTTCACTGTACCTTCAGGACAGACATGTGCCCTGGTAGGGAACGACTTCAATTCGAGTCACCAGCACAGTCAGACGGCCCACATTCTGTCAGGACTGTACAACTGTAAGTTCCTCTTCTTCTCCCCAGGTGGGACCATCAGGCTCTGGGAAGAGCACCATCATACGACTCCTCTTCCGTTTCTACGACGTTCAGGGAGGCTCCATCAGCATCGACGGGCAGGATATATCAAAGGTAAATATTTGGCGGCATAATTGAGCATACAGTGATAAAAGCACAGCAAAGGCACATATTAAATAAAGTGTGTACTGGCCTCTGTGATGCATTCATTCACATACATTTAACATTGTGAGCTTTACATTACAAGCAAATATTAGTGATATAATTATGTGTACCTTTCACGTGCAGATGACGTCATTCTACTATGATAAGCAAAAATTAACCGCTTGTGCTTTTATTTATCTTAACAGCGACAAATCAAGTTACAGTGTCTTTTAAAATAGCTGTGTGTACAGACGAGTCATTGCTTTGTCTTCATCGTCTTTCCTCAGGTGAAGCAGAGATCTCTGCGCGCGCACATCGGCGTGGTTCCCCAGGATACCGTGCTTTTCAACGACAACATCCGGGATAACATCCGCTACGGACGCATCTCCGCTAGCGACCAGGAGGTGGAGGAGGCTGCTGTGGCTGCCGATATACATGATAAAATCATGACCTTCCCCGAAGGTGACCGAGAGAGCAGCCGTCCTGCATCGGGTGCAGACGTTCAAAGTAATGTGAGGGATGTGAATCACCCCAGTAGTTTGTTTTTTACCACCTTCCTGTATTTTCTTCCGGCAGGTTACGATACACAGGTGGGGGAAAGAGGTCTGAAGCTGAGTGGAGGGGAAAAGCAAAGGGTGGCTATCGCCAGAACTATCCTCAAAGCGCCGCAGATCATCCTGCTGGATGAGGTGAGGTTACAAAAAGGAGCAGCGACACCTGAGTGGACTAGCAGGGCGGAGGCAGAAACCTCTGCGTTGTTACTTGATGGACTTGTTGTTGTTTTCAGTTGTCACAAATAAAGTCTCTCTGCAGGCCACGTCTGCTCTCGACACGCAGACCGAACGCAACATCCAGGCCTCTCTGGCTAAAGTCTGCATCAACCGTACAACAGTTGTTGTCGCTCACAGGTGAGAGACGCATGCGCTGGAGGGGTATTTCTTCTGTTTGCTTTCGTTTCAGTTGTTTTATCTAAAGAGGGGCGTGAATCTCTTTTCCTCTCTATGAAAAGGTTGTCCACCATCATCGGAGCAGACCAGATTCTGGTGATCAGTGACGGCCGTATCGCCGAGCGAGGACGGTGAGTGCGAGCCGTTGTTCTGAGAGTCACACTGACTTCTTCACCGAGCTCCAAGTGACTCTCTTTTTCTCTCCAAGACACGAGGAATTGCTCGCCAAGGGAGGCTTGTACGCGGACATGTGGCTGAGGCAGCAGCAGGCCCAGGACTGCGATTCCTCGTCAGACACAGAAGCCAAAGACCTCAAGACTGAGAAACTGCAGCCGCCGTCCACCTCCTCAGGCCACCACGGCCACTGAATGTATTTATTAGTTTTTGTTAGGGTTGAGTTAGAGAACTCCTAGTTGTTGTTTTTTACTGAAACTGAATGTGCAACAGCAGGCCATGGAGAAAAGGGAAGGTGCCTTAACCCGACTGAGGAGGCACAAACGATGTGGTCCAGTCCAAATGTACCACAAGACTTTAGTCTTTATGGGTATTTGTGGTTTATATGTAGGGATTGGGCAAACAGATCAAAATCATAAAAAAGCATGTGTGTGCATGTCTTTATCTGGGGGACACCCTGAATGTTTTAATTTTTGTATTTGTTTTGAGGATTTTTTTTTTTTTTTTTTTTAAGCACTTTTTCCACTTTTTACTGTTTCCTTTTTATTTTTCATATTCAACGTTGACGATCATTAGTTTATGTTTTAAGCATTAACTTAAAAATCGATGACCTGACGCCGTTAAAAGGTGCAATGGGAGGACTCGCTAAAAAGAAAGGGAATAAAAAACACTCAGGGGCGAACGACTCTTTTGTCCACGACATTGTTTCAAATGAAAATGTCAGATTTTATTCAGCTGTGTTGTATTTTTTTTTATTTTTGATAGTCGATTTTTGAGTTCTACTGTTATTTAAATTAAACAATTAGTTCTGAAAATACTTGTGTTTTCAGAAGCGTCTTCATAACTGCACTAAGGTAAAGCGGGGTGTTCTTTGTCTCATCATTAAATCGTCTTAATTGTTGACGAGGTTTCATGAATACACAAAGTAAAGGTTAGAATTATTGTGTATTTTTAAAAAGCGTTTTCGACTGGCTAATTTTCACATAACGGGGTACAGTCCATGTCTACAGATATTCTGCCATGAAAAAGATGTACCATCAAGCTAATAACACCAAATATATATATACATATATATATATATATATATTATATACGATCATATGCACAATTTCTAGGAAATACTAGGAATTTGTAATCATTTGATGTTTAGTATCTGCTTCACGAAAGATATTTTTCATTGTTTCATTTTGTAAATCCTCAGTTTTGTCTTTTTTTTTTCTGAAAATCATCAGTTTTCCGGTCTGTGAAGTCAAAACAAGTAATGAAGGATATTCTGATCTCTCAACATGGTCAGGATGAGTCTCAAACCTTGCTGACGGCTGCCAGCAGACAGAAAGCGCTTTTTCTTTTGGACATGAAAAGTATTTCAGTCCTGCTCGAGGTCAACGGATGCATCTCCCTGGAATGTTGTGATTGTTGAACTAGAAGAACGTTTCGGAGTGGAAGATGTTTTTTTTCTATCTGTGTCTCCTAAAGTTTTTCCTCTGAGGCTGCAAATAAAAGTGCTGGATAAAGCAGGAATTTATGAAAATACAAGCTGAATGTCCAGTATTTAGACTTCCATCATAACAGGAATATGTGTCCCATTAGGACAGAATGCTGAGGAACCTGCAGAATAGAAATCCAATCAAGTCACCAACATGTCTGACTTAAGGTGTCAACAGTGAATAATTCTAATAGGTTGTGAATAACTCACATCATCATAGATAATGAGCTTGTCTTCACAGCCTCCTTTCCCATGAAAGAGAATGGGACACACCAACGCTGAAGTCAAATGACAAAAATCATTGTTAGTGTTAATCTATTTACTATTAAATGAGATGCTGATTTGCTTTTAGGTATGATTTATTAAGCAGAGGAGGAAGTTCAGAGACTTCTGCACCCTGGCTGCGGTCGAATAGTCCTTTTTGGTTCAGCATGATAACAGCTGTTCAAATTCTCTAAATGCAAAGGAAAGGAGCTTCAATGCTTCCTAAATTAGCTCCTTTAGCATAGGAAACACTGGACCTGCCTTTACGAAAGGAAAGGAGATCATTCTGCCTCACAGTTCCTTGTGGAGGCAACATTTAAAGTGACGCATCATTCGGTCGTTCACGAGAACAAACGATCAGACAAACACAGATCATGTGAATAACTGAGAAATACTTTCAATAATCTTTGAAACTTGCTGGTGATGTTGTCTTTCCTAACTCCTCATGAACTCTCCTTCCCATCTTGGGACGTTTTCCACAGAGGTCAAGGAAAGGTGGTCAGGGTTAGACGCTAGGAAGTTACGGCCCAATCCCAATGTCCCCTAAGGCCTCAAACCCTGAACCCTCAGGGACTTACTGAAGTCACCCTGTAAGAGGTTGAGTGTGAGAGGCTGTGAGGGCCTGAAACGGTTTGCTCACATTGCAATGAATTGTGGGTAATACCCTTGGGCAAAGTCAGCATCTAATGCTGATTTACGGAAAGAGTTCATAAAGGACTCAAAATGTCTGCCAGAGACTCAAACACTCAACGATGTGCCAGTGGGACAGAACTAAACCCTCACGGAGTCCGTGAGTCCTAAGGGGGGAGATTGGGATTGGAACAATCACAGCCTTCACACGCTAGCTGTGAGCGTGTGAAGGCTGGGATTGATTGAAACCTTCCGGAGTCTCCAGCTGGGAGCAAACCACCATAGTTAGCTTTCTCATTGTAGATGGAGATGTGTGACCTTAGGTTGTGTGTGTGTGTGTTTGTTCGGAGGCCAAAGAAAACAGACTGATCAAAAGATTTGATCAAAGGGTGGAGATGTTCTGAATCATTGGGTACAAAATGTTCCTCAATGGATAAACAGCCTCCAGTCCCTTAGAGTTGCTACTGAATGTCATAACTAAGTTATGAAAGTGATCTTCCGTTTGCAACACGGACAATACATCTTCATCTTTTCCTGATTCTCTGGCCGATGTTTCAGTCGTACATTCAGAACTTACAAACCCCTTCATACATTTCAGAACTCTAAGGATTCTTCTTCATGTCGTCAACATGAATAAAGTAATCTTGATGCAACATTTAGATTTTCAACACGGGACTTGTTTCTTTCTTTTGTAATTTTCATCTATTGTGTCTTTTGGTTTTCCCGTGAAGAAAAGTACAGCATGTACATTTGGAGGATAATTATAGAACAAGTTTTACAAGTTGTTCAAGTCGCAAATAAAATCAAAAATGTTCTGAAAACCACCGTCTGCTTGGCTTCTGAGGTTTTTGTGCTTTACAATTGTTACAGAATGTGTTCAAGTTTGTCTTGATAGATTGATTTATGATATTTCCTTTTTTTCATATTCACATTACTTTAATGTTGCAGCTGATAACGTTGGTGCTTGTTCTAATTAGTTATTGAATTACTTTGTAAATGGTAGTTTGTATATTTGGGTATCAGTAATGTCTTATATATAATATAACAGCCACATTTGTTTTTTGACTATATTCTGATGAGTAATGTGAGTCTGCAAAGTATCTTGTATCTTATAAAAACAGAAGAAAGGTTAAAAAATTGGCCTCTGAAATGTAGATTAGTATCAGTATAAAGTTGCAGAAAATAAAAATACTCAAATACAACTACCTCAAAAGTATTTCTAATTAATGGGAGAAGAGATGGAATTTTGAATTTGGGAAAATAATGCATCAAGAATAGACAATTCAGATGTATTATAATACGGTATAGATGAAATGTCATGTCAGTGAGTGGACTTAAATCCGAAAGCTCCCTTCAAAGCTACTGGGCGCCAAATCTCAATGAAAGACAGCGTTGGAGTAATATCCTTGCTGGAGAAGGCGCTTCCAGCACCGAGCCACCGGCAAAGAGAGCGAGAGCGGTCGGAAGCGGTAGCATCAGAGACGAAGGGGACATGGGAAACGTTTTCCACGGATGCATAATTAATGGAGATATCTAAATCAACATGAACAAACGTTAACAACAGCTAATGTTAGTCTATCGAGTCCCAAGTCACTCGTAACTTTAGTTTATTAAGTTTAAACAGCATAGGCTTTAGGTTACGTTTATTAACCTAACGTTGTTATACCCAGTGCCTACGAAGCATTCATGATTGATTTAGAATGTTTAGGCCTAATGTTTAAATTACATATTATTTTATTGAAAGTGTCCCATTGTCATTTTTGTTATTTTAATGGCAACTTTTATAAAATGAGTAATGTGAATGAATGAGATGGTGCGAGATGTAGGCTAACAAACGTGATGTTGCATAGGCAGCTTACTGTTTACTTACTATCTATAATGTTGCATTGTTATGAAAACAATAAGGTACTTGCGGCAGTACTGTATGTACTGTTCAAGGGTGTTGTTAGGCAAACCCTTGAACAGTACATTATTGACGATACTGCCTCTCGTACCTCATTGCTTACACACACATCACATTCTGTGACCTTAACACTGTGTTCGTGTACAGGTTGGAACATCGTGTACCGTAAGGAAGGTTTGCTTTGAATAACCTGTTTGACAGAGAAAACACTTGATTATTGGTCGTAGAATTTGTAATTGACAAAAATTGTCGAAAATAAAAGATGTTCTAAGTCAGGGGTGTCCAAACTACGGCAGATTCTAAAAATATAAAGGAGAGAAAGTCAAGCAAACAGCAGCTAGCCTGCTAGCTTAACAATCGCATTTCTGCCGTCCGAACAAACCACGAGAAAATGCCTCATAACAGCGATCCGTCTCTTTGAAACACAACGACGTAACGGCAACGCTGCGCTCTTCCCCACGCTGTCTGAAATCAAAGCAGCTTTTCCAGAGGTCAACCTTCCTGCTAAAATGAGGAAATATGTGTCTGTCATCACTTCTCATGACAGAATTCAGTCAGAGCTTCCAAGATCTTTCTGCCTTTGAGAAAGAAATCAAGCTGTTCTCGACTTCCTTCCTGATGATGCAGAAGATTCAGTGTGATGATTCTCTGAAGAATCAGCATCAGCTTCTCTCCCTACCTGACTTCTACCGGAGCTTGGAAAAGGCCAAGTTTCCTCTGACGCGATTTTTCAAATATAATATATAAAATATTTGTGGCCCTCGGTGGAAAAAGTTTGGACACCCTGTTCTAAGTAGAGCCAATCTGCTTTTGATCTCAAATACATCTGTAAGGTTTCGTGACTGTATCTTCTAGTAAACGCTTTCACGTGAATAAATCTATCCACAGCCATATAAAAACTTGGCAAAGAACTGGCATCGCCAGGAGCATTTTTTTTCCATGATGACACACACACACACACACACACACAAGGTGTAAACAACACCATCAATCAAACCAGTATTCATTGTGACATAATGTGGTCAACATCTACTGCAGATATGAAAAGAATGTCGTCTCTGAGAATGTGTTAAGGCTTAAAATATACGTCATTCTTCAGGGGCGTGGACGAGATCAACCTGCATAAAAAGAGATGGAGAGAGACACACAGCACACACAACGGCCCGAGAGCTGAAACATCCCAGAGTTCCATCTCGCCCTCCACCTGCAGAGCTTCATCACTGCTGACCTCTAGATAAGTAAGGCAAGCTGCCCGCTCTTCCTCTCTCTACCTGAACATATTCAACGGAAACCAGATTCTACTGCTTACTTTCAAAGCCCTCCACCTCTTATTTCTGATCTTTAGCTCTGCACCAAATGTGTATTTGTGGTGGAATAAAGTCTCCCTCACTATTAGATCAGGTTTAATAACCTACTCTAGAGGCTGTCTTTTCTTGGACTTATTGTTAAAGTGCTTTCATGTTGTTCTTGTTTTTTTAGCTTCAACTCTCAATTTCATGATTTATTCTTCTTATATTCTACGATGAAACTAAAGTTCCTTATAACATCAACCACCTTTCAGGTTAAACCACTTCTAGGTTCAGCACACTCAGATGCAGAATCCAAATGGAATGTATGGTTATTGAGGATTAAACAACACGTTTCATCACTTACTAAGTGAACTGTTTTTCTCCCAGCTCTCCAACACTGTACTGCCAGAGGGTTCCATCATGAAGACGGGTGCACTGCTCTTCCTGCTGGCAGGTAAGCAGCCAATGAAACCTTTTCATTTATTTTAAAGGCTTTAATGTCTCGCCGGATAGTTTCAACAGCAGGACATTTTATCTGGCAAACATCGAAACAACATTTAAATCTGCGTTGCATTCATTACAGTGTCATTTTAAAAGTTTAAAGTAAGACATTACTTGAAGGACACGTTTATAAAACATGTGCTTATCCATGAAATCAATATAAATGACAATGGATACTCTTCTTCATTTATGTAAGTCAAGTTTGGGGCAATTTAGTGTCATATATTCAGTTGATTCCTCTTTGTTTTCATGAGGAGTTTAATATTAAGTGCTTACATTTATGAATGAAATGATACTCCTTTATTGAAGCCCGCTCTCGGTGTACTTCACACTGAATTATGTAATGATTTACTCTTTTAAACACATATTTCATTGCATTGACCCACGTCATTTTAAGTCAGGTGTGGATTGGGAATGAAAAATATTAAAGTTGTTCTAGATTGATGTATGATATTTATTTTTCCACGCTGTAGTTGCTGCCAGCCAGGTGGACCTGAACCTGTCCCAAACTCCTTACCCGCCTGGAGGGACGGCTGATGTCAGCGAGTGTCCCATCTACTTTTATGGAAAGGAATACACACTAGTAGAAGTGAGTAAATTAAACCATGTTTGAGAAAAGCCTTGTCTTTATATCTTCTGTTTTAAGTATATTATATTTTACTATCCGTCATTTGGACAAGTTATGAACATCTTTCCATAAACCCACAGCGTCATTGTTGAAAGTGCTTTTAAATTATTTTTTTTAAAGTTTTGCATCCTCCTCTTGGTCTGAGCTACAGAAACACTTTAAACTAGAATATGTTTTGGCCGGGAAACAGATTTTACATCTCAATGGGAATCTCCCGGTAAAAAAATAAATTAAAAATGAAAAACTTTGGTGACACGGGACATTTGATGTTCCGACGTTCGTGGGACTTCCACAACAAGTATAAAGCAGAAGTAGTGGTTATTTCAATGGTGAATGGCAGAAATAGTAAGTGTTTTCATGGAGCAAAGCCACGGAGGTACCAGTAGAAATGGTTGTAATTCCTTCCATGGTGTATAGATAATTTGTATTTATTTATTTTTGGTGTGAATACGGCATTAGAATATTGCAAAGGTTTCCCCTCATTGCACACCATTTTTTTTTCAATGCGTAGAAAGTAAAGAAATTGCAACTTTAACAACAAATGTTTTTTTTTTTTATAATAATCAATAAAAGTTGATCACATATTTGGTACTTTTAAACAGAGCATTTCTTCCAAGAAAGTTCCCTGTGAAATCTGTCATTAAACTCCCAACGAAACTATAACTAAGCAAACTAAAACAACGGTCTCAGAACATTGTGATTATTTCCATAGTGATCAATATCAAATTAATTAATTATTTCCAGGCAATTCTGAGAAATGATCAAGAAATTATATGCCAAAAGAGTAAATCTATCCAGTTTTCTTTTCTTTTTTTTATCAATGTTTATCACTGTTTATTATCACTGTTTTTGAGTCAAACTGCCTTGAAAAGTCATAATATTGAGATTTCTTTCTGTTTTTGTAGATGCTCTTCCGTCCAGATTCCTCTTTCGCACTTTGTTTCAAAAATGCCGCAGGTGAAGCCGCACAAGAGTGTCTTTCAGTGGACAATCATGGTGGTGCAGACACCGTGGTGGTAAACATATCCATTTCAAACGTTGACCTTTCCAACGTTCTACCAAGCATCACATCCAGATCAACCTGCAGAGTTCGGTTTACATCAATGAACGATGTGAGTCATCATCAGTGTTGTTTGTTTTTAGATAGTTGGCTGTTCAGACTTTTGTCCAAAATTAAATGTTATTTTGTGGCAAAAGGAACATCAAATCAAAGTTTATTTCAAAAATATTTTGGAAGCAATTTCTGAATATGTTCTATATCTTGTCTGTTTATGCTTTCAGATTGTCATTCAGCTCTCCAACTTTGGCCTACAAACAGCTGTGAAATGTCTAATATTCAACTCTACTCAATACCCTACGGTGGTAAGTATGAGCCTGAGTCTGTTACTAAGGCTGAGATCTCAGAGTCTGACTTTCAGCCTCACCTTTATCTGTGGATTTTGAGAAAAAAATGAAATGTCGAAAAAACATTGCTGCGATCAGCATCTTGAATCTAACAGTCATGTATGAGAGTTAAAAAATGATGCATCCTGGGAGTTGAGCAGCAATTTAGAAATGTTTTATTTGAAACAGAAACTCATTGATACTATACATGCAGTCATATAACAATAATGCAGTGACACATATTTCAGGGAACCAAAATGTACATTTATTTATATATATATATATATATATATATATATATATATATATATATGAAATGATCAATAACTAAGTGATAATATAAATCGTTATATTCTGTAGATATTCTTCATTTCAACAGTTTGTCTGTTCCTCAAGGTTCCTCAAGCAGGTAGGAGAACCCAGTGGTGACCAAAGAATGAGTCGGGACTCTGTCTGGATCTTCAAATCAAAATTGGAATATAAAAAAAGAAATTGCTGTTATTTTCTTTTCTTGAATTTTGCACACTAGTTGGTCAAGTTTTAATAATAAATTAATTTCATAAACCTCCCATCACCTTCCAGGTGTCGTTCTTCCAGCTGACACATCGATAAGCGACCCAGAAAGCTGCGCTGTCTCGTACTGTAACAGCTCTGCACAGTTATCTGTTGGAGGATGTGAACCTCCGCAGGTTTGCAACGGAAACACGTAAATATGTTTGCTTTATATTTGGAATCAAGTTTTCAAGGAAGTATGAAACAATTAATTACATTTTCTGTCTATCAATAGACTATATTGTTTATTTGAATAGATATATATCTCTTTGTTAGAAGAAAAACGTATTTACTCTTAATCAACGACTGTTTCACAGTTATATTATTAATCATATACTGTGTAAAGGCTTATGGCTTCTCATTTGACCTACTCTCCTGTTAAAACATACATACGCTTTTCAAGTGACCTTCTTAAAGAGTCTTGAGACTGTGGATGCCTACATGTCTCTGATTTTCTAACACTCTTATTTGTTGTAGTCACGACATTTGCCTTTATGACAATAGCACTGCATATGCATATGCTTTTATTATAATATGTCTAAGAGCTACAGATAGTTCTTTTCACTTACTGTCCACACTTAAACATGTTCAAGTCCTCAAAGGGCTGCTGCAGCATTCTTGAAGTGTTGCACAAAACAAACAACAAAGGTCAGAATCAAAGCAGCAGAGGAAGAGAAAAACACTGGAGCCTACATTTCCCATAATGCAACCCAAGTTTTTATCCCAGGAGGTTTTCTGTCAAATATTTTGAATGCACAAGCCAAACTCAATACATTTATTATTTTAGACTCACGTAGTGTGGTGTTCCCCATTCTGAGTAAACTGACTTTTAAGTGGAGCATTTTCTGAAATGTATGTCATCTGGAAGTTACGTCTTCACAAGATCAAGCACCTTTCTGTCTGTGGATTTTACTTTCAGAAATAAAAAGTCAAAATATCTGTCCCTTTCCATCTCCATCAGGTGTGTTCAACCCTCTTTCGTGTGCACTGTGACCGGCTCCACTGTCATCGATTTCTTCAGCAGAGTCCACTCTGTCCCTGATCGCTGTGCTTACCATCTGATGGGCAATTCAGGAAAAGATTTCGAGTTCTTTGCGGTTTTCCGGAAGCGACACCTTAAAGATGTGCCATTTTTGGATCACTTGATGATATATGTGGTAACAGAAGAAGTAGAGATATATCTGGAACAAGGTGGCAGAGTTCGGGTAAGCCGCTACAACCTATCTAAAAGCAACAGTTTATTTATAGGGTTGTTTAAAACATGTAAATGAGTTTGTCTTTGTTTGATCAATCACTGATGATCTTATTAACGGATAAAGAAGCTGAGAAAGGTTTTCCTGAATTAAATCAGTAATTGTGAAAAACATTTTATTTGCATCAGATAGTAACTTTTTATTGTTAATTCATGTTACCAATTATAACTTCTTTTATTATCATCCATAGATAAATGAATGGATGAATATTGTTGTGCATCAGTTGCAATACAAAGTAGGAAAGAGTGCAGATATGTAGTAGTAGTGTTTTATTCACAATACAATGAGTAAAGCATATATTTAATCTAGTATACAATATGACTAAAAAGACAGAAGCATAATGTGTATATATTATTATCCTGCATTCTTATCAATTAAATAACCCTCAACAAATATCAATGAAGGGTAAAGAATAAAGATATCTAAACATCACTACAAGTGGAAACAAGTGCACATGCAAAGCAACATGTAAGTGTACATTTGAGATGTTAAAGCCAGGGTTTCTATCCTTGTTTCCTGTCTGACGTGATGTAGGTTGACGACCAAATACTGACGCTCAACACCACGGCTCAGCTGTTTTACGGCGTGGAGTTCTCCAAGGACCAGACTGGAGTTACTGCCAAGACACCTTCCTTCAAAATCCATTTTGATGGGAACACTGCACATATGACCGGTACAGAAAGCTACAATCTAAGAAAATAGGCTTTAGAATTCAACACTGACAGCTGTTGTCATTTGGTTGAAAGTTCATTGATTTGTTGTTAATTCTCTCACTGACCAGGACCTGATGAACCACTAACTGGCTTGTGTGGCAACCCCACTGATGAAAGTCAAACCACCAGCCTGAGTGACTGGGCCATGCCTCCTTTCTCTCACCCTGGGTACGACTTAGTCACAACTTGAACCCCTGACTGATATCACCTGTTTATTAATGTTGTAAAGGTTTCAAATGGAATGTTCTGTGCTGTTTGTCTCCACCTAGCTGTGAGGTTCAGCACAGCGACGCCGTCGACAGCACGGTCGACTGCAGCCGCTCAACTGACCTGTAAGAACGGACCCATCAAAACACACAAACACACTTTTATCCAACAGGGACGATTCTGGAGGCTGAACACACAAATACTGTTATAAACTGATCACTTACTCTCGTTCTTCGTCTCTGGATCAGCTGTGATCTAATGAATCAGGACCCCTTCACTGCTTGCCACGACCACATTGACCCAGAGCCCTACATAGCCGCATGCAAAAACACCTCATGCAAATACACGCCGGTGGACGATCTCCCCTGCCGCTATATGGAGGCTTACGCCAAGGCCTGTTTCCTGCTGTAAGATCGTCGAGATTCAAATACTAAAGTCAAAGCAGTTTGTTGACTGAAGATGGTTTGAAAGTGAAGCTCACCTGTGTGTGTGTGTGTGTGTGTGTGTGTGTGTGTGTGTGTGTAGCTGCTGCCCCTCAGGCCTCCTGTCTGGACCAGTACTGCAGTGATCATGAGTTCTGTGGCGAGAAGCTCGGTGAAACCCGCTGCCTCTGTCGGGCCCTCTTTGCCTCCAAGTGCCAGTCAACAGACACTTTAGGTACAATGCAACAACTGTGGCATGAAAGAAAAAACCTCCTGAAGGTTGTGAGTTTCCTTCAGAGGGAGTTTGTTCAGACGTCCCTTTAGACCAAATCACCAGGATGATACAATTATTTTAATTTGTTGGTTCACTCCTGACCACTTACTGAATATGGATTTAATTATGGTTATTTTATAGCTAAACACCAGCCAGTAGGTCATTATATTCATCCTGTTATGATGTGTTTTACTCTCTGTTAGTTGTTTTTGAAGTAACACATTCATTACCTGTAAGAAGCCAGAAGATGATCCACCTCAAGATGTGAAGTTGGCAAAGCTGTTTGTTTGTTTTTTAACCCTGATGAGTTCTAAATGAAATACTGGGTGTGTTTCTGCCTCCATAATGATGTGTTTGACTTCTTTGTGCTTTGGGGTGTTCAGGCGAGCCGACAGTCTGCATGCAGAGCTCTGCCAATGTATCTCTGGCTCAATGTCTGCTGTGGGACAAAGGCATCGACTCCTCAACCTTACACCTCATCGACCCGGGCTGCACAGGTCACGTGGACGACCAGACCCACATGGTGACGTTCATCTTGGAAGGGGACGCCTGCGGGACGGAGGTCATGGTGGGTGCTCTCCTTCAGCTTTCAGCTCAGAACCATCACAAAGAAACATGCAGTTGGTGTTTATCACCTGTAGTCTCATGGAAAAGTCATGACACGTCTCAGGTCAAGTTAGGATTTCTAGAAATGCATGGTCGCCGTGGTGACCGACTCCTGCTGGGCAACCAACCAGCCGTCCCCTGATGGTGGTCTGGCATACGACCTGGTTATTGACGGGTGAGAAAATACTCTGAGACTTTGTCAGTGGCTGAAAGAATCCACTGCCGATGAACTCACCGTGTCTGTTGTCCTGTTTCTGAGCAGATGCCCGAACACCGCTGACCAGACGGTGGAGATGAAGGGAAACGGACTGGGAGTGTCCAACTCCTTCTCTTTCCGCATGTTCGAGTATGTGGAAGGAAATAACGGGGGAAACTCTGAGATCTACCTGCACTGCAAACTGGAGCTGTGCCCCAAAGGCCCAGGATGCGCTCCGGTAAGCAGAGGTGGAGGAAATATACATTTAAATTATAGTATATATTTATCTGACTAACTCTACATTTTCACAAAAACCTAACAACCCTCTCTGTTTCACAGATCTGCGGTGAAGTTACCAGGAAGCGCAGATCTTCCAGCACTGAATATGCAAAGGGAGGCCAAGCCCTCATCACCATGGTCTGGAATAATTAGGTGAAGACAACTCCCCTTTTGATCATGGTAAGTTTATATTTCATTTATATTTATTTATCTGTTACTTGTTAAAGCCAGAAAGATGTTTGGTTGAGAAATGTTGGCTTGAAGATCATCACACTGATGGATTATCTATTCTATAGCAGGAAATGTTGCAGCAATCTTTATATTTTAACCTTCATCAGAAACAAAGTATTAATCATGACTGATCACAGTTT
The DNA here is from genome assembly GCF_910589615.1 of Taurulus bubalis. Classification (NCBI taxonomy): domain Eukaryota; kingdom Metazoa; phylum Chordata; class Actinopteri; order Perciformes; family Cottidae; genus Taurulus; species Taurulus bubalis. The sequence continues at coordinate 9,892,906 of NC_136609.1, forward strand.
TGTCTTGCTGTCTTTTCAGGTGATTCTTGACTTAAGCTGGAGCCTGAAATGGAACATAATCTTTGGTGAAATAATAGAAGTGAAGAGTGCAATGAAGAAAATGATATGAAGAAGGGTTTAGAGGGTTTTATTTACCATATGCACTTCTTCTTGGTACTGTGGGTTCTTTTGGAATATATATCATTCCTTCTGTAACGTACTGTTAGCTGCTACTTTAAAAGTGAACAGCCTAAATGCTGCTACTGAATACAGAAACAGAATATCTGGGTTTTATTGACATTGTTGAAGGAAAATACTGAAGTGACTGTGAACATTAAAACGGTGATTGTTCTTGGATTTAAATTGTTAAAAATTAAGCTGTCCAGTTAAAGGGAAACTCTCCAGGTGTATAGGGTTAACTAAAATATATCCCATGGAACTTCCTCAATGGATTACTTACAATTAGACAATTGTGTTTTCTTAAATTATATGTTTAAATTTGCAAATTAGTTATTATCTACAGGTTACTTTTGGTGAATTTAGGACGAATCAACTGACGCACATAGACAAAGTAGCAAAATAAACACTTAAATATAAACTTTGAATGTTTTCTTTCCATTAGTCTGAAAGAAGACAAAAATTCCCAAACACAAAAGTGCATGAAAAACAATGTAATTCCTGTAATGTCTCACCTTAAAATTACACTGAGGCAAGCTGCTGTACCGTGATTATGCATTATTAGCAAAAAATATAATGGGTGAAAAAAGTTGTTTATCCATTCATTGTGTGTGTTAGAAAAATGTAATCTGATGTGATCTTCCCACTATATTGTGCAATTTCTCAATCTGCATAGATGTTTACCTTTACGCAGTCAGCTGATTATAAGTGTCATATAAACTAGTCATTATTCATGTGCATGATACATTTCCCACTTGAGTTAATTAAATAATTTTAAACTTTGTCTCTATAGAGCTACGAATCAAATGGTTTCAATAATAGACAACATATTTCAGTGAACTTTATATGTCTGGTATCATTGTTTAATGTAATTATTTATTTTTGGGTTCACAATCAAACTTATAATAGAATATACAATTAAAATAAAGTGCACAGACAAACAGTTTGGCCCACCAGTCTCCTTGCTGTCCTCCAGCCGTGCTCGGATGTGTTTGTTTTCCTCCAGTGGTCGAACTCATGACTGATACGCTCAAATCATTCAAAAGGCCTATTCATTATGCAGGCGGGCCCATAGTGGAATAATATATAGGCCTATTATATCATTGGATTATGATTATTGATGCATTAATGTGTGCAGCTGGAAAGGTGGAGCTCATGTAAACAACTTTATACACTACTTTAAATGGAAATAATGAAGGAAAGTAAAAGAACCTCAAAATTGTACTTGAGTACAGTATTTGAGGCTAAATGTACCAGTAGGTACAAATCAGTTCAAAGGCATTATTAATGTCCACCTCTTTTTGTCCCCACATGACATGCAACCTGAAGGGGTTTGGAACCGCTTTAATCATTTGATTATAAGTGTGATATAAACTAGTCATTCTTCCTGTGCATGATACATTTATCACTTGAGTTAATTAACTCATTAAATGAAGAAACTTGTGAAGAAGAAATAAAATAGAAACTACAATTCCTAACACTTGACTTTGGTTTAAATAATCTACAACATATTTCAGGGAACTATATATGTCTCGTATAATTGTTTAATATAATTATGTATATATTTTTGTATGTTACTTTGATCCCGCTCTTTATATTCCGGTGCAGCAGGTGGCGGTATAGACCTCGGTACTGCAACAGTCCACAGCCTAATATGGCAGAGTTGTAATGCTCCCATGCAAGTGTGTAGAGAGATGAGGCTCTTCTTTGTTTAGCAGCATGTGTCCCCTTTTGTTGTAATTACATTTCTAACATTTAACGTTGCACTTTATCTGTGGTTGTGCGTTGTGTGTCTCCCCAGCTGCAGACATGGTGTTTATGCAGCTACTGTGAAGCCAAGTCCTCCATCCCTCTCAACTGGGTGGATGAAGGCATCTCCTTTTATAATGTGGGCTTTAAGGGTTGAAGCTCAGTTTGATGTCTTTGTGAGACGCACCTTCCACTTGGCTCAAAGCAGTGCAGCCTGTCTGTCTTGTTTCAAGTGTAACAAAGTATCCACTCAGTCAACAAAGAGAGACAGACAGGCAAACCATCTTTAACACCAATGTTAGTGAGGGAAAAGACTAGAGCCTTCTTTTTAAATTTTTTGCTGAGTCATTGCTAAATCTGACTATCAGGTCCCAGCAGCGTCACGGTTAACCAATCAAATCGTAAGACTCAGTCTTGCCCCTCCCACACTGAGTCAGTACCGTGACTTCCTGGTTCTGTCACTGTAACCATGACTACACGTTTTTGTTCTTTGTATTATTGTATCTGTCCGAATGGATTGGGCCCCTGCCGTTCCTGCACATGATTACAACATTGTTGGTAAATTAAATCACCATCACATTCTACCGTCTATCTTGCAGGAACCAAGCTTTATTTGCTCATATCCCAGCTGCAAATTGGGGGAAACAATAAATATAGCTTTTTCCGTGTGGTTCCGGATCACAACTGCTCAAGATGGCCGAAAGATTCTCTGCTCAGACGGCCTCGCAATTGAATTTGGAAGAGAGAGAGAAGCTGTTGATGATGTAGAGGAAGAGGACAGGCCCTGTCTCCTGGGTCCTGCTTCCTGGGTCCTGCTTCCTGGCTCTGTCTCCTGGGTCCTGCTTCCTGGGCCTTGCTTCCTGGGCCCTGTCTCCTGGGTCCTGCTTCCTGGGTCCTGCTTCCTGGGCCCTGTCTCCTGGGTCCTGCTTCCTGGGTCCTGCTTCCTGGGCCCTGTCTCCTGGGTCCTGCTTCTTGGGTCCTGCTTCCTGGGCCCTGTCTCCTGGGTCCTGCTTCCTGTGTCCTGCTTCCTGGGCCCTGTCTCGTGGGTCCTGCTTCCTGGGCCCTGCTTCCTGGGCCCTGCTTCCTGGGCCCTGCTTCCTGGGCCCTGTTTCGTGGGTCCTGCTTCCTGGGCCCTGCTTCCTGGGCCCTGTTTCGTGGGTCCTGCTTCCTGGGTCCTGCTTCCTGGGTCCTGCTTCCTGGGCCCTGCTTCCTGGGCCCTGACTCCTGGGTCCTGCTTCCTGGGCCCTGTCTCCTGGGTCCTGCTTCCTGGGCCCTGTCTCCTGGGTCCTGCTTCCTGGGTCCTGCTTCCTGGGTCCTGCTTCCTGGGCCCTGTCTCTTGGGTCCTGCTTCCTGGGCCCTGTCTCTTGGGTCCTGCTTCCTGGGTCCTGCTTCCTGGGCCCTGTCTCTTGGGTCCTGCTTCCTGGGTCCTGCTTCCTGGGTCCTGTCTCCTGGGTCCTGCTTCCTGGGTCCTGCTTCCTGGCCCCTGTCTCCTGGGTCCTGCTTCTTGGGTCCTGCTTCCTGGCCCTGTCTCCTGGGTCCTGCTTCTTGGGTCCTGCTTCCTGGCCCTGGCCCTGTCTCCTGGGTCCCGTCTCCTGGGTCCCGTCTCCTGGGTCCCGTCTCCTGGGTCCCGTCTCCTGGGCCCTGCTTCCTGGGCCCTGCTTCCTGGGCCCTGCTTCCTGGGCCCTGCTTCCTGGGCCCTGTCTCCTGCCGATTCCCACCCTTCTCTATTTCCTTCTGTATCATTTAATTCACATCACTAACCATTACTGCTTTTAATATCATTATTATTTTAATCCCGGAAGGGTTAAATGTGATGAGAACGATCTGGTGTCAACTTCAAAACCTACAGCAACTATAAAAATACCACGTTTCATTATACAATAACTTTTTAAAGGTACATTTTCTGTCATAAGCAATATACTAATATTACTCAAAATGATGATATATTACTGTGACAGGAAAATTATACAGTAAGTGTTTTTTGACATTGTAAATCAATAGACATCACATGTTTCGTAGCAGTACTCTTTAATGAACAACCACAGTTACAGTTGAATGTTACAATAAACAATTAGTTACACCATTAATACTACTGGCAAAATGGAAACAGAGGATTTTCATTGTATTAGTGTCGAGCGCTGCGATATCATCAGCAAACAGTGTTGGAGAAAAGTGGGATGCTTTCCAAAACATGCTTCCTGATCCTTTGGAGTAAATATCAAGCCTTATAGAAAACAAATAATGTTCCCTCTTGACTTTATAGTGTATATATTGGTGTGTGGTTCTGAAATCAACTCTAACCGATGTGTAAAACTAAACATTACCAAGCAGAAAAAAAACAGGACAGCAGACTGCTTCCAGGACGGAAACACGGCTGTGTACACAAACTAAAACACGAGGAAACATGCAGAAACCAAAACAAATAAAATCATGCATAACAGTTAAGCTGAACATAGTTCAGAGTATTGGATGTGTCATAAGCACAATGCCATGAAGAGGCATTACTTTGGGCCCACGCTCAGGGGCCACACTGACACACGGTGCCAGGAGGCCGGAGAGAAGGCGCTTCTTCAGTACACACAGAGGTTCTCTCTCGTCAACGCCACGCGTTATTGTACAATTAACCATTATTTGAACAATGTGACTCGTTGGACAGGAGAGAAACCAGTTGGCTTTATGCAGCTGGCTTGTGATGAACTGTGTGACGAGCTCACTCTGTCCACTTTAATTCCTCGGCGGCCACTTTGAACTTGCGTCACACTTTGGTCGGGCTCTACCTGAAGAACGACTCATAGATACTAGCATTCTGGATATATATCGTGCTACTAATAGAAGTGCAAGCTATGTGGGTATTTCCTCCTTAAGACTATCCCAGCATGCAATAGGCCACAGGCAAGTTACACACTGGACACGTCAGCATGAGCCTATAAGTGCTTAGGTAGCTTCCTGCGTGTGGACAAGTTGAAACTTTTTCTTTTTTTTTGTGTAGATTGATGCACTGTGGCCAAATCTTTTTAAAATATTTGTCCTTAAAATATCAAAACAGAAACTTCCCACATTTGTCTGGAAAGAAGCGAATAGCTTAGCCATGTTCAGTAGTTGTTGTTCTTGAGATTTCTTTACCAAGGGGATCATTTCTGGTTCTATGAAAACCTCATCTTCTTGTAAAAGGCAAAAAACGTCTTCATACATTTATCAAAATACTCCAGGTAGAGCTTTGGCTTTTGGTGTTACAGACTTTCAAAATGGCCACCATGGTTTATGGGACTGACCCAAATATAAAACGTTACTTATGAAACATGGTTGGGGTCTGTCCACTCAATTCATGATTCAACAGAAATAATAGATTAGCTATTGATAAAACGTCAATTCTCTATTATTTAAGTATATCCACTTCCTGACTTAATGAAAAAAGGCCAAAAAACAAGCAAAAATGAACTGACCCCCAACCTCACCGCGAAAGAAACAGCCGGCTCCCCTTCCGTTTCCAAACGGCATTTAAACAGTAAAAACCAAAGCATATTTCTCACGGGATTTAATTGGAGCTTTTGTAGCAAATAAGCCAGCTTCAAACCCAAAAGCGAAAATAAAGAAGTTGTGATACCTAAACATAGTAGGCAGACCGCTCCTTTTGTTTCTCAACATACTTTAAATAACTGTCTCAAAGCAATTTCTGCAAGATTAAAAGTTGGAACATAACTGTTGTCAATGCATTTAATCATATAGCAATACATCAAGAGTGTTTGATAGATACGGATCAAAGTCCATGTACTGTATATAACATCAGCGACTTAGTTAATGATACAATTTGTATCAAACGGGTTTTCTCTGTCTAGCGTGGATTCAGCTGGGATCTGCCACAGACATCCGGAGACGCTGTTCGCCAAAAGCACAGCTGGGAAGTCGTTAAATATATTTACAATAAGTACATGTCTGATTTACTGATCCAGATGTTCTGTCTGTAGCAGATACCAGAGTTGACCCGAAACAAAGGGGCCAGAGAGAGAGAGAAAGAGAGAGAGAAAGAGAGATGTCCCTTACTAAAACTAAGGTACACACGACAGGGTCACCCATCTCTACAGCTACAACTCTGACCAAAATACTGACGTCGTCTCAAATGAGACGACCGTCTTTCAGACACCCATTTTAACCGACATGGAAAAAGCCCCACAAATGGCCTCACGACACACACAGAGAGAGTCATATAACACACAGACCGTGGCCAAAGAGTAGTTTTGAAACCGTCATGTGACGACGGAGTTCCAGACGCGGGTTTGCCACATCACAAATTAAGAAAACCGATCAGAGAAAAACCTGTGACACTATTCTTTATAGTTATGAAGTAGAAAATCCCGTCCATCTGGCGCCTTACACATGAAAAGAGAATATTTTCAAATACTGTTTGACTTCTGAACAGTGTACAATGCGAGTGCACATTATTTCACACTCCAGTCTTAAAGGTGGTGGAAATGCCTCAATAATCCTTCATATCAGTCGTTATGGATGTAAGTGATCTTACTCACAGTGGCCTGTAAAACAAAAGAAACAAGTCCTGCATGTGAAAGACAGATATAATAAGCTACGAGGTAAATAAAAAAGACTATCTGGAACAATTTCCACAAGTCGCACAGAGGACTGGGTCTCCCGGCACTTCTTAAAGGTTGAGTGGTCGCTGCGTAGCAACCAGAGCTGGAGTTGGAATATCTTCAGCATTTTTGTATTCTTGCAGTATTTAAAATTCCACCATGCAAATCCAACGTGCAAATTCAAGTTTGCTCTGCTAATGCAAACCACACTTTGTGTTTTCCTTTTTCCACTCAAGACTGCTATTGTTTTCTGATGGGAGATTCAACTTGCCTCCGTTCTTCAGTAGCCCGTTTGGGCTTTCTCCGCAAGTATAGCAGCGGCCAGCTGCTGGGGGTCTGTGATGTGGGGGCTCCTGGCCATCACCCGGCTCACCAGCTCCGAGGGGAAGATGTTACACAGGTTGACGTACACTTTCTCCCTCATGTCCCCGTAGCGGCCGTGTGCAGGGGATTCTGAGTGCTGCGGCATGTAGGAGGGAGGAGCGTGGGAGGGCACCGCGAGGTGAGCGCCGTGAGACGGGTATGGCGGGAGAGGAGTGCTGGATGGGTGAGGCGGGTGAGGCGAGTGGGCCTGGGGCGGCGGGTGGTTCAAGTAGTGTGTCGGGGACGGGTGGAGAGCTGGGTGGGAGGAGTGGTGCTGGGCGTAGCCGTCCTGCGCCCAGGGAGGAGCGTGCCAGGATGCCTGCCGCGTGTCTGGCAGACTCTGATAGGCGGACGGCTCATACCTGGACGGCGGCAACAGAGGCTGCCTGTAGTACGTGTCCCAGCTGGGCAGCGCTTTTGTCCGGTGGTGATGGTGCGATGTGGACAGGTGTTCGTACAGATGCGAGTCGGACACGCTCTCCCCTCGCGTCGGGGCCAGGCAGCGGCCCAGAGGAGAGCCAGGGGGGTGAGGGTTGGACTGGGGCAGAGAGTGGTAGTCGCCTGGGCAGCTGGAGCGAGCGGTCAGGGGCTGGTGCTGCAGATGGGGCGGCAACGGGTAGAGAGGGCGCTTCGGAGGAGCCTCCGGTGGAGGCTGATCATGAGCACAGTTCTGTCCGCGTGCCACGCCCAGGTGGTAGCCGTGTACTCCAGCGTTCGACGCGTGGGTGTGCTGCATGGTCGGGTAGTCGGCGGGATGAAGGCCACATAGGTCATGGTTAGCCGCGGCGTGGTGGGGATACAGCCGGCTGTGGGGATTAGAAAAATGGACGGCGTCATCCAGCAATGTCTCCGCGGGGCACCCGGGACACGGCCTCTCGCTGTACGAGTCGCAGCTGCTGCCGCAACTCACGCTGCTCTCGCTGCCGCATTCGGAGCCCGCCGAGCCCATGGAGCCCAGCCGCAGGTCCGTGTCGTTGGGGAAGCGGCAGTCCGGGCTCCGCCTGGACGAGAGGCTCAGCCCGGAGTAAGCGCGCGTTACCGAGTAGTAGCTCAAGTCTGGAGACTCACAGTGAGGGTAAAGGTCATGGCTGGGGGCTGGTAGACTGTGGGGGGTCACCGCTCTGGACTGCTGGTCCTGGGGGAGGCTGAAACTGGATGGGGGGCCTCCCGGGCCTGAGGACATGCTCATACCCCCACTGCTGCTGCTGCTGCCGCCACACATGATGCTCTTCTGGCTTTCCGCCCTCCCTTTTGCCAGCTTCTCCTCCGCGTCGCTGTACGACAGAGCTCGGATGCTGGGATCCGACTGCCTTTTCTGGGCGCCTTTCTTTGCCTCGATGCTGCCAGCTGGCACACTGTGGCTCTTCACCAAGCCGGTGTCCCCCTGGTTCTTTGTGGTGACACAGGTCTTGGCACTGGCACGCAGCTCATCAGCCACAGCGCGCTGAGGCTGAGCACCTCTTTCTGGGTGGTAGTACTTACACTTGTGGCCGTAAGTGCACTTCTTTCCTGGAGGCAAAAGGTCTCAGTTTCATTACATGGAGTCAATTTGTAACCCGTCCATACATACATGATGTTATGACACAATTGTGTGCATATCTGAGTTCTCACCGTATGGGCAGGGCTGTTTCTTCTGCTCAGGCATGATGGGTCTTTTCCTCAGGAAGTTATCTAAACTGGGGCCATGACGACCGAGAGGGTCATCTGGGGGCATGAATCTGAGACAGGGAGGAAGGATTAGAAAGGACAAGTTAGTTATATGACTTTTAGGGCTCGTCCCACAGGGTTTTTAAAAATGGGTGCACGCCTCTCATTTTTGGTGTAAATTGATGTAACGTGGAGGAAGTAGACCGAATGTAAGAAACTACAATTCTCCTTTTTAAACCAAGAGGCATTGTTGAAACCAAATGGATGGAAAGTCCAAAATTAAGAGACATAAATCATAGATGTCATCGAGCTCTAGACAGAATCGGTCCCTCACTCACTTGTCATTGACAAAGGAATACATGAGCAGCCGCTCGTCGATGAACTTCTTCCACTCGGGCTTCTCATTAGCCAGGTCTCGGTAGTTATCGTTGGAGACGATGATGCCGTCTGACTCGTATGCCAGCTTGACGATGAAGCGGTCGTCATAGCAAACCACGCGCCGACCTTGGACGCGCCGCGAAGGAGTGAAGACCAGGATCTTCTCCTTCTCTAGGCGACGCAGGATCTCCTGATCTGTGTAGGAAGGGGAGTTATGGGAAAATAACTGTGCAACTTCCATCAAAAGCATCTCTGTGTCTGTGTGTCTCAGTCTTGCACTGACCCGTTATCGGGGCGTCGGGGCGCGACTGCTCTTTCCTCCAAGCCGGCACAAACACTGTGATGTCATGATGGCCTCGCTCTAGGAACCAATCCACAGCCAGCTGGATGCCCTGGCAGGAAAACACTTCTTTGTTGCCATGGCTGTCGGGTTAGAGGCAGAAGGTTGGAGCTAATTAACATTTGGGCTCTTAATGATAGTTATTCAGCACATTTTCTGTGATATGTGGTATCGATTAAAAGGAGATTTTACAATAATCTATCAATGTGTCTTCATTAAAACGGCCACTGCAGTCGGCTCACCTCATGGCTACGTTACTGCCGTCCAACACAACCGGCCGCAGGTTGTCCTGGTCGCTCAGAGCGTCTGGCGGACACGGCGAGTCCGACCTCTGGCTCTCCAGCAATTCAGAACAGCCGCAGGAGGAAGAGGAGGACGAGGAAGATGAGGTAGAGGCTAATGATCCGGCCGGCTGCTCGCTGTCCGACTTGGTGCCCAGTTTGACCAGCTCTCCCAGTATGTCATTGATGAGGGTGTCGGGGCCCAGCTTGGACAGCACCAGTCGCACCGTCTCCTCCGAGTAGCCCAGCTTCAGGGCAAACTCCAGCTTCGCCTGGTACTCCTTACCGCCGGCCTCGGGCGCCGGCTCTGATGAGGAGGGGTTGGAAGGCGGCTCTGGTGGGCGCTTGCATGGCGAGCTGGGTGGGGACTCGCGTTCAAGCCCTGATGAGGGCTCAGACGGGGGCTCGGGAGGCCCCTCTGTGCCTAAGTCCACACATTGGGTCCGACAAAGCGGCTGGTGGGCGTTTTTACTGGGAGTTAACCCGGCCTCTCCATCCGGGTCGGGGCCGGCAGCGAGGGTGGCGGTGGAAGACGGCGGCGGCGGCGGCGGCGGCTCGCACTCCGCATCAGACTCTGCGTTTTCTTCCGCCACAGCAGGAGGAGGGGAATCGGCGGTGCCGCTGATGCCGGAGCGCTCCCCCTGCTCCTCCATAGCGGGGGGCCCGTCGGAGCCGCCAGCTTGCCGGTCGGACCCTGCTACGTGGAGATACTCCAAATCCAGCCCCAGGTCGAGGATGTGGCCTGCTCCTGCCTCCACATGGTCCTTCTGGCCCATGGGTCCGTCACAGACATCCAGCACACGGGGCTGACTGCTGCCCTCTCACAAAGCTCGACTCATTGGTGCCTAAAGACAGAGAGGAGTGTGAGACTGTGTCACTTTAAAGCCACTTAGTAGCACTTGCTCTACACTGTACTGGGCGCTTGGAAATGGTTGAACACTGGAGAAATAAATGCAAAGCGATACTGAAACTAATAGTAGGGTAACAATATAACAAGGGCGTCTGTTACAGACCAGCCAGCCCACTGAAATGCAGAGGGAATCATTTAAAAACTGACTTTCTCTCCTTTGTTTTCCCAGAGCAACCTGTTGCCTTAGCTTTCCTCATGCAAAGGCTGTGAGCTGATGTTGTTTACACTGGCTCTGGCTGGTCCGCTCGGGCAGTTGGGGACGCCGCTGAGGCACAGACTGGCTGACACAAAGAGCCGATGGGGCCTCTCACCCTAATTAATGGACTCCCGCGTTTTTTCCCCCCAGTCTGGCCCCAGAGTGTTATTACAGGGCCATGCCACAGCACATTCATCTGAGGGGGAACAGAGGGGGAACTGTTTGAAAAAAAAAGACAGCGAGCCGTTAGGGATGGGGCAGACGGACCCTTCCCCCTCGCATTCTACCTGGTAATTACGGTCCATATGCTTCTCCCCACTGGGGTGGTGGAGTCACTCATTAAAGCACAGAGGAGCCAATCAACGTATTGCATCCAAGCACCGAGAACATGGGATCTAGTCGGGCTAATCAGCACTTTGGAAAGTTAATCTGAGATCAGGGAACTGATCTGTGATCATCACGTAAAAGTTTTAGAATCTGTGGTGTGGCATTCCCACAAAAAAAGCATTGCTTTTCCAGGAGGAAACAATCACAGCAATGAATGTAAATGTGCAGTTGGTCGTGGCCTAAAGCCCCGTCACTCAAACATCGACTCAAACCGACGACCAAACGGATGATGGGAGGGGAAGTGACTTAAAGATGGCGGGTTGGGGGGGAGTGCGCATTTTATGAAAAAGGGCTGCCTAGCAACGCGGCTGAGCTACTGTTGCTAAGCTACAGCTGCTGAAAGCATTCTCCCCTCCAAATGCCAAGACAGAGGCGTTCCACACACACACACACACACAACAAAAAGATCGGCTGTGGGGGAGGGGCTTACGTGTGCCTCACTGGCAGCCCACCCCACCACCAAGGACAACAATAGACCCGCAGGAGTGATTAGGGCTGGGACCTTGGCATCGACGAATGTGGGCATTGATGGTGTCCATGCACACATGAACGTCTGCCTCACAAAGTGACTCATACTGCTGCGGAGAGTGGGGCTATTGGCAACGTCACACACACACACACACACACACACACAGAAACTATCTCCTGAGCAGGAGCAGTGCATCGACGCCGCTTTGTGAAATAGTTGTGCAAGTCTGTCTACATTTTGTGTGAAAAGAAAATGATAACAAATCTCTGCAAACTTTGACTGGGTATCAAACTAATTAAAAAGGGTCAGGGTTTCTTCATCAATGTCATTATTAAATTAAATGTTTGCCCTATTAGTTAAGTTCTTTGTCAAGACTGGATGTCAAAACCATTTAAACGAGGAAAAGTTGGATCAGTGCATCACTTTAGGTACCAAACTGTGTCGAAAGCACAGAGTATCTAAAAGTGTCAGGTTTTGTCAAACTGGTTTCTATATCTCGGGTCAGTTTCGTAATCGTGTCTATTCTTTAAATCAGATAACTCCTGATTTACATTTGGCAAACTTACACTATTTTATTTGTAGCGCTGCTTGTGTTCGACACTCAACATTCAAGAAGTTTGCCTTCTTTGTCAAATGGAAAAATAATATATATCAAAACGTGGTATTATTCCTCAACGTTAGGTAAAGACAAGCGTGTTGTTTTTAATTGTGTCCTTAACTCAGGTGTCCTATCAGCTGTAGAAGTCCAGAGAGATGATCAAAGGTCACAACCTTCTACATATACAGGACTGAATTAAGGTGATGGATTCTTCAGGGTTTCAGGGCTGAAACTGTTTCGTCACACAGATCCTGACCCATCTCACCGAGTGCTGCAACTAATGAAGACTTTTACTAGTCATTGATAAGATGGTTATTTTATTGATTAATGGCTGAACTGTTTTGTCCGTAAAATGCCAGAAAACCGCGTAAAAAAAAAAGATATGAACTACAAAACTAACATAAAAAAACAGACTAATCTGCAAAATCATATGGCAAGTTATCTGCTGCATCACAATCACATTAACCTCATTTGATTTCTTTGCAATCTGTCCAAATCTGATAATAATCCTGTTGTTCTAGCTGCTTAACGGCAGAGATCTGAACAGTGCGCTCGTCACTATTAAAGCCTGGTGAATGCGTGATCAGATTAAACCCGAGTCTTTCAGGTTTTTTAAAGTCTTCTGGTGTGGTCCAAGCTCCCATTGTGGAATACCCAAACCGGGCTTAAAGTGTTAACGGACTCATCGCAGCATCTCCAGACCTCCAGGCTGAGTGGGTGAATCTTTCCAACATCCAGCCAGCTCCCACACACACACACAGCGGCTCTGCTGGCTTTGATGGAGGCAGTAATGAATATGTAACACAGTCCTTACAGCGCTTTGTATGTGGGAGCTTTGTGTAAAAAGTGTGTGTGTGGCGGCGGCGGCGGCGGCGGGTGAGAGAGTGGGGGGGGGGGCGGCGGTCTGGCGGGTGCGTTGCTGCATGGCGGCGGATACTGTGAAAAAGTTATTGTTAAAAAAAAGGGCGGAGAATAATAAGTTGGTGCATCTAGGCTTTCCCCGCCAGCAGCAGGGCAACAGATGTCTGCTGAGTGGTGCTCGCAACGGACGCACACACACACACACACACACACACACACACACACTAAAGCGGGAATAAAGACGCAGCAGGACAGACCGTCTCTGACACAGTCAAATGGGAAAGTTGCATACACACAAACAAACACCGCTCACTATTTGCTTCCTCCAGCCTTATGTGACCCAGATAAGAAGGCGCTTGCTTTTTGACCCCACCACCCCAAAAAAAAACACCCCCCCTCACATTAAGTTTCATATCAAAACAGATCACACAGTTGGAAATCCAAGCTACTGCGGCGCCAGTGCCACAGCTGCAGACCCAGGCTGTGCGACAGACTCTTGTGACTGGGGGCTGCACATACAGATGTCTTGTGATGTAGTGGTTGAACTGGGACCTGTGGTACGCACGGTTCAAACTCACACTACATCATCTTTCGTCTGCAATATTTCACATCCAGAACCACCATCAGGCAGAGAGCGCTGTCTCCTCATATCAATACCCAGTCATTTAGGTCATGTAAGTTAAGTATTATATGGTATATTATAAGTGTTTTATGCTGCTGCAGCCCTGCAGCCTGGCCTGCATTAAACACTGTTCTAGCTGGGACCCCCTGGGATCAGAACAGCAAACAAAAAACAAAAAGTAAGATGCCATTAGGCAGACACACTTACCAGGCCTTAAAAGATCAACAAACAATGGAGCAAGGGATGTAGATCAGCTCATTTCCGCACATTTAAATCCTTGAGAACCAGACTGGAAAACACGGCAGGTGATGCAAAAGGAGAAACAAGTCCCAAAGTTCCCACAGCAGCTACATCCGAGGCCGACGCTCGTCTTTCTCTGCACAGCGTCCAACGCCTCTGTCTTCCCGGTGTCTTCCAGAGCTGTGTGTTTATTTATTTTTTTTCTGCACAGAAGCAGGCAAGTTGGACAATGAGTGGCAGAACAGATGGAGCAACAATGTCTGCCATTCCCTCGTTTAGAGTGGCTGCTCTTCCACCAATCAGAGAGGAGCGGCCTCACAATGAGGCGCAGAGAAAAGGGGGGAGGAGGAGGAGGATGAGGAGGGGAGTGGCTGTGGGCAAATGCCTGCAACACCCAGTTTCCCCAAGGCACGCTTACTCAACGTGCACACACACACACACACACACACAGCCTGAAAGGGCTTCCCCTGTGTGGCCGATGATTCAACGAGGGGTGGGCGGCTGAACAATGGAGCTACACAATGGGAGGCCAGGGAGGGCAGCTGCAGCGTGAGGGCTGGTGGTATTACGGCCCGGGGCAGCAATGGAGAACACCTGGCTACAGAGCGCCACAGTCACTCTCCGCTCTTTGTCTGGGGCATTGGGGGGAAGAGGAGGGGGGGGGGGGGGGGGGGGGGGGGGGGGGGGGGGCTCTGAACAGAAAAAAAAGACCCAGGCTGGCTGACAGGCTGGCGTGGCCTTTAAGAGACTGCAAGAGGAAAGAGGAGAGTGTGGCTGGGCTGAAAAGGAAAAAGGACAAGTGTGGGGGGCGAGAGACATCAAAAAGTGTTACGTCCCAATGAGGAAGAGGAGGGGAGCTGTTCCTCATTGTTGCAGCACACTTAGGGCAGATGACTCGGAAGCACAAGTCTTTGCTTATTCTGTCTTTTATGTGACGATGAAGCCCGTGTGCGAATAACAGAATCTGAATGATTTCAAAAGAAAAGTCGCGTCCAGGTTAATATGATGCCAAAACTGTCATTGATGCAAATACATATAATAAACAGAAAAGTCTTCCAGTGTATAATTCACACATATTTAAAAAAAAGTTTGGAGTGAACTACTTTTGTTGGCCCCTTTAGTGCAATACTCTACTCAGTGTACTAATGTAATGAGTAATGTGCACACGCCATGCACACGGAGAGAACACGGATAGGGTTGACGAGGAGGAAGTTAAATAAAATGCACCGTGCACGCCAAAGAGAATATGTATGAGTTTAGCAGCAGATTAAATATTGGAGCCGTCTACACTTCACAAACTCGTTTCAATGATGAAAACAAAAAGGGATCTGGATCGAAGCCAGGTAGCAATATGTTCAAATAAATATTTTTTTTTTAAAAAGGATGTCTGCATGTTTAGTGAGGATTATAGAATAAATGCACATCAATAATTTCCTCAACGTTGCAAAGCCATCAGCAAAGAGATCATGATCTAATTATTTACATCAGCTCCAGTAAAGTGTCTGGCACTGAACCAAGCAGGAAAACAAACCTGGAAATTAATGAACATTAGCCGATTAGTCACTTCATTAAATATAGTTTCAGTCATTTGTCGAGCAAAACTGCTTTTCTCTTTTTAACTGTGGATTCATATTCTCGATTGTTCCATTATTATCTATCAAATATCCACCAGGGAATGTATTCAAATTGCTTGTTTTGTAGACCCGACCAAAAGATATTCAGTTTATTATCATGCATGAGAAATAAAAGCATCTAATGACTGGAAAACAACCTCTCTGCCAACAGAAATGTGAATTTAGTCAGATGAGGTTGAACGATTTATCTTGGCAACAAGACGTTAACGTGTAAACTAAAGCAACAAAGTTTGTGTTCTCGCTCGACTTCCTGAATAAAATAGGAGATCTCTCGGCTCAGTGGCTTAACCGGAAAGCAACTGCCTGATTAAATAAGAATGTGGTCTGAGTCAGCTTTGACCAGAAAGATAAGGCCGATGAGGGAAGATACAACAGCTGACCAACTGCACAGCACACACACACAGCACACACACACACACTCAACCATCTGTCCTAACAAACAGGTGTGTGTGTGTGTGTGTGTGTGTGTGTGTGTGTGTGTGCTGCTCCCCCCAACAACTGCAGCAGCAGCAGGATGATGGTCGTTGTTCTCTTTGGAGACAGATGAATGCACAGAAAACCAACGTAAGCTATATTGGGTTCCATGGAGAAAAAGCAATTATGAGAGAGAAATACATTCTTTGCAGCACTCTTTTGATCCTACGAATGATTATTTCCACTATTTTTAATTCATCTTTGATCTCTTTAAAACATCAAAACTCAAAGTGATGCAAAATAATATTCAGTTCACTATCACTTAAAACATCAACAGTTGGTTTTGGAGGTTTTTCAGCATCAGACCCAACTGGCAGGTTAAAACAAACACTGAAAATGATTTGCATGTACAATCCGACCCAGATCTAACCCAACAGAAGGAGACCTCCTCCCTCGTGACCCCTCTGACCCCACT
Source organism: Taurulus bubalis (assembly GCF_910589615.1). Taxonomy (NCBI): domain Eukaryota; kingdom Metazoa; phylum Chordata; class Actinopteri; order Perciformes; family Cottidae; genus Taurulus; species Taurulus bubalis. The sequence goes on from NC_136609.1 coordinate 9,909,212, forward strand.
GAGCACGCCTCAAAACCGCCAGTATAGATTAAGTTAAGACGTTATGGAAACACTCGGTGTGCGTCTCATCTTTTCTGGCTCTTACAGGGTTCATACACATTCTGACCAGTGGATTTCCATGACTATAAACCAAATTTCCATGACCAAACATTTTGTGAAATCTCAGTGTAAACAAAAAAAAAAAGAAAAAGTGAGAAAATGTAGTATTTAAATGAACAATGAGAATTCCAAAGCATACAGTAAACCTTAAATAACACAAATGAATGAGAGACAATGATTTAAAGAATAAACATTTATAAATAGAGCGTTTGCCTGCTTATATTTTGAGAGTCTTTATTTTAAAAGCATATTAATTATTTAAAACTCGGCATAAATGAACGCCATGAACATATGAATAACAACATTTCCATGACTTTTCCAAAACTTTAGGGATTTTATTTTTTTCAAGGACTTTTCCAGGCCTGGAAATAACCATTTAAAAATGACTATTCTAGGTTTTCCATGAGCGTAAGAACCCTGCTCTTAAAACTATGGGGGTTGGAAAAGACACAAGTGACAGGGTTAGAGACGGGGAGGATGCACAGAAGTTGAAAGAGAGGATGAAATGAAAGACAGCTGCTGGGGCTCGTGCTCACATCACCCTGCCATCAGGAAGCTGTGAACCCAAGACTGGACTGCTACTGTTACGATCCTCGGGGAGCCGCTGCCAACCAGTGAGTAACAAAGACACCGCTGTCAGAGAGAGGCCGTGCAGATGAACACTAGACAGGTGGAGGGAAGACGAAAACACACACACACACACACACACACACACACACACACACACACACCTAGAGGAAACATGCGTTTTGCTCAGGCCTTCTCCACTCATTACATCTCCTCTGGGTTAAAAATGTTCACCTGGATTAAGATTAAACAGATGATTTAAACACATGTGCTATGCCAGTTGAAGGGAATCCACAGTAAACTATATGATGGATGTTTGGGGTGGGGGCGCGCGCAGCGGCGTGCACGGGCACTGCAAACCAACGCCGTCACGACCTCCTGCAGCTTTCACCCACAGCAACCTGCGGCTCAACAAGTCCGCTCGGCGGACGCTGCGCGCGGCACTCACCCGGTCACGGCCGCCGCTGGAGCCGCGCGGCGGGCTTTGGGGTTGAGAAAATGAGCGAATCTTACCTCCATCACACACTGGCGACGCGAAAACATCCGGCTGGATTTTGCAGCGTGACCCAGACGAAGTGCGTCAAGGCGCAGAGAGAAGCTGCGCGGCGACTTCCGCTCCCGTCCTTTCAGAATAAAAGACAAATGACGTTTTAGAAACGTTTTACGTGGGAATAAATGTGGCATATCACTTCACATGTTTTTTAAATGCATTAATTGCTTCTTTTTTTTACCCAATATGTGTTCCCTTTGTTTGGTGTATGATATCACAATACAATGATGCTATTCTACTATCGCAACTTACCCTATTTCCGGAAGTTATATTCATAGTGACCTTAAGACCTGTCCTATTTAGACGTATAGTTAAGTATTTTAGTATATATTATTTATTTTTGAATCCATTTCTTGGCGTTAAGAGGAAACTATATTGTGAAGTATCGAGGCAAGCTTTATTCATTTTCAGCACGTTTGAAAGCGACGTGCACAACGGCGCCATCTCGTGGTTGAATTTAATAACGCAGAGTACTTTTAAATTCAGATTTAATGGGGATGTGGGCAGAGCACGGGTTTTCCTAACTGGAATATTTAAGTATTTAATCATAGAGACTTTCTGGCATTAAAATAGTTTGAACGTTTTTTTTTTAAGTAAGTTTTTATGAGTCTTTACTTTCCTTTCACATTAATACTGTGGCATGTGTTAGAATAAATGAGTATGGAGTTGTAACCTTGAGAAGTTTTATGGCAGGTTATTAATGACAGGCTATGGAATAGGTTAATTAATATGGCTATACTTTACCATTTTCACTCCACACATTTAACCTATAAAAGAAACCTATATGGCAATATAATGTTACATTCAAAACAAGGATTTACATATTTAACCTATAAAAGAAACCGAACATACAATACATGACCTCTTATACGAGAGACCTGGGCAATATGGCAGCCTGGCAGTAGTTAACTAATTTTAATATACAACATAACAGAATTGCAGACAGCAGAATAAAAACGTACCCAAAAGGCATACAGGCAAGAGTCTGACTATTTAAAACAGTTAAACTCTTCATGAAACATGTGAACGTGACTTTTCTTTTTATGCCTTGTTATAGATTTAACAACACAACAGTGTATAAAAGTGTAAAAATAAATAAATTGATCCACCTTGACAACATGCTTCTTTATAAAAATCAAAAACTATTAAAAAGAATGACACACACTGTAAATTACTTCTGATTTTATTCAATGGAAAAAAAAAAGACCTTCAGGAAAATACAGTAATTCCCATAGTACACACAGAGAGGACATAAATTAGAGAGGCATGGCAGAGAGAGAGAGACGCTTGAGGGGGAACATGTCACCTGGCACCTGGGTGGTAGAAAACATTTGATCCACGCTGCCACACAGCCAGGGAGGGGCACACTGTGCAGGATGTGGAGGAATCAGTGAAATCACACGCTAGACTTGTGTATCATAACGTGAGCAAAAGTGGATTATTCCTGTACACAAACGTCTAAATGATAGTACAAAAAGGGAATAATACAAAATACAAAAACAGGGAAAAACTGCCCTCAAAATAAACCATAAATATTCATATCGATGCACATTGGTTTAACAAAACAATTGCTTCTGTAAACATTTTCAACATAAGGTGTGCATTACAATTTAAAAACCACTGCAGTCGCATACTTATCTGAAGGATTACATAATAAAAATTGCAGAAACAAGACTAAAAACTAAGTCAGAGTTAAAAATATGCCGCTTAGTTCACGCCATCTGAAGTGGTTTCGTAACACTGCTTGTAGAACGTGACTTTCTCTGCTTTTCACAGATGATCAGGACAGTAAAAGAATCGTATTCCCATGTTCTGCAGCTCTCAGCAGGTCCCACCTTGGACAGTGAAGGCACCACTTATACTGAGAGCAAAGAGTTGAAATGTAGGCGGGCGGGAGGGAGGGGGAAGGGTGGTGAAAGTCCCGTAATATATTTTTCTCATTCACACAAACACACAGCTGCAGGATGGACTCTATATTTTAACAGTGGTTATGAGGCTGTCTAACATGAAGTGACAAAGTATTCCCTTGTCGTTAGGGTTAAAAGAGGAGAGGAAAAAAAAAGTGAAATTATGTAAATTCCATTCTGGGATGGAAAAAGGATCCAGTTCAAAGTATTTGTCTCTTCAATCCAGACTGGACTGAGGAAACGAGCTAACCGCCTGCCTGAAGCCCCAAGTGGCAAACAAAAAAAAGGTCCAATATCGAGTCACATGGCTGATTCAGACTCAAGTGTTCCTACAGTACATAAACTCCAAACTTCACTTTTAACTTGTCAAAACCAGCGGAGGATTTTGAGGAGTTTTAATCAGCTGGAGACCCTTCTAAGGCAACCGTTTAGCTCCACATTAAGCTAAAGTCTCCTTCAAAATACAGTTGGATGATTGTAGACGTGAAATTCCAACTGGGTGCAGACGGAGGACAGTCAGCTGATCCCGATTCCTCCCCGTTTGTGGTGTGATGTTCAAAGCTTCTTCTCAGCCCTCTGGATCTATGCCCTTACCGTCACTTCTGCCCACTGGCCTCAATGCTACCTTAATGGCCACCTGCTAATTCTGCATGTCTAATTCACAGTTTATCCTAGCCCTACTTATGACTGATGTTAAAGGGAAAATCCACCTGCTAATGCATCTCACATTTCTGGGTGCTAGTTTTCATATTTCCAGTAGACGTGAAAATGAGCAACGGCAACAGACAACGCTGGTTGACCAGAGAAGCAAAATCACAATTTGGAAAGCCGTAAGAAAAAAAACACAGCTTGATGATAAATAGGGTGAATTTTTCCTTTAAAACGTATCTATGGTCGTGTCCTAAAATCATAATGCTTTATTTATGTGCTGCAAGTCACATACAAAATATACAGTGTATGGAAAAAGTTTGTCGATAACACCAAAGCAACATGCCGTCATAAACAGGGCTACTTCCGTCCGACATAACCTACAATATGTGAGGCAATGTGGTAAAAGTCGAGATAGTGTCTGTAAAACCTGGGAGAGTCTGAAGCCTACAAGGTAGATGTAGTTAGTTTGTACACGCTGATATCCAGTACCCTGTATTTAATGGATATATCAAGAAGGTCCCTTAAAAAAAAATCTTCACTTTAATTAAGGAAGAGAAGGCAAAAAAAGTGAAGATACAGAGGCAGATTTACATGTCAAGCGTTATCTATGTGGCGGTGAACTTGTGTTTAATGGCATGCTTGACGTGGAAATCTACCGTGGTGGGAGTAGGGAGTTAATTTCACCTGAACAGGACTAAACTACAGCTACAGACGGCGACACTCGAGGTGTGGCACATAAAGTATTCGCCTTCTTTGATACAGTGACAGCCGCGTTGAGCCTCTAATCGTCCCTTCAGTCATTCACATGCTCAGTGTCTCCTCCATTCACACACATACACGATGCAAAGTTTTACTATGACACATAAAGATTTACCATCAACTGGCAACAGATCCCGCGTCCCGCAGTGGAAGAGGAGGAGGAGGAGGAGGAGGGGATCGGCTCAAAGGTTGGGTGAGGGAAAACCTGGAGGCTTCGAGGGGGAGGAGGGCGGGTTTCTGTTGTTGTAATATAGTTTACTAGTACACTCAGTGGACACGAACAGAACGCGCCTCCTCGCCTCCAAACACACGCCGGTCCCTAGCTTCTTTTCATGATTACAGTCCAATCCGTTGTTTGTTTTTTCGCCCGAGCGGCTGAGAGGAAGCCGCTCCCTCCATCGAAGACGCTCGAGGATTCTTCTTCTTCGTCGTCGTCGGTCGTAGTCACAATCGTCATCTGTTGGTCACTGCTTAGGTGTGGTCGTCGTGTGGGCTGGTGTGGTTGGGATGTCGACTACCAGCTCATGAGGGAAGTGCGTCCCAGGGTCATGAAGTACACCTGGCTGGCACCTCCAGCGCGCACGGAGGCGAAGAAGACCTGGTGGACAGCGGACGAAGGGGACACATGTCAGCCTCAACATTTTCTTTGACAACCACTTGCCATAGTTAGAAACCAGAAAAAGCAGGAAGGAAAGAGTGGTGTTCTCACCTTGTCGTTCCTCTCACAAAGGAACTTGAGTCTTTGGGCTCTCTTGTGCATGAAGACGCCGTCCAGGTGGCCCGTCTCCACTGAGCGGATCTCTATGGCCTTCTCACCCCAGCCCATGATCTGGTTTGACCTAATGTAGGCTGCTCGGACACAGAGGGGGAGGGATTCATGAGGCAAAACGTCCCTCGTTAGCACTCAATGTGCACAGTGAAGAATCGCTACAATGTCTCCCACTTACCCACTGAAGTCGGCATTTCTCCCCACTGCAGCACCACGTCCTTGGTGATGCGCCCGTAGGTGTTGACGTAGACGCCTTCGTCCTCGTAACACACCAGCAGCTCGATGCCGTCGGTGTTGGGCAAGATGATGATGGCGTGGCACAGAATGCTGGTCTGGATCTGAGGGAGAAAAGTGGCGAGGGAAGAGTTAGGAGAGCGGGGAGCAGGGGAAACCGAGGTGGGACCAGACTGCGCTCAGCGCTCACATGTGTGGGCAGGTAGATGTCATAGACGGCACCGGAGTCCACGTCCACAGCATGGAAGCCTGAACAGGAGCCGTAGATGACCTTTAACCTCTGTCCTTCCTCCACCGTCAGGTCAACCAGCAGAGGCTTGTGCACCAGATCACCAAAAGACTGAAGACAATCATGGAGAGATGAGTTAGTAGAGTCAACTCGCATCTTTGAGAAGGGGGGGGGGGGTACTATATAACAGAATGACAACGCTTACCTTAAAGGCCATGAATTTGTGGTAAGGTTTGGGTGCCCAGGCGTACACCTCCACAGCGTTCTTCAAGGCCAGCACCAAGAACTTAATCCTCTCATATTTCACTGGAATGAGAAGGGAGTCATTCATGAGTTATGGTGTTGCTTAAAGTAGGCCGTATCAACAAATCGTGGTCAGTTTTAAACCCCCTTTTTTTTGGTTTTATTCATTTGAGGTTCAGGAATCTTTGTAGACGTACCGACTTTGTAGTGGACGCAACCCTCCAGTTCGCCTACATTAACCCAACCCTGCTTCTTCTCCACCTCAGGGTCGTTGTGCAAAATCTTGTTTCTCAGCCACGACAGGTAGTACACTCGCAGCTTGTTCTTTTTGCCTGTTGGAGGAGAGAAAGAAATGTCACAAATAATACAATGCAGACTGCATTTAACCTGGAGGTTTAGACAGTGAGATTGACATGATTGAGAATGAATCAAAAGCCAATATCTGAGTTCAGTGGCCAAAGGCAGAGCTTGCACTGTACCCGATATGGTGACCAGGACGTTGAGTCCCTCCAGGACGTCCATCTGCTGGATGCGTCTCCGGTTGATCAGAGGGTAGACCTTCCCCTGGCCGCTCCGGTCCAGCAGCATCAGACCGCTCTCCGTTCCCACCAGCAGGTTGACTCCTGGAGAAAAACACGTGAATGAAACAGCCAGAGTTAGTAGCGCTTTGATGGGTACCAGAGTAGAATAATTAAGTTTAACAAGCGACCGCCCTCGATGAGGTGTTTCTGAGCAACACCATGATTACCGCGGCTGAAAGAAGCACACTTACCCCAGAGCGCAGCACACAGGATCTCAGAGTTGAACCTCTTCTTGTACTTGCGAATCTCTGGCGTGTCGCTCGGCGGGCGCGTGTTGACCGGGTTGACGTTGACCACCGAGCCTTTACGGGACGGGTCGGCTTTCAGCGGGTCGGCAAGCCGTCCGTCCGGCCCAAAAGCTGCTGGAGGGGGCACATAGAGGTCAGGCTGGATGCCATCGTGTATTCAAATTATTATTGAACAACCCGCGGCCTGGTTTGAACACACGGTGCCGTGTCTGTTCATCTTCACCCATCTCTTCAGTTTCATTCTTGTAGATATTACAAGTATACGGGTTGATACTGACAATCCCCCCCATGCATAACACTGGACTGTGTCGAACTCGACTCATCGCTTCAGCGCAGATGTTTCAGCATAATTTCTTTATCAGTGCGGTAAAAAATGTTGTGGGAGAAGCTATTGCTTATAAACTCCCTCAAGGGAAACTGAGGCGGTTCAACCGTTTTTAATTACTGAGCTTGCATCATAAACCCATTCGCTACCTACCCATGTTGTTGAGGGAGCTGCCGCTGGATGGAGAGATCTGGAGAAGACGAGGGTCGATGAAGGGAGTGAAGGAGGAGGAAGACTTGTGTTTGGACATGGAGTTGCTTTCTGACTGGGACTGAATGAGATTTAGAGACATTTAGAAAACGTTCAACTTAACCTGCATAGAAAGCAATGGTACTTGTTTGCTGAGTAAACTGTATTTAATCATGAAAGTAATCTTAGGGCCTTATCTCTGATTTGCCCTAACAAAATCAGAGATAAGGCCCATAAATTCTTGTTACACTGATTTGCTTGATTGCGGGCCTTGAGTTACACCCTCTCGGGTCTCAAAAAACTGACACAAACAACTGCGATTTTAATTGGTTGGCACTGCAATTCAAATTTATGACAAATCAAATGAAGAAAAAAAGAGATGACGTGCAGTTATGTTAGTTGTTTTGAAGCCAACGAAGACAGAAATGTTTGAGAGTGGGAAAACAACATGTGCGACAAGAAGAAATGTGTTGAGGGAGACGAGAAACCATCCACCGGCTGGCTGCTGTGAAGTGTTAGAGGAAAGATCTGCTCCTATTAAAGCACAGAGGAAGATTGTAATTCCACCACCAGAGATGCGTGTTGTTAGCAATGCATGTGTCACACCACGAAAGAGGCGGTAATCTATGACAATAAAGATTAAAAATAAATGAGATTTCTTCTCTGTATGTAGGTCATGTGTGCTTGAGGACTTGCAGTCCAATACATATTTAAAAACCTAAATATATAGCCCCATTTCACCCCTACCATCACACCAGGCATGCCATCACCCAACACTGCTAGGACTACTCCAAGAGGTCAATCCACTGCTAAGCGATGCTTGTTCATAGTTTAGTTTCCTCAATGCCACGACCATGCTCTACCACCAGGAGGCACCAGTGTTAGCAGCGACACGGTGCGATGCAGTGAATTGCAGGAGGGAAGCAGGTTGCAGATCGGAGGTGTCAGCCAAGCCAGAAGGGGGCAGAGGCGAGCCAGAGTGAAGGCAGGAGGACACAGCGTAGACCCAGAGAGGCTCCGACCAACAATAGAGGACGGGACGGCGAGGTGTGTACAGGCTTTGAGATGGAGAAGTGTTTGCAATCCTGCACAAAATAGCTAGATGAAAAGGAGCATTTGCTACTAATTTATTGTACCGAGCTTCACATCAAAGGAGAGGACGGCCATTTAAAAAATCTCCTCTATAGTAGTGCTGGAGCAGTAACTCCTCTAGACAACTGCTATTTGAGTAAATCCGCTTTGCCGCATGTCGAAGCCTGTAGCACCCTGCGACAATCCATTCCTCAGTCGTTTGTCTCGCTGATGTGAGGGTGACATACCTCTATGGCAGTGAGCTCGTCCAGAGGGTTCTGTGGGGACATGGCCGGACTGGCATAGCTAGATGATGAGGGGAAGGAGGAAGAGGAGGAGGAGGAAGGGATGGTTGTGGAAGAGGAAGGCGAGTGATGGCTCTGCTGGATAAGGTCTGGTAGGTGGTGTATGCGGCCGGCAAAGCCGTTTTTCTCGGCGAGGCTGGGGGTTTGGGGCTGGCCGTGGACGTGAACAAGGCCAGCCGAGGGAGAGGAGAGATTGACCAACTGCTTTATGTCAACGGTGCTCTGGAAGCAAGAACAGGCACACTTGGGCTCGAGCAAGCAGGTGGAGAGGCGCATGTTTGGCTGCTAGTCTGCTGCTTCGTATCAAGATTTTACTATTCGTTCGATTCATCTTTGGAGATCATCGTGTGCATGTTAAATGCAACCTATAACAATCTGAGGTGTTAGATCTGTAAATGTGAAACGAGAAGCAGCAAGTCTGTAATGACTAAAACATAAAAAAGGCATGGTAATATACAGTAGCACAGAAGAAATGATGGAGAATGTGTGGATAAACAACACCGACACTGGACAAAGACAGATGAAAATGACATTTCTAACAACTATATACAAGCAAGTAGATATTCTCATTTTCCCCTTCTTACCTGTCTGATGACCAGCGTGCCATCCTTGGAGGGCGTGATGGCTTGGTCGCTCTCAGAGTCTTCCAGCAGCATGGTCTTAGCCGACTCCGTCTCCCCGTTGCTCATCCTCCTGCGGAAGCCATGGGAAAATCTGACGTCCGTAACCAGACCAGTGTTATCACCCATGCAGAAAAGCCATGCAGCACTTGAGAAGTGACTGAATGTTGTTTTTTGTTGCAAAGAAAGATGAAGGCAACAGACAGTAAGGACTGTGGGCCAACACATCATTGCAGGTCGACCTACCCAGCCCTGGAGTCCTCAGCTCCCGAGGTGGACTCCTCTCCCGCCTCCTGGTCCACCTCCTCATCGTCTTCCTCGTCGGTGGTGCCCGAATCCTCGCTGGAGGAGGAATAGTCGGTGACCTTGTGGGGAGGCCTCACGTCGTCTACCGCACGAAGCTCCTTGGCCAGAGCGGTCAGATCCTAAGAGGGACAGTAAGGAAGACATAAGTAGGGTATCTTGGTGAAACTCTAGAATTATGCCAATTTAAAAATGTGTGCACTGACGAAATCAAAAAGCTTTCAATCCGAACAGCATGTGAGCAAATTTGATGCCACGCTTTTACAAACTTTAAAATGAAATAACCCATCTTAGGTATAACACTGGGGATTCCCAGTGTACGTGTTTTGCTAACCAAATAGCTGTCCTTTAGTTGACATGTTTCAAAACTATGTGAGCCCTGGGCTAAGATCCCAGTTACTCTAAGTTCTGGGATGTGGTGAGTTAAGCGGCATATTGTTTGGATAAATCAGATCAAGTTTTCTGATTTCCTTGATTAGTGTTACATCCTCTAAAGTGCATGTCTTGTAACCCTGTTGCCCTCGGCTTGTTCCTTGCAGACTCTTAAAAATGCAGTCTTGTAAGGTCAGAGACAAGCAAGAAGAAGGAGGAGGGACACTTCTCAGGCATGCTCAACAAAGCCAATGTGCCACATTTTATCCAACAACAACGCAATGTGAGATTGGGAGCAACTCTGGGAGTTACAAGGGAACAGGAGGAGTGTGGTTGCATTCAAATCAAGGCTGGGGAAGCTGCTGCGGAGGGTTAACCCTTCTTTTGCAACGTGTCGACTGCAAGCAATAAAGTGAGAAAGAACTGTGCAGGCACGAGGAAAGAGGCCAGCAGGAGGCAAACAAATCACAGGCACAACGCACAGTATCCAGTGACAGAGGTAAGACTTATTGCATTAATCCTCACAGAGGAGAGACAGCTCTTTTAGCACAAGCCGCTATCACATAATGCAATGAATGGGGCAAGGATGCAAGCATAGCATAGGTGTGATTATGTAATCTCGTTTAATAGGCTTACCGCATCACCCTAAGAGGTTCCCCAACAATCACGAACCATCGGATTCATGAGCAGTTGCACCAGGTGATTGAATAATTAAAGTAGTAGAAAGTAGAGAAAAACACAAAACGGTTTTCACCTATTCAGCATTAAACAAGTTCAACCAGCACTTGGTAACAGTGGACTTACAGCTGGTCGAGTTGGCCGGGCAAGGTTCTTTTCATCTTGTTTTTTGGGAACATTTTCAGGCCGCTGGAGAGGCGATCCTTCAGATTTGGAGGAAGCTTTGAGGGAACAAAAGGAGGTTGAGTTAGTGAGGGGGAAACCGAGAGCTGGCTCTCAAACGATCTTCAATCGTTTAAAACGTATTGGAGCAGATAGCATTCTAACAAGAATGGTGTTATTATAGTATGTAGCCGAGTACAGTACCGGGTGACTCACAGCGTGGTCGGAAGCGGTCACCGGGACTGGCCTGGGCGCTGGAGTTGGAGGACCCGGAAGAGCTGCCGCTGCCCGGCCGAGGCTGCAGCTTCTCCACTCGGTCCCACAGCGGCCGCTGCTCCACATTACTGCCACAGAGAACAACGCCGCATTAACGAGCATTACTCCTATAATACACTTAGATAATTTAAACGTGTGCAACTGCCTCTCAACCTTAGAAATCCAGGTCTCTCTCTCTCTCTCTCTCTCTCTACTTACCCTCCAGCGCTCCTCTGTCCACCCGGGATGCCGGGCTGAGATGGCAGAGGTGACTCTCGGCGCGACAGTACCGGAGACCTGGATGTTGTCCTCACCGGGACCTGGAGGAAACAGAGTCAAAAGGTCCTCACATGGTGGCAGGTTTGTGTGTGACATCAATTTCTTAGGTATTAAAAGAATTATAGTTGAACTCAAATTGAAAATCCAATATGAGAAAACAGTTTTATGTCAAATAAAAAAAGACAGAAACCAGAGAGGAGCAACATATCCGCTATAATTGCATAAACCCAATAATGCGTGTATGGACATCATCTTTGAATTGATGTATCAAAACCCGAGATGGAAATACAGGACAAAAACATCTCTTTACCCACAACAACTGAGTGCTCAGTGAAAGCTGGACAGGGGATTTCCAGCACCAGCAGCCCCACTAGGCCCGGTCGCTTATTGATATATTAAATCATTACTCAATGTGCAAAGTAATTTCAAGGCCGAGAAGTGCGACGTTTCCTCGTTTTTACACAACCAGTACGACACAGTGGTCAATGTTGATGAAAAAGAGACTGAACACATCAAGGCCAACACAAACAGACAGCATGACAAGTGAAGTGAGTGGCATGAAGAGGAAGTGAATGAGGGAGTTAAGGGCAGGAAGGGGATGGGGAGGTAGGGGGGCCCTCATCAGCTCCTTACCTTGGGAGGTGCCTCCTCGCCGCTGGCCCTATTGTGGGCCTGAGGGTGGTGGAGGGGAGGTTGGGGATCAGTGCGTGCGGGCGATGGGTGGTGATGGTGGGGGTCCTGGGAACGCAGGTGGAGTTGTGCAAAGTTAGAGGTCACGCCGCCGGGCTCGCTGAAGGACTGGGAGCGAGAGACCACGGGCGGAGGAGGAGGAGGAAGAGGAGGAGGAGGAGGAGAGGGGGCGGCGCTGTTGCTGCTTTTTAGAGCAGCCAGGTGGGACCACTGGACCTTTTAGGGGGTGAGGGAGGAGGAAGGAAAGGGAGGAGGAGGAGGAGGAGGAGGGAAGGAGGTGAAACAAGCAGACAACACAGTGAGACATGAGGGAAGATGCGTGTGGTTTTGCACATACATGTGCTGAGATACATAGCATATACATGCATGCAGCAGACAACGCACAACACTACATGATGATGTGATTCACTGTCTGGGCTGTGGGTTGATGCAACGGCTTAAAGGAACAGTTCAACATTTGGGGAAATAGGTCTATTTAGTTCCAGAAGATCGCTATCATGTCGCTAAATATGAAGCCACAACTTAGCTTAATATTTAAGTAATGATATGAGAGTGGTAGTGAAAAAGCAGATCTCCTATAAACCCTTCCTTTAACATGACTAATGGATGTAGTTGCAGAAAATTCTTCTGTTTCCGTGCAGATGACTTGCTCCGCCTCCGACTGTCTCTGTCCAGAAGGAAGATGAACACACTTCACCGCCCTTCTGACCAGGAACTGACCCCGCTGTTACTCCACTGATTCACAAAACCGTGCGAGTACACAAACTTAGCAGTGAGGGAGGAAGAGAGAGAGTCGGGAAGGAGAGGAACAGGCGAGGGTGGGGGAGTTACCTGAGGCTCCATGGGCCGGTGCATGGCGGCGGCCTCGGAGGAGGAGCCGCCATTGGAGAACGGTTCAGAGGAGCGGGGAGGCAGAGGGGGCTGCTTGGAAGGAGGGGCAATCTGAGGGGAGCCCTGAATGTTCTTACGGTACCGCTCGTCGGCCTGGGATGAGGGAATCGTACAGGACAGACACGGAATGAGGGTCAGGGGAAATGTTTCAATGATTGACCAAACAGAAATTAATAAAAATCAAGCAGAAGGGAACCACAAAAGAAAGAGTGACGGATAAAAATGTGTGCATAGAAAAATGGTTCCCGTCTGCTTGTTTTTTTTTCTAATTCTACTGTCTGTTAAGAGTCTTCTTCAGATGTGACGGACAAACATCTGATGACATCGAACATGCTTGAAGCCCATTTGAGGCAGCCGTACAGACACGGGTATATGTGCACAGACAGAGGTGGAGACTGGACTGTTTCCAACAAATACATCTTTGTAATTACGCTTGCATGATAAATGATGGGAAAAAAATCATTGTTAATGACGGAACAGCTCTGTTGACGACAAAAGACACTGCTTGGGGTGTCCTGCATGTTAGTCTGGGCCTCAGCCATCCACATGCAACGGCCCTGATACACACACATTGAGAGTCAAAACAGCATTGTTGAAGAATTTCACAGGTGGCCATCCAAGATCAAGAGAAATTCCTATATCTTGTTGGTCTGAGGAAAAATACCCTCAAAGAGAAAAGGATGAAAGGAGTACTTGGACTCAAATGAAAGAAGATAAAAGTAAAAAATATATATATATCAAAGATGTAAGCATGAAATTAATCATCTTTGTCTTTATGGGGAAATGAAAAAAACATGATTTGAAAATGGAGTCGTGCTTATTTTTCCAACAAATTGATTATTTCTCTTTCCCTTGCTCAGCCTGTGAAAATGAAGACACAAATATGTCAGACATCCTGACGGTTTTAGTAGTCAAGGAGACTAGCAGTGCCAAGAGAGTGGAGGAGAACAGCTCCGTTTTATTCGGGACATAAAAAGACCGGTTGCTGCCAGCCTGTGAGTTTCTATTCTCTCTCTTCCCCTCCCAAACTCCCTCACACTTGTTGAATTCAAAAGGTCTGGCTGAGAGGGCCTGTGTTGTAACTAATTAGCTATTGCTTTGGAATAACACCACCGCTTCCAAAACAGACGGTGCCAAATACATGTAACTATTTGGGCTAAAGGAAACCATGATTTGCTGCTCGCACCACCTCTGTTATTATGGTCACTGAGTCTGTGTGAGGATAAGCAAGAAGAAGCTGGAAAGAGCAGACAGCAGGGTAGGAGGTTCACCTCTCTGATAGGCTGAGGAGGATCGCTGACAGGCTCCGAACTTTCTGCCTGGGGAGGTTCAGAGTCAGTGGGGGTTTCAGTCTGTGGGGGGTCGGGGGCGTTTGAGAGCTGGCTGGGACGGGTTTCATCAGAGTCAGACTTCTCTGGCGCTGCTGGCTGGGTTTTATGGCTGTCTGAGGGGACTGTCTGAAGGGCTCTGGAGGAAACGGTGCTTTCAAGGACCTGCGCTATAGGGGTTGCTGTGAGGACCATGCCGGGGGGCAGGGTGGAGGTCTGTGGAGGTGTGCTATAGTCTGACGGGAGTTTGGTCTTGTTGCCAGGCGGCTGTTTGGATTCGTGCTGGAGCGACAGCAGGTAGGCCTGCTCCTGCTGCAGGCGCTTATGGAGTCGCTCGGCCTTGCGCTGCTCCTCGAGCTCCCGCCACTTCAACTCCTATTGCAGAGCGTGGGGTTGATTTAAGGTGGAGAGAAGAGACGGGAGAGCTGGCAGCCTGACTAACAGACTAAAAATGAGTGCCATCCTTTATATAGGCAGGCGTTGGCAGCATTTGCTGTTGGCATTTACCAGTTTAATCCTTATTACAAGGAGAATACACTGCAGACGGAATGAAATATAACAAAATGCAGAAGAAGAGTTTAGAGTTCAAATCATTTGGCAAATTATTGATTTGGTTAACATTACAAAATGAGTGCAAAATGAAAAAGAAAGAGAGGATGCATTAACAACATGACACAATGGAGGAACACAACATTTCTTTGTCATGTAAATGATTTGATGATCTGAAGATGACTCTAAAAAGTCAATTAACAACACACCTGAAATCATTCTTGCAACTTGGATGCACAAGTTGCTGTTAAATACTTTGTTTACTGTAACGGGCAGCATGTGGTGCATGTGTGTGACTGACCAGCAGCATGGCCTGTTCACGGAGCAGCTGCTCCTGCAGCATCTCCAGGTGTCTCTGCTCCTCCTCCAGCTGACGCCTGATGTACTCCTGTCAATCGAAGAAAAGAAAAACAAGCCAATGTGGTAAGTGGGCGTCGACAGAGTGGAAATAAAATGTCCAGCTTCACGTCCAGTAAGTTGTCTCTAATCAGATTTTTATTCAGCTCCCAATCGTAGGAGTCTCAAATTGGTTCGCCAGAGCCGTAAGCGAGGCCTCACTTGATCCATGCATTGAAGACATTCTACGTAAAATAGGTTTTAAAGCTGACCTGTTCGCGATCGTTCCTCCTCTTCTCATCGTCAGCCCGCCGGCGTTCCTCCTCTTCTTTACGTCTACGATCCATTTCTTCGACGCGCCTCTTGTCCTCTTGTTCGCGCCGGCGCTGCTCGCGCTCCTGCTGCCTCCTCATCTCCCGTTCACGGCGCTGTTGCTGTGGGGGCAGAAGACAGAGAAATGTCAACATTTCCCAACAAAAACTCATGTCTTCGGAGCTCGATGACAGAAAAAAAAATAAAAAATCAATCAATCATCCTACCTCCTCCAGCCGCCTCCTCTGCTCCTTCTGTTGCTCAATGCGTTTCTGCCTCTCGGCCAGTAGTTGGCGCTTGTACTCCTCCTGCTCCCGGAGCTGCTGCTCCTGGAGGAGCTGCTGGCGGCGGAGCGCCTCCGATCGCTCCTTGTTCTCCTGCTGCAGGCGGATGAAGTCGCGCCGCAGCGTCGACTCACCTGGCACATTGACGATGGAGCTGGACGATGGGAGGAATCCGGACACAACGGTTAGATGAGAGAGACACTGGGTTTGGATTGTTATGCTTTCCAATAAGTTACACTGGTTTTTAAGTAGTCATACCTTGGCTCTCCCTCCTGCTCTGGAGGATCCTCTTCCTCCTCCTCGCTGCCACTGTACTCATACTCCGTCTCATCTATATGTGATAAAATGAAGTCAGAATCACATCAGAAACTGGCTTGAGAAATGACATTGTCTCTCTTTTTTGTCTTCACTTTGCCTATTCACAGAAATGAGACAGACAGACGTACCTTTCTCCCCCCTCTTCTTCTTGGTACGGTCGATGTGGTCTTTGAGCTGGATGCGGACTTGCCTCTCGTTGGGCTGGTCTCGGATAAAGGGGTGCTTCAGCAGCTGGTCTGTCGGGGGGCGCTGTGTGTAGTTCTTCACCAGACAGCCCTCGATGAAACTGAAAAACTTTTTGGACCTGTGGGGATTGTGGAGAACGCGCACGGGAGAAGAGTCAACAGAGAGAAGCGGTGCATGACAGAGAGGGTGGCGCATAAGAAGAGACAGCAGGTGCCAGAGATATATTTCAGCCATTAGAGCAAAGATCCTAAGTAAAACCGACATTTCTGAAAACAAGCTTAGATTACAATTTACCCATCAGTCCTTGCAACACTCCCTCAAGTTATGTCTTGGGAACACAACAGCCTCAGTGTAAATTGAGGTTTATACATGTGGACAGGTAGCAGCAACCCTTTCATCACAGATATGCCATGAAAGCTCTGATATACGGGACACAGTACAATTAAATTATCATCACCATTGCAGCTGCTGCCATTAAGAGGTGGGTTCAATTAACTTCCAATTAAACAGCAAAACAACCATTTATACTATTTATTATTGAATGCAAGATGGGATCCATAATCGTGTCGAGGCCCAGCCATACCACAACGTATGTTAAAAAAAGGGACTAATTCATCTCAGCTCTAGTGCCAGAAAAAGAAAGTGCACTGCAGTGCGTTCAGAGCGGCGCTGCAGTGCGTGCCAGAGAGGCTGAGCCTGCCGGAGCAGGTGTACCACAGATGTTCAACTCGGCAGCGAAGCACAGAGGAAAAGGCCAATTCAAGCCTCTGTGGCTGCCTGGTCAGAGATAAAATAAAAACACACTAAAGTACTCACAAAGGGACCAGGAAGGAAATCTACAATAATCCTGCATCCATAAATAGGATTGAATGGGATAGAAATGCACAAAGAACATCCTTTCTGGGTGGTACTCACCATTTTTTAGACTTGAGCCTGGGCGGAGGGTTTCTTGGAATGAGGAAGAGCGCACGCATTGGGTGCATGTCACAAAGTGCTGGAAGAAAATGCACACATGCAGAGCATCAATAAGAATTCAAGGGATTGAACCGGCGTGAAAATCACTGATATTAAGAAAAGCTGGCACTCACGTGGTGCTCCTTCAGCCATTTCAATAGCTGTGATTCCACAAGACCACAGATCACTCTGCAAGGAAAGGCGGCCATTAATCACAGCACACACACAAATCAATCAACGCACCTTTTGCAGCGGTGGCTCTTACTCTGTAATCATATGTAGCGTCTGGGTTCTCGTCACAAGCAATGACCTCAGGGGCCATCCAATAAGGGGTCCCGATGAAGGTGTTTCTCCTCCCCACTGTCCGGTCGAGCTGAGCACTCACGCCGAAGTCGACTAGAGAGAGAAAGGTGACCAGTCAACAAGGTGTTGTACGCCTCAGACATCGATCTGAGGAAAAGTTAGCAAACCTGTGTTGCAACTCACCTAGTTTGACTTCGGCATTCTCCGTCAACAGGACGTTCTGGCCCTTGATGTCACGGTGGATGACGTGGTGGGCATGAAGGTGGGCCAGACCCTGAGGAGGAGGAGGAGAAACACAGGACATGAGTGACTGTTGAGATAGGAGAGGAGACAAGGAGGAGAGGAGAGGAACTCACCCTGAGGATCTCTCTGGAGATGTAGCCGATCCAGTCTTCCTTCAGCTGGTTCCCCTTGGTGTTCTTCACCAAGTCTGTGATTGAACCAGCTCCACAGAACTCCATCACCAACTAGAAACAGGTACGAATCATCAGAGGATAAGTTTGTGATATTTGAGGAACACATGGCCCTTGTAAACATTGCACAAATGTAAATGAAAATACCACAGAGCTATCAGAAGATCATAGAGTTTAGGATGACTGAAAAGGGAAAGTTGGTGTATGAAATAATAATGGCAACTACATATTTCTCGCAGTTCTTTGTCAACCTTAATATCTTTAATGGATTTGGGGACTTACCCATAGCTGGTCATCGTGCCCCGGGGGGCTCTTCTTAATGAAAGCACCGTAGTAGGTGGCTATGTTTCTGTGGTGGGAATACTTCTTCAGCATATTGATCTCCAGTTTAATTTCCTCTTCTTCATCCTAGCCACACAAACACACACATGTTACAGAGGTATAAACAGACAAGAGGGTGATTGTCCTTCATTTAAACAATAATGACTGTGTGGCAACGGCCTTAAATCATCATTTGGCCTTGAGTGACATTTCATTTCAGATGAATTCACTTTCATACTTAGGAGTAAGTGTCGCGCTATGTGACGACGCCCTGGTTTTATTTCAGCCTGGCCTCATTCATCTTTCGGCTGGGACTCGGCTATGAAACAATGCAGAAGCAGTCGTCCGTCTACTGCCAAATGATTCCTTTGTTTAGGGATTAATTATGCATGAGTGAGTCTAATAGTGATCTGATGAGTACAGTAGCCCTTATTGCTAATCCTGTGTAAAAACTAAAACAAACTAAAACTAAATATACATTAGATCAATGGATAATCCCTGACAGTTAATCCATAAGTATCAGGCAGACATTATCCTGAATAGAGTTGCTTAGAGCTGTGAAGAAAGCTAAGGCTCCATTGACCTGCAAAAACACTGTAAACATCATGCATAATTTGTGTAAAATCACTTGATGGAAGAGTATTAAATCCGCAGGAAATGAATGCCTTTTAAACATACAATACAACCTAGAAAACAGACATGATCATGACACAAAGACCATGTAGATACAGAACACCAACGGGAAATCAGTGAGTTTAAGAAAAGCTCATTCAACTGCCAGATGCAGCTCTAATGCCGTGTTTATAGTCTCTGTTGGAAGTGGCCTTTAGTGGAAGACAGAAGCAAACCTGTCCAGTGTCACATCTTGATGAATAAAAAAAAATAAAAAGGTCAACTAGCAAAAGCGCTAACTCTCTGCTTGCACCCAGTAGCATCTTGACAATGATTAACAGTGACACACTAATTGAACACATGCAGGGGTTAGCCCGCGAGTGCTTTGCTTTATGGTTGCATGGCCTCTCCTATAGAAAGTACAGTGGGAGGAGGGGGACAGAAACAACAGCAGTATCACTGCAGACTGTGCCTTGTTATACGAATAGTGATTTTAATAAATGATCACAAGGCTGCATAGCGCCACAATATGGTGAAATCAAGAGAAATGTGATGCTATGTGTGCATATTTCTCCACTGTGTCGTGCATGACCTATAGCAAAATGGCAGTTGGCTGCCTGTGCAGGCGGCCATACTGCTGCTGCATGACTCGTTTGAGTTGACGTAAGCCTTTCTGTTGTGCGCAACCCCCCTCCAGCCCTCCCTCTCCTGTCAACCCCCCTCTCTGCCGTGCAGCTGTTGGATTATCAGACTGCCGACTGCGAAGGCCTCGCTGCCACAAGTCACAGGGTGATGGAAAGACTGACACAATCACATGGTGATGAGTGAGAGACCGAGAGGAGAGGAGGACTGGAGGTTTGTCAAATGACAGCACGGAGGATTTGAGGGGAAACCATGTCTCAAAGTACAATCTACAAACAAGGGAGTGTCGTACTAGGTCATGCATAACATTCCAACATTGTGCTTGAAGATACAACTCAAGACGATATAATACAAGGCATGAATATTGTTCTTTAAGTCGTGGACTGTTTGGAATTTTTATAGTCCAGCAAATGGAAGAAAATCTGTTTGCTTTCATGTCTTTTCCAACATTACAATTTTAAACAAATCGATTTAATACAGTCCAGATAGACAAAGACAGCATTATGCTGCTACACGAGAACAAAGCCACTATCTGCCCAAATCCCCCCAGTCAGGTCTATACCAGGATGATTGGAAATGCTTTTTAATCATGTAAAGCCAAAGTAGAAAAGGCGTCCATTTTTATCTCCGAGGCTATAAGGCAGCACAGAAAGAGCAGTTGAGGAGTGCTTGGATTTGAGAATGTGGAGCAGGGAGGAGAATGTGGGTCAGAGTGACACGGGACAGGCCGCCGTGCCTGTGGATGAGCTCTCCAGCCGGGGCGGAGGAGAGAGTGCAACATGGCCTCCCTAAACCACAGGGAAGATGATCAGGTAACCGAGGAAGATGAGGAAGACCACTTGCTTTCTTCTCGTGAGAGACTGTGATTAAGATAAAGTGACGTCAAGTCCAAAACCAGGTACTTCCTTTTAAGGAGTGCCCATGAGGTTTAGGCCTGCAACCAACAATTGTCTTGTTATGACTAATGATTTGCTTGATTGATGTAATTGTCGTTTGGGCTAAATAATTGCATTAGCACACTGTGCACAAATTAAAATCACATCAGATTAATGCTGGAGACAATACACGTTGAATCAGGCAATTGTGTGCAGGTCATAAAAACCTGGTTTATGATCACATACTTGCAGCACAAGCAGGTGAGTAAAACAGGTTAAGCCTCAGCGTGCACCTGCTTCATGTGAAAATCTATCCGTTCAGCGTAGTTTTCTATAAGCCCCGACATGTCTAGAAGGCACACCTACAGTAGCGTCCTGCCACACGGAACGGGAAACGGTTGAGCAATGTTCTCTACACCAGGAACACATGATAACACAAGTGTGTCACTCATGACTCATCGTGACATCGGCTGATGCGAGGAGCGGCAGCAGGCAAGTCGGGGCACACGGGCTCTCTGCTGCTGCATCAGTAGCCTCTCAGGGTTTGTGTATGTGGCACTCAAATAGCGGTAAATGTGTCCTTATATAAAAAAGGTAGGGATGCTTGGGTGTAATCCAGCTGATGACTTTAGACTTTGCTCCCCCAGGGGAAGGCGATGGACGCCGCAAGTGCGACTCATTCAACAGAATTCGCCAGCAAAGCCTGTTATTGGTGCAACTTGCGTGTACGGTATCATTACACCAGTATTCCTCCGTCATCATTATGTCCGTGTGGGTGGTTGGCCCGGCTGGCCTTCGCTGGGACTCTGAAACCTTCTGCTTTGTGTTTCAGCAAATGTGCATGTGTGGTTGTGTGCGTTCTCTCATCTGCAGACGGGACCTCCCAGGGCTGAGGGCAGCCCGCTGGCCGCCAAATGACGCACTTCACTCAATAAGCATCCTGTTGCCTCTACCCCACCCCTGCTGTTTATTATTTGGGGTGGAGGGAGGACTCATTACAGAGCGTGACATTTTCTCCCCTGCAAGCTCAAAAACATTTCGACGTCAGATCCAAAGGAATGTCGACTGATTTAAATATTAACCAGACAATGAGAGCAAACACACAAATACATCCAACTTCTTTGGTACACTTTAGTTCATTTTGTAGCGAGCATGTCATCGCTATGACTACTAACTGCACATGATTGCATTGGGATGTCGAAGCTGAAACAATATCACGGTGAGCCTTACCTCCGTGACATCCATGACTTTGATGGCAGCCAGCTGTCCAGTCTTGACATGTCGTCCCTGCGAAGAGACAAAACAACAAGGTGAGCATCCACTCATTGCACTCTTATTATCAAGTGGGTGATGATTAAGGAAATACAGAAGTGTGTGGACGTGTGTGACTGATAAAAACACAAAATACAATACGAATTGACACATTTATAGAGACCTGGAACAAATTACTTAAGATTTTGCTGTTCAAAATCAGCACCAGGTCTCGGCTGTCATCTGCATGTCAAATCCTAATAATTGATTAATCACGTTTCCAGTAAAAATGCCAAACATTCGGTGGTTCCAGCTCCTAAAATGTGATCCTTTTCATGTCATTGTAATATGAATAACTCTGGGTTTTGGACTGCAATCAATTAACTGCAATGAAGTTGTTCCCATGAAAGATTACAATTTCAAGACGGACACATAAATACATCTACTGTATACAGTGCGAACCGCAGATGAGCATTTTATTCCCAAGCTATATCGTCCCAACATTCCCAGACTTCTCTGCTCTCCTAACACCCCACTGCCACTCCTTACATAAACAAAGGACCAAAATAGAGGCCTCTGTACGACCCCTCCCTCCCACCCTCAACCCAGAGAGGAGATAAAACACGGGACATTTTTGGGAGCTGGCCCAGTTGGGTATTCCCCTTCTGGCTCTTTAGGATCCCACTGCAGTGATAGTGTTGCAGAGCCTCTGCTGGTCAACGCAGTGTGGGAGGGACACGCACATCGACACGCTGTACAGGCCTCATGCACGGTTACAGGTCAAGTAAAGGCACATATGGACACAACCGCCAGCAACACATCATCATCTTAGCCAGTGCATTCCATAGTCAATTGAAACTGTATGGATTATGACAATAAAAGCCATGCAGGCTTAGGGGCCCTCTCTTTTCACTGGGCAAGAGTAAGGGGGGTGGGGGGGGGGGGGGCACTTTACAATGCCTTTAATCCTCTCCACTTTGATCCCAGGGGTCACCACTACAAAAAAAACAGTGACGCTGACATTATGGCCGCCAGCTCCCCGTGTTCTAGCTGCTAGCGCTGATGAGTCCTGCTTTACTGGGTCCACTGGTCACAGGTGTTACCAGGAGAAACTCATGCCTTCATCCCTTCGCCTTAAATGCGCTTGTATTGTTCGTCAGTAGAAAGTCGACTAGGATTTATGAATTAAACAAAGCAATAAGTCGATCTAGAAGAGGAAAATGTTTCTTGAAGTATTCAGGGTAATATCTTAAAGTCTGGTGCTAAAACAGACCAAAGCATGATGTGAATTAGGTGATGCAACAGTGTATGATAACATGTATGTGATTATAGTTAAATTACTATTGAGCTTCAACGATTAAGTCATTTAATTGATCGACTGGTTGAACGATAATTCATATACAAGCGAGACGATGTAACTATTTGAAGGAAGAAATATACCATTCTTCCTCTTACAGATAACAGTGAGAGTTCAAAGGCAATAAAACACCTCCCCGCTTATTTCTATGCACTCACTGAACGTTTATTACAGAATAACTAATGTTAGAATTTGAGGAAGGTTTGCAAATTCTAAGCAACATGTAACTGCATTAATCACCATTTGGTTTACACCTACAATCCCCAAACAGAGTCAACGCTGACTCTCTTATTACAGGAAGCATTGTGGTTTAAAGCCCTCCAGATGTAAACACTCCACCTGCAGAGGGTAGATGATGTCAATATATGATGACTGCTTTCTCTTTCTCAGTCTTCCAAATCAGCAGAAAGAAAAGAGGTTGGGAATTAAAGAATAAAGACTCCAATTGTGTCTCAGCGCTCCAGAAAGCCTCCTCTATTAGCATGACAGCTGACTCTGAATTTAATACTTTTTTGAGACAATGCTTGCTTTGATCCAAGGATACAGTTACAGAGAGGCCATCCATTTAGTTGTGGGACAGCCACTTCAACAACAATGCCTCTTTTTGGCTGATAACAAACTAAAGCTGTTAATTCTTACAATTGTACAGCTGACAGTGCCGAGATAAATGTGTGTAGAACTATGACAGCCTAAGAAAAATGGCTGTTTGGTTTATTAATGATTTAAAGACGTGATTTTGGAAGTGACACCAGGAGGTGAGGATTTGAACGTGAGCCTGAAGAATTTATGGCCATATAAACCAAAACATCTCTCAGCTCGTGGGTGGAGATAATGTTATGTAGGCCACATGGTAATTGCACTTTGATATCACAAAACAACTGGGTTGGTTGCGCAGCATTAGCATACGAGTACCGATGAGTTTGATCTCCTTATTGCATACATCCTTTGTCCTTGAAACAAGGAAACTGAGCAATTACTTTGGGGTTGACACTAAACTGGCATCACTACAAATGAAAAGTTTTTTTGGAAGCTGTATTTAGAGAATGGATGCTGTCAAATATGCTCAATAGATCTTAGAAATCTACAATTACCTAGATTATTCAAAGAAAGACTGGCGAACAAAATGATGGAGGGCGGCAAAATCAAGAGATTCAGCATATTTAAAAAGCTACAGCAACGGCTGTAGATTACCGCTATGACGGTTATTTCCATTATCCATAAATATGCAGGATATTAAGCAGCTAGCCAAGTGATGCTTAGTATTTTAGCATGAAATGTCACATAAATGACACAGCTTTGGCTCCAAATGTAGTTTTGTATGCTTTTAGTCTTAAAGTCTTTTCATGTTGATTATTATTACGCATCCTTTTGTTTACAATACAAAATACCGATATTAGAGTTTAACTAATCCAATAGTGTGTGTCCAATATCAAAACATTTTTGTAGTGCAATAAAAAATAGTTATATAATGGCGGACATAACTGTCTTATCTGTGATTAGCTCAAATTAGCGATGACAGCATCATGAATACTGGATTTTTGAGGCCGATTCCAAGAAAATATTATTCAATATTATTAACAAACACAATCATTAAACATGATACTTTAATAAGGATTCATTTATACTATTACTACTTTTTTAGAAAGGCCAGCTGTTCTATTTTAGGCTTCAAATAATGATTATATAATTTTTTGATATTGATTCTTTTTACAATTATCTGAGCAATAGTTTAGTCTAAAAATGAGAAATGTTTAGTTCAAAGAGCCAAAGAACCAGGTCTTTAAATGTCTTGTTTTGTCCAAAACAAATCACATTATTTGCAATTATATTAAACAGAAAAGATTTTCCTTGATAAGCAACTTAAACAATTATCAATTATAAAACTGTTTTATTTGTTTTACATTTTCGGACGATGGACTAATTGCTAATGGACTGATGGTTTTAGCGCTAGTCCTGTGGTTGGGCCCCTGGTACAAGTCTGGGTTGATCACAGGAGGGCCGCGGCCCTAAAGGGCCCCTTGAAGCGGCCAGCTAGGCGTGGCAGTGGAGGGGTTATCCGAGGCACTGAGCGATCACTCAGCCCTCCCTGGCCTCCATCTCCACTCCTCCATCGCAGCTCCTCTTAACCATGGCCAGATGTGCTGCTGGCCTCTCTCCAGCTCAGCACTAAACCACTGACTGACTTACTGCCTTTAGAGCCAGAGACATTAAGTCAAAATCTACCCTAAAACAAGATACACCAGTCTGTTGACACCGCAGTGGAGACGTAAATCTCACCCAGCGCTAGACACTCGATAAGCGAGGCTCTAACCGGCTGTTCTGCCGACATAATGCGGATGAAATGAGAATTATTTCATTACCAATCACATCGGCTCAAGATCACCGTTAGGAAACTCAATGAATTGGGTTTTAGGGTGGATTTTCACTTAACAGAAGTGAGCAGTAATGCTCAGCAGTCGGTGTGGAGCATGGGGGAGTGCAGCTTCCCATACACTCTTCACAAAGCTCTGCATCCTGACTGACCAGAACACAAAGGACCTCCCTACACCGCTCACATTAATGTAAGATCAATCCCACTTAGCGGCTATTTCAAAATGCCGGCTGGCTTTGTAACCAGGTCGACCACACCGACAACAACATTGCACAACATAGTGCTGAAATTGAGTGACATGCTTTTTAACTAGCCATGTAGATGCAAAGGAAACTCGGTTTCATATTATTAGTTCACACAGCGAGGGAGGGAGGGAACTGCTGGGTGCCATGGTTTGGTTCTTCAAAAGGTCACTGGTAGAGCTGTGGTAATGAGGGTCACGTGACGATCTAAGGCGACATTTGAACTGGCAGAGTGAGTAGGTGGGTCGACATCTACCTCCATCTGCCTTGGGAAGTCCTGTGTACACGCATGAGATACACACTTCTGCCCACGACTTCCCTGACACGTATCAGATGAATGCAGAGGGAAGAAATGATCAATCAGCAGTAAACAGCAGCGCATGACATTCAGGGCGATGCCTCTGCCTCGCTGGGCTCTTCCACTTTACACTGCTGCTGCATACCACCACACTGACCCAATTCACACACACATGCACACACACACACTCTGCCTTGCTGCCTCCACTCTCCAGAGAAGTAAGGATTGATGGCAAAGACAGATAAAGAAACAGTGGTGTGCCTGTACGTCTATTGATCACAGTGCAGTAGTTGGCTGCTGTAAGGGATCAAAGCTGCTTGGTGGAGACTTTGCACAGGTCTAAACAGGAATTTTAATACTACACTTGAAGAGTGTAAAAGCACAAAATCAGCCAGAGACGAAATGCCAGAAAGTATAGCTGTATATTCTGTAAAGTATGTCTACTTTACTTGCTAGTTTGCTGGTTTTTAAAAGATGGGAAAGATGCACATGGGATTCTAGATGTGAGAAAACAGCCCTGGTGTGATGTCATTAAAATAACATAAAAACCAGAGGATGAGCTGCTGTGTCGGAAATGTATTTTGCCTGCATGTGGTAGGAATGAGAGCGAAGTTGAGTGGGTCTTAAAAAAATAATTGGAATTTACTCTGAAGAAAATCCCATCCCTGATTTGGACTGGGAAATGAGAGAATCTACTCGTCCCAGCGCATTAAAACAAGAAGTGTCTTGAGGAGATGTGGTCTGCAAGAGGAAAGCACCGTCAAGTGAAGGCAGCGGCGCGGCGGAAGAGACAGGCAAGACACTGTCTCGTCAGCCGGCGCCTTTGTGTCTCATCTCAACACCACTCGGGTAATGAGGTTTCTCAATGAGCTTCACACAGACAGTTGCATGAACGACCAGACACACACACACACACACACACGGACACACACACACGGACACAGAGAGGTCTGTTCAGGCAGCGTGGCCAGTCAGGGGACGTTGTGGGTCTTGTGACACCCATTAGGGAGACGGTCACTGTGGAGGACAAAAGAGATGCCCACTGTCGGTTAGAGAGGATGCAGAGTGGAGGAGTGTGCGTTTGCTTCGACTTTAGCTCGAAAAAAAATCACGCGCACCTTTCAGCCATTTAGTAACGAGCGCAAACGAATGCACTTGCTGGCCTGCATGCTGACACAGCGTGTGGTTTAAAGATAAAGGAGCGAGAGAGTGACACGTTCCACAAAGCTGCAGAGCCAATCAGCACGCAGCACCTTTAGCAATGATCTCTACACAAGAGTCGTTCTTACAAACCTGGCAATGGCGTCTAATCCTCTTCATGTAACAAGTCAGAAATATATATTCATGAAAGACAATTTCCTGCTTCTGCGTGGTTCGACAATTAGGATCTTTTATTGGGGAGCAATTTTTTCACTTTCGCCTTTTCCACCCACATGTTCAACTACGGTCGTCAATGCAGATTTCATTTTTAATATTAAAGCGATGCCAACATCTTACAAATGGTCTTTTTGGAAACACGAAACCACTGAATTGCACATAACCTCGGCTCACGGCATTGAATCGTACAAAAACATTAAGTAGGTGCTAAGTTCAGCGCAATTTCTCCCACATGGTCCGTAAATCTGTCAAAGTGTGACCAAATTAAGTTGCAGCAGCCGTTCCAAATATATCATTTATTGCAACTCTGATAACGTTCATTGTTCAACTGTAAAAAATCTGCTAAATAAAAACCAAACTAGAGGGATCCATGCCGAAAATGTTTGTTTTGTGCACTTCCAATATTGATAACGAGTTCACTGATGTAATAACCTTGTATTAGTCGCGCTGTGCCACATGACTGAGGCCCGATACTCTGCAGGCAGTGGCATGGGGGTCCATGTGCATTAAACTGAAGTCAGACAACATCTCCCGCCTCGTCTCCGGTGAGCCAAGCGCCCTACATGGCATCACCGATTCAAAGTGCCACCCGGAAGCGTTTTTAACTTGTTTGCAAACTGCATTCATAATCCGCCACCCGCTTATTTTATAAAATCCACAGCTTCAACAAACAATCGGAGCACCTCCGCTGCTTTGGTCGCTGGCAACCACTGCTCTGAGGTAAAGAACAGTCTCGCCCGGCACCATATGGCGCTGGTGGGCATTTGACAGATTGTACCAGCTTTCTCTGCAGCTGCGGCTCCCATCGGGCATAGCTAGCACCCCGAGGAGGGAGCTTCTTGTCCTGAGGGCAGGGGCGAGGCTGCCCCCGAAGGCTGGAGGAGAAAACAAAAAGGAAGGAGATGGAGGACAGCGCTGAAGCTAAGCTGCTCCTGAATTGTCTTGTTTGAGGAAATTTGTCGTTAGCATATGATATCACCGGATGGGAAGTAAGGCAACGAGTTAAAGAAGAAGTAAAATCATCTTTCCATTTGGTGCTCTGGTGAGGACTCAGCCACATGACCTTGCTAGTGATTATAAGTAAGTGCACCAAATTGACCACTGGACATACACACATGAAACACAGGGACGTGACGGTTGAAAGCACTAGTGGCACAGCCGTGGCACACCCATGGATGCATAGCAGGCAGGGAGCAGGTCAGCAGGGGCTCTGCTGCCTCAGGCCTGACTATATAAGGCCATTCTGTAGAGCAGAGGGAATCTTCCCCGCATACCACGCACAATTTGAGGAATTATGTCCTTTCCTATGTTATCATTACTCGCTCTCTCCCTTTTTTTTTATTTTGTATTCCTATATCCACAGTGAGGCACCTGAGATGGTCTCCAGAGCCAGCTGGTTCAGTGCCAACTGATAACGAGTGAAGAAGCAGGGAGCGTCTCTTGTGCGAGAGCCGAGTGATGACACAAACACATTATTATAAAATACCTTCAGACCAAGTGTACGTGGCAAACATACACAACGTCATCTTCTACCCAATAGTTACTTGCAAAAAACTCAACAAAGAGCATCTGCTGGTTTATAACGCAACATAATGTTGTTAAAACACTGGTAGAGGTTGCAATCAATTCTCTTTGCAGCCCATTTCTTTTTAGCATTTAACGACAATACTTCTCACATCCATTAATCATTTGATGATAATGCTGCACAAGTGTGTTCAATCTGCATATAGACCCAGGATTACATCAAGCCAGCTGGCTAAAGCTAAATGAAATGATTTAAAAAGAGGGCTTTTTAGCCATAGCATAATTTTCATTATGGGCGTCAGTCAAATTGTGCTGTGCTGTGTTTTCAGAAGTTGACTGTAATCTGGCACCTCTCCAGGGGCAACGGCTGCCCTCTTGGCAGAGAGCGCAGTAAGAACGCCTGCAGCACAGCATGGCCACAAGAACCTTGACATGGCATTTTGGGTCTTGAGAACAGCTTGGTTCTTTAATTTTCTGTAAATCTGCAAGTAGTGCAACACAGAAAAGGTATGGAAATAGACTTTTGGTGGGATCTGATCATAACCCAGCAGCGATTGGTCTTAATCAGGTCTGTCATTGAGTGTTGGAATATTTTTTTGACAAACCTCTTTGCTAAAATTGTTATTATAATATAATACATGTAAATTATAGTATAAATCAGGAACACATCAAAGAATAAGACGCCCAATCTGACCAGGCATTCAAAGGCAACTTCTGGTGCTTGCCAGGTCCAAGAAGCAGGGAAATGTATCATTGCACTCTGTTGTGTTTTTAAATCATTTTCAAACAGAGAGCAATGCACCAAAAACTATTTGGAGCACAAATCAGCGAAAAGCTCGCAAAACAAACATAGCGTTATAGCGAGTAATAAACGCAAGAACAGCACTAATACACTTGACATTTGTTGCGGAAATGCAACTTTAAAGTCAACATCCAACCAGATCACAAAAACAGCCAAAAGGAAAACGTCTCAAAGGGAATCAAAAGTCACCACAAATCAAAGAGCAGAGCAGCTCGGCCACATTGTGTGATCTTAAAAGGGCCTCGCACTCTGTGACCAAGTGCTTGACAAAGCAGAAAAGGCCTCAGAGGGAGAAGAAACTCCACCCCGTTTTCGGTTGGGGGGCTTTTGGGATTATTCACTCGGTTGGCGTTTGAAACCCTGCAGACAAACTCCTCCTTTCTGTGGACCCAACCGACGGACGCACTGAGGGACCCCAAAGAGCGAGGAAACAAACTCAGCTTTGTGAGAGCGGTGGGCAGGGTCCGTCTGGAACTGGGCAGCTGCTTCTTCTGCCAGTTGCAGCCGACCCGCTCCCCCCCTCCGCCCCCCGCCCCCCGCCCCCCCCCCAACCCAACCCCATCAGGCCACATGCTCATTCAACTGGTTAACATGACAGTCAATGCAGCGACCGACAGCTGATCGAAAAAGGAGGCTACTGCATCGGGCTCCGGCTTCGCTGCAGACAGTTGGGCTTATCTCGTGCAGGCTGTGAGGACCGTGTCTTTGTGTTGACTGCAGGCTAATCTGACAGCCCGCTCTCGTACAAGCTCCATTCCCACACAGCAGCGCTCGCAAATAGAATTAGCACTGGACAGTGAATGGAAACAGAGATTTAAAAAGGGACAAAAAAAAAAAGAAGGGAGAAGCGGTAATTCTCTGTCCCATGCGCCCCGACTCGAAACCCATCTGGTGGCAAGATAGCAAGCGGGCGTTACACTTCCCCATGACAGCCATCCGCTTCACCCCCCTCACACACACACACACACACACACTGCTGATTTCAGGTGTGGCAGTCAGGCAAGCACATGCACACATGTGGGTTCGCTCTGTGAGTTTTTAGGAGAGAGGGGGGAGATCTTGGAAGTTCACCGCACTAGGGGATTGAATGCAGGTCACTGGAGCACTGTGGGCTGTCAGAACTAAATACTCAGCTAAGCTTGCTGCTCCGTGCACGAGCAAATTTATGTTTTTTGTTTGTTTTTGGGGCTAGCCTGCTACCGCCAGCTTATTAACAGCCATGCTTAGGAAACTAGAGGTCTGCTTAACATATAGGCATGTGGTTAAATGTCATCCTTCAGTGTAGCAGCAGGGAACAAAATGGAGCCTTGCTAGCTGCAGCGACAACAACACAAGGAGGCCCATTGCAACACTGCTAGGACAGATGTGCCTCCAATCCAAGGCCATCCCTGCATCAAAACACGGCGAGCACATCCCCGACTTCAACGCCGTCCCCCTCTCCCTCCTTGGCCGTGTCTTTCAACAGCCGCAATGTTCATTTTCAACGGAGAAATGTGACACCAAGAGCAGATGGCCCACAGAGTGGGATTCCCATCCAGTGAACTGAGGGGTGGGGGGGGAACAATCCTGATTTTAAACAGGATATGAAATCTGGTTTTGTTAAAAATAACCAATGAGCTCTGCAGACGGAGACGTGAGGTCAGCAGGATGAGACTTGTGACAGCGATTCTCCATCCTCGCCTCCTCACCCACTCTTTCAGGAAGGCAGGTGATGCAAGATAGGTGATGCATCAGACTGCAGACGGTCTGATTCACTCTTCACACACACCTCCCAGCGGAACAATGAACTGTGATCACACTGATAATCAGAAGCAAACTAGCACTAGAAACTCTGAGCATTGCATTTTGTTTAGCTTAGTCATCCATGATGTGGCCTGATAGCCAGGATCTGAACAGGATGTTTTTTTTCCTTTTATTCCCAGGTTTGGTTCGTGGGGGAGAAAAGCAAAAGGAGAAAAACACACATGATCTATGCTGAGCAGTCACAGTGAAAACAGGACAGGCCATGCACTGCGCCTCCCACCACCAACCTTGTATACTTGTCCATAGGTGCCATTTCCAACTACCTCCACCAATTCAAAAATCCCAGCTGGATCCTGAAAAGAACAAGACAGAAAGGCGAGTCAGTGAGAAGGAACAGCAATGTTATTATTATTTTTATTTCACACACAAACACAACAGGGTCCAGTGTGAGCCAGCTGTTGCGCCCTGGTCTCCCCTACATGCCAAATGCATCTCGAACAAAGGAAAACCAGACACTGGCAACACCTCGCTGTGGCTCAGCGGTCATTTTCTATACTTCAGCTCCGACAACAAGAGGGGCATTAGTTTAAACTCGGACTGGAGGACGTGTGTTTTGGTCGAGCGACGTGAAATAAAAGATAAGCTACAACAACGTAAGAAAAAAATAAAATAAAAAAAAAACATGGGTTCGGTTCGGCAGCACTCACCCGCAACGAAGCCAAGTCTATGTCTACTAGACTTTTAGCTGGGGAGTCGTTCGCCATCTTTCAAATAAAAGCCGAGCTTTCCTGCGCGTTTACGAAAGAAATGTCGCTGCTGTCTCATTTGCGGGGACTTCGGCGGATGAATTAAACAGAGGCCGTCGCGTATTCCTCTCTGTGGGATCCGCTTCTTAGCAGTACGCGCTGGGGGTCTCGCTACTCCATGTTGAGGTGGCAGCAGCGGGCTCCCTGTCCGCTCTCTCTGAGCTCGTGCCACTGGCATCAAGCTTCGCTCAAACGCGAGGCTTCCGGTTCGGAGTTTCAAAGTAAAAGCCCAGTGGATACTGATTCATGTTTTTATTGTTTTCGACCAAAATCAGAATATTACATTAAAGTAAATCTGCATTTAAACAATATAATGATGGTTATATTGCCAGTTTATACTCAGATTCCATTTATTTCATGGTTGATAAGGTATTAATGTTGTAATTACTGCACGCTTTTCGACCACATTCAATTCTATATAATTTTATGTTATATTGTATCCTTATATGTCAACTTATGCACTATGCTATGTCATTAAATCTTTTTTCTTAATACCGTAAAAGTCGGGTTACAAGCCGCTTCTACCTCCGGTGGGTGTACCCGCTGTAGCAAGCTAGCAGCAAGCGCGAGCTAGCAGCTGCTGCTGCTACTGCCCGTGTCCCCTCTGCCCGAGTCGGGTGTCGAGTCGGGGCTGGTCCCGCTACCTTCGGTGGTTGTCGGGGAACTAGCAAGAGCGCTAGCGGGATCGCTAGCTGGCTACAGCGGGGAGCTAACAGGGACACTGACCGAAGGTAGTAGCGGCTTGTAACCCGACTTTTACGATATACATAATTATTGGAACATTATTAGACGGAGCCTGAGATCCAAGAGTTGCATTGCCAACGGCTGCTTCTCTGTAATATTTGTGCATATGATAATGCATAACTATAACCTTCACAGGCCTATGTTTGGCCATGGGTCTTATCAAAGTGTGCTTACATTAGCCAATGGTTGAAGAAGTATAATCAGATCTTCAACCTAAGTAGAGGTAGCAATACTGGAGTGTAAACATAATCTTGTAAGTAAAGTAAGTAAAAGTCCAGCAAAAGAACTTTGTAGGAAGAAATACCCATTCATAAACAGTACAAATAATCCACAATAGCACTATTATAGTGCTATTGTGGATAATTTGTTACTGTTTTACTGTTTACTTATATGTATTACTTGCTGTAATCCTGCAATTTCCCCAATGCAGGACTAATAAAGGATCATTTTATCTTATTTTATGTACATTATGATGCTCAATAATCTGCTTTCCTTGTAAAACATTTGTTTAAATAAAATTACGTCATTCAGTTATTACCTAGTTGTGTTTTCTACAACTTGATATGTTTTATCTTTTATGTTGAAGGAAAAGTCGACTCATTTCCGTTTTTGTCCTGCCTGCTTCTGTCTAACTTGACGCAGTCTCTGCTCGAGAACCGCACAAACACAGGAAGCCGGTCGGCTTCACACAGAAAGAAAAGGGCTGGGCCTCAAAACGTCGAGCATGGATGGTTTTTAATGCACTGTGCACACACACTCGAGTTACCACGCTTATAACAACCTGCATGTTTGCATATAAACAGTTCACACGAGCAGGTGCGATAGAGGCCGAGAGGAGCGGAGCCCCATCCCGCCCCACCACACAGCATCCTTGTGGACATGCGCATGATCGAGTGTCAATATTGGTAATCATGGGTGTGGCAAGTGAGCAATCTCAGGAGTGATGCTGGGTATTTAATGCATGGTTCCTAAAGCAAACATGAGGGACACACAGCATTACTTCATTATAAATGTATCACACTGGCTTTTAAAATCAGAGGTCTTACTCCCTTCTTCAAATATATACTGTATCGCTACATAACAGTACTTCATTACGTCATGGTTCTCAATTGAGTGTTGTGACAGTGATGTTTGGCAGAGTCAACCTCTGTAATGGTTTTTGGTAATTACCTCCTTTTAAATATGTAATTTGTTAGAGTTCAGTCAACGCAGGCGGTCTGTATTCTGCCTGTAGTCGTGTATATGCTGAACCCTTAAAGGCCTGTGCACTCAAAGGTGGTGCTACTACTTCATCGTTCTGTACGCAGATTTAAGTTGAATATAAAGCAGCTACATAGTGGAATAAATGCAAAAAAAAATACACTAGTTACATTAATGCACACTTTCATAAATATATATTGATACTACTCGATATGGATCTTCACTATCAATACCAAAATTAGAGAAAGTGTGTCAATTGGGTTGCGTTAAATTATTATTATTAAGTCCACTGCAGAGAGGACAGACGTTCAGCTGTAGCTTTCCAGTTATCCATCACAAACCCACAATGAATCTTCCAAAACAGAAAAGATAAGCTTTTGGTTAAACAGACTTCGACTCAACGTTTAAACAACGGGGCAAGACGAACCAGTCCGACAGGGTGAGAGAGGCCACCTGGCGTGGGGAGTCACTTATATATATATATATACATACATATAGAGAATATACATACATACATACATACATATATACACTACCATTCAAAAGTTTGGGGTCACTTAGAAATTTCCTTATTTTTCAAAGAAAAACACTGTTTTTTTCAATGAAGATAACATTCAATTAATCAGAAATACACTATACATTGTTAATGTGGTAAATGACTATTCTAGGTGGAAACGTCTGGTTTTTAATGAAATATCTACATAGGTGTATAGAAGCCCATTTCCAGCAACTATCACTCAGTGTTCTAATGGTACATTGTGTTTGTTCATTGCATAGAAGACTAATGGATGATTAGAAAACCTTTGTGCATTATGTTAGCACAGCTTAAAACAGTTATGCTGGTGAGAAGCTATACAACTGGCCTTACTATGAGCTAGTTGAGTATCTGGAGAATCACATTTGTGGGTTCGATTATACTCTCAAAATGGCCAGAAAAAGAGAACTTTCATGTGAAACTCTCCAGTCTGTTCTTGTTCTTAGAGATGAAGGCTATTCCATGCAGGAAATTGCGAAGAAACTGAAAATTTGTCTGGGTGACCCCAAACTTTTAAACGGTTGTGTACATACATGCATATGTATGTATGTATGTATATATACACACATACACATACCAAGCCAGATTCACAGTTAAGACACTTAGCTAATGCTTATGCGCCGTAAAGCAAATTAAATCCCTCTGACAAGGTAAGCTTGAGCGGAGGACACCGATACTGTAAACACTGCTCCACCCCGCACTGTCTTGAGATGTTTGTTGCCGACATATGGCTATGAAGTCATTGTTTTGCCCTGATTCCCATGGTTCAACGGTCAATATCAACAACCCTGTGTGGTGGAGACATTCATTTCTTAACTAAGCAGTCAAATGGGAGATGTTGTACTGCCCCCTTGTGGATATTTTATAGTATTGCAGCAACAAACAGAACATGTGGACCACATCCAGATGCCTGACTTGATGGTAAACTGCTTTCTCAGTTTGTGTGACACACACACACACGCACGCATGCACACGCACACACAGTCTTAGAATTGAGACACTGTCGCCTTCAGATTAATAATGATGTATTATAAATAGCAACATGTAGTACAAATGTTGAGTTGCAAGACATGTTAAGAACATTTACACAGTACATTTCTGATAGAAAAATTATCCTCTAAAATCCAGTGCCAATTTTCCTTCAATGTCCCAGTACGGTTAACAGCTGAATAAATGAAAAACATTGGATATCTTTCATGAGTTTCAGCAAAGGCAGAAGAACCAAAACAAATGGACACACTGAGGACTGGAGCCTTTATTTCAGTGTGCAAGTATTTTCATGATATTTGAAAAGTAATTTCCTGTCTTTCAAGACATTTAATGGATAGTTTGGGTGTATGGCGTGTCCACCATCATCTACTGTGGGTAATAAACTGACCATGAACCCAAAACACCCAAACTATCCATTTCATATGCCTTTAATATGCTTTTGCAGGTAAAAATATATAAAAAGGTAACACTGATTTGTAGCTCTTGTCAATGAAAAATACTGAAATAGTTTGTCAAATATTCTTAGCGTTCACACTCCTTGTCCAAAAAGTTAGAATCCCTGATACAGACTAGCTTCGCCTACGTTTAGCATGATAGCGAGAGGTACAGAAAAGACAGAACATGTCAAAACGCATAGCATTGTCTATAGCCTTCCTTTGAACCGGTGCCCCATACGGTGCAGTGCAGTAGCTACAATACAGGGTAACAGGCCTGTGTCCCTGGCATTACAGAGAACGCCTCTCTCTCTGAGGATAAGTCATTCATGGACATTAAATAGAAGATAGCAAATGGGTTCTGTACCTGTATTTCATCTTCATATTGACTTTTTCCCTCCCACACAAAATTATAAATTCTGTCATTACGTGATACTACGTTGCCTGTTCTCACATCCTTCTTTTGCAGCGACACTTTCTTTTCTCTTTACTGTATTTTGAGACGCCGGGTTTGCGGACACCCACTTGCCTGTCTCAGCTCCTCCATTCAAAAAAAATAGTTAAATACATGACCATTAGGCAGCACCTTTCAATCACAACCTTTCAGTTATTTCTAAAATAAGAATATTACAGCGTGTCTCCTGCGTACCAGGCTTTGAGGTCTGCCAGTGAGGTCAGCTACAATACACCCCTGTCTCAGTAAACCAAGGATGTTGAGAGGATTTCATATGAAAACATGTCTTTTAGTCAGTGTTAATCATTATTTAGTTCAGTAGAAAGTCTGGGCTTGGGTACCCAAACAGCTGAAAGTCCCCCTGGTATCGTGCGTAGAGGCGCCGGACGTCCCGCTTGCTGAGGCCTGAGAAGTATTGCTCCACCTTGGTCCTGTTGTAGCGGGTGATGCCTGGAGGAATGGCCGGGTAGGACACCTTATGGTCGATGCCTGCTGCTTTGAGGATGTGGGGTGCGTCCTGCTCCAGTGTCTCATGGTGGCCCACCACACTGTAGTGTATTTCACACGGCGCGCATAAATCTGCATAAGTCACCCAGTGGATGATGTGCTCACCGAACTGCCGGTCCACGCTGTGGCGGCCGTCCACGTCACCCAGGTAACGGACAAAGTCCTCAAAGTGCAGGCCAGAGGCGGCGTGGTCGCTGTCGCGGTGGAACTTGCGGTACTTACGGATGATGGCTGGGGCGATGTCATGCTTGTACCAAGGCTCGAAGCGCGGGTTCTTCACAAACTTGTCCTTGAAGGCGGAAATGAGGCGCTCAAAGGGGTCTCTCACGATGAAAAATTTAAAGTACGTGTTTAATCTGTTGAGACAAACAAGGGATTAGGGGAAAAAACGGTTGTGAGGGTGGATCCTGCTCCCTGCAGACAGGTCTGTATTCATCACAGTGAGTCTTAACCAACCTGTGAGTAATCTCTTGCGGCGTGAGTGAGGAGAGACGGGGGAGGCCGTTCTTCTCGTGGTCATGAACAAGGTTTTCTGGGATCTCCTCCACAGTGGGGAACGCTCCTGCCAATGTTGATAACACAAGTCATCGACTGAAGGAATAATAGTAAACACCGTTATTACCCTCAAGCAACCCACACTCACCATTGAGCACAATGAGGACCTTCTTCCATTGTGTGTTGCCCACTTTGGGCGTCTGGCAGAACAAGATCTTCTGCTTGTCGCAGACAAAGATGCGGTCCAGGACAAACTTGCTGATGGCGACGTGAGTCAAATTCCTGAGGCTGCTGTTATTGCACACAGTTGAGAGCAACTCGCTTCGCCTGTCCACGACTGACTGCCAATCGGTCACTGTAGGTCCCGCTGAGGTCTGACACACACAACACTAATGTGACTGATAGACTTTTTAATGACAGTGTTATTACAGAGCAAAACATGTGTATGTTTAGTAATCAGCTGCTCTCGTCACCTGATCGTATGGCTTTGGGGCTGGTTTCACTGGGCTGGAGACAGGAATGGGTTTCACCCCCTTGGTGCCCGGCACTGTCCAGCTCTGACCACCGACCCTCTCTCCATAGTCTAAAGAACACATGTAAAAGAGGGTTGATCACATTCAACCCTGTAACTGCCTGTAGTAATCAATACCAGGCATGACAGCTTACCATCTACAGCTCTGAAGCTGATGAACTTGCTGACAAACATCAGGATGAGCAGCACCCAGCCGCAAGCCCCGAGGAGCAGCCAGTGGTGCCGCATCGCTTCGCCCGTCAGCTGACGGCCATGGAAACACAGAGCGACGCTCCCACCTGGACACACGGAAGAGCCGTTAGCTTGAATATGTGTTGGCAACACGGCTGCTGAGACTAAAAGGTGTTGCAAGTGAACGACCCCTGTTGTCGGAAGTGACGTTGACCCTTCTAGCTGGAGGAGTCTCTATTATTGTTATAGGTAGCGTAGTTAGTTGCTAGCTAGTTAGCTTGTCAGTTAGCTAGCTTGTCGGTTGGTTAGCCAAACAGCTAGCCACACCTGTCCCTCCCAGATATGAAGCAGACAACTGGATCCATTCTCGTCTTTCTTCCAATGTCACAAACTGAGAGAGCACCAGAGCCGCCTCGCGTCTTACCTTCTTATTGAGTTACAGCAACTTCACAAACTCTGGAGGAAATGTAATGCGACGCCATCGTCTCTCGCCTGCTGCGTCCCTGTTCGTCACAACATCCGACTGCTAATAAACAAGTAGCTCCCTCTAGTGGCAGCATGGCGCTCATGCTTATTTACTGCTGCCATCGGTTTTCATTTCATGTATACATCGGTTTTAATTTGGGGATTTTATCCAGTCCAATATATAAGGAATAATGGATCTATTAAGAAATATTACCATTTCTGCAGTCTTAAGTTTCATTGCTGTTTCACTTTGCATGAAGCAGCTGTATGTGTAGCGCTTAATGTTTTTAACCTTAAATGCATTATTTTAACAGCCAGCATATCCACGTAGAATTTTTACTAACATTTAACTATGACTCAATTTAATGAGTACTGACTAAATTGTATACTACACAAAGGGATATTGTTTAGTGTCTTGTTGAACAGAGTCAGGCCTGACTGGTTTTGTGTCATCTGTATTACCGGGCTTTTTAATAAACATACAAATGGGTTGGTAGCAAAAGGTTCCTTGTCGCTGAGATGCTATGGATAGAAAGGGACATGGTTTGTCTGTATATTAGACACTATGCTCTTTACTGTTAAAAAAAAAAAAGATAGTTGCAGTCCAGTGAGCCTTCTTACAAAGCATGGAATAACAATTTACCTTTTTAAGAATACTAGTTTAGTACAATATTTACAGAAATAAATTATAAACATTAACGCAAATCTAAAAACACTCCAAATATAAGATTCAGTTAAGTGCAGAAACAAAAAAAAACACAAGACAAGAGGTCGTTTTATTTTATTTATTCGACTCGCAGAGTTTAGTTCTCATCAACGTTGACTGTCTGCAGACCTGTTGAGAAAAAGAGAGGGAAAAGATTAATTAAATGTCTTTACTGCTTTAGTAGGCGAATGGCAGTGTCAGCTAGTGGCGTATTTACCTTTGCATGTAGTGACAGGAACGTATGTGACCAGGGTGTACAGTTTGTTCGGGGAGTCCTCGTCCTCGTTACGTTTCCTGGACAGTCGCACGCGCATCCTGTAGGGCACATTTCTGCACAGCACACACACAACATGAAGTTACCATCTTAACTAAATCCAATCTAACTCATATGTTGACACAAAGCAGATGTTTCATGGCCTTGTATCAGAGAAGAGCGACTACAACTCCTGCAATAATCTTGTATATTCATTTTACACAGCGTTCAGAGTATGTTGACTTTTTAAAACCACTCTGACGTCTCAGTCCTTGGTACAAAAGGCACTTCTTGTCTGAGCTGACAGAAGGGTGGAGAAATCAGCATTTTACAAATTTCTTTTTTGCAAGATAGATCAAATCGAACTGCCTGTCGTTGGCAAAAAGAGCCCGTAAAAACATTGTGAGAATTATGCAATATTTAGAATTACAATGACATAAGTTCTCAGCAATTATTTTGTTGTGTCTTTTAACATATGTCCCCTTGATGAAATTCAAGCCGGTGGCGGACACTTGAACACTAATTGAACACTTCAAGTAGTAGTCAGACAAAAACACACCCTTTTCCTTTTCTATATTATGCAGTCTCACAGAAACCCTATACAAACTGTGCCCTTTCCCTGCACCACAAACTAACACGAGCAAGAGAATGCAAAGTGAGAGTAGGTGTGATGAAAAAAATAAACAGGTCTATCACAAATTGTTTTTACCAAGTTTGCTGTGCATTTTTGCTCAGACGTGAGTATCAACAGAGTATCAGCTCACCTGATACCCTTGCTCCACACTGCCTTGTTGAGGCGAGTGTCAATGCGGACATCAGGGGTTCCCATCTCCTTCATGGCGAACTTGCGGATCTCCTTGATGGCGCGGGGAGCCCTCTTCTTGAAACCACTGAAGAGGAGATGACACCATTGATCAAATCCAATACATTCCAGTTTTACAGTTGAATGTATCTGGGTAAACAATGTTTAGGCTTGCAAAATGTGATGGGCATGTGCCATAATACAACAAACGCCAACTGCTGTGCACAAGTGTCAGTTAAACACACATTTCCAGGGCCTAATGTGTCTTTGCAGTACTCACATTCCATGGATGCGCTTGTGGACATTGATGGTGTACTCTCTGGTCACTACCTCGTTGATGGCTGAACGCCCCTTCTTTTTCTCTCCTTTCTTGGTTGGGGCCATCTAGAAACAACATACAAGGATCACTGCGTTAGCATATGAATGCTACATTAATTGTGAACGTTACAAAGACTTAAATACATTGGAGGAACAGCACAGCTTAACTTAAAAGGTGTTTTGGAAGACTTTAGCTCTGCATTTATTTCATAACTCATTGAAGTGTCTAACGTTAGCATAGAGCTAGCTTGCTCTCATTTACGTAACTTTACGTCAGCTGGCCTGCAGGCTAAAGGGGAGATGAACAGCATTTACGCTACAAAAGCAATGTAAATAACTACCAGTGCTTTGAGCGAGAAACAGTATCACACTGTTTCTAGCGCCAAGTGGGCGCTGGACAGGCAGGCTAACTGAAGCCAATACGGTCGAAATCAACGCTGTAACGTTCTTCGGCTTTAAATGTATTTAAATACGTTAATCCACATAAAAAAACACACACAAAAAGGACAACCCACGGCTAATGTG
Source organism: Taurulus bubalis (assembly GCF_910589615.1). NCBI lineage: Eukaryota > Metazoa > Chordata > Actinopteri > Perciformes > Cottidae > Taurulus > Taurulus bubalis. The sequence continues at coordinate 9,950,524 of NC_136609.1, forward strand.
TATATTTGGGGGAAATACGCGGTCAGATTTGTCTTTATTGGCCCAGGATGGTGATAGATTGTAGAAATAAAATTTCCGAAAAAATACTCACTTCGGCTTGTAGTTGAGGCGGAAGTCGGAAGGACGGACCAAAAGCAGAGAATTGTGGGTAAAGGAAATCGGTCCGTTTTATATGATGTTCGTGTACAACAAATGTAGGACTAAAGGTTCCGAGTTAGACGTGAGCGGTTCATGAAGATATTTGAGATAATGAAGACAAGGGGATGTAAATCTTTGTATTATCAGACTTTATAAAGAAACATGGAATATAACATGTTTATGTTCTCCATAAATATTATACTTATGTCACGTATAGAATTTATGCAACAAATGTTTTTCTTTTGAACAAGAATGTCAGCTTCCCTCAGTGTGGTATTATAGTGAATAACATAAACACACGTACAAGGCTTGGAATCAGTTAAGAACAGAAAATAAGACCATTCACAAAAAAATAGATGCTTTATTTTGTGCGTGAGGCTTTTCAGGTCTGCAACCAGCTATGAGACACCTGCTCTATTCTTGTCTCAAGTCTTCGTAAAAACACGTGTAATAAACCTTAAAGATAACACAAGTGTAAAAGTTATAAAATTGTGCATTTCCTCAGACTGTCAAAATGTAGGCAAAAAACAGCAACCGTAAGAGGATGTGGTCATATGTTAAATTCAGCACTTACCTCAAAATGCAAAAGATTGCATCTCTAGCTGCCCTCGTAGCTCACTGGGGTAATATATTGTTACACTCCTGATAAACTTGCTCTACATTTATGTCCTCCAGGTCCAAAATTGCCCTCATTTGGTAATATGTCATTACAATGTGAAAACGTCATTCTACATTTATTTTTCAGTAAAAAAAAAACAAAAATACAGCGTTAAATCAGATATCACTTTCACATCTCAAAATGTACCTTCTACCTTAGACAAAATAAATATGCAGTAGGAAAAGAGTTAAGGTCAGACTTAAGACAGGGGGCTACTTCAGACCCCACTCTCTCCATGTCTGTAGTGTCACTTTCAAGTCACAGTTGCATGGCCGGGAGGAGGTGTCATGTTGAATCCAGGTCTCTAAGATAACAGCGTTTCCCCGTTCCAATTATGTTCTTTAAGCTGTTCAGTGAAACACTGAAGCTGGTTCGTCCATTGATTTGTATCCAAGCACTCAAAGCATGCATGACCTGCACTTTTCAAGTGTCAATTGTGGAACTAAGAGTGATGATACAATCACACTCCAGGGGTTCAGCTTATCCACCTGTAAGTCTTTTTATTGTGACTCTGGCTGGTCAACAGCTGGAAAAACAGAAACGTGACGTGAAACTCAAACTATTTATGCTTTCTTAAAAAAAATTAAGCAGTCTAGTGTCTTTTCCTATCGGGGGCCATTTTGGCTGCTTTTTTTTGATGGTGTGGGCTGGTGAACGTTATGGAGAGGAAATCCACATGGCAGTGTTGGAGGTCTGGAACGCTGCAGTCTATAGTGTACGCTGCACTCACTTCAGTTCATAGGTAGACATTGCCAAACCATTCAAAACAAATACATCAAGCAAAAAACAATAATGTCTCCCAAGACTAACATTTGTAACAAATTACATTCAATAAAGGAATAGTTTGGCAGTGCTTATTTGTGAGAAACGTTCATTCAAGTCCCTGCAGGATGTTTCAGTGTTGTTGGTCAGTAACACTCTGCAGCAAACGCTTTAGATTTGCTCTGCAGATATTTTGTTATTACGACCTAAACAAAAATAGTAATACATCAAGCGTCACATGATTTGAAGGCTGAACAGTCACTTCATACAAAGCAAAAGACCCGTTCCAAAAATCAACATCTAACCATTTTAATGCACAGTCGTAGTAACCAATGCACAATAAACAAAAACAAAATAGTCATTCGAACTTGGTTAGGCAGGTGAAACTGACAGTTAAAAAGCTGCTCTAAAACATTGCAATGCACAAAAAGCTAAGTCATTTTAGGTGGGTTTTATGCCTCTGATACATGGTTCATGACACAGATCCATAGGCTTGAAGGTCCAGTAGTCTATGGCACAGTACTTGCAGATCATCCAAAACATGTAAAGCATAATGGAGTAAGATTCACAATTTTGCCGTTGTCTTTTATTTCCTCATGACTAAAAATGCTATGTATGAAATGGGACAGAGTCAGACCTGTTCACTTTCATGTGTTTGACTAATAAAAAAACATTTCTCCTAGGACACACACACCTCAGGCTGTGCCGCGCTGAGCTTACTACTACCAGCTGGAGCGACCACGGCCGCTGGTGCCGACCCACTTTCGGGCCGCTCTGGGCCCGCGGGTGGGCCGGCCATGGTCCTTCTGAAGAGACGCATGCTCATCTGCAGCAGCTCGGTGTCTACCACGGGCGCAGCGGGGTACTGCTTGGTCAGGCCCTGAGGAAGGAGAAGCAGATTAAAAACACATCTCTCTCTCAACAATGCAGTTGTATAAATGACGTCCAGACCAACGCCATGCCGATTGACACAAAGTAACCGCAGGATCCGTTGTCCCGTCAGTGATTGACATCTACCTTGTCATTTTTTAACAGCTGCCGGCGGATGGCGAAGTCCCTGCGGGCACACAGGGCCTTGCAGCAGGGCCCGAGGTTTCTCAGCAAACCTGCCCTCTCCACCCGCCTGTTCAGGGCCGCCATATTCAGAGCCCCCAGATCATGCTCAAACAGCTTGTCTGCATCTGGCAGGACGGAGTTAAAAAAATGGTTGAGGCGAATAGATCACACAATGATGTCTGTTATCATTAATAATAAGTTGTGATCTTAGAAAACTTCCCGTGTCCAATTTCAAATAAAAGGAACATAAGCAAGGCAGAAACAATAAGCATTGTTGTCACATGCTAAAGATGTCTAAACTCTCACCTTTGGGGTCGTCCAGCTCAGACTTGCACACCTCTCTGACTTGCTCCAGGAGCTCAGGCCCAGCGAGACGCTTGGAGATTCCCGCCCGAAGAAGCACGGCGCCTGGGGTGAACCGGAGCAACGCTGCTCCTGCTGCCCGGGGTTCCGGCTTCGTTTTGGGCATCAGGCTGGACCAGTCCACATCAATTACATCCAGAGGACCTGTCGACAAATGGCATTGATTTAAAAAGGAGTAGTGTACTTACCAAATAAATCGGTAAAGCAGAAATAAATAAACACATTTTCAAATTTAATAAAAGGACGGACAAAACATTTGTGCGTTTCCTGGTACCTGTAATTTTTTCATCGTCCTGCTGATCCTCTTTTTTCTGGCTGTCAGCCAAGATTTCATCCAGCTCATCGTCACTGATTGGTTCATACTCCTCTCCCACAGATGCAACTGACTGGCCATCGTCTTCTTTCCCATCATCGTCTCCTGAAAACACAAACATTCCATTAAATCCATGTTGGAAATTCAGAAAGAAAGGGACAAAATAAAGAATAAGTGTCTTCTTACCATCGACGCTGTCAGTCTTCTCCAGCTCCCGTTGCTCTCCCGTGAGATGGTGACTGTTGCTTGGTTTCTCCGGCTCTGGAGGGCTGAAGGCTTCTCTTGGCAGCAGAGGCTCATATTCGCTCCTCTCCGGTCTCATCATGTCCCCTCGCAGGTCTCCCCTCATGTCGCCCCTCAGGTCACCTCGTCCTGGGGCCCTGGGGTCCCCGTGGGGCGGCAGGTCCATCATCATTATCCTCTCCCTCTCTCGGTCACCTCGACTGTCTCTCTCCCGCTCCCTCTCTCGCTCTCTTTCCCGCTCCCGCTCGTGCTGCTGGATGAGTCCTTCAGGGAGTAAGCGTTCCCTGTCCCTGATGTCCCGCTCCCTCAGGAGAGGTTCCCGGCCAGGACGCATCAGTAGGGGCTCCCGTCCCCTGCTAGGCCAGTCCCTAGGTTCAGGCTCCCAATCTCTCTGCTGTTGGAGGGGCTGTTGGAGGAGCAGGGGCTGCTGCTGCTGCGGTTGCTGCTGCGGAGGCCGGAGGTCCTTTCGGTCTCGTTCCCGCTCAAACGGCTCCCTGTCTCTCTCCCGTTCTCGACTGTCGTAGGAGCCGGCGCGGGACCCTGACTTAGCCTGCCTCTCAGAGTCGGGGGAGCTACGCCTGGAGCTGTGGCTGCGGGAATCCTGCCGGTCTGTAAGACAGCAGAGACAGATATGAGTTAAACTGGGATCAGACTTCAGTGTTATAATTAAGCATGATCCTGTCAGTAGCATTTAGTTAAATGTAGTGTCAAGAGTGTTTTTCTACCTGAGGAGGTGCTGCGGCTCGGCTCTCCTCTTCTCAACTGGTCAATTCGAGACTTCCTCTCGGCCCCAGGAGGCTCAGTCACGACCGGCCTCTCTCTTTCCCTCTCTCGGTCCCGAGAGTTGGCGCCCTGCAGCCTGCCCCGGCGGGGTCGTGGACCTTGGGGGTCATCTCGGTGGGCCGGCTCGTTGGAGGGTGATCGCAGGCGTCTGGATGATGTGCGGCTCTGGTTGCTCCCCATGCTGCTGCTGCGCGTCTGCTCCGGGGGAAGTTTGCGGAGCAGCGGCTGGGACATGAGGGGCTGCGGAGTCAGAGACGGCAGCAGCATCGGGGGGTCTTGGGGGAGCAGAGGGGCGATGGGAAGAGGGTGGCACCGCTCCCTGTCTCTGCCCACTCTGGGACCACCACCTCTCTTAAGAGGCTCAGCCGGAACAAGGGGAGCTTGCGTTTCCAGTGGTGCTGCTCGGTCTGTGACATCATCATCTGACCAGTCACTGAAGTTGTCCATTTTGGACTGAGGAGGGGGATCTGTGTTGGCTCCAGTACCACGATGATCCGGCCTCATTGACGGCGGTGGCGTCCTGGGCCCTCGCTTCTTCTTATTAAGAGGCTGAGGGGCAGATAAATCCTCATCGGACACATCTGATTCTCCTTCTCGGGAGCGTTTCCTCTTTCGTTCAAGCGCCTTCTTCTTGGCTCCTTTCTTGGGCGAGTGTATGGGTGGAGGTCCCTCTATCGCACCGCTGGTTGGGGGCTCGGACTTGAAACGATCTCCCGCAGCTGCCAGAACGTTGCCACCGCCAACCTCTTCCTTACGACCCTTCTTCAGTCCCTTCCTCTGCAACTTTGTCTTCTTTTTACCCTCCTCATGGGACTGGGAACCAGCAGTGTCTCTGTCTTCGCTGCCAGTGGAAAGAGCTGAAGGAGGGGGGGGCGGAGTAGGCGGCGGAGGCGTGGACTCTCGCTGGTCTCTGACTCTGCTACGGGAGTCGGACGGGGTTTCTGCAAGGGGCTCTCCTCGTCTGTCGCCTGCTCTGCTCCGTTCCACGCGAGGCTCCAGGTCCTCATGGCGGCTGCGTGCTTCCCTTTTGTCCCCGGCTCCTCGGCGCTCCTCATCCTTCTTGGGCTTCTCATCGGTTGGCGCAGCCCTCGGCGGAGAACGCAACAAGAGCTCCTGGGGCCGCACCACCTGGCTCAGCATGCGGTTTTTGTCAGCACCTGCATATGAACAGTCACATGCCACGCTCAGTACTTTTCAAGCATTAAAGCAATCATTCTCATATCAGCTTTGACAACAGGCCTTTTTTCTGTGGCTACCATTTGATGGTCTTCATTGGAGGCAACTGCCATAACATGATGAACAGTTTGTTTCCATTGACTTATTATTTTTTGGTACTTGCAGTATCTGAGCAGTGCAATAAACACGAGTGTGTCCTCGCAAAATTAATTCCCTTACTGTCAGGTGGATGCAGACACACTGGGCTGGGGAGGAGAGGCTGGGGGTGGAGCTTGGCCGGCCCTCGGCCAATCGGGCGCTCACTTTTCTCTTCTGCACTGTTGTACCCGTCGCTGTCTGCAGGACTGAGGTCCCGAGTCGCTCGCTTAGGCGAGGCTCTGGGGCTCGGGCTGCTCTCCACCCTGGGCCTCTTGCGACTAAAAGGGAGAAAGGAGGAGAATTATCACCAAAAAACTGCATACAACCTGGTATTGGAGAAGCACAGTAAAGAGCAACACTAATAAATTGTGTAGGCTTCTACTTGCCTCGTCTTGCGGTCATCCCGGGTGTCTCTGACGGTCCGGTCGTCCCTGGTGTCATCTCTCCTCTCCCGCCTTTCCTCTCGTCCTCTCTCTCTCTCCCGCTCCTCCCATTCCCGCTGCCTCTCTCTCTCCCGCTGCTCGCGCTGCTCCCTCTCTCGCTCTCTCTCCCTTTCCCTCTCTCGCTCCTTCCTCTCCCGCTCCCTCTCCCGTTCCTCCCTCTCTCGCTCCCTCTCCTCCCGCTCCCTTTCCCTCTCTCGTTCTCTCTCCCTCTCTCGTTCCCGCTCCCTCTCCCTGGCCCGCTCCCTCTCCGCCTCCTTCTCTCGCTCCTTTTCCCTCTCCCTCTCCCTCTCCTTCTCCTTCTCCCTTTCCCTCTCTCGCTCCCGGTCACGGGTCCTGTCATCTCTTCTCTCCTCGGGTCTATCTGTCCTGCGGTCCTCCCTCCTCTCTTCCCTCTCAGACTCCTCTGATCTCCCCTGGTGTCTATTTGGAGAAGCTGCTCGTTGATCTGGGAAAACAGAAAGTAAAAAAAGCTTAGCCCCCAAAAATGTTTATAAAAAAAAAAAAAAAAAAAAACTGTACAACTAAAACATTCAACATGTTTTTTATTTTGCGCAGGCTTATTATAAAACAAATCCTCACCGCCACCTCGCTCTCGGTTGTCTCTGCGATCGCGCTCTGCGTGCCCTCCTCTCCTGTCGTATGAGGAGTCTCTGGCCTGCTCTCCTCTCCGGTCACCCTCGTAGCGATCTCTGTCTGAGCCCCTCTCAGAGCTCCTTTCGGTAGCACTGCGATCGGTGCTCCTCTCTACACTCCGCTCACGCACCGCGCTGCTACGCGACTCCCAGTTGTCATGGCTGCTCTCCAGTTGGGAACCCCGGGAGTTCCTGTTTGAGCCTTAAAGGAAATAAAAAAATGTCTTCAAAAAGGAAAAGAGACAGGAACTTGTGCTGTAAAGATTACCTTTGTCCATACTAAACATTTCCTTATGACCACAAACAAAACACAGTACGGAAATAAACCTTACCTTTATCAGAAGTTTCATTAGCACGCCCTCTCCCTCGTCCGTTTCTCTCAGTTCTGTCTGTCCTGTTCTCCGTCCTTACTTCAGCTCTCCCTCCATCTTCCCGTCCATGACCTCTCCCATAACTCCTGTCCTCCTGAGCCGGTTCCTCCTTCCTGTGGGTGTCAGTCCTCTCCCTCTCCTTTTCTCGCTCTCTGTCCTTCTCCTTCTCCCTCTCCTTTTCCTTCTCCCTCTCCTTCTCCCGGTCCCTCTCTCGTTCCCGTTCGCGGTCACGACGCTCCAGCGACTCTCGACTGGAGCGGGTCTCCGCTCTGCTCTCTCTGGAGTCCTTTAAGTCCCTGGTGTCTCGATGGTCACGAGAGTCTCGGGTCGTTTCCCTTCCTCGTTCGCGAGCGTCCCGTCGCTCACGAGCCTCTCTGGTCTCCCGGTCATCGCGACCGTCCCGTGATGAAACCTGTTCAGAGTCATAGTCCCGATCATCGCGCTCTTTTTCTCGCTTGCTGCGGCTTTCTGTTTGTAAGAGAGACAAAGTTGAACAACTGATGAAAGAAATAATTTGCAATGCAATTGCTTAATAGATCAGAATGGTTGCAGTTTAGTTTTTCATTTTCTGGGAGGATGTGAAAGGTAATAATCCAAGTTTGATTATTTATATTTTTACCTTTATTCACTAACAGACACTTAACACTAAATAAAAATCACAATGAAGTTTGATAACGCATAGTTAACCATTACCTATTATAACCGTATTTCATAAGAAACCTTGTGTTCAAAGTGTTAACTTGATGTTAAATATGGTAAAAAAAAGATCAACTATGAGAGAAACCAGAGAACACAGTACTAGAACATAAAGTTACCATCTCTGCGCTCCTGCCTGCGCTCCTGAGCAGGTGGACTTCTCTCTCTTTCGCCGCGGCTCCTCTCGCGGCCCCTGGAGTGGCGCTGGCTGGGGCTCGATCGGTCAGATCGGCGGTGGGGAGAGGAGGCGCTTTGGGAGGCGAGGGGTGATCGGGAGCGCCGGGAGCTCGGAGGAGAGGAGGCAGACGCCGGGGCCGCCGCGCTGCTCCGGTGGTAGGTGGGAGAGGACGAGCGGCGGCGGCGAGGAGACGAAGAGTGCCTCTGGGCAGAGGAACCCGAGTGGGAGGAGGGGGAGTGGTGGCGTGGAGGGGTGGGGGTGCGCTGGTGCCGTGGAGGAGAGGGTGACCTGAAGTGACAAAGGATCGTTATTTACCGAATAAATACTGTTATGATCATTACCAAACAATAACGACACACAGCAAAATAAAAAGGTGTGCTTACCTGCGAGGAGGGGAGACCAGTGTGGGGGTCTTATGGGACGAAGCTTTAGGAGAAGTGGATTTCTTCCTGGCGGGGGGTGAAGTGCACCTGGAGGGAGATGACATGCTACCGGAACGCTCCTCAGATGTCAACGACCGCTTGGCCTTGTGGGAACTGTCGGATCGGTCCCTGTGTTCAAGAAGAGGAATCCTGAGATAAATGGCCGCCCAGAACACTCATAAGAAGATTTAGCTTAATGTTGATTACACCATTACTTTACCTGCGTTTCTCCTTCTTCTCTTTGTGTTTTTCTGTATCTCGCCCCCGATCTTTCGCCTCCTTCTGCTTCTCCTCAGATTTCTCCTTGTTCTTGTGCTTGCCTTTGTGTTTCTTCCCAACCACAGGAATATCTAGAGGGACTGGGGGAGGAGGACTGGGGGTCCTGGGCCCTTTCTTCTTACTGTGGCTCCCTTTTGAAGGCCTGGACGTAAGAGGATAGAATAATTCTCAATCAGTTCTTGCTTCCCAAATGTCAGTAAAAAAAATTGTGGAGTCGTTTATGAGACATCCGTGAATCTAAAAAACAAGTGCAACCCAGACTCTTACCTGGTAGATTCTGCAACGGGTGAGGGCACTAGTGCCTTCTTCTCTTTCTTCCCAGAGCCTGGGCCTTTGGTTCCACTTTTGTGTTTTGGGGATCCACTTGACTTCCTGGATGAGGGTGAGTCTTGCTTGCTTAACGGCTCCGGGGAGGCCTGAGGGACAGATTCGACAAGACCAAATTCAAACCAGAGTCCATCCTACACTCAGCTGCTCTCCTGGAAGTAGACATCCTTAAAATAAAATTAAAAATGATCTTCTTTGAATTTCAAAGAAAGGCAGAAACAAGTTATTTACTTTAGGCATGGCGGCGGCTCTTGTTTTGGTGGGGGTCTCTTCTTTCTTTATGACAATCTCCTCCCTCTTATCCAAGTTCTCCTGCTCCAATTTCATCAGCTCCCGCTGAATCTTCTGTCGCTTCATCTCGAGGGATAACTCGTAGTCGTAGTCACCGATATCAGAGTCTTTTTAAGTCAAACAAAGAAAACAGAGGTTTCTGTAGAAAACTCTCAATCTTAGAACCTGTCATGTCAAAGCCCACGTTGATAATAATTACTTCATTTCGAATGTGAAAATCAAACGGAAATTACCAAATCCTCAGGCCACTTGTTCTTAAAACTTGAACAAAACAAGCTAACCTTCGCGGTTGGTTTCCCACTCTGTGGGCTCTTCTTCACTGGCTGGGGTGCGCTCCTTTGTGATCTTTATATCCTCCTTTTCCCGGTGTCGGCCTCTGGAGGAGTCTCTCTGCTGTAGATAGATATGGACACGGATGTTAGAACGACACCCACATGTTGCGTCACTTCCTGTGCTTATTCTATACGGGCACTGTGTGTTGTAGTTCCAGGTTCAAATTCCAAGTCAAAAACAGCTTCAGAATCAGGGTCCGTGGTGGCACCAGAACCTTTTACTTTATTTTATCATCATTTACACAGTTTGACAATATATTACTTCTTAAAATATTAGAGACTGAAGGAGCAGAGAACTCACTCTCGCTGTGGGGGATGTGGGCTCGTCTAGATCTCGCTTCAAGTTTTCTGGGTCAACATCCTGTCTTTTATTCTTCATCCTCTCCCGCAGATCACCTGTGGGTCTCTCGGCTGACCTGCTCCGTTAAGACATACACAGACATAAATGCACAACGTATGCGTCAACAACACTATGGATAATAAGACTTTTGTTTTTACGCGAGCAAGACCAAAAAGTAACAGCAATAAGATTGAATAGGGTCTCAAAACTAACATCCTGATAGTCATACACCAAAGTAAATTTAAAACAAGCCACCTTACCGGCTGAAGCTAAATCCTTTGCCTCGTGGCTGAGTTCCATGTGTGTAGCGACAAGTGTTGCCGTAACTGCAATTACCGGTCTTCAGCCAATTTCTGCAGTGACTCTGAAAGACACATACAAATGAGCCTGATGAGATACAGGAACATCTACTGAAACGAGACAAACATCCCAGCAGGGATACGAAGTTCAGTAAAACACATATTTCATGAGGCTGTTAAAAAGGTGCTTAAGTGGTCCCTAAGCGGGCAAGTGGATCACAATCTCTGCAAAAGGAGCACAGGTTTGTCCCAATGAAGTATTATGCTCATAAGTATGAGGTGACACATACATCAGCAGCATTACTCCCAGTGCTGGGGCCAAGTCTTTCAAACACACTGGGCCGGCGGGACGGGGCGGCGGGGTTGCTGGTGCTGCTGGTCGTGGTACTGCTGCTGCTGCTGCTATCAGATATGGTTTTTGAATTCTCCACTGTTACCTTCCGCCTGATCTTGGACATTCTGCAGGACTGGAAAAAATGACAAACAATGCTTTATGAAATGTCAATGATTAATCATCTGCATCAAAACTACACAGAATAAATAAGTATGTAACATTGTATAAAGAGTTAATGAGCTCATGGAGTAAAATCCAAGCAGAATAAATCAGTGTCCCATATTTAATAACAGTTATTGATCTCGAGCCTATTAAGGATATATCACAGTTAAAAACAAATGACAATTATCTTTTTTTTTAAATACAACTTTGCTCCACCAAAATATATTTGCAGTGTGACTACACTTCCTAGTCTGATTTCATTCATTCTGCATCAGGTATAACATTTAATATGTTAGCAACGTAAATTGCCCACCAATAATCCCTGTACGAGTGTAATACACACGTGGCGCCCTGCAGTTATACTATAGGTGGCAACACATTCAAAACATAAACACATGCAAATGTCTTGGCCTCTTGACGTCTGTGCAGCTGCTTCTCGCTTCCTTCTAACGAGTCTTGCTGTTAGCTTAATGTTAGCTCTAAGTTTCTCGCGAACTACACTTTTGTTTAAATGTTTTACATTCAAAAACGTGTGTGTGAGAGATTTGACTGCTTCGCCCGTTAAAGACTGACTACCTCATGCTGAAAAAACACTCAAATGAAGGAAGGCTAATGATAAAGTTAGGTTAGTTAACTAACGAAGAGCTAATGACTTAATGTTGCATCTTAGCGCGAGGCCTTCAAACGAGCTTCAGTCGCGTGCTTGATGGATATTATAGCAACAAAAAAAAGCCGTCTCACCCAAGATATTTATTTGGCGTCGCATCTACTTAAGTCCAGGAAGTGGATTCAGCCCTTGTAGAAATAGCAAGGCTTATTCTTTAAAGGCAGAGGCAGAAACTGCCATTGGTCCCTTCATGGTGGCGGAGGGTGAGCGTTTGTCTTTCTTCTTCGGTGGTTTTTTTGAGACGTTCGCACTCCAGGGTGTTGTTGCATTACCGCCATTCACCGAACGTTCGCCGTCTTCTTCTTCTTTGGGGTTAATTGGCGGTTGACAAACAACGAATCGGTGCATTACCGCCACCAATTGGTGTGGAGTATGAACTAGGACTAGGACATCTGGTACTTACATTATTAAAACTAAATAAAAACACAAAATATGAGTTAGTCTAAGATACTGAAATAGTAACTGATAACATCTTCTTTAGAAGTTATTTCAAGCCGTACAGTTTGGATAACTGAGTCTATATTAAGACCAAACACACTATCAACATCATCAATAACATTACTATGACCTTATATCCACTCACCAAGAATAAGAGCAACCATTATTAATATTTGTGTATGTATATATGCATGATGGTGTAGTTTGTGTGCAATTTTTTTTTATTAAACCTGCCGGGGCGTGAATCTAAGCTCCAGTCTTACTTCAATCTCTGTTGCTGTTAATCCAGATCTTTTATTGACATGCTTAAAACAAACAAAATACAGATTCAAAGTAACAACTTCAAACCACAAAAATAGGAAAATGTAATGACTAAAGACTGAAATTAATTGCAGTTACTGATCAGAATCAGAATCAACTTTATTTACACACACGTGGAATTAGGACCGATATACAAACATAAACTAGACAGAATATTGGAAACATCTGTCTACATGTGGAATGTTATGTTGATGTTATGTGGTTCATGGAGGTGGCAGGACACCGTCTGCCTTGTAGAGCAGGGGTTCTTAGCCTTTTGGACCTAATTGATCTCACTCTGTTTGATTGGTATTTAATAACTAAAATCAAATACACCTTCAGTTTAAAAAGCAAAGACAGTGTCAAATAGATCACATGATACAATGTGATTTTCACAAAGACGTTTATTTATCATGTGTATATAAACCTGCCCATACAACCAAACACCCAACAGGCTAACAATTTATGGAACAAGAACAATACAATTACTCATTTAAAAAGGGTTAAGTCAGGAGTATTAACCCAAAAATAACTAATAATTAGATTTGACAACAAAAACAAAAGAGGGGCTCTAAAAAAAATTAACAATGATTGGTCAGCTATTAGTGTTCAGAATTATTATACAACCATCTGAAAAACGAAAATGTTCTTGTTTTTTTGTTAAAGTGGAAAATAATAAACAAACTCAAAATGTACAAACAAACATTTGACAGTTCAAAAACAGAAATTCGTGACCAATATAGCCACCCTTCTTGTTAATATCAGCAATAAGCCTCTGTTCATGGATTCTGTCGGTTTCCTGATCTGTTTACGATCTATTGTTCTTGCACAGCCTCCCAGACTCTGTTCAGAGAGCTGGACTGTTCTCCTTCCCCGTAAACATCCGATTTAAGAAGGGCCCACAAGTCCTCAGTGGGGTTTATGTCAGGTGAGGAAGGGGCCATGTCATGATTCTTCCATCTTTACTGGCTAGACATGCAGGGGAGGACTTCTATGCATGCGATGGAGCATTGTCCTGTATACAAATCACGGCCTTCTTGAAAGATGCAGCATTTTCCCTGGACCACCGCTTCAACCCTAAAACGTCCAGCTGGCCCATGCCTGTAACCCACCTCCCCCTTGCTGGCGTCTTGGCCCGGTCTCGACGTTTCAACTTGTGGGTCTTGTTCCGTGGTGGTCGGGGTTCATCCTTCTTCGCCGTGGTAATGTCTCTGAGCACTGAACACCTCGTGCTCCTGGGCACTCCAGGTAGGCTGCAGTTCTGGAATACAACAGCACTGGAGGATGACGGGTTTCTGGAAGCTTCACCTGTGACTCCGGGTCTCTTTAACTCTTTGGAAGGTCTTTTTACCTCAACACGTTTCTTGCGTTGACCATTTGCAATGAAATGTTTGATGGTTCTGTGATCACGTCCCAATATCTTAGAAATTTCAAGAGGGCTGGATCCCTCTGAAAGACACTTCATAATTTGTGACTTTTCAGAGTCAGTTAAATCTCTTTTCTGGCCCATTTTGCCTGAGGAAAAGAAGCGGCCTATTACTTACGCACACCTTGATATAGGGTTTTGATCTCCTTAGGCCAAATATAAAAATCACAGTTGGAGTTGCCAGTCAGTTACACGACAGACCTTTTCAGCATCTGTAGTCCATTTTCCTTTCTCTTTGGAAAAAAAACACCGGCGAGCGCTGGATGTTTGGTTTCTAGATGCCGCTTTTGTTCTGACGCCTTCGGTGCTGCGTTAGCTAGCGAGGCTAGCGTTAGCACACACTCCACACACGGCTCTGCCTCGTCACCCCCTTTCACAAAGCCCAACTTAATGAAGTCAGGATTATACTTGCACGACCACTTATACGTTTGGGGGAGTTCGGCACCACTTTCGTCTTCACGTCTTCGCTTTAAATACTTCTCTATAACTTTAGCTACATGCTAGAGTCTGGCTGAGTGTCTTCTTCTGCCTATTGGATACTTGTTAACTGACTGACGCATTACCGCCACCAAGTGGTGGCAAGCTATATTGTAACTGAGCGTCTCATTGATACCAGCAATGTCTCTGGGGCGGTCCCGCGGCCCACAGGTGAAACACGGAAAGTTGTTTGCGGTCCTCTAGGTTAGTAATAGATAGTAATTAATATGAACTGGAACAGGCTGGTTATAAATACATAAAATCACGAGATGTACACTCTACGGTGATTCTTAACCTAGAGGGCCGCAAAAAACTTTTCGTGTTTCACCTGTGGGCCGCGGGACCGCCCCAGAGACATTGCTGGTATCAATGAGACGCTCAGTTACAATATAGCTTCCCACCACTTGGTGGCGGTAATGCGTCAGTCAGTTTTTAACAAGTATCCAATAGGCAGAAGAAGACACTCAGCCAGACTCTAGCATGTAGCGAAAGTTATAGAGAAGTATTTAAAGCGAAGACGTGAAGACCAAAGTGGTGCCGAACCCCCCCAAACGTATAACGTTAAGTGGTCGTGCAAGTATAATCCTGATTTTAAGTTGGGTTTTGTGAACGGAGGTGACGAGGCAGAGCCGAGAGCCGTGTGTGCTAACGCTAGCCTCGCTAGCTAACGCAGCACCGAAGGCTTCAGGACAAAAGCGGCATCTAGAAACCAAACATCCAGCGCTCGTACGAAAGCCGGTGGGATTTTTTTCAAGAGAAAGGAAAATTAACTACAGACGCAGAAAAGGTCTGTCGTGTAACTGACTGGCAACTCCAAATGTGCTTTTTAAATTTGGCCTAAGGAGATCAAAAACCAGTTATATCAAGGTGTGCGTAAGTAATAGGCCGCTTCTTTTCCTCAGGCAAAATGGGCCAAAAAATAGATTTAACTGACTCTGAAAAGTCACAAATTATAAAGTGTCTTTCAGAGGGATCCAGCCCTCTGAAAATTTCTAAGATATTGGGGCGTGATCACAGAACCATCAAACATTTCATTGCAAAAGGTCAACGCAAGAAACGTGTTGAGGTAAAAAGACGCAAATTAACTGCCAAAGAGTTAAAGAGAATCAAAGGTGAAGCTACCAGGAACCCGTCATCCTCCAGTGCTGTTGTATTCCAGAACTGCAGCCTACCTGGAGTGCCCAGGAGCACGAGGTGTTCAGTGCTCAGAGACATTGCCACGGCGAAGAAGGATGAACCCCGACCACCACGGAACAAGACCCACAAGTTGAAACGTCGAGACCGGGCCAAGGCGCCAGCAAGGGGGAGGTGGGTTACTGGCATGGGCCAGCTGGACGTTTTAGGGTTGAAGATGGACTCAAAACCAACTCCCAAACCTACTGCTCGTTTTTAGAAGATACTTTCTTCAAGCAGTGGTCCAGGAAAAAGTCTGCATCTTTTTCAAGAAGACCATGATTTGTATGCAGGACAATACTCCATCATGCATGGAAGTCCTCCCCTGCAGGTTTAGCCAGTAAAGGCCTTAAAGATGGAAGAATCATGACATGGCCCCTTCCTCACCTGACATAAACCCCACTGAGGACTTGTGGGCCCTTACATGGGATGTTTATGGGGAAGGAGAACAGTCCAGCTCTCTGAACAGACTGTGCAAGAACAATAGATTGTCAACAGATCAGGAAACCCTATTGCTGTTATTAACAAGAAGGGTGGCTATATTGGTCACGGATTTTGAGTTTGTTTATTATTCTCACTTCAACAGATAAAAAAGTGAGATGGGAACGTTTTCGTTTTTTGTTGTATAATAATTCTGAACACTAATAGTTGACCAATCATTGTTAATTTTTTAGAGCTCCTCTTTTGTTTTTCTAGTCAAATCTAATTATTAGTTATTTTTGTGTGTATTTTTTTTTAGCCTTTAAATTAGTTATTGTACTAGCTTGATTTGTTCCATGAATTGTTAGCCTGTTGGGTGTCTTTTTGTATGGGCAGGTTTATATACACGTGATAAATAAATATATTTGTGATGATCACATTGTGTCATGTCATTTATTTGACACGGTTTTTGCTTCTTAAACTTCCTTGCAGACGGTGTCCTGCCACCTCCATGAACAACATAACATTCCACATGTAGACAGATGTTTCCAATATTCTGTCTAGTTTATGTTTGTATATCGGCCGTGGACTTGATATTCACAGAGAAAGTTTATTTTGTTTACTTTTTATTTATCTTCAATGCAGAGCTGCTGTATTAGATTGCATTACATCGTACATGGGTTCACATTGTTTGGATAACTGAATGACACAATATGACTACAACCATAATATTGATATCTACAAGAATAATTTAAATCAATGTATTATCTTCGTGATGGTATATCTTTCATTTGAGCTACTTTCTAACATACACTACATGTGCTCAGTAAGTAACAAATAAACAGAAGAAAGACATTGACACTTCATCTTTTTTTTAATACAGTTTTTATGTCCTCATGTAGTTATGTTCACTAAAAGGACTTTAAATATTGAGCTCTCAGCTTTAATTGTAACTGCTCAGTCAGTTTGACCTGGACTTGTTGAAGCTTCGGTTTTCTTAATAACCTTGAGAGCAATGGTCTTCACAGCAATCAGAGCTTCGTTGCAGGCCCTGGAAATGTGCGATGGCGGCAGGAGGAAGCCATAACGCCCGCGGTCCTGGAGCTCAAACGTGAAGGAGTATTTGATGCCAAGGTCGTACGCCCAATCGTCAGAACCGCCAGGAGCCAAGTCTGGAGAACGGACAAAGACATCCAAACCTTGTGAGTGACTGAATCAAGCTAAGCAGATTTTGCTCTCTTTTTATTTTATTTTTTAAAGAAGCCTTTCTTACATATAGTCTTTGCTCCAGAACCATATGTGTAGGTGTTCCTGTAATGTCTTCTGATTACATGGGCAGCTTCTTGTACCATCTCAAGCTTTAAAAAAAAAACACATAAGAGTTTCTATGATTGATCTGAAATGACAGAATCTGATCCTTTCTGTGGAAACGACTGTCCACTCACCAGGTCTTGGTGGTTCTCTGCTTCATCTAGAGTGCAGGAGTACGGGAAGAGCAGCATCTGAGAGTAAGAGTGCATGCTGAAGTAGAGCTGAACCGAGTCCTTGTGACTTCGCAGGAAGTCAGCCACGGCCCGCGTCTCTGGTTCCGACTCCGGAAACGCACCGCAGTAGATCTCAGTGCAGGGCTCATTAGAGGCCCCCTCCGCTGGAAGATACAGAATCACTTCACCTTACAGATGCTACCGAGACTCATATGACAGAAGAAAGAGTTCAATGTGTTCCTCAGAAAGAAGGAGACTGTGATGCCAGAGGAAGACTTACTGCACCAGTTGGCATCAAAGTTTCTGTTGAGGTCGACCCCGATGCAGTTGCTGCTCTTGCTCACGGAGCGGTTTTTCCTCCACATCCGGTCCTGAGAGAAATAAATCAATGGAAATCACGAATCCAGTAGAAATTGCTATCTTTACAAAAAGATGTATTCTTACTGTTGCCCATGTGTAATGGTATCCATCAGGGTTCATAACAGGCAGGATGTAGACATCTATGTTGTCCAGGATGTGTGTAATTTCTTGGTTTACCTTGTAAAATGACAACGCCTGTGCAAGAAGGGACATTGATTTTAGTGCTAGACCAGTCTCAAACTGACCTGACAGAAAGCAAACAAACCCATGTACTATAAGACATTCACACACTATTGATACTAAATGTACTCACATATTGCACAAACCATAAGCAGAAAGCAGGAGCGATCCACTCTCTGGCATGGATCCCACAGTCAATCCACATTGCTGTCTTATTCATACTGTTATTTAGAGACAACTGAGAGAGAGTTGGAGTGTGACTGTTAAAAAAATCATTGAATTTATCTCACATGTCAGCTCTATGACTGGAAAACAAAAGTCTTTCAACACTTTTCAGATGAAATTCTAAAGGGGGAAAATGCTGATTAGCTTGTGATTAATGCGTGCCACACATACAATAATCTTTATCCTCATTGCAGCATATTAGCTGATGGATTGGTGTACCTTCATAACGTAGAGTGGTCGCTTCTCATATGAGGAGCCAATGAGAATGGCTTTAACTGTGTCCGGGTTGTCCTGTTGGGTCTTGTTTATCCAATGGTAGATCTACAAAGGACACATGTTTGGATGTAAACTGTGGTATTTACATGAAGTGCAATACAGCAATACACAAATAGTCCTGCAATAAAGCCTGTCTGTGAAGCTTAAGATGGGAAATCTGACACAAAATCAACAAAAACTGAATGTTATGAAGGTGGAATCCGACAGTTAAAAGAGGAAAAGCATACATCCTCAAGACTGTGATATCTCTCGTAGAAATTTGAGCTGCTTCGTGGGTCAGTGGAGTCGTTCCTCGTTTGCATTTCAATCAACTCGTTGGGGTTGGCCAGTAACACCCTAAAATAAACATACAAGTCATTTAAAAAAAAGCACCAAACTAATTGCACGACTCTGTTTTCAGACGAGCCACATACGTGTGTATTATGCCGTGCTTCTGCAGCAGAGCCTTGACGGTCTGTGAGCTGTTTGAAGGAACAAACAGGTGGACCTCGGTTTCTTCTTTGATGTAGTGGGATGACACAGGCTGCCATAAAGCTGTCTGGGAGAAAATGGAACGCGTTGATTCACAGACAATATAAATAGAGGGATGCAATCACTGGTTGAACAAAATCCTACTTCTACCTCATATTGAGTGGAAATAGTCTTCAAGATGTCCACTTGTTTCTGTGTTTTCGGGGTGATTGTTAGAATTTGGTCTCTTGATGAAAGGAAAACAAGACATTAGTCAAATTCAGTGTCTCCAGTGAACGATGCATATTCCTCTGGTCGAAACATAGACATGTCACAACGTTGCCATCTTTATTATTGACAGTGCCAGAATACAAAGGTGAGGTGTGTACATTTTCCGACACTTTGCTCAAATTGTGTTAATGACCTGTAGAGTTTACATCTGTGTTCAGGCACCACAACATACATGGTAGGAGGGTGCGTGTTTGCATAACTGTGTCATAACCTATTTGAGGAAAACCATAACCTCACAGGTAACAAATACTTTTTTTTTTTAAATGTACTTACTGGGTTTCTTTGCAGTGTCCTGTCTTCAGGAGTTTGTCCAAATTCATTAAAAAAAACAAAAGCAAAAGAGCCCTCATGTTGTCAGGATAAAACTGAAATGGCCGAGGTTTATTCCAACCATGGGGGTTAGGACACGATATTGATTAGAACCGTGTTTATTTAGAAGTTAAACATTACTTTATTTTTAAAGATAAAGAGCATAGATCAAACATAGTGGCCGAGAGGGAGCAGGTTAGTATACTTCTGGTGCCATGAAGCCAGCAGTTGAAATATTGGTATAGTTTACAAAAGACTAAATTCATATTTAAGCTTTACAATACGACTCTTCATCCATAGAAGCTGGAAAATGTAGTGCAGTAATACCTCCTCACCGGCAGGTGGAGCCACATAAACGACAGTTGGACAAACGGGGAGGAGAGCGACGACTGGGAAGAAGTCGATGTGTTGTTAGATTTCTCTCGAGGCAAGATGTCGGGCCACGATCAGCTGGTCCTCTGTTTGTGTGAATTAACGAGGTAAGACGTTGTACTAGGCTTCTAACTTAGTATTTCAGAAATAAATAATATTTGTATTTAAAATCTTGAAAGCGTGGTGAGCTTTTTTCGTTTCCTTTATGATGGCTGCGCCTCTGGTGACGTATTAATGATACAGCACTCACTTCCTTAGTCCTAGTCTGTAGTCTAACTATATATTGTAATGTTATTCTTACAATATGTGTCTTTAGTTAATGTTCATTAAAACCTGGGCTAATGTACATAAGTCACAACAATGTTCCTGTAACTCTACACATAATAACCTTTAATCTTCACAGTACAGACTCTGTGCACATCTTTACAAAGCATCAATTAGTTTCCTTTCCTTTTATGAGTTGTTTCTTAATTAATCCCACTAGCTTGTATACACTCTCTCCCCCTTTCTCGTTGTATTCTTCCTCAGAAAACTGCCGTATTAATATAATCTGCTTGATCAACTCTCTGTGTTGTGCCTCAGGTTGCTGTGGAAGTTGCTGCTGCCCCTGGTGTTTCTGTGTGTGCTGCTGATCGCTGTCCTGGTCCTGCTGGTGCTGGCCGTGCGCTTCTGGCTTCAAAGCAGCAGGAACGCTCGGAGGGCGAGGGACGGCCGTCCCACGGTGGCCTTCTTCCACCCCTACTGCAACGCTGGTGGTGGGGGAGAACGGGTGCTGTGGTGTGCCATCAGGGCGCTGCAGAGCAGGTAAAGCTGATTTAATAAGTTTGTTACAAAGTTGCATTAGTTGCCAGTTTCGCGTGTCAACTTTCCCTAACCTATGTGCTTCCTAGTTACATATTTACTGCATTTTCCAAGATGTAGTCACAATTAAAACGGTGTCTTTTCATACAAATTTCTTTTGACAGCATTATATGCAGCTAAATAGTCAACCATACTGACTTAGAGTGGAAAAGGAAATGTGAGTCAGGAATACAATCAAAACAACATGTCACGTAGGTAAAACTTCAGCATTTAATCTACTTCTGCTCAGGTACGTGGACATCAACTTCGTGGTGTACACAGGGGACCTGGGTGTGACGGGACAGCAGATTCTGGATGGGGCGCGACGGCGTTTCAACATCGCGCTCCCCCGCCCGGTTCAGTTTGTGTTCCTGAGGCACAGACTGCTTGTTGAGCCCGGCCTTTTTCCTCACTTCACCCTGCTGGGACAGAGTGTGGGCTCCATCTTCCTGGGATGGGAGGCGCTGACGGAGTTTGTCCCAGACCTTTACATCGACTCCATGGGCTACACCTTCACGCTGCCCCTTTTCCGCTTCTTGGGAGGCTGCAGCGTGGGGAGTTACGTTCACTACCCCACCATCAGCACTGACATGCTGTCTATAGTGAGAGAGAGGAACCCCAGGTAATGACTGTCTTTACCAAATAGATGTGTCACAATGGCTATGTGGAGAACATAGCATTCCGGGTATTTAAAAAAATCTTAAAAATACCCCAGTGAATAATATAACATTCCATGCACATGCATATAGAAAAGGCAATGTAGAATGACCTTTATTGACCTCTATTGGTGACCAGAAGTAACTGTAGCAACATTTACAGACCAGCGATTGACTGGTCATTGGATTCTTAACTAAAACCTGCTCTTTGCTAACCCCTCAAATAACAAACTGTACTGTCCTAGGATCAACAACCCAGATTACGTCTCCAACAGTCTCTTCCTGAGTGCCTTCAAGGTGGTCTACTACTGTCTCCTCGCCCTTCTCTACGGCATGGCCGGCTCCTGCAGCGACCTCATCATGGTCAACTCCACCTGGACCCTGGATCATATTCTGTCACTGTGGCGCGCTCCCAACCGCACCAGTGTGGTGTACCCGCCCTGCGACGTCAGCGCGTTCTTGGATGTACCGCTGGAGGAGGACGGGGACAGGAAGTGCCACTCGATCGTTTCCATCGGGCAGTTCAGGCCGGAGAAGGACCACCGGCTGCAGATCAGGGCTTTCAAGAAAGTGTTAGACAGGAGGAGGGAGGGGGCCGGGGGCAGGGAGGCGCTGAAGCTGGTTCTGATTGGCGGATGCAGGAACCAGGAAGACGAGGACAGGGTGCTCATGTTGAGGGGGCTGTGCCAGGAGCTGGGTGTGGCCGACAGAGTGGCGTTTAAACTGAACGTGCCCTTCGAGGAGCTGAAGACAGAGATAGCAGAAGCCACCATCGGACTGCATACCATGTGGAACGAACACTTTGGAATAGGTAATTCATCTGAGTGAGGTTTTGTTTAGATTGTCTAATTTGATTTCTATGATTTTAAAAGTGCATCTTGGCTTTTCTTCCCCCCCCACCCCTGTAGGCATTGTGGAGTGTATGGCAGCAGGGAAGGTCATTCTGGCGCACAAGTCCGGCGGACCCAAGCTGGACATTGTGGTGCCTTTCGAGGGAGGCCAGACCGGCTTCCTGGCTGATGACGAGGACAGTTACGCGGAGGCCATAGAGAGGATCCTGGCGCTGCCGCCCGCCAGCCGGCTGCACATCAGACGCAACGCACGGCAGTCCGTGGCTCGCTTCTCAGATCAGGAGTTCGAAGCCTGCTTCCTTGCTGCTATGGAGCCCCTGATGGGAACACTTGAACGATAAGAGGACTCATTCTTTGTGTGTGTTTGCATGTACAGTTACGTGATATTTGACACTTGGAGCACCTTTTACTTTGATGCACTTAAGTTGACAAAGTCTGATTAAAACTGATGCAGAGATCACTCACACAGGAGGGTGTTGACATCACAAACACTGGCTTCTTCTTTTCGCTGAAATGAATCAAGAAGGTTTGTAATAATTCTTCTCAGTACAGTTTAGATACATGTCCCTACAACAGACATGTTTTGAAGGTGAAACCAGGTACAGATATAGTCATGTTCTGTCTCAGCAGCAGTGAATATATCAGATATTTGCCTCCTCATGTGTTCAGAGAGAATCCTGCCACAGAAAAATTGTATAGTTCACTTAGTTGTATTTGTAAATCCCATTATCGTGAGCAATGACATTTTTTTGCAGGATGCATTCCTTTGTCTGTGTGAGTTTACTTAAAACAAATAAGTCTTTTAGACAGCTGAATAATTTGCTGTAAAATGTAACGGAACATATTTATTGTTGACAAGAACTCGAATTATGTACATGCCCAAAATGTGAAGCATTTTTGATATTGATGATGAATGTAATAAAGATATAACAAAAGTAAGGGATAGTCTCATTGACGTAGTTTCTCAAAGGATGGATTAATAGTAATAAACGTCTTTTAGTCCAAAAAGTAAAGCAAATATTCACATTTGAGCTAAATTAATTAATGAATATATATCATAATGAATAAACATTGTCTCAGATAAGGCCTTTAATTTCCAAGGCACATTGTATTTATGGATTTAAACTGATTAAAATACTTGATGAAAAGGCCTATAGTGCTGTAAGAAGCTGCTAAATGAATCAGATTCGAGCCGTATACAATAGTGTGAAGCAAAGCGGTCTGATCCGAACTCTTATCATAGTGCTCATTTAATTTGGGGCATCGCCATGAGATCAATAATGCTGAACAAAGGTTAACAGCTGTTGCGTGAAGGGAGTTTTTAGGGGTTATGGAGGGTAAGGGGTGGCGCATAGCGGCGCTAGGACAAACCTTTAGAGGGAGGTAAATGAAGAACGGAGGGATTTTGGTCTGGTGCTCATCAAGATGAAGTCATACGTGCTCCTCTTGGCCCTGCTGCAGTGTCTGGGATGCTCAGGTGAGTCGCTCTCTCTTGATTACTTCATCAGTGGATACAGCGACTGACCGTCTCCACGTCTTTGTCCTCGCAGGAATCCCACTGCACGACTCAGAGCTGACGTCTCTGGCAGACAGGGGTCTGGAAGCAGCCGTGGCTCAGGTCAACTCTGATGTCAGATACCTTTACCGGGTAACCCGAGGCTCTGTCAAACAGGTGAGTACGCACACACAGAAGTCTGCAGGATTATGTTAATTTGCAGCAGCTATACCCATTTTTATTATTTATTTGTATTGCAGGTTGTAATACAGTATAACAGCAGTACTCGGCATATGTTCTTTGTGGGATTATGACAAATATCACATTATTTCTGCCAGATTCTGCCCGTTAGCCTGAACACCACTGACCTGCTGATGGTGTTCGGCATTAAAGAGACAGAGTGTGTGAAGGCTTCCGGAAACGACCCCCAGACATGCGCCTTCAGAACTGGCTTCTTTGTGGTGAGACGTTCAATGTCATTGAAATTGATAAGGGTTTGTTTTAATCACACCTGGAGTGACATTAACGATGTGTGAAATAAAGTAAATTCTCTCTTTTCTGTAACTACCACTCACCGGTTAATTCATAAATAGGATCAGTGTTAAAGGTACACAACTCTTATCTCAATTCTGGGTAGGACACATGTTGACTGACTGGTGCAGCCCACTGTTTGCGTTGGCACGGCTTTACTGGGACAGAGTGTGTCGATCAAATCAGCTCCTGCATGATGCAGTGACGAGATATGTGCATTAAGCAGACTATTAAAAACACCATCCTCTCCTTCCCCTTCAGCCATCCTTGTCCTGCTCCAGTCGGGTTCGAATGTCGGCCACCTCGGCCCAGGTTTTGTCTCTCAGATGTGACCACGACTCCTCGAGCTCCAGCTCAGAGTCTAGTGAGGAGGTGAGGACACCAGAGGGGAGCAGGGCTGCCATTTTGCTTTTTTTTCTTCTTATTTCTCAAGCTTATTTGGTGTTTTGAGTCAAAGCAAATGACAATATACTGGCTCCAAAAAAGTGGAAAAAACTGCTAGTCACTAATTGTTGCATTTATTTAGGCGTTTTCCAATGAGTTAATACAGCCTTAACTTGAATAAACCCACACCCTAAAGAAATGTAAGCTTTCCAATCAATTTAATCAACAATATGTCCTGAACTATATAGTGAATGTGAGTAATATCAAGGCTTTGATTCCACAGATGGTCTTAAAAGGGAGACACCAGTTCAACGTCCCATTTGTAAATAGAGGTAAACTCGTTTTCACCAGTTATTGTACACTACAATCAGTTGCTGAAGTATCTCAATACACATTCATCAGTGTGATATTCAATGCATGAAACTAACCAGGGCCCCAATACCTTTCAGCAGTACCGGCTCCTCCTGCAAACCCTGCACCCCCTGCACCCCCTGCTCCTCCTGCACCCCCTGCACCTCCTGCTCCTCCTGCAACCCGTGCACCTCCTCCGCACCTCCAGCCCAGTCACACTCTCCATGGCCAGACGGCGGAGGAAGCCTGGCCCAGAGGCGACACTTTCAGCAACTTCCTGGTGTGAAAGTTCAGCTCACTCTGGAAATATTTAGGTGCTGATGAGAAGACAAGCTTGAATTAAAAAAAAGAATTTACACATTATGAATGTTGTCCCTTTTTGTGCCATTACATTGGGAAACACATTCTGCTTCACTACATTTTAGAGTTCAATCCCTTCAATTTAAATGATTCTATTTGGCTATAAAAGGCTCTTAAATGCTGTGTTACTCTTTCTTAGTGTAGGACAACAAAAGACCACTAGAGGGAGTCTAAGCTCCACTGACCAACAAACACTGTTCCCATTTTAATCATTTGTACTTGGATAAAGAATGCGTGGTGCTTACATGCATTACATTAAGTGCATCACGACATAGCTCTTCCCCAGCTACATCTTACTCAAACCATTTGAACAAATGAGGACTCGGAGGCGGATTGTGGTCTGGTTTGAACATTTATATTGTGATTTTCAGTTTATATGCAGGAGGACACATCTGCAACCATTTTTCTTCATTTCACTTGGGCCCACATGTTCACATCAGCACATCAATAACTTACATACTGCACTGTATCAAACATCCTGTTAAGACAATGGTAATCAGTTATAAGAAATGTAATGCTGCCTTCAAGCGAAGGAATAGCATGTTAAACAGCGCCCGTGTGGAAACAACCATCTTAATGACACTTCAAGCACACATTTCCACACTAAAGCCAATTTAAAACCAGTTTAAACGGTCTGAAATATGAATGATATGTCATCCTTGCAAACAAGGACATGTTGATGATGAGTTCCTTGAAAAAGGACAGCATTTGCACCCCAAAAATAAAAAGGCATTGCTGCAAGAAATGAAAACCCTTCATGATCCAATCTGCAGGTACAAAACCAGGAGATAACAACAGACAAGCAACATTCAGTCTAAAAGTCAGATGTTTTCTGTGATCGACTACATGATTTAACGCTTTGTACATTAACCAGACACATGTATCCTTTCCAACTGGGTCACCTTGTGTGGATGAGTATACTTCACAGGACTGAATCCAACCTGTACATTCTACTTCCCGAATTGTGATGCCATGTAGCTTTAGAAGGCGACGGGGACCGACATTAAGGGAGTAGCAGCTACGACTGTACAGATATGAACTGTAGGATAAGGTCCAAAATCAAGCCAACGCACAGGGAACTCACACAGTCCACGAAGATACAGTCACAGGCCTCCTCCTCCATTTATAGTCTATTAAATAAAAAACAATGTTCCTCTCCCCCCCTCAGCTGCACAGTCCAGACGCTGTTGAACCTTTGGAAGAAATCTCCACTTTGCTTTAGACCTCTGTGCAAGACTTTGGGGATAAGGCTTCCTTCTGATTTGCGTTTTCTAAGTGGTCTCGAAATGTTTGAGTCGACAGATTTGAAAGTTTTAATGTTTTTTTAGTGTTTATCTCATTGCCTTCATGTGTGTAATTCATGTTATTAATCACACCGTCCCATATACATTCCATTGTGCCCTCATGTTTTCTTCCTCTCTAGACTTTGTTGAACAGCTATTAAAAGACAGACTTATACAAAAAAAAAAATCCTTCCGTTTATCGCTCATTAAATAATTTTATATAAAACCAAACCGTCCCCGCTCCACGAAGGCCTTCTCAAATGGTTAACTACTTCACCACCATACAATCATACACACATGCATGCATGTATGTATGCATCTCCAGTCTCAGATTCTCTCTCCCACTCATGCACACACACACCAGAACAGCTGCATGTTTTACGGCTTGTTCTTACATGAAGTCCATGCAGTACCAAAGCAGAAAGATCCTGATGTGTTTTCTTTTTTTTTTTTTAGTTTGTCTTCAGTACGTGGCACAAACTTATGGCAAAAAAGCGGATAACATGGTTTGGCTCGGACCTGGATCCAATCATATTTGCACAATTCTTATTAATGTACATTTAAATCTGCTTGGTGTGCCAGATGGGTGGGGTTTACCATAATACAATGTCTCCCAGAGAGTTTAGACAATCGCAGAAAATTAAACCAACTTTTCTGTGACCCCAAACTTACCTGCTCCAGCCTAAATTGTCCCAATATTATAAACCCCACTGATCCAGAATGCCAAGCATGTTAAAAAACTGCAATCATTAGCAAACACTAACTGACACGGGTCTGGTCTGGGTTTTAGTATATACACAGCAATTCAGAGTTGACTCCCAACAAGTGTTCAGTTCCATATATTCTTTCATTGTCTATTCACCCATCTTCATAATGTCCTGTCCAAGTTTCAACACTCGCCAGTAAGTTTGGTCGTGTCCCCTCGTTTGGGTGGTGCAGGTGGGGGTCCTCGTCGTATTGTTGCATAGCCTGAGATGTTTCCGGACATGTAGGCACCATTTCCTCCGTTGCTTTGCTTTCCCTGGTCCAGGAGCAGCTCAGGGGGCGGCGGAGGCAGCGCCATGTCGTCCATAGTTCCCACAGGGTCCAGCTTTCCCGTGAGGCCGGCCGAGTTGAGAGAACCTTGGCGACCCACTGACTTTCGCTTCAGTGTCCGGTGGAGATCATCCAGGAAATTGGGCTGGCCTGAGCTGCCCTTTGGGGAGGTGGGTGGTGGTGACAGCGGAGGGGGCTCCGGGGTGGCGTTACTACGCCGCACAAGCGTGGGTGGAGGAGCCTTCTTCAGCGAGCTCTTCCCCCATGTAGAGTTGCTGACGAGGGAGACAGGCGGGGGAGGAGGGGGAGCCTGGGGCTGGGGGTTGACCACGGCTACCCTAGGAGGTCCTCCGCTATGGGCGTCACTACCAGGAAGTGGAGGAGGAGGGAAGAGCTCAGAGGCTGGGGGAGGAGGTGGGAAGTAGGCGCACTCAGGTGGTGGGGAAGGGAAGTCACCACTGGGTTGCTTTATCTGGCTCACTTTAGCCTGGAGGGCCATGGGCAGGTTGCCAAGGTTGAGCTTGCCTGGTTTTGGGGGAGCAGGTGGTCCAGTTGAAGGGTCCTTGGAAGGGGATCCACTGGAAGAGGTGAGTCCTGGTGAGGAAGATGGGGCGTTATTCTGGGGAGCAAACTTGCAGAGCAAGTTTTTCCTGGATTCTTCATAAGAAGCTGATGCGTTGAACTTGGTGCCGGAGTTCCTCTGCGGGGCGGGAGGGGGTTTCTTGCCTCCGAAATTCGAGGACCCAGGGGACGACCTCCGCAGAGAGGAGCCCAGGTTTCCAGGAGGGAGGGGAGGAGGAGGTGGAGTCGGGCCCGTGACAGGGGCTAGGGGAGGTGGTGGAGGAGGAGGAGGAGGAGGAGGAGGTGGAGGTGGAGTCGGGCCCGTAACAGGGGCTAGGGGAGGTGGTGGAGGAGGAGGTGGAGGAGGAGGAGGGGCGGCGGCCGCGGCAGGGAAGCCAACGTTGCTGTCTGGCGGAGGAGGAGGGAACTCTGGAGATTGCAGCTGCTGGCCGCCGCCCGGCTGCCATCTTGGTTTGGTCTTGACTGCAGGTGGGGAAAGGGGGGCTTTGGGGTTCTCTGCCTGATTGGATCCATGGGATGAAGCTCCTGGAAACTGACTTGCTAGTTGTTTCACCAAAGACATGGTAGGAGCGGCTCCCGTAGAGACCGCTGTTTGTTTAGACAGGCTGTGCTGCTTGGGGAGAGTCGGAGGGGGATGGCTGGAGATGTGGCCTGCTTGGAGGCTGAACTGCTTCTTGAAGAGCGCAGGTGGAGGAGGAGGTGGAGGGGGCGGTGGGGCCGGGCCCCCCATGGCAGCAGGAGGTGGGGCGGGGGGAAAGGGAGAGACAGGTGACACAGGTTTGGGGGCAGTGTGAGGGAAAAAGCCCGGGTTGAAGGTTTTGGGTGCCGCTGGTGGCGGAGCAGGGGGGGGCGGGAACTGGGCTGGCACTGGGAACTGCTGGGGAGGAGGAGGAGGTGGCGGCGGAGGTGGGGGTGGAGGAGGCGGAGGTGCTGGAGCAGGGGCAGGCGGCGGGGACTCCTCAAGGACTCCATTTGGAGGGAAGAGGTCCCGCGGCGGGCTGGGAAACCTTTCCTTCAGTACTTGCTTCCGCCCGTTGGGGTAAACCGACTGGCTCATGGGAGCAGGTGCAAAAGTTGGTGGAGGAGAAGGAGGGGGAGGGGGAGGAAATGTTACTCCGTTTGTCTGTGGAGCAGGAGGTGGCGGGGGTGGGGGAATGAAGGCAGGCAGGCCGGCCGGGCTCGGAGGGCCCAGCCTCAACATCGCCATGGCTGACCCAGGGGCTGGCATGGATGGTGGAGGGGGAGGAGGAGGGGGAGGCGGGACATTAGTCCTCGCCGCAATGTGATTCACGTTGGGTTTGACGGGCACCGGTGCTGCAGGTGGGGTCGAACCGTGGGGCAGAACTTGGTGCCCTATTGCATGGAGGTGACTGGGCAACCTGTGGTGATTGGCAGACTGAGCGGCCATCTGGTTCTGCAGCCTGGTGATGGTGCTGTACTTGTACATGGTGGGAGCCGCCGAGTGGTGCGACACCGTTTGAGCTGGGGGCGGGGGAGGTAGGGGAGGCGGCGGAGGGGGGGGGCGGGGGCGGCGGAGCCAGCTGTTGCTGCTCCGGGGGCACGTGGTTGTAGCTGCTGATGGGCTGCGGCTGTTGCGGAGACTGTGGTGACTGCTGAGGGCGCTGGGGAAACTGGGGAGGTGGCTGCAGGGCCTGTTGAGGGGGCTGATACTGTGGGGGCTGATACTGTGGGGGCTGATGCTGAGGGGGCTGATGCTGAGGGGGCTGATGCTGAGGGGGCTGATGCTGAGGGGGCTGATGCTGAGGAGGCAGGTGCTGGGGAGGCAGGTGCTGGGGAGACAGGTGCTGAGGAGACAGGTGCTGGGGAGGTAGTTGCTGGTGTAGCGTTGGTGCCTGGGTCGGTGTCTGGGGGTGCGTCGGCGTGTGCTGATGCTGCGGCGGGGGCTGTTGGAGGGGCTGAGCCTGAACCTGAAGTTGGGGAGGAGGCGTCAGGGCCGGGTGATCAGCTGAATGCTGGCTGTGATGCCGGTGAGTGTGGGAAGGGTGCGGCAGGGTGGCCCCTCTGGTTGCCTCCATTCTCATATGCTGAAAAGAGACAAGGCGTTAGCTCCGTGAAGTTCATGACAGATTCTGTAACATATTTTTGTTGAATCCCTTCCGTCTTTGAAAGAAAGCCATACCTTGGAGCTTTCCTCGATCTGGGTACCTCTCTTCCAGGCCTCAGAAAAAATGGAGCTCACCACACTCTGGGACCGGCCATGAGAAGAGCCAGTGTCCACTCCACTGTCTGAATGGCCCGAGTGATTAGACTGGGACTCTGGAAGCAAACACAAATGACAGAAAGACATTTTGAGAGAAGAATATTATAGAGAAAAAATTATGACGTATGATCAATATAGCTGTTTAGCTAATTATGACACGATATTAGTAAGACAGTAAGATAGTATACTTCTATTTGGGAAGTGGTGTTTGACAGATCTAATGTTCTTGGAGCTTGCCACCATATTAAGATATAAAAATCTGGATATATCTGCCTCTGATACGTCAATTATGGCTTTTTTCTTTTTCTTTTTGAAATGCGTCTACCTTGAAAGCCCAGACTTTAAATATTTTGTACGGATGGATTCAACTTACCAGGAATGCTGGCAGAGCTGGAGCCTGATCGGATGCTGGAGGTAGAGATGGAGGACCAATCGTAGGCCGCCTCTGTCCTCTTCATGGCCTCCTGGTAGTTCACATATAGTTGCTTGCCATACTACACACAAACACACAATAATATATACAACTTTTTAACATAATGTATCTTAGAGAACTATTCTTTTTTGCCTTTTTCGCAGAAATTCACCTTGGCAATGCGAATTCCATTCACCCATTGGTGCAGAGTCCTGACGTCATCACAGCACAAATACTTGATGTACTGGGACTTCTTCTGGATTTGGGGATGCTGCAAAAAGAAGTGAATCATGTTTTACTGTCCAGCGATGAGTCGCACATCCACTGAAAAATTATGCAAATTTTCGTCTTTTTTCTTTTGCCTAATCTTCTGGGCATTTATGAGACACTTTCTTCAGTTTTACATAAAATACAGCGAGTAATAACATGCAAGCAATCAAATCAAATTAAATAATTATAATTTACTTGTTTGGAAGCGATTTTCCATTTAAAAAAAAAAAGTAAATGTATTTTCTAATTCTGAATGCTTTTCTGAGAAGCTGAGAAAAATGTTCACGCGGCCGTTTTACATTCGCACATGAGAAAAGAAATTCACACTCCGTCCGTGTCAACATGCTACACATGTGTTATTTCCATGACATTTGCAGATGGTTTCAGATAGTCACGTCACACAACACAAAGGTCTCCACTCAGCAGGAAGACAGAGGGACGGGGCCCTCACCTTCAGGGCCAGGCAGTAGTCGGTAGGAGCCTTGTATTTGCTGCGGTAGTCCTGGCCGTAATACACGTTCACATGGTCCAGCTGCAGGAAGCACACGAGATCTCTGGATGCCTGCAGAGGGCGAGACAGAGGAGGGTGGATTGACTTCGCTAAGAGACCCGAGGTTGAATGAAGCTGCTGCTCTGTGCTGCCTACAGTATCTACAACATTTGGTGAATGTTTGGACCGACTAAACGTATAGAAATAGGAAAAGCAAAAGTCCTAATTACATTTTAATAGCCTTAAAGTATTTTTAGAGGACACGCGGTTTGTATGCTTGAGTGAAGTTGCTCTAAATGCTTTAAATAATTATGCTAAGAGGATCAAAGTCCCACTTTAGTCAAAGTGCTCATGTTTTGAGGGTAATTACACAGATCTAAGATGAGTGCTCTATTCAATGCTCAAGCTGAAACTTGAATGTATTTTTTAGCTCACACAAGGTTGCAGCATTTGAATAAGGCAACAAAACAATCAACAGCATTGGTCTCTGGTAGCACAGCCAGTGAATGCTGCTGTCACAGAAAAGGATAGGGCTAAAAATAGAGCACATGTTGTTTCTGTTGTGTTCATCTCGATCAACAGGAAATACCACAGCAGACTGTGTGAATCTGTTCCTTCTAACCCCAACCTCACATCTCTATTCTCCGGCTTCATTTTGTTTGAGCAGCTTGACTGTGGGCCTGAAGTTCTCCCGTCCCGAGTCTCACTGACCTTGGCTTTGCCTTTGGGAACGTAGTAGATCCCCGAAGCTCTGAGGAGGAAGTAGCGTTTCTTCCACGACTTCTTCCCGTCCTCCTTCAGCCACAAGATGCCCTCGATCTCTGGCACCGACACCGAGCCGCCACAGAAGCACTCCTGACGGACGCACAGGAGTTGATGTCAAAGTTAGAGATCCTCCCGTGGAAAGTGTCGGAAACGACAGGAAAGTTTGTGCTCGTACATAAGCTCACCTCTAGTAAAGCCTCTTTATTCCTGTCAGCCATTTCGGATGTCTCCTTCCGCCCCAGCAAGTAGTTCTGGAGATGATCGAGAGGAACAGTGAGGGAAGGAAGGGGGAAGAGTAAAGTCAGCGGCTCACCTCATCTTATGTTAAATAAATTATTCACCTTTACTCGCTTTAGAGCTTTGACCTACTTCCAGCTCTCCTCCACAAACACACTCCCCTGTTCACTCTCTGGGCCGTGCCGGCACTCCGCATGCATAAACAATGGTTTGTGTGTACGGCATACGCTGTCAGCATTCATACACTGAATGCAGAGCAGGATATTGATGAGATGATCGGTCCCCTCTCCTCTATGTGTGTGTGTAATGGACGGTCACCTGAGGGTTCTTGAAGAGAGCATATTTCTCGATGCGTTCGATGAACATGAGCTTGTTGTGGCTGTCCCGGGTCCAGTTTAATAGATTCTCCACCAAGTTCTCATGATCCTCGAAAATACGCTCTGAGAGAGGGAGGAGAGACAAGAGGGAGCAATGAAGATAAGATGCAAGATGTGCAATGTTTTTTGCTGACACGCACTTAATTTCCTCCCTCTGGGGATTTCAGTTTTTTTTGGGTGAGGCAGAGCTTTTAACGGTTAGCCCGAGGTCGCGAGCATTGACTATTTTTAGTCACAGATAATAATAATAATATACATGTTACCGTTAGTGCCTCCTATCCATATGCCAACAGTGCAGACGAAGGCAAACCATAAACAATGATTATTTCTCTCTTACCCATCTGTAGCTCGTTGATGGTTTCCACCAGAGACCAGTCAGGGCTGTAGCCACAGTGCGACTTATCCAGCAGGCTGTCCAGCACCTGCCTGACCGTCTGCCGCTCGTCCACCATCATGGTCTTGGAGCTCTCGTCCGACATGTGGACCCTGATGACCAGCTGAGGAAGAGGAGGAGAAAGGAGAGTGATCACTGAAGATCGACTTGTTGTGGAACGTAATGCACAAAAGATGGGACAAAAGACGAAATGGCATCTTCATTTGAAGTAAGTCTTAAATAGGTGCTTTTAAATTGGATTGTAGATTATTTTACTCAAATGTAAAATCAATCATTCTTTAAGAAAGAGGTTATTGCGTTATCTTTTTTAAACTATTTCAGGCTTCCAATTATATATGTATGCACTCTAAAGTAATCTTTTAATCTCTATGATCTACAGGCCAGCATATTCAAATCCAATGGAAAGAAACGACCCTATTCAAAGTTCAAAGACGTGTTTTTGGCATTTTCAACAATACACGCCAGAATCTTTGGGAACAAATAGATGATTACTGTCTATAATCACTTAGCAAGATTAACCGAAGGAACAATAACCTTCAACGTTCATATAATTACTCTTTTCTTGGAACAACTTGCAATAAATTCATTATGAAGGCACATGTCCTCATATTAAGCCACCGAATCTGCTTTAAAAAGATGTAGGGCGGTCATGTGCTTACAAAGCTTGTTCTAATACTTCAAAACTATTCATGGGGCATAAGCATTTACAACCACTAATGACTCAAATCCAATAATCTGAAAGTTTTGCATCGATAGGCAATAAAAAGCCTTCCATAACAAGCAATCTTAAACTAACCTGACCGAGACAAACGCGTGCCAAATCCAGCCCAACACTCGCAGCGACATAAAACTTGTCCTGGTGTGAAATGGAATAAAGCTCCCTCAATTCCTTGACCCCCTGTTCCCCCCCCCTGTCCCTCCCCCCCCCCCCCCCACAAGGGACCCTGACATCCAATCAGAGGGTGGGTACAGTTGATCGAAGGGATACTTGGACCAATGAGAATGCAGAGTGTGCTGCGAGACAAAGACACGGGGAGTCTGACCTACATTTCTCACAGGAGCGACCCCTAAAACCTCAAACCAAAAACCCTAGTCTGGCAGAAAAAAATCTAAATTGAATCAAACCAAAAATCCAGACGCAATCAAACTGCGTCCATGTCATAAATCCAAATCATAGTAAATTGTGAGTCATAGCTGTGTAGACTGCTGACAGCCACATGACTAATAATTTAGCACATCGCAGCATTCTCCTACGCTGGCCGAGGGTTTTTTCTTGATGTGCCGACTGTACCAGCGCTCTTCATCTTGTCATATCGTATTCACTTGGCAGTGAAGTCGAGCGCCGCTCTCTGGAACACTGTTGGGTCTCAACTATTCATTGCATGTAAAAAGGACACCATTATGTTGCTCTCATTCACAGAAACAATTCATTCACTGGTGGAGAGACACTGGTATACAAAATAAATACGGACTTCCCAATGGAGACATGCACGCGCCGCGGCTTTCATCGCGCCCCGATGTTCACCGAAAACCAGCCCTTGTTTGGTTGGACGTGGTGAATGAGACTATTTGTGTGGAACGCGTCTGCATTGTCCTGCAGCGCTGGCTTTCCTGAAGCCCGCTTCTGATGTCTTGCTCCCTCCCCGGCAGACACACACACATAATCAAACACCGCAATGACCTATTTTTCTCTGCGCTTCGCCGTGAATGAAGTTCACAAAGAAAATGCAGCGTGCAGCGAACACGACCAGACGGCAATTTATTGCACGAGTCAGAACGGTCTTTTTCGACATTAGTGTGCGTGTACAAAGGAAAGAAGTGGACCTACCTTTTTGACCTGTGCCTCCTTGATCTTTTCCAGGGCGACTCTGATCTTCTCTGCCTTCAATTTGGCAGCTTGTTCCTCCTGGATGGACATGGAGGAGCATGGTTAACACGGTGATGATTAGAACAACAACACACATTAAAAACCCTGAGAAAAACCCAACAGCGCCCTCGGATTTCAAAGCCTTGCCTCATCTTCTTCACCCATGCCTTTCATTATTCCTCTGGTACGAACAAGACATCATGCACACACACACACAACTTCATTAAATAGTAAGCAGCCTTCTAAACCATTTAACCGCACAAAGCCTCTGGCATGATGGCGCATGGTGTCATGGGCAAAACGAAATCCAATTTTTCCAAGCCTTGGGTTGCTTACCTGCCCCCTCCAACAAGATGCCATCACCTCCATTCCGGAGGTTGCGTATGCTTCCACGTGTGTGTTTGTGTGTGTGTTATTACTCGCGTGTGAATATTTGATCGACTAAAGCGCGTTGCTAAAATCGCTGCTATCGTGACATTGGTCCGGCGTTCCCTCAAATATGGCGCTCCATTTGCAGTCTAAGGCTCCATATTGGATTCATATGGAGCTGCAGAGGGTTCCTTTGATCTCGCTATACAGCAGAAGAGAAACAATAGTAGAAGATCCCCGAAGGGTGCGAGGCTGCGGATGAGTGTGGGATCAGTTCAGAAAGCCTCTATGCCCTCCAACTCAAAATACACAGTGATCTCCTGCAAAGATCATATTCGGAATTCGAGGGGAAAAAAACAAAAACAAAATATCCAGATGCGTCGATAATTAAATTACACGAATTTAAAAAACAAACAATTTCTTTCTCTTTTGTCTTTAAATTGCAAGCAAAAAAAAAACAAGAAATAAAAAAAAAGTCTTTTTTGTCCGCTTGCCACCTTTCAGTCAGCTACTGGCGTGTAAAAACTTACTCCACAACGGTCCTCAGTGGGTGAAAGTCAGCCGTGCATCCAGATCTCCCATCACTCAAAGCGAGACGCAGTTCCACTGACATGTGCACCCCGAGATGAGCACAACTTGACTAAAACCCCCAAATGAGACGGTCGGGAGGAGGATGCCCCTCCCCCTTCTCCCCTTCTACTCTCCTACTCCCTCTTCCTCCCCTCCCCTCTTACACTCTCTCTCTCTTTATAACTGATGCAGGGGTTTGGGAGCGTGCCCAATCAATGGAGCATAATCCCAACAAAAATAGTAGAACGAGGGGGCGGCCAACCAGCGAGCCCCCCTATTGCAGGACCCTCCACCCTTTAGCCAATCAGGACGAGCGGGGAGACCGTGACCGACACTGGCCCTTGCAGCTAAACCACAGTGACAACGACGGAGAGCAGAATTTGGGTGAATGAGTCGCTGAAGGTGCTGAATATTTCAAGTGTGTGTCCACAGGCATGTGAACACACACAAGAGAAGGGTTGAGGGGTCTTAACAGCCTCTTATCTTAAGACCACCCCCTCCTCCTTGACCCAGGCTGCCTTTTCCAAATGACCAGCTCCAGGGCTCCAGCTCCTACATTCATGCAATAAAGCCAACACTATGTTTGGCTTAGTCAGCCAAGTGTGAGCGTGAGAGAAACGGCGAGGGA
This sequence comes from Taurulus bubalis, assembly GCF_910589615.1. Lineage (NCBI taxonomy): Eukaryota > Metazoa > Chordata > Actinopteri > Perciformes > Cottidae > Taurulus > Taurulus bubalis. The sequence goes on from NC_136609.1 coordinate 9,987,076, forward strand.
GGAGAGGTCACGGAGGCTGTGGAGATTACAGTCCAGAGTCAATCTGTGTCACACTGTAGGTTTAGCTCCATAATTGTCAGCCTAACTCCGACTCCCCTCCATTATTTCTTCCCCACATGACACCTACACCCTGCTTTTTATTAGACATTAATCTGATTCCTATTCCACAGGCGTTTTCCCTTCCACTTTCACACTCAGCCACACCAGAGCCAACTTTAAAAGGCTCTTCTGCCTAGCATGAACCCAAAGAAAAAAAAATCTTGGCACCCTCTCCCTTTGATGTCTCTCCCCGCTTGTTCCCAAACAGCCCACGCTCATTCAGTATTCTGATTTGCGGGCGAGGACCGAGAGAGAGTTTGTGAGTCCGGGGCGACCGCGGCTCCCTCTCTCCGGTGAAAAGTGGAACACTAACACATAAACCCCCTCACAGCCTGTACGCCACGGCCAATAAATCCTCTCCATTCAAATGCTTTCTGCATTCAGACACCGAGAGCCGATATGTCACAAGCATACAGCCGAGATACCATCGTTTTGTAATAGAAAGAGAAAAAGTAAATCGACCCTCCAGGATTTGGGCTGTGACATTTCAAGGAGGATGAATTGTGTGGATATTACTGCGAGAGCCAGTCAGCTTCACTCTTGGCATCCATTATATTCAAATGAATGGAAATAACTGAAAGGGTTTTGGAGAGAAATCCGCATCGCAATGCCAATGGCCGCTAATGGAGCGATTTCAGTTTACCCTTACATGAAGAGGACAAGGCTGTCTGCTGTTCAAAAGAGTTTCAACGTGCCGAAAATAAACAAAACAATTCTCCAGAGTTTTCCAGACCCATTGAAGACCCCCTACGCTGCCTCAGATCAACACGATTTGCCGTTTGCTCTTGGTCTATTAAATCTTTGCACTCGGCTATGTGTCGTGTAGCGATGGCAGAATAAATCACAATCAGCAGCTGCCAACTTTGAACCACAAATCTGCACACATCTGATCGGCATGAGCTTTGCACGGGAGCCGATGGCTGCAACGAATGCAAGCGCTGTGGAAACTAACTGCTGCCAAGATGTTTACAGTCAGCGTCGAGAGAGATTGGGAATTTCGGAGGGCCGACACATGATGGATTAACAGATGTGAGAGATTCTGTATATTAAACAGTGGAGCAAAAAGAAACGCATGGCGTTGAGATTAAATACAGGGCTGCAACTAACCGAGGGTCCTTTGAAAATGTCTGAGAAAACTAATCTAAAAGAAAAGGTTTTCTGGTTTGCAGATTTACTTTGCATGTCTTGTTTTGTCTGAGAAACGAGTCATAAATCCGGAGACGCTCCATTTCTGAGAAGAGTGGCAAATCCTTGACTGACTCGATTTATCGCTGTAGCTCTATCAATAAATTCATAAACAGTGCAAATCAAAAAAGGCAGCTACATGGAGAAAGAAGGAAAGTGACGGAAACCCAGAGACAAAAGATCACATGCCAATGAAAGAAAAACGTGGAAGCGAGTAGGACAAAAATATCAAGTGTATTCAATCTTAGCATGGAACAGTGTGTGAGAATGGTAAATGATGCAAAATGATGCAAAATGATGCAAGGGAAAAATCCATTCAGATGCACAGATACTCTCACCCTGTTAGATGTTCATTACTTAAGATACGGTCTTGTCATTTCTCTCAATTTGCCTCTTCTTCTGTGCATTCCTAAATTTCCAAGATTACCGTTTGGCAGCACTCACAGCTGGAGACGGTGAGAGTGCAGTTCAGAAAAGCTGACATCGGCTGCCTGTTCTTTTAATTAAGTGAAATAAATAAATTTGGTCTGATTTCTGGCAGCTGTTGGATTTTTCCATGCAAAGCAGAAGAGAGGAACAGTGCGCGCACACACACTCACACACACACACGGGAGAAAAAAACAAAAAAAAGAAGCGAGTGTATGAGGAAGTCACCTTGGTCAGGAGGTGAGAAGGCTTTCCTGCTATGCTTTTCAGAATGAGCGAGGTTTCTCGGTCCAGATAGGAGTGCTTGGGTGAAGAGAGGATAAACAGGAGGAACAGACAAAATATAAAAGAAGTCAGTGCAAGATGATTCTCGGAGGCTTATTAATCGCAGGTGTTTTGATCTTTTTGTATGAAAGAAGCGTGGAAGCGAGAGGAAGGTTCCATAAACGGAGCGCTCAGCAGTCGTGGTTGTCATTAGCTGCAGCTGTGGGTGAGGAGGCAATGACTGTGAGAAGCACTGTAGACATATGCACAAAGCAAACATGACTGCAATAGGTTGGAGTGTGTGAATCCGCCGTATACTGTGCATTCTGTGCTAGCTACCAGTAGCTAACACCTATCGTCTACAGCTACTTTCACAGACACACAATCGCTCTTTCACACTTTTATACTGACATGTGCATGCACACTGCATGGGATTCAATTAAAATAGTTGGTTGAAACTAAAATAATGTGTGTTTACCTGCAGCTTTAAAATACATGCATGCACACATGCTCACACACACACACACTTACAGTGGCCCGATCCACTTCACCGTCCCGTGAGGTGAAGTCAAGCTCCCGTCTGGCCCGTCGCAGTGTGACATGCTGGGAATTTCAGGAGGTGCAGGCAAGGTGTGTGTGTGTGGATCGAGACCACAGATATAGAAAAGGATGCAAACACAGATAACATGATGACATGCAGGGGGACAGGGGACATGCACTGTTTCTTCTGAACTGAAATATACCTCTCTGTCACTGTTTCCCCTAAACATAGCATCCGTTTTAGCATATTAGCTCAGATCTTTGTCTCTGAAACAGGTTAAACTTGAGAGGATATTCTACTTTTGTTACAGAGCCAAGAAGCTTGGTGAGTGAGCGAAAGAATTCAGGATGTTAACATTGTAATCCTCACTTAAGGGAGCTTTATAGGAGATTACAATGTGTTGGTCAATGCACGTCCGTATTGTGGATTGACTCTGAACATGCAGTTTTCTCCAAACGTCACGCTGTGTGTGTGGTCAAGCATGCAGGATGAGAGCTGTCCTTGTTATTACATGGGGAAACGTGCACGCAGTCTTTCACGCTGTGGCTCACGCACACTTTGTCCTGAGCTGATAATTCTACGTCTACCTCTTGGATATCCTCGGTGTGTGTTGTTCTGTGTGTGTTTCAGTGGCAGCCGTACCTCTGTGCTGGTCTGGTTCTGTCCTTGTGTGCTCGGGCTGCTCTGGCCCTCCACCTCTCCACCCGTCATCACTTTATCAATGTCCAGGGAGTCCATGCTGGACGCTGAGGCACACGCTGAATTCACACTGGACCGCTGGGACGGAGCTTCCTGCTCGCTGACCGCGCCCACCGAGCCCGTCCTCCTGTGCTGCCCGCCGCCGGACGACCCCGATGAGGGCCGCCGCAGCGTGGTGGAGGAGAAAGAGGAGGAGGAGGAGGAAGAAGAGGAAGAGGTCTGACGTGCCGCTTCGTCCATGCTGAGAGAGGCCTTCTCCAGCTGAGAGGTGATGTCATCCAGGGAGATGTTGGCGGCCGCGGGGCGGGCGTTGAGGCTGCCGCCGCGCACCGTGTTGGCCGGCGACGCCCGGGTGCTGCTACTGGCGCTCCCTGTTGGGGATTTCAAGAACAGCTCAGAGGGGCCGCTTTCTACAGGATATGTGGTCTATTAACGGTGCTTTTTCCTAATTAATATATTTGCTAATATTACAACTAGGTGAGGTTGTTAATAAAACACTTTTACGATTACTGATAACAAAATGAGACAATAAAAACCACTGGTTGCATCTATATGATACCAGTGTGGTGAAGTTGTGGCTTGTGTTTGCGAATGACTACATTTCCCTGTTGCAAACAGGAAGCTGCTAATTGTCCCCTCTTTCCTCCACTATATCATTAATCTGCATGCATTTGTTTTTGTCTATCGCTTTAGTAAAATGAAGAGATTTTTTTGCAGATTCTTCAGCACCAGAAGAAGAGTGACATCTTCCTGTTTTACTCCAAACATTATCCAAGCCAAAGTGGGGGCATTATGTAAAAAGAGTTTTGCAGAAACATTATTTACTTACAATGATTACATACATTTTTAGAGGTGGAGTAATGATTTCTATTGTCGCTAAATGACGACATGAAGCGCCATTGTAAATGCAAATTGTGTAACAGGGCTACCTCCGCTGCTTCCCCCTCCACTGGTGCCTGTGTGCTTGGTGCTGGCACTGCGGCCCCCAGGGGCCCGCTGCTGGCCGCGAGACGACGTGTTTGGTTTGGAAATGGTATTGAGCTCCTGTTCAATGGTGCACAAGTCAGCCATCAGGGCATCCAGGTCCACTGTGTCGCCCTGGTTCAACGCCTCTGCAGGGAGCACAGAGAAGGGGGAGGGGTTTCATGATTTTCTTTCATCTGTACTGTTATCAAACGGATCTGGATCAGATGAGTGAAGACTCACCGTTTATGTTATACATTGAGAAGCGGTAGGAGAAGTTGGCCATGTTCGTCTCCTGCCTGAGAGGAGGCTTCTGCAGTGGTTTCTGAGGCCTGCCGTCATCCAGACTCTACAGAGCGCACACACACACACACACACAAAAAGCATGAGCACATATGCAAAAAACACGCACATTCTGACATCACAGTCAAAGCAAAGGATCTAAGCAACCATGTCTGCCTGCTAGTGTGTACACACACACACACACACTGACACAAACCTGCACGAATACACAATACAAAGTAGTGGTGGGAGGGGAGTTGCTAGGATACAGGAAAGGGAGACAGGATTAGCAGTGTTAAGGTTGCTATGGATACAGCCCTTTTCTCCCTGCTCCTCTACCTGTGTGAGTCTGTATCTATGGAACCAAACGCCCTCTCATAGTGTGTGTGTGTGCGTGTGCGTGTGTGTGTTAACCTGCGTCAGCTTGTCCAGCTCTCCAAGCCAAGCTCCAAACATCTTGTCCAGGTCCTGGTCCTCCTTATCGCTGTCCTCCTCCGCTCCGTGGTCCAGCTCATCGTCCGATACCTGCTCCATCTACACACACACACACACACACACACACACACACACACACACACACACACACACACACACACACACACACACACACACACACACACACACACACACAGAGGTGGATGATTACACACATGTATACAAATTCACACACCATCAGATGAGACCCACATAGCAGGAATGTTCTAAAGAAGGAGAGAAAAAAAAAAAAACCTTCAGCTTAGCTCATGCCAACCTCACTGCCTGTTACCATGACAACCACTCACGGACCCCTAGCGGGCACCCGGTGCAGTCTGATCGGTGGAGTGCACCGTGGCGTCTTTTCGGTGCCGTTCACCGCGGACACACCCAACACCGCTACTGCCAGCTCAGGATCCGAAACAGAGGGATGCTGAAGGGAGGACGGGAGGAGCAGAGCGCCATCCAATAATCGCCTAAATTGACATACTCAGCTCTTTTGGGATCCATAAACCTGCAGTGAAACCATTACACTAGAAGATATCAATCAAAGCACACTTAACATCACTGGCAGGTGGCTCTTAATGGCTGTTTGGGGCAGTGCGAGTGAAGGAAGGGACAGCAGGTTGTTGTGTCAAAGGTGAGGACAGAGCTCCCTCTGCTGGACACACAGGGAAGTGGCGTGAACTGCAACATGCAGCCGTGTGGCTGTTGACTCGGTTCCAGCAGCTCAAATCCAGTAATGCCACAGACCGGTTGATGGCCTCAGAAAGTCATCTTAATATTGATATTTGACGACATGAGAACACGACAAGACGACACATCTAACCTAATAAGACTGCGCTGAAAGAAAATGGAGTGAATAGACGAGACAACAGCATACTACCCACCCCTTTTCAGTGTATACAAGGACACTATTCACTAATCAAAACATGACAATCAAGGAAACACAGAATAGCAGATGAAACCTCAGAAACAGTGCAGACATGAGTCCATTCTACAGTATTCAACAATATGTAGCATCAATAACTGCAGATGTCCCTCCCCCTCCCTTCATATCATTTCTAGGTCAGCTGGGCTGTCAAACTGTTTAAATAATCTGATATTACCTAACCCCCGGCTTGGTACAGTCCAGTTCCCCCTAATACCGTGCAATCAGATGGAATATTCCCGGGTAACCCCATTGATGTTTTCAGGGGGCGTCATCCCCTCCTGCTAACGACGCTGTATGGTGTCAGTCACCAGTGGGGACCGCACCACAGCGGGATTAACCCCTCTGATGACCCCGCGTTTGATCCAGCAGAATGTGTGCGGCTTAATGTACGTGTGTGTTTTCTGTGCGTGTCGAACCCTTTGTGGTTCCACAGAGTGCTCACGAGCAATCAGAAAGTCATGCTTTGTTGTGAGGAGGCGATAGAAGCAGGTAATAAAAACAGGCACTAGGTGAGAAGCAATAAAACCGTCTGCGTTTGGCAAAGCAAATAGGAATATGATAGCAACGGCATTGAAAATCGGTCAGCTGAACGCAAACACACACACACACACACACGAGTCGAGGGGCGCTTGTTTCAGAAGCGGTCACATTCCAGACTGCACACGTGTTCTGCTCCCTTAAGTCCCTGTATGCAGTGCTTGAACAAAATCGCTACAGCTGCCTCTGCTGTGTGTGTGTGTGTGTGTGTGTGTGTGTGTGTGTGTGTGTGTGTGTGTGTGTGTGTGTGTGTGTGTGTATTACAGTATTGATGATGGATAGTTTCCTGTTTTGGCACGCATATCAAACACACATGGACTTGTCATCTTGTCGTGAAAGATGGAGTATGTCAACAACAACAAGTCCACCGTGTGTGTGTGTGTGTGTGTGTGTGTGTGTGTGTGTGTGTGAATATCCATGCACTCATGAACGTGTGTGGGAGTCAGAACAGGAAATGGCCAGGATGTGCAGAATTCCTAATTTCCCCCATGGCCTGTTTCTGGGCAGGAAACACCAGCTGTCTTTCGGTTCATTGTGCCACTTATTGGGGACGGGAGGGACTGCTTCCTTTAGGACGACCTCATGGTTTAGAGTACAGAAAGTATACAACAGTTTGCCATAATTTAATTTACACAGAGCCATGTCACCACCAATTAATGTGGCTACCCTCAAATGTGTCGCACATCTATTTGGGGATCCCTCGGTAGGAAAAGAGTTGAGTGTCCTCGCGTTAAGGCGTGACATCATGGCTGGCTAGAGGCAGACAGGAAGAGGAAATGGCTCAAATCAAATGAGCTTGCATTGCATTTGCAAATACACTCTGAGGTGCTTTCATATGGAAATGCTCAAGCAAGAAACGAGTCGAACGGCAGGACACTTTAAAAACAGCTGTGTTTAAACAGCAATAAGCCTGCGGGTCTTCACAATGGTTCACAACACACATATTTGCACACACAGAAATATACACAAGCTGTAGGTACATAATCAATGTGCCTGCAAAAAAACAACTAAAAAAAAAAAGAATACAAATGATGCACACACTTAAAAACAAAGAGCACTTTCAAAATAGCTCTGCAGCCGTCAGTCTAATGGAATCATCGCCTCAGTTGCAGACGATGCTGCAGGTTTAAGTGAATTACCACCTGAGGCCCTGCTTTTAAGCTTATGGAGCATGGCCTGAGAGAGATGGGAGGAAGCTGTGTGTGTGCGTGCATATGCACTTCTACAGGCATCATCACAAAGCAAACAACAGCCTTGGCCCCTCTTTCTGAGCATGACCAGCACTCATCTGTGTCCTGTGAGGGTTGGGTGGCTGAGAGGTCCAGGGTGAAAGGCTAAAACGGTCAAATGGTCCGCCCAGTGGAGTCTCCCTCTGCAGCCTCTTCTCGGGGAAGCACTATCAGTTCCTGCTGATGCTGCAGCGCCAACAGATGAGGAGTGAAGGGAAGATGAAAAGTGTGTTCTGGGAAATCGGATCGCTCTAAATCTCAGAGAAAGAGCAGCAAAGCACCCGGTGCTGAGGAGGATGAAGAGTTGGAGGAGGAGGACATGTCTATCTTTAGACTAAGTTGCTCGCATCAGAGTGACAAGAGGATTGGAAAAGGGAGCGGTATGAAGACTCGATGCTAAGTCGGTGAACAAAGAGAAGTTTTTCAATAGTTCCTACTCCCAACTACTAACGACCAACTCTAAGACAACTGGGATCCTTCTCCATGTTCATAAGAATTAGGCTTTAGGTTTCAGACTGGCGGGTTTGGAGCATCCAAAGACTATACAAACTCCTCACATAGAAAAGGGGCCAGCTGGAGACCCTGGACTGCAACCCACGACCCAAAAACAAGATCCAGAAAGAAGGCGAGAATGAGAGGGGTTGAGGAAAACGGCCAGCGAGAAAGAAACACAAGGGTGTGACTGGCAGAGTACAACATGACATCATAGGTCAGCTGAGGTTATTCTTATACAAGTCACTAGCTTGAGGAATAATACTGATGCTTTTGGGTAGTTTGTCCGTTGTTTAATACGATTTCTTCTGTTTAATAAAAGCATCTCAGATATTTATCCCAGTTGAGGGCCTCAAGACATTGATAATGCTATATGAAACAGCCAAATTATCATTCTGTGTGTCTCCATATTGTTCATATGAATGTTCAAATCCTGTTTATTGGACCGGACAGAATTACTTTTTGTGAAACCACTAATTAAATCCATACAATCTATAAAGAAACGGAAAAAAGGTCTCTACTATAATAGCAAAGCCATTCACTGCCTGTTTCAGCACCACCTGCTCTGTTCCCAGCTGACATTCAGACGATGAATTGCCTCCAACATTTAAGTTACAAATAAAAGCCTTTCATATTTCAATGACACAGGAAATAGGAGGGCTAGGGCGTGGAACATGACCGTAGCTGTGTCAACACTATTGTGGCCAGATACTCCTGCTGCGATGACGACCGCGTGGCTGGATCCATCCAAAACCCTCAATACTGTGAGTTAGTGTTGTAATGATGCAATGAGGACTGTGGAGGCTAATGAAACCGAGCATCGGCCCTTTGGCTTTCATGAAATAAATAAAACAAACAAACGGAATGACACACACATTTCCAAAGCCATCGTGTCCTCACAGCTTTTTCCTCTCAAATTATCTGCACAGAAATAACTGGAGGCAAATGTCTGACACCTCTGTTCTTAAAATAATCTCAACACATCATATAATCACACGAAAGAAAGCCAAACTTGAGAAGAAAGGGAGCGAGGAAGGACTGGGCATGGGGCTAGAAAAACAGCTCGGCAATTACAGAAACTCGGTCAACTCGTATGCGGCTTCTGAGCGCCGTGGAGCTCGGCTGCAAATGCAGAGTGGGAATCCTTGAGAGTTCCATCGGACACAAATGCTCACACCGAGACGAGTCCACGGGGGAAAGACCCAGACAAAGCTCAAACAGAAGGGACAAGTAAAACATGATTATGATTTTTATGTGATTATGCGTGTTTAAGGGCCGTTTTTAATGAGAAACTAGCAGGCACAACCTAGCTACACGATATATTTAAATAGCAAAGCTGGCGTGCGTCCCAGTGCGGTTGTGCATAAAAGATATGTAAATACAAGCACAGATATTTCCATGTAAATTCCCTGGTGACTAACTTCTTGGTTTAAATCCAGCAAATGCGAGCCGAGACGTTCTGCAGCTAATTTGAAAACTAAACTTAAACTACATGCTTTTCAAATAATGCAACATATTAATATATGGTAATATCCCCCCCGAGCATAACGTAAAACAAGAACGTATACATTAAACCTCTTCCCTTCTCCCGTTCTCATATGAACCAATCATCTGCTCCGAGCGAGCCTCCAGCCTGGCAGACTGTGAATCACCTCTCACACATACATGTGTCTGATTGTCATCAGAGCCATAAAATCCGGCCATAAAACACAGGTACACTGGAGTGTCGAGATATCGTAATGCCATCCTGTGTCAAAGTGAAACCTTTTAAAAGCGTGTGTGTGTGTGTGTGTGTGTGTCTAGACAGCCAGAAGAAAGCATCCGTCAGGAGCGAGCAAAGCCTTTATTGGTGCTATCAAAATGTTTCCGCACCGATGAGACACGAAGTGTTCTCATTGTAAATGTGCGAGCATGAAGTAATGGTTATTTCCAGGCGCAGTCTGTGGTTAATTGCTCACTCCTCCATCCCTTGGTCCACTCCCTTCATGCACAGATGGGACACCAGGAGACCCGAAACAAACGTCACCAAACATACGTTACGTTAAAAGAGTAAATGTGGCGGAAAGCTGGAGCTAGCAGTGCCAGTAAAATAACTCTTTGAATGAGGAATCGGCTACTGTCCAAAGTCAAACCGGGTGTGGTCCACTGACCTGTAGTGACCACTGATGTCTGACTCTAAGAATGACATAACACTGTGTGCATGCATCCTCTCGAAGGATGAGACATGTTTGGTCGATGCAGCCTTAAAAAGGTTAAAGGATCAAGGGCGTGACAAGGAGATTGTAGGGTTTAATTAGAGAGAGGATGATACAGAATGGATGGGGAGTGTCGTCTCCTCTAATTGAAATGTGCACCAATGTCGAGACAATCCAGTCCTATAAAATCAGAAAGGCAAACATAAAAGAGGGGAAGGAGTGATGGGGAAAGAGAGGGGGGGGGAGATGATGAATAGGTTCAATAATGGAGAGAGGGAGCCGGCTATTAGATCGTGAATAAAGGGGATGCCCTGATGGCCAAAACAACTGCTTCAGTATCATTAGTCAAGCACGACCGACAGGAGGAACTCGCATACAAACACACACACAAACTCACTGAAGCACACAGCGCGACACAGTGAGACACTCTGGCTTATACAGCCAATTAGGAAGGAGGAGCAGAGGAAGAGAGGAGAAAGATGAGGAGGATGTCAGAGGTGGACAGATGGAGAGTGAGTCAGGGGGGAGGGAGAGAGAGAGGGAGAGAGAGAGACAAGGCAAAACTGAGACGAGGGAAGAGAGGAAAGTGTGAAAATGCATGGTCACACTGGTGGGCGGCATCGGAGCGAGCCAAACTTTCGGCTGCCCCGCATCTAGTCGAGCAGCCATCGCCATGGCAACACTCATGCACATCTCCCCGCCGCCGCGCTCCGCAGACCGACACGCGGCTTCCACTGGATCTCCACGCAATAACTGACGCGCACTGTAATGTAAATGTCAATGTAGATTCAGGCTACAATTCAAGTCTTATTTGTGTCTCTGCGTCCCCGTTTCCTACAGTCACTCTCTTCCCCCCACTCTCTCCCTTGCACACAAACACGCCAACCGAGTGTCAGCCTCCCTGCTCCCCTCCAGGGCAGCGGTCCAAATGTGAAATCAATAGTCTTGTCCCTGCCATTGGGAGATTGGGTTACATCCACACACCTAGAAATGTGCACATGCATACATACAGGGGGGCTCAGGTGGTCCGCAGTGGGCTCGCATAGTTTTAAACATGATGCAGCACTGCAGCAGCAGACAGACAGAACTAGCCAGACATTAAATGCAGCACTCCTTAGAAAAGATGAGACCCAGTGCCCCTAGGAAGCACACGGGCAGAAAGAGCTGCAATGCTGTGAAGTCAATCCACAACTTGGTGTTTTCATGTGTAGTTGCTTAGTAATGCTCAATGTGTGGGACAATAAGAACCTGCAGTAACTGATTTAGATAAATGGGTCGTGGTTGTATCTGGGACACCGGATAACATGGTTAAAGACTGCAGAGCAGGGTTTCTGCAAGGTTCAATGTGAGACCTTTTAAATACCACATGCAATGTGGTTAAAATATGAAAGTATGATGGAAAACCAGTAGGGACCTTGAATTATTTAGTGTTATTACATTCCATTTGTTATGTACTTCCCAGCAGTATAATATATATATATAAAACTCCTAATGATGTTTCATAGCCCTCTCATCTACTGTAGATAAATAAAATCATTACGAGGCCAACAGCAAAACAGGAGGTTTACATCTGCCACCTGTTAGGGAATACAAAGCACAGTAGTAGCACACATGCCCCAAAACACACACACACACACACACACACACGCACACACACACGCACATATATATATATCATCTGAACAACGCCAGCATGCTGCACCTAAAGGCAGAGAGAAATGCACAGACGGCTGCACACATGCCGCGAGCAGCTGGGAATGCCGTCCTCTGTTAGCGTACTACGTTTCCCATCTCCCCCTTTTGCTCGCCCCATAACCCCTGCAGCTGGCCACTGATTGGCTACTGATGAAAAGGTTCTTGTTATCTGAATTCAAAGCAACTGTCCCAAGTGGTGGTTTGTGTTTCTCATCCAGACAGACACCCGCCTACGCCACCTCCAGCATTCCTGCCGTGCCAATGTTGCCATCTTTTGGATTGCACACACACACACACAAGTATTTTTTTTATTTCCCAAAGGTCTTCGTGTTTACAACTTGCATGTTTTCAGTAACACCCGGGGGAGATTGTTTCAAGGACGAACTATCTGCAAGACTGCCCGGTGCATGACTGAAACGGTTAACATGACAACCACGTCACGTAAAGAACGATGGCATATTAGCCGTGGCCCTGCATGTACATGTTGAATAATATCGACAGCTGAGTGCCAAAGACAGCACGCACCTCCGCATGACACTGACAATGACACACACACACACATAGCGCACACCCCCGCCGGCACATGGCCATAAACCTCTCTGACACACAAGGATCCTGACTTCCTGGCACAGTTAAAGTCCAGGGGTGCAGGCTTCCTCCTCTCAGCCTCGGGCTCCATCGCCGCTGCCGGGGTTCCAGTTCAAAACCCGGCTTCCTTCCACATCCGCACCGCTGTTTATACACATAGTCCAGATGTGCATTTTCCAACTGACAATCAATGGTTTTAAACTTACATGAATAAGGAAACTATATTCATTCCCCATCACAATATGGAAGTCATGCACGGTATTAATCAGGAAAGGGTAGATTCATCTTTTACTCCTTGGATACTGTTCAATAAAATATCCACTCAAATATATACAGACTGCCAATGAACTAAATATCATGTGAAATGCCACCCAGGAAGCCGTTTCATTTGTCGAGAGGTTCTGCTTCTGTTCATCAGGCTGCTTCCGCTCCGAGTCGTCTGTACTCTGTTGTTCTGCCCTGGACCACTTAAGTCATAACTCTCTACAGCAGTAATGATGCACTTTTCCTTTTCCAATTTCTGATTTGTGAGATCTTGGCATCAAATGCGACAGAAAGGCAGAAATATTAACAGTAAAAAAAAACATTAAAACAAAATTATTGATGTGTGTGCGCCATGTGTGCATTTGATATTGCCGGAGTCACACAGCCAAGACTGCACTCTAGAAAATGACTCGGTTGCCATCCCTTGTGTAAATACAAGTGGAAATACTGAGCCTCTGAGTTGCAAATTCAACGCAGATCTGTGATAGTGAGAGAATAAAGGCTCAGTGTAAGGGAGCAGCTCTGTGCAACCGACCACAGTCGACCTCACATGGATCCACTTTAGTCAGGAATTATCTCCTTCGGCGAGGAAGACTCTCCCCAGACAAGATCCTCAGACGCTCGACTACTCTTTCATTTGGCTTTGATTTACAAGGCCCTCTGACGAAGGTTTTTAAAGAGGGGGGGGGCTCCCTCTCTCCACCCGGCTCTGGATTTACCTCTTTTTTTTTAATACAACAAACACACAAATTCCCAGTCTACTGTGGCAGTGAGACGACAGACGATAGCTGCTTTGAGCAGACATGCATGTCAGAGGGGCTGCGCTTAAAACTAGCATTATGAGACCACCTTAAATATAACTTCCCTGGCAGCTTGCTGCAGCAGCTCGTCAAAATAAGAGTCTCTGTGGCATTTGAGCACGACTATTGCAAAGCTTACTGGCAGCAACGTCAATACTGCTTTTCCTTTATCCCTCTGCCCAGAGGTTATAACCCACAGAAAGTAGCAATGGCACCATTAACTCACTCCAGTTTACAGGAACTCTTACCTCTGAAGTGGCTTTCTCTCCTTCCCACTGAGGTCAAAGGTCAGACGAAACCACCACTCCACTCTGTGTCGGGGCTTTTATCCTCTGGAAATGAGACACACACACACAAAAAAAAAGGAAGAAGAAAATCTATCAGATGTGATTAAGTGTATATTTTTGTGACTAAAACACAATCCCTGCTTCGGTCCCGCCATCCAGGGCCATTAGCCGGTGAAATTCCAAACTTATAGATCGTTTGTTCTCGCTGCACTGCGGTAGAAAAGACCTGGCAGCCGGCAGCTAGAGGAAGGCAGACCGATTTCACTGTCACAAGAATGCAGAGGATTAACTCTGGAGTGTGCTTGAGCGGGAGACTTAACTAGACACAGACAAAAACGACTCGCACAGCCAGAGAGACACTTATCGCACAGCTCTGAAAGCAATCAAGCGCGGTTCTTCCTCCACTATAAACCCGCCGGCGTCATTACTGCGAGGGATTAAGAACGTGACATTTGAGCCCGCGGAGGCCGTCTTTATTCCACGACGGAGTCCGTCACACCCGCACACGCAGCCAACTTAACGAGCAGGCCAATCACTAAAGGCTAATCATTCCTCAACAGGAGTCAGAGCCGAAATCCCCAAACCTCTTCAAAACAGTTCACCGACTCATCGGCCTCAACAATGCTGAGCGGGCGTTTAAACTTTTCAACGAATCATCAGCTCATCAGTGCTGACTCATGACAGCCGAACCTTATTTGATCCAAAACAATGGAAGCTGAATCACAGTCTGGTTGTAGAGAATACTGTCACGCAGCCTGTTGGGTGTAGTTTTCAACATGCTGAGCAGGCCGGGAAATTTCAATGCTATAATTTGGTCACAGTGTGCATTTACTGCGCGTGCGTGTGTGTGTGTGTGTGTGTTTGTGTGTGTGGTAGGCAGCTGATGTTGTGGCTGCCTACTGGGAAGCGCTGCCCGCTGGCTTCAGCTGTTCCTTCATTTTTATTTTTTTCCCTACACACCAACTGTTGTTCAGCCACAGCATGTGGCCCCTATTCTTGGTTTGAAGAGTGCGCACGCGTGTGTTTTCACAGCAAACAGACCCCTAGCCCCAACTTTTCGTGCTCGTCATCCAAATGCGTGCCAAAAACACACACAATTGCCTTCTCGGATTACGGGTCCCCCCCCCTCATCATCATCATCATCTCCGTGGTGTAATTTGCACATGGTTAACGTGTGATATCACTCAGTCAACACAAGGCCATTGAGCAGGTGTGGCAGTGACACACGGATCCGTGCAGCTGCAGGGAACACAGACGCTCCAGTCACAACAGCACACGGGCCGGTGGGGGCAGCTGCTCCGATGCCGAGGACAAAGGCCGGCCCGCGGCACATGC
The DNA here is from genome assembly GCF_910589615.1 of Taurulus bubalis. NCBI lineage: Eukaryota > Metazoa > Chordata > Actinopteri > Perciformes > Cottidae > Taurulus > Taurulus bubalis. Next base: position 10,002,365 of record NC_136609.1, read on the forward strand.
AGACAAACGTTAGCAACCTGTGATCAAAGAGGGGGAAAATCCCTTAAAGAGCAACAAATGCCAGACATAAAAATGGCAAACATATGCACCGTCAAACCGCTTGATGTACTGCATTTGCTCTCGTATCACCTGATGCAACACACTTATACGTGTGTGTGAATCTAGCAAGGGTTGGGTTAACGAAAGACAACGATTTAATGTATTTATGAAGCCTGTGCATTAAACTATATAGAGCAAGAAGCCCCTCATTACTGCATACTGAGGCGACTCCTTGGACACTTTGAAAACACACAACTGCCCAAGAAGGGTGCACTGTTTATCGCTGCCCTACCTACACTTCGTTTCAATAGACTTTATGTGGCCGAGATCAGTGCCCCACTTCAACAACAGACCAAGGGGAAACACGGGGTCCAATGTGGTGGACACAGGTGTGTCCTTGTCCACCCACACTCTCTCCCATTAACAGTAATCCTTTGGGGCAGCGCTTTTCCTGTCCGGCCAGGAAGTGGGAAGCAGGGCAGGGCACTGTACAAGCAGGGGTGATGATGTCAGAGCAGGAAAAGAAAGACGGGACTGTTGTCAGGGGAAGTACATCAAATGAGTAAGCGAGCAGAGCTAAAAGCACCGTACAGTGCATGTTGGAGTAGCCCAATGCCAAATATGTGACCTCTACTAATAACCCTGTGAGAAGCCTTTCCTGTGACGGGAATTTAGCGTGATAGACTAGTCTATAATCAGGGTTTTACACGACCACATGACAGACGGGACCCGACCTGGCATTAAAAAACAGCAGATATGACACACAAGCAAATATACAGTGTCTTTGTTACTAAGGATGACGCACCACATCAACGGAGGAGACTGTGTACATTATGCCCCTCAGCCACTTGTGTCCGCCTCATTAAAAGAGCAACAGGACCTAATTTTCGTCTCATTCGTTCTCAAGGATTCCAGTTCTAGAAAGAGAATGTTACGATCCAATAAACACCATAAGAAAAACACAAGTACAGTCCTAGTTGCTAAAAGTTTGTTTTATTCTTTGGACGCGACGCGGACAGGAATCATTTACAGTAGAATACGATCCAGTCTAACACCAACAACTATGGCCTTAATTACCCGACTGTACAGTTGAATCCACACATCTCTTCACAAGGTCCCGCATGGTAGTCGGGATGGATTGCATTAAATGGTATGAATGTCATGTTGTGAGATAATAAAAACTACTCAGAATTCAAGATTAAAATAATAACCATTTTATAAACCGAGAGGGAAGTCTGATCTTTATCTTTCCTGCACAAAAGAAAAAGCAGAAACACCCCGAGTGGAACAACAGAGACGACAGATTAATGACTGAAGACGCACTGCACTCATTCTTATGTTCTGCAAATGTGATACATTACGACATTGTAAAAGACACCGAAAAGACAGTTCAGTGCTTTAATCTGACGGTGACCTCTGATTCACGACACTAAATAGATACACTCTCCTAATTCTCTAATGGTCTGTACAACAATGGCTGGAGCCAGAGAGACGTATCGATCAGAAACACCCAACAGCATCGTAGTCTGGTCTCAGAACAAGATAAGGCCTTAGCAGTGACCCTGAGCGGTTTCCCTGGAAGGGCATTGAGGGAAAGCATCAGTCAGCTGATTGAGGCCTCCCTGGGAAGACGCATTAGTATTGATCAAGACGAGACGTGAAACTTTGCATCGCGACCACTTGGCCAGTTTGATAGAAAATCACCTCAATAGTTGTCAATGTCAAATTCTAATTTTGCGCATTGGATACAGACATGACATCATCTGGTGAACACCGGATTATTCTGCTCAAGTGACTCACGTGGACTCCTGTTTTATGAAGTGTACACAACATCTACAGGAGCCAGAGTGCCTCTTGGTCACATGATAGGTGCGTCTTTGATCCGAGGCCAAACAAACAATTTGCTTTTACCTAAACGGTGAAGGTTGTTGTTGAACCGACCTTCCACCATCATCACAGGCTACTTCTGCCTGGCACACGGCGATGTCTGGTTGCGATTACAAGGAGCTGATCTCCGCTCCTCGGGGGGATTCTCCGCGGCCCGTGCAGGCGAGGCACTCAGCTCGGGAGAAACCACACATGGTGGGAATTATGGAATAATGCTGCGTCAGGAATGTTCCCACGATGGCCAGTGGGATCTGATGGAGGTCCCACTGGCTGGCTGGCTGCCAGTGGGGTTTATGGGGGTAATGTAACACACACATACAGATTTACATGCTCAAATGCCTCTCGCGTTCGTCTACACTTGGACCCGTTCCCCCTGTGTTGGATTAAAATAGTCCTTTGTGTGCACTGGCTTCGCTCGACTGAAACCCTCGGACCTCATCGTCAGCGCAGCTTGCTCACAGCTGACGAGGTCAAAGACAGGAATCTCACTTGTCGTTCACGGCGGTTCATTCCCATAATCTCAGAAGGGGGGGGGGGGGATCACCAACAGCAGTGAGGGTCGGGCTGATTGACCTCAAATATGCCAGTGATCATCCCCGGAGCCTCAAAGCCCAACTCTGGATCCCGTCACCAAGCGGAGATGCCCGTGTGGCACGTGGGCCAAAATAATCAGGAATCACTAGAGAGTGAAGATCAGCGGAGCAGAGAGAGATTAGCAAGCTACTCAGCGTCCAGCTTTACCCAGAGACTCATTCAATGGAGGCTCGTGCTCCCTCGCGGAGCTGCCAGGGTATTTAGTCAATGAGAATTGGCAAAAGGCAGCCACACAAGCGCACGCACACACAACGCTATTTTGTGAGATTAAGCCTGCAGGTTTGAGTGACTGCCAAGGGATCCTCTTGCGAAAATGTGTCACTTGGGTTCTCTCTCCGTTGTAGTCACTGACCGAAACTTCCTTCTTCAGTGTCCTTCATGAACACTGCTGTAAAAGAAAGAAGAAGAAAAAAGGAGCTGTCTGCCAACACCATGCTGTACAGTAAATGCAGAGCACTAGCTCTGTGGAAAACAAAAAAGTGTGACTTCCAGGATTTGGCAGCGGGAACCGAAGAATGATCTCAGTGTTTCCAAGCAGTCGTATTTCACATGACATCAGCTGCACTGAAGAACATTGTATTGGTTCTCATGAGCCTCGCTCTCCTTCTCCTTCTCCGCATCCTCCATCTTTCCCGTTACATCGTGCGCCCTCATCCTCACAGGTCTGTTTAGGCAGACAGCTCAGTTGTGGATTCCCTGGTGATGTGCGGCGACCCCGTGGCTCTTTGCCTCGAGATGTCATGACAAGGGGCGGCCTTCTCGTTCCCCGTCCCAGAGGTTTCACCGCGCGCCGAAAGTACCGCCCGGGTAGTGTAGCTACTTCTAACAGACATGAGCCAGGGTAGCTTTCATGATTATGGAAGGGAGTGTGGGAGAAAGTAGGCTACAGTGCATATTTAAATGGCAAAAACAAGCCATTTCAGCCCCAGTTTTCGGGTGTACCGCTAGTTCGTGGCTTGAACGGAGCACGGAAACACTTGAAACACTTGGAACATTTAAATAATATAAGAGCGAGCCTGTTTTCGCCTTCAGTTCAGTGCCTGTATGCAGTGCAGCTGAATCCCGACAAACTGCTACAGTTCAAGAGGATGACAAGTGAAATCCAGTGCACCCTCAGGTCAGGAATACATTTTTTATGCGCGGCAAGATATTCTCTGATAGTCTTCTAAACGCTGCAATTGTTAGTGTATTCTAAGTGGTATATAACACTGAATCCTCTGGATTTGACTGGAATGTAGCCCCGGATGTCAATGATTAGAAAGCAACTTTACAAGCAGAAACACTTTGGGCCAAGCGGCAGGCATTTCACAGCAGGGTGAGGGGAAAACCGTGCAGTTCACTTTTCTCACATCTGTGTTTGTATGATGGACTGGAAGCGTTTTCCAGAGGCTGCAAAAAGGCAAACAAACAGCGGCGGCCCGGCCCTGTGAACACACAGACACGCGCAACCGCTGCTCTGGTTTCATGAGAACTGGCTGGAGAGGCGACACAGTAAGTGGCCGTGCACGAAGTTCATCCCAGGGTACAAAGAACTGGCCATTTGATATAATTAAATTAGGGATGCAAAAGTGCATGTGAAAGAAAGCAATACAGAGAGTGGGAAATAGATTCCACGTTCTCATTTCCAAATCTACGTCTTACACCAGACAGATGATACATCACCCAGTCGACAGTGCATGTTTTTTAAAACAGCAGTCAGACAGCACATGCATTTTTCCTCCGAGTTAGCACTTTGTGTGCTCTTACTCTCTCCGAAGCACTCTGCTTGCCTTCAGCATTTTGTGTTCTCCCCATGTCAAAGACCCATTATCCATGGCCTCAGACGGGACGCCACATCCATCAAGGCATCCCGTGACTGCGGCGCTTTGACTGGACTTGGTGGCGGATTACATGGGCAGGTGGGGTGGGGAGAGAAAACACGATACCATAAATCACCGCCTCGCTCTGCGTTCTACTCGCCGATACCTGACGCGGCAGCTGGAACTCCAGCTGACAATTCCCATTGGGATGAGATTCCTCGTTCCAGCCTCGGATGCTCAGATCCGTTTCAGGGTGATTGCCCAACTTAACTTCAGAGACGGGTGTGCAAAATAAAAAAAACACAGCAAAGGGCTTGAGGGCTTTGTGACGGTCACAGGTGTTGATCTGCACGTGATAGAGAGTAACAATCATTTCCTGTCACGTGCACTTTTTACATTAACAAAGACTGACCCTCTGCAACAGTGAATGGAGCGGACCATCTGTAATACAGAATGGGGGTGGGGGGGAGAACCAGCCACCTGCTATTGTCAAAGTCACACTGATTAATAGCTGCCTAAGCTGCTTAAACACACTGTACAGTGAATGAGGTGGCACACAAAAGGGACAATTAACGACTGAACAATAATGTATCATAGCAGATAGAAATACAGTGTAGGAAAATAGGTCACAAAAGAAGTGGTGTGGAGATAAAAATGGACAGTTATGTAGTTTAATAACTGCATCGCGACCCGATAAATGACATCTGAGAGAAAATACATATATGTCCATAAGAACAATAACTGTTTTTGGTGTCTGTCCCTCTGAATCCAAAAGAAAGTGCTTATTTCCAAACCCACAGTTTTGTACAGATATTTTGTGCATATATATTTTTGGAAGAATCCATTCAAGCAGAAGCAGTGGTATCAGTTTATCCAATTACAGTAGCCTCACTAGACCAGAATGCAATGCAAACAACACATGTTGTGATGAGAGTTAGGGTGTTTTTATCCACTTGAAAGCTCACACTCTCTCTCTCATCTACAAATTATAACTCACAGCTCAATGCAACAAGTGCAGGCCCGTTCATCTCTGATGAAATAACTCCCGGAACAGACTGGGGACTGTGAATGAATAGCATCCAGTAATGTCAAACTACCCAAAAGGGGACTTTTGGGTAGTTTGTCCCACCAGGACTGACCAGTACTAAACATATAAACACTTGTGAAAGTGCCCGGGGGGAGAAAACGTTCACCCAGTGGCCCAGATTTAAAAAACCAACATGGCATCCAACTGTGGAACAAGTTTCACCGTTTGTATTTTCTAGCCGTCTTTATACAGCGGTGTGCATGCGCTTGAGTGCACCTGCTGAGCCAAGACCAAGGCCGTGCATTGCCCTGAGAAGAGAGGAGAGTGCCCTCCTTCTGCCGGCTCCAATCAGCGGCTGCATTGTCCAGACATCAGCGTGACACACCTTGATCTCTACGCCTTCCACTCAAGCGAGTACAAATGCATGTTTTATTTCAGGCTCCACGACCTTATCCTCTCTGTTGACCTTGTCAAACGAAAAAGGCTGCATGTGGATTTAAAACAATTCCTTTCCTGCCATAGAGGAGCGATGATAAAAGTCTGCAAGTGTGTACGAAAAGGCCAACAGGAAGAGCAGGTCTCCGTCGGGAACAGTGGAGAATTTGCAGGCCACAGGCGGGCGGGTTAGCCATTTGTCTTTGTTTCCAAATGGCAGGGGCAGCTGCCACCAAAGGTCAGCAAAATGTTACCAGAACAAGGCCCTATAGAGGCTGGGGACCACGTGCTCGTGACAAGAAGAGGGGGTGGGGGGACACACCCAGGTGGAACGAGACACACTTTCTCTCTCGTACGTGTCGTAATGTGTGGCATCTCGTTCGGCATCAAGGAGCTGGGCGCTGACGCAGCTGGTGGAAGTTTATTCGCAACTCCCCGAACCTCCCATCAGTGGAAATATCAGGTTACACCCTCCCGTCTCCGGGTCTCCATCAGAATGCGTGTGTTGAAGGCTGCGTTTGAAGTGCCATCCTTTACCCACCTACACCGCTGGCTGTAACCCAAACTGGGTAAACGTACACCAACCTCCATCGCCACCCTCTAACCACCGTCTCTGGAGCTTTTGTGCAGATCAGTCTTCTGCCCAGAGACATGGGTGGGTGGGTGTATGGGTGGGTGTATGGAGGTCAGACGTGGCCCATTGCAACTCACACGACAGAGCCAGTAAAGCGCGGACGGATGGATGGACGGGTCAGCATGCAAGGAGCTGCTGGCAAACACACACTGACACAAATCGGTCTTCTCCAACACACACGGTCTCGTGGGATCATTCCTCAAACCCGAAATGTATGTGACAACTGTTTTTCTCCTCTAATCAACTACATCTAGAAGAAATCAAGCATGCACAGAAAAGAAGGATGAAAGGCAGCAGAGAGATAGATAGATGGAGGAAAGCAGAGCCCAACACACACCCCCCCCCCCCCCCCCCCCCCCTTGGATGAATGAGAAAACCATGTTTCTGGTTATGTATTTTGAGCTCTTCCAAAATATATATACCCCCTCTCTCCTCTCGGTTCTCTTTCCAACAGCCTCCAGACAGAAAGCTGACAGAGAAGAATTCCTTACATGCGCTTTAAAACAGGAGCAGTGAAATGACACGCTCTCTTCTAACATGTGTTTTACCTCTGTGGCTGGAAATGTAATCCGTGACTGAGCTGTATGCCATACTGCCTGGCTATTAAATCTACTGAGTGAATGTCTTGTATGAGCCGACCACACGACGTCCACCGTTACTTGTGTTTTGCGCCAAAGCCATTGGAAAAAAATCTAAAATCTGGTTCTCTGAGTCAATAAATCGTGACGCTGGAATCGTGAACGCTACAATGACAATGGTCCAAATTGAGCCTAAAATGTGCCACAAAAAAGTTGCCTCTCACATTTAATCCTAACCGGTTGATGGTTAAAGTTTTTCCATTCATAATGAGACACAATTACAAAAACACAAAAGGACTTTACTGGGTTATCCAGGTGGACCAGATGTCCTTTCACACATGACTGGATACTAAGTGACATCCGACTCCACCAAACTTGTGCTATATTTCTCTCTTGCAACAAAAACACAACACAAGACAACCTCAAAGGCAACTGCCTGAGGGGGAAGCGACCAGAAGGCCAGTTATTTTCATCCCATTAACTAAACGCACTATAAGCGAACGGGCTACATTGTTACTGAACTGTCTCCATGCCCAGAATAATGTGCTTCTAGTCTGGTGCTTTGTGGATACAAATCAAGCGTGCCTTAAGGACACAGACAGCCTATTATAATGCCTCTGTGGGGGAATAAAAGGCCGGGCCAAGAGGCTTCTTCTTCGTGGCTTTTTTTTGTGTTGAGTTTGTTTGTTTTGTGTATTCACCCCTGAACAGAAGAGATACAGTTTAAAATAAAATAAAAACTGCCCTCGCTTGGCGTAAATAACGCTCACAGGGGATGTTTACTGGATGAAAACCCTGGGCCCATATGGTAGCCAGCCCGGCTGTGGGCATGGTGTGCAGCCCCCTCTCCACAAATGACCTTTGAACCCTGCTGTCAATGAGGGGGTCATTATCTCTCCAATGTTAATGTCTGACTGCAAGTCTGTGAAAGACTAGAGAGAGAGAGAGAGAGAGAGGGGGGGGAAACAGCTTGGTTTTTAATGGGAGCTGCTGTGCGTTTCTGCCAGTAAAGCAGCAGCAAAGTAAGAAAAACACACAAAACATGTCGGAGCTGTAACTTTCCCACCAGGCTGAACAAACAGCGCTGCTAATTCTACTGGCAGAAGTGGATGCTGGCTTTGAATATGATAATAGCCGCTGGTCAGCCCGGCGACATGGTATCCAGCCGGCTGCCCAACAAAGGGAATTAAAACAGTGTTCACGAGCTGCAGCGGAGAAGGAACCCCGGACACACCCGACACCTTTTGACAATCATTGCACAGGTTTCTGACCGACAATACAATGACTTAGAAATAATAATGCACCAGCAGGATATGAAACATTAGCGCGACAAAAAAAACACACACACACATCGGCCATTACCAGCAGCTGGCAGCCTCTCCTCCCGTTAAACAGGGTGGAGGCAGCACATCTCCACCCTCTGGCACGGCCGCACGCACAGGAGGGGAAACGGGTAAAACATATGTGGAGAATAGCTCGTCGTAACGAAAACAACCACAACACAACAATGGGCTCGCGTTCACGCGCCTCTCTCTCTCTCCCCGTGAAGAGCTGCGGCTCTTTTCCCAGCCGGCCCAAACGCCCTTTCTCCCCCAAGAAAGGGCTCGTTCAATGGCCGCAAAGGGGGGCGGCATTTAGACACCCTGCCGCACAACACACACACACACACACAGACACGGTTTTATTCTACACACATGTCTTCTAAATAGTGCTCGTCTATAAGAAAGGAGGTACACAAGCAGTCTATTTTTCCCGAGGACACAATCTAGGATGGGCTGGCTTGATGAACTGTCATATTTATGATTGGCATTAGTCTCTATGGATGTGTATTCAAGGGGGGAGGAGAGGGGACAAGGGTGTTGGATTATTTAAACATGCAGGAATAGAAAAGGAAAAATTCTACTTACAGTCACAAAAGAGGATCCTCTCTTCTCCTGTGTTCTCCAAAGGGAGAGCAAATAGCACTGCCCTCAAAGGGGAGGGGGGATAAAAAGAAGAAAACCTCTTAAATGTTTAACTATCTGCTTAAAAGATGAATCTCGCTAAAAAAGAAACTGCCCGTTATCCTCATGTTTCCACACGTTGCCTCGTCTACAGACACTATCCCATTCCCGTTCCCATTCTTCTCTCCCGGAGCAGCCGAGGAGACACGCTGAGCGTCTCCGTCGTTTCCTGTCCAGCCCAGATCCCGGCGCTGCCTTCAGGGCCGGTGGGAAATATCTTATTCCACAGTTGATCTCAGAGAAGAGGGATTACTGAGATAAAACGGCAGATACGGAAAAGAAAAAGACACATTGCGGTGTTGCCAGAGAAAGCCCCATTTTAGCATAATTTTCTGAATATTAATTGGTAAAAAATAAAGAAATTATATATATATATATAAATATATATATAAATATATATCCACCAAAAGAAGGAGTCCTAGAGGAACAGTGAAGGCAGCATCAGTTATAGTAGCTATTCTCTCCAGTCAGTGGCAGTAGATAATGATAATAATAATAATAATAATAATAATAACATCATAGAGGAGAAGAAGAACAATGACGATGATGTTAATAATGAGAACTATAAAACATGAATAATTAGGGAAACTATTATATATATTTACTATTATTATTGCTATTATTACAATACAACTATAAATAATAATACTATGTTAACAGGGGTTCTTGCTGATGCTCTCCTAAAGCTGCCGCCAGACAAAAGGGACTTCCAGATTAGGAGATTATTGCATGTTATCCATATGGACACATGGCATTACTAACCCGTCAATCCCCCATCATCCATTTTCTGAATCAGAATTACAGACAACATTTTAGAAATGCTATAATCCCCACTTCACAATCCCATGAATCCGACACCATGTGTTGCCCAACAAAGTCAGCATTTTCCACCCTTGTATGGTCTCTAATCCCTGCTCTGGCCAGTTAAACCTGGAAATACAGGAAATGCATTGAAACAAAGTGATATATTGTTGCAATTACGATACATTTGTATCTGAAAAGCTATTTTACTGGTTTGTAGCAGCAGAAAACTGCTAAAAACGGTCTGATCCAAATATAGCACTTTGTCGCCACCTAGTGGACATATGACGTTACTGCACCTTATACTCAACCCCATTTTGTGGACACAGCCGTGGGGTTTTTAATCAATCAAAAATAATTCAAACTTGTGGTATGGTATTAACTTCTTATACAGCTGATATTGCACTATTTTATCACTAGCATATGTTAACTGTGCCAGTGACTCATACAGTATAGAGACAGTTTCTTCGCTTTTTCTCTGCCAGTCTCCTTTTGTGAAGTAATGGCACTTTGGCAGTCACACAAATGTCAGTTCAAACTTGCTCGATACCTGTTTTGTGCCTCTCCTTGTGTTCAGTAAACCTTGGCACATGATACACTGGGTCATTGCCCTTTCAGTCACTCACTCCACCTCAAACTGTGGCTGCAACATAACAGTACACAGCAGAAAATACACATATTTACACAACATGTTCTCATAATCTGCTTCAATGTGCCTATTGGCATTCATGCCAGTATTGATACTGTCTGTACTTTCATGCAAAAGCTTTTAAATGTCTTTTAACAAAAGGGAATACAAGGCTTTTTGTGTGCTTTTCATCTCCCTCATTCTCAATAAAACAAACAACCAGTCCACTAGGTTGGAACAGGACTGTCTAAATGAACTCATGATCGTAGTTCTACATTAATTAAATGCTTAAGTCATCAAAGGTCACAAACTCTGGGAGAAGGAGCGGAAACTTCAGAAGAGGGAGTGTTTACTGCCACAGGATGTTTTCCTTCATGAGAGGATGTGTGAGGCTCAGTCACTGCAGCACCGTGGGAGTGCTTCAATCAGAGGCACAGTGAGAATGTGATGCGTTAAAGTGCATGGAACCGAGCTTGACGATATCGGAGTAGCAGATCAGCATACAGTCAATGCAGTTTGCAGAAAGAGCTTAAAGTTTTAGGTGATGAGGGAGCGCCTGGAGGCGAGTTCAGTCTTGTTGCAGAAGATCAAGATGAGAGCTTGCTGGATGTTCATGATGCTCCTGAGCTGCAGGTCATCTCATGCCACCAAGCCCCAGGGCAGCTGCATCTGCAAAGGTAAGGAGGAGATTTTATTGCAACACGTACATTTGAGCTTTTAGTCATTTATATACCTATAATTATTAGTATTCAGATGGTTGTGGAATGCAATGCTGGTTCCTAAAATGAACCTTGTAGTCTCCTAATGGCTGGACTTGTGGGGTAAGACATCTTAATGTACACCAGCAGCTACCAGTCAACAGAGGAACTTCAAAATAACTTGTTGCCTCAACTTTAGGATCGTTGCTGTTTAGCAACTTCAATTCAACACTTTTCCATGGAACAAATAGCACAAAAAAACAAAAAACATGAAACCACCTCCTCGTGAGTGGCACACTTGAGTCAGGCAGTGGTTGACTCAAGTGTGCCACTCACTTGGGTAAATATCAGTTTTTCTTGTGAAAAGAGAAAATGTAGAGATACTGAACAAATTGCGTGCGGGGGTGGAGTGGCTGTGAAGGGACGAGACGAGAATCAAAACCTGAATTTCAGTTGGGGGAACCAGATGCAGATAAATGAATCTTTGCAGGAGTTGTAGCCGTGAGAAGCCACTTCCTTTTTAAAAGATGTTTGGTTTTGGTTGCAGGATCCTGACTCGTTTTTTGATTGCATCATAAAAACACCATGATGGGCTCCTCTAGCTCTCTGCTGTGCACACCGTTTATATTTCCTTTGATCTGACATCATACTGTGTGTGTAAGAGACAAAAGTACAATCACCCCTGAATCATTATCACGCCTTTCTCACCAGACCAGATCAAAATAGTCTGTGAGCCTGCTGGAGCCGATGTGCCTGTGCCATGCCCGAAGTTGACCGCCGAACCCGTGATAATCAGCCTTCTCAAGGACGATGAAGTGATTTACAACCACAGGAGCATCAGTGACAAGCAGCCCCCAAACTGGAAACCACTGTACACCAGGGCTGGCGTGGAGCTGCTTGACAACGCAGACAATAAATCATTCAGTTTCATGCTCACCGGGGTGAATGCAAGCAGCTACGGCATCTACGGATGCGAGCGCATAAAGGAGTATCCTCCTCCCTGGGAAAAAAGTACTCTGTGGATCCTGCTGCTCATAGACGGTAAATGTTCCCAAGAGGTTTCAAAGGGGCACATCTTCGATTGTGTGCGCCCAGTGCACTGACTTCTTTCTTCCTGACTCTTTCTTCCAGGACACCAATGCAACTTCCACAAAGACGACGGGACGCCTGGAAAACAAGAAGATGGAATTCTCTGGATTTGGATTCTGGGGCTGGCACTTCTGTGCACCTACAGCCTCATCATCACCATCATTGCCGGCATCATCTGGGTAAGATATTCCTCAATTGTGAATTATATTTTTACCCAGTTCGTTGGGAGTTAGAAAGTCCTCACATGACGAGTGTTTTACAGCTGGAGAGTAAACGCGCGGCCTAAAACACAGGCACAGCAAAAAGGGCACATATACAGTTTCCGCTCAGTAACACATTTTCAGATGAACTTTACTTTCTATGTCCCAGATTTCCACGAACTGTTCTGCAAGAGCGTTCTAACCGTCACAATTTAATTATCAGTGGGAAATTTGTATCGTATTTCTCGGGTAATAATTTTGTCAGCCTTAAAAAGTCCCTCAATCTTCCTGCAGGTCAAGTGGTGGAGGTCGGATATCCAGAGCGACTACATGAACACCAAACCCAAAGCACACAAGGACTGCAAGAAGAAAAGAGGGGTGCAAATTCCTATACAACGTCACTTCTGATCCCCATTTGTACAGCCATTAGTTTAGATGCAAACACACAGTTCCTTGCAGCAGCTCGCTCTGACCAGCAAAATATTATGAGTGAAGTTTTGTGCCTTTTTATTGTCAGTACGAGTTGTTATTTGTCTACACAGCAAAAGTAGCAGTTCTTCCTTTGGCAGTTGTGGTTTTTATAACACTTTTTTTTTTTTTTTTTTTTTTAAATGTACCCAACTTTCTGTGTCACTCACTGTTTAACACAGATCTTCAGCTGGAATCCCTCTTTGTGGTCGAAATACAAGGGGTTGTCTGAGAGCATCTAACCACATTCAAAGGTTTTACTCTGCTCGTAAACCTGCGTGGTCGATATATGAATCACGAGTGACCACAATTTTAAAATGTAAAAAAAAAGCCGTTTCAGGTACCTAAAGAAAAATAAAGTCTAAATACACACATTTCCTTCCGCGCTTTTATTTCTAAGAAGGCAGAAATAGTTTCGTGAAAGTTTCGCTGAGGTTGATGAGAACCAGATATACAACAAGGAGAGGCAAACACTTCAAGCAATAACAACCTGCACCGTTTCCTGTCTTCCTCCCTCTACCGTTGTTTTTTCTACTCTAATCCTTCGTCTTTCTGCAGATGTGGCTTCTTCAAAGGGTAAAGCTTTATCTCGCTCACCTTGCAGTTTATGTGCACTTATTGCAAGCGCACACACTGCTTTTATTGGTTTCATTTAGCAGCACGGTCTTACTCATCAACCTCCGCAAGCATCAGCAGGATTAACACATTGTTTCTGTTAGCTTTTAGAGCCATTTTGGGCCAGATGGCATAAAAAACAAAAACAATAAAAAATAATTTTTCCTCCACCACAGTCACTCCTACGATGAAGAATGTCACCCTTTTACAAACTGCGAATTCATCCAGATCACGTTTATTTAAGTACTTTAATTTCTTTCTTATTAACTGTTTACAAGCCTTTGAATAGCACAACGAAATCTGTGTGTTCATGATGATTGCACGGGTTGAGACTACTGAACCAGATGTGGCTCTTGGCGTCCGTCCTCAAGATCCACTTTGGGTTGTGCGTCTGAGCTGAGGTGTTCTGGAAAAATCCGTCCCCGGAGGAAGTCCGTCCTCTTTTCCTCCGACTGCAGCTCCTGCTCGGTTACCTGGAGAACAGGATCATGTCAATCTGGCCGTCGCTGATGCACTCAACACGGTTCCTTTTTAATTTAGTGGTCATAATTTGTTGAAGGCGGGATGTATTTTAGCGTCTCCAACAAATTCATAAATAAATATTATTCTCACCAGGACAGGGTCATATCCCAGTATCTTCAGATGGCGAATCTTGACAGCCAGAGGGCCGCGGGGATTGGACGTGCCAAAGCAAAAGCCAGAGTGTGATGTGCAAATTACTGCAATTCTAGGAGATCAAGACAAGGAGTTTCTCAGCTTTATAAAAAGGTCAACATTTGAATTCAGGTACAGGCATGACAGGGTGAAAGTGGCGGTTTGCTTCAAAGACAAAAATCTGAAATGTGAGAAACAGACAGAGCAGATTGTGGCTTTCCTTTAACCGAGAAATTGACTTCCTTTGACATATTTTAACTGCATATCTTCATTAAGTTATTATAGTTTGGGATTTGTAATTTGATTTTTTTAATTCCATTTTTTTGTCGTGCAAAATGCATTTCTACTACGACGTAGGACACTCCCTGTGTAGAGCTGGACAAAAATATATAATAAACACAATAAAAAAGGCACCAAGAAGACATAAAAAGTGCACAACAAATAAAACAGTCAATGCAAAGTTATATCCAAACGATTTAAAGGTTGTAAATAAACGTATATTGTTTAGTTGAATATGTTTTTTTCAGTTTCTGTTTATTTTTTAAACACATAATTATCAACCATGTCTGAAGAAATAAAACTGTGTTGCTCTGATAAGACCAGTGACTGAAAGAAGTACTTTCCCATCTCAAACATTTAAATTAGTTCTAAATCCAATTTAAAGCTTCATCACCATCATTGTGGTCTTAAATAAAACAGTCCTGCTTTTATAACACTATTTCATGATATTTTACAAAAGCGAAGTGGTGGAATCCGATATTGGGTGTATGCAATCGTGCGTCAATGCCCGACATTACTAGAACAAAACGCCCAAACATCCTCTCCACCTGCTCTCACGTCAGCAAACTCCACCAAACATGACATCAGCACATTAGATCGCAAAACAACAACTAAACGAGTCTGGTGATGTTATCGACTGCACACTGGCATCTTACCTTTGACTGCTCTCTGCTGGAGGACGCTCTTCTTCTGCACAACGGCTGGCTCCTGTCACAGAGGTTTGGTCTGGCAGAGGTTTGGTTATCAAACCATCTTAGAGTCGACGCACACAGACACAGGCGCTTGGTTGAATTAACAGAACTTAAAATGTATTAAAGCATTTCATAGAGAAGCTATGAAAAGCACTCATTATCACAAACCACTCGATCAACTTAACGTCTTTCCTCTGATATTCGGTCTTTACCTATGAGGTAGAAGTTCTCCACCACCACCATCTCCTGCAGCGTTGTGTCCGCCTGGTCCGCCAACACACTTTGCAGGCTCTGCGAGAGCCACGGGTTGACTGGTGGACTGCTGGGGATGGGGTCTCCCAGGACAGACGGGGGCACCGCCACGAGCCGAGGGAGCAGAGGACGCTCAAGACCGAGGCACAAGTTCACCGTCTGAAACATCCTCTCCTGGTTAGGGAGAAACCTGGGTGCTGAGGGGACATAGAAGAAGTTCAGATGGATGAGTAGAAGACATCGGAGACAGAGTAAGACTGTCCAATGTGAGTCCGTTGTCTTACCTGTCGTGTTAAACTTCTCCAGTGTTCTGCTCTCCAGAAGTTGCTCCAGTGGTGCAGAGGGGAAGTGGCCCAGGAGACAAAGATGGTATACAGCCTTTAGCAACTCAAATCCGGACATCTTGGGCAGATAGGAGTCCAGAGCCCGGCTCAGACTCTCCAGGAACCTGGAGCAGCAAGATGAAACCCAACGAAGACATCAATACTGGAAACCAATAGTCATGTGTGTTAATAACACCGTTTAATAATATTACATGACTGGCTGGCGGAGTCAAATCAGACGGATGAAGACACGCGAGTGACCTACTGCTGTCTTTGCTGCTGCAGATCATAGTTCAGAGAGGAGTACACCTTGAGGACACAGAGGAGGTCTTTCAGTGTCAGAGCGTCAGGATTGGCGATGACCTTCTTTGCAAACGCCTCCATTAAGGCGGCGGGACAGAAGGCGAGGCTCTCAAACACGGACAGGAAGAGGACCACCTGCACAACGACATGTAAATGACGACTTATGAGTTTGTTTATAAAATAGATCGTAAAGGATATTTGACGATATACAAATAAACTGCTTATTGATAGCATTGAGAGTAAACATTTCACAAAAGGAGTAAGAAAACAGTTCGTTGCAGCACCTGTTTTTTGGTCCATACGTCTATTATAGAGGTGACGTATTCAGAAATGTCAGTGAGCAGATCTAAGTCTCTGTAGTGCAGCTCCCTACAGGACTGCAGGACTGTATACAATCTGTTGAAGGGGATTCCATGGAGGTTTTCTACCAGAGAAGACAGAGTAGGTTATGAAAACTTTTTTAAAGTATAGTATTATATTCCAGGCTCTTTCAATTTAATTAGTGCTCACGACTTTGCGAAATTAGACTACAATTCAAAGGTCTCATCTTGTGGAGAATAGGTTCCTACCTTTAATCGTTTTGCTGCAGACATCCAGCAGTGGTTTGGAGTAGAAGCCCATTGTGGCCATAGTGGAGATCATGTATTGGGTGTTGGGAAGGCTGAACTGGTCCGTCATTGATAGAGCCTTTCTCTGGAGAAGGCCGTGGACAGAATGAGTGTCAACATATAATGGATTCAGTTACAGGTAAAAGAAAACACTGAACCTTTCGGTCAGGCCCGATAGTTCAAAAGTATTAAAATGTGAAAGCTCATATGAGAGAACGCTGAGCAGCCTGCACAAGAGCTGGCAATAATAAACTAAAAACAAGATAGGAATACCAAATTCGGTCAAAACCAAGATTCATAAACCAACCTCGAGTTTCCGTTTGAGGTCCAGTGGGGCGTCTTTACCCAACAGACGCATCATGGTCTGGAGAGCCATTACATTCTTGATCCCGGGGAGACGGGCCTCAACTACCAGCCTAGGACAAAGCCACAATAAACTTCAATGTAAGCTGATCTGAAAAAGAAGTGGTAAAACTCTATATAATTCTGCAACTGGAAGGTTGTATCTTTGAATGGTTCTATCATGGAGTAAGCAAATGCATCTTCTGATAATCCTGACCTCATGCCCTCCTTTAGTGCACCGACGTTGGCGCTGCCCTCCATATTTTCCAGACAGGAGGCCAGGATGGACAGGGCCTTCTCATCGAAGTCATTCAGATTCTCCTGTTCGAGGGAAATGAAATGTATTTGGATCAACACAAAACAAAAATAATCCCAATATGAAAACATCTCTGCTTGCTGCTCGACAATCTCTCGCTGCCTACCTGACAGGTTCGGAGGAAAGTCTGGACAACACGGCTACCTTGGGGAACACCCAGTTTGACCATGCCCAGGAGGGAATACGCCAGGTCCTCGTTGCGCATCTGCCCCACTCTCTTCATGGCCATTTGCAGAAGCTTGTCAAATGCAGGGTGCTCAAACATCAGCTGCAGCTCGGAGCGCCGCTGCTCATCCGACATCTTCTTGGTGGTGGACCACATGTGGGTCAGGCAGTTGCTGAACTGTCGCACGCTGGGGGAGTATTGTGAGGTGAGGTCGAGCACGTCGGATGGGGAGCCACAGTGCTGCAGGCCGTCCAAGAAAGGCGACCTCCTCTGTGTCTGCTCCAAGCCCGTCTCATCGGGCAACGAAGAGTCTCCCACAGGAGAGGAGAGACGCTTCTCCTCCTCCAAGTCCTGACTGTGAACCCCACCCTGTGAGTAAAACCTCACTGAACCGACAGGACTTTTATCCAACAGGCATGTCTGGCTTCTGCTCCCTGGGCCCCAAATGTGTGCCAACTGCTGATTGGGGAAAGATGGGGCTTTGATGGCTTTTGCCGACAAGAAAAAGCGCAGGCCCCATCTCACGACCTCCTCTGACACCCGGACAGACATTTGCCAGCAAATTAAATAGATGTTTTTGTTGTTGTTTTGTTTAGAGGCAACGCTAACTGAATAGAGGTTAAGTTAACATTATCTGACGGTCACCATTTACACTCTTGAAACACATTGGCAGTTAAATTATGTAAAATAGTTCGCACAAATGATGCACTCCATGGTATGACTGAGCTGCCTACAAGGTCAACAGACTGTTATAGTTCGCAGCTAACGACGTGACGCCCAACAACGTACCGCTATAACCGGGGAAACATACAACTAACGGTGCCCAAATAACACGTGGCGCTTGCGAGACCATTTAAAAGTTGATATTAAAAGTTGTTCAGCAAAGAGACAGAGATCTACCTGACACTAAAAACATGCCCAGTCAAACCCATGTCAGCTAGCATGCTCATGTGCTGCTGCTTCGAGGAGTTGTGTGCGACGCCATATTTAGTCCCCCGGTCAACTTGGGAGGCTGCACCGCGTACTCGTCAGAATACAATACATATTTTTTATTGTGAATGTAATATATCACAAGTAAAATATTTAGTACTGTTTATACAAGTTTTGACCATTTTAAAACATAGGTTTCACTGTTATCGTAACACGTCTTGATCTTTTTGTGTGTGTTTTTGTGGTTGTTCCTACACGGACTCGAATGAGTGCAGCATCCAAGGTTTCCTAGCAACCAACGCCACGCTGATAGAATGGCAAAATTTGTGCTCGCTGGTAAAGTCTGATTTTACTCATTATTATCTGATATCATGTCACTGTATGTCAAATAATATCACCTTTCTGATTTAAATGTTTACCCGTACAGGCCAAACAGACTGTCCGCATTACGCCACAGCGGAACTATTAGCAGACCGTCTGCAGAGATCTCTTCCAGACTTCCGGATCCAGAAGATCTCCATCCTCCCACATGAGTGGCAGGTGGTTTTTCTTATTTTTAAAACTCTGTTCAGTCTCTTTTAACTCACAAATCATTCGTGTTTTTTTATTTGTCACCTCAATGTGACCTTTCACTGGTCTCTGACAGGATTGGCTGGAGTCCACCTGCAAGAGAAATGGCTGGAAACACGAGGAGTCCCCTCTGGTTTGGAGGGAACTGGTGGACCAAGGGGGGAAAGGGATGCTCTTAGGGGGCTTCAGTGACTTCCTAGAGCATTGCCAGGTAGACATACGTTATATGTTATCTTAATTAAAATGACTTCTAAACTTCCATACCTGCCAATTTCTGTAATTAATTGGTTGTGCAGGACTACTACAGCATCACATCAGACTTGCCGACGGATTTAATACTGCATGTTGCAGCAGAGAATCTGGAAACCAAGATGAATCTTGTTATCGAGGAGCAGCAACGTGTCAGTCTCATCAAACCCTTTCACATATGGATCAGTAGGTGGGTTGGTCTGGGAAAAACTCAAAACTAAAGAAATGTATGTATAATAATTAAATTTCTCATACCTTTCCAGTGCTCTCAACCCGACCAGCCACTTCCTGATCCCCAATCTGCTCTCTGCCGAGATGTTTCCACATGTTTCTGTAATCAGCCTCCACCTACTGGACCTGGAGGGGAACGAGGAGGAACTGCAGTGGCTGAGGATGGAGACGGAGGACCTGGCACTCCGTCAGCTCCATCAAGTACTGGGATATTGCATTTTTTTTGTCCCCATATCTGAAGGAAAACAAAGCCATCTAACTGTATACATTCACAGGTGACTATTCACACAGATCTGGAACAGGCCTTCCAAGAAGCGGACGTCATCCTGCTGCTGGATGAGTGGTGGTCTGATGACAGTCATGAGGAGGAAAAGAGGAAGGTCAAGGGAATCTCAGACAGGTACAGAGAGTACGGACAACTGATGGACACGAGGGCCAACAAGGAGGTGAAGGTCATTGTGTCTGGTGACTCATTTGTCAACCTGAGATGCTCACTTCTTTTGGACAATGCACGCTCCATTGACAGCCACCAATTTGTCACCATGGCAACTCAGCTGGAGAATGAAGCCAAGGCCATCCTTGCAAAGAAGCTGAGAGTGAGGACTTCAGGTAGTGAACTCTCTCTCCGTACTACTGCTGTATATTCACTTTTCACGAAAGATTCAACGATCTTTCCATTTTCTTCTGCTCCAGAGGTTACAAATGTCATCGTGTGGGGAAACATCAGTGGTAGTTTCCACATTGACCTGCAGTGGGCGAAGGTTTTCAACTATGATGGGGCAATCAAAGGACCAGCTTTCTTTTCCCAACAACCTCAAAATATTGTCCATGAAAGGTTTGTTTCAACAAGAAGCTTGAGGAGGAGGCTTATCTAATTGTATTGCCTACATTGTATTCGTTAACTCTACCCACCTGGCACTTTGCAGGCCAAACAAACACACAAGGTCCAATATCAACTTACAAAACTCCCCTTCATATCTGATTTCAGTCTGTGCCAATGTTGATTGCGCAGTATATCTGACTGCACTGATCAAAAACTTCCTGGGACATGCCAAAAAACCAACAACTTCCTTCCCTTCTCCAGGAAATGGTTGGAGACAGACTTTCAAGACTTGGTAATTTGTCAGCGCGCAGCTGTGGCTTCAAAGTCCTGCCGAGCAGCTGCCATGTCGGCCGCCAATGGGATCCTCGCTGTCCTGAAGGCTTGGAATGGCATCTGTGGTCCGGATGAGGTCTTCTCTATGGGTGTACTTTGCCCAGGTGAAGACACAACACAACCTCAGACGTTGATTTGACCGGATGTATGATGAAACGTGATTGTCTTTGGCTACTTGCAGGCGACTACAATCTCCCAGATGGCATCGTCCTCTCACTCCCAGTAACTTTCACAGACGGAAAATGGTCCGCGCTGCGCAACGTGACTGTTGGAAACGGGTTGAGGAAGAGACTTCAGCTTTATGCAAGTGAACTAAGGCAGGTATGTCAAGTTACAAACACACACACGTTCATAGCTGCAGTCTGTTACCATTTAAACATAGTGTTTTAAAACATGTTATAGGTACTAACAAGTGTTTCTATTTCCCAGGAAAAGGAACTTGAATCAGAAAATGACATGACTGTCATGAAGAAGACAGTTGATTGACTTGAAAGTTGGTTAAAATGATCAAAGGAAATAATCCAGATACATCTCAGTGCCACATCTCAAGTTTGTTTCAGTTTGTTCTTTTATTCTCTTACTTTCACTTTTATTTGACCAGTTTAATGACAATAAATCTCTTTGGCTTTGTGAAACTCATCCATAGCCATTTTGTTTTTAGATGTAAAAGATCAAACTGAGTACTTTATGGAAAAAGGAGAAATTAGAAAATATATTCCTTTTCTTAAAATTGTACAGTTCAGTGAGTGCATTTTTTTTTTTATAGTTCAAGAAGCGATATTTTAAGCAGAAACCACACTACTACCATACACAAACTAGTCCATTAAGATCCCCCTCTAAATCTGATGTCATCACTTGCCTTCCATTTACAGTTGGGCAGTCTTGAAAACGAAGACGCATCAAAACTTGCCTTGCCCTCGTTGGTAATTAATTAAACAAACTGTATAATGGAATCTTTTAACCTCAAACATTCAAATAGTTTCCCCCCCACCCCCTCACAAATTGTGCAGTACTTTGTCAGTTGACAAGGAGAACTTGAACAGAGTGCTGTTTTTACATGCAGAATATACACGTTCCATTTTTAGCATTTCTACACTATACACAAGGAGACACTGACTGAAAAAAGGAACGGTTAGTACAAATACAGTGCACTACGTACGACAAGTCGGGAAATGGACACATGTTCTGCAATGATATATTCTCTTTGTACAATCCACCCCTGAGATTTGGATGCTGAGTGGTTCACGAAAGCAAAATCGGCCTTTTAAGAGTCAAGCACAGTGCGAGCTTTCTTTTTGTCACGTCAAAGGTTTTCCGCAAATCCCCAGCAGATATGTCTTTAAACTATCATGTCTTTCCAGAAACAGAAACTAAATCTGCTCTGATAAAAGCAAGACTCCGTTGAAAATGTATCTCAAATATTGATCATGGTAAATACATGCGTGGTGCATGGCATGCATGGACTTGTCGTGGCACAAAGGAGGTTATTTGGTAAATATACATATCCCAGTGATGACTAACAAAGAGGTACAGACAGGCCAATCAAACAAGAAATGTGTGTTGTAGCTAAAGAATAAATTCCATTACATATGGGCCAACTACATACGGGTGTGTTACGTCAAATTCATTCTGCAAATTTGAATATAAATGGAGGCATCAATCACAGAGGAAATTCAGGAACATTTCTTTTATCTTGCTACATCAAAGTCACTGGTGTGTATGGGTAAAGATCTACTACCTGTCAACATCCAACAATGTCAAAGATTAAGTTTCCATTTCCAGGCAACAAGTGAAAGACCACTAATGACTGAATGTTTCTGTCAAAACTGTTACCGTGGAGACTTTGGAAGTAAGGATAAAGTGAAGGATAACTATTGATTTACTAAGTCTAACTCTGGGAACACGCAACTACATTTTAAACCCAGACGTTCATGGTGTCATAATGAAAACAATTATCATACAATCGTTATGGGCAACTGAGGGGATTCAATTTGCTTTTAAACTCCCCCTTAATAGAACTATAAAGTTTAATCGACTGACAGTTAAATAAAATAATTTATAGCATATATTAATAGTTATATAATCCAACATTTCAACTCTCCATTACACTATCGAGACAAACATTTGAACGAAAACAAGGTGGAAGTGTTAAGCTTATAGCCAAGGTTGAAAATAAAGGCATCATCATTAATCTGACGTGAGACTGAACATTTACTGGTTTTTCACTACGCAGTAAGAATTTTGCCTGCTAGTTTATCAAGCAAATTTCAATGTTAAGATGACCAAGCAAAACCACATATAACATACTTTGAAACCCCTGACAATAACCATGTCTCTATAACTGTTGAACCCAAGCCGGCTCTACCCTGAAGCTGATGTGATGAGGCAGGCCACAAAAAAAACTCTACAAAAGGCTGAACAGACACTTGTAATGAGAAGCTACGAAAGCAGAACGCACCACGTTATCTCAACCGTATGCCAAACGATCACCGACCAACTGCATTAAACGCCAAACTCTTTGATAAATGTTTTATAGCAGTATGTATGGATATAATGTAGGTCAAACGTACAAATAAAAACACGACCGTTGGGCGCAGGAGGAGGCAACGGGGAAGCTATGACTGTGGTTGATGCTGAGGAGACGGAGGCGTCTCTGGAGCTCCTGAGGCTCCTCCCACAGCCAGTCTGTCAGCGATGAGGTCCAGCCCCTCATCAAACTGCTCCAGTTCACTTTGGTCCAGAAGCTCAAAGTCCTCTTCCTCGGTCGGAACTAGTGTGTCGTCGGGCAACTCCTTGCAGGAGCCGCTTCCTGCCGTGATCGCCTCATCCAGGTCCTCGTCTGCTCCCGGCGCTCCTTGTGTAGTGTTAGCAGTGGTGTCAGTGGGCGGTGTTGGGGTGGGGATCTCCAGAGCGCCTGGTGGGGTTTTGGTGGGAAGGAACTCAGCCAGGGAGGGGTCCTCGCTGGCCTCACTGGAGCGCAGCAGAGCGGACAGAGTGTTCTGCACCACGGTGGAGATGGCTGTGCTCACAATCTCCTCGCTCAAGGCCTCCAAGGACTGTTGGGTTTCCTGGGTTACTGCGGCTTCCTTCTCCTCGCCCACTCGCGTCCCCGCTTCACCCTCTGCGCCCGGGACTTGCAACGCGCCCTCCTCACCCCCAGGTGGCCGTCCGTGTCCGTTGAAGTGTGTGTTCACAAAGTGGAGCGGAGACGCTAAGTGCTGGATGAGGAGGCTGGCGGGGCTCAGCAGTTCGCTCTCTGATTGGGCCCGGGCTGCGTCCCCTTGGCCGCGCAGAGGGAAGTGGAGCAGGTTGTGCTCGATGGATGGGAACTCCTCCACTGAGGGGAACACAGGGAGATCCCGCAAGTAGGACTCCTCCGGGTCGCTGTGTAAACTCTGCTGGTCCAGGTCTGTAGGGGAGATGAGACAGGGGAAAAAAACTGAGATTTGGCATCTCAGCCAAATATAATTTACAGATCAAGATGTTTTTGGTTGAACACTCAAGATGTAAATCACAAATATATGTTTCTTTGTTTACTTGAGCGCAGAACATCCTGCATTTACTGAATTAGAAGAAACCTACTGATGCACAGAACAGAGAAGTTGATATGAGCATTAATTTACCTTCAGAGAAGTCCGTGAGTTGAGGAGTGGTGGCCCTGGACACTGAGAACCCTCCACTCTCTAAGATGGAGGCCTCCTCATCTGATAACTCTGAGTCTGTGATGGCCATCGCCAGAGCTGTTGTCTTCGCATCCACCTGACCGACAAAACCACAGCGTTATATCACTGTCAAAACACAAATATATCATCATCCTAAACAAAAATACATACACACAGACAAACACAACCTGCTCCCCTCACTACTTCTGCTTTCTCTGTTGGCCTTTATGTGGGTGGGAGTGTATTGTGTATTAACTTTTAAAAAAAAAGTGCGTCTCCGTACCGTCGGGGCGAAACAGGACAGCTCCTCCTCACTCTCACTCTCCGTTTCAGCTCTCGGCTCATCCCCCTCCTCTACCTCCTTCTTCACCTCTGTTAAAAACACACATACTCACATTTAAAATGCAAGTGAATGAATGACGAGAACAACCGATTCAAAAACAGAATGGCACTGTGTTTTACGCCATACCTTTTAGAATGAGCACAAGTACAAGTATACGCTTAACATACTGGGATGAAAGCACAAAGGTAACCAGAGGAACTTATGACACTTCCTTAATCATTAAGACTGTTCTATTTACATATATGTAACACATGCTGTGACAAGGAGGTTGGATATCAGTAAGAGAGACAAGAAAGATGATCTCCATCGATTCAGGTTCAGGCTTATGTTACACTTCCTCCTCGCATGGTTAAGTCCCATATTAATACAAACACAAGCATGTGTTTCCGTAGCTGCAGGATTTAAAATGTGATGCGACGAACACAAGTGAGGCCAGAAGAAGAAGAAGCCCAAAGGCGCCGCAGAAGCACTCACTTCTCTTGTCGTGCTTGCGGTGCTCGGTATTTCCCTTCATGCTGTAGTCCAGTTTCATCAGGATCGGCTCAAAGCCTGTATACATCCTCTGGATCAGCTCGTGGTACACCACCAGCGGCCACAACAGCACGCTCAGGACTAAGCAGGCGCGGAAGAAAAACAAGAAAAAAACAGTGACAACTTTAAATATATGAAAAGTATGAAAGCAGGAAAATGCACACTGAGTCTGCTCTAAGAGGAGATACATTTTAACAATTGATGTGATACATATCCACTTGATACAAAATATAAAAATACAAGCCAGACCCATTAGATCGATATAAACCTGCACCATCAACAGGTTTCCTGATTTTTTTGTAAACACATCAGGGCATCCCATACCACAAGAACATTGTATTAGTACAACTGTTTCTTAATGCCAATTAGGAAAGTGTTGACTCACCAATAATATAGATCATCATGATTCCTGGTACATAATGCCCAACCAAGGCAAGCACAAAACAGCCACTGCACATCATCACACAGAACTGGGAGACAGACCAAGACAAATTAGGCGATCACACCTTAAAGCTGCACAGGGCATACTTTTACTGTTTTTATTGTGCATTTGCAATAGCACTCTTTAAACAGCAAAAATAATAATTAGGATGACTGAAACATGTGGGAATATTCCTCTAAGGTGTCAATGGGCAGAGTCAAAGGGCTGTACCTTGCCATGGTTCTGTCGCTTGTACTGCAGCGTCTCCAGCAGGTACAGGCGGTAGGTCAGATAGCTTTCAGCCAGGTGGTAGCTGAGCTCGGGAATGCTAAGCAGATGCTGCTCCACAATCATTGTGTCACTGTACACAAACAGGAAAGCACACACACACACACACACACACACACACACACACACACACACACACACACACACACACACACACACACACACGCAAATGTACACAGGAAGAGAGAACACTTGTAAAAGGACACAAATATGTACATAAAGTGCTTCAGGCTGTACTGAAATGCTTGCAGGGGTAAAGTGAGATTCCTCGTGAATGTCATGACAGTGGAGACACACACATATAAACACCTATACACTAGACTGAACTCTGGTAAGACTGGTGGTTGACAATTAGTTCTGATGATATGGTGCGACATGTGATGGAAATGTCATGAAAATAAAGACAGACTTCACACTGTTAAAATGTAACCGATGCTCTGATTTTGAATTCGTTCAGGAAAGGAAAGCACAGAGATGTCTGTTCATCATGTACACACTGCATACCGTTGTTCAAGGGGAGCCTCTGCAGGTTGAACTGCAATAAGAGCAAAACACACAATTAGCAACAGTTAGGTCACTATTGTTACCGTTTGTTTCTTTGATGGGATGTTTTAATGACAGTAAACATATTAGGGTGGAAATAGTCTAAGATTTCCAATCTGATTTTCAATAACTTTATGGTTCTTTCAGTCAGATTTCCATCCTTCACGAAGCAAAAACATAGCAGGAAAAATCGTAATCTCAGGCAAACGCAGTGTACACACACCGATAAAGGTCATGGCAGCCTGCTCCATCCAGCAAAGGTACTGTGTTCCACAAATATAGATTTAAACTGGCTCAGCAACAGTGAGCAATTGCTTTGGGTGAAGAGTGACAAAGCCTCAGGACCATATTCAAATCCCATTAAGGCCTGGGCTTACTGGTAATGATGGGCAACTTGGGCTTCCATCTCTCCAGGAGCACAAGTCCCAGCAGGGACACACTCAGCAGGAACAGAGGCCGCAGGGAGGTGGATGACAGGAGCCTGTGGAGATACAAATAAACAGCCTGACAATTGGCTTATGTTCAACACATAGAAGAAGAAGAAAATGTCACAAAACTCACTTCCAAATGAAACTTCTCATTAAATACACCGGCATAGCATCTGTTTCCTGTAACTGACAGATGGTGAACGAGGCCTGGGCCACATAGCGTGACATGCGTGTTAGTTTGGATGCAGCCGAATTAAAGCAAACAGATGGAACAACTCTAAAATGACTCTAGTTGTCCTTTATTTGTGAATATTTCCTGGTACGAATCTGCTTGTGAAACGTCAAGTTTGAACTGTCTCGCTATCTACTTTAGCATCAAGCTAAAGACGTGGGATTAGCTAACTTATCCTGACGTTGTGTCCTCGCTGCCGTTAGCTAACAGCCGATGGTGTTAGCTAACGGCTATCGAGCTGTCAACAAGGCGGAACACGTGATTAAACGTTCGAATTCGGCCGGTTACCAGAATAACGTGTTGAGTGTCAAGGCGACGGTGATGCTGTACAACGGCCTTTCCCAGACCAGCAGCCTCTGCGACCACAGCAGCAGGGACTCGTACTGCGATAGCCAACCCTGGAGACGCTCCCGCAAACGGACAAGCTCCGGGTTCGCGTCCCCGCCGGCCTGCTCCGAAGTCCCCGGAGGGAACAGAGACTCCAGGCCAACCGAAGAGGAGGTAACCGAGGGGCATCTTCTGGCCTCCTCTTCGCTCGCCATGTTTCCCCCACTTTGTTATGTTGTTTTGGATATCACGGGGTATATGGTAAGATCGTCGTCAAGTGGGACAAACTTACAAATGTGAAGCATCCGGTTGTTGATTTCAAAATAAAATCGCCTTTGGCAACAGGTGAACGGAATGGGCCTTTCTTGAATGGAGAAGTATTTGGTCAATACACGTTTTGATGAATGCAAATGTGTTTTTTTAGAACGTTAATATAATTATTTGCAATGACCTCATCATCCTACATGTTATATTAATGATTACAGAGATTGAATATCAGGTATGCTTATTTTACTTTGAAGGCAATATTAATTTCCGGCCTCATTATTAATTACTTCCGGCAACTTGATGTACTGATGACACAGATGGGCAAACGGATCACAAGGCCCGTCACACAGATGAGAAAAAAAAAAATATAGTCACGTGTTTCCTTGTTGTTAAAGCTCAAGTATACCACCGTGTGGTCAGAAATACGGCAGCATGCATTAATGTTGCATAGAGGTAAAACACTTGAGACCTGCAAAAGCTCTCTCCAACAGCTTTTACTGATAATTTATAAGGTATATATTTTGGGAGGGCTATAGCCTGTGTTTTTGATTTGATTTGTTATTTGGGGCATTATTTATATAAGTGCTCTTCAGCCATAGTCCACATAATGCATTTATCCAGGAAATACCAGACACCACTGAGTGTTGATACAAATGTTTAATACAGAAATATACAGTATTGATCAATTTGATCAAATGCAGTTTCATTGTGCTGGAGACCTATAAAGATTCAATGCAGTATCAAGGTCAGCTCACTGGTATTATTGTTTCTTGAACACAGCACATAGATCACAAAAGACATCGTAATGTAAAGTAGCACAGTAAGGGGATTATTCTTCCTCTTGTGGTCTCTCAGTTCCTTCTCAAGTTGATTTCTGAAAGTCAAAAAAGCAAAAGCTACAATCATTCTACTCAGCAGCTATCATGAGTATCGTAAAAAGAAGAAGACGAGGCTTGAGAGGCCTACCTGGCTGTGTACACGACCAGGACTACACAGGTGGTAAAGAAGGGAAGGGGACCTTCTGTCCTCTGGTGCTAGGACAGGAGGGCATCAATACCTGCGGGGGTTAAGACCATGGCCTGCAGCAGGTCAGACAGAGAGATGATGCCCTTCACCACGTCCGCCCTGTCCACCAGGACCAGCCGATGGACCTGGGGTAAGGTGGGAAAATGATAAGGAAAGAACGCTCCCCTCTATTTATCAGATCTCGCGACGTCACAAGAAATATTAGACACCAAACTCTTTGGAAGAAAACAACCACCTCAGCGTTGACTATCCGGTCTATGATGGTCTCCAAGGTTTCATCAGGGTAGCACTTGATCACTCCCTCAACAAAACTGGAGCGCCTGCGAACGGCCTCCTGCATCGGCATGTCCAGATTGTTGTAACTCTTCTGGGCTGCTAGATTCTGCCATGAAGCAAACACGGAAAAACCTCAGTGTCTGACCAGGTGCCAGTGATCAACGCTATATATGCAAGGATGGTACACTTTAGGGCTTCGTACAGTGTACTTTAAGATTCCAAATAGAGCTATAGCTCCACATAAACAGTGCAAGTGTACGTACAATCACATCAAATCTTGAGTAGAGCGACACCACTTTGCCTGAGAAAACAAATGATTGGATGCAGTAGGTCAGACTTTTTTTCTGTGTATCTATTTGGAAAACCGTAATAATAATTAATACAGCTCTATAATGCAAATCGTATTTTTAAGAGCATACCTTGTTCATCCACCACAGGCAGCGCAGACACTCGCCTTTCCACAAAGATGGCGAGGGCCTCGTAAAGCGTTGCCGTTTGCTGAACTGTGGCGATGTTCCTGAACGTTCCGATCCCGAGCTCCTGGATCTGCCTTCCCATGAATGCAGGCGTGGGAACTTTTGTTTTCTGAAAACACCGAAGCAGAAGAATGTAAATGCACGCAGACATTTAAAAAACAGGTAGGTAAATCGCATGCTGAACATGTGCTTGCTCACAAATATGTGGAGGAACTTGAGGATTCTTTTGTGGGTGAGAATGTGCAAGATGTTGCCAGACTCTGGATCCATGACTGGCAGCCGGTGGATCTTATACTTAAGTAAGGAATATATGGCATCAAAGAGGCTAAGAGGAAAGAGTAGAGGTGTACATTTACTGCTGGTAGACTAAAATGTAAATTGAGTGAAAATATTTTCATAGATTCATAGTGTTACCTGGCCTCTGGGGAAATACTAATGAGGATGTGATTGGAGCACTGTAGGTAGACATCTAGGGAGAAGAAGACAGATAGCTCTAATGCTAAGTCACCGGGGTGTGTGTGCTGAGATATTTTACCCTCATCTGTGCTGGTTATTTACTTTGAGATGAATCACCTCTCCATGTCTCGATCTTGTGGCTCTCCAGCTCATACATTTGAACCTTCAGCGGAAAAAAACCCAAATGCCAAGATGCGAGTCAACAATTACACATCCAGTGGGTCAAATCAAACACTGCAACCCTGCAAAACCTGGAGTTTCACACTGTGTTGCTGTATCTGCGACATATATGTTGTAATAAAAAGAGAATAATGATCTTATGATATGAGCTATTGGAGTTGTATATTTAGTGCAGTTATTCTCACCAAAGGGGACCTGTAATAGCAATGGAGGATGTTGATGAAATCTGTAATAGTCAGCATACCTGTGAAAGAAAAGGATTTATGTTCCCATTATAGTCACAGGGACCAATACTCCACTATGATTATTCCATTAATCCCTCTTCTTACCCACAAATCTCTGCAACTTGCTGTCCCATAACGGGGCCGCCCTCAAGCCATTTGCCACCAGTGCAAAAAATGCCTTTTTCACCTTTAGGAAGTCATAATTTCACACAGTCAGTGATTATTTACAAGCACACAAAAAAGGGGGATTCAAGCTTCTATGTAGAGGTTTCTTACTTTTAGTTTGGTATCAAATATGACCAGTTTACAGCTGGTTGGAATGGCATCATAGCAGCTGTGACTTTTCATGAAATCCATGTAGACTGCGGCATCGGCCTCCGTGAGGATCACACTACCTGAGCGAGACATGGACACATGCAGTCACACACATACCACCAGCACAGATGCACATACTTGCACGTGTTCGTGTTCACGTGTGCGCCGATGACTGCGATCGCACCTCGTTTCTTTATCTCCTGCATCTTCTCTGGGAGTGGCACCTGCAACAGAGCAAGCGAAACATTCCCCGCATGACATTGTCAGAATAGTTCGACGTCCACAAGTCTGTTCGTTTCCCTCGGGTCCGTTAATGAAAACTAAACTTTTCTTTTAGCTACACTCAAAGTAACATTTCACCTGTGAGGGAGGCTCCATGTTTCTGTTGTGTGTCCATGAAAAAGTTGATTTCGAGGCAGCAGACGCAAAGTTCTGGCGACTCCGCTGGGTTCGTTTCCCCCTTCCCTCCAAGGCCGTTGGGTCTATATTAGGAGCTCTGTCGGGCCAGTGGCACAGGGGAGGGGTAGGAGAAGCTGGCACAGGCTCAGTGGGAGGGACACTTCAGGTTCTGCTTGCTGTCCCTTTAAAAACACACTAGTCATGGCCTCGCCTCCATGCTTGTTGAAAGGAACGCGTTGGCTTTCTTTCTAACATTTACTGCCAACTCGGATCACATAGTCGCCACCATTTACTGGCTTTGGTGGCGTAGAATGAATCCTTGAAGATGTTTTGCAAATGATTTATCTATGTCATAAATTATAATGACATGAGATCCTGGTCTATATGGAGTAAATGTCAAGGCTTCAGACAGTTAAGGTCTTCCCAAGAGCCATACGGTAAAACTTGGGACAGTAGTTACATGATTCTCCTCGGCTTCACGCTATGACGTTGACACAGACGACAATTAACAAATGTCACAAAGAAAAGCTTCCTTTATTAGTTTTTTTTTTTTTTTTTACAGATTTGTACAATATTTGCATTTTATACCATGTACAAAATTAAAAGGACTTCGTGCTTTATCAAATTCAAATGCTCCGTGCCATATTGTGAAAGGTTTGATTACAAAGTCAGTGTCTTGGGGGACCATGTGCAACTCTGTACAATAACAAATCTATTTAAAAAGACACACTTGACCCGTGCTGCAACAACGGAGTGAAATGTCCAATGTTGCACTGAAAAATACAGTCAGACTCAAAGTCCAGAAAGCATTAACAAAGAAACACTGCCGTTGGCCCAAAGCATGTTCTGTTCAGGAAGTTCACTTCAAAAACACCCACCAGAAACCAGTTAGAAATGGCAAGAAAGCCCCTGGAGCCCATCCTCTATATAAAGACCTATTCCCATTGGAGCATGGGAAATTTACAAGCTAAATGTTCACACATTACCATGTTACAGAGAAGTGCCTTTAGGATTATGTGATATCCTGTTGCTACAGAAAAGAAAAATGAGTCAAACCCTTTATGCTATAAATGACCAGAATAGGAGCAGTTGATGTTTTTTTGTGTGTGGCCAATGGCCGTTGCACTGAGGTATGAAAAGGGTGTTCTGGATTCAAACGGTCCATTTCCTTTCTTTGATGCTTTGTTTTACAAACAGTAACCTGGAGTACAAAATAAATCAGTGCTCGCTGCAGTTGTATGACCATTGCCTGATGTAAAGCCTGGCATGCATACATGAAAAATAAATGCTTACACTAAGAAAATATGGATAAGCCTGTAGGCAAAGTAAACTGGTTTAGTCCCTTCTTCATTAAAAAAACAACTCAACTTTCAGCTATGCTGTGAAACGTCCACACACTTTCATCAACTTGCCAAGCAGCTTTAATATTACAGCTGTAATATAATAAGTCAAAACAAACTCATCCCAAAGAACCTACATCGCCACCTGAAGGGTCTGAACTTTCAATGATTAAAACATGTGGCAAAACACTTGGGTTGCACCCAAGAAAACATAAACTATCTTTAAATTCCTTATGATATTCTCTGTATTTAAAAACAAGCTACAGAGCATTGAGGCATTTTATTTATGGCAAATATATTCTGAAGTGCTGAGCGACAAGTGACTTTCGCCCCCCTACCGTGTTGTTAAATTCTCACTCTGTGCACAATTACTCTCACCTTTGCACCTGTATTCCAGATCTGGAAAAGTCAACAAAACCTGACTTGAAGCGGTCGATGAGTCACACAAATAACGCTGCTTTCATTTCCAGAGTCCATTAGTACAGGTTGACAGCAGTGGAGTTTGCCAGTCGCTAGCCGGGCATGAGCAGCGCTTGGACTTTGTCGACGGGTAACATGGACTTTGGGTGACAGGGTCCCAGCTGTATAGGGGGAAACACCCCGAGGCGAGAGTTCAGACTTGGCTCTGCCCCTCCAAGGAGGCTGGAGGCCAGCCACGGTGCATGATGTTGATGGTTCCCAATGGTGCCATGAGCGAAGACTGTTGAGGTGTTTCTAAGCCTGCACTGAAGAGGAGGGAGGGACGCAAGACAGCCAGGACAGAAGAAGGAGACAGGCGACCAGGTTCGGGGTGCATCTAGATCAGAATCAGTTTCAGGATGTATGTGACCCATTGAGGCAAGGAGGGAGCCCCAGAGACACAATACTGAGGTCTGTGAGGAAGCCGATGGAGGAGTTTGTAGGAGGTCCTGGTCGATTCCAGGTGCACCGGTCTGACGGCTCAGACTGTTGTTGGCCAGAACGCAACAGGGGAGGCGCGGGGCTGCAGAAGGCGCTTCTGCTTTCGGTTCGGCGGTCTGAAGGTCCGGGCTAATCTCAGCTGGAGGTGGGAGCAGGGACGGGCCGCTTCTGGAGAGACTGAGCTGGTGCAGCACAGCGCTGGTGGCAATAAGGCCAGCCATGCTGGTCAGATACACCAGGCCGAGCATACAGGAAACCTGAGAATGAAATGCAATTAGGTTATATTGCTATTGCAATGTTTGTGTGGTCTCAAGTTATAAATGTAGAAGGAAAATAACAAGAATATATACAGCTGAAACAGAGCAAGCATATAAATTTCCTCTCTGCTTCATTGAGCTAAAATCCCCTTCTTACCTTGGTAAAGTGCTGATAGATGGCTGTGAGGGCTTGACTCCACACCGATTGCTCCAGAAGCACACAGAGGTCAGTGTAGGTGAACCAGCCGCGTTTCATCCCCTGCCGCTCGGCAATGCTGGTGATGGAGAGTCCACGGTCAGAAATGCTTTTTTTCTTTTTCACACAAAAGTTTAGTCCAAGTTTTATATAGCCAACAACCAACCTGGTTTCCAGTTGACTCAGTATATCAAATAAGTCATTTGGCTCCGTGAAGAGGCTCCACTCCTAGAAAATATAGGCCACAATGGTTAGGACAAAGAACTTGATCCAAACATGCATGTAAGCACACATCAAAGGCAAATGCACAAACAAACTTACAATGGCATTCAAGAAGTTCATCTCCAGGTTATTGACGGTTTTGACGTCCAACTTCCCAGCTGCTCCCCACTCATCGTTGAAAACCTCTTCTTCCTCTCCTTCGTCATACAGGTACTTGCTGGCAACCATCTAATTCAGAGAGAGTAGTGCATTTTCCATTGCAATATAATTAAAGTCACTACAGAAAAAAAGCAGTATAGGACCCAACATGTGAATCAGACTTCATTCGGAAAATGAGCAGCGACCAAGCCAGAAATACCAGTGACACATTTGGATTGGCTTTTGACCCCAACACACATACCATGGAGATCAGGAAGAGGTCAGAGGAGGAGATCTTCTGAAGGTACTCAGGGTTTCTGTGTCGGAGCCTTTCTATGTAAACGAGAGCCAGCATCATGGCACACGGGGAGATGCAAGCCTCCCTGAAGCAAAACAATAGGTTTGTTTCAGACGTATGACTGGCAGTGCTACATTCAGTTCCTGAAAGAATGTAAAATTCCATACAGACGTGCACATGACAAAGTACAAACCTGGAAACATGAGCAGCATACTTCTTCTGGAGCTTGCGTATGGGGCTTGGGGCGGACTTCTGGAATATCTCAACAGCGATATCTGGAATCACAGAAAGCAAAAATTCAAAAAGTCAACTTGTGAACAATCACAATCCATCTATCCAAGATTAGTTACATTGGGGCACAACTTTTAAGTTGTCCCACACATGTTGTATTCAGCACGAAATCCTCCTTTCTTTACATTGACTAATATAGTAAGTCAGGAAGAACAACTTGCACATCCAGTATTTCCTATGAGGGTGCGTCGGGGAGGAGCTTTGTTCTCTGTACTAACCTGGTTTAAAAACTAATATTTAACTCACCTGTAACCGGGCAAGAGAGGGAATCTAAAGAGCCGTCCTTGTCCAGCCCGTAATACAGTCGCTTTCTCACTCGTTCAGTCAACTTCTGGTGTCCAGGAAGAAACTGTGGAACAATAACACTGACGTTAGCATACGTTAGCTGGGTTAGTGTATTTAAACCGTAACGCTAGTTGTGGGAAACAAACGTGAACGTTAGCCAGGTAAAATAATCTAAATTCAAACAAAGCAATATCATCCACTAACACGCATATGTGAAAACACTGTATGTAGAGGTTTACAGCAGCTGGTACGACACGTTAAGACGAAAGCTAAGCTACCGCTGGGTACAGCTAGCTTAGCTTCCGTAGTTTGTTGACCTATCGGGATCGTAACGCAGTAACATACCGTGAACTCCTTGAAGTCCGAAAACTGAAAGGTCTTTTCGTTAAATAAAGCGTCGAAATCCATATCGACTGTAAGATTGAACATGAGCCCGCCAAACGTAGAAAAGACGACTGTTCGGCTCCCGGCTGACGAATAGCGCTCAGACAGCAACACGCCCTGACCTGATACACTTCATCAGGGACTCATTACCGCCATCTACTGGAGACACTGAGCACCTACAGCATCTTCTTCTTCTCTGCGTCTCTGGCGGGTTGCAGTACCGAGGTCTATACCGCCACCTGCTGCACCGGAAGATAAAGAACGGGATCTAGTTTATCTCAGTCTGGACAAACAAAGTAACATAAAAAAACAAACCAAAAAATACATAATTATATGAAACAATTATACTAGACAAATAGTGTTCCCCGAAATATGTTGGCTATTATTGAAGCCATTTGATTCCTAGCTCTATAGAGACAAAGTCAAGTGTTAGGAATTGTAGTTTCTCTTTTATTTTTTCTTCTTCATAATTTTCTTAATTTAATGAGTTACTTAACTAAGTGGTAAATGTATCATGCACATGAAGAATGACTAGTTTATATCACACTTATAGTCAGCTGGCTGTGCAAAGGTAAACATTTATGCAGATGGAGAAATTGGACAATATGTGGGAAGATCACATCAGATTACATATCAATATGTTTTTGAGGACAGTTCAAGTCACACACACACACACACACACACACACACACACACACACACACACACACACACACACACACACACACACACACACACACACACACACACACACACACACACACACACACACAATTTTAAGTTGAGACATTGCAGGCATTACATTGTTTTTCATGCACTGATCCAGTTTGACATTTTAGGGTATTTTGTCTTCTTTCCGACTAATGAAAGAACAAATTACAAGTACACATTTAGGTGTTTATTTTAAAACTTGTAATACAAAAACAGTTGTCTTATTGTCAGTATTCCATTGAGGAAGTTTCATGGAGATATCCTTTAGTAACTAACAGTTCCACTGCCAGCAATCGCACCGTGGATACTTGGCTTTACTTAAAAAGAAGAACCAGGATAGAGGGGGTACGTTTAATGTGCATACGATTCAGACACACATCGATAGTTACCACAGTTATATCCAGGTGTACACAGACGCATCAAAGAATTCAGAAAATAAGGTAGGAATAGCAGTTATAGTGCCAGAATTTAACATAAAAATAGATACAATTATTACAGAGGGAGTATCGGTGTACACAGAGAAATGCTGGCAATAATGTTTGCACTACAGTGGATAGAGGACACAAGACCATTGATCATTTGTTCAGACTCCAGTTCATCACTAGACAGCTTACGGAACAGTCATTCAGACAGTAGACCGGACATCCTCATTGAAATGCAGCAAACACTATACAGGATTCAAATGATGGGTATGACAGTGGAGTTAGTATGGGGTCCTGCACATGTGGGGGTTAAGGGAAATTAAATGGCGACTAGAGCGGCAAAAGAAGCCGCAAAGAGTGGCTCAAAAGTTGAAGTCAACTTCAGTAAATCAGAGGCCAAGGGGATTATTAAAATGAGGTTAAAGGAAAGGTGGCAGAAGCAATGGGAGGAGGACAGAAAAGGACGGTGGTTTTACAGAGTCCAGAGGAAAGTGGGGGGGATGTGATGTGCAGGAGGGAACAGGAGAGAGGAAACCGTCATTTCAAGGCTGTGATTTGCATGCTCGGGAAAATAGGGAAACATGACAGGGGGAGATATGACTATTGTGGGCAGGTAGAAACAATCGAACATGTTATTCTACACCGTCAGAGGTGTGTGAATGAAAGGAGACAGCTAGTTGGAGGCCTCTGCAAGGATGGGGCACGGTTGGATATGGCGTGTGTTCTGCAAGGAAACTCCAGTGGGTGCTATAAAGCACTATTGCAGTATCTTAGGATAACAAGGATTATTGAGAGAATATGAGCCCTAGGTTTATTCATTTTGGTTGGTTTGTTTGATTTAGTAGTGTTATTTGTTGACAGGGCAAGTGCTAGACATACTGATCCACACTTCATGCCAGTTGGTGGCGGTAATGCACCAAACAGTTGTTTGCCAAACCTCCAATAAATCTCAAAAAAAGAAAAGGAAAAGGACAAAATGAGTCCCTGATGGAGTGTGTCTAGTCAGGGCGTGTTGCTATCTGAGCGCTGCTCGCCAGCCGGGGGCGAACAGTCGTCTTTTCTACGTTTGGCGGGCTCATTGTCAAGTAAGCAACCCTGTCTCCTAAAAATTACGTTCCCCCAGAACTAATACGCATTCCCAATTACGTTTGATCAGAATCGTATCTCCTCCCTGATTATGTTTGTGTTTGACGTATTACACATACGTTGATTATACACGTATACGTTGATTAAACACGTATACGTTGATTATACACGTATTTTTGTTTTATTGTTTATATGTTTGTGTTTGACGTATTACAAATACGTTTATAATCGTGTGTTTCGACCGTGCTGTCGACGGCGTCGCTGTGCTGAACCTCACAGCTAGGTGGAGACAAACAGCACAGAACATTCCATTTGAAACCTTTACAACATTAATAAACAGGTGATAACAGTCAGGGGTTCAAGTTGTGACTAAGTCGTACCCAGGGTGAGAGAAAGGAGGCATGGCCCAGTCACTCAGGCTGGTGGTTTGACTTTCATCAGTGGGGTTGCCACACAAGCCAGTTAGTGGTTCATCAGGTCCTGGTCAGTGAGAGAATTAACAACAAATCAATGAACTTTCAACCAAATGACAACAGCTGTCAGTCTTGAATTCTTATTTTCTTATGTAGTTTTCTGTACCTGTCACATGTGCAGTGTTCCCATCAAAATGGATTGTTATTTCAGAGGACGGTAGCTTGGCAGTAACTCCAGTCTGGTCCTTGGAGAACTCCACGCCGTAAAACAGCTGAGTCGTGGTGTTGAGCGTCAGTATTTGGTCATCAACCTACATCACGTCAGACAGGAAACAAGGATAGAAACCCTGGCTTTAACATCTCAAATGTACACTTACATGTTGCTTTGCATGTGCACTTGTTTCCACTTGTAGTGATGTTTAGATATCTTTATTCTTTACCCTTCATTGATATTTGTTGAGGGTTACTTAATTGATAAGAATGCAGGATAATAATATATACACATTATGCTTCTGCCTTTTTAGTCATATTATAAACTAGATTAAATATATGCTTTACTCATTGTATTGTGAATAAAACACTACTACTACATATCTGCACTCTTTCCTACTTTGTATTGCAACTGATGCACAACAATATTCATCCATTCATCTATCTTTGGATGATAATATAAGAAGTTTTAATTGGTAACATGAATTAACAATAAAAAGTAAATATCTGACATGCAAATAAAATGTTTTTCACAATTACTGATTTAATTCAGGAAAACCTTTCTCAGCTTCTTTATCCGTTAATAAGATCATCAGTGATTGATCAAACAAAGACAAACTCATTTACATGTTTTAAACAACCCTATGAATAAACTGTTGCTTTTAGATAGGTTGTAGCGGCTTACCCGAACTCTGCCACCTTGTTCCAGATATATCTCTACTTCTTCTGTTACCACATATATTATCAAGTGATCCAAAAACGGCACATCTTTAAGGTGTCGCTCCCGGAAACCCGCATAGACATCGAATTCTGAAAAGCCCGTCAGATAGTAACCACAGCGATCAGGGACAGAGTGGACTCTGCTGAAGAAATCGATGACAGTGGAGCCGGTCACAGTGCACACGAAAGAGGGTTGAACGCACCTGATGGAGATGGAAAGGGACAGATATTTTGACTTTTTATTTCTTTTCTTTTCTATTTCTTTTCTATTTTTTTTTCTATTTTTACTTGAAGCAAAATCCACAGACAGAAAGGTGCTTGATCTTTGTTGTTTGTTTTGTGCAACACTTCAAGAATGCTGCAGCAGCCCTTTGAGGACTTGAACATGTTTAAGTGTGGACAGTAAGTGAAAAGGACTATCTGTAGCTCTTATATTATATAAAAGCATATTTGGATGCCAAGCAGAAGTGTGCAAAGGCAAATGTTGTGACTACAACAAATAATCAGAGAGATATATCTAATTAAATACACAATATAGTCTATTGATGGACAGAAAATGTAATTCATTGGTTATCAATCAATTGGTTCCTGCTTCCTTGAAAACTTGATTAAAAATATAAAACAAACATATTTACGTGTTTCCGTTGCAAACCTGCAGAGGTTCACCTCCTCCAACAGAGAACTGTGCAGAGCTATTACAGTGAGCGGCAGTGCAGCTTTCTGGGTCGCTGATCGATGTTCCAGCTGGAAGAAAGACACCTGGAAGGTGATGGGAGGTTTATGAAATTAATTAAGTGTGGCTCAGCTGCAAGGGGTCATAGACCCCTGGAGCAAGCGCACTTCATGTTCTCCTGCGGGCTTAATAATAATCATAGTCCCACAAAAACTTTGGCGCGTATATCTCCTCCCGCAGCGTTGCCAGCACATGCGTCAAAATACATCAAAACGTGCGGAATCGTGTGCTATGACTTTTCTAAGAGATTCGACCGGACGTTTTCCCGAAAAGGGAAATTGTCCCATTCACTTGACTGGGGTTTCGGCGTGAAGAGAGCAAAAAAACATTCATCTTTGTGCCCACAGTGACTCGCCATAATTAAACGTAGAGAAATGATTTCAAGTTTAAAACGTTGACAAAGGTCTGGAGTTTCTCTGCCCAATTGGGCATTTTTTGATAGCTAGCACAGTTTTCATGTAATTATTGTTCAAGTTTAGGAAAATGTAGGGACCATTTCAGAGTTTACAATGGGTGTGTATGGCGCAGGTTAGAGTGGTGATGTCATTGCTAGAGCACGGAGGAGCTTTGTACTAACCCCTTATTTGTATTTGTATTTTGCCATTCACTCCACAATATTTACTTTTGAGGCATAATTTATATATGAAAACGTTGGAAATATTGTGCTTGTGGTACACATGCGTCGTGGAATCCAACAAACGAATACTGTTTTGTCAGCAAGCCTGAAAGCGACATGAAGTCCGGCCAACTGCTCCATCAACCTCCATGTTAAATCGGATCACAATTGTCTCTCATGAAGAAAACGTGAGCACTTTTTTCAACTGAAGCTACGCTATCATTTCTAAATCCTTACAAAATTTAAGTAGTCAGAAACGTTCTCAGAAGTCTTGTGCTTCTCAAGATTACGTTATTTTCGCGATGGGATCCACGGTTGTCTGTCAAATACAATAGTTTGAAAGGTTGTTTTCTCATTAAATCCACAGTCCTGTCTTCCTCTGTGACAGTGACACAGCTGCTTCCAGTTAGCCAATCATGGCTGTCACCACGACAACCGGTGACACAAACGCAGGAGGCACCAACTGACATCCAAGGCACTCATATTTTAAACTCTACGTAAAAAAAAAAAAATCACACACACATTCTTATATATCATACATTGTTACACACAGACACACAGACACACGCACGCACACACAGACACACACACACACACACACACACACACACACACACACACAATGCTCTTGGGGGAGAGACAAGTGAATTTAATGCCAGCAGGAAGTTAACTTATGTTACAGGAAATGGCTGACCGTGTGTGTGTCTAAGCGCGTGTGTGTAATTAAGGTCTCGTGAACATAGTGGAGAGACAGAGAAGTGAATTTGATTGCTAGCATGAAGTTAGCTAACACAAAGTTAGCTTTGTGTTAGACAAAGATAACTGACTGTGTGTGTCTATGTGTGTGTACGAACGGCCGCGTGAGTGCGCGTGCACGTGTTAATACGGTCGCGTGAATCAGGACTAACAGCTCCACTGACGCTCACGTTCACATTATTAAGTCCATCACAATATTCAAGCATATCAATCCGATCGGCTGCTTGTTTCCTCTCTGGTGAATGTACTATATTAGAGATTTGAGCATGTTTTTGCCTCAAAATCTGGGGTTTAACAGATTGTTTGGTAGAAAATCTGCACACACATGACTTGGAGATATTCAGTCAAAGGCATTGTAACGCCTCCTGTCTGTCTACCTGTCTGTCTTTCTGTCTTCCCTTTCAACATTCAAACCCCATGATTTAACTGTATCTTAACATAAAGCTCAAATGAGGATTATTGTATTAAATAGAAAATAAATACACAATTGTACACAATATTTTTTTATATAATCACGTGATATGTTGCAGCAAAGTGCTGTCCCATTCATATTTACACCATCAAGCCCTCACAGCTATTGTTGGCATGTATATATATATATATATAATGTACCTCAATAACCTCAATAACACATCTCACTACCGGTAATGTATATATATTGCGACGTCTTACGGCAGTAGTAGCCACACTTTCAAAATTTCTTGTGAAATTTTCTAGTTTAGTATTAAAACTTGACCAACTAGTGTGCAAAATTCAAGAAAAGAAAATAACAGCAATTTCTTTTTTTATATTCCAATTTTGATTTGAAGATCCAGACAGAGTCCCGGCTCATTCTTTGGTCACCACTGGGTTCTCCTACCTGCTTGTCTGCA
Source organism: Taurulus bubalis (assembly GCF_910589615.1). NCBI lineage: Eukaryota > Metazoa > Chordata > Actinopteri > Perciformes > Cottidae > Taurulus > Taurulus bubalis. The sequence goes on from NC_136609.1 coordinate 10,044,175, forward strand.
TCCGCTGATGTCCAAGAAAACGGTGCTCTTTGCTACATTGCTGTCATACGACCATGAACCCAGAGACAAGTTACCGATCTCTGTCCTCACGTCCTTGAGAAGGATTAGACAACAATCAAGGTTAATACTGAAATACTGAGTGACCAGTGTAGGACTTGGATCCCTCTTTTTATATGTATAAGTCGGACTCTGAGATCTCAGCCTTCATAACAGACTCAGGCTCATACTTACAACCATTTCCATAGTATAGTAAATAAATATAGAGAACGAGAGAAGTTGTTGAACTGAGTTCTTCTGGAGGCTACACCAGGCATCCAATAATTAGCACGCATTAACAGTGCATCTGAGTGTGCTGAACCTAGAAGTGGTTTAACCTGAAAGGTGGTTGATGTTACTACTCACAGAACACGTTTCTGTACATTTCCTACTCTAGATATTGTACATTTGGATGCTTTGGAGTTTCATATGTTTGGTTGTTCTTTAGTAACTTTAGTAACTTCAGTTTCATCGTAGAATATAAGAAGAATAAATCATCAAATTGAGAGATTGAAACTAAAAAACAAGAACAACATGAAAGCACTGTAACAATAAGTCCAAGAAAAGACAGCCTCTAGAGTAGGTTATTAAACCTGATCTAATAGTGAGGGAGACTTTATTCCACCACAAATACACATTTGGTGCAGAGTTAAAGAAATAAGAGGTGGAGGGCTTTGAAAGTAAGCAGTAGAATCTGGTTTCCGTTGAATATGTTCAGGTAGAGAGAGGAAGAGCGTGCAGCTTGCCTTACTTATCTGGAGGTCAGCAGTGATAAAGCTCTGCAGGTGGAGGGCGAGATGGAACTCTGGGATGTTTCAGCTCTCGGGCCGTTGTGTGTGCTGTGTGTCTCTCTCCATCTCTTTTTATGTAGGTCTTTCAAGTATGCTTCAAGTATGTTTCTGGCTGTGTTTCCTCTGTCAAACCGGTTATTTATGTTCTGCAACTTTATGTTCAGGTAGAGAGAGGAAGAGCGTGCAGCTTGCCTTACTTATCTGGAGGTCGGCAGATATATCTCTAATTCTTCTGTTCCCACAATTATTATCAAGTAATCCAAAAACGGCACATCTTTAAGGTGTCGCTCCCGGAAAACCGCATAGACATCGAATTCTGAAAAGCCCGTCAGATGGTAACCACAGCGATCAGGGACAGAGTGGACTCTGCTGAAGAAATCGATGACAGTGGAGCCGGTCACAGTGCACACGAAAGAGGGTTGAACGCACCTGATGGAGATGGAAAGGGACAGATATTTTGACTTTTTATTTCTGAAAGCAGAATCCACAGACAGAAAGGTGCTTGATCTTGTGAAGACGTAACTTCCAGATGACATACATTTCAGAAAATGCTCCACTTAAAAGTCAGTTTACTCATAATGGGAAACACCACTCAGCCTGTGAAACACTACGTGATTCTAAAATAATAAATGGATTGAGTTTGGCTTGTGCATTCAAAATATTTGACAGAAAACCTCCTGGGATAAAAACTTGGGTTGCATTATGGGAAATGTAGGCTCCAGTGTTTTTCTCTTCCTCTGCTGCTTTGATTCTGACCTTTGCTGTTTGTTTTGTGCAACACTTCAAGAATGCTGCAGCAGCCCTTTGAGGACTGGAACATGTTTAAGTGTGGACAGTAAGTGAAAAGAACTATCTGTAGCTCTTAGACATATTATTGTTAATCTCATAAATACTGATTAGTGTTGTTTTTATGAAATGTACATTTTGGTTCCCTGAAATATGTGTCACTGCATTATTGTTATATGACTGCATTGTATAGTATCAATGAGTTTTTGTTTCAAATATAATTCCTAAATTGCTGTTCATCTCCCAGGATGCATCATTTTGTAACTCTCTTACATGACTGTTAGATTCAAGATGCTGATGGCAGCAATTTTTTTCGACATTTCAAAATGTTTTCAAATTCCAGAGATAAAGGTGAGGCTGAAAGTCAGACTGAGATCTCAGCCTTGGTAACAGACTCAGGCTCAAACTTACAACCGTATCCAGAGTATAGTCGTATATTTGAACTTTCATAACTGTTTGTAGGCCAAAGTTGTAGAGAGTAATGACCATCTGAAAGCATACACAGATGAGATAGAAAATATTCTTCTTGCTCCCAAAATATTTTTGAAATAAACTTTGATTTGATGTTCCTTTTGCCACAAAAATAACATTTCATTTTGGACAAAAGGCTGAACAGCCAACTATCTAAAAACAGGACACTGATGATGACTCAGGTAGAAGATGTTGATACCATCCTAGGAGGATTTCGGGTTTTGATTTGTGCTACCACCACTTCTTTTGCACCACCATGATTGTCCACTGAAAGACACTCTTGTGTTGCTTCATCTGCGATATTTTTTAAACAAACTGCAAAAGAAGAATCTGGATAGAAGAACACCTACAAAAACATAAATAAATCAGAATATTATAACTTTTCATGGCAGTTTGACTCAAAAACAGTTTACTTATATCTAAAAAACAACAAAAAAACTGGATAGATTTACTCATCGTCTTATTCATCATTTCTTGATAATTTCTCAGAATTTCCTGGAAATAATTTCCATAATAATAAATCATTATAGAAATAATCACAATGTTCTGAGACGGTTGTTTTAGTTTGCTTAGTTATAGTTTTGAGTTTAATGAAATATTTAACGGGAAAATTTCTTGAAAGAACTGCTCCATTTAAAAGTACCAAATATTTGATCAACCTTTATTGATTATTATAAAAAATAAACATTTGTTGTTCAAGTTGCAATTTTTTTTTTTACTTTCTACGCATTGAAAAAAAAAAAAGGTGTGCAATGCTCCAAGATAATTGATTTGAGGTGTTCTGGTCCCAGTAAAATAACTTCAGTTTTGTCTGAGTTTAATATCAAGAAGTTGCAGGTCAGCCAGGTCTTTACAGAAGATACGTTTTCAAAGTGACTATTAGTGACTCAGGCTTGAAGCCAAACAGGTCAAATCTACATCTATACATTAATCTAGAGATGATGGTGATGCAACATCCTTTGTATATTAAAAACAGCAAAAGGGATATAATTGAATCCTGACGCGTCATCAGGATATAAATCTGTGATATCAAAGAATACACGTGCCAAAACACATGATCAAAATTTAAAACTTTTATTTGAGAACCAATGAAATTGACTGCAATCCACCTGTGCTTTCTATCTTAAAGAATACCATACCAACATGAACATATGGAGAAGAAACAAAACGGCAAAACACGACAGCTGGTGCCAGAGCAAACGTCAGACACTGGCTTCATTAAAGGGGACAGGCAGGCCGATAACAGCCCCCCCCCTCCCCTCTAATGAAGCTGGCTGGTGTAGGGTCTTTGAACACGATACAAAAATATGAGCTGGAAGCACAGGATCATCTTTTCCCCTGCTATGGCAAACACCAACAATGGACACTGTGACGTCGACACAAAAAGGCAGGCTTCAGTGTCTCGTTTAACACAAGTGCTTTAACTTTAAAACTCTGGCTATTAAAACAAAAACAAGCCCCACACCAGCTGTCAAGTATAGCGTAACAAAGACCATGACATTTTTCATCAATTTGTAAATACAAAAAAAAAAAAAAAAAAAAAGAGAAGAAAACTTTATGTTCACTCATTTCAAAAACATGCACCCTGGAACATATTCTCCACCCCACAGAAGATGGAGTCAGTTTGTAGTCTGAGCACAAATGATAAGAATTCATAATACGATTTGAAGGGAAGAGATTGGCCGACCCTCCTTTTGACTCAGGAGAGATTTGCAGAAATCACAATATAATGCATAGATAACATAATGCATCTCTTTACGTATTCACAAGTCTCTCAGTCCCATGAATCCACTGCAGGTCTGCAAATCACCGTTACACAGGAGAGCCTCCTCTTAAACCAGGTCTTGGGTGCAGAGCTCTGCAGAACACCACCAACACCACAGAACAAACGCTTCAAAAAGGACATTATGACTGAGCCTCTTCTGAAAAGCCCCTTTATGCCACACTGCACAGAAATTCTGAAATCCGCAGCGTTATTTATGTCACCTTCCTCATTGATTGGGATTTCTTCCGGGACAAAATGAATTAACCAAAACATCTGAGCAAGGCTCAGTGAGATTTTTATTTAATTTAATTTTTTACATAGACCCTTAACGTTCTCTTGAACTCCTGAACCGAACCAATGTAGCCTTCCCAGGAGCACCACGCGACGTTGTAACAGCAACCCAGTAAAAACATTCCTTTTTTGTTTAGTTTTTTGGAAAGGGAGGGAGGAGGGGGAGCTCCCCGAGTGTTCGACCGCCAGTCACCACTGCTAACATTTCTGAGGTAGAGATTTGTCCCGGGGTCGAGGACTGATGTTTTCATAAGCTCCCCAGCCAGAGAGGTGCCAGGCCTCAGCTTCCACATCTGTACACATGTGGATATGCTCCCTCACATGCACTCAAACAGCTGGACAGATAGACAAACAGCTGGGGCGCAGGGCTCCTCGCTCTGTTCCTCTGTCTGTCCGTGTTTTACGTTGACGTCCTCTGTGAGCTGGTAGGCAGAGAAAACCATCTGCAGTGACTGGGAATGAAACACGGGGGACGCAACTGGAACACACACAACGACCAATTAGCTTATCTTTATAACACTTTTAAGCTCTAGGGCAATAGCTCAGTGGCACATGCTGTCCTATCACCTCTGCACGTAAAAAACACTTTCCCTTTGTGACCTTTGCTACATTCGTTCATCGAAAACCTGCCGGGTGGCTCTTTTCCCCACGAGGGTCAATTCACTTACTGCTATTCTTGATATCAAGCCTGAAATTAAATTGTTTAAAATACTGCAGTGTCATTTTTCACACAAACCTATTCATGTAACATTCAAATAAACAGTTTGAATTGATTCATTGGAGTGAAAAGACCTCAGCTAAGCTCTCTGGTGACTCCGATGCTCAGAGAATCAGCACGACTAGCTCGAGATGTTTGGACATGATACAACACATCAGCGCCTGGACGCTGAATGAAAGTAGTGACCTTATTTATTACCAAACTCCAGGCTTAATGTGTTCAACGGACAACTAAAAAGAAGAGAATAATACATAAAAACAAGTCAAACTAAAGCAGAGGGAAGTAACTTTAAAACAAGGAGACGGGTAATATTTAACTAAAGAAAGAATCATTCTAAACCTTTGCATACAAGTTGTCAAGCAAAGCAGAAAACAAAACAAAAAGTAGCTTTCTATGGCCTGTTTGCTGAAAATAGCAAAGCAAAAGTCCAATCGCTTATGTTTTGGTTGAACAGTTTCTTTCCCCTGTGCTTTAGGATTACAGATCTCTGCAGTACAATATCTGCTTGTTCAGAGTGGCATCTAGGCAGCTCCATATGAAGGAGGACAAATCCGTAATTTTCAGAGTGGAGATGCGGGGCAGGACTTTGGCAAAGTTTGACAAGATGATTTCAAAAGATTACCTCGGGGTGTTGGGGAGGGGCTAGGTGGGACTACGAGGACGGCAGCAACTGTTGTCCGTGAAAATCGAGCAGCCGCTGAGGGGGCAGTTCTGGAGCAGGCGCCCCGGAGGGAAAGAGGGCCGAGGGGACGGAGGCGCTGTTCTCACATGGACTCAAACTCATCGATGCGCTGCTTTGTGTTGCCGGATCGGATCTGGCGCAGCGTTTTGTATTTGTCTCGGCCCGCTTTCACGTTCTCCGCGTGCAGCACGTCGTTCTGCGTCTTCTTGGTTTCATCTCTGGCCTCGGCCAACTCTGAGCTTAATGTCTGGGAGAGAAAAGAGACGGAAGGATGAGGATGAGGAAGGATAGAGATGGAGAAAAGAAGCAAAAAAGGTAGTAAGAAGAAAATAGAAAGGGGGAAAAACAACAGAGGGCAAAGAAGAGGCGTAGGGGTTGCAGAGAAGAGTGGGAAAAAAGCAAAAATAGGGAAACAACATTTAAAAATCAGACTGATGCAAAGCCACTTATAAACAGCCTCTTGCTGTGTGTGTGTGTCAACATGTGTTGATCAGGGTTCCCGCTCAGACAAGACATTTCAATCATGATCTTACTGGTATAACAGAACTGGATGGCACTAATATGTTCTCTGATTGAAGTCGGATTAAAAGACGTGTGCTACCATGTGAAGTGAGTCCACAACGTTCTCACAGAACACTCTGGTCCGTAAACACCATTTGAATGTTAATGTGCTCCTGAATAGGTTTGGCCATCAGCACTGTTCATTGGCCGCCCAACGCAGGTCAAGTCTTTTTGCTTTTGTAAATTAAGTTTCATAAAACTATTTGGTTGTTGTTTAAAATTCTTCTTGCCATAGCTTCAGTACAAGTCCTGGCTTATGCAGTAGCCCAGCGTATATCTACAGGTCCTGTAACATATTCAAAGTTAAGAAAGATAGTAAGAGATTTTATGTACTTTTATCTGATTGATCGATTCATTACCAGTAGATCTTCTTAAGAGCCGGGCTACAGTCTAAGCCAGCACTGATTCTCCTGTTAAGAGCTGGAGTTTAAAGAATGGACAGAGAAGTATGCATGATCTTACCCTTACTTGCCATTTCTTGGCTGGTGTTTCTTCTTTGCAACAAAACTGCTGTTAGAAAATAATATAATCTTGCTGTTATTTGTGTTTGTGAGATGCAAATCTCCTTTTGGTTGAATTAAAAAAGGTGAGTTTATTCCAAAAGTTATATTCAAAGGGTAAGTTTTACACTCATTTCAACCCTAGGTTGTTTATCATGTATGGTAATTTTATTTTGGGGATTTAAATCAACGGTTTATTGAGTGTAAGAGTTCATTTGACATTGGGAAAAGTAGTGACCTGGGTCATGTAACTTTGTCAAGGAACTTATAAATCAAGTGTTAATAAAACCTTTCAACGAAATGTTTCAGACTTCTTGGGAAGCAGTCTCGCCAAACTTGAACCAATTTTTAAAGCACCACTTTGTCAACCATGATACGTCAGATCGTGCACAACGAACCACTGTGACAAGATGCATACATCAGTGTTTCGCACAGGATTTTGAGAGACTGAGGACGGTCCACCCAACTCACCCGCAGCGAGAGAGGACCCGGCACTCGTTGAGGGATGCTGTGAACCTCTTTTGCTTTCCAACTGGTAGCAGCGATGTCAAAATGTGAGCCTGCTACACCAATTTTGTTCAGGCTGGCAAGTCTGGGCCCTCAAAGGTTTCCACTCACCTGCAGCTGTTTCTTCACCCTCTCGTTCTTCTGGGCTTCAGTGACGCGCGCCTCTTCACTGCGGAGGTCCAGCTGGCTGACGCCCTCATTGGAGAGCTCTGCGCTGGCTTCTGCATGGTTCTCATCCTGCTCATCGTGCTCGCTTTCAGCATTGCTGTCCGACTGTGCTGGCGCCACAGTCATGGCAGTCTTCAGCTCCTCCTTGGTCTTCTCCAGGTCCTCCTGGGCCGACAGAGCCTGCAGGTGAGGGCGTGGAGACAAGAGCGTGATCATCATTGTTAAAAGACGTGGCTGAATGTCTGGGGACATCTAAAGAAGCCAGTGTTATGCTTTGTGGGATTTGTGGAGAGTAATCCGGTACCTTATACTGCCATTCGGTGGCCTCGTCATCTTTCTTCCTCTTGGCTTCTTCCAGGAGAGCGATCTTGGCTGTGAATTCAGCCAGTTCAGCAGCCTGGGAGAAAATGTAGACCCTGCTGTTACACTTGTATTTACAGTCACACACAAGAAGGAGCTCAGCATAGATAATAAAAACACAGAGCAGAGAACTGTGTGCACAAACACTTATGAATAGCCATGTAAGCCAGCCTGTAGTTGCTCACACCGTCAGTGAAAACACACACACACACACACACACACACACACCAGTTGTTCCTGGGTCTTCTGCTGGTCTGCAGCCTGTCTGGCCAGCTCTGCCTTGGCCTCCTCAGCCGCCTGCCTATCTCTCTCCAGCCTCTCGGCCTCCTCCCTCGCTCGCCTTCTCTCTTGCTCCAGCTCCAGCGCCCGGCGAGTCTGTTCCTCCAGCTCTGTGAAGCGCAGACGCACCAACATGTTGCACGTGATTTCATCTTTCATTTCATCGTTCACACGTTTTATATTCCAGCTTCAGTATGATCTGTGCTGTCAAGTCAGATACTGTTGATTCAGGTACATAAATCTAAACTAAGGGCGCATTTACGATAATGAATGAAATATGTCATTGGCCTGGACTCACGGCCCAAGAGAGACTGAAGGAAGGAAGTGGTACCTTTCTGAGCCGTCATCGTCTGCGCTTCAATCTGTCTCAGCCTCTCCATGAGCTCGTCCTTCTCGTGCTCTATCCTCTCCTTCTCTTTCTCTGCATGCTCTCGCTTCTTCTTCTCATTCTCCAGCTGAGCCCTGAGAAGTTTTGTAATCAATTGTTTCAGATGAATGCTTGAGGATTTTTGTGTGTGAGAAACATACATTTTACTTTAATATAGTAACAAATACGGAGAAACTCAGCAAATGATCCTGACCTGAATAAATGACTCTAGCGCTCCTTCTGCCTCAGATAACGTACATAAAAGAGGCAGGGCTGCCCTCTAGTGGAGAAGCTACTTTTTGATTTCCATTTGATTTAAATACTGAAAATGTTTGGATTTACATTTACGTATTGTCAGCAGTCAGTGAAGTAGGGGGGTCTATTGCCCTAAACACAATCTACCAGTGATGAGCATTGATTTAAAGTTATCTTTTATAAATAAGAATTAGACAAAGGAATGTTATTTTAGCACAGTGTACTTATTATTTCAAATGGGAAATATAAAGCTGTTAAAAACCATAGACCCCCCTAGGGTCTAAAAACTGTATAAATGTCATCTTCATATATTCATAACTAGTAACATATAAACTTAAATTTAAACATCTGAACAAAATCTCACATTATACTCTTTTATTATAACACCAAAATGATGGTTGGTTAAAAACAATGATTTTCAATACCTAAAAAATCAAAATAAAGTGTATACATTTTATATTACCTAAAACTTTGGACAGGCATATACATAAATTAGAAACACATATGATATTTGAACTTCTTAGACCAAATTAAATCGCTGTGCCGTACCTCTCCATCTGTTTGTGGTGCTTCTCCTCCCGGGCCTGAGCCTTCATCTGCTGCACCTCGATGGTGTCGGGCTTTCTCCTCCTCATGTACAACTCGTGGTTACCCATACACAATGCCAAGATGCGCTTGTTGATGCGCAGCCGCGGAGCATAAAACACAAAGTCCTACATGTTTGTTTTTTTAAAAAGAGGAGAGAAATATAACCTTTAATGTGAAGCTGTTCAAGTTCCCTGTATACACCAAACAAAGTAAAATATTTGATGAATCCGACACTCACGGGCGCTTTCTTGTCAATAGGTTTGATGACAAACTTTTTGTCATTGAAAGAGATGTTTCGAATCTCACTCCAGGGGAAGCCAATCTTTGGTGTCAACCTGAGAGAAAATAAATGGTTAACAGTTTACACTTTTAACATATCAACTTGCGTCCCACTCATATGATGATATACAGAATAGTGGGTGTTACACAGTTGGTTGTAGAAAGTTTTCCAACATTAAGCCAGCAGATGGTGCCTCGTATGAACAGACCACCTTTACAGGAAATCATGAGACTAAATACTTTCAGTTTACATATGAATTCTCGTTTTTCAGTGAAGTGGTTAAGAAGAGTGACAGAAAAGAGAAGTAGGTGGGTGAAACGTATCCCTCCCTGCCAATAATTATTATTCACTCAAAAAGAGGACCTGGAAAGAAAGGAGAAAAAAAGGGAATAATTGATATTGAGGATGTTGCCCTCTAAAATGTGTAAGAAACCATAACTCTTTCCTTCCTTTGTCACCTGGACAAGAGAACAAGGATGACAGTTGGGATGACCTCAGACAACAGGAAGGGAAACAGTGAGAGGAAATGCTACAAGAGAGGTAGAGGGGACAGGAAGACTCTCCTCCACCAGACGGACAGTCTTCCCTTCTCCACCCCCGCTTCAGCTTTCACCTCTCAAAATAGCTTTGCTCCCTCTAAGCCTGTTGAACATTGTCTGTGTCACGTTGGCATCGGGCCTCCAATAAAGTGAGAAAATAGTAGAATTTATCTGGCTGATTTACGATATTTAATATCAAATGATCAGCTTCGAGAGCAGTACATAAGAGTATCAGATTTTCGGGCAATATTCGGGCAATAAACAATTCAGGGACTGCAGTCTGGCATGTGGACACATTTACTGTACTGATTTATGTTTCCAAAGATTCTGCCAAACCCCAAAATGTGTGTCAGAATTCAAAATTCACAATGTCAAAGCTGAACAGTTCGTACAATATGTGCTCTGAAGTCATAACAGAAAGAGCCTGCACATAATCCCTGTCCTTTGGACATTGGATGATGTATGTCCTTGAAAAATCTATAAAACAAATCAAAAACTATACTGATATGAAAAATAATCCAAAACACAAAGCTCTAGGCAAAACATAACCTTAAAGAAGCATACTATTATGTTTTGCTTCGTATTTGTCATCCATGTTGTTATTAAATAAGACAAAAGGCTGTGCGGTTGGGTGATTGAGTAGAACAGACACGGTTATGACATGACATTGGTTGTGGCACGTTGTGTCATAAGCCTCCACCTACTCACTCGTCCACATGTCTGCTGCGGTTTAGTAATCAACTGCAAACCACAGCTCTGATGTCCTTGCAATCAGGAGATGGTATTCATCTGTATTTATTATTTAGCAAGGAACCCACGTACTAAAACACAACACATCCAATATTCGGAAAATAAAAGGGTATTTTAATCTGAAAGCTGAGGTCTTAACATGTCTCAGCCTTGGTGGCAACTCCAAACAGTCTCCACTGTCAAGCCACAGGCCCTTTTATAGGATTAGATGGAATTCCCCCCCAGAATGCATCACTTATTATGTAAAACAAACTTGAATGAATCCGTGTGTGTGTGCGCGTCTTTTGTGTGGCCCTTACTTGTCTTCGTGTTCGTAGATATTGAGGCCAAGGGCATCCACGCCTAGCCACAGCTGTGTGCCCTTCTTGTTTTTGATCTCAAAGTAGTTGACGCCATACATCTCCAAGTCCTGAGCAATTTTAAGATATTCCATCATAGAGTCCTCTCTAGAGAGGAGTAAAAGCAAGAGGAGTTAGAACACTCATATATACACATACATAATCCCATCTGTGTTCATCTTATAAAGCCAACTAATTGTACAATATAACAAAACTAGCCTAAACATGTACACTTTGTCTCTCTTGGGGGTTTTCAAGAGAAGAATAAGGAACGTTTGACACATACCTGAGCATTCCTCTGTGTTCTTCGTGCCAGGTCTGTATCCGGTCCTCCCACTGCTCCTTGGTCAGCTTGTGCTGCTCCAGGACTCTGTACACAAACACAATGACTTCACCTGAAGCAATCGTTTCCTCGAGAGGAAATCATTGAAAATTCCAACAGGGAACAAAAACAACATTCCAGGGTTCAACAGAAATGTGTATGACAACATGAAAGCAGAGCCAGCTACATTGGGACATGTGTTGTGCGTGTACCTCTGAGGCAGCAGCCGGTCATGGGTAAGGTACCCAGGCTTGTGAACATCTTTGTTGTAGTCTCCATACTTGGCCTGGACTGAATATGACGCCAGCAGCACAGCTGTCTCTGGGGGACAGTAGTTCTCATCGTTCAAGATGGCCTCCTTCACCTGGTGAAACGGGAGTGAGGGAGTTAACAAGTGGAACTTATTCAATGCATTTACACTCTTGCCCCCCCCCCCCAATATAAAATGATTTGAACTACACTTGGATGGAAACTTGTGAGTGGCTTGATACCTGCAGGAAGAAGAGTCTCTGGGTGATCTCCTGAATTAGTTCCTCCGAGACATCCTCAGGGAAGAACTTGGCCCTGAACTTAAACTGCAGAGGGTTCTCTTTCTTCACATCCTGCTGAGTCACCTGGAAGACAGACGCCATTCAATCATCTATTAATCAGCAGATCATAACCTTTGTGTCACAAGTACATCCCGCAACAAAGCTTGTGACTTGTGTGAATTGAGCTGATTTTTTATTCATAATTTCCTTTATCAAAGCATATTCACCACATAAAACCTTTGTAATCTGGTCATATTTGTTTTGTCTGGGGGACATGTGTTACTGGGCTCTAACAGATCATCCAGACAGCCCTGTATGTGTCTACAGTGCCTGGAGGGCCTCAACAAACACACATCTGTGCTCATAACATAGGTTTCACAGCCCTTCAATGGAAGCGGAATTCACTACAATTTTGTGTACCTCCTGCTGCCTCTCACTCACTCACACTCACACACACACACACACACACACACACACACACAGAGTGTGAGGGGGATTTTCTCTCGGACATAGTCAAAAACACACAGACACACTGTAATAGCAAGGGTGTTAAGGCTGGAGGGTGTGTTGGCCTGAGTGAGAGGAAGTCTATTAAAAAAAAAAAAAAACCCGCACATCTGAGGGTCCAGACCACAGCAGCGCTTCTGGGCAAATCCCAGGCAAAAAAACAGACAGACTGATGAAGGACAAACAGATAACATCCATCCACACTTAATCCATGTCTAGAAGAACAAAAGAGACTCTGACAAAGAATGAAAACAAAAAGGAGGAAGAGATACAGTAAAAGGAAGATGGCAGTAAAAGAGTGTAAATACGTTTTGATGGCTATGACAAAGGATACAATGAAAGTGAGACTGACCTTCTTATTGAGCTTGAGCCAAGTACTGTAACCTTTACTGTCCACATACTGGAGGCCAAAGAACCAGACCTCCCGCAGTCCCACCGTCTTCACCACCTGACAATAAAACAAATATGAATTCTTACAGGCGCTAAAAGCATAATTTTAATGTTACACTTTTTTTTTGTGCTTTTCGTATTGAATCGTATAATTATTTACAGGGTAGTGATATGCCACAAAGAACCCGGTCCTGAGCGGAAGCAGTGGCATCACGGTTAACCCCCAAGACGGACCTACAGACCTTTAGCTTTTAGGAACATTTGCGGTTACGTCACTCTCACCTGGTCAAAGAGCTGCTTTCCCGTGGTATTGGGTTGGATGGCAAACTCCAGCTCTGCATCCATGGTGGTCACACGGACGTTGATCTGGAAAACAAAACACAACAAGAAGTTTATTTTGTTTGCCATATTACACAAAGAAAGAAACACATGGACAGATCAGATTCAGCACTGCTGCCTGACTGCCATTATAAAAAGTCACAAACACTTCTATTGTTCTCTAGTTTTGTTGAACTGCACAAAGTGACGATTCAAAGCTTGATGGCATTTTCTGTAAACAAGTAAGTGAAAGAGCCAAATATAATAATTTGATGCCTTCCTCAGCCTTGAGCTCATTACTAGTAGTGCCTTTTCCTCTAATCTCGATTTAACATCCACTAATCTCCATCATCAATCGGGAAGCATTACTGGTATTAAAGTGTTTTTAGCCTCTGCTTAGAGGTGCAGTAAAGATTCTGAAACATAATACATAGTGGGCAAGATGCAAAGCATATAACGGGAAGGTCAGCTGTTAAATTAAGTCAAGGGACCTTTGTTGCATGTCATAACCCTCTCCCAAATACCCTGTTTATATCAAAGTAAGTCTAATACCTAGACTATTAATAGGTATAAAAAGAGAGTTTGGTTTGTGCTTAAATTGACAATAATCAACCTCAATCTGTAATGGAATAAAACATAATATATGCTGTAGGATGCGGCACAAGGCATGCATCAAAACAACTGAAAACCCGAAGCTGCCGTTGAATTCTTTCTCCCTTTTGTAAAGGAACTGTGTAAACTTGCGTGTCTCTCTCCCTCCTCCCATCACACACTGCCAGGGGGAGAAAAGCCCCACCTTTCAAGGCAGCCAATACTAGTGGACCTCTGTTGGGGTGGAGCAGAGGATAAAACTCAGTCATTAGCTGCCAGTAAACGGCACTGGCAAAAGGACAGCAGCAGCTGATGGCACAGAGCAGAGCTGACCTCCAAGGCATCTCACATCCTGAGCTGTGTGTTGCCTCAGTAGTGCTTAACATCACCAGACGAGAGGCAGAGAGAAGTGCATGTTTAGCAAAAGTGCACAAAAAAAACAAGCGACTGAGATAGAGCGCAACAGGAAGCAAGAGAGATGATCTGGGGTGTACTCCCTTTGAGATTAAGTTACAGTGAGGTTACTGAAGATGAGCCAGCTATACAGAAAAGAAGGTAAAGAAAAAAGGGACGCAGAAATTTAAAAAAAAACTGAAGAAAAGATCCACTTGACAATTACACACAAAACCTCAGGAAAGCTTACTTTGCATTTCTCTCCCTCTACTCTCAGTATTTCTTCTCCCGCCTTCATTCCTCTCGGTTTCTCTTGATATCCCTGCAATGAATAATCCATGAAACTTGTGTCTATACAGCACATAGCTGGACTCCCCCACGCCACATGGAGTGCAGACCACAATGTATCTGCCTCCCGCTCATTAATTACCCATGAAAAGTTGCAGCACTTTCTCCACACTATAGACATTCATTACTATTACTGTAATTTGCGACAGTCTTTTATATTACAGTATTTTCAAGGGACTAAACTACATCCCACATGTTGATAATCCAATCCGCTCAAGGCCAAGCTTTATTTTGGTTGGAAGATTATGTGGGCAGCTTCCCAGGAAAAGTCTTAAGTGACTAAATGACCATATTTGAGAACAAATCTATTTTCATGCCTGTTGCCAATGTGTCTTTCAATCAAGATGTAAGACCCAGGCTTAATCCAAGTCTGGGAAAACAACCCACATTGCAATATATGCCAGGTATCTACAGAGGAGGAAAAAGGAAAGAAGTATGGCTTTTCAGGCAATTAATGTGAAATCAGAGTTTAGTGTGTTGGACGAGACTGGAGGAAAAAAAAATAGTGTCCGGTCTGAAAAAAAAAAAAAACAATTAACTCACTATAAATAACCTGATGACTTAATGATGCAACACCTGGTTGTGCATGATTGTACCAAACCTTTTTGTTATATCAAGGTATACCCATCATGCAGTGGGGCATGCTTTTACTATGAAGCTAGCTTTTCATATCAGTGACATTATTTGGAGTTTTAATGGGTTGACTGCACAATACAGGAAATACGTCATTACTTTATTGTTCTTACTAGTCATGTTAAACATTCGACATACTGCTGAGAGTGTGTAGTAAGCTTCATACATCCGCGATGGAGAATGTTTCGTGTTGGTTTAGTTTTTCTGAGATGCTTTATGACGGTGAGCCTAGATCAGCCGGGGCACTCTGCACCAATGACACTGACATCCAATAACATAAGCTGCATATTACAACACAGCCTTGTCAACATCATTTCAATGAGGATGCTGAGGATATGGTTACATGATAGAACTTGAGCTACTCCTAACTAAAAAACCAGAGTTCGACTCTGGTTACCTTTGCTAAAATGCAGATTTGCAGTATTAGAAACTGTTTGTGGCAACATTGCTCAAAAATAATGCAGTTGCATTAGTTTGTTTCTATTGCATCCCCAAAAATACTACTAGAACTACTGAAAACCTAAAGCTCATGTATCAAAAAAGACCCAAGACTGCTAAACTCCCATTCATTGTTTCCACACAAAGAGAAAATATCAATCAATTAGGCCTGATATTTAAAGGATTGCCATAAACAACAGATGGATTAATATTAATCCAACTATAAACCATCAAATCAATTCTGCTACTCCCCATCACAAACTACTGCAGGCCTTTGCACAACAGATGATACAACCTTGAACCAAGAGGAACTACAACTCATAAAAGCAGCAAGCAGAAATAGCAAACGTTGACACCTCCACCCCTCTTATAAATACATCTCAGTCAACTCTTCAAGTGCACAAAACCAGCCCCTGACAGTTGAATTAGGACTGTGTTGGTTTCAAGACTGGCTGCCTCGTTGTCTTTCTGAAAGAGGGAGTCGTTATGGAGAAGGTTGTGCTGAGCTGGGGTTTCGAGGTGACCGGCTTTGAATGTCCCTTCTCATGCATGTGTGTGGGGCCTGCCTGCCATCAGCAATCAGCTGTTAAACAGTCAACCTTTGTGCCGCATGTGTGTGTGTGACTCTGCTAAAACATGGCTAACCCACAGACCAGAGAGGTGAAATCCTGTATAGACCAGACAGCCAGTTAATCCTATCTCTGCTGCTGAGAGGGGGAGGATAAGAGGGACAACAACATGCCAAGGCACTGACACAGCTAATCACACACTCCGACGAAGGAGCCATTTTTGTAAGCCTGTCCCTATATGACACAGTTCATCTGGTGAAAAAAAAAAAAAAAACACACTGACGGGGCAACACGACACATTGCCGAACAAAGTTCAGTTACTTTGCCAATTTCTTTTATATTTGCAAGCAGATTTAATACGCGTTTGCAGCTCATTAAGATCTGGTAACAGATGGCTGTACTTTACTACCCCTCTGCATCTTGTGTCTGTATTTCCTGGAAAGTGTATATCACAGCAGCAGAATAAACAGGTACAGTGTTTAGCATTTCAGGGTACATAGTACCAAGTGAACCTCTGAGGCCATCACAAAATGAAAAGCCAAAGGCAATGAGTCTTAAAACCGGTAGCTGCATCATTCCCTTTTGGTGTTGTCCTTCTAGAATGTTTCTAAATCCCCCTCTCCATTTCAATTGGGAAGACGAGTTCTCACTCAGACGGGCCCCTTGTTAACTGTGCAGCTGTTAAGTTACTGTAAGCAGTTTAGAGGAGCTTTGTTGAGAGAGGCCTTAAGAGACACACGCATACACACACACACTCTACAATCTGTAGAGTTGCTAATCTAGCCTGCTGGGCTCTGAGCAGCTGTCTGTTCCTCTGATAACCCCCCTGCTGGGTGAGGCAGACTTCGGAGGGGACACACAGAATTGATTTGACTTCTTCCTGATGTCAAACCCGGCGGATGACCTGAAAACACCTGTGAGGGTTCAGAGCCTTTAAAACAGGGTGCAGAAGAGAGAAGTCTTCTGCAAAGTTATTTTGGAATTACTTTTCAATTCAGTTTATTTTGTATAGCCCACAATCACAAAGAGAGAAGGGGCTTCAGCAGGGGCCCGGGGGCAGGGCATTGTAAATGAGGCAAAGGGTCAAACAGAACAGGCAAAAAGAGCTCTGATGTTGCTCAACGCCAAGAAGGCAACTCCTCCATTTCAATAACCCTCACTGTTTTCTACCCCTTAAAATGCAGAGTATCTCCTGAGCGCTACAACAAATTCCCAGCCACTTTTCTTCTCTCCCTCCATTTCCTAATATTCTCAACTTTTATGTTCACCCATCCAAGTCGTCCCTGTCCTGACAGTCCCTCAGTCGTCTGGTGATAATCCTCTCTTCATCTTGCTTCTGTACTTCCACAGAGACAGGATGTTGACATAGACTGGTCCCCCGATGTTCACAACGGGCCCCTTCTCCGGCAAACGGGAAAACAGCCACAAGCTAGGAAGCCAGCGAGGGCCGTCTTCCTGTGGGGTCCTGTCACCTCATAATGAACCGGCCCACAGATCACCAAACAGACGGGATATGATGCGAGGAGATATGAGAAACGGCACATTACTCTGCATTAACAAAACTGTACATGTTCAGACTCCCTGACAGGCCGTCTATGTTTCATCCACACGGATGTTGATTCCATTAGACTAATCTAATTCATGCTAATCTAATTCACCATCAATGACTCATTAAACAGTATGTTACGGACATTTCCAATCAAAATTGTGGTCTCACATCTGTATAAATGTGATCACCATCAAAAACCTATTGTCACTGGTCTGGGTGGTTTGCAAGTTGCAGTAAACCTCAGTAGTTGAATGGCCATTTTTAGGTTAAAAAAGACTTAAAACAACGTATCTTATGTTGCTACGCTGCCTCACGAGTGTCATTCTGGTTATTTATTTAACTTCAATTATGCAATCCAGTTTTGGAGAAATTGTACCTGAATCTTGCCGAGTCAGTGTTTCACTTGCAATGCAACATAAGGCACAACATTATAAATGCTTTGGTGTACAATTAAGAACATAGTGTATATTTCAAGTAAAAACAATACAATCCATCTCAACACAGTCGATTGGTTTTATCTGAGTGCACTTTTTGACACCTGACTTTACCTGTAGTATAACCACAATGTAGCCTCTTGCAGAACCACACAGGGGTAAAGACAGTGACAACTTCATCACCAGACTGTACTTTACAGGATGTCCTTTATACTTCTGCAGAAAAACTTGCTCAGAGACGGTTTTGAGGAGCTCGCTGCTCCTCATCATCCAACTCTTGCATATTGGTTTTTCAGCCATGAAGTTGTGTTGGGCGACACTTATATGGCACTTTTGAATCAGGCCATCAAATAAATCAGGAGCAGGAGTATAAATCATCCATTACCATGAGCAAGAACCACATGTGTCTGTGTTTTAAAAGAAACTCAAGTTTAAGTTGCGTCTGTTTTGCAAGATTACTAGTGAAAAATAGGAAAATAAAACTCAGTATGCAATCTACTAGCTTAACAAACTGATGTTACTCAACCTTGCAATTGTTTTCATTCTTTGGTTACAGATGAATGCCGACACCGAGGCATAATCTGGCACCAATCCCAGAGAGGGTCATGTCTGCTCTTCCTTCTTCTATTTACTGTGTCAGCCCCTCCCTTCAACAAACTGTACTTTCTGTCAGTTAGTTATCGTCTGTGACAGAGATGTCACTGAGCTGAGCGGCCAGCCCTCCACTGACCTAGGAGCTGTTTTGGGATGGTGCCCTAGTGACTCAGGGGACAAGAGAGAGAAGTGGAGGATGACATCAGTGCCTTGCTGTTCCTCTTCTCTAGCTTCCCAAACCACAACCCCCTAACCCAGAAACAACCACCAACCAACCAAAGAGCTAGACAGGAGATGGGCTTTACTTGTGGCGAAGCCTTAAGCCTGTTTCTGATGTAAGTTTAAGCAACTGAGTCTGAAATCTTTTCATGAAATACATTCTTAATCTTACGCAATATAAGCTTCGTTTAAAGTTTGTTTTAGTTCGTCCACTAAAAAGCCAAATACTTAGTATTGCTGTGTCATAATTTGAATGCTAGGAGAAACAAGTGGCCTAGACAATATCCCATTCGAAAATCTCTTATTGTTAATCGAAAACTAGTTTTGTGACTAGCAATAGTCTTAGACTCACGTATGAGCTCTCCAAGTCTCTTTAGAAAGAATAAGCACCATGACAAAGGTGAGACAGCCATGAAGGGACAGCATCAAATTGGTTTTGTTTTGGTGTTTTTCACATCCCAGGACTCTGGCATTCACTCCACCCCACAAGCAACAATGGCAGCAGTGTTGCAGTTGGAAGGCCTGTGGGTCTGGCAGTTCACTTAACACTCTGGCTGTTGTTTACTTGGAAGAGGAGTATGAGGAGTGGGAGCAGCCATGGGAATGAAACGGCCACTTCCCAGAATGCACAACTGAGCTTTTCGGCAGCAGTACATGCCGACTATTTTGGAGCGATTCAGTTTATCCAACCAGACGAGGCAGGGACAAACAAGCAACTGCCATGTGTCGGATTCATATCATATATCCTGAGCAACATGGGCTACTGCTGAATAAGTTCCAACACTGCTTTTTAAATATCAAATAAATTCAACTGATTATTAGAGAAGTGCTCTTTTTTTTCCTGGCTACTTACCATTAGCGCTGCATTTCTCTCTACCTCTGAAGAACAGTGCAATAAAAACTGCTGACATATGCCAACTCTCATGTAGCTGCTTTCAGCCTCTTACCGGTTTCGGCATCTTCGCTTCCTCTCCTCCTTACACCCGGCAGCTGAGGGGAAAGAATCCGTCACAGGACGGCAACAACACCTGTATCACAGGACCTGAAAGCAAAAGAGACACATTTTCCTTCATGGGTTTAACAATATGCGCAGCTGCCTACGTGCAACATGATTTATCTTGAGTATGATTTGGCAAGAAACAATGCATTACATAGAAATGATTATTCTTTCAATTTAGCAGACATTCTTTTAAAAGTTGGCATATTGAACCCTAATTTTGTTAATGTCTACAAGGCACAGCCAGATGCACTGAGAAGTGCACTATCACGTTGCTGTACATAGTGCGTATACGGAAACTATTCCAAGAGCGTATGAGAGACACCTACTTGAAACATAATTACCGTGGGGGAAGAAACCCAAAAGACAGCCATGGCTTTATGTGATGACTCATGGACATTGTAAAATTATAATTTTTCAAAATAAAAGATCCATCAGACACAAATTAGTAGACATTTTAAAATCCATTTCACCCTGCAACTCAGCATTGCATGCTATACATGTCACAGCCTGGGTTACTAGCTGAAACACAAGCCTGCAAGTTAGGTAATGACCTGGGTTGAACTGCCATCTGATACCGAAATGATCCAGGGAAAACAAGCGTTTTTGTTATGCGAGTGTGTCACATCAATCAGATCTGGATGCTACAGTATGTGGTCTTATGGCATTGTGAGTTATAGAGAAGTGTCACAACCTCAAAGTGGTCTAATAGCAAATGAAAGATCAACAACACACCATAACCCGCTTGAACAGAGTCATCTTTTGGGTTGGTTTCTGGCACTAAGTTTGGTGGACAGTTTAGGTTACATTATCACATGCATGTTAATAAAAACACTGTTATGTCCTTAACTTGGGGGAATTAATTGGATACTACACAAGGCATTAGAGATGAATTAGCAAATTAGCAACTACATGAAACCCACCTGGCTACTTAATTTGTTTAATTAATGACCAGTGAATCCACTGTTAGAGCTCAAAAACCAAAACAAGACCATTAAAAATGACTCCTACTCAATAAATGAGCAGTGTAACAGAGTGTAATGCTCCCAACAACAGTGCCCCAACAAAATAATAACAAATACGTTGGTTTATGTTCAAGAAAGACATGCAAGGAAGCCCCTGCTGTAGCGTTTGGGCTCCAGATGGAGACATGCCCACTTGTAGCTCGAGAGCGATTAGCTTGCGTGTTTACCCGCCGAGAGTTGGCTTCCAAACGGCCGAGAAACAACCGTTAGCCGTTAAAAATACCTCCGTGTGACGTTCACTCGGTTGAACGCTAACTAACGTTAGCCGGTAAACGACCCTTCAATCCTGAACGGTCCTCCTGAAGTGAGAAGGTGGCCGTTGAAAGCCTGACATTTTCACGCTAGTTAGTGGGTGTAGTCCACATAACGGGACCAGCACAGCCACGGTTTGCCTCGCGCATAACGGAACTTACATGTGGAGTTTGGCCATCGTTAATTCACCACACAAAAAGAGAGACACGCGAGAAGTTGTAACTACGTACGGTTATCTGCGGTGCTTTTACAGGCGGTTTAGGGGGCACAACTTCGGCCAAGTCGTCACTTCAAACGTGTCTCTTACGATATAAATTGGTTGAGCACGAGGATTTCCGCTATTGCACCAAACTTGAAGAGAAGCTCATCTTTTTAGGGAGAGGCGACTCACCGTGGGGACGAAGTGTGTCTTTAAATTGATAGGAAAGCCGGGTATCTTCACACGAAACCAAATATCCACGATGGGAATCCCGTTCTGTTGGTTGTTCCTTATCTCTTAGTGGGGTTGACGAAACAAATTCCCGCAGAAAAACCGTTGAAGTCTGAACAACCTTAAGGCGATTTGGGGCGCTCGTGTCGAGCTAGCCGGAATATTACTACGGTTTCCGGTCTCGACTTTACAAAATAAAAGCCTCAGGGAAGTTTGAGAAGAAGAAAAATATATATGTATTGACTTTTAACATCATAATAATGCCCATAATAACCTAATCGTCTCAAATGTATATATATATGTATATATATATATATATATATATATATATATATATATACACATATATATATATATATATATATATATATATATATAAAGTTATATAAAAGCATCTTGAGAGTTATTACTTACTGCTTATTTATATTTATTTATATTACTTGTTTACTGCTTATTTATATTTATATTTATGTATATTACTTGTTTCTTATTTTATTATTATTTTAATCACTGTGAGCAATGCTGCTGTAATCCTGTAATTTCCCCACTGAGGGACTAATAAAGGATTATCTTATCTTAATTTATCTTATCTTATTATGTAATAATGGTGTATCATTATGCAAAAAAAAACAAAACAATACAAAAATAACAACTTTGAGCAATAATTCCACTTTGTATCTTAACAATCAAAGTTAGAGCTGCAAGTGAAGTTGCCGTTTTTGTTTTTCTACAAACCCACATAGTTTCTCCCAACCGGTAGTCACGTTGCAGGTTACTTTAAAGGAAACATGCTTAATATCCGGTCTTGTTTTCAGTTTATGTTGCATACTTGACGCAGCTAATTGTGAAAATGATGTTCAATATGGCTGTCAGCAGCTGAGGAGTGGATGCATGTGTACGTTTTGATAGTTTGTTTTACAGTTTAGTCGAACATACAGAAAAGCCATGTTTTTTTCGTTTTCGGGTTGAAACCAAAAACGAAAAAACGGAAAAGCACAAAAAAGCATAATCTTTCACACAGAAATGACATTGATTAAACTGTATTACGAACTGTGTTGCATTAAACAATGCAACGATTAATTAAAACTTTATTATTGCTGTGTACATGCCGGATACATGAACATTAGACCAGCTGTAGTCAACTACTGTTGCTAACATGCTCCTATCGGCCCAGGCTTATCAGATGATTAATTTATTTTCTTATTATGTTACCTTGGTATGTGTTTACATCATATACTGTAAATACAAATATCTTGCCTACAATCCTTCTATTGCCTTGGCTTTTATTTTTGACAGACTCGTATTTCCGGTCACCTGCCCTGCTTTGGGTCTTCCGGTCACCTGCCCTGCTTTGCAAAAAACGATCATTTCGTATTTTCTTTTTTGGGATTCAGTCGAAAAATACGAAAAAATATGGTATTTCTGTCTTTTCGTTTTTTTTTTTTACTAAACTATAAAACAAACGGACCAAATAACGAACCAATTTTGTTTTTTGCAAATTCTTCTTTTGTTTTTTATTTCTGAAGAGAGACGCAAAGTAAGGCAGGTGACCCGGATTATATGATAATTATCTAGGTTATTGATCAACACGTCAATAACCTAGGTAATGATTAACACAGGTAAATATAACTACATCTATGGTTTAAATACACTTATACTGCCATCTACTGGTAGAAAGGCAAAACACTTTTTTTCTGCGTCTCCTCATCAGGCTGCCTGCGTTCACTCAAGAAGAAGCACAATACGGTGGAAAAATAGTGCTAACAGTAACAACTCTAAAAATACAAACATGACTTTGACTGAAGTATATTACTTTCATACAATCCTTCTATTGCCGTGGCTTTTATTTTGACAGACTCGTATTTCCGGTCACCTGCCCTGCTTTACGTCTCTCTTCAAAAGAAAAAACAAAAGAAGGCTTTGCAAAAAACTAAATCAGCTTGTTATTTAAGGTGATTCTCTCGCATCTTAATTTTTAGACTCAGTGCTTTTCTGTTTTTTGGGGTTTCAAACAGACGAAAAAAACATGGTATTTATCTATTTTCTTTTTTCAACTAAACTATAAAACATGATAAAAACGTACAGTGCGGACAGTTTTCAGCTGCCTTCAGACCACGTTCGGATTTATTCATATGTGTTTGTAAATATATATTTATGTAGAAATGTGCATGTACCTGCAATTTATGCTATCCTTCGTTCTTTTTATGTCTGCATGTTCATTTTGTTATGTGTTATATACATTCGATCACAGGCGATCAGCGCCCAATGCATGTTGGTTAGATTTGTGTCCGACTTGATCCCGACTTGCTCTGATGTCATGCACACGTGGTCAACGATAATCTCACGAGAGCAAGGCGGCTGCCGATATTAGAGCCAGGCGCTGCAGTAGCTCTCCACCGACTGCATGGCCCAGTGCATGATGGGAAACCAGATAGCTGATTGGCTCTTAGATTTGACAGCAAGCACCACCTGTTGTAGACAATTCTTATTTTATGTGTAGTTGTAATACTTAATGCTCGATTGTTGAGTATTCTCATGTTTAATCTTATTTATACAACACACATCAAAACCAGTAGTAATGTATTTCCCAGGCAAACATAACAAGAACAAAATATATATTTATAAACACATATGAATGAATCTAAACGTGATCTGTAAACTACAAGTAGCCTAAAGATCGGAACTAACAGGAAGTGACTGGCTAGTTTTTTGTCAACGCCCCCTGCTGCTGCCGCCTGCTCTCGTCTGGATTCCAGGTGAGGAGCTCTTACAGACGAGCCTTTTGGTTGGGTTTTTGGTTTAATTTAATGTGTGTTATGCATCATTCTCATTCTCCAACGCATTGCATACAGTGCAATAATTCCTTACATATGCTCAAGTGCATGCGTCAGACCAAATGCAAAAGTTTGTTGAACTATTCTTCCTGTATTTCTAGTACAAATAATGCAATTTGGACCTAATTTTGTGTTTTGTCTCTTTAATCCTTTTCATGCAGATGCGCAGTTTGAACTGGAGACAAACATTTGTAGAACATTAAGTTGAAACTGAAAGTGAGTTTGTGCGTTTTCCTTGGAAATCGACTAAGCACTGGAAATCTGTTGACTCTTTTATTTCCATGTGCCTCTTGATGAAATCCCCGAGGCCACGGCTGTATGCTTGGCCGGTAGAAGTGTCACATTGTATTGCATGTGGGACTAGCCTCAGCCTTTATTTAGCTCGGCATATCACCGCGTCACAAGATCTCTCTCCATATGACTGAGTGCATGCTGCTCTATGGCCAAAGAAAGGAAAGGAGCCACTGTAGGGAAGCTGGTAATTGAGTGGATAAGTGGATGCATTTGCTTCGATCGATCTAGCAGAAGTGATGTAGGTGTGTGTGTGAGAGTGTTCTTTAATTGATTGAAACTAGCCATTAACACTAGAATTATGATCAGTTGAAAAATAAATAAAATGCTTCCATTATATGTGAATATATCTCCAATAGTTGTGTAGAAAACATCTGCTAATTGGGGCTTTAACTTCAGCAGATGTTGGCACAGATCACTGCAGGTATTGATAGTCATGATGTTGTATGTTGAAAGATGGAGCTTCAGTAAAGTACATCTCTCTAAAAAAATATTCTTTTCTTTAAGGGAAGTTACATTTTGTTAAAACAGTTGCAGTAAGGTAAATTGCTGCACAGCACAATTTAGAGAAAAGATCAAATTAGCTCCAGTAATGTTGTTAACACCCTTAAGGACAGATGTGTGTGTGTGTGTGTGTGTGTGTGTGTGTGTGTGTGTGTGTGTGTGTGTGTGTGTGTGTGTTTGGTGCACAGAGGCATGGATGTTGTTATGTGTTACGCAATTGGGAAAGTGCCCTCAGTGTCCTGTGTGTGTTTTACTTCCTCCCTCCCTCTCTGTACACTGCTGACCAGATTAAATGGACAGTGCATCAGTTTCTTTCTGTTCCCATTATTCCTTCTGTGTCCTTTCACCCGAGTGTACTGCTCAAGTATAGTCACGATTCAGTCGTTTAAGTCGTTTTAAGATTTACTCTCAGTAATGTTTGGTATCTTTTAGGAACTGCGAAGTCTATGTGAAGAAGAAAGTCTGCTGAGCTTTGATGTCCCGGACCAATGATGGGAGGGAAGCTGTCGGTACCAGACGACTTGGAGGAAGCGCTGGAGGCGCTGCCGACGATCAGTGGTAGGGAACTACTGTATCACCATATATGTGTCACAATAGACTTAGACAATTGTAGCTCAAGTTTTGCAAATGATCCAATCTCACAAATGATTGAATTCTACAAGCCCTTCATGCGTTGGTCGATTTTTTTTCTTCTGATTACTTAAATATTTATTGGAAATAGCTGGAATGATCTTCATTCTGACTTCACATAATCATATTTACAGGTAAATATGACTCTTCTTGATCCAAACTCAGTCCCAGCCTCTTTCCTAGGCATCGAACTATAATACAACCGATATTTGACTGCAAGAAAAACTGTAATATGTGACATTATATTTTATTAATGCACAGTTCTGGAGCAACAATGCATTAAGTTCAATGAGGTTTCTTGACTCTAATCATAAAATGATCTATTAAAAACAGAACAAAGAGGAAGATGGAAAAAGGAAGATGGAGGTTTATGGGAACTGTACTGAGGGAACTGTACTGCGTTGGTCAATCCTTTAGTTAAGTATGTAAAATGAATGTTTACATATGTAATTAATTAATTAGTTAAATTTGTAAAAAATCAATGCAAAAATTATTTCATGCGGCAAGTCACAGGTGGCATGTTGCAAATTGGGTTGTGAACATGGGATTTGGACCCAGTTACAGAGAGTAACTCGACCCAGCGGGACAATGTGAACGAGCGACTTTACGGTGGACCGTTGGGCCGAGAGCTTGGCAGGACGTCTGCAGCTGAGCAGCCAAAATACCACATCCAGAGGACACATGATAGTCTGTGGCAGAAATCTATGACTATATTAGGATTTTATAAGAACGTTTGAGTAAACTTAATTTAGTGTTCATCATGCAACGTTCATTTTGATTGAAATTTCAGTTTTTCTAAATTGTGCATGATCAGAGTTGAGCTTTAAAAACATAAGCAATGTTCTGCAGCCATTTGCACCCTTTATATATGCAAAAGTCTTCCTGACAAGTTGGATTCAAGAGGCTGGGAGTTATTTGTTATCAAGTTAATGCTGCCAAATTGTAGTCAACTATAATATCCATAATTCAAATACATTACCTTGTGCATCATGTTCTTCAGGCAGAGAGCGACAGGTTGCATGCGAACTCCTTTATTCCATCGCTGTGTCTCTCTGTGACGTTGTTGTTTGAAAGACAGATATAAATAGTAGCAGTATAAATAGATTGTACTAGTATAGTATGACCAGTATTAACTAGTGTAAATCATGCCAGATTCTCCAAGAGAGCAGTTAGAAAATGTTCTTCACCAAGAACGAGTCCCAATCATTGAGTTTTGTTGTCAGTGTGAATAGTTTTGGAGCCAGTCGGAGGGCATCGGTATTGATCTTTCACGCTGCTTGATTGATTGATAAATCTAATGAATGCCACATAAGGAAAGGTGCATGACCATCATTGCAG
Source organism: Taurulus bubalis (assembly GCF_910589615.1). Taxonomy (NCBI): domain Eukaryota; kingdom Metazoa; phylum Chordata; class Actinopteri; order Perciformes; family Cottidae; genus Taurulus; species Taurulus bubalis. The sequence goes on from NC_136609.1 coordinate 10,071,343, forward strand.
AATTGGGAATGTTTATGCGATTGTGTGATGATGAATTAGGTGGAATAAAGATAATGTGATTCACCATTACGGATGGCACCAAGTTCTCAGAAAAGGTCTAAACCCAGCGACTCTAGTAAGAGAAGAAATTAAAAGCAGCAAGAAACCATCCAATTATTGTTCCCTGCTTTCAGACCTTTTAATAGCTGCCCACGTGTTTGACGTCACGTTAAATAGTGCATAATATCATCTTTCATGGTGGTAAAATTTAGCCTTGTGCAACGTTTGGGATCATGTGTCGATGAAGAAGTCCCCAGTTTCCTCATGAGGACAAAGTGAGTTGGTAGTTGTTATTGGGAAGATAATATGGGATTGTTGACACTGTCTTTATCTTGGAGAAGAAAAACACACTTTATTGATCAACGCCGACACCAGATAATGTGCTTTTACGTTGGAAATAAAATAAAAAACAAGGCGATTATATATCTATTTTGAGTGTACTTCTGCACCCTGCCAAACAGTCCAAATCACACACACATATGTACTAAGTTTGCATAATTAGCTGTCGAGGGGTTGATGTCATCTCTCCGCCCGTCTCTTCCTGTGATAAACACAGAGCAGACATGAAGTGAGATAAACAATCACACATGGAGGAGGAATAGGAGGAGGAGGAGGCGGAGGAGGCGGAGGCGGGCAGGTTGAAAAACAAGCTCTCAGGCGCAGTATGAAACCTCCTGTGATGGGACGATGTCTCTTCTGGAGTTAGTTCAAGAGGGCCAAGAGGTGTTCAGCGGACTGCTTCACAATCTGTCTGCATCCATCGGTCTGTTGACCCGACACACGCGACCCCCAGGTTAGTGTTTGGTTTTCTCGGTGCTGACGGTTAAACCGGTCCGGTTCATGCTCTGTGTGACGTGTCAGAGAGCGTTCCGGTCAGTAGTGTCTGTTATTTAAATCAATGTGACAGGATAACGGGACAGGATTTCCTGTCTCCACGGGGAGATTCCCCCTGCCGTGTTTTCCCCTCAATATAGAGGTACTTGCTCTTCAGTTTCCTGCTGATGCTACAATATGTCTGCTTTAAATGTGTCCTTAGGGAACAATAACAAGAAATGCCACAGGATTTGACATGTCCTTCTCACTCTAGATAACATCAATACATGTTATTTGAGGTGGGCTTTTCAGTAAGTGTAAGCCCCTGACTTTGCACTTTAACTAAAGAAAAATAAGGCTCTTCGTTAAGGTGAGAATTCAGAAAAAAATTAACTTTTTCTTTACGCAGAAGCCTCAGTTTCTTGAATTCAGCTATTAATGTTCTGAATGTTTGACTGAAAATATCTTGTTTATTCATTGGACATTTAAAAATGAAGAAACTCTTAGGGAACTACACAAACTGCACTAGCAAAACTACATTTTGGATTTCTCGATTTTTAATACGTATGTGTACTGCAAAAAGGCTTATATTATGCTGGATAAATAACTGTATATTTCCATCAGTTTACCAGGATTGTCCTCACGTTGCACACTAGTGAGTTGTTCTAATGACACTTATATGCTATACATTAATACGTCGGCACTTTAAGGGAACTAAACTAACTGTTTCTTCCTGCTTCAAGTCTGTGTGCTTGGCTCGGCCTTTCGGACCAGTATCTGTTGTGTGAATTAGCCAATATTCTCATCTAACAGCCAGTAAACAGTAAAGAAATGCACTGAACTTCCCAACATGTTGTAGTATTCCTTTATCTGCCGACTGAGCAGACCAGCAGAGGCACTATCTGTCACTTCATTCAGATTCTCTACCGTTGGACTGATGTTCGACCTCTGTAACTGATTACCTGACATATACCTTGTGAGTGGATACTTGATAACTTGCCTTGTGTCTCAATACACCAGCAGCAGAAATGTCTGCTCACTAGTCTGACGGATAAACAGAAACTGATTAGAAAGACCAGCAGACTGGTGTCGGTCTTCATCATGTTTGCCAACCTTTTCTGTGTCCGTCGACCAGCAGAAAGGAAACGGAATCAGAAATGCAGGCGGACTATCAAACGAGGTGAGTGCTACTGTGACATTATGTTAATCCGCCTCTGGGAACCCGTTGGGCAGTTTAGTCAAGACGCAGGCACATTTTCACCGGTCGGTCTTTGTAAAGGAGTTATTTCAGGGTCGCAGGGCAAGTTTAGTCGGTTAAAACTCGTTGATTGGTAAAGTTTCACAGCCTAATCAATACTTGCCCGCATGAACAACTTCCTCACAGTGAAACCAGACGGGTCAAAGGAGTCATCTTGGTTTGTACATTAAGGGAGGATGAGTTTGTGTTGCAGCTTTTCTATCCAAACACTGTAACCCCTTTAGGCTCTTTGTTATAAAGACATCTGACTTGCAGCACGCTGCTGATTCACATGTGCTTCCACTAATGATGCTCAGTTAAAGCTGAGAACTTCATCGCTTCAGCTCAAAATACCCCAATCTCTCCGAACAAACCATGCAAACCAGCGGAGGTCAGATATGGAGGTTGTCACCAGGATACTAGTTTTTGTGTACTTGTGCTATAGATTAAAGGCTTTCAGTTTAAGGCGGAACGTTAGAGACAATGACAACCAGTTCCTTGCTGGACTATGAACCCTTTAATATACACAACTCTTATCTTCAGCGTCAATGGTCTTGTTTTAAAAGGATTTTTTAAAGTTAAGTGTTAAGGAGTCTGCACAACATGATTCATGTGTTTGGTGGTGTCTGACGAGACGAAATGCAGTGCGAGTGATTATTTGTCAGCATGTATTCTTTGTGTCTTGCTCAGATAAAGGTGTGCAGATTCACACAGCAGCAGGGAGGGGCAGAGGAAAGAGGAGTGGTGTAATCACACCATAACTTCAACAGGTGTGTGTGTGTGCAGGAGAGACAGACTGACAGACAGGGTTTGGAAATACAAATGAGGAGAGCAGGATGAGACGGGCGATACTCTTCTCTACGTCGGAAGAGGAGAGCAGCCGGAGGGACGGGATGAAGGAATGCACAGGGAGACGGGAACATGCAGGAGAGAGGTTTGTCCGCATCTCTCTGGAGGAGATGGAGAGCTACTACAGATGCACCCAGTGCTGTCAACAGCTGCTGCATCGTGAGTTTTGCAGGGTTGTGAGTGTGTGAGTGTGTGTGTGTGTCGCTGAGTTTTAACCGTGAGGTGTGTCCGTGCGTGGAGAAATAAATAAATGCAATAAATTGCTGCGTTCACTGACTTTGGAGTTCATGTGCTTCGTCAGCGGCACAGATAATGCATTCTGTCTTCAAGGCGTTTCCACAAGGGCTGATTATTAAATTAAGTTTGAGTGGCGCTGATTGACAACACAGTCATGTACGTGTAGTTTTAAAGCTGATAGACAACATACTGACTTTATTTGCTCCACTGATACACGTCTCCTGTGGCCTCTTGAAGGAGACCAAAGTACACGCGAGGAAAAGAGTAATATAGTATACTACATCCTTATTTACTCAAGGAGGTTCAATAAAAAGTGTTGTAATTATCTGACAGCCTGTGTGCGTGTGATTACGGAGTATTTGTGCACCAATCGATCGTGCAGACCGCCAGGTGTTTGAAGACCGTGTGCTTGATGATTTTTAGATCGGCTCTATTCTGGTCTGTTTCCTGTTGGCTTTGGTCTGTATTTAGAGATGACGTGTATTTTTAGCAAGACCTGTTCTAGTAATGCTGTGTCACGAAGACAGGTGCTGCGTATTCACTCTTGATTCTGTTTCTCCTCCTTGCCGTTGCTCCATCGACTCACTTGTTTGTTTTGGGGTGTAACATGTCGACGCTAAGACGGGAGCGGAGATGTTTGTGGCAATTTGTCTTGTAGATCTTTAAAGCTGTGGTTTTGTTTTTGGTCAGCTGCTGTAACTTCCTCTGGTGCTCCCCTGAATGATGATCCATCGTGACATCTTCTTCCCCCCGTGTGTTAAAACTTCCTCTTTCCTGGGTATTCTCATGACTGTCTTTCTCGTGACATCCCTCTTGCTCGTTGTATAGTTTTTTACCTGTTTGACGCCTGACAAAGTCCCTGGTCCTCATCTCTCCTCATGTCCATCATCCTCCTCCCGATGAAGGATTTATTGGAGTGTTTGAATTTTCTGATGGTTGTTTTTCAGATATTGCAACCTCGATTCATTCGTTCACACCTCTTCTTCTCCTCTGCTGCTTGTTGTTCGGCCTGTGAGTCACTTCTCAATTGGTCTCTTCCTGTTTACGCTCCGGCCGGCCAATAGCGTTTGATCCTGCAGCGGAAGTAGTCCATAGGGTTTCTGCAGACGTTGGGGGCTCTCAAATAAATAATCTGGGGAGTTGTTCTAGCTGTAGTCTGCACCACATCCCTCACACACACACAGGTCTCCTTTACATCCCATACACACACACTGAAGTCTGCTCTGCATCCCATGTAAACAGGTCGCGTGTGTCATATTAACTGATGCGCTAACACACACTGTTTATTGTTGCACAAACAAAGTCCTGCAAATGACCGGAAGTCAGTTTAATTTGACCTGTCGGATGAACATGAGCCTTTATAAGAGAAGATCACGCCATGATGGATGTCGTCGTTGATGAATTTGAATGAGGTGAGGTCATAAATCATGCCTAAGACCATGCACAACGTGTCTGATTAAACCAGCTCATTGTTGACACTTACAGCGTACTAAAATAAATGAGTGTTTAGGGTGTGACTGTAAATCAGCCACCCGTGGGTGAAACTGGCTGCTGTCACAGCTGCTGGATCACAAGGCAGCGGAGACAGGAAATGAACCATTATGAAGCCTCTGCCTTTTCCTGTCGCACAGCCAACGTGCTCTATCATCGAAATCTGACAGAAGGGAAACACACACGCAGCCAGCGCTGCTTTTTTTTTTTTTTACACAACTTTGTGACGACACGCTTACCGACCTCCATTGTTCCATCCAGATCTTTTTAAATCCCGTCGGCTCAAACTCTGTGGAATCCCTTCATGTATTGATAATCTTATCTCAGACTAGACAGCGAGAGATTCGTCTTTAATCTAACTCTTAATCTCACACATTTTTCATCTCCCCGTGCCTAATCTCAGTCCTTCTACAATTTCTACAATAACCCCATATTTTAGTCCATATTCACTTAAATGTTGACCCCTAATGTTGAAAGCATTTCTGTTTCCTATTTGAACTTTATCGGAATAGCTGGAAGGATTTTCATTCTGACTTCACATAATCATATTTACAGGTAAATATGACTCTTCTTGATCCAAACTCAGTCCCAGCCTCTTTCCTAGGCATCGAATTATAATAAAACGGATATTTGAGTGCAAGAAAAACTGCAACATGCAACGTTATTTTATTAATGCACAGTTCTGGAGCAACAATGCATTAAGTTCAATGAGGTTTCTTGACTCGAATCATAACATTTTCTATTAAAAACAGAACAAAGAGGAAGATGGAAAAAGGAAGGTGGAGGTCTATGGGAACTGTACTGAAGCAGTTTAGTGTTACACTTTCACTAAGTGAACGGAACATGCTGACCTTAAATCCACATTTATCAAGCTCCAAAAATGCTGGTCCTACACATCCCACAATGCACCTCACCAGCCTGTGGCAGGAGGCCGTCTTTGCCTGCATGTGTCTCAAACTCCATGCCCCCCAGTGTGTGCTTTAATACAGGCTTTCCAGTGTTTCAAGGTAATTTTCTCAGACATTTATATGCAAAGTAGAAATTATTTAGAGTGAAGCACTAATTCCAGAGCACACCAACCGGGCTATCCTGTGCAAAGACAAACAGAAGCCACACCTTGTGTGTTTTTTAAATGTCAAAGTCTGGGACGTATTGACAGTGAAGTGAGAGGAAGGTCTGGGGCAGGACGGGGAGACACAGACAGGGCGGCCGGCCTCATGAGAAACTCATGTGTTCCTCTTTCATGTGAGGGAGAACGAGCCACAGGAGGACAGTTTTATAAATGTGTGTTTTCCGCAGCACAAAAGCATTTTATCAAAGTTCCCCCGGGGTCTATTCACGTTTCCACCAGTCCAGCTTCTCACAGCAGCTGTGTGTGGCGCACTGGTGAGAGAATGTGTTGGTGCGGCACACTGGGTCCCCCTGCTGTCTGCACTGGCATTGTGTGTGTGTGTGTGTGTGTGTGTCAGTGAGAGAAAGAGGCCTCCGTTCCCCTGTGGGCACCATGAGCACACACACTTTGTGTTGACTCTACATTCACCCAAGTGGGAACTTTTAGTCCGCTCCTTGATATCTACTGGTTTCTCTCTTCCATTAATGCCAGGATTAAATCTTTTGTTTTCCCAACATCAAACACATAATGTAGAAGCAGATTTAAGTGACACAACTTTACTTAACTTATTTCGCTCCCAAAAGAAGGTTCTCATGATTGGTGTTGGATTAAAAGCAGATTTTGTCTCATATTTGCGTGATAAAGAACCAAAAACTGTATTCAAATTAAGTGAGAGAGCGACATTGAAAAATGAGTATCTGTGAAGATTCTTTGGTCTCGGTTCAAAGCAACTAAATGTGTTAATGCAGTCATCTAATTGATCAACAAACTGTCAGCAGTGGAGACAGATCACACATAAGATAATCATTATGAGCAGTTACTGTCACTGCAAAGGGCTGAAGCCTTTCAGTGAAAACACTGACATGTGAAACTGGAGGCGGATCATGTGAAACTCCTCCTCGCTGGCTGGTACAGATGGGGAGGGGGGAGGTGTGTGTGTGTGTGTGTGTGTGTGTGTGTGTGTGGGCTGCGCTGTGCACTGACAGCTCAGTAAGCGGCTGAAGTCCTCTGCCACAGCGGAATGGACTGCCTGAACTTCCACCGCGATGTCCTCTGACAGACTATGCGGCGGTGTGTGAGTGTGTTTCTGTGTGTGTGTGTGTGTGTGCATCAGGGGGGCATATATGTACCGGCAGCACGATGGCTCTAAACCGAGTGTCTCTCCTCTGCCACGATATCACCAGGCTGTGGCTGCAAATGAAGATGATGACAGGTAAAGTGTCTGAGGAAGAACTGGACTGTTAATGTTGTTGGAGCGTGTGTGTGAATCTGTGTGTGTGTGTGTGACACTGACTTCTTGTAGTTCCTTAAAGGTTGTCGTGTGAGCTTTTGTGCGTTCTTGTCCTGATCCCAGCCGCACCACAAGTTTTAGTTACCGGACACCTGCTGTCTGATACAGGAGCTTGTTTTCTTGCCTTTTTGGCTCTCAATGTCACATTTTACAATCATGAGGCATAAACAGACGTGTCAGTGCTCTCTTATTGTGTCCGCTCTGTTCCAAATGCCGTTACAAGTATTCTCTAATCGGCCGCTGAAAGCCGTTTGGTCCCAAGTATGAATGAGCAAAATGAATGAACATGACCTGACTTTGTTTCCCACATTGATTTCGTCTCATTGTCCAAAGATGCTTCCTCCGCCGAAGGCATTAGCATCCATCAGATGGTTACATAACTTAATGTGAAGTGCTCCTCTGGCTCTAACTGCCGGTCGAGCTGTATGTTAACGTGAGGACACACACACACACACACACACACACACACACACACACACACAGCAGAGAGCACGCTGGCAGCATGTTAATCACATTGGTCCCATTTCCTCCTGTCAGTTGGGAGCAGCGTTGGGACAAAACCCTTTTGAGGGTTTGAACGTCCACATCTCCTCCCCCTTTATTTCCACTCTCGGGTGTGTTCATTGGTTGTCTCTTATTTATTCAGTTTGTGTGTGCGCTGATGTGCACTAATGGAAAACCTGTGAACCACAATGTTGATAATATCACAAAGAGATCTGGTCGTGCTTTTCTTGGCCCTGCAGGCTTTTACAGGTGTGTCTGTGGTGACTTTAGTTTTGTGTTGCTGCGCAGAGAGTGTTTGCTCTACCGGCAGATGGCCTCAGGTTATTTAATGAGCGTATCTCACACACACACGCACACACACACACACACACACACTGAGGGAGTGAGTACCAAGGTATCAACCTGTCCCACAGTTGATTTTTCGCCAAATCAAGATTAGTAGTTTCAGCTAAGCTCCCGTAATGCAATCTGGGATGTGTGTGTGTGTGTGTGTGACCTTACATCAAATGACCTGTTTGCATTGGTTTTAGCAGCAGTTGTTTATTGATTTTGTCCTCAAGAGTCATTTACAGCGTGTTGCAACACAAGAGCAAGAACACCCTATCAATGAAGTCAATGCAGAGCTAGATTGTATTAAGTGGAAGGGATGAATCTTTAATGATCCCAGAGGGGGGATTGGGTGATGGCAACAGCGAGTCACAACAAATCAAACATATTGATTTTTTTTTTTTTTAAGGCAGCAACATATTTATCAGGCTACTACACAGCTCAGAGCCGCTCCAGTGACGTCTCACTGTGTACATATGACCTGAAGTTCATTTCCTTTCAGCTGGATTTGCGAGACACTGATTAAAAAGGAGGGAACTCCAATGTGTGTGTAGTCAAACTCCCTAAACACTGGATCCTACACTTCCAATAAGCATATTGTTGTTTGTTTATGTTAGACATGTCTTTTAGTTGCTACGCCCCAAGTAAAATGTATGCAATGCCCCTTTTGACGGTGAGAATGAATACATTCGGCATTATGTGCATTGTTCCCGGTCAAAAAGATGCAAACGCACCTTCCAACTTGAAATGAGCTGCATGGGACCCTGGAGCACATCAGATATTCTTCTCATCGCGCCCGACATGTAAGCTTTTAAGAGCAGGATCACTTTCTGTTGAGGATTGCTGACCTTTTCACTACGACCTTCTCAACTTCAGCACAGATACAATTTAGTATCAACTTATTCGGATCAAATTTCTGTGCAAGCCAAGGTCTGTTTACTCTCTTTGTCAAAATGTTGTCAACAATTCCTACTGCCCCCAAAATACCCCAAAATACCCCCTCAGAAACCTTTTAAGTGTATTATAGTGGATGAGCCTAACTTCCAGTGCATGATGTCATTGTGTAAAAGAGTAGTGTCAGTGTTTTCCTACAGCTGCAAGTTTCTTTTAGGGCAAGTAAAAACACAGACCTCTTGGATTCTTTAGTCATTCGCTGCCTCCCTCTTCTTCTCTCCGTCTTCCTCAGTTTTCATGTCCTTTGTTCTGTGTGGTGTAATGACCGGCATAGCCCGAGGCAGCTAAAAAAAGGCTGCTGTTTTTTGTTTTTTTTTACTCTAATGGTGGCGAGAGAGGAAGGAAGGAGGACCTGTGTTTAAATGGTGCTTTGTAGTTTAGTGCGTTGCACCACATATGCCTCAACAGCTCACATGTGTTTAGGTGGTATGATTCACAAGAATATAGACGTTGTTTGACCTTGAAGCAGGTGGAGGTCACAGTGCTTAATGGATGCACATTTTGAACTTATTAAAGCAAGAGTTTGACAATTTTTACAATACAGTTTGAGCATTAACTAAACAAACAACATGCAAACTGTTTATTAGTGAGCTTCAGAGGTGATGGTAGGTATATTACCCTAGTAGCCGTTTCCTCCTGCTTTCTTTATGCTAAGCTAAGCTAGCGGCGGCTGGCTGTCGCTTCATACTTGGTATCAATCTTCTCATTTGACCAAAACAAAGTTGTTCTTTTCTGCTAATTGTTTGATTTTGCAACGGCTTTGCGTGAGCGTTGGAGGGGTTCTCATACTCTGAGCGTGTGTGTGTGTGTGTGTGTGTGTGTGTTGTGACGGCAGCCCAGACTGCAGACAGGGGGACAGTTAGTGTGTTGTTTTGCTGAGATGATGATGCCACCGTCTATTCAGTAGATCGGGGCTCAGTGCCAGTGACGGAGTCCGGCCTGAAGCCATTGTTGTGGATTTCTAACCGTTGCCGAATGGAGGAAGAGCACATCACTTTCAGCTTCTTGGCCTAAACAAAGACATATGTGTGTAGGATGATGCGTAGCCGCATCAAAACAATAGGACTCAACCAAGGAAACTGTTGCAGAAAACCAATATAGATGATTGTGGAATATCCTCAGTGGAGTAAGGATTGAACTCGTGTGACCATCAGTAATATTTTAATGTTCGTCTGCCTGCTTTTTCTCCTGATCCACACTAATTCAAGCTCTGAGGTTGCACATCGGGCACCACACACACACACACACACACACAAACAACAAATTCAAAGCCACTGTTGGTCGTCTGACCCAGTTGTTGTTTGGCATGGTGTGTGTGTGTGTGTCTGTCCTGTATGTGTCAGATACCCCACATCAGAGACAGATGGGACTTTGGTAAACCCTGACTATAATGCCAGATAATAGAGCTCAGATTCCCTCACACAAGTGCACGTGCACACACACACATACACACACACAGCTGCGGAGCGGCTGGCAAATCCTTGCTTCTCTATATGCAAATATACACAACGCAGCTGGCCATCTCTCAGCTGGCATTTGATAGCAACGCAGCAACTTTTAACCCTGCTGCCACACCCTCACCACACACACACACACACACTCTCACACACACACACACGCGCACAAACCTCGTTTTTTCCAACCTAGTGCCTTCAAGTCTACGTTCCCAATCGGTCCGTTCCATTTGTTGCATTCCAGAGCAGCAGATGGAGGGCTGAAGGTCTCAGTGACGCAGAGCGCTGGACGTCCGTCTTATGAATGTCTTGATCTTCTACTTTTTTAATGACGCAGCATTAGCCAGGGTCAATAGTTGAGCTCATAGAAGTTACTGACGTGTGACTGGATTCTTGCAGCTACAGCATCCAAAACATGTCACTTTCAAGAGTGTCTCTCCAGATTTTTTTTTTATATTTATTTACAATTAATATTTGGATGACAAAACTGTGAAATCAATATGTATGAAAACACAGCAAATCATTTTAATTGTCACATTAAGTTCAGATGTGAACAACTGATGCATTCAAGTGGTGTATCTTGTCATTTGTAATTCCTCCGTTTATTTCAGTTGTGTAACTGCATTAAAAAGTTTGATCCCAGCGACCAATCATAAAAGAGATTAATCCTGTTATCAATGAGCCCTGATGAGAGATTTTGTGTGTGTGTGTGTGTGTGTGTGTGTGTGTGGCTGTTTCTTCGTGTCTGAGGTCGTTTCTGTGTGTTGCTGCCCCTCGGTCCGACCATGTCATGCTTGTTTTTGTTTGCATAGTCCTCAGCCAGGGTCCCGCGTGTTGCATGCGTGTTTGAGTGAACATCAGACAGCTCTCCGGCTTCCTGTGGCTTTGACCTTTGACCAGCACACCAGCACTGAACAGCTGGATGCCATCTTTGAACTGACAGTGTCTGTTTAGCAATGCAAACTTGTAGGAACTCGAACGCAGAACAAAAAGGAGGAGGAGGAGGAGGAGGCGTTTCGAGTGAGCCGGTCATAGACGATGCTTTGTGTTTGTGTAATGGACTACACCTTCATGAGACTTAATTGGGCTGTTGCCTCTCTTTCACCTCCCAGTGCTGACCTAACCAAGTGCGTTTTAACAAATTGAGTTTTCACAAATTACATTGTAAAGGAGCATTAGCTGTAATCAAATCCAAACACATATACACAGTGTGCACTCACTCATTTATCGTTTAAGTGTGTGGGGTGAGATGCTGAAGCAGATGAGATAATCAGGCTGGAGGCTTCGCCTCAAACCAACACTGTGTTCTGCTGGTATTTTAGACCATAGTGCCGTTTGAAGGCCGATACTTGACATAGTTAGACAGATACTCCTCATGATTTCAGTATTTTGATTCATTAGTTTACCTAATTCTTGAGGCTGGGAGGACTCCAAGCGCCATAGAAAAGGGGTTAGGGAAATATATTTTAGGCAAACATGTTTCATATAATAAGATAATTCAGTCACAAAGTTGGTGATTGTGTTTAGGCCAAAATAAAAATGCAAGAAAATGGAGACAATTGTGTGTTTTAAGTTCAACGGTCCAAAAACCTTGAGGATCTCAGTTTACTGTCATTTTTGACAAGGAAACACAGAAGCTGGTACTGTAATTAAATTGATTACAAAAATAGTTGGCAGTTTACATACAGAGATGATTGCAATTGTTGAAACAATGGATCAAAATGGGAAAGAAAGAGATGCCACCTTGTAGTATTGCATGTGTGTATTTTACAGTAAAGTGTTGCTCTGCTGTTGACCTCCTCCCACAAAGAAAACACATCCACAGTATCAGCTAGCACCAGGCCAACACATTAAATATGTAGGCATGTGTAAAGAAACCCTGTCCTCCATTTCATCCTATTGAGACCAGAGCACCTCCATGCGCTTTTTTTTCCCCGACTGCCTCATTCATCCCCCCCCTCCTCCTCATCTACACTATCTTTTCAACTCCAAATCCTCTCTTACACATGCAGACACACACACACACACGCACACACACACACATGCAGACACACACACACACACACACACACACACACACACACACACACACACACACACACACACACACACACACACACACACATGCAGACACACACACACACACAGGCTTTCAGCTGGAGACACTCAAGAATCTGTGTGATTCAGTTGGCTTTTACTTGATGTTGAGTTTGTCCCGTATGTAAATCCTGAAAAGACAAACACAAGTAATGACACATGTTATATTTGTTTATCTTTGAGAGCAACTTGAGGGTGAATTTAACTGTTGAATAGAGCTGAAGTGACGCTGATAAAATAGAGCTGAAAGCTGCAGATAGTTGGGTTATGTATGTTTTCTCCTCAGCTAAGTCCCTGGAAAAAAAAAAAAAGGATGAATGAAATAGTGAAGGGGTGTCGGGGCTTGGGGGAAGGGTGCAAGGAGGCGGAGGGACATTCTTTCTCGGCCCCCCATAATCACTATTTGTGTTTGGCTGCATTGCCCCACTTCCAGTGTGTGTGTGTGTGTGTGTGTGTGTGTGTTTGGTGGGAAAAGGGGTTCACTTGCATCCCTGGCCGCTATAGTTTAATTTCATTCATCCGCCTGAGGACAAAGCAGGGCGTTTTTAGGGTTTCAGCCCCAGTGAGAAGCAGCCCGACGCCTGAATGTCTGATATGTTCTCTCCATTCATGCAGGGTTCGTCTCAGCTCGATGAAAGTGTTGTTTATTGGCTATGTACAATAAAGTCAAGAAACAAGCTCTTTGTTTTTTTCTGTTGCAATAATCAGAGAGGTTAATTGTTGAAAAGCGGCCGCTAAACTACACTCCTGGCTTTAATTTGTAGTGCAAAGAGTTTGAAAAATGGAAAAGGGTCTAATTAGCAAATCTCAATCAGCGGCTTTTTCCCACTTGCAATTAAGGGTTGCCGTGGTGACGGTAACTGCTGAGTGACGAGTTGTTTTGAGACGGACAACGATTTTTACATCGTGAGAGTGAGTGTTGGGAGACCTTCGTTCAGATCGGGACGATTGTCAAAGACACACACACACACACACACACACACACACACACACACACACACACACACACACACACACACACACACACACACACCAGATGCAGTAGAGTCCGAGAGTGCTGCACATGTCTGGCTGAGCTCCAGGGTTTTGGGTCTTAACCCCAGCTTACCGCCTGACACACTGAACTGACAGCTGGCCCGACAACACACTGCAACACAAACCCCCGCATTCGACTTGCTCACACACAGTCTGAACGTCTAAAAGACGACCGTGGCCCTCTCACGCTCTACTTATTGTGTGTTTTTTATAGAGCAACTCACATTTCCAAAGCACATCCTCCCTGCCTCCTTTCTGGTTTCTGCTAATTATGGCAGAGTTGTTGTTTCGGGTTAAATTACAGGCTGGTGGACTGCGGTGGAAGCTCTGTGGTCTGTTAGTCTGTTAAAGTGGACCTCTGCATTACCGTCTCTCTAAACTGCATCCTGCTCCTCTACACTCTTCCTTAACTATTTCTCTTCTTCTGTCCTGCTTTTCTACTTCCCTAATAATATCATTCCTTCTATAAATCCATGACTAATGTCTTTCCTTCCCTGCTTCCTTCCTTCCTTCCTTCCTTCCTTCCTCTTCTGTCCTTGCGGCCTCTCTCCTTTACCGTATTACTGACGAGACGGTAGAAAATATATGATTTATGTCAGTGTGATGGTGTTTGTGTACAGAAGCCGGATGATTCCTGAGTCACTGTTCTGTCATCTTAATGTAATCCCTTGATATCAGGAGCTGTGTGTGTGTGTGTGTGTGTGAGAGCCAGTGTTGTTCACTTCCACTGTAATAGATTCCTGCCTCACCACAACTACATGTGTTTTGCGTTGCCTGTTGAGCCGTAAACAGCTCTAACACATGCTGCCCTGCGCTAAGTGTGGACTACACATGAGACCTGCGGTGTGAGTCACAGTCTAGCCAACGCTGACGCTGACACACTGCATGTAGCATTACTGAGAATCTAAGCTGTTAATCTCCTGGGTTTCTTCATCATCATCTGCGGGAAAAACAACAATGTCCTCAGGTCACAGCTCAATGAAAGAAACGACGCTAGTTGTTCCATCTATGAATACAGAAGCATCGATAAGAAAGCCGTTTAGTCGGCCGGCTCTCTTCTAAAATATGAACAGTTTGCTGGTTTTGCACTTAGATGGTAATTGATGCCTCTCGCTGCCAGCCCTGCCATAATGCTTGGAGACCTCGCAACACTCCCATCACGCCACTCTCAGCGCCAGCCTTTGTCCATACTGCCAAACACACACACACACACACACACACTGCCATGACAGAAACATCACAGTTTTCATTCACGGATGCACACACGATTGTACACCATCTCTTCCCTTGTGTTTGGCATACATGGGTCACACATGGCAGCCGACTGGCTGGTGGAGAATGTGGTTTTATTTCTGTATTGCTCTGTGTCTACATGACTCGCAGGGCTGAATGAGCTTACTGTAATCCAGCTTGACCGCAGAGAGGAGGAAATTTTACCTCGCTTTCTCCCCTCTCCTTCCCTTTCTCAAAGTGCCTATACGTATATAACATGTCTATTTAACAACGAGGCTTGCAATTGTTTCATAGTTGGACACCAACAGCTAGTCAACATGTTTATAGATACACTTCAGCTGTTGGGTATAAATATAAAGATGGTCACAGTGAATTATTGGCTCCATATCTGAACGTGGTTAAACGGCCACGACGCTCCCCACAGCCGGATTTAAACTTGTTTCGTCGTCTGAAGTCAGCCGACCTCAGCCGAATGCAATCGGCGAAGAGCCGATAGCTTCGTCACAGGCCGGCAATGAGGTTGTGTTTTGTGCCCTCTAATCACTTTCTTCATCTCTTGTTGTTCCTCAGATGACATTCTGCAGCAGGAGGATGGTCCTCTGTGTGCAGCAGAAATCGGCTCTGAACTCCAGAAACAGTTTGCCATCCTGCCAGGTTGGTTTGATTCCAGGCTCTCCCGACACACACACAAACACACACACACACACACACACACACACACACACACACACACACACACACACACACACACACACACACACAATTCTCATGTTATTGTACCATCAGGCTTTGTGATAATTAGCTTGTGCAAGATGCCCATTTAACAAAATTGAACTAATTAGCTGCAACTCTGGCGACGGCTGTTTTTCTACATTCTAACGCAAGTGAAAGTGTGATTAGACTCAACATCTAGAATACGCTTAACAAACGCAATTGCATGAAACAATGCATTACTGTTTAATTATTGTGTTGGACTTACAGTGAAGTAAAGTTCAGGATGAACTAGGAACCCCAGATAGATGGTTTTTTTTCTTCTAATTTGGCAGCCTGGATTAGATTTAGAGAAACTAAAGGGGGATTTAATTTACAAATGGAGCAAATTAGGGTTTCTATAATAATGCAAAAGACCTCCACTATTTGTCTTAGTTAGTTTTTAGTGTTTTTTTTTTTTTTTTTTACCCTGAATCCACCCGTTGATTTAATTTCCCAGATTTCCTCTCTTCTCTCATGGAAAGGAAAGTTCTCATTTAAAAAAAGAAGCATCAAGTTTAAAGTTTGAAATGTTATCTCAATCTTTAACTTCTCACATGGAAACGTGTGCACACAGAAACACACACTTCGGGCCCAGTGTTGGGTTACCATGACGAAGACGCCTGCTGAGTGACGGCGTGTGAATAATTCATGATGATCTGCTTTGCAACTTGACCCACCAATGAAAGAGGAGGCCTTGTTTTAGTTTCTGTCCTTTTTGTGCGTCGGTCAGAAGTGATTTGTGGAAAATGGAATTATAATCAAGTCACATTTTAATCATGAATCCATGTCTCCAGGGGGCCGCGGGATGGACGGCAACCCCATCATCGTCTTGCCAGAGTTCCCGGATTTCAGCGAGCTGGAGGATGACGAGGTCCAAAAGGTCCTCGGCTACCTCAGCAGCATCCCCAGGTCAGTGGTGCACACACACACACACACACACACACACACACGCCACCTCCTCCGCTTCCTTTGGGTAGAAAACAAACAAACGGGGAAGGGGTCCTGCCAATTTGTGAAGGTGCAATACCACGTGGAGCCAGCAGATGTCAGCAGTACGATACCAAAGGCCTGCCTCAAGGAAAGCTACTGCACAAAAGACATAAAGAAATAGAGATTGGAAGATTGCACCAAAAAATATGATATCTAATAAATAATATAAGACTTATAGTCAGATGATTTTAATCTAGATATCAATTTTCAAAAGAAGATCCCACAATAATCCTCGCCCTAAAATAAAGGTTTTATATGTGGCTTGAGGTTGAATTTAACACAATTGTTTTGCTCATTGAAATGTAATCATTATACACATCTCTTTCCTTCCCTCTGTCTCTCCTCCTTCATCCTCTCCTTCCTCTCACCTCACTTCCCTTTCTTTCACCTCTCCTTTATTGCTGAGCGCTGCATACTCATGCATACACACTCATGATTAAGGGGAGGAGAAAGACTCGAGATGTATGTATCTCTATACAAATGTGTGTGTGTGTGTGTGTGTCATGGCGGCCGCAGTTTTTTTTCTTTTTTCTGTTTTTTTTGTGGCTCATCACCTTTCTTACCCCCCCTTCTCCCCCTCTCCCCCCAATCCCCCCCTCTGAGTCCCCTCCCTTTCTCCCCACCAGCTATATGCACCCTGCTGCCAATCGGCTGCACTCTGCGTCCTGATTGGCTGTGCGAGAACAGCAAGATGCTGGGCTTGGTTTTAATTGGCCGAGGGTGGGAGGCAGGTGGTGGAGCAGCAGAGGGAGAAGGGAAAGGAGGAGGGAGATGCGCTTTATGGATGTGAACGGTCACCTCTTTCCATCCGCGAGCTGCAAACAGATGATTGTGGATGCAGGGATTGAACACTGACAACAGCGGAATAAGGAACATTTAAGGAGGAATGGATTATTGCTGGATGCCAACAAAGGGATATTAAGGATTCATGTTGTTTTTTTGTCTCGGAATAGCAAAAATCTCTCCCAGATTTTCAGCCAGGTTCATTCAAGTGGTTCGGATAATTTTTTTCCCGGTAGATATGGATTGAGGATTTCATGTCGCAGCGTTCCCTGGGTAGTGTTATATTTTTTTTATGTCTGTGAGTGATGATGAAAATTGGCTAAAAATGACGCCCAGATGGACCAACTCAGCAGTATTTCTCTGTTGGCCCCACAGTGTGTGTGTGTGTGTGTGTGTGTGTGTGTGTGTGTGTGTGTGTGTGTGTGTGTGTGTGTGTGTGTGCGCGCTGCGCTTTAATTGCTATACTTGTGTGTTTCGATGTCCAGCAGGACCTTAGCCGGAAATACTGCAGACACACACACACACACTACACTAGCTTAATGAGGTTGCTACATATGGTGCTGCCTGTGGAATGAATGAAATGGAATGAAGATTTTCACACACACACACGCGCATATTAACGCAGAGCCAAGGTTGCCATGGTAATCACAAGGGTCTCTCCTAATCATCCCTGATGACAGGTGATTACCCCGGACACACAGGCTGTTGTTCCAGAGGTTTTCCCTCTCCCAGCATTGCTTTTTAATTCCCAAAGAACATCCTCTCCTGCAGTGAAGAGCACAGTCACAGTGACCTGGCCTGGTGTTACCTAAGGAAAGCGTGCAGGTTTGCACTGGATGAGCAACACTTGATCTCTGGGAGTTGCAGTGCAGGAATATCGTACTAAAGGGGCGAAAATATCGGGATGCATTTGATCTTATTTGGTTGAAAATGCAAAGAACAGTGGTTTCTCTGAGGATAACTGTGTGTGTGTGTGTGTGTGTGTGTGTGTGTGCTTCTCTCCTGCAGCGTTGCAGCATCAGCAGAGGGTTTCATCCTGGTCATCGACAGACGACTGGACCGATGGGCCGCCGTCAGGGCTACCCTGCTCCGCATCGCTGTAAGACCGTCTGTGTGTGTGTGTGTGTGCGTGCATCATTTGCTGATGATGTACCTCTGACGACGACAAATGGCTGTTTTGGACTGTGTGTGTTTACTACACGTGGTAATGCTTCTTTAAACACACATCTGTGGGTGTAGTTGCTGGTGTCAGCTGTGTGTGTGTGTGTGTATAATTTGGGTGGTCATCCCTCAGAGTAATGGATGTTTTGGTGTGTGTGTGTTTGCTAGTGTGTGTGTGTGTGAGTTTTGAAGAACACAATGGCAGTTCAGCGGCTGAGTTGTTTTTCCTTCTGGATGTCGAAACGAAGCAGGAGGGGAGTTAAAAATAGCGTATTATGCCGGAGTGGTGGGGGGATTCTGTGTGTGTGTGTGTGTGTGTGTGTGTGTGTGTGTGTGTGTGTTGAGACGCCGTCCTGTTTGAATTGGAAAGTCCAAACAACGTGAGCCGTTAGCCTATAGCATACATTTATTTCTGGACAGTGTCAAACTTTCTCTCCTCTCTGGGAAGATGAATCGAAGAGTGAAAGTGCGGGGAGAAAAAAAAATAGTAGAGTAGAGAGAAGGCAAAAGGAAAGGGAATCGTGTCCAGAAAAAATATCCAATAATATGAATTTTAAAGTAGAAAAGAAAACAGTTTTATCTCCCTTTTGTGTTTTTAATTCACTCTCGCAGCATCCTGGATTGTCCTCCATTCACTCACTTACACTCCATCTTTGAATCATGATTAACCAACACGAGGACGAGGCTTCACCACACCCGACACATCTGTTGTGAAGATGCTCATCCTGCATTACACCACCTAGCATGTTCAGCATATGCAAATATATGCAAATGTATGCTAATTGGACACTGATTATAATCAAATATAATAGTCTTCCCTTGGTATTTCTGAGCAACTATCCCCACTGTGACAAGAAGTTATTATGAAGCTCCTGGCTTTCTAATTACTCCACCATGTCGGTTTAACCTGGACGCACAAACATCGGCACACTCAGGACCCCCCCTCACCAATCACAATGGACCAGTCCAGCTCTGTTATCGCAGTCCAGTCCATTGGCTCAGTCCTTGTCCTTGAAAGGGACGTTAATGGACTGTGGGCTGCTCTGATAGCAGGGAGCCAATTAGTAGTTGGCTCTGTGTTTTAATCCGTGTGGAATAATGAGAAGCAAACCAAAATACATGGAAACACTTGTATTGTTTCAGGCAAAGTATAAATGTTAAGGAGAAATTTATATAAATTCAGAACACTTCAACAAACCAAAGTCCATTTATCAATATAATTTTATGTTTTTATCAACGGCCGGTGACTGACGAGATGTTTCCATTTAGTTATAAATTGCTAGTTGCAAGACTTCTGGGAAAACACTTATTTATTTTATTGGCAACAGTTGGACGAGATGATGAATCCCTCTCTTGTGACTGTCTGTTAAATATGAAGCTGGAGCCAGCAGCCAGTTAGCAGAGCTTAGCATTAAGACCGGAAACACTCTGTTCAAAGGTAACAAAGTCCACCTGTAAAGCTCATTAATTAACCTGTTTCATCTTGTTTGTTTAATCAGCATAACACTCAAGTTCTATCTCTGGTGACAATACAACTATGGCAATACAAACATTAATAGCGAAGATAAAATCTGTGTAGAGAAGCAGGTCTTTTTCCATCCATTACCTCACTTCTTTGCTCTATTTTTGTGCTCCTTGGAGTCATCTTCTACTTCCCTTCCCACGCAGCACTTTGAAAAGAACCACTCAAAACCACTCGGAACACTGTATTTTTTTATTTTCGGCTGTATTTGTTGAAATGTTCAGGCTTTTGTTGAGGTCGCTGTTGTGGATTATCACGTTGGAAGTCATTTCTACGGCTTTTAAATCTCGATGCTGATATTCTTGTTGACAGGAAGCCTACTAATATGTAATATATAAGATTGCCTTAGTGATTTATTGATGCCAAGATGCTGCACCTGTGATGTTTTGAGGAACTCAAAAGAGAAATTTTGCTTCTTGGATGACACAAAAAAGAGAGAACAAGGTGGAATGATGTATTGAATGAAAAATACAAACAAATCACTGTGATATGTTGTGTATCGGAGATGCAAAGACTATGTAATTAACATGACCTTATTTAGTCAATCGCTAGACCGTAACCGTTGCCATGTATCGGGAGCAGAATTGTGTCCTGAGACGTCCGTGATGGAAGCGACAGCATACTTTAACCTGAAGCCATGAGCAGCAGGTGACTCGCATGCTCTCCTCAGTTCAATCCCCTGCTGTTGATGTCCTTGTTGGCCAACGCCCACTTTGTCCACGAGCCAATGACACACAGTCTTACTGGAGTATGAAGGTCGTCCATCTTCCAGTGAGACGCCGTGCTCGTCAAGGCCGTTCAAGGTCGCCCGCTGTCATTTACCGGTTCTCCCGGCGGAAAACAAAGAAAAGAGGAGTGGGCAGTATTGTCATGTGCACAGTGATGTGCTACAGCGGTAAACACAACTGGGGATGAACTTTGACCTCTAGTTTCACCGTGGAAAAGGCAACAGTTGCGTTCTGTAGATCAACAATCCAAATAGCAGAATAAAATTAGGGCAAACAGGGTGAATCCACATGCTTTCGCAGTCAAATGAAGATGGGATACTTTGTCTGCAGCCTGTGATTCAGGGTAATGGAGATGCAGTCATTGAAGCATACAGGAACATTGCTGCGGGGGGAAGACATCAGCTGGCGCAAAGAAGAGGCTTGAATTAGTTCCATTTTTAACATGCAGGCTAAAAGGCAGTTACAGGACAGCATCCTCGGCCAATCTCTTTGTCATCATGTGGACACTGTTCATGGCCAGAAGCAGAGAAGCAGACAGAGGGAGGTGCATCCAACTCCCAGGAGAACAATGTGGATGTCATTAGAGGAGCTGAATGGAGTGGGTTTCCTCCCCGAAAGAATATAAATCACCCCGGTCAACAGAAAATGATATTCTAATCCTAATCATTTATTTATGTGCGCTCGCTATCTGCGAGAAGTGTGCATCGCTTTAACGTTGAAGTGTGTGTCCAGGGGATGTGTGTGTGCACATTAGCATGTCTGTGTTCATCTGTCAGGGGGATGCACCCAGCAGATTGTGTATTATCATGCTAATGCAGAGGCACAGATTAAACCGCGACCTCTCTGGGTTTATTGAATTTAATGGTTTCCAATTAGAGATGTATTGCTTGCCGTGTTTTGTCCGGTGAGTTACTGGTAGAACAAGTTTACATTTTCATCTAATTAACGTCTGAAATAACAGTTATTTTGCTTTTTAGTTGCATCTTTCCGGCAGTTTATCGTCCGCGGGGTTTTATTCTAAATACGCCGTCGGTTTTCGGGCAAAATTAAAGCGGAACCTATATGTAGAACGACCGTTGCATTTTCCAACCTGGCTTTCTTTCATCAGCATCGTGTGTGTGTGTGTGTGTGTGTGTGTGTGTGTGTGTGCCAGCCAAAAATAAATGAGTGTAACTGCAGAGTGACTTTTTAAAGACTCTCTCAAACACACATATCTCTCTCTCTCACATACACACTCTCTGTCTCATCACTCTCTTGCATTCCTTCATGCACTCTCCATCTCGCTCCATGCGTTTTCCCAATGAGAATGGTTTCCATGGCAACGCCGTGCAGGCCTACTCGCAGAATAAATTGAAGCCATGTACAGCATTTTATAATTTATTTTTATTTTTTTACCAGGCCTGTCAAAGCACTCGTGTCCGTTCTTATGGGATGTTCTCTGTGATCCCGATGAATATCAAACGACGATGGATGCCGGCAGTGTGTGGCACCATTTTGTAGAGCTTGAAGACGCCAGTCACCGTGTCGTTTCCTCACATATGCATCCCTCTAAATGCTATAAATATTCAGTCGGTTGTTTGCATGAGCAGCTCAGTACACACTACTGCTACTAAAATGTCATCGACAGGAACAAGCTATGAATGGTGTTTGATCGGGAGGCGATCCAACTATACGTCTTGAATATTTTCTATGTTTTCTACATTAACCCCACTCTTTTCCCCCCTGCTTTATTTATGCCAAAGCTGAGGATTTAATGAGCCTGTCGCACGTTTCTCAGCTTGCCTCTGGGGGTGTGTGTGTGTGTGTGTGTGTGTGTGTGTGCATGTCACCCTACATCGATTTATGATGCCTAACAGGGTAGAGCAATCCACCCAGGGTTTTAGAGGAAGCCATAACCAATATAGCCTTTCAGCTGAGTGGCCTCTTGGGCTGTTGTCTGTGTAAAAGCAATTCTACGCTTTTAACCTGTTAGTGCGGAGGTGGAGAGACAAAACGATGTGGTTACTCCCAAAGCCACAGGACTAATTTACCTTGCAGGCACAGCCTTCTAGATGAGGTGTAACAAGGGAGGAACTGTGAAGCAATGTAGGAGATTTAGTAGATATTAAATCCCAGGGAAAACCTCTTAATGGCTCATGATTGCAGCACAGGGACGGCTGTTATACAGCGTTGAGCTTCAAGCCTCTCCAGCGGTACTGACCTTGAAATGTTACCAAAAAAAGAAGGCAGCTATATTAAAACTTAGTTTTTTTAGTTGTTGTGTTAATCAAATCCAATGTGGCATCTGTGACCATTTTTTCCAGCTCACTATAAAAACAAAAAGTGAAGTAATTTCAAAATAGGAATTGATGCATCAATCAAGACGTACTTGATTACTAAAAAGTGAACTACCTCCTGTTTTTCTCCCTCAGGGTTCATTTCCAGGGAACTTGCACTTGGTTCTGGTGTTGCGTCCCACTACTTTGCTCCAGCGGACTCTGTCAGACTTCCTGTTCAAGTACAACAAGGATGAGTTCAAAATGAAGGTGTGACTTGCACATTGCATGCGTCGTTCCTTCTTTCTGTATTGCAATAACACCTCATATGATCAGCTGGTTGCGTTTCATCAGGTGGTGATGCTGAGTTCGGTGACTGAGCTCCATGCCTATATCGACCCAGGACAACTGACCACAGAGCTGGGAGGAACGCAGGAATACCGCCATGACAGCTGGATCTCACACCGCACTGTATGTACATGCATGTTTTTCAATATTATCTTTTTGTGTTCCATGGCAAAAAAATAATTCTTGTATGTCTCTCTCCACAGGCAATCGAGGCGTTCGCCCTCATGGTGAAGACCACGGCTCAGACCCTGCAGGCGTTTGGCACTGAGCTTGCAGAGACCGAATTACCCAACGATCCCGAGGCCACCACCAACCTGCTGCACACACACACTCTGAAGAAGGATAAGATGAAGGTCAGACATGCCTTTCTGTCTGCTCCACGCATGTTAACCCACTATAGTTATAGGGCAGTTACGAAATCAGGCATTTTGGTGGATGATTGTTCTGTAAGAAAATGATTTGTTCCATTTCCAGGAGGACCTGCAGGTGGCTCTGTCTCAGGGGGGACGCCTGTTGGAGTGTATAAACGAGCCGCTACAGACGGACCCTGAATACAGCATGACCAGCGATGAACTGGAAAACTTGGACACTGTAAAGAGGTAGAGGAAGGGATGGAGGCAAACATCAACAGATGAGGAAGTTGTCCCTGAACGCGTCAATGAATCCTCTCTCCTTTCCCCCCTTAGACTCCTGGGTCAGCTGGACGAAACGGAGACGGCGTTTGATGATTTCTGGGAGCGTCACCGCACCAAGCTGGAGCAGTGTCTCCAGCTCCGCCATTTTGAACAGCACTTCCGTGAAGTGAGTTGAATTATGGGATATGTGTGCGTTGCTTTGGGCGGCCTAATGGCAACATGAGTGCACATTACGCAACGCATTAACAATGAGCGTGTTCACAGGTGCGCGCTCAGCTCGACGTGACGTCAGAGCGGCTGTCCGGTTTCTCTGAGGTCAGCGTAAGCCCCGCCCACGCTGAGCACGTCCTCCGAGAGCTCAGTGGACATGAGGACAAAGCCTGTGTAAGACACACACACACACACACACACACACACTGTCCTGATTCATCATGCAGCACATGCTGAACACGTTCACCTTTGATGCCTCCTTGAAGCCATATGGCTAATGATATAATCAATGTGATGCCCTGTCCCATCCCCCATTCACTGCACAAGCTTCACATGTGAAAATGCTGATATAGGTTCTTTAAAAACCGAAAGAGGTCGACTGATTTGTACAAAGTAAGTGTCCCGCTCCTGCCAGCATTGTGGTGAACGCTCCACTTAGACGGGGAGGACAGAGGAGGACAGGTTGTTTCATAGCCAGCGATGGATCGATGACGTGTCCACTGCTGCTTGCTGACTGCGCAGTGTTCTTCCCCGTACCCGCAATATTCCAATATTAAGAACAGTCATCTCCGCTCCGTTTCAACAGGACGTGCTGGACCGTGCCCTGTCCTTGGCATGCGAAGGTGACCGGCTGATTGAAAATTCCCACTATGCGGAGGACTCCATCAGGCCCAAGTGCAGCGAGCTGAGAGGAGTGTGCGAGGAGATCAGCTCCACCCTGAGGAGCAAGAAGAGCCTCCTGCTCAGGGCGATGGAGCTCCACCACGCTCTGGAGAAGGTAGGAGTGTGGAGAAAGATGATCATTTTCCAACTTTTTCCAGACTTCGTGGTCCATACTTTCTATACATGTTTTCCTCCTAGGCATCGCGGTGGTGCGAGAAGGGCATCTTCCTGTTGGCCAGTCAGCCAGTGGACCGCTGTCAGTCTCAGGATGGAGCTGAAGCAGCTCTGCAAGAACTGGAGCGATACCTGGACACGGCGACGCTGCACACCATCGCCGACCGCGGCGCCATCTGCTGCCAGTATGAGGCGGTGCTCACAACTCAGCTCAGGGTCAGTAGGATGTAGATTTAACAGAGGAAATGATACTCGGTTCACCTTTTTTTTAAGTTAGTTTACTGCAATATCTGCGCTCGTGTTTGGTCTCCGTCAGGACCAGGTAGAGGGAGTTTTCCTGAAGCAAAGCTCCGTTCAGGAGATGTTTGAGAAGAGACGCGTCAGCCTGAAGAAACTCGCCGCCAAACAGACCAGACCAGTCCAGCCAGTGGCACCGAGGCCTGAAGTGAAGTCTCCGCTCTCCTCTCCCAGTAAGCCCGGATCAATGGATGAACCAGTTTGATGAAGAAGACTTGATTTTAAATCTGCGGACCTGTTTTTTTTCTCTGTCCTTCAGATCAACAGAGAAAAGACAGAAGATACTCTGCAGATAATGCCCTCTGCAAAAAGGTAAATGCATGACTATTAATCGATTGATTGGCAGTCAATATTGAAACTGGATTCAATTGGAGTCAAATACTACATATGAATGTGTGTGTGTCCAGGTGGAGTCTCCCTTACATATCGGTGGCACCAGACATGCTTCTCTCTCAGAAGAGGAAGAAAACCTGGCAGTGCTTCGACGGTAAGGGAGGGGCGGGGTCAAAGGTCATCCTTTAGAGCCATAGATAGGAAAGCAGTGATACGGTAGCTGACAGAAACTTCTGTCTCTGTGTTGCAGCCACGTGATGAATGAACTGCTGGAGACGGAGAGAGCGTACGTGGAGGAGCTGCTGTGTGTGCTGGAGGTGAGTGTTGGTCACGTCCCTTCAATCGACTGCGGAGATGTGATTCAGTCCCTGCACCTGTTCTCTGTATCGGTAACGCATCTAATATTACACTCCAGGGCTATGCAGCCGAGATGGACAACCCAGCCATGGCCCACCTCATCCCCAGCACCCTGCTGAGCAAGAAGGTCGTCCTGTTTGGCAACATGTCTGAAATCTACCAGTTTCATAAGAGGTACGCTTCCTCCTCTCCAGTATTTATGCTAAGCTAAGCTGCTGGCTCCAGATGTGAGAGTGGTATCAATCTTCTCATGTAACTCTTGGCAAGACGGGGAATAACTGTACATCTCAAAAGAACCTACACCCTTCATGTTGTTTGTCTCCAGGACGTTTCTTAAAGAACTGGAAGCGTACACTGACTGCCCAGAGCTAGTGGGCCGCTGCTTTTTAGAGAGGGTAAGCATTCTGTTGTGGCCTTATAACGAGCCAATAAAAAATATCTTTATCCCTAAAAAGTCAAATCAATGACAGACATAATGTAACGTCTCTCTGTAGATGAAGGACCTGCAGATCTACGAGGCGTACTGCCAGAATAAACCTCGCTCTGAGAGCTTGTGGAGACAGTGCTCCGACTGTGCCTTCTTCCAGGTATCCCTTTCGCCCCTCACTTTAGCAACGTTAGCAGGCCTGTAAGATCGATAAACTGTAAGTATCCTCGTTGGTTCATGATGTTCTTGTGATCTAGGAGTGCCAGAAGAAGCTGGAACATAAACTTGGTTTGGACTCCTACCTCCTTAAACCTGTCCAGAGAATCACCAAGTACCAGCTATTGCTGAAGGTGAGCCGTGTCCATGCTGTGTGTTTGACTGTGTATCCACGGGGGTTCATTTCAGTCTCACTGTCTTCACACTTTTTGTTGTGTGTTTGCAGGAGTTGTTGAAGTACAGCAAGGGGTGCGACGGCTGTGATGACCTACAGAAGGCGCTCTCCTCCATCCTGGGGATCTTGAAGGCTGTTAACGACTCCATGCACCTCATCGCCATCACGGGATACGAGGTCAGAGGCGGTCGGAATGATTCGGAGCAGCTATTTAGTCGGTTGACTTCAAGAGTGGGCCATAAAATATCTGTCTGTCTTTTCCCTTCTCTTCAGGGCAACCTGTCGGATCTGGGTCGCTTGCTGATGCAGGGCTCCTTCAGCGTGTGGACGGAGCATAAAAAAGGTCACGCCAAGGTCAAAGACCTGGCCCGGTTCAAGCCCATGCAGAGGCACCTGTTCCTGCACGAGAAGGCGCTGCTCTTCTGCAAGAGGCGGGAGGAGAACGGGGAGGGTTACGAGAAAGCTCCATCTTACAGCTTCAAGCACTCCCTCAGTGTAAGCTCACATTATCAGGTGTTAGTTGTCTGGATAGGCAGCCGTAGTGACAGATCCGAGCTGACTGTGCATTAATTCTCCTCTCAGATGACGGCGGTGGGCATTACAGAGAGCGCGAAAGGAGACAACAAAAAGTTTGAGGTTTGGTGTAACTCCAGAGACGAAGTCTTTATAGCTCAGGTGAGCTCACTCAGCCTCACTGCTTCTATTGCTGGAGAAGAAACCCCCATCGCTGTTAATGCTGTGTAATTGATTTTCTCATCTAGGCTCCAACACCAGAGATTAAAACGTCATGGGTGAACGAGATCCGCAAAGTTCTGACCCAGCAGCTCAGAGCCTGCAGAGGTATCATAAACACTCACGGCCACACAAACGCACGTTTTGCATTTCTTTCTGCCTTTTGCACAACATACCAGTTTTCAACTGCAGTTCCTGTTTCAGATGCCAGTCAGCAGAAGAGCTCAGACTCCGTTTTCCCGAGTCCCACCAGCAACAGCAGCTCCATCTCCCTCAGGTGGGTGTCTAGCCTTGTATTCGAGCATACGGCGCACCCACAGATTAAGGGGCGTTTTATTTATTTGTATGTTTCCTTCTCCTCGTTCCCAGTCCCTTTCGTAGCAGTAGTCAGAAAAATCAGAAGAAGCAAGAGGAGAAGAAGGCGGAGACGAGCTCGGTGTCCGACTCCACTTCGTCCCCGAAACACAAAGGTAAGCGTTTGATAAATCCACTTAGAGATGAAATGTATTAGTCAACTGTGGCTGAGATGCTCCTACTGAAAGGGGTTAGGGTTAGTGAACCCTCACTGATGTTCTTTTCTTCATCACCTTCATCTTCATGGTTCCTCCTTCTGTCTCTCTACCTCTCACTTACTCTTTTTCTTTTGGGCGGCGGGGCGGCTACATTTACTTTTTCCATTATTGCTCTTTTTTTATTTTCCTCCATTTCAAACCCATTGTTTCCAGATGAACCAGTGACCAGTCCGACCACTGACAGGTCTTCAGTGGCTAAAAAGCGTTTTACTTTGCAGGGCTTCAGCAATCTGAAGAGTCCGAAAGGTAACGTTGGCAGACTGAAAGAGGATTTTAGCGATGACATTCTGTCTTTAACGAATGAAAAGTTTGATTTATGAGCACTAAAAGGCACCGTTAATTTAAATAAAAAAGGATGGGCAGTGTTTTCCCTTCAACCAGTATAATTATCATCCGTTTTATAAGAAATACAGTGCATACATGTGCTGGGATATTAATTGAATATAATTTTTTGATGCTGTATAATATGGCTGTGAGGTGAACTGGTATTTCTAGTTTGTATGTTGCAGTCACTCTGCCTCCTGGTGGTAAAAGTCTAACATTGCTACTGCTGTAGATACACCAGACCTTTAATAAAGAGTGACTGCATGTACATCCGTTCACACTTCAGTCAACAGTATCAATTCTGTGTTTTTGATCTGATGCTGACCAAAGACTGGAGGTCACACAAGTCACAATATGTACAAGCTTCTCGCTTGTTCCGATATTTAATGAGTGTTATATTCTTGCTCCGTTCTCTTTCTTACTCTTCTTCTTCCTCCTCTTCTTCTTCTTCTTCCTCTTCCCTCTCTTCACTTTTTTTCTGCCTGCGTGGCCAGGCTCGGCCCTGAGCCCCGAGCACGGCTCCAAACGCCACTTGGTCAAGAGTGACCCCACACCGTTTGGGTTCAAAGGTACACTGTCGTCCGATAACAGGGGCCCACCTGACACTAGAGGCCGCCATTCATCCTCCCATCCCTCAACACCAAAACGTGCTCCAGCATGTGTGTTTTGATCGTGTAGATTTCACCCGTGTCTCACATAGAAGGATGAAACTGGATATGATGTGACACCAAACATTAATCCAGCAGTATAAACTGGTTTTCATACCATCCCCCGTCACAGTAGTGTTCATGTGTTGGGAGAGAAATGTGTAAAAAGAATACCTGCAGGACATGGAAGTCTTGAAATGTCTCAAAGTCTGTTTTGGCTCATAAATGCCTGAACACTGCAGTTACCATGTGCATGACAACAATTCCTTCACAGGTCATGATCATCATCACTGAATTCTATGTTTTGTGCCTTTTAACATTTTGGGAATGAATCTTATTTGAGTTCTTACTTAGAGTTAGCTTAGCTTAGCATTCAGACTAGAAACAGAGGGGAACGGCTAGCCTTGCTTTGACCAAAGGTACATTGCTAACCGGCGGCTACATTATGCACCACACAGACATGGGAGTAGTATAACATTGTTTGTGAAGAACACTTAACAAATGTCTGATTACTTTAATAAGGGGAACAATGTGGAGCAGCATTACACTTGCAGGTTTTCCTCCTCGTCCATAATGCTAACCAGCTGTCTGACGACAGGACTAGCCGTCTCACTGACTCGCTGGCTGTTTCTCCCCCCGTCTATAGAGCCGGCTCCCCATGTCACTCTGAGCAGAGTCAGATGGATGAGTACCTCTAGTCTGTTACAGACCAAGCGGCGAGGTACAGAGCCGCTCTGAGGATCAGCCACTTTGGGTGTTTGCAGTGGTTTGTGGTGGACATGATTGTTTTTTACTGGAGGTAAAGTGTGGCAAAATATCCACTTTCCTTTCATTTAGCCTTGTATGGAGTCTTACTGGCTTATCTTTCATTCGGCCAAAAGCTATTTCTGCTCTTTGCGCTTGTGAGATAACATTTTAAGTCTCACTCCAAGGCTAAATGGCACCGTTTTCTGGAAGTTACCTGATTTACCTCAAATCAATCATTCTCTTTTCTTCTACTGTTGGGTGTTTTGGGGTTCGGGGTTGCGTGCCGTGGACATCAAGGAGAATTATAACTTATTTTCCAGCTCTGGCCATCAGAGCAGCTTTGAAATAAGTCCACATGATTCAAATCTCCGCGTTCCTCTGATCATGGATTTTACTGGGACCTGTCCGCATTGATCTTCTCTGGGATTTTGGAGGAGTTTGATTTGTGTGTGTGTGTGTGTGTGTGTGTGTGTGTGTGAATGATTTGTCAAACATGTTTTGATCTGATGTTCCAGAATAGATTGTGTGGTTTTGTGCTCCTCACAGGAGATGTATGAGCAACTGTGACTCTATTTCCAAGTGGCATTCGATTTGCTGCTGGCAAAATTCACATTTCCTTAATTCGTGACCCAGGAAGCATATTAATGCCACGTGGAGTTGGAGTGTGTGTGTGATACAGATTCCTCAAGTCACCTCCCATGTCTCATTATTCCACTTCTCTCCTCCCCTACAGGCTGGAACAAGGCGTCTCTCTCGGTGGATGCCTCGGAAGAGAATGATGGGTACTCCAGCTCCGAGGACCCCATGAACTCTGACCCCGAGGACGAAGTAGCACGGAAGCTGGTGAGCCTGAATCTGACGACTTCTGTTTCCGACAATTTGTTGTTTTTTGCCACCTGTAACAGACTGTCTTTGGTGACCTTTGACCCTTCAGGCTCCAGGAAAGTACACGGTGGTAGCGGACTGCGAGAAGGCGGGACCTCAGGAGCTGTCTGTCACGAGTGGAGACATGGTGGAGCTAATCAGAGAAGGAGAGGAGGGACAGTGGTAAACATCTTGTTTCCTCCAACAAATCCTTTAATGATTATGTGCAGTCATGCCAACAAAGGACATCGTTGGGTAAAACCACTGCTTGTTCAATCCCCTGCAGGTTTGTGAAGAACCTCCGCAGCAGTAAGGAGGGCTGGGTGGCGGCAGCAAACCTCCTCAGCCTCATCTCAGAGTCCAAGTCATCCCAGTCGCTCAGCAGCTCAGGTATTCTTCTTCTTCTTCTTCTTCTCCAGACACCTGTTCCTCAACACTTTTATTGACTCTGTTCCTCCAACACCGTTGTTGTTGTTTGTCCCGCAGACGGCAGCGTCTCGGGGAACCTCAGCACTTCTTCCAGCTGCAGCGAGACCTACACCAGCTTCTCCGACATCAAACCCTGACCCGCGATCACCGTCCCAACGCCACCGCCTGAAACACCATGTGGAATATATAACAAAAGAAATATGCAGCTGACAGGAGGACGGATCGACGTGTTTCACTCCACATCCATGTACCAGTACAACAAAAACAATCTCAACTATCATTGTATCTGCGAAGGCTACCAGAGTTTTATCTGACGGTCTACTACCCCTCCTCCATTTTCTGATTATTTATAACCATCTGTCAGTCTAATTTCCACCATAGCAGTATTAAACTCTCACTTTAGATTATTTTGACCTTCAGAGTCAAAGATACTTCTTTAAACGTCACAGTATCTGTGACGTTCAGAGGAAAGCTAAATGTCCTCCGTCTGATATTGAATCCTTCTTATTATGTAGCATTGAAGTGGAAAACCGAACCCCTTCAAGTCAATGACATCACGGCACAGCGACAGATTCTTGTGTGAGATGTCCGTTAGGTACAGATACGATCAGACCGGTATTTCACATGGCGCTTTAGTGTCGGACATTAATCGTACACTGTGAAAAGTGGCAGCTGGCTGCAACAAGAGAATAAGAAAAAAAATGCTCTTTAGGGCGTGTCAATGTGAGTCTTGTCCCCTTTTTGTACGGGGGACACTTGCAATGTGAGGGCGTGTTCGATGCCGCTCGTGTCTGGCGGGCCAGTGGTTGTATTCTTAAGATAACCAGCTGGTTTTGTGGCGTCATCTTCTATTTGAAACAGTCAAATGCATCACTAGGTGAATGTCACCCACAGCACTACCTGGTGTTCAGATGTCATGCACATACACTCACACAGCACACAGTTGGAACAACTTTTGGACCTCTCTTTTTCTTTTTTTTGTCTGTGTCAAGAGTGATTGTCTATCTCGCCTCTGAACTGCTCTGGATTTACCTCTCAGGAAGCCGAGACGTTGCGTGGACAGGCAGGTGTGACTGCATACCTAAAACGTCTTTCTGTGCACACGTTCTTGCACACTTGTGTGTCGCTTCAGACCAAATCCAACTAGTGTATGTCACCCCCGGAGGATAGAGGGCCATTCTGACGTGGTGTAGCTGCTGGATTAAAGTCTAATGAGTTCAGTGACATCCCCCACGTTGACGGAAACAGTTAAAACTCAACACTCTGCACATGGATCCAGTTTTAGTGTCATGACCACTGCGCTCACCTATCTTTGGTTTGCGCTGCGGCAACAAAAGCAGGCTTTGTCCCCTCCCCGTTCAGGCATGTGACAGTAGCCACCTCTCTACAGGCAGCGCTAACCAGGGCCAAGACCTTTTCTCGACATGTCTGCACCACCCGCCCCACAGCAATATTTGCTTGCTTAACCATGATGTAGCCGAGTAACCGAATAACAAGGTGCACATAAGAAATAATTGCAAAAGTCTGACAGGGGGTGGTGAGTAAAAGAAGTTGGCTGTAGTGTTGATAGCGCGTCTCTGACAACCAGCTGCACACAAGTCAGCTGTGCTATTCTGAACACTGAATGACACCTTTATCACACCTTGTTTTTCAAGGGCGAACATGTTTTTTTTATACCCGACGATTTCTACTGTATCCACAAGCCACACTGTAAAAACAATCATCTTTTCCCCCATCTTTTTTTGTTGACTATGTGTTGAAACAGTGCAGCGTGGTGATAAACTCAAACCACCACCACCCCGTGGGTTGTATTTGTCACACGGCCCCCGACTATGATTAGTGCTCGTGATGGTTTTCTCGAGCTTTTTTCGCCCGAAAAACACCTTTCCTACTAAAATCCCAACAGGCATGTCCTCCTTATGAAAGGGAAGATTCTTCTCCAGGAAAAAAAAGGATGCTTACGGGCCTCTGTGTCAAACTGTGAGCTAAACCAGAGAGTAAACTAAGGCTGGCATTATGTGTCGATCCGTGTGAGACTGAGAAATGTATGTTACACTTGTACAGATGTGTCCTCTATACCTCGCATTGTTTTCCTCGAGAGCATGTACATTGTGAAGAGGATCATGGTTTATGTGAGTCTCCTTGTCTCTCTGTAGCGTCTCTCTTTGTGGCATGTTCCTCGTGGACCTCTCTTATCAAAGCCCTGAACAAGGCAAGTATTTTTACCAGGCACCATTGTATGTCTTGAGAGTTTATTTTCTGCCCTCCTGGGAGCTGACACGGGCACTAAACTTCGTCAGTGTTCTATCATGATCACACAATAAAGCTTCTTGAATGGTTTGTACTTTTTGACTTGGAGGCTGGACAGACGAGAAGGGTTATATTTTTTTGTTTCTTTTTATGCAGCACATTGCAGCAACCACTGTCTTTATTTTCCTATTGTATCTACTGAGTATGGTGTTGATATAAATATATTATGAGACATATCTGTGTATATTTGTAAATATGTAATGAATTGTATGTACAATGAAAAGCAGCTTTAATAAAGTCTGAGATGGTTTCCTCTAAGGGATTTTGCCTTTTTTATTAATGGTAATTGAAGCTATTTTATTCAAATTTTGTTTGAATAATATTATAAATTGTAACTGGCAACACCCTCAATTAGACTGTGAGCCATGTGTGCTTTTAGAAATACCATTAACCGGCATATTTAATAATGAAATACATTTTTTGTTTACGGATTTTTGTATAACCTTATTATTCAACATAAAATCACATGGATACATTGACAATGTTATAAAATATGTATTTTGATCCGGACGTGTAAAATTAAGCACGTGGTATTTAACCTCCAATGAGCTTTTTTCCAGTTGAGACCAGGGGGTGCGTTCCAATATGTACACCATCCGACCTTCAGTCTCTTTTATCCTTTATTTATCCCTTTCAGGCGTGGAAAACAAATACATCCAATCAAATAGAATATATACTGTTTTATATTTGATTAAACAGCATATATTATGGTAATATCTGAGGCAAGGTGGCTAAAAGGACTTGTTATGAGAGGATGTGGACGAGACTCAGCCGCGGCTGGAAAGATACAGATGTATAAAGTTAGCACGCGGGAGCCAGACTCCTACCGGAAGTGACGCGATTTGCACTATAAAGCTAATTCGTCTGCGCGACAGTGAAATATTGTACAAATAGGACATTTATTGGTTATATTAATTAATACAGGTGATATTTTAACTGTTAATAGTCGTTTCCGTCTTAAATAAACTCTCGCTTTCTCTTCTTCGTGCATTAATTTAAAACGGACGATAGCTCGCGCAGGTTTCATCACGACAATTGACACCGGAAGTCGTCCGGTTTGTTCACGCTAGCTTGTCGTTTGACTGAAACGCGACCAGATGGAATTCCGCACTGGCTTCTTAACAGATTCCACACATTTTAAATTGCATCGCGCACCTTTTTAGCGGACTTTCCTGCTCACAAACAGCCCTGGCGTGACTGCAACAGCCCGTCTGGGAGGCTCGGCTGCGCTGCGAACCGGGACAGAAGCGGTCGAGACATTTACAGGATTCCCAAACCAAACCATCCTCCCACTGAAGGTATCGTTTCTCGCTCCCAGTTCTCTCGAGGGAGCGATACTATCGCCCTTGACAGTCTTCGTAACTTATCTCGGGGTTAAACGTGTGTCACGTTAAGAAGTGAGACCTCTCTGACGTAATTTTGAACAGTTGCGTGTGGCATTAAATGCAGACGGTTGTGATTAGCTTTGGAAATCTGTCAAACAAAAAGGGAGTTTAGCCTGGAGGCGAGAGGGGTGTAGCCTTGTTAAAGCACCCTGTCTGGGACTGTTCATGCGGCCTTACGTGTGATTTACTGCCGCCTTCCTCATGCACACTTGTTCCCTTGAACACTCTCGTTCACGGGCTCTTTAATTCTTCAGCAGCACAAACACTGTGCGTGTTTTTTTGTGTTAGTTTGTTCCTCCTTGCTGTGTTACTTCAGACGACCAGCGTCATGCTAGCAAGAACGAAAACATTGCGGCTTCCGGTTAGATATTTCATAATAAAACCTGTCAAACACTGTCTAGTGCTCAAACTATTATTTAATTAACCTACTAACTTATCTCCAGACAGTTAATGCCAAGTTAACATGGACGTCTGTGATATTTTTATTTTATAATTAAAAAAATAATAAACATATTGGTCCATTTTGAATACAATGTAGTAGTTGCAACCAGTGTGGTGAAGAGTAATATTGGGTGGGTCAAATGCAGAGAATACATTTCATGTATGTATGTATGTAAAAGTATGTACTATGACAATAATTGAATCTAATCTAATCTAATATTGTACAGAGTTAAGTTGTAATACAGTGGATCCAATGCCATGCAGTGAGTTGTCCATTACTCCATTAGTTTTGATGGGTATTGACAATTGTTTCAGTCAATGTTTAGGATGTTTTAAGTCTGCATAACTGCCTAAAATAATATATGAACCCTTGTTGACTCTTCTGATGAAGCAACTGTGCATGGCAGCAGACAGTGTGCACTACAAATTGTAGTAAAAATGCTTATAATGTAAGGACGGTGGGGATGCTTTACACCTGTGACTGGTCAGTTTGTGACATACAAGTTCTCCCTCACTCTGCCATGACACTGTTTACCTAAGCAGGTGGATGTGCAGCAGGTGGAACCAACTCTGACGCAACCAATAACAAAGAGCTGTAAACTGAGTCTTTATTGTGTCTGTAAACGGCAGTGAAGTGCATCAAATACGGGCATCAGGCTCTGTTGTGTTTCGGGTTGCTCCTGCAAACCTTTTCCCATCCAAAGTAAAAGATCACGTCATTATTAATCTCAGGAATGGACTTGAGCTGTTGTTTGTCCTTTTCTGGGAGCGTTCCTGTCCAGGTTGCCTCGGAGAGGACAACCTCCTTGTGAAGCCTCTTTGTAGTTGGAGATGAGTCAGTGATGTAGTTCAAACACTTTCTCTCTCAAGGTCCTGGCTCTCTAGCAAAACTACTTATTCAAGATAGAATTTGGAGCAAACCAGAGTGTTTTAAAAACATAAAAAGCCCTGAACTGTTTTGAATTTTATTAGATTCAAGGCTCTTTCAAAAGTACAATATGTAGGCCTCATTCAGGCTGAGTGAGTGTGTCATGAAGTGCTGCTCTGCATTCCAGGACAGTCGAGAAAATGCTGTCAAATCAAAAGCAGAAACCTCCCTTCTTGATCGAAAAGGTCACGTTGTCGTCACATTGTTGAACGCAAGCATTCCCGAAAGGTCTCAAAGTATTCGTGAATGTGCGAGTACGTCTGTGAAACCGGTTTCTACCACGATTCGTGAACCGTCCCAAGTTGTTTTCGCCACCAGTGCAGCCGGTCTGACGTGCTGTAGGTGTGACGGAGAACTTTCTCGCTCCACTGGAATGACTGATTATAGTGATCAAAGCCACCTGCTCCCAGTGTGACGGCCTGCACAAGGCAGCTCTGCTATTTGACAACTCATACAGATTATTGATGTTCATGTGTCACAAGACACATTGTTGTTTTATTATCCGAGGGGTGGGCTTGGTGGATTTCTGTATTTGCGTAAAACAACAACATTGCTGCTTTTTCTGTTTTCTGTAACAGTAATCTGAGTATTTGTGGTTTTGGACAGAAAATAATGCAATTTAAAGTCGTCGCATATGGCATTTGTTTTATTGGGATGGGCAATATTAAATGAAATTAGGTGCAGCTATGACTAGTAAAATAGCTCTATTTATCACTTCAAGAGCAGAGCACAGGTGTTATTTTAACACAATATATTTGCCCGTATAAACCAAATCCAATTTATCTGTCAGACCATCATGACGTAGCTTTACACAGAGGAAAGGGAGAGGTAATGATTATTATCATGATTACAGAAGCATAAACAAAGGTGTCCTAAACAAAATATGAATACAAATTGGATACTGCTTGAAATGCTGATATAATGGCTTGTTTTCTGAAATTATTATTTAAAGTCAGATTTCATTTGGGACCTTATAGCTTTAGTTTTCTATATTCTTATTTAAGGCTCCTGTGGTCTCATAATTACAGCTGAAAATTCATATTTAGGGGCGATACGGAGCCGTACGGTGTTGGATTATACCTGAACAGAGCAGCTAGCTGTGTGTACCAAATTAATTTGTTTACATAACATTTAGTCAGTCTTGGAAGGCTTCACAGTAACCTGGAGTTTAAGCTTTCCAGATCTCAAGGACATTCTATTAGATGATTAAATGGACCTTTTGAGATTTCCTTTAATAATCAGAAACATTTAGATCTCGCTGCAGCCACAAGGCCGGAGGACAGGGTAGAAATATAAGACGCCTGACTCAGTCGTCCAAAATATTATTGGATTAGAAAGCAGGGGAGTTCCCCTCTTTTGATCGTTACTTCCTCATTGCTCGCTTATCCTTCGACAAATATTGACTGAAGCTGTGTAGGAATGCGTAATCTGATGATAAAGTGAATTATTGCAAGTGAATGCATGATGTTAAAGGGACTAACGTGTATTTAAGTCTCTGGAGTTAAAATTAGATGGAAGGAGGAATGGCAGCAGCGCTGGATGGAGAGCAATGAGTTTTGACTTTAAAGGGCAATAACCTTTTACATTCCTGGATGAGGATTAGCAGTCACAAGTTCTGTGCCTGTTCCTGACTGGGATTGTGAAGGTTGCTGCTGCCATTTTTAAATGCTCACACTCATGGACCAAATCCTCTGCCTGTTCGCAGTGGGATTGCATCTTCTTTTATTTAAATCTTCATGCTTCATGTACAGCGGCTTCAGAAAGTGATGAGGCCCCTTCACCTTTTGCAGGATTATTCGAGTCGTACATTTATTTTTAGATCGATAAACTTGCTGTGTGTTCAGGACATATCCTCATTAGCAATGTATGGCATCCTGGTTAAAGTTATATATTATCAACTTTTTAAAAACTCTTTGAAATGTACGTCTATATAAGCATCAAAAAGCACTGTTCAAGCTATTATCTATGCTGGTTGCATCCAGCTTGTCGTTGGCTGCTCATTTATATGTTGTGTGTGTGTGTGTGTGTGGGTGTGTATTGTCCAGGTCCCTGAGGCAAGTGTGTGTCCACCATGCCGCTGTTTGGTAAATCCCACAAGAGTCCGGCGGACATCGTCAGGACGCTGAAGGAAAACCTGGCCGTCCTGGTCAAACAGGACAAGAAGACAGACAAGGTAGAGACGGACAGGGTGCTTCTGAATGTCGGGGTGTCCGGGGGGGGGGGGGGGGGGGGTGACGGGTGACAGCGCTCTGTGAAATGTGACCATGGAACAGCCTGGGCCTGTCATCTCCTGACACTTCACTGTCAAGACAGTTTACTCTCTCTCTCTCACACATATAAATGTAGCCACACGAGCAAAGTTCAGTTTCAGATTCCTCTCTTCTGTTTGTTTTGAGTCCACATCTTCTCACCTGAGCTCTCCCTCTCTGTCCTCCAGGCGTCCGAGGAGGTGTCGAAGTGTTTGGGCTCCATGAAGGAGATTCTGTACAGCAGCAACGATAAGGAGCCTCACACGGAGACGGTGGCCCAGCTGGCCCAGGAGCTGTACAACAGCGGCTTGCTGCTGTCGCTGGTGGAAAACCTGCAGGTCGTGGAGTTCGAGGTGAGGAGAGACGGGTATAGCCGCCGGTCTCCGGTCCTCGCAGAAGGGAAAGAGTAGCGTGACGTATTTATTCTGTGCTTCCAGGGGAAGAAGGATGTCTGTCAGATCTTCAACAACATCCTGAGGAGGCAGATTGGGACTCGGAGCCCCACAGTCGAATATTTCTGCTCCCACCAAGAGGTCCTCTTTATACTGCTGAAAGGGTGAGCTCACGCACACACACACACACACACACACACACACACACACACACGGTATGTACTCTACAGATGGCTTCCAAAGACGTGACACAAATGCTCTGTCTGTGTCTGAAGGTACGAGACTCCCCAGGTGGCGTTGAACTGTGGGATCATGCTGAGGGAGTGCATCCGCCACGAGCCGCTCGCCAAAATAGTCATTGAGTCGGACCAATTCAACAGTTTCTTCCACTACGTGGAGATGTCCACCTTCGACATCGCCTCCGACGCCTTCGCCACCTTCAAGGTACCTCGGGTCTTCTTGTTCTAGTCTGTACGATGAGACCGTTAAGTCACACCAGCAACTATAGATTCAACATCTTTTAATCTACTATCTTTTAATGACTTCTTCTTGGTCGACTCAGGTTCGACCAGGACAGTAATAGGAGTTTCCAGTGTAAAACACATTGTTTACCAGCTTTATTACTGGACGGAAAATGGACATTTCCTGTTAAAAGTGGTTTGATAGATTTATAATTCATGTTCCCGTCTTTATTCGCAGGATCTCCTGACGAGACACAAAGTGCTTGTGGCTGTATTCCTTGAACAGAACTACGATGGCGTGAGTGATATGTAACTCGTGATATGTAATAGCTACCACACGTGTTAAAGCAAGAGTGCCCTGTTTCAGGGGGAACCTTTTTAGTCTCCAACTTGTGTCGGGCCTCCTCCTCCATCCATGCAACACACACACACATACACACACGTACGTAGGTCACGCATCATCAGCCTCTGATCTCTATTTGGAAGCGTAAACACTGCTCTAAATGACTGCTTGACCAGAAAAGACCCCAAGAGAGCAGATCCATAACCAGATCAGGTGTCGGTCGCTGCAGGGCTCAATGACTCAGTCATGTGTCCAAAAAAAAGAAGAACGTTTTCACGAATACACTTTACAGTTTGCAGTTTCCCAACTTTTCTTGATATAAAGCTCTGCTCTATGCTGTTTTCCAGGCAGAGGGGGCCCTTTCATAGGCAGGGGCCCCAGGGGCCCCAGGCTAAAGAAACCCTGCACAAAACTGCCTTTTTTACCTGGGCGTTGACAAGTATCGCCGTGAGGCTCGTCAGGAGACGGTGCCATGGGCTCAATAGAGTCGATGTGAGCCCAAACACACTCGGACTAGATTATGGTACACGTGAAACAGGAAGGAGCATAAAACAAAATATAAAGAGGCATTCTTGTTGTCTGTGGGATAAAGATCCAACATTTACGCTGGGAGGAGTTTGTTTGTGGGAAAAGGAGGAACTTCCTCTTTGTTTTCTGTGTTCTTTTACTTGTTTTATTTTTTCCGGTGGTCTTGTTTTTAAATTAAACTTCTTTAGGGGGCGAATGGACAAATATTCAAACCACAGGCAGCCAGACATGTTACACAACCGTCCTTTAGTCCCAAATCCATCTGTTGACAATCCTAATAATCCACTAGTTTGTTACTAATCTATAATAAGGTGTGTGTTTTGCGTCACTTCAGGTGTTTGCAGACTACGAAAAGCTGCTGCACTCTGAGAACTACGTCACCAAGAGGCAGTCTCTAAAGGTTTGACTGGCCTGTAGAGCATTAAACACAATGTCTATCATTGGAGGAGTTCATCTAATATTTATATATATTGATTATCTCTCTCTCCTCCAGCTCCTGGGCGAGCTGTTGTTGGACAGACATAACTTCTCGGTGATGACACGCTACATCAGCAAGCCGGAGAATCTCAAGCTGATGATGAATCTGCTCCGGGACAAAAGCCCCAACATCCAGTTTGAGGCCTTCCACGTCTTCAAGGTGAAAAACGCAACACTCGTGCACGTAAACGCGCCCAGCGTCCCGAAATACCACGAAGGGTCCATCGAAAAATCCTCTTCTCTTCCTCCAGGTTTTTGTCGCCAACCCCAACAAGACGCAGCCCATCGTCGACATCCTGCTCAAGAACCAGACCAAGCTAATCGACTTCCTGAGCAACTTCCAGAAGGACCGCACGGACGACGAGCAGTTCAACGACGAGAAGACCTATCTAATCAAACAGATCCGGGATCTGAAGAAGCCGGCCTCCTAGAGGAGCGTCCCTCGCTGCCCTCGACCCCGACTTTTTATTTGATAGGAAGACGTACAGTAGAAGGAAAAAAAAAACACATTAACATTAATGGTTATTCTATTTCAAAGACGTTATTTGTCTTTATTTCTCTTGGTTGGTCCATTTAAAACGTGTGCAACAGTAGTTCTCAATCGCTGATCTTTCTTTTGTAAAAAAAAAAAAAATCTTCTTTCATCTGTAGCATGTAGCGCCACAGCTCATGGTGTTGGAGGCAGCCGATGAGCTATGTTGGGAGAACCAGCGGTTTAAAAAAATAATAATAATCCGGCCAAAACAGACGTAAGCCACAGTCATCAGCTGCAGCTGCTCTGTTGGTCGCAGCACACGTGTTGATTTTTAACTATTTAATGAAGTAGCTCAAAAAAAAGAAAACATATGAAGAATTTCTGCTTTTTTTTTTTTTTTTTTTTTTTTGCTGAACAACATGTCTGGTCGGGATCAGGCAACTACACCTTCTGAGTCATTGCTGAAAGCTTTGTAAAGCCCAGTGACGGGCCGTGTATTTTCTACCTGCGCCTTATAGTCTCGATCAGCTGTTCAACATACATGTAGTGTATTTGTGAAAAACAATTAAATTATAAAATAGCTATAACTTTGTGATTCTGTTTAGGCCAGCAGTGAAGGCTTAGCAGGGCCTGACGGTGAAACCAGACTTCAATATTCACAGCTTTGTCTCTGATAATATCTTTCAGAGATTAAAAAGATTTGGAGTGAGAATAGAGGGGACTGGTTTTAGTCGCTGTCGACCAAAAATTGGGCAACAAAAAATCTCAACTGTGGGAATATTTGAAGTGTTTAAAATGAAGGGCCTTCTGGATAGAGCAGCTTCAACCCTTTGATCACTGGTTCTCTTGGCTGGTGGCCGAAAGCACTTAATGTATGATAATGTTTTCTTTTGTTAATCGTATCACTGTTTTCACACTGCTTGAGGGTAATTATGTTTTATATATAGTTTAATTTCTCGTCATGTACAGTTTTATGGTTTGTACACCTGAAGTTTCGTGCCA
Source organism: Taurulus bubalis (assembly GCF_910589615.1). Classification (NCBI taxonomy): domain Eukaryota; kingdom Metazoa; phylum Chordata; class Actinopteri; order Perciformes; family Cottidae; genus Taurulus; species Taurulus bubalis. The sequence goes on from NC_136609.1 coordinate 10,113,348, forward strand.
TTGTGAGTGAGAACATTGAACATTTTTAGCAGGAGGCGCTTCGCTGTGTGGAGGAGAGAGGAGAGTGTGTTTGTGTCACTTCTCTTCCTCTCAGTGACAAAGTGTTCTGCTCCGATTTGGATCTAAAAGGTCTCAGAGGTGCCTTTTTTTTCGGTTTGGCGTCGTTTCCCTTTTTATTCTTTTTGTATTTTCAGTATTTTTCTCGGGGGAGCTTAATTATTACGTCAATGAGAGTATGCTCTGGTTAGATCATATCTGTTGTGATGGAGCAGTGAACCTCTTAACTCGCTATATTTGAGTTGAAAAGAGACCTTTTGAATTTTCCTCAGCATCGCTTGGCGTCGTGTGCGGGACCGGGGTCGCAGTCAGTGCCGATTCAATAAGCGAAAGGACCATAAAATGTACAAAATCAATGTCGCTGAAACGCTACTTTTTAAGTGCTGTTGGGTTTTATATTTGACTTGGAAATAAATAATTCCATTTTCTAAAAATGACATTCGCACGTATGTCAGGAAAAAAAAAGTCTGAATTTATTTCCCACTTGATATCTGAAAGTGCATCCATGAGGGTTGCTTTGAGCTCCCGCAGTCGTGTGTTTGAATCTCTTTAATTAGGACACTCGGTACATTTGAACACTAATATTTAAACAAAGAAGTGGAGTGCAGCTGGGAGACGGTATCAATTATGAACCTGTGAAATGCCATTCTGCTTTCGCTTTTCATCTGGCGTAAAAAGAAGATTTCTCTGTGTTTTGTCGTTGAAAATAAACAATACCAGCTTTTTCTTTGACGCTATAAGCTGTGACACATCGTGGGATATCAGAATATCACACGATGCAGAAGTAGAGCGACCAGCTTTACATCCGACTTGAGCCAAACTCCAAGTTATCTGATCCCAGTGTCCCCTCTCTCTGAAAGCAGCCACCTTGTTTCCCACATTGATGCTACTGTACCACAGTTACGACAAATAAAAGGATGGGAATGCATGCTTTGTGTGTGTGTGTGTGTGCGCGCTCATTTATTGTTCACAGGTTCTGCACAACTTCTTATTTTCACGTGGATTTATCTCCTTAAATCTCCTGCTTTAACTTACTTAAAACACTAAAGTACATCATGTATTTTTGGATGATTTGAAAACATTTGAATTCAATAATCACAGAAACAGAATTCCTCAACACTGGATTGATAAATGAAAAAATAATGACACCAGAGTAAAAGCTCTGTAATGGAGTTCCTTCTTTGTTAAAGCTGCTTCATGTATCATATTAATATATCTGTAATATAATCATAAGTAAAATACTTTTACAGAAACGGCCTTTTAAATGGAAAATGCACAGAGTTTCGTATGCAGGCAACATCCTGGATCCTAATCCACTTTCAATTAACGTATTAAAAAAATAAAATGACATTTCAGTATATATATATATTTTTGTGGTATCCCCATTTCCCACTCTTGCTCCTTTCATCCGTCCGTCCCTTCTTAATAGTTTCCTCTTGAGGTCAGTGTGACTTATGGGTTCACGGTAGCTCTTCCTATTTAAAGCCGCCTCTGGTCGTTCACATACAGATTATTTAGTGTCACTTATTTTTGGTTACAGTCAACAGAGGGACACAACAGAGATTAGCGTCATAAAACCAATCCCAATAAATACAACGATTTCGCGATCACATCCCTCCCAGTTCCAGCTGCGTTGATGCGGCCACAAAAATATCAAATCCGTTGCGCAAGAGCTTCCAGGAAGTGATCCTGCAAGCGGTCAGCGGGCGGTCGGCGAGTCGTGGGGTCCGTTGGTGCACAGCTTCTTGCTGCGGTGGCTCTGCGGCTCGGCCTGCCTGCTGTGCTTCCCGACATAGCCGTCTGGAACAAAAAAAGACACCGCGTGGTTTACACACACACACACACACACGAGACAGCAGAGGCACATTCGAAGACATCGAGGTGACAATAGCGGCACTCACTGGAATGCTGAGGCGAGGACGCCGAGACAACGGGAGGGCTCCTCTGCCACTGTGAAGACAGAAACAAAAATGTCACCTTCAGTCCACGTTTCCCCTCAACGGCACCAGCAGAGAGACGCCCATCCAACTCACTATGAACTTGCTGATGCTCTTCAGGCCGCCGAACCTCAGGTAGGAGATGTCTCCCTTGTCCTTGTCCCGGTCCTGGTCGGTGGTGTAGATGTGCGTGATGCCGGCTCCTCTGATCAGAGGGACGCACTCATCGCACGGACATTTAGTCACGAACAGCATGGCGGGCTCCTCCGGTTTGATGTGTCGAGTCCTAAAAGCGCCAGGAGGAACACGATCACTGGTTAGAGGAGGGGAGGGCGGCGATGGGTCCTCTGCTGTGCGACAGGCTGTCCTGACCTGAAGGTGATGGCGTTCTGCTCGGCGTGGATGATGTATCTGTACTTGCGTCTCTGCCGGTCCTCCTGCTTGCTGTCCATCTGCGGGTATTCTGCGTAATGCGAGCCTGCTGGGTAGGCGTTGTACCCGCAACCCACCAGGGACAGAGACCCCGTTCCATCACTGGCAGCCTGGGACGGGAGAGCAGCTCAAATTTAAATACATTAACAGGAATAATAATGGTTTTAGTACTTAACATGCATTGTATTTGATGTGAGAGGAGATCAAAACCAGTCGCATGTCTGTACGCTGAGAAATGAAGTTATTCAACAAGGAGCCTGTTAGCTTGAACCTGGGATTACAAAGAAGTCAAAAGGAAGAAAGGTGAGCTCACCGACGGTGCTTTGGCCCAGATGACAGCACCCACGCCCACTTTGGGGTCCTCTGGAATGAAAATGACAGCTTTGCGTGTAAGAGGAACATGACTGTGACCTTTAAGCATGCAATTTAGCAAAAATACCCTGCAGGTAAGACTGCCAAGAGACTCACACAGGAATCTAATGCTGTACAAACAGAAAACCCAATCAGACCTGTTCTATAAGCCAGCAGCCTGGCTTGGATGATGCAATGGCGAGCCACTTCTTGGGACAGCCCCTCGTGATGGGGAGGCGGCGAGGACTCCGGGGTTGATTGCTGCTCCCTGGGGTCACAGGAGCAACACAATCAACAACAAATAACGGCGAGCGCGTACAGGGAGCCGTGAGCGTTTCCTACCTGTGGAAGCCGTAGCGTTGCTGCGGCACGCCGGCGGCCGCCGCAGCCATGAGCTCCACCAGCTCCCTCATGTTGTGTCTCAGGTTGGAGAAGTTCGGCTCCACACAGAAGTTCTCCAGACCCATGTGGGTCAAAATCTCCCGGTGCTGCTCGGACGTCTTGACCAGGAGCCGTCTGGAGAAACCCTTCAGGTGTCTCGTCCGCTCTCTGGAAAGCAGGAAGGACGTCTCGTTACGCAGCGGCGAGACATTTCACCGATGCGTTGTGAGACGCAAAAGGACGGTACCTGTTGAAGAGCTCCTCGGTATTCAGCCCCGGCTCGTCATCGGACATCCTCTCTACGAAATCGCACTCCCGTGACGTCTCGTCCACGAACTGCGCCAAGCCGGGCGCCAGCGGCTGCAGCAGCACGCAGATGTGGGTCCGGCTGTTGGACTTCAGCTTCTCCGTCGCCACGGCGTCCAGTGCGGCCTCCTCCGTGATGCGGCCGCGGGAGCTCGAGTGGGTTGTTGAGGCGGGCCCCAGCATGCTGACCTCGGGGTCTCCGGGCCAGAAGGAGATCTGACTGACTCCAGCTGGAGGAGAGAGGAGGCGGAGCCAAGCGATCCAAAGTTCAGCTCAGTGATGATGTTTAATAGGTCAGTGTGATTGTAAAATATAACCGTTTACAACAGAGTAACAGCACCTGGACCCCATTTAGGAATAGTTGTTGCAACCCAGATCCTACATTGAAATATGCAAATTCAGCAAAATGCCCCCCGTCTCCTCTCACCGTTGATGATCATCTTGAGGCAGGAGGCGCAGGGTCTCCGTGAGAAGTACAGCTGACAGTCAGCCAAGCAGGCGCCATGTTGGATGATGGCGGCCTGTCCCGCGTGGAGCTCCGGTCCCGAGCAGTGGAGTCCCACCACCTTGCTGTCCCGCGCCACCACCAGACCCGTCCCGCGGACCTGGAACACAGCAGATGTCTTCGCTTTAAACATTGAGAACCACAACTCAAACCTCTGTGTGTTTGCACACCGACCTCACTGTGGTCGTCTTCTTCTTCGGATTGCTCTTGTGGGAACAGCTCCATCCACAAACTCAGCAAGGTAAACAGGTTCACCTTTGATAGCCTGGGACCAAAACCTGGAGGTGAGACACACACAAAAAACACTAAAAGATTGTCCAACACGTCCATTAGAGAGCGGAGAACTGTGTGTGAAGGACAGCAGGGGTCAATTTCTTAGAGCAGATGGAGGAACAAAATATTACTTGTCAGTGTAATACGTTGGAGCTGAATGCTTGTAGACTCTAACCCTATTTATTGTTTGAGTTGTGCTTAGAGGTTGTACATGGGGATTATATATTATTGTAGCCCTGATTTGTATGTTTAATTTGATACCTAACATGTTTTTTGGGGGGATTTATACCATGTAATTATGGAGGAATCTGACCTTGATATTTGTTCTCCAGTGTAATCATAATACCACCTATGATGTATTTCCATGAACAAAGTGCTCCATTATAATCAAAGTGGACCCATTTAGCTGGACTAAACTAAGACACAGGGAGCTAACAGGCGTACACAACTAAATGAGGGTGTGTGTTTTTTTCTGAAGACAATAATCATGATGATTATTGAGATATGCATCTGCTATAATAGACGAGAAAAAGCCTTTAAAGATGGGACGTTCGGGTGTAACAGCAGCAGTAAGACAGTATGAATACAGATTAGGTTTTCTCCTCATGCATCAGCTGTTGTGTGAACCGACAGAAGAGCCACCAGTGTTGCTCAACAATCATAACATGAACTCTCTCATCCGGCTCACCTTGGATCCTGCCGTCAGTCTGGGTGCTTCCGTCCCTGGTATCGCGACCCGGCTCGGACGGGCCCGCATCGGCTCGGTTCCTCATCTCGCTTCCTTCCATTCAAGCAGGCAGGAGGCGATATAATGTCTCGTGCCAACCGGAATCCACTGGAAGAGCAGCTATGAAGAAGAGAACCGGTATTAGCGTTGACCTGGTTTACTGTCAATGCACAGGTGAACACTATTTCCGGACACTTTCAAAATAAGGACAATGTGGCTAAATAACATGACTAAAATAAACACAAAACACCCGGGATTTCTTCTAAAATGACCCATTTAAATTATTTCACATTTCTATGACGACTGAGCTGACGTTAAATGAAGATTATATCTATTATATAAGATATCTGACTTTCGACATAATACGTCACAACAACAAGTTAGACAGCGACACTCACACTGCTACGTGTCGCGTGCAACAGGTTTGCGTTATTCTACATATTCTGCACAGAAGGACTGACCTTACGGAACCCGTAACATTATATTTTATGTGTATATTCCTCGTGGCGGCTAGCGGTCCGGTTTAGTTCCGCAGTAACCTGACTTCACAAAGTGGGCGGGGAAACGAGACGTTTTTCAAACGCCCGTTTGTTCCACGAGGTGGCAGCAGAGTACCACGAAATCACACGTAACTGCGGCTTTTATTACCCCGTGAAGAAATATCGACCTCAGTATGAAATAGAAAATACATAATAATAAAAATAATAATAACAATAACAATAATAATAATAAACATAGATTTAAAAATATCTTAAGTCTAAAGAATGTTTTCAAAGCAGAATCAAAGCAGAGTTTTGAGTTATGCATTTATTCACAGAAACCTGTTATTCCAGAACTAAATATGCAGATAGAAAAACATGTCAGTTATGTAACAGCAGAAACACAGATAGTCATTTAGTGCTGATCACCTCAAAGTAAACCATGGTGGTGAGTCAAACCAAACTACCTGATTATACCAAATTATTAACTTGTCCCATGAAAATAAAATATAAACAAAGTACAATAAAAAATATACTTTAATCTCAATACAGTAAGCAGAACAATCCGATTTTTTTTCAGTTGCTTTTCATCAAAAAAAACAAAAAAAAAAAGCTTAGAATTGCACAAAAGCACAGAAACCTAACCTCAATGCATCTGTAAATGTCTTCTAACCTGAATAATAGTTTGCTTATAAACAAGAACCTACTTACCAGCAAGCTCAGACCAACTTCAAACCTCTCAAGCCTCTGAATGAATGAATGAATCAAGAAATCAAAACCTAACAAAAGAAACTGAAACTGGTCAGCTGACCTGCCCATAACACTCTTAATTTACTATTCTAATACATTACCCAGTAATGAAACAGAAAGTATAAACCAGGGCACGCAGGCAGATTTTGGTCGTCATAAACCCAAGCTTTTTTTTTTTAAAACCACATAGCTTTTCAAAGTGTTCACATTGCTTCCGCCTGCAGCATTTTGTGCTTTAAAGTGTAATTAAATATACCAAGGAATAGTTACAGATTCATTTTGGTCTTGCTGAGTTGCCCGTTTGTTTCTTTCCATTCGCCCTGATAACAAAAGTAAAACACAAACAGATGAAAAGTCACCTTGGCTCAGTTTGTTTGAGGTCCCACAGTAAAAAGGAACAGATGGTTATTCTTGGAATATAAAGCGTCTGCAGCGAACCATCTGCCAATGATCAATGTTCATGGTTGCTTTCTAACGAACTTTAACTCTGTTTTCTTTAGCTTCCCTTCCGCAGCGATCTGAACGATCACAGTTTTACTGATTGTGGAAAAAGAAGCGACTGCAGTTTCTTAAAAGTGCCATAGAGCAAAACATTTCAGTCAGGCAGAATGAGCATACAAAACAAAAACAGACTTGAGTATAAAAAGGTAATTATTATAATTATTATACATCCTACAATGGTTTTTAACTTCCAAAATGTACAGAATACCAGTCGAGAAAGAGAAGCAACCCACAGTAGGATCTGGGTCAACGGTGTGACGTTGATGCCTTTAAATGAGCTAAAAACAAAGACTGCAAATTCAAAATAATAGAAATGGAAAGTAGATGCAACTCAAAGACTTGTTTCAGTCCAGTGGTTCTAGTCCCGGCTAGTTTAACTCAGCTGTCAAAGCCGAGTTCCCCATTCCTTCCAGGGTCTTGGTCTCCCGAATTAACTTTACCAGAAGTAAAGGAAGACGAGGCGGAGGCGGAGAAAAACAAACAAAAATTCAAGTGCAGCATGTAGGGAACAAAATGCAGCATGAAAAAACGGCATTGCGTTACGTGACTCCACAGGAATTGGCCAAATGGCTGACTTCAGATCTGTTGATAATGCAGCTCAAAATTCCAGTCCACAATCTGAATTCTGCCTCAATAAATATGTCAATCGCCATTTCAAGAAAGCTTTCTTTTCGGAATGCGACCTGATGTTTCTGGAGCGGCGACGCTTCACCCACCCGAGTAGCGCTCAGTTCTTGAAGGCGCCGCAGCGGCTGGCTTTGCTGATGAACTCCTTGAGCATCGCTCCGTCCACCTGCCAGAAAGCTCCGGTCTGGGTCACCTGAGTGAGATGGTTGACGCAAAACCTAAAACAAAACACCTCCAGGTCCTAGAGACAGAGAAGTGATACGAGATATGGCGACGTGTTTGTACTTTAAAGCCTCTCAGTCCAGACTTCTATATTAAAGCACATTATATTGTGGTGTACAGTATGCACTCGTATACTGTACCTCAGCGTCGTAGCGTATGGCGGCAGACAGCAAGGTGAAGGCGTTTTCGACGTTGATCCCTCTCTTGATGATCTGCTGACACAGTCGTTTCAGGCGGGTCTCACAGTAAGAGGTGGCCAGGTCCAGCAGGCCTGCAGCCAATACACACACACACACACACACACACACACACACACACACACACACACACACACACACACACACACACACACACACACACACACACACACACACACACACACACACACACACACACACACACAGAAAAAAAAAAAAGTAAATAGAAGCCACACAAATGAAAAACACAGCATTTGACAAACGCGCGTGCTAACCGATGGCGTCCTCGGGTGGAAGGTCGACCGTGTCCGTGTAGAGGAACTGCAGGAAGGATCTGTAGACGGGGTAAGAGAACTGGCCGATCTCTATCACGTCCTGCTGATCCTCCGTCCACTGGGAGCGAAACATGGACCGGAAATGCTCACACCTACTCAAGAAAAAAAACAGAAAACACCTGCGGTGAACACGCCAGACTCACGCGCATGGAAAATTAAGCACCTTTTTGTCCTCGTGGGACACACACCTGATCTTCAGCACGGCTTTGTGAACGTGAATGCTTTTTCCGTCGACGCTGAACTTGAGGTCGGCCGTCTCGGGGCTGTCGAACTCTTTCCTCAGAGCCTCCGCCACGGTCATGAAGTCGTCGTGCTCTGGAGTGAAGCCGGGAGCAATAACAGAGCTTCACGTCACGTTTTAACGACAGATTTTGACCACGTTAGCAAAGAGAGGATTGGGATTAATTCTCTCCATCTCTTACCCATAGACATGAGCCTCCACATGACGGCGGGTGTGGCGAAGCAGGCGAAGACGTCGTCGGTGGTGGTGAAGTGTGTGAGGTGTGGCATGACGATGGACTGACCCCGACACTGACCCCACATATACACCTGGGGGGGAAAACAGTAGCATGGCTCACTGAGACGCTTGGTGCTTTCGGTACGGCGACAAATCAAAAAGGCTTATTTTGCACTATTTATGGAGGCGATTTGATTTTTTTAAAGAGTCCTGACCAAGAAAAGTACGGAGCGGGAGGTTGTACGGCTTAAAGAATAAACTGAGTCAGTGCTCTCTGGAGGATTAGCTATGACCCAAAACTAAAAAGGCATCAAAGGGAACAAAGCACACACAGGCCCACTTAAAATAAATGGGACAAAAATGAGAACTCAAGCCTGCAAAGAAAGGAAGCCGTTATCAGTAACGGATAGCAAGCCAGGTCGAAATCTGAAAACCGGTTGGCGAATGAAATCCATTATACAAACTCTGAAGCCAGGAAATACACAAATCCACTCACATATGAACAAAATACATATTTGCATATATACCTGACCGCTTTGGGTCTTGGCTGCTGAAGTGTGTGTTGAATGGCAAGCTGCGACCTCGACAATCCTGATAAACGAGAGAGATGCGATAACAAATTGGCACAGATTCACACAGAAAGTGCTAATGTCGGGTTACGGCCACAACAAGAGCTCTCTGTGGTCGTTATTGCTCCTTAAGGCCAGGAGCGGAAAGGCACAGGGGGAGGAAATGAGGACAGGAAACAGGAAGAAGAAGTCTTAACAGGATGACATCAGCCCCTCACCGCTCTTTGTCCGCCATGATCAGCACAGGGCTGAGGTGGTTGCTCTTGTTGCCGGTCCCCAGTTGCCCGTAGGTGTTGGCTCCCCAGGCATACAGCAGCCCTTCATCCGTCAGTGCCAGGCAGTGGCTGTTGCCTGCTACGACCTGGAAGACAGGGAACAGTTGAGTCACCAAGTGAGCGGTGACCCCGCCTCGGTCTACACAACATCCCCAGTCAGCATCGCACCGGGTCGACCGCCTCACCTGTTGCATGCACAGCCCCTGGAGAGCAGCGAGGCGGCAAGGCGTCAGCTGGTTTCCATTGTTTCCGATACCCAGCTGCCCATTTCCATTGTAGCCCCAGCCGTAAACCTGAACAAACACAAACGACGTTACTGCATGACATTCAGGGCTTTTTTTTATCTCCGTGGGATTGTGAGGTTTTGCACGCAAAGGCCACCGTGGTCACCTCTCCGTTGTCCAGCAGAGCCATGGAGGAGGTCTGTCCACACGTGATGCCAGCCACCGTCTTGCCCTGCAGGCAGCCGGTGACCTTCCTGGGGTGAGGCTGGTTGGCTGTGGAGCCCGAGCCAATCTGGCCACAGTTGTTATAACCCCACGTAAAGACCTGTAGTTAAGTTGTATTGTCAGGAAAGACATGTTTTTACAATTGCAATGGAATGTTTTTACATAGCATTTAACATGGTTAGAGCCTTTCCTGCTGGCCAGCCACACACCCACACCCACACACCCTAATCAAGTGTTAGGTTAATGCCTCAGGGTTAAAAAATAAGCTGCTTAGTCCAACACTAGCAGAGCAGGAGGTGGCTATGTCAAGGTTTTCGCGTGACCCATCTAAAGCTAAACTTGAAATACAAAACACAATCTTCATGTAAATGTCCTAGCATTTATCTTCATTTAATGACTTTATGGGGCAAACAGTGCCATACTTGACTCCCACGAAGTTAAGTTTATTCCCATGTTAAAATACCAAAAAGAAAGTATCAGTGGCCGATGATGAAAGTGACAGCTACCTCTCCGTCCATAGTGAGGGCCATGGAGTGATGCGAGCCACACGCCACTTCCCTCACGGTCTTGTTCTGCGGGCTGGCGGTGACCAGCAGCGGGGACAGACCCTGGTTGGTGCTCCCGTTCCCCAGCTGACTGTAGCCGTTGTGGCCCCAAGCAAACAGCTGTCCGTCTGCAATCCAACCAACACAGAGAGTGACGACCAGCAGAGTCAAAGCTCAAAGGTGCACCTACTTGCTTTTCTCACACACACACACACACACACACACACACACACACACACACACACACACACACACACACACACACACACACACAGCATCGTATTGGCTATTTAGCCTTATTGGTGGGCGGAAACACGACTGGAATATGATGAGCACAAGGGGAGGAGTTTATGCAGCAGCAGCAATACAGGTAATGTATGATGTACAGGTGAATGATTCATATAGCGATATATGCAGAGGTAAGTACCGACCCTCTGTAGCCAACAGGACGTGAGGCCCACTTCCATAGCTCAGGCTGGCTACCTTCTTCCCCCGCAGGAAGTCCAGTTTCTTTGGCACAATGGTGCTCAGACTGTCTCCTGTACCAAGGCAGCTACTGCTGTTCAACCCAAACACAAATACCTGGGAAATAATAAACAAATACACACACATAAAGGTTTTTACAGTTCTGTATGTAGAACAAATACAGGTGCAGAAAAGATGGAGCGAAATCCGAGAGGGATGCAAACTAAATACAGACATGCAGGTACAACAATGAGTACAGCAGGCGGATGCAACATGATGTAATAGAGGCCTAACCGTGACCCTCACCTCGTTGGCGTGCGTGATGTAGACGGCTTCGTTAGCAGAGATTCCAAAGACACAGGCCTGTCGGACCGTGGCGAGCTCCTCGGCGCTCAGCAGGGAAAACAGGGGCCACTTGCTGACGTCCACCATGGCTCCGGCAAAACTCTGCCTCCCTTGTTGGGGAGCAGCAGTCAGGGCTGATGGGGGAGAGGAGGGAGGAACGGGAGGGGGGAGAAGGCGAGAGGGAGGAGGAGGAGGTGATGATGAAGGAGGCGGGGAGCAAGAAGCGGAATCATCCCTGCTGACACTACGGGAAAGAGAAGAGGAGAAGTCGTTGTGGTTATATTCAGAAAACCTCCCCTTTTTGACAGGAAGCCATTAAAAAATAATGTATATAAACAGAGAACATATAGTTATGGACACACACACACACAGACAGACTCATAATTAAATATGTAGAATAAGACAGTCGTTATTAAGCCATGTGAGAGTTATTAAAACTCTTCAAAACTAATGGAGGGGAATGGAGAACTCCCAGCTCGGGGAAATGAGGCATGACATGCAGTGGAAGCAGCACAAAGCGGTCCATTATTGCAAAGCTTCATAATTTTATAGACTTGGCTGCAAAATTCAACACAAAATATGTCAATTCCACAGCTGCAGCTAGACGTAAAGCTAGACGTAAAGCTAGACGTAAAGCTAGACTAGCGTGGCTCTGCACAGATTAAGAAAGTAGTGCATCTTGAGATGTGCTAGCTTGAAGCGGACCAGCAGGGCAACTTTTAAATTGTTAAAATACTGAGTGGAGTTCGGCATCGCGTTGTCTCCATAGCTAGGTTCCCTTCGTGTTTACGCGTAGCCCTTCAGCAACACATCACAACAAGCTAACGTGTCAGCACACAGTAAACAAGAAAAGCTGGTGGCTTTAGTTCAGCGCTGCGCTCCTCCTACCTAAAGCATCGCTCCATGACAACTGAGAAAAGACAAACAAACACATATTTAATTACACGAATCAATATCACTATCGGTACAAACACCCCCCGTATATAATATGAAATGGTGTAAAGTTTACCCGACTGAAACGTCTCCCCGGTGCTGTCAGCAGTACAGCTGCTTCTTAAAACTGTTGTGACGCGGTTGTGTTGAGTTTAGCTTCTTCTTCGTCTCTTTTATTTCTGGCAGAGTCGACTGCGCGGGTAAGCGTTTGCCCCCCTCTGGCCGTTGGTGGAACTACTGCTCCAACAAGTTTCTTAGTTCTCAGTACTTTTCATCAATCAAGTCCAGTATTTGTTTTAGGGAAAACAGCGCCTAAGCTTAAATATAACCATGTACAATTTATTATTATTAAATTAAATGTTTGATGCACATTAGCATTACCCCCTAACCCCCCCCCCCCCCCACAAAAAAAAAAATACACCAGGAGTATGACTTTTGCTATAAAATGTTTAATTTAAACCTTCAAATCAAGACACCTCTATAAAGCACATGCTTGCATTTGGGATCTAACATAAAGAGTAAACCCAGTATTTCCAACTATCTTTCCATGTACTTGTAGTTTTCCTCGACAGCCAGCAGGTGGAGTACTACCACATGAATCCTGGATGTGCTGAACGATGTGAGGCGCTCGTCTCAGTGCCAGAAAATCTCTTACACAGTCAATCAGTCGCCAAATCTACCACTCAGAAGCAAGTAGTTTGTCTTTTGGTGAACAAGTGCTGCAAATAGTTATTTTAAAAAGCAATTAAAAAGAGGGAACATTTTGCATTTGAAGTTCTTTACATTAAGTCTACAAAGTATAACGTATTTAGTGTAGGGAAGGTAAAAACTGATTTAATGCACCGCCTGACAATCACGCTAAGTGACACATAACTTAGTATGTTATTACACTTTATCGATATCGTGCTTATTAGCTAGCGTTAAATGTGATTGTATAACATATTAGTGCTCATATTAGTGTGTGACTAGTCAGTCAGTTCAGACCTTTTTTTAAAGTAAAAATTATAAGATACAAAGTAAAAATAAAAAGCAAAAAAGATATATATTTAAAGAAATCTCATAAATCCTAACTCATATTTTTTTACATAGTATCTTAATATTTTACATAGAAAGTCAGGTTTTTTAATCTTTTCTTCTTTCTTTACCTTCATTGTGCACAATCACATGTTCACGAGAGAGCAAAGATTTTTGAATTGCAGCCTGAAATTCTAATTTCATAAGCAACACTAACAATGAATTTTCTGACAAACGAGAAATTTGCTCTCAAAACAATTTTTGTTTGTTTGTGTAATAAAGACACAAATCTGCCTTCATATCTTGTCAACTTGGCAACATTGTTGCTAAATTCGGCAACTTTCCAAACCCTCTTGGCAATTTTTCTTTTTTCAAAAAGCGACTAGCGACAAATCTAGCGACTTTTTCTGGTGTTATTTGAGACTTTTGGAGACTTTTCTGGTGTCCTGGAGACTGACGTGAAAGCAGGTATCGTTCTGCAGGTTCTGTCCTTAACGAGCAGCATGCTATGCAGGTAGCCACTATTAGAGCTTGTTGATTCAGGTCGGCCTACCTTCACATGCTTATTCTCATAACATATTCCTAAACAAGAATCAGAATGCACAGGGATTTATGAGATGGGCCACACACTAAATCACATATATTCCAGCCACAGCTGCCACTGCAGTGCTGTTTACGTGTTTTTTGAGCAGAAAACACGCGTCTATATTCGAGCAGCGAAGATAAATGACATGCAGTACCGTTTTGAGCCACAAATAAGTGTGATTGGGCGAGTGGCGCTGTTTCAAGCGCTTCTAAAAAGGCCGTGAACAAGAGGCATTTTGATCATGAAACACTTCAGGTCGTTGCGTCAAGGCTGTGTGAGGCTGTGTGGACTGGTTTCAGTGGGACCAGGAGGCTGTGTGGACTGGTTTCAGTGGTACCAGGAGGCTGTGTGAACTGGTTTCAGTGTGACCAGGAGGCTGTGTGGACTGGTTTCAGTGGGACCAGAGAGGCTGTGTGGACTGGTTTTAATGGGACCAGAGAGGCTGTGTGGAGAAAGAAACAGAGTTTGAACCTGGACCACATTGAGGACTTTTTCAAGACTCCAGACAGGTGAGTAAACCTAGAAACGTATTGTGCGGTTATTTATTTGATGTAGCCTAATAATGTTTGTTACGTTTCCTCAAATTAATCGATAATTACACATTGCTAAAGTTGTTACAAACATGGGAATAAACTGAAGTTATTTAAACATATTTGTTGGGGAGTTCTGTCAAAAGGTCATAAGCATAACATAGTGTTGGACATGAAGTCCCTGAGTTAGGATATACTAGAAAGACGATAACAAGCTGATAACCACCACAGGTCAAAGAGGTTAATTTACTTGGGAAGTTAACTTAATTGTAAAAAATATAACCTGTGCAAAGATGGAGACATCCATTATGGTTGCTTATGCATATATTGTTGTACACATTTCTTTAAAAAAATTATGGAAATCTATTGTAGTCCCTTTTCATATCGCAGCCATTTTGACATGCATGCCCTAAGGTACACACAGGTGTAACTGATTAAACTAATTAGTGCCATTCTAATTGTGTCATAGCCAATCAACCAACATGTGCAATACAAGGGCTTAAATGGAACAGGGCCATAATTAATCATATTAACGACACCTGTGTTTAACCTGCAATAACATGTGAAAATGGCTGCTGGCCTATTGTGGTAAAGCTGTTTAATACAAAATAACAAAATTAAGTGTCCATAGCTCTTTTTGATTATTGATGTTTTTTTGTTTTTTTCTTGCGTTCTATGATATATTTTTACACAAGTCATTTTACGCGAGTCAAATCTCTAGTACTTGAGCAAAGGATTGTACTAGTACTCTTCCTGCAGATGATATTCTTCTCTTTTTTTTTTTTACCAATTATAAAGATCAACACTGTTTTAAAGCTCCGTCCATGCTGTGAGCAAACACATTCAGAAAGACAAATAACTTAAGTAATCATGGCGGGAAATGAGTGCACCAAAAACAAGGAGAAGCAACAGGTCACATTTATGTTGAATAATTCATAGTTTTTATGAAAGAAAGAAGCTTTTCTCAACTTTCTCCTGCAGTGTATAATGAGTAGAGAAGCTTTGGAGTCTTTCTGATGTGAATGATCTCTCTGAGTGTTGTAATTAATAGTCACCTCTTTTCTGGTTCATTTGCATTTTATGAATTCCCAATGGCTGCATGCGTCACACTCAGTCTTTTGCCTCCTCCTTTTTCCATTCCCCTTGTTTTTCTCTTGCACCCTTCTGCCTCATTGTTCACCTTCTTTCTCTGCGTTCCTTCACCCTCACTCCCGTCATTATTCCTTCTTCCTCCTTTTCCATCTATACTTGTGTATGACAAACACACACATGCTGTACACATGCATGCATCTGCAGCTGTTTGCTGGCCGGGAAGCCGAAGCCTCTCTGTGCAGATGGCATTGTGCCCCTCGATGACAGCGATCCCAGGCTGCAGCCTTGAGCTCCTCAGAACAATGCAAATTGTTAACAGAGTGTGAAAAGAATGTGCCAGGCGTCCTCCGTCCTTTATGCATCAGTGGTACTTGTTGTGAATCATGTGTAAGACTATACAAGACTCATTTCAGTGTGGGCCTGTAGTGCCCGGTGAAAGATTAAAGATGCTATGTGTTGCAGTTGTGAACATCCAATACCATAGCATCACAATAACATTGTCAGATTAACTCAGATGACATTGATCATTGTGAGCATGAGACTGCAGTGGGTCTGATGCGCTGCTAAAGGATTAAGTAATGCCCAGAGCTTCACAAACGGGTCGTCTGCTGCCTCACAGAGACTGTAGAGTCACACCAACTATAAAGAATACACAGTCTGAAGTCAGAAGGTT
This sequence comes from Taurulus bubalis, assembly GCF_910589615.1. NCBI lineage: Eukaryota > Metazoa > Chordata > Actinopteri > Perciformes > Cottidae > Taurulus > Taurulus bubalis. The sequence goes on from NC_136609.1 coordinate 10,129,361, forward strand.
TGGGGTAAAATATAAATCCCTGGTCTTGTTGAGAGTGCATGTGTTTCATTTTCTTTTCCTAAATTCCCAGGTTCGCACCTTCATTTCTGTCATCTCAGCGGGGGGATTGTTTTTTATCACACTGCAAACATCAAAGGCACTTTATACATGAAAGTCGTTTCCCTTCTCCTTCAGTAAAACTGCTGTTTTTGGGTTACGGTTTAGTAATGGACTGAATCTCAGGCAAATGAGCCGGTTGTGCTTTAAAAGCCTTTTTGGGGAAACGCTCTCAGGGACTTTATGGCTTGAGATTTGTCGGTCGAAAACAGTCCATCATTCACTGAAATGTAATTACCTATCTTAGTTAAACGTAGACACACTTTGTGACTTTGGTGATTTATATCTGCAAACAAAATTAAGTCAATTTATTGCTTTTTGTTGTGGTTTTGTTAGTTTAATTGGTTTGAAACACAAACACTATTTACACAGTCCAGAGAGCTCACACTACTGATGAGGGTGTGTTAGTATTGTGTTTAACTCCTTGAGGGCTGAGCTAATTTTCTCGATTTTAGATAATTTCTTAAATTCAACTTTTTAAAGGCACTTGCAGATGATACATACCCATGTGTTGTGTATAAACATGTGCAGAACAATCTCAGCTCTCTATATGCACCATCTCCCTAAAGAACAAGTGTAAAGAGATAATATGGCTCTAAAGCTGAAACATTGAAGCTCATGTGGATTCAGCACCATGGACAGCGCCAGTATTTTCTGCAGTATTTCCAGCTCCGTTTCAATCCGCATTGACTGCTAGACAGTTACCTAGAAAAGCTTTGAACCATTTCCTTTGTGGTCTTTTGAATGTATAGGAAACACACAAAGCAGCACTTACATCTACAACCTCTTAACCATAATAAGTTAATACAAATGCGAGTGAAACAATACATTCCAAATGACACGACTTCCTTCAGACTGCGTGCTGTTTGATGTCATGCAAGCCGAACTGAGGAAGACCCCAGTGTTACAAGAGACGTGCAACAGGTGTGTACGTTTGCGGATAGAAAAGGCGCCATAGAACTGCAAGATTGCCGGACGGAGTTTGGAGTGACACCTGATGCGTAAAGGGGAGCGTAAAACGGCACAAAGGGAGACGCGGGTAGGCGGCGGTCTTAGTGGCGCCATCTCGTCGCCCACCTCCCCAAAATCGTGCCGGTTTCGGTTTACATCCAGATACTGACTGTCTGGGAACCACGTGTCCACGCGAAGGGCTGCATCAAGCTGAACAGACGAACCGGAAGTAACGGTTTCCTTCAGAACAAAAGTCGACGGTAAACATATGCTCATTTTACCAAAGAAAAAGAGCTCGGGCGATAGACAGAGCTCTATCGGCTTTGTTAACAAAGTGCACATTGTGTTGAAGGTATAGCAGACAACAATGCCATATTTACATCTACATTGGCATTTATATTAATGCAGTTTTATATTTTTGGTCCCTATTCTTTTCCTTTGTTTATTGAAACGTGCATACTCTGAAAATATAGTGAATAACTAACTTTAATAATCTATTGTTTCTGCCTTTATGTCACTGCAGATATTTGTGATGAACAGTTTTTTTGAATTTGCATTTACTCCACATTTCTTCTTTAATATGTATTTGCTCTATTGCCTTTTTAGTACAGTGAAATAAATACTTTTAACAAATAAAGTAATATTGGGTCAGAACATAGGCTCTAAGAAAATAAAAAGAACAATTTGCAAAAACAAACAAGAGAGAAACTTCCCTCACATTTATGAAAGGTGTTCACGTTGTGATGGTTCGGTCTTTTGTTTTGAAGAGGCCAACCGGAAATGCTTCTTTGTTTTAATTGCTCCCACTTTGTTGCTGGTTAGGTATAGATAGTCAGTGCACCTCCTTGCGCCTCACCGGCCCGTCGGTCGTCGCGAGCGCTGCAGAAGAAGACGCTGAAGCACCAGAAGAGCGCGAGAGGACCACGAGCCGGACCCGGGCGTCTTCTTCTACTTCTTCTCGTCTAGTTTCTGGAGTGGTGGAGACAGCAGAGCCAGAGTCCAGCAGCTTCTGTTCATTAGCAAGGTGAGGAAGAGGAGGAGGAGGAGGAGGAGAGCGCAGAGGAAGAGGAGACAGACAGACAGACAGCAGCAGTATCTTGGCGCATTGGAGCTTATGGATTATTGAGAAGTGGAGGCCGAAACGCGGATCAAATATTCATAAGGACTTTTAAAAGAGGAAAAGTGAGACAGTGCGGAGAATCCCCGCAGTGATCCCAGTTCAGCGCTGCACGCGCTCCCACTGCCGGAGACCTGAGAACCAACGCGCTGCTGAGCGGATTCTGCGTGTGCGTGCAGTGTGTCTGAGTGAGTGAGTGTGCCTGAGTGAGTGTGTGTGTGCGCGTGTGTGTGCGTTTGGAAAGGAGCCCCCTGCTGCAGTACTTGTCTGCTGTAGCCTGCTGGTACAGGGATGCCACCGACTTGCTGACGGACTCCCGGTACCCGCACCCCTCCCCTCCTCCTCCTCCCCTCCCGCACGGACGGACGCACCGACCCCTGCGATCCCCACTAATATGCAATGGTTTTTTGTGCAGAAGCCGACAGCTGCCGCGTACCGCCGACTTCACGCTAGCGCCGCCGCATGCCTGTCCGCCGCTGCCGCTCCTCTCCCCGCGCCGCGCGGCAGTCGACGCCATTTGAAGAGGAGCGCTTGGGGGCTTTTCACGCCGCGGCGGCCGGGCGGCAGCAGCAGCAGCAGCAGCGACCTTTCCTCCGCCGCTGAGGACCACCGGCCGCTGGGGCAGCCAGAGGCGGAGACCGCGGAGAAAAGCGCAGCGGCGGTCGCGCTTTTCCTGGCGCACGAGGACGACTTCGACGCGGAATACGTGCGGCTGCTGATCTCTGAGCTGGTCGAGGAAGCGGGCGACAAACCGGGCAACGAGCCGGGCTTCCAGCTCTTATTCCTGTCTATGGTGCAGATTGGGAGGGCGAAGCACCGCCGAACTGAGCCCAACAGCTGGCCGGCTCTGCTGGCATGCAAACAGGGGGGCGGACCAGCCCCCATGCGGTGGGGGGATTTTAGGCTGCCGCATCCGGAGCGCCTCTCGTCCCCCATCTCCTCTTCCTCCTCCTCCTCCTCCTCCTCCTCCCCCGTCTCGGCCAAATCCATGCGGTTTATTTGGAACAACATTTTCAGCAAAGGATCGCATATGCTGCAGTGTCTTTGTGGCAAGAGCCTCAAGAAAAACAAGAACCCAACTGGTGAGTTTGTTCTCTCTCTCTCTCTCTCTCCCTTCCTCCCTCTCTCTCTCTCTCTCTCTCTTTCTGCGCGTGTACATGCTTGTGTGGGGATGAAAGAGAAATACTTTATTGCGTTTCTGTGCGTCTACATACGCGCAAGAGTGGTGTGTGTGTGTGTGTGTGTGTGTGTGTGTGTATGTGTGTGTATGTGTGTGTGTGTGTGCGTGTGTGTATGTGTCTTCCCTCTCGAGACTGCACTGTTCGGCTGCTTGCTGGTGTTTCTCTGCAATCGCAGTTGTGCAGCAAGTGAGTGCACTTCAGGGAGGGGAGGGGTGTGTGATTGGGGGCAGAGGGAGAGAGAGGGAGAGAGAGAGAGAGAGGTGATAACTTATTAGCACAGAAACTGAATACAGTGCCAATGCGTGCGAAAACGAGCGCGTGCTTGGCAGAGATGCTGCAGAAAATCAAGTCTAATGCAGTATGCAGACGCGTTCAGGCTCCAGTAACCTGCATGATTAAACAGCACATGGCCTTATTTAGACTTCCACTGTGCATTCAGGAAAGAGTGTGTTTCTCATGATTGAAGACTGGAGGTGATGCTGTGTTGTTCAGCAGAGCCCTGGGCGTCTTGGGGGACGGACTTTAAGGGGTCTTACTTGTTTACTGCAACTTTTTTATTCAGGTGAGCTTAATAATGTCCAACATCTGGTGCAACCAATCGGCAACACGTCCATCTTCTGTACGCGTGTAGACAACTTCAAAGATCAGGGCTGGAAACCTGTCACAAGTCTCTGTTCATCAACAGGGTGCAGGGATGATATCATCACGCGTCTTTTGATTCTCAGTCTTGCTCTCCAGAGGGTACAGGACACATTTAGATTCGCTAGATGCTCTGACCAATCCTTATAGTTTGCTTTGGTCTGCACCAGAGTTTCCCTCCGCTCTGAATGAGGGCAGCACACATTGGCACTGCAACAGGAAGTGGACGTTGTTGACTATATTGGGATATTGACATTGCATCAAAAATGTAGCCTCTGTATCCTCAGCACAGTGTTTAGAGGGCAACAGCAGGCCATGAGGCTGCTCATTGTTATTTGTGTGAAAGTTATACATAGGCCAAACTACCAGTCATTGCTTTTTTAATATCTCTGAGCTTGGAAGATGCTATCTGAGTGTGAGTCTGAGATTATATTGTGTATTTCAGAAGAAGCCTTGAAGCAAATTAAATGTACAAAAGCCAACATTTAGCTCCTTTCACAGAAAGTAGTATATTTGTATGACTGGTCCATTCATTGATTAAACAATAACAATAAACAGAACATTATTTGTTGACAGTTCTAATAATTACCAGTGAGGTAGAACATCAACCATGTGCTCAGTCAACACTTTCTGTTTTACAGTATTCCCATCATTGTAATTTAAAAACGTTATGTCGCTTTGACATGCGGGCACCAGCCAGGGACAACATGTCTGATATGAAAAGCTGAGCCACCTGTCAATCAATTCTTATTAACCCCAAATAAAACCTTTCATTTCTTTCCTCGAGCGAACATCCAGTGGCATTTAGAGGGAAATGGCAAATAGCAAAATGAGTTTGGTTGTTTAGAGCGCTGCAAGTTGAAAGAGTTAAGACAAAGTTGTAAAAAGAGATAAGTGAAAACTCTATGAAGCATCGACAAGACGTTTACACTCGGAGCTAAAGCGTAATGTGAAGTTATCATTCTGTGGGCTCTTGAATGGTTCCCAGAGTCCTCCATACATTAACATCACTGTGGAGGCTTTGAGTAAATATTTGAGTAAGTTAATGGACAGTCAGCACTGAATAAGTGATGGGATGAGGTCAAAGACATTACTGCTGTGTCTTCTCTTTGTCCCTGACTCATTACAAAGCGCTGTCCCTGTGGTTTAGAGCTCATGTGTAAAGAGGACAAATGCATTATAAATCAAATCTGTAGAAACACTGCAGCATGGTGTCTGCCAGCTTTGGCCATTGAGTGTCTTGTGGCAATAAAGGCAAACAACATTCGTGACAAATTGCAACCACACTTGCAGGAGACGGCAATTTGAGGCGGATACTTCTTAGAAACAGACGTATAAAACAGATGACTAATTGTATGATTCCGCATACGTTTATGAAAGGATAGTAGGTCTTTCCTGCAAAATGTATTTGTACTTCATCAACAAATAGTTGAAGAAAAAAGGCATGTGTTTGCCTCGAGCGATCGACAAGTAATCTCGGGGAAAACACAAGAGCAATACGATTTTAGCACCAAACACAAACCTTTAATCTTGCAGATTAAAGGTGTAAACAAACCAAATCAATATTGACGTGTTGGCACAGGTGAAAGGACTGATTTTCTACTCATAGCTGAACAACATTTCCACGGCTTCCTTTCACTGCTTTCCAACACGCGATTTATAAAGTGGCACCAGACTGGTTGTGTTTTTGTGTGTTTCCTCTGGGCTCTGTGTTTATGCTTTTATTCCTTTTTCCTACTGTGCTCCTCTTATTTTATTTGATAAATTGCCAGGAAGCTAGAAATACTCCTGAGAGAAACGCGTGTGCTGCTGTGATACATAAGCAGGGATATTAACCTTCTGTCTCACACCCTGCAGCTTCAAACCCCCTCTTTGTAAGACGTCATTAAAGTCATTAAATGGACGCTACCCAAGCTGGATACTGATGTAAAAATACATCTATAATGTGACTGCAAAATGTCATAGTCATGTATGTTGAATGCATACAGTATGGAGAGTTCAAGGTCTCAACGTTCCATGGGACATAGTGCTGCATAATGTAGTTTGACAGTTTTAATATTCCATTGACGGGTAATCTGCTTGAGGTCATATTGAACAATAAGTTAATAACATAAGAATGATGGATTGTTCAAACAGGAGCTCAGAAACTTGGCTGATGTCATGCAACACACACGCACGCACACACACACGCACACACACACACACACACACACACTGTGACCGGCACTATGCACTGAACACAAGTAAGTTCCCACCAGCTCATTTACAGCAGCAGGACCATTTAGCTGTCACTTTCTCTTTTAATTAAAGAACACGTACTGTAAACTCTCTCCCTGGGAGTTTTAGTGTGTAAGTGTGTGTTTATGTGCGATACACACAGCAGTTGGTGGTGAAATATGGAGTATGCTGTAGATGGGCAGAAGGCAGCGTTTTGCTGACTCAGGATTTGTTGCCGTTTTTCCTCTGAATTGCACTATTTAGTTAAAGTCCACTGGGAAGACAGAAATACAGCTGTGTTTAGCGTGTGTGTGTGTGTGTGTGTGTGTGTGTGTGTGTGTGTGTGTGTGTGCATCAGCATGTATGTGGCCCATTCAAAAAGAAGGGTCACTATTGTATATCAAAGTTGACTTTTACTTGAAATCTGTATTATTATTATTATTATTATTGTTATGATAAGATCGATTTCTATTTCATTTCTAAAATGTACAGTAAAGAGGTTTGCTGTGGCTGACCCTGATTCCCTTTCAAAAGTCACTCTGAACATCTTGTTGTGTCGAATATATTTTGCTCAACTTGTTGACAAACATACAGCATTGCATTCAGCTACTTGGCAATAAAATCTCCCCACGCGATTTGCCGGTTGAAGGCTTTTTGTTGAGCGGTGACAGTAACGTCACAGCTGTAGGCCAGCGGTCAGTTTACAGGCAGCTGGGCATTTCCTGTGAGAAACGGCTGAAACGGCGTGAATGGAGTTCCAGAGTTCTGTCTCCTCCAGATGAACCTGCATCAGTACCACTCATTGTTAAAAGGAATAAGGCCCAGCGCTACTCAAAGTCTGCCCCATGTGAAGTGACCCAGATAGAGAGTTTCGCCCTTTTATAGCCCACATAGGCGCGCGCACACACACACACACACACACACACACACACACACACACACACACATTGCCATTAAGGCGTCAAGCTTAATATTTGATTGAAACGCTGGAGTATAGCGGTGCCAACTCGGATCTGTGTCTGCGAGTGAAAGGCCCACATGTGCACACGCATACAGTACATGTCTGATTGTATTTCAAATGAAATCATGGATGTCTTTGCATAAAAAATACCCACATGTTCCTCAAGCTTGCAACAAAGTAAATCTGTCTGTCTCCGTCTCCGTTTCTCACTTGCGTGCTGTTGCATCGTCCAAAAGTGATGAGATGACAAAATAGTGACAGTCATAGTGATGCGCGTCCTCTAAGGTCACATGGAGGCTTTTGGTGCAGTATGTATAATCCCTGTATGTGTATGTGTGTGTGTGTGTGTGTGTGTGTGTGTGTGTGTGTGTGTGTGTGTGAACACTCATTAGCTCATGTCCTCATTGTCCGAAACAGACTGAGTCTGCAGAAAAACATTATGACTTTGCTGCTCTGATCTGCCTTCGTCTGAACGTCACACTTCACACACTCACACACAAGCTGTCGACTAATCACATCTCCACACAAACACATACAGTGCGGTCACGCTGGTCATTTATGCACTCAAACCAGAACAAACCAAACTCCGATTGACTTTGCATGTTAAAAAAAATAGAATTATTATATCCATTGTGGTAAATGTAGCTTTTTGCATGTACATGTACATGTTTAGTAGATCAAATTCCCTGTTAAAGACACAGTCAGCGGCCAGCTGGTCAACATTTAGCAGCATAAGAGCCAGATATTTCCCGCAGGAGTTGGTGGAGACTGTTTATAACTCTTTGCTCCATATATGCAGTCACACAGTTGGCTGGGTTTTTCCATGCTTTTCCATAGCTGGTAATCCAGTATTATCTAGATTTGGATAAAAACGTTGTGTTAATGTCTTAAGAAAACTTAATCTTGTTGCTTAATTCAGCTTTGACACAAATTCACTGTTTCTGTGAGGGACTATTTCTTTGGTCGAAAGTAGTTCCAATGAAAACAGTCAGTGGACGAGGGCAACTCCAGGACAACTGAGACGGGACAAGCTGCTTTTGAGATTTTCCAATGTACCGTGTGTGTGTGTGTGTGTGTGTGTGTGTGTGTGTGTGTGTGTGTGTGTGTGTGTGTTGACCTTTTAAGAGCACAGCTCTGCTCACTGACTCATCTCTTTTCAACACAAGCTGTGTTTAACTGACCCTGAAACTGCCATCTACCAAATTGTTGCATTTCTGTTTTGAAAGGACACATTTCACTTAAACGAGTTAAGTTATTGAAGGGTGTCAAACAAATATATAAAACCCTCATGAGACTGTTGCACGGCTGATTGCAGTGCGACTCCGCTCAGCAGTGGAAACTCTATAATTTTCCAAATGAAGCAATGAGTAAGTGTGTGTCTGTGTGTGTGTGTGTGTGTGTGTGTGTGTGTGTCTGTGTGTGTGTGTGTTTGGACGGCTCTCGCTCCAGGTTGCTGTCAAGAGAGAGTGAGTGTTGAGTGTTATTTTTCCAAGTGCACTTAAAAAAAGCAGCAGGGCATCAAAGGCTCCACTAGGAAGTGTTTTTCTCAGACTGAATGATAAGAAGCAGAGAAACAACTCGCTGCATTAAATGGGTTTGATTGTCTTGATGTCAGAATTAGATATGCTGACTTCATAAAACTCTCTCTGCCAAGTGTTTTGTTTAAGTTCATAACAAAGTACTATTCCAACTATTACAAAAACGTATATCCCGTAGCGTACTGTAGTCTTTTCATATATCTAGTTTTTTTATGTTTTTTTTTATCATCACGAGGTTCCCTCTGTTTTTCTTTTCATTTTTGTGTACATAATAAGTCACCAAATTTATATGAAAAATACAATTAACAAACGAAAATGAAATAAAATAATAATGATGAAAGTATAAATAATTATAATTAATCATAGTAATAATGGGCTCGGCTGGAATGTACATACTCACTTGATCATAGTGGTACAGCATTAAAGCTGGTGATATTCTATTCTTTGAAAAAATTTAAATTAAAAACTCAAGGTGCACTTACTGGCATTTCTGCGAGCTTTCAACCATATTACACATGTTACACTCTTAAACGCTGCCAAAACTTTGTTTTGCCTTTTCAAAATAAAAGGCTATAATTGAGACAACGATGTGAAACCCTCAAAGTGTTACGTTACTGATGACGAGTTCCCTCTGCAGCTTTCTCTGAGCACCTCGTCTCTTTATCTCTGTTCTTCCTTCCTTCCTTCCTTCCTTCTCCCTCACACATACTTGAGCTGACTCCTCGTCTCCCCTTGTCTGCTTTAACCTTTTGCTTGATGACAGCCCCGCATGACATAATCGCCATATCTGTCCCGCTCACTATTTGTGTGTGTTGCCGATGTGTGTGTCCTCATCTGAGGCCGCGTAGGGGCCTCAACGTTATGAAGTGAGTTTCCAGTGGAGTCAGACTGGCTGGTGTTAACAGGTGTGTGTGTGCGTGTGTGTGTGTGTGAGTCATGGACTATGAGTTTATACTGAAGGTAGCAGAGAGGAGAATAAAGGCTGCGTTGGGCAGAACTGAGTCAGGTAAGATACTCTTTACAGAGAATCTAAAAAACAAGATTATACATAATTATGTGTCAAGCGGTATCAACTGTGGTTGTGTGTTGACTTATTTACACTTTGTTTTAGCTTCATCATGATTTAAATTGCAACCTTTCCAAGGTCGAATCCACTAAATCCTCACCTTTTTACTGTTATGTTGAGTATTGTGACTCAAAATGCTCCAAAAAAAAGCTGTGGTGGTGAATTAAACATGAGTTCTGTCCGGCATTGGCCAGTGTAGGTGATTATTCACTGGGAACACACTCTTTTTATTAGAAGACGGCACAATTTGCATTGATATGAAACCACTGCTCGCAGAACACGATGACCAAAACATATCACCAGTTCAAGAGGAACTTTAGATTGCCAATATAGTCGAATGAAACCGGTCGGGTTTGGGCTGGAGGTTAGTCTCTCTGTTTTTATCATTTAATAACTTCTCTAAAATGTCAGTCAAAAAGTAAATTCATTGAAGCTGATGTGTGGCAATTAGATGAGGCGAAATGAGATGTTTCACCTCTGATAAAAAAAGATTGGGAGCAATTTCATGCCTTTTTTTTGTCTAATTGTAAATGAATTGTTACGCTAACACTCGACCGTCTCACATCCATTAGCCTGTTCCCACCGAGGCCCCAGGTAATGGCGCAGCCGTAAACTGGTGATAGCATCGGTGTTTTCAAAGCGCTGTATTCATGTCAGTATTCCACCTCAAGCAGCACTTTTACCTGTGACAAATGCGGCTCTTAGATCTGCATTGTGGCCCGATTTGGATTATACGCCTCATGGGCTGAATGGGATCCTCATGTTTACTGTGCTGCTGAAGTGTTGACAGAGGGATTACTACACACATGCACATTCTGTCCACAATATGTGGGGAAACAGATTAGTCAGAGGTCTCTTCAGCCTCACTAAAGCAGCTATTTTAACAATTGTGCCTTCATACCGTGCCTACTGTCATGCCATCTACTACTTATCTAACTTCTAACTGCTGTGTCACATCAGATTTCCGTTTTTATTGTTGATTACTGGGTTCGTTAGCCTTTTGAGTTCCTTAGTTTTTTTTAAAGATCCTTTTCTAAAACCTACCACCTCATTGGTTATCCTCCTCCTCTATCCAACACCAACTGTGAACTTTTCTCCACACCGAGGCGTGAGGAACAACGCCTTTTTTTTCCAGGACAAAATAGATGAAATTAAGCTTCAGACTTTAGCTGCAGAGAAAGATAAGCTTACGTTCTCCCTCAGCACTGAAAACATTCTGCTTTGTTGAGTCTTGAACGCCGAACAAAGCTTTGTCTCTTGTCACATTATCTACCTTCGTTATCTACCTGTTCAAAACTAATTGTGTGTCTCATTCAGTCAGCCGCATTTGAAGACACTCAGATAGTTGACATGTTGTCACTATTGTTTCCCAGCTTAACTAGCTCAGCGTTAACTTGTGTTGAACGTGTTTTCATCAGTTACACCAAGGGCCGAGCGGAAGAAAACAAACCGTGAGTGTGCAGCCTTTTTGGTGATGCCAAAGTGTTGTGACAGAATTGCCAACACAATCAAATAAGAGACGTGACTGACTCCTTACAGAGATGTAAACTCACTGTCATTGCCCATCAGAGGGTCAGCACACTGAGCACAGCCCTGTTGGCAGAGGAGCAGTGGACTGGGAGTTGTGGTTTTGCTGAGATTGAATGAGTGCAGCTGTTGGGGGAAACCATTTAATTGTAAGTGCTTTCTGACCCAGATCACTGCAATGCACTCACTCACACAGTGGAAGACAGGGCAACTTCATTTGTATTGATATATATATATATATATATATATATATATATATATATATATATATATATATATATGTATATATATATATATATATATATATTACATTTCTCTGACAATCGCTTGCAAGATACTGCACTTACTGTAAGTGATTGTACTTGTGTGACTCACATGGGAGGCCGATTTCTTTCACGATCAAACTTCTCATTCAAAGAGAGTCGCTTATATAAATGCGGTGACGGCACACACACTCTCTCGGAGCAGCAGCTGAATACAGGTGAAGGCCGTCAGCCATCAAGTCCGGTCGTGATGCGTTTGGATAACGGAGAGCAGATGAAGTGGTGTCACGGCAGTGCGCTTCACCGACTGCACTGTGATCTATTTAAAGAGAGAATGAGAACAGCTGACATAACGTGAGCTTCTGATGCACGACTTCTTCATTCTCGCGTTGTTTGGATTTGTTTACTTTCCTCAAGTTATCGTTTAGATTCTGTAAATTGATCTTGGCCTCTTTTTGTTCAGATTCTCAAACCTTTAACTTCACGGGACTGTTTGTTGAAAACTAAAAACTAAACAACTTCAACGACCAAAGATGTAATGGGATTAGGGATGCTTGATTTATATATATGTTTTACCAATAATTACCTGCGTCTCATGGCTGATACCAATAAGATAACTGGTAATTAAAAAAATGACCTGTTATTTATGCACGTCTCAGGGTAAGAAAGGCTAAGAGTGAGCAAAGATTGATCATTTAGTATTCCATAGCTCTAACCTAACAGCTCTGACTCCGAATGCTCTTTTATTTTTCTCGTAAAGTACAAATGAATTGTTGTCCTCCTCTAAAAGTCTTAAAAACAGGTTGTGTAACATTTCTAAAACCCCAGAACCAAACTTAACGGCAGTCGTCCGCCATGTTTTCCTACATTACATTTCCACGTCATATAAACACATGTTCAATCCCACCTCCACCAAGCTTTGACTTTCAGCACCTCCTTGAGCCAAACTCTCGCTTGTAGGATCCCTCCCTTCAGTCTCTGTCGTTATCTCTCCCCCTCCTCACAGTTACCGCCCTCCCTCCTCTCTTCTCCCCCTCCTCCCATCCTCCTCTGTAGTTCTGACTTTTCGGGGGAAAGATCTAGAGCGATTATGCAACCGCTCTGACGCAGAAGTCCTCCGTTGCCCAACTGTTATCAGTTTCCGTGGACAATTGTCACTGATGAGTTGAGCCCGCTCTGGCAGCCGCCTGTGACCTCTGACCTCTCTGTGAAAAGCTGCTTCTAAAATAGAGGTGAGAATGCTTACTGTACACATCCCGTGTCGACAGTCTTTTTACAGTCGGTGACTCTGGAGAAAAGGCTTGACCAACACAAATTGACTTTCACTGTTAATACTTCACACTTCAAAGCACCAGCAACAGCAGGAATATTAAAACGGCACTTCCTGTTGCTTTTCCTGTGAACTGTCCTAAAGCTTTTAAACGAGATCAATAGTCATATGTGAGGTGTTTCCAGGGCCATGAAGCTGTCACTGACATCGTGCTGTTGGGGAGACTCTGAAGTATTAACCTTGCGGTGTAGACCCATGTGGGGTTGCTGATATTGTTTCATTCTAAAATGAACTGTAGATAAAATACAGACTAATATTGTAAAACACAGCATTTGTTGCAACTATATGACAACTATAGTACGGAAATATATAATGATGCTAAACTCCAGTCCTTAACAGAAAGAGAGCTCAAAAATAAAAGAAGCGTTTCGTCTGGTTTCACTTATCTTTCCAGATGAGCAGTTTTTCGATCTCTCCAGTCTATCGTCCGTTGTCTTGCTGCTAATTAAATGAGCTTCCTCGCCTGTTGGTTTAGTGTCAAGCTTTTCTTTAAAATCCTTTTAGGCTCAGTTTTGTTCCTCGTAAAAATCTCATTAACTCTCATTAACTCTTAAAGAAACAACACGTTCCGCTTCTTTCACATTAATAGTTGAATTCCTAAGCAAGACACACCGTGTATACTGTGTAAATGTGTCACATTGCTGACTTTATGACTCTTTCCTTCTCATATTGCTTCAACTCAAGTGTCACTTTAAACTAATAAATAAACCTCACTCCTTTTAAAAGACATAATGACATAACTGTGTGTCATTGCAAGGTTACAAGTGCTCATTTTCCCCTTTTATTAAGTTATATTTGTGATAATTAAGTTTACTTTCATCGTCCTGAATGACACACTGTTTATGTCCCTGTGAATTTTCGGACAAGCAGTCGATGTGAAGTTGTTCACTGGTCTTTGTGCTGCGAGCAAGAGAGGCGTCTGGATGAGAGAGAGAAAGAGGGGAGGGGGATTCAAGACACTGGAGGCTGCAGACAGATGTAAGAAAAGAGAGCTGGATGAATAATTCAGTACCTCCATTCCCTCTCTCCTCCTCCCCGCTGAGTAGGAGATGTTACAAAGATAGACAAGGAGAGGAGGAAAGGAGATGAGACAAAGAGAGGAGAAGGGGAAGGAAAGGAGACGAGACAAGATGAGAGGAGAGAGAGACAAGAAAAGGAGATGAACACCGAGGAGATGAGAGGAATGCAAACATGAGATGTGGAGATGAAAGGAAAGGAAAGAAGATGAACCTAAGAGATGAGAGAAGACAAGAAAAGTAGATGTAAGGGGAGGAGATGAGGGAAGGACAGAGAGGGGAGGAGACAAGAAAAAGGGATGAGAGGGGAAGAGACAAGGAGATGAGATGAGAAACAAGTAGAGGAGAGAAGAAGGAGACAGAAGAGGAGACACTGAAAGTAGAGGGGAGGAAACAAGAAGGACTAGACAAGGAACGGGGATGGGATGAGGGAAGAGGAGAGGAGAGGAAATGAGGAAAGAAGTTAAGATGAGGGGGAGGAAAGGGGAGAGAAGAAGCAGATGGGAGAAAAATTGCGTGTGTGTGTGTGTGTGTGTGTGTGTGTGTGTGTGTGTGTGTGTGTGTGTGTGTGTGTGTGCGCGAGCAGTATGATAACTGCAACCGATACCAGATGTGTGTGTGTTGTCCTCTCTGCATTCAGTAGGTGAACTCTCTCTCTTTCTCTCTCTCTCTCTCTCTCTCTCTCTCTCGTTTGGAGATCCACCTGCGTCACTAATCACTCGTTACCTTGGAAACAGTGGATTTCCCCGTGTCTGCGCCTGTGTGTGTGTGTGTCAGTGTGTGTGGGCGGGTGTCTGAGTGTGAATTATGACTCATCCTGCTCAGTTGAGAGTGGCTATCCTCACACTCCTGCCTGGGGAACACCCACCCACATCTGTTAGCTCCCTGTCTGTCTCACTTCTCCCTCCCTCTCTCTCCGTCCTCCCCTCTTCTTCACCTCTCTTTCTCCGCTGCTCCCCGCGCTCGCAGGTATGTCGGGCTCAACGTGCCGCTCACCTGTTGCGCACTCTGTTTGCTCAGCAGCATGAACAAAGAGCGCCACCTGCAGAGACGCTGCTTGAGTCTCGCGCTCATTGATAAAATGGACAGTATGAGTGAAGCTGAATTTATAAACACAGGACGACCAAACTCACCATGTGAATCTGACATTTAAATGAATAGCTAATCATTTGGGGAAATAATTACCCATTAAATGAATCATCTTTTTAAGAAAGGAAACTGATTTCCCACAAAGTAAATAACAAGTATACTGTGTCAACTCCTTGAAACTAAATCAGACCCACACAAAAAGAACACAACATGTCCTACAGGACTTTTAAAGTGTTTGCAATAAGGCAACAACGTGACACTGCTGTGAGACAATGTTCCCCATCTGGTGCTTCTATTGTATGTCTATGAGCTTCTTGGTGGACGCACAGAACACAAAGATCTGAACCAAACAGTCATCTTCATCCTCCCACATGCAACATGTTCAGCGCTTCTCTCAAGGTACAGTGTTGGTGCAGCACAATTACTTTTCTTTCTCTTTTTCTTCCTCTCCCTTGTTGGTGTTTGAGGACACAGACAGTCTCTCAGCATCTAAATGCTGTTGCCCTTTAACCAGGATATGTCTGATCCCGATGGGACGCTTACACACTGCATTTCTGTCTGGATGTCACACCAGACGGGCTCTTGCTATCAGACAAAAAGCCAAAACTACTCGTGAACAAGGTGCTCCTTTCTTCATGCTTGCGCGAGGAAAAGATGTTCACATAACTGTAACATAACCTGTGGCTCTATTGATAAGTGAGCTAAGCAGCTCAGTGCCAGATACTCCCAGATGAGCATTACAAGTATATGAATTATTGCTAATGTAATTGTCAATAATTATCAGTAAATCACACGACAAATTAGCCACTATAATATCTCTCTTGAACTCAATAGGTGAGTTTGCTGTGATAGTGATCTGTTGGTCTCTAGTGGTCATGAGAGGCACAGAAAGATGCATTCAAAGAGCGTCTGTAAAGACGCAGAGGTGTGTAAAAGGGAGGGATTTAGGAGAAAGAGGAGGTGGGGGAGCGGAGGGTGCTGTTTTTTTTTGTTGCCCGTAGAGGACGCTGCTGCCTCGTGCACACCCAGAGCTGCACTAGACACTCAGACATGCAGGAAGAGCATGTTCTATCATATGTATGCCCTTTATTGCACAGTTCAGTTTACTGGCATGATTTGTGTGTGAATGTGAATGTGTGTGTGTGTTCTCTTGCAAACCGTGGACAATGAAGCAGAGAGATTTGGGACGAGTTTGAGTTGAGTGAATGGATGGTGGAATAAGTGGATGGAAGAGGGAGGGGGGTGTGAAGATTTTTCTTTTGAAGTTTAAGAGCTGTGTCACGCCTTCCTCTGATGCTATAAAAAGCTGCAGAGGAGATGAATTTTAATGTAAATGAAGCTTTGATTTATTCATAACTCCTTCACTTGGACTGACCTGGATAAAACATCAGCACACACACACACACACACACACACACACACACACACACACACACACACACACACACACACACACACACACACACACACACACACACACACACACACACAGACCATCAACCCCCCCTCCCTTTATTCTGCCGGGCTAGCAGAGGTTCCTTCTGTGTCTAAATTGTAGTGTGTCAGCAACAGCAGAGACAAAAGCAGGAGAGTCTGAGATCCTGTCGGAGATTCTGGGTTTACCGGCTGAAATGGGACAAAAGATGAAGATCTAGGGTGACAGACTGCTGCTGTTGCTGCGTCTATATCAGTCTATGAATGTAGAACACAACAGGACCAAGTAAAGCAAAGTGTAGCATGATGAAACATAACTGTACTGACATGTATTCTGAAATCAGATAAACTATTGCCTGCATTCAAAACTTAAATGTGGCCTTTCTGAGGCAGTTTTTAAGTCATTCACACATGCATCTTGTAAGTAAGTTTATTAATATTGCACTTTTCACAGACAAAGGTCACAAAGTGCTGTGCAGGAGTCATGCAAAAACGTGTTAAAACCAAAAACAGAGGCCAAAACATTACAACAGTTAAGCGAGAGCATAGTAAAATACACATTAAAAGCTTGTGCAGGAGTGCCACCCTGCTGCGGGTCATTATGTACCTCACACAGAGAACCCCCGCTGGGTTATTGATGTACAACCACCGGTAATGCGCTCAGTGAGCTGCTATTGTTGGGTTGGTGTTCTTTGACACGCTCTGATGCCACCTAGTGGACATGAGGAACAACACACGCTTATTCCTGTGGTGTGTTGAAGAAAACTGTGTCTAACGCGCACACACACACACACACACACACACACACACACACACACACACACACACACACACACACACACACACACAGGCAGACAAAGACAGTGTCTGAAAGAGGCTGTTCGCTGTCCATGGTGCTGAAATAATCTTCGTTAAAGTGTTCTGACTCGCTTCTGACATGATGCCTCGAAGCGACATACAATTATTTTTTAATCACTTAGCTTCACCCGGCGCTCTTAAATCCACAAAAAATTAATAGGAAGGTAATTATTATTATTATTATTATTAACCAATATTTTAACTAACACTAATACAATACAGTAAATAGAGACTTTGAGCACTAATATCGTCACTTAACATCCTATTTTATTGTGATATAATTGCTTTTTTAAGCTTCCTCTATCCTCAATCTTTATCTCTAACCACCCAGATTAACACATATACACTAACACTGTCGCTGCACTCTATATTGGGATTTATCCCAAGGGGGAAATGATTTCTATCAGCACATTGATGACAATCAACCGAGCAGACAATGAGATATCTCATATGCAAAGTTGTCATATACTGACAATGATGGAAATGGCTTTTCTTTTGGGCACTGGAATGTGATGAGTACATTTCATGCGAGGCCTTAAAAAAATAAATCCACACGACCAAACTCTACTGCCCATTATTCATTATGAGGATGACAGATTGTAAAATGTTTTGTGGATTTTCTTTGATATGAGTTTCCACAGAAGAAAGGACCATTTCATTTCAGCGTTCTTTGTGTCCATCTGGGTCCCGGCCCAGAGATGGCTGACCTACATGCTGCGCTGCTCTCCAGTGCACACTTGTAATGGCTTGTGAGATAAATGCACAACTTAAATTTAGAATATAACTTAAAAGAACAATAATAACGTACAGTCATGTCCTTCTAGTGCACCGAGTTCATAAAACATACTCAGTGCTGCCTTATTGAGATGTGTGTGTGCTCAGTATTATAATCTTACAGCAGTCTGTGTGAGCTGTAGGCCACGTCCTCCTCCAGTTTATCTGACCACCTCTTGCATTTTTAAACCTGTCGTTCAGAGAGTCTGCCGTGAATACAGACAGGATGTATGGGACGAGGTGACGAGCACTGCCTTCCTCTCAATGACAGTCTGACATATGATTTAGCTTTTTCCACAATGGTAAGAATAATAGAAGGCCGGGTTGTTACCCCATTTCATTCCATAGCAACGCGCACGACCACCTGCTACCTCGGTTCCAGTCGACCGTCCAGCGGTGACGTCGACCCCCTCTCCCCCCCCCACCCCCCCTCACACACACACACACACACACACACACACACACACACACACACACACACACACCGTTTAAACCGTTGTTTTCGGGCGCGCGTGTGTGCCTGCTCGCTCTGCGCGTGGCTCCAGTGGTTCCAGAGAGCGCGCACGCTGTCCAAAGTCAATGTACCCAGACTGACAATCAATGGGACATCCGGTCACTACTTTCAAAATAACAATACAATCAAGTTATTACTGCGAGCTTTAAACGTGTTCTAATGGGTCCAATCAAATGTTTAAAGAAGTTCCACAAGAACCTACGACAGGGAATTAAAGGTACATGTTACATAAAAGTAAGCACTAAAATAATTCTACTCTATAGTTATTAGATAGCACAAGTTGAATCGATATATATATATATATATATATATATATATATATATATATATATATATATATATATATATATATATATATATACTGCATGGGGGCTTTAGCTATGTTAATATGTTAATAATATTGTAAAGCTAATAATATATAATAATAATAATATAATATAAATAGATGCATAGCTGATATGCATTTAATAAAACGTATGCACCTAGCAGCTGTGATCAGATGAAAGTTGACCACTTGATGGCAGCAACAAGTAGCCAAATGCCAGCGAGAGGAAATGAAGGCTGTGAATAGGAACCCAATAAATTGTCTTCACTAAAAGGTTAAATTGTGTCTCTGTGAAGTGAGTCACTAATTCAGCCTATAAAATCTATTTGACAAACACAAGTCCCGTCGGGTCTGCACTTTGAAAGGCGCTCGCCCTCTTTCCGGTGGGGCTCCGGTAACTCTGGCTGGTTTCACGCAGCTGGAGCAGCTCGCGGCTGCACGCGCGCCTCGCGCTTCTGTCAGTGGAATACAAACGGACGTTTTCAGGAGGAGAGGCTGCAGAATGGCTTCCTGAGGCATTGTCCTCCTTTTTCTCCTGGTTTGGTCTGCCTCGCCTGTTGACCATGGGGACAGAACCCCACGAACGTTGTCCGGTAAAACCGGTTGGCGGAGCCGTTCAGTGACAGCTGCTGCTCTCTGACTGGCAGACCGACCGGGGAGACGTGACGGACAGGTAACCCGCTGGAGGTTTAAGAAAGCAACGGCCCGGAGGGATAGTGGTGACAGACAATATGCTGTAACGGGAGGCGGTGTGCTCATTTTGGACTTCACCGCTTTGTGGCTGAAGTATGGGGCCGTTGTAGCCGGTAACGCGGAGACCGGAGGTTTGCGTCTGGTTTTGTCTGCGCTCCGTCCCCTCCGGTGGACACAGCCGAAGAGACTGGCGACACGCACGGAGACGGGGCTGTTTTTGTTTCGGCGGAGACATGGCAGCGGCCATCGCCAGCGGTTTGATCCGGCAGAAGCGACAGGCCAGGGAGCAACACGTCCACCGGCCGACTCCTCACCGGCGGCGGAAGAGCCCCGGTAAGAAGCCGGCGCTGTGCAACGGGAACCTGGTCGACATCTTCTCCAAAGTCCGGATATTTGGCCTGAAGAAGCGGAGGCTACGGAGACAAGGTGTGCGGGGGGAAATGGGGGGTGTGGGGGGACACACGCACACGCGCACGTGCATGCACACAGACAATCGCACGCACGCACGCCAATGTATTGATATGCGGGTGCGCGCCGCCTGCACGCACATGCAGACACGCACGCACTTTTACGCGCGGCCACACTCGCACACAGCCACACTCGCACATGCACGGACCTGCCTGGTGCACGCTCTCTCTCACGCGCACACACCCCAATATCATGCACAAACACAGACTGACAGACTCGCCCTTCCCCTCTTTTTTCCCCTCTCTCTGCTATGTGGTGACAGGCGCGCGCACACTGTCATGTCTTGTAGTGCCCTATGGTTCAGTAGTTTCCAGGTACATCCATTATTGAAGACACAGATTACTCTGTCTAGTCTCTCTCTCTCTCTGTGTCTGTCGCCGTGCATCTCTACCTCGCTCTCTCATTTTCAGCTCATAATTCAGAAAGCCCTGTCACCACCAGACTTTGCCTTAGCAGGAGCAGGATGTCAGACTTAAAGGCAATGACGAGGACAACACTAACACCTCTCTCTCATTTTGAAATCACACCGTGCTCCAAGTCAATCTGTCAAATTGTCTATTTGATGTGGAGGTTAAAAAGTCAAACATTTCCCCACCATTCAGATGTCATGTCCAACTCAAAGTTGGGACGGATCTGGAGGATTGATTAGAAATGGGCAGTGAATGCGGATTAATGAGAAGAGCGTTCGCTAGCAGAGGCGATAAGTGTTGTTGTAATCAATTGATTGTGTGAGAAAGCAGCAGGTGCCGGCGTAGGGAGGGATGGATGGATGGATGGATGAAGGGAGGAGAGAAGGAGGCAGGAAATGAGATGAGGGGCAGAGGAAGGGATAGAGGAGAGGCGATCGTGAGGAGTCGTGTTGGAATTGGTTTTCACCAGGTTGGTCTGGTGAGTGACGGGAATATGTGGGACCTGAGAGCCAAATTACAGGTCTTCACCTCCTTTTCTTACCTCCATTTTTCTTTCTGTCACCTCCTCTCGCTTCACTTACTCTGAATTTTTCTCTTCCTTTTTCCCTTGACACTTTTCACCCTCACGTAGGCTTCTCTCCTCGTTGTCCTTCTTCCCTTCAACAACAACCTCTATATTTTCCTCCCTTCTCTTTCCTTTTTTTGTCACCTCCTTAGATCTTCTCATCCCTTCTTCCTTCGTTCCCTCCCTTGTTCACTGCATTTTTCCATCCTTTTTGTCATCCCTCGTTTCTCTTCCGTCTTCTTCTGCCCCCCCACCTCACAACCTCCTTTTGCCCCTTCTTCCGCCATTCTTATATCATCATATCCTCCCTCCCTACCTTAGATCTTTTCATCCCTCCTTACCTTGTTCCTTTTTATCCTTTCTGGGAAGAATAGACGACAACAGCCTCCTTTCCTCTCCTTATTTCTCTTCCTACCTTTCTCTTTTACATCCTCATTTCCTTACGTATCACCTTCAGTTCCTCTGCTTTTACCCCCCTTCTCTTCCTTATTTCCCTTTTTATGACACTTCTCTCCTACCTTATTTCTTCCTCTCCTCATTTCTATCACTCTTCCTCCTTCAAATCCCAATCTTCTCTCCCAACCTTAGATCCTTTCATCCTCTCCAGCTTCATTTTGTGTATCTTTCCCCTCTCCTTTCCTTTCGTTCTCCCCCTCTTTTCCTCCTCCTTTCTCTTCTCCCCTTCTTTGTCACCTTTGCTCATCACCTTCCTCCTCTCCACCCAATCATCCCTGCACCTACCTCAGATCTTTTCATCCTCCCTTCCAGCTTCATTTTACTTTTTGTCCTCCCTCCCTCCTTGTCCCCTTCTTCCCTCACTCCCTCATCTGTGTTCCCAGCTGTGAGAGCTGCTGCTGAAAGCTTGGCAATGTCCACAACCTCTGCGCTCTGTCCATCTGTGTGTGTTTGTGTGTGTGAGAGAGAGATATGCAAACATCCCCTCCTGTCTTCCAGAGGTTTGGTGAAGGAGAGACAACATTATCTGCAGCCGTCATTACTCACTGTGGTTCAAATGCAGCTCAAACTTGCTCGTATCGGCGAGAGTTAGACTGACATGGAGCCAAAATTGGCATTTTATTCAAATGTGATATCAGTCCACTCCTGATATGATGGAGGCTTCTTCTCAGTGTTATTATTATTAGTAATTAGACGTTAAGAGCGTCTGCCCCACCTAAAGATACTTTATCAGTCCAACTTTGAGGAGAGGATTCGATTGGGACATGATGGACAGGAGTTCCCCGCCGAATTAAACAATAATCCCCTGCCACGAAATATCGGCTTTCGGTGGCTTCAATCAAAATACATAAATCATGTGGCCGTCTGAGTCACACCACCAGCCAAGAAATGTGTTCTAGTATTACCTGCCGCCACTGAAATGCAGCTGCAATATATCCATATGAGACGGGGTTATAAGCCAACAGAAAGACGGGTGAATAAATGCAAAGCTGGGCTGGGAGGTATACGCTCTCCTCCGTGCCTCCAGCTCTAACTCGGCAACATCGTTTTTACTTTGTATTATAAATGAACACTTTGATGAAATACAAGTGACACGACACGTTCTGGAAAAAGATAAGAGACAATAAATTGCGTTTCCTGCAGTTTCTTCTTGTCGTGCAGGAAAACGTCTAAACCATAAAGCAGCGAGAAACATCACAGCTGTCAGATGGAATGATGTTTACTTTATGCATATCATTCTGTGGCGTTCATAGGAAAGAGGAGATGAGAGGAGAAGGCGGCTAAAGTGAGGAGGGGTGTGTCTACAGGGATGCATGAGTGATTATTTTTATTATCGATTAATACGGCAAACAAATTGTTTTGAGTAGTTGTTGAGCCTATACATTATTGTTAGTTAGTGAAATGCTCCTGTAATTTATTGTGCACAGGAGATACTGCTCTTCCTCCTCCCTGCTCTTTGCTGCCTTTGCACATAACCGCCTCAACACCTGTTTCAGGCCTGGCTCCTGGAACGGACCCTGATATTTCTTGTCTTCCCTGATACCAGTTTGCCACAGATGTCCTTGAAAGGTGAACAAGCTCTCAGACATTCCTCTGACATTTCTTCTGCGTTGTGTCTTTATGTGACGCTCACAAGGAAGCCGGAGTGCTGCTTAGTTCCTGTGTCTGAAGAGGGAGCTGAACCACAAAGCTCTTGATTTTGTGTTGATGTTGTGTCCCGCCCTCAACCGAGATCGTGATGAACTCTGCGTAGTGACCGAGAGGATGAGATTATGGACATGCCAAAAATAAGGATTCACTGCTGAGATGAGGAGTAGAGTGAATGGAGCGGACGCTGCTCCTCACGTAGGAGACAGATGAGCTTTTCCAGGATAGTCCAGTGGAACTTTGACCGAATAAATTACAGGTTAACTCTGTCACCTCAGCTTGTCTGTGCGTTCTCACTGTGATGGTTGGCTATCTGCGCCTTTCAATCAAGGCATAATAATAAGCAGGTATGGATCATCTAATAGTTGACATCAGTGTTTCCCTCCAAATTGTATTCTTGTCAAGGCTGGAAAGGTGATGATGGATTGATGGATGGATGGAAAGATAGATAGATAGATGTATACTTTATTCATCCTCAAGGGGAAATTTGTTTGTGGCAGCAGAAAGCAAAGTTACATAGAAGACACAAAAATATTAGGTATGAAAAATATTCAATATGTGCAACAAAACAGCAGAGCGTATTCAATTTAAGAAAATGAAAGAATAAAGAAAGTGCAAAAATGCAAAGTATATGCAGTGCATATAAGTATATGTCTAATGTATGCACCTTCCGCCTTGAAAAAATCCTCGTTTGTGTAAAAATTCCTGGCAAATAAACGGTTTCTGATTCTGATATCCATTGAAGTAAAATTATGTACAGTGACTAACTAAACAAGAAAAGCGGTGCTACGGCTATTGATGTTGATGTTGATGTTGATTCAATTGACGGAGGATCTGACCAGATGTGATATGTTCATGCAGACCCGTGTTAAAACTGTAGGGCAGGTCCCGTTGATGCACATGTACAGTAGCTGAACCCGATCTGAATGCTCTCACTGGTCTGGATTTTAACGAGAAATCCACTCTTTTCGGCACCTAAAGTGTTTCTCTCACCACTAATCGCTCTGATGTATAGGAGGATGAAGAGGTTGCATTCACTTGCCGCTCGTGAATTCTTCACTTGGGTTCTGTGGCTCAGTGAGGTGGTGTGTGTGTGTGTGTGTGTGTGTGTGTGTGTGTGTGTGTGTGTGTGTGTGTGTGTGTGTGTGTGTGTGTGTGTGTGTGAAAACGAGAGAGAGAGGGAGAGAGCGTTCAATGCATCGCTTGTATGAGACGCCCATGTTGTTATGTGATACCGTGTTAAACACTGCATTCAGACTCAGACAATATGACATGTCAAATCAGCGAGGCCGCCTGACGGGCTGACTGATTGAATCAGATCACATTATGAGGGAAATGTAGTTGTGTGTGTGTGTGTGTATGTCTGTGTGCGCTGCATGTGTGTGAGTCTGCTTGTCTGCGTGGATGGGGGAATACCCTTCACTGGAACAGTCTGGAATCACGAGGCAGTTGCCGTGGCAACGCGAAAAATGGGAACGTCCCTAGTAACAGACAGAATGTGGAGGTGCTGGGACGAGTGGGAATATCACCTTGACAACTCTGGGAATGTCACAGGTTGGGAATGAGTGGACGGATAACTGGACCTGAGACGGATGGATAGGAACATAAATAGATGGAGAGTTGTCTCCTGTGGAGAGTTATTGATCTTTCATCCGTTACAGCTGGGAGTTGTGCCAAAACCAACAATAACACCATTTGAGTCTGTAATTTGACTCATAATAGAGCTGGACTATGTGATTAAAAATCTATACCACGATAACTGATATCACATAAAATGAATATTGGTGCGTTGGCTCAATTCTGATGTTTGCCCTAATCAATCAATACAGTGTGACAGGTTATTGGTTATTGGTTAGACTGTGAGTTGATTGGCTTAAACTCTTAGCTGAGGTAGGTTGTTGATTTATTCTCAGTTTAATTCTATGGATTTTAGATGAAGTATGTATTTTATATTGAGTTAATCTAAATTGATACAAGATGATATGACATGTATTGATGATTTATATATTTGGGTTATAGTCGAGTCCTGCGACATAATAACCAAAACCTTCTTTTCTTTATATCTTACTGGGAGACAAATCCCTGTTTGAAAAAAAAAGAATTGCGTGCTGAGGAACAGTATTCTGGTGTTACACTGAAATGCACCTGTAATATTATATCAGACGTAAGCAACAGATTTCTAAATGCAAAGTGCACTCTCCTCTCTGCCTTCAGGTCTAATCCAGTAACATTTTACAGTATGCTTTATAAATGAACACGTCATAGATGAACTATACATGACATGACAGGTTTAAGAAATAGATAGCAGACAATAAATTACATTTCCAGCAGCTTCCTGTGGTCGTTCGTCACACAAACATTGAGAGATGGATATGTGTCTGCAGTGAATAGTGTGCGCTGCGTTGTGTTCGGCTCTGACAGACGGATGCTGGGCCGGTAAACTCTGATCCATAAAGCAGCGAGCATTATCTCAGCTGTCAGATGGAATGATGTTTACTTAATGCATAAAAGTACAGACTGTGCTCTACGATATTCATAGTAAAGAATCAAGAAAAAGGACGTGAGGAATGTTTGTGTGCAGGACTGCAACTATTAAACCTTTTCATCATCAATACTGAGGTCAATGTTTAGGATCAGAGAAGGAAAACCCACCCAACCTGCCCAGAGTGACCCCAAAACATTCAACATGTGCACACAACACACAGTAAGTAGTGCGCTGGGAGTTTTGTCAGTTGGAGTGCTGGCTGCAAGCTTCACAGCCCCTCTTCCCTGCTTCTCCCCTGCTGCACAAGATGGATCCTTCACAAAGATGGAAAACACCCCCGCCTCTCTCTCTCTCTCACTCATACCCTCTCTTCATAAACTGGGTCAGTCTTTGCTTTTTCTCTGTCTCTGTGCATTAGGGGGTACCTTTACTCATTCTCTCTCTCACACACACACACATTTTCAAAGGGGATTCCCGCCCCGCTTTAAGGCTGCGCCGGCCTTGTGCCAAGTCACTGGTGTTTTATCGAGGGAGAAAGGGTGTGGCCACATGTGAGTGTGTGCCAGGAGCCGGATGAAAGAGTTGGAGTCACCTACCGGGTGTAAGTGAGCAATGATGACAGAATGGGATGAAAGCCGGGCTGTAATTATTATATCACTATATATATGTATCACATACGTTTTTCTCTCTCACCGTCTTCATACAGCAACTCAGTCAGTCGTTGTCCTTTGGCTCCGCCCCTTTCCTACCTTTTCTGTTCAATCATTCATTTTTTTATTTGATGTGAACCGTGAGAGGCATAAGAAGGCTTTTTAGAAGCAATACGCATCAGCCAAGAGCACTCTGTGAACTACGAATTCAATAATGTGCATTGGAACAACTGTGATTTAGTTGTATTTGAGATATTATACCTGTAACGATGGAAGCATCTTCATGGCATTGTGGATTTATCAAAATTAAATGATTTGGAGCAAAGATAAGTATATTAAAAACAGTATATGTATCAGCCTTTATACACATGATTCCCATTATAGATCAACAGCTTAAGGCGTAGAGAAACCATTAGAGAGTCACACAGTTATCTACGTTTTATTAAAGGGATTCATTCCCACCAACCAATGTATCACTCAATAGATAAATAGTAAACTGAAAATGGGAGATGCAAAGCTATTATGAAGCTGCTCGACACCATCAAAGGTTCAGGAATAATTCATCAGCGTTATTCAAATGGAACAATCACCACGAAGGAAGGATTAGTCCAAGAATCCTGTAATGGATTGGATGTGCCCGACTAGTCTCTCCACAGGAAATCCCTCAGGATGCACCGGGTTGCATGTGGTCACATTGTTCCTTAATGCCAAACTGCAGTGCATCTCAAATGTGCCCTGCAGGATTTTGTGCAGAAATTGATTTATGGGGATGAATTTGTAGATGCATCATTCTGTTGAAGCTGGCAAAACTTATCATTGTCTTTTTCATTTGCTTGTTCATTATTCATCCTGATTGGAAGATCGGCTCTTCTCAACTCTTATTCTGTCTGTGTCTGTGACTGTCTGTGTCTGTCTGTGACTTTGACTTTGACTGTGTCTTTGTCTGTGTCTGTCATGTAGAACCACAGCTGAAGGGCATAGTGACCAGGTTGTTCTGCAGGCAGGGCTTCTATCTCCAGATGGGCCAGGATGGAAGTATGGACGGGACCAAAGACGACAGCACCAACTCCTGTAAGAGCACACACACACACACACACACACACACACACAGGTAATAGATACCACACACGATCAGGTGTGCCGATATATTACAGTTCATTTGGGGAAACGTATACATTTGCAAGTATCTGAAAAGTAAAAGAGTGAAGAGAGCAAAAGAAAAGCGGTGCTCAGAAATAGAGCGAGGACAGTCTCTCTCAAGGGCAAATCGTTATTTAGAGACGACATGTCTGTCTCTTGTCCTCATCTGATTTGATGGAAGGTCGAGCGACACTGTTGCGTCTCGCCGTGAAAAGGAGCGAGAAAGAAATGTAATGAATCGTAGTCATTATATCGATAATTCAACATCCATGCAGCGGATGGTGCACACCAACTGTTCCACTGAGTGCGACAAGTGGCTCCTCAGAGGATTTTGTTTCTTGGAGCCTAGTTTATTGGACCTCTGCCCTCAGGGAGGTGCTGCAGATGGACGGCTCCTTGATTAATGTGGCCATTGCTATATTCTGATGCGCTAGGCTGAGAGAAAATCAAATGCTCATCAGTAATCAAGCGGCTCGCTTTCCCAAAGTATTCTTGGCACATCGGCCAAGCCGGTTGCTCTCTTCCATCCGCGTGTTGCAGCAATGTCCCACTTGTTTACTATGATGTCTTTTAAAAAAAAAAGAAATTGGTCAACAATATTTGGCGAACGTCTTTACCATCAGCATTTTTTAAATGTATTTCTGCCACAGCTCGGAGTGTCGATCAAACAGAATTCCCTGCAGCTCGCACTTGTTGCCAAGCTTCATTTTCAATTTGTTTGTCAGTTGTTTGTCTGGCTGATCAGCCGAGGGGAGACTTCGGTGACATTTCCTGCAGCATTTAAAAAGAGGGTCGTTGCATCTCCAATCAGCTGGGTGCATATCTTTATGTTAATGAATCTGGCGGTTTAGAAAGAGGGATATTTATGCAGGATGATTACTTGCAGGTGTACTAACTTGCGCACAGTCAAATTTCCTCCGCTCGACTCTGAAAACTGTTGACGCCGGTTGTTGGAGACCATTTCTATGTAACCTTGATTAATGAGGCCTCAGTCTGATATCCCAGGTGTAATCAGCCCTTGATTAGAGAGAACCAGCAATGCTGTTGGTCTCAAATGGCCCGTCCATTTTCCCGGACTTCATTATAGGTCATTGTTCTGTTATGTTATGATTACGCAATCATATCTCTGTGTGTGTTACGTTACACTGGCAGGGATGCCCCTCATTTTATGATTTGGATTTTAATTTATTAAAACCAACAGCCTTCAGCCTTCACTTTGCTCGCTGGTGCATCTTTAGGTTTTTGCAGTGGCTGAATGAAATAAGCAGTAACCTTCAATTCAACCTATCACAACA
Source organism: Taurulus bubalis (assembly GCF_910589615.1). Taxonomy (NCBI): domain Eukaryota; kingdom Metazoa; phylum Chordata; class Actinopteri; order Perciformes; family Cottidae; genus Taurulus; species Taurulus bubalis. Next base: position 10,158,066 of record NC_136609.1, read on the forward strand.
AACATCTTTTCTTTTAAGGATTAATTAAGAGACAAGTGTGTTTAGACGACCTGCTCTTCAACACACGAATAGCTCGGTTGTGTTCCCTAATGCGGCCATTGAATACATATTCAAAATAAGAACGGCTCACCGTGAATTATTAAGCGTTTTAGAAAAGACACACAGCAGAACTCTGCAAATGGAGCAGCACAAACAACATTGTGTTTTTCTCCGTTGTATCGGGGTGGAGGCAGAAAGGAGGCAGATATCTCAAAAGCTGTGCAAATGAAAGCAATGCATTCCCACACACTGTCAGCACTAAGTTTACAGGAATTGCAACAGTTCCACCTTCTAACTCACAACATGAAACAATTAACATCTTTATACTCGAGCCACTGCTGCAAGCCCCAACTAAAAGCAATACGCCATCAATAACTGATGAAAACATCCCTCAAATGCATCGCAAACCAGGTTAGACAAGAAATGTGGCTTTGGTTCAAGAAGAAAAACATGTTTTTATTTGATGAACTCGGATTCGAGCGCACAGGAGGAAGAATAAAAGAAGAATAAAAACTGAACAAGTGTTGGTCCTCCTCAGTTTACATATTTTTACTTATTGCTCGTCTGCTGCAGCAATGATGATTAAATATATTCATCTATTGGTACATAAACAAAACAAGTAAACCATTACTGTCACTGAAAAGCTGCCAGTCTCAGCCTCGAGATACTAGAAAGAAAAAAAGGTTGATATCCTAAAAGTGGAACAAATCTAACCCATGACAGTAAGGGGTCGCAGGAAGTGAACAAAACCAGCGACACCATCATTGTCTTTGGAGTCGCCGCCCGAGGCTGTGAGGGTGCGATCAGCTGTCGGTTCCTCTAGCGCCACCGACTGCTGTTCTTCAAATAACACTGAGAGCACGACGCTGCCCTGGAGAAACATGGTCAAGAATAGGCTGATATTAAAATATTATGGGAAAAAATAATTGCAGTCAAAGTATAATACACAATTGTCCTCATGCAGGAACAATTTAATATTCTTATCTCTCATAGGTGATGGTGCAGCGTCTCGGTTTGTGACTGAGAGAGAGGCTTTCACGTTAATGCTTTTCTACAAATTGGGGTCCAATAAGGTCAGAAGGAAGGAAAACTAAATATTTAAAGGGAAGAAAATTGGTCATTATTATTATTATTATTATTATTATTATTATTATTATTTGTGCACATTGTTGGACCCCAAACAATGAGGAAATAAAAACAAGGGGTTATGTTTATTTGGCTTCATTTTCATTTTGATTAATCTGTTTATAATAAAATAAAAAAAGGTGTCTTCTTAATTCTACATGAAATAAAAGCATACACATCTGTTGCAGTGTGATAACTTATATACCTGAGATACTAGTCTCGCCCCTTCAATAAAGTCCTGGGTATTGGTATTTGGTATCGATGGACTTCTAGATCTATGGAGACAAATTATCACTGGGTTTTTAGGCAGAGTGTTTTTTATTTTAAGCTGAATTTCCGGTCAATGATCTGCAGACTTCTCCTCTGTAAGACTTTAAAAGCCCTGCTGGCGGCCCCTCGAGGCCGCGCTGCTTCCTCACCTCACCGTGAACTAACCGAGCAACAGACCAGCGGACTTCTCAGAGCCGGTCTGTTGCTCGTACATCCAGACGAGAAACCGCCACTTCAACTCCGTCTGTCTGTTTTTGTCCTCAGCTCTGTTTAACTTAATTCCTGTGGGTCTGAGAGTCGTGGCCATCCAATCAGTCAAGACTGGCCTCTACATCGCCATGAACGGAGAGGGTCACCTCTACTCATCGGTAAGCGCACACACACACACACACACACACACACATGCATGGACACACAAGGGTGAGACGTCCCAGATGGACAGTGTCCACAAGACATTTTGTTTCAGTATTTATACGCGTCTGTCTTTCTGGGCCGTGCATCATTGTTATTGGTCTCCTGTTTTCTTTTCTTTTCGGCCGTCCTGCTCGGGGCTTAATGCTCCTTCTTCTTTCTGGACAATTATGGGGCTTAATTGCAAATCATGTGTTGCTCATCCAGGTCCCGGGTGTTTGGTTTTAAGCTGTGGTAATTATTTGTGGGAGACAAATGGAAGTATCAGCCGGTTTTGACAAATCTCTGGTCATTTATAAGACTTTACTTTATCCACAGGAGTAAGGACAAATAAAGCTTTCAATGACTCAGGAAGGTTAGTCTGGAACTATTGGTCATGTCACTATCAATTCATCTGTCGATGAATCATGAGATTTATAAACTGCAGGACAGTGAATGATAGGGAAACATTGCATCTCACCAGTTCCCACAGCCAAAGGTGACCACTTGAAATATTCAGATTACTACAATAGAAAACTATAAAGTATGGGATTTGTTTCTTTACATATTAGCAAAATGATTGCAGGATAACATTCTAGTTTCAGCTCTTGTGCAAAGTAACGTTTTCCTCTTTATAAGCGTCTGCCTACTGTAAACAGGTTTTGTGCAGAGATAAATAGCTCATTGAGTAACATCACACGCTCGTCTCATAATGCAGCTCAAAAGAACCTTTGGGAGATTTGAGTTCCACTCTGTGTACAGAGCATTACATCCACTGTGTCTGTCTGCAGAGCCTCTTCTGCTGCCTGAAGGAGGCACGTTGAGCAAAATGAGGCAAAATGGATTTCTCACCTTAAGTAGCAGTTACAGACAAATCCTGCTCTAAATTATACAATATGTCACTTACATTCTGGGTTAAATTTAAAGGCGAATTGAAGCATGCATGATATAATAAAAGCTTTTTTTAATGTCAAAAGACAAAATGAAAGACCCCATATTTTAGATTTTGTGCAACAGAAGGTTGGAGGCAGGTGCATTAGACACAGAGAGATGACAAAAGACAGAGATAAATTGCTTTGAATGGATGCCAATGAAACATATCTGTCAGATTATGGACCAGTATACATTAAGTATTAATTTTTAATGCAAGTCCAGAGGCTTTTCCTACCTGAGGGAAATATATTAAGAAATGAAAACTGCATACAAAACCCCAAAAAAAGCTAAATTTGTGAAACCTTTGTCACATCATTGACATTAGAAAAGGGACATAGAACAATGTGGAAGACTGATGATTGGAGAGAGGGATGAAGGAGGTAGAGGAGGAGCGGCTGCTCGGAGATCTGCTTGAGTGGAATATGAATTATTTCCATGCTGACTCTTCAGAGAGAGTTCACACTCTTTCACTGACGTCTGTTCTCCCTAACATCATCCCTCTTACCTCCCCTCTACTTCTTTTTTTTGGGGGGTGGAGATGACGGGAGCCAGAGAGGAGGGGAAAGGAGGTGATGTGAGGAAAGGAGAGGTGATGGAGAGAGGGGACGGGAGACTATAAATGGAAGGGAGGAGATGAAAGGAGGGGAATAAAAGGGAGAGGTGAGAGGAATAAAGGCGAGGCCAGGACCAATCATGAAAGCAAGAAGGATGGCTGAGAAGAAAGGAGGTGCGGAAGAAATAGGACACGGACAATGTGAGGACAGACATGTACAGGAAAGGGGAAAAGGTTGTTTTCAGAGGAGGAAAAAGAAGGAGAGGAAGGACTAAAACCGTTGTCGACAAAAGAGAAAAGAAGCCAGGGAGGTAGGAGGAGAAAGCTCTCAGAGAGAAGACCACACAAGATGGAGAGGAAGAAGGAAAAATGATGACGATAAAGGGATGAGAAGAAGAAAACAGGGTGATCGTGAGGAGAAAGACAAGAGTTCTGTGCTGCTCGGCTGGGCTTTCTCAGCCTGTCGCTGAAAGTCACAGATGCATGAGGGCTTCCTGTAAATAATTGAAGAGGGGGAGTCCCCCCTAAACACACACACACACACACACACACACACACACACACACAGAGTAGCAATCCCCTACTAAAGCTGCATCGAGGGAAAGTGAGGATGTGTGATCATTCTCCAGCTCTGCGACTGATGTGAAGGCTGCTACATGATAACGAATATATGAATTACAGGCAGCAGGTCTCATTCATCGTGATGTCACCGCCGCTTGATGTTTCATTGGCTGCTGCAAAGGTCCCGGCAGGTGTAGTGTGTGTGTGTGTGTGGTAGCGAGTGGTAAGGTTGGTGCCCACCGGGACCTGAAGAGATATCCATTAAAACATTACGAGGGTTCTGCCATCACAGCTCCAGTTTGTTTCTATCCGTGTGTGTGTGTGTGTGTGTGTGTGTGTGTGTGTGTGTGTGTGTGTGTGCACGATGGTCTCAGCTTCAGGCTGAGCAGCTTGTTTATTGGACACAGTCTGGATTATCTTTCATCTTGCCAGGTTAGTTATTGTGCAGGTGTCAGGAAGTCGATACAAATCAGATTTGAGTTCCTTCAACTTCAACACGGTGCATTTTATCTTTGGAAGAACTTTCATGAACAAACGTGTAACTCAATACTCTTGTTACAAACACACACCTTTAAGGGATTTGAAGCGCACTGGGTCTGCACTTCTAATCAGGACATGTGCTGGAAACTGAATAGTGTGCATGAAATTATTTATTTAATGTTGGATTCTATTTTGTGTCTGAAGGAACATGACTGATGTATGTCAGTACTAGAATATATACTTATATTATATATTTATCTTGGTGAGATAAACACTGCAACACAGAGCCATAAGTCTGTGATTATTATATAGATCAGTTTCATCTATTTTGCCTTAATTTAGGACATTTCCTTGTGAAGTGTATTTTCTCCGCTCTCAATGAGATTCTTTATCCTCTTATTGCAAATTGTTAATGATATGCTGCAAACTTTGTTATACATGGTAGGGCTGTCTTATTAATCCAAGATCCCGAGCATCTGGCGGTGTGTGTGGTTGTGTGTTTGTGCGTGTGTGCGTGTGCACGTTGAGGGTTTTGGGCGTGCGCGCGTGCGCCTAACAGATGGCACAGTGTGCAATGAGCTGCTATGTGATAATTATGGAGCATGCTGGGGAAAGTGGGAAAAAAAAAATAGTGCTGATGAGTTTGCGGCTGTGTGAATGAGACTCGGAGTGACAAGAGTGTGTGCAAAAGAGTGTGTAATGCACGCGTTGGTGTGTGTGTGTGTGGGTGTGCGTTACGTGTAGATTTCAAGATGTCAGCTGAGAGGTGAAAGAGGAAATTGACTTTGACACGTTCCTTGCAACATCCCACTATTACTGCTACTCCTCCTTTTATTATTATCTTATTCTATACTTCTCTGTGCATAAGACGAAACATATAATTATTCTGTGAGGGATGCAAGAGCATAGAATCCTGTTTCTGCACCGGTGGGGTCATGAGACGTTTCTAGTTCCTGACTGAGGTTGATGTATACCAGTATCCCTCTAAAATCTGCTTGTTTTTTTTAAATCAGAATTTTGCTGCCTGGCCACCAGCCAAGATAAAGAATGGAAATGTGTTTGTTCCTGCCAGCTCTTGTGAGTCAGACTTTTAGAGCCCGAGTCTGCTGAAGAGGTCCTGGGAACCCGAACGCCATCAATTCAGCTCCGTCTTCCATCCGTCTTTGTCGTCCCCTTTGTTTCCCTCCCCGTTCTCTTTTAATCCAGCCATCCTCTTGGAAACATTTAAAAGTGAGGGAGGCTGAATACATTTGGTCCTCTACGGAGCCTCTAAGTCCCTCTGAGGGAAATCAGAAGTTAGTTAGTGTCAGAAATGTAGCAGCATAAACCCAACACTCGTTTAAATGCCAATAAATATAATATTGTTTATCCTGTAATAATAATAAGACACAACCCCCTGTTTTAAGAGCAAACAAAGACTTATCCTGGGGCTGAAAATAAATCTAGTGCACCAGGTGAATAACATAAAAAAATAAAAGTACATTTTACGAAACAATATGGTAGCATATTAAATCAAAAACAAATTCAGCCGTTCATCTCTGCCTTTTCACATATACAAATATCCTAGTATCCCAATATCCCAGCAAATAAAGCTTAAATAAACAACAAATAACTCCATAAATCCATTCTTCTTTTCACTGAGCACTTTTCTTTATACCCGAGCAACAACAGTCCCAAACCCAGATGTATGAATCTGAGACCATGAAACAGAGATTGTTTAATTTGTGTTTTTTTGTTCATTTCATCTCATGTAATTAATTAAAACAATAAAAAACTAGATGTCGTGGATTCGTCCTTCAATTTATCATATTTATTTTCTCGCCTCGTGAGCTGCAGCATGTTTTCTCACAACAGGATGTTTTCAACAAACACAAGAGCGTGTGTGTGTGTGTGTGTGTGTGTGCGTGTGCGTGTGCGTGTGCGTGTGCGTGTGCATGTGCCTCACATCAGTGTGCGTAGGCGTGTACTTCATTCACAACGCAGTCGGTACAGCACTCAGACAGAGTGAGTCCTGTGATGTCTACATCCAGAGAGATGAGAAGGAGGACGAGTGGCAGAGGGAATAAATGTTACTGCCATGTGAGTCATGACACACACACACACACACACACACACACACACACACACACACACACACACACACACACACACGTTTTCTGGTGACTACAGAATGAATTAGTTGCTGGTGTGCTGTGGGGTCTCTTCTTGCCACTCTGTGCATCATGTTATGCTATTGAGGCGCCACAGGACAGACATCACGCTCAAATTGCAGCTTTTCCACAGAGCGATCGTCCACTGATGACGTCGAGAGCCTTTACTGGCGTATCTGCCGCCTCCCCAGCCGTCCTCCCACGAAACACCTTCTGGTTCTCCGTTCCCACTCTCATCAAGGTGGTTTGACATAACCGATTGATGCATTCAGAACGCTGTAGACATTGAAAACCCACAGACTCAAAGACACTTTTATTAAAGACGTAAAGGCTGGGTTATTGTTTAAAGTTTGATTCAAAGAAGTGGTTGCATCTTTCTGTGGGAGCGATCACATCTGCAAACTGAACATTCAGTCCAAACCATCAGACCGGATCGGATGTGGACCCCGAACACACTCAGAACCAGACCTGAATAAATCCGATTATAACTAGACCCGACCTCAACAGACCCCAAACGAGCCGCTGGAGTTGAAATGCAGCAATATGATAATAACGATGATAACGAATCCACAAATAATTAGTTTGGAAGCTTCAAAGGCTCATTTACGGAGTCCTACTTTCACAGGTCCAGAACAGGTGGCAACAAAACCTCAGAAGAGCCGATGAGATGAACTATTCCAGCTGTCCTTCAGACTTGTATTCAGGATAACAGTCATCAACTATATCATCAGCACAAAGAGCAGAACCCTCCGCTCCATGCATGACGCAGTTCAAATGATAAAAGGCGACATTGACAGGAGAAACCGCTCATGCTGTCCCCGCCCCGTCCTGAAGAAATGCCTCTGCCAGGAGCTCGAACACACCTGATCCAATTAAGAGCCACACATTTTCATAACGCCGTAATTGGATCAGGTGTCTGGAGTGGCTGAGGAGCACAGCGAATCGGAGTCGGATTGATGCCTCGCTTCAGTCCGTCTGGGCCGCAGGACGTCCTTTCAAGCCCCCTCTCAAAGCGGCCTCTTCACTTTTTGTTTTCATGTGCCGACACTTTTCTTTCCGCTCCTCCTCTTCCTCCTTCTCCGTGGGCTTTCTTTTCTTTAGAATGATTTGTTTACCCACAATTCCCCTGGGTAATTAGTGCTGTGATAATAACTGGTGTTGGAAACAAACACACCCACTCACTGAGCAGTGCACACACACACACACACACACACACACACACGTTGGGATGAAAAACAACTTCCTTGAGCTTAGTCGCATTAAGCAACGTTACAAGTAGAGCAAGTGCAAATCTGAACGATGCTTCCTCATATTTATGAATAATGAAATTGCAATGTTGTCGTTTGATTAATTAAACATATTTGTTATGGAGGTTAAAGATAAAATAAGAAACTTGGGTTTGGTGATCATTTATTACTACTTTAATTTACTTGAAGGTGTTGATATGATGATTTGATCATACTTTGTTCTTTCACATAATTTAGTAAGAATGAATGATTCCGAATACATTTAATTTCAATAAATATAATTTGGATTACACAATTACCGTATTTCTATATATATATTTATGTATGTATATGTATATGTTCAGTATTAAATTTAACTTTACTACACGGATGTGTAGTAAATTATCTGGCTCCATCACGCTTTAATTATATTCCCATAAGTAATTGTGTTGACGTTCTGTCATTATAGATATTCTTATCTCCGATGTCCATTACGAGGCCATGAATAAATCTGCTTTAAAATTATAGGACAAAGCCTTTTAATCTCAGAACTTTCACGAGATTTGTCACGTCTTTACGGTCTCTTCAGTATCAAAGTAGCTAATTCGGCATGCTTTTAAATTATGCCAATTTGCTATAATGTTGGCACAGTTCTCTCAATTTAGTGTGAGGCTCCCACAGTGTCAGACTTTAAATGCACCTGGTTCAGAGCAGTGATGGGACGGGTTTGGCTCGTCCCTCTGAATACAAGACGTTAATGGTGTTTACATTTATCGTTCACTTTGACAGAGAACGTTTTGAGATCTGAGAGGCGGTGCAGGTCAGCGCTGGTGTCGCTACGCGTTGAGCGTCATCGTTACTCCGTAACCTTTTGATGCTGGAGTGGCGCTCGGGGCTGTCAATCAGTCTGTCTTTAGCGCTTGAAGGGAGAACTCGTGGCCTCGCCGTCGTTCAGCAGCTGCCCTGGTCAGCGAGGTAACCGGCCTCGACTGTCGGTGCATTGTGAAGCCATTCATCTCGCTCCCTTCAACAAGAACTGCCCCTGATTGCCAGTCGATTAAGGCCTTTGGTGAACTACAAAAGTCCAAAGGAAATGTGCTGGAAGAGTAATTATTCCCAACAGTGTATAGTTGCATTATGAATGGGCTCCCAGTGACCAGCAGTCAATCTGTGTGATGGCACTGGGCAGCTCTAGTAGCTAAGTGATGCTATTAGTGCAGCCTTGTGCCAAGAGTGGAGATGGCTTCCCCCAGTCTGCTTTTAAGTGTCTTCATTTTTGGTCTTCAAAGTGCAGCCTGTATCAATTTAGTATGTTTTGTAGACGGAGGCTAAACATGTTAATGTGCGCTGAGATGCATGCATCTATATATGTGCCTTTCAGAAGATAACAATGAGCATGTGTGCAGTGTTTTCACGTCCACTAAATCTCCGCAGAGCACGGAGAAATGACAGGGGGAGAAAAATAAGAAGAGCGATGGGAGAAACACTAAGATAAGAGGAGAGAGAGAAAAAAAGAGAGAGAGAATCCCCTGCTGTGTTTTCAATCAGGAGGCGTCGTCCTCCTCACTGGATGATTTATTCTCTCCTTCATGTCCCAATTTCCAACCCCACCCTCCATTTCTTTCATTCATTCTTTCTCCCCATCTTCTTTCTGCGGGCATCTTGTGGTCGGAGCCTTTTAGAAAGGACAACAGAAACACATCGAGGCAGGCAGTGTTGTGTAAAATGACTCACCTGTAAGGCTGTGAGGTTTTCTTCTGGAGACGTTCTTAGTCCACTTTTCCTCCCTGAATTCAGTCGGGTGTAAGTGTTTCTTATTCAGACGAGGGCGAGAGACGCCTCGGCATCAAACATCTTTTATTCTAAAAGCAGCTTTAAATGATGTATGACCTCACTGGCCAACATTAATAAGTGTCTGGCACTGGTCTCTGCACGCCAGCAAAGATGGTCCTCCTTAATGAATAATGAATCAGGGGTGCAGGTCAAGACTAAATATATATAATTCAGTTAATGAAAAATATTAAGCTCCTCTGAGAACAATCACGCAGTTATTACAAATCAAAACCATGGTTACCAAAGGAGAACTGTGTGTGTGTGTGTGTGTGTGTGTGTGTGACATTGGCAGTAAGTAGAGCGTTCATTCATTATAACCGTGTCTTGTTTTGTTGCCAACCAATCATTTAGTCACATTTCAAATCCCAGCAAGCCGCCCTGCACCTCCCTCCATTCATCCCCTAGAGCCACAAGTGTGTGTGTGTGTGTGTGTGTGTGTGTGTGTGTGTGTGTGTGTGTGTGTGTGTGTGTGTGTGTGTGCCGGGCGTCTGATCCCTCGCAGCTGCGTGTTGGTGCCACCCAACCCTGCCTTCAATAAGTGTCTCTCTCTGTTGTGGTGGAGCACAAGATGGAGCACATTATATGTGAAATTAGCAATGCAAGTGTTTGTGTGTATTTCGCTTCCCCCCCCAAACCCCCTCTACACAACTGACCCCTCCCTCTCAGCGCTGGTTGGTTGCCACGGCTACAGTGTCGCCTCTCTTCCTCATGTTGCTATGAGACTCGGACCGACAGACCTGAGCTGAATGACAATGTGTCTGTGGCTCTGACAAGAGGCCCACAACAACCAATAAGAGGCGGTCTAGACAAACACTTCCATCGGGGGTCTGGGGACCTCCGGGGTGATTGTTTGGGTTGGCAGGAGCCTCCTCAGCCATATGAGGGGTAGTTTATTAACGCTATTTATATCCTCCGCAAAAACGTGAATCATTGAATCGTTCTATACTAAATAATTATGAGAGTTCCCTTATTGAATTTGATAAAGATAGGAAGATTACATGCAAATACAGCGATAGTTAAAGCTGTATCTCTTATTAAAAAAACGGGTCAATAATTATGTGCAATGTGAAAGGATAACCCACCTGCATGCCAAATACCACATGTCAGACACAAAGTTAATCACTAACTGGTGAAGAAGAAATGAGGAAAACCAAAACCAGAGCTCAAAAATTATTTGGCTTAAATTTCACCTTTTGTCACGGTGACAGAAAATCCAAATCCAAGTCGGCTTAATGCGTAAAATGTCAATTACGTGCAAACACATGGTCCTTAACAATTTATCAAGGCGATAAAATGTCAGATTCCTCCAATTATATGCAGCTTTGACTTATTGTTTATTTCAATGACATATTGAAGTAATAGTGGGTTCTGGAGAGATCGCTGTGTGTTTCTCTTAATACTGCATATGCATAAATAAATCTGTTGTACATACAGTATATATATATATATATATATATATATATATATATATATATATATAGATATAGATAGATAGATAGATAGATATATCTGCCTTTCTTAAATTACCACATAATCTTAGTGTGGTTATTATTGCTTGTGTTTTGGTTTATTGGCTGAAAAATAATCCAATTGTGTTTATCCAATAAGGCTTATCAGAATTAAATTATATCTTATCCAAATATTAAGAGGACATGACTATTAGTACTTTGTGTAAAAGGGGAATCTGTTTGTTTGCTGGGCTCAGTGAAAACACTTGAATGTGACTTCAAAGTCATAATGGGGAAATAGTGCCGCAAAAGTTGCCAGAAAATGTTTCATGATTGATGTATTTCTTAAACGAAGATGCTACATATTTTTTTCCTCCACCATTTTATTGACAAATTATTCGTTTATCAATCAAAACATAGCCCAGATTAGTTGATAACCATGAGCTGCGGCCCTCGTAGAGAGGTGTTCTGTCCCAGACTCATCTCCTGCTGTGTGATGTGAGAAAGAAGTGGAAACACATGTCACCGACCAAAGCTTCACCGTTTTTTAGTTGCTTGAGAAATTGCAGTTTTCTGATTTTTGAAGCCCGACTTGCCTCGATTCTGACCTCTCCAAAAGAAGTGTGTTTCATCTCAGGCTGCCATTGATACTAGCTGTGATTCAGTAATGCAAGAGGACACTAGGGAGACTACATTTTTCTCCCGGTAAGAATAACACCTCGATTCAGTGCTGAAATATATGCTCCGCTGAAGGCGACCATGGAACAGAGTTCTGACACGTAACATCAGAGCGGATGTGGGTGGGAGGAAATGTTTTTTTCAGGCTTTGTGTCACCGCTCTATCCTTTTAGTTTGTTGTTCATGTGCACAGCGAGAGAGAGAGAGAGAGAGAGAGAGAGAGTCGGGGAAGAACAACATCTCCTTCAGTCTGTGGCTGGTCAATATGGTTTCATTGTTTTTCTATCAGATGTATTGGCACGCTGATATAATGATCTTTATTCTCCATTCATTTGAATTCTCCAGTGAAGCATTTTGTAAATAAACTACTCCATCAGTTTCAGATTCATAAATACTGTCTTTCCCCAACACAATGTGAACTGTGTCTCTTTCTGTCTCTGTCTGTCTCCTCAGGAACTGTTTACAGCGGAGTGTAAGTTTAAGGAGTCGGTGTTTGAGAACTACTATGTGATCTACAGCTCGATGCTCTACAGACAGAAGGAGTCGGGCCGGGCCTGGTTTCTGGGCCTCAATAAAGAGGGACAAGCCATGAAGGGCAACAGGGTCAAAAAGACCAAGCCAGCTGCACACTTCCTGCCTAAACCTATAGAAGGTAACACACATCTGCACACACATGAAGCCGGGCTTTTGGCGAGATATCTTTTGTTTCCGTTTACTGAAGACACCTTTTCCTCACAATCTTTGTTTCTTTCCTTCATTCATGCTTTTACCTCTCTTCTGCCCTCTTTCTTTATGCCTCTCTTCTTCATGTCTCTCCTCCCTTTCTCCCATCCGCCTGGTTTCTCCCGCCACTCCTCCAGTTGCAATGTACCGAGAGCCTTCGTTGCACGACGTAGGGGAGGCGGTGCCTAAAGTCGCCGGGGGCCCGCCTTCCAAAAGCACAACCAGCGAACCTGTGGTCATGAATGGCGGCAAACCAGTCAACAAACCCGACAAGGAGGCGACATAACCTTGCCCCGCCCCTCTCCCCCTTTTTACCCTCCCATTGCCAACCAGAGGCCAGGAGAAGCCAGAGACTCTCCCCACTGCTGCGCGCTCAAGAAAACTAAACTGCAACAAAAGGTAACCAAACAAACAGCAGCTCACCTTCTGACTGGTCAGCAGTGGGGCCGCACGTCCCGCCTCAGCTTTCTCCCAATTGGACGGATCTGGTGTTGTGGGGCGGAGCCAGAAGGACCGAGCGCGGCGGCTGGTGGCGGGCGAAGAGGAGGACGAAGACCGTAAAGTCAGGCCCATGCTAGCCAGATATTGTGGAACTGGGACAGTGGCATGCCCTCGTATGGGAGACAAAAGGACTTCTTAAAAATATAAACAACACAAAGAAACGGGGGGGAAAATGTCGTCGTCGTCGGTATTTTTCTGTGACAATCTGTAAGAAGTAGGGCCCCCTTTTTCCTCTCCTGATTGTACCGTTTTCTGTTGCCAGGTATGCTTGCTTGCCGGTGGCTACACACACACACATGCACAGAGCTCCCACCCGAAATCGACCAGTCGGATTCGATCTTTGAGTAAATAATGAACGGATTAAAAAACAAACATCAGGCAGAGAACGCTTTAAATACCAAACACCAATGATTCAGCGGCTGCTTAGTCATCGATCAATTAAGACGTGGCACAGGACATTCTGTACTAAGCTGACAATGAAATGTACCTGGAAATGCTGCTGTGCATTACATGCAAGGCAAACACATCGTGTGGCATGTCCCTAATTTTAATCACATACTATATAGCTGTTAAACAGAGAGTTCTTATGTGACACTACATAGCTTAAAGCATGTTTGTCTTTTTATTTCTGGTTTATTATTCTGCACACACACTAGTGACTATCGAGCTGCATTGCTGTACAAAACAAGTTGTTTTCCGTCCCTCTCCGAGTGTAGCTCAGGAGAGGACATCAAATGACGTGTCGAGTAAAGAGTTTCGGTATCAAGTTGCTCAAATGAGTGTGTAGCTGAAACCGGAACGATTTCCACAAATTCCTTGTTTGTAGCAGCACGGAGTGCACAGGAGTCATGCTGGTGTCCGGGCAGCATGGTAGCAGTCGGTGTTTACATGGAGTAGCAGATACTGAGGGTCAAACCTCAAGAACGGTCAGACGGGCTGATACAGGAGTATTTTTTCTTTCTGTTGCCTTCCCAATTACTTGAAGTTAAAGGTAGTAATGAGGGTGATCATTAACAGGGTAGGTGATGTGAAAGCCACTGTGTGTAGAAGTACGGTCGTCCAAACCAAGACGGCTCAGTTTGTTGCATATTTCAACCTTGAAACAGGCAGAGCAGACCAGATCCGCCCCTTTTGTTCTTATTCATCACACCGCCAGTGTTTAAAAGCCTTTTAATCTGCCAAGTTACTCAAAACTATACCTGTTAAATAGATGAAGTGGAGTATTTCAAATTAATATCAATATTTTTCTCTGAAATGTAGAGTACTTAAGCACAGTTCTTGAGTCTACACACGATATGTGGTTACTTTACACTCCTGGATGTAGATCCAGGTGGATTAGAGCAGATCTGATCACATGCATATTTATTACAGAAGAAAACGGAGAGTGTGAGAATTAGATGATTTAAATTAGCCGGCACAGTGGCCTATAAAAGCAGGTGATGGTCACTAAATCGTGTCAAATCAAACTCCTGAAATATGGCTTTGTGTGAAACACGGAGAACTACATGGCAGAAAATCAAAAGGCCTTGAAATGAAATTAAACCAAATAGATTCCCATGCTTTGCCCTCTCACTGTGACAGTCAACATGGCACCAATCTGTTCTGGACCTGAATCCTGTTCAACACCCAGGCGTTCTGTTTATTCGTCTTTCTTATTCGACAGCAAGACTAGGCGCCAATTAACTCCTCAGAAAGTTACACCAGTAGTCCGTCACATTACTTAGGAGACATTAATACTGTGATCCCACACTCCACATTAGTGTCAGAGACAAGGAGACACAAATTACTTCGGTAAGGAACAGCAACCGCGCATCCCTCTTGCTTTGAATCCAAATTTTGGGCAAAGTAACCACTTTGTATTCAAATCAGATCCTTGAAACGCTGTCATATCTGCTGAAGATGAGTGACCTCCACTGACATTCTCGCAGCGCCAGAGAACAAAGCATCCTCCCTCGAAAAAAACCCCAACCCAAAACAAGGGTGCATGATTAATCCTCGCAGTTGTTCCGACATTAAACGAGCAGCCTCAGCAACAGGTGTGTGTGTCTGTGTAGCAGATGAAACACTCCACCGCGCTGTGTTGTACTGTACAGAGGATACACGCCGCCGCGGAAGAGACGGTGAAAATACAAGACGGCTCGCAGTGTTTCTAATTGACATTTCTCAGATTTGTTCCTCAGACATATTCTTCTCTTCTGAGATCATTAGCTGCCGTCGTGCTCAAATCCGTGTGGCTGTCCAGCTCACATTATACGGACTCACATAGTTTAATGGGCCCATCTTTAATACTGTTGTGAAAGAAACATATTTGAGATTTCTGATGACAAAAAAAATGCAATTTATTAAAGCCAGAATGTAATGAAACATGTGTGGGGAAAAAAAGAGAGATGAGTTGAGCATTCTAGGTTTCTGTGTATTCTCGATGCTAAAAAAAAAACCTGCAAGTGCACGTGAAATGTATCGCTGCTGTTGGATCATCAGAAAGTGTTTTTTTGTGTTTTCTTTGCTGGATAGTACTGTAGTTTCTTGCTATGTGAGTGCCTCTCATCTCCAGCCAAGCTCAAGATGCAAGATCCAGGGCGGCTGCAGATTTCTGCTCAATGCTCAGCCTCCCTGGCTCCCAGCAGGGGTTTAGCCAAGATTTCCAAACTCTCAAAGTGGCTTGACTTCAGCTCTGTCCTGTCTAATTTTACTTGAAGAGCATAGTGGGGTGATGGTGATGAGGAAAAAGTATTTTGACCTGTGTTGTGCTTGTCTCACGTCAAAGAAATGTGGATGTAACATAATATTGTCGTGTAACACTCGGGGTTACTAGCATAACGGTAAAAAAAAAAGAAGAAAACCCTGACAATCAGGTTTGTAAACCTCCTTTTTTATTTAATAATGTATCCTGTGTTGTCTCCGCTGCCTGTGTCGAAGAAGCCACTTTAATTACCCATAGCGTATGATGTTTTTGTGCTTGTCTGAGCAAACATTAGGAGACGTAGCCGAGACAAGACTCCGGGACAGCAACCGCGCTTCACTGAATGATTATTAAGCAGCTAATTTGTCCACAGCGCTGGTAGAGGGAAGGGATCAACTCTTCCTCTGTTCAGAGGCCCAGCTTGTTAGGCTAGAAGTAGGGTTCACATCCCGTGAAAGCAGTTATTGAAGATCTGTGGCACATGCTCGAGAATTAATAATGGTTGAGGGAAAAAAAAAAGGGACTGGTTTCCTGGCTACTGCCCAAAGACACGGCTACAATAGTGTTTCCATGCTGGTAATCACTGCTCCTGGTTCAAACAACGAAGGCGCAATTACTGTCTGTGTCTCCCGAGAGATTTCTCTCCACTGGTGGTTAGCCAGGTACCGAGACTACAATTATGGGATATCTAACAGCGGGCTCTGCCCGGAAAGAGAGCAGCTGATTTAATTAGAAGAGAGCAATGGCGACAACCTGGGTCACTTTTAATTTCCACATTCGAGCGCCACTGGTGTTTTCATGCCAGGTACACATGTAGCCATCTTACTTTGTCCTGTAGCTGGAGGCACAAAATGGACACACACAAGAGGACGGCCTGACCACGGCAGTACAAGAGCACTTTAGAGACACTGGAACATGTAGTGGTTAGTTAGCGCTGTTGGTTAGCTGCTCCCTCAGGTTTTCTATTATTCTTTCCATTCCACTTTATTCCTCTGACAAAAGACGGCCTTATTACATCTGAATCTGAAATGAGACGGTAAATGCACTCTCTTCCCGGCTTTTATTTTCTTTGAACACTCGCACACATATACACACACACACACACACACACACACACACTATCCTATTTTACGTTTCAATTATCCTTTGATCCCCAATCTTCTGTTCACTGTAGCTATGCTCGCTTTCGCTCTCTGCTCGTTTTGTAATCATGCAGCCAGAGAAGTTATTCCCACCTCCTCTTCACTCCTCCGCCTCTCTCTGTTTGGACTGTTTCCGACCTGTTGCATGTTTTTTTTAAAAGAGGAAAGACGACCGGGACTAATGCATGTGGTAATTTAGGAAATATGTTATCATAAACAAAACAAACATTTACAGCGTAGCACCAGTACAACTTTGCGTCTGGCTCATTCCTGCCGTCGGTTTGCACTGGTTGACATTTGTGTCATTAATACACTCAAATGGCATACATTTGTTTCCCTGTGGCATCACATATTGTTTTTTAAGCATAATCCATCATTGCAATAATGGAGCAAAGGAAGAATGAATCAAAATTACTTCATATCACTAACACAGTTACACTAATGCATGTCTTGCGTGGGATATTTTCAGCAGAGCATCAATATTTTATTCTGTCTGAGAGCAAAATTATAACACAAAAAAACCCCAGGAAGAAGTAATTGTTTGATATCCTTTGCTGCTTCTTTTAACAATGATGGATTGAGCTCAGGAAGTTATTTTTTGGTATTTATAGATTCATATATAGATGGTGGTAACAAGCCCTGATCAAGGACCATCATACTACATCCAGTCTAAAGGGTTTGAACCTACAAACAAAGAAAGATGGCGTTGGACTTGAGTGTAGTTTAGTGCTGCCTCCAGTGGTCGGATGCAGTATTACAGTAATACTGGAGCGGCACTACAAGAACCAATCTAGCACCATTTCTAAATTAAACAGGTTTTTAATAATATTAATGACCTGGTCTTGTGTTTTACCTCCTTCCAGTAAATTTGTATCTTCAAAATGTATTTCTTCAACCAATTTCGGGAGCAGCTGTGTGACAAAAACATGTTTACCCTCGATATGTAGTGTCACGGTCCTGCAACAGGCTAATGGAAGCTAGCGCACACATGTAATGACATGCTCAGTCAGACTGTGATTGATTGCGGGACAGAGAACACATTCAATTAAGTCACAGATTTACAACAACCTGCCGTGTCTTTCTAATGCAAACCATGCTAGCAATGAGTCAAAAGCAAAACGTCACTGGTGCTAACCGTAAAGGAGATTACTCTGTCTGTCGGTAAATGTACAGTTACCTTTACATACATATTATGCAAACAGTTTGTCTGCACTGTACAGTTTGTGTCTAATCCATTGTATAAACACAGAAAACAATATTGAATAAAGGATTTATAGAAAGGAAGCGTGACTGGACTGATTGATTGACTAATTTACCGCATAGCATGTGAGTCTCATCCTTCTAATTTTTATAAAAACTAATCATTTTTAGATATCATCGCTGAATTTAATCATCAGTTCAACATTAGGACTCACTTAAAGGTTTACAGCAAGCTTCAGTAAGTGGCTCAATTTCACAGAATATAACCCAGCAAAGTCATTCCCGTTGTCGGTAAAGGAATAGCTTTTTAAAAGTTACTTTTAACTGGCTATGAAACCGTCTCAATGTAATACTGCCCGCGCCTTCGCCCTGCAGTCGGATCTCCCGCTGTGAAGAGCTCTGTGCTCTCCACCTCTCGCCGGGCCCCATGGGGGCCGACACCACGCTGGGGGCCGACACCACGGTGGCCATATTGCCGGACCCGCTGGAGGGAAGGGAGGCATGTGGAGAACCAGAACCAGAACCAGGACTGAGCAGCAGACCGTCTGACCCTGCAAAATAAAGTTCCTCGTAATGTCAAGTTGTATTATTTTGCATCCTTCTTTAAGAGTATTTCTTTACTTAAATCAATAACATCTCCGAAGCAGCAGCAAGAGAAGATTTTCCATATTAACTTGACTAACATGAAACTTTTCAACTCCAATAAACCATAAACTTGCTAATCCAGCCTCGGAGACAAATAGAGGATGATGGAAGCACCATTAAACAGCTCCACTATCAGGCTGACTTGTATGGGGAATGAGAGAGATGTGGAGACAGCTCGGCAGACACATTCAGACAGGTTGACAGCACACACACACTCACACACACTCACACACACACATATCGCACCGCACCGCCTGGCCTCCTTTAAATGACAGATGAACCAGCAAATACTGTAATTAGGTGGATGTCATTAGAATTTGCATATGTAAATGTAATGTAAATGAGGTGTACTTTGAAGGGCAACATGGTGTTTAATTAGCAAGATGTGGGTTATAAAGAACTGTAACTTTAATTAAATCCAATGAAACGCCGCATGCTTCATTCCACATTCAAATTGATTGTTGTCACGTTTTTTTTTTTTCATCACTTGTTTCTGTAAAGTGTTGAGATTTAGACTGTGGACATGATTTTATTTACTGCATCACACCCCAGTTATTTTTCCTTGATCATTTCTCCTGTCGTCCTTTACTCATTTTAAGTATATCTGTTCACCATCTGTTCCGCTATCACGAGCACTGTCACATCTTTTGTAGCTTCCTGCAAAACTTTTTACTTTCATACTTTGTCGAGATTCATCACTGCAGACAAATTAATTTCCTTAAATGTGAGCGCACTGATGTTTAGAATGGCCTCAGCTGCTCATCTGTCGTTCTTCCGTCTACGTGTATGCAATACAATATACATGTGCCTCATCGTGGAGCTATTATACTCTGTTATCTTTCTCTGTGTAAACATCCATTATATATAGAAGCATCCTCTCCAGTCCGTCTAATTGATCATTGAAGAAGTCAATGACAGGATCTAGATGTCCTTCTGTCTACTTTAAACAAAAGATGAAATGTACCACTTATTGGGGGATTGTACGGCTCCAGACTTCAAATTAATATGGACATGTGTCCTCCTCCTCTCTCTCTCTCTCTTTCTCTCTCTCTCTCTCTCTCGAAGCCTTTGTTTCTTTGTGGTTATCTTGGATGACAAATTTGTTGTTTCTTGAATCTGCTATGCTTTCAGCCTTCATTTTTATTGGTTCATGGGCCACATATACCAATAAATGCACTGAAAACATGTCCTTATATTGTTCCCTGTCTCCCTCTTCCCTGTTGACTCTCCAACAACAACAACAAAACTCTTAAGAAGCCCATAGGTGGCTGGCGTTCTGCTGGTGAAATATCGGCGCTCTACATATCCTGTTCCACTCCACCGGGTGTGCCTTGACTCATTAAATTAGATCACGTTGGCCACCAGCTAAACTAAAACATCCATAATGCAGGAAGCAAAATGGCTGAACAGTAATCTCTTATTAAAAAGCAGCCAATTATAGCCGGAAAGCAAAATGACATTTTCTTATCACATAACACAAAGTGTTTTGATTTCCTGTCTTTTTGATTAATTTCATTAAAACAGCATCGAGTTGGGATTCTGGTCTCTTATCTGGCACGAACGCACACACACACACACACACACACACACGCACACGCACACACACACAGATAGTGTGGCCATGCTGTAGCAAAGTGTTTGAGGTGGCGTTGAGAGCTCACTTGAGAGCCTGTTTCTGTCTGCCTCATTATCATCAGAGACAACAGGCGCTCCACATGCACACTCACACTTACATGCACACATGCACACAAAGGCATGCGTCATAGATGGGTTTCATAGTAATCCCGGCCACTTCAAGCTGCTCTGTCACGTGGAAACGTTGCACCTCCAAACAACTGTGACACGCAGAGTGACCCGACGTGTTTTTATCATCCATTGTGATTTAAATTCTCCTTTGAACCGTCATGTGACGGGTATTTCCTCGTCCCCCTCGAGGAGCGTGTGATCCTTTAGTTGAAGCTGAAATGGGCAAAATCAGCAACAACAACGTGAGGTTTTCACAGAACAATAGCATTATGTAAGGCGGTTTCATTATATCCCCATGGCAACCAGATGACTGTCAATCTCAAAGGGTTAAGATCAATTCACGTGTCTCATTCACGTTATTTGACTGGCGTAAACATGCTGATGTATGAAAAAACTGCACTGAAAGTAAGATGGGGATCATAGAAAGGAATAACGTGATACATTGTTGCGAATTTGTGTGAAATTTAAACCAAACGATTAATTAGAATTCCAAATCCGGCTCCGATTGACGACCTGAACCTCCTGCGTCTAAACAGACGATCTGAAGGTCAGAGGTCAGTCAGAGCCGCCGCACTGTTGCTGTCACTCATTCTTCTTCATCGCTTTTCCCCGCCGCCTCGTCCCCTTTGACCCGCTCTCCTCCGTTTGCTTCCTCTTTTCCTCCCGACGTCTCCTTCCATTAGTCTTCCTCTCCTCCTCTCCTCATTACCCTCCCTTCAGTCATCCCTCCTACTCCTTCCCTCCTCGCCGTCACAACAGGAAAGGGAAGAAAAGGTTGATGGAGGAAGAGCAAGCGGGAGGAGAGAAAGGAATAATTTATCTCTCAGGTGATAAGTGACATTTGATGGACACACACACACACACACACGTACACACACACACCGAGAGAGAGAGAGAGAGAGAGAGAGAGAGAGAGAGAGAGAGAGAGAGAGAGAGTAGGGCAGAGCAGCATCCAGCCAAGCAAACACACGCCGTCTGAATACTGATTAACCAATCAGAGCCCATTCTGCCTGGCACCAGAGCTACTCGTTGGCTGCCATGGCAACCAAGAAAGCATCATAGCTGGGAGGAGAGGGAGGAAAGGCCTCAATGTGTGTGTGTGTGTGTGTGTGTGTGTGTGTGTGTGTGAGTACACACTAAAAATGTAGCTCCACAATCTTGAAGAATAATACTCAATCTGTCAATACTGTGGAAATTATTTTCATTATGTTCGGCAGCCATCTTACTTCACTTTAAATCTTGTGTGCTTCGTAATTGAAGCTGCACTTACCAATAATCTCATATTAACAATGGTTCAAATGTGTCAGGTGTCAGGTGTCAGCTCAGCAATAAAACATTTAAATTGGACCGATGGCGTTTTCACATCGCACCGTGCGGTCCGGCCTGTTTTATTCTGGACAAGAGCGTTGGCAACAGCGTGTGTGTGACACACTTTCACACGACTGTGAAACACTTCATTATCTCAGCGGCACTGAAGGAGAGAAAAGAGGACAAAATTAAAGACGGGGAGAGCCTTTGTCTCGCTGGTTTTGGCAATACTGTCCTCAACTGTCATGCAAATGAGGAGCAGTGGACTGAGACATGCAGGGAGAGAGGGGTCGAACCACCGGAAATCTTGCTTTGTCTTAAATATACACTTGGCGTAAGAAGCATCCACACAATGTACTGCAATACTACTTCAGGGGATGTGATTACAGAGTATATTATAGTACAGACAAGCTGCATGTCAACATGCATGTATTTACTCATCCAATCCCCAAGATTTAGGTTTCACCACACAGCCCAGCCATGCTGCTGCTAGCACACACACACACACACACACACACACACACACACACACACACACACACACACACACACACACACACACACACACAAAGCCATGAGTCATAGGGCGGTTTTCACAGCAATCACGTCCACTTCAAGCCGCTGCGTCACTTACCGTCTCTGTGGAGCTGCGTTGTGTTCGGCTTGACCGCCACACGGGTTTCATTCTGGTCTAAAAGTGGTCGAAATGGCAGGATGCGGGCGCGGGTTCTTCCTGAAAAAGAGCTCAGGTCAAGTGGTGAACTTTACAGCCGGAATAAAACACACACTGGTTTCTCACTCAGCCGCTCTGAGGCCCAGTTCAGCAGCGTGTGTTCATGTGTATTTCACTGGGAGGACATTTTAGGGATTATGCTGAGCGCTGTAACAAAACCAGGCCGCGTTGTCGCAGGTTTAACCCTGGGCTTTAATACCCCTGAGTTAACATTTAACAAGCGTGAGTGGATTAGTGATAAACCCTGGTTATTCAGTGACTGTCCTCACAAAAATGTAAAAAAGGCAGCATTATCTTTTGTTCAAATGTCTAAAACAAACCATGTCATGGTGGTTAGTTTGCTACATTCATTATGATTTTATAGAAAGGCAAACATGCTGCATGAAATGCAGGAATATGTAACTTGAGGAAATGTCCCTTTAAAGCACTAAACTGTGAGTGTGTTTGGATAGCTGTGTCTAAATGATATTATTAGACGGACCGTCGGGGTGAACAGAGAAAGGGAGGAGTGGATTATTGAAGGGCACCTCAGCAGGTTTAATATTGAAGTTAGAAAGAAGCCTTCGGTGTCAGAATTCATAAATATTGCATTTCATATGAATATGATTTCCCTGGCTAGCTCTCGTCTAAAAAACATAATTTGGGATATTCAAGTCTCTTAACCAACTAATAAGAGGCTGAAACATATTCTAGTGAGAGCAAGGCTTTGTAAAGTAAAGTCGACTATATCTCAGTCACAGTCTGTGCTTCATATCTGCTTTAATAACATATGGAACGTGTGTATTTTGTCTATATTGGGGGGAACTTCCTTTGGAGATTTCTGAGAATAGGTCGCTTTATTTCTGACTGCCAGGTAGGAAAAGAGAAAAATGGACTGGAGCCGGGAGAGAGATCAATGCCCGACTGCAGCACAAAGAGCAAGACAAATTCAAGTGTTTTTCTTTGCTTTTAGGCAGCAGTAGGTGTGCAGGTTTGGTGACCTTGGCAACTGGCATTGGAGCAGAACATTTGATTGTGTGTGTGAGTGTGTGTGTGTGTGTGTGTGTGTGTGTGTGTGTGTGTGTGTGTGTGTGTGTGTGTGTGTGTGTGAGTGTGTGTGTGCAGGGTCAAGATGTTCAAGCGGAAAATCAATACTTTACTACCAAATGCGCATCTAGAAGAACGCCTTTTCCTCCAGAATAAAAGCTGTGAGCAGATAGTTTAGTCACACGATAAACCTTTATTTAGATAACTGCTTTTTAGCACGACGGGTCTGACAGTTGTGTCAGTTGATCGTAGCGTGATGTGCGTCTGGCCTTCCAGCAATTTCACCCGTGGGTGCTGCCGCCACTCAGCCAATTCAGCGTTCGCACGAGGTAATTGTCCAGGTGGGTGCCGGCAGCTGTTAAGGCAATTACTCTAAATCATAGAGGGAGAGATTTTTTTTTTTAAAAATAAACTTTGTTAACCTGCTCTGGTTGACACTTTTCAAACCTCTCAGTTAAGCTGTTGTCAAGTGTGACACACACTCACCAGATGGGAGGCACTGAATCCACAGGAACATTTATCACATTTTGTCTTTGATATTACCAAATCCACAGCCGTCATAGTGGAGATCCACATAGCATTTAACATCCATAAGTCACTGCCTCGTTAATTATGAGGCATTAGTGTCATTACTGGGAACAGATGAGGCCGCTGGGGGAACATCCACTGGCCTGTCCTTGTACATTTTGTGCATACAGATATCACCTGGCTGCACACAATGTACCGTGACAGCGTCACTCATCACACAGACCTGGTACTCAAATGTTTGTATTCATGGCAGTTTTCCTGCCTTGAGTTTTTGAAGCTCCACGGGAGACGATATTTATAAACTGCAGGCACCGATATATAGAGTTATGCTGCAGCAACTCTTGGGTTTGACAATTAATTGGTTTTGCAGGTGTTTCATGTCGTTTATTGTATCGTTTATGCTCATAAATAAATGATATCTATGTTGTGTTTATTTGTGTTTGGTAGCTGCGTCTTGTCCATGAAGTGTGATGCTGTTTAGCAATGTCAGAATGTTCACCATCCTAGTTTAGTGTGTTAGCATGACTCCATGTTGCATGACATTGCATGCATGACTGCATCATGTAATCTATTTATAGACTACATTGGACTAGATATAGAGGAAGGAGGATGGCTCTTGTTTTCCTTTCCTAAAATAATAAAGTGCTGCAGCACTTTCATCAAACATTAACAACACAAACACACCCACGCCGGCTCCCTGCCACGTCCCGCTGTCTCTCTCTCTCTCTCTGTTTTTGCTGTCTGTCAATAGAGGAGACGGTGGCATTTCCAGCCCGCAGACAGCTTCTCCCATCAGGCCTCATGACTGACGGCGGAACTCTTGTGCATGCGTATGAATACAAGTGAGCTCATAAACTATTCTTTGCCCGTCCTTTAATGTGTCCATCAATCCATTTGACCGTCTAAGCTGAATAAATATCTTTAAAGCGGCCACAGCTTGCGATTCTAAAATGTCACACTCAATAACGGATATCACACCGGCTTAATGTCGATCAGCTGTTCATCCGGCACTGCGAGACATCTCAACGACCACTTTACTAGATCCGCATGAACGTTGGTCAGGATAAATCCGACGACTAGCGGTGGATTTGGTGACCTCTGATCCTCACTTCCTGCTAGACGCTGAGGCTGAGACACAGGTTCTACACACGTGGCCATATTGTGCATTGGATTGAGCCATTCTGAGGCTGAATGTGTTTATAAAGAGGCATCACCTGGAGAGTTCAGAAGATGATTTGTCTTGTGCACTTTACTCTGGAATATTTAACCAGCCAAACTGCAGCATTCCCATAAGAGCACATGCACGAGGTTGATAAAGCACGGGCAGGGAAAGGGCACCTCTGGGGGCAATGGCAGTGGAAATGTCACACGGCTCCTGCTAATGGAAAACAGTAATTATCCAGACAAGGGACAGGAACAAACGTGGTGCTGTTCCATAATTAAATGCTGAAAATGTACGCTAGCATGCACGGAGTCTGGAGGGTGCCACTGGAATGATGCTGTACTTTTTCAATGTTAAAAAAGTACAGTGTTCAATTGTAACTGTCTTTTAAAAGCTATTCAAAATGTATTTAAGTTATGAATACAACTTATTGCCTCGTTGTTGTCGACCCCCCGCCAACCGGTCAAGTCCACGTCTGTCCAAAATGTCATCACATCATCATTTCATCCTGGTAAATTGTCATAATTAGCATATGGATTATTGTATAACGGGCCACAAATGTGCCCTGCGAGGTCACAATGACCTTTGGCCACCAAATTCTAATCAGTCACCCACCGAGTCCAGCTGGGTGTTTGTGCCACGTTTGAAGAAAAATTCGCTCCGGGCGTTTCCTGAGAGATCAGCTTCACAAGAACAGACCTGACAGCCTGAAAACATGACACCTCCGGTCACAGCTGAGCCGTCACCTGCTGCGCGGTTCACGATTGCTTTTAAGAATCTATTGATTGATCATAACAGGACCCTGAGACGGCCTTACATTGTTCCAGCGTCACCTTATCGCCCCATACTTCACGCAATATGGCATTTATTCCGTTGTGCTTGCTCACTACAGTGTGTGATTGTCTCAGACGAGGGCCGTCCTTATGTCTTGGGAGCATAACAAGAGACAACTTCCAGCAGAGGCTGCGCTGTCATGTCTCCCTGCAGCATGTTGACGGGCAGCTCTGCGGTCCCGCGGACACTCAGGAGCTACAGCACCATCCGCAACCGAAAAATAATTTGACCAGAGTGATGGCAGCTCAGCTGGATCTGTCGACATGTCGTCTGTCCTTCGACTTGAACGCTGCCTCCCGTCTGCATGGTTGGCCGCCTGCAGAGATGCTCTGATCTCTGCTCACATAAATCAGAACCAGAGGAGGCAAATGGAAACTTGAAAGTGGATTGTTGTGGTCTCAATAGAGGCCTATTCTATGGCAAAGTTACCACATGGTCTTTATTTTTGTGAATGCAGCAGGAAGCAAACAAAGTTTCACTGCCGAGCGACAGAGAAGTGTCTGAGACAGACGAGATGTGAGCGTCTCAAAGAAGCGCCAGTGGATGGTTCGGCTGTGAGACTTGCTTAAAATTCAAAATAGGGAACTACAGAGCGAAGCTGTCACGATGTGGATGTGCGGAGGAGTCAAGTAACGGCGAGGCTCGGAGCCTGAAAAGGAAGAAGTAACCCTGCTGACACATCAAGACATCCAGCCGAGCTGAAGCGAGCTCACCTGAGATGTTAAAGGTGAAAAGCAGCTGAGGTGAGATGTGCTTGAAGGGCTTCCTTCAGATCGGACACCATATTTGTTTCCCTGTTTTCTCTTGCAATCTGCCTTTTCATATTTTGTTTCACGGTGTTCTCTGATATAATTCACATCTAATAATGTCAGACTGCTTTACTGAGAGGAATGGACTGACTCCTCTCCTCTTCCTGGCTGTTGTCTGTCAGGTTTCACACTGAAGGAGGCGATGGAGTGTCACATAATTGTATTGCAATAATTTCAAGCCCTCATGAACCAATTTGGGCTCAGGGTCAACGTTTGAGGGCCGTGCCATCTTCAGAATAACATCGGATAGAATTAGCATAATTGTTTCTACGTATTTGACTCTTCAAAATAGAAGAGAGGGTCGGGGATTTGAGGATTTCCTGAACTTTGGTTCATAATCAGCGCTGGAAAGTGTGGGATCAGCAGTTATTGACATTATTGAAAATCTGACCTGGGAAGCAAGGTTTTGAGGTTGGACGAGGGGACAATTATCCCCCACTGAGAGTACTTCCCACACCTTGGTCAGTATCTGGGCAAAACTCTAAGTGGTAGCAACAATCTTCTAGCCTCATTAGCCTCATTAAAATCCCATACATGCAAATGTCCAATTAATGCCGCACATCTATCCTCAAGACTCTTGTTAAAGCCAACTGTGAACAAAGGAGGTGGAGGTCCCGCACACAATGCCAGATTGTTCAAGGAGCAGGAAGTTTGGGCATATTTAGTGCATATTACAGCGATTCTGCATTAGCTTGTGCTTCCTGCATTGTGTTAAACTAAAGCACACTATGGGTACAGCTGGCGCTCAACACTGAGACAAGAGGGATGAAAAGAAGGAACAAGATTTCCCTCAAATACACCTGCTGCCAGAAATGCCAGTAAATGTCAGCTGTCATTTCCTGGCTCGACAACACAGAAAAGCTTTTTTTTTTTTCTTTCTTCTTCCGTCTTTGTCTCACCTTAAAACAGTGATAGAAGGTCGCACAAAAGATCTGAGCTTGAGTCAGTCGTAGGGAAATGAACGAGCCGTTTCTTTAATGACATTCACTGAATATAATGAGGGAACAGCGAGAGGACAGAATGGCTGGCGGACTATTCTTCAGCTGGTATTCATGCGTTCGCAGCCCGGCTAATGCATGATGGGATATGACAGTCGGTCTTGTTGCTTTGTATCAGCGGGTCAAACAGAGATGAACACAGCCTGCTGCTGAGGAAACGGGCCATGTGTCATCCTCATGGCGCTGTTCGCTAAAAACTCAAAATGTAACCTTTTGTGAGATTTGTGAACATGTAAACATGTCTCATTAATGGAATAAACTCTCAAAGGAATAGTTTAAACAAGATATAACATGCTAATTAGTGCTACTGGCGGTCATTTTGTTACCTTTAGACAGAGCCAGGCCTTGATGCTAAGCTAAGCTAAGGCTGAGAGGATCTATCGTCTCATTTAACTCTCTGTAAGAAAGCGAGTAAGCGCTTTTTATTAAATATCAAACTAGAACAAGAATTTGCAGATAAGAGTGACAACATCTGTTGATTCCTCAACCAACAGCAGCTCACTGTATAACTCAACACAGCTTACTTTGTCTCTATTTGATCTAAAGTTAATACAATATGACATGGTTCTGTTGAGGAAACTCTAGAACAATGTAAGGAAAAATAATCATAACAGGTGGAAAGGCTAATTAAAAGCTGTCTGCTGCGAAATTAACTCCTGGCCAAAAAGCCTTTATTTATTAAACTAATATGTCGGCCTAAAAGACGTTTAAGTCAAACACACTAATCTAAAATAAGCCTTAAAATACGTGAACGTTTATTACTGTTTATTACTGTAGGGTTCACTGCACGAGGAACGAAGGCAGAGGTCAGAGTGCATCGAGAGAATCGAGACACAAAATATATTTAGACTGCTTTTAGGATTTTCTACTGATCACTTTTTAGTCAAATAATGAGAGTTACAGTCCGAGTTTATGTTTTAAGAGTGAAAAGGTCAGTTTGTCGGGGAGGTATTGCTCAATATAAAGGTCGGCGGAGACATGAGGGGTGCTGGGAATACTGGGGATTCTCACATATAGAAGCAGTGAGGAGAGGAAGGCAGGAAAAGAAGAAATGAGGATCCCAGGCTGTCTGTTCCAGCCGAGCAGTCCGGACTCTCATCCTCTAGATACTCCAGCTTTCCAAATTGACAATTTTCTCAAAGTGTTATCCACGAAGACAAGAGGGGTTGTTATGTATCGGCCTGGAAGGGAAGGCTCTCTGGACAAATACACTGCTATTTAATGAAAGAGTGTTGTTTTTGAGACAGGAATGAAGGCAGACAGAACACATTTCTCCAGGGAGAAGAGGCCACGGTCATACGGATGTGTGTGATGGGACTTTCACACCTTCCTCTCCCTGCTGCCTCTGCATTGTGTGAACGTCTTCCTCAAACCTCCAGCAGCGAATGAACAAACAGTTATATTCATGGACGACGGCTCAACAGAATACCTTAATGTCAGTGTTGAGTCAGGTCTGATTCTGTGTGCTGAACAGCGTTTTGATTGCAGGGAATGTAAAGCCGGGGGGGATAAATGTGTGTGAGGGAGACAGAGCGGTGGAGAGGATGGAGGATGGAAAAGAGGAGCTGCTACTCCCTCTGGTGGCTCTCCTCTTGCACAGTTCAGTCTGAAGCACACAGTACAAACATGTCTAACACCCGAGTACACAATATAATACACAACCCACTGGATTATACTGGAGCATGCATACGATTATTGACTCACATTGCTGATCCAGCTGCACTTTCTGTGGAATACTGTGAGATAATGTGAGTGAAGCTTTGAGTTTAGATTATTTTGTTAACGCTTTTACTAAAAGTTCAGAATGAACCTCATGCAAACTAAATCTCAGACTTGTTAACAAAGCAGGGTGGCTCTTCTTAATAAACTGTTGAGATGCATTATGGGAAATGTCTGCCGCATCTGCTGCAATTTGGACCGTTCTTGATTTAATCCAAACTCCCCCAATTTTAAGAACCATAATACTCCATTAATGGAGTACTGCCTAAAGTAATTACTTTCTAAACTATTCATTGAGTTGTCAATAAAGGTGTTTTAAGCTTTGGTGGAGAATCTTACAGCTCCGATGAGGAAACAAATTATATTCTATATTGTAACTGTTAATTTAAACTCGACTTGACCAACCATCTTCTCTGATGTCTGGCCCGTAGGTGGCAGTAAGTTCAAGCCCATTCCTGTGAACTCAGAGGCCGAGCCGCTCAGCATCATGGGAAAAAGGTCAGACAGGACACACATGAATAAAAAACATTTTATTAAAGAGGAACAGGGTGGTTTGTTTCCCTGTATTCTATACATTATGTGCTATACAATGGAGGGGATAGACGGTGCAGGAGTGCTGACCCAGGTTCAGTTTGGTGTTTCATTCAAATTCATATTTATGAAGGAACTCACCGCCAGAGAGCAGCTCACTGGTGCAGCATCGGTTAGTTTCACTGACGATAAAACTTGAAAGTCGTGGTCCAGATCCTCCTTGTAATCTCTTATACTACATTAACCATGTCCTTTAAACAATGCATGTGTGGTTTTGACCTTTTGGCTTTTAGAAATGTGTCCTACATGCGAGATCAATGTTCATATGATTGTATAACTGGGTGATTAAAACGCTACTTGACGTTTCAATCTCAAACATTTTGCTTTTTTTTTTTTTTTTTTAAAACAGCAAAAAAGCATTTGACTGTCTTCTACCAGCGAATATGTCCAATTAATAAAAAGTGATCCGTTTGGGGAGCTGATCCACTATATTGAACCACAGCATCTTCATCTCACTATGGAGCAAACCTCACATAACACGACTAACAACACTCTTGATTTCTGCTTTACAATGTCAGAATATACCGGTTTTCAGAAAATAAACCGCCCAAGTCGACATTTATAACCATTAACTTCTTTAAATATGGACTTTTATGTCAGGATATTTACACATTTGAAAGAAACTTTATATCGTTCCTATTGTTTATGTATATGAGAAGAGTGAGGTTGTTGTGGTTGTTGTGAGGATTGTTTCTTTGACAGCATCCATCTCTCGGACAGACAGAAGTACACAAGCAGAGAAACCGCACTTCTAGACCATGATGTCAATGGAAGCAGAATTGTCCGTCGGTGGTGTGCGTGATGCAAATCCTCTGTGTGATTGTGATTGGACAGCTGACCCGACACGCTCAAATAAAAACCGAAAACCTGGATGTTAAGCAGGAGAGTGGAGATCTAGGGTTAGACCGAGGATTCAATATGCTGAAGACATCCTGTGAAGGCTGCACGTGTTTCACAGAGAGCGAATCCCATCGCGGAAACACTGCGTCTCGAGGAAGAATTGTACTAAAAAGTGCTCAAATCTTTTTCATTTTAAGAGCGGCTACAAATACAAAAATTGAAAAAATATCAATATCAGACCCATATCGGTTGAACCCTAGTGAGAAGATGCAAAGCCACAGCTGACGTGTAAAGACGCATACTATATACACATACATACATTTTTGCATAAACTCTGTACATACATTATGTGTGTTTGGGACTAGATTTGGCAACCACGCCGAGACAAACGCTTTTTGTTTTTTTTCTCATTAATAAGGCATGCCATGTAAGGTGGCCCTGTGTGACTCGGGGAGCTCAGTCTGACCTCCTCACGCTCCGTTTCCCCAAATTCACCTCTCGTTTTCAGAATTCCCAGCAGTCCGTTTAACGGCGCGTGTCACGGCGAGCTCCTGAAAAAGTTTGAATATTCTGGACTCCCACGCAGGGATCCGTCCGCTGTGATGTCATCACTTGGCGACCGCAGTGGCCGGGGGGGGGGTCGCTCCTCCAAGGCATGACATCATCTCGACGCGAGGCGCTTCAAAGTCAGCTTGCCGGCACCGTCCCTTGTGATGTCATCCCCAACGCTCCAATGACTGGAAGCCTCGCTTGTTGATGCCATCGTCGCGTCGTCAGATATTGGACGGCCGTCGCCCTCGGTTGGTGCCGAGTGACGCCCGCAGCCTCGGCTCTCTGGCCCTGAAGACGAAGGAAAAGTTGAATTTAAAGCAAATTGTTGTACAACAAAGAGACCTCTGATGTTTATTGTAGTTATATTTGTTTTGCATCCTGTTCTCACTTGTAGTGCTCGTTGAAGTCCAGTCTGAAGCTGAGGAACCGCAGACTCTCATCCGCACTGGTCATCAGCAACACCAGGAACTGCTGCACGATGCTCTGAAGGAGGGAGAGGCGGGTGTGTGAGAAGGAGAAAACGGCCGATTGGCTTTAAGATGGACAGCTGCTCCTGGAGGAGGCTCAGGCTGGTACCTGGTAGAAGTGGGTGAGGATGCGGAGCTGGGAGCGCATCTTTGGTATGGTTTCCTGGAACTCCTGAATCCTCCTCTTCTCTTCTGCTTCCTGTTCGGCCGTCACTCCCCACTGACCCTGAATTCGCAGACAAGGACGGTGTCACTTTAAATACCAATATGTTCCTTTTTCTGTCTGTATCCAGCTCATCTGTAACCCAGAAGACCCCCTACCTCCTCCTCCCGCTGTTGCTTCTTCTCCTCAAACTGCAGCCGCAGGGCGAGCTCCTCCAGCGCCGAGCGGTAGAGGGAGTCCTGGGCGCTCTGAAACTCGATGATCTGGTCAAATATGGCCCTCAGCTGGTTCAAAAGAGACTGGGTGGACAGATAGAAGCAGAGCTCAAGGAAGTGTGTGAGGGAAAGAGGAGGCAGAGCAATAAAAGAGAATATCTTTCAGAATGCGTGTGTGTGTTACCCTGCTGTTGTTGTCCAGCAGGCATCTTGAGATAACGCTGTCGAGGAACATGTCGTGGGCGGCGATGATGTGGTCGAGGTCCTGCGCCTGCTGCACTCGGTTCCACAGCTCGTCCCAGGAGCACTCCAGCACCTACGCAAACCCCGGGAACGAAGTTGCCCTTTTAATAAAAATCAGATGCGATGGTGGCGCCTCCCTGTCCAAGGTCAATGCGGTTCTTGGAAAGGACGGAGAAATCTTACAGTAAAAGCTGCAGTTAAATTAGCTAAAGGACTGTTTTTCCATCTATAACAACCGCTTCAGTCCGACTTGATTTTCACTGGTTTGGATTTTAACCAGCAGCCTTCTCTATTTGAGGGAACCTCACTAACCTCCAGGCTACTTTGATCCTGTGAATCACTTTCATTCAGCGTCGCCTTTAACAGACGCAGCAGATCGCCTCCCGCTGCAATTACTACTTTTTTTTTTAACTCGTGTTTTACAGCCGGCGCTGCTAATGGTCTGACCTCAAAGGTGATGTAGTACTGCATTTGGTGGATGAAGTGGACCATCTCAGAGGCCAGGATGTGACACTGATGCAGCACGCCGTTCAACTCTGGAGGGTAGAAAGCAAGAAGGCAGGTAAAAAAAACAAACACAGAAAAGACAAGCTTGGAAATGACAAACACACATATTTAAGAGAATACTACTGTCAATGTTCTCACTACAAAAATCCTCATCTGAACATCTTCTTGTGTGTGTGTTTATGTACCAGGCATGGTTTTGAGCAGCTTGGCATTACACATCTGCCCCTTCCAGATGTCAGTCAGCGTGTACTCCATCCTCTTGGCCCGCCACAGGAAATTGAACACACGCAGGTAGTGGCCCATACACTCCCTTGTAAACACCTGAAACACACACACACATATATAAATACACAATAGCAGCGGCGATACATGGACAATATGTTGGGAAGTGTGTGTGTTTTACCGTAGCAATGGGCCCATCAACGTGGTAGTCCAGACTGAACACATCCCAGCCTGTGTCACCAGGAGACACCTGGAGGCAAAAAAAGGACAGATGTCAAAAAGAATAGGGACATAATGAAGTCAGACACACACACACTCACACTCCCACACCTCGAGCAGGCGGACATCCAGCCTCTTGAGGATCTCTGCATTGTCGTACTGGGCGTTTGTTGCTCTGACGGCCGTCTCCAGGATGCCAGTCAGGTTGTGTTGATACAACGTGGTGGCAGGACGCACCAACTCCGGCCTGGGACAAAAGAAAATGAGATGATTTAGACACACAAAGTAGCAGCTCAGGATGTATTCGACGCGCGTGTGTGTGTGTGTTGCTAACTTTAGCAGGTCCATGAGGTGTCTGATGAAGTCTCCCTGGCCCAGCAGCAGGTATCTCCTCATGGCCTGCAGGTGCTCCAGCAGCAGGTAGTTACGGTTGAGAACGTCCAGCAGGTATTTACTGGTGTCAAAGTAGGCGGCGTCGATCTTCTCCTGAAACGCCCCCTCCAGGTCTGACAGCAGCTCTGCAGCTGGGAGGAAACATCAAACGGTACTTTTTCATTTTTTGGGCCGATTATTAGTTTGCCGTTTCTAGTTTCTAGTGACACATTTTGGGGTCCAGTCTGAAAGCATCCTCTGGCTATTAGACCGCCGCTGTTGGACGATGAGGAGAGCGCGATGTCCTTCAGCGGATACAGTAAAAGCTGCAGATCAAAATGGTCAGATGAAGTCCTTCAGACTGAATCAATAAAACGCAGCTAAGTATGCCTCTTTCCTCTTCATAGTCGAAAGAGCAGCACAAGGCCAGCGGTAAGAGCATCGATCAGTGTCCAGTAGCCGACATCAATATAACTATATCGATACGAGGACAAAACAAAAAGGACAGGCGTCTTATTGGTCAGCGACGCAGTTAAGAAACCAAACAGAGTTCCAATGAAGCCAGAAATACCATCAGCGTTTACATATTCAGCATGTTGCTTTGAACTAACGCAAGCTATTTCAGTCCTAATTATACCCAGAAACACGCTGAGAAATCTTTTTTCCCGCCGTAAACAAGAGAGAAAGTGAGTCTCTCACCATCTTTGGGCGTGTCTGCAGACGTGGAGGCCGGCGTGATTTTGCTCGGCGGTGTTCTGTCGTGACAGACCTGATGCAGGAAGTTGATGGATTTACCGATGAGCAGAACCTGGAGAGGACAGAGATAATACGTTCATGGGACTTCAGGGGAGCGGTCTTGGATGGATGTGGAGAGACGTGTGTGTGTGTGTGTGTGTTTACCTTGCGGGCCTGGTCCATGGTGATGAACGAGGGGATCATTGACTTCCTGAGGGAGTATTTGTCGTGCCAAAGGCGATCCGTCTTCACGTTAGGATCTGATGCTACAAAGAACTACACAAAAGGATGATCACATACTTTAGGATTGATCACACGGACGACAAAAACCTCAAACTGAGAGAATCCTCATGAAACCTTTGACGAGAGTGAAGTAAAAAAACCACGAGCTGTTAATGATGTGCACCAACTACATCGAGTCATGACACGCTTCGTTTAGTAAATGGTTTCTGATATTTAAATGGCTAATATCTTTCAGGAGAAGAAAAAAAAAGTCGCACAAATTAGATCCGTCATCGCATAACCCGACTCCTCGTGTGCTACAAAGAAATATTTTAAACATGCATTAATTTGTGTCTCATGGTGCAACTTAAAACCTCTCGTATTTACTCCATAATTACAGGTGTTATTTATGGCACGTACTTTAACAGACACTGTGTGTGTGTGTGTGTGTGATCTACAGGGTAATCTCCCTTCTGAAAGGTGTAATAACTTTGTCTCAGTCTTCCTCAACATAGCACTTAAGACCAGAGTCCAGTGATGACTAATGGTTAATGCTGGACACATAAATACTGTGTGTGTGTGTGTGTGTGTGTGTGTGTGTGTGTGAAAAAGAAGGCGAAAGAGCCGCAGGGGGAAAGAAAGGAGAAGCATCCATCACCTGGCTCTCCATTACACTCCTCTCATCCGTCCTCATTGAAGAAGCTGCCCCCCCTCCCCTCCCCTCACCCGCCCTGTAATGTTCTTTCTCTCTGGGGTCAAACGTCAGAGCAGCTGAACGGAACAATGACCAGTAAATTCCTGCTGGACCTCCGGGAAGCAGGATGCATCTCTCTCATTAAGCTTCGGACACCACATTTTGGTGTAAAAAAACATCCAGTGCGTACCTCGTGGTAGGTGTCTTCTAGCTCTCCGTCGTAGATCCACCTGTACAGGAAGTTGAGGATGGGGTGCGACACCAGGCTGAGGATGTGCTGAACCAACGCTCTCATCTGGGGGTCTCCCGTTTTCCCGTAAGAGTGGACGGCGGAGGCCAGCTCGCCTCCTTTCCGACCTGAACGCACACAGATGGACTGAATGAATCACTCTGCAATACTCAAATACTGCAGTAAACACAGCGTGTCAACCTTCACTATACAAAACCAACCAACCCTGGCAGAAGTCGACGAGAGCGGCCAGCGTTTTGAGTCGGACTTTGGGGTCGTACATCCAGACCAGGAGCCTTCTGAGAGTCAGGCTGCTCTCGGTGCACACGATCACACCCTGCTCGTCCTCCACCTGCAACTAAATCACACACACACATTATAGCAGTTTACTTATCCACCAGCGTTTCTATTATATTGCCCATCTCCTAATCTGCCAGGGGCGGTTTGATCCGCGTACCTGGGAGTGGAGGACAGACAGCAGCCTGTAGTACTCCTTCAGCTCCTGGTGGAGGGCGGCACAGAAACTCTGTAGGGGGGAGAAGAAGAGAGGAGGACACGGAGACGGAAAGATGCGCGTCAGCGGTGGATCAGATGGAGAAAGAACGAGCGCGAGGTAAAACGCAGACACACCTGTCCGACCAGTCCGAAGGCCCGGTCCAGGCTCCTGACGTCGGTGTACTTCCTGACTTTGTTGTGGAGCCAGCCGAGCTCGGCCAGTCGGCTGCTGGTGTCTCTCAGGGACTTGCACAGCACCACCTGGTGGGGCAGACCACACATTACACATATAACAGGACGGATATTATATGATGATTGTTTGTGTCTACAAAAAGATATAAATGATTATATTCCTTAGGCAACAATACAGCTGTGTAATACACATTTTGGGTGCAATAAACCTGCATTAAAATGTGTATATTTTTACAGTAAAGCAGCTTTGTGTTTTGCGTCCGTGCTCGCAGCATTTAGAGTACTACACACCGGAATGGCATCGACTAGATAGGCAGACAAAAATGTAACTACACTTAAAGCAAGCATCGTCCGTCACAAATTTCATTGTGAAAGCTCTGACAGATTTATAACATAATAGCCGCAATCACTTGTCTGGCCGCCTTGTAACAGATTTGTTTTCCGGCTGAGTAAGATTTCACATTTAAAAGACGCATTAATTTTGTATCCGTTTAACAGAACCTCTTATCCTGAGAGCTTTACAAAAGGGGAAGTTAAGTGGAAACAGAGTAGTCCAAAACATCTCCATCCTTGGCCTCAGTGGCTCCGTGTCCATCAGGACGGTGACAGCAGATTAAACACCAGTCTAAGTTTAGCACCACAGATGATATGGGACAGGTTTCAACCGAAGGCCTTCCCATCGATAACACGAGAGAGGAAAATGAAAGGGGGATAAAAAACAAAAGAGAGGTCGATGTGGCCCGGAGCCAAAGAGCTTCATATTGATCTGTTGAATAATTCTTTTGATGTCCAATCAACAACGGCAGTCTTCATGTTTTCTACTGTACTCTGCATAGTGGGGGAAAACCTGTCCAATACGGAAACAAATTATCCCCAAAAGAAGACAACATACAGCTTGTTTTCATGTAAAAAAATGAAAAGAAAACAGCCACCACCAGTTGCTCTGAGGTGGTGATGATGATGATGATGATGATGATGACCTGAACTGCACTGCACTGAGAGGTGACTCTGGGTTGACCGTCCACCGAGTGGTCTATTAAAAGCTTTACGGGGCCGGATTCACGTACCTTGCTGTCTATTTTGTAGCAGTTCTCCTGGCCGCTCATCTTGATGAACTTGCCATCGATTCCCTGGAAGACGTAGAGGATGTCCCGCACCAGCGCCGCCTCGCTCACCTCCCCTGACAAGAGGAGAGGACAGAAGTTACGATGCACTAGGAACACAGTCAGTTATGACTATAAACCTATATGGACTTTTTTGGGGCCTTAAATGCAGTTCAGACAAACCACAACATATTCATGTTCCGGTCTAGCCGTCACCCTGGGTTCATACATGTCCCTCACCGTCTGGCCGAGGGCGGATCGCTCGGGAGGGGACCGGCGGTCCGAGGGCCGGTCGCGTGGCGAGCGCGGCCAGAGCGGAGGAGGAGGAGCAGCTCACGGGAAGAGCCCAGGCCAGCCGAGAGCCCAGAGGCTGGCCGCCTGCTGCAGACTGAGAGGCTTGACTGAAACACACACAGATACACTCAAGACTGAGAGTCTGACGTTTGTCCTTTCAATAACATCTGGATATGATCTGGATTTTGCTCTGAATTTGGTGCTCCCACAGAAATGCAGTAGAAGCCTTAGCATGCATTTAAAAAAGGTCTTTTCTTGAATGAAGCACTCGGAACAGCAGATAAAACAATCTTTGTGTAATTGACGCACTGGTACTTTGTGTTTTCTGGAGTGTGAAATACATTTCAATCCCACGAGACCTTGTTTTATGTGAGGAGTGAGGATTTGCCCTTTCGTGACTGAAAAGGTGAGCCCG
The DNA here is from genome assembly GCF_910589615.1 of Taurulus bubalis. Classification (NCBI taxonomy): domain Eukaryota; kingdom Metazoa; phylum Chordata; class Actinopteri; order Perciformes; family Cottidae; genus Taurulus; species Taurulus bubalis. The sequence continues at coordinate 10,196,279 of NC_136609.1, forward strand.
GCGAGAGCTTCACGGTCCTTTGTAACTAAAGGACTCGTGCATTATTAAAAAGGATGAATGGAATGAAATGGCTTTCCGATGCCTCATAAAACAGATTTTCCAAGAGGTCGGACTGGGAGGCAAGTGTGTTTTCTGGCGCTAATTGATGCCTCCTCTATCTAGCGCTGAGTGCTTTTACAGGACGAGCGTCGGATAAATAACTCTCTTCTCTCCAGAGGGTGAATCTGTATAAACACAGCTGACGAGTGTGAATCAGTTACGAAGGTGTAACTCATTAACTAGAAAGACGACCTTGGCCTCTTGTTGGCGTCTTCGAGGAGCGAGGATGCTCACCTGGCCAGCAGTGACTGCGGCGTGGCCGTGGGCCCGTTCAGAGTGTAGACCCCCAGACTGGAGATGCCGCTGGTCCCCACGCTGGCTGACAGACCGGCGCTCCGGTCCCCGTAGCCCAGGGCCAGGCTCTGGGGCCGGGTGCAGTAGAAGGGCGTGGAGTGGGCGTCCCTCGGGAGCGCCTGGGCAAAGAGGGCTCCATAGTTTCCCACCTGAGAAGGACGGGGAGCGAATCAAGTCAGTCACAACCACGTGCTTTATTATTATTATACGTTTATTATCGTCATCAGATTCAAGTACTTAATACGGAAGAACAGTGTGTGTGTGCGTGTGTGTGTGTCTCACCCTGCCGGATGGTTTGCGGGGGTCTTCAGAGAGGCTGAGCAGCAAGTAGAGAACCGACCAGCGATGCTTCAGAACACTCTGTCAAACAAAATCAGAATCTGTTGGGTAAATATCAAAGCACTACAATATCCTAATATAATATGTAAATGTTATGATCAATGCTACAATTTATTTTCAAACGAAAGCCCTAATCGGAGTTCAGTAAATATGCTGCATCAGAGCAATTGTCCCTTCATTAACCAGAAACACCAACCTGCGTCTGAAGCTTTCGATGCAGCTCTGAGAAGAGAGCAGCGTCGGCTTCTCTCCTCTGCTTCAGCACTGCAACGAGACAAAGAGATGAACCAAACCGACCCGCAACAAGCCTACTGGGATCTGAACTCAAACCACAGCGTGAGAGGAAATTAACTGGTGAGGAACATGAAGTCCGTCTGTGCATTCTGTGAATGGGAAAATACCTTTTTTTAAGTTTGACAATTTACAGATGACAACGGAAACTCCATAACGCCCAAACAAAATATTTAACAAAATTCCCATAAATCCGCCTGCAGACCTGGAATAAATAAACATTCGGATCAGTGCTGCGCTATTTCAGTTTCTTAGCGGAGATCAATGTTTTCCCACTAATGCCATCTCTCTCGACTACTATGAAAGTCCACTGGGATTTTTCTTTCAGGCGCAATAAAGAGTTTAGACTTTTCTTGTGGCGTGGCTCCAACATAAAAAGGCAAAGTGCAAATAGGGAGCTCATCTGCAAACCACCTGACGGCAACAGAGACGTGCCGAGTCGCTCGGCGGATTAGGAAACATGTCCCACGGATTAAATGGAATAAGACGCTGCAGTGTTCATGTAACAGCGAGTATGAATGTGTGGTCACTGGGGGACAATATTAGAGCAGAAGGCACTCACGTTCTTTCTTGATCTTCTCAGACACCAGGAACTCATCCCGCTCAATGGTGGGGGCGTAGTTACTGCCGATGACTCGCACCGCATACTGGAACTGGTGAGCCACTTCAGCTGGAGGAATAACAACAACAACAGGTCATTAATAAAAAGGTCAAAGCAAGCAAGCAGCACTTTGAAGTAAAGTAGAAATGACTGACAGCTGGTGCAGAGTATACTACTTTAGTCTCAGATACTAGGACACTGGTGTGAATGAGCTATTTCTTTGTATTTGTGATATCAGAGCCAACATTTCTCCCAACATGGACACACTGCACAGCTGTGGCGTCTCTGATTGTGAAGTGAAAGATGCAACCGCGTTGCAGAGACTGGAGAAAAACAAAGCTAGGATGTGAACACAAAGATATGTTTATGTTATCTCTGATCAATCGTGCAAACCCTGAGCTGCATGCATGCACCGGATGGAGGCCTGCAGCTAGCCAGTGCATCCCATAACCGTGCACACAGTGCTGGGCATCACAAGCTTCAGTAAACAACTTCCCACGTTATTAAATTAAAGCTAACAGTGTGTTGCAGTGACAGCGAGTGTGCACTGTGGAGCCAAGCCCGTTGACTGACAGCTACGGGGGACCTAGCCTCGCTAACGCCGTCCAGCAGCTAAAGTGATACCAAAAATTGATGCTTCTCTATTTTTAAATCAGTTTGATAAATAAGTGCGTGCTTGCTTTATTGCAAGGCGGTCAACACATTCATAATATGCTCTCTAGAATTCGGCATATGTCCAAAAGAACACGCAGCTGGAATTTCAGCAGAATTTACACCGTTTTTTACTACTTTACGTCACTGAAACACAGGCGGTTCGTCTGGCGCCAGCGGTGTGAAAAGTTTGGATTATCATCAAAATATGAATTGTTAAGTGTGTAAATGATACGCCGAATTTTCCAGGAGACGATAACGACTCAGCCGATTACTTTATATTGGGTGTAAAACGCGGAGGAGTAAAACTGGGAGGAGAAACGACAAAAAGCGGATTTTCTAAGTGAGATTTTGAATGGCGTTTCCTGGACAACCGCAGAGCCCGCGAGCCTCAACGTTAACGGGCGTACCTTCGCTTTTCCCCGTGATTCTGCAGCAGAGGCTCTGGAGGAGCACGTTGGGAGATTTTTGATCCAAGGTCGCCATGCTGTCGTGGCTGATGTTGTGTTTGTAGCCCAATAACTGAATAAATGGCAGTGACTAATCTGAACTAACTCAGGTCTCCCACTACGAACAGCGCCATCTTGACAAGTCGAATGAAGCCGGGAAGAATATGACCACAGCGAGCGGCGCACTTCCTTCAGAATAAGAGCATATCACTTCTCACTCGGTTTGCTCGTAGTATTATAATAGAATAATATATTATACAATATAATAATTATAGTACCAGGTAGTCAATGATTACAGCTAAATGATATCATAATCTCTATAATGTATATCTGATAATTATTATAATAGTTATTACATTTCTTTATTTTATTTTTTACTCACAAATTACTACTGAAAGAATCACAAATATGAATATATATATATATATATATATATATATATATATATATATATATATATATATGAGTATATGTAATGGGGATTACACAACACATGAGCTGAATATTCATTCATTCTGATTATTGTCTGATTATTGTCCAATTAATACTGCCAAAAGCCACGGGCAGAGAGAGAAACAGAAATAAGACAGAACTAGATTAAAAAATACAGCATATTAATTAATGCACTTAAATGTAGTTTGAACATGGTTGTATATATATATATATATATATATATATATATATATATATATATATATATATATATATATATATATATATATATATATATATATATATATATATTGGAACAATGACATCATGTCAATTTAAAATTGACCTTAAAAAATAATTAATATTAAAAAAACATTTTTTTAAAACCACAATAAAGAACTGAATGTATATTCAATCTATTTATAATTACTCTGTACTGTAGGTGACACAAGTGTATCGTTTATCTTATTTTGAAGGATCCAACCGGATATAGTCGTTGTAGTCATAGAAACTTTGACGCTGGTGTTCCAGCAGAACCCGCCGAAAAGCGTCTCCAGGAAACAGAGGCTGGACAAATGGATGAAAACATTCCCCCCCGGAAACAAAGCACCGTGATTTGTAGTTCTGACCCGTCTGACCTCCCCGAAACAATCAACGTTTACAAACTGATGCATTCATTATTTTACATATTATCTTTTCGTCAATAATTCATACAATATATCTGAAAATATTATGTTAACTGTGCCAATTTGCAGTTACCTACTTAAGACTTGGACTTGTTGAATATATCTAATGAAAAAGTAGCCACACAATAGTTCAAATGTTTTAATAGGAACATATTCATGTAGAAAAAAAGACAGATTGCATGAGATTTCTTTTGAATGATTTCAGCACCGTCTGGGTGGACAGCACCAGTGGGGTGCCCACATCTGGACAACACACACACACACACGCACACACACACACACGCACACACACACACACACACACACACACACGCACACACACACACACACACACACACACACACACACACACACACTGTAAATATTATGCACTGTCCACGCATTTTGATCAGTTTAATTAAAGTCATTTTCAATGTTGTCTTTGGTGCACCAGCCAGAAGCAAACACATCAATTACCTGAAACATTGAATCAATTACGCACAAAAACAAAACAAACACTAGAGTGCGCATGCGCTCACCTAGAGCCAGCGCCACCACCTGGTTCCTCGTGACGTAGTGAGAGAAAAGCTTCTTTGGCCGCGGCGCGAGACAAGCAGATTATTAGTACACGCGCAGAGGCTGAGAGGAAGAGACGGTGACTCGTGTTTCCTCCCGGTGTCAGAGGAGCAGCAGCCTCTCTGCCTGCAGCAGCACGCTCCTCCCGCCTCTATAAAGCCTCTCAGTCCCCGGAGGTGAGTTCAGCTTTACATTTGTTTGCAGCAGCTTTTGTCGGACCGAGCCCTTTTTTTTTGTTCTTCTATTTTTTTCTTTTTTTTTGTATCCAGGAAGAAGAGAAGGGAGTAAAAAGTCATGGACAAAGGAGGAGAATTAAAGAGAAGTTAGCACCAACTCCAGTAAAGTCACCTTTGGGAAAGAAAGAAACAGGAGAAGAAGTGTCCGGAGAGGAAAGAGGGACAGGATGGGGATGGACTTCAGCACTCTTCGGAACCTCATCAGCAGATTTGTGAGTTGTTATTACGCGTGTACTCTCAGATTTACATTTTTATTTTTTATTTTGTTTTACAATTGGTTTCAAATTCCTACAGAGCAGCGACTCATCCTGATTAAGTTACACTCAGAAAGGGAGTGGAAATAATCTCGTTGGGAAACTGACGCTACAAAACACCTTCTATATGAATCATTTGTGTTGTGTTTTGAAATGTTTATTTACACATAAACATCAGTTTGAAGTTAGCAATTCACCAGGACTCAAAACCCCGTCCAGATATTCTTTATTGATGTTTTTATTTGTTTTATAGTGGATTACGTATTTTCCAATCGTCCTAACATTCACCTTGGTGTGTTGTAAAACTATTAAAATATTCTTAGAAGTGCTATTTGGGGGTTTGTTGATCACCAAGGATCTGCTGTTAACACGTCAGATATTTAAAGGAGATTTTCCACACGTAAATATTCCCAATTATTATTTGGCATCTGCAGATATTCATTCAAATATTGTAGCACGTCATGTTCAAACACCCGGATTCAGCAAAACAAATCAGAATGGAGCTCAGATAAATGAGAGGAGGAGTTATCGGGTTGTGAGGCAGGCTTCTCATGACAGAACATGCAAAGAGACGCAGACAAACAGCAATTATCAAATTATGGAATGGAAGGTGAAATCGTGTGGGGGAGGATTTGTCTCAATAATATTTGTGTGAACAGATTAATCTGTGTCGAAATGTGTCGTCTGTAAACACACATACCTCCCCACATTTCACAACTATAAAACAGATCTGCAAATACACAAACAAACTCCACAAATATCTGTGAATACATTACTAATATTTACAAATCCTTGATGAAGGCGTGTGTGAACATCTTCCTAATGTTGACAACTTTCAAATACATTATAATGTATTCACTGTTTAAAAAAAAAAGTATGTGTTTGCATATTTGGATTTGCAGACCTGTTTTTACATTTCCAAAATAACTTTTTGAGTAAACAAATCACTTTGTGTCTATGTTTACAATATCTGCACTCAAACTGGTTTAGCATCAGATAAAATGACTTTGTTGGAGATTTGTTGAACTCATATTCTTTGCGCTTCTTCTCCCAGTTGAAAAGACTACAAATGGAAACATGAATTATGTAATCCAGTTCTTTTCTCCCTTCTGGTCCGATCGATACTCGGCAGTGGAGCAGCCGGCCCATAAGAGTTGCATTAGGCTCCGCGGTAATGTGTAATGTGTTCGACAGTAATCCAAACGGAGCAAACCGCTCGCAGGAGGTCTGAGCCCCGGCTCCACGCTCAGCCGGGGCTCAGACGCAGTCTCCCAACTGTTGCAAATGGCTGATTAGATGAAATCCCCGCCGCGTGGAGGGCGAAATGGAGCCTTATCGTAAGAAACATGCCGGTGACCGGGAGGATGTGGGATGCTGATGAGGTCTGCTGCTGTAATTGATCTGGATAACTGCTTTAGACAAATGGGTTTGGGTTAAAGTGATTGCACCGCCGCTGCAGAAAAAACAACAACAACCCGGATGCAGAGGGACCGCTGAATGCTTAAGATGAGGCTTAGGAACATTTATCTGGTTGTCAATACCAGTACTTTATGAAATGTGGGTCAATAACAGGAGACAGCGTTGTGATGGAGGGTTCAGGTGACCGCATCTGAAAATGAAGCCGATTAGAGATGCATTCTTTATTTAAAGGCATGATGTCTCCATTTGCTCTGCTCCAAAGCTCATCGAAGTTATTTTTCTTCACGAGAACAAAAATGGAAAACGGCCCGTGACGAGAGTTTGTTTGATGCAGCTGATTTTAAAACGGCATCACTTGTCGCTTTGAGCATGTCGAGATTTGATCTTTTATCAGTAAACAGGCGAAGAGATGCTGTGATTCACATCGTCCACATGTCCTGCGGTGATGCGTTTCCAGGTGATTTCACAAGAAATGAACACTTAACAGACTAAAAGCAGTATATTGTATTAATAAATCCGTATCCAATGCACACATCGCTGTCAAACAATCAGAGTGGACCCAGTGCGCTTCAGTGTTTTTATCTGTTTAGAAAGTTTCATCCTCGTCATGTCAGTGTGCAGGAGGTACACAAATGTTTACAGAGACACACAGAGCTGAAACGATTCGTCCATTAATAAATTATTATTAAATTACGAGGGGAATTATTTGACAATCGATTCATCTTTGACGTTATTTTCCAAGCAAAATCTATCAATCAAGGCGATGATGAGCGGATTAATCGCAGTGAAGAAACTTCTTAGTTGCAGCCCCAGACCCTCACCTTTTTTCTTTTTTTTAAAAATATGCATTTAATCTCAGATATGAAAGCATTCTTTAATTCACCTGATGTTTTGATGAACTCATAACTCTCATGAACTGTCGCCGGGTTACTTTGTGTCTCCGATGGAGGGAGAAGGCGGAGGATGTTGCGCAAGCCCCCGGCTATCTGAGAGTGTAAGGAGTCGTAATGGTTGTGGCTGTCGCTGCTCTCCGGGCTGAGCGGGAACTAAATGTAATCACAGTGACGTAGGAGCGCTGAGACCCGGTGTACTTGTACTGTACTCACTCGCTGTCTTCTGCTCTTCTCTGGGTACTTTTAGGCTCTGGAGGTTTTTTAAAGTACAATTTATCTTGCTGAATTATAGACAAAGTGGTCTTGTTCTTGCTTTTCTCCCCATATCACCATTTCCTTCAAATATCTGAGTCCTTTTTGTATCAAGCTTATGTATTTGTTATCTTCAATCATAATAAATAGCTTGTTTCTTTGCTTTTTTTCTTCATCTCATTTGATTTTTTCATGTGACAAACCAAGCGTCCGTCTCTTTCCCCTCTTTAGTTGCTCTCCACTAGCGACCTATTTATTTTAGAAAGAGGAAACCAACTCATCACTTTGACACACATACCGGCTCCTTTCAAAACAATACTGCACAACTGCGGTGTTACTAGTTTCCTGATGGTTGCCCATGTGCCTAACAAGATGTTGTTTGTTCACACTTTCTAAAAAATAAATGTGCTAATCTGTTCACTGCTTGTTAAAAAGGATTTTTTAACCTTTTTTTGCCCAAGTTGCAATTCTTGCATGTGTATTATGTTCAATTGTAAATATAAAAGAGGAGGAAATCTAGATGGTTAGAAGGTAATCGTATCTTAATCTCAATTAATTATTTAATAATGCATAATTAACAGTTGCAGTGTAGCTTGCAGCCGTGACTGAACCAGACTAGATCATGTCTGTGAGTCACGAGCAGCCGGGCAGCATTCCTCTGCTGCTCAGGAATCTGTGTTGCTGGACAGGAAGTGAGTCTCCTGCCTCTCTGTCTGACTTCCTGCCTTCACATAGTGGATTAAAGGGTTACTGGTGTTCACTATACCCTCGCGCACTTAATCCTTGTTACAGCTATCACTTATCTCCTCCTGCCTATTTTCCACCTGCTGCATTTTCTAATTGGCCCATGTGAGCTGGCCTGAGCATGCGAGGCAGGAATAACCGTTGAGGACCGGTGACCATACGGTTGTCTCCGCCGTGCTCCCGGTAAGCGAGCAGGTGGAATCCAGTAGTAGCGGGTGACGCAGAGGGCAGCAGATCATATGAACTCCCCGGCTCTGTCTGGCTGTCAATAATTCATAAGCAGACTGGCTGATAATGTGGGCTGACGTCTGTGTAGCTTCTTATGGGGTCATCGCACAGCAAGGCTGCTGTGTGTGTGTGTGTGTGTGTGTGTGTGTGTGGCACAGGTTTAATTAGTAGCCACAGTGTATTACAAACAATGATGTGTTGTAAAAGTCAAATAAGGAAACAATCAGGCAGCACTTTGATCCAGAAAGGATTTTTGTCATATGGAAACTCTTCTGATGCAGAATTACAGCTCAGTCATCAAATATGAGTCCAACAGAACAACCAAAATAAACTTGCAACGAACAATTTCTTTCATTCTAATAATAGAGATCTAATAACCCAATACTACTCAAGTAGCATGTGTCTCACTTGATGTGTGTATACGTTCCTTCTCAGGACTCAGTAAAAAAGGTGTTTTATTTTGAAGGATATCAATATTGTTGTGAAGCGGTATAGTGGCGTTTGATGCGTGTGTGTGTGTGTGTGTGTGTGTGTGTGTGTACCAACAGTGGCAGGTTTCCTCTCAGCCTCCTGCTAATCATTTAACACCTGGCCGTCCATTCTGCCCACAATCCACACAGTTAACCTCTTTACCTGCAGGATTTACTGCTCTATCTAAGCCACTCGGTCTTTGGATTGTTTCACCGCTTGACTAGCTGCTGCTTCACTTTTCAATTACATTTAGTACAGTGTATATACAATGTTAATTTGCGTCTATAAACCCATATTCTGTAAATATATATAATGTTTAGGTGTTGTTTATTATCATTATGTATAACACTTGCACATCAAATGTGTTTGATACCATTGTAAGAGCTTTTTTTTGGGCTGTTGGTGGAACAAAATAGTAGTTATTTCAAATGTTTTTGAAATATATATTCTTGTTATATAAGGCTCCCAGCCTTTCATTTGACTTGAGAACTCAAAAGAAAAAGCTGAGATCAGAGAAACGTCAGAAAAGAATCCAGCTAATTTGGTGTCTTTTGTTTGTATTTCCCTTTTCTGAAGCTGCTTTTTAAACCGTCCAATCTGCTGATGCATACCTTCCTGTATTACTGCTTCTTAAAAGCAGTTACCTCCTCCTCACTTTGCCCAAAACGGTACCGGCTGAGCAGCGTGAGCTCCATTAAGGGGTTGTCTCGGTGTCATTGCGGTAACATTAACGGTGTATTACAGCCCATTGCACCAGCGGACAGATGATGGATAGCCCCGCGGTAATGGTGCATGGAGGCATATCCAGAAAGAAAGAGAGAGCTGTTTGAACTTGGGTCATCATAATAACTTTGCTCCGGGTTGCCCGGTGAAAGTGCTGAGAGGTGCAGGTACACCTTAATGTTCTCCTATCTGAGGGAGCGATGGCTGGTCGACTCCCCCCGGCCCTCATGTCAGAGAGAGAGAGGTGAAGGGAGAGTGTACCCCCCCTCCCACTCTTCCTAAATGCTGACGATGCACTCTTCCTTTCAGCCCCAACTCTTGTCTTGAGACACTAGCATCATTATGGATTATCTGGATTATTGGTTTGTAGGTTCACACAGGAAAGGAAGCAGAATTCACTTTTTCCCGACTTGCAAGAAATTGATGGCTTCTGGTTAACTTCCTCCTCCCCATTAGTCCCATTAAGGGGGTTTGATCTGTCCGTAATACAGCCGTTGCGAGTCGCTGATTTGGTGGAGGTACTTTGGTGTTGTGTCTGTGATGAACACACCCAGTGTGCAGCCTTTGGAGCTGATTGGCGTTCAGACAAACGTCTGGTTCAGGTTCAACGGCATCGCCTCACGCTTCAGTTGGATCGACGCCGGGGTGAAGTCGTAGCTCCCTGACTTTGTTTCGTATTTGTGCTGCCTCTGCAGTGTGTGTGTGTGTGTGTTCATCCCGATATGAGACTGTATACTTGTGAAGGTGCTGCACCCACATCGGTTAATACAGGACTTCAAATGCACTACTTTTAGTTCTGTTGGATGGACTAATTGGATTTAAATTGTCTTGTTACATGCATATTTGAACAAAAAGTGAAGTTAAACTGTGATCATTCCAAGCTTTGCTTCCCTGCCTTTATTAAAGGTCCTGCTTTCAAAGGCAGGAAGGGAAGTAAATCAGTTTATTTCTGTGTAACAACCCTCTTTCCACTTTTGAAGAGGCTGCTGTCCTCTCTGTAACATCTGCAAAAAGACATGTTTTTAGATCCTTTACATACATGCAAAATGGAAAGCTGACCACATGTAGTCACAGGCTTTGTTTGCATGTATCTTATCTTTAGTTTTCTCTGAATAATACTGACATTTGAGTGCGTTTTTAAACTGATTTTATTACAGAATAGGGAGCTCCTGAGGCAGAGTTAAAAGCTTTTCAATGGCATGCGAAGGGAGCACTTGTGAAGCCACTTTTGCAGCGAGCTGCAGTGCAACACCGTATAAAAGATCCTCTTCCTGAATGTGCATTTGTTGCCAGGCGACAAGCTACAAACCTGTGTTTATTATTTCCTGGAAGCGCAGATGATGCATGGCGGGGAATAGCATGCGGTTCTAAGCTGCCGAGCGCTGGAGTGATTCCCATAGCTGAACAACTCGCGCACATGAAACAACATCGATTATTCTGTAACATTATCGATGCACTTTGGCAGCCGCCGTGAAGTAGACGACTGAGATCCTCCCTCACACTGTCAGGCTGCCCGAGCAGAGCAGCGCCAAGTGATCTGATGCTGAGATCACACAGACCACTGCGCTTGGAAACGTCTCTTCTAGAATTGAGATGGCATGTTGTCACGTTGGAGCCGAAGCGAGCTTCATAGATGTATTCATTCTAGGTTTCCACTTAGACAAGACTACAGTTATTCAATCTGGAAGTTTGGGTCGAAACGTTGTCAGTGTTCTGCAGTATGTGATGGATATGAGAACAAAGGCTCTCCCAAAAAATTTGGGGGCAGAAACTGCAGAAAAATGCTCCAACGATATATATAATGGAGCTATGGTCGAGTGCAGCGTTACACAAAGTGAACCCAAATGACAACACGGAATCCTTTTTAAATGTGCTTTGTGTAGCATTTCAATATGAATAAATAATCGCCGCATTAATATTTGAGCGTAATTGGCACAAACGAAAGAGGCCACCGCTAAATTTGCAACCCAGCTGTCCTTTTTTTATACCGTGTGCCGTGAGGTTGGATTAGGCACTAAATCTGCAATGTCCATCTGATTGATGGACATTGTTGCTCTTACTTTTAAAGCAGTAAATATTCTGCAGCAACAGTGTGTTGCTTACTGTTTTCTAAACATCTTACAGAACTTTCGTTGCTGTAAAGTAAATTCCCTCTGAAGTTGTAAGTGGTCTTAAAGATCCACACACAGTAAATTCAACTGCAGCAGTGTGACACAGAGTGCACTTAATAAAATCCTCCAGTCACAGGCGATAAAAGGTGTTTCTGGAGTTATCTGCTGCACTTCTTTTAACTTTTAAGGGTCTCACTTCTAGGGATCCATTTCCTTGGCCCTCGTCAGGTGACCGCTCTCGCGAGGGCCACATGACGCCGTTTGGTTCCCCTCATCCCACTGATTCGTCCTGTGATCTCCACCCTCCCACTGAGATGTGTAATCACACTCGTTGCCAAGCAGTTTCAGGACTGGAGGATTAAAATAAACCGAGTCGCAGCCTGCGTGTCGTCGCTGTCGGGACCGTTCATCTCGCGGTTGTCGGGGAGATAATGAAGAACAAACTGACCATCTTAGTAATTTTCTCCTCTCCTGCACCCGCTCACACGCTGAGTTGTGTCGGTCTCCCGAGGTGACACCGAAGGGCAGCAGGATTCATGGGGACATGTGACCGCGAGCCGCCGGGAACAGAACCAGGGGCAGCGAGGCTCGACTGAGAAACTGAACTCGGCTGAAGGGGAATAAACTAAAAGCAGAGAATTAAAGTGTCAAAAGATGTAACGGCATATAACAGATCAGACCAGCAAACAAATATAATCGGGACAGCATGTGGAGGGAAAATGTTTTAGTATTATTTAATTGCTTAATGGCAACTAACTGAATCTTATAATGTAAAAGCTGTAGTCAAGTTTCAAAATAAAGTGCTTGTCAGTTTGTGCTTTTGTTTGTTTTGGTCTTCAGGAGGAAAGAAAAACTTTTCTCTTATTGACAGCCTGTTAGGAAACACTGATGATCGAGCAACAGCATCTCAGAGTTGATTCAAACTGAGTGGAAACAAAGAGAGAGAGAGAGAGAGAGAGAGAGAGAGAGAGAGAGAGAGATGTTTGAACCAGTCAGTGAAAGGGAGATGGAAACAGAGGAAGGTCAAACAGACTGAATAATCAGGCCCGGGAGGCTCACCCCTTACCTTTTTGGTTTCATTCAGTCCTCGTGTGGCTGCACTCTGGGTTGACCTTGCTCCGATGTGGCATAGCTTTAACCTAGAGAGCTCATGGTCTACTAATGGTCTCCCTTAAAGGCCTCCAGTCACGCTCCCAAAAATGCTGTCAAGTTTCCATAAATCCTGTTCCACTTGTTGTATTAAGACGAGTTTGAACTTCACACACTGTGGGATTAAAATGAGGAATGCATGAGAAACGTTTCACAGCTTCCTGCCACTTGAAGGATAATCAATTAATTGAATAAACAAGAAATGAGAGGCGGAGTAATTGAAGATGAATGCCATTTTTTTTGCAGCTGGAAATTGGAAATAGTGATTTGAGATGCAGCAGACACAGCCTTTATTTATTTATATATATATATATATATATATATATATATATATATATATATATATATATATATATATATATATATATATATATATTTCTTCAGGGTTTGTGTCAAGTGTGCTAATGATTACCGGCAACACAAACAGTGTAATGTTCCACTGAGCAGCCGTGTGCCCACAGGACAGACATTAGACATTTGGGAAGACCGATAAGTGCTCCCATTAACGAGAAGCAGAGGCGTTTGAAAAGTTTGGAAATAAACACATCGGGGGAAGATTGAAAATATTAAAAGCATTCTGGTACTTGTCTCCGAGCTCTTCGGAGACAATAGGCAGCATTGCTTTCCAGCAGGAAGTGAAAGCACTATGAGAGGGATGCTAGACACGTGCACGCCGCTCCACCAGCAGCTAATGGGACGTCACACCGAGGAAAATAGAAAAGCCTGACGAACAGAACGGACTCGCATAATGAAGGTTGTTCCCAATAATATGAATGCATTACGGCTTCTTCCCATAAGTGCTTTGTGGGTGAGTCAAGTCAGTTAAAAACACATTCAAAATATGAAAGAAACATCTTTTTTTTGTACTGTAGACTACTTGAGTGTGCATACATCATTTGTTTTCAGTTAATTGATACATAACAAAAGTGATTATTCAGACCAAATCGTTTTCTGTATCTATTAAATATTTGATATTTAAAGTTGTGGTGTTACCGCCCGTTCAGGAGCAGAGTTGGCGTTATTTAAAGCGAGCCGGGTGTCCACAGATCAATGCAGTCACTTAGTGTGACCCGGGTGCACCAACAGAGGCATGAAAGAGCTTGCTGAGGGAAGTCGCTTTGTTCCAGATGCATTTATACTCCATTTACTTCACCACTTATTTTTTAATTAGGTTTGGAATTGGTGGTATTAATTTTCACGAGGACGTCCAAAGATTTGTTCGTGTGATTAGTTTTTAACTGAGTCTGAGTCGGACTGTTCATTGGCATTTAGCTGAATAATGACACACAAAGAGCAAACGGCTTCCTGTTGTGCCGAATTTGTGTGTCATAGAAATAATTGCCCAGACTCAAAAGTGCCGTCCACCTCAGCTTCATAACGGGCTCCAACACGGGAACTTACTGACTTCCTACTGCACTGAAAGCTTCCACGTTGGTACTTTCAGCACATGCATCTCATGTGACCTGAAAGCAGCATTAGGTGAAGTCATGGGGGAACCATGTGACCATCAGCAGCCCTCCCCTCCAGCCCCTCCCTCTCACATGCGCTCAGTAGCAGACACAATGAAGCGGGTATGAACAGCTAGTTGATTCCCCCTTGACATCCGAAGAATGGCTAAGAATGGCTATGCTTATCCACAGGAACAACGCTCCAGTATTTGTAATTGTGTGCAAGTGGTAAAAGTTGAATCTAGAGCTAGAAGTCATGCAGTGTGGCGACGCAGGCGCTTTGTTTCTGTTCCCTACTGAGATCTGCTCTGTGAAAAGCAGGCTAATGAAGTTCTCTGTATAGCTGACAGAAGGTCAAAAGGTCGCTCCTCTCCCAGTTTCAATAGTTTGCCAAAGAGGGCGAGCAGTGATTCAGCAGGCCGGGTCGCTCCTGTAGGAGTGGTGTGCGGAGGTGAGATTAAAGCTTTTTTTAAAAGCTCTGAGACGCCGCAGTGATGTTGTGGAGTTTCCGGACATGCTCTGCAGACGTGATTAAACTTGAAGAAAGTGCGTCGGCGCCTACGAGAAATTAAAAAAAAAAAACGCAAATGCTGCAGGAATCGCGCTCACCAAGTGCTCGTTAATAATAGATAGTATTATTTACGCTGTTTGTGACGCGCTCACACAGCGGTCTGCTGACCCACATAGCTAATGGAAGCAGGTGAGCATCTATGCTGGAGGATCTCCAGAGAGTAGGCAGCCCTGCTGTTGATGCTCAGATATTCCTCCTTCAAAGCCCCATTTGATTTGGAGTAGATCATCATTATCACCATCTGGGACGCCCTGCGACTCCAAAGTGACCCACGGCCTCTGATCACTGCGGTCTACCAGCGCCTGTAGTCCCGTCGCTCTGATTTTATTTATCCAAAGAGTCACACAGTCCCTGCAACCGCCACTCCCACATCCTACATCTTGAACACAGGGAATGCCGGCTGAGCAAACATAGCGGTAGTAACAGGAGGAGCAGGAAGCTGAAGCGTTGCTGTGTGTCGAGTCGCCAGTAAAAGGAGGAAGAGGAGGAGCTGTTGTGGTTTAATAGAGACAGAAGTGTTGCTAATTGTAGCAGCTATTGCAAATATTACAGTAGCATTACAACAAGAAGTGACAGTAACTTGAGACTAAATGTAGCAGAAGTAGTGTTAACAATACGAATTGTAGAAGTAGTGACGATACACAAAATATGCTTTATTTAAATCTTTCATCGAACAAACTGCTGGTGTCTCTCTCTCTCTCTCTCTCTCTCTCTCTCCTTCTCCCTCCTTCAGCTATTTGGGCTTGTGAAGACATGCAGGTGTAGAGTTATGATAATATCCACACACACACACACACACACACACACACACACACACACACACACACACACACACGCGTGTGCCACCAGTACAAATGCTCACTCCTAAAGTCTGACTGGCTCTGATTAACGACAGCAGTGCTCTCGTGTGTGTGTGTGTGTGTGTGTGTGTGTGTGTGTGTGTGTGTGTGTGTGTGTGTGTGTGTGGATGGTTACAAAACAGTGAGGACGAGAGGGTCAGATCACTAAATCCCCCAGACACACACACACACACACACACACACACACACACACACACACACACACACACACACACACACACACACACACACACACACACACACACAGTTTGCTTTATAGACTGGCTTGGTTTTAACTGATTAGTATTCTCTCTCATCTAATGCCAGAGTGTTTTACACACACACACACACACACACACACACACACACACACACACACACACACACACACACACACACACACACACACACACACACACACACAATAGTCCCTCTTTCACTGGTTGTTTTTTTAGTTTAATACTTTTATAATGATCCTCCTGATTCTGTCCTGCATGTGGAGAGTGTGGATAGTTTCCTCTGATAGAAACAGATCCACCTGCCAGCATCACGATGAAGCTGTAACACGCACAGAGGCTCATGTAATGGCTGATGCTGCTTTTTTTTTTTATTGAATGAAGCTTCAATAGACTTCAAAAGTTGAAACCAGACTGACGGCATTAATGAAAACATAATGAGGTAGTACCAATAGTGCCATGATGGGGAGCGCGGCTGGCCTTTAAATCTGTGCCTCAGATAACGAACGCACAGATATCTGGATGTTCATCCCAACGCGCACAAACACATCTTTAATCCTCCACACACCATCTCTCTGCAGTTATTCACCGCAAGATCGTGACGTGCGTGTGGAGCACGCGTTGGCTGCTATTTCCTACCTGCCCCAGTGCCGCTTTTAAACTTCTTGAGTCCGTCGGGAGCAGCCGAGAAGAAAGTGGTGACGCTCAGCTGTTCTACATGCCGCCGCAATCTCCACACCCCTGCATTTATTTACCCCTTTCGCCCCGTTAGCCCAAACGTAATCTCAAGAGCAGAAGTCAACCGCCACACACACACACACAGTATATGTCTGTATTTAATGCCTAATGATTTAGTGAAGGGGTCCGGGTTTCTCTTATCTCCGCAGCTCAGTGGCAGCAGAGGGGATAATACACGCTCCTGCAGCGCGTGTCCATGTGTCCCAATCATGTTTGCACATGCAACCCTGATATGTGACACAGTATTTAGATGTGTAAGTGTGTGAGGAATGTGTGTGTGTGTGTGTGTGTGTGTGCGGTATCGCAGAGAGCAGGTTGTCGTCCGGGACTTATTTTCAGCGCCGCCTGTTGCAGCGCGAGATAAAACACTTTGGTCATCAGTCGAACAACAGCTCAGCTTTTAAAGCTGACAATAGCCGTGGGTGTGTTTAGTGTGTGTGTGTGTGTGTGTGTGTGTGTGTGTGTGTGTGTGTGTGTGTGTGTGTGTGTGTGTGTGTGTGTGTGTGTGTGTGTGGGTTGCAGTGATTCCTCCTTCCTCTTCACACTTTTCTGTAAATGTTATCTTTCCTTGCCAGGCATCGTAAAGCAATAACTACAGTTTTTTGCAGAGACTAAACACTATTTTGATAGTTTCAAATGACAGATGTTCCCCCCCCCCAAAAAAAAATAGTTTCACATATTTTCTGATGTATGTAGTGGTTTGTGTTGCTTTGCCTCTGCTCTGCAATGTTGTTGATGTGTGTCTAAATCGTGTCAATCTGTGAGTCATGTGTAATAATGGGTTTTTAATGGATGTATCTGTGATCGCCCGGTTTGTTCCACAAACATGGAACTGAGTCTCATCTCATGGAAAAAGGAGAGTTTGGAGGATGTGTTCAAAGTTTTCTGTACGTCTTTGATCAGGACGGCATCTCTTTTACGGTGGAGTAAATCGTGAGTCCAGCTCTTCCTGTTTACAAAACGGTCTTCTGTTCCTGATCACAGTGGGGCTTCAGTTTCTGGCTCTGAATAATCTGTGTTATTTTTAACACGCTTCAGTCAACATTTTGGCCATTAAGATGTGATGTGCTTCATAAGCATCTATGATTTCAAATCTAACAGAGAAACGGAAATATATATATGGACTATGAACACAAACAGCACAGGCTCAGTTCATTACACACATATTTAAGTTCTTATTATTAGAATTAATTAGTGCCTGTTTCCTGAGAGTAACGATCCCATTTGCTACAGTATTTTTCACCCTTATCTCTGCAGGGTGATGAAGGTGTAATCTTTCACATGGAGCGTCGTCTATAGAGGCATTTTCTACTTCTAATCTCAAATACAGAGAGAAATGAAAAGAGTGAAAATGTAGTTTTGTATAGTAAGGTAATTTTGACACAAGAGTCAGTTAAAAGGATGTATTGCATTTTAAAATAACATGCAACGTGTTAGTTTCACTTCTTCAAAACACCACGAGTCCTTGTGCACCTGTTTGTACATTCAGGCTTTAACCTTTCCTCTAAACGTCAGTAGATCATAACTCTGAAGTCCCCACAACTGTATTGTTCCCACATGTCGTCAGTAAGGACACACACACACACACACACACACACACACACACACACACACACACACACACACACACACACACATACACATACAGTCCACAAGACGAATAGCAGTCTGCTGGTCTAAATATACATGTTTGATGTTGCAGGGTGCATTTGCGTGTGTGTGTGTGTGTGTGTGTGTGAGTGTGTGTGTGATCCCTGAAAGGCTCCCTGCGCTTTCTACTAATGTGGCGTAAAGGAAAATGGATGTGGGTGCTGAGTGGGACAGACAGAAACAAAGGCAGCGAGCTCTCTCCATCCCTCTCTCCTGACCACAAATGTTTCCCTTCTAACTATAAATACACCCCTGAAACCTGCCGCGTCCTGTAACGTGAAACGCAGCTAAACGTGATTATCAAGCTCCAGAATAGCCCAAAAGTCTCCCGTTACATCCAAGCGGCTAAAGGCCCGAGCAGTTTTATTTTATAAGCCATGCTTTTGTTTTGTGAAGATGCGGTTTTATTTGATTAGCGACTGAGAGGCTTTCATATAAAAACCTGAATCCGGATGAAAGCTAAACGTAATCGATAGGCGAGCGGTCGTCTGCTTAGAGTCCATCCATGCTGTGGTGAGAGATGGAGAGGGAGGAGGTGAGAAAACCGATAAAGCTGCATTAAGGATAAACATGGAAGAGAGGACGGTAGGAGAGGAGGCCCACGGATTCTCAGCCAGGACAGTGGTTTTGATCTCTGTGGCAAGATGTCTACACAGCAGGCACAAGTGATGACATCATCGTCAACCAACCACACAAAAAACACTTTAACACATAACCCAAACTACATCTAAAAGTCAATTGTTTATGGCACAAAAATACCATTAATAATACTGATAAAGACAATATTTGTACCGTTTTATGAATACTGCACTGAATTTAAAGACTATCAAATGACTTAGAATTTCCTTTTAGAACATTAGTGCTGTAGCTTACTGACAAATAATTTAAAAGATTTTACCTATTGCTTATTTTTTTATAATTGTCCCTCTAAGTAGTTCTGTCACAATAATAATATTATTTTAAATAATAACATAACTGCGGTGAACAGTTTTATTCTCATTGTCAGATCATTTTATTCCACTGGTATAATGGAACCCTTTAAAAGAATAAGCTTTTAACTTATAAGAAGATTCAGACTGATATTCCAGAATGTGGAAAAATCTTCAAATATCCTAAATATGTAAATCATAAACAAGAGAGAACCTCACAACCCAAAAAATCGCACGATGAGTCAATAATTAATTGTCATGAATTAAGTAATTATCGGACTAACGAGCTCATGACAATTAGTAGCATCTCCATAATGTACAGTATCTTGAGCTTGTGTGTTCCTGTATATATTTATGGCTCATACGCAGACGACTAACAGGAAGTGTGTGAGAAACGTGTTGGTGAAGTGGGAGAGAAGAGGAGGAACAATAAAACAGAGCTGGCAAGCACTCCATGCTCTCTGATATTCATCTCCTCCTTCACTGGAAATCAGATATCAGTCGGTCAGTAAGAGCCCTCGTGATGTGATGATGGTTCAGTGTCGAGACCGCATCGATACTCGCCTTCAAAAAGGAAAAGAAGAGGGCAGTGAAGATGTATGTCTTCAATTAATACATTTTTATTCCTATGTCATGTCTCCTTCGTTCCATAAATAGCTGGAGGTCACAGGCTATAAATAGCTCTCCATCTTAAACAAGGTAATCTCAGAGCAGTGAGATAATATGTGTGTGTGTGTGTGTGTGTGTGAGACACGGAGAGAGTGTGTAGAAACTGGGCTACACAGCCCCCTTGACACTCATCTCATTCACCAGCCACAGATTACTGTCACTGCTAGTTAGCCTGTGTGTGTGTGTGTGTGTGTGTGTGTGTGTGTGTGTGTGTGTGTGTGTGTGTGTGTGTGTGTGTGTGTGTAGACTATTTAGTGACTATGGTTGTAGGAAATGTTTGATGGCTGAGCGAGCGAGACGTCAGAGGGAGAGGATTAGGTGTGTTTGCAGTTCATTCTGGTCTCCGCAGTTCAAAATGACCGGCTGCTTAAAGATGGCTGCGGCCTCCGGACGGGGTTCAATCTGTCATTTCTAAACATTGCACCCACATTTTACATTTTGGCACATAAAAACAGATTTTTTTTTCAACATTCCTTGCATTGAGCAAATACCCAGGAATGTGTGTGAATCCAGGACAAGTTCAGAGCTGCCTAAAAAATACCTGAAGCTCAAATAGCTCAGGTTAAACTGGAGTATTAGAATCCCACACTGGCCTCGCCAGTCTAATTTATACTAGTTATTGTTTAAATAACTGTCTGTCATACTGTGGAGATACTCCAGCAGCAGCAGGAAAATGAGCGTTAAAGAAAAAGATGTCGAACGAGGAAAACACTTTTGTGTGTGTGTGTGTGTGTGTGTGTGTGTGTGTGTGTGTGTGTGTGTGTGTGTGTGTGCTGCATTCCAGTCTGAGTCACATGCAGGTCCGTGTAGCCGTGGTAACAAAAGCTCTCATTCACGGAGAAGTTACTCATTCATCCTGACTCTGTGTAAACGTCTGTTTCAGTGTGTCACAGTATCCTGTTATCAGTGTGTGTGTGTGTGTGTGTGTGTGTGTGTGTGTGTGTGTGTGTGTGTGTGTGTGTGTGTGTGTGTGTGTGTGTGTGTGTGTGTGTGTGTGTGTGTGTGTGGGAGCGTATTGATTCTAGAGGTCCGTCATACATTTATTCATCTCCCATGAAACCGAGTTAAATGTATCGTAAAATTCGGGTTATAAGCCGCTACTTTTTTCCACAACTTTGACCCGTGCACCTTTTTAAATATTGGTGCGGCTAATTTGTGGATTTTTCCGATTCTAAATTTAGCAGCAGTTGCAGAGACATGTTAGCTAGCGAGCTAACTAGCACTAGCGAACTAGCTAGCACTATCTAGTGACTCAGTAGCAGCAGCAGCAACAGCGGCTTATAAACCGCCGCGGCTTGTTTCTGATTAAATACAACTTTGTTTGGGTTTTTAGTAGATGCGGCTAATAAAATGGTGCGCCTTATAACCCACAATTTACGGTAAGCGTCGCCCGCTGACCCACACTGAATATACCTCACACCTACAACATGCAGCGTGTTTTGTCCCTCTGCAGTGCGCTGGTGAGGAGAACTGGGTGGACAGCAGGACGATTTACATCGGACACAAGGAGCCTCCTTCAGGAACGGAGGCCTTCATACCGCAAAGATTCCCCGACAACAGAATAGTCTCCTCCAAGGTCAGCGAGGGCGCACAACGATCGAAACGCACTGAAATAGCAAAGCATGTAGTGCGAGTGAGTTATTCTGGGAAACAGGACACAGTTATTGGAAAGAGTGGATAATGGGACTCAACATCTAAATTATTAAATCAAATCTGTTCAGCCTCTTTAGTCTATTGATCAGATTTTATATATATATATATATATATACACATACACACACATTTGGTCTCCGATCTCATGGTGAAAACAAGTAAATAGCATTTCATCATCTAATCTATTCCGACCTTCTTGGCGTCTGATTCCTGTGGCAAGAAGTCACACTTTGTCCCCGTGTTGCATCATCCTGAGGGTGTTTGGACGTTCTTGAGCTGTAAATCTTCTGGTAACACATTTGTGTTGTTGTGACTGAACTGTCTCATGTCTTCCAGTACACATTTTGGAACTTCGTCCCGAAGAATATGTTCGAGCAGTTCAGGAGAGTCGCCAACTTCTACTTTCTCATCATATTTCTGGTTCAGGTAAACACTTTTTTCTTGGTACTTTTACATTAATCACAGACGTTGTAAATGTGTCTTTTCACTGCTTTTTGTTTCTGCAAAGTACGCTTCAACATTCATGCTGTGATTAAAGGATTTGTGGTCCATGCATTTTTTGTTTATTGATCTTATTCATATGCAAATAGAGCTGTTTTACTTGTTTTGGTAACACAGCTCTCAAAGAGAGACCATCATGCTAAAACAAATAATTAATCAATGGACATGATGCACATGATTTCATGTTTGTAATCTGAGTGACCTGTTATTTGGCAGAAAACAACTACAGAACCTGCAAAACAATTAATAATAAAAATAATACAACTTTCACGTAATCCACTTGACATGAAGAAAACAAGTTTTATCCAACGTAATTCAAATAAATAGTATTGTTCTTCTTATTGTCTCCCTGTAGAGGCCTTTAGAGGTCAGCATTTACTTATCTGTCTGTCATTTTGATGTATTATTATACTAAATCCATGTCTGCCATTGAACCCCCTCTGCCTGTGTGTGTCCCTCCAGTTGATCATCGACACTCCCACCAGTCCCATCACCAGCGGGCTGCCGCTCTTCTTCGTCATCACCGTCACCGCCATCAAACAGGTGAGACCCGGCGGGTTCTCGCCACCGCTTTGCTTTCCTCCTCGTCTCGGCACCGTCACACCCTCACCCCGTGTGTTTCTCTCCGTCAGGGCTACGAGGACTGGCTGAGGCACAAAGCCGACAACTCTGTCAACCAGTGTCCCGTCCACGTGGTGCAGCACGGGAAAGTAGTCCGCAAGCAAAGTCGCAAGCTCCGGGTATGTTGTATCTCACTCTCACTCCATGTAGAGCCTTGGTGCATTCGTTTCATTGGCTCATGTCGAGGGATTTTACTGCTACGTGTGTTTGAACTGCTAGGTGAACTTCTCTAGCATCCTTGAAGACGCTACATTCAGGAGCTCCAGACGCGGTCGTAATTAAATGAGAATTAAGACGCCTCTCCTCTGTCTGCGTCTCAGGTTGGAGACGTCGTCTTCATGAAAGAAAATGAGACTTTTCCCTGCGACCTCATCCTCCTGTCTTCATCTCGCGATGACGGGACCTGCTTCGTTACTACAGCCAGTCTGGACGGAGAGAGCAGCCACAAGGTGTGTACAGTGTGTGTGTGTGTGTGTGTGTGTGTGTGTGTGTTAATGTACAGGCCGGTCAGCTCACCCCGTTCAACCTGAATCTTACTTCCGTCCTGTCTTCTCTAGACATACCATGCGGTTCAGGACACTAAAGCTTACAACACAGAGAAGGAGGTGGACTCCATCCACGCTACTATAGAATGTGAACAACCGCAGCCGGACCTGTACAAGTGAGTACGACACACACACACACACACCTGGGAAAACACTTGACAAATGCATGTCTGAAATACGACTTCTTCCCTGTTCCGTCTTTCCTTCACAGATTCGTGGGCCGTATCAACATCTACATGGACAACGAGCCAGTGGCCAGGTAGAGTTTTCCAAAATATCACATCCGTCCACCAATTGTTTCCCATCATATTAAATCACAGCTCTATGACTGAATTTCACATTTTTTACGACATGACAAATGTTGCTTTTTGTTACTTTTCCCTTAATTCTTTTGGGTGAAAATGTGTCTCTAAATGAGTTTGAATCAGTTTCTTTTCACGGTTGTCCCTGAGCGGGGGCGTAGTTTAAAGGAGGAAAAGAATGCAGCTGCAACCCTTTCACAATAAGAGCGATCAGACAGTGTAACAATGAGCTGTTGTCTGTTTTTCAGGCCGTTAGGATCAGAGAACCTGCTGCTCAGAGGAGCCACACTGAAGAACACTGAGTTCATCTATGGTAATATCACATTAAATACACTAATAAACCAGCATATGAGCTTTCAACTGCTTCTCCCTGTCCCTCCCTCGGCAGATAGTTTGTCTCAGTTGTCTTAAATTGAACAATGGAAACTCGATCCGCTGATGAAGACGCTAGATGCGATTGAAAGCTCGAGAATAATTTAGTAAAAGAACCTTGAGTT
This sequence comes from Taurulus bubalis, assembly GCF_910589615.1. NCBI lineage: Eukaryota > Metazoa > Chordata > Actinopteri > Perciformes > Cottidae > Taurulus > Taurulus bubalis. The sequence goes on from NC_136609.1 coordinate 10,220,355, forward strand.
AAGATGTTTTGTCAAAGAGTAAACATTTCTCTTCATCCCCTTCAGCGGTCGCCATCTACACCGGTATGGAAACCAAGATGGCTCTCAACTACCAGTCCAAGACTCAGAAACGGTCCGCAGTGGAAAAGTAGGCTCTCACTTTCTCATATACATATCATGAATTTGTAAAGGTTATCATTCATATTTTTTACCCAGCCATCTCTTCCCAGTGTTGCACTGACTGGATCGCTTTCCTTCCATCTGGCGTTGACATGCGTGTTGCATCCAGATGGCTTGTAGATATGACTGACTGGAGGTCGATTACATTTACACTCGGCAACAGTTTGGGCCTGATTAACTCGTGGGAATGGCTTTTGTCTTCCTTTTGCCAAAATGGACTTGGCTCTGAATAAATGTTGTGTGAGCTGAAGTATCTGTGCAATCAAATCCAGTCTCTTCCTTGCGCCTGGTTTTCTGGTTTTCTGGTTTTCTGGTTTTCTGGTTTTCTATCTATGAGATATGTGTTGTGTTAACCCATAAGAACCCGGACCCATTTCTCCTTTAAGGAAAATGATGGGGGACATAATACAGACTGAATAGACCACGTAGAACACATTTCTGACATTGTTTTCAAAATTGTGTTAAATATTTGAAATGTTACATATATGTCACATTGGGCTTTAATGGTAAAAACATGGTTTTAATAACGACATAATTACAACATGATTTTTTGTTTTTTATTTGTTTTAATATGCTTTGGATTGAACAATATAAAATATGTTGGCTAAATATTATTGAATCAGCCAAATTAACTGAGCAGATCATAATTATTTTTTGCATTGTGCACATATGTCACACTGGGTTCTTCGGGGTATTATTAGGGACGTATGTGTCACAATAATTTTTATCTGATTTGTTTTATATCAGTTTCTTCAAGAAATGCAATACAATTAAGCATCATAATATTACCTTTAACAATGAAAAACAAGCTTTTTAAATTTAGCATTTTCTTCAGATCTGTCACAACCTGGATCAGCCATTTTGGAAAGGTTGTTATGGGAACACAAAATCACATGACCCTGTCACATGACCCACCAAGATGTTCAGTAGTTGTCACTTTGGGACTTCATGAGTTAAAATCAAGGATGAAGCTGTATATGGAACTTTCCAGAACACTTAAAGGACGTGTGACACTGTGGGTCCTTATGGGTTTCAATGTGCTCAAATATAAAACAAAAAAAACCCTGTTTTCTCCCTCTGCAGGTCGATGAACGCCTACCTGGTGGTCTACCTGTGCATCCTCATCAGCAAGGCGCTCATCAACACGGTGCTGAAGTATGTGTGGCAGGCCGACGCCAACAGAGACGAGCCCTGGTACAACGACAGGACGGAGACCGAGAGACAGAGACACATCGTGAGTCTGTCCGTTAGAATCCCTCAGTTTGGAATGAAGCAAAAAACCTCTTCATCCCCTCTTTACCTCCTGTTCTTCCTCAGGTGATCAGGGCGTTCACAGACTTCCTGGCCTTCATGGTGCTGTTCAACTACATCATTCCGGTCTCCATGTACGTCACCGTGGAGATGCAGAAGTTCCTGGGATCCTATTTCATCATGTGGGACGACGAGATGTTCGACGAGGAGCTGGGAGAGCGAGCCGTGGTCAACACGTCGGACCTGAACGAGGAGCTGGGGCAGGTAGCGAAGAGCACCTGGGACAAGAACGCAGTGAGGTCACGTGGGGGCGCGTCCCGCTGTAACTCGTATCCCGCTCTCCTCTCAGGTGGAGTACGTGTTCACAGACAAGACGGGGACTCTGACAGAGAACAACATGGAGTTCATCGAGTGCTGCGTGGACGGACACGTTTATGTACCTAACGTGATCTGCAACGGACAGGTAGCGACCCGCTAAAGCTCTAGCGTCATACATTGATTTATTTTTATCGCCTTTTCTGGACCTTTCAACTTGCTAATTGCAACAACAACCAAAAAGCTCTATTTCACTGTTTTCCATTAATGTTTTGCGCACCTGTCATACACACTTTACATGTTTGCCTCTGCTTTTATGTGTATGTTCTTACTCTAATCCCTCTAATGGTGAAGTTGTGATTATATTATATACTATACTATATTTTAGACGCGTGTTATATAAATGTGCTTCATGTGTGTTTTTGCTAGGTGATGCCTGGTGCAACAAGTATGGACATGATTGACACATCGCCAGGCCCTGGGGCCAGGGTGAGCATAGCCTCAGTTGAGAGTGTATTTGTGTGTGTGTGTGTGTGTGTGTGTGTGCGTGAGGGTAACACTGTGTCGTGCTGCGCAGGAGCACGAGGAGCTGTTTTTCCGGGCGCTGTGTTTGTGCCACACGGTGCAGGTGAAGGAGGAGGAGACGGTGGACGGGATCAAGCAAGGCATCCACCAGGGCAAGTCCACCTCCTTCTACATCTCCTCCTCCCCGGACGAGGTGGCGCTGGTGGAAGGCATGAAGAGGTGGAGCGCACACACACAGACACACACACACACACACACTAATACACACATTCACACTAATGTCAGTGATAATCAGACTTTTAAATTGCGAACCCATCTGAACACACATTTAAAAACATTTAATTTTTATGTCTTTTTATGGTTTTCGCTCACATACACACATTAACTTATGCCACTCCAATTCCAATAACGGTGCTTTGCTCTGTGCCTCAGACTCGGTTTCACCTATCTCAGAATGAAAGACAGCCACATGGAGATCTTGAACAGGGAGGATGAGATTGAGAGGTGAGTGTGTCCCTTTAGGACAATGTTGTTTATCTCTTTCAGCCTCTGCAGCAGTTCTTCCATCAGCTTTTCATTATTTTAATTAAAGCGCATATAGTACTTTTAATTATTGTTGTGTATGTAATTGTCATTTTTATTTGAACATACCGACTGTCAGCTATGAGTGTAAATTTAGAACAGTGATGAACGGAGATGATTGATGTCGGCTGAATGTGGTTTCAGCTTTCAAACTGATCATCTATGTTTTGGTTCATTTAGTCCGATTTTTAAAGGTTTATACGATTTTTAAGGATAATTTAAATGTTTGTATGTTTTATTTTTTGTAGGTTTCAGCTGCTGGAGGTTTTGACATTCGACTCCGTCAGGCGGAGGATGAGCGTCATTGTCAGGTCCAGCACAGGTAACGCGCTTCAAACTGTGCATGTGTATGTTTAAGGTTTATTAATATGGTTTCTTTCTCATACATTTATTTTTCTGCCTCTATGTGCAGGTGAGCTCTATCTGTTCTGTAAAGGTGCGGACTCCGCCATCTTCCCCAGGGTCATATCGGGCAAGGTGGAGCAGATCAGAGCTCGGGTGGAGCACAACGCAGTGGTGAGAACACACACACACACACACACACACACGGATACACACACAGATACACACACGGATACACACACACCATAATCTACTACGATAGATTCATGAAAGTATTTTTCTCTTGCAACATTGTTCCCATGATTCATCTTGTGAGCGCTTCGAGCTTGGTCGACCACAGTGGTTTCCACGGTTACCACAGGAAGCACGGCCCACTTTCGTTAAACGGTTGTTCTGTATTTATCCATGGACGGTCCAATGTGACTTCTAATAGACATAAGATAGCATGTCCGTCGGCTGTTGGACGTTGCAGCTGATGAACACGTGTTTCTGCTCATTACAGGGTTACACGTAATCCAATAGAGAAAGAATCCACCCGAAAACATGCAGCCACAAAGTGTCATTGGGCTAGTCGTCAATATATAATTATCTTAATACACACACACACATGTGATTGTCCAACATTCTCCTTAGAAATGCAGGGAATTCCAACTGATGAAGAAGAAGGAAAGGGAAGTGCACATTATAGCTGTAAACTGCTTCCAAATGGACCAATGAATATGACGGGTTGATTGAAACAGAATAAAAGTATCTGAGGGGGAGGATTGTAGTTCAGCATGCCCTTTAAGATGAATTACATAAATACCTCGCTATATATTCATCGTAGGAACAGACAGATCTTCAGTATGTGGGCGTTGTGCTGATGAGGTTCAAATGGAAAGAGCAGTTGCTGCCCACACACTTCACACTCGCATCCAGAGCCCAAACTCAAAGTCTTTCAAGTGATTGTATCTGTTGATTCTTCCCTGCTATCTCAGTCTCACCCAGTTTGACTCCCTCCTCTCCTCCAGGAGGGTCTGAGGACACTCTGCGTTGCCTATCGGCCTCTGAGTCCCGAGCAGTACCAGGAGGTTTGCCACCTGCTGAACGGGGCCAAGCTGGCACTCCAGGACCGAGACAAGCGACTGGCCGAGGCCTACGACATCATCGAGAAAGACCTGATGCTGCTGGGAGCAACTGCTGTGGAGGACAGGTAGAGGATCTCGTTTACATTTTGCTGCTTGTTCTATAGAAATCCAGTCTAGTATATTGTCTGTTTCCCTACCGTCCTTCACGACAGGCTCCAGGAAAAAGCGGCAGACACCATCGAGTCCCTCCACAAGGCAGGTATGAAGGTGTGGGTGCTGACCGGCGATAAGATGGAGACGGCGGCTGCAACCTGCTACGCCAGCAAGCTGTTTCACCGCAACACCCAGATCCTGGAGCTGACCACCAAGCGCACCGAGGAGCAGAGCCTTCACGACGTCCTGTTTGACCTGAGCAGGACCGTGCTGCGGCAGCAGGGAGGCATGACCAGGGACTCCTTCTCTGGGTGAGGGTCGACTGAGAAAAAAACCTGCTTCATGCTGTGTAGCATTTTTCTGGCCCGGCGTCCTGTATTTGACAGGTCTTCTCTTTGTCCAGTTTATCAGGTGACTGTACCGACTATGGTCTGATCATCGACGGAGCCACCCTCTCTGCTGTGATGAGGCCCGCCCAGGAGGACTCCAGCTCGGGGAACTACAAAGAGATCTTCCTAGAAATCTGCCGCAACTGCAGCGCCGTGCTCTGCTGCCGGATGGCGCCGCTCCAGAAAGCCCAGGTACAAAGACCCGTGTTCTCTTTAGACTCTTTATTCTCTTCTTCGTCTTAATTGAAATGTAAGCGATGCTTTGTGCTGATCTGTTAAGGGGTTAAAAAGGAGGTATCCTCTTACTCGTTTTTCTAGATTGTGAAGCTGATCAAAGCCTCCAAGGAGCACCCGATCACGCTGGCCATTGGAGACGGAGCCAACGACGTCAGCATGATCCTGGAGGCCCACGTTGGCATCGGTTAGTACCCCGACATCCCCGTGAAAGTCCGCCCCTTCACCTCTCCTACATGTGTGCAACGTGTCCTTTCTGTGCGTCTCAAGGCATCATGGGTAAGGAGGGTCGTCAGGCAGTGAGGAACAGCGACTACGCCATCCCAAAGTTCAAACACCTCAAGAAGATGCTGCTCGTCCATGGACACTATTACTACATACGCATCTCTGAACTCGTGCAATACTTCTTCTACAAGGTAGTCCGTTAGTATATTACGTATACATTTAGATTATTATTACTTCAGGGTAGTTTGATTGTGAGGCTGTAGCTTACCGTAAAAGTCGGGTTACAAGACGCTCCAACCTCCAATCAGTGTCCCGCTGTGGCAAGCTAGGAGCAGCGCTAGCTAGCGCTGCTGCTGCTAGCGCTGCTGCTGCTAGCGCTGCTGCTGCTAGCGCTGCTGCTGCTAGCTCCCCGCTGCCCGTGTCCCCTCTGCCCAAGTGGGGTGTCAAGCCGGGGCTGGTCCCGCTACCTTTGGTGAGCTAGCGGAAGTTAGCAGAGAACTAGCATGAGCGCCAGCTGGCTACAGCGGGGAGCAAAAGGGGACACTGTCACTGACCGAAGGTAGTAGCGGCGTGTAACCCGACTTTTACGGTAGTTATAGTTTTCTTGCTGAGTTTACTACTTAGTTTCTAGGTGTGGTATTTTTGGTAGAGGTGGAACTTTTAAGTACTCAATTTGACTCAATAAGACAACTGCTAACCTGCTGCCTGCATTCATCTCATTTGTTTCCGTTCTTTTCCCAGAATGTCTGTTTCATCTTCCCCCAGTTCCTCTACCAGTTCTTCTGTGGCTTCTCACAACAGGTTGGTGCACACAGACACACACAAGTACACAAAATAAACAATCCTAAGAAGTAAAACAATGCTTCATGCTCTCCGCCCGTCTCCCCAGCCGCTGTACGACACAGCCTACTTGACTCTGTACAACATCAGCTTCACCTCGCTGCCCATCCTGCTCTACAGTCTCATCGAGCAGCACATTCACATGGACATCCTGAGGAAGGACCCGTCTCTCTATAGGTTACTGCCGTTATCTAGTCTGTGATGTGGAGCGGTTACCCGCTGCTCTCTTCTTAATCTGCTGACTTCCTGGGGTTTATTGACCTCCTCCAGAGATGACCCCCAACAAACACAGTGAACTGAAACCTCATAAGCAAAAGTAACACGTGAATACATCTCAGACGTCATAAAACCCTCCGTTGGAGTGTTTATGTACAAAGTGATAGCAGAAGATTGAGGTATTTTTAAAAGCAAAAGAGTACACTAAATCAATTTGACTAATAGACTGCAGGCATAAACATTTTCCATTGATTTTTACATCCATTCACGGGAGACATTTGCTCAATACAATCAGATCAGGCCTTGGAGCGCAGAACCCTCCCACTTTAACTCGGTTTGATTGGGTCCAATTTGGTCAAAGCTCAAATATTTCCTAATAGAGGACTCAAGGTTTCACATAATCTGACTTTCTCTCTAAACAACGAGACTTCTGAGGGCACATAATAAGTCTCAGGTCATCTAGTGTTTCAGTCTTCATGAGGCGCCTACATCAGTGATGCATTCATGAATTACTGCGTTTGAAAGCTAAATCTAATTAGAATTTTTTATGACAGTCATTTCTGGTTAAGGTCCTCCCAAAGGCAGCTAATGTAGTATTGATTAACATGTGAGGTAGTCAACATGAGTCATTCATTCTGTTCACTGTATTCTTGTGTTTGTCTTCAGAGATATTGCGAAGAACTCGTTGCTGCGCTGGCCCATCTTCATATACTGGACCATCCTGGGTGTGTATGACGCCATCGTGATGTTCTTCGGGGTCTACTTCCTGTTTGACAACACCACCTTCACCAGCAACGGACAGGTAACCTCCACGTGACAGAGATGCAGTCTTGGACAAGAGAACATCCACAGGCTGTTGTTTCGAAGAAAAAAAACATAAATGATGGACGTTTTGAAATTGATATAAAAGTGTGCGCCGCATGTTTGTTTTTTAGATCAAGTCCAGTTCTCTAAAAAACACATCTCTCACATCTAATTTGCTGCTTCTCATTTGGCTTTTTCAGAGTCTTTAAGATGTTTTACATTTATTTAACACATATAAACCAAGAATATTCTTCTTTGTGGTTTAAATCTCATCTTATTCTCACCTGTTTTATCACCCAGTTTCAGTGTTTGAGCTGCAGCCGTCACTGAAAGACACACCATTGCTTTGAAAGTGGATTTCTTAATGTGAAGCATCTGATAGATTTTAGATAGATAGCTTTTTAGATGTTGTGTTCTCATTTGAACGCAACACTTAAAGAGGTCTAATTTGTAGGCTAGTAAATAAAAAATGACTTAAACAGTTAAAAAGACGGTGCAAGTGGACTTTAAAAGATGAGACGTTCTCCCATTCACATCCAAGGGTTTCCATCTTCCTCTGTGTTTCTCTATTTGTTTCTTTTCATTTTCCAGCAGCGTTACTCCCACAGTGACCACTGCTTTGAGTTGCTTTGTTTCACTTGTTTTATGCGTTGGATTTTTATTCTTCTCCAGCCACAAAACTGTTGTTTATTTTCTTATGATTTTCTTCTTCTAGCCTTCTCCTCTTCCCTCTTCCTCTTCCTCTTACCTTTGTGTTGCTTTTTCTTTTTTGCTTCTCTTTCCTCCTCCCAGCTAATGACAACCAACACACAGATGGTAAGCCTGTCCCTGTCTCTCTTTTCATCTCTCCCTAGTTTCAGTTTCCAATTTCCTGTTTGGTCCCGTCACACAGCCTGATACTAAACCTCATCACCCGTCCACCGTTCATCTCATGTCCTTTAGTGCTTGCTGTAGACACATCAGCTGTAGACGTTTGTGCAGTTCTCATGTGTCCAGGTGTTAATGTAGTGATCCAACACTCTCCATTCTGTGTGTGTGTGTGTGTGTGTGTGTTCCAGCTTCAGTAAAAAGCAACATTAAAAGCATTAATGTAGAAAAAGAGTTGCCCTCCTACTTCCATTACATGACATTCGAGACGTTCGGCCATCTTTTCTAATCTAGTTTTCTTTTTAGAGCAGAAGAAAGAACATTGTCACATTTGCGGTTCCTCTCTGAGCCATCAGGACTATTTATCGGCCTTTTTGGAAAGAAATAACGGAGATGGGCCATTTCTTATATTTTTACAGAAAGTAAAAGGGAATTTAGTGCATTTGCGTTTTGTCAACAGCTGCACAGAAAAACACCAGAACGATGAAAAATAAATCAACAGATCAATGGTTTAAAAGTTGTTCTGTGGCGCCAAGTGATTTTTATTGATGCAGATTAAAAACCCAAAACAGTGTGAACGTGAATTATGTATCAGAAACAGGTGGGTGCAACAGTTTTGGGAAGGGTCCTGGTTTATTGACTGAACTCCGTCATTAAGGTTCACAGATGCGTAAATGATCCCCGATCCATAATAAACAAAGTATGTTATCATATCTCTGTAATTCTACGTTTAATAATAGCAATCCAAACATTTGAATGTTTTATTGTTTTCTCTTGATACTTTGGATCGTTTATAATGTGACCACAGTCATACAGTCTGTTATAAGTCATAACTGTTGTCATTTCATTTATCACATTCACATTAACATGAACATTAAAACCAACACTTAATCAGGTGGCCTGGAAAAAGAGCTTGCTTTTTTCATCTCTTCATGCTTACCTTTATGTTCTTTTTTACTTAATTTATTTATACATCACATCTCTAATTCCTTCTCACGGATTAAGGACATTTAAGAAAAGAAAAAAATGAAAATGTTATATATACATTAATGCTTCTTTAGTTAAGCCAGGTCATCATCTTCACCCTATTCTGTCAGGATAATTATGGAAAAAGCCCTTTTCATAATTACTGTAAGTCTTATGTCAGTAGCATTGTGAGCTATGATATTAATAATTAAGATCATATTTCCCATAAACCCTGTAGCCTTCGGTCATAAAGAGCAGAGAGCCTTTTAGATCCTTTTCTCTTCGGCTGAAATAGATTTTTTTATTGCTCTTTCCCATTCCGAGCTTCCCAGAAAAGAGTTATGCACAAGTTTAGTTGCGGTAATGGCGTTTACCTTTTTGGCTGGAAAGCAACACAAAAAGGTTTCTTTCCAAATCCGAGTAGAGACCCCGCATTGCAGAGTTTCAAATTGACATGACTAAACGTTTTAGATTTATTCTATAAAGTCAACAATAAATGCACATCACTTCTTCTGGTTGTACTCATCTCACCTGCATATCATCAGGCATATTCTTCCCCTGAATGTTGCCGTCTGAGCACCCTGCCATCTGTTTGACTGATTGAATACCTGCACTAGTTTATCTCCGTGTGCCACATCAACACCGGGGCCCGTAGAGTGACCAAGAAACAGAAATCGGCATCGCTAACAGCATCTGTTGTCTGCCTCTGCAGATGTTTGGAAACTGGACGTTTGGGACGCTCGTCTTCACTGTGCTGGTCTTCACTGTTACGTTCAAGGTAAACCACGCATGCACATTCAGTCTGCACTCACAGAAGCACTCGGCTCGCATCATTAAAGTGAGCTATGACATTTGACAGGCGGAAGGTTTACCCCCCTCTCTCCTGTAGTTGGCTCTAGATACTCATTACTGGACCTGGATCAACCATTTTGTCATCTGGGGCTCACTGATTTTCTTTGTGGTCTTCTCTTTGCTGTGGGGAGGAATCATCTGGTAAGCTTTGAAATAAATGTTTTTTTTAAATGTGAGTCGAGCTCTTGAGATAATGGAGGCATGATCTAATGTGACAGCCTGAAACCTAATAAACTACTGAGGAAAAATACATTCATTTTCTTTATTTGGCTGCCTCTCCTCTCCTCTAGGCCCTTCCTCAACTACCAGAGGATGTACTATGTGTTCATGCAGATGTTGTCCAGCGGCCCGGCCTGGCTCAGCATAATCCTCCTGATAACAGCCAGTCTGCTGCCAGATGTGTTGAAGAAGGTCATCTGTAGGACGCTGTGGCCCACCACGACTGAGCGCATACAGGTGGGTGCATACTCATACATATTTACCGCCAAGCATATGATAACGTTTTGGGAATTGCATCCATGATTGAATAATAGGGATCATTTTTAAATCTAAATATCTATCTGTCAAATTTATTGAATCATTTTGGGAATAATTACTAATCAAATCTTTTCCTTCAAGCTCCGGTAAAACAGCGCCCTCTGCTTGTCGTGTTTCATAAATCAATTTAGCACGTTTACTTCTGATCTTTGAGAAGAACTAGACGTTTGCGACACTGGAAGTGGTCTTAATCTAATTAAATATCTGTTTAAAGCTTTCTATAATACTGTTTATGGACTGTGTGTGTGAAATGTCTCTGGTGGCTGTGGGTCAGCAGATGTACGCCGGCTTTGACTACGTCCCTACTCTGTTGGATGTAAGTCTGCCGGTCTGTGTGCAGTGCTCCTTTATTCCTTAATAATAAAGAAAAGACTCAAAACACTTCAAATATGTTTAAATGTCCATCAAACCTGTTGGTTATTAACCTTTCTGGTTTGTTGTAGATGTGTAGCTAATGTGTTTTGTTGTCAAGCTGTTTGCAGTGACGTTTGACCTTTGACCTTCCGTACTTCTTCCTTGTCTCAAACTGCTCCTTTCTCTTCACCTTCCTGAACCTTGTCCAGATGTGGCTTCATGTCCTCACCTCTGTAAATGTGAACCTTCGTGTGTCGTTTTGAAAAGATCTTCAGAGCTTTAACTCTTCCTCCTCCCTCTGACTTCCTGGTTCCTCCCTTCGTCTTCTCCTCCGTGGCAGACTAAGCGCCGGTGCCTCGCCTCCGAGCCCTCCACCATCTTTATGCTGTCCCAGACTTCCAGCAGAATGAGTTTCTAACCCAGCCCTCCTAGAGGTGACCCTCTGCCTTTCCTCCTGTCTGTAACCTGTATACAATCCCTCTTCCTCTTCCTCTTCCTCCTCCTTTTTTTTTGTATCCTGTTACTTTATCCCTGCTGCTGTTTTTGCATGAAGTGACTCCTTTGTCCAACAGTCCGATTGCATGCCAGTGATGTCAGACTGTGTGTGTTTTAATGTGTTAGACCCTTAATATGTTTGTGTTTGATTGCATACGTGTGTGTGTGTGTGTGTGTGTGTGTGTGTGTGTGTGTGTGTGTGTGTGTGTGTGTGCGTATGTGTGTCCACAGCGTGTGAAGGATTATAGAGGGTCTGAGAGGGCCCTGACCTACCAGAGCTCTGTCACCTTATTAGATGGAATAGCTGTCACAGAAGCCTAGAGGGCTTCAGCACGGTAAAACACACACCCTGCTACCGTGTGTGTGTGTGTGTGTGTGTGTATTGGTAACGGTGGGTGATGTTAACATCCTACAGTGATGGGGTTTACTTTGCCGTGGTGAGAAGTTTCACAGTTTTTGAGAGTTTTACCTGACTAACACATGGGTATAGCGTGAGTGTGTGAGTGTGTGTGTGTGTGTGTGTGTGTGTGTGTGAGGGTTTTAAAGGTTCGATGATCTGAAAATCCTCCAGGTATGTCTAAAAAACACTCGCATCCTGTTGGGTGATTCTTCACGTGGAGCTCTGGCGCCCTCTAGTGACTCATTTCAGAGCCAGACGGCTCCACACGTAGCTGGACTGGACGTTCATGCATGTTTCTCCAATATGTTTCCTTTGCATGGTTTTGTTTGTATGCCGCTGTGCGACGTTCCAGTATTTATTTACTCTTTCTCGTGTGTGTACTTCCGTTGCTCTGGCTGCATGTGTCTGAACAGGATGGGCAGGATATTATCATCACAGCTGGCCAATTGGGTTAACGTACTTTATTAATTAAATCATATGAATAATTGAATTGCCGGCTGACGCAGGTTCAGGTTCCTGACAGAGGAAAGTGTCTTGTTTTTTGCAGGAGCTCATTTGGCCTTTTTTAGATGAAGCTCCTGCTTTAATTTGCTGTAGCGGGAAAAAGAAGCAAACAGAAGAAGATAAGCAGATGCTACTGTATTACTGTACATACCGCCGAAGATTTCCATTCATTGGAACTAAAGCCAAACCATGAAAAACGTCATGAACATACACAAATGTATGTACAGTTTGATTCCTGGCCAGCTGGGATAACAATGTCTCCTCCATGTGTCTCCGCCATTGGCCCTCTTCGGTGCAGTCAACATCTATTCGTCTCTGTTTTCACTTTGTGTCTCCTCCTCTTCCTCCCTCTTCGCACACAGAATGCTGATAAACTCTACAACGGCCAGCTGTCCGAGTTCACCCCCCTGGCGTCCCTCCACGCTCCGTCCAAGGCTGGCAGCCGCCGGCGAGGCTCGGCCAACCAAAGGAACGCCCCGAACCCTCGAAGGTCTGAACCCTTTCACAAGAAAATCATGTTCACGCGCTGGCGAAGAACGCCAGACTACTGCACCTTCGGCCCCCTCCTCCGATTCGCCGATGGGCAGGGGCACGCCTACGGCGGGGCGGGGCCAGAGACCTCCGTCTAGTTTATTTCTGTCTGGTGTTTATCTCTGTTCTCCTATTCTGATATCGGATACACTAGCATCCATTTGGAGTTGAACTCAACGAAGGAGTGATTAAACAAATTGGTCCAGAAGCCGAACAGGTCACTGGAAAGTAAAGAGTACGGAAAAGTGACGAAAAACTAATTTATTTATGTTCCTGGAGGCGAATAACTGACTATGCTGCTAATAGCGGGTAATCCATCTCTAAGGGGCGACAATGAAAGTGACCTTCACTACTGCTACCAAGTCAGCAGCCAAGTATGCCGCAAAGCACTGTGGGTCGGCTCTGAGAAGGACTCCATCCGCAGGGGCTTCGCTCGCCGCCACAACGTGCAAAGGGCTCAGCGTACCGATGTCACAGCAAAACAGACTCATATATATATATATATATGTATGTATATGTATGTATATGTATGTGCACTGGCCCTTTAAGCCTGCCTGCCTTTGATAGCTGGCAGCTGACGTGTACTTTACTCCAATTTGAATGATTTCTATGACTTTTTACAGAGCAGTTATGATGTGTTGTGACTGCTGATGATGAAGACAGTAACATTGCTTTAGCCAGCTCCAGCTTTCTCTGACCAAACATTTCCTTTTCTTCATTCCTTCCATCTCTCTCTTTCTCGTTCTGCCTCTTTTCAGGACTAACTGGTGTTGCCTGTGTGCAAACATATTTTCCCGAAATACTCCCTAGGACTCTCTACAACATTGTAAGGAGGGCTGTGGTAGAGCTAAGTGTTGGTAGAAGTGGGTCTGAGTTGGTCTTTTTTTCCTGTTTTTTAAACGTCAGTGCATATTATGTCTTCAAGGAACAAAGAAAGAAAAACCAACTTTCGCTGCACGTTCAACACCTAAGCTTTCAAACTCCCATGTAGGTAGCCTGGAGTGATTGGTGGAAGAGATGTGTGTTAGCTAGCAGTCGTGTTAGCTTGTTGCATTCATGTCTGCAGAATCCCTTTCTGTCTTGTTGTCTTAAAAGCACTTTCACTGTAGAGCTTCTTCTTACATGTATCTATACAGCTGTATACAGAAGTCTTCATGGCTTAGAATTGGTAGAAATGGCTTACGGCTTCCCAGCTGTTTCTCAACGCCTTAATGTCACCTTGTAAATAGCACATTATCTTCCACAGAGACCTTTTACCAAAGAAACAAAAATACAATATGGCGCCCTTTAGACATCGACTGCTGGATATACTGTCGAGCCGGGCGAAGTGTGTGTCTATAGGTCAATGTACACACACACACACACACACTCATGGCTCTGTTCAACACTAAAGGAAAGTGGCCAGCAGAAAGAATGTGAAAGGTAGTTGAGGTCTTTAAGTAAACTTAAAGATATTATGGTAGAAAAATACAGCTGCCTAACTTAGATGTTAAAAACACTGGGTGCATGTCTTGTCAAGCCGTTTAGCACTTTGATTTTGCGTTCACTTTCCTCAAAGCACCTTAAAAATGAACAGGCAAAAATATTTCCTTTTATAGATATAATTATATCAAGTGCCCCTGGACTGCTTGATGCCTTAATTGAAAGCACAGTTTCTCTTCAATTTGATCGTTTGAAATATAGACATGAAGCTGGAGACAGCAGCTGGTTAGCTTAGCTTAGCTTAGCATAAAGACTGGAGGAAACAACTCGCTCCGGCGGTATCCATCTTCTCCTCTGATTGTTTGATGGAATGCACATTAATAAGCAGAGGTCGATACAGGTAAGATAGAAAATGGAGCTTGATGCCCCCAAAGAGTGCTTCAACATCTACAAGAGTCTAACGAGATGATCTACCTTGAAAAGGGATCGTCTCTGAATTCTGTCTCACGCTTTCCTGCTTCAACATTTAACCTCTCTGTCTTTCTTTCTAGCTGTCTCTCTCTCTTTCTGTCTCTCTCTCATTCTCCTGTGGTGAAGTGATGCTGCTGTGGGAGTTCTCCTACCGCCTCCACCCGCCTGACCATCCTCTCCTGTGTCCTCTTCCGCATCTTCTCGGCCATCCATCTATCCATCTATCATTGTGAGACCCGAGTAGAAAAGACGTTTTCTACTCTGCGTTATTAGAGCACTTCTGAACCAAAGCCTTGCTGCCGCTAGAGATGCGTTTAGCTGCTTTACATTAGGTGCCTTGTGGTAGTTTCTCTCTCTTTGCTTGCTTTATGGTACATTCACGACTAATAAGAGGCATTTGGATCGTGCGAACACGCCGCAGATGATGGATGAACGGATGCATGACTGAGGAGTGACTGAGGGAATGGATCCGCGAGTGAAATGTGTGCGTGAAAAATCAGTTTTCCGCAGGATCACGCTGTCCATGAAGACTAATTCAGAACAGAAACATTCAATGACTTGTGTTTAATATCTGTTTCTTTTCTTCATTTCTAATCCAAATGTGTATACATGTCACATGGGGTCTCTGCAATGTTATTTTTTATTGTTTTATATTTGTGTAAAAATCCACTTTACCCCATGAGTCGGTGGTCGGAGCACACTGGAACGATGTCTGTCAGATGTGATGTTGTCTTCAAGATGGAAAACTTGAGATATATATTCTGCAGTTTTCTTTAATTTAACGTCTCTGACTTCTCAAAATGTGGGATTTTTATTTTAATATTTATATCAAATGAACATAATATACTGTTGGATTCCATGGTAAAAATCCACATCATTTGTCTCTGAACTTGCGAATCAAAGGGTCACTTCAACCAAATGACAAAAAAAGAAACTATTTCTCACTCACCTCTAGTTGTATCTGTGCAGATTGGAACCACATTGTACCAAAGATATAATCCCGATGAAAACGTTTCACAGTTCAGTCTCTGGATTGGACCGACATCTCAAAACCTGGGCAAATAAAACCAAACTATCTGCATGGTTCGATACCTACAGTTTAAATATTGCCTTGCATGTAAATGATCCACTGCAACAACAACAAAAAACGTGTTTGCAGAACACTTGCCATGTTGTAGTGAAAAGTATTACAATGTTCAAGTCATTCATGTTACGAAGGAGAATCGGTTATTGCAATCCGCAAACGAATCCACCACACCATGTATTACGGGAGAAGCAGTTTAAATATTCTAATTAGTCTTTCTGGATTGAGTACTATCGACCACAAACGGAAAATTCTTTATGATTTGGAGTTCTCTGATCAAACCTGACTAACTTTTGGCATTTCAAGGCATCTGGAAGTCAGGATATCCTAATTATTGCCATAACCCTTCCTTCTCTGTGTGAGGCAATCTGTGCAAGAGATAGTCGGGTACTTCCTGTGTCTCCGTCCGGCTGTTATAGAACTGTGGAATCCACATAACATATTGAGTGAATTACAAAAGGCTTCCCGCGGTTCCCGTAGTGCTTTTTGTATGTATGTTAGAGATCTTTTTATACATTCTGGAGACAGTATTTGATGTGTGTGAGTGTGTGTGTCTTATTGACGTAGAAGAGTCTTCGAACAACCAAACTGAGTTGTGACAAAGCAACACTGGACGTACGTTTGCATAGCTTTAATGCTTCAATACAGATCCCTGTCACTCGTCACGTGTCTGACGAGTGACGCTCTGCTGTAGAAACTTCCAAAGCCATTAGCGGTGGATTCAAGGTCTCACTGCCCTGATCTTTCAACACAAACACAAAACTGACAGCCTTCGAACAGAATGTTATCTTTCTCTTTTACAATGTGTTATTGTATAGTGTTACATTTCTCATAACCAACTGTATCTATAAATCGCTGTACTCTCAGATACAGTATATATATATATATATATATATATATATATATATATATATATATATATATATATATATATATACAATACATATAAATGTAGTTATGTTAATTGATGTACAGTTTTGGGGTCTTTTTATATACAGTTTTTAACAGTCATATCAAGATTTACTTGTGGATTTTTGCCAACATTTCTGTAGCTATTGATGGCAAACAACTGTACCTTTGCTTGAAAATAAAATAAATATAAATATTATTTTCTCTCATGTGTTATTGTTGTTTTCAGCTGCACTTCATGCCTCAGCCACAGGGATGCAGTAGAGTATTTCTGATGTGCCCGACCTTCCTGAGGCCTTTAAGGCTCAAAGTTGACAAATCAAACGCACCTGAGGAGTTTCTATACATCTGGAGCTGATGAGATGCGATCAAAAGGATATTTAGTAGAGTTCAGAGCTTTTAACCAGCCTGCGCTCGCATATGCTGCTCAAACTAAACCAACAGTTGTGCTGTAAATGACACTGAATTAAATCGTAAAAAAAAAGAAGATAATTTTTCGATTGAATTTGTTCCCCAAAGTTGCTTCAGGGCTGCCGTCTACACATCTGAGGACGTCAACAAGATTAGGATGGAGGTTTCGGATCGATTGGATTCTCTTCATCCTTTTCACTTCTCGTCTGCGCTGATCTCCCCGTCCTCTCCTCCACAGCTGGCAGCCGATGAGACCTGCTAGTGTGTCTGACAGGGATGGAGGAATATCTAGGGCAAGACTGTCAAGAGGTGAGATGTGGGGAAGAAGAAGAAGAAATATGAAAAGTGGTTGTGCATTCCCTTTGTGGTTGAACAGACCTCCATTACCATCCCAGATATTTTTTTCTGCTGCTAAATTGCAATGACTCATTAAATCATTTTAAAACAGAGCAGAGCGACCAAAGTCTTAATGCTTTACCGCCTATTTCATCAAAACACCACTAAAAACTTAAACTATAAATATGCATTGACTTATACACTCTAATTTCATGTTTATGGTGTATTACTTTGTATAGATTAGAAATTTATAGCAAGGTGGGAGGTGTAATTCAAGGTGTAACCAAGTCCTTTACAACCTCTTCACCACCAATTTAGGCTTCCTTCATCTTGAACTGCTTGAGGTTCGATTGCTTGAAGCACGTAGCACACTTTTTAAGGTACTGTAGGTGTCTGTGTGTGTTTTTGAGGGCTGGAACAAAGTGTGCTAGATTGAGATGAATTCACACCTCCAATCAAGCAAAAAAATACTCGGCATATCGAAAAGACATAATGAAACGGCGGAGACGGAAATGGGACTGGCAGAGAAATCAAAGGCCCTGAGTAGATATCGCTTCATTTCCCATCATGTTAAGAGTCATACTTATCTGTGTGAAGCTGTAATAAAGCAACAGGTGACTGTTCAAAATGTGAGAATTCAGTAGTAATCCTGTAAGGTGCCATGCGCAACATCCTCTTCCGCTGTGAGATGAGGGGTTAAAGGAAAAGTTTGACGTTTGGGTACGTTTACGCTTATTTGCTCTTGGATGAAAAATGGTTATGACTCACATGTCGCCAGATATGAAGTCGCATCTAACTTGTTGTGGCTAAACCACGCTGCTTGGTATTAGAGGGTCCACAAGGCTCCGTCCTGGGCCTCCTCTTCTTCTTCCTCGTCTTCCTCCTCTACTCTGCCGTTAGCTGCTGCCCAACACTTTGCTTCACCGGCTCCTTTTCACCTCAAGAGTTCCCATCACTTAATGTAATCTAATATGGCCACTCCCCTATGGTCACTCATTCCCTCCGCACATCATCAGAGGCCGACAGAAGAAAACTGACGATCTAAAAAAAATCAATGGGATCTGATTTGTGTGGATTTTATGGAATTAACAATTACCAATCGCCTCTTAAATACGGTCATTTTGACACTTGTAGTAACAACAGAGTGTGTGTGTTTCTGCACATGTCTGTGCTCAGCAGTAGGTCTGACACACACACACACACACACACACACACACACACACACACACATGTCTCGTCTCGTGGTCGTGGTGTCAACGTGTGTGTCTCTATTCACAGCATTAAACGGAGGGAGGTGATGGAGGCATCCACACGTGAAATCTATGAATTAGCTGTGAAATTGCTGTTATTTGCCTCCAATTGTTTATGACTCAGTACACATTGTTTTTCCTTTTTTTGGGGGGGGGGCCTTGGGGAGAGGCTCCTCTTTTGTCCGCACAAAGGGTTGTCTCATTATTACGGCCTGGCCTTTAAAGAGGAATGTTTTGAGGATGGATGCACACACAAGCTCACCAACAGGGAGGCTGCTTTTGCATTTGATTTGATAGTGTTTAGTGAACATTAACACACACACACACACACACACACACACACACACACACACACACACACACACACACACACACACACACACACACACACACACACAGTAGAGACTGCAACACTTGACACTGAAAAAAAAAAAAGTCCTGTTATAGTAGCCCCTACTGTCTCTTCTTCTTCCCCTTCACCTTCAGTCTCCGAACGAGGGAAATTGTGCAGAAACTTTCTTCCATCTGTGCTCCAGTCTTGTCACTCCTTTGTCACTCTCATCAATGTATGTCTTGACACACAATAGAATCAGATAACACACAAAACAAGACAATCTGAGGCTTCAAGACTTCTAGTTCACTGAAAGCTTGAGGCGTCATCTGGAATACACAAGACCATTATACCTTCTCTGTTCACTCAAGGCCACCGCTCAATTCTCCATTTCACATATGCTTTCATAGGCTACATAACCTACGGCAGAAAATACTGGAAGCATCTCATTCAAAGTATCACTGCAGGATGGATGGACACTTGACACATACGACTGTCATTCGGTTCAAATAAAAAACGTTTTTTTTCTTCTTTTTTTCTGCAGTTTGCGACACAATTGTATACAGTATACCCAAAATCTATTCTCCGACTGGGAATATACACAAGAAATATCTATAATACGTGCATTGTGTTTAATGTGAACAATAACCTGTACTTGTTTTGTTTAGCTTGCCCCCGTCTGGCCCCGGGGTTAAGTGGGACAGTGTCATTTAACAGGAGGTGATAGCCTGTTTCCTGTTGGTGGAGGCTAAATGTGGAACACAGACTGCATCACACTGCTGACTGTCTCCTCTTACAAGTGCAGAAACAAACTAATCTGATTAGCGTGTATCCCCCTTCTCAATGCTGAACGGAGTCCAAGTGCCAGTGGCTCAAAACTGACGTTTCTCTGCTGTTCTTCCAAGCAGCGCTGTTAGCTACGAACTCATTCCCTCTCTCTCCCCAATCTCTGAATCGCAATTAGTGATTCAGAATGTTGAAGTGTTTTTAAACTGCCACAGAGAAGCCGCCGCTTCCTACTCTCTCTTCTCGATGCTGAAAAACCTTCCCTCTCTCATCAATCTTCTCACGACCCCTCAGGTTTATCTCGTGTCCCTTTAGGGGGCCCAGACCCACAGGTTGGCAACTGCTGGACTAAAGTAGTGCAAAGTTGTTCAAACTAGCTCCACTCCATTGATGCATCACTATTAATAATGCTTTTTTTTTTATTATATCAGTCACAAGCCAGGTTTTCTTCAAAATTAGTATTTTTAAGTTTAGCTGTACTTTTACTGTAGTGTCACTTACATAGGATTTTAGATTCAGGACTTTTACTTGTAATGGAGTATTTGTACATGGTGTTGTTGGTATTTTTTATTTTTAATAATTAACCTTCTTTTTATGCTGTATGACTTCCTCTCCAGTCTGTACTCTCACCCTCCCTCTTGTCTACCAATCAGGTTGATTGATTTGAATGCCTCCTCTTATCGAGCGGGGCGGCCGTTGTCAATAAATGTTGTCTGTCTCTGCACACACACACACACACACACACACACACACACACACACACACACACACACACACACACACACACACACACACACACCGCAGGGCAAATTCAGTCTTTCTGCTTTTTTCAAAAATCTTTATTCGGAGTCCACATGGGTTCCCTTTGATATTATTACTGTAGTCACTTTACTAATCCTGACTTTTATCAATCACAAGAGACCTGGTATCTTTTAAGGCATCAATCATAAATGTGGGTTTCATATGAGAATGCAGGCTAGTCCTTGTTATTTGTCAGCTTTGAATATGGAGTTCCATGTTTTTCTGCGGTAATAGTTTTCGAGTTATGAAAAGGCTCATTGTTGCCCCTTGTGGCCATTTGGGGGACCAGTGGGTTTCTTCTGGCCTCTGGGGGCAGTGAAGAGCCCATTACCGCATGGTGCACTAATGGTATTTAAACTGTACTCGCCTTCAAGGAATTTTAAGTTTGTGTTTTTCTGTTTGCAATGTCCAGACTAGTTCAAATGCACATTTTACCACACAGTTGTAGTGTTCCGCTATTATTTGTTTAGCACAGATAATTCACTCCTTTCCTGTGTCATTCAAAGTTTGTATTTAAGCTGTAAAGGTTTCTGCCTATTGGAATGATTATGGAGCTAAATCCAGGTCATATGTTTTGTTCATTTGAAAAAAAAGATTTGAACCTGAAAAATCAAGTTTTATTGTTGCACAGTTTTCAGAAACAGACTTTGTATATTTCAACTTTTGAAACATTTCAGCTGTAGTTTCTTCGTTGTGTTTCCTCCATCATCAATAGCCAGGGACTTCTGCTGGTTACAACAGATAATGTTAAAACTGTATAGTGCTGTATAAGACCCTGCTGATCTGTCGGTGAAGGATAAAAACAAGTCGTGGCCCCATGCTGGGATTTGTTTTAAATCCAGTTGCCGAATTGTACCTGAAGCTCTGCACATTTTACAAAAACAAACAGTTAAATACATTTTTTTTGCTGTGTTTCTGCTTCACTGCCATTTCAATGAGTTCAGATGTTTTACCATTTGACAATGTGCCAGAATGCTTTCCCTGCCAGAGTCTTTTCCTCAATTTCACACGACCGCAGACTAAAAACCCACATCATTCAGTTTTTGTGGAATTCTCTCCTGGTAGCTTTTCACCAAAGCCAGCTTTGTTTGTTTGTTGATAGAAGTCTTATGACCACAGTGTCATAAAAAAAGAAGAGTAGCACACTGAGAGAAGGGAAATAAACAAAGAACACACTTTTTGTGATCTTACTTCCTAAACTTGACATGCTAACCTTAGCTGCAGTGTCGCTACACATATAGATGAAGACACTGGAGCAAGATGAGATACACTGTCTCTATCCGTGGGCCTCTCTATGCTGTGTGTGTGTGTGTGTGTGTGTGTGTGTGTGTGTGTGTGTGTGTGTGTGTGTGTGTGTGTGTGTGTGTGTGTGTGTAAGTTTAGACGCTATCAATCTCACATAATTGCTCTGACCTGCCTCACTGTTCAAAGGGCTGTTGATGGATGTGTTCTGTAGAAAAAAAGAAAAAGGAAAACTGTACTTGCTCTGATGCCCAATGCAACACACTGTACTGTGTTTTTGATGGTTATTTATTTTAATCTTTTTTTTCTTTCTTTGATAATTCTTTTGGAAGAAAGATGAAGACATTTAAACTCTCGCACAGATTTGAGTCGGTGGGCGTTTGCTTCAGGAGTGAGGATGCAATACGATCCAGGAAGTCCAGTTTGAGTAATAGATCCATCAGTTTGAAGTCTTATGAAAAACACTGTGCGGTCGTTTATAATATTATGAGGAAGGATTTCACGACAACAGTCCAAGCCGAAGTAGTTTTCTTTTGTCGTGACTCGTAAAGATTGTCGGTAAACAGTAGTTTGACAAGTTTTGCACTCATTCAAATCAGCGAAGGGGCTTCTTTATCCGTGCTAAAGGATCACTTAAAGGACTACTTTTCTTATCTGAGTCAACGACACAATTAATGACGTGGTTCAAATATAAAAATGGCATCACAGGAAAATATTGACGTTGGCAATAAAATCAAAAGGGTTCATCCTCTTGACAAAAATAATATCTTGGTGATCTATGTGATATATAAGCTAAATATGTGGCTCAAGACCAAAGAAACAGCAAAGGACAGCAAAACCAACGCTTAAAACCGCTAAATCCACCTGAAATTCATGCATCAAAGGAGCCAAAGTTTTGAAGGTCCAGGTTTGTCCATCATATCCCACAAGGCTGTGCTGCTGGTTTCAAGGTATCTGCCCATTTATCTCTCTGTTCATCATTTACTGAAGCATCTTTGTCTAACCTGGAAAGGGTTTGAGGCGTATAAAAGTAGAACTCCTTCTTGGACACTGTGTACTTTTCCTATTCGATGATATTCTGTTCTCATGGCCGCTGTGAATAAGAGGCAGGGTCGAGTCTAATTAGCGGGGGAAATTCGTTCCCTGCCGTCGCTTCTTTCAGCAGGAGGCTTTTTGGTTTTCTGTGGGAATAGGGAGGCCCAGTTTATTTGAGTGTGTGTGTGTGTGTGAGACAGAGGGAGATCCCCTTTCCCCCCAGGGTTATATCATTACATGGATAATTAGGCCAGGTCAACCAGAGAAAGAAGAAAACAAGAAGGCAATTCCAATGAATTCAAGAGGAGCTGTCTGAATCATGCAGCTTTTGAAAATATATATTGGACACACACTCGCAGAAGGAGTGAAAGAGATGCGTCTCTTCCTGTTTTGTCCAATGCCACTGTCTTGGTTTATCAATGAAGAGGTCGGCAAAAGGACTTCAAATAAAAAAAACCTCCTCTTTGGATGTAACACAGAATGTAATTACAGTATTGACCTCATTCTGAAAAGCCCAGGCAGCATCGTTGAATATCATTTGCCACAAAAACCTTCCAGATGTAATCAACAACTTTTGTGTACTTATTGTGTTCCTCAGGTGCTCTGTCCTTCTCCGGATGCTGTCAGTGAAGGAGTGGCCTTCAGGGGACGGAGCGCGGTACGTTGTGATGAGACAGTATGCATTAATCTGTTCATTGATTCATCTTTTAGTTCAGTGGTTCTCAACTGGTCTGGCTCCGGGACCCAAATCGAGGAACATTCTCAACTTTTCAAATGTATTGAATGAAAAGATGCTGCAGTTTGAACCTGAGATGGTACAGAATATGTATGCTAACACAAAAAGAAGTTAATGATGAACCAAAACGAGCAGCTGGTGGCGATGCTAGAGAGGGAACTATTCCCTTTTACACTCAATTAGCTGCTTTTAATTAAAAAACAAAAAGTGCATCTTGAGGACATGAGGAATTACAACATACATAATGATTCAGAGTCTTCAGCCATTTTTAAACAGACTCAACAGCTTTCATGCACAAACAAAAAAGTCCAACAACTAAGAAGTAGTTTCAAAAAGACTCAAACGACCATTCAATCGGATTCATATATGCAAAATTAACTGTTCTTACCTCATCAGTAGGTAAATACTGAAAAACATTGTGCTTTACAGAAAAATAAGCAGCACTCAATTTCCTGAGTTTTTTCCTGTCATGCAGGCAGCGCCATCAGTTGTGAATGTTATATTCAGTAGGCTGTTAAATTTAATTATCCTAAAAACCAAGAGTCTCCCCCATATCAGGATGGTTTGACCCAACCTGGCACACGCTGCTGAAAACATGGAAACCAGTGCAAAACAAGTTGGAACCAGAGCCACTGAAAACGGATCCCACCAGTTGAGAATCACTGTTTTAGTTGATACAATATTTGATGAAAGCAACACAAAAGTATTTTTACTTCCATCCCTTCTTTCTTTACGTTCTTGGAGCTTTACGGCTCTTCTTCTCACGTCGTCGCCACCTGCTGTTGATTGAATGATGATTGCATGATACTTAACTTCATAAAGTTATTGCTCCACCAATTAACTTTCACTGGCATGGCGGAAGGTCTTTGTTTCAGTCGAAAGGCCGCCAGCACATAACCCCTGTGAAACCACAGCAAGTGCTTCAGTGTGGCGCTAGTTGCCTGTTTCCAGTCTTTGTGCTAAGCTAAGCAGCGTCTCTTGGCTCTAAAAAATATATTTAGCGTACAGACGGGTGATGTCGATCTTCTCGGTTAACTCTGCAAAAAAAAGCAAGTTCCTGCATTTTCCAAAATGACTATTAACAAAATAAGAATATATTTGCAAGAGAAGCAAAGAAACAAACAAAAAAGGGACGTAAAAGCAACAGAGATGAAAGAGCTCTGGTTTGTGATCGGCCCTGTTCATGTGAACCTGACCTGCACATTCAGACATTTTAAAGGATTGGTATTCTCCTTCAATGCTGAGAATTTTCTTGGCCACATTTCTTCTTGAAATTGGACCCAGCTCCTGACTTGACCTGACAGGATGGGAGCTGGATTTGAGCACAAAGTTGTTTTAGCAATAACTTGATATTCTAAATGCAAAGACTATATATAAGTCGTGACCCGATGTTTTGACGACACCTTCATGTTAAAGAGCCACGAAAGGGTTGAGACAGGAACACAAAACTAAGCTTCAAGACTGTCCTATAGCATAAAAGCAGCTCATTGATCGCTAAATAGGTTTAATGAATTATATTTTAAGTGGCGTCAAGGGGGTCGGTCTCGTGAACGCAGTGGACTGTGACGTCCTTACACTCGACGATCCACGACCGAGGAATAAAAG
Source organism: Taurulus bubalis (assembly GCF_910589615.1). Lineage (NCBI taxonomy): Eukaryota > Metazoa > Chordata > Actinopteri > Perciformes > Cottidae > Taurulus > Taurulus bubalis. The sequence goes on from NC_136609.1 coordinate 10,245,382, forward strand.
ATGAAGGCGCGAGGACGATCACCCAGAGAAAAGAGGTTTGTGACATCATTGTTTGACTGTCCGTCCGTCTGTCCCAGGTTTTACTGCTGCATTAGCTAAGCGTGTCCAATTGGCTCCGACCGATGATTCACATCTCTCCTCGTGTAACGGTCCGATTACGCAAGGACCCAAAAGCACGACTCCGGAAGACAGAGATAAAGAATATAAGTCTTTTACTGAACAGGTAACACACAGGGAGAGCTAGGTTCAAAAGCACAAGACAATCTGGCAGGGGACAAGTGCAATTGAGGGGACCTAAGTAGTGAAGACTAATGAGGGGATGTGCTACAGGTGAGACAGGGATGGGCCAGGTGCAAGGAATGAGGACTGACGAGGAGGGAGTGACTGATGAAGGGGGCGTGCAGCAGGATCTGAAATGACAGGACAGTTAGAATACAGACAGGCAGACAGGATGAAAATAACTTAAAGAAAAGTGTGGCGCTGAACCGTGGCACCAAGTCCTTCCATTTAACTGAGTTCACTTAAAGACAAAGACCTCACTGACTGAATTGAAACTCCTGCACTCTTGAGTCTCATACACACACACACACACACACACACACACACACACACACACCATGTTTACCTCTCTTCACAGTCCTCAGTCACTGCTGAATTGATCCAATCTGAGCAGCCTTGGAAAACTGTATTCACTTTTGTTCGCATTCATTCTCGTCTTTCTTCCTCGTCTCTTTTTTTTTTCTCCACTCGCTGGCCTCTCCAGCTCTGTTTTTTCTTCTTCTTCTACTTCTTCTTCTCCAACCTTGGACGCTTCAGAGAGCCGCTATTCCGTTGACAATGGGACATGTCTATGGAGCTGTGGTACTTGCTGAAGTTTTCTAACCTCTGGGAGTTTTCAAGGTTGTGGAGATGGAAACGGTGTCGGTGGATGGTGGGTTGATAGGTAGAGCCAATTGGTGTCACTCGGTTCATTATTGCAAAGCTTCTTCCCTGACCACAGCAGTTAATAGGTTTAGTACAAGCATTTAATATAAGGTTAAACTGACTATGATAAAGGTGTTGGCAAGGTGCTAAGGCCTCACACTTTAATGATGTGGAATGAGCTCAATAAACTCCCAAAACATGTCTTCTGTGTTCCAAACCCTCCTCCATCATTTTACAAGATTCTTTATTTTGTTTGCTTGTATTTTGTCTGATTTATACGTTTGTGGTTTGGCATTCAGTCCCTCTTGAGCTGCGAAGCCATGTCAGAAAGAGCAATACAAATACAAATAAACCAGTCAAAATGCTCTCAGTTATCTTTCTTTAGTTGCCAGATATGTCAGATGCATTAAGTGAAGTTGCACAACAATGTTTGTGGGCATTTAGTTTGTCTTCCATCTGCAATGAACTGATAAATACACAAAGCGGTACAGAACATAATCTCCCTCATCCGTCTCCTTCCACCACAGCTCCTCCCATCACTCCCAGCAGTCATCTGAGAGGAGTTGAACGTTTCCTCTTTGATTCATCCTTCAGTCAGATTATGATTGATAGACCAGTATTATGGAGACAAAGAAGGTGAATAATCCCCGTGTTACATGCAGGACATTAATACGGCCCCACGCCCTCCACACATGGATCCATGTCCTCCTTTGCGACATGTGACAGACCTGGTGTCTGTGAAATGAAATGTTGCATGCTATCCTCATCCTTATGTTGGGGTAGCGACTTGCTCCAATTCCCTTCACCTCACCTGTCTGAAGTCTTTCTCACACACACGTGCATACATGTAAAACACCAGTCAGACGCCCAGTTACGCGTCTTCATGGTCAAGAAGTCCTCCCTCTCTGGCAGAATGTAGCATGCTGGGAACATTGTGTTTCTCAAATCTCAACCCTGATTTTCAAAACCAGGATTCTCGTTTACAGGACGCTTAAAAAGCGACTCGTACGAGATTGCACTCATTGCATGATCACATATAGGCGAGCGTCGATAAATATTAGTTGATTAAAGGAACGATTTAAAAAGATGTGAATGTTCACGGCGACTTTTTGTGGTCGTTTGAATAAGTTGCCGATGCTTTTGTTTTTCTGATAAGTTCAGTACATTTGTTTCGAGACGAAGGGCACCTTCATACCGTAGGTGTTCAGAACGGCTTCCTTTGAGTGAAACCAGCTGAATCGTTATTTTGTGAAATATACATGTCGTTAGGAAAACTCCACAAAAACGTTGAATGGGGCCGAACAGACTTCTTGTGTGTGTTTGGTGTGGTTTCTCTCGATGGTAGTTACAGGATTAGTGGCGTCCATGTGTTCCCATGGTCTCTGTCTTCAGACAACAAGAGCCTATATCACACACACACACACACACACACACACACACACACACTCACGCACAAAAACACGCACAAACACACACACACACACACTTGGCAGTTTTATCAGCCTATCGACTTCTAGTCAACCTGAGCTGCTTGAAGTCAGAGCTTAGTAGTGTTGCTGGTTGATTCCACACAGACACACACACACACACACACGCACGCACACACACACACGCACACAGATCCCCAAGAGACTGAACTCGATCCCTGGCTCTACTGGCTTGTCAATCGCTTGTGGGATTGGTTTACGGATAATTGACAGTTGTTGGAGCCGGGCCCAGTGGCAGGTAAAGAACGCTGGAAGAGCTCGACAGGTGAGAGCTTGAGTGGATGTATTTGTGTGGAAAGTGAGGCCTGGGTGCAGTGCAGGGCCGCGTTATCTGATGACAAGAAATCTTAAAGGTTAAGAGTGTTTTTGTGAACAAGCAGGAAGCCCTCTTTAATCTATGGTAGGATCATTTTGTCTGAAGAGCATCTGAAGTGTTTACTCAAAGCATCTTTTCAGTAACAAACGGTATAAGTTAGATGAGAAGAGTGTTACCACGCTCATGTTTGAAGCTAGAGCCAGAGTCTGTTAGCTTAGCATGAAGGCTAATACTACAGCAAATGCTTATATTGGGATGAATGGGGCTTCCACTTTGCCAGCTTTCATTGGCAGTGTGGAGTATCGCACTCCAAGCTGTGCAGAAAAATGAAGACAATATTTTGTCAAATCTGGAACTCAGAAGGAACTCAGAGGAAAAATGAACTCAGCTTATAACTTTGAGATTTCTGTGCATGTTCGAACATAAACTGAGTCGAGCCAAACAGTCACAACACTGGAAATGAAGTCCAGAGAATAAAATCGCTGCTGCTGCCATCTCAAAATGAACAACTCCTTATAACATTGATGAATAAGAAACATCAATCAAAGGTTTCCCATCATGCATGACGATGCTTTTATTAAAATAATGTGAAGGTATTTGGTTCTCACGGTCATTTGGACATGAAGTTCCCTGACTTCCTATGCTGTGTTTATACATCAAGTACTTTCAAGGCAGTCTATTCCTTCTCGGAAATCATTTTATTCTTCTAAAACCTTTGAGGATTTGAAAGCCCAGTTTGAATACTGCTAACCATTCAAAGTGGGAACCTGAAGTTCATCTGCATTGACCGGGTCTTTTTACGGTTTATATAAATGCGATGTAGAATATTTCATGCTTAGTTTTGGAGGTCAGTGCAAACTGTACAAATGTTAACTTTACCTTGTGAAAGCAGAGCTTTTTTATTTTGTTGTACCATAAGGCCCAGGACTCCCTGAAACAGTCCAGTACGAGTCTCACAGACAAGTAATACAGCAACAATAAGCATAATCCCTCACCAGCTTCCCACCCACAAACACTGAAAGCCGTGTTCAATAGCATGCAAAGGGAGACTCTACCAAAATGAGTAATTTAGCGTGCAAGTCAAGTCAGAGCAATGTGGTCATATGACAAAATGAATCATGTGTTTTTCAATGAGATGGGAGCTTTGCATTAAAACTTTATATTTTTGCTTTATTTCAGCCATTGGTCTGCCGGGCTAATGCCACGCCAAGATACACCAGGAGTGTATCACCTACGTGCATTTAGGAAAAATAAAAATATGAATGGTAATCATTTTGGAGCGGATTTTTGAATCCTTGACTAGAAAGAAGAGACAACAATTACGATCCAGTCAACGCATTTGACAGTAAACGCTGATGAAGGTTGAATCCTCAGCAAGGACACAGTTGAAGTCGTTTTCACTGAGAAGCTACAGCCAAACATGTCGGTACACATGTCTCCGCTTACTCTTGGAAGACTTTTTGTTATTGATTGCTGGAAAGCACTGTAAGACCCTCATCAACCTTTCCTTTTCTGTCTCTCCCTCCTCCCTCCTACTCTATTGCTCAGCTATCTTCAAAGCAGCAGCATACATTAGTGTCAGTGTGTTAATGTTCCCAACAGCGTCTGGAAGACACACTCGAGGTGTGTGTGTGTGTGTGTGTGTGTGTGTGTGTGTGTGTGTGTGTGTGTGTGTGTGTGTGTGTGTGTGTGTGTGTGTGTGTGTGTGCATAGAGACATTTCCTTAAGAGCGTTGGTACAAAAACGATCTAATTCCAGATACAGAACTGGAAATGTCTTCATTTCAAATCAGTATAAGTGTTGTTTTGTTTTCGTTTCTCTCCCTGGAGTTAAGAGTAGACGACACAACATTTTATTTTCCACATCTATGGACAAATATTGAGCAAGCAAGCTGAATATTTAACCTCCTATTTGTGCATTACGGCTTACTTAACTAACTGTTAAGTGCTTGTCCAATGGATACATTTGAATTAGATGCTATTTTGGTTGGCAGATTGTTCGTGAAAACAGAAAATGCTTAGGTCAAACCTGAAAACCTCCAAATGTGATGGCAGTAAGCGGTGCTTTATTCAATTCCTGTCACGCCTCACACATTGGTGCGTTGCCCACATCGTGACTCAGATCGTGCGTCTCAAAGAACTGGGAAGTGAGGCGTAGGCATTGAAGAGGCGAGTCGGGTTAAATGGTTTGGATGTTGGTTGGTCATGGCGCTTCACAGAACCCTCGAAGAATCTCCTGATATCTTGTTTTATTTAATGAGCCAAGTCCCAGTTCATGTTCATACAATCCTCAGTATTCAGGGTAAACAAATTGTGTTTAATGCTACGGTAAAAACAACAAAAAACAGAAATGTGGAGTCAACCAGTCTAGCTAGAAAAGCATCACGAGTGCAGAACTCCTTTGATGGTATGTGCCTGATCAGCAACGTTCACCAACATGAATGAAGTGGCATCTTGTAACATGATCTCCAGTCTCCTTAATCCACCGGTGGAACGACCAACAACCAATGGGAGCGAGCTTTATCTGAACGTTGTGTCATTTAGTCTCACCGTTACGGGGCGGCACATGAGATGCCGTGGAGGAGCCGGCTCAGAGCTCGCTTTAAAAACTCCTAATATTTGTGACGGCACATAACTGGCAGACCAGACTGCGTTGGAGACGTTACATAAAGGCTCTTTGTTGCTGTACAGTGAGGCATTCTGTGCGCCTAAAGAAACATTTTCTCTCTGTATAGAAGCTGTGCAATCTGTTTCTTTGCCTTCCTTTCTTCATCTTTCCCTCTCGTTGTCCGTTTCCCTGCATCCCCCCCCCCCCCCAGCTCTCTCTTGTCCTCCTTCAGTGACAGTAAACAGCCCCCCTGCTGTGTGTCTCCTATTACAGCCGATTCCCCTCTTTCTTCCGCCCTCTCTCCTCTTTTTTTTGTATCCCCTTTTCTCTCTAACCATCAGTCGCTCAGCCTAAAAGCTAAAGGCCCTCTCCAGGCACTGGCCAAAAAGGGACAAGAGGTCCAGAACAATCAAAGGCCTTAAAATGGAAAGTGACGAAGAGGTCGGGATGATGAAGGGGACGACAACAGCGGTGATGATGATGAGGTTGACAATAAGGGTTCTGGTGATCATCACGTTAAATGGCAGAGGTGATGACGGCAGAAGGAAACCTCTGATGATGACGTTTAACATGAAATGCATCAGTAACAAAACAAAGGCGATGATGACGATAACTCAGGGATACAGATTTACTGGTGATGATTATTTTTCTCTGAATAAAGGAACAGTTTCCTAAGATTTACAAATCACACTTCACTTTTACTTTTGTTCACGTTCTTAACTTGATAAAGCACCTAATGCATGTTTTACATTTAAGAAACTGAACAAAAGACATTTAGAAAATGGAAGCTGGAATAAATATCAAACTTTAATAACTGATAAAAAGGGTCAGTTTCCTTCAACTAGCTAAAGAAACGAAGCTCCATCCTGCAATGCAAGACCCGGTAACAAAGCATCCTCACAAAATAGTCCGTCTGGGATTAACCCACTTAAAACCAGCCATTACCAGCCATGTAATATATGAGGAGATGTGAAATGTACCGTCATGTGACTGCGTCTGCCTCTCTGGCAAACACATAAACGGATACCCTGCTCGTCTTTGCCGTTTTGTTCGCTTGCTATATGCCAACCTCACCTGGCCTGGCTGTAACATTTAGATTAGGTGTAATTGGTACGGCCTCGAAAATTTATTACGGCAAATCTAGTTCTTCACAGAGTCGGTGCATCATTCTTCATGACATCTGAATCGCTCTCCTGTATAACTGCTCACCTCGGATTGTGGCGCCGTGATTTCTGTGTCGAGTTCTGTGTATTAGAAAGTGATTGATGGCGAACGCTCCCCGTTAATTTGCACCGACTGGGGTTTATACTGGTATTGAAAGTGGGATTTTGGCAAAGAAAGAGCAGCTTTCCATAGAGCTGCAGTCGGCATGAACCAACGCATTGATAGCCTCACCTGGACCAACGTCACGCACGCGTTCCTCTGCAGCAGAGGAGGCTTCTATTCTTTTTCTATCACAACTTATATACGTCTTATAGCTGGCAACCGCTGCTGTCGTCTACGGCGGAGGAAAACTTTTTAAGAGCCTTTGATACTCAGCAGGGGAGTGTGTGCGTGTGTGTGTGTGTGTGTGTGTGTGTGTGTGTGTGTGTGTGTGTGTGTGTGTGTGTTAAAGCCAACAACTGTGTCAGTGTTTTCAGCTTGTGCTCATACAGTAATGAGCATCATCACATCAATGGTGCTCTTTCTCAGCCTGTTATCCACCAACTATTGATCGTTATGTAGAATTATTTAAAACTAAGACCTCAGCGGGAAGATTTTAGTTTTCTAAATATACATTATTTGATTTCAACTACTAAAAATGTACCGTATACTATAGGCGCGCGTGTGAAATGTAAAATGTGTGACATTGGTCCTCCGTTTGGAAAAAAAAGTGAGGACTCCGTGATGAAGAATTACTCTTAATTCTCCTCATCTCACACTGTGTGTGGAGAGAGAGAGAGAATAAAGTGAGGGAGGAGAGGAGAGAGAGCACTTTGCTTTCCTTGGCTGTAGGAGTCCTATTGTCGCTCGCCCTGCGGGAGCTTTTAGTCCTCAGCTCCAACTTATCGGCTGTCCAACCATGTGGGGTGGGTGGCTGAGAGGGCGCAGGAGCGGGGGGGCAATTGATACAGTGAAATGTCCTGGCTGTGGAGGGCTCTGAGGCCCTTTTTCCTTCAGGGAGGGGGGCTTTGTGTGCACTGAGAGGTCAGAGCTGCAGTCGATCGGCCTCCCTCCCTCTACCTCCCTTTTCTTCTCGCCGCTTTCTCCTCCCTCTCCCATCGGCCGATTGATCTATTTTTCAGTTCTCGAGCTGTCGTGTGTTCGCTGCAGATTTTTCTTTGGTCGCTGTTGATTAGATTTTTCAATTTTTTTAACATAGCACAAATGCATGCATCCCCTCCTCCCTTTCCAGCATACGTAAACAGTACAAATACACATTAGGTAACTGGAAAGTTCAGAAGACAAAAAGAAAACAAAGACATGCAGCAATATGTGTACACCACATGCCACACAGATGGCGTATGGCATAATCAGATCAAAGGCTAAATTGCCATTCTGTTAAGATGAATTCGATAACAAGAAAGTCTGTTATGCCGCTGATGAGACGTGAACCCGGTCGCACGTTACCGGGTTCCAAGACGCTTATGTAGTCAGCGCATGAAAATTAGGTTTTGGTTGGAAATGCATGTTTCCAAGTGGGAAGTACGAGGCGTTTATAGCTAGAGAAAAGGTACAATAAATAATTCAATTTAGATACAGAGGAGTTTTAGTCCTGTGGAGAACGTCCACACTATTTATTTGGATCTTTTCATGGGGTTTGATCACAATGAGAAATATATATATAATATTACCAATATTATTCTCAGGGTGAGTTGACATTATGGTTCAGTCTCCATGGAATGAATGTGAGTCAATGCAAAAAGGTAAAACAGGTTTGTGTGTGTGTGTGAGCAGCCTGTGTTCATGCCTGTTTGCACTGTATGCACTGTAGGATTAGAAGCTGTGCACACACATATTAATATACATTACGTGTGTGTGTGTGTGTGTGTGTGTGTGTGTGTGTGCGTGTGCCTGATTAGATGATTATTTCGAGACGAGATAAGTGGGTGAAATAGAGACTAGAGACTCTGTTGACTGTTGTTCAGGTAATCAACACACACACAAAGTCGTGCCACGCCAGGCCAGATTGCATTACCTGTCCCTTTTCATAGACACATAATGAGATCATGGAAACCCTAAACGGATGGAGAGAAGGAGGGAGGGAGGGAGAGGGAGAGAGAGAGAACATGACAGAGCAATTATGAAAACTTTTAGACAGTTATATTTCTGAATCAAAAAGAAAAAAGAGAGAAACAATCACAAAACAAGACAAAAAAAGACCCCAAAAAAGCATATATCCATTTATAATGATGCCCTCATTTCTTTCTACTCTGTTGATCTGCTTCACCAGAGAGAAAGTGAGTGATAGGTAAACAGAAAAATAGAGAGATGGAGATAAACAGAGAGGGAAATCTGGCTGCCTGTCAGCTCGGTTCAGTGTGTCAATTTGTCCAAACAGAGGAGGCTCAGGTTGCAGTGGAGGACCAGGTAACAGGAGATCTAACCGACCACACCTATGCAACAGGTATTAGCCTTATCCCCCTGCTTCACATGCACACACTCAAAAACGCACTTGATGTTTTATTTGTATTTGTTCTGGTTGTCTGAAAGTAAAGCAGATCACTGTGTTGTCTTCATTGAAACGGACAAATCATTCGATTTAATAGAAATAAAAAGGAGTGGATTTTACAGACACTGCAAGATGTTTTAGTCATTCTCTCAAAGTACATTTCTTATGAATTATACAATAACTTCTATCAGGTTTATCTTGACACACACAAAAGAAACGGTTTAAATGGAGATGTTATATTCATTTTCAAAGCTTAAACTTGTCCATTGGATGCATAGCGAGGGTTCAACAATTTAGGTTTTGTGTCTTCCCTTTAACATTGTGGGTCTTCATTTTGGATTTCTACAGACATAATCTGCATATTTTTGGCATTTGAAGATTGTAAATGCAAACCAGGCAAACCCTAGAAGTAGAAGCATCTTTTCAGCCTCTGTGCTGGCGACAGACATTATGTTTTCAGGTTGTCCGTATATTCTCTTGAAGATAATATCTCGGTAACGTCTTCAAATTTTGAACAATCGTCCACTTGAAATCAAGGATGAACCGGTTCGACTTTGGAGGTCAAAGGTCAATAAACAAGGAAAGAGTGATGGGAAACGTGGTCGTGGTTAGGGATTGGTTAAGATTGTGGTCATAGTTAAAAGTCGCCATCACTCACTATTATTATCAAACGGGTGCAAACAGCAGCCTGAAGTGTCAAAGTCATAGACTTTGCTGACCCTTACGTGCAGATGAAGTACTTTTCAGGATCAAAATACACTTTTAAATCTGTGATTTGTAACGGATGTTGTCCTGCTGGTGAGAAAACACTTATTTGTGTCGCTCTGGAAGGCAATTACAACATTTGGAGGCCTTGTTGGAAGATCAGCGATGCCTATCGCAGCAAAGACCTCCAAAATCCAACAAAGACCTTAGAGCGCCGCCCACACCGTTTGATTGACAGCCGATCTGGCTCCGCAGAAACATCACACCAAAAATAAACCAGGATCTTGAAGATTAGTGGTTTCATCTGCCTGCGTGTGTTTAATCTCCAGTGTCGTGTGAATCAGGATGCCAAACCTGCCAGACTGCCGCTCTGATGGATTTCGTAGCATCAGAGCAGAGGAGACAAGGTGGCTTCCTGGACACATTCCTTCTGCTGCCTCCACGCTTCATTATGCAGCTTATTCTCATCATATTGCCCTCGGTTAACATGCTGATGCAACAGTAGGCAAGCTCCCTCCTTTACTCTACCTCCTCTTCCTTCTTTCGTCCTACTCTTTCCTCTTTTCCCTCCTTCTTTTTGCTGCCCTCGTCTTCTCCCGTTCCCTCCTTCATCCTCCCCTTCCTCCGTCTCTCCTCTCTCGACCGCACTGTGATCACTCTTTACTTTCATTTTCTCCTTTTCTCCTTCATCCTTTCACGATCCTTCCTTTCGTCCCTACAAATCAATTCCTTGCTCCTTTTCCTTTTATTCAGTCCTGTCTCTTTTCATTTTTTCAGTCTTTTCCTGTTCAGTTATTTCTTTCCTAGTAGACTTTGCCTCATCTTTTCTTATTATTTTCTTCCTTCCTTTCTTCATTTATTTCTCTATTTTCCAGTCTTTCCTTTATTTCTTTTCATCACTTTTCCTCCTTCTTTCCTTCCTTCTTTCATTGATTGCTTGCTTGCTTTTTCATCAGTTTTCCCACCTTCTCTTACTCTTTCTTGCTCCTTTAATTCTCCCTCTCTCCCTCTCTCTCCCCTCTCTCTCTCCCTTCCTCTCTCTCTTTCTCCATACTTTTTCTTTCTGTTATGGAATGTGTGATGAGCCTCCAGCTAATCCCATCCCTAAAGCACCTTAGCAACGCTCGCTAAGGGAATTTGGAGGGAGCTACGAAAAAAAAAAAATTATACACACACACACACTCATATACACACACACACTCATGTACACATGCACAAAGCCCAGCGAACAGCCCCCTATTGGCAGCAAGTGGATTCAGGGATGCACTAATACATCTTCAAATGTGCTTTTTAAAGCGTTTGGAAAGGCTCTGTCGTCGGGCGATAACTCCCCACCGGTTAAAGGATGGATGCTCCTGTTGTGTTTCGGCACCGCTCTACCCTCCCTCTGTTTTTTCTCATCCTTCCACATCCCTCGCGATCGCTCCCTCCTTCCCTTCCTCCCCTCTACCAACCAAGTTGTCTACTTAAAAAAAAAACACAGAAAGTTTTGTCCAAACAACGTCTGCATTGTGTCGAGTTTGACATGAGTGTGCAAGCCGGGTTTCATCCGCTAGATTCTTTATTTATTATTTATATATGTCACACTGGTTGTTTAAAAAGTGGTCCTTTAACAGCACGCTGCTCATCATAACTGATCAAATACAAAGGATTATGATTAATTCATATTTTTAATTAACAATGTGTCAAATCGCTGTAGTTTATGTGTGATTTGACAGGTGTCACTCGTTGTGACAAGCCCACAGAAAATATAATTACTCTCCTCCAGTCTGCTGCTGACCTTACCTCACACACATGAGTACCTTTAATGCCCGGATACACTCCAACAGGGATGCGGACAGCAGACATGTATGTATTTTTACTACATTGCGTGTCTGCATAGGTAGTTTGCACGTACCTCATGGCAACTATTACGCTACGAGTCACTCAGATCCTCGCAGCTATGTGGACATGATAGAGGTCAAAACTGTGATTGAAAGAGAAATGATTACCATAAAAGTCGGGTTATACGTCGCTACTACCTTCGGTCATTGTCCCCATTTGCACCCGGAGCAGCTGGAGCTCATGCTAGTTTCGCGCTAACTTCAACTAGCTCTCCGCTAGCTCCCCGACAACCACCAAAGGTAGGGACCAGCCCCGGCTCTACACCCGACTCGGGCAGAGGGGACTCGGACAGTAGCAGCAGCAGCGGGGAGCTAGCAGCGGGAGCGGGGAGCTAGGAGCAGAGCTAGCTAGCGCTGCTCCTAGCTTGCTACAGCGGGACACTGACCGGAGGTAGGAGCGGCTTGTAACCCGACTTTTACGGTAATTTAACTGAGTAATTCAGCTTTTGTTACTGAATTTATGATAAAATGGTTCGATTTAATGAGAAAAATGAAGATGGCCACATTTAGAAGTTCCGTAAATACATATATGCATTGACGCAGAGGTCAGATAAGGTTCACACATGATACTGGAGTGGCAAGTCTTTTATTCACTGTGCTGGGCATATCCCAGCATGCACTGCAGACAACCCGGTTATTACCTTTTGATGATTTAAGTTTTTACATTCTGAATTTAGTGTTATGTACGTTCCACTTCCAGCAAAGACACCAGGTTAAAAAGTACAAATATGTTACATTCGAATTTGGACTAATCACAGTAAACAGATTACGCTTTATAGGTGATGAGATTAGTGTGTGTGTGTGTGTGTGTGTGTGTGTGTGTGTGTGTGTGTGTGTGTGTGTGTGCACTCATATTCTGAGGCTATAATGAGAATCTGTAAATACCTCAGACTGAATCCCTCTCCATGTTTAATCTGAGTCCACAACTACTGGCTGCCAACACAGATCATCCTCCTGTACACACACTTAGACACACACACACACACACACACACACACACACACACACACACACACTTATGCATAGACACACATCTACATGCACACACCAAACACACGGATCACACGGATATCATTCAATATGCAACATTTGCAAGTGACACAAAACAGGAAACCATATATTCCGACAGATCCTTCTCATTCAAACACACACACACACACACACACACACACACACACACACACACACACACACACACACACACACACACACACACACACACACACACACACACACACACAAACACACCATGCTAAGGCCTGTGGAAGTGGATCAGGGAGGTGGGTGTGTGTAGGAATCTTCAGCCAGGCTATCGCTAACAAGCATGCTCCTCTCTCTCTCTCCTTTATACAGCAAATCCCTCTACTCCACGCCGGAGATTAGCATATTGTTTAACCCAAACGCACACACACACACACACACACACACACACACACACACACACACACACACACACACACACACACACACACACACACACACACACGCTCATGCTCTACTAAACGAACACTTCGCCTAAAGCTATCATGGCCCAATTGAAAAGCGGGAGTCACTATGGTCACTGATGTATATATTTACTCAGAAAATTATCTATTTAAAACAAAAAATGCAAAAAGATAATAACCCCATTTGTTAAATGCCTAATCAGAAAAATACTGGAACTCAAATTCAAAAGCATTTCTATGGCAAATAGATTTATTCATCCTTTTCCTAAACTGGAATATCTGTATTTTGACTGAATTGAAATGATTAGCAGACGGTAACAGTCCGTCACGTTAGTCAAATCCATTGTAGTACTCGTCCATGGCTTTTTAAAGTAAACAGGAAACATAAAGCGGCTAAAAAACAGCGTTGGGTGACGCATAGTTACGTTACAATAACAGCAACGGTGCAGAATTACTTTTAACAAGAAGAAAAACAAAGAAGAAAAATGCAGAAAATCTATTTGAAGTGTCTCCTGCTAACAGAAACACGCTCCATGTGTTGATAATCCTAACATCATGCTTTGCCGTGGCACAAAAAGCAGACAGGACACAGGGATGTCTTGCTGCTGTTGCCGTCTTGACACAGCGCTCCAGGATGCTTTCACTCTCTGAAGTGTTCGTAGGTAGCAGTTGTTCTGCTGTGATCGGCCATTTTTGCAGAGTTTACAGAGCGCCACATGGTCGGGTCTCTGTCGAAAAGTTCTTCCACACTTTAGAGGATCATGGGCGAGTTGCATTTAGCCGCAGCTTGCTCTCCAAGGCAATGCATGCTTTGACCGGGCGCAGCCAGACTTCTGCAGATCGACTTCTTTTACCAGTATGTAGCAGGCTTCTTCTAACCCATATCGATGAGATATAACCACTGATAATGCCCATTCAATCGGCTGATAACATTTAAATAGGGGGACCATTTTCGCTCTGAAATAGCTTTTTCACCCAAGAATATGTCTGCATTGGCTGTTAAAATCTGTAAACACACATACTCACACACACATGCGCGCACACACACACACGCACGCACAGGTCTCCCCATGTCAAACAGCACTAAATAATTATGGCACCGTTGCTAATGATTGGCACTAATGACCAGTGTTTCTGGCGGCCAGAGTGGTGGGAGGTTGGAGAGACGTGAACCAGATCTCACCTGCAATCTGCACATGACAGAGTTCCTCTCCGCAGAGGTGAAAGAGAGAGAGCAGTTCATTGGCCTCTGGGCTGGCAGGAGACCTTTTAACTCCAGTGATTACCTGAGCCTGAGCTACAGTTGTAATCATGTTAGTGTTTCTTGTTCTCCTCCATTTCTTCCTCTTCTCTCTGCCGCTCTTTTCTTTCTTTCTTCTCCGAAGTGCCTTAACCCTCCAGAAAAAGCACCGTGGGGTTTGAGGTAATTGGCTTGAGGAGACCTCACTTTTGCTCCTGCATTCATAATTGGTTTAAAAGTAGAAACACCGAGGCTTTTCTTGCTTTCCATTGTCCAGCGCCAGCTCCTTTTGCTGTACGAACCCTTGCTGCTATATGACGAGAGGCCGAAACTTTGCCATTTTTTGAAGAAGACGTTTATAAGTTTTAATGATATACATAATGTTCTTCCTGTCAGGGTAATTAGAACAGCAGGGGATATTAAAGCTCTCTGCTGTGCTTGATTTTGTATTGTAATGTCTGCGAGCCTTTAAAAATGTAAATGAAAATTATTATTATTAAAACATGGTTTAAAGGTAGAGAATAGGCCATAAGAACATGGAATAGTATATAATTTGTACCTTCTGGTATACATAAACATGTTAATTTCAGCTCCTGGACAGCGCCAGTGAATGATGTTTACAGTATGTTGTTTATAATATTTTCAAAGGTGATTTTCATAAATGTTCCAATAAATATAATCAACACACACGAGGAGAAGTGTTAAGAAAACCCAGTCCTGTGATCGCTATATCGACTTTGTAGTCAACAATAACATGTACTAGTAATGCTGTTACATACAAATGTGTATGTGTACACACTGCTGACTAATTTAATCTGTAAGAATCCATCACATTTGACATGCAGTTAATGAGTTTTTTCCATCTACAAAATGTCTCATAACTATAGCTGTCAAATTCATTTAACAGTAGTAGCAGCAGTACAAGTACCTACAATTGTACATAAGTACGGTACTTAAGTACATGTATTTAGTTATTTCCCATTACTGTCTGTCTAGTTTGTAGAGATTATTATACCAAATATTCCAGTAAATGCTCTTCTGATCAGTGTGGTTTTATTCAGCAACGCTCCAGATGACAAAGCTTTAATTTCTGGAAGTGATTACCAATTATCACCAACCCAAAGCTTAGAAAACAAACAAGCAGGGAAACCTTCCTTGTAAAACCCTTTACATGCAGGGAAACGGTGCAGACGAGCAAAACTTAAAGGGGGGAAAATCAACATTGAACACGCAGCCAGTGAGGAAAAAAAGAACATAATCTGAAGTAAAATGCCTTGAAATGAAGCACAAACCGCCTCCTCGTGGCTCTCGGTTGCACTGAGGATCCTTACTGGTGGGCGGGGCTCCCCAGTGCCTGTCTGAGCAGACGGTGTGTGATGATTATAGGCCCCTGGGGAGATCTAGGGGGTACTCCCTAATTGATTGTCATGAAAGGCCCTAATTGAATTAAGCAGCATGGTGGAACGACACACCATGCTGTCCGTTTGATGCCGGGAAACCTCAAGGCAGCGGCAGCGGCGTAACGTCTACACTGGGATTCATGTGGAAAGTTTTTACATCAGCTGCAACTAATGCAGAACTAAGTCATCGTTGTGCAAAAACATGGACAGGGTACTGCTTGCAGACTGAAGGACGTCATGCATGACAAATGTCTGAGCGGTTCAAAACTTGAGCGGTCGTATGACAGGGAAAATATTACACAATGCAAAGCCCTCTTTGCTGGGAAAAGTTCATCTGCACTTCAAGTAAAGCGCCTGATCGGTCTTTCAGTGATCCATAATGAGCTGTATGTAACACAATAGGCACAACTAGGAATTGTATCATCATCTTCCTGTTTTGGTACCGGCTTGTCTTCACATTGTTGCTCTGAAAGAATGCAATTTTTCTTTACCCAATCAATACTGTCTATGGAGAGACTTGACAACATATTTTACCTTGACCTTAGCGATGGTTTGCTCGGAATAAACAGAGGATAAACCGGTTTGTTCGGAAACAGGAAAGGCTAAATAGACTAGACATTATTTCAGAAAAAAACATATAGTGAAACCACAAAATGTAAGTCCAGTTTTCCAACCAAGAAACCCCTGATATATTCATCACACAGCCATCACACAGTGCTCAATGAAAAGTAACCCTACGCACATTATTATACGATTTATAAGTAGATTCCCAGTCAATTTTGCTCAATGTTCATTTAATGCCAAAACAAAAGATGATTACGCTTGTATAAAAAGTTTATTCCTACTTGTGCTCTCAGTAATTGCCCTTTATTCCTTTATGTATCAATGCTCCTCCAATACTTTGTATCTCTCTCTTTGTAAACTTATAACATTTAGGCTTAGAAAGTTTTTGAAATGGAGATAGTCAGAAAAGCTCTTTGGCTTGTTTTCCCATTTTAAATGTTTTGCAGTATTACCAGTGGCTGAGCAAGAGAGGAAAGAGACTTTTCAGACAGTGATGGAGAGAGTCAGACAGAGCAGCGCGGCTCCCTCAGCACCAATAGGTCTGCTTTTGGAGAGAGGGAAGGGGAGGAGGGGGCCCTCGGATTAAGAGGCTGAAAAATGGTTAAAACGTGTCAACGTGTAATTGCACGATAAGGCCCCCTCGCGAGGAATCCGTTGGCCCCGTTGCTATTTTCTATGGCGTCCCGGCTAATCTCCTCGCGCCACATTCGGTCCTCTGCAATCGGTCCCCCGTAATCTCCCATGACAGAACCGGGTCCAACGTCGGAGGTGAGGGTTTTTATAGGAGGAGAGGGAGGGAAATATGCGAAGGCGTGATAAACTGATGCCGATTAGCCACGTTTAGGACACCGGGAGCACGCGGGATGGGGCTGCGCGGGGTTATGGAGCGGGAAGTGCCAGAGCAGCGGTGTCCAAGTTGGTGCCAAGCAGAACATGAGGAGAGGATGGAAACTTGCAGACACATGGATGTGGATGGATCCAGCCTCAGTGACTGGGCCTTTATGGGAGCATCCGGGGATTCTGGGTAAAAGTGGATCAGGCAGGCAACTTGATTGTTGTATATGTTGTTAAATATATTATGGCAAACACTGACATTTGCCTCAAAGTGGTGTCAATATTCATCATTTGTCTACATTTCTGCCTCGTAATGATGGTAATGATTTGATTCATCACACTTCTCAGAGTCTGATATCTTTTCATGGATTTGATATTGAGTGTATTTGGAGGAAACATCTATTGACATACCTTAAGGTTTAGTGAATTGATGCTCCTCACATTTTTGTGACAAAATCCGTCCTTGATCTTCCATCTTGGCATCATCATAGAGAAGTATTTAGAGATATAATGAAATGGTCAAGTAACTTTATTTTCCCCCTCATATTCATTTTCCTCTTTGCTCACTTTTTCAAAACGTCTCCATCTTTTAAATTCTCTTTGATCACTCAACAAACTATCACTCAGCTATTTTACAGCCTTTAAATCTTGTGGTACATCAGTTAATGAAGTATTGATCACTGTAAATGTGGAGTTCATGTAGTAATACTGACTTGCTCTTGAAATTATCCCTGGCAAGCTATAAATAAAAAGATTACAAAAAAGAAAAAAGTGAAAAGGTCCTTTAAGAAAAACTCATATTTATACAAGCATATTAGTTTTTATTTCTAGGATATATTTGTATTTATTTATATAATTAAGTTATAAAACAAATTCAATTTCTGAAGAGAACCCCGTCACAAATCAATCTAAATTTAAAGAGCAAGAAATGTAGCAATCTGAATGTAACTAAAATAAGTCCCATAGGGATCATTCAGGACTACTAAATACCTTCAGTTTATACAGCTGACATCCTTGGGAACAGCTTTATTATATGTGATTTGCATCCATGTTGCCCTCTTGTTTTTAAGTCCAGACCCGAGTGGGAATTACTCCGATAAAACCTGGGGTGTTGTTTGCGGGGCTTTTTGTTTGGGGTGACCCCCGGCTGCCCCGGCTTACACCGCGACTAATCCCCATTCTCCCACAACACAAAAAGCTGCCCTCCTCACCTCCTTCTTTCCTGCTCTCCGCTCATTCATTCATCCCTCCCTCTCCATCCTACCCCGGGGCCTCCGGTGATTCAGCCATCACATTTAAAGAAGGAAATAATGTAACAACCAGGAGAATTGCACACATACACACTCACACACACACACACACACACACACACACACACACACACACACACACACACACACACACACATGCAGGCGTCTGATGCTGCAGGGGGTAAGACTGGAGGACTGGAGGACCCAGGTGGAGGCGAGCTGAAGTGGGCCCAATTGAGGCCGGCTGAAGAATTCGGAGTTCATTGACGACCGGATACTCTTGTTTTCAGATTTACTTTTGTTTGAGATCCAGATTACTGAGGTCATGACCCTGCAGCAGGTAAAACAAAGAAAAGAGAAACTTTGCTTTGCTTGGCCCACGTTTTACTAAAAGCAATAACAAGTTCAGCATGTGTAAGTGAGTCTCAAGGAAATTTCAGACGATGCATGATCAAGTTTATCAAGAATCGTGCCAGAATTTGAGTAAAAATACTCAACTTAATTGGGAATACATTGGGATTTAGTTTTAAAAAAATGTCCTGCCATGGGTTTTCACAATATAATGCAAGAAACAGAGAGAAAAGTTATTAATTCATGAAGATGGAATACATCCCTAAAATTAGTTGTGTTTGTGCAATGTATGTTCAGGCAGTGCTCAATAATAAACAGGAACATGTAGTTTTAAAGCATGACAGTCATCAGAAATGTGGCCCATGTTAAAAGTATAGGCAAATGGAAATTGAGGATGTTATTATGTAGTAAATATTGTGTCCATTACTCTCCCTGAGGAGCAAATCCTCAACCAACAAGTGTTTAGTTTAACCAGGATGTCGGACAATGAATCCTGCAGCTCCTGGAGGTATATATTGTGGGCAATATATATATATATATATATATATATATATATATATATATATATATATATATATATATATATATACATCAAACAT
Source organism: Taurulus bubalis (assembly GCF_910589615.1). Classification (NCBI taxonomy): domain Eukaryota; kingdom Metazoa; phylum Chordata; class Actinopteri; order Perciformes; family Cottidae; genus Taurulus; species Taurulus bubalis. Next base: position 10,264,639 of record NC_136609.1, read on the forward strand.
TATTTCATAATTACAGATAGCATGACATCTGAGGCTGAAGACTAAATAACAAAAACTAAAAGTCATTTCAGGAAAACCAATGTATGCCTAAAGCTTATTTTCATATTCTATCCTTCAATATAAAGACCAAATATGCACACAAATCTCCCATCAACTTAATATGACACATTATGATGTCTAACATTAATTTATATTGATGAAATACACATCATCAAGATTTATGCCAGCTAAAGAGAGGATAATTAGAAGATCTAACATTTATTTTTCTATTATCAAAGCAACAATGTATCATATTTAAATTATTTTTTAATTCTAGGAGAAATAACGAATTAAGGGCCCGACTGAAAAATAATCTATGCAAGGACATCACCGAGAAAATATGGCTGCTGTTATGTTGTAATTATTCTTTTAATGTTGTGATTTACATTTTGAGCAGATTTGAACTTTGCCACGACGTCATTAAACCCGCGTTCATACAACGACACAATGAGCTCATTTTACAATATGTTTAAGAATTGGAATAAATGTGAATAAACATGTAATATTGGAGAAACAGTTTCCATGAGCCGTTTTAAATCCCCTGCAAAAATAAATAACCCACCAACAAAACTAACACTTCACGAAAATGCGTTAAACTCAACCCGAAAATTAAGCTTGATATTTTGTAAATTATGTACAATTGCATAAAAATGTTTTCAGTAGGCCTATTTATTCACAATTTACAAGATTTTACAACAACAAAACTAATTCAAATTACACCGACTGACTCACATGTTTACAAGCATTGAAACTGAAAATCAATTTAAATTGCAGCCTAGAAACTTTTTTTTTTTTTTTTTTTAAACACATCTTCCACACCGCCCTCCATTTATTATACGGTTCCCTCTTTAAACAGGTTTTCAGGATCCCTCAAACACACAGCTGGTGCCTTTAATTCCACAGAAAATTCGGAGAAAAAAAAAATAACCTTCAAATTGCACCAGCCTTCACGGATTATAATTTAAATCGTGTCAAAACTTGGCATGCTCTGTTCCAGAGAGCAAAAAAAGTAAATTAGATGCGCTTTCCTTTAACTCGGACAGACAAAAATCCATCACTGAAAGAAAATAAAAATAACAATAAAAAAGTTTGTTCAAAGTGATTGCATTTGTATGGCTATAACCGCCTATAATTTACAATTCATCAGCAGCCTGCGTCCACATCTAGGTTTTTAAATATTTGGTTGTGGTTTGTAGTGCTTTATAGTACATTTAGAGATTTAAATATGAGTCAGAGGAACCGTCCCGTTTACCGGAGTGGAGCCGCTGCTCTGGTAGTGCTGCGGGTGGAGCACGTGCAGTCTGCTGTGGACGTCCCCCACCACCTCGCCGGTCGGCAGGTACATGCTGATCATGTCCCGCAGGTCCCCCGTGGGGCACGGTGGTCCGCGCGCCGTGGAAACCGGGGGGCTCACGCTAGGCTCCGATTTCACGAGGGACCCCAAAGTCCCTCCGAGCGTCCCGGACACCGGGGAGACACCGGAGCTTTGGTGCTGGTGAGTGTAGCCGGTGATCCCGCCGTAGCCCGGCGGAGACGCGCTCATGTAGCTCTGAGAGTTCGAGATGGGGCTGTAAGATAACGCGCTCATGTCGTACCTGTGCACGGGCTGCGGGTTGTGCGGGTGGTGGTGCGGGTGGTGGTGCGCGTGCGGGTGGTGCGGGTGCGCTCCGGAGCCCGGGTGTTGCGTGTACGCCAGCTGCGCCTCCTGCATCATCGCGTGAGCCGCCGCCGCCGCAGCCGCCACCTGGCCCGAGTACGTGCCGTTGGTCCAGCCGTTCACGTGCGTGGCGTAGCCCGCATTGGCCCCCGCGTGGCCCCCGCCGGGACTCTCCAGCCTCTGCCCTCCGCCCATCCCGAGACCCACAGGTGAGCCGAGGAGCCCGCCGGCCAGCGAGTACTTGTCCTTCTTCAGCAGCGTCTTGGTCTTCCTCCGCGGCCGGTACTTGTAGTCCGGGTGCTCCTTCATGTGCATGGCCCGCAGCCGCTTGGCCTCGTCGATGAACGGCCTCTTCTCCGCCTCGGTCATCACCTTCCACTCGGCGCCCAGCCGCTTGCTGATCTCGGAGTTGTGCATCTTGGGGTTCTCCTGTGCCATTTTCCTCCGCTGGCCCCGGGACCACACCATGAAGGCGTTCATGGGTCTCTTGATGCGGTCCTGGGGGACTTTCCCGCCGGGGCCCCCGCCGACTCCTCCCGCGTGCCCCCCCGGGTTAGACGGGTTGGTCTGGGGCACCACGGGGGAATGCAGGTCCGTCTCCATCATGATGCTGTACATTCACCTGGTCTTGTAGGACAACACTGCTCTCTCAAACACACAGACACATTCAGTCTGGCGAAACCTCCGATAACGAGTTAAAAGACCCGGAGAGAGATGGAGAGCTGCTGGAGTCTCAGGATGAAATCCACTCAGTAGGTAAAACTTGTTCCGTGCTTTCCTCTTTTTTGTGTCTTCTTTCTCCCTCCTGTCATCCGCGAGCGCCCCGAAGAATAGAAACCGGGTGTTTGAGCTTTACTTTGGTTGAAGCTGGACTGGGAAAAGTTACCGGAGCGTGCTCGGGCCGCGCGCTCTGACAGCAGCTAAATGAGCGCGAGGCGGCCAATGGAGAGGCTCCAGTGGAGACGTGATTTGCATGCAGGGGCTCGAGCTTCTGGTGACGTCGGAGCGCGAGACCGAAAAAATTACTCCCTCTGTCATCTGTTTTGTGTGTGTGTGTGTGTGTGTGTGTGTGTGTGTGTGTGTGTGTGTGTGTGTGTGTGTGTGTGTGTGTGTATGTGTGTGTGTGTGTGTGTGGCTAAAAACACACACATATAAACAGTTTAATTCCCATAATTTTCTTTACAGATACATCCTAGCGTTTAAGAAAAAAATGTTACTTAGTAAAATTATAAAGATTTTTTTGCAGCAAATATAACTTGATAATGATAATAACGGAATTAGCTATGAGCAACAGCAAAACAATTAACATTTAGATGAAAATAAAGATAAAGTCAATGCGCAACCATTTAATTAAATCTTCTTTTTTTTTGCCGGGATGATAACCTCTGTGTAAAAACTTAAAAGCACTGCAGCAGCTTATTTGTGTGTCCTTCAAAATCAGAAATGGGTTGCATGATTTTTAGACTACATTTTTAGTTGTCTTAGTCTTTTATAAATTGTTCAAAATGTCTATATCTTTTAATTTCCCTCTGTTTTTTGCCAAACTATAAGGGCCACGCCGCCTCCTATTCAGAGCCACAGGTGCTTTTCTGTTGTGCCTGTTGCTAGGAAACAGGTGACTGACGCCCGGAACACGTGCCATTCAAAGCACCCCTTTTGTTTGTTTCACCAAAGCTGCAGGAGAGCACGAGGGAAAGAGGGAGGGATGTCACCCGTTAGAAAAAAAACTACTGTAATCCTCTAATAAATGTTAAAGAAATATATATTTTTTCTCATAGCGTTTTAGTAAACTAATGACATATGTTGTGGTCGTCATGCTCCTGCAGCTGCAGGCCGGCTGCAGGAGGCCCGGGATGCCTATGCTCCTGGTCCTAAAATAGAGGAGAGGCTGCTCTTTTCTATCTAACACAAAACCACAAAATACAAAATAGTATTACAGTTTTGACTACTGAAGATAATACACATAGAACATATTATGCTTGATGTCCAATGAATATTTTCTCAATTGTTTTATAGATAAACTGTTAATACTTAGAAATACCAACATTTCAGTCACTTAATTGTTCAGTAAATGTATATACATTAATTTAACTATCACACAAGACAAAGAAACACAGACAATCCTAACATTTGAGTATCTGAACGCATGCAATGAATGTTTAAGAAATGAATTAATCACCGAAATAGTTGCTGATTAATATTTCTGTCAGCCCACCAATCATTGCAGCTACATGAGTTAGTAGAAATGTCTTAATTTCCGTGCATTTCTGGCTCCATTCTGGCACTCTGGAGCCTCCGAGCGCATGTGAAAAGGGAAGGAATAGATTGATATTTCATTTAACGTTGCAATTTGTGGTTTGGTATTCGGGTCTCCTCCTGCTTCACTGGCTTCCCGTCATGTGGAGGATCTTTTCAGCCCTCTGGGATTATGCTCCCAAGTGGCATCTGTCAGGTGCTGCCCGCCTCTCAGCGAGCTGATAAACTCCACTGGCACGCTGGCAGGGCTGGATTTTCCTCTCGCTCCCTTGTACCAGTTGGCTATAGTGCTGCTAAGTGGCTTGTATGATCTGTTTTACGCACACTGTGACAATCTGCTCTCTTTCTGCCTCTTTGCATCCAGCACTGAAACACATGGACGCACAGAGACGAGCACGTTGTATCTTTGAAACGCAGAATGCATCCCAGCGTGACGGATCCAGAAGGCGGAAATCAAATGACAGAAATGTTTCACATTGACCAAAATGATAATATCTTGTAAGAGATGCCACTTTGCTTTATTTCCTAGTGTAGCGTCTTTTCATGCATTGAGTTTGTGTGCAGGGACTTTGTCGTGGCGTAATGAAAGATTGCATATCAAATAACAAAAAGATGAAGGCAATAATGCAGTCAAATAATAACACATGAGAAGTGTTCTGATTTTAATTCTAGTAATGACACATTCAAGAAACAGCGGTCTCTCCTGGATTCAATCAAAGGGATTTCTTCATCCCTTTCTGCAGACACACATAATGTCAAAGTAAACATTCTTGTAAGTCGCTTTGGATAAAAGCGTTGGCTAAATGAAATGTAATGTAAACAACCACTGTGCTGTCAGTGGTATGGAAGGAAGGGTTGCTACGCTTAGATGTTGTTTAATGCAGCTAATTGGCTCTCTAGTGTTTGTTTGGACTCTCGTTCTTCAAGCTAAGGCACAGGACAAGACGAGTGTTCTTGTGCGTTGGATAAGGAGGAGGCTTGAGCAGGAACATTGATGGATCAACAAAGAATACAGGACGTGTGATTTAATGAGGATATTTTCACGTTCAGGGTCTGTGCAGATGGATGGTGAGTGGAAACAGCGACACACTCTCGATCAATGAAAGTTTTCAAAAACACGGTGGCGCTCGGGTGCATTTCTTCTTTCCATAGTTTCCTAAAAGAAGCTTGTGAAGCAGACATCTCCATATCTGCAACACACAATAGTTTTAATAAACCAGATTTCAACATTTCATAGCAAAAGGGATAAGAAACACAATAAAATACAAGCAATATTAATAACAAAAGTTTCATTGATGCAATTTATCCCAATTTATCAGACCGTCATTTGCTTTCTGCATTACACACATACTAAATGTATGACATAATAATGCAGGTCAATAACATGCATCATTAAACTCTGATATCTGAGGATACGACAGAGTTGAATACTATTGGGTGTGTTTGTTTCTTCCATACCAGATACTTGCACCTCTTCAAATGCCTAAAAACCCTTAAAACCTTATAAGCACCAAGTCCCGCACGCCTATTCTCAGACAACACTTTTTTTTAAACGTGTCCTTAATTACCTCCGCAACCACATCGTTGTTTAACTTCATTTAAACTGCTACAATACCGTAACCCTTGTAGCAAGAAATCTATGGTTGCATTTTTTTTTAAGTAACCGTTAAGTTTAATTAATTACGTAAATGCTGTAACTTGCCGCGGCGATCGTAACGTTTCACTAAAACGTTAATAAGTACCCCTTACAACTTTGGATTTCAATAAAACATCCAGGTAACCTACGGGCTTGTGGGAGAACAAAGAAATCTGTATAAACCCCCTATTAGTACCTGTAAAGTCACAAAATGGCCAGACTCTTTTTCCGTCCTGAGGCCTTCCTGGTCCGCCCACATTGTGCGGACCAGGAAGTGCGGAAGCTGATGAACATTTCGATACCCAGCATGCCCAAAACGGCCAATGTTTTGCCATAAAATAAGTAATTTTTCCATTTTTGAACCGAACAACATCATTTTTTGACTGAAACTCCTTTCTAACATGCCAGTGCTTTGTTTTATTGTGATTTTTGTTGCAGATTCCGATTCTTTAGGTCCTAATCTTTCCAAAAGGGTGCCTTATTATGTGGGCTGTTGTTAAGGCCCTGAACCATACAGTTTAAAAAAAACCAGAGACCGCTCGAGGAGGCATTTTTGGGGAATCTTGCTATTATCATGCTGGATGTTCATAGTTATGATAACTATGAACACGCATTTCGGTCTTAAGTCACGCCCTCCCGCCACACATCGGAATCAAGCACGTCTCCCCCGAATCCCCTGCCAATCAATAAAAAGAAATGGGCTACACGAATAGCCAATCAGAAAAACGTATCTGTTGTATCTGGGTGAAATGTAATCCCGGCCACGCCTCCGTCCGAGGGGGGGGGGGGGGGGGGAGAGAGAGAGAGAGAGAGAGAGAGAGAGAGAGAGAGAGAGAGAGAGAGAGATGTCACTCTTACCTGTCTTAAAAACTTGAGAGCCCTGCACTTGGTTTTATGGACAATTATTAAAATCACATGGTCTTATAATTTGAGTGAAGTTGAAATGATTTTCGGGCTGATTGCCGGTGTTTGGGACGCCGTGCTGTATTGAATGGCGGAGCTTAGCTTGTGGTATTTCTGGTCTTTGTCGAAACTTTTTGCGGCGTCCGCAACAGCAAATGTCACCGTTCTGTTTCTGTCGGAATTTAAGGTTATGATTGGTGAGAAACTTAGGGACGTGATTGGTTGTTGGAATGTCAACTTATTGACAGTTTATCATTTTCTTTGATAATCAGTGTTCAAAGCTGTGACTGAATACTCTTTGGCTCACTTTTATAGTATCATATGAATAAAAGTATGAATGAATAATTATTGTTTAGTCATATTCAGCATTTAAATAAATACTATTACCAGTGTGCGACAATAAATGTTTCCCAAATATAGTTTGCATGGCTTTTACTGTAATCAAGGGAATTGTTTCAGTCCCTTTATTAAAAACCAAGAAGGTTGAGGAATTATATTGAAGCGAAATTAAGGACACATTGAATTATTAGAAGCTCTTCACTCCAAAAAAAATCCACATCAGTGTGACCGATCCGACACAAAAAGTCAGGGACACCAGAAGTTCACTGATCATTGACGATCATTACGTTACGATTATTAATTATGCCTCAAATATCAGCACTTTATTTTCCCCGACACACACACACACACACACTCGCGGACAGAGCAGAGGATCAAAGAGCGCTTGGAGATAAAATGCAGCAGTGAGGATGTTCTTCACTTCTTCACGCTGCCATTTGGCCTGAAATCTCTAAGCCAACAGGCCACAAACACACACAGGCCTAATGGAATCAAAGGCATTTCTCCTGTGCAGCAGCCGACCCGGAGGGTTTGTTTAAGGCTCGCTGTCACAGCAAGCTGTCAGCTCTACTGGAGCTCAGCCTTACAGGCACACTAACACACACCCTCACTAACACACACACACACACACACACACACACACACACACACACACACACACACAAGCATACAGTACATATATACAACAGCTAGCTATGACATGTGTCATTATAAGTGCTCAGAGAAACAGTCCAGCCCTCTCAGCTCTGGATGTGACTGATGTAATTAAGATGAAAATAGTAATTAACAGTACTGCAGTACTTTCTTCAATATGAAAGTTTGTTTTACTTTAATGTGTAAAGCACATCTAATCACACGAGTATAGTTGTGATCACTTTTCATATAAAATAAACTCAGAAATATTTTCTTCAGTTTCTCTCCATTCACACATTTTGGATTATATACTCTGTTATTTTTTTTCATGCTATATTATGATATGTTTTAATGACATGCTAAACTTTTATGGCATACTATATTTTGACTTTTTATTTCTTACAACTTTTGAGATTTCTGAACTGCATTACTTTGACATTGTGTCGACTAAAGTAACAAATATAATATATATAATATATATTCATATAAATAATCTTTATTTGCAGATGGAATTTTTTTCCGACACAAATTTCGACGGCACTATCGCTGCAGAACAATACATCCAACCTAAATGTCATCTCTAAATGGATGGATGCCTCAGCATGGCTTTGAAATAGTTTGAAAAAGTTTCTGAACTCAATAACTAAATAAAAAATGTGACTGAATTCCCTTTTGCTCCCACAGCATCTGTAGGCATCATGACGCTTTGACTTTAAGCATTTTAAATTCACTTTCTTCAATAACTTCCATGAATAAATTAACCAGTTTGCAGCCATCTACATGGAGACTAACATCATCCTTCTTCCATCCATTTTCCTCCACTTTCAAGTGTCAAAGTAAAGTGGCCCGGTGTACCGAACACTGTTAAGCATTTGCACTCATCATTTAATCATCGCACCTCCTCCTTTGATTGATGCCTAATGAATGCCCGGGGTCTCGGTTTACAAGACGCTCGCTAACTGAACCTTGCTAATGGCTTTTTGCCTGTCTGCCCGACAGCCCAGGCTTCAGGCAGAGACGTCTGCGTTCACACCGGAGCGTCAAGACCTTTTATTCCATCATGTCTCGTACAGATATATCATACAAAAACAACCCAACAATACATATCCTGAGCTGTTCCATGTTCACATCGGTTCCATGTGTGCCAAAAAATGGAAGTTTCCGCATTGAGCTGATAATGTGAACAAGACCTCCAGTAATTTTCAACAACATCTCTCTGCAAGTACTTTCACAATTAGCGGACATCATTTATCGCTAATAGGCCGCCGGCAGTAATGGTCTGAAACGAGTGGGAGACAAATAGGTGATATCTCTTCAAAAACAAACCTGAGCGCTACATATCACACTATTCATTTTCCATATGCTTTGAGAACCAGCTGTGTTGTTGTGTTTTACTTACACAGGTAGTCGTATTGCATGGTAAGACGAGTGCTTTTATTTGTCTCTCACTTTTAGGTATTTGGCCTCAAAGACATCTGTGACGAAGATGTTATGAAGACTATGAAAACGTCTCTGTGTGAAGCTCTGAGGTAGGATCTTTTTTTTATTTATCGTTACCAGCTGCTAATGTTGTTGAATATTCAAAGCCTACAACATACAGTATTATAGTGGCCACTGTGGCTTAATTGTGAACTTGTTAAAAATTCATAAAATTATAGGATATGATCTGTAATAGACATGGACATTCAGTGGGATTTATACTTCCTGAGATTGTTAAAAACATTCTGTGGCGCTGCGTTTGAAATAAAAACTTGTATCCATAATCCTCTCTGTTTATTCCTCTGGAACCCCGGGAGGAGACAGACGCCTCAGACTCCCGGGGTCGTGGATCACGACGTCTTCACAACCGACGCCACGCAAACTAGGAGCGTTGTCACCGCGCCACACTCTGAAATGTTCTCTTGTTATGGTTGACTTCTTCATTTGGCTGTTAGATCTGAAAAGTCACTAAGCCACATAAGTATTGAACCCATGACCTTCTGTTTCCTAAGCAGTTGTCCATCACATCACGCTATCTGATCCGACTCTTCTATCTGTTTCTTTGCATATTTTCTTTTCTTCTTTTGGCTGTTTGAACATAAAATACACTCCACTGTATGAGGATTGAACCCATAACTTCTAATCTAGCCAGATGTCCATCATGTTGAGCTATCTGAATAGTCTCTCTTCTAAAAGTTGTGAAAGTTATTTTCCTTCTTTTGGCCAAAAAGTCAAGTCAAAGTCAAATATGCAAAGAAACAGAAACAACAGTCAGATCAGATAGCTTGATGTGATAAATGACTGCTTGGGAGATGGAAGGTCATGGGTTCAATACGTATGTGACTTTTGAGGCCAAACAGGCAAATGAAGGGAAATAAGTTGCGAACCTTTGACAAATCAGATGATAGACATCTAGGTAGTAGATTGGAAATTATGGGTTTGATCCTCATCTGATACAGTGAATTTTAAGATCTGGCAGCCAAAAGAAGAAAGTCAAATATGCAAAGAAACAGCTAGAAGAGTCAGATCAGATAGCTTGATGTGATGGATGACTGCTTGAGAGATGGAAGGGCATGGGTTCAATACTTATGTGACTTTTGAAGTCTAACAGCCAAATGAAGAATTCAAATATACCAAGAGAACATATCAGAGTGTGTGTGTTGTGGTGGCGTGGTTACGAAGCTCCTGGTTTGCATGGCGTCGGGCCCGGGTTCGCTCCTCACCGCTGTGAGGACATCAAGATACACCACCGAAGGGAGTCTGAGGTGTCTGTCTCCTCCCGGGGTTCCAGAGAAATAAACGGAGAGGGTTATGGATGCAAGTTTTTATTTAAATGTGGCTGCATACAATCCCCGCCCCCTTATTTTACAATCTAAGAGTACATGCAGAGAAGAGGAAGAGAAGAAAGTTCGTCGTCCTCTGGTCTGGAAACTCTGCACTCATCTGGGGAGTAGAGAAGGACAACATTAGAATGTGCATCTCATACATGTACTACTACAATAACTAGCACAATAACTACATCAACTGCTACAATAACTAGTACATCAACTACTACAATAACTAGTACATCAACTGCTACAATAACTACATCAACTACTATAATAACTACATCAACTGATACAATAACTAGTACATCAACTGCTACAATAACTACATCAACTACTACAATAACTAGCACAATAACTACATCAACTGCTACAATAACTAGTACATCAACTACTACAATAACTAGTACATCAACTGCTACAATAACTACATCAACTACTACAATAACTAGCACAATAACTACATCAACTGCTACAATAACTAGTACATCAACTACTACAATAACTAGTACATCAACTGCTACAATAACTACATCAACTACTATAATAACTACATCAACTGATACAATAACTAGTACATCAACTGCTACAATAACTACATCAACTGCTACAATAACTAGTACATCAACTACTACAATAACTAGTACATCAACTGCTACAATAACTACATCAACTACTATAATAACTACATCAACTGCTACAATAACTAGTACATCAACTGCTACAATAACTACATCAACTACTACAATAACTACATCAACTGCTACAATAACTACATCAACTACTACAATAACTACATCAACTGCTACAATAACTACATCAACTGCTACAATAACTACATCAACTACTACAATAACTAATACATCAACTGCTACAATAACTAATACATCAACTGCTACAATAACTAATACATCAACTGCTACAATAACTACATCAACTACTATAATAACTACATCAACTGATACAATAACTAGTACATCAACTGATACAATAACTAGTACATCAACTGCTACAATAACTAGTACATCAACTGCTACAATAACTACATCAACTACTACAATAACTAGTACATCAACTGCTACAATAACTACATCAACTGCTACAATAACTAGTACATCAACTACTACAATAACTAGTACATCAACTGCTACAATAACTACATCAACTACTATAATAACTACATCAACTGATACAATAACTAATACATCAACTGCTACAATAACTAGTACATCAACTGCTACAATAACTACATCAACTACTACAATAACTAATACATCAACTACTACAATAACTACATCAACTACTACAATAACTAGTACATCAACTACTACAATAACTACATCAACTACTACAATAACTAGTACATTAACTGCTACAATAACTACATCAACTACTACAATAACTAGTACATCAACTACTACAATAACTACATCAACTACTACAATAACTAGTACATCAACTACTACAATAACTAGTACATCAACTGCTACAATAACTAGTACATCAACTGCTACAATAACTACATCATCTACTATAATAACTACATCAACTGATACAATAACTAATACATCAACTGCTACAATAACTAGTACATAAACTGCTACAATAACTACATCAACTACTACAATAACTAATACATCAACTACTACAATAACTACATCAACTACTACAATAACTAGTACATCAACTACTACAATAACTACATCAACTACTACAATAACTAGTACATCAACTGCTACAATAACTACATCAACTACTACAATAACTAATACATCAACTGATACAATAACTAATACATCAACTGCTACAATAACTAGTACATCAACTGCTACAATAACTACATCAACTACTACAATAACTAATACATCAACTACTACAATAACTACATCAACTACTACAATAACTAGTACATCAACTACTACAATAACTACATCAACTACTACAATAACTAGTACATCAACTGCTACAATAACTACATCAACTACTACAATAACTAGTACATCAACTACTACAATAACTACATCAACTACTACAATAACTAGTACATCAACTACTACAATAACTAGTACATCAACTGCTACAATAACTAGTACATCAACTGCTACAATAACTACATCATCTACTATAATAACTACATCAACTGATACAATAACTAATACATCAACTGCTACAATAACTAGTACATAAACTGCTACAATAACTACATCAACTACTACAATAACTAATACATCAACTACTACAATAACTACATCAACTACTACAATAACTAGTACATCAACTACTACAATAACTACATCAACTACTACAATAACTAGTACATCAACTGCTACAATAACTACATCAACTACTACAATAACTAATACATCAACTGATACAATAACTAATACATCAACTGCTACAATAACTAGTACATCAACTGCTACAATAACTACATCAACTACTACAATAACTAATACATCAACAGCCTTTCTCTAAAGACATATGACAATATATTGTTGTATGAGATGCTGCTCTGAGATTTCTTTCATGAAATTTGTATTACTTTTTAATAGCAATTTTTACTTTGTCTCTAATATTTTATGGCAAACTATACTATGCATTTGTTTGATCATTTTCTTTACTTTTAACAGTTCATGACATACTATTAAACTATTTTTTGACTTTGTATGGCCTACTACTGGCAATACTATACTATGACATTGTATGACACAAGCGAGTAGTTTAACCAAAAAGGTTTATTGAACTTAGATAGTATAAAACCCAGTGGCAGAGAGGGTCGTCACACCCTTTTAATGCTAAAACGTGCTACTGCTACAACAACTAAAACTACTACAACTTTGACTACAACAAAACAAGGACAGAGGAATTAGAAATCAAATGAATTGATTAATTACCTAAATGTTTGTTCCTTCCACTCCAATTCTCGGCTCCTGTCATTCAGCAGCCTGGACAGAAAACAGAGACATTTACAAAACATGTATTACATGTAAGCTATTGAAGGTAAAACCATTGACTGAGGCAGCGGATGATTAAAATACAATGCATGCATTTCATGTCACGTTCAGGGGGCCACACAAAATGCTTCTGTGGGCCCCTGTTGGCCCATGGGCCGCACTTTGAGAAACTGTGATCTACAGAGCGTCACAGGGGAGGGAGGGGAGCGCTTGGAGAGGTTGCTTATCTATCACAGAGCTGCACATTGGATATTCACTGGGAATGTGGAGTCTAATTAGTATCTAATTGTTGGAAGCCGTTTCCTCCAGCAAGACAACTAGAAGAACACTAATCCTCCGTGTTTCTGCAGCTAATTTTCACCTGAACGTAATTGTGCACACAATGTAATTGTTTCATGAGGCAACATGTTTTTTATTGTAAACAAACTAAAGTTATGTTTACATTCTGTGTTTGGCACCGATAGGCATAATATTCCTGTGTTGAATGCGTATGAAGTTCCTCATAAAACATTTGAGAAGACCTTTTTTTAATCCTGCATTGTTTGTATCCATGTTAGCCGCAGTACCAGTGGTCATCTTCACTGTCTTTGCTGGCACGTTGCTTTTTACCATGGTGGTTCGGCTTTTTTAAATTGTTAGCATAACAAGGATATCTTCCTAACCTGTGCCATATTATAGTTACCATGCACAGATGTTGTAGAAAGCAAGCAAAAGCGTTGGCATTAGACATAAAAAACACTGTTATTATTTGCTTTTCCAGTATCAACGTTCTGTTCCACCGACGATGAAAAGAAAAGATCAGAGTAGACTGATTGTAATATTATCATTATTCATTAGGTTTTATTTCCCATCTTAAGTATTCTGTTTCTTTTGCACTTTGTCTCGATGCTTTTATTGTTTTTTGTAAAGCGCTTTGAATTGCAGTTTAAATAATGTTGCCTTGTCAAGCGAGAGATTCTTCTTTACATTAGAGGCTGTTGTTTTAAACACGTGTACTTCAGGAACTTCCTGTTTGGGTAAAATCTAGGAAATGAAATCCATGAGCAGGACTTTCAGGGAAAAGACAGAACTAGAGATGCTGAAACAGAAAATAAAAAAGACTAATTGGAGCTGATCAACATCCGGCTTTGCCCTTTAATTCTTTCAGCTTAGCTCTTCACATTAAATCTGTCTTTCTCATCATTCCTGCATTTGCTACAGGCAGGTCAAGCAGTCTTGATGCAGCAGCTACATTATATGTGTAACACACACACACACACACACACACGCACACATTTAATTTAATTAGAGCATGTGCAGCCTCCCTCTCTGCCAGTATCGTCAAGGCGCTCCAGAGCAGCCAACACTATCACTGATTGCTTCTAGATAGGAAGAAATATGATTAGACCACGTGTGTGTGTGTGTGTGTGTGTGTGTGTGTGTGTGTGTGTGTGTGTGTGTGTGTGTGTGTGTGTGTGTGTGTGTGTGTGTGTGTGTGGGAGGTGAGAAGAAATCTGATTGTGGTTTTGTTAGTGGTGAGAGCAGAGGTAAGCTGAAGGGTTGAAAAGGATGAGGAGATGATTGGATATAAGGATACAAGAGGAGAGGACAAGACGGAGGAAGGAGGAAGGAGGAAGGAGCTGATACATCAATTTGTTGATGGTGTCGATTCTGCTGTAAGAACGGTCAGTTCTAATATATGGAGAATTCGCTTTTAGTCAAGAGTGAGATGAAAAGATTGATATCAGTCAGAGCTTAGCCTCGCTTAGCGTTAAGTCTAGCTGAAGGAAAAATTCACTATTTTATCATAGAAACTCAATTCTTCACAGAAATATGGGCCGATGGACATGTTCGGGAAGAAAGAGATGGGATACACCAAATAAATGAATTGGTTGTTGGTCGGGATAATGTGTTTTAATCTTTGGACACAGTCAAGCTAGCTTTTCCCCCTGTTTCCAGTCTTTATGCTAAGCTAGGCTATCCATGTCCTGACTCCTGCAGACAAGACATCTATATCTTCTCTCATCTCACTCTCTGAAACAAAGCAAATAAACCGGGTCTCCGTAGCTTCACATTGTCAAACTATTATTATGGGATGTAGAGGAAAGGGGAGATGGCGAGACGATGTGAGGAGGATAGAACGGGAGGAGGAGGAAGATCCCCTTAAGATCTCATTATTAGTTTGATTTTCAGATGGCCGGGAGGTAAACATGAAAGCTTTGATTCTCTGTGTAATAAGATTAGTGGTCTTAAAGGGAGAAGGGCAGCAAGAGAGGGAGGGGAAGGAAGGACGAAGGGAAACATGGTGAATAGGAGGGAAGAATGAAGAAGTGACCTTTGCAGGATGAGGTAAGGAGAGAAGGAGGAACCCCACTGAGGAGTGGTGAAAAGAAAAAAGAAAGAGAGGTGAGGTAGAGAGAGGAGGGAGGGAGGGGGAGGGATGGAGTGACCCCTGTGAAAACAGATTAGTCGACCATGAAGAGGATTACCAGCAATGATAGTCCCTCTGAGGGAGCAGAGTCTGTCCCAGCCAATGCAAACACACACACACACACACACACACACACACACACACACACACACACACACACGTAATGAACACATCAAAAGTGATCAGCATCAGTCCAACCTGTCTGGCTAATGCAAACACACAAACATAACAAGTACATGTACTCCAGCACAGTACACATTTCCACCACATGAATACTACAGATATAGTTACTTTATAGAGGTTCGCGTAAAAAAGTCTGTTTAGTTGAAGCTTAAACAGCCAAACACAGGGGTCTTAAACTCAAATGACATGTCATCTCCTTAAAGAAACTCCTACTTCTCGTACTTGTGATACTACTCTGCATATTTAATAAAGAAATACCACTTGCAGATGAGACGTGATGCAGTCTCGTGAACAATCCAGGATGAAAGAACCAAACGGGTGCTTGTAAATGAAGCAACATGATATATTATTTCTAACTGTCCTCCACAACAACACATGCAAATCACTGGTGCCCAATTCCAACATCTTCCAGACCTGGCTCGGTTACACCGGAGAACCATTGTGGTCCGTGTAAAAGAAACAGGAAACAGTGTGTTGACCAAAACAACTTCCTGTGCTCTGGTTTGTGTCCACTTGGCAAACATATGAAGTTATTAGAAAAACATATTACAACAAAAGACCAACCGAGGCACAAAGACACAGACAGAATAAACAGCATGTGGTCGCGCTAGTGCAAGTTCAACTCGACTAAAATGGTTTTATAACTATTTTAGTAATGTTTGTCACACACACACACACATACACACACACACACACACACACACACACACACACACACACACACACACACACACACACACACGTCTGCCAATTTTGCACAACAGCAGACAAAACAGCTGACTGTCAACTAGGTTCAACATGCTGGGCTGACACCTCTGTCTGTGTTTGTCTATGTGTGTGTGTGTGTGTGTGTGTGTGTGTGTGTGTGTGTGTGTGTGTGTGTGTGTGTGTGTGTGTGGCCAAGAATAGCTAATCCCAATCATCCCCCGCCAGCAGAAGCACCATCGTGGCTGATTTTAACTGACACATCTGTAAATGATGCTTTAGGGCAGGAAGTTCTGTGAGCTGCAGCAGAGATTCATCCCAAAATGAAAGCGTCAGACTGAGTCTCTACCTCAGCAGTCCTGTGTGTTTTCTTCATGCTCTGGCTGTGCTGACATTTTAAAGGACAGGGTCACAATGTTTCAAGTCTCATAAGAACGGTGTGTTCGTGTCAAGTTGGAGTGAAGGGAAACCAGCTTGATTTGTCTCACACAGACTGACTTCAAACTAAATCAATAAACGACCAAATAAGGACTGTGGGTTTTTGTCCCCCGTCATTTACACAGGAAGTGATCTTTTAGGAGGAATGATCACAGCGAGCACAGGCTGTTTAACAACACTGCATCAGATTAAACACGTTGAACCTATTTTAAGTGTTCCTAGGAAAGGTGGGATAAATATGCTCCTCCAGAAACAATTGTAATCAGTTTCTATGTCCGTATAATGTAGATTATGTTAAGCAGTGATCAAAATAATAGATCAATCGATCTTGAATTTGGCATCGCAAAACGAAGAAAATGTCAAATGGGTTTCGGAAACACAAATCAATATCCAAATCAAATGATAAAAGACACTAAACCTTTCCTTCTTGCTGACATTTCCCTCCAAAGTTTAGATATCAGGACCCCCCTCAGAGGAGGACGGGGGTCCCCTCCACTCATCCCAAATGAGGGCTTTTTCCTCCATTTTCTCTGCTGTTGGTGGGGGGTGTCGGGCTCTGGGAAGAATGAGGACGTCCCGGGGAGGGCCTTTAAGTGCAGGGCCGAGGAGCCTCTCCCTCTCTCTCTTTCTCCCTCACCCTTCTCCTCCATGTCTCTCGCCCATCCTAAATGGGGTCAAGCTCCCAGTCAGACCTGCTGCTTTCAAAGACCCCAAAGAGCAGCTCTCCTCCACCTGGCCTTTCCTCAACAACCTTTTCTTCTTCCTTTCTTTACATTGCTGCCCTTTTGCCTTCCTCTCTTCTCCTTCATCTTTCTTCCTCTCAATCCTGCAGCTGCACTTATCCCGTCTCCTTACTTTATCCATCTCTCTGTCCATTACCGAAAGCTGCAGTATTTGTCTTTTTCTGCCCTTCGCTGCATGATTTATGCTTGAGCAGGAGCAGCAGATCAAAGTACAGCACATATAACAGTTATTTGTTACAGCCGTTTGTTACCTATATCTCATTTTCTTCAAATATCTTTTTAAGAGGGACTAGATCAGCATTTCTCAACCTATGGGTCCGGTCACATCGGACCCATAGAGGGTCTCGCATGATGACAAACAAAGATAGGAAAGAGGAGGAAAAGACATTTCTGCTGCACAACATTTTGTTTCCTTTTTCCCCCGACTTTTCTCAAATGCGAGAGAGTTTAACCTCTTAAAATGAAGCTCATGAACCTGTGTCTCAGGTCATGAGGGGTCACTCTAGCATGGCGTTCAAGAGTCAGAAGAAAAAGACGAATTTTTACATGCAAATCAAAAGACTGAAAAGGTTTTATTCTTGTCAGGGTCAAAAGGCTTCTGAGCCAACATTTAGCTTATTATGGGATTTAAAAATAAATGTCCACTCAAACCAGAATAAATACATGTGATATTAAAACTAGTCATGCATACTCATGAATAGCAAATCAAATCATGGATGAGAGCAACAAAAGATCACGCAACCAAACCGGACCAGTGTTTTTCCAACTCCACCTCCAGATCAAAACACAGTCAGGGACTCCCCAAAACTGTTTTTAGCTGCAAACTCAAGTTGCACAGTCGCTCTGTGCAGGTGATACAAGTGTAAACATGTTTCCACCGACAGATGACGTGGAAGTCTTATTAAAGATTGTGTGCACATGCAGTGAAAGCCGTTGCTCCGTCACGCTCACACACGACAACCGTTTCCCGCTAACAGTCACTGAGATGAGATGTTTCAGCTTTGGGTTGCACACGCAGATCTCACACGAAGACCCAAAGAAACAGCAACATTCACTGTAAATGCAGCTGATCGTTAGCCAATGAACCTCAAGCACCTGTCTGACACACACCTTCATGCCTCAAAGGGCCCTCCCCTCTTTGATAAGTAGCAACATACCTTCCCTCCTTTTGCCAGGCATCCATCGGTCCATGGGAGAAAGCAGGAGGTATTTCCATCAATCAGTCCATCCAGGACTTCTACGCTTTTTACTCGATTTCCTGGAGCGTTGCAGGAGAACGGATGAGGAGGAGAAGATCATTGAGGAGAAATAAGTGTAAAACTCCACGTCCTCTTCATAAGTTCTTACACTTTCCGCACCTCTCCCATCACTGCGAGACGGTCCCATAGCATCACATTTCAGTTACATTCCTGCAATGCGTCCATCGACAGCAGCAGCTGAAACCTGACGACTTTCTGTAATAAGAACGTCAGGAGCCGTATCTTTTCTACAACTTCCCTCCACCTGAACCCGTCTTGCCTTCCCCCAAGCTCTGCTTTCCCGCTTCTCTCCACTCCTCAGGCTTTCCCCTCCACGGCATTCCTCCCATCCCCGAGTCTTTGCAACGCCACCGCCGACGGCCAGCGTGGCTCTCCTCTCCCCTCCGACCCATACCAGGTTTTATTTAATTTGTCCGTATAATAGACGTGAATGAACCCCGGGGTTTAGGGCGACACGGGCAGAGAAAGCGACAGACGAGGGAGGGGCTCAGCAATGTGTGTCAAAAGAGAAAACAATAAGTGCCATTATTTTTGATTGGCTTCCCCTTTTTGAAAATTACTTCCAAAGTGTGATGTCCCATTGTGGGAGCAGAATAACGCTGAACAATGCAGCGGGGGCAGGGGAGGGGTAGTCTTATATATCCAGGATAATATTCAAGGGGGCTTTGGCCAATGCTGGCTGGCCTGCACTGGATAACCCTGCAGCGCAGCGACTGGGCCCTGGGTTAGGCTCATAATGGGAGGCATTGGGAGGCCTTTAGTTCCCATTGTGGCGGCTGTGTCAACAAAGAGGCCGCTGGGAGTTGCCTGGCATGTGGAATGGAGAAAAGGCCCTTTATCCCTTTCTTTTAGAGCGACAGAGAGGCTGGGAGAGAGAGAGACGTTATCCCAGCGGCTCCATGCATCACGTCTCTCTCTCCTGTGACCCTGTTAGACCGAACATGGACCAGAGACAGACCACTGGTTTCTGTGCTAAATGCTAACTCCTTAGCACACGATGTAAACGACCACTGTGTCTGTTGGATTCAACTACTGCATATGTGTCACTTCATTACAACCTGGGTCCTTTTCTCACAGTAATCTATATAACTAATCACCAAGTTCACTGCTAAACTTTGGGAACACAGCAGAGTTGCTAAAAAGACATTTAAAGCAGTCAGACAGGTGACGTCCATCACAGTTTTCTAACCCACTTCCTGCTTCAACTCTTACTCTTACCTGCTGCTTTCAGCTTCAAACGGCCAAATAGTTAAATAGTTCAACAGACCAACAAAACAAATTCATGCTATTAATTTATCACTTTAGATAATATGCAGTTTACATTTGGTGAATAGCTTTTTTAAATAGGGAAGCACAAACATGTGGAAAGATCAACTAAATCATTTTTATGACATAGTACAGACTATTTATTTTCTGATGTTGACTCTTTTAGGAAAACAGAATTATTGGTGATTGTAAATATGTTTTGCTTTTTCATGGAAGTTTTTCATGGTTAAAAGCATCAAATTAAACTCACAAGGGACAATAACAAGATAATACTGGACATTGTGTGACAGAGAAGAGCCTTCAAGTCAGATATGTTGTTTGTTTATTTACTTTTTTTGATTATGTGACCTTTGCATTTGGTTATAATGTGTACTGATGTACTATTCCTCCTATAACCTGTAAGCATAACTTGCTTCTTTTCTTTTGTTGTTGTGTTTCTGCTTCTTTGTTTTATTGTGCAAAGAAATAAATCAAGTTTAATCAAAATGGCTCTGTGATTAATAGCAGGTATAATATCTAAAGCTTGCTAATATTAGCTAACATTGTATGCTACTGGCAGAACATGTGTGCATTTTATCATTTCATATGTTCTCTTGCTTTAAAATGGTTCAAAATGAAGGCAGGACAAAAGTGAGTGAGCCTTATTTGAAGGGACATTACAGCATAATACACATATTATAGAATATTTGGAAGGTCTGTAATTATTATCACTGGTGTAACACCTGCTTCACGAGTTATGTTGCAATGTTGATGAACCTGGGACTTTAATAACTCACACAAAATATAAACTGGCAGCTTCAATTGAATAATGTTGAATATTGGTCTTTCATTAGTGGATCTATAATTTGTGAATCTGACAACTGTTGCTGGTGAAGTCTACTACACACACACTCTCTCTCTCTCTCTCTCTCTCACACACACACACACACACACACACACACACACACACACACACACACATACACACACTCAATATCGGCCCATTCATTCATCCAACTCCACCTGGGAAAGAGACGGACATGTGTGTTTACTCTAGATTCTATTCCCCGGGGCAAACACACACACACACACACACACACACACACACACACACACACACACACACACACACACACACACACACACACACGATGGGGCAACCTTGAGAAAGCTGAACAAATAGTTGCATCCAAACACACATGTGTACACATGTATGCAAATACACACGCGCAGAACAGCAGCACCTAAACAAACAGGCCCAGCGATGGCAGCAGCACACGCCAAGCAGCTCTCATTACCAGCCGGCACAATGGGCTGTCGTCACACACACACACACACACACACAAAGAAGAGAGACCACAGTCAATACCCAGCGAGAGTTCCGCACACACACACCAGCACACTCGCTCTCTTACAGTGTACTTTAACATCATTTCAACAATAAAATTCATATCTGTAAATTGTTTTTTGAGGGTTTTAACATAGTACAGGCTCACTGCAGATATAAATGTACATTAGAGGAGAGGGGTAGATGGTAACATGGGAGGCTGGTGGACAGCTCTGGATGCAGTTTGTTTACGACATCAGCAGTTTCCTATTGTTGCGCTGACAGAGTAAAGCTCAGAGAGCAACTGGTCAGCATAGAAGGCAACAGAAAGGAGGAAAAGCCTGGCAGTGTTTCACTCCATGTGTCCGGAAAAAACACAAACTATAAATATCTACACTTATATGATGGCATTTTAAGTGTGTTCTTCTTGTTTCTTATTTCTGTTTCTTTCCACTTTTACTACTTAAAGCATATTGATGTCAAAATAGTACGCAATTTGGATTATGTTTTTGTTGAGTCAAATCTCTCTCTTGGTTTAAATGTTGAAAATCTCTGAAAGGGTCACGTTCAATATTTCAATATCTATTTGATATTCAAGTCTTCTTTTTTTTTAATGATACAGTCGAACACTTTGTGTCTGATAAAAGAAAAGAACAAAAGTCTCACTTTCTCTCATGTTTATATTGTACATTTATTGTACTAACTTAGTTTTTGTTGCTCAACTTCACTGCACTTTCACACTGTGTTACATCTCAGTAGTGATTAGCGTTTACAGCAATAAAATGATTAAATACTGTGACACACTTTACGGTATAAACATTCAAGTATTTGCCATAGCAAATAACAACAATCAAGATACAATCAACATACAATCAACATACACCGTACCACATTTGCACGTCTTTAAATTGATATTTTTCTCCCTTAAATGCTTTGTTCTTCTACGTTCCCTCTCTGAAACAATTTCCTCTCAGCGGTCATTAAAGGGCCTTATTACCTTGTGTACACACTTCACACGTGTGCACATGTACGCGCGCACTCCCAGCTAATGACAAGCCCTCCAGCTAACCTGCTGACCCTCATCAGAGCCACAAAGAGGCAGATAGCAGCAGCAGCAGGACAATAAGATGGAGAGGTTGCACGGGGTGACGAGATAAAAGCAGTGACACGACAGCGATGGAGGGATCAAGAGCTCGACAGGAGGACAACGGGGGGAGTAAGGGGGCGGGGGTGATGGCATTAAACACGGCTTGACTGTATCCAGGTTGGAAATAAAACGCCAAGGAGACTGCGAGTTAGTAAATTAAAGGTACTGCCTTTAAAAGAACAATACTCCGGCTATTTAGGAAAACAATCAAGTCAGATATCTTAACTTTTCATAGAGTGTGGGTCAAACTTTCACGGCAACTTTTTCCCTTCAAGCATGTTTTTTGAGATGTGACATGATGTGATTTTCTTGCCTCTTCGGTGCATCACCCATCCCTCCACACACCTTCCTCTCCGCGTGTGTCAGGTAGGTATTTAGGTGAAGACTGCAGAGCGCCACAGCTCAGCCGGACTGATGATCGGTGATAAGAGCGAGAAACGGACCGCGTCCATCATTCTGTCTCCAGCATGAAGAACATGCATTATCGTCTCATCATTGTGCTGTCAGCAGTCACACACACACACACACACACATATATAGCAGCACATACTGTCACTGTGCACTGATAAGACGTCCATTACGCTTCTTTCAGCCTGACAGACAACATAAGCGTGTTTTTTAGGAGCATTAAATCACACATACACACACTAATAGGACCGCCCGTTGATTACACATCTGAAATGGACCGTGGACCCGACTGAATGGATCAATTACGCTCCCATCTTATTTGATGCCGTGGTTCTTGCTCGCGACTTGGAGATCATTTAGCCGACGTTCAAAGCAAGACCTCACCTCCAACACTTCTTCCTGTCAGACGTCTGCTCACGCCCACTGCACAGCTACCTCGTTTTCTGGGCTCGTTTCCCCATCACACTTTTCTATTTCTATCATCTCTCACATGGTCCCCTTATATCCACATTCTATTTGATCATAACTGAAGGTTATTTCATACAATCACAAGGTTATATACAGTGTATATATTTCTCCATACTCCATGAACAACAAATCACAAAGACTCAAACTCACACTGTGTTAGTGCTGGGAAGTCAAAGTCAGCGACACAGAGCCTGAAACATATTGTTTCCCACGAAAGTAAACACGTAAATATTTAAAAACAGGTCACAAAAAAACTACATTTTTCAAAAGACAAAGTTATTTCTTCAAACAGGAGTCTATTATGGACTGAGGCCTTTGTGCTCCATTGATAACTGAAAGCATCCAGACGGTGTGGGATTGTATTAAGAAACTAAAGTGACAACGACGGGACTCGGGAATATTTTTTGGAAAACAATAGAGCTCTATGTGGGTACGTAATGAAAAATACATAAAATATCCTCTATAATAGACCTATATTGTTCATCAAACAAAACAGATTCTCAACCTTATCCAAATACTACGAAGAGAAGCCCTCATTCAAAGGGACTCAGATGGAGGCATTGACACTTCACCTCATCTATGCAGCATGCACACATTCAGCTGCAGCTTTGATTGGAAACTTTTCTTCAGCGAGGGGAGAGAAATATTCCCATTGTGGCGGAGCATACAGGCAGAGTGAGAGAAACAATAACTCTGACCTTGGTATTAAACATTATAGATTTCTCACTCACCGAATCTGTGGCTCAAGTGTTTATCTCACTGAAAGCTCCTGAGACACACACACACACACACACACACACACACACACACACACACACACACACACACACACACACACACACACACAGTATCAGCCTTGAGAAGGTTGTACAAAAAGTTTTAGCTGAAAGATCCAAGCAGCGAATGACCACAGATAGATATAACTCATAAATAAACTCATAAATACAAAAAGCTGCCATATCCTCAAATTTGACCATTTTGAGGTCAAAGTATAATTATCACCAGGACTTTAATTTGTATCAAAACGCTGCACTACAACCCTCGATTCTTGCAAGGCTAATATTCATTTTTCTGCAATAAAGAAACGACGGACTCCGGGTTTCTAAGTGCATCACCTCAAATTGGAACATTTTATAAAACATTATTAAAACCTGTAACCGTAGACGTTTAGAACAACCTTCACAGTTCTGTATTAGTCAAATTGATAAAATGTATTCCCTCTAAAGTTGATAAATGACATTATATATACAGGGAGCAGGAAGGGGCAGCAAACACGACACGTTTAGAGAAATCCTCCACACTTTCACTTCCCAGGTAAGACATACAAACATGTCTGACCCTTCGGGAACAGGTCTCATCTTGTTTTGTAGCGTCTCTGTTGTGCCATGTGATGGATGCATGTCCTGCAACACAGAAAACACAGAAGCACAAAGATGGTGACTCCCTCAGTGATTTCTGCAGAAACAACTCTGGTCCTGAGCTCTGACATTACAAGTCTATAAGACCTTTAGTCTCTTTGATGTCATGACAGTCCAGATCCCAGACTCTTGTCAACTGCAATGCATGAATCTACCTCACCTTTAACGCAGTAATATTTATTTCATATATATTAATATATGCCTCGTCCATGCAGATTATTGTCTACATTTCCTTCACCCTCTTATGGACACACCAGTGCAACCACAGTGTGATCAGCTGGTCTCTGAGCTCCACTGGACCAGTTGGTGGCGGTAAGGATTAGTCTAAACAAGTGCAAACTTTTTTTGGACCTGAGCCATGATCAGAATAGATTGTAAATGATGCACCAAACGTGTTGACAAAAATCAGACAACCTGCAAACCATTACACTATCCAGTCCTCAGTCAAATCAAAAGTTGATCAAGCACATTTCTGCTTGAAGGAAGACTTTAGCAGACTTTTCCTCCTCTAACTCAGCGACCTTGGTGAGGTGCAGATGTACATAATGGGAGACAGACACCCAACGCCTCTCACTGCCTCACTTCTTTCTCCAATGTCGACGCCCTCTCCTCTCAGACCTCTAATTTGCACTCTTTTCTACTGCCAATACACACACACACACACACACACACACACACACACACACACACACACACACACACACACACACACACACACACACAAAGGCTTCATTCATAACCTCCCTATCTTCTGTCTTGCTGCCCCCGTCTCTACCTACATCCTCTCTTCTCACCCAAGGTCTCTCAGAATAATAGCAAATAGCAGATTAGCATTCGCCTCCCAATGATGTGGTGTGACTTCATACACACACACACACACACACACACACACACACACACACACACACACACACAGGCTGCTGCAAGGCCACTTTTCGAGACCTAACAGAGTTAATTAAGGTGAAGCAATTATCACGGTGGAGCTGTCAAACACACTTGTGTGACCACAAGACGCTCCTATAACCATAAGACAATAACTGATCTTATGGAGACGTTTTCATCACATTCATGGAAGTGAAAATTATCAATTACAACTGCTATCAACCTGCGTCTCAGTGAAGAGTTTTAGAGTCTTGTTAAGGCCCGCACACTAGTCCAGAAGTCATTGAACGCCTCTCACAGCTTATTTGACCTCCTCTCTGCTTTCTACATCAGTCCTTTTGATATCTCACAGATCATTTCACTTATTAAAGAGAACGTAAATCAATAGGATGTCAATGCATGTGTGTGTGTGTGTGTGTGTGCAGAAATAACTGATGGTATTAGTCAACACACACAAGTACACACTAATATGAAATCTCAGAGCGCTGTGTGGGAGCGACTAAGAGGCTGAATGAAGGCGATGGGTATCGGCCGCTGTAGGAAATTAAAGGGATGGTCCAGCGCTAATATATAGATATGCAGATTGGTGATAGAGGCACACACACACACACACACACACACACACACACACACACACACACACACACACACACACACACACACACACACAGCTAGATGCAGGTACAGTGTGTGTATCAGTGTGTAACAGCGACGGGATGAGCAGGTTGATTAATCTCTGTGACATGAATACCAAATCAGACTAAAAGATGAGTGAATGCAGACAGCATTGATTGAGGTTGTGATCATGATGGTAGGTGTGTGTGTGTGTGTGTGTGTGTGTGTGTGTGTGTGTCACCTGGCAACAAGTCACATTTTCCTTTAAGAACAATAGCGTTGACTCCACTAGCAGCAATGTAGATGAATGATTGTTTACTTATGCATTATAACTTATAATACATTTATATATAGTTAGAACTAAGTATTTGGTCGGTGAGACACCTCTGTGTATTTTTAGCCCAACACACACACAACATACCATGAGCTCCATCATGTGCACCACTTATCCTGGCTAAGCCTCACATTACACACACTCTGTGTGCAGCGGCAAAACACACGTGCAAACAAAAAGAAAAGAATCCACAATGAGGGTTTGGGGAATTGTTGACAAAAAAGTTCATATTCGTGTGGCATCCAGTCACCAACAGTCAGCTGGAGACATGAATTATTCTGCTTCCTGTTTATAGAAAAAGTACAAAAAAACCCTACTTTGACAAAATGTACACTGCTGCTTCCCTCTAATTGTATGCCAATGACTCCCATGAGTCATGCCAGACAATAAGACAAGCACAATATAATGCATAGTAAAGTGTTTTTACTAGACTCACCTCCCCAGGCTTCTACTTACTATACTACTTATAGATATGCATTCATCGACACGGGACTGCATGTAATGGGTTCGTATGAAACGGTCACAAATAGAAGATCTTACTGCTTTAATTCGTCAGATAATCTCCAACCTTTTAGTGACATTTGTCCCTTTTGAGCATCCATAGCTCCTGACGACTTCTGAGCAATCTCAGCATTGTTGCTGCATTAATCGCATGACGTTTGGACGCTGGTGCAAAACCTTTCCTGACAGCAGAGAACTAAGTAAATGACAAGACGTGCCCAACAAAGGTATTTCAAACGTCAAACATAAGGGAGAAAATGAAACCCCTACTTGACGCAGCTTTTCTTTACCTTGCGAGACTTCATATGTTTCTTTAAAACAACTCAAAAAAGCTGAAGAGTGTGAAGCGACGAGAGCGACACATTTAGACAGAGAGAGACAAAGAGAGCGAGTTGAAGTGATTCAGAGGAACGGCGATGAGGAGAGTTGAAAAGAAAGCGAGTCCGGGCCACGATGTTGTTATTACAGATTGATATACTCTTCATGTCCCTCTCATTCAAACAGCTCACCTCTCAAAATCCGATGCTCGGAGCTCTTTTGACGACTACTTTGAGCTAAATGTGTGTTATTACAGGTATTACATGAAATTGCCCGCGTTAGATGAAGGGGATTACGGTGCTTTTGGGTCAATACTTCCTCTGAGCTGTTTGGCTGCTGGAGCTGAGGAGCGATTAGGCTTTTGTCTGTCAATCCGACTTCATAGAGGCGGTTATCACACACACACACACACACACACACACACGCATGCATGTAACCGTCGCCCACTGTCACACACACTAGGTGTACCGGGTCCATTCAGCAGGAGATGTGTCAGGTCTGACATGATCACCAGATAGGCCTTAATGTCAAGCAGACTCTACAGGTATTCGTACTTGTACTGGTAATGCTGCTTGACTTTTTGTTTCTTTGTTTGCTGGGAAAGTGATATGTTTGCATTAGCGTTGTAAACATGACATGATCTTAGTAATATTCAAAGAAAGCCCACATGGGAGATTTGGCTGTTTTTTTAATGTGTTTTTTGTAAGGCGACGTACAGAAAGGCTGATGCCACGCACTGTTGAATGGAGTTTTTTTAGACACTTAATCAAATGTGCAAGCTGCTTATTAGCGTTTCCCTTTTTCAAAGATGATTTTTGAGATATGGCACTCCTCAGAGGTGATACATGCTTTTAACCGGGAAGCCTTTACCTCATTCGTTTTGAGATGTTGGTAATTATGATGAAAGAATAAGATCGCTTTTGAAGACATTTGATGTCCGTGGGCTGAACTTGCTGTTAATGGGTCCCTGGGTGTTTAATCTAAAGAATGCCCCAACATATAGTACACTTTATTAGTGGGATTCTGCGTTTAGCAGTCTAACGTTACAGCATTATATTACAACAACCTATGACAGAACAACCTGTTACTTTATTAGACTTTTAATCTGGGAACCATATCATTGAATAAACCACTTGACTTGAGCCTGAAGACTTGGCTTTTTCTTATTTGAATTAAATGATCACAATGTGCTGCTTAGCAGTGAGTAACAGAACCTGTGCAATAACTATTAGGTATATTATCTGTTTGCAGGGACCCACCAGCATGCGAAGGCTGTAAAAGGCCAGTAGAGAATTATCATCATGGTTATTTACAGATTTAGTCCATTTATTAGATCCAAGTATGTTTGCTTTATCGCCGTTTCTAGTTATCATCACTGATTTCCACCTCTTTAAAGCCTCAATAAGTTTTTATTCTGTGAGATTTAACTGCATTTTCCCTTTCAGATGAATAAAATACATATATCCATCTTGAGAAACAAATGAATAATTCATTAACAATTCCACTAATGTAATACAGAGGATATCACCTCTTCTACCAAGGTCCTATTTGTTCACAATGATTTCTCACAAAGGTGTTAGAATGAATGTGATAATGACGTATTGCTCTTGTAAAATACAACCCAAGCATTTCATTTTTCACTGGGATAAATTCTATTAATGTACTTCTAGCAAGTATCTCTTGTATTAATCCTGCAGGAGCTGGAGCAGAGTGATGTTATTAGGGGGTCTAGTCTGCTGAGCTGACTGCTATGGTGATTTCCACTTTACTTTTGTGTGGGTTAATGAAAAAAAATGAAAAAATACCCAGAAAAACCCTGAGCCTAATGGGATTTGGTGATAAGAAATTACCAGCGCCAGGTCCTTCTCTTTTGTCTCTAGCCGGGAGTTCAATGGCTGAGCCAATAAGAGAGCTCAGGGCCTCGGTTACCGTAGAGACGAGAGAACACAGGCCACGGCGTCGCCATGGTAAACAGGGGAGCTGTTTGTCAAAGTTCTTTTGACACACACACACACACACACACACACACGCACACACACACAAGTGTCGCCTGCTTTTTCTCAGAAAACAATTACAATTCAAACTGAATATTTTTTATATTCGGGGACTAATGCAAGTAGATAAAGAGGCAAAAAAAAAAAGTCCGCCATGACAAGAGGGAATCCCCCACAATGCACCAGGGCAGCAGACAGGAAATTCACAATTTAATAAAAGACATTAAGGAATGAGGTTGTGCCAAACTCAGTTCACTTATTTATTTATTTTGATTAAATATTAAAACATGCGTTCTCTCCTTTGGGTTTTTATATGAGCATTTTTAATCAATTAAAAAGTAGCAAATCAAAGACCCATAACACCAGCAACACACATACACATTATTCAAGCACAATCAGAGACTGATTGGCAGTTTCAGGTTTTGGAAAATGTCCAATACACGTGTATTAATTATGTTTAGGTAGCATTTATATTTTACACTCAGTTTAGGATAATTAACCCGGTTAAAATATCAGAGAGGCATGCGTTTTTTAGAAATAGAGCAATGCTTTTTTTATGATTAAAAAAATGTTCTACACACCCGAAAAAAGAATACAGGTATTTATTTAGTATTTTTATACTTCACAGTTTCTACAGCATAGCGTGTTAAAAAGAATCCCTGCGTGTGTTTTCACTGTCGCTGCGACAGACGGAGCCCTGATTTCTGTGGCGGTTGCTGCCTGTGTTTTTCTTTTTAACTCGGAGGCCACAGAGCTGAGCTGAACAGCACAATGACAACAATAGGAGAGAGCCGACCCAGAGCAAATGGGCGAGTGAGCATGAGGAAGAGACAGGGCGAGAGAGAGAGAGAGAGAAATGCTCCTTGGCTTGCCTGCTCCTGCAGTGCGTCAGCTCTATGGCGGAGAGGAAAACAAGCAAATTACAGACTGCTGCCACAAACACAGTGGCCTTGTCATCTCAACCTGCCAGTAAGGATTTCCTAAATTACCGGCAGTGCACTGGGAGGGCTGCCCTATAGCTTATCTGCCACTCTGCCAAAGAGACAGAGACAGCGCTCCCTCCATGAAGGTTAGACAGGACATGGAGCCAACCTCAGCTTTTCTATAAAAAGCAGATATCATCCAGTCTCTGATGCCGTCCGCTGTCTGGAACATTGCTATCAGAGCTGATTAAACGGCACTGGAACGTAACAAAGTACATGTACTTAAGTACTGTATCAGTACAGTTTCCAACTACTTGTACTTTGCTGTAGTGCTGTCATTTAATGTGATCTTAAACTTATTTAAAATCAGTCAAATTCAGTCAGATATACTGAATATATACTCTACCCCTTGGTTGATACAATGCTATCTTATGGCATTCAGACTTTTGTTTGAGAACCTTTAAAGCAGGTAATATCCCGTAAAATGGTACTGACTGTATTCTCGGCAACAATGTTTACGCGTATTGACTTTGTAGATGAAATACAATAATGCTGCAGGTTTATCCAGTAAATTAAATCTATCCAAACCCATTATACAAAGTAGTCGAAATGAGCTCCTTGCATATATCGCTTTCACTTAAATGCATAATAATCCGAGCACTCGTTTTTGAGTTTCTATAGCATGGACACTGGCACTTAAAGTTACTTGTGTTAGTAAGCTACTGCCGAGTTTTGACATTAACTTTTCAGACCTCATATCATGTCCAGTGTTAAAAACCACAGAATTAATGTCTTCCATATTCCTGAATAATGACTCTAATTTCCTGTGTCATTATGCTATGGTCTGTTGCTTCAACAGTAAACAACCGCGGACAGCAAAACGGACAAAAGCATGAATTTATGTCACTGAACAATAACTATTAAAAACTGAATAATGTCACTGCTGCAGCATCAGAGAGAGAGTGAATGCTGGTAATTTCTCATTGTCGGAAAAATGACAAGACATGAACGGCCCTTGTAAATGTAATGATGTCACACACACACACACACACACACACACACACACACACACACACACACACACACACACGCGCGCTCGCATCCCTACAGTAATGACATTTAAACGGCTCATTTGAAGATAAAAGGCTTGCTGACATCAAATGGATCCTTGTTATCATAATAGCAAACAACTAACAAGAAATGAAGCAGCACAAAAAGACATGCCTCATATTTGTCCCCATGAATACAATAACTAAGCAAACAAATATTGTTAACAAACAGCGATCTAAACTGTCTATACACATCAACCCATTATGCAAGGGTTTGCCAATTTACGCTTCACCAATAGCTGAAGGAAATTAGCGCGCGCTACAACCAGCTATGCAGAGATTTTCAATTAATTTCCTTAAATAAGCGTGACAAAACATGGTGTTGTATTATTAAGCATGGATTTTGTCAGCAAACAAAGATCCAGATTTGAAAGGGAGATTTATGAAGCTTCATATTTTGTTAAGAATGTAATTCAAATTAACCAAAACATCATGAATGCCCGTTTGCATCTGTTAAATGAACACTTGCGAGGCCTTTATGGGACGAGCTAACGGTGTAAATCACAAGTTTCATCACAATAGAATATTACATTGATTCTTTGGCCAATGATATGATGTTTGCTTATGTTGCTATAAGATTTAGATTTGATTTGATTGAGGGGCCACAATCGCTTATGTTTAAATAATATAATCAATATATCCATCCATCGAATGGATTGTTACACCTCTAGGATTTAGCCAAAAAGCCAACGCTATCGTACAATTGTGGCTTCTCAATAAAACACTTTAACCTTAGCGTAACCTTCTGCAACAACAGAAATCATATTTAAACGCTCAGATAAATAAGAAAGGTTTAAACCACATTACATCAGTGGTACATTACGAAAAGACACGCTGAGATAAAAAGGCATTATTTGGATGAACTGACCAAACTTCCGATGATAGTATTCTTGGTTAAATGCTGACTTTAGTTGCAGAAGTTCACAAGTATAGAGAAGAATGCAGAGACACAGATATGCCATTCATCATTACTTCAAGGCCATTAAACGGCTTTCATTCGATTTTGTCAACATCAAAAGTTCCCTCACACAAAAAAAAACTTTGTCATTTTTTGCTCCTTCCCATCTTTCATTTAATCTTCCTCATCAATCTCATCATCCTCCCTTTTTTCCATTCCCGTCTCCTCCTCGTCTTCCACCTCCTTCTTTCCTCTCCTCCTCCTCCTCTTCTTCCTCCTCCTCCTCTCGAAGGGTCTACCTGTAATAGCAAGTCATTTCCCTCTATTACAAGACAGTACATTAGTCTCTGCCTGCACTATTTACACAAGTTAGCAGTCCAACCACGGCATTTACAGAGGATCATTATATGTGGTGTCCCGATACGCTTGGGAATTCTGAGATGAAGTGATGGCTTGAATGCATTATCCCATGTGTGTGTGTGTGTGTGTGTGTGTGTGTGTGTGTGTGTGTGTGTGTGTGTGTGAGAGAGAGAGAGAGAGGAGGGGAGAGAGAGAGAGAGAGAGAGAGAGAGAGAGAGAGAGAGAGAGAGAGAGATCAAGGCAAGATCTCACAATAGATCCTTTTAAAAGCCCGGCTCCAGATATATGATACTATGAAGATTTAGAGAAGAGTACCAATTACACCACCACTACCTTAAGTGGCATTCCAGCCATTCAATTTTGATACATTATGAAGATGGTTTCATATATTATACCAGGATCTTCTTTAAGATGTTCGGCAGCTGACAGCCAGGCTTCAAAGTGCTGCAGGCAATTTGACAAAATTATCAATACTCGTGCATTTGGCTGCTGCCCCTTCTTTTGTGATAGCACCTTAAATGGGTGCATTCCCCTTCCCACCTGACACTATCTTAACACCATTTACTGGTAACAAGGTAATATCCAGCTATCTAATACGATATGGGTCGACAACTGCTTGACATGGTGTCCCAAGGATGAAAAGTGCTGGTCTGGTCCACAGAGCATAACCTGTCAACTCTCTGTTTATAGTATAGCTTACAGCAAACAGAGACGCATTGTTCATGTCATGCAGTCTTTTCAAGGCCACCAGGGAAACCTAAACCCCTGCTAATTCAAATTTGGACTTTGCTTTTTTTTTATGTATTTTTTATGATTTGTATTAAGCTTGTGGAAAGGCAGTATCTAGGACATTGTACATCAATCAGAGGTCAAATCAAAAGTTTCCTTTGTTTGATTTACAGAGAGCATTGGAAATGTTGCTGCATCGAAGTTTGCATCTATACCGGAATTAATACATAAATTATAAGCGAAGAAAAGGATGGTGACCGTTTTGACCATTTTTATAAAATGTTTGTAAAGACACAATAGTGTCATTGCAGCACGTTGCAGGTTTTGGGTTGATTCTTGCAAATGCAAAATCAGTGTGTGTGTGTGTGTGTGTGTGTGTGTGTGTGTGTGTGTGTGTGTGTGTGTGTGTGTGTGCATTAGCTTAGTGTGAACATGTGTGTGTGTGTGTGTGCCTGAATCTCTGATGGTAAATGTCTTCCTGTAATAATGACTTCTCTGAGGGCTTCCCTGTCTTAAAGGGCCGGGATAGACTCAACACACACACACACACACACACACACACACACACACACACATGCACGTGCACATGCACACGCACACGTATGTCCCACACTAAATGGTCTCCCATGGCAGTATCAGTAGGACATTGTCAGGCCACACAAAAGGCCTTATCTTCATTTCTCCTTTCAGACTGGGTGATTGGCCGAGAGAAATGAGGAGAAAAGGCCATGTCCTCACCCGAGGCACCATGAATGTCAGCCACCTTCCTATCTCCGTACAGCCAGTGTGTGTGTGTGTGTGTGTGTGTGTGTGTGTGATGGGAGATCTACAACATGTATCTGTCTGACAAGGCTGCAAAAGGCCTGTAACTGTGTCAGAATCATGAATATGGACCTACACGTCTATGCACACATGTTATACTGTATATCATGGTCTCAACTCTTGTGTTCTGACATTTAATGTCCATAAAGCTCCAAGTAATCGTTTAAAATACAGACCAGAATCAGATAAAACGTCCCAGCAACAGGTGGCTTCACAGGGATGTGTGGTGTGTGTAGAGTAACACAAACATACCTCTAACAAACGGAGTAAAATGCATTATCGTGACTAGAGGCCCAACTGAATATGATGCACAATTCTGAACAAAAATTTAAAAAATAAGACATGCACGTTGGAGAGTTTGGCCCACGTCAAAATCTACCCTAGAGCTCAGTTGTAAGTTCCTCAATGCAGAGGGTTGTTCTTCTCTGGAATAACAAAATGGGAACATGTTAATTCCTTGGTTCAGATCAATTGAACTGGTAAAGTTTGATGAAACCACCAGAATCCCTTTGAGGTTGCCGAAACACGTGTTTACTGAATAAAAAAATATCCCTCAGAACTTTCTTTTCGCTCATTTGGTTGAGGTAATTGTCTGCTGCCCATCATGTGACCTCTCATCCACCAACGCTCTCTCTTCATGAGCTTTCATCACTAATTGAAGGATCATTTGAGCCACGGGATATGGCTGAAGACACTAATCAAGACCTCGTTATGGGTCATTACGGGACAATTGCCCATAATTCCTCTAATCCACTGGATATTTAATTAATTAACCAGCAATTAGAGACCAACAACTGTACAGCTGGCATGTTCAAACCAGACAGACAATTTTAGATTGGCTCTGCTGTGCCGTTAATTAGTATTTGAAGTAATTTTCAATTATAAATCTGTCTGAGTGATGAATCCTGCTGTTGCCAGTAGGACACTGCTTTAAGTTCCAGTGGCTGATCAGCAGAACCACTTTGCACCCTTAGAGGAGACGTTGTGCACTGTGACCAGTTAGCACATGTTAAGTTGAACCCGTTTCACCGCCGACTGTTCGCAGCAACTTTAATCAGAATATGCTCTGTCAGTCGCTTATTGGATGGATTGCTATGACATTCATTTTAGCCACAGTTGTACTTTGTGTTTAAAGATAATTCGATAATCTCATCATACTAATATGTTAAACTAAAATAAACAACTAATAAACTAATCTAGCCAAGATCAATCAAACTAAATCATAGTCACGACTGGACATCATTTGGGCTTTAATGACAAGACAAATCACGAATATCAGCCCTTAATATGCTGCATTCAAACCCTACATATGTGACACTAATGAAATATGATTAAATAGAAATAATAAAAATGGCAAAAAGGTTTGTCTTTAATATGCAGCCTGGCTGAGAACCACAGGGGGGTCAGGACTGGGTCGCTGCTGAAAGGACCAGCGGGCAGAGAGAGAGAGCCAGAAGCAAACAAGTCATTTGAGTGTGTTACTAATGTCTCTGCAGCAGGTGGGAAATCTATTACTGCTGTTTTCTAGACGCCTCTCAGCACAAACAATTAAAGGCAGAGAGGAGAAGAAAAAACTGAGAGTGTGTGTGAGGGGAGGACGGGGAAGGATAAAGAAAAGGCTACAGAATCAATTAGTCTGGTTAGGAGTAAGTTCAGCTCTCTCTCTCTCTCTCTCACACACACACACACACACACACACCTGCCCTCCACCTCCCATGCAGAGAGGGCCACCCACAGACCATGCGCCATCACAAAGGCGCGAGAAGGGGCGGGTGGTTTATCTCCCTTTTCCCTCTCCCTCTGCCTCTCTCGCCCACTCCCTCTGTCTGCTTTTTTAAAGTATGGGCTTCACCAGCCCCCCTGTAGAGATCATTCATCTACACAGTGACACACACACACAGTGAGCTTTTTTTTTTTTTTTCACGCTAATTAGTGCTCAGACCGCCTGCCCAATTATTACCAGCCGTGCCCTAATTAGGACTTATTTAAAGTGCTCGTCAATTAGTCTTTAACATCATTGTCTGCCTGAGGGAGCTGGACCGGTTAACACTTCCTGAACCAGAGGCAGAGCGGAGCGGTTCAGACCCGTAAACGCTCGAGGTCCAGCTTCTTTTAATGTAGATCTACCGCAGAGCATCATGGGAAGCCGACCATTTATGAAATAATCGCTGTTCAGATTTCCATTTGAAGGACTTTTCCTCCACGTTGGCATAAAAGTTGAGATTGAAAGTTGAGACTCTGCAGGTTATTTGGTCCACGAACACCTTTTAAAGCGAAATATCACCCAGAACACAATGTTGAACATGAGATCATCAAGGCTCATCTGATTTTCTAAAACACTCAACTTTGGTTTTTCACAAGACAAACATTAGAAAGTCCTATTCTTAAAAGCTCGGACAGGAAGGCCTGTTAGAAATCACTCAGAGAAGCTGACACGTTGTCGCTCTTGATGAAGGACTTCGCCACCAGAACTTGTCACTGTGATGCGCCTGTTGTTCGTCTATGAATGTGCAGTGTGTCTTATTCCTCGACGCCTTTTGTCTTTGACACATTTCCTCAGAGTCGTGTGTTCAGTTTCCAGCTGTCAAACACCTTTGTTCAATTATTTTGCATTTGGAGATTAATAAACTATGTTAACACTCAAAGGACCAACTTCCAAAACTACTAACTAATTGTCAAAACTTGATGGAAACTAAATATTATTTTTGCTGTTTTACTTGAGTTATTTTGAGGGCATGCTATAGGCCTTAATGTAGGCTTATAGCTGCAAAGAGTAAGATGAGATGCTGATACGACAGATTGTGCAATATTAAAATATAAAGCCAAAAGAAAAAGTTGGAACAATGTGTGTTGATCTTTTTTAGTGCAGGAATGTATTTACTGCACCAATATATTGTAAATAATACACATTATTTAGAAAGGTCAAGTGTTCTTTTATCAATAAATTGATCATTTAAATACATAAAGCAATAGATAATGTGTTTCATGAGTCGGGTTGTTTGAAGTAAACATTACAGCAACAAACACACTAAGCAGGACTCCATGTATCCAGAGTCTGAACTAAAGGGTACACAGACAACATGTTGGCCTCAAAGGTCACCTCAGCATATTCCATTTAATGCAAATAAAATATTGTTCAGCCGTCATACACGTCATAAGGAGCCACTGCTGCTGTTTCACCGATACTGCCGAGTAGACACAAATAACAGCAGCAATCCCTGACATGGGGTCGTAGGGAGTGCATCAGATAGCTGTGAACTCTCCCCCCTCCCCCTCCTCCCTCCCTCCACAGAGCAGTAATCTGTCTGTCAGTGTGTTGCCAGTGGCTCCCTGTGGGCGGCTGTCTGTTTGAGGCTGTTTTAATTAATTTCCAATCAGAGCAAAGTAAATTCATTAAGCACTCACAGCTCTGTTTGAAGACACACACACGGTCACGAGCGTGTACTGTACATGCAGCGCTGAGCATTTTCATGAACCTGTGAATGCGATATGCATTCAGTGGCATGGCTGAAATAAATGCTGTGTTTCACAGGAGAAGAAAGAAGAAAGAAACACGACACAAACACAGCATGGAATGGGACATTGCTGGGCTCTAACTTTGAATAGGATGACATGTAGAAAGTATTGTTATATTATGTGAAAGCAGTGCAATTAGAGAGGGGGGGTAGGGGGGTACATGTAGATAATTAGACATATGGTTTGAAAAGAAAAACACCTTCTATAGTGTTTCTGTTTGCTTCATATGAGGTTTGCCTGTACATTTTGTGCACCAACTATTGGTCAAGAGGTAATGCAGTGGTTGACAGGTCCCCACGATCATGATGGATAAATACCAGTGTTAAAGCTGTAGAAGAAGCCTAACTTCTCTCTGGTTGGACCAACCAAGTGGCCGATAATCGTCCTCGACCAAGAAATATCATCCATGAGACGCTTCAGTAACGTGATGGGAATCATTGGGCAAGGAATGAAGGAATGTGCACACAGATGGATGCAGAGATAATGTTAAAGGGAGGATTCATCAGGTCTAATCTCTCAGCAAGGCAAGCAGATCGATCTACTCTAACACACACACACACACACACACACACACACACACACACACACACACACACACACACACACACACGGTATGTATATTTAGCTCGGTGACTCTCTCCTTAGCCTCGTCCTTGTCAGTAAAAGTAGAAGAAAACAATGTTGTCAAGCGAAGGAGGAGGAGAAAGAGAAAGAGAAAGGCAGACAGTCAAAGAAGAAGAATGATTGAGGAAGCGAGCCTGGAAGAGAAAGAGAGAAGAGGAGGAGGAGGAGGAGGAGGAGGAGGAGGAGAGTCTTCTTAGAAGGCTAAAAGGATTAGTCCTCTCATCTCTCCTGGATCACAATGTTTCCTGGGCTATGTTTGATCAGCGATTGTGTGTGTGTGTGTGTGTGTGTGTGTGTGTGTGTGTGTGTGTGTGTGTGTGTGTGTGCGCGTGAGATGTTTGCTCTGATATTGACGCTGCCTCATCCTGATCCTATTACACGGCAATAAACATCAGCTACCAACATGGGGATTACCGAGTGTGTGAGTGTGTGTGTGGAGATGTGTGCAACACTCATGGTTTTTGGCTGGACCTTTTATCCTCCTTTACAGAGCGACAGTCTCACACACGTACACACACTTATATATACAAATACATCCTTTGGTTCGAAGCAGTGTCCATGTGAGCACTGGAGATGTATACTGTACCACAAAATGAAGCATTTCCACATGACATGAAAAAAAGCTCTAAAGTGGATGAAATTGAAAATTGCAATTGGCTTTTGTGTCGCGGGAGAGAACAATAAGCTCTTCCAACATGATGACATTTGATTGTCATGTAATAGCGGATAGCTCATTGTGTGGTGATCAATTTTTGAGATTCTTGACTTTGCGCTCCCTTCTTCACATTTGCTCCGAACAACAAGCAGAATTCAAACAAAAGCACAAAAGCCACTTGGAGTGACGCGAAGCTGCAGCTGAATTCAGATTTACCGCCATGATCTGATATTCGAGTGGAGAGACTCCCCAGAAATAACATTTTAGATCATCGAAAGAACACGCTCTCATGTGATTTTAGGAAAAATAAATCAAAAAGACGTGAATAAGATCTTTTTTTTATTATTATTAAAAAGGCCAATATTGGCTCCAGTGTATTTTTCAAGCAGTTGGTATAATGCTTTTATACTTATCAAAAGAGAAATGGGTCCATCAATCCATGCATCCATCGCCCTGCTCACCCCATCCCTCCCTCCTTCCTTCCTTTCTTTCTCTCCTCCTTTCTTTCCCTTCACGCCATCCCTTCCTCTCTCCCTGTCCACCCCCCATCCTTCCTATCACCTTTCTTTCTTACAGAAAATCTAAAAGGCTGACATGCAAATGGGGCTTATTAAATCCTATTAGGCCGTCTGTCACAAGCCAGCAGAGAGAGAGAGAAGGAGAGAGAGAAAGGGGGGAGGGAGGGAGAGACATTGTGATTTGAGGAATGGAGAAACTGAGCGAGATGAACTGGGAAAAATTATGTTTAGAGGAAAGAAAGTGGTGAAAGAGATGCTCTTTTTTTAACCTATGAAATTATATTACAAATTAAAAAACACAAAATTGTATTTAACGTAGTAGTTTAAGTAGTAGAAGTATAGTTTTCCTGAAGGGTCAGTCAACCGAGCACATACACAAGTATCTGCCCAGAGATTTGGGGGTTTTCTTTGGTTCATGCTCCACCTTTTCCACCACGTTTCATGGGTCAGTAGTGTTCCTGTAATCCTGCTGACAAACTAACAAAAAGCTCTTGAGCAAAGCTGTGCTGATCAGACACGAGAGCCATGGCTAAAAATACATCCAAAAACTCCTTTTAATACGTTCCCCCAAGATATAAAGTACGTTCATAATTTGTCGTCCATGCAAAAGGACTTAACATTCACTGCAATGCTCCTTTAAACACAGAGACAACTGCGATGGAAGTTTTAACTAAGTATGCAAATCAATACAAGACGTTTTTATATCCGTGGCTGATGGTGAAGAAACTATATTGACGTCAATGAGACAAGAGGAGCTCCTTTCCTTCCAACAGATTTACCCTTGGGGATTAATAAAGTATATATATATATATATATATATATATATATATATATATATATATATATATATATATATATATATATCTATCTATCTTTGCGTCCCTGAAAAGGTGAAGCCACTTCATTACGAGGACACATTTCTGATTTCATAATAGTGAGCTGCAGATTATTAAGATAAGTTATGTCTGACATCAGAAAGCGAGTGGGAGGGAACAATTTAAGTTGAATTAGTCTTAATTAGACACATCTTGAGGTAATTAACACACGAGTAGACCTGTGACAGGTTAATGACGGAGGATGACGATACTAAAATGACCGCTTGGCCTATTTTTCAAAAACATTATATCCGCCAATGTAAAGTGACATCAGAGCCATCTCTTTGCTCTTAATCATGGCTCCCTTTGTCTTTTCTTGGCCCTGTTAGTGCCGTCGGGCCAAAGTTGTGTATGCGAGCTAAACACTTGATGTAATCTGAATTTGCTCCGAACAACATATTACAGGTCATTACTCCTCTCCTCCTTGTTCTCCCTCTCATCCCTCACTTCCACTCCTCTCTGCTGCTCGTTCTCTTTGATTTCCTTTTTCAATGGTGAGACAGAGAGGGAGAAGGCTGCCTTTCTCCTGCCTGTCAATTATCCCCCTGTACGTCTCTCCGTCCGGCTTAATTGGCGTTTGGGAGACGCTAGCGTCGTCCCAGCGGGCCTCGGCCAGAACAATGGAGGCCCATATAGCTGACCGGCCCTCGGCTCAGCCCAAATTGAATTGGAAATCTTCCATCTTCTCTTTAGCATAACAAAAGGGGTGCAGGGTTTTTAGACAAAGGGCCCGTTTTAATGGAGAAAATCAATCTCGGGGAAGGAAGCGGCGGCATTGTCTCCCATCAGCTGTACAGGTGTGTGTCGCCCACGCCGGCCTTAATCAGAGGTGGCAGGGGAGAGATCTGGAAGCTACATCTCTGTCACTGAGGGGGAGAGGAGCAGTCGGACGGAGGAAGAGGAGCGTGTCCATGTATACCCCTCCTGTGGGTCTGGCATTGATACTCAAAGGTTACAGGTTCACGTCCCCCAGACTGAACTTCACCATGAAGGACTCTTCTTGATGTCGTCAGGAAGCTCCAGGGCTCCTCAACTTTTGTACATAGCATGACGAGTTTATAAAACCTCAAAATAGGAAATATATATATTTGAATCCAGGAACCTGTCACATATTTCATATGGAGACTTGTGACTTGGACTTAGAAGTATTGATTTACTTGAGATTTGACCCAACATTGAAAAAACTTGAGACTTTACTTGGGACGTGTGGTTAATGACTTGAGACATGACTTGGACTAAAAGACTAGGGACTGCAACTGAAAGACTTGACTTGGACTTGTCTTGGGACTGGACTTGGACTTATTAGAACTTGACCTGAAGGACTTGTTGAGACTTGCAAGGAAAGACCTGTAACTACACCTGGACTTGTCAGGAAAGGATCTTTTGAGATTTGAGATACACAGAATGACTTGAGACATGGACTTGGACTTGCTTCAAGATATCTGTGACTTTACAAAGAACTCAACCGATGGACTCGAGACTAAAGTGACGACCTGGATTCACAGAAGATAGACCTGCCTTAAAAGACTTGGGACAAAAAACTCAACATTTCTCTTGGACTTGCCCCTTAAAAACAGCTCCAGTTGCAAACACAATGATGGTTGACAACAGACTCTTTCAGGGCATTTTTGTGACAGTAACACAAAAATATTGCTTGCTAAAATCATCAGTGTCAAATTCTACATGTAAGGGCTTCGCTGCTCCTTTATCAGGATGTGATGGCTGAAAGAATCTCGCTCTCTCTGTGATACGCTGCTTCCACTGTGATGTTCAAAGACGAAGACTCTATTGAAAGGAGGGATATAAAAATCCTCAGAGCTCGGCTTATTCCCCGTCTTCTCTTGAAGGAGCCAAAAAACAAACCTGACGCCAAGAGAGAAGATTTGGAGAGACGTGGATTTGGTGGCTGAGATTGTTGTCAGACTACAATGTTGAGGCGACACAAGTGAGCGCCGTGGATCGCCTGCAGCAGAGAGGAAGCCGTGGATTACAGCGGCACAGAGCTTACGGTCCTCTCCGACGCTGCCGTCTTTCACATGCGCACACGCAGGATTATTATCACTTGTGATGAGGAATCAATCAGTCAATCCCAAAAAGCTTTTGTAGGATCGTTAAATTAAAAACACATACTGACCACAAAAATGCAATGTGAAGGAATACATAAGCACATTTTAACATGAAGCAGGAATTGTAAATTCTACATTTCCCATATGGTGAATTGTC
This sequence comes from Taurulus bubalis, assembly GCF_910589615.1. Lineage (NCBI taxonomy): Eukaryota > Metazoa > Chordata > Actinopteri > Perciformes > Cottidae > Taurulus > Taurulus bubalis. The sequence goes on from NC_136609.1 coordinate 10,307,507, forward strand.
TATAGTAGCTCATGTATTTACCCCCATTACCTTGAGCAGGATACACTTTGATGAAGTGAAAACATACTGTGAAAGAGACGAAAACAGACAACATCCAGACCGGAGAACATCGCGGAAGCAATTTATCAATCTCAAGGTCGCCAGTAAACTCATATTTACTGAGGTGATGAATCCAGAAAGTCATTTTCTCATAGACGTCGATACAATCAGACTTCTTCTTGCAACCAGAGGTCTCGCCCCCTGCTGGCTGCTAGACATAACGCAGGTTTAAGGGAGGTCTTCCTTGGCTTCGTCAAGGTTTTATCTCCAACGATTCAACATCGATCCTCCTGTGACCCCTGAACTTATTTTACAAGAGCCAGTGGTCTACATTCACATGTTCAAGCATTCCCTGTAGACGTATTCCATAGCGCAGGGCGCTGTATCCACTTGAAGGTCATGATATGACAGTAAAGTATCCGACATTAGATTTTCTCCTCAAAAGCTTCATTGATGTCAGTCAAGGCAACTAGGGACAAATATCAGCAACAGAAACACAAAGATGGGGAAAAAGTGCCAAAAAAAAAAAACAACCTCCCCAATCATTTGTTGTCTGATGTTCAAGTTTTCCAGATTTTAATTAATGCACAAGTTAGACTTATTACTTCACATATTTACGGTATGGATTACTAAAATGACAAAAACTACTAGACTACTTTAAACGTCCAGTGTAGCCTCACCCAACCACGGCCCATGTAGAAATGTGTTTATTGTTTCTGCATTAACTTGGACAATGATGTCATACCTTTTGCATTTAAGTGTTTCTGTGTGTACCCTTGAATGATTTCATTGTCCAAACATTATTTTTTGAATGAGGCCACAATCTGCCACAGCTAACTGACACCTTTCTCTCTCTCTTTCTCTCTCTCTCTCCGTCTGTTTCCCGTGTTCTGTCAGTGTCTCTCAGCCAGTGTGTCGGTGCCGTTAAGGAGTAGTCTATCCGGTCTGGGTGTTTTGATAAGGTGAGTGTTTGTGTTTATCTGCGCGCTCCCAGCTCCACGCATTACCATGAGAATGGTTTAAGCCCTCTGCTAATCCGCTGTGTCTCTGTTGTAATAAATGTCTTCATTCACACACTCTGCGGCAGAGAGGGGACAGGAATACACGGCAGCCGAAAACTTACGGCCTTTCCCGAGGATGATGCCGTCACACGTGTCACACCTTCTCTACGAAATGCTCACACTTATTTATTTTAGTTGCTTTCCTCAATAACAATAAAAAGCAGTCGCTTCTGTTTGTTACGTTTTAATCAGGTTGAAAAAATCTCCGCAGTTATCGATACGGTAATGAAAAGCCAATGTCAGACTCACGCCTCAACATTTAAACAAGTAGGAGAACATCTTTACATACCAAAATCCATGCCTGACCCTTTGACACATGGACAGCAGCAGCAGGGGATCAGACCACCGATGATGAATGTACAGCTCGCTCTCCCAAAAACAGATGCAATCACATGCGGCTGAATTCATTATCAGGTGTATTCATAGTTGTGCGATCAAGCAAAGGAGCGAGCAAAACTGTGAGACATTAATCTGATCAGACAAACCACATCTGGAGGCCAAGGACACACACGACAATTGTGAATGCTAATAAATTGGTCATCAGTTGCGTTTTTAATAACTTTCTACTTCCTCTAGATTTAAAACAAAGAGCTGTGGAACTAGATTGCAGTTTTTAGGTCTTTTTAGCATATTGAGCAGAGATGCAGAATTAACACATTTCAAAACAGATGTTTAGTACGAATACAATCAAGGTGTAGAGGATCATCCAAAGGTAACATGTCTTAAACCTTTTGAGCATATCATAATGCTTCTCCATAGGTAATTTAACACTGTAGATAGATAATTAATAGAGTATATTATCATTAAACTACATTATAAATGCAGTTTGCTTCTTATTTCCTTATATTTAACATGCTCTATTAAACCCTTTCCAAAAGGAGCATCCGCTATGTGTGTAGCTGCATTTTAGAGGAGCTATTTCATTCATTATGGGTTATGATTTGTTTTTTTCATCTTAACTTTAAAATGCATATTTCAGATTGTCATGTAGGGTATTTCCTAAACACAATTAGGCTTATTACATGTTTGCGCTATGTCAGTCATAGCAGATTACAGGAGCGCTCAGACATTTACTCTAATGAAATGTCACAGATGTAATTGTGATTTATTGGATTCAAATAAAGTGCTTAAGGATCAGTAGTGCAGCAAACATTTTCTTTTCTCTCTCTGCTCTGTTAGTTTTTCAATGAGCCATTCTCACTCTGTCTCCCAGTTCCTTCCCCCCCCCCCCCCCCCCCCCCCCCCCCCCCCCCCCGCCCCCCTCCCTCGTGTCTCCCTTGGGACTCACCCCTGTCACCCAGAGTTTTCCCCACACAAAGCAGTCCATTAAAAAGCCTTTAGCGAGGCCATTCACTCAGAGTCCGCTTTCCCAGAGATGAGGAATGGGTTTAGGGTGAAGGTTGGAGTGTGTGTGTGTGTGTTGGAGGGGTGGGGGGCGTTGAGGTTTAGCATGTAAGGTCTAGGCCTTTGGGCCCTCTGGAACAATTCCTTATAATCCCGTATAATCCTATACAAATAAATGTAATAATGATGCAAATACACACTGTATCTATTTCCTCCTCATTCATCAATCAACACCTCCTCTTTATGTTACATATCTTGAAAGTAACAGAAAGATGAGGTATTGATCACAAATTAAAAGGTTGTAGTTCAAAGTGTCGGTACCACCCACACTGTTTGATTGACAGCTGATGTGTTGTTGTTTCTATGCACTATTATGGAATTATATGAACAACAATGTGTATTGCTATTTATTTGTTTAGTGGATTTGTCACATTTACTGTGAGTGTAATTCAAGTTGACCTCATGACCTTTCTCTGACTACATCCATTTTTAACATGGACAACTTGTATGACACTCCTGACTTATAAATACAGTACATGAACATGGTTGCACTTATAATAGGAAATAGTGCTTTTCTGTTCACTTTTTAAATCCGGCTCCTCGAGAGATCTCCTTAGTTTAAAACATTAAGTATAAAAAGGGAAACTTTGAAAAAGTCAACTTATTCAACACCTTTTCCACTATTGATGAGACAAATTGATAAAAACATGTACACTATCTATTTTAAACTTCCACAACACAGCACCTGTCTATCTAGCAACACAAATTGGCGCTATAGATCTGAGTGTCTATAGGTCTAAGGTCACGGAAGTTTCAATCTGAAGATCAACCATTTCTACAACCAGAGAGCAATTCTGTCAAGATACTCGGCTAATAGCAAAGGCCAGAGCGGTAGAACAGAAGATGTCCGAAACCCACAGTTAGCCTTTCCACTTCCCTGTTTGAAGAAGATGAAGGGAGCTGTGGGGAGGAAGGTGAGATGGCAAACCTCTTCAACACCTTTGATGCTCAAACGGCAGCAGGAGATCAGAGCCACGGGAGAGGAAAACAACGTCGTATTGCAAAGAGACGGGAGAGAAAGGAAACGTAGATGGAAGGGCGAGAGCAGTGTTCCTGCAGTAGAAAGGCCGAGATGGAGATCCATGGCAGCAATAAAGACAATGTCAGAGATACCGCTCCCTTCCTGTGGTAAGTGCACTGCTATCGGGGTATGTCAAAGCGGGGCATTTAGTCAGGTGGTGTGCTATATGCTCATACAAACACATGAAAGGTACATAACAGCACGGCTCTTCATGCTGACATGTGTGTGTGTGTTTACCACAATAAGTAGATTGTCTACCCAACATGGAGAATTATACCGCGGCATCGTCTCTGCGCTGCACACACACACACACACACACACACACACACACACACACACACACACATCTTTGTATAGCTATTGCTGTGAGGACCCTTCGGTCTCTAAATGCATTCTTTAATCCCCAACCCAAAAAGGGATTTGATCATAACTCTTAAATGTATTGTATGCGTAGACCAAACAACAGTCCTGTGTTGATGGACAGAGCAACAATGAACAATAATTAGCATTAGCATTGCATCACTCCGTGGCTTCACATTTTTGATACAGCAGGAAGGATAAGAACATTATTCTATATTTGTGCGTACAACAAATATCATGAAAAGACCAGATAGATGTAATCCGTCTCTCAATACTTTTTTTATCTCCGCTACTTTGTAATTGGTACTTATTTTGTAAAAATCTAACATTTATTTAAAAACATTTTTTGGAAATGCTGTCAGGAAAGATGACAAAAAATACAACACAAACACACACACACTACAGTTCACTACAAGCACACACACACACACACACACACACACACACACACACACACTCCTGTTTGCAGTGGGACGAGAGATGGATGAGCAAATATTGAGCTGTGACAGAATAAACAATGCCCTGGTAACCAGATGGCTGGACTCACACACACACACACACACACACACACACACACACACACACACACACACACACACTTGACAGTGTCTGTCAAATCTCAATAGCTTGTGACTCAAACAAAAATACTGTAGGGAGAGACAGAGTGAGGGGCTTGTTTTAAAGCGGAGAAATCCTCAACTCATTTATCATCGTCTCTTTCCAGATTAATTCAACACTATCTTCTTCCTTCCCTCCATCTCCTTCTCTTTGTGTTCATCCCTCCTTTCCTACTGAGGTGACACACACACACACACACATGCTTGAGATGAAGCCACGGTTTCAGGACTATGGACAGCTCCCTCCCTGCTGACAACTCAACGTCTCAGCTTCAGCACCACGGTCAGCGACACTTCTGACCTTATTTACGCGGCCAAGTACTAAAGATGCGCAGGTGCATGTAGTAGAGCTTTTGATAATGAATAAATCACAAAATGCCAAAGTTTAGATTAAGTCTGTGTGATAAATACAAGTGTTATTTTCACCTACAGATGGGCGACAAATAACAGAAAGAAACGTGTTTTAGTAAAGCATTGAGCCTCTAGAGTAGCGTCAATGCTTCAAGTATTCAGGGTTTTCCACAGAACTGGACTCTTAAGCTGCATAATACACTTTTTTGGACCTTGAAGTTTCAATTCAAACACAGACTAATTCTAATAAAACATGTTTGTGCTCGCATGTGATCCAAATCCAACTGCCGGCTGGATCAAAACAAGGTGGCTTTTCAGACCGGCACACCGAGAAACAGATATCCTGTAACGCCCTGCCACACACACACAAAGACAGACCCACACATATAAAATCCCACCATCACACACACACACACTCACACACACCTGTCAGCTGTTAAATATCCTGAGCATTTATCTTGCATAGGTCAGAGCTCCAGCCCCGTCACCGCCATATAGAGAGCAGGCTAATAGACCCATGATTACAGAGCACATCACCCCACCGCTCTCTGTCTATCAGTCCTAAACCTCTTAGCCTCTTCAAATCATTAGGAATCGAAAGCTGTGGGGTCACTGTACTGATATTTTAGACTGCAGCTGCAAATGCCAAAACCTTAGTGACAGCTGGGCACTTTGGAAATAGGCTTCTTTGCTTTCTTACTCAAGATATTCAAGCTAAGCTAACCAGCTGCTGGTTTTATATTTACCATTGCCATGAGTGGTGTCTGCCGCCTCATCTTCTTTAATGGTAAATAAATAAGTTACTGAATATGTATAGATTGGTTGAAAGCCAGAAATAAGAACAACAGTTATGTTGCCAGTTTGTGAAAAACCGATTGCAATGTATGACTACTTCATTTCATATGTGCACGTGTGAAAATATGAGGTCACAAAGCTATAGATACAAACCTACCAGTGCCAGGCAGGTACAGTATAATGGTTTATGGCGATCATACAAGGCTCTGTGAGAGATGGGTTACCAATATGAAATGCAGCATGTTGTGTTATCTAAATTCAAGAACTACTGAGTCAAAGCACATCCTTTGATGCTAACGTATTTACCACACACACATACACGTGCACGTGCACACTTAAAATTACCATATGCTGTTGTGGCGCCTAACCTGTATAATAGGTGTCACATTAGCAAGACAACAAATCAAACCGTCCTTCATTTCCCAGGCCTCTCCTCTGCTCCACAGCTGTAGGCCCCTCTTTGTTGTCAGGGGAGTTTCTAATTAATATGAAAAATAAGATGGCGGGTTCGACTCCATGATGCTTTTTAATTGGAGGAAGCCTTGAATGGCACGCGGGCAGAGGCAGAGATTAGCGGGTTATTTGTGAGTGTTTTGTATGAGCAGAGGAGAGAGAGAGAACTTCCATCCTCGCAGTGATTTCCTGTCTCATTGTGACACTCGACTCAATGCTCGTAACACACAGCGGGGTTTGAGAGACAGCTGACGGTCTGGTTTCATGAGCCGCCATGTTCGCGCTTCCTGGCGATCAAAACCACATTCACGCACCGCAGTTCCGTTTCCCCATCGGCTTCAATAACCCGCAAACCATTTTAGACCATCTGCCGGTGCACCGCCGCCACAAAATGTGAATATTCACAAGAACATCGTGAAAAGTAAAGCCAGAAACTTTAACCGTGGCGGATTTTCGGAACATTTCGTCCTGTGTTTCTTAGAAAAAGAGAAGAATTTAAACCCCAAAACTAAATCAGCACAGTTAGATGTTTGATGATGAACTTTGTTTTTGTTTCCGCCGTGGTTTGCAGGACTCGATGTAGTGCATGATCAGTGTGTGCGTGCGTGCATGTGTGTGTGTGTGTGTGTGTGTGTGTGTGTGTGTGTGTGTGTGTGTGTGTGTGTGTGCAACCTTCATGGTGTACGCACCACCTACGGAAAACAACAAGAAAATCGGTCGAATATCTGACAGCTTTGCCTCGAGCGCCTGCGTATCACCAGCCCACTTCTCTTCAACACACACACACACACACACACACACACACACACACACACACACAACTCTGATCTCCTCATCCTCAGCTAATCCTGCTCCATCTAAATCAGAGCAAACAGCCCAGAGGGGACAAACCAGCGTTGTTTTAGGCCCATCTAATCCTTCCCTCCATCATTCTCATCTCCTTCTTATGTCTGACAAGGCTCCTCAACATCAGTGGAGATCAACAAAACCGCAACTGTGAGTGTGTGTAGAGAGAGGATGGTGAAACAACCACAGCCATCCAAAGGGGATTTAACTCCAGTTTCTCAAGGCCTATTTTAGTGTCGCGTGTCAAGACTCAACAACTAAGAAAATCCTGTCTGGCTGGACAGTCAAAACCCTCCGAAATTAGAGCGTGGATCTCCAGAATAAATTCCCCTTTCTGGCACAGCTGATGGTGTCAGAAAAAGAGGAAGGAGGAGAAGACAAAGAATGAAGAGGAGCGGTTAGGAGGAGATAGGAGATGAAGAGAGATTAGTGGATGAGAGAGGAGATGTACGAGAGGATGTGAGGAGACGAGAGGCAAAGAAAACATGTAACTGTGGAGAGAGCAGGTTAGGGAAAGGAGAGATTATTGGATGAAGGAGCAGACATAAGAGAGGAAGTGATGAAAAGACTGAATCAGAGGAAAGGAGAGATGAGGAGCAGAGATACATCTTCAAGGAATAACGGAGAAAGAGAGGAGGTGAAGAGAAAAGAGGTGAGGAGACAAGAGGAGGTAGAAAGAGGAAGAAGAGGGAGAGCAAAGTCAAAGAAAAGGAAACTAAAGAAATCAAAAGAGGCGATGGGAAGAGGGAAGACTGGAGAAGACACCTTTAACCAGTCCTTAACACACAACATGTTTCAATTAAATCAAGAAACTTCTTGTGATTCTCAAGTGATTCTTGAACCTTGCTTCACAGCACATCTTCAAGTCCCCAAATAGAAACCAATTCTCCTCAGGTTTGGCATCATTTCACAAAAGAGACAAGTTCAACCGACAGTGTCTGTTGCCGATTTTCACTGCACAATATTTTCAGACCCAAAAATAAAACGCTGTCGTCCAATACTTCACCAAAACAAGTGAGTCACTGCTGCACCAGAGAGGAGAGTCTCTTCAGCGGGACAGAAAGCACAGGGACTCATATTGTATTGTAACCGCGGGCCCATGCATGAACATCTGCACTTGAACAGAGAACCTGGTTCATCTGGAAGTCTACAGGAAGGACATAGGAGAGGAGAGGAAGGAGAGGAGAGACAAACTAAACAGCAGATACACAAATAGTTTATTGGAGGAGAAGATGCAAAGCAATAAGAAAAATGAGAGGAAGGGAGACACAAAGTTGAGGAAAAGAAGAGATGAAGAGAGGTTAGATTAGGCGAGGAGAGGAAATAAAAGGAGGATATGAGACAAGAGAGATAGAGAGAAGTTACGAAGAGGAGAGAATAAGAAAGGAAAGGAGATATAAGGAGGACAGGAGACAGTAAAAGGGGGAGAGGAGAGGAGAGGAGAGATGAAGGGAAGAGGAGGAGACACTGTATAAAGAGGAGAGGAGAAATACCGAGTGGAGGAGAGGAGGTGAAAAAAGGAGAGGAAACACACACACACACACACACACACACACACACACACACACACACACACACAGTTGCCACTTTGCTACAGCAGCATTTAAAGCTGTAATGACAGGCCAGAGAGTGATAAGAGACTCTGAGTGGAGAGGCCACTATAGCTGCTCTCCTCTCCCTGCTAACAACTGTAATTATCCAAACTCCACACTCACGACTATTGATCTCTCCCTCTCCCTTCCCCCTCTCCTCCCCCGGCTCTGTGTCTATGTCTCTCTCTCTCTCTCTCTCTCTCTGACAGGGTGGCAGTAGAGTGCGTCCCTCTCAGCAGAAGAGTTGTTCACACCTGCCGCCGGTAGATGTGGAGAGCGGCGACAAGGACTTGGACAAATACGTGACAGCCGCAAAACACAAATATTGGTGCAGCTCCGATGTTCCCCTCAAGGTGTGTGTTAAGTATTGGGAGTGTGTGTGTGTGTGTTTGCGTGTGTGTGTGAGCTCTCATGGCTCTCACACCTGGTTTAGAGAAGGTGGCTACAGCTTAGCAACACCAGTGTCGTCACAGTTACAGTGTTATGCGTGCTAATGGGTTTTAGTGGTTTTCGTATCAAAATGTCCCCACAAGGATAGAAAGATGAAGAGAATTTAATCCTAAAGCGGCTGCTTCTCGCTTCCTGTTCAAGGTCGACCTCTAATTAAAATAGCTTTTAGGTTTTAGAAACTGTTAAAATACTAATCCTCATGTAGGTCTTTGTAACAAGGTGTATCTTGGAAGACAAATAAAGTTTAAGATTGAAAAGTATTGTCTTTAATAAGCAATAAGATAATAAACTAGAAGTACATCTGGAGAGAGCAGACATCCGCCAAACTAAATGTCTAAAAATAAAAAGTATAGTAGTAAATAAAGACCACCACGGCTCTCTGGCAGCAATAGAGATGAAAACCTGTTTCCTCACAAAAGTCAATGGCCGTGATTATTCCTGAACTTTAACCAAGTAGTCAGAAGAACCACAGAAGAAGAACCGGGACAAAACAATGTGAATCCAGACCATCGCTGTCACAAAAACGACATGAACATCGTCAACCGAAACCCAGTTCATGCTGGTAATCTGCATCTGGGTACATGTGAAATGAAGATGAAGTATTTCAGACGTCCCAAATCAGGAGAAATAACTCCCGGCACTGACCATCAATAAAGTTATTCTTATTAGCACTTAGAGACGGAAAGGGAAATTAAGCTGAGGAGGTTTTGACAGACCACTAACCTTGTCAAATTCTTCACACACAAGCTAAATGTAATCAGTTCCCCAGATGTGTTGAGTGGTTTGACCACCTACTGTGTCTTTGTGTTTTCCCTTTAAAAAGACACTTTTAAATATAATTAAACGCTAATAATACCAAGTTGAGTACTCGTTAAAGTTTACATATGGAAACTTCGCTACTTGACCAAAATCAAAAATGTAAAAACAACAAAGCTTTAACGCTGGTTTTTAATGAGGCCTGCTAACAACACTAATACATCATTATTAGGGAAGATAACGGTGCGCGGAATGTATTTCACACCGACAAAGACCTGAAGAAGAAAAATACGAGAGTGAAATTGAAAATGCCAGGGCTTTAAGTGTTGAAACTAATCAGGCGAGCTGTCATTATAAAAGCAAGGTTAATAGCCGCTGACAGAATCACCTTCAGCAGACACCAAGATAAGAAAAGGTCTTTTTTATTAGCGCTGCTGGGGCAGATACACACCCCCATTCACCCACATGCATATGTGCGGTTGTGCAGCACGTATAAACACAGCACACACTCACAGAGGATCAATGTGGGCGACCCAGTAGCCGTGCATCTCCTGTTGTAGCTGTATGTGGACCATCAGATAGCGCCATTCAGCCGGGGGAAGGATTTACACGTCGCGCCGCGGCCTCGACACCCACACAAAACCCCTCTTTTGTTCCCCCATCACCTGTTCCAGATTTATGACGTCCAATTACAAACGCGGATGCTAACAGTATTCCCCATTAGCCTATCAAATACTTTAGTGGTTGTTCCCTCAAAAGGGTTATCTGGCCTTTCAGCATTGGGCACAACCAATTTATGCCCCCCCCCCCCCCCAAGAAGATCTGAACAAAGACCTCCCCGGAGCTGCTTTTTGTTTTGCTGCACCGCTCCCCAAGACAGGTAATTAACAGGGAAGGAGTTTGTGGTTAATTTGCGAGATAATTATCTAAATTAAACTGCCTTTCGTCACACAGGGGCTCTATCTCTCACTCTCTCTCTCTCTCTCTCCTCGTCTGCATGCGCGCAATCTCTCTCTATCATTGGATGAGGGTGGTCAGGGCATTGTGCCGCTGTAGAAACAAAACCAGTAATGACATGTTCTTCTTGCCGTCCTTTTGTTTTCCGCTGCTTTGTTTTGCTTTTGCTTTGTTTTTTTAGTCAACGGAGAAGTAAATGAAGAGGGTAAAGGAGCAGAGAGAGAGAGAGAGAGAGAGATAACGGGGAGAACAGTGCCATACACAAACACACACACACACCTGAGTGTGAAGCCAAATTGAGTCTGCAGGAGTAACATCTAGTACTGAGATAGAAATTCATAACTTATATTTTCACACACACTACATACCAACAATAACAACTGCAGTAAAAAAAAAATCAACAGTCGACTTTGAAAAACTCGACAACCAAGTTATAAAAACAGAGTCCTGTCCCAAAACTACACAAAATCCCATTGAGACTCAATAGATAGAAGTGGATATCTAACGTGGATTTTAATATACTACCTAATGGGCCTCGCATGGCGCAGGAGGCTGTGTGTGCGACAGCAGCCGGTCATTGTTGGGACGTCAGGGTGGACAGATAAGCGTCAGCATGTCTTCGACAAATGGATTTCAAATCACAATTTCTCAAATCAAACTTCCAGCGTTTAGCAAAAAAAAACTTCTGATACAATTTCATTAGAATTAGCCATTGCCTTGATTCCTATTCAAATTCGATACATAGCAATTTGCATAAAACTCTCTCTCTCTCTCTCTCTCTCTCTGTACAGTATGAAGGAGGGATGATCGCTCCCTGTCACATCTGTTGGCACTTTGCCATCAAGCCTTGACAGGAAAATAACACTCTTCAGGGAAAATAATACACTCGTTCTGCCATCGGCGCTCCCAGACACATGCCTCGGTGTGTGTGTGCGTGTGTGTGTGTGTGTGTGTGTCTAAAAGCCCTCTTCCCTGCTGTCAACCTGAGTACAAAGGATCACTTTATATGATTAGTATGCATCTCTGAAAAACATATTGAACAAAAAGCCCTGCCCCGAATGCTGCTCCACGCCAATTAATGGATTAAGAAATTATTTTGAGGCGAGGCTTGATGTGAGACAGCTATGATACGTGGCTGGAGAGGCATTTCTGTTGTGGTTATTGCCAGCTGTACGGCCCAAATGCATTTTAATCACGCGACAGCAATGTATACACGCAGATATTTGTCTTTACTGAGCGACAAGGCCTATAAAACATCCGCCTGCTCCTCTTAAAGCAATGAAAAACAACTTTGTTCCTCTGAAAAGGCTGAAATAAACACCCTCTGAGCAGCAGCACTCGTCCCATTTACTGTCGACTCAAACCAGCAACCGCCCGTCTGCCACGCACCTTCATCCCCGCGCTGTTCAGAGGACAAAAGACACTTTGACACGGCAGTTAACCCTGCAGAGAACCCGGACCTCCTTTAACCCCCTGCCCACCCGGCTCGCAGCCCTGCGTTAAGAGCGCCGTTTATAGATTTTGGAAAAGAGATTGAAATCGACTTGGCCCCAAGAATGACATTTGATTTCTTACTTAGTGGTGCTCCGCTGAAGGCGTGCGTGTATCTGTCTATGTGTGTATTAACTGGTGACTGGCTGTATTCAATGCTTTTTATTGTCTATTATTTTACATTTAGAAACATAATCAGAAGCTAACTGTTCATAGATGTCGGTCTAAGCAACCTTTCAGGAAGAGAAGGGCCTTTTACCCTCAAGGGCTGCTTCCAACTATTATTTTCAGAGTCAATACTCGTTTTGATTCACCTTAAAATGCCAGAAAATTGTGAAATATGCCCAAGGTTTTGCCAAGACGACGGTCCAAAAGCAAAATATATTACATTTACAATTTGAAAACATAGGAAATTAGCAAATATTCACATTTGAGAAGCTGTAATGTTTGGCAATATATTCAATTAGTGGGCAATGAATTCCAGACTAAGTTTTTTAAATTACAAGCTATCATATCATAAATGACCGAAGAGACAAGTTACTTCACAACAGCAAATTAAACGAGAATAGATGTGAATTTCCATTGAAAATAAGAGCCTGTTAGACCAGAAAGCAACTTAATACACAAACACAGACCAAGCAATCACTTATTATTATCAACAAATAGTCTTAATATTCTAATTATATTTCCTCTCTCTGTTCCACTTTGAGACGAGGAGCCTCTTCACGGAAGAGCAAGAGGTTCATGGGATGAAGCCGGACCGCCCTGCCTTGTGTCTGTGCTTTAGCGCTGCATATTAGCAAACACATGGATAATTAAATTAGCACAATCAGTCTGTCCGCCGGCACTTCAGTTCCTCCTATTGTTGTCCTTTTTATTTCTTATTTTAATATACGGGGTAACCAGTTTAACATTATTAATGCACGGTGTGGTTAAACTGCTGAATTATGTTGGAGGTATCTTGTTATAACATTACCTTGAAATAAACCCTCTACAGTGCCTTCTTTACACTCAGGACTAAAATGTGTAATAATAAATGTATTGAGAAGACGTGCTAATGGCGTAAAGTACATGATGATACGTGGTCAGAGGGAGTGTGGCGTGTTGAGTTAATTGGCATTCTTATCATTATACATCCTAAAGAGAGCTCAATTCTCAATTTCCCCCCAACAACATGGAAGATGGCAGTCCATTTTCCTCCGCTAATGCAAACGCCACAGCTCCTCTTAAATCAATGTAATTGGCTGCACCATTTAGTCTGGCTGAGTCTCTGGTGCGACGCGTGGAGTGGCGTGATGATGGCGGCGTAGTTCCTTCAGTGAGGAGGGTCTCGTGGTGGGAGGAGCACTCTCATCTGAATGGTCGGGGAATCTATTTAAATGCATCCAGAGACAGATTTCCATTTGTGATGCTCGTCAAGCTGGCGGCTCCAGAAGGTGACGTGTCATTTAGCAGATCACGCTGAACTAAGCACTTCTGTTTCATTCTAAGGTGTGTGTGTGTGTGTGTGTGTGTGTGTGTGTGTGTGTGTGTGTGTGTGTGTGTGTGTGTGTGTGTGTGTGTGTGTGTGTGTGTGTTGCAGGAAGAAGAATCCAGCTTTTTAGGTATGAATTACATTTTGCAGCCATACTGATTTTAAACCCTCTGCTCCATATGAGGATGATGTAATAATAGATTAAACCGAGTTCACATGCTTGATTTTCATGAGCAAACTCCGGTTTCAGGGCCGTTTCTTTGCATTTAGCGGTTTTAAAAAGGGGCATTCCAACGATTTTACACTTCTAAAGAGAGCTTTCACGTTTCTAAGTCATAAACTGGGCCATAAAGTTTAAAGGATGTGGACATTTACGAAGCAGGAGAAGCCTAATGAAAGATGATTTTGAGTTGCATGATGGGAAATGTAGGATACAGCGTTTTTTTGAGACCATGACCCACTAAAAATCAGGATGTTTTCAGCCTTTTTTAATTTGTCTAATGCAAGCCAGCAGACTGCAATGCAATATTACAACCAGAAACAGTAAAACATACCCATGCAAGTGATCTAAAGAGACATTTAGTTTCATTAATCTACAGTCAGATATAAAAACAATGATGTTAAAGTCATGTATTGTATTTGACAAGAGGCAGACTCAGCTATATACTCGTAGGGAAATGCTCAAATTGGGTTAAGGAAAAGTGTCTATTTGTGTGAGTTTTACATAAACGTACTTGAACCCCGCTATATTTGTCAGTGCATTAGAGGCAGAGAGCTGGAGGCCCTCTCACCAGGATCTGTTTGTCAGCTCCCACGTTTACTGCGTGGAGAATGAATGCAGAATGCCGGATATCCATCACATTAATGCGGTTTGATAGCAGCCTGGCACTTTGAGGCAATTCAGTTCCCAGGAAGGCTCTCGCATCCCACCGGTCCCGGCTTTTGCTGCAAATGGTTCGCAACGCTGCACACCACTTAAAAACAATCCCAGTGCCGCCGTGCTCGTGGTAGATTTCGCTGTTTTATTGAATTCTACTGTAAAGCTGTTTGTTTGCTCTCGGCTCTTTTAGTGAAACATCAACTCGGGCTTAGAGAGCGAGGTTGGTATACGTTTATAAATGATATTTTATGGACATTAGGGCTTGTTTTTTAATCGTTATTTCCTCTGCAAACACCCAGAAGTTCAAAAAGATGCACAACAGTGTGATATTCTGCAGGTGTGGACATCATTGGGATCAGGAAGCGATGAGCGTTTCTTCCAATGTGCAGAACTCTGCATCTAAAAGCCACAATAGCAACAGAACCGCCTCGTTAAAGCTGAAGGCTCAACATGTCCACATGAGTTTTGAAGGTTTAATGATTTCTACGTGTGTTTAACACACTGTGACGATTAGGTCACACTTTACAACTACATCATCACGCTTATTAAGAACTTATTCGGGGGGAAATTATAGTTTATAATGTCTTATCAGAGGGATTAAAGACTCTTCATTTTGCTTTATTTTACCTGAATGTTTATCATCTTTAAATTACATTCTAGTTTGGATTTCTAGCTTTTTTTGTTATGTGTCAATAGATAAACACATGAAAATACAAATAAAATGATGGCTGCATTGCTTCTATATGACAAGTATATATGTGAGTTGTAAGTTTCAGTGGTGCACATTTTATGCAATTTGCAGTTTGGCCTTTTTTTTCATGACAATTGCAAAAATCTTACTAAATGCAAAAGTATTGTTGCGTTTACTTCCACATAAAAAGAGTCCAGCTCCTTCCTGCAGCATCCTGACACCACAAACATCTTATTTTCTTTGCAGCCCGTTAACCCGAGTCTCTGCAAGCGGTGAAGAACAGAGCCGAACAATCCAGTCCCATTTGAGAAGTGAAGCTAATGGCGCATCAACAGGTCGAGACTCTGCGCTCACATAATGGAGGTCTTTATTCCACTGCAGCTTGTTTGGCCATTATGGTACAGTTAGTCTAAATAACAGCAGATCAAATGGCACAAAGCCCGCACAGTGTGAGGAAGTGATAGCTGTCTATTTTTATTTTAATCTCTCCGCTTATGGAAAAAACATCCAATACCGTCTGTTGTGAAGAATATTTCTGCGACCGGAATCAGAAGACATGCGTGATTCAGAAACGTCTTACAGTAGTTTATTTACTGTAGATTGTTATCTAATAAAGAACATGTCTCCATTTATTTTCAGATCTTTTGCATCAACTGTGTTTGTCGGTTCATTTGTAAAAAGTCGGAATGAGCCAAATTACATCAAATCAATCAGATCATGTTGTGAATTTGGTGTGTGTTTTATTTTCCTTTACGTTATTTACAAAATGTAAATATCCTCTGAGTTATAATCTCCTGTAAATGCATTGTCTTTCTTAAAATATGAATTTTCCTTTCATAGACATATTTGAACAAACACTTCAAATGTAAACTTTCGTAGACAAATTAAAATGAAGCATCAAACTATAGTACATTTACTTATTCAACTACAGCAGGTCAAAGTAATGCTGTGCATCATTTGTTGGTCTCATGTCACATCCTCCTGCTGTTTCTGCCTGTTAGATGCAAAACAGCTGATAAGTTAAGTGGGAAAGACAATCACAGGAGGCTTTGGT
The DNA here is from genome assembly GCF_910589615.1 of Taurulus bubalis. Lineage (NCBI taxonomy): Eukaryota > Metazoa > Chordata > Actinopteri > Perciformes > Cottidae > Taurulus > Taurulus bubalis. The sequence continues at coordinate 10,323,799 of NC_136609.1, forward strand.
TTAGGAAATGGTCACTTGGTGTCTGTAAAACAGCTGTTTGCAGGCGCTACACATGCAGGAGTTTATATACACAGGGGACGAGCTGTCCAGCCACCATGAGGTTTACATACACGGCTCTACGGTGGACATCAGGCTCCCTCTAGTGGACAGTTTCTACATCCTTCAATGCACAAATGACTGTCTCAAAGTTAGAGAAAAGTTGAAGAAGCAGAGCTCTCATCACAAGACAATGTAATGTGGCTAACATGGGTAAGATAAACTACATATACTGGTCATTTATTTAACTTTATTTGTGTTTGCACCGATGATGGTCGATGCACCTCCACTGTCGTTTGAAGAAAATGGTCAATAAGTAGTTATAAATCAGCTTGATGACATTTTGAAAATGTAGTGTATGGAGCCAAATCCGGGTCATTTGTTTTGAAAAAAAGATTAGAACCTGAAAAAAAAGATTGAAAGTGAAAGAGTGAAAGTTGAAAAAATATAAAATATGTTGCTGAAAACTGAAAAAAATGTTTTAAACAGAACTGAATAAAAAATATATTTAACCCAAAAAAACCTTTCATACACTTATTTTTATTTCAAATACATTATTGAATTTCAACAACAAAACTTGATTTTCCAGGTTCAAATATTTGTTTCAAATGATCAAAACAAATGACCTGGATTTGGCTCCATAGTCCTTTAAACTGGTACGGTGACTAAATTCTGCACCAAATATTTACTTGAAGTGTAAATGGCACAAGCTACTGAAGTGGACTAAGAACAGGGTCTTATCCGCACAATAAGTAAATCAAGCTTGTGAATTTATTTTAAATGCATTCAAAAACATTAAAAAAATCTAATAACTTATATCTAATAACATATTGGGGACAAAATGTACATTTACATGTAAGAAAAATCCAAATGAAATGAGAAGTCAAACATAACTTGAGTTTGTTTGTTAGACGGTGCTGCCCTCTTGTGGTTGCATCAGGACTTACAGCATGTCTTACTCTTTCTTCACAGCTTCCAACAATAACATGAGAATCAGGGAAGATGAGTCGAATCAATTTGTTCTGTTAGTTTTCATCTTGGATTCATCCTTCAGTCCCACAGGAGACGTTTGTGAAGGACGTGACTTTAAGCTGATGAGTCCAGAAGCATCAACCGGCCTCGTTTAGTCTTCTTGCAAGTTCTGTCTCTCATTTTAGCAACAGATGATGTCATTCACTCAAACGCATTTAAGACTCAAAACTATCCGTCACTGAGGATTAAAGTTATGTTGTGAGCTGGAGAATTTAACATGATCATTTATCATTATTTAATAGAATTGTACCGTGATGAAATCATGTTATAATTAATATCTGAAAATGTCATCAAAATCTAACTATTTCCTCAATCGTTTTTTGTGCATGCATGTAAACGGAGTCAGTACAGCTGGAAATATGTGTTCTTCTTCTTCAATGTCATTTGAAATGTGTTTTTTTTTACCTCAATAAAGGTACTCATTCCTTTTTGTTTGTCAAGCAGTTTAAGAATACATAAATAGGCTTTACCACATGGTTATTACACATTATGTGGTTACTTCATATAGACTATTTGTTTATTGAATTATCCTAAAACATGCCACATCGTGATGTATATATCTAGATATGAAATTACTTATATTGTGGGAGAAGATTTTGGCCATATCAACCAGCCCTAGAGCTTCTTTATGTGTCATAACAGCCGTGTAAACTCTCACATCAACCTCAGGGAAGGATGTCCTCCACCTTTTAGGAACAAAGTCAGTCTGGATGGAGACAAAATGAGCCACATATCAGAAATACGGATTGGAGGAAGGAGACGGTCATGAAATGATGCTGCTGTTTCACAGATACTGCAGTTACGTCAGAGATGTTCTCAGACTGATGACTCTGCATCAAGGCCAGCAGGAATAAAGAGTTTCAGATGAGAGGTTGCTGTTGTGCATTCTCTCAAACAAATAGCTCTCTTTCTAAGACATGTAACAGACGTACGGCTCTTTAGTCACTCGTAAAAGCAAGTTGTTATGTTCTAAAATGAGGCTAGAATACGAAACGGGGAAAGGAAGATGCAGCAGTTACAATAAGTGGCCCTTTGTCGAACATCTTTGTAACCTCTCCAGCGTTCCCTCCACCAGCTGAAGCAGCCATCATGGGGTCCCAGCTGGGCACGTCATCAAACAATGAGCCCTCATTTCATCATAAACATCAAACCCTTTCAGAATAGAGAGCCTTTTCTCACCATGAGGCAGAAAACACAGCTGTGACTCGAGTGTTCAGACTGTGAGAGGCAGAAAACACGTCTTTACTCTCACGAGGCGACAGCAAAACATCAACTAAGAGTTACGTGCACCTCACTCTCAACATCCGGCTGCTATTAGAAAGACAAAAACAACAAGAGATGTGAATTATTATAAAGCTATAATCTCGTACGGTGCATCAAATAGAGACATTTCTAGTTTAAACTGTAAACGTTTTTCTTTCAATTTCAAGATTCAGAGCAACAGAAAGCTTTTTTACCCTCACATAAATTACAAGTAGTGTCGTCTTGATTATGAAATGCTATTAATTCTTTCACATCTTCACAGATGAGGTGAAGACCAACGGAGAGGAAGTGATGCACCTGACCAGTGACTCATGCAAAGACACGCCCACATGTCACATGACTGAAGAGCGGCTGCTGGAAGCAAATAGCTGCACATATCTGCTTTAATAAGCAAGTTATCTCGATCTGTTTGTTTGTGTTGTGGCAACGTAAGCATGAGTAATGTGTTTTATGTTTATGTTCATCATTTTAGAACGTTGTGGTATTTGTTAAAATAAGTCAACACTGACTCATAATCCTCCACCGACACCTCAACACTAAATTACATTTCCTCCAAAACCTTCGGCAAAAATCCATTTCGTGAACTTAATTTCTCATACATCAAATTTTATTGAAAAACACATGCGCAGTGTCGTCTTTTGGCATCAAAACGGTTGAAATAATGAATAACAACTGAATAAATAAGAGTTCTCTGGTGACTAAAGACTGAAAGTAAAGTGAAGAAATGCTCAAATTAAAGTACAGCATAAAATATACTTACATCATGTCGACTCGATCCAAATCCATATTTGAGTTAATATCCATATGCATGCAAATGTGCACAATTCTCATACGCAAAGGTAATTTGCTCCAGAGGGTGCAAAGCATGGCAATACTTTAAGTGTCTTCAGAGGAAGGTAGAGCTGCTGTTTGGAGGTCCAACAAAACCTCATCATAAACATGTGTTATATCCCCTTTATGGAGTAAGTTTACGTCCTCCATGAAGTCATTCTATTCTGTGCAAAACATCCATGTTGTTGTCCTCTCTCTGGATTGAAGGGTTACAAGAAGCAGACAAATGTAATCTCCACATACCGAAGTGTTGCTTCACTGAAGTCAGAGCATGACGTGTCCATCGTTTTTAAAGGAAAGAGTCCTGGTTTTGCTCGGCGGGACTTTGGTTTCCTCCCATCATGGTCATCAGGTTTTCTGTCCACTCACGTCTTCCCCCCTGTGTCTTCGTTTTCTTGTCATCCTCCAAAAATTGGCGACAAATTCAGAAACCAGAGGGCAAACATAGTCAATTGATCATCTCACAAAATCAATGATCTTCTGAGAAATGATTTCCTTGGAACTCAATTTTAAAAAAGTGATCCACACACACACACACACACACACACACACACACACCTGTTGGCTGGCCGAGACGACACCATTGAAGTTGGAGAAAAGGAGTGAGAGGTAGTGATAGCGGAGAGGAAGAGGCTGATGAGGAGACCAGAGAAGGAGAGGTGAAGGATGGAGAGTTGAGGAGACGAGCATCCTGCCGTCACTCTGCCAGGAGGATGAATGGAACGCCTGCCTCTCTGCCTCCTTTTATATTCTCTCTTCCCCTGCTGCCTCGCTTTGGCTTTTACCCTGGCTTCAATGTGTGTGTGTGTGTGTGTGTGCGCTGAGAGAGACCTCTTTCAGAGCAGCAGGAATATATTATAACCCAAACAAAAGGAGCCGGCTTATTGTTTATGAATTACTAGCCTTCCAAAGCCAACAAAGGCCCTATTTTCATAGAAAACTCCATTTTCATTTCAGCTCCATTTGATTACCAGAGCAAAGACAATGAAAAAAGGCCTCTCTGAGCGCAACGTCCCAAAGGGATTCATTCCTCCTTCTCTCGCTCATTCAGCGCCACTGAAAAGGTTTCTTTATTGCTTTCTTTTCAGGGCCGACGTCAAATGGGCTTTTAGGAGTAAACCAATGACAAAAAAACTATTGCTTGGCTATTTTGTACAATAACGGGGCCGGGGAAAGAGAAGAGTCCTGTGTTGCCTTTGTCATCTCTCTTTCTCTCTCGCTCCTTTCTGTTACTGGAGATGAAAATTGCAGAGGCTGAAAATTCACGACAGGGCTTTGAAGGGAAAGAGAGAAAGAAGGAGGCAGCCACAATGCAACAATACAAGTCAAATCTAAATTATCACTAGCTATTGAGCACAGTGAAGAGACAGAAAGGGACGGTACGGCTCCAGACGAGTGTGTGTGTGTGTGTGTGTGTGTGTGTCACCTGTTGTGTTGAGGGCCAAAAACAACACAACCCCAGTGACTCACTGCCATTGTATCTAAAATGTCGATAATAATGTGTGTTTGTGTGTCCAATTCCATATGTTGCAGACTTTGAGGTGTGTGTGTGTGTGTGTGTGTCTGATCTTCAATGACTCGTCCATTAGTTGCAAACATTTTCACTTTCTGTCAAACTTTCTTTGAGGTAAAAAGAAAGATGTGAACCCTTAGACTTTACTTCTGGAGCGTTTAGTAGAAGCAGAAGTTTATCTGTCAGCCATCCATCACACGGACATGAAGCAGGGATTTACTTTGTTTTGGAGGTTGAAGAGATAACTTGGCTTCCTGCACACAAGCTGCTTTCACAGTTTTAGTCAAAGAAACTTGCTTACAGTACAGATAAAACTAACTGGAACGATGTCTAGCATCACGGGAGTAAAAACTAGAGGTGCTGTAAATTTCCACCTGGTATTAACATGAGATCTGAATATCTAAATCCCAAAAAGCACATGTCGATGCAGCGATCATAGCCTTCTCATTCAGGAAATGTGGATTATTCATATATCCTTGTGAAATAATGAAAGCAACAGAGGAGGAGGGATGGTGCGTGGCTACAAGGACTACGCTGAAAAGCTCTAACTGCATGCCCAATGAGAGGACAAGCTGGCCTGCAAAATATGGAGGAGAAAATATATTATTCTTAACCAAAGAAAAGAAAAAAAGCATCAGCACACGCTGACTGAAGAAGAAGCTCTTTCATCTTTTGCTTTGCCTCCCTGTTTTTGTCCTCCTGGATGAATATTTGGCTCGAGACAAAAGGTGAACCAATCAATTATTCCTCTTGCAGGGCCCGGGTGTTGTTGTGAAAAGCGTTGACATTTGAGCTTTCCAGACGACATCTGCAAATTTATATGCCTTCCATTGTGCGAGGCAGCCAGCCCGGTATCAAAGGCTGTAAAAGGCCTTGTCAATTTAGTAAGGACAACTCCACAAAGCCTCTTTTCTCCTCCGTTGTTATGGGAAGAATGCTCCTCGCCGGTGTCCTGCCAAAGCCTGATGGCAATTTAGCCACGTGACGTTATTGATTGCATTGATAACAGACGTCTGGCATGGAAGCCATCAAACTGTCAGTGATGCATTGTGGAACATCACATATCTACGTGCGGTGATCAAATTCAAGAAAAAGAGGCTTTGCAATGAATACATGCATACAATGGGAGGCTCACCTTCAACGTGCCGTGGCCGTCTGAACCCTCGATGATGTCACATGAGAATATAAAACTGTAAAGGAGACAACAGGCGTAAAGTAAATGTTCTTTCCTCTTCTGAATGAGCACAACAGGTCAATCTAAGCGTGCAATCAGGAGGTCCCTCTTTTCCTTCAGCTCCTTGTTACTCAGTCACTTATAAACTCCTTATAGCCGATAACAGAGCTCTCACAGGTAAGAAAATACCCAAATAAAGATAAATTAAAAAGAGCATTTTCACCAATGTGACAATACATGCACAGCATTCAGTAAGAAATGCTATATTTCACAATATCTGCAATAAAGACACTAAAATACAAATACAGAATGCATGCAATAAATACATGACTTTCTCGCTCTTATTGATAGTAACTTTCATAACATCAGAGTTTAAGCGAGACACTTGAACTCAAGGAAAGAAACAAGCACTCAAAGAAGTCCAACTGTTTGATTCAACATTTTATTCACAGACAAATGGGTGAAATAAATAGAGGGGGGTGATTCCTGTCACTCTGTAATCACCATCACAGTTGAACACACAAAACATTTATCAGTCACTTTCATTTAAATACATAAGTTAGAGTCAATAATTGACAAACTGTATCACATGGCTTGCATTAGTGTGGTTTCTAATTTCAATAATAGCTTCAGCAAAGGAAAGCTTCTCCTCCCAAAAGGCACGCCTCACAACGCAGTGAGAGATGCTGCTGCTGCCGCTCTGCACAAAGCATCTTCAGTGCGATCAGACAGGTCGAAAAGTAGAAAATAATTAGTGTTACAAATCAAAACCAGAGTAAAAACGCAATCACAAATATAAAAATAAGAAATCATTACACGGTAAGTTGCATATTGACACTGTAAAAATATTGTTTTTAACATTTTCCAGTGTTGTATTGCTTGGACTTTGGTCTTGAAACAGAAGAGCTGTGGATATTTTTTTAGGACAAACTAAAAATGGGCCGTGACGATATCTGTGTGACACGGAGATCTTTTCCTACGCAAATCAATGCCTCCGCCGGTTCAGTGCCGTGTTTGACTAAACGGTTGAAGTTAATCCTTCTGACAGCTGGAGCAACAACAACAACAACAACGTGACAGTAGTTTAGAAAGAAGTTAAACATCAATAGAAAACGTGCCACGTCTATCAAGTGTTAAACAAACGGGGCTTTGAGGTCATTCGCATTATTTCCACGTCAAACAATATTCTAAGTGTTTGAATGTTGCCTATAGAATATTAAACGTTAAGCAGAAGTATAATCTGGAGCTGAAAGCTGAAACTCCCCGATGGTCGAGTTCATTCCTGAGAAATTCTCCCTCCAGCTTCCCTTCAACAATAACAAGAGGATTTTCCAGTAACTATTGTTGGACATTTTTTCGGTGTTATCTTTGATTTGATGAGCTCACATTATGTAATCTGCACTTTAATTAATTAAAGCAGATCATCGTCAAAAGGCAATTTATCTTGAGGCTTTATTCTACAAACAGGAAGTGGAAGACCACGAAAAAACCAACACATTTCTCTGATGTTGTCGGTCTCTAGTACAACTCACTTGTAGTTTATCCATCTGGGTTTAAAGACTTCCTACAATGCAAACACATTTTTCTTCTTTTTTTTTGTTATAATTAAAATGCATATCCCATGAAGCAATGCAGTGGATTCATAAAATAATATGCTGGTCCGTTGCAAAATGTTGAACTTGACTAGTCATCAAAGCAGCAAAATTCTTCACAACTAACGGAGAACTTTACATTAATGCCGTCACTTTTGAGTGCTGGCAAATTTAGGTTTACTTTAAATTGAAGCGACTGAGTGCTGCAATACACTTTGTCTTTAATGTAAGAAATAAACCAACTTTATAGTTTGTTAGAATCAAGAAAAATACATCGTACAATAAAAAAAAAATGGCTGTCGATTTCAAGTTTCAATCTCTTTGAAATGTATATTTCATGCGCGAGGCCAGTCAATAAAACACTGTCCAGGCAAAAGTGAAAAGATGAATTCACAGGTAGGAGAGAAAAAGTGTTTAGTTTGTCGGTGCTCCAAACAAGGCTGTGTGAAGAAGTAAAGGAGCGTGACAGGAAGTGATGTCATCATTACCTACCAGCTAATTTGGCTTCACAGCGTTGCTGTTGGCTGGCAGGCATTTTCTCTCTTGGTCCAGTTTATCACAAAGGTCACTGCGAAGGTCAAAGCGAGTGAAAATGGTGACGGCGTGTTGGAGCATTGGCAGCTTCTGTCCACGCAGGTTGGACAACGGTTCGTTTGGTCGTTACAGTCAGAAATCGGGGATCAGATCCATTTCGATCTCAGAGGTTAGTCTCGTCCCAGGTGGGGTCGTTCATGTTCTTCAGGACTCTCCTGACGATCTTCTCCAGGTCCTTCCTCGCTCGCTGCTCCTCCTCCAGCGTCCTCTTCATCCTCTTGTTGTCCTGGAGAGGAGAGACAAAGGAGGAAGGATACAGTGGAGGAGTGGAGGGATGTCGGACATCTTCTCTATTTTAGCTTCAAAATTGGTGGAAATTGTGGCAAAAAAATTATATATATATTTATTGTTTTATTTGCATTCTATATATTTTCACTCTTCTCCACTTTGTACTGCAACTGCTGCACAACAATTTCCATCTGGGTGAATAAAGTATTTTCTTATCCACTTCACCAATGATTTAATTTCCGTATTCATCAGAGGATAATGTTTCAGCCATATTGTGCATCCCTAATTAATAATGCAGATATGTAGTTGGCCACATAAATAGCAACCCTCCAGAAACCCCTTCAATACCTCTATGGGTTCTTGGACCGACATTTGAACCCTATAAATTGGGACATTTGAACGAGTCACTGATGATGAATAATTAATAGTTAATAATACATTCAGCAGACTGCAGACGTACCTGTTTGAGCCCCTGGATTTCATCTTTCAGACTGTAGACAGTGTCCACCAGACTCCTGCAGGAACAGAACATATTCTCCATTTATTCTCGATTTTCTGTCATCTTTTTACATCCTCACATGGTGCTTTTTGTCTCTGTGATTTGCTTGAAATTTCAAGTACGGTATGTTGTTTTTGGTTTCATTGTGTGATCAGAATCTACTATTTTCATTTGTATTGCATCTTTTGATGCTGCAGTTCTTTGTCCCCAGTCTCCAGGATTAAAGCTCAACTCATCAAACACACCTTCATCTCTCCCCTCTCACCTCTCCTCCACCACAGTTTGCCCGTTGCTCCTGGTCTCCTCCACGATGATCTTCTCCTCCTCTGGGAACAACATGTGCACATCCTTCCTGCTGGAGCCTGATTGAACAGCGACAACAGTGGAAGTTATTAACCCTGCGTGATGCACCAGCACATCCACGTGCACACAAACATGCATTTCAACCTCAAAACAAACAGCCATTAAATATACGGTACTAGCACTACGGTACAGTCTGCTGACTGAATCTACTGCATGGGGGTTTCACAGAGGCGTGTACACAACGACACAGACGCACAGCAGGGGAAAGGTTTGGGAAGATATACAGATATGTACTTCTGCCCCTAGTTGTAAGCTAGCTGCTTCGCTAGCACGTCTGTGCGACACCGATTCCTTACGAGAGAATGAGGCAGTCCTGTAACTATGGGCGGTCCAGAGACTGTCATAATCAGAGTCCTCTGACTGGTCGGAACAAGGCAGGTTGCCGGGTAAACCGGCGACGGTGAGGCTGGTGTCAGCGAGCACATGGTTGTGCATGAGGTCAGTCCCCTGCCAGGCTGTACCATGAAGTAACCAGCAATAGACGGGGTTTGAACAAACCAAATTTAATGTTGGGGTGAGTGGGATAAACCATATTGAAGTGAAATTAAGATTTGAACCAAATGCAACCAGAAATAAAAAGGCAAACGGGTTAAAATTAAGGAAACAAGAGTAAGAGATCCATAATAAGAGGACGACGATGGAAGAAGTTGTTAATGGAGAAAATAAAATCAGAACGGATGAGGAAAGCAGAGGAAGGGCAGACATGAAAAAGAGAGGAGAGAGAAAAACATTGTTAGAGCTGACGGCAGAGAACAAACGGCGGTGAGCAATAAGAGTGTGTGAGCATGTGTGTGTGTGTGTGTGTGTGTGTGTGTGTGTGTACACTCACTGGAGTTGAGTGTCTGTCGGGTCTTGGCGCTGGTACAGTAAGCCTCGATCACCTTCAGTATCTGAGCGTCCTCCTCTAGAGCTGCTGTACCTGAGAGACAAGGACATGAGAGCAAACGTCATCAGTTTCAACGGGTTTGTTTTAAGTTTAAGTGAAGTGCTGCCGAGTTGCATACTTACTTTTTCTGACAGTGAAGTCCTCCTCTGAAGGCTTCCTGTCTGGCTTCCTTTTTGGCAGAAGTTTCTTCATGTTCTTCGGACTCTTACTCATTTCCTACAAACAGAGACACATCAATATATTCAGTAGGAATGTAGCGCCAATTCCAATTCAACCGGACTCAGAAAAGAAGGTCAAATCTCTTTCCATATCTTCTTAAAAACATCCTCAAGAACCCCCTTAGGTTCCCTGATCCCACTTTGAGCAACACATTCTAACATGCAATACGTGTACAGCACCTCCTTCAAGCAGAGAGCAGCCGAGGGCCGGAGTGGAGGAGCAGGGCGAAGGCAGCTCAGGCTCCAGGGTTTCGGGGTACTCGGTGGCTCCAGGGGCCCCCACATAGGGCTGCCGCTGAGGGCCGTCCCGAACGACGGGGGATGGGGGAGGGTGTGGTAGGCGTGTCCAACGCTGCCGCCGCGAGACTCCGAGTGTCTGGAGGGAGTGGCGGGCTGAGAGGGCAGCTGGCCGAAGCAGAGGAGAGGTTGTAGAAAACAGGAGGCAACAGATGCGGCGTGAACGGCAGTGAAGGGATCAGCTGATGACTCACTGTGTGGCAGACGGACTGAGGCCTGTGTGTGTGCGTGGCCGGGGTGTGTGTGTGTTTGGTGAGAAGGTCCAGCCACTCCTGTAGCTCGTGCTGACTGTTACAGGCCACCTGCATCCGATCACACTGGCCACCTGAACAACAACAACACACACAGTTTTTATACTAATAAATAAGTCAGGCGGATGTGATCCTGGTCTGAAACAATTAAAATGAAAAAGCTAAATGAGAGAAAGGGCTGACCGGAAATTTCGAAAGCATTCTTCATGTTTTCTCCGTTCTCTATTCTGGAGATGAGCATCCCTGACAGTGGTATCCTTCCCTATAGACACACACACACACACACACACACACACACACACACACACACACACACACGTGTGTGAACCAGTGGAACGAAGAGGCCGAAACACATATATACGCTTTAAAATCCTCATTCGAACTATAAAACACACCTGGTAGATGAACCCACTCATCCTCAAGCTGGCGGAGAGCATGAGCAGAGTGTGAGGGAAGAGGACGAGGTAGCGTTCATTTGACTCCTGAGGAACAACAACACAACCTTTACGTACTCTTTAGTGGTCGCTTGAACTCAACGGTCTTGTGCGTTCGTTTTGGGTCTGAACGCAAAACCTCGGGGAACGTTCACGTGACACCTGTCGGCCAATCAGGCGGCGTCAGTACCTGGCAGTTCTCCGTGTGGACCGTCGAATGGGACATGTGGAGAACGGGCCCGAGGGTTCTGATGTCATCGCCCTCCCAGTTTCTGATTGGCTCCGTTAGAATCTGCAACTCCAGGTCCTTCTTCTTCCTCACCTCCTGGCACTGAGCCTGAACACACACACAGAGACTCATCCAAAAAGGCACATGTATGCACAAAACTCTACTCAATCCAGTTCACCTGCCGCCTGTTAGTTGGTACTCCATGAAATCCGCTGCTTCACAAATGTGACTAAATAAGTCAGATCAATCTATCGTGAAGTCAAATCTAACGTGTGTGTGGTGCCCTGTTCCTTGTTTCTTGTCTTATTCTGTGCCACGCTACGGGACTCCGTTTCTTGACTCGCACGTTCAAAATAATAACTCTGGAGACGTTGATTCCATTTCCATTTTTTTTGTAGATTTATTTTCTCTTGAATCGAACAAACAAAAATCATAAATCTAACTTCGGTTCTCGCGTAAATTAACGCAAGTTCTAACGTGAGGTCAAAGACTGTGCCGATGTCCCGTTCCACATAAGAAAATAAAACCTGATATTCGGTCCCGCCCCTTCTTCTTATACTCATCAGATTAATATAAACAATTCACAGAAAAAAGGCATTATTTCGAATGTGAATATAAGGTCCATTCATATGGCAAAGGAACGTCTTTAAATCATACAAATTAATTATATATATATTATGTGTGTGTGTGTGTGTGTGTGTGTGTGTGTGTGTGTGTGTGTCTCTTACTGCAAAGCTTTTGAAGTCCATCATGGCAGCAATGAGGTCGGCTCTGTCAGGGTGTTGGTCCTGAGACAGAGAAAAAATAAAACAAGGAAACAATAAGGTTTTTTTTCCTATGTGATGCATGAAGAGAAACATCCTGGCAACACGTTTCATTCAGTTCATGCTATGTTATTTAAGGTGGAAAACAGAAAGCAAATCGCTCACATTAAACTGGTTAATAATAATATTAATAATACAGACAGGTGGCTAACCTCCATGTGTCGGTCCAGCTCTTTCAGCAGCGTTGGGTATCTCTCCAGTCTGGTGAAGGGTTTACTCAGACTAGTGGTCAGAGTCAGGATCCCAGGAGTGGACGCTCCCTTTGACTCCATGTACTCCCCCAGCGCCTCACTGTGATGCACACACACACACACACACACACACACACACACACACACACACGCTTTAGGAACTAGCACACAAGACAAAGTACAAAATACATCTGTCTGACTGTACCTGTGTTGTATGAGTACGTTGACAGCAAATGGGTGGTTGGAGCAGTAGGCCACATAGAGGAGCTTTATCTGGGGCATCAGATTGAGGAAGAAGGCCCCGATCCTCTGCTGGTTCTCTGGGAGTCTACACAGACACATGACATGTTTGACTGGGTAATGATTGCCACTTTTAGCATTAAATTACACATAATGATACAGATTTAAACTGATGATAAGTATGGGGCATCAGATAGTCGAGTCAAAAACATATAAATTAGGAACCTCTGGAAAGAACACTCGCATCAAGGCTGCATTCAAGGCCATAAAGGTTCCTCTTCTGCAAAACTGATAATTTGTCAACAAACAACAACAACCAGATAATAGTTGGGCAGTTTCTCCGTTCGTTGATGAGATTGTAAGATTTTAATTACACATTTTACAAACTTGATTTTTCTTTAAAAAGACACTTTATCACTGCATCGTCTCTCCTGACTGCATCAACACAGGACTCAGACTGACAGTTACTCCAGTCTACCACTAGATGTCTCTGTTGCTCTAATAACTGCAGACAGAACGTTAAACTCCACTAATATCAGGGCTGAGCTTCAGCGCCTCTGTTTCTGAAGCAAGATGTGCATCAGGGTTTTGCACAGATTTCAGAGAGCCGAATTAAAAACTCTCCATTGCTGCTCATTTTCTCAACTAAATTATTCATCTCTTCGTCTGTCTGAAAATCATGACGTGTCGCAGAAGCCAAATATGTTTAATTTAGTGTCATAAGACAAAGAAAAGCTACAAATGCACTCATATTAACCATTTTCTCCACATCAACACACCTGCATCATGGTGAAAATACTCCTTGACAGCGTCCCGTGTTTAATATCTTTTAAAGTAAACTGACTTTCATAGATATCCCTGAGGTTACAGCAATGCATTATAAAAGAGGCTTTTTTTATCCAGTTATTATCATCGTATCATTAATTGACAAGTTCATTATCACACTGTTTCAGTAGGAGATTAATGCACTGACTTTGTGTGATCCTCCAAGGACTGAACCAACATCTGCTGGAAGGTTGAGATCTCCTCCAGATTCCCCTGAATGTGACTGATGTCAACACTGCTGAGTCTGCAGTACAGAGAGGAGAGAAATCATAATGGATCGCTGACATTTTCAATAAAAGGCTGTTATAAATAAATCATTATACTTGCCAAGCTCTAATAGATGAGGATAATAATGCATGCATGTTGTAATATATTTATGTGTGCAAATATAGGACAAAGGACACATCCAGTATGCATATAATATACAGTGCAGTCTTATATTCTGTCAAATGTTATATTGGTATTGCAAAAGATATGCTAGTGTGTGTGTGTGCATGCATGTGTGTGTGCCGCTACCTTTAACATCTGACTCCGTTGAATAAAACAATAAGAACGTGTATAAATAACTGCACCTGTCTGTGAGGTGAAGTGAGCGCAGGTATGAGCCCAGAAGACTCTGGAGCTCCCTCGAATACTCGCTCTCTGTTTCTAGGATGTTCTGCAGGACCTGAAGGAGACGCACAAAAACACACACAGACCTTTGTTTTAATATACATATTAATTACAGTGAGTGAGTGCGAGGCTCAAAGCAACTTTTAAAGATTCTGATGGGCTTTTTTCTCTTCAATAGACCAAACAATGAATCGTCTGATTAGCGTACGTGATAATTAAAGTCCTTGTGAAGGATGAAACAGAATATAATAAGAGCCAATAAAAGATTGCATTACATAAAAAAATATATCACTCCAAATACCCTTTGCAATTATTAATACAGAAGAATATAATGGGTTAACATACTGTTCTTTTCGTGGTTTCTATAAAATAAAAGCCTCCACATTGTCTTCCATTGATTCCAGACAAAAGCTCTTTGCTCAGGCTAAATGACTCACCAAGCCGTTCACTTATTAGTAGGAGAGGTCTTTTGTAAAAGGCTAATGGAGAGCGAAGCCAGACCCTGTGGGAGCTCCAGTAGCTTTCTATGGGTCCGACTCCGCCGGCTAATTGGCTAATCTCTCCACGACATCGCAGCCTCTCAGGAGTAATGAATTGTTGAATTTCAGCCACATGTTGCTTCCCTCAGGTCTGGACCTCCACTTATTCATCTGCAACGCCTTTTTATGCATTCATTCTTTTTAATAAAACATAGACGTGCCGGAGGACACAGAGAGGATGTCAGAGCCCAAACAGAAATAGCCCAAAGTTGCATCTTCTGCTTATCTTCTTTTTGTTATATATTTTTTTATTTAGGAACAGCTTTGACTTCAGGCGGAGTCTGTGAGTGAGAGTCAGGTACTCCAACCAAAGATGGACGGTCTAAAGAGACTGTCGCAGCTTGCTGCATTATTAAACACACACACACACACAGACAGAGGCAGAAGCCAACCCCAGGGCAAGGCTGCCCCAGAAACCACTGGGATGGAAGAGATAACCTACATTACATCTGCTGCGCACACACACACACACACACACACACACACACACACACACACACACACACACACACACACACACACACACACACACACACACACACACACACAAAATTGTTAATTGGATGTGCGGGGTAAAACATTATTGATTGCACAAAAGCAGGCACACACGCGAGAACTATGTGTTAATTCAGCCTGACCAGGAAGGAACAAAGGAGATAGCTAGTACATATTAGGAGTTAATTACCCAGAAGTCTGACACAGATCCAAACTAATTCTAATTAAAAATAGTAATTATGCTCCTCGCACTCGACTGTTCTGGTAGATGTGAGGGCGGGTAGATTTTGGGCCTCTTTCCACGAGAACATTTGAGAGAATGAGGACAGTTCTGACACACACACACACGCACACGCACACGCACACGCACACGCACACGCACACACACACGCACATGCACACGGTTTCCTCAGGGCATGACGCTCACCACGTTGTAGTAGGTCTTACTGATGATGGTGGTGTCGAAAGCTTTGGGGGGGCTTTTCAGGGTCCCAGACTTCGGCTTTTCTAATGTCTTGTCTGTGAAGCGAGAGAGAGAAACAAGCAAGTTACAATAACATGTGATGCGGCTCTGTGTTGGTACACGTTTCGGTTTGATTTGGAACAATAGAAGAACTGGGGAGTCTGCAGGAGCCGCGACAAGCAACATAAACAATACTCAATGATCACCTTCATACACCTTCCACTTTATCATGTTGTGCTAGTAAAATGGCTCGTGGTGGCTGGACTGTCATCCCTAATCAAGAAAATAAAACGTCTTTATGAGCGACCCATCCTGACTGCAGGGCAACGTTGTGTCCATATATTCTACAAAATGTAGGACAACCAATGATTGAAGGCTTAAAAGTGAATTATCTGAGTCCGCAATGTCATTTCAATGTCCTGTTTTCCATTGTACGGACAATAATAGCGCATGGCATCAGATCAGGATGCTATGAAAGATACAAAGAGGGATTCTTTGACAAGATAAAGACAAATCTTGGTGGTGTAGCAGAAACAACAAAAGGAGGCCGATGATGATTTATGTCAGCGTATCAAGAAGTCATGTGCATTTGCTGCCATTGCTCATGGTCCTTGTTTTCTGCTGTGAGCATTAAGTCAGGAAGTTCCTTTCTATACAGCAGTTCAGGCACTTCCTGTCTTTGTGTGTGTGGAGCTTCCTTCCTTCCTTCGTTCCTGCCTCCTCTCCTCAGAAAGCAACACAATGAAACCGTGAGGATGTGGCTCTTACAGGCACAGGAGGCAGCAAGTCACAAGTCAGGACTCCGCTCATGTGTTTTAAGAGCTACACACAAATTAACTCTTGTTACAGTTCAAAGATAATTAGGCAATAAGAAGTGACGCCACTGAAGGGGGTAGTAGGTCAGTGTCAGTAAACACAGACCTGCAGCCAGTCTGTTAGTTTGTTTGTGTGTCTGTGTGGTTTGTTACACTGCTTTGGCAAATTCTTGCACACTTAAATATATTCATATTGGGAGGTTTGGGTCGTGTCTATAGCGTTTGATACACAGAATGTTATATTTAAAACACAAGAGAGTAAACTCTAACTGCAATGTAAACATGCAAAATATTCAGCTGCTGTACTTGAACTGCATCCAAGACAATGGGATCTTGCTCTGAAAAATGATGCACAACATCTGAAGCCACACCCACCGCTTCCCTTCAGCTCCCGTACATAGTTACTGGGGAACCACCCAGAATTGCCGTTGATCGAGCCCTCCCACCAGCCGCCATCCTCCTGCCGGCTCACGCTGATGACGTCGCCCTTGGAGAAGGAGAGTTCGTCCTCGTTGGTCTGCTGGAAAGTAAAGCGCGCCTTGAACAGCGCGTGGCCGCACCCGCTGCCCTCCGACATGTCCTGAGGAAGAGGAGGACAAAGGGCTCGCTGAGGCCGTGCAGAATGAAAACCTCCCAGACGTTTATCTCCTGGCGGTCGGAGAGGGATGAACACTGGGCGAGAGCAGGCGACGGATATTTTCATAACAGACTATTATCGGTTTTGTGCATCTGACCCCAGTCAGTGTTTGTCATGGTAACTCACCAGGCTGCGGTACTGAGGCTGCAGCACTTTGGAGGAGCGGCTGTGAGTGTTCAGAGAGTCAACGGACTTGATCCTCAAGTGTGAGGAGTGCGGCACACACACGCCGTCCTCAGACACACCTAAATCTGCACAGCGTTTCAATTAATAGTCAAGTTAAACAATTAAAAGATCTAAATGTCAATATAAAGCTTGGTAATTAAACTAATACCAACAATAAACCTAAAGAGCATTTATCAAATCATTATTTCATCCCGAATAAAAGTGATATTACATTATTGCAGATGATTGCTTTTATTAATTACATTAAGAACAATTTTAACTTAAAGTGCACTTGTAGAAAACAGAAAAAAAGAAGGAGAAGAAAAGAAAAGAACAATTAAAAAGACAATAATCTCACCTTCAGTAGCTTTGTTGAGAGCAACCAAGGAGTTTAGGACCTTGGAGAAGTTCAGTCCCTGCAGGAGGTCATTGACCTCAAAAGGCTTAAGGGAAGGAAACAGAAAAAACACAATATGAAATAGTTTCATAAAACACTTTGGAAGAATATGGTTTACTGAGTGAATTAAATGTACAGAAATTGTGGGTTTGTTCCTGCAGAATCTCCTTATTTCGCTTCCATCGATTCTTAATTAGGAATTTACATTATGAAAGCATACTTTAGCCTAAAAAAAATAAAGAAATGCTAAGTGTGGTGGGGGTTTGAATCCCTGCTCCAGACTGCAGTTGGATTACTCAAAGTCTGAGCTTCCCCTTGTAATCCCATCACACACACACACACACACACACACACACACACACACACACATGATCAAAAGACCCTAATCTCGTGTATATCACACACTGACTGACATCTACGCTCCCAAGGTGTGAAGGTGGAGGCAATGTGGGGCTTGAAAACTTTCAAAATTAAGCTAAAAGCCGAGAGCAAACAAGAATAGTGGAAAATCCTAATTCCATACAGAGCCGGTCTCTTTAATCCCACGGTAAAACAATGCCGTTCTTTAATGTAGTCCTCCTTTAAGAGCCCACTTGGTCTGATTTATATCCACAGGCTGATTAGTAGTCAGCGCAGTGTGGAGCCAACAGTAAACACACACTTCCTTCTCTCCCACTGGCTTTGGGCCAAGAGGCAAAACGAGGCTCTCGATGCTGCAGTAGAAATGTACCGACGCTAAAGTTGCATTTCTACACATTTGAGGTGTTTAGCCGTTCCAGGACAATCAATGAAAACGATCGATACGGAAAGCCGACGCTAGAAGAAACACTTGAGAACGTCAGAGACAAAGAAAAGGATAAAGTCCTCGCTGATGGAGGAATAGTGCAGTTGATATTGAAACAGAGGGCACTTTGTTGGTCCCTGGAAGAATTTGGTTTTACGTGACCCGTTTGTTAATTAACATGAAGTAAACGATGACCTCAACGGGCGAAATAAGACTCAGGACATCTCATCCTATACATGAATTTAAATTACAGGATCAGATTCCTCTAATTCCAAATGACACATTATTCATCCTGAAGGTTATTTGTCCATCTTTAAAAATAACACATTAGTATTACTGCACCAGAGAATGTTATTTCAGCAATAAAACAACACCTGCTTTAAATAAGAATTACATAACAGATATTAATGAATACGTATTAAATGCAGTTGTGTTCCTCTTGCAGGTTACAGTGAAAAGACGTAATCCCAGCATGCTTAAACGAGCGCCTGTGATTGGTCCAACGGCTTACCTGATAACAGGGATTTAATGCGGCAGAGACGGCACTCTAAAGGCACAGAATCAACATCCCACCGGATCAAGTTGAATTAACAGATTTAAGATCTGATTAATTGTGTAGCTCCGGTTAATCAAGTCAGAACTCAACCACACTCCGACTGTCGCTGTGATCTCGTCCTCCGCCCGTCCAGAATGACTTGGCTGATGTCGGTCAGGCTGCTGGTAATGGAGGCCTTGGCTCCCAGCAACATGGCTGACATGCTTCTAATCAACCTGATTGGAAAACACACAGTCTGCCTGACGTTTCGCATTACGTCAGCCCGCCCACTCTTCTCCTCCATTTCATCTGCTCACACTATTTCCATTGCTCCTTCTGCCACGGATTCAGGATGTTGTTTAAAGTCACCGCCCGCATCACCCACTGGGCTTTTAGGGACATCTAAAACATGGTTCTCCAAGGCTGGAGCGAAATCTTATTAAAAAGGTCCGACAGTCCAGGACTCCTGTGTTGCATAATCTGCTCTTTTTTAGTATGATTACATGTTTTGTTTTTCCATAGCTAAGATCAATACTGTGTGTGTATCACACTATCCCTCTCTACATGATATAACCTGGCTCGACCCACTGTTGTGCAAACGCACGCACACACACACACACACACACACACACACACACACACACACACACACACTTTGAGCTCTGATAACAATACAGATAATTTTTTGATATACACCAATCAAATTAGTATCTCCAACTCTCGAATAAATAAGTCTTAGACCAAAGGTTAGCTCTCTCTCCTACTTATCAGCTAACTTATTCCACGTAGGCCTCATTTCCATGTGATGATTTAAGATAATGTCCTGACTAAACATCCAAAATGGATTCATTGTTTAGTTTTTTGTTCTCAGTTGGTTAAGGGCCTGGGGCTTACACACACACACACACACACACACACACACACACACACACACACACACACACACACACACACAGAGAGTTGATAACTTATCAGTTACAACTAAGAAACCCTTTATTGTAAAAGGGTGACTCATCAGAAGGTAGTACCAGAAAAACTCCAATTGTGTTACAGTATTTATTTATTTATTTTTTATATATATATATACCGTATTTGTATTTTAATTGCTAATTTATAAGGAATATTGGAAAAAGAAATGCCCTCCACAGCCATATTGGTTGATAAATGACACCTTTCCAGGTTGCTCGTGAGCTCAACACCTGTTGCGCGCGCCGAGTAGCGGCTAAACATTAACAGCAGACGTCACTGATAAACAGCACGACACGTACGTTTCAAAAGGTGGAATCAACAAGTATTACGCTCGCGCAGGTGTGGAGTAATGTGTTTCCTCGGCTTCACACGGAGTCCATGCATTAATAAATACAGATATAAAGCACGTGCATTAATAAATACAGGTATATTAACTCACCTCCACGCCGAAAGCCCCGCAGCCTTTAACAAACTCGGAGACGTTCCGCTGACACTCGCTGTCGCCTCTCGGCTCCTGGAAGAACTGCACACGGAAAGCAACTAAATTTCCCCAAAATAGTCACGCGACATGTTAATGAACTGCTCATGGAGGAGTTGGAGGTGTTTTCATCATGTAAACAATCTTATTCCAGGCGCTGCTAGTAAACTGGCCACCTGCTGCTTCACAGCATCAAGTTAACTAAAACAATTAGCGACACTTCCGGTTATAATTTTCAAATTAAGGCGTTTTTCATATATTTTTTGTTTAGCATTGCGCTTTCTGTAAAAGCTACATTAATCATTTTTTTTATTAGTAAGATACATTGTTGTTGTGGTCTCGGGTGGGTTTTTTTCCAGTAATTTATGAGGAATTCTCTCAGTTAGTATCTTGTCTTCCAAATCTGCTAATTAAGCGCAAACAAAAACAAAATATATATGATACAACTTTGAAGGAGTTTTTGATGCAGTCACAAAAGTGGACAAGCTGTGGTGGCATGGCTGTTCCAAGAGGAGGCCAAATAAATAGATAAATAGTACAGTGGGTGGCCCGAGTTATGCCTTTATTTTGAAAGAGACAGTGCCATTGTTGGGTTAAAGCTAATTTGATAGAGATCTGACAGGGAAGTTGGATAAGGCAAAGGAGGATATGACGTCGACAGGCTCATGGTCCATTGTGTGTGTGTGTGTGTGTGTGTGTGTGTGTGTGTGTGTGTGAGAGAGAGAGAGAGAGAGAGAGAGAGAGAGAGAGAGAGAGAGAGAGAGAGAGAGAGAGAGAGAGAGAGAGAGAGAGAGAGAGAGAGCATAATAGCTCTATTACTGTGGGCTTGTACTGGTTTTGGTGACCAATGGTATTAACTCTGGTAAACAGTGGAGCAATTATTAGTGGGATCAGCTTACATTCAATGTAAGTATTACAGTAGTTATTTTAATTAGCATTATTAGAATTACAGCAATATCATTGTAGATGTTAATCTATGCAGGAATCTGATCAGGTGTCAGATGTACATATCACATGTTCCATATCTTCTTTCCTTTTTATCTCTCCTCCTGAAAATAATATAAATAACCACATTTGTTGAAAGGTTAAAAAAAAAAAAGTGAGATAATAAAAAAACCCTGTTGATTAAATTAGTACTTTTGACTTATTTAAGTAATATTACAATGTAATGTTTCAGTGTCTAACAAGTGATGCCCCCCTTTGCCTTAAAATTCAAATTCAAAGGGGGAAAAATTCTATAAATGTGTATATTGTCTGACAATGTTTGTATTGCATTTTTCTTGTATGTCAGTTTGTAAACGCTAAACATTTAACTGGCATGTTATTGTTTTTTTCTGAAGGATGTTTATAGAATAACAGTTTTTTAATGCACTGTCTGCATAGCCTCGGGGCTAAATGTATTTTTCCATATTTGTATGTCCCACATTCATTCAGTCATGGGCACTTGTGTTCCTTCCACAGCCCCGCATCCCTCCATGCACTCACTTTGTCCACCGTCCCGGGTCTGAGTCGCTCCAGCAGCCTGCACAGCACCGCTCCATCCTGCAGAGACGTCTGGAGGAAAGCCTCCGGATCCGAGATGCTCTTCTTGGGGGACTCCAGGACCCCCAGCGTTATGAGCCACGTTACCGTCTGTTCGGCCGAATTCATGGCCGGATCTCCAATGTCATACAGCAGCAGCAGCAGCACTCTGCAGCCTCCTTTCCTCTATAAATGAGACAGACAGCCCCGCCTTGTTTGGACATTAGTCACCGCGCACTGGTTTGGTTCCTCAGGCTGCTGATCCGAAATAGAAGAAAAAACAATAGATGTGGAAATGAGAGAGGTAGTTCCTTCCTTAACAGCTTCGTATTGTCCCGCACTGCTCTCCCTCTCCCTCTCCCTCTCTCTCAGCATCACCCTTTGCTTGTGCGCACAACTGTAGCAGCAGGACTAGAGTCAAGTGAGCTGTTCTAAGACAAGACTTCCTTTGACGTTTTTCAAATTAAAAGCATGCAAGTCTGCCAAGTTTGTTCACTGTATCGTCGCCATTGGGCTCGTCTTCTTTGCCCACTATTTTTGTTTTATATGTTTTGGTAACGCAACTGTATTAAATGCAATGGTCCAAATGTACAGCAGGCTACAATAAAGGTATATTGTTTAATTGCAAAAGGCATCAGAAGGCTACACAAAGGACACATTATGTGTGCGTTATTACCATTGACAACATTACATTACATTACAACAATTGATCATGCATCATTCATGGCGCATTGTTGTGTATGTTTATATATTGTGTCAATCACAATGTTTCAAGTGAAATCTATCATCTGAATTTTTCTGAATTGTAAAAACAAATCTTTAAAAGAAAAATGTAGGGCCAAATAATACTAAGTCATAAATACTAATAATACAAATATATTAAAAGTAATAGTCTACAGAATGCGTTTTGCAGAAATACCTTTTGATAAAAAAAATTATAAAGGAAAAATATTAAGGAATCTGTAAAATGTGTGACAAAGTGGCTCCACCACAAAATGTATGTTTTTTTATTCAATAAGCTATACCTGTATGTCAATATCAACAAGGCTCACATAGCAAGGTGTGCTGCTTCAAAGCAAATTGGATTGAATGACTTATCTTTTTTGTCAGTCTTTTTGCACTTTTACTTTGAAGGCAGACCCACCTAGCTTCCGCTTTAGCCCACACTTCCATTGATGAAGCTGCACATCACAGGACCGTCCCGTTGATGACTAACAGGCTGATCAAACCACACAGACGACGGGCCTCACCGGAGACAGACACTGACATATTTAATTGCATTTAAAAAATGTCTGTAAATAAAATGTATTTTCACATTCAGCAGGTTCCTCTCTGTTTCCAGCGTTGCCCCATAACCGAGAAACGACCAACTCCATTCAGAAATCTACACATTCAAAGCACGGCTAGAATAATAAAATCAGTCAAAATAATCCTAATTAAAACAACCGTTGCTTCGATGATAGTTACGTCATGAGCAGTGGATCGTTATTGTTCAGACAAAGTCATCAGTGCGGCTAAATTGTAATGCACTGATTTGTTCAATGAACCATAAATTGCGTGTGAAGTCGATTTCTTCGTGTGCATGAGCACGACATCCGTGATTCAATGACTGAAAGCATTTGATCAACAGTGTGTACCCGCGCTGTGGCGCCCTCTGCTGGGCGGTTTATGGTACAGGTTTGGCTGAGAGCAAAGATTCCTCTTTACAGCGATTTGTAACATTACCTTCAACATTTTTAGTCAAGTAAAACTACGTGGACACTGAA